>NC_064909.1:7967500-10455000 GCF_929443795.1 Astur gentilis | reverse complement strand
CAATGCCAGGGAAAAAGAACATCCCCAGCTCGGTGTACCTGGCTGTGCGAACACCTAGGGGCGAAGGCCCAGGGTAGCCCCAGAGCAGGACCCTCCCGAGCACTGCTGCCAGCACTGCATCTGCCTGCGGCGGCTCATTGGAGCAGCATCGCCTGAAATGCTCCCTCCGATTTTTCCATTCCAGGTGGATCCACTCTGAGAGCAAACCCTCCACTTGGCCCGCTGCGCCATTTGCAGCTTTTTTTTGTGTGTTTAATGATTCTTGACTGGCCATTTAGCCTAGGAAGTGCCTGTATTGCTTCCCCCCGCCTCCTTTTTATAAATGTTGTCACCATCCGCTCAGCACACGGCATTGAATAAGAGGAACCTCCAAGGGCACGGCTGTGAGGGGCAGGAGCGTACTGAGATCTGCAAGCGCGTGCAACGTTAAATGAAAAAAAGAAAGGGAAAAACTGCCAAGAAACTTGACCAAAGAGAACTGGTCAGCAGAAACTGGGCCAAGTTCACAAACCTGTGGGATAATCTTCCACTAAGACCGAAAAACCCCATAACCCGAAAGTGATTAAAAGAAGGATTTCTGTAATTTGGGGGGGGGGGGGGGGGGGGGGGGGAATGTAACAAACTAATTTAAGCTAATGTAATGTTTATAAAGTTACTTAGATAATGACACCATGTATGCCATTATAATCATTAAAACCCAATCTATGGGTTTTTTAAAAAAAAACTTAGATGATTAACACAAAATCAAGTTGATGTGAAGGAACAATTACTTTTAGAAAAAAAATCAGGAGGTCCTAATATTCTGTAGAATGAGGGAGGATGCAGCTGTATGTCGACAGCTTTCATATCCTCATTTGAATAATGTGGCCTGAATCTGTCACTTTATTCATCCTCCTTATGCTCAGTGTACTCTGCATCAACAACAAATTAAGTTGTAAATAAGAGACAATCATCACTTTTGTTTTTAAGCAGCTTCTGCATGGAGAATTTCAATGTACTGTTTCTTTTTGACAGAAAGAAAGGGATTCTACACTCTGCTTATGTAAGCACAAATACGAGGAAACCAACCGAAATGAAACAATAAGGGAGCACTTGAGAACTGCTCCAAAATGTTCTTGGAAGTACATTTCTACCACCACAGAAATCGCCTTTTTTAATAGGATATCTGTAATGAAAACTGTTTAATTTACTGTAATAATTCTTACTTTGCTCTAAAATGTCAATGATTTTTTTATTTTCAATTAAAAAAAAATCACCTCTCCTCAACTAGGCACAAGCAGGGTACACCTCAAAAAGAAGAACAAGTGAACAAAGTCAACTGTAACCTTTGCGTACCCAGAAATATTATTAATCTCTAATATGAGAACATGATACCATTTCATGAGCAAATATAGCATGCAGTAAGGAGAGAGGCGGGGAAAGAGATTTTCTTACCTTTACGTCTGAGAAGTAGGTTTTCAGCATATTGGAACTTGGGTACCGGGTGTAAAAGAACATGAGCTTGGCCTTTTTCAAGTGATTCGGTGACAAGCCTTCCTGCATGTAGGATTGAATTAGTAAAGGAAAATGCTTTTCTCGATAAAGCTGTTTCTGAACGTACAGAGCTAGCAAAGTGCTCCCTTACATACTCTACAGTTCCCCAGACTACAGGAGGAAATATTAACATTTAAATTGCTGCACTGTAATTTTCTGTAAAATAGCTAAACAACGGATGTGAGGCCACGTAACTTAAACCCTGTTTTTCCTATCAGTTTGGGTGCTGGGTCTCAGGAATCTTGCAAGTTTACGGCTTGTGTACCATATGTATGTTCACTTGTTGCTAAGGAAACAAATGCACGAAGCATGTGCCGCAGAAAACTTATCGGAAGCTTTTTCTCCCTCTCCTTTAGCAATTCCAGCTAAAGTTTCTCCTTCTCTCAGTGTCGTGCCACTGGCACAAAATAAAACTAATGCATGCAAGACAATCAGAGACGCTTTATCATTTTGAGCAGTGTTTTATACAGGCAGTACATTTCACCTGTTTCATTAGTGTTGATGAATTTTAACGTCTGGAGTAACTCTCTCTAATCCCGCTGTTGCTTTGCTCCAGTGGCTGCCTTGCAAATGAAAGCGAAATTTGCAACAGGCAGAGCCCCTCTGCCACTCAATCCCCCTGCCACAAACTTGTCGCCTCCTGATTTACACAGTTAACTCCTCGGAGAACGAAGCTGTATTTGGGGCTAACCAATCGATAAATGTGGGCTAGCAGATCAATAAATGGCCACTTACCCTATAAGGCAGCCTATTTATCCTGGAAACATCATTACCTTTTAGATCTGTAAACAGAAGCAACTAAAAGAGTTCCCAAGGGAATGTGAAGCTAACCATAACAATCTCGGCTTGCTGATTTTTCTCCCAGCTTCTTGGCTCTCTTTTGTGTACTGCGTGCTAGGACGGCTCTGGTCACATCTGTGCCGCAGGCTGGCCCTGCCATTTCCTCAGCAAATTAATGGCTTTATAATTTATCAGAAATGAAGATGCACGTGGAGAAAATCAATGTGGCCCCCACAAGGTCAATTAAGGGTTCTTCCCAAAAGCTTCTCTAAGGACTGTTTCTCCTAAACACAATTGTTGAAAATTTCACTCGGTTCACACCTTACGGTGGGGGGAAGGTCAACCAAGTTGACAGATGTGCTGCAGCCAAGGTGCCTCCTCCACCTTTCGGCCGGGCGCACGTCAGCACAGAACATCTCATTCCAGGCCTCAAGACAGGAAACCCAGACTAATTTTTATCAGCAGGCTACTGATGATTAGCTAGGCTTTTTCAGCAGAATTCCTTTTTCTCTTAATTCGTGCAATCTACTGAAACCCTCTCCCTTTATTTCAGTTACGAGGTTCATTTTTAGATTGGGAAAATGTAGCATTTAAAAAAAAAAAAAGGCATCGACAATATTAGTTTAAAAACCTCTTATTATCTGGAAGTACATGGAAAATGGCTCAGCTGAACTTGCATTTTGTTTTAGATGCTTAATGATTACAAAGAAGATAATTTATGACTGACATACTTCTTGTGCCAAGAGAAGAGTTGAAAGAACCTCCAGTTACCTCCATTAGACTGATAGAGAAGTCTAAAAGAGCATTACACTCTGCAGTGCCATCTGTCAAAATACGTAAGTGAAATAATAGTAGCAAGCTGTCACCTATTGCTTAGTGATAAGAGTTTTAGACAAATCAAAACTTCTACGCCAGAAATCCATTTTGTTATGCGATCCTTTCAGGAAAGTGGGGGTCCAAAGGGGAACTCCAATAAGTAAAAGAAAAAAAAAATACTAAGTCTCCTTAATTTGCAATTCCTCTGACGCTGACAACATGTTAATATCAGGTTTGGTGTATATTCTCTTCCAATGCAAGCTCAAAGATGGACTTAAACTTTAAAAAAAAAAGCTCTCATATTTGCTGGATTTAAGCATATTAGACAGTTGTCTAAGCATTTGGATTCCTTCTGCATTTAGGATTTTTAAATATTTTCTGCTCTAATGCCAGAGGATATTGATATTGAATGAAACATGTATTAAAAGATGTTCTGAGACTCAAATTCCCAGAAATCCATTTTTTATTAAAATTATACTTGTTCTTAAGCACTTGGCAGCCTTAAAGCGATATCAAATATGCAACAAATCTGTATATCTTGATCCTAAGGTTAACGCTTTACTGTGATAAAAGATATGATCTGTAATAATCTAGCAAAAAATAGTTAATGACAGACTTAAGAGCTAAGAATTAGATAACCCATTGCTATTTCAGAAAAAAACTGAACTGACCAATTGCTTAATTTCCTTTTTAAGTGCTTGGGCTGAAAAGCAACTGTTCTTCCAAGAAAGCACTAGCTGTTTCCAGGATACTTACACACGCACAATGACTCATGATGAAATAGATTCAGTAAACATACAGCTGTACCGAACACGAGCTAAGCCCCATTCAAGGCCAGGAAAGAAAACGAGCACAAATAAATATTAAGGAGGTAAAGGGAGGAGGGGTGCCGAATGGAACGCAAACAAGCTCTGTCCCAGCAGCTCGTGTGGCTTGCCTCAATTCTCTTAGCTATAGCTTTGTGAAGACAGATGACATTCAATTCTATGGGTAATGCAAAATAGACAATAACTGCTGAAACTTGAGCCAGCTGCCAGGTGTAAAAAAAAAAAAAAAAAAAAAAAAGGGAAAGAAAAAAAAGGAGAGAAAGAAAAGATGATAAATCCATAAATTAATGAAAGACATCTGCTCAGGAACATAAAAGATCAGAGTAACAGTGTACTGCAGCTGAACCTAAAGCAGTGTTCAAACAACCTGAGAGTCTCAGCGTTGAGCGTTTACATAGTACAGCGTAGCCTCACCTAACACAGCAGCAGCAAAAAGGCAAAACCCTAAGAAATAGGGAGTGAAAGACTGGGAATGAAACATATACACGCTCTTGTGTGTTTTAATTGGAGAAGCACAGGGGTGGCATTGCACAGCACTTGACTCATTTGCATTTCAATCCTCCCAGGTAACACTCCTCTTTTGCAAAAATATTTTTCAGTGGAGATGATCTTTCACTCCTGTTACTCTCAGCCTGAGCTCCCACAAATGCTCTAACAGGCTTTTCTAGCCCACACATGTACTGAGCTGAAGGAAAAGAGGAAAGAATAGGCTGTATCAGGTAAAAAATCTGCACTAGCAAAGCCAAGAGTCTCCTTAAGTTACACTTCAGGTGCTTTTAATCAGCAAAGCTCCAAATAGCTGTATCTTAGAGCATCTTCAGGACCCTCCAAAGAACGGGCTGGCTGGAAAGTATTTGTTCATCACCCAGGTTTTATCAACAGCACAGAGTTACCCAGCTTGCTGTACAATCGCTCATTTTTTTTTTAAAGTTTAATTAGTTTAATTCTAGTCAGATGTAATAACTCCTCATTTCAATATGTTGTAATTCACTAATTATAGCTTTCACGTATTGGGACTGTGAAACTCATTCCAGTTGGATTGGAATTCTGTTTAAAAATAAATAAAATTGTAGAAAGTTTCACCAATGTTTTAAAGCCCTCCTGCCAGGGAGAGCACGCTAAACTTCTTCACCTTTACAAACGTCTTAACAGCACACGAACTACTGTTGTGCTTCAATTTTGATCTATGCAAATGTTTTGGGACTGAACAAGGCTATTTTTCTTGAGATGCAAAGAGGATGCATGACAAAGGAAGACCATGCAGAAAAACAATTCGCTGTCTGTTTCTTTTGGAATTTGAATAAAACTTAATATTTGATTAAACAGATTAGTTTGCAAAGATACAGACTGCATTCATGACCAAGATGGGAATTCATGCTGCAGGTGCATCTTATCTTGTTTAGCAACATACGCAAACATTAACCATTTCCTTCTGCAATTCAGCAAAGAACTATCAGATACATTTTATAGGCATTGGTTAAAAAACCAAAAAGAACAAAACCCCCAAACCCAAAAGCCAGGCTAGTTCAGTGTTTTAGCTTACTACTAAAACCTGAACTTGGCTGTATCTGCTAGTCTTATGTTCTCATCCTGGCTGTATTGTCCAGGAAAACAGATGTTGCTTTCTGCAGGGAAGAAAGATCTGCTTCTCTCAAGAAATATATTCCCTATATGTGCACATTCAACCATGTAAAATAAAAGCACCGCAACAGAATCGACCACAAACAAGCCAACCTCCATACTGCGCCTTTCCCTGGAAACTGTAAGCTACCTGGACAAACAAGCCACTGCTAGAAAAAAACATCCATCCCCACATCTAAGCCGTATACCACAGTACACGTTGAGCAGAAGTGCTATTGAATAAATCTGTTTGTCCCAACAGGTCTGTACCTAAACCCAAATCCAACTGCAGCCTGCAATAGCATCTAGGTGGGAAAGCCAGAGAGCTTTCACAATGGCGGGGAAGAAGCGGGGCAAGGAAGACGGAAGGGAATCACTCTAGCACTCGGCGTTTCCCCTGGCTAAGCCTCAGCATGGCAGGGGACTCTTGCACCCCTGTTTCGGCAGAAGCAACAAGCTCCATTAGCAACCGCCACCGAGGATGAGCAGGAGAAAGGGGAAGAAATGGCAGGGGCGAGGCAGGGATGCTCCACAGGTGGAGAGGATCAAGTGCAGCCCTAGAAGTCCTCCCGGTTCACACGCTTGGCATTTTTCACCTCTGCTCACTCCTCTCCCAGGATGGGAGATCTACATTTACACAAAAACAATTAGTATGCCACTGTACCGTTTGGTAGAAATTACTTAATTGCCCTGGCCCGAGTCTTGCCCTTGGCTGCCACTCCTGTTGACCTCGGGACTGCTTTCCGAGCACCGCAGCTTGCATTTCAATACGCGGGAGAGATTTTCAGTTTGGAACTCCAAAAGTAACTGGCGGTAACTGTGAGTGATGCTGCCTTTAGACCGACTCCTCTGTGTTGCCATACAGTGTATATGGCAAGAAGACTTCCGTGCTACCAATGCAGCAGAGAGATCCTCTTTTGGGAAAGACGTCCCTCAGACATCATGTCCACTGCCAGCTGGCTCTCAGAACCACCAACAGCTAAGGAAGGTGTTTTCAGACCGGGAACACTTCCCCCTGTGGAAACGGGACTACTCATACAGCTCAGACAGCAGCGATTCTTGACTCAGGCTTCACCTAAGTTAGATCAAAGACTTGATGGGAAGTCCAGGTAACCAGCGGGTCTCGAGCCCTGCCAGCACCCTCCTGAGGATGTAACATGTCTACAGAAACTGTGGCTAAATTAATCTAAAACCACCAGAGTTATTAATCGTCTAGAAGATACCCAGTGATGGGGCACAGCCTTGAGCATCTGCCTTCACATGATACTCCTGGAAAGGGAACAAGTTCCTCAGCATCGCTACCATCACTCAGGGAGGGGCAGAGTTATTCAGTCGCAATTAGTTTCATCAACTTGGGAATGAAATTAGCTGCATCTAAAGCTCTGTGCTTGTGCTACTGCCTTCTGCTGGGGTCTTGGAGCTGGGAAAAATCGTTAATCTACCCTTCATGCAAAATCTTCAATTTTAGCATCAGGCAGACATGGTATTTTATTCACTTTTAATACAACTGTACTTGGAAGAAAAATCTTTTGACCAAAAAGCACATTAGGAGAAAAGATGGAAGGAGTGGGAGGTGTTACTGCTAAAAAAACAAAAAAAAAATAAAAATAAAATCTAGTACTAGTTTCCAGGAAAAAAAAAAAGAAAATATCACTACTATGTCTGGATATGCCTAAATAAAGGCAGAGATGGATTTTTGTCTCTAACTAAAGCCTGCTATTGAGCTAAAAAGAGATTTTGTTGTAATCTGTTTTTTAAGCAGGGGAAGTGTCCTGTAAATTTAATACAGCTGAAGTTTTATATTTAATTGTTCTCTCTAGCTTTCCAAAATAATTTGCTTTGTGTATGTTAGGACAAAAGATTTCTGTGTATGGCTGAACAGAGGTTAATCATGCATAGCAGGCAGCTGCACAAGGGCTGAGGAACAGACCTCTGGGTGGGGGAAAGAACTTGATGCAGCCTGAATATATCAGTACCTGTGTCTTTTGTGCTTCGTTTCCCTTACGCACTTGAGAGCTGAAGGCTCACGAATGACCGGACTGTGGCTCGCTGCGAACCCCAGCCACGACACCATTAACACGGGGTGCGCGTCGACCTGGCAGGGGAGGGAAAGGAGGTGGCTGTGGCTCGAAGGGTTTTCGTCCGAGGGCGATGCCCCCTCGATCACCTCCCCACCTGGGGAAGCACCTGCCAGCCCGGGGAAACGCGCTGGCACCCAAGTCGTGGGCTCGGCTCGCTTTCCGACCCCACGGGACGGTCTAAAAGGCTCGGGGAGGGCCGGTGGCTTTTTTCTGTGAACACCGTTGCTGAAGGAGCGCCGTGAGTCAACACCCGGCATTTTATTTGGCCTCACGAAGCCCCCCACCTGCTCCCCCGGGAGCGCCCCGCTCCCCAGCGCCCAGGGGAAGCCCCGGGGCACGAGCATGGCCCCTCGTCCTCCCCACCGGCCACCACCGGCTAATCGCTCGTCTTTCGAAAAGGATATTGCACTTCCTGAATAGGGCGAGATTTCGGACATGTCTTGCAGGTCGCCGCACTCGGACTTTATGAGGGACAAGGAGAGGCCCTCGGCGGCGCTGGGAGGGTGGGCCGGCGAGCAGGGGTGGTGGTTCATGTGGTGTGACGACATCTTGGTCCTCAGGCTGGTGGTCTCCCGGGTCAGGTCGAGGGATTCAGGGGAGGCGCGGTCTTTCCCCGGGAAGGAGGCCGATGGGGCACCCAGGGGGCTCTGGAAGGGGTAGGCCATGAGGGGCAGCGGGAAGGGGTGGCGGAAGGAGGAGGTGGAGAAGCCGGCGGTGGCCGAGAGCGGGGACTGGTGCAGGGAGGCGTGGTGGCCGCCGGCCGGCGGGGCCGAGGCGGATTGGTCGGAGGAGTTTTTGCGGACGACGAGGGGCAGCGCCTCGGTTTGGTCGGTGGCGCCGGGCATGGGGACACTGCCGAAGGTGTCGAGGGGGTTGGGAATGATGACGTCCCCAAAGCACTGCAGGCGCTGGTTGGCCGTGTGGAAGTTGTGGTTCTCCCCGTTGACAGCGAACCTCGCCTGCGGGATCTGGAGAGGCGGGAAGACCTGAGGAAGCTGGCGGGAGGGCTTGGACGAGAAGACCTTGACCACCGTGTCCACAACTTGCGACATGGCGGTGTTGAGCTCCTGCTTCAGCGTCTCGGCCAAGTGTTTGCCTTCGGGGTGGAAGGCATTCGGCCCTTGCTCCTTCTCCTTGGGACCTTCTCTTTTGGGCTTGTTCTCCGCAATCTCCTGCTCCCGGATGAGGGCCCGCGCCCGGTCGATGAACTGCCCCGGGTCCAGCTCGCACATCTCGTTGTCCGACCTGCCCACAGAGTCACCGGCCCTCGCGTCCATGGTTTCAGAGCGCATGCTGTCTTCAGACAGGTTGCCATCTTCATCATTTTCGGAGTCGGTGCTGTCGTAGATCTGGTAGAACTTCTCCTGCAGCTGGCGCAGCTGCTTCTGCATGTCCTCCAGCTGCTGCTTCAGCTGTCTGCGCTCCTCTCGCTTCTGCTCTTTCCTCGCTGAAACCAGCTGCTGGAAACTCTGCTGCTGCTGTTGCGGCAGCTTTTGCTTGCGTTTGTTTTCTCTGTAACTTTCTCGGGGACTCACAGACTGCGGAGCTATTTCTCTTTCGTTTTCATTGCCCCTTAATGCCACGCTGGGGGAATGGCTCATACCCCGAATTATATTCTCAACCCGGGCGCGTTTAGCTCTCAGGTGCTCGTCGCATAACCGATCCACATCAAAGTGGCTCATAGTCGGCCTGCCAAAAGGGGAAAGACACTCTTGGGGGCTGTCTCTTGAAGAGTTGCTGCATACATCCTCCTGATGTACTTCTGAGCCTGTACTAGAGAGACCGCTGGCTTGGAAACTGGGCTCCGTGCCACCATTTTTGTTCATGTTATTTTTCAACAGCTGGGAAATTATGGTTGCTCCTGGAAAAGGCATCATGGCATCTTCATATGAGTTCGCCCTCTTCAGCAGCTTGCGGAGTACATTTGACTTTTCCCCATCTGCATGCTGCACCACTGAATACTCGACATCCTGCTCTGAACCTTGGGGATTCATGGCACTAAAAAACGTTGCTCTTGCCTTTGCAAAAAATGCAGATGCTGTCCCTACCGTCCTTTTCACTCCAATGTCAACTCTTCTTCTCTTGGTTTGCCTGCTTAAGAGGGCTGTGCTGTCATGGTCAGGCATCACTGGACTGTTATTGTGCCATCTTCAAAAGCTTGTCAGCTGGGCTCAGCTCAAGAATCCTGGGACCCTGGCCAACAGAACAAAAGGACTGATGAATCATTTTCTTTAAATTTCTCCAAATTTCCTGACCTCAATCCTGAATAAAATGCAAAATGCATAGGCTCTGGGATTTATGGCACATTACAATTATTGCAATTTATTATGCACTCTGCTTGAAATGAAACATTTTTAAATATTTCTGCTCCACTGGTTTAAGATGGATTAAGATTTAAAAAAGCAAAAACTGCTTAAGCACCAGTAATATGATTCTCTTGCACAAATGCCTAAAATGATACTGTTTATCTTCAGAAGAAAGAGTAGATTAGAAGAACACAGCCTCTGACAACCAATTGATTAAATTTAGGGCATTGAGATACATGTTACAAAAGAAGATGAAAGTACTCCTTATTTAAGATTTATTGTTAAAACAAGAAATTGTATAAAATTTGGATTAAAAAAATTCAATTGCGATGTAAAAACCATAATTGTAGTTTTGCTTTTTAAAGAGAGATAAAACTGGTAAATAAACATTCGAAGGTCAAAACAACAACTTTCACTTAATTGTAGGTAGGATAGTATGTATGTATGTGAAAGGCAAAGAAATCATAGACGCATTTAGGCTTACACTGGGGAAAAAAACCCCTCTCTTAAATCATTAGGGAACATTTATTCAGCAAAGCAAAAATGCATTAAAATATTTTATGGTCAGGCTTATAATATTTACAGAGATGTGATCAAATAAAGGCCAAAATGTAGTTCATTAACACAGCCTCGTATGTACGAGTGACTAGCCACGACAGTGTTTTGATTTCCCCACACATTCCTTCCCTTTTCTTAACTTACATTCTCCAAGCAAGCCCTGCTACTAAAGGCTGAAGATTCTGTATTTCGTACACTGAAATACCTGATGTTAAATTTTTTGCATAGCAGAAAAGAGGCATGTTCAGTGTCACATCTCTCTGCTTTAGAAAAATCCCCAAGAACAGTATCTCAAATGGCCAGTGAAGCCCTTCTTACACATAACATTTTGAATACACAGAATCTTACTTCCTGTGACATGCAGAAAGGATGAGAAAAAATATGGAAAGATGAAAGAAATAACATCAATCAGCTGCGTGAGAAAGGAAGATACCTTCTCTTTATATGAACTCTCATTGTTTCCCAGGAACACAGCATAAAAAGATAACACACTTCCTTGCATTTTGTAAAAGGCTCTTGACATAATTTGTGACTTATTAACTAGTGATGCTAAACTCACATTGCACATAAAGCACTAGGCACTCTTTCCTGTTTCTTAAAATTTAACACTGAGGAAAATTAAAATATTTTTCATGAGACGCTTATCTAATATTAAACTTTACATTTGCTTAACAGAGCACAATCTTCACAATAACAGGGTATATTGCCAAAGGCAGCATGCAGACTTTTTGGAATTGCTCCCATCTCTTTCGGTTCACCTGTAAAAACATCTACGTGCTCCCTAGGACTGCATCTGTGGCTAGTTTTAAAGAATGACTATCCATGCAGATAGGCATAATTTCAGCATGAAATAATCTGTAAAATCAAGACAGTAGTCAATGCTTAGTTTGCAACCAGGATGAAAAAAAAAAAGCTTTTAATACTTCGAAACATCATGTCTATTCTGCAGCCTTTGCCCACATATTCTGGATGTACTAAAAGAATTTTCAGAGATTTCGTGTCAGAGACAGTTATGCTAGGGACATGATGTTTGTTTACATTACTGGCTCCTTGCATACAGGAAAGCAAAGAATGATAAAAATTAAAAAAAAAAAAAAAAAGTGTCATGAATTCAGATGGGAAATCCAGAGCCTTACACTGTTATCAGGTCACTGTCTTCACAGATCATTCCTTATCAAAAGGCACGTTAAGCAAATGAAGTTTGGCTACCTCACGATAATAATGAGATAACAAGGAGTTCTCTTGCAGGGGCCCAATTCTACCACCTGCACACTAGGCAGCATCCCACCCTGCAAGCAACTCCCCTGGAGTCCAGGGATACCAAAATCCTGTTACGTGCAAGTGGTAGGATCAGGCCCCGCTTGGCAGTGCGTGTTGTAAAAGACCATCTCCTGCTTTCTCTCCATGAATGCAAATGGAGTTTTTCAGAGGGCAGAATCAGGCTCTTACAATTAGGTCTTCATCTAAAAAATATCCGAGGAGCTGGGATTTCAGAAGGACTGGGTTTGTAAATAAACGGCCAAGTCCCCAGGGGGTGGAAAGGGGCGACCACCACCGGAGTTTTTAAGCAGGTGATACTGGCACAGAATAAACCAGGGTCAAGGTTGACCTTTCAGTCTAGTGGTGTGCGTTTGAAAGCGATATAAACTAGTCACAAGATAACTGAAAGAGCTCTCGCTTACTGCATGTAAGATATTCTAAAGGCATTCTCCATGAAGATAATACTTGCCAATAGGAAAAAAACCACCCCACCAACACCGAAAACCTTCAGGCTTTTCCTTCCTCTTCTGTAGTCAGTTTATGCTTGATTGAGATCCAGCAATAAGTTCCCAGACTCACACCAAAAACCTCATGTCAGGTTTCAAGTTTTGCACGTTTCCCAGCAAATTTGAGGTGCGTGACCACCGTTTCCCTCTCTCTTGCCCAATCCCAACCAAGGACACGCATGGGGAGGGCTTGCTGTACCCTTGAGTCAGCAGCTCAGGAAATAGGCTGTCCTGTGCCAGGTTGGAAGGTCATTGCCACTCATCCTTCCTCCCCAGTGTCCATTTCCCTCTCCCCGAGCCCCTGTACCAGCAGCTGCTCGCCAGCCCATTCCTGCCACTGCAAACACGCGGCAGGAGGTGCTCCGGAGCAATGCCCCCTCCTTCCCTCGCCGCAAGCTGAAAGCATCGGAGTTATCATACACTTAACCTGGGTATTAAGCAACGTCTCCCATTTGCCCTGGTGTTATCCCCAGCCTACAGACTGCCAGCTTTAAGGCTTACGTGCCTTTCGGCTTAAATATGCGAAATAGTTCTACTGTAGCCTGACAAAACAGAACGGGTATTGAACGGCCAGTTAATATTTCGGTCTCGGAGGACCAAAACCAATTCACACCTCAAGGGAAGTGGAATGGCACGTACAGCGGGACGCAGAATCCCAGCCACGACAGGCAGACTTCGAGACTGGTTAGATTAGAACTGAATAAATAAGGAACTCTCGGGAGAAAAAAAAAAAAAAATTAGGAAGTTCGTGTCCTTTACGCAGTACCAGTACTTTGGCTGCGCATTGTCTCAAAACTCCGCTTCATACACCTAATGTCTCTATACAGCTATCCAGAAATATCTAGTTAGAAAGATAGCTTAGGTTGTCAAGATCTATGTAGAAACCTTCAGAAGCACCATTTCTTTCCAAGTTACAGAGTTTTAAATTTGTGAAGGTTAAATTTGCTTTGCACGTCACTTTTGATACTCCTTGCGTGCCAAGTGTAGTTTATGTTAAATTTACCCTCCACATCTCAAGCCTCAACTCGCACGATGCGGCTTTCTCAGAAACCAAACATTTTCCATGCCCATGTAATTAAAAACCATACCAAGGGCCTCAGCACTTTCTAAGTCCATCCATAAACATAGCTGGCAGTATTTTATTTACAAATTTACCTTCAAAACTTTTGGTTAAGGAGATATGATTAAAATGTAGCTATGAACAACCTCTCAACAGCACAGCAGCTACAGACATGGGTTTATTTCATATCCGTTTGATATGCCTTGACATTTTAACTGGAAACAGATTAATTTCTTGGTATCCAAGAGTTACTGTTACCAAACCCTTGGCTAGAACAGTCTTTAGAAAGGAATACGATGTCAGGTATTTAACCGCACTCGTTACAAATAAATCAATTTCTGTAATCAATTTTGTTAACTCATTTTGGATCTACAAAGATGCCGATCATTTTCTCCTAGATTAATTCATACACCTACGAGCTGCAAAGGAGATGTAAATTCAAACTCACCCTCCTCAGCCACTCTGAAGGACCCTAGCCTAACCTAAACAGCCATTAAATACGCAGCAGAAAAGTGCTAAACTTGACGAGTATTCATGGATGAATTCAAGGAGTTATCAGTTTGTAGAGCTGAAACTGTTCCTATCTTTTCACAAGCCGACTACTTTCTTTGGTCCAGCGTCTGCCTGCTTCGTGTCAGCCCATTATGCCAATACCACACAAGAAATTTAACATGCTTCTGCTAATAGAAATATTTAGATCTTTCACTCTAAAGCGCTACACGGGGTATGGCTTGGCCAGAATCAGCCAGGAAGGGCGGGATGAAAATTATTCCAGTCAACAGCATTTCATGCACAAAACCACAGCTAAAATCCGAAGAACAGATTACATTTATTCTCCATAGATCTGTTCAGCGTTAAAATCACGTCAGCCACTAATGAGAAAGTACTACCTTTTTGCACAGCTCTGACACAAGTTTTCTTGGGAGAAGGGGTTATCTAACGCCCTTAGCTGAGACATGTAATCAAAGAATTTGAAACAAGGCAGAAAGGATGAGCAACTAATTGTGCAGCAACAACTAGTTTATTAGGATTTCTCCGTAAGGAGTAAAAATTAGAGCCTGACTCGCTTCAAAATTATGCTACCTGCTCTTTAGCCTTGAAGAAAAAAGCCACCCTGGTTTTGTGAACCCGGTGATACCCCGGGCCCAATCCAGCAAGGTATTCAGCAATTCCCGTGAATGCCAAACCTCCTCAATGCCCATCGACTACCGTGAGAATTGACAGAGCTCACTAACGGGAGGGATTCAGCATCTCATTATTTCAGGCCTTTATTTTGGGGAGATGCAGGCCCCTCCATCATGTAGCCGCGCTCGACACTGCTTGAGGAAAGGGATTCTTTGAATGAGGAAAAGAAATCAAGCTGCTCAAGGTAGAAAATTGAAAACATTTTCCCTTTCTCAAGCCCATTTGGTCCTTGTTATTTCACTGATCGTGAAGAAAATAACTCACACGGTCTCTGTGCAGAGACAAGACTGAAACGTTCGCAAGATTCCTACTATGAACTCAGCCCAAGTTTTCCAAGCTATTCTTTTGCCAGGCTACACGATGCCGTTAAATCACAATTCTTGAATTAGTTAATCTAGCAGTTAGGCTGCACTTTGAGACAGAATATATCATTATTTGGAGAGTACAAATTGCAGTATTTACAATTCTGCCCTGAATAAAATTAAACTCCAATTTCAAAATGTGTCCATTCTTACGACGATCTTAATTTATCAACCGATCGTAAAAAAGACAAGTCATATAAACTGAGAGGCCTCAGAGGTCAGCTGGCAGGGAAGTTAACAGTATATACTGACAGCGCCGTTCAGCGAATGCAAGATACTTTACAGAATAATTTAATAGGGAGCTGTTAGCAAAAAGTATATCCATTGTACTTTTTACAATGTATCAACTCATGAAATGTTGATACTCTGCCTACCCTTGAGTATTAATAAACATTTCACAGTAGGCGATATTGCTGCTAAAGGTAAG
Organism: Astur gentilis; assembly: GCF_929443795.1. Taxonomy (NCBI): domain Eukaryota; kingdom Metazoa; phylum Chordata; class Aves; order Accipitriformes; family Accipitridae; genus Astur; species Astur gentilis. The sequence goes on along the minus strand of NC_064909.1, from coordinate 10,439,679 downwards.
CTCTGGACAAAAAGCAGATAAAATAAATGCAAAATGAGCTGCAGCGGTCGTAAACTTTACGTGATTGATGGCAACTCACGGAAAAACTGCGAGAAGGAAGACGTAAAGGGTATGTGCCACATGCAAATCTACGGGTGAGGAAACTGCCTCCGCATAATTCATCCCGCGCGCTGCCAAACCTCTACAGACGATGGAAGTGACAAATAATCTGGGCTTTTACACCTCGCCGTGACACGGCCGTGTTTCTGCACCCCGCGTTACACAACGCCGGACCTTTCCGCCACCGAGCAAAACGGCCCTGGATGAGCGGATGCGCTTCCGCGTGCCCCCCGCCCGTCCCCAGACCCGGATGAGGGTTTTGGGGTGACGCTCGCCGCGCAGCCAGAATCACCGCGGCGTTCGCCGCGACCGCTCGGGACCCGTGCGAAACTAGCGGGTTTCCAAATCCTCCCCCTGGCAACTTTTGCCCGACGTTCAAGGGCACCTCTAGTCCGCAGCCGTTTCCCCTGCCAGCCGTGATTGACATCTCCTACTTTGTCAGAGATATTAAGTTAATATCCTCCGTATCCGTTATTTCCGCAGACGGGGCACACGCAGGTGACACTGACCCCGCCGAGAGCTCCGTCCCGCCGCGGCCGCGCCTTCAGACCGGCCGCGGACCCCCCCCCCCCCACCACCACCACCTCCCGCCCCCCGCCCCGGTTATCGCCTCGTTTCCCAGGGCTGACCCCGCCACCCCGGCTCCCTCCGCCACCGCCGGCGGCCGGGCCCCGTCCCGCGTCCCGCGTCCCGCGTCCCGCTCCGCAGCCGCCCCGCCCGGCGCCCGCCCCGCCGCCCCTGCGCGCACCTGCCCGCGCCCCGCGCACCTGCCCGCGCCCCCAGCGGCCCCGCCCCGCCCCGCCAGCCGTCGGGCCGCTGCGGGGCGACCGCGGGGGATGCGCGCAACTTTCTCGCCCCCTCCCCGCAGACACGCGCGGACCTCACGGCGGCCCCGCGGAGCGCCCCGGGTGCCGGGGAGCCGTGCCCCGGCTGCCCGTCGGGCCGCCTGCTCCCGTCGGGCCCCGCATTTTCGGTGCCCCCCCCCCCCCCCCCCCCCTCCCCCGCCCCCCGCCCCATCCCGGGCCGCTCACCCCGAACACAGCCCCGCGCGCCCCCTCCGCGCAGGCCCCACGCCCTCCCCCCCCCCCCCCCCATCCCGCCCCCAGCGCCGTTCCCTCCTGCGCTTTAACTCCGTTTAAACACATGGCAAAGTGCTCCGGGTCACTCAGCCGATAAAGAGAAAAATCAAAAAAGCCAAGAAAGACCTCCATCGAGGGCTGAGAAAAAATGAACACACACACACACACACACACACACCCCCCCGAAGAAAAAACAAACAACCAGCAAACAAACAGAAAGTCCCAATAATCCTAATCTTCTCCCAGATCAAGGCTCTTATCCCGCGCCTTGCATTTGATCTCTTCTCATGTGCTCTCTACCTACCACTCAAATCCCGTTTTCTATACATTTCCACAATTCGCAGCTCGTCCCTCCCTTGGAAACGAAAAAGTAATTGCGAGGATAAGAAGAATAAGAAGAAAAAGTCCCTGCCCTTCCCGGTTTGGGTTAAAAAGGAGAACTAGCGACATGCAAATGACAAGCAAATTGGAAGAGACAAAAAGAAAGGAGCTAGAATAAACAAGACAAAGAGGAGGCTCGGAGGACCGGAGCAGGAGTTTCAAGCAGGGGATGGGGAACTTCGGCGGGGACGGGGGGAGGAGGAAGCTCGGAACAACAAAAAAGAAGGCAAATACTCGCCGCCTGTTCCGTCCCCGCAAAACTGCCCTCCGACCCACGGAAGAAAAGAAAGCCCAGTCCGCAAAAGGTGGCAGCGAGAGCGCGAAGGGGAAGGGGGGAGGATCACCTAACAACGAGCAGGTCACTTACTCTTCAGCCCTGGGCAGGCTCCGGTGAGCGCTCCATCGGGCTCGGCGCTTACAAATCCCGACCGCTTTATCTACCGGGCAATTAAAACTACTCAGCTAATAAAGTCATTGCAATTTTGCCCCCTGGAAAAAGAAGCACAGGTTTGACAACGGTGATCAGTATTTTGCTGGGGATTTCATTCCCCGCCCCCGCCCCCCCCCCCCCCCCTCCTCTCCCCGGACCATTTAAAGCAGCCCAAGCAAGTGCGATTTTTTTTTTTTTTTTTTTTTTTTTTTTTTAGGGGGGGAGGAAAAAAAATAAAAAAAAAAAAAGACCCGAAAAGGCCGGGAAAGCAGGGAGGGACGGAGGGGGCGCGGAGAGGGAGCGGGTACTTACTCCGTGCAAAGGCGACGAAACTGAGCCTCTCTTTTTTTTGCCGGTGGAAAGAGAGAAAGGGAGACACGCACACGCACATGCACACACACACACACGCACACACGCACACAGCCCGCACGCGCCCCGCACACGCACACGCGGACACACGGACACGCGGACGCGCGCGCGCGCGCGCGCAGCCGGCGAGCCCCGCCGCTGATGAATATGATAATCGGGCGAGGGAGGGCGAGTGCGGGCGGGCGGGCAGCGGCCGCGGAGCGGCGCGGAGCGGCGCGGGGGCGGAGTGGCGCGGAGCGGAGAGGAGCGGAGCGGCGCGGCGCGGCGCGGCGCGTGGCGGGCGGCGCGCGGGCGGGCGGGCGGCGGGGCGCGGGGCAGGGCTGGGCTGGGCTGGGCTGGCCGAGCCGAGCGAGCGCTCCGCACCGCCACAAGATTTACTTTAAGACACAGCTGAAGGAAACAGGAAGACTAGACGTCACGCTCGGAGTGACGTGAGCCCGGCCCGGCGCCCAATCGGGAGGCTCCTTGGGACGGACGGGGGGGACGGGGAGAACTTGGCAGGAGCGGGGAGAGAGGAGAGGGGAGGGCGGGGGGGGGGGGGGGCGCGGGGGGGGAGGGGCCGCCCCGCCCCCGCGGGAAGGTGGCGGCGGCCGCGCACCTGCGTGGGGGGACGGAAGGACGGACGGACGGACGGGCAGGGGGGAGGGAGCGCCGGCTGCCGCGGCCCGACGGGGCGTCCCCCCCCCCACCACCACCACCCCCGCGCCTCCGCCGGGCACGGGCGAGGGGCGGACAAAAGCCCCCCCACGCACGGCGGTGGGGGGGGGGGGGTGGGGGAAGAGAAACTTTAGGAAAGTCATCCCCGCCGGGGCGGGGGATGCGCCCCACGCGGGAAAGTTTTCCACGCGGGAAGGCTCCCGCGGAGGAGTGGCGGGGCGCGGGGGCTGCCGCCCCGGGGTGCGCCTCTTCCACGCGTTAAGCATCGGGGCGGCGAAGCGACACCCCGCTCGCGGGCGCTGCCCCCCACGCGGCTCACGAACTTTTCGGAGGAACGGGTCCGCGGCCGCCGGGGTAGCGGCTCTGCCGCGCATCGCGGGGCTGCAAGCGGGAGCCGCCGCGCGGGCCACTTTCCACGCGCGAGGCAGAAACCAAACACGAAACCGAGCATCAGGTTGCGGCGCGTGGAGCAACCGGCGGGGCCGACACACGCGTGTTCGCTGCGGGCGGCGCCGGCCTCGGCCCCGGCCCCCCCGAGCGGCGCGCCCCGAGTTTCGGGCAACTTAAACCCATCCCCAGCTGGGCACAGCCCGCTCCCGGCCGGCTCCGGCGGGAAAACTTCGGGAAAAAAAAAACCCCAAATTTTTGTTGGCGGGGGGGTGGGGGGGGACGACACGGCACACAGCAAAGGAGGATCTTCCCAGCCGGTCCGGGCTGCAATCCGGACCAAAGCCGGCCGGCCGCGCTTTGTCCCGCCGTGAGCGCGAGTTTCCGCGGCGTGGGGCAGGGAGCGCCCGCACCCCCGCCCCCGTGGCCGCGGAGGGTCGCCCGGCCGCTGCCGGCGGAGAGGCGAGGCTTCCCGTAGGAAAACAGCCTTAGGGGGAATAAATTGAGGAGCGGGAATAACGCCCTGCGGAGGGACGGACGGCAGCGGAGCGCTGCAGGGCGCTCGGCGGCAGGTAAGGACGGCGCTGCCTCGCCGGGGCCGTCCGCGCCCGCCCCTCGGGGCTGCCGTCCGGGGCGGCCGGCCCGCCGGGAGAGGGGAGAGCCCGGACGGGGCGCGGGCGGCCCCTGCCAAAACTTGCCCCGCAGCTCCGTGCCGGCGGCGAGGGGCCGGGCCGCGCCTCGCCCCCTGCCCGCCCTGCTGCTCTCGGCGCGGGGAGCCGCTCGCTTCACAGCCGCCCCCCCCCCCCCTTCCCCTTTAAGGATCTGTCTCGCTAGAGGTCCCACGCGTGGGTGCGGGCGGCCCCGCCGCCTCCCGCGGGGCTGGCCGGGCGCGGCAGCCCCTCGGCGGGGCGCGCCGCGAGGTTCTACCCGCCGCGGCCGAAGTTTGGGAGCCGGCGCGGGCAGCAAACCCGCCCCCCCGGGGCCCTGCCCTGCCCGCGGGGGCGAAACGCGTGGCCCCCGGCAGGGGCTCTTCTCCCCGCTGCCCGCCGGCGGGGCCGGACCGGCCGCCGCGTCGGGGCGGTTGGCGGCTCCGCGCTGCCTCCGCGGCGGGGAGCGGGGTCGCTAACGCGGGTGGGTGGGGTGATGTGACAAACCACCCGCCGCGGGTCGCCCAGACGCGCCTCGGGACCGGCCGAAGCGGCCCCGTCGCGCTGCCGGAGCTGCCGCCGGGAAGCTGCTCCCCAGTTAAAAAAAAAAAAAAAAAATAATAAAAAAAATAAATCCCCCTTGCCGCTGCCCCGGCCGGCGGGTCGCGAGGAGATCCAGCCGGTAAACACCCGCCCTAGAGCCCGGCACCGGTGCGGGAGCCGAAGCCTTCCGGGGCCGCCGCGCCCGGCACGTCGGGGCGCAGCGGGCGGCCGTAGCCCCGGCCCGGCGCGGGGCGAGGGGGCCGGGGGGCTGCTTTAACCGCCGCCCGCCCCGGCCCCCCGCGGCAGTGGGAGAGCCCCGCTCCTGGCCGGCCGGCCTCGCGAGCCGAGCCGAGCCGAGCCGAGCCGTGCCGTGCGTTGGCCCGAGGCCCGTCCCGGGGCCGGCGTCGGCCACCTCAGCGCCGTGGGTGACCGCGCATCCCCGGGTACGCTCCGCTGCTACCGCGGTCGTCCCCCAGCCCTGGAGCCGGCCGGCCCCGCAGCGGTGCCCGGTGCCCGTCGCGACCTGCCGGCCCGCGGGAGCCCCTGCCCGCCGGGACGGTTTCGCCGTCAATTGTTTTAACGTGACACCTTCCGAAACGGGGGCGCCGGCCCTCCGCCGCCGGGGAGCGGCGGGGCTGGGGCGGCCGCACGGCGAGCGGCCCCGGCGGCGGGCCGCGCTGCGCTCCGCGGGCGCGGAGTGGGGGGCCCGGCCGGCTCCCTGCTTGTTCTTGCGGGGCTCGGCTTGCCGGGGCGACACGTTCAGCCTCCCGTTGTAGCTGCAGGCGCTGCAGGGGCTGCGGTACAAGGGTGCAGAAGTGTGTCTGGACGCAGGGGGAGATAGGCTAAATTTGGCGGGTGAATGACTCGCTTGAATTCTTTCCTTTTTTTTTTTTTTTTTTTTTTTTTTTCCCTTTAAAGGACACCGGGATACACGTAGAGGTGAAGCCGAATCGTGCAAACACTAATAAATAAATAAATAGCTGCCTCTGACGCTGAGCTCGTCACCACTGGGGCTCGCCACTGTTGATTTACCCCAAAGAGAAACTGGGGCACTGGGAGTGAAGCGATGTCCCCAAGGTCACACGGCAGAGCAGTGGCAGCCAGCCTGGCCCCAGCTATGGGGACCATGTTGCGCAGGCTTCCACCTACCATCCGGCCCCGCTGCCTCGTTTCTGTAGCTGCTTGCAGGTTACCGACCAGCCCCGTGTCCTGCAACTTTTTCAAGTCTAAACATGCCGGCCCTACGACCTGCCACACCAGTAAGCCCAAGTGGCGTGAATGCTCACACAGCCCGCCGTCTTGGGCACGGAGTGCTCCAGACCCTTTCTCCCTTCTAATCCTGGAGGATTCCCAGCCTCTTAAGGAATGCAAGTTGATGTTTCAAAGCTCAGCGGCAAAAGTAATCCCCTATGCGTCACCCAGATTTTAGAGGTGGAAGAAAAGCTCTTCTTCCTCCAGAATTTAATCCCTCAGAAGGGGCCCAGGGGACCCCCATGCCAGCTCCTCGTGGTCAGGATTTGTAGTGAGCGCAGTCGTCCATGGTGCCTTCTCCAGGCCCGGGTGGCTCGGGCAGTGGCAGGGCTGTGGGTGGCTGCGGGGCTGTTTCTGTCCCTTGCTGCTCCCAGTCTCCTGACCGACTGCAAGCGTGGTCCCCGCTAGTGAACTGTCGTAGATTCCAGTCTGTCTTCGAACTCTAGAAGTCCCGGGTCCTTTTCCTGGTAATTAATAGATCATAAGGTAGCCACCAGCTCCTTTTCTTGGTAATTAATAGATTATAAGGTAGTGACACCGTTTACTTTCTGAGTTATGGGCATTTTGGATCCCAACAAAAAGTAATCTATGTTCACAAAGATGGATTCAAAGCCTGGGTGTGCTCAGGTCTGTGGGTTCTCTTCTGCCCCTCTGCCGAACGCTTGGTGTGTGTCACAAACTTCAAAATAATACATTTCCTCCAGATGTGGGGGTTCAGCTGCAAGGTTTGTCCTGTCAGAAATAAATTCCTTCCCCAAATTTTGGTGGCCCTGAAGAGAAAAGGTTTGCTGCAAGTCGACAGCTTTCTGTGCTTGCATTTCTTTCTTTAAGGGGGGGAAAAAACCCAGATGCAAGAAACTTAGGAAAACTTTTGCAGTGTGCCCATGACCATGGGTGATTCCTCTGTCCCTTTGGAGTCTGACAACAAAATTGAAAGTGACAGGGGTATATTGTTGAAACTGCCTTTTCTTTGATCATTTTCCTTGCTGTGTCTGTTCCAACTAAATGAGGGAACGGGGCTACGAATACATAGCAGGTTTTCTTTTTTCTTTTCTTTTTTCTTTTTTTTCCCCCCTTTTTTTCCAGGGGTGGGGAAGGTCCAAGTACTCACGCATAAAAAGAAGAACACCCTGCAACCACAAAGGCCCGATTCTGCTGTAACTTACGCTGGTATGAATTAAAATTAGCTCTACTGATATCAATAAACATCATCAGTGTGTGTGAGAAAGAGGAGAACTGGGTGCCTGATGTGTGTGATCCCTGAATTTAGAGCCTTTCCTCCCTTGCCTTTGCCCTGTCTCCTTTCAAAAAGGAAACGGTTGGAAGAAAATGCCTTTAACCTGGACAGTGAATGCAGCCTAGGTGATTCAGCAGAGGGCAATTTAATTCCAGAACCTGGTATTGATGGAAATAGAATTGTTAAAAAATAAAATAATAAAAAACACCTCAACAACAAAAAACCTCACAACCTCCAGAGAGGAGAAAGTGAACTAAACTAATCCTATTAAACGTGGTAGCATGTTTCTGTGCAGCTCGCTGAGAGATTAAGCACAGGAAAAGGGATAAGTGCTGCTTCAGTTTCACTAAACTAATGTGACAACTTGTCATTGGAAATCTTTACAGCTTGTTAGCAGATGACTAGCTGATTCAGATATGTTTTCTACCATTTCCTTTGTGTCTGGGGGTGGTGTTTTTTCTTTCCTGTTCCTTTCTTATCCATACTGCTTTATTTTGCTTTTTAATCCTTCATGTCTCCTTCAAGTCAAAACATTTAACTTGCTTTAATCAATATTTTGTTTTGAAGATGTCCCTTGACCTTTTGTTTGTGCAAATTAACCTTCAAGGGCACCTCATTCATTCATTAACCTCAGTGGGATGCCGTATCCCTTGTACATGGCATTTTAGGATGCATAAAACATTTATGAATGTTTAGACATATTGCAGTGAATGACTGTGATACTGCTGTGGTTACTACTACTGCTACTATATTAATTTTACTTCCACCTCTTCCTTCCTTCCTTCCTCTCTTTCTTTCTTTTTTGCTTTCTTTCTCTTTCTTCCTCTTTTCTTTTTTCTTTTTTTTTCTTTCTTCTCTTTCTTTCCTTCCTTCTTTCTTTCTTCTTTCTCTTTTCCTTTCTTTCTTCCTTTTTTCCTTTCTTTCTTTTTCTTCTCTTTCTTTCTTTTCTCTGTCTCTCTCTCTTTTTCTTACTTAATATGTTGTTTGTGTGCAAAAGGCATGCAAAATAGCCAGGCTGGGAGAACTTTTAGCATTAGTAATTTCATTTCAAAAGCAGGTGTCTCGATGCTTTAGAAATATGTGCTGAGTCTTAATCTCCTCTCTTCTCCTCTCTTCTCCTCCTTTCTCTCTTTCACTTCCCCCCCCCCCCCCCCCCCCCCCACCGGCAAAGGGATGATCGTTGAGTAAATGGAAAAAAACATTTGACAACATTAAAGGAAGACTGTTTAGAAAAGGAAGGCCCTGCTGAGGTGTAGAGGAAGCCTGTTTATTAACACTGGACACCTCTTATCTCAGGCAGCTCCAGATGGATGTCCCCTTGGTAATTCCCACTCTGTGCCAAGTGGGGTTAAGCAGGGTAACCACCTTGACGTGGGCTGGTGATCACCAGGGGATCAGCGGCTCCTTCAGAGAGAAATTTTAGCAGAAACTTGGGGTGGGGGAGGGAGGGCCATCAGGCTTCAGCATAAAAAGCTTGCACGTGGCCAGATTTACCTTTGTGGCTGTAAATTGCTTGCTGCCTGGGACAGAGCCAGGTTTTGATTGAGAGATAAAGTAGTTCAAATCTGTCAATAATTAACTGTCACTCAATTAAGGCTTTCTTAACAAATTAGCACTTGGTAGCACCTAGGGTGCAGGTTTTTCATGGGAAAAGGCTGATAGAGTGACGTTGGCCATTAAGTTTGCCCACTGAGTATCAGCTAATGTCCTACTCAGTTTAAACACCACTGTGTAAATTTGGTGAATTGGTTCCCAAACCCTATTTCTGCCAGATTGCTTTTAAGATTAACCATTTGCGCCTTCCGGAGCTAAACAAGGTAGGACGGGCTTTGCTAAGAGAGCTATCCCTGATTGATTAGGGTTTCCTGACTGTCAGCTTTGAAGGAGCACCCTGATGTAAACGAGGCTGTAGGTTTGATTTACAGAAATCGGGGGGAGCCCCCCCTAAAACCCTGTAGGTCCATGGGGACGGATGGAGCAGAGTTACATAGTCTGCCTCCCGTGTAAGCTGCTGTGATGTCTTTCTGTCTCACACAGGACCTCGCTTTTCCCAGCCTGCCCTTCCCACTGGGTTGGTGGGAAGGTTAAAAGGGAAAACATTTCCACCCACTTTATCCCACGGGGAAATTCTCACTCAAGCAGCTGCTGCCAGTCTGTGACCTCTTGTCACGTCCAACCTGACGTGGCCCTGGGTACCTGGCTTCACCAGGGTTTGTCAGGTCAACTGCATTTCCAGAAACATTGCAAAGCTCCGTATTTGTGTCTCTCTCCCAGATTCCTGGAAGAATCCTTCTGTGGCGGTAGAGGTAGCGGTGGTGGTTCTCCGGTAGCAGACATTTTGCCAGTTCCCTTTCATCCCTCTCCGAACTAGCAAGGCTGTGGGTACATCATCCCACTCTTCCTCTTAATTCTCCATTCAGAAATTGTAAGTGAATGTCAGATGTCAGCCAGATCCAGCAGAGCCATCCCAGTTACATCAGCTGGTGCTCTGGCCCCGTGTTTGTGCGCACTGCTGGATCAACGCTGCTGGGACGGGCATTCCCCTGGTACATTAATTCACAGCAAACCGCAGACTGTGGAAGTGGTGATCGTTTGTCACATCGACCCTGCTGAGGAGGAATCTGTCTCTCGCGAGTCAGAAAACCCTTTGCTCTCCGTTGTCATCTAATTCTCCTGGTGTCACACGCAGTTGCACCTCCAGGAGGTGTAATTGCCAAGTCTGTTTAGAAGTCAAATGCAAAACTCTGGCAAATGCAGGTTCTGATTCACGCTATTACAGGAAGGGCTTCGAGGTGGAAGCTGATTTTAGCTTCAACTCTGATCCGTTCCTCTGATACAGGTTTATGCTCAGTATGGGTTTGGTTAAATCAGTCACTGCTTATCTCGCTGAATAGTTTTCCGTCTCTTTTGAGCAAAGCATGCCTTACCTGCAGTGTGGGCCAAAGCAATGCTGGACAAGAGTTTAAAAACAAAATTTGGGAAGCTTTCCAGGTTGTTCTTTTTGAATGAAGACCTTGGGGATGCACACTGTTGTCTTGTACAAGAACTAATCCCGATGCAGCTTTCTTTCTATTAATCATATCGGAAGAGCTGCCAGAGAGGGACAGCTCTTAGCCAGCACCACCCTACCGTGGTTCAAAGATCTGAACTGTTTCAGCAACCTCCATGTGGAGTGGTTAAAAGCACGTTAAAAAATACTTTGTGTAGCCCTGTCCTAGTACTTGCATTAAAAGTCTTAAGAAGTTTAAAATCATAAAGCAGGAGAAAAGGAAGCACATTTGATAGTTTTAAACTGTACCCTACCCTGCTGAATAATCAAAGCTGGTATTGAACAGGAAATGTAGTTTAATTTTACAGACTTACGTTCTTTTGATTGGTTAATGTTTTTAAGAATGAGGGAGGTATTTCTGTAGAGGGATTATGACCTGGGGAAAACAATTTTGATTGTTTTTTTTTGGTGCACTGAATTAATTTAATTTTATATGATATAGCAACAGTTTTAAGAATCCATCTTTTGTAATGAAAAGTCATTGCCGTTATCTGAACAATGCATACGATCTGTCACCTCTAAGGACTCAGTCCTGCAAGGCACTGAGGGACAACTTTTTCCGGGGCAGAGAGGCATCTAATAGCATTTCAAAGCAGTTGCAGGTGCTATACTATTAATTTTAATAGGACATCCAGGTGCCTGGATGGTTTTGTAAGGTCCTGAATAAGCCAGTAGATTTAGGAGCCTAAAGCAGAGCATAGGCTGACTTTAGGTGTCTATGTACAAAACTGCCATCGTGGATCATCCAGCTCAGGAGACACGAGGTGCTACAGCGCTGTTTCTGTGCTTGCCAGAGCCATCCCTCAGCGAGCAGCTACGTGCAGGAGTATCTAGGAATCGTTCAGGAGCCAGCGCACAGGCTTTGCTCATGCCTAAGGCCTCCAGCAAAACCCCACCCAGCACTGCTTTCTTTGCAAGATGTCCTCATGGTGGTGTCAGTTCCCATCTTTCATAGGATAGCCTACAAGTAGGGAGTCTCTCCTAGAGGTGGGAAGTTTGCGTTTAACACTTTCCTCGTCCCAAAGTCGTGTAAAGTCATGGCTCTCTTCTCTCTAAAAAGTGCGCTGGCCACCAGGCTGTGGGTGGGATGGGATCATTCTTGCCCCTCTTTTGGGGCTTTTATCCCACTGCAGAAAGGAACCAAACTATCACAGGGTCAAGAGGAGAGGAAACGAGTGAGCTTGACTTTGTGAAAGGTGCTTAAAACAAGAACCTGGGAGGGGGCAGTGGTCTGCTTCCAGGATTGTATACTTTACCTATCTATAATGGCTCTGTAATGCAAAATACATCACTGGCCCAGGGAGGAGGGCCTGGGAGTCCCTTAGCCCAGGGGATGGTGCATGGCACTGGGGCGTGCGCTGCACGCTGACCCTCTTTCTGGCCTCAGCAATCTGTGAGCCTCTCCGTAATGCTGCACAGCTTCGCTGGAGTGGATGGAGAGTGTCGCAGCAATTAACATGAAGGCACTAACATCTCTTATGGATTTTAGCCTTGAGTAGCTGAATCATTAGGTACCTACACAATGTAAAAAATTCATCCCAGAGTGCCCTAAGCTCCCACTGAAGTTACTGTGCTCACACTCGGCAGCATCAGGGCCAAAAAAATGTAGGTGCCTTTTTCTGGAAAGGAAATACATCCCTGACATAAAGGTCAAATGGCATTTATAACAACATTAATAATTGCAGAGCATCGTGCTATTGAATTCTAGGAACGATTAGACCTGTTTGGCAATACTGTTTAGTTGCTTTTACAACAGAAATATGCTGTTTACCTCCTGAGAGATTCATAAGGAAAAAAATCCAGTCTATATCAATCAGTAAGATATTTTCCTTACCAGAGATATTGATTTAAATATTGACTTCGCTGCTGGAGGGTTATTTCACTCCATGCTGCAGATTCTCATTGTCAAGTGACATGTGTTTTATGTACTAATAAAAATGTGATTTCTGGCCCAGTAATCTTATCTGGATGATTCTGACTTTTTGTGTTCGGTTTGGTCTGCAGCAGTTGTCCTTTCTAAAATTGAGTACTTATTTTCTTCTGAGTGTCAATGCACTTCGCTCCATGTGAATTACTCGCAACTAAGATCAAAACAAACAAACGTTAAACCCCCCCCCCCCCCCCATAGCCCCTTTGTCCTATTAGTTCGTTTTCCTTTCAATCTTTCAGCAATGGGTTTAGGCTCTGCAAGACAGTAGTTCTTTATTTAGCAACAGAAAAGGTGCCGCTGCAGAACCTGTTACAGCTTGTCAGAAAACCAGCCCGAGTGTGTTCTGGGACAAGGACTGTCTTTTTATTGCTGGGTTATACAACAGCTCTCATGTTGGCTTGCTGACCCCGCTCAGGCCTGGCGATAGTAATAACGACAGCAATAGCTTATGCCACCGAGCAGCAACCCAATGCTCAGGAGTGGTGCGTAGCTCCCATCACAGGCCAGAGGTGCCAGCTCGCCCTTGTGCAAAGTACCAGCCCGGGAGGAAGGAAACCCAAAGAGTAAAAATCCCAACCCCCTGTAGCCTCCAACTTAGAGACATGATGAATTATTTCACTGGAGCATTCTATCCATGAAGCAGGGGATATTGCTGAACAGTTTCACTGATGCTAAAATTCTTGTTCCTGGACAGCCGGTCCTCCCCGCGGAGCCTGGACCCACGCGTGTGTGTAGCATTGCGCACTCGGAACGAAACCGCTCCGGAGGGCAGCCGGGTGTGCTGCTGCCATGCTGCTCAGTGGCACCGAGGTCCCGTGGGACTGGGAGCACGAGGTGGCGGATAACAACCTGAATGCTTGTGGTCCATCCCTCTTTCTCTTACGCACCGTTGGGACAAGGTGAGAATGTGAGGCAATGGTAACACTCACGCATCAGCTCTTTGGCCTCTTCAGGAATCACCCCAGCTCCCTGCGAGTGGGATAACAAGAAAATAGAATAATTTTCAGAGGGGAATCGCATGCAAAAGATTGCTTCTGGTCTGAAATTCCTAAGGTCAGCTATACTCGTAGCTTCAGGGCACTAGCATCGTCCCATTCGCAGCAGAGGACCACTGGTACCTGCATGCAGGAAGATGGGCTTTGTCTGGGAAAAGTATCCCTGTAAATCTTTCCCTTGGGAATGCTGATATTTCAGAAAATACCTATGGATCCAAGGCTTTTGCTCAGCTCTTAACCTGCCAGGACAGTAAGAGGGGCAGAGACATACCCTCCTGGAGGTTATCTGCAGCCAAGAAGGGGCAAAGCTGGCAGAACAGCAAACTGCAGACCCCGTTAGTAGAGCACTTGTCTGCCTCGCCTCTGCTAACGGGGTTCTGTGGTGCTGTGACTAGAAACTGTTTATTTTGGAAGAAACAGGGACAAAGAGGGCTTTGGGTCACTTGCAGATTTTTTTTCCTGGAGTGAATTTACAACAAACATGGGAACTGGAACTACGGTGTAAATTCACCTTACATTTTACTGGAGGTTACTTAGCTTAGTTATATCCCTTTCTGTCTACTTGCACATGAAGAATTTGCCTCTTTTTTTGACCACAATGTTTTAACTGAAATTTTGGGGTAAACAAACATGCCAAGTCTTTATTAACCCCAGCAGTGTAATTTCTCATTACAAGACTCTGATTCAGAGGAAACAGCGCTGCTAAAACAGCTACCGAGTCCCAGCAAAAATGACAGTTTTCCTCAATCAGTTCCTTTTGTGACCTTGATCTGAACCTTAATCTGTTTTAGCAAAATTCTTTTTATTAGCCATTCATACTTAATCATACTGCTAATTTTCCTGTTTTTAAACTATCAATTTAAGGCTGCTTTTTCATGTAACTAATCAAGGCTGATGTATGTTATTTTGGCTATGATTTCTAATAATTATTCTTAAGAGTTTTTTAAGTCTGCGTTCTCCATAGATAACTGTCAAAATTGTAGAGAGGGGCAGAATGGCTTGTTTCTGTGATATTGCACATACAAGTCCGCTTTCTTATCTTTAGTGAAAATAACCATTATGAACATTATATAGGGAATCTGAGCCTCATCTTCTTTTCTTTCCTTACATCAGCAGTTGCTTTTCATTAGTATTATTATTGCAGACAAGCATCATTGGAGGGAAGAAGCGTTTTCAGGATCAGGCTCCATTTGAGATATTTAGAAGAAAAAAATAAACATAAACTTGCAGCTGTCTCTCAAAGATTGTAAACTGTTGTAGCTAGTGACTAGTGGTTTTTCTTTGCCTATGATATTAAAGAACAGATTGTGTTACTATACTTATCTCTACCTTTACAAACAAATACACCAGGAAAATATGTCGAGCAGAAGAAATCACGCTTGTTGTCAAATGCTTAGCTACGCTGACTACAGGTTTTTGTACTTTTTGGCAAAAGCTTCAAAACATATTGTGGCTTGGTTAAGCTCCGAATTCTTTACAGTGTAAAAGGAGCCTTTTTGTGTCTGTAGTACGCACTCGGCTCTCCACCGAAGGCAGCAGTTCGCTGCTGTTATTTGTCATTCGTACGGCTGCCGCAGAGAGATCGCAACCCCTTGTCCTGGGCTTTGTACCCACCAGAGACGCTTCTTCCCCCACCGAACTGATTAACATCACGGCAGGGCTATGATCTTAAAAGGCTGGCACTTCTGATTAGGTTTTTGTTGAAGTTTGAGGAGTTGACTGAGTACCAAGGGCTTTGTGCGTGTGCAGCGGGGTGGTTGCAGGGGGTAGGATACATCCCCCCCATTTAGAGGTGCCATTGGAGCCGCACTTGGGGAGAAACTTCACAAGCTTTTCCAGCCTAAACCTCGCGCTCTGTGCTCAATGGGACTTTGTCAAGTGACACGCTAACATTTTGTTTGGGAGCGAAGTAGATTTCTTAATTGCAAGTGAACTAAGTCTGACAGATAGGCTTTTCTACCCTGAAGAGGGAGGAAAGCCAGAAACTTGGGGGGTTTGTCGGGGGGTGTTTTGTGGAAGATGCTCAGATGTCTTGGTAATGGGTTCCTGTGCCAGATGGAAGGCAATCGCTGGAAGAGCAGATGAACAAAGACTCTTCACAATCTTTTTCCTTAATTAAATCCTTCTTTCTGTAAAAGTGCAATGTTTTCCCCACCAAATTGAAAGGATTGCCATATATGATTGTTTAAAAAGCTACAGGTTAATTGTGTTATATGTGTCTGTAGAAAAATTAATGCTATATGCAAAAATGGATGAAAATGCTCAAATAGCCCGTTAATTAACTCAGCCCTATAGTTAGCAGGGTTGGCAGTAGAGGAAAGAATAATGCCTTTTCAATCCAAAACCTTCCCTCCCTCCCCATCCGTTTTATCTCTTCTTGTCACTTCCTATTAGCTGATCATGACATCTTATCTTTTTCCTGAAGGGTGGGCCAGAAGATTACTTTGGAGCTCATGTAAGTGACACTCCAAGGAATGGCTGGCAGCGGGTTCAGCGGCCCCGGCCCCTGGAGCCGCAGGATGTCATCCCTGTGACATGCCTGGAAACCCCAGCTCATCCCTCAACTGTCCGGTTACAGCAGCATCTCCGTCATGTTGCACTTCAAGTCTGTCACAGGCATGGGTTCACGCTCCTCACCCGGGAACCCTTCTCTTTTTTGCTGAGGACCGTATTTTTATTTTTAACGCAGAGTCCTTCACATCAGTGGCAGTGAGGGTTTCTTTTGCAAGATGGCATTCCGCCACAGGAGGGGTTGGCTGGGGATCATACACCAAATGCACACACATGTGCTAAGAGAGGAGCTCTGCATGAAAGCCACCTAAACAGCCACCTAAACATAAATTTGAAATTTATTTCTTTTTCAGTGATTTTGAAAGGTCTCGGGCCAGTAGCTCTGGACACCAGCTCCGGTCTCTGCGCTTTCTCTTTCACGTCACTCTGTGGGAAGCAGTTTTTGGGAGACCTCTGCCTGCCTGGAGGTGTGGGGCTGTCCCGGCAGCTTTGCCCCACGCCAGCCACCCGGTTGCTGGAGCCCAGGACGCTCCTCGTGGGGGGACACAGCCAGAGCGCTCCCACCAGCTGTAGCCAGACATTATGGCTCATGCTGGAGGGACTCACTGCCGGCACCGTAATTGCAGGCTAGCTAGATTTTTGCTGTGGTATTACAAATTCCCCCAGGGAAGCCCACAACTATGACCATTTACATGGTAACATGTCAGGCATGAGTCATTTTCTTCTCTCTCTCTCTCTCTGTCTCTGTTTCTCCCTCACACACACACACACGCTCACATATGCGAGCACAAATCAACAAACTGGTAAATAAAATTTAAATGAGGCTTTAGTGCATTTTCAGCCCTCTTTTTCTGGCTGAGTGTACAGTTTGATGTACCTTTTTTTTTGTTGCTATAAAATGTAGCGCAAAATGTGTGGGCCATGTGAATGTTGATACTGGAATGATGACTTTTGCATCTTCTGCTTCGTATTATGTTTTTTTACCGGGCTACCTTTAAGAGTCCTTTAACTAAAAAATTAGTCAGGAAAATGAATCCTTAAAAACCAAATCTTTTTCAATATAATAAAACAGGAAACTTGCAAAGTGAGTGACAGGGCCACTGTTTAAGAAGTTTTTTCACCTGACTCTCCTTCATTAATGCTCCTGCTCTGCTAAGCTTCTTGCTGCCCTTTTCCTATACATCCGAATAAATGCAATGTGTGTAGTCTCATTTTATTGTACTGGCTACATAATCGTAATTCACATGAGTAAGTAAGTACTTGCAGGTTTGGTGTTCTTGGATCTGAATTCTTCTGTGAAGCAACTTTCTCATGTACTCTGAAATGTTCAGTTTGGTGCTTTTATTTTTTTAAAAAAAGAGCGTCCGCTAAAAGAAAGTTAGGAATGTCGCTGCGAAGTTGTGGGGTGCCTGAATGAAGGTTGCTTTTACAAGACAAATATGGCAGGTTTGTGCATGCGTCCTGATTGTCTGAGCAATATCCCGCAGGGGATCACTGCTGAACCACACACTCTGTCTTAAGCGGGAACGGATTTGATTGCCCCCCTCTCCTCCGCTTTTGTCACTCTTTCTCCAGCACAACGCATGAGACAGGGTTTGTGAAACCAGTGCTGTGTTGTCACCTAACAGGCAGGGTGAAAGGGCAGTACCGTAAAACGTAGCTCAGCTCAGGTGATCCTGGAGAGTGTCAAAATGGAGGTTGTAGGTGGAGTAAAAAGCAGGTAAATTTGTGTACCGCAGCGGGTGTCCAGGTGAAAATTCTGGATGCGGTGACCAGATCTGTGTGGCCAAATGTGTGCCGAAGACACCGCCGGGAATATGTGACTATGAGTTTGGTGGCGAGGCCTCAGGTTTTGCATTTTGTTAGATTTACGTTTGTGGAGTGAGCAGAGGTTGAATAATTTATGGTGGTGACCACTTAGATACCATATGTCATGTTTTTTTTAAAGCAGTATGGTTTTTTTAATACACAAAAGGGAACAGACACTGGAGCTGAACTTTCTTCATTTTATTCAAGAAAAGAATACTTAAAAATGCTTGGAGTAAAGGGCCCCCTTTCTATACACTTTGAATCTGCACTAAACTTGACTAGTCAGCATCACTCTGTCTTTCCAATGAAAAATAAATCCAGAATGATTGCACAGTATCGCACACAAGAAGAAACAAGACTTTTACACCGGTCTCAGTAAGACAGCATGCTTTAGTGTAGTTGTAAAGTTTAGTGAAAGCGTATTTCTGTCCATTGTTTAAAAATGCATATTTAAATAAATAACCACTCAATTCCCATCCAACAGTATATAAACGGTAGTCTTGATGTCACAGGCAAATTTTTGTAGGTGGTCCCACTGTTGTTTCTGGGACATTACATTGGAAATATTCTACTGTGTATTTTATTTTGCTGTGAGAAAAATGAAATCCTTGCATACTAGGAGTTCACATGTCTCTTTAAGTCTTAAAATATGTTAATTTTACATGCCAAAGTCTTAAGAAGTGTTTGACTGCCCATGGCTTTTGTGTGCATCTCCAGATGGCAGATGCCATTTTGTGTTTCACATTAATTGAGTAAATTTCCTTGCTCTTTGTACATATTGCAGAGGAAGCCATTCTCTGCTTTCAATAGGACAGAACAGCTCTTTGGCATCAAATCCTTCTGGTCTGGTGGTACTAAAACTGTTTTAAGGTGGAATTCTGAGAACAAGCTGTTGGCAATACAGATTTCCTCTACTGTAGATGAAAGTCAGACGTTTAACAGTTATCTTAGAAATATCTTGAGGGTTTTTCCTGGGAATTGTGAAACAAACCAGTTAGGATAACCTCAGGGGCTGAAGACATAAGATACATGTTTTTTCAATATTCATTTAGCTAAAGGAAAAAAAAAAATCTTTCATCTTGGAGGGCACTGTTTTTCATTCATTTTTTTTGCCAGTTTTGTTTTTTCCCCTCTCACTTTCTAGATATTAAAAAAAAAAAAAAAAGTCTCGGGGCCTTTAAAATACTTTACTTTGTCCAAACATTAGTGTAGCTGTAGAAATTTGCAGTACTGCTTTTTTGGGCACAAACAGCGAAAGAGGTTTTGGTGGGGCCGTCACAAGGAACACCTGAGGTGCCATACGATACTGGCCGGTGCTGGGAAGCAGTGACGGCCGCCCCGCCGCCGGCACCGGGCACCCTCGCGTGTCTCCCCCAGCACAAAACCCATGGGGTCCCTGCCGCGCCGAGCCCAGTGGAGCACCGCTCGCCTGAGCCGCCCACCAGCCTGCCCTGAGGTACCTCATACGAGGGCTTTTTTAAGTTCGAAAGCTGTGGTACTGAGGATAAAAAGGCATAGAAGTTGTACAGCTAAGCATGCCCTAAATCCAGATTAATTTCTATATGGACGTTATAGTATTTATAAATGTTAGGTGTTTGTGAGAAGGAGAATTTATGCACAGCAGTGCTTTAGAAGTGGCTTAACATGTTTTTACACCGAGATAAAATGAGTCCAGCAATGAGAGTTTAAATAACCCTTTTAAATTTTTTTCTGTATGTTCACTCTCACAAACTCCCTGTAGAAGGGAGGCAAAACAAATATCCTGTCTGTTTGAAAAAGAATATAGAAGACAGAAGTTAATGCTCATCAAAGCAACCAAGATTATATGTCATGTTATTAATCAGATTTTTATCATGGTAAGTGGTGTCCAGATATAGTTGAAGTGGGCAGTGTACATAATAACATAATTATGGGTGTTATAGTGACGTAACAGCAGCAGGAGCTCGGCTCCTGACTCCTTTGTTTTCCATTCACACCCACCATGATCCACTGCTATATTTAGTTGTTTTTCACAGTGCTACCTAATACTGTCATCCCAAGTGGTTTTTTTTAAGTAAAAAAATAAAGATAAGACCATATTGATTTTCCATGGAAGCCCGAACACTGGAATCTTTTCTTGCAGATGCTAATTCAAACCAAGGGGAGGGAGGGGGGGGTTTGTTTTGGGTTTTTTTCGTAGATTATTGTCATCTTTTGTGTGTGAAATGCAATTGCAGTCAGGGCAGAGTGGCAGCTGGTGGGAACCGTCCCAGTTCCGCTGCCTTCTGCGGGCTGGGACTATCTGTGTCGGCTGAGGAGCTGCTCCAGACAATTTAAGGCAAGCTCGTGGAGCGTGAAAGAACTGAGATTATTATATAACTAAGTGGTGTTTGGGGATTTAAATAAAGGAAGTTTTGACTGCTGAATTGCTGTACTTTAACAGTTCTCAGTCTATCATTTTTGGCACAGCTTGTTTGCATGGGCTTTGCAGTTCCAAAGACACCTGAAAAACACGTGTGTGCTTCTCAGGTAGCGCTGGCATGGCGTAGGGCAGTGAAGCTCAGACCCAGGGAGGCGCTTGCAGCAGGCGGTGTTGCATTCTGCTGACACCCCCTCGAAACCTAACTTCCCATGCCCAGAAGTTAGGCATTGTGATTCTCCCAAAAGAAAAGATCTCATTTTCAAAATACAGCTTTTGTGGTGAGATATACCTGCTGTGGTGAACTAATTATTGGTATGTGGGGCTGCGTGACACCTGTGGGCATTTTGCTTTGGGCCACAACAAGAAAAAAAGAGGTTTAATGCATCACCGAGCACCGTTTTTTCCATCTATGTCCTTGCTATCACAGAACTGGCTCCTGAATTAAAGCAACGGCTTTGTCAAACACCACCAAATCAAGCGCGCTGTGAGTGAAGCTTGCAATGTGAACATCAGAAATGTCTTCTGTGTTTAGCAGTATAGGAAAGTGTGATGCTGTTATAAAGAAAAAAAACGCTCTCGGGAGTCCCAGACTAGATGAAGCCACAAGTCCAAGAGCCCTGGAAGGATGTTGCTTGCCAGCTTTACAATAGGTTTATTCAGCAGGAGTCAGCAGGGTTGCCTATCTGTGTTCCTATAGTCAAAGCTCATTCATTCTGTGCAACATAGGTCAGCTCTGGTGCAACTATTGATATCTGTAGAGCACTTGCCCTACTGCTGTGATTTAAAAAAAAAAAAAAATCAGCACTGTAGTTACAAAGCATTACTGGACGCCTCTATGTTGTATTTATTGCAACATCACAGCTCCCTCTTTCTTTAGTTGAGTACATATACTACGTCTTACACAAAGCAGTGTGAACACGTAAACAAAAATGGAGAGGGGGTCTGTATAGGAAGAGCTTTCAAAAATTATACCTTCTTCCCAAGATATTTTAAAAAGTGTTTTAACAGCAGACAAACAAATCTCCTCTTCCCAGTCTCAGTTTCATTCTTTGCATAAATTCAATGACACTGCACTGAGGATCCAGGTCATTCAATATTTATTTTTATTTTAAATGACTGCAGAATAAATAAAACACTGTCTGTCCTTGCCCTCTTCTGATCACCCCAGCTCTGTGTAGAAAAGTGGTCGCAGTATACCACCAAGTCCCTGTGTACTTGGGTATGTTTTGGAACTGCCCACAATGGTCCGCTGCAGTTTTTGAGAGAGAGGTGAATGCCAAGGGGAGCTGCCTGGACTGAAGCTGCGAAGGTGCAAGACAAGAGGATCACCTGTAGCCGGCCACATAGAAGGCAACTAATACATCGAATAAGAGTAGCACAGACAACTGATCTTTGTCTACTGCCAAGACAAGCACTTCTGCTAATGAGATCAATGCAGTCTTCCATATCTAATAAGGCTTATGCTCAGCTTGATGAAGGTGAAGACAGAAATTCTTAAAAAGCCCAATTTTAATAGCTGTGTTCAAGCAGAACTCCCTTTTGCCTCATCAGGCAATGCAAAAGGCTTAGAGCACAAGGCAGGAGATCAGGATCTTGGACAGAGGAATGCTTTTCATCACTTTGCATGGCATATGGCAGACCACTGCCTCAGTTTCCCTGACTTCATAGTGTTGCTTTCTTTCCCCAAAAGGAGTTGTCTGACTGAATTCAGAAGCATGAGGTTCTCGTATGCCACAGTGCTTAAAGCCAGAGCAATGCCTATAAATATGTAAATGAGAGTTTTGCTTTATCCTGGGAAGAGCTGGAACTTTCCTCAGGAGACTTTCTCTGACTTCAGGACTGGTTTCAGTAAGTATCCTTGGCAATGCAAAATGGAAGTGCATGAATAAATGAATTGGAAGTTGTACATGGAGCTCCTGCCACTCCCCAAATACCTTTCCAAGCTCTGAATGCAACACAGATTTTAATCATGGAGCAACAGATGATTGATGGATGATTAATAGCTAATTTGTGAGATTCATTTAACTTCATTTTACTTATACACCGTATGTAGAATTAGTTAAGGCTTGTACAGGAAAGGAAGTGATGAGCCATTGTTCCCATTAAATTATAATGACAGCCTTCCTCATCACTGTATATTTATTATGTAAGAAAAGGAAATGTCTAGTAAAAATCTGTATAGGTTAATAACACCTTCATAATATAGTCCCTCTTTTCTATTGACTTGAATAGCCCTCCTACTGACTTTTACTGGATTATTAGAGTTAATTACATCAATTGCAATATAATTGATTCTTAAATACTATGTAGGAGCCTCATACAATTATGGAAAAACAAAAGTCATCTAGACATCTCCGATCAGAAAAGATTTGGAATTCCTGCACATTTAATTCCTGATAATCACCAGTCAGTTTGGACATTAAGATTGCAGGGTTTCTTGTTTTCTTTCTGTTAGGTTTTGACAGAATTGATAGTTTTACAACATTTAACTCAGTGTGCATGGAAATATAAGATTAAAGAGACGAATGTAATTTGCTAAAATTGTTACTTCATCTCCTAAAAGTGAAATGTATTACCTGCCTGTCTCTATTAAAATACAACTTACGCTCACACATGCATGCTCAAGAGAGAAAAAAAAAACAACCAGAAATATGTATTTATCATTCAAGGTTGAAGTCCTTTATCCACAGGTGCAAGCGTTCCTACAGATCTTGCTTGCTGAAGTCACCAAGGGCCTTCAATGTAATGACATGAAGCAGAGCTGAACACTGATCTCCAGAGGGTAGAAGATCTATGCATTATTTCACTGAGTAACTTTGACATAAAAACGGTTTCTAAAGGATGGTCCTGTATTCCAGATAAAGATTACAGACCATTCAAAAGAAGGTGCTTTAAGATAAACCCTCTGAGGCACGCTACAACATTATTAAGCAGCAGTTCAACTTTAAAGCCAGTCAGACATAACATTTTTTGTGAGTCTGTTTTTGGTCAGAGTCCCCTGTGGTACCCATGTAGGGGATGTTAGTCATTTTATTTTTTTTTTTTTAAGCTGGCTTTGTTACGTTTCTCCAGTGGCCTTCTAGGAGCCGTGTGGTGTTTTGTGAGAGTGAGTTTGCTTTGTGTTTGTGGCTAGATTGTGCAGCTAAAGTCTTCACAAGGTAAATTCAACACCCTTCATGTTGCTCCATTAAATGTCCTCAAGTCAATTCAGTGGTGTGGGGATCTCACTTCAGAGTTCCAGCTGAGCAATACGTGCAAGTTATTATTATGGGAAATAATAACTTTTGTTACAGTTATTATTTTTATTATTATTATTAATAATAATTTTGCTTTACATCTTAATGCAAACACTTAACCACACTGCAGCAGCCGGCTATCAAAGGCTTCCCTGAGGAAAAATTAAGCACTTAGAGCAATAAATTATGAAAAGACTACGTCTAAGGGCACCATCCACCTTGTTCTCACACCCGCTTGAAGTGTTAAATAAATCATAACATCCTGTTCATCGTGCCGTCAGTAGGGGTTAAATAAGTCACTGTAAATGAGCTCCAAATCATAGGACGTAGCTGGCTTCCAAGTTTTTTGTTTGCAAGGAGAAACAGCTCCAGGCCTTTTGATAGTTCAGGTCTTTAAGGAAAGCCTTTTTTCCATTCCAACTACTTCCTGTTAATGTGGAAATGAGAGGAAATGAACATTAAGCAGAAGGATGGGCCCATCCTTTTCCAGTCGTGTGCCTAATTTGTCAGGTGCAATATTGGCACCTGGAGGCTTGTTTTGGCTCCTATTACATCCTTGCTGGGGAAATATCAGAATACTTGTAACTAACAGCATAGGACTTCAAAGCATTTCTGTTATAGGGAGAAAGAAGAAAGGCTGCCGTCATTAGAAAATGCAGAGTTGAATGGCCCAGTTTGTTTGCTGAGAGTAAGGGTTATAAACAGCAGTAACTTAAAAAAACAGAAAAGAAAAAGTATGTGACATTTCATTCTAAACCTAGCCGTGACCATTAAGCATGTAAGAAGGTACATCCCATGAAATCGCTTCTTGGAAATATACATGCCTTGAATGTGTTCTTCGTACTTCTGAATCTTCGTATAAAATACCCCGTTGCTGAGGACTTGTCAGTGTGTATGTGCATTTCAGTAGGAGGCATAAGTGTTTCGTGGTAAAACTATTCACGGCCTTTGAGTTACAGAGATGGCAAAGCTGTTGTAAGGGGCTGTGGATCCTAGATCAAAATCTGCAAACTCAAAGTGCCAGAGCCTGCCTGGTGTCTTTACTTCATGCTAAACACTGCAGTCATACTTTCTCCCGTGGGACTTTTCTTGGATTAGAGAACGGCCTAAGATGAACAGGAGTGCCCATGCTTGGCCAGTGTATTAGTAATGTATCTCTCTGGCCGAATCTGTAGAAAAAAAGATGTAT
Organism: Astur gentilis; assembly: GCF_929443795.1. Taxonomy (NCBI): domain Eukaryota; kingdom Metazoa; phylum Chordata; class Aves; order Accipitriformes; family Accipitridae; genus Astur; species Astur gentilis. The sequence goes on along the minus strand of NC_064909.1, from coordinate 10,415,479 downwards.
TTAAGGCTCTGGTAATTGAAAGAATGAGACTGAAGTAGAGCGTATTCCCCAGTAGTGTTCTGAACTGTGCAGTAACTAGGGTTGGTTTGGATTTTTAGAACTGATTAATGGTTTGGACCAAGGTAACCAGTCATGAATTACAATTAATTAGCATTTGGGGGTGGGAGGAGGGGAATCAGTGTAGCTAATTATTATTTCATTCAGGTAAAGCATGGTGAATCAAGCCATGAGTGATATATACAGATCTGCAACTGTTTTGAGAGCAAATCCATTCAGATCAGTGAAATGAGATAATAGACTTGGGAAATCCAGCTGCTGTGCAGATGTTGGGTGGAATTTTCCAGGGAAAAACAGTTATGCCATTTTTTGCACCTGATTCTGCATCCTTTGCTCAGGACGAGGTTTCTCTTGCTGGAGGGCGAGTTATGGTAGAGCAAGCAAACCCTGTGCTGAGGAAACATCAGTGGGTTTGGGATTCACTGACCCCTTTCTCCCAGGTTAGTTCGATCTGTACCTGAGTTAGATGGGAGTCTTGAGGTCAAGTATCCACCGTCAGCTCTTTCCTGTGAGCAGGCAATATACTGTGCCTCATTTCAGCCATCCTGGACTTGTAAGCTGTCTCAGTTTGACTGTAAAAGATGGCCGTGTATTTTGGATTGACTGTTTCTTTCTTTAACTGGACAGTGCCAGGTGGTCAATCGTTTACTTTAAGGGCACTGTCTTTTGCAGCCATCTTCTTCTTTTTGCTTCTTTGACTTACATGGGGCATTAGACTAGTAGAGGAGACACATGAGTGACTTGATGGCAGTTCTATCTTGGTGCTCAGAGCACTTCACCACCTTTTTTTGTCAGAGCCAGTGATTCTTGGCCTTCCTCTTCTTGAGACTGTGCTGACTGACCTCCTGTCCAAATCCCACCGAGATGAGGCTTCTTTGTCATAGAATCATAGAATAGCTTGGGTTGGAAGGGCGCTTTAAAGGTCACCTAGTTCAACCCCACTGCAATGAGCAGGGACATCTTCAACTAGATTAGGTTGTCCAGAGCCCCATCCAACCTGACCTTGAACATTTCCTGACCTTGAAAGTCTGTCCCCATCTTTCTTATAATCCCCCTTTAAGTACTGGAAGGCTGCTATAAGGTCTCCCCAGAGCCTTCTCTTCTCCAGGCTGAACAAACCCAACTCTCTCAGCCTGTCCTCACAGGATACTTGTTCCATCCCTCTGATCATTTTGTCTATGGAAAGAAATCTTCTGTGGATATGCATACAACAGCAGTAGCCCATATTGTGTGATGGCTTCAGTGCAAGGGCTCTGCAGCAAAGACAGTTTGGTTTAAACTATTCAGCAGCCATTTAAACTCAGCCCAAGGATTTTGCACTGACGTGGCTGAGGATCACTCATGTGATATGTCCTGCTGACTCAGCAGTGAGGGTGGGGGATCTTGAACTACAGGAGAGGTACAAAAGTGATTAGAGGCAAGAAAAGAGAGGAGCTTAATAATCCTTTACTCCCACCCCCAGAGACATTTCTGCTGATTGTGGCCTAATTTATGGTAAACTGCAAAACACAAAACACCAGAAAAACTCTGAAATAAGTGCAAGGATTGTCGTATATATGCTTATTTATATATATGCAACTACCTGAAAAGAGGTTGTAGCGAGGTAGGTGTAACAAGTGATAGGACAAGAGGAAAAAAACCCTCAAGTTGCGACAGGGGAGGTTTAGATTGGATATTAGGAAAGATTTCTTCACTGAAAGGGTTATCAAGCATTGGAACAGGCTACCCAGGGAAGTGGTTGAATCACCATCCCTGGAGGTATTTAAAAGGTGTGTAGATGTGGTGGTTACGGACATGGTTTAGTGGTGGACTTGGCAGTGTTAGGTTTACGGTTGGAATCGATGATCTTAAAGGTTATTTCCAACCTAAATGATTCTATGATTCTATGATTTTCCTCTAGCAGTGTTCCCTATTCTCCATTATCCCTGAGACACCAAGAAGGATTAATGGTGCAAGAGACCTGAGTGACATCTCTGCCTCCACAGATGACCATTATAATGATAGTTCTCAAACAAGTTTGAGGTATGTACATTGCCAGCGTACAGTGGCACTGCATGATCTAGGTAATTGACTTTCTTGCTTTGTAATTTTTGAGCTTAATTATGTGACCTTCTACAAACCCAGATGCCATGAATTTTGAGGAATCCTTTGTCGACCTTGTGGATGGGTAAAAGAGCCTTGCAGGGGGAATACAGCCTTGCTCTGGTGACATGTTCCACTTTGTGCTCATCTCTGAAAGAGGCACAACTTCTCCCTTTGGTACATCTCCTGGGATATCTTTTCCCATTGTGTCAATTATTGCATTTCTCTGCAGCTCCAAGGAATACAAATAAATAGATCGAATAAATAGGCTTTGAGGGGCAATCCTTGACAGGTACCACAGTTGTCAACTACTTGGATTTCTCATGTCCTTGAGTTCAGCCAGGATCGGTGGGCTCCTGACATGTCATTTGCACAGCCCAAGAACAGTAGCATTCAGCACTTCCTTTTCCTTTGTTTTAGAGAATTACAGAACAGGTCGCGTGCTGGTGCAAATATAGCTGGTTGCTCTCCACACTGGTATCTTTTGTACCGTATGTATAGCTTTGATAAGCAGCACATGTGTCTGCTTCCCGGCTATACAGTGTTTCCACTCTGATCTCAGGAGTGTAGCTAAATCAATATATCCTTTGTGATGTGCAGATGGAAATAATCTCCAGAAAGATGCATTTCTGAGCTTTGCCCAGTATGTATTTATTTGAGAGGTACAGCTGGTTTGTGGAAAGGTACAATCCAAGACCATATGGGAGCACACTGCTAACCCTGCTCAAGCAGCTTTACAGTGCTCTTGTGGCCCCCCCGCCCCCGACCATCAGGAGGGCCTCTGGGAGGCTCCTTTGATGTGAAGGGAATTGCCAGGCAAGGTGTTGCTTGGCCCCCGAGGGGCAGAAAGAGGGGCAGCCTGCCTTTACAGCCCCATGTGCTTTGCCGCTGGTTGCCAAACCCTCCACTGCACCTCAGGACCTTGCTAGCTGCCCCAGTATCAGGTAGCCACCAGGTGCCACAGGTCCTGCTCCCTGAACTGGACCAGGTGCAGACAGGCCATTTCCATCCTAGAATGGCCTAGGTAAGGTTTGCTGATGTACTTCTGTCTACTACTTCTAGTTAACGGACCTGAATCCAGATTTCGGATCTGTAACCAGGTGCAAGTCTACATGTCCCCATATTCCATGACTGCTTGGGGTGACACTTGGATTCAGGTTCAGTGTCCAAAGGTCTCTGACAGACTCTGAGCTTCCCACCCTGTGATGGAAGAGAATTACATTTCTGATAGTTTTGCCCAATTCAAGCCCCTCTGGATGCTAAATTGGTAACATACATCTGGTAAACTCACATCGGCAATGTAAAAACAGTTTTGTTTCCTCAAAGGCTTGCACTATAAGAAATGACATGATGATTTGCATCAGAATACGTGGGGATCTGGCAAATCAGTCACACCTGTAAAAACACAGGATCAATATAAATACCTGCATCATTAATGACATGCTACTGATAAAATGTTGTACAGGTGAGATTCAGCTAACCAAAGAAGAGCGACGGGCGTTTTTTGGTGGGATTAATCTCAGCTGTCAGCATGAGGCAAATGGTGCCCCATTTTCTTTCCATGGATAGCGCAGCGAACCCAGGGCAGGGAGTGTTGTACTTGGGGTATGTTATGGCGGCGGTAGGGGAGCGGTTGGGTGGTTACAGGTGCCTCGACCTGTCAGCCCCCTCTGTGGGGAGGAGAGCGCTGGACTGACAAACCACACAGCGGATGGAGACGCTGTGGCCATTTGCTAAGAAAACTCATGTCTGTTTGCATAGGTTTATTCACAGGTGTTTTCAAATGTAGTTCCCTTGTGCAAGTCAGGCTGTGAACACCTGAGTTTTGGTTCTTCCCAGAGCAGTGTCACAAGGAACTTGTGCTTTCATTCCCAGAGTGGACCTTTTGCATAGGGAAACATCCATCTAATTTTCCAACCCAAACCCCTCATTCCTTTACTTACTCAAATGTTCAAGCGGATAGTTCTCCGTGAATAAAAACTCACATACTGGAAGCAACCCTGGAAAGCTCACTTCTGCCTGCTGAATTCAGACGAATACTTCCAGAATAGTCTTTTCTCTGTCTCGTGCTGCTCTGAACACCATCTTCGTGTTATTAAGGGCTAATTTTAAATCGAGTCACAACTACTTTCTAAGTACAAGACCCCATTGCCATGTGCTGGAGTCAGCTGGGAGCTGCTCCTCCTCCTCCTCGGCAGTGAGTTGAGGTGAGGCAGGGAGGCCCAGCACTGCCATTTCCCTCCCCAGGGAGGGCAGTGCAGGCCACCGGGAGCCTTGGGGCACCATTTTCTGCCACAGCGGGGCCCTTTGAGGCCACGTTCTCTCCCTGCAACACGCTTGGATCGTTGCGTGTGTATCTACAACAACTTTCATTGTAGGATCCTTCAGATATCCCCTGCAGACCTTACAGGGAGTGTCTTTTGCTGTGTGAGTAGCCCCTCAGCCCCCTGAGAGGAGGAACATGCATGGAAGCAGGAGCCCGGCCCCTCTTGCAATGCTGTGTGCCTCTGGGCAAGACGGTCCCGGTTGCATAGGCAAGCACACCGTGGTGTCGCAGGGTTACGTGGGCTTTCCTAAGGTCAGGCTTCAGTCAGAAGCAGGGCTCTGGCATCCCTTCACAGCTCTGCTGTTTGTAACGTGTATTATCAGGACTGCGATAATGCTTGAAAATGGCTGCTTCTTTCTGAATAGAAGGAAAGTCGCTGCTCGTATCTCAAGGATAAAAGCCTGTCTGGCTGGAAATCGGTGCAGGGTGCTGAAAACGGGCAGAGCAGCTGCGCCAAGCAGGGCGCTCTGTGTCCCCAGAGAGCAGTGCTTCGATTCCCCAGAGCAGAGGCTGCTGCTTTGGCACCGAGTGAGATGGACTTCTTCCCCTCGCCATCACAAGCAGCAGCGGTGAACCTGACCTGCTCTCCAGCATGGGACACCTAGACTAGCCAAGCACTGCAGAACCTGGTCCTGGCTGACCATGATGATAACCAGCAATATGTCTTGTTTTCACGCCCTTACTACTGATTTGCCAGCTCTGCCTTCTCTACTGGTCCAGCACCCCAAGTCCTCTTCCTTCACCTGCGTTTATTAGGCCTTCCTGAAACTTGTGATCCTATTCTCTGCATATTGCCTGTGATACAGCAGAAGGAGGTTTCAGGAGGTTTTTCAGGAGGTCTTTAGGAGGTTTTAGGATGAGGGCAGTGGAGTCAGGCTGTTGCAGGACAGCCTGGGAGGAAAGGTGCCTGAGGGAACTCGGGTCTCTGACCCAAGATGAGAGGGAAACACAGCAAATCCTATCTGTTTTCACAGTGAAAAGGGGCAGTGCGAAATGGTAATATTTTTGTTCTGTTGCCAATTTTGCAAATTCTGTTGTGAATTTTGCAAAATGTGGGGCCTGCCCTCTGAAAGGTAGTCAGTGTCCTTCAAGATACCATTTCAGTGAGCTCACCGCCCAGGACCGTGTCCTCACTGGAACTGTGTGTCTGTGCATGCACACTCCCCCAGCACAAATCAAAAATCCTTCCTTTTAACAAATTCACAGAGCCTCACAAAAACCTATGGGAATATCTGGTTTTGCATGCAAATATTTACCAAGTAAAAATGGATACTTTTCCACAGCTCCTGGTCCTAGGCTGCTTCTGCGGAGAAACTGCCAACTGTACATGCATGCTGGTTTGGCACCGGGACAGCACATTCCCTAGAGAGTAGAACGAAATCACAGATTCCTTTTGCTTGTGAACCCCTTTCCACAGAGCAGGTGAAAGCATGCTGAACCCACCCTTGCCTCCTAGCCTGGCTGTTTTCTAAATGTCATTTGAAAGTCTCGCCCCCTCCTCCCTCCTCCCCCTGTCCCCAGTTTTATCCCTCTTTCAGGAGGCAGCCATCAGCAACAAAACCACAATGCGGGGCTTGGCTGGCTGCGTGCATTCAGCAGCTGCTCTGTTCCAAGTTCTGGGCAAGCCACAGCTATCCAGATTCCCACTTGTCCTATGTCTTCTGCCTCAGTTGCAGTACAGCATCTTGAGCTAGAAGGACCACTAATTGACCAGCTTGGACGGATTGCCAGCACTGCAGTACAGTCAGCCTGCTGTCCCCAGTTGTCTGTGCCTTTCCCCCCTTCGCTACACTTCCAGCCCTTCCTGATCCAAAGCTTGTGACATCTTCCAAGTCCTCCTTGCATTCAAGACTCTAATTCGGCATGTGGTATGCTGTGCTTTTCCAGCAGGCTGCTTTTTGTCATTATCTCTCCACCCAAGTGAATGTTCAGGATGGGTATGTTCTTTCTTCAATTATTGCAGAGAACTAAAATGTAAGCAATAAATGCTAAAGCCAGATTTTTCTAATACAAAACATCAAGCAAAATCTTTGTGTTCCCCTATAATTATTCCGAAAGAGTTACAAGCCTGGAAATAAAAATACAATTCTCTATCTTAAAATATGAAGCAGTGTTTTCTTACAGGATAAGATAAGAATGTGATTTAAGTTTGCTTTGGCCCATTTCTTCACTGTGTTGTGCTGACGTGATTGTTCAAAGAAATTGTGCTTTTGGAAGGAAAAGGTTAAAGTTTGCTACTGATATTCATCAGGAGATGGATATTTAATCTTTAATCTCTTGTTCTAGGCCCCTACTTCGGATCAACTCATTATCCCGAATAAACGATGTGTCATTCCCATTATTTATGTTTCACTGCAGCCAAAGTATCTGGACCTCGTTTTGGTAAGCACCATTCATTTCGACCCATTCAGTATTAATCTCCCTTCTAACATCTTTCCTGTCCTATGTGCTGTCCCCTATTTGCTTTTATGTTTTCCGCAGAGTGTTTATAAAAGGATAATCTTTTACAAAGCAGACAGAATTTTTGTGTATAAACTGCTCTGTTTGAATGCCTCATTGATATACCATCTAAACTGAAGTGTTCAGCAAGATTAGTGCATCCACTGAGCCACTGAACTGGGTAAAAATATGGGAACTGCTCCTTTCTTTATAGCGAGAGAGGGTAGCTAATGATGCCATCTTCTTTTAAATAGGATACTTTTAGCAGATGGACTCTGAGAATATGAATACATTCCACAAATAAAAAATAATCAACAAAAGAGGTGGCTTATTGTGACAAATAAAAGGAGAAAAAGTCACAAAATGTATAGATTATGTAAAGACCCCAAGTCAGCTCCCATCTTAGTGAAACTGGTGTAAATGCAGAATAATTCAGTCAAAATGACACGAATTAGTGGGTTTTTAGATCATTGTCGCTCACATCAGGATCTGGTCTCTTTGTATCGTAATTGCCGACAACTTCAGCGAGGATAAGGACTTGCAATGCCTTGAAATGCAAATGATACATTTTTCTCTTTCTCATGCTGATATAAATTTCCAGTGAGAATGTTGTGAGCACAATCCCCTCCTTTTTGCATGAAATAAATAAATAAAGACTGCCTGGCACACATAACGTACACTTATTTCGGCTGTCTCCTTTGCAACGTGTATCTGGTGACATCAGGTGCTGCTGACACACCCTCCAAGATGCTGACACTTTATGTTAGAAGAACACAGTATGCAAGTGAATCTGTGCCCATATTCCCACATTTAGACAGGAAAAATCCCAAACAGACATGTGGTAGTATCATTTGAATGGCATAGATTCTTAAATACATTTGTCACTTTGTACACTTGCCAGCTCTTCTTTGAAGATATAAACCACCAAAACACTCCAAATTTTATCCATCATGACTCCGTCAACATGTAGCACTGTTTAGCATTTTATTTTAGTTAAATTGCACTATTGTTGTCCATCTATTATGACATAAACTAGGATTGGTGCCCTTGCATTAAAATGAAATGAAAACTGTAAGAGTTGGGAAAAAGAAAACATTGAGAAAGTCTTGCCATTCATTTAGCAGCAAAGGAATGTGATGAGGAATATTAGAGAGGTAGGAAGCACAAAAGGTATCAGGTGCCCATAGTTTCAGCTTTAAAAGGGATCACTCACTTGTTTATGAGGGGCTACATGCTGGGCATGGTTCAGTACCACCTTTGGGGACTGTGTGTAGAGAGGGATGAGACCCCTCTGGATAGCTCCCCTTGTCATTTTTAATTCACCTCCCCGACTGATATGACCCAGACCTGACTTCTAGTAAGAAAACACTGTCCATGGCTATTTCTGGAGTCTGTCAACACCACTGCAAGGTTAGTGAGAGCAGTTTGTGGGTGGGGGACAGAGGTAACCCAGCTTACACCCAGCAAGGACAACTCAGTCCTTGCTTTTTGGAGGTAGTCCGTGTAATTTAGTACACAGAAGCGGTATTAAGGAAATAGTTGCCTGTTCAGTCCTAAGAAGACTGATAATAAGAAAATGAGTCTGTCACTTTCTGGTTGCCATTAGCTGAGGTTAAAATCCTTCTGTTATAGCTACTATCCAGTGCCCTGTGCATAGTGGCACAGGGCTCAACACACGAGAGAAAAAATTGTCACCATATTTGGCACAAATTGGCCTACTTACCAGGGGGGATCAACATTGCACTAGTCTGGAAAGAGCTACTCTTTCAGTGTTAGGACTGATGCTCACCATACCTCTGTGTTCAGCGGTCGGATCTTTTCCAGAAACAAGTATGCTTCCCACTGAGTTGCTGGGGACCAGGCATCCGACGATGTAAAACAGAAGAGATTTACCGACAGACCCCTGACAATTTCTGATGTTTTCCACCAGTGGAGATATGATCTATATAGTAAATAAATAGAGCACTTTTTCTTCCAAAGTTGATCAGACATGACTTTCCTGGCCTAAAAGTTTTACTGAAAGAGCAGTGCTTCTAAGTGTGATTTATTCCCTAGCAGTTTTGTGTGATCAGCCACCAGGTTCCTGGAAATCCCACAGGGAAGAACATTACCGTAGGCATCAAAGTCATTACACAAGTGATACAGAGGTGACTTTTGCCAAGGCGGGGTGTCCATGGCTCTGGAATGTGTCAGACTTGATGTACCTGTGCAGGTCAACTGCACGGTGTGTTGCATTAGCTCAGATCCAGGATGTGGCAGCCCTGTCACCTCTGGAGTTGTCACATTGGCAGGTCTCGTTCAGACAGATTTTTCCCAAGCACCAAATTCAAGTCAGGGAAGACCTAATGGAACAACCTTTGGAAAATATTCATAAGCAATTCTAGGTACAGCAGCATGGGGACAGATTTCAGGGTGATTTATTTGCACTTAATTAACCTACTCTTCTCACTCTCTGCAGGGGAATTTCTCTCTGCCTGACTACATGGTGGAACTGGGATGAGCCCACCGAGTGTTTGGTAGACAAATTTGTGGCACTAGATCTGTAGTAGAACAAGAGAGACAAAGGGAGGATGGGTGAGAGAGGACCAGAGGCAGACTGAGAGAGGTTCAGCTGGATCCCAATAGACTTTCATAGAGATAGGTAAAGCAAAGAGTCAAGGAAGTAAAAATAAAACCCCTAGGCTCTCATGCACAGAATGTCCATGCAGATTAACATACATAGGAAAATCAGAATGGGCTGGTAGTAAGCATGCAAATATAAGACCGAATAAACATACACTGAAGAGGAGAGATGATAAGATATGGTACAATACAATAGGATATGATGTAATACAATGTGCGTCTCTTGCAACAGACATTGGACACACCTCCAAGGTGTGGAGGTGATCCTTGCTGGAATAGTCTTTGCCATAAGGAAAGGATTGTGTCCAGCACCAAGATACTCTGGTGGTGTACCTGTATCCTTCCTGCCTCTCTCACTGCTGATTAAACACCTCCATGCTGTAAGGCAGGAGAATGAACAACCAATGTGGGTGGGCTAAGCCCGTTTTGTCCATGGAGTCCCCATCATGACTACATAAGGAGGTGGGATGTCCATGTGGAGGCTGCATGCCACCCTCCTTTTTGTAATGTATGATTGTGGATAGCAGGAGACAGACCTGGCTGTCACTAATGGAGATTACTGAAAGTGCTCATTGCTCGTAATCTGGGAATACACTCATAAATGCTAAGCAATGCCAGGATTTGATCCTGACCTGTACTGGCATCTCTGTTACTGCTGTGAGTTGTACTGACGCTTGCAATGAGGTAGTACCCACATCACTCTTTCCACACACCTAGTCCTAAACATGCAAAGGTGTAGGCAATACATGGGGGAAAGGGAAGGAAGAGAGAATGCTGGAGTGACAGTAGGTTGTTAAAGAACCAGACTATCCCATCTCCTCTGAGGCATGAAATCTGTCAGAAGATAGTGTATTTTTAGGAGCTGACTGTAGACATTGAAGCAGTATATCTTGTTGGTAGGGCATGGAGATCTGGGCACTAATACAATTAATACCATGTCTCAACAAAAGGGATTTCCCACATTTATATTGCTCAGAAATAGCTTTCCATAAATTTGATGTGAGTACTTGGCAAACGAAGCAGCCATCAAACACCAATAAAAATATGTTTGTGATACCTGCAATATACACCTAAAGAACCAGAGAACATTAATATTCCAGAAAGACTCTTCAGGTACCCATGAAAATCAGATGTTACGGAGACTCTGTCAAGGTTGAGAGGTTCAAACCTTAACCCGACATAAAATTCGCATTGTAAAATTTCTTTCTTATTGTGAAAAATCAGGATTTCACACTAGCAGTGTGGTTGAAGTGAGTGCTGACCGACCAAGTGGCTCCAGCATGCCTGGGAGCCACTGTCAAACTGTTTGCTCTGTCAAACTCATGTGGGAATCCTTTCCCTGTGGATCTGTCTGGATTTTTGGCAGGGACGGGCCAAGTCCCTCTGGTTTCCAGCACCTGGGGCAGCCTGAGAGGCAGGGGATGTCTTGGGGGAGGGGGGTGCAGCCTTTCTTCCTATGCATGAGGCGGTGCAAGGTGTTGCTGTGCACCCAGGGAAATCTCTTTAAATAGTATTCCTCATAGGACACCATTTTTAGCTCCCTGGGCAGGGTAGCTCCATTTGAGTGCCCAGGGGCTAACAAGTGCAACTCCTTTTACGGATCGCCAGAGCAGAGAGGCTGCACTAGCTTCTACATCAGTATTATGCTTTTCTCTTATCCCCGTTTCTCTGCTGCCCCGCAGTTCCTCTTCTATAAATGAAAAGAAATGAAGGTCTTCCGGGGGTCCTGCCTGGGATAACCAGCCCTGACCACTTTACTTTAAGAGAATAATTGGAAATATTTCCTACAGATGCTCTCTGAGCACACAGAAATGCCAGAGTGATAGACACAGCTTAAATCCCTAGACTGCCAGACAGATAAAGATGGCCTGTCCCCAAATCTGCCTATCCCTTGTATTGCCATGTCAAAATGAAGCAGAAACCTTTCACACATCATCACTTCTGTTAGCTTAAGTCCAGATCCTTGCACCCTTACTCATGGTTATTAATGCCTTACTGCACAAGTAGTGCTACTGACTTCTCCAGGGCAGCTCCTGGAAGAAGAATCTATTTAAACCTGCAACTGGAATCTAAGTATCAAAGCTGCAACAATTCCTTAGCTACATTTAAGGCAGCACTACACTGTATTTCTAATTAATTTAGGAATCAAATTCAGTAAAAGAAAATTGTACTTTTTACCTAGCTGTCTCTTCCTATGGCTATTAGTACTTTGAGGGCCCAGATAAATAGATATGAATGCACTAATAGCTCTTTTTAGTGCCCTCACCAAAGAATCCTGTTAGGGCTGGAAGGCAGCTTTTAAATCCAGAACAGACAGTTGTAATTGTGCTGCCTTATGTACATAGCCCAGGCCACTCATTCTGCACCCACCATTTCACTTCATGGTATCATTTCACTTATGGGGACATTTCTGCACATTTGAACACATCCCTACACAAAGTGTTTTGCCAAGTGAGCTTTTTGGACCTCATTTGGAAAGCCGTCAAAGATCTGACTTTCAGGTCTCTTCCGAATTCAGAAAAAATTTCTGATGAAAGCTAAATCAGTTAACACCAAATTGGGTTGATAGGGGGATCCTTGTCTTCTCAGCTAACGGTATGAAACCAGATAAAGAGGTTGATTTGACAGCTGAATAGATTTCCAAAGAGGGGTCATTTTCTCCCATGACCAAATAATATGATAGAGATATGCAAGGGTATGTGTGTGCCTTTCAACAGCAGGCAGAGTCCAAGAGCTTACTTATCTCTAAACAGCTTCTCTGGTGTCTAAAATAAAGAATGCAGAGTTTCTAAACAATCAGGGAGTGGATAATTTTTCTGTTTTGCCTTGAGTGACCAACCACACCAGGAGAACGTGGGGCCTTGTTCTTGGTAGTGCTGTGTATTTTCATCAGGAACCAAAACACTGCAGCTTTTGGAAAATGTTCAGCACCATGAAAGATTGAGCCTTTACAGTTTAACAGTGTAACCTTCACAGTGCCTCTACACAATATTCCACTGACCACCTCACATTGAATTTATTCCACAGTCACTGAAATATTTTGATACACTGTTGTTCTTCTGGAGTTGTCATTGTCTTTATGGAAGCCTATGGGGGAAAGAAATTGGACAGTAAATCTCTTACGGACAAATTTTGGCTCCTTTGCACCAGCTGATGTGGAGAAAAGTCTCTGGTTCTTCCAGACGGTTAGTTTGTTTTCAAAGGACCCGATGACTGTACTATTTATTTACTATTTCAGTTTTTATGGCAATGTTGTTCTCTCACTCTTTTGTTTCTTCGTCAGCTGTAAATACAGAGGAAGGATTCTTGGACTGTATGTCTGTCATGGCGATCTCCTTTTTCTTCTGTTTTTGCTTTCCCCCCTTCCCCATGTCCTTTTTGGCAGATAAGAAATTTTTGCATGTTGCATATCACCTAACCAACAGTGGTGTCTTGAGGTCTGGATGTGGAGGCTGTGAACCTACCAAGGCTGAATTTCTTGGATTCCTCAATCTTTTTTAAGGAATTAAGTACACTGTCATTCACTGAGGGAGAGGGAAGTGGAAGACAGTTGATTAGTAATGGGATACAAAGTCATTTAGCTCTAAACTGGCAGTGGTAGCAACTGATAGCTATTTGCATCTGATGGTTTTTGCTGGGCTGTGTGGAACAAGCTTGTGGTTTCCATCCAGTTTCTTGTGAAAAGCAGCACCACCACTGCATTCAGTATCACTGTTTTCATTCCCTCACACAATTTCAACAAAAAGACAGATAGATAGGCATTTTTCTGACCCAGCTTTTGGGAGTTAGTGAGAGCTCTGCCATCAGCTTCAGTTGTTCTGGATCACACCTAAGTAGACAAGGAGCCTGAACTTCCCAAGAGCCAGGGAGGAACCTCTAGAGCCAGGGACAATGTGTGCCACAAAACATTGCACTGCTCCTATCCGTATTCTGGGTAATGATCTCAGTGAGTTTTAATCTGGCTCTGGTGTTCATTTTAAAACATGTTAATAGTTGTTGGAAATTAATTTTCTAGTGGGTTACTCACAGTTAACAGAGTTCTGAATAGCTGGAGAGCCAAACATAACGAAATAGTCCTTTCTCATAGAGACACATTTTAATAACCATTGACAGCAAAACCATTACAGAATTCCATGGATGAAAAACAGGAAGGTAGAACAAGAAATGTAACCTTCTGATTTGTGAGTGGAACTGTGTCTTTAACATGGTGTCATTTCTGATGCTGTACTTTAAAACTGAAGGCAGTGTTTTAACACAGCTTGCATAATCTTTCCATGTGTTTTTATGCTGTGCCATTACAGGACTCTGCTGTGATGGCTAACTCCTCTAGCTGAAATTGATGACCTACACACTTTTAAAGAGTACCTCATTTCTTCTACTAGGATTAATCAGGAGCTTTTCTGCACACTATAAAGTTTTGCTACATCCCTATGCCTTTTGCAGAAATGAACTACTTCGCATAGATTACCACCACTGACAGTGTGCAAGTTATTAAAGTAAATAACTAATATGAGGCTGACATAACTGGCATTATTGTGCTCAACTATATTACCAAATAAAATACAAAAGAGCTGAAACAGTCTGGAATGACTGAAGTAGGTAAGTGACACCCAGAATTAAGTAGGTGACAAGTAGGAGCAGGTTCTCTCTCTCTCAGTGGGTGGCTGTGTGATTTTGAACAAGTGTGTAGCATACTTATATTGCTGTTTTCTATGGTGCAAGTGAAACTGGTGTGACGTTGCCCGGCACCTAGGAGGGGAATCAGGGCCTTGTCCCTGCAGTCAGAGCCCTGTTCTACAGTGAATTTTACTTTCATTGTGACATTTTGAAGGTACTACATGGTAATGACACATTGCTCCAGTAATTTTTGTACAATGTCTCTATGAGCTCTCCCATCTGTCATGACAGCATTAGTCTTGGCATCTCTGATGAAAGAATCAAAATTAAAAGGGAGAACAAAAAGTCAATTTCTAATGGGTTCCAAATACCCATATCTTACAAGCGTGAATTAAATATTGCTCTCATCTTGCAGCTTTCCAGCCATATTACATGGATAAAAACCTCAAAACTATTTAAAATTAAAAATCCTGTTAAAAGCTGAAATATATATATAAAGTAAAATAATATTCAGCTGTTTAAACTAACCTGTTGATAGGCTGTCAGCTGTCATTTGATTTGCACTTCATTTGAATTAATAAAAAGTAAACCATAAGCATTATGATTTACAGTAATATAAAAGCTATTACAAAGGACCTTCATCATAAGCTTCTTTGTCATAAAGCTATTGTATCTTACTTTCAATCACTAAACACTGTTAAAAACATTTCCTAATACAATACCGCCTGATGCAATATACAAATTCCTTTGCTTCAAAGACTAGCTATAGGGACATGACTTTGAGTCTTTAGAGACAAATTGGAAATTTCTTCTTGCATAAATAGTGTAAAAAAAAAAAAAGAAAAGTATTTTCATGCTGGTTTTCTTCATCTTTTCTTGAGGCTACACACACACACAGACATGCACACACATCCCAGCTCAGGTTTACCTACAGCCATTAATGTACCTTTATGCCTCCTCCATTGTTTTAAATAACCCTCGGACAAGCAACATCTATTTACTCAAATACACCAGTTTGTTTGCTCCTATGACAAGTGTCATGGACTTTATATTGACCTCAGTTTCATATCTCCTCTGAGACACTGTTTCTCCTTCTCCCAGATGTGCTGCTTTTTGGAGTTAATAATGCCATGAAGAACGAGCTGGAGTTGCTGGATACCTAATGCTACTTCCTTTGTGGTTTCCTCACCCATGGTATGTGAATAGTCTCCCTGGCTCTTGTCTATCCTGTCTGGTCATGGCAGTGTCATGGCTGTTCATAGCAGACATGATCCCCCTGTCTGGCCTTTGCAGCACTCCTCAGGTGATGGGGGTGCAAGGAGAGAACTCGAGAGCACCCAGGCACCACAAGATCCCCAAGACACACCCAAAGCGCTGCGCACTCTCTTGTGCCCACACCAGGGTTGCTAACGTGTCCCAGTTGACCACCTGGCACTGTCCGCAGTGCCACGGCCTCACATCATAGCTCAGCACTTTCGTGCCCTCTCCCTGCAGCCTCCCCAGCGTGCAGGTAAGCACCCAAGCCACCACCTCTGCTGGTCCCAGTGAGGATGAGGTCTGTCCTTCCCCAGCGATTTTCTCTTTGAACTCATCCGGGACAGAATAGTTCCTCTAATGTCACCTGAGAACCAGAAGAGTGTGCTGTTTGGTCCTTTTCACGGTTTGGCTAATCCCTGGCCATCAAAACCAGTAAAAGTTCCCAAGAGGGCAACGGGACATACCTCAGGGACAATAGCTGTAGGCAGAGAAGGCGAGGGCAGGACTGGGTGCATTCCTGTGCTTAGACGTAACTCTGAACTCTGGAAGGGATGCTTGTCTGGAGCATGACACAGCTTTCAGCTTGCTGTTCACGTGGGACAATGGGACCCCACGTGCAAACAACACCTGCCACAAGTCTACCCAACAGGTCTGACTCCACAAGTCAGAGGACAGTGCACATCATCATCTTGTTCAGGAAGGAATGACAGTCTTACCCCACACTTTCTCCATGGCATCTGTAAAGACTGAGGGCAGGGATGAAAGGAGGTAGAAAGGCAAGGGAATGGAGTTGTATGCCACCAGTGTGTCCTGACTGCAGTGTGTCTCCCATCAGGAGGCAGAGGACCAGTGGTGCCAGAGCTTCCATTGAGGGAGGCAAGAAGCAAGGGCAGCCAGCCCAAGAGGAAGCGCTCTAAGCACCCAGCCCATAATGCCCTAGGAGAGGACATCCCCATTTCTAAGCCCTTGAGAGAAAGCCCCGCAAGCTGCCCAGCTGAGGAGCTCCCTGGGGCCTGCTATGTACAGGCTGTATGCACAGGCCTGAGCCCATGGAGGCAACTTAGACAGCCTAAACATTGGCTGTCAAGCCCCCACAGCCAGAGGTATGGGCTAGATCTGAGGCTGGAGTGGTTAAGGATGGAGGGCAGAGGTACCTGGCAGAGGAGGGCAAGCTGCATGACTTAAGACCATAGGACTACTTTTTCCCTCATGTTCTTTTAAAAACTGGGGCAATGTACACTTTTAACAAGAAGAGATGGTCCAGAACCTGGAAATGAGGCTAAGAAAATTGCTAGGCCTCACTTTTGTTCACCGTATTTCTACAGACATTCCTCCAAGGATGCTCTTTGCTTTTCAGCTGCCTTCAAGGCCAGGCTACAGCATGGCCTGTGTTCTTTGTTTTTAATCTTTCTTTGGGTTTTCTAGGTCATGGCTCACAGAGGACCTTTAGGTGTCTTTAAGTTAAATGGACTCAGCTTGACTTCAGATGGCAACAGGAAAGAGGGGTGTCTTCTCAGCACTCTGTAACAAAGATGTGCTCTATGTGTGCTGGTCCCGGTGAGAAGGCCTGGCCCACATATAAATAAATTCTCTTGCTTTTCACCTCCCAATGGGGCAAGAAATGCCTGGTGAGCTGCTTACTGTGAGCTAGGTGAGATCAATGCCATTTGCTTATAGCTGGGAACACAGGAAAAAGTTCTACATTTGAGAACAGCTAAGTGTGAGCAAGAGCTTTGGACTAGATGGCCTCCTGAGGTCCCCCCCAACTTGAAACATCCTATGCTCCTATCTGTGGTTGGTGGTACTATGGATCAATACAAGTTTGGCATAATCAAACTGAAGAAAACTGTCCAAATCCTTTAAGATGTGTTTTTGGTCTGGCAATGAAAGTGCAGCTGCTCCAGGACTAGCACAATATCCTGCTTCAAGGTCACGTTGGTGGTCTTTTGCCTTCCAAAATTAGCAGTGGTTAGTTGACCATTCACTGCTGGAGGGCAATGTGATTTGTCTGGGAGGCACTCATGTGCCCACAGCCACTGAGACATAAAGGACCTAGTTTTGGCCTCTAGGAATCTAGCCGTGCGCTTAGTGCACCAAATAGTGGCCGAGCTCCCGTATCACGGCACGCTTCAGAATTATTTTTGTAGAATTAAGTGGAATAGTGGTGTGACAGTACCTAAAAATACGATGGTGGACTGACACTGAGGAGCATCTCGCTGTCTTGCCTGTGAAGCGGTGAGTTTGCTTTGCCTTCGTTTGGCTTTCCCCAAAGCCTCCTGCTTCTCTTCTTGTCTGTCCTCACTCCTCAGAGCATGTCACGTCACAAAATTGATATAGCTGGCTATGCTACTTCAGGGTTTCAGCAGATCCTGTATTTGGAGTAGTTTGAAAAGTGTCTGGTGGCTTTGTCACATGATTTCTCTGTAGTGTGAGACCAGCCGGCAAAGAGCCGTGAGCTCACATGTTTAGACGGCTTAGTTTGTGCACGCAGATAACGTGAATATCTGCTTGGCAGTGTTTTACAGCAACTGAACATTCCTGACGCTGCCTCTTTTCATCCTTCTGCTCCCCCTTCCTTAACAGCAGAATCAGCAGCTGTAACAACACATGGAGGACACTTGGCAGCTGCAAGACACAGATGCTGAGCTCTGTAATAAACTTCTCCTGTAGAAGAATCAGAGTGCTTTTGCTGGCTGCTTAAAAGTCCTTATTGGTGTCTGACTCGCTCAACAAGCAGTTACAGTGTGCTGATGGCTGTTGGTAGTCACTCTTGGGGTTATAAGGACCAATCTAATTGACCTGCTTAGTCCTTTATGATGCTGCCATAGCCTAGCTTTTATAATTTGTAAGGGAATTGCATGCTTTTGTGGTAGATATTTAAGAATAAGGTATTGTGCAATGTTTTAGTGGGCCATTGTTTTTATGTCTAGAGATAGGCGATAGGCCTGGTTTTGATCACAAGTCACAACAGTGCAAACCAGAAATAACTTCACTGTTGTTAAAGGGGTATAAGCTGTTATAAAACAAATGTGAGTGAGGTCAGGGGTGAAGGAGAGCTTTAAATGAAGTCTGCATCGCCTGGTAAGGAAATGCCATATCTTTAATATCTAAGAAACTGGTGTTTGTTGGAATTGGCCTGTGATAAGGATGTGGGTAAGGACTCATGGCAGCAGGCTGGTATTGGGATGGTAGGAAGGCTCATTTCAGAAAAGCCTTGCAGAAGTGTGTTTTAAGGAGGCATTTGAATTTGCAGAGAACGGCCAACTTGGAAGGTTGTCCTGGAGTCTAAAGAGCGCTGGGAAAGAAACCAGAAACAGACGCTTATGGAGATAAAGGCAGGAACTGGGCAGCAAGCCTGGTATATGGCCAAGACAGAAAGGAGGGATGCTAGAAAGAGATGGCTGGAGATGCAAGCAAGAGCAGAGCTCTAAGTGTAAGGACCTGTAGCTTAATCTCAGTGTATAACGTGAGGGGAAGTGCTAGAGGAAAATGAGTGAAGAGTGACATGGTCAGTGATGGGCTGAATGATGTTTTTGGGCAAAAGTTCCTTCCATCTCTGTCTAAGGAAAGCTGAAGTCATAACAATAACGAAGATATGGTGCCAGTGGGAGAAATGAAGCACAGACACAAGGAAGGGTGCAGGATGAGGTGGACAGCATGGACCTTGTATTCAGTGAAACAGGGCTACAGGGGGCCAACCTCAAGCGTATGGACACGAGAAGTGCTGAGAAGTCAGAATGGTGGGACAGGTTGTCACATTTCTTCTGGGAAAACAGTGTGACTGGGACAGTCTCTGAAGTACCTGTACACTAGGACATACAGCATAGAGAACAAACAGGAGGAACCGGAGGTGCATGTGAAGTTACAGAACTGCAGCCTCATTGGGGTGACAGAAACGTGACAGGTTAACTCACAGGACTGGAGTGCTGCCTTGGAAGGATACAGGCCCTAAAGGAAGGACAGACTGTCATGGCAAGGAGGGGGAGTTGGTCTACATGTGAGAGAGCAGCAGGGATGCATTGAACTCTGACTGGGCATGGGTGACAAACCACCTGAGAGCTTATGGGACAGGATTAGCAGGCAAACCAACATGGGCAACATTGTGATGTGTGTCTGCTACAGACCGTACGATCAAGAAGAAGTAGATTAGGCCTTCTTCAGACAGCTGTAAGAAACCTGACTGTTTCTAGGCTCTGGTCCTCATGGGAGACTTGACCACCCTGATATCTGCTGGAGAGGCAACACAGCAGGGTACAAGCAATCCAGGAGGTTTCTGAAGTGCATTGATGACAACTTCCTGACACAGATGACTGAGGAGCTGATGAGGGGAGGCACTCTACTGGGCCTCAAACATTAGAAAAAAACTTGTTTACTGTGAGGGTTGTGAAACGCTGGCACAGGTTGCCCAGCAAGGTTTTGGAGTGTCTGTCTGTGGACTTATTCAAAATGCAGCCGGACATGGTCCTGGGCAATGTGCTGGAGCTGGCCCTGCTTTTAGCAGGGGGTTGGACTAGGTCATCTCAAGAGGTCCCTTCCCACTTCAGCAATTCTGCGATACTCTGAATGTGCTATATACTAAAATGCAGCTCAGGCTAGTGGTAGCTGATGGGAAATAGTTCCCAAAGGGCACATCTCCACAGTACGGGAGATGCCGTTCCCTGGTGGGGGCAGGTCTAAGAGTGGACAAGGTCACTAGCACAAAATAGGTGGATGCTTCATCTCAGCCAGCGCTAATGTCACCTTGGCAAGAAGCTACCACCTAATCTATGCCTGAGGAGAAGACTCCTGTTTCCACTTCAGTTAGTCCCGTCTCCTTCGTAAGACTGACATTCACATAAATATTTTTTAACTGGAAAAGGACAGTCCTATTTCTAGTTTGCACAGGAGATGTTTTCCTGTGACCTTTTTGCGTCCTTGTATTCTAGCATTTAAAGACAAACAGCTGTCCCAAGCTTCAGCTGGAGGAGGAAAAGGAAGACACCATCAAGCATGAATGTTAGTAAGTCACTTTTCCTCTCATTGTCCAGTATATCTAGGATGATTTTTAGCCTTAGAAACAATTGTATCCCTCCTCCTCTTACGCTTGATATTTATTAACTAGTATTGGACATCAGCATTTAAAAATTCTTTCTTAAAGTATGAGTCTTGTTTCTCTTGATATACATCGGAAGCTGATCTGCTTCTTTGGTGGCCGCTTGGTAAGTGTTTTGGAAAATAGCTATCAACACTGGTTTTTATTTTATGTAATGATTAGTATCTTTTAATTTTATAATATTCAGTGATTCTGGATCTAAATATACTACATCTAAAATTAATATATTGCAAAAAAGTCTAGTATTCCTCCAAATAAACCACAGATTAGAAACAAGAAAATACTAAACTTCAAATAATAGGACTTAAATACCTGTTTCAGCAGTGCTTTCACGCTGCTTTGCTTGCTTGAAAACATGTGAAGTATTTATTTTTAATTCATATTATCTCATTATTGCAGGTTTCCTTTACAACACGGCTCATTTCAAGCGTTAAAAAAAACCTAGCGATTTTTATCTGAGTTTTAGATTTTCCAGTAGTGATCAGTCACACATATAGTGCTAGTTAGAACTGATCTGACAAACTGTTTTTGTTTTTTCTTTCCTAACATTGGTAGTCCAGCAGGCAAAATGTATTGTGACAATTGTCTCCAAGATGCAAAGATAAATGTGAAAAGGAACCAAGGACTATTTTAACTGAACTATTGTGTTAGGAAGCTGAAGGTGACCACTGAGAACTTCCTACTCCCACTTACATAATGAGTGATGGCTTGCCAACACAAGAACTTCCAATCTTTTACTAAGTAGGCTCTGGTTTGGCAAATACAGTCCGAGACACATTTTTCCCCATGTGAGTATCCCCACTGAGGTATCAATGCCATCCACCAGCATTAAGATGCTCAGAAACAGGATCAAAGGCTACAGGGGAGGGAAGTTTGGAAGTCCAGATTTGCTCATCAAAATCAGGTGCTGTGGATATCCTACCTTTAACTGTTACCGTAACGCATGCTTAGAGCACTCCTTTGATATCCCTGTCCTTTCCCCTGCTCAGGGGTAGTCCTGTGGGTCATGTCTAAGCTTTTGGGCCCAGGCCATGGCAGGATCCAGGGTCACAGTCCCTCCTCATGCAGGGAGTGGTGGCTCTTCAGTCCTGCTGGGCACTCAGAATCCCTCTCCTTTTCTGCAGAGACCTGGGTGCAGCCTGGGAGGGTACCAAGACCTGAAGGAATATTTTGGGACCTTCAGCTTAGATGCAGCCTTAGGATCTCCTCTATGAGTTAAGTGTCTAGTTTGCATTGCGTGAATAAAAAGTGGTGAGTTGTCCATGTGCAGGGAGAATTAATTTAACCTTCTGTGGTTAACTTGAAGGTATATTGACCTTTGGGGTCACATCTTTATTGCCTGTGGTCACACAGAGAGGTAAATAAAGGAAAATGAAAGGTTAGCAATTTTTCAGCCAGGCAAAGAATAACAGGAGGTTGATAGAAACTGAACATGAGGCAGCACTAGTAAAGGAAAACTACAAAGGAAGTAATGAAAGAGGCTGGTGGTATATACAGAAAGACAGGACTGAGGAAAGGGCGTTGGTGGATGAGATGATACAATAATGAAGGGAAGCTGTTTGATCCCTTGTAGCTCCTGGGTCAGTAGCAGCTGCACCTGCAACACCCCTAGGCTCTCTATGCACTTGGCCAAGGCAGTGGCTGATAGTGTCTGCTGCTGTGCAAACGTGGGCTGCCCTTCTCGTGTATATCACTGCATGAATCAGACATCTGGACTCCAGAGATACCTTATTGGCGCTAAACAACCTTGATTCAATTATACTACAAGATGCACACAAGATGATACCTTTTGCACAGTCCTGCACTGTGAAGAGCTTATAGGAAGTATAGCATTGGGGAAGGGGTGGAGAGCACAGAAGCTCAATTATCCTGTTGTTTCCACAGTTGGTCCATAATAGTGCATGAAGGAGGTGGAGGTTGAAGAGTTTGTATAGCCTAGTGCCAGGGATAATTTGAATGATTCTGTGTTTTGAAGGTTCTCGGTCCCATTTGCTTCACAAACACTATGTCTACATAGGCAAAAATAAATTAGGGCATGATTTTCAGGCCTGGAGTTTGAAAGTCAACACTTGGCTACATGGCCAGAGCTACTCGGTTGTGCATCTGCAGCTTCTGCTGGTTTAAAACTCACTTTTCTTTCCTGATGTTAGAAAACGAATCAGCAAAAACACCAGCAGTAAGGCTTTTGCAAAGAGTGGGGGTGCGAAGTGCACTGCCTGGGCCAAATTCCACACCAGATAATTCCATTGAGGCGATGGTTTCAATTGGGCATTGTTATCTTCACTTCCTGTCTCGTACTGCCGTGCCGTGCTACTGAGCAGCTGCTGATTTCCTCCTCCCCAGGCCTGGCTGCATGTCATGGTGGGGCTGCAACATCTCCTCCCTGCTCTTTGCTTTGCTCACAGGAGTTGTATGGAAAGGAAGCAAATGATGGAAAGTGCTTTGAATTCCTCTGTTGAAATTTACGTCTTCTAGTGTGATTATTTTTTGCTATTATGGAGCAAAGTCATATTTTAAAAACTTTCCTGTTGTTTCTGCAGATCTGTCATCCATTTCCATGGATACATGAGTGGCAATAAGGCAGCCAGAAGCTGTCAATTCCAGCCACTTACTGGCTGCCCAGTGAGCAGTCAAAAGCTGCTGAAGTCATTAGTATTTTACACTTGAAAATAACACAATAGTTTGAACTTTTCTGGTACTCTTCATCCAGGAATCCCCAGGTCTGGCAAGTGAGTTGCTACTACAAAACAATTAATTAAGCCTCATAAAAACTTGGTGAGTGTGTTGGGAGGACATGGAGGCTGGGAGCGCTGAAGTGACCTGTCTAAGGCCACCCCATGAGCTAGTGGCAGGCCACCTCATGAGCTGGTGGCGTGGGCAGGAAGGCATTCAGTTCACCCAGTCTGGCTTCCAGCTCCCTGGACTCATCCCTGAATGTATTAGGCATAAACCACCTCCAAATCAGGTTACAGAAATATGCCCATCCTCATCTGCTTAATGACAAAGCATCTCTCTCTTTTTCCCCCACATAATCCAAGACATCTTTGATTTGGTGAATTTCTGCTGCAGCAAGTGCCATCAGATAATAGAAGGGCTGCGTTCCTGCAGGATATGGCATATGCTAACTGTTCATTGAATGGGTTTCCCTGTCTATCATGTTGAATTCCTCAGTCAAGTTCTTGCTAGTTCTTCTCTAAGGATAAGGCTTCTGCCACCGTGACAGGGAGATTATTCCACAAAGATGAGAGATCATGTGTCATTATTATCACTGAACACCATGTTATTTTTCTGGACATTTCCAACATAAATATCTCTTAGTTGTGTTTCAGGGAACAAAGCTAAAGAGAAAAATAGAGAAAGGATTTTTTTTTTTTTTTTTTTTTTAATGTAATGTCATTACAGCATGCTCTGGTTTTGCACATTCTATTTTTCAGTATAGTCAGACTATTTTTCAGCTTTTAACTTTTGCTCTATGAGCTGACACACATTAAGTGATGATTCTTTCATTCTTGCACCCTTACATAATCTGCTGAAATAAACAGATCTTTGCATGTTAAACAAGTGTCCAGAGTAAATAAGGTAGGTGAAACTGGGCCCATCATGATTTATCTTCTGTGAATCCTTATTTTTTGTTCCTAACAGACCCCACAGGTGAGTGACTGTGTATGTATGTGGAAAGATTTAGAGAGTTTTGATAATACACACTGCTCAAGTAATCCTTAACTCAGCTAACTTGTCATCATGCTTCTAAATTTACCAGCAATACGTCTGGAGTTCTTCACGGTCTCTCATAATTATTATTAACCAAAAGTCAATCCCTGCAAACACTGCAGGGACTATGTAACTAACTTTTGCACACAGCCCACCTAGGTTCAGTGGTTTTATTTGTGCAAGTAAAGATTACAGAGCCAGGCCCAGCAAAATATGATGGCATCGCCCAAGTATCCCCAGTCCCTCTACATTGTCTCCTTTGAATCATTCACATGGATAGTCAAGAAAATTGGTCCCAACACAGAAGATAATGGTACCCTACCATTAACCTCTTTCTGTTCTCAGAGGAGGGTCTTTATTATGACCTTTTGTTTCCTGTCACTTAACCCTTTTCTAATCCTTAACAAAGACTTCATCCCTAGCCCTGTGATTATTTATTTCACTTAATAGTCTTTTATGAGGGACCTTATCAAAAGCATTTTGAAAATTCAAGTGAATTAATATCTTGCAGATCACCTTTATCTACTGGTTTATTAACTTTTTCCAAAACCAAAATGTTGTTCTTTTCAACATTATTAAATGGCTTGGGGAAGACACACACAAAAAAATTCAGATGTATTTTGACAGCTACTGTAGTCGTTTAACAGAGCTGTGCCTGGATTAGCACTGTTCTTCTGTCTGTACTTAAGAACTCTATTTCATTTCCTGGCATCTCTCTCTTCAGGTCAACCACTAGTTCAAGGTGGAAGTGATAAGTCTGCAGCATCTCAAGTGTGCTGGTGTTAGCTCTTGGGAAGTCGAGAGGAAGGAAATAACAGTCCATAAAGTTTTGATTGCTTGGAAAAGAAGAGATGTTTGTTGAAAGTATGAGCAAGGCCAGCTGCAAAGAGTTCAGGAGTGAGCAGAAGTAGTCCTGCATTGGCTGCTCACTCACTTTAGCTATTAATTGACAGCATTTCATATTGGAGATTGAGTAGAGGAAGGCTATTTTTCTCAGGCCTGTTAGGGGGCTATCTCACATCATCCACTTTTTAGTTAGTGGAGGGTTCACTTTAAAGATGGATAGAACAGCGTGATCCAGGATGGTGTGGCAGGGAAGGTTTTGGCAAAAATAGTGGCACTGAAGAAGTAAAATAAATGTGCCATGCTCTATTCCTCCCCCAATTTTAAAATATCAGCATTTTGCAAGCAATGGGCCATATGCTCCCAGGGCTTGCAAGCCAAAAAGTATAGCAACTTACTACAAAACCACTCTCCAAATTCTACACACAAGCCAAAACCTCCTACTTGGTATGCTGCCGTCATGCCAACTTGCAGAACAGAGACTGGGCCTGAGCAAGGAGATCTGCAAAAGAATGGCAGGTTACGCACATGCACACATAAAGGGAGATACAGGCTGTGGCTGACTGGGGCTGGAGTCAGGACACTTGTCCTGCAAATCCAGCTTGGGGAGAGAAAGCAAGATAAATTGCCACTGACAGCAAGCACATGTTTCCAGGCCAGAATGCCTCCTCCCCACAGAGGGAAGGCAGTGAAGTCTCCTTGGGTTGCTCCTGCAGGGCTTTCAATGCAGAGGAAGAAGAAGTGTGGACCTGCAACCCTGGCCCCATCCACTCCATGCTCTGGGAGGATCATGGCTCTTCGACATGGACATCATGGCAGGGTGGCTGCAGCGGCTCTAGTCCCACCATGCTGGATGGGAACCATCCTGCACGCTTATGGTGTTCAGAAATAATTAACTAATACCGAAATCACATTCCTGAAGAATGCTAGTGCTGCCCAGACATATATAGGTGCTCTTCACCTGTACTTCACAGGATTGTCTGTCTGAAACAGTGAAGGAGAGGTCTTTGTCCAAGAATTTTCTGTGTGGCAAAGCAAGGCAAGAGTTAGTCCCATCAGTGCCAATTTGCTTTTAGCAGAAATGTACATTTTACTGTGGCAAGACTAATAATCTAGGCACGTGCAAGTACTGTGGAATGCCACCCACAGATGATGGACTTGTGGGCGTTGTCTGAGTCCTCACGGGGCTGTCCATTTCGATGTTCCCTGACCCCTTGGTACAAGGCTCTCCTGTATTTTCCATACTCTTCTATTTCTCCACAACAGAGCATCTGGAGAGTACTTTATATTTCTCCAGGGATAATCCCTGCAATATTTTGGCCATTGGCTAGCTCAGAGCTCTCCCCTTCTCTGGCTGGTACATTACATGCTCTCTGGCAGAGGTTTAAAGCAGTACAGATGCTCAACTTTCCTGAACATTTTTGCGGGCTCAGTATGATAAAAAAGAGGTAAAGAGTGCCTATTTGAGGACCTGTACTCACCACTACAGGCAGAGTGAATTGGGGTTATAAAATCACAGGATAGAATGTATGGAGTGGAGCATATGCTCTATCTCCACCAGGAGCGAGCCAACTGCTGCTGGGAGGATGGGGCTGCGAATGGCCTCCGGACCAAACACTTGCTCGATTTGCACGCCTGCACGGCTGCTGGTGGATCCAGCTGCTCCTTCCCCTGGCTGCCTTACACAGCCGCAGGGACGCTCATGCCCAGGCACAGAGGGACAGAGCAGCTCCTTGGGGACCTGAGAGCAGGCAAGACCTGGTCTGGGAAAAACATGTTCTCCGGCCCCACAGCTGCCAAGAACATTGTAGGTAAAGCTAAGACATAGCAGGCTGGTACTTGAATGAGAAGTAGCTTACGCCAGGTGCTTCAGGGTGCAGTTTCTACTTTGAGCAGGTGGTACTTTCTACCTCTGGTATCGTCCCTTTCAAGCTGGTGGAGGAATTCCCGAAGGCAGTTGTTGGGAGAAGTGATAAAGTCCATTTCCTTTAGTAGGAGTTACATTTAAGCTTCTACTGAATAGTGTATTGCACCCTGAATATGTCATTTTCAACAGGGCAGTCACTTCTCTCCCCCAAGGGAGCAACCAATGCTGTGCTGTCCTGAGAGGAGAGCAAATGTCAGTTACTGTGATTTCATGATCAATTATGCTCTTGTTATCAAATCTTAGAGTGAAAGACAAGATGTACTGTTTTAAACATGCAATTTTGGCAATAGTAATTTTCTCCAGAATGCCTTTTTTTTCCCAAATGTTGGTGTGAAATAAACTTTTAAGAGCAATGAGAATATGTGTGTAATTTTCTCATCCTAAAATTTATGTTCATCTATTTTCTGCAACAAGTAATCAAAAGTCTCCTGTAAGAGTACATGAAACAGGATTTCTCTTTTTTATTTCTTGGGAGATGGCCATCATTACATCGGGCCAGAGCTATGAGTCAGGGCTGCTGTTTCCTATCCTGAAGTGAGGAATCTCTCTCAGGAAGTCCTGTGTTGTGCTGGAGATCAGAGCAGGTGATAATGGTCTCATCTGGCTTTGAAATTTATGAGAAGGAGATAGGACATGTAATGGAGTCATTATTTTGTTTTAGTCCATTCTTCACATTGCAGCACTTGGAGATGTAAAAGCCGTGTGGTGACCAGATGGAAGGGGCAGGGAACAGGGAAGAGCAGTAGGACGACTTCCCCATTACTAGCAAGAAAATCCTGAATAGAAGCAAAAAATGCTGGGAAAATATGTAAGTTATTTCATCCATACAGATGACTTTAGAAAGAAATATAGGTTATTGGAATCCCTCACCCTAATCTGAGAGGAGATGGGAAGAGGAGGGAAAGGTCAGAGAATATGGGCTAAAAAATATGAGAAAAGATGAGTGGTTGCATCCCCTAGAACCTGAATCAACTCTGCTTGAGGTATAAACATCAGCAGAGGACGGACTCTCAATTCTCAAATGAAAATGGAAAAACACTCAAGGAACATGAACTTAAAAATAAGATAACTAGGGCTGAGAAGAAGGAAATGGATGACATTCATGTGAAGTTTAGAAATACTCCAAATTGCAAGAATAAAAAAAAATTCCTCCTCCAATTTTCCTGTAATCTTCCACATGCTTCATTCAGAACTCTGGGACTCAAAATTGCCATTGCATCCAGGTTCAAATTTTTGGCTTATTTGCCGAGGTTTTGTTTTCTTGTTCTCTTTAATTCCATTCCTAAATATCTGTTCGGTAACTCTCAGTTTCTAGTGTTTTCTATTTGGAGCTGGGCAAAATAATTTCTTCCATCAATTCTTAAACTTCCAATCTACCTTATTTTGTGGCCATGAGAGGAAAATGCATTTTCAAATCATTAGAAAACTGTATTTGAGTCAAAATAATATGTTTATTTCATTGTGGACCTAAAATTAATTTTAAGATGACATTAAATAGTTGAAACTTTTCAAGGTAATCTGTACTAAAACTTTGTTTTATTTTATGAGTAAATACTGAACACTCTTGAATTGCTCAATCTAGTAAAACTAAGATGGAAAGGGGATATGAGTTTTCATAAAGACATTTGGGAGGTAAACTTCAAAGACAAAGAATTAGTTAATAATACTGGCATGAGATCAAGTGGATGCAAGCCGATTATTAATACATTCAGACTGGAAATTTAGAGAGAGATTTCCATCCATCCGTCCAAGAAGTGATATTCTGGTAATGGGAGCAGAGAAATTCACCGTTTTGGGCTGCAGTTGGGTACGTTAATGAAAACGATTGTATCGCAGAATCCTTAGGGACAGAAAATGAGGCTTGTGATGTGGATCAGTTGGTATCTGATGTTTAGGTGTCAGCAGCTGAGTTTGAAAAGAGACTTGGTTGTTTATTTGCACCATTGCTTTATTCTATTAATCACATGCTTCAGGACTTTTGTTTGCAGTCTGCGGAGGTCAGTAAGGGTCATTTTTACTTTTCATTTGTGCATTGCTAGACTTCTAGGTTGGTCTCTTTTTCACCTCTGAACCATGAAAGAGCAGGAAGTAGGCTAGGGCCCCTAATCTCTGCATGTATCTCACTCATAAACTCAAGTTTAAAGTGATCACCAGATTTGGGGTAAGGAAAGATTTCCTTGTTGATCAGATTATCAGGAACTACTGCAGACGAAGGGATTGTCTTCGTCTGTCTTAATTTCTTAGGACTTGCAGGAGATTTCACCTAACAGTTTCCTTCTATTACAAGGATTTGGGCTATTGGCAATGCCTTTTTGCCTTTTTGCTTCCTGGGGCTCATTAAGTTTGCAGCTGCTTTATGATGAAGTGTAAAGTTTGTAACAGACTGCTGGGGAGCATCCTGGGGCCAGTGGTGTGTGGGGACACATCAGGCAGGATGCCTGTGGACTCTCCAGTCTGATCATCTGTGAAAGTCTGCACTTGCTGGCCCAGCTGACCCCTTCTGGCCTTATTTCCTACATTCCTTATTCTTCTTTTCAAAAAAAGTGCTTCCAAATGTCAATTTTAATTCAATCTGAAATGAGTTGTCTTTCATGATGTGTCAAACTGGCTAGTGACTAAAACATCATTGAAAAACCAACCTGGTCACACAGGAGCCCCTTCATGCCCTGGGTTCCTCCATGGCCTTGAGTTTAGATGTAGGAGCCTGCGGGCAGCATGCACACAGCGATCCCTCTGGAGCCAGAAGCCAGAAAACAGGCTGGAAAACAGGCTGGAGCCCTACCTCTGTCCTGCCTCATGTTAGTCTGGGCAGCCCAGTGGACTGGGTAGCTGGGCTTTCCAAAATGCGTCTGCTATAGATCAGAGACGAACTGTCCTGAATCGGGCCAAGGAGGAAGGGAGGCAGCTGTATTTTAGGGGAACACTTTTGAGGGTGGTGTAGGTCAGGCATTGCTGCTGGCTTGGGACTCAGGTGGAAATCACTGTCGGCCCTAAAGTAATGCTCAGGGGAGGACTCAGACTTCCAGCTAACCTAAGGGGCAGTGCTGTGGGAAGGGAACAAAGTGGGGATTTAGGAAATTGGCAGGCAGGAGGGGGCCTAGCTCTTCTTTTTCTGACACAACTCTCACTTGTGGAGCCACTTGGCGTACCAGGTGGCTCTGACACAAGAAAGCATCACAGAGCTGCTGGAGAAGCCTTGCTGATGAATTATTTTGAAGCTACCGTTGTGCAGCAGCTTAGCAATTAATCAAGGAGAAAGATGAATCGAAGCTACAATGGGCTGTAAGATCCCGGTACTCTGCTTTGTAACTTGCACATGCTAAAGACATAAAATGGTTATGATGGCTTCTTCCTTCCTTTCCAACCTAAAGATAGTAAAAAAATCTTCTCCCCCCCCCCCCCCCCCCCTTGCATGAAACAGACAAGTAAGCTGCAACGATTCCTGTGGTGCACTGTTTTAATATGTGCTGTTTAATTATACTTTTATGACTGGGAACAGGTAACAGTGTTCATGCTAAAAATATTTAGACATATGGATTCCCCTTGTATTCAGAGTTGTTTTCATCTACCAGACTCATAAAGTAGTGAAGCTACATGATAATGCCATATGTATAATAAAAGCACATTTTTCGAAGACTACATAAATGCATACTACTAAAATACAGATATTTTGCTAAGGAAATTAAAAATGAAAGATAGGTTTAAAACATTGTTAAAGACTATAATGGGAATGGCAAGTGGCATAATGGGAATAATGCCATGGGATTATCCTTGGGCAATAGGGAATAACCAGAATGAGATAGTATTAAGGACAATAAGTCCAATCCTGCAGAGTGCGAGCAATCCTGAGAAGTGCTGAGCCTGCTCAGCTCATGGTGAAGTCAGTGGGAGCTGAGGGCATTGAACACCTCTGCAGGATGAAGCCTGAGTCAGAGACTTCCAACCTAAGGCTGTCATTTTTAGCCTGGATTTTTATGAGATGCCAATTTGATTTTTATGAGATGCCAATTTGGATGTCTTTAGGGGGACCCTGGCACACTGAGAACCACTCAGAACAGCAGCCAAATTTGTCTGAGTGGGCCTGATCCACCTGCCACTTATATTTAAGGACAGATCCCCATTGCCCTCTGTTTCTGGCCCTGTTATCAGGAGGCACCCTAAGCATGTTGAAAATTGGCTGAGGGAGGTATGGAAGCAGCACATCTCAAAAATCCTGTGCTGCTGGCACTCTGGTTAGGTGGAGCCAGCTTAACTCCATTTTCAATTGTGAGATGGCCAAGTTGTGCAAGCGCTTCTGCCCATTTCATTCCTTAGCACAATAAACCCCTATTTTACATGCTTCAGATAGCCAAGGTTACAGAGCTGTAAGGACAGTGAGAGTCACGTATCTTGATTTCAAGCAAACAGTTTCCTTGGATGGAAAAATAACATTTTTGATTCCCTGAGCGAAAAAACCTGGAAAAGCTATCTCGCCCTTTTCCAGAGTCCAAGCAGGATTGTTTTAATAACCTTATTAACAAGGTCTATGTGAAATACTAGTGACTATGGCCTTGATCCTGCAATTTTAACACGACTGTCCATGACCATAGAGTGAAGGTGGGTATGTGTGAAGCGTTTGGAGGACTAGGGGCTGTGACCCTGTTCCAACTGAAAACATCAGAGAGTTACCAAGTGTTGTTGAGTTTAGGGGTGCAGGATCAACCCCACTGCCAAACCCAGTGTGCATTTCCACAGGGCAGGTCCAAAACAAGCCCACAGTTTTTGGCTGGTGGAAGTGAATTCAGATCTCTTATGTGCTCCTTCTCTCCAGCCGTGCTGTGAAAGCTGCTGTGAGAGTAGGAGGCTTCACTCTGGCCCCTCCAGGCAGTCTCAGGGTGTCTCCTGGAGCTATTAATTTCCTTCTCCACCATGCAGGGATGCAGTGAGCCCATTGCCTCGCAGCTGAATCGGCAGAGCTCTTTCTTAATTTTCTTAGGTGGGAAGTTGAGAAATTTAGCCCCTTTGGGGGCTCATGGATTTTTTGTAGCCTGGCCCCAAAAACTCATTGTATTTAGCTGTGTTTCCATGCCTGTTTTGAGCTCTATTTTAGCTGCTGCAGCAAAATCACCTCTGTGAGATAAGGGGAGTCAGAAGAGCCCTGCTGGGGGGGGGGCAGTCATTTGGTTTGGTTCAGTTCAGGCCAAAATTCTCCAGTGGCATGGAAGCAGCTCCTGCAACACATCGTCTGTGCCTACACTGTATGAGAAAAGAGTCTGGGCTGCTGGGAAGGTGGCATGGCTCATCTCCTCCTGCTGTCACCCTTCTCTGGCCCCAGCATGGGCAGCAGTGCAAGGAGGTCCAACCCATGGGTGATCCTTGGGAAATCTGGAGCAGGAGGTGTCCCCACAGTGGGCGGCCATGTGGCTTGAGGAGGCCAGCTTGCTCTTGCAGCACAGCCTAGCATGTCTGTGCTGCATCTCCAACCCTGACCATCTCATACTTGCCTGGATGTTGGCCTAGGAGCTCTCCATCAGCGTGGGAGTGAGGCCAACCTCAGGAGAGGACTTTCGGGAGAAGGTCACCCATGATGAGACATTTGTTTCTCTGAGGCCAGGCTAGACCTCAGGCTGCCCTTCCCTGGCTGTGGAGTGGGGACAGCAGTGGCTCTTCCAGGAGCAGCTTCTTCAGTGTTCAGGTACACCTTCAATACGGACAGCTTCCACAGCTGCTCCTAAAATGCTGCTGCCTTGTCCCTTTAGAAGGCACCTGAAGGTACCTCTCAATTCTTCAGTGTACCTTCGGCACTCTGAAACCACTCGTAAATACCCTTGTTAAAACATGCACTTCAGCATAATCACGATGAGCCTAACTGCTAAGTCCAGCCTTACAGGGAGGATGGCACTTACGTCCTTAAATGTATAATATAGAACATCCACATTCATATTTTTAGTAGCATATAGCAGTGGTCCAGCCTTTAGTGTACTGTATGTACTTTTAATAATCTCCATAAAAGCCTGATTTTCAATCCCTAGGCTCAAGCTGACAGTGTAAATAAAATCACCCAAATCCACAGGGTAAGAGAAATGAAAATGACAAGGATTAAAATTTTGTCAAACCTCTTTCTTTTTAAAATTCTGCTTCCCTTCCAATTGGATCACGACCCTCTGTGTGCACAGCTTAAGACCAGACGGTATGCTTTCACTTTTATTCCGCTCTGCAGCAGGCTTACAGTATTTAGTGAAAGTCTGTAAAGAATGTGTGCTGTGTAGAGAGTTAATACCATAATCCCCTATCGTTAGGGTCAAATGCTGAATAGAGCAGAAGAATTAGAAAATATGTTACATACAATGGCAGAAAAAATGCATCAGCATGCTGTTCTGTTAACACACGCATTCATTACCAACAAGTAAATGACAATGAGGTAATAGAGTATATTAAGAGATGTGTACTTCAAGTCTAGTGTGTGTGTTGTTATGAGAACCTAAGACTTTGAGTGAGAATCTGACTCTGTGGATACACACACATCGCAGGGTTCTTTTTTACATATAATTGCATCTTTCTAGGAAGCACTTTGATGCAAAAAATGAGCTTTTAAAATTATTTGGTGGAGATGAACTTTGAATACTCCTTTTTTTTTAATTTCCTGTGAAGTGCAATATCTATATTTTGCTATCCAAGCATGACAATACATCTGTCTCTAGCGAACTGCTGAGCATGAATTGCGGTAATTTTAGCTAAGGAAGTATTCAGAAAACAATCCTAGTGCTTGCCTTTCAAGAGATCCTTAGGGGGCTAGCTACTTACATCATATAGAAATAGCATGGGTGTTTCATTCCCTTGGGTTTCAGGGAAAAAATGAGTCAGTATGTGCTGGAGGAGTGACAATTTCCTAGAAAGAGAAGAGAGATTTAGAATATACATTTTGTATATAGTGTTGCCTGATACCAATTGCAAAATATAAGAATCACAAGATCTAAAAATCTTATCATTATGAGTTAGTGTATTGTGTCTTCCTGGAAGAAAAAGGCTGAGCTTCACAAGAAGAGGGGTGACCCTATGGAATAGGAAGAGATATAGAAGTTATTTGGCTGCTGGTACTGACACTAAGTAGTGTCTGATTCCCTAATTATTCCTGCTGATTTAGCCTGGTTATTAAGGGAGAGAGACAGTGCTGAGCTGGAGACAGGATGAAGGTACTTAAAAAACATCTTGCAATAGCTGGTTAATGACAAACTGTGGAAAGCACTGCAGCAACATGTAACCTCAAGACTTTGTCCAGTGCAAGCATGTTATCTTATCTCATAACTGATCGATTGTAAATAGTACCAGGCTGCACTTTACCAAACTGACCATGTAAGGTCTTACATAGACACATGTGCTGGCTGTGTACTGTCACCTGCACAATGTTTACAATTTGGTGTTATTTTCCTACAGTAAGAGTTGGGAGTGGTCAGGAAATTACTTTTATCTGAAGAAAAAAACAACAAAAAAATTATTTTAATTTCTCAAAAGCTATGTTCATTTTTAATAAATTCAGAAAATTCTCAGTTAAAAATCCACATTTCCTACAAAAGGTCTTCCTCAAAAATTGCTTGACTGGTAATTGAAGTTAAAGAAATTTCAATTTTTATATCTTTTAGGTTCCTGAAGGGAGAAAAAATTATTTATGGGGCTGTTGTTTCTCATAACTTGTGCATTGAAATAAATGTATTTTAGTTTTGAAAGTTTTCTAAAATTCTCTTTGAACATTTTCAAATTTTGTGAATGGAGCCTTAAGCAGTTGAGCACCTCTGACAGACAGCGAATGGCAGGCAACATTAGCAGGGTCAGGACGAAAGGTGTTAGTGTCCTGCACCTGAGTTGTTGTGTCCCATAGTGGTCCCATCATTAGAGGTGAAAATTGCTAAAGGCTTCCTTTCCTTTTAATCCTCATGAATATTTTTTTTTACCTACTTTACAACATTCTGACAGTTCTTCCTTCAAAGTTGCACTACTGTGAAAACAAATTTAGAAACATTAGTTAAAAAGGAATCTGTCCTGGTTTCGGCTGGGATAGAGTTAACTTTCTTCCTAGTAGCTGGTGTAGTGCTATGTTTTTGGTTCAGTATGAGAAGAATGTTGATAACACACTGATGTTTTCAGTTGTTGCTAAGTAGTGTTTATACCAAGTCAAGGACTTTTCAGCTTCTCCTGCCCAGCCAGCAAGAAGGCTGGAGGGGCACAAGAAGTTGGGAGGGGACACAGCCAGGACAGCTGACCCAAACTGGACAAAGGGGTATCCCATATCGTGTGATGTCATACCCAGTATACAAACTGGGGGGAGTGGGGCTGGGGGGGGGATCGCTGCTCAGGAACTAACTGGGCAATTGCATTGTCCATCAGTTGTTTTGTATATTCCGACACTTTTATTATTGTTGTTGTCATTTAATTATTGTTATTATTATCATCATTATTATTTTCTTCCTTTCTGTCCTATTAAGCTGTTCTTATCTCAACTCATGAGTTGTACTTTTTTTCTGATTGTCTCCCCCATCCCACTGGTGGGGGGAAGTGAGTGAGCAGCTCTTAGTTGCTGACTGGGGTTAAACCACGACAGAGTCTTATCACCGAAATACAAAAATCTTCCCCCATCTAGGTGCATCGTTTTCATATGCATCCATTGGTGTCAAAGACATTTTTGATCTGGGTAAAATTCAGCTTTATGTTTTAGTCTTCATAATCTCAGGTATACATTTATTTCTACCCTTAGGCAGTAAATGTAGAGAGCTATAGGTAAATGCTGGATATTGAGTTTATTTAACCACACTTACTACAGTACGGTGGACAGCCAAAGCCAGGCTGTGCCAGACTGCTGCCCAAGTAAATCCTGGTGAAGAGATTCGTAGAGACTGAGCTGCATATACCTGGCTGCAACTCATGGTAGTAGGAGTGCTGCAGGTTTTCTAAGGGAAGAACGTCTCACCTGGAAACTGCAGACTTCATGAGTGGGTATTATTTAAAACAATAGATTATGCATATTGGTCTTGGCTCAGTTTAATATCTGAGTGAGTCAGCAGGCTGAAATAATTAGAAATTGTGACTAGGAACGGAAAGGGAGTGTGATAGATTAAATCAAAGAAACAAAACCTGTTGTTTCTTTGGTGACAGGAGAATACACAACAGTAGAAGATAAAGTATTGATACGGAGTTTCTTCTCGAAGACAAAATAAAAAATACGCAAGATAATTCAGGTGAGTGAAGGATTATTCAGGTTGGTGCATGTGAACAAGTGGTTCAGCTCTAGAAATGAGCCAACAAATCTAGAGCAAGAATCTGATAATAATCACTGCCGTGGCTAATTTTAGGGCTAAAAACCCACAAAAGACCTTTGCGAAGTTGCTGATAGCACTGCCAGCCTGGGGCAAGAGGAGGAGAAGGGCAGGCTGGGCCACCAGGGCTGTGAGCGGGAGGTATGGCCCCGTCCCTGGTGCCTGGTCTTTGCTTTCCGTACAGCTCTCTTGGTCAGGCTCAGACAATTAAATGCTGTACTGGTGGGTTGCTCGTGTTTTGTGCAAGGACAATTAGTGCCCATTCACTATAAATGCCTGGATTGAGGTTGATTGTCTTAGAGATGGTTATTTTCTAAGATCTAATTTCGGGTTCAGCTGAGTGGAATCAAGCCGGAGATATGACTGCCGAGCGCTCAAGTCTGTGCACAGCAGATGCAGACATTTTTCAGACAAATTAGTGAAGAGACCTCTGTGATGCACACAAACTGCTCGGTAATGATTATGGATATTGTTTGGATGTTTCAGTGCTCATGATATGACTATACGGGGTTAAATCAACAGTACTGTTGGGAAAACAAGGAAAAAAAAGGGAAAAAGAAAAGTATCGTTTGCTTAAATGAGCAAGTTGTGTACACTCTGCTCAACATCAATTTACATCTTCTCGTGTGGCTCCACACAACTCTGTCCTGTGGTTCAGAAGGGGATTGACTCAGTGAATCACCCAGGAAATGTTCTCTCGCAGAGGCATTCAGTTCCCTTTGCACTCAGTAACACACAAGTAGCTGGGAACAAAATTTTCCCCCACAGCTTCCTTACATAATCAGTGCATGCCCCACATCCCTCTTTGGGATGAAAATTATTTTAGAAGAAGGGAAATGAACTCTTTCTGGCAATATCCCCACCCTGTTCAGGTCAATGGCAGCTGCGCATCTTTGGGTGCTTTTGGAAAGGATCTAAGGCTGTCTGGTATGTTTTGAAAGAAGTGATGTCTAACTTATTTCTTAATATTGGTCTCTAAGCATAGAAACCCAAAAGTGAACAGGTTTGGGTTAACCCTGAAGGAATTCACTCTTCTGAAAAAGTGAGGTGACAGTATGTTTTGAAGAAGTTTTTATGAAGAAGTTATATTTGCTTCTCGCAGTATTTATATAGCCTCTACGAGTACAACTTCTGACTGTCTTCCAAATACCTAAATATGCCAGTGTCTTTAATTTTTCTTTCTTTTTTTCAGCCTGTAGGAAAAGTAGCTTGATTAGCATGTTTTTATTTGCTTGTGTTTGTGCTTAGATGTGCTTGTACCTGGCAACTGTGTGTGAAGAAATTAATGAGGCAAAGTTAAGTCAGAGAGATGAGTTTTGCAATTAACGCTGAGTGTGGTGAGATCTATAGTTATTCTCATCTCTTGTGAAAATTAATTAACTTGCCATAGGAGAATTGTGTCTCCTGCCTTCATGGGTTTCTCTACATTGGTTGGCATTTCTTGGTTTTGATAGCACATACCAGCTGCAGGATGTAATGTGATGCAAAATCCATCCATGAACAGTGTCAGGAAGACTGGATGATTTGCCACTCATGCCACTGCTCCTTTTTCAAAGAAATTGGTGCAGATGCACCATTAGGATAGAGGAAAAGCATCATTTATTTGAACAGAAGGATTCTGACTGATTTAGAAAATGCCCAGCAAAACGTAAAACACAGCATGTCATACTCATTTGCTCATTTGCAAATAGCAACCATTCACAAATCAAACCCCAACATTATATTTCAGAGAAAATAAAAACTTACACCTACCTTTGAAAAGTAACATAAAGCTTGATTTCACCACACATGTAGTCACAGGCAGAACTCATCACTGTCACCAGATAGCTCTTGTGAACTCAGTACACACATGTTTTCACTTCCATGGTTTTCATTGTAGTGTTCCTGATGACTGCCAGTTTATTGCCTTGGAAGCTACAGTCTGAGTGCTTTGTTAAACCTGTCTCCTTATAAGCTTCTTCTCTGTCCTCCTTTTTTTGATTTGGTGTTGGAAAACTCTGTGTTAAGCTATCCTTCATGCTGAAAGGAAACCACCACAGTGCAGAACAAAGTATTTTTTAGAAAGTGCTGAATTCACACACACAAAAAATTGTTCCAAGGAACTGAAGGAACTGACAACAGCTCCTGATCATATTCAGTGAGTAGTCAATTAAAACATGCATTTGCTGGAATTTAGGAGAAGTCAAGAACATTTTCCACTTTGCAATACATTTCTGTCCTCTCTTTTCAAAGCAAAAGTGTTATTAAAGAATGTAAACCAAAACACCAATATCAGAAAGCACAAGCCTAATGCAGAGAAACACTTTTGTACCAAAATAAGTATTTTTAAACATTTTTTTTCTTACCCATTTGTGCATCAAACCAAAAAAGTGCATCAAAATACATCTTTTTCACAGTGCTACAGCATCTCCGCATTTTTGGGACCACAGAATCCCCAGGTTATCCTTAATGGAGTACTGGCACCAATCTCAAGGCAATTTTTCATAATATGAGTTGTTCCACAATTTTTGGCTCATTCAAGTTCCTTTACAGTGGCCTTAGGTTCATATAGATCCCCTGAGTATTGTCTGTAGAAATGGAAATACAGGTCATAGACAGTCACAGACAATAAAGGAAGGGAAAGCATAAATAAATGGGCCCTGATCCTGCATCGTGTTTAACTGTCTTGATGCTCTAGGTAATTCTATCACAATGAAGATTGTGGGGTATAAATGCAATTCTATAATTTAACTCATCTGTAATCTGCATCTGTATGGAAATGAGTTCTGACTCTCTATTTCAGGGCAGAAGTCCCCCTGGGACACCTAAAAGTAAAGTTTGCTGCAAAGATGTTTGCTCATTTTGTGTACAATGTTTTGCTTCTTGCGTTAGGTCCCGCGTGGGTCAAAGTTGCTTTACATCACCTTGACTGGTTCCAAAGGAAATCTTCAAATAATCCAGGATCGTTGCAACATTGTCTGTTGAAATATATCCAGGTAAGTCAGCATGGCTTAACTTGGGCAAATGAAATCAAGTAAACTTATATCTGTCTTGCATAATTCAGCTTGGGTTTGCTTCCTACCTGCTGCACAGGATGCTCACAAAGCACCAGAGTATTCTTCAGGTAATGCACACAGCACAGACAGGGACTGTCATTATATCTTAACAATTTAGGAGATGAAGGGGAGAAATGTTAATGCTTTGCATTTATTTACTTTTACAGCATGCCATAAAGATTAAAAATACATTGTACACAAGTGCAGTATTTAATGTAGCACTTTAATTACATTCAAGTGTGTTACTAAATAGTCTTGAGAAAACCTTAATGACCAGCTGTTCTACCCTCTTCCCATATGTCAGAAATGGTTTCAGAAATCACATTCTGGGACAGTAAGGTTGTATAATTAGACAGTGTATAGTTAACACTTCTAGATTTTCCTCTTAAACTGCGGGCCCTTTTCACTAACATATTGTGGTTTGGTGCCAGTTTGGCACAACACAATTATGCTATGTGCCAAACTGCAACTGAGATGTACAAACTCTCAGAGACATGTTATGATCGCACCATTATCTCTTTATATCTTTTTCATCATTAGGACTGGATGCTTTTTATGTTATGTAAGATTCAGCTTTTTATGGCCAACAAATAAACTTAGCAAATAGGACTATAAATTTTTAATACTTCTTCCATAATTCCATTTGTCTAATAAGAATTAGGTGGCTACTGTAACCCCACATCAGTTTTCACCAAAAAAGGCATCATTCCAAGAACAGCAGCTATGGACAAAAATTTCAAAGGAGGTACCTTTTGGCCCAGTTCAGGAATGCACTTAAGCACATGCTTAGCGTTAAGCACATGAGTGCTTATATAGAGGCATGCGCTGAAGCTGGATCAGAAAATGGTTTATGCCAAACAAACAAAATAAACCCTTTCCGGAAGTAAGCAAGTATACGGGCCGGGCCGCTCGGTCTTTTGAACAATTATCATCCCTCTTCCTGTTAACATCTAAAAATGACAGTGTTTTTCTGGGACGTTTATTATTTTGCAAGACAAAACACATCCACACTTTGCAAGGCTGGGGGGGGAGTTTGTGTGAATACATTAAACTCAAGCGGCCAGCCGAGCCGTCAGCACGCGGTGCACAGACGATCCATCCTGGCTGAGCGGAGGGGGGGCTGCGGGAGGCAGCAGCTTCACCATCCTCGCAAGAGAGGTTTACGGCAGGTTTTTGGTTGTTTTGGTTTTGTTGGGGTTTTTTTCTTTTTTTTTCCTGAGCTTCAATTTCCAACGACTTATTTAGATGTAAGCAATGACAGCTGTAATCATGTTTTAAATCTTGCTTTGTATCCTTAGTTATAATGTTGTTCAATTAATATTCAGAATAATGGAAGTGATGTGCCCCTTTGAAAAAGACTTGAATGCAGGCCAAAGCTTTGGGAAACTGATTCTCAAGAGGATTAATCAGCATTTAAAACTTGCATTAATAAAAATCTGATCTTCTACTGTGTGGCATGCATAATACTTTTCATTTTTAAGCATTTTATTTTAATAGTGTGGTATCCTTTGTCCTGATTTTTAA
The DNA here is from genome assembly GCF_929443795.1 of Astur gentilis. Classification (NCBI taxonomy): domain Eukaryota; kingdom Metazoa; phylum Chordata; class Aves; order Accipitriformes; family Accipitridae; genus Astur; species Astur gentilis. The sequence goes on along the minus strand of NC_064909.1, from coordinate 10,374,660 downwards.
AGGGATTTTAAAATCTAACTCCTTCAGATCAATCCTGCTTTGACCCCTGTGCATTCTTTTACTGAATATAAAAACGTTAAAGAAATCCTTAGTTCACAAATACCTCTATTACTAAGGATGAGCAAAGTACAGTGGACAAGCACGCTTGTAATAGAAATGATATATAGCTTCCACAGGAATTTATGTTAGGCAAGGGTTCACCTTTTCATGTAAATTATTGATGCAATAAAAACACAAATTTACGCATAATTACTTAAAAGTTTGAAGGTAAATTATACCCTGAGAACACACGGAGAGCCCTGGTAGGCTCCATAAAAAGTGCTCTCCGTTTTTCACATGACTTTGCAGTCTGTTATAAGGAATATTATTGTACCCTATGCCAACAAGATTGAGTCTATATCTGAAAGACAGACTTAATCTATGTTTTGTGTTCTCTTGATCTTATTAGTGGGTTAGAGAAACAAGAGGATTTTGTATAAAGTTTCGCATATAAATTCAATTCTAGTAAACCAGCTAATTTACATGCTAAACAGCCAGCAATTGGTAAGATAGTTTTGTTTCATGTCAACTGCAGAAGCTAAATGTATTTTATAAATACTAGAAAACATTATTTCTTCTGAAGAGGCATTTTAATAGCAAATAGCTCACTCAGATCTTCTACGAAGCAGAGAAATCTAGTTGAGAAATTCTTGTATCCTTACTCATGTTATTGAAAGGCAACAGTTTGTGCTCTGAGTATGGACCATCTGCTTTTGCTTTGTTTCATACCTAATGTGATGCTTCAGTTCATCATAAATGCAATGAGTTCTCTCAATGCTGCCAGAGGTTCTTAAAAGATATTTTTATAATCTTGCTGCCTTCTAGAAATAGAAGGTAAATGTGTCTTGTTTAAAAACAGTAACAGTAAAATATCTTGTATCTAATAGAACATCAAAAACTGCAGTCTCTTAGGCACTGGGAAGGAGGACTAGACTTTGAAATACTGCAAAGAAAAATGAATCACGAAAAATATGCCTTCTTTACCTACAGTGGACAGTGCACCCAACATGAGAAATGAAGCATGAGAGGGACGGGCTTTACACAGATGTTCACGTGTTTGAACTAGATGCTGATTTAGTTTTTCTGGAGTAAAAAGGGTAAGGCTCCAACTTAAGTTGTTCTGTCTCTGAGTTCCCAAGATCTAGGTCTGGCCCAGTGATACACAGTGATCCCATCAATTGCATAGAGATAACAGGAGCAAGTCCCCACTCTTCATGTACTCTGAGAGGGACAAGCAGGAGTTACTTTGGTACCACCTCATTATCCTATCAAGCACTACCTGCCTGTTTCTGGTTTCAGAGGATATCTCTGACACTACTGCTTACAGACCAAAGTATCTCTCCATGAGTGAAATCCTGGCCCTAAGAAGTCTATGACAAAACACATGGTCCCAATTTCCAGCTGTGCTAGGACATTCTCTTGAGTTGATAGACACCTAGATTCAAAACCAAAAGGCTGGATAAAGTGTATATGAGCCTTCTACCTATTAGATAAATACCCAGACACTGGCTGTCATCTCTAGCCTCCCCCATCCTCACCATCCCCAACGAACCTCACTCCTGTCTGTCTTTGGTCCTCTCTGAAGAGGGATAGAGAAGTCCCTTTGAAATTCAGTCTGCAGCATTCAGAGCCTCAAACATAGGTCCATAGCTAGCATATAAGGCTGTGTCTAATTTGGAAATAAGGTAGATGGGGGCCCACCCTCTCGCACTGCAGTATCATGACTTGGGTCTGCACCTAAATTTTCTACAAACAGGGTGGTTGTGTGCAACCTGCCTACCAGGAACAGTGCCTGGGAGTGAAGCTCTTTCCCTGCTCTCTGCCTGAGCAATGCCTGAAAGTGAGCTAGCAGCATGTTCTAACTGTGAGACACTGCCACTCCCCAGCCAGGCCAGCAGATTGAGGGATGGCTTTTGGGTCTCTTGCCAACTGCCTCGTACAGGGACGAGAGAGGGAACATCCAAAATGATGGTGAGCAACTATTACAGCTCAGCCTGAGACTTCAAAGTGCGAAGAGGGCAAAAGACCAGTCACCCACTGTGGGGTTTTATTGCAGGAATTGTTACATGCACTAAACTCATATAACCTCTACCACGGAAAAGCAAAGCTATGGTTAAGTGAGAGTGAGTAGGTCTGATGCATCACTGCAGGGAGCCTGGGTCCCATTATCCTGTGTTGCTGGACCACAATCTTCCTTTTGCTATCTTCTACAGTTTTAGTATTCTCTCTTTTTAGGCTCCTAATTGCCACAAGGAACCAACCTCCTTCATGCGGTCAAGGCTGTTATCATTCCCACCATGGCTCCAGCACTTTCGCCTTGCTCCTTGGGGCTTTACGTGCCCCTTGCTCTGCTCCTCCTCCCTGCTTCCCTTGCCGTTTCCAGGCTGCCTTGCTCTGGGCTGTGCCAGTACTGGATTAGGCTGAATACAAGTCCCACATTCTTTATTACGGAGTCAGCATTTCTTCCTTGTTCCTTGCTTGGCTGCTGACCAGCAGGTTATTTTGGGACCTACGCTAGCTGGCCCAGAGCACAGCCATGCCAGGGAGCGTACTAACCACTAAACGCTGCAGAGGATTTTTACCGGCGCCTGAGCCCAAAATGAGGTGCTGTTTTATTTGGGACATAGACATAGTGTAAATATCCCTGAGGAGAAGGGTGGTAGAGGGCAAGGTTTCTAAGTGTCTAGCATGGAAGGGCTAGCTGGAGGAAGGGGAGGCAAGGCTGGGCAGCAGCCCCTTGCAGTGCCTTCCCTGTAACCGGCAGCGCTGCAAACCCACAGGCTGGGTGTGCGAAAGACAGTGCTGTGAGAGGGATTAATCCGTCTGCATGTTTGCCTCTCCTTCCTCTTAGCCACAGATCGGCCCTCACCACTGCTTTCCCAAGCCAGGATGGCACCTCTGCTCCTGGGACATGTGGTGCCCACACCTCCCCCGGGTCAAGGCGAGAAGTGGCAAACCTGCAGCAGCACTGCAGGGTTGTCCTGTGAGTCTTGGTGGGCTGGGACTGGGAGACACTGGTCTAGTAGCCAGGTCATGGTTCAGGCATCTGTCCTCACCCCATACCTCCCCCTTCCAAGACAACGAGCACTGCAAGCACATGGAGCAGAGACCAAGCTGTCGGTCAGGTAGAGCGTGTGTGGGGACAGGCACTGGGTGATGAGAAGGGGCAGGAAGATGGGATGAAAGAAGCAGGATTGAAAATGACAGCTACGAAACGGTTGGGAAAGACAGATTTTGTTGAGCTTTCTGGGTGAGAGTTAATCATCCATGTGTTCTCTGAGCTGGAACGTAATACTGATGTATAGGTATAAAGTGGGACTCCATGAGAAGGTACAGACTCTGCGGTGTCTTAGTTAGGTGCCCTGCCTATGACATACTAATTTTGTTTGGAACCAGAAACAATTTTACGTTCTCTGGTGCACCTGCTCTCTTTGTAAAAGGTTGTGTTGTACTTCAGTGGCCCTTATGCCTGTGGACCCAGGTGGCCACCAATGACTCGTACCTCCTTTATTGGGAGCCAACTTGGAATAACTTATATAGGCCTGAATTTCTGCTTTGGAGAACAGCCCTTTGAAAATGTCTTGTGCTGGACACCTTTCAACATGTGCCATCAGGAGCACGTGCTACCTTCCACCTTCTCAGCTCCGCTGTAGGGGTGCAGGTCTTGGAGGAAGCTTGAGTGGCCTTAGAGCAGCCAGTGAGCAGATGCAGTCAGGTTGTTGTGGTACCCGAGCTACCTTATTTGGAGCCAGGGTAAATCTGCAGGAGCCAGGGTAGCTACCCTCACAACTTGTAGCTGTGTGTGCCCTAAGAACATAGGAGCAGCTGCAGGGCCAATGTCCTGTCTCTAGCAGACAGCAACCATGGATACCTGGAGAACAGTGTTAAATCCCGTGGCAGTCATGATATGTTGCTAGCTTATTGCTTAACCTTTTACTTTCTGTTGCAGTGTTTTTGTGAAAAAAAAAAAAAAAAGGTTATTGTTATACTTGAATTTATCATGCTGTTGAAGAGCACTGGGCGTGAGTCAGCCTTGAGGCAGTAAGATGGACAAGATGAGCTCTTGAAGTACCTTTCTAGACCTATTTCTACAAGTCTATGAGCAGAACAAAATGAACTCAAGATGTTTTCCCAGAAGACAGCAAATAAAGTAACCATTTCTTTGAATCCTGCACAGATTGAATAAGAATAAAATGAATCCCACATCTGGTCCATTCTTTTTTTTTTTCATTTCTTTAAAGAACAGATACAATAACACCATAGACACACACAAAAACCAAGCAGGGAAGATCAAGTCAAGGGTGCCTCAGATTTTACTTTCTGCCTCTTTTTGAAATGGCAAAAGATTAAAACAAAAAAACCCTGCATGCCCCACATGCTTAAATGAAACGGCAGCTACATCTAAACCATTGCAGTCCCTGTGCTGAGTGTTACAAAATCAAAATCTTAGAGGGGAAAGGAGGTGACAGTGGCCAGAAAGGGCAGCCCTCATGGGGAGGAGGTCTCAGAAAGCTTTTTGGCTCACAGGAATTCATGATATGTAGGTAAGCGGCTGGACTCCCTATGCAATGTGTGACGGAAGTTTGACCCCTGGTGAAGATGACTTGCAAAAGCCAGAGTGCTGAGCGGGGACCTGCTTGTCCAAGCCAGTGGCGACCACTGGAGAGACAGATTTGCCTGTCACCCCATCTCTGAAAGCCGCTCGATGCCCAGCTCAGGCCAGAGAGCAGATATGGTGTACAGCAGCCCCTCCAAGTCGTGAATAATGAACACCCTCATGTGCCAAGTATTTAGGATGAGCCCAGTGTTGCATTTTGTTTGCTCAACTGAATTGCTTGCCTTTTCTGAATCTTGCAAGGCTCCAAACAAACCATATAGATTGGTCTTATAAATATTTATTAATTTCCCCTTTGTTAACTAATTGTTTTGCAACACAGATGACTTTCTTCATTAAACAGATTGCTAAAATGCTATTCCACAATACATTTACTGTTAATTCTCTAATTGGTTAGGAACGTATGTTTTTTGGATAGTGAAGAAACTGCACACAGTGCCTGACAGGTTAGCTTTTAAAATCAACTTTGTGCTTGGGTTTGAATGGTCAGCAGCAAGGAAGATACTCTTTAAATGCATTTTTAAAAAAATCAACTAATAAATATAATTCAAAATTCATGTAGAGTGAGAATTATGCAATTTGCTTGCACATTACCTTCTGCCTACTGTACCTCCTAATAACATTTCTGAATCAGATTTGTTGTACTAAGTTTCTCTCTCCCCAGAGAGCAAATTTTTTATATGCTGTAACTACCTTTTAAGATGCATTTTGACATAAACTGTGCATAAATCATGTCTCTTATTTCGTACATCAATTTATTTTTTTCATTTTGTTTTTTTTTTCCTTTCGGTAGCCTCCTTTTGCCATTTTCAATTCTTGTTATGTGTGTGCTTTAAAAAGAATACATCTGCATTTAAGTGGTTAATCAAGGGGAACTAACCAAAATAATCACTTTCTAGTACTTCAAAATATTCTAATTTTTTAATGGAGAATATGCATTCTTAAATTAAATATGCATAATAAGTAATAAGTAGTCATAAGAATAAAGTGGGCTCTGGAAGAATGAATGTTATGTTTTAAGCAAAATGCATTTGATTTGCCAGTTCAAAGCTGCTTTGATTCAGTAAGGATCAGTGCAAAAAATGGGGTGAGGAGGATAGAGACCCTCATAATGCTTATAAATTGTCCAAAATTGTATGGATTTTAAATATAAAAGTTGGCAGTGGCAAAAGCTAAAAGCCATTAGGAGAGATCCTATTGTGCAACACATCAGTAATCGTAACTCATAATCTTAGGAGAAAAAAAACCTAACTAGAGTTTTCTAAAATTTTCATGACTGTACTTGAGTCTTGTCTTGATGTTTACTACAATGATGGCATTGTTTGAAATGACATAGCCTAATGCATATATGAATCCTGTTTGAAAAGAGCTACTAATTAACATGAATAGTCTTCTTCTCTGAAGGTCATTTATTGCAAAGTTCATTTTTCAGCCGAGCATTGCTAAAGTAGTCACCCCCACTAATAGCCATTAGATTAAGAGACTTAGGTCTGTTCTCTTCCTGACACTGGGTCAGGATTTTCAAAGAAAGAGGCTCTTCGATGCCAAGAAGCCCTTAAAAATAATATTTGAACAGAAAAATAATAGATGTAATTACATTGTAAATATTTCTGTGGTTATTGAATTAATGAAGATAATTCTATTCATTTTATCTTAAAAAAAACCAAAAACCCACACTAAGTTTTCCTTATGTGATGTTCCAGTGCAGCTCTTCCCCATGGGACCTTTGATTTCTTCAGTCATAACGATTCATTAAAACTGAGAGACACTGAATATTTAAGCATCTGATGTGTGAGCATGTTCACCTATTGCCAAATATTAGGCACATGAAGCCCCAGGTGCCTCTGCCTCCCCTTTGGAGGCCCCAGAAAGGCTTTCTGTGTCTGCATGTACGCCAGCTACTGCTGCTTCTCCAGCAAGAAGAAATCTCCAGATTCAAAGGGCACAACTTACCACTGCCAAACTTAAAAACCTACAAACTGCCACTTCACCAGGACTTTAATGTTCCCACCTGAACGGTGAACATCTAATACTGAAACAATGTATGTCCAGGAGCCCCATTAATACCATTGCCATGATATTCACTTGGATATAGGTTTAGAAAATGCAGTGACAGAAAGTTACTGCTTGGGCTAAGGGACATCCCTGTTGGTGGGCTTCCTGGTCATGTCTGTGGACATGTGGTGATAAAGGAATTAAGGATCCTTGCTGTGGTCACAAAAACCTTGTTGACCCATGTCAGCTAGGTACAAACAGGTATGGGGTCTTTGGGGCTGGGGTGTGACATTAAATACATCGCTCTCCTGTATCTCGGTGGCCGCAGAAGCAGGTGTGTCGTGCCCGTGCTAGCTCGGTACACTGCTGAGACTCTGGTAAGCCTTTCCTCTACTTTTTATGACACCTCCCATTTGAGCAGGCCAAGCATGGGATCTTTGTTAGTCAATTGGAACCTAAGCCATTCCCAAACTGATCCCTGGTTTAGGGTTACTCTTGTCAGCAAAGAGGAGGTTCGGCAACCCAGTGGGATTATGGGGATAGGGAAGGACCAGGAGCTCTTAAGAAGAGCCAAGACACCCATGGAATTTCTCTGAGATAACAATTTTGGGTGAAAAAGCTCCTCACCGACGGCTGGCTTGCAGGAAAGCCAGCTGAGGCCGTAAGAGCAGCAGGAAAATCGCACAGACCTCAAGGCACTCATAAAAATCTCGTGCCTTGGCCCACAGGATTTGTGTCCCCTTCTCCCTGGCTGTGCCGCTCTCCTCGCCGTCAGGTTTCCTTGGACTCCCGGTGGCTACAGCCAGGCTGCTGGATATCAAAGCTGCAAGCACAAGAAAACCCTCCCAAGTCTGAAGGACAACGGTGCTGAGAGCAGCAAGCTACCCGTCTGCTCCTTCCACTCCTCCCTGTCCCCACGCCTGGGGCAGAAAGGTTGCAGGTACGACTGAGGGGAGCGGGACACTTGTGATGTGGCTCAACCGCTTCTCCCTGCCAGCTTCCACGGGGTTTTTACTCCTCTCCACTTGCGTTAGCAGAGGGGAGCATATGGGCCTTGGAGATTTAATGTTTCATGGCTTACTTGGCTGTCAAAATGTTTTACGTTATTATTTGTTGCAACATTCACGGTGATCATCTTTAAGGAAAAAAAAAACCTGTGCGGCAGGTCCCTAGATGCCCTTGCTGGGAGCAGATGTCGGAGCAAGAGCATTGTTAAGCCTCTCTTGGATTTTTTCATTTCCCACCCTTTGTACAGCGAACACGGTGCAACGTGCCGCACACACAGCCTCTCTTGCTGCCCAGCAGGACCCACTGGGGTGGTTTAGGAAGATTGAAACAGGGAAACTTGCAGATTTATAGGGCGCTGAGACAGATTCGTAATCTGTATTGATGGCATCATCCCCAACCATGTGACAACCAAAGCAGATAAGCCTATGACTGAACTGAAAAGATTTCTTAAAGCTGGTAATCGATATTGAGCAGCTCAGTCTGTTGAGCTATCGGGTTTGGAGATCTCCACACGTGCGGGGTGGGGGTGCAGGGGAGCTCTGGGTTTGTAAAATGGGGAGATGTTGAGCCGCTGCTAAGCCACAGCCTGCCACGGTGCTCCAGGCTACTGGTACCTGCTGCTGCAGAGGGTGATTTTAGCTGAGGAGGGACTCTAAAAAAGCCATGGGGAGACTTTGTTTATTAGGGAGGAAGATCCAGAAGCAAAGGGCTAATGAGTAAAGAACCTGAGTGTTACTGACTTGGGGCCTTGAAATTTTGTTATGGGTGAAGCTCTCCAAGGACGCTGCATATTGTCCCTTCTCCAGTGCCCCAGGCTTGACGGTCAAAATCTCCAGCTGATGCTGAAAGTTTCCCTGCTCAGGGTCTGATATCCTGTTGCTTACAAGTATCTTGAGACACTTGTGTTTGAAAACAGTCCAAAACTTGATGGACTTCGTAAAGTACACGTCCCCCTTCCAGGGCTCCTGTTGGAGGGAACCTGTTCTAAAATGAATAAAATGCTCTGGCTCTTTGTAAAGACATAATGAAAGACTTTCCAGGAAGCAACTATTCAAGCCACTGTTGGCCGTAGTGTACAATAAAAAAGTCTACCCTCAGCTAGATGGCCTGGGGCAGAGCTCCCCCCAAAAGTCGCTGCCTGCCTTTCCTGCTGCCTTTCAGACAGGGAAGGGAGCTGGTGCCTGTCGAGAGAAGTCATGTATGGGTAACACCTCCTCAGAAATAGCATTCCCATGAAAGGGAGAGAAGTTGTCTCCAGATAATGAAGGCTTGTGCTTTGTTTCCACGAGATGACTGGATGTTATGAAGCCTGGACTGGTTAGACTGGCACATAAAGATGAAGGGAGAAGCTGAGCCTTTCTGTTTCTCTGTATTTATGGGGCAAGACAGCTGGGGTTCAAACACACTCCGTATTATGAAGCACCTATTAATATCATCTCCTGATGGAGAACAGGGTATTTTTTTCTTCTTAAATGTTTAATTAGCAGGCATTGTGTTATGTCTTTACTTCAATAAATTCCAGTTGAGAAAGATTTTGGGTGCACATGCGAATGAACGCTTGTCTTGAAAGACAGAGCAAAAAGAAATTCATAATCATGTTTCCCTTGTTGTATTTACTGTTTTGCTTCTAAAGGGAATATTACTCCACTAAGAGATTCATAATTAGGAGGATGCCAGATGGGTTATCAATGTGGTTTTAAATTTTTATACGTAGAGTGCTTGTTTTTGCAGGGGATGCTTTGGTTCCATGTACAGTAGTTAAATATAAATGTCTTCTATGAGGGGACTGCTAACTATTCCATGATTTTGAATTTGTTGTTTATTTAATCCTTCTTTTCCTCTTTTTTATTTTTATTTTTTTTCTCGGCTGCACTGGTGGGGTAGATTAACTGAATGGACTTACCAGGTGGAAGAATAAAGCTTGAAAGCAAAACTGAGACCCATACTTCCACCTGAAAAATCCAACAGCTTTAGTCAGTAAGAAGAAGTGAAGAAAAGTCAGGACTTCGGACACCTTTCCAAAATGCCAGGGAGAGGTGTTCCTGTTGGGCCGGGTGCCTCAGGGGCCAGCATGTGCTTTGTGCCATCACCACAGAGAGGAGCAGCAGCGTGGTACCAGCGAGGAGGACAAGACCCGACGTTGGTGCATCTCAGGCGGGGAGTGATGTGCTCACGAGGCACTCTCCGAAGGTAGGGTGAGAAGTCAAAGGTGACCAGAAAATTGTGGTGTGACAAGGTCATGCACCAGAGCCAACAGTTAGAACTACTGTCCCACAGAAAGCCTACACCTCCTTGGGAAGCAGGGCCTCAGCCTCAGAGGTTTTATGCTTTCCAAACAGGGGCTGGCTAAAGACCCTGCTGCAAGGAGCTCTGACCCAGCCAGTGGCAAAGTCCTGTGGTCTCATTGCAGGCCAACTGCTAGAGGGTGGGATGCCTGCACACGTGTGTGTAGACACAGACACACGTGTGCGCAGACACACGTGTGCACGTCTGTGTACGCTTCACCATCTTGCTCAGTGTACTTTGACCTTCAGTGCCAAAATAAAACTCCCCTCTCTGCGGGATCTATGTCGAAGCTGGCCTATCTTCTTCACTCACCAGGGCTTTGGATCAGACAAAGGGGCCACGTCACCTTTTCTCTCTTTTATTCTGAGTCCCCTCTCTATCATGCGCTTTTAGAGCTGCGATAAACAGAAGGGAGCCATACACAGTATAATGATAACCCAGATGACAGTGTCAAATCTGCATTCGTTCCATGTGTAAGTGTTACTGAAGGAGAAGACACTGTTATTAAACACCAGAGAAGGAGATCAGAACTGGCAAAAAAACCCAAAAGGGCAACAGCAATGGCAATGGAATCAGGCTTAACCAAAGTCCATTAACATAACAAACCAGTTTATGAAAAATTCTATAACAGGTTAGGGCCAAACCCAAGCCATAACCTTAGACTTATCTTAAAAAAACTTGTAGGGGTCAGCGCATGATCTCTGGATGCAATTTTAGCTGAAAAAACTCACTGCCACAGGATGTCTTCGTCTAGGGAATCACAGCCTTGCAAACTCCAAATTTGGAGCATGGACCTGTTCTTCAGGGCAGAGGCCAGACTGAAGGGTGATTGATGAAAACAGATATAGAAGAAGTTTACTAAGGACTTTAAATTCAATGGCACCTCTTAAAATAATACATTTTCAAGGGAGAGGAAAGGACTCTGTCATATATGTAAAACCATGTTGGTTTTACACGTTGTAATCATGCTGCACTGGCGTAAATGCAAGCAGGAAAGTGTTGGGTTATCAACAGAAAATCCCAATGCTTAATGATAGGGACAATTAGGAAAGTGTGACATGAGATTGTTAGGTCATCCTCATTAGAGAAGTTTAAAATTACTTCTGATGAAATGCAAGGGAGTTGTGTAGAGGAAGCTCTTGCATGGTATAGAGATTGGACTGAGAAGGGTGTCCGTGGTTTTGTGTGGATAAAGACAAAACTTCATGAGAGATATTAACTGGGGCTTTATTTAACTGAAATTCAAGACCTGTGGATGCCGGCTCTGTGTTTTGCCACTGAGAGTCTGGCCTCATGTTTTCAAGTTTATTCTAATGCTCTCCGTCTGCTCTTGGGAAAGACTTTATTGACGTGATAGAAATTTCCTTCTTTCCTTCAAACAGAGCGTCTCCACATTTGAAGCAGTTCATAGTACTGGAGCTCTTCTTCAGCTCTGTACATCTGCAGATTACAAATCACACATCCCGCAGTCTAACCTGGTATGTGAGGGGCAAAATTTCACTATATGCTGTTATTTCATCCATCCCTCTGCTTCTCTTTGGCTTCCCTCCCACAGAGCCTCTGGGGACGATCCCTCCTTCCCAGCGACAGGGAGAGCAGGGGCAGGAGGTGCTCAGGGAAGAGGCTGATGTGACCTCGATTTCTGCAGCAGTGCAGCCAGGAGAGTTTCTCTGGTGGAGCTTGAACTACCCTTGGTTTGCACAGTGGTGAAGAATTTTACTAAATGCAATGGGCAACATGATGGTAATTAGGAGAAACAAAAAAACCAAAAAGGTGTAGCGGTCCAAATTGAAAGAGGTAACTGGCCAGTGCAGGAACGGCTGCGCGTCTGTTTGGAGGGTCGCCTGTCTCAGACATGCTCTGCAGTTCGTGAGCTGCACCGGTCTGTAGTCTTTTCAGTAAAGCCACATTTACTCTCCCAGCAGGTCTGGCAGGAGCAGCAGGGTTAGGAGATTTTCAAACTTTCACTAAGCAGATTTTCAGGGATGATGCGGTGACCATTCCTCTGCCTTGCCAGACCATAATGGCAGGTGTGCACCTTCGCTGGGCTTAGGGGTCGTTTTCCAAAAAATACTGTGTTGAACCTCTCATCTCTTCTGGATGTGGATAAGAGGGAGAAACTGGGAAGACTTAAACCCCCCAAACTACTTGACTATACAGCTATGGCTCCCTGTGCTCTTGTTTCTAACCATAACAGCGCCAGTAACCTTCTGCTAACATGGGTAGATGTAAAAGTTTTCTGAGATCCCAGAACTGAAAGACTCTTACCTGTATCTTTGTTTTCCTTCTTGTGCTAATAAAAGCAGCTATATTCCTAATAAAAATATTCAGAGTACCACGTTACGTCTGTTTCTTAAATTGTGATCATTATGTGACTAATTATAATAATAATATGATATTAGGGGGAAAAATGTTGGAAGATATTCCCTAGAGGGAAATGAATTTCTTTTTATCATCTACAGTAGTTTATTTCACATATTCATGACCCTCCTGGTATTCTTTTTTTTTTTTATGATGAGCCATAAAAATGACAAAATACATTAGCAAAGTTCTCGGTTTATGCTAAAATGACCATATTCAAAAATAATAACAGAGACTTGTATCAGCAATGCAAAAGATGCATGAAGTAATTGGTGCTTAATTTGTACACAAACTGTCAAGGCAGTTTTCCTCACGGCCTGCATCTTCTGAATTCATTAGTCTCTAATTAAGGCCAGTTGGGACCAGCAGTTAGAAGGTTAAAGAGGTTCTGACAGCCCTAATCATTGCTCAGGAAGCTGAAAATGTATGCAAAGTCTCGGCAGATGGGGTGAGATCTGCTTCTGCCAAGTGATAACTGTTATTCCTTTGCACCTCCAAAGCTGTCATCCTAATAGGCACATTTTAAATTTATTAATGCTCTAGTTACAATGCATACACAGTCTCTAATGGTATGTCATTCAGAGTATATAAACTGAGCAATTAACACATATTACCTGGTAATGGTAAAATTATTTGTTGCCTGTTTGATTTTTTTTTTTTTAGTTTCCTAATCCAGCAAGAATAGTCATAAGAAAAGACTTTTCTTTGTTAAAAGCGGGGGATTCTGAGCTGCTTGTTTGTTGGCCATTAATTCTTTGTTTCTACAGACAAAAAGCTCACAAGCCATAACTAACTTTTCTTTGATTTCCAGTGCCTCAAAGATTTGGGTTTCAGGAATTATCATTTTTTCAGACTTGAAATTTTAAAATGTGTGTTTTGAATACTTCAAATATAATTTTGAAAAGAGATGTGTTTTTTCTAAATTTAATTTTTTTAATCCTTTTATAAAATAATGTGTGAATTTCTCAGCAAATTGTTGCTGTTGTCCTCCCCCCCTTCCCCACTACTTCAGTGAGACGCCCATATTTTGTTCCCCTCCGTGGTGGTATCTCTCTCCTTAATCCTATTTGGCTTAAAGCTGCCTAATCAAGAGAAAGGCATGTTTTTAGGTCTCTCTGTCTGTCTGAAGGCTTCAGCCATGGGAGGCCTTTAATTGCATGTAGCACTGGTGCAACGGCAGGTTGCAAGAGGGGAGCCCGCAGCAGAGCCTCCCGTGCAGGGAGCGGAGCAGCCACCAGAGCCTCGGCTGCGGTGGGAGCCCAGGAATCGCAAATAGTGCTAATAATGTGCTAAGATGTTAATGTAAGCAACAGAACAATTATGTACCCAGTGACTTATAGACAGGCCAGGAACCTATTCCTCTGTTAGAATTAATTGATTTCGCTCTGTGTAATGAGCATAGCGCAAATAGGGAGAGAGAACGTGGTGTAATTGAACTGGGGGCCTGGCTCTACCCTCCCCAGCCTGAGTCATGAGTGACTCCGAAAACATCAAAGGATTTCAGATGCTACAATATCAGCAGGAAACACAGCCACAGACAACTTTTTGCTGCTGAGGTTTCTCCAGGTTACGTTTCAGACCTTAGCACCCGATGGCAAGTCAGCGGAGATGAGACCCGGAGCGTCCCTGCCAGCCAGCAACCCCAGTCGTGCATTTTCTTGACACATCAGCAGTCCTGCTGAAGTCAAAGGAGAGTTTTCCCAAGAGAGAGCTGTGTGGCCGGGGCCTGTGTCAGCCAACGGGACTCCCCTGATGGCTACAAATAGGGCCAGCGCCGTTTGCGTGGGGAACTGCTGCCAAGGTGGTCCCCACTGGGACCGGGGGTAAAATGGCACTGCTGTACTCCCTCACTCTGCAAAAGTACTTTCTTCAGTAGGTCTTAGGGCAGATAAGGATCATTAGTACCATTTTACATCAGGGGACGCTCAGGAACAGAATGGAAAATTACTTGTGCTAGGAGTGAAAAAACCCCTGGAAATCCTAGAAACCCCCACCTGTAGAACATATAAGAGGGAAAGAGAATCAAAGCTGATGAATTATATAGAACAACTTTGACCTAAATGGCTTTCAGAGAATGGGTAAAAACCTTGATCACCTTGACCTGCATCCCTGTTGTATAGGAGAGCGTTACTCTAATGATCTTCACTTTCTGATGTGGATGTACAGCAGAGCTCTAATCCCAACACCTTTCAAGTTTGAGCAGCACATAACCAGCGTGGAGTATGCTTAAGCCTAAACTATAGATAGCCCCCTGAGTTACAGTAGCTTTATGCTAGGACAGTTCATTTCCACTGAGAGCTGTCTTACCTGAATGATCTACTAAGCTCTTAGACCGTCACTAAGTGGTGCAGTACCCCTAGATTGAGTTTCAGGCTATAAAATGCACCCTCTCTGGGACGCTAGGCAAAGGCAGACATTTATTTTCTTCAAAACAAAACACACATTGAGGCAGAATCATCTCTCAGGATACCCCTCTGCACCCACAGTTTGATGTGTATTCCCACTATGGGGCTCCCCTGTCTCCTCCTGAGCAGAGGGAGCCCCACGAACCCCCATGAGGAAGGGAGGATGGTCCAGAACTGGGACATGTTGCTGGAGGGTCCTTACTTGCACCCAGGCACTGCTCACTAGGTTGTCCAAGACACTTTTAATTTTGGATTATTGTACATAGAAGTAGGCGAGAGCTGAATTTACTACACTGCCTCTAACCCAATAAATGAGGGTATAAAATTACAGTTGTATAATGTGGGGGGCTCTGGTTTAGGACCGTTTGAGCAGCCAGAAGGCACACCATGTCGATGCGGAGCTAGAAAACCACTCAGCTGTGGAGACACAGCTTCCCATTCCTTCAAGTACCTCTCTCCCAACCAGTCTGGAGCAGAGAAACCAGCAAATATCATGTGCTGCAGATGGATCAGCGATGGATTGCGTACAGCTAGCTGAGTCTGGCATGGTCTGATTCCTCTTGTGTTTGCTGGCTACTTACCCAGCCAACAGCCAGACATTTGTGGGGTAAATCATTTCCAGTTGTTTCACAGAAGAAAACTGTCCAGCAGTATAAATAATAATTCCTTTCCGACAGGGGTTTCAGTGTTTGCCTGTGGCTCTGGTGCACTGCTGCTTCCCTTCAGCCCCCCACCCAGCACATCTTCTCCTGGAAAAGGATATGAAGTCCCTGCTACAGACCAGTCATGAACAGAAAAAAAGAGGTGCCAACTATTTTCTCTTAATTTTTGTCTCTATCCATACACAGGGCACAAGTGGACAATGTTACAAAAGGCAATAGAAATTCTCGGTCAAAAATAATGGAGGCAAAATTGCTTGTGAAATTGCGAGTGACAAAGTTGTTTGGTTCGTACCATTTGTAATTCGTAAAACCCGAGGGACTGGACACAGACTAGTGCTTTGTCAAGAGAGAATTCAGCCCACGTGAAAATTGCTAGATGTTGATGTGGCTTTTGCTGGCTGTTTTATGCTGAGGAGGCTCTGGGGATAGAGAAAGCTTAGCAGCGAGAAGCTTGCTTTTGCTTAAATTCTGCAATTCATTGCTTTCCCCTTTACCTTCTCCTCTAGGCTGTCCGAGGTGATGCCCCCTTCTCACCGCCTGCCCAGAGTCACACGATGGCCACCTCCTGCCAGCCAGCACAGGGATTTCTCTGCTACTTTCCAGCTTCGGGATGCCGGAGTAGGAGGGCAGCAGAAGGAAAAGGGCCATGCAGACGATGACCCCATACTGCGCTGAGCCCCAGGTGCCATCTCTGGCCCATTGGCATCTGGTGTAGCATCAAGAAGTCAGGGTAAGCAGAAAGACATATGGGGAGCCATTGCATAGCTTGGTGGTGTCACTGCTTTGCTGTGAGTTGTGGCATATTGTCCCGGGCGTACTTGCCCGCAGACCTCCCAGGTAGAGGGAGGGTCTGTTGGTGACTGAGGAGCAGCCAAGACTCAAGATGCAATGGGAAACAGTCTCCGCAGCTGGAAAGAGGTGCTGGCTTCCCCCACAGCCCACGTTTGGAGCAGAAGGTCTTCCTCCAGACAAACCAGTGACACCGCAGTGTCCTGCTGATCTTCTTGTTCAACAGTGTCTTCCATGCAAGGGGTCTTGCCAAATATTTATTCTGCAGCATGTCTTGTCCAGAGCCAGAATTTGGGACCCATTGTGCCGATTCAGTCTGTATGGCTGGGCTGCTGCGTTCAGGAGCTGCTCCCTTTGTGGGCGTGCTACCCATTCAAACATCACTCAGGCAAGGGCACCATGGGCCTGGGGCCAAATGAGTCCTGGTGGGCCAGATGGTGCTAAATGACGGCGCACTGAGGATAAGGTGAGGGCAAATTGATGGCTGCACTTGTGTGTGGTGTTTGCCGCTAGGTGTGAGGTGAAACACACCCGAGTCAAATAGGCTTGAGTGTGCCACAAAATGGATGGCTGGAGCTAAACTCCTGTTCAGTAGAAATTTACTGGGAGCAGGCTAGGAGTACGAGCATGAACCATCACGGGCTGCTTTCTGAGTAGCTGCCTCTATCGAATCTTCTGACATCTGGTACCTTCCTCCAGGACAGGTACCTTCTCCAGCTCAAGGCCAACCAGATTTTTCTGCAACCTTGTTCTAACTTTCTAGAGCGGGGAGAGCTGGGGCAACTGATGCCATTATAAATAATTTTCTGCAGGGTTGGTTTCTCTTCTGGTCCAGCAAGAAGCTGATGTTCCCTGCGGCATGCCGAGCCTCATAGTTACCCAGTGATAGCAGACAGCTTGGAGTGTTCAGTAGGACCCAAGAACAATCTGTAGGCTGAAAACACAAGGCATGCAATGTTTCTTTTGAACTGGTGATCACGGCCTATGTAGCTGGGCTTAAGAAATGTTGTAGTTGGGTTTAAGAAACGTAGTTGGGTTTAAGAAATTCCAGATGCATTGCCATTTTGTAGTTATTCTTTGTGTATCAGAAAAAGCCCAACAGATTAAAAAACATTTGAGAGGATGTTTGTCCTCCTATTGGGTTTTTCTCTCTGTCAAAACCTTAAAAAGTTTCTACCTTAATAACTATGAAGCTGCATAATTTAAATTTCCTTACTTGTGTAACTGTTTTCTTGCATTAAGTAGCCTCTCTTAGTGCTTGCCCAGTGATTTTCTTGCAGTGGTGGAAAAGCTTTCTAATGCTGGATTACGACTCTCATCTCTCTATTTCTGCTGAGAAAATGGAGCTTCAGAGCAGCTAAGTGAATAACCCAAAGGCCTGGCAGCAGCAGAAGCAGACAGCGCAAACAGCCCCGGCTTCACGCTGCAGCGAACCTCAGGTGGCCTTGGGTGCAGCTCTTCCAGAGTTGCGCTAGAGTAAGTGGGGTCCAGCCAAAACCCTCCCTGCCATCCCCTACCCCAGAGGAAACCCCTGCAAAGGGTTCATGGGCAGATTCATACTTGTGGGTATATCACCAGCATAGGGCTCAGCATACAGCCAGGGGGAAGAATCACACTTAGTGTTTTATGATTGGGAGGCCACTTGTGCCATAAACATGCGAGAAAGCACCCTGCAGAATGTTGCTGCACAGCTGGCAGGGCAACACGAGACGGTCCCTGCAGCAGGACCAACTAATAACCTATATAGCAATCATCTCTTTCTGGATCATTTGGTCATTGGAAAGCTTGTTTTGGACGGCAGGTTAGCATCACTGCGCTCCTGAGAATGCACTGTGCAGCTCTGGGGCAAGTAAGATGGGGTGAGACGTAAGAGGTGGTGTAGGGCTCGCTTTCTGGACAGTCGCAGTGTGCTCTTGCAGGCTCCCACACTGCACACTTCCCTGCGGTATTGGTACCTCAGGACCTACCCTTATGGCAAAATATTCCTTTGCCCATGGGACCATTGATGTGGATCAGTTTTAAGGAACCTTTTAGGGAGCCTAGGCTCAGATCCTGGAGATTTGTGCTGAGACCCTGGGATGAACAGTGGATGAGTGCCCTAGCAGTGGTAGCTGTCTGTATTGCCCTCTGTGAGCTGTAAAGTGCATTTCTGCTTATGCAGTAAAACCATCAAATACAGACACCTTCCATTTAGTACGTAGATTCTGTACTGCATTGCTCTTTGTAATAGTTGACCTGGCAAGATCTCAATTTCATGTCTTCAAGCTCAAGCCCAACCTTAAACCAGTATTTTTTAAAAATCAAAGCTACAGCCTGCTCATATCACCAGGGTTTGGTCAATGCATCGGATATTCCTTGCTCGCAAAAAGGCTGGTTTGTAGCTGACCTCCTGAGCTGGGGTTTCACAGTGCTACAGCACTATTGCCACGGCTGGGGTTATCCCTGCATCGGTGCTCCCTGGGCTGCCCTGTACTGTGTCTTCTGTCCTACTCTGACAAAGCAGGCAGCCAAAGCTTGCCTCCAGGTTTCTAAGCCCACCCGAACAGCTCCTCTATCAACCACTCTGACTCCTCAGTGTGGAAAAAAAGGCCCTGGGCATCTCCAGTTTCCAGGGACCCCTGGAAGTCTTCCATCTTGTTCGTGCCAGTAGCGTGCCCGGGTAGGAGGAAGCTAAGGTCTTTTTTTATTACTGCCACTTTTTTTTTTGTAGTCCAGCTTGATGAAACCAGCAGAGATCTGGCCCCATAAGCTTAAAAGGTGCTTTGAAAGTTTTGGTGTCAAAGAAAGCTCCTGTGATAAATAATGTAAATCATAAAGTAGAAAAATGGGGACATTTATAAAACTACAGACAGTAGCGAGTTGTTCTGCTGGAGCTCTCCTGGACACTAAGCATTTCTCCTTGGATACATGTACAGTGATTTTAAGCAGATTGTATCTACACTGCTACAGCCTCTGACATATAGTTATTACAGTTGATGCTGCATGCAGTCAAAGCAAGATGTGACTTGTCTACTATACCATGCAAAGGTGAACAGCTCCATAAGAAAAGAATCAAGCAGCATAATCCATTAAAGTCCATTTACAAACTAACAGATATTTTACAGACATTCAACAGACGTTCAATCAAATCATAATCTCAGAAACCTGCCAACAATAAAACCCATAAATTAAAATCAAGTTATATAAGCATGACTTGATGAACCTGATGTAATCTGATGGCACGAGATGCATATCCTACATTAAGTAACAAATTCCCCTTCTTTTCTCTTATCCGTTAATAGTGGGGCAGAAAATGAGTAGCAAATGTTTTGTAGCCAGCAAACCTGAACCTGAACACACTGACATTATTTTATAGGGGATTATTTGTCATTAATTTCTCCTTAGCATATCACCTTTTTATTAACAAATTGATGGCTGGATAGGCTTCCCATTAAAGACAAGACAACTGTTCCCTTTAAAGGGCAATATTCAGTGCGTGGTGTGTGCTTAGACCCAAACGAAATGACCTTTGCTTCTGGGTGCAGCTCCACATAAGCAGCAGAGGGCTGTGTCCTGTAGCCATTCCCACAATTCAGATTTTTCTTCTTTGCTGGAACTCCAAACTCCGGCTGGGTCTTACTCAAGGGAAAACCGATACACGCTGCAAACAGCATCGTGGATTGCCTCATGGCTGCCTGCAGGAAAGAGGGTATCTTGCAGGAATCAGGTATCTTGCCTTCATGATCAGAAATTATGCTTTAATAGCATTGCTGGTGATGGCACGAAAGGTGAAGCACACTGGAGATAGTGCATGAGTAGGCGTTTCTTAACAAGTTTAGGAGAGAAATGCCCATCTTTGTGGAACATGAGGATACACAGGAGCCTGGGAGCAATCGTCAGTGAATGAGCTGCCTAAAACAGCATGTAAAGGGCAATTTTGGAAGTGCATGCTTATTACCTTGATTATATGGCTCATACACTTCCAGCACTCTGTGCAGAAGAGGTCCGAAGGCTGCTATCCCAGCTCATGGCTTGGAATAGCAAATGCATCCTGATCCTGGAACAAACGCTCCATTTCACACCCTTTGCTGTCCCATCCACCCCACGCTTCAGCCTGGAATTTGTGGAAATAGCTTTTCAAATGCAACCAGGTAGCTGAGTAGACCTAATGGAGCTTAATTGCCACATGTTTATTACATTTGCAGAGTGGAGGGCACTGCATTCTGACTGTCTAAATTAATCCTGCATTACCAGGCCAGCTACCATGACATTTCTATGTTCCAGTATAATGCAAACATAACAATTCATTTGATTTCTTTATATCAGAAGAGAAAATCAGAGTATGGAGGTCCCAGTCTTGACCTGGACCCCTTCAAACAGAGATGAGTTTTTTCTCTAAACTGAGGGACCTGAAAGCATTCGCATGCTGCAGGGCTCAGGCAGACACTCAGTCTCAGCCCCTGCATGGGGAGACTTGGGCAGGACTTGGGCAAATGCAACCTTGCACCTTCCCCTGACCTTTCCCTGCCTAAGCTCTGGCTCACAACACTTTATAGCTTGAGGGCTACAGCTTTTGGAGGAGGCTGAAAAAGTGGGTGCTGAAATCCCATTGAAAGTAGATGCTGCATCCCTTTAGGTCTTAAATCCATCTGAAATGTTTGTTGTCGTGATGATGAAGCCGTTGAAATGTGTCCTGCATTAAGGTGACACAGTTCTTCCTGACTCTTAAAGATTACACCTAAAAATATAACCCTGAAGGATATTTTTAGAGTAACCCTCTGCTCCAAAAAAAGACAAGCTCCCAAGAAGAATAAGAAGAAACAGTTTGAAAAGTAGATGAGAAGCACAATGCAATTTTGTCTTTATTTTAAATTAAGATGCCTAGCTTTAACTAAGGGCAAGAGAGTTTCTTTCCTCCACGTGCAATTTTGCTTGTCTTAAATGGAAAAAGATTTGTGACCTACACGGGCTCTGTTCTGTTCAAGTGATGAAAGGCCAGCCTTATTTATAGGCTTATAAAATTATCTAAGCAAAGAAGTCCTGGGCAGTGCAGGAGGTTTTTTCATTGCCAGCATGGTTATTTTCATTGGCCTAGTTTTGACTCAGCATATAGGAAAGGCGATGGGTACCGGGCAGACGGGGTCCTTGCCCAGCACCGTGGGAGAAGTGGGAGCTGCCATGGCTAGGGCTGGACTGGGGATCCCACGGCAGGGGCAGAGGATCCCTGCCTTACAGAGATAAATGAGCTAAAAGCTTTCCAAGCGTTGTCTAAGTGTGAAAAGAAAGAACAACTTTCTCTAGACATGTTTTGCTAAGGTGCTGCTTCTCTTTTGAATGAGCAGCCTCTTCAAAGGGATTGGCTTTTTCATCTCAATGCCGTAGTGAAACAATAGTCAATTCTTGGTACTGAATATCTTCAATTACCTCAATACCTTGCAGGATATGACACTAGAAAGGTTATGCATAGAGAAGATAATTTTGGTTCATAGCCTCTAAACGTTCCCAGCTGCAATAGTGTGGTGAAAGAAGATGTCTTCCAAGAAGTTCACATTACTGGCTGTAGTAAAATAAAATAGCTATATTGTTTCAGCTGGCAATTTCTTCCCATTGTCTTCGTTTTAAAAACCATGCATACTCAAAGGCAAAGGGATGTGTTTCACTACAATTTGAGAACTGTACTGTAACCAAATATTATCTTCATTTTGCTCCTTGTTTCATGTTACTTTTTGGTCCTTGAGTTCTCCAAAGTTCATCACTGTCTGTGACATTACTGTGACTTGCTAACTTTCTCATTATTTCCCCAATCAATAGGAGAACAATATATGGTGTTATTCTGTATTTCAGTTACCTGTCACTCAGTGTTTTATCTCCATTGATACTCCAGGTACTGCTCACAGAAACCAAAGTAGGCTGTCTTGTCTTCCGCTAATCTTGAATGCCTTTTGTTCAAGAGGTGTTTTGTATTCATCAGTCAACTAAGGACTCATCCTGAAGAAGTCCTCAGTCAGCACATAGATCTCAGTGAAAAAGGGATATGCAGCTCGTGAAATATTCATAGCAAAAGGTACCTCAATCATTTTCACCTTTTGACCCTTTGAGGCTGAAAGGATTATCAGCGGCAAGTGGCAAATCTTATGGACGTGAAATTTTCGTAGATGAAATACCTTGCCATTCCTCTTATCCACTTTTGGTATTAAGCCTATTCAGAAGGTACGTTTATCTACCCACTCTATCTGCCACTACAGTTGTGTCAAACTCAAAACAGTTTTAATAGAAGTCCAAAGTTGAAAGGATAGTGATCAAAACCTGGAAATAGCCTTTTTTAAGAAAAGGAAAAATGCCATGGATGTTCCCTGCTTCCTGCACTTCACTGGGGGCAATGAAGAGCTCCTTTAGAATAGCTGTAATAAATACAGAGTAGTACTATTCATAACCAAAACTGTCATTTGGGGAATCAAGTGACAAGTCATCTCCATTTGTGAAGTTAAAATCTAGCACAATAAGTGAGATTTTCTGATACTTATAGTCTGCTAAAGGAGAAAGATGAATGCTGATGGCAGGCAATTAGCTCGTTCAGGGATCTCCACAGCTAAGAGCAGGCTGCAAAATCTACAACAATGGCTTGAGGAATGATTGCAAGCACAGTCTTCTGAAATTGGATATCATTTCTCCGAAGCTAAAAAATTAAATGTTACTTATCTAAATAAAAATATCTCTGCTTTGGCACTAATCCAGGCAGTCCTATCCACAGGCTGGATCCGGTAAGTAACAGGATCCATCCTTTCTAAACAGCAGATTAGCAGCGTCACAGATGTGGTACAAGGATAAGCAGCAAAAAAAGGTGCGCACCTGGGCAGAAACAGGGACAGGGAGGGGCAATCCTGAATTCATACCCCTACGTGGATGGGGGAAAGGAGGGGTGTCCTGGAGTGGCAATCCTGCGAGAAACATCAGCATAAATGACCCCGTTGGCAGGGCTGCCAGGGTGCTTGGCATGTCCCATGCAACCCAAAGCGTTGGGTGACTGATGTCATTGCCAAAAAGGTGGTCGCCAGGCTACCCGCCAGCTGTGTCAGTGGTGCCCTCCATTGGCACGTATTAGCAAGTGGTTTTATAATCAACCCATGGTAGAAGCAGCTCTTCTGGTGATATTTTAGTCGGATGAACATCCATTGCTTAACAAGTTAATGCCCAAGTGAATACCACTGGCCAGGAGACAAAACAGCCTGAAACATGAAATGCAGTTAAGATCCTCAAGGATAAGACAGTATCGTGCCCTTGGGCCAGAGAATGAACAGGCAAAAAGTTATAAATGAGTGCAGGGATGTCCTGTGGCAAGTAACCTAGCCACTCTGTGCCTCTGTTTCCTGAACTGTAAATCTGAGTCAGTATCAACAGCTTTTAAAAATACTAATAAACCCCCTTTTCTGTAGGGGAATTTGGCTTTCTGTGTTCTGCAGCATTATTTTGCCTCTTGCTAATGAATCCACATATGAGGTACATATCAGCAGTTAACAAAGGTTCCTATTACATCAAGTTTTACACAGAAATGCCCTTTGATTTCAATAATGCATCTGTAAGTTCTTGCCATAACTTGGAAAGTACTTTGGAGTAGCCTGTAGTGTGCCCTTTGCTCCTGAATGCCCTCTGCCTTCTCTCCTTTCCTCCTAGAAGAGTTTTTGGTTATGCAGTCCCCTGAGAAGGACTCATTGAAACAATAGGGTAAAGCAAAGAAAGTTAATATATATAACAGGCCAAAATCCCTGTGTCCTTTCTATTTTAATAAATATTTTAAAAAAATAGATATTTTAGTAAATATTTTATTTACTTCAGGAAACTGATAGCAGGATTTGGTCCAATGTACTGCTCACGGTGCATGAAAAAGCGTACTTGGTGAAAATAGGTGGCAAAATGTTTTTCTCTTTGATTTCTGTTAGAAGTATTCCTCTTTTAATAGGCATATTGGATAGCAGATTGACAGAAGAATATTCTTGGTTGGAGGTGTGCTTCTGGATCACAAAACACGCTCCCACTCAGTGATTAAGTTATATGGATATAGAAACTATAAAGATTTCTATTTCTCCTGGAGTCACCTCTTGTGATTGGTAAAGTTATTCTGTCTCCCTATGGAAAAGCTTAGGCCTACATTTTTTAAATTAATTAGCAGATTTCCAGAGGTATTTCAACACTGTTGCTGTAGGGGAGAAATGAATGTGTTTCTCAAAAACTCCGTAGCAGGTCTGACACTTAACTCTCGTTGAGATCTCAGGTTCCAGAAATCTGTCTGTCGGTGGCTGAAGTTGGGAACCTAAATCATTACCTGGGCACCTGGGGGAGGAACTGGGGTCTGGGAGGTGTGGAGTCCAGCAGCTCTCCCAGACCCTACTGGGACTGGCTGAGTGACTTACTTACACTGGAAATCAGAGCATGCGTTTGGGGATTAAACACTTGATTTGGGGCATGTTTAGCTGGAAACAGCTAGCTCTCTGAGGTCTGGATCGTGCAGTAGAGTACATCGCTCCAGGACATTTGTCTCAGATGTGCTATCTCTGCGAGCTCTCTGGCATACTGTAAGGGACTGGCACGCAGATGGGGTAAACGTCTCCCCTGCACTGCCGAAGCAAAGAGCTGCGGAGTGCCTATCTCCTCCAGGAACTGTAAAAGTCTCATCTTCTGTGCCTGCTGAATCCTTCTCAGCTAGTGTCAGAAAACATGGCATAATTGATTACACTCCTGTAATTTGTATAACATAGATGCAGAAGCCTGATGCTCCCAGATGATTTTTCCCCAAAATGGATCCAAGGCCTAGGATCCATGTAAAATGCCAAACACCTTCTGGAAAACAAGCTTTTGCAATAGCACATCTACTTGCGTTTCCTTCTCTGACCCCTCAAAATATTCAGTGAGTAATTATGAAGCCTATAAAAACACGGACAGGGAGCCACATCCTGCCATTAACTTCAAAAGAAAATTAACGAACGAGTGTGCTCAGAGGGGAACCCCACGGCTCAGGGAGGGGCAGGGCAATACTGAGCCTTTCACCTCAAGGTCACGAGTCTAAATCCAGTCGAGTTGGTAGAGGGTGGCAGTCTGTCTCGTGGCCAACACCAAACGAGTCATTAACCTCAGCCCAACTTCAGATGGTCCCTTGGCTGGAGAGCAATTGGCGCTATTTGCTGTCTCTGTAGGTAGTGTCAAAGAGTTACAGGCACCCGAAGACTGGAATTCTGACCAGGCTTTCTAGCGCTAACGTGCTTTGCAGCCACTGTGACCCAGATACAGATTATGCCTATACCCAGAGGTTAACTCAGGACTGGAGACTGCCCTCTCCAGTGAGGCAAGAAGTCTTGCGCATGCAGGAGAGGAGGGGCCATCTCATGCCTGGAGGTCCCAAATTGCCTCCGCAATGAGCAGCACTGAATAAATCATCTGTATTTCAGCCTGGACTCACTACCCTTTGTGTGGATGTCTGCCTCTCCTCTGCCAAACACCAAGTAAGGACCACTGCTTTCTCCCAAACCAGTGGCTAGAAGCTGCCCCTGCCTGCTTTGGTGATGGGGCAGTCAGCGCTAGGAGTCACGGGTGCTGCGGTCAGGTCGGTCAGTCACCAACCTCGCGAAAGACGGCGCTGTCCCCCGCGTTGTACCCTGTCACATTGCTCCCGTGTCTGCAAGGTGATCCATGGGCATGGGATGTTGTGGTAAAGGGCTACGGCCTACCCCATGTCTGCTTTGTGGATAAATAAGTGTACAGGCCAACGTCTTACCAACATTTGGAAAGATGAGCAGCGTTGAGGCATATATCTGATCCTGTTGGTTTCACTGGCTGAAGTTACGCACTTGTTACGTGTCTGTAGGTCTGGTTCTTTAATATATACAGCTGGGATCTCGTCTGATAAAGCTCACTCAAAATAATCATAATTCAACCATTGAAAACAGAAGTAGGAATCGACACAAACAATGAAAACCAGTGATTAGAGATGCTGATAGTATGCACAGAGGGAAAGTGTGAGGGATGGTATCTCAGATCACTTTTGCCCCCTGAACTGAGGAGCATCCTTAGAAACACAGCACAAACTTCACCATTTTCATGCTTAAGCCGAACGGATACCGGTGCATGCAAAGAGATTTTCCTTATAACCTTAATTAACGTACCCAATATGAAAAGAAAAACAAAAGAAACACCTTCCTGTCATACATCCCTCAGGATTAAAGAGCAGCATTAACTAGAAATGAATCACTGATAAGCCTAGGGCCCCTCTGCAAATGGGCTGAGTGTTTTCGTTTTGCATGCTGAACCAATTGAGTCATGAGGAAGCAGCGGCAAGATTTTAATTCCATATAGTACATCCCCACCTCTGAATTTATTTACCAAGACTAACATTTATTTAATGTAATTTAGTTCTAAATATTTAAAAGCTCACTTTGTTTAATATGTTTTCAAGTACAAGATGTTAAGTAATTATGTATGATGTGGTGGTCTTTTATTAGGTAGTTAATGACCATCTGGGAATTCAAGCCCCAAGGCAATGCCAAGGGCTTCTGAGTATTAGCTGGCCATTAACATAGTGGTAATAGACTAGCACACTCTACATGATTATGACTATTAACTAAGCATAAAAAAATAACATTCAAATTAAAATAGGAAATTCAGGTTTAAGGCTTCCCTAGCATCCTTAATTCGATCAGATCATAGTGACCCATATGGCTGAGTCTTGTGTTGAACCGGATCAAATGGCAAAGAGCAGCATCTCCTCTGGCCATAACGGAGTTGCGTAGCCAAGTCCCCCCCACTCTTGGGTGCCAACGTCCCCTTGTCACAGCCCGAGCTCACGCGAGGAGTCCTGCTGCCATCCCAGTCCCTTTGCATTACCTGCGCATCAGCAAAACAGAAGCATGGCAGGACGCTGCCCTTCCCCAGCATCATGAACAGAGCCAGGAGGGATGCCCCGACCTCCTACATGCCCCTGGGGCTTGCGGGCTCCTTGCCGGACCAGGTGGCATCTTGAAGACTGGCGTTACCTCAAAGCGTTGGCAAAACAAGCTCAAGGCTAGGACCGTATTTCCCCAGTACTGCACGCTTTTCAGTCATTGAATTTTTCTGGTGTTTTCTTTTCTCTTTTAATTAGGTGATGAAAGACAAAGATATACATTGTAAACAAATCTGAGATAAAAAGGCCTAGTGCATTTTAATATGCTCAGGCAGTGTTGCAGCTCATAAACAATACTTCGGAGAAGAGGTAACAGATACCGATTTCGTTTCACTGCTGCCTCAATATTGTAGTGCTGTTCTCATAGGCAGGTATCAACGTTGCTTTCACAGAAGTCAGAGACAGAAAAGATCTATTAGATTATACTATTCTCCTGACATGATAATGTGCTCTGTATAGACTTGTATTGAGTTTGTTTTGCCATCGTTTGTCATAAAGTCTCCACAGGCTGGAATTGCCATCATTTTGCCATCAGAATGACATCTTAATATGGTCTCTGCTCCACAGAGTTGCCATGACATTATCATGAGATCATTAGACTATGCTGTCTTCTCATGCAAGAGAGAAAAACATGTTATAAAAAACTGCTGTTGGGATTTGAAAATTTCATTTCTATTTCTTTCACTGCGCTACAGGTCTTTGGTCAGGAAGAAGAGGTGTTTGAACACTGGCTTCAGAGGAAACCTAATGGACATCTAGACACAGCCTGTGATAATCTGTGAGAACTGTTTTTATTGCTATCACAAAATGTTAAAGCATTTTTATTAAAACAAAAATGTCTTTATTATCACAGACCTTTTTTTTTAAAGTGTGTTTTGCTCTGGTACAGGGATCTGATTAAAGTTGGGTGTAAACAGGCTGAAGTAAAACATTAAAAGGAAAAAAAGAATCAGTGTCAAACAAATGTTTTCATAGAGAAGAAATGGCAGTACATAAAGGTTTAGCTAAAGACTTTCCATCTTTTTTTTTTTTTTTTTTTTGTAGGAAAAGAAAAATATTTAGAAATTTATTACCCGTTTATTTGTATAGCACAGTGCATTCCCAAAGTACCCAGAGGAATCTGAGCTCTGACCAAGCCGTATACTTTTGAGGTAAAGGTTTCTCCACTGCTGAATGCAACCAACTCCAGGCTGAAATACAACTGTTTAACAGGACATAGCAATGCTACATGAAGCCAAGAGGGAAAGAAAAAAAAAAAGAAAAATATGCCCAAGGTGTGTGCAGTTAATGCAAAATATTTGTGCTGCTATGTCTCTGGAATATGCATGATCTCAAGTCCAGGAAAAATTAAAAGGTTAAAAAAGTTACAACCAAAGAAACAACAGGACAGTGCCAAGTGAAAGGTCACAAGACAAATGAAAAACACATCAAATGGTTCACCCACCGATGTGCTCTAATAGCAAAATGACCCCCATCAAAATGTTCACCAGGAGTGCAGTATCAGAAACTCTCCAAAGAATGCATGAAAATGTTGGCTTCCTAAATTAATCAAGTTTTATAGCTTGCTTGGAAATTTTGGTCAGGACTTCTACATACTAATGTACCACTTCAACTAATATAATTTCCCCTTGAAAACACGCCTTCTTTTCCAGTAATAGGAAGTGTGTTTATTGCTGCCACCACCCCAATTTTATGGCACCCTACATGCTCACGTGTATTGCCCAATACTAGGAATTATCTTGGCTTAAATTTTATGTCCATTTGCCTTAATCATTCCACTCCACTGTGCAAAGGGGAAAAAGAAAATAAAGGTTTAATGGGAAATCTGAAGGCAAAGGGACTGCGCTTTCTAACAGTGCGTACTATGCTCATCCAGAGCAATTATTATTGCTCATTACATTTCCATGCAGAAATCATTACATTTTATATCACAATATGCATTTTTTTATAAGTAAGCTTTAAGCAAATTAGAATACTTAATATGCTTTTTGAACTTTTGCCAGGCGTGCGCTCCCAAGCCAGTTCCTTGTATTTACATTGTAGCATTTATCCATTTCCAAATATGAGAAGATTTATCTATCAGATTCTGTGCAAATTCAGTACACAGATAATTTGTAAAAAGCTTTCTTTTTCAAAATGTTCTGTGGTTTTTCTAATCTCATCTCTTTTCTAATTTCCTAATCATATAACCTTGAAGTCTAAAGACACAGCCTGTGATAATCTGTGTAAACTGTCTTTATTGTTATCACAGACATTTATATAAAAAAAAAAACAACACACGCACACGCGCACGCATTCAAAGCTGCCTTTTAAGTAATACTTTAGTCACAGTTCAATCAGATCCACATTACTGCTACTCATCAGATAGAAAGTGTTCGCGAGCAGGAGGGGGATATTGACTTTAAAAATTCACTGGCGAGGCGTACAGAGCCTGCAGGAATGTCAAAACTCCAACCTGCATTTTGATGTTTTTGCCTCAGGTTAGTCTTGACTGACATGCTTGGAGCACTCTTGTTTGTGCTCCGGCATCCATTAACTGTCCTTGACTCAATGTTATACGGGCCTTTACGGTCAGCTCGGTGCCTAATGGTTACGGCAGATTAGATGCCACGAGGTGTAAGAAAAGCATACGCCTCACTTTAAGGGATCACATTGGTTGGTCCCTGCTTCATTAGGGGGTATTGTTTGATCCTAAATTAATGAGAGCCTGTTAATTATTATTCTGATAACTCTGCTTCACGTGGGAGCATGCCAGGCAAGTGGTGTTGTAAAGAAAAGGAGTTTCGCAAAAGAAAACAAAATGTCAAGGTTGAGATGTCTTTGAGTGGGCTTGGCTTGCACGTAAGGCATTTCATTCAAGTGTGGATGTGGCTAGATGTGGGGAAAAGAAAGTCTTAGCTGTACTTTTGTTCGGCGTTAAACAACTGCCTTGCAAAAACAGCTCAGAGAAGGCTTATCAATCCAGCATATAGACATGTATACATCCGTAATCCCATGCGATGTGCATTGCTAACTTTCTTTTTCTTTGACTTTGTCCTTCCCTGGTTTTCACAAAGTTTTTGAAAAATGATCCGATACCCACTTGCACTTGGGTTCAAGGAAAGTCTCTCTTTCAAAATAGGGTAAAATGGGTGCTAAAGTGGTGTTAACATTAACAATAATTTTTATCATTCTGATGTCACTCACATTAATATATATAGAGAGAGAACGCTACAGTAAGTGCTGACAGGTACAAATGTACCCATAGAAATGTTTTTCTTTAACATCAAGCTCAGATAAGCTTCTGAGGTGCCTATATTCATTTACTGGGAAGTACTGAGATTAGACAGATGTCTCAATTTAAAAAGGGAGAAAAAAACCCTCACGTAGATGTGACACTCGTTCACCTGTGTTTTTCTGCCAGTCTATATAATACTATCAGAACATAACGAGAATTTTGATTTATACACCTCATTTGACGTTGACTGGCAGCTCTACAGAGAACACATGCAAAGAGACAGTAATTTAGAAATATGGAGAGCTTATTAGGCCAAATGGAAAGAAAAAAAGACCATTTCGTTTTACTTCTTTTGAAATTAAATGGGGGCCAAACCACCAAAACCAAACATCACCGTGCTGAGGCACTGGGAGCGTGAACCTGGACAGGGCCCAGGATGTACAGATGGCCCCCATCTCTGCAAAAGGCCAGGCGAGGAATACAAAATGCCCTAAATTCTAGCATTGGAGGGGCTTGACATTTTAATCTGACTTAATAGTTGAGGACAATCTAGGTTATTCAATTGATCTCTTCTACTTATCTGAGATATCTCACCAGAAAGAAAGAGGTGCTCCTCACTGCTCTGTGGCTTGGTGCTTCTCAGCTGTGGTTCACAGGAGGCAATGTAGAAAGTGACCCTTCAGCTATTCAGGTCGCCCATGACCATGAAGTTGGTTGCTTAAATTCAGCATCTTTCAGTTTGAAAAACCTTCTCTGGGCTCAGGAAACTCCTCAAAGTTGAAAAGCTCTAGATTTAAAAGGGTTCTAGATAGGAGCATCATTTTGTCTGGCAGTGTCAAAGTTGACTCAAACTAGATAGTGTTATTGGCAACAGCTTGGAGCTTTTGAAATGGCAAAATGTTTGGAATTAGAATATGACATGTATATTAAAAACCTGAGATGAATTAAGAAAAAGAAAGAACCATATGTTCCCATATAACTCGTTAGGACTTTGGTCACAACATGTCAGGAGGTCACATAGCTGCCGCTTTTTTTCGCTAGACCATAGATTTCATTATCTTGAAATAATGTTTTTCTTTCAACAAAAAAAAAGTTAATAAGGAATTGGAATCCTTTAAGCACAAGGGTGGTGAGAAACGTCTGTATATTTTTCTCACTTTTTTGTGTCTTGCATTGCTGAAGCCACTTGAAATGTCTTCTGTTTGTTTTCCTTTGGAGTAAATTTTACTGCTTTGTGAATAGTTCTCAGCTGATAGCTCCTGAGACCAAAAGCCTTCTTCCCATCTGCAGAATGAAGCCACAACAAGAAGCGGCTTCATTTGTAACTTCCCCACAAATGTGAAACTTCTTTGCCTCAGCCCTGATCTAGTGGGTGGCCAGCTTCGTCTGTGTAGGCTCTCCAGGCTTTGGCATCAGTTGTTGAGATGCCTGTCAGTAGACAAGGTAGCCTTCTGGTTGGTGTTAATTTGTCTCAAAATTTAAAAGCCCACATCTATGAGCAGGCTGGGTTGTGTGGATCACCCAGTCGTGTCTTGACACCTAGACAGAAAGCATCTGGTATCTCCAAAATTGTGCCATTTTTCATAAAACTCCCAAGTGAACCTGGGACTGGTATGGACCTTAGGTGGCTGGTTGTTTTCTACCTAACCTGCTCCAAGTCTTGTCCTGGCGTTCAAAGTAAAAACAGTTGAAATGGACTAAGCAGTCAATTCTTAGCTTGACAATGAACTCAACGTGTTTGGGGCATTGCTGAAAAAAATAATTTAGTGGAGCCAAAGCCAGGCAGCTCCCTGGTCACACCATCTCACGAGGTATTATGGGGCATGCATTATGCGTCTGCCAGGCACATGAATCACAGTGGGAGCTGCAGGAGAAGAAGCAAGTTCTGCTTTGGTCACTTTCCTACAAATGTCCCCTTGCTTCTGCTTTCAGGCACCACAACAAGGAGCCCTGTACATCAGGAGCTGCATTAGGGTGCATCAGGTCTATTGGGTGAGACTGGGAGCTTCTTTTCACAAGCTTTGGGACCAGAGGCAGGTGAGTGTGACTCTAAGCCACCACCATCTGCCTGTGCTTCTCAGAGCAAGTCCTTCAGCTTCACGCTGCAGGTGGATTGGTGCTTGCATGGGTGTGATTGCAATCCCATGTGAATGTGGAAAAAAAAGTCTATTCCTGATCTATCCTGAAGACAAATCACAATGTGCTTTACAAGCTGTGCCTACTTGAAAAAGGGTCTCAGTGACTTCTAGAGAAGCTCCATTTCCTGGTGACATATCATCTTCTTGAGGCTACAATAGAAGGCAAAACTTGAGGCTTCTGGGAACTTCCTTTGGGTGCAATTTTTTCTAGATGCGTAAGAGGATCCATGTGGACGAGAGCAAGAGGTGTATCATAAGGCAGACAGAGTCTTGCTTCATGCGCCTTGCCACCAGATGGCTGATGTAGTGTGTGCTCACTGGGAGCAAGGGCAGCAAGCTTTTGGCCCACAATCGTTACGTAGAAGCAAGCACTTACTGAAGTTGCAAGGAGACTTTGAGCTTCGCATCTCTGCTAGAGGGTGACACACAATAAGTGAACACTGGGAACTGCCAAACCTTGATGTATATATGTATAAATTTCTGAATTACATGTGCTTTACTTCATTACAGCAGAGAGAGCCAAATCCTGCACTTTGTTGTTTTGTGGCAATCTCTGTGGAAATCATGTGCCTGCTGGAAGTGTCCATGTCCTGGGCATTACCTCCGCGGAATATACGTGCTGTAAATGGAATTTTTTAGTCCTGTGGCTGGCCGCCCTGGAGGGACTTTCACTGCTGTGATTGAGGGAAGATCAGGACAATGTGCGTGGCTCCCACCTGGCCGAGGGGAAGGCATGCAGGCTGGGCGCTGTTTTGTAGTCACCAGTTCTTGACATTTGATACACTGCGGTCGGGTGACAGGAATCGGGATCTCCAGAGCTTTGCACACATTCGTCACAGTCCTATTTGTTTTGCTATGAAGTTTCCTGCAGTTTTCGGCTCCGTCGGAGCTGCTGCGATTGCCAGATAAGTGTGTTTGGCTGTGGGTGCGGCTGAGCCAGAGGAGGGTGCCATTTAGGAGGTTTTGCTTTGGGATATTTTTAGCTGGAGAAATAAGCACATGCATGAGGGAGTTTTCCTGATGAAACACAGGATTTCAGCACGCTGTGGAGTTCACCTATATGTGAGATTAGCTGTGCGTAATGGATATGAATAAAAACAAAAGATACCTTTCAGCTGGCCGGCACTAATGCTGACCGGGAGCCCAAAGCGGCTCCCACTAACGAGCCACCCACTCAGGAGTCTCCCATGTAGTTACTGATGTGCGGTGCCCAGAAATGAGAAAGTGCGGTTTGATTTTGCCTGCATAATTTGACTCCGTCCTTTAACGTATCTCATGCAGCTTGTTATACGTGGCGTGGTGCGGCTCAAACAGCCCAAAGTACAGTGCTAGGGAAGGACCCGAGGGCCTGATCCAAACCAAAGACCACACGCACCTAAACTGGTGCTACAGCAAGATTTTAGACATGCAGAGGCACCTTGCGGCATGAACCTCAGAAGCACCTGAGCATACCAGCCCTTCTGCTGCTTCTCCTGGGGGTCGCCCGGGGCTGCTGACCCACCCCTGCCCATGCAGACCTGCCTTGCTCTTGGCCGTGAGGCACCCAGCCCATGGCCAGCAGCTATGGGCATGCAGAAAGGAGTAAGAAACGTCTCCTTGCTTCTCCAGGGGCTGGTGTAGGTCTGCTCAGGGGGAGGTGACCACATACTGGGCAAGGTTATCCACCTTTTCTGTAGTAACCTACAGTTCCCTCTCTGATCTGCTGGGATTTAACCCACCAGATCCATCTGCCAAAAGAGTCCCCTATCACCATGACATAGTAAAGAAGGAGTAACCAACACTAGTGTTTGCCTGGTTTCAAGCTGGGGTCACCATGCTTGAAATGGTGCATGAAGTCACCCATAGAGCAAGAAAAAAGAGCAGAGATGACAAGTATGACGTCTTGGATGAAAGGGGGGGGCGGAGGGGGCGTGTGTGCAGGGCTAGACTTTTGGATTTTTCCTGTTGCCTTGATTCATGAATTTAAAAGCATAAACAGTGTTAGAAAATCCGGAACAGCTCCCTTCTTCCCTGCAGTCTCGGTCATTTGGAAGGAGAGCCATATGGTCCTATGCCTGCTCATCTCTAGTCCCATGAATTTTGTTTTCCCTTCTTCACATTGGCACACTTTCCGTAGGGGGGATGCTGGCAAGTCATCAGCAGCCTGTAACCTGGTGCCCATGACCCTTTCCCAGAGAGGTGAACTGACTTTAGCAAAGCACTGAACAAATCTTGCATTTCTTGGCCAGATGTTTGTCATGAAACTGTGAAGGTATCTACTTCTAGGATGAGACCCAGGGGCTGGGTCTTGAAATGAGGAGGGATATTAAACTGCAGAGACGGCACTTAGAGTTCAGGCAAACACGTGCTTCATACTTTTATTAATAGTGACCAGGAGTTTAAGAGCATTTTCTTGGAGCACTGACCTCTCAATGCACTGCCGTGAGCTTGGGTTTTGAAATTCCTGACTTGTTGGTATCTAAACCCTTCATTTGATCTGGCCCGGCTATATCTGCAGCAGCCTCGAAACTGAGTGAAGTAGTGATTGGTGTAGGTGCTTCATTAAGGTGGTGATATATGCAGAAGGAAAAGTATCCACAACATAACTGTCCATAAGCAGTTGAAAAAGTAAACATATCAGCATTTTTATTGCTATTATACTACGTAGCTTTTTATAAGTTAACCCTGCAAACACTTATTGGTGTCAGAAAAACTTTAATATGTGCTACTTATGTCCTCCATCTACTGAAAATTGGGCAGTCTTAAATCACCCATGCAACCCAATTAAAGCTAGATATAACTCAATTTTTCAAAGGATGGCTTAAGTTAATCCTCATACATACTGATGAAAGCTGAACTTCCGTAAGCAAATTTTGTCAAAGGAGAAGGGCAATTGCTGCGTGAAATACAGACATAGGAAAGATCACCGACGATAAAATTAGTGCAGTTTAGCATATTACCACACGTAAATTTTTAAAGGTATGTTTATAAAAGACAAATTAACTGTCCAATGATAATTGTTTAAAAAAAAAAAAAAAAAGTCTTCACTTTAGGGATCTTCCTGTGTAGTTACTTTCTGAAGCCATTTGTACCCTGGGCTTCTACAACTTCACTTGGGAATAAGTTGTAAAATTTAATAGAGCAATGCATGTAAAAGTATTTCCTTTTGATTCTGCTGTCTCTTCGTTTCATCAGGTTATCTTAATTCTTATGTTCTGGGAAATAATAAATAATCATAAGTATCCCCTAGTCACCTTCCCTGCACTTTTTAGGATTTTCTAAACCTACCCATTTTCCAAGACAAAGAGTCTTAACTATTTTCTCTCTTCTCTGGTTGTCTTTTCTCATGCTTTTCTGTTCCTACACTTGTGCAGTTGAATATTTTTTATTGTGGAGGAGGAGGAGGAGTGAGCAGAGCAGATCCTAGCTCAGGATGTGGCCCATCGCTGTTGTCGGCATTCGTCTCACTTCTTTTCTCAATGATTCCTTACATTCTTCTTTTCGCTGTGACTATCACTGTGTACTGAATTGAGGTTTTCAGAGAATGACTCTACAGTAGCTATGATGACTCCAAGATGTCCTTCATGAATGGCAAGAGTTTTTAGAGGGGTTTTTTTTCCTATCTATCATCTTCTTCACCTTACAAATATCAACACCGAATTTCACCTGCCACTCTGTCACCCCACCATTTAGTTTGTTTCTTCAGCAGTTTTGCGAGTCAGCTTTTGCTGCAGCTCTCCAGCATAATTTTCTGCCAGAAAGCATTGCCATTTCTGAGTTCACACCTTTTCCTCATGATTAATGGATGTACAGAACAGCAGAGTCCTCTTAAAAACCACAGTGGTAACCTCAACTTCGTTATTAAAATGATGATTGCTACTTATTCCTAACATTTATTTCATATCTGTTAGTCATGTATTAAACCACAACAGGAGTTTCTTAGTTTTCTTTAAGACTTTATTGTAAGGGGTGGTATGAACAGGGTTTTGAAAACCCACTACATAATAATGATCAAATCATCCTAATCCTTATGTTTGCAATCTCCTTTAAAAACTCTGACAGGTTTGTGTGCATGACTTCCCTCTAAAGAATTTATAACTCTTTCTGGATATATATTTGAACTTAGTAATTAATCTAATTCCTTATTATATTTACTACCAGTACAATCAGGATTATAGGATATTCATTCTAGTAATTTCTTTTGAAAACAGGTTATATGATGCCGTCAGTTTGAAACAGATCCACAGCCTCATTCTCTCTGAAGAAACAACCTCCATTCACTGCATTCCCTAAAAACAAGTACAGAGCAAACCATGTAGAAAGCTGATTCATACACATCTTTATATATTACTTTTTTCTCATTCCATTTGCCTGAGAGTGATTGCATGTTGACTAAACTACTTGCAAATTTGTATAAGAGTTGCTGGACCTGACCGAGTCCTTGCAATGCTTCTGTTTGTTGGTTTTAGGTTAGTTTTTTTTTAAGATCTAGAAATAAACATAGGCTATATCCATCCCCTTTCACTTATATGTCTCTTTCCACATTCAGAGGTGCTCCTTCTGAAGGCATTCCTCCCAACATCGGTAGTTTTCTTCTTGAATCAAAGGTTCACTGTAATCCTCCAGTTCCCTTTTTTGGCTTGTTCTGCCAGCACTGGAGACCTCCTGGTAGAGACTGTGGGACTGTTTTAATGTTGCACATCTTTCTCATTCTGGGAATTTATACTGGGCAATCTGTAGAGACTATAAAGGTATACATCAGATGTGGGGATTACACCTTCAGGTTCATCAGATGCTCTGACTTTACTGCACACTGAGTTTTCTTAGCCTGCCAGATATTTATCTTGGCTTCTGTCGTCTGTGATTTTAAGAAAATACTGATCTCAGTTTTCTCATTTCCAAAATCTGTCAAGGAAATAATAAAGCCAAAATTCAGCTCCTGTATTTTCAGTATATATATACATATATACATGTATGTATTTACTGCTATAATTATATTTTTAATTATATATATGCTGGTATATATATATATATGCTGCTGTATATATATGCTGCTATAATTGTAAATATATTGAAAATATGTATGAGTGAATATAGTGACCATATAGTGTTTGAATTACATAAATAAATTATATAGTTTTTTAATATATATGTACATATATAATACGGTCATCACCTCTTCTCCCACATTCTTCCTAAACCTTGCAGGGGCGTTGATCCAGCTGCACCGATGCTTTCGCATGTAATGTTCTTTCTCTCAGAATTTCTTGGGTTTTGTGGGTAAAATAAAAAACACTTCTCTGTTGTTCTCCAGCCTGTGCAGGCACATTGCTTCTGTTCCTGTGTGTCACAGGCACTTTTAATAGGCTCAAGCTCAGATTTCCACTTGACCCGATATGCTAAACACATTCTGGATTTCCTCATCAAAAGAATATACTGGGAAAATATCCTTATTTATTTTTTCTTGTGATACCTTTCATTTGTAATTGGGTAACACATTCATTCATACGACAGTAAACTGGACTAGAGCCTATATTCTAATATGTTCCAAGTCTGGAAAAAATAAATATACACACATACTTGTGCTAGTTATCATGTGGTAATTAACACTTGTTAAAATGACTAAAATTTCAAACACGGACATTCTCGGTGAGAAAACTTCAGTGTGATTATACAGTGAGCTTTTCTGTCAGAAGATAACAGGTATTTTTAGCAACCCCCCTCTCACTTTTCTATGAGTTTTGTCACATCCCAAGCCAAAACAAAAAAACCCAACTTTGGATTCTGGCAATCCTGGTTTTCTATCAGTTGGGACATCAACATTTTCACATTACAGAGGATTCTCACTTCATTGTTTTCATCCTCATTTTAGCAAGAGATGCTGGAACTAAACCACCCCAGATTCTTGTGATGAAAAGGATCTGGAAAGGGTCAATCGGCAGCGGCAGGGACACCAGCTGCTGAGTTGTGGGGGAAAACATTTTGGAGCAGCCGTTTCCCTGTTGCCTCGCGTTGCACACAGCTAGTGGGAGGGAAAACATTTCACAAGGGACAGGAGAGAGGATCCCTTTTTGGTTTTGCAGTGATTTTTCACTCTTTTTACACAGGTGGAAATAACTACCAAAATGCACAGAAGCAAAAGCACAGGTTCAAATTTATGTATGATAAAAGTCACTGTTGGTAATGGGATAGCCACCAAATAATTTATGAGTTTAGAAGGCACTGGGAGAAATTTCTGCTTCCAGGTGAGTTCATTGTGCATACCATCATAAAGCAACCAACAAAAGGGGTAGGGATGATACTCCTATAGAAGATGGTGAGGTGGCAAGTGAGAAAGTGCAGTAGGTCCACGGCCAGAAACTTGTTTGTATTTATTTGATTGCTTTTAACTGAACCTGGAAAGCTGTGATAGGCAAACTGGCCCAGCGAAGCACAGAGGAATTTCAGGTTCTGTGCTGGCACCTGAAGGGCAGTGCAGCACTATTGGGAAAGACAGCAGGGAAACAGGGAAATGTGCTGTAAAAGTGAGAGTTAAACAGATTTTCGACCAGTCAGTCAGCCCTAGTGAGGCAGCTTTCAAGGCTCCATCTCGGCCTGAATGAGAGCTGCTGTGCTAGGACGGCAGTGAAACAACACTGGTAATTATCACTGGTGCTTTTACAAGCGAGGACCTTACAGTGCTCATGTGATACCAAGTGCTTGTTGTGTGCCGAGCAGTTTTTCTGGAAGCCTTGGCTTTGTTTTCCCTTAGTCCCGAGAACAAAAAAGAAATGTTGCAAGGAAAGTGCAGAATGAATCCAAAAAGAACAATGGAATTGTGCTTGATTTGTTTAATTCTGAAATCAAGGTCACTTAGAAGTACTACATCTTTTATTTGTTTTATTGGGGTTTTTTTTAAGGCGCGCTTTTTTTTTTTTTTGGCAACATCTTTCTTTTCATTTGACGGTCCTGTCATCCCAGAACTGTATATGTTACTGATCCTGCCTGTATTCAAAGCTGTTATTAAGTGGAGTCTTTTAGATTTTAGAGAAATGATAATGGTTCCAAAGATGACAGAAAGTGGCAGCTGGTGACAAAAAACCCCCTTGATAAGACGACAACAGTAAATCAAACTACTGCCACTTTTTCGTTTCATGTTTGTTAATACCACCTCGCCTTTTGAAGTTTAAAGCAAGGTTCAAAAGAGCCAGGTGCTGAATCATAATATTAAAGCAAGTAAGGAGCTCCATGAAAGAGAGGAGATCTGAGAGGGGAAAGCAACAAACACGGCTTTCAACTGCCTTTTGTCGGCCTTTCTGCAGATGTCACCAGTTGTTATCCCCAGCAGAGGCTTCAAGCTTGTAGCAGTGCCTCTGGCTGATTCCAACTCAACGTTTCAAGTGTCAATCAAAAAGGAAGGACGCAGCTTAGGTCCTGGTCATTGTCCTGTGAAAAGAGCCAAGCATTTAACATTGATTTAGCTCCCTCAATATACAAAGATAGAGCCAGCTTTGTGCAGCAAAAGGGCCTTTGGCAAGGTTGCTTGTAGAGCAATTCCATCGCATCCGATGCTCCTTGGTTTAGCTGTCACACTGCAGTGTCTGGAGTCCTATGAAAAGTTATTCAGGAATGAGTGAGCAAATTAAAAAGAAATAACATGCTCTCCTAAATAGCAATGCAAGCTATAGAAAGTGCTCTTAACGTCATTTAGCCCTGAAAAGCATTTTTAATAAAAGTATTTTGTGCTTTTAAATGCCTTTTAACAAGGAGAATAAGATGTTTCAGAACAAGAGGGGGCCCTTGTGAAATCCATCTCCATTGGATTGGATAAGCAATTGTACCCAAAAAGTGTCTTTGGTCAAGCGCTTGCTTATTTTGTTTTCAAGCTACTTACATTCACCGCCATCCACATAGTGCATTATCCTTCCATGTGGGTGTAAAAAATGCCCCCAAACCCAAAGACAACAAAAAGGCCCTGCCTGAATGCCACAGATGCCCCCCACTTCGGCTTTCCTCTCCTTTCTCATGTCAAATTCCTGCCCACCCCTCTCCTAATTTTCTTTAAAACACCTTGGCAATTATTTCCTTCTCAGCCGTTGCACTCCCCACCAGCTCTCGCAGGCACTGCCGAAGAGCCACGCCAGCCACTTGGCATGGTCATGGAAATGACGAGTCAGTTGGTGGCCACGCTTGGACTGTTTCGGCAGGGCCCTGGTGGGGGACAAGTTCTCACAAATGTGGTAGAAACCACATCTTTGTCCTTAAAAAAAACAAAGTGAAACTAGGTGAAACACAAATAAATTGTGCCTACTGTTTTAAACAAACATAGGATAGATTTATGCTTTGTACCCGCAAGTAATGTTAAATTTATGAGGAAAAAAAAAAAAGCTATCTTTTTTCTTATAGGTATGGTTCTTCTTTATGGGGTTTCCATCATCTTTCCATTCAAGTTTAGTGCACCAGTGGACTGGCTAAGCCACAGGCTGACCTGGTGTCACAGAGAAAATAGTCTTGGTCCAACAAAATTCTTGTGGACACATCCGGCTTCAATCAGATGAGGAAGGCAGTTTAAAGATGGGGGAAAAGCTACCCCTTTGCAGGATCCGTACTGCTACTGTTTTCTGGTTTGCACAATATTTCCCCCCCCCCCCCCCCCCCCCCCATATTTTCAGCCTCCATTGTGAAGAAATACAGGTTAAAAATCATGGAAAATGTCACAAGAAATAGGACATTTCCATGACAGCAATCATTTTTCAGAATCTTGTTTCCCTTCTTAAAGGCTAGTTTTCTGGTAATACCTTCCTAAGCCAAAACCACACTGACTGATGGTACTTCTCAGCTCCAGGGAAACAGCACAGCCCCTAAAACTAGTCGTGCGCGATGGTGGTTTTTCCAAATGTGGGACGGGGCTACTCCTGATGAGCCTCAAAGGAGCCACATTCCTGCAGGCTGCTCATGCACTGATGCGGCTCATGTTATCTGCAATTTAGAAATATTCAAATAGAGGACCTCACAGGAGTTGGGTGTGCTTTTAAATACACGTATCATTACAGACACACTCATTTCTGCGTTCCTCTAAAGGCATTTCTAATGGTCCCCATAGCTGGCACTTCAGTAAGCAGTTTAAGAAAGCATGATTCACTGAGTTGAGGGACTGATGCACCTCCCTAAACTTTCAATGGGATTTTTAAACACATTTGATTCGATCTAGCCTATGTCTTTTTCTTTTTTGCACTCGCTTTCTGTCACTCGCTCACAGAAAATGTGTGCTAGCTTTACACCAGTGTCACAGTGAGGGCAATACACATCTGCACCCGGCGCTTGGTCCTACGAGCTGCTCTTTTTCCTCAGCCAGAAAATGGTTCCCTCCCTCCGTACGCTTCCTCAAAGGAGCAAGGGTATGGGAGATGTTTGCTTCTCCCCAGTCCCTGCGTGCCAGTGCGCCGTGCTTCTCCCAGTCCGCCGTGCTTCTCCCAGTGTGGAGAGAGCACGCAGAGATGCTGCACGCAGGGATGCTGTATCCTCCCACCCTCGCGCTGGTGGAGTTTCTGCCTTGGCCCCACCAGTGGACCTGGTGGTGCAGCCATGCCAGTCTGCCCGGCAGCACGTGCTGTGCCGTGCGTCCGCCTGGCGCGATTTGTCCTTCTCCTGAGCGCCAGGGAAAGCAGGAGGCAGGCAGTGACTTCTTGCGTGGCTATGCTGGTCATCCCAGCGTATTCCACAGGCAGCCCAGCCCAACACACCCTTTGGATTAAGGTACGACGAGCTATCGAAGAACACAAATCAGCAATAAGCAAGAAAGCTTAAATTTTGGTTGCATTTTTTTAAAAGGCAACAACCTGGTAATTTTTTCTATGCTGCTAGTTAACAGTGACAGCAATAGTAATAGTTTCGAAAGAGCATTTTGTTTGGGGTCTTTGGAGCTTGTTTGGAAAAAAGTTCCAGGAGAAGGAAATTACATTAAAGTAGAAATTGAAGCATGTACACATGCACGTGTATGTGTGTGTGTGTGAGGGAGAGCAAAACAAAGGTGAAAACAAGCTGGGGATGCTTTATCCCAAATCAA
This sequence comes from Astur gentilis, assembly GCF_929443795.1. NCBI lineage: Eukaryota > Metazoa > Chordata > Aves > Accipitriformes > Accipitridae > Astur > Astur gentilis. The sequence continues at coordinate 10,332,212 of NC_064909.1, read as the reverse complement.
GTATTATAAAGCAAAGCGAGGAAAATGAGGGCTTCAGTGACCCTAACAAAAAGACTTAAGGTCTGTGCTGGTTTTGGCTGGGATAGAGTTAATTTTCTTCACAGCAGCTGGTATAGGGCTATGTTTTGGATTTGTGCTGAAAACAGCATTGATAACACTGATAACTGAGAGATGTTTTCGTTGCTGCTGAGCAGTGCTCACCCAGAGCCAAGGCCTTTTCTGCTTCTCACCCCACCCCACCAGCGAGGAGGCTAGGGGGACACAAGGAGTTGGGAGGGGACACAGCCGGGACAGCTGACCCCGACTGACCCGAGGGATAGCCCAGACCATACGATGTCATGCTCAGCAGATAAAGCTGGGAGAAGTAGTAAGGAGGGGACGTTCAGAGTGATGGTGTTTGTCTTCCCAAGTCACCCTTACATGTGCTGGAGCCCTGCTTTCCTGGAGATGGCCGAACACCAGCCTGCTGGTGGGAAGTGGGGAATGGATTCCTTGTTTTGCTTTGCTTGTGTGTGCGGCTTTTGCTTTACCTATTAAACGCCCTTTATCTCAGCCCATGAGTTTCCTCACTTCTACCCTTCCGATTCTCTCCCCCATTCCACTGGATGGTGGGGAAGGGAGCGAGCGGCTGTGTGGGGCTTAGTTGCCGGCTGGGGTTAAACCATGACAAGGTCAAATTTGTTGAAGGGCTTGCTGATAGGAGAAATGCACAATTAAGGTATGGAGACAGTTTTACCATTTCATCTCAGTAAGATAATGAGGAGAAAAACAAAGGGAAAAGAAGAAGTAAATGTCAGCTTGGTCTAAGTTTGGGTCACGGTCACCAAAATGTATCACTCACACCTGCGTGGCAGTGCAGCTCAGGACACAGGGCACAGTCACCATTTATGATCTTGGTGGCCTAATCCATCCGGGACGTTTTTTAATCCTGGCAGTCCCTGGTTTACTGTATGTGCTTCTCGCTGTACCCTTCCAGCAGCACACCTCTCTTCCTTGCTTTGCTGGGCCAAATTCAAGCCTAGTTTAAGCAAATGCGCCTTCCTTGAGGGTGCCAGGGAGGTCCGGCTTGCACAAGGACAGGATTTGATGGACCACCGCTGGTGAATGGCTCGTGAAGGCCTGGTGACACACTTATAAAAACACTTTTGTTTAAGCATTCTTGTCCCTTGGGGAACTAAAAAATTTCTCCAACAACTTTGCTGCCTTGTTTACTCTTCCCCTGTGTGACCAAGCTTTTATTTCACTCCCCACCCACAATAGCTCATTTCTCTTATGCCTCCTCAACCTATTCACTCCCAGCCCTCCTGCTCTTGATGTGGACATGTTTTTAAAGATCACATATCTGAGCCATTCATTCTCCTTGGAGGTCAAAACAAAACAAGTGACAGGAGTAATTTTCTATGAGCAAGTAGACATAAGTACATTGCAAACCAGTTTTAAAACTTTTTGAAGAGCAGTGCCACATACCATATCCTTGGAGGTCATGAGATAATGCATTTGCATTCTTCAGTATTGTAAGACTAATGTTTCTGGTTGCCATTGTATCTGTTGGAAATAATGGCTTCTGGTCACCACAAGTTAGTAGATGCAAACAGCAGACTGTATCGCAGCAACTTCGTTAATGCAGAAACCATTGTACATCCAGACATTCCTGCCTTATCCATAAAGAGTAATTGCCTAAGTGTTTCATTGGAAAAAAATGGCACAGTCCGGGGAGTGTCAGGGATGTAGCATTTATGAATCAATTCATAATTTCATTTATATAAGGATGTAATTTTTTTTACTATAATCACAAAATGTCATCTTGCTTAAGTGCTTTACCATTGTTAGGGGCTATGGCACAGAGAAGTCAAGTTTAGTTTGTTTTTATTTTAGACAGTGGAACTCTATTTGCACTGTTTCTTCATCAGCGACACCTCAGTGTACATGGTCCATAGTGAGCATTTTCACTCACCTTTCCCCCACAAATGCTGTCTTCAGTCTAGTGATTTTCACACAACTTAATTGATGGCAGACTGCAAAATCTAAATTACAGGCATTGCCCTCTTCTTCATTTGTCAGGCAAGAGTTTTGCAATGGTGCCTCCAGTCGACATTTTCCAGAGCTGGTGTGACTACAGGAAATATCAGTACATTGTTTTACAACTATTTTCAGTGCCTCTAATGACAATTATGGCTCAGCTTTGGATGTTATTTTCAGACCTACCAGGAGCCCTCAATCCCAGCTTGAACCACCTTTGTAATTAAAAATATAAGTGTTCCAAAATGAATAGCCAAATCTGGAGGGACCTTCTCCTCCTGGACTCTTCTGACAGCTATGCCCACTTACTCCATATGTCTCAGTGGCGGGGCCATTTCTCAAAGCAAGGAGCCTCCAGCTTCAGGCACCTGCTCGAATTCAGTACCAGGACTGTCTGTTCTCAGCACTTGTTGTCCATCTACCATGCCAAAAAAGCCCCAAGACAATCTTTCCAGAACCATCTCTCTTTAACTGTTACACAAATAAAAGCAAAAGAAATACCAAAGCAGAGGCATATATTCACTACGGGGGATGGATGCCAACCGCTGAAGAGCAGGTCCCTGTTTAACACCCACCTAACTAGGAATGGGATATCATGACAAAGGCACAGAAAAGCTGGTTGGAGGGGACCTCGGGAAGTCTCTAGTCCAGCCCCCCACTGAGAATGGGACCATGCTCAATACTGGATCAGGTCTGGAGCTCTCTTACAAGGTTCAAGCAGGTTATTTTGCATTGAGTAATTAATTATACACTGGGCCAGAGAGAGGTGGGAAATCCCAGGATAACCCAGGCTGGTCTAAAGGGTACACATTCCATCACTTTACTAGTGCAAAGAGGATTAACACTATTACTACAGTCCTGATGCTCTAATGGTATGTGTGAGGCAAGATTTTGCAGAGAGAGAAGTAACGTGTTAAGCCAACATGCCTACCATCAAGCTATCAGGCTCACAAACCCCTGTTCAGCTTCCATACCAGACCAGAAGAAGGGATCGCATCTGTCTTTCTCCAGCATGTTTTCTTTTTTTCCAGCTGAAACTATTCAGTGAATGAAACTGCATTTGCAGATGGTTTTGGCTGTTCTGAAACAGCATTTTTTGTCTGATTCTTTATACTGATCACCTCTATCAGACATATCCCATATCATAGAATCATAGAATGGTTTGGGTCGGAAGCGACCTTAAAGACCATCTAGTTCCAACCCCCAGCCATGGGCAGGGACACTTTCCACTAGACCAGGTTGCTCAAAGCCTCATCCAACCTGGCCTCGAACACTTCCAGGGATGGGGCATCCATAGTCTCTCTGGGCAACCTGTTCCAGTGCCTCACCACCCTCACAGTGAAGAACTTCTTCCTTACCTCTAATCTAAATCTACCTTCTTTCAGTTTAAAGCCGTTACCCCTATGGCCATCATCAGCAAGCCGCTGGTTCCATGGTAGGCATCAGACATTTAAGTTTCTCATATGCTTGTCCCACAGTCCCACCAGCTTTTGCAGTCTTTGAAATGGTATCCATTTTCATTGTGCTTCTGCCTACCGACATGCTGCCACCTGTACATTACCGCTCCATTCTTCCCTGACCCCTTGTTTTTATTTCATCATTCATGCAAGTAGTCATGATTTTAAGTAACAAGCTTACAGCTTGTGTTACCCTGTGTAAGTGTGATAAACTTGTAGGCGAACTCCTCAGAAAGCTAATATGGTTCTGCTCAATCTTTCTATATGACAGCATTAAACCTCAGTCATCCTTGTCCCTGCAAGTTTGCTGGGTTTGTACTGTGCCATATTGCATCCCCCCTGCTTAGGACCACCAATGCTGGCCCGGTGCGCTCCTGCCGCTAGTCATCAGGTTGCAATTTCAGTACTTTTAGGATTCTTTTCATTTGCCTTCTGGACTTTGTACCTTTAAGGTTCAGGGTTGTTTGGTTTTTTTTTTAATTTGTCTAGAACCACAAGTATAAAAAACTTTGGCTTTGCTGTTTTCTAAATAAACGAGTGAAAAAAAGTTGCACCTTCAAGGTATTCATAGAAATGTAAAGGAAAAGCTGTAGGAAAAGCACTATAGAAAAATGCCAACTAAAATTTAAAGTGCGCCTAAGGCTGCAACTGAGATAACATACCTCTGTCATGTAAATGTACATGCTATTATAATCTTAGTATTACATATATGAAGAAAGCCATGTACGCATGTGATCGCAGATCAGATGTTAACACTGCTTTTTAAAAATATTGATCAAGAAAAATAAAGCTGGTAATTAACATGTGTCATTAAAATGTGTCAAAATATTTTCTCTTTAACATAACACTCATAATTAAACTAGCATTAAATGTATCATAAATGTAATTATTGTATGCTTTAACCAGTTTGGTTTGCTCCTGTTTTTTTTTTTCATTCTAGTTCCCGATAGTCAAAGAAGTTTTCTCTGCACGTGAAAGATGCTGCAAGATGGCACAGACTAAAGTATGCCAGGATGTGTGTGACTGTGTGATATTCACATCTGCAGGAACAGCAAACTAGTTCAACCACTGGCATTACCAGTTCAGTTCAGCTGAGGATCTGGCCCCTACTGTGTTTATTATTAGATGGGATGGACGAGAATATACTCATTTTCTGCTGAACTTTTTGATGGCCTTGCTCTTTCTTCCTTTCTTTCCATTTCTCACACCCCATCCAAAATTTGTGCTGCAGAAATTCAATGTCCCTGTTGCTTTTTTGCTTTTTTTCACTTGAATCTCAATTGCAAAGCCAACTAGATTTCATCATGGCTTATATGCTCTTCCACTTGCTATCTGTAATCACAGTCATTGTGAAACTCAAAGCTAAGTCAAGAATTGTTGCCTTTTTATGGCTCCCTCTTTTATATATGTTGTGTTGGAGAGCGGTCGTTACCGCTTTTTTGTCATTATTTCTGGGCTTCACTCCATTAGCTAGTGAACAGGCCTTCCCTCATTGCTTTCCTTCAGTAAATACTGTAACATTCAGCTTCCTTTCAGGCTTGTGCTTTTAAAGAAAATCTTTGTACAATTAAAGATATGAAATTGCTAAATACAAGGCTGCATTCATTGTTCTCCTTTTGTAAAGGTTTAATCACACTTAATGGCTCTCTTGAAAACTTGAATTTTCCATGTTGATGGTTTTACCCCACTGAAAGAGTTTGCTAATATACTTTTCAAGTGTTTTCTCCTTAAATGAGCTATTCAAGAAGTTTTGTGCAGAATAAGATTGAGGAAGGATATATCCAGAAACAATTATGAAAAGGGTCCAGGGCTATCTGTGCATCCATTGGCAGAGATTCATGAGCTCAACAGCAGCCAGAAATAGAAAAGAGAAAACATAGTCCTGTCCAGCTTTGGAGGACATCTTGAAATGTCTTGTGTTCCTCCTTTTGGACCAGTCTCAGAGCAACTGTTGCTCCATATTGCAGCCCCTGATCGCCACGTGAGGAGCATTGATTGTGGCAAGATCTGGACTGAGTACGTTGCCCAAAGAGGTAGTAACTTTGGTCCTGTGTGTCTTGTTCCAGCCAAAACCACCACCACGTTCTCTGAAAGCACCTCTCTGAGGAGCTGGCTGCTGCGGCGCTGCCAGCTCAGGGCTGGAGTGGTGTTATTATAAAGAGGGGAAGCACACATCTCTAGTCGGTCCTTGGTAATCGGCTTTCTGCCTGTGACTGAGCAGCCAAAAGCGCACAGTCACCCCTACAAGACACAGACTGGACACTTCGGCGCTGGTTTGACTTTGAAGTTTTGCCATGGCTCTTTATCACGTCTAGAATGAAGACACAAGCCCTCTGAAAGCTCTGGAAACTTCCAAACACAGCATCCCATTTACTCAGTAGCACAAATTCCTTTGGTTTGCTCGGTATTTCTGACTTGATAGTCAAAGCCATTCAGGGTATTGGACTTTGCTTCCTGAGATATCACATCTCCTTCCACCAACATGACCTCCCATGACATCTGACGGGAACAATCTGGACTGTGAACCGACAGGGGAAGTTTTTGAGCTTCTGCAATGAAATTCTCACAGCTCCTGGAGCTAGACTCCATTACTTGCTTTTATGCCTTCTAATAGTCATTGAGCTCAATATATTCAGAAATAAACATGCACCTCTTTTGTGACATACCTGTTTTCCCCAGAAGGTTAAAACAAACCCAGAGATTCCCAGTCCCACCCACTTATGCACAAAACATTAAACAGACCAAGCACAAACCTTATGGGACATCTTACAAAGTGCAGGAGAAGTAGGGAGACAGAGAAAAAGATCATCTCTGCTATTTTATTTATATGTCTGAAGTACTTGGCAGCCGCTCAGCTACTTTGGTAATGGGGACCATATAAGTAGGTAGGTGCAGGTTTAGTGAGATGAAGATTATAAATTAAATGTAGTAGGAGTAGTATTTCATCTGTCTGTCTCAGGGCTGATACCATAACATAAATCCTGAGATACTTTAGATCAGATAGATGTGATATACCAATCTCCACTTATATATTTTGGGTCTGCTCCCAATAAAGTTAATGGAAGTAGGATCAGCTCTTTATTGCTCCTATGTTATCAGTGAGTCTTCGCTTCCCATCAAGCAATTCATGTTTTGTATTACATTGATACAAAAGCCTCACTCTGCTTGTCTCAAAGTCAGTGGGTTTCATTTTATCAGTGGGAGCGCTGTTAGGGTATTAGTGCTTTAAATTGAAGCTCCCAGACTCAGTTCACATGGCTCAGAGCCACTCATCCTCATTGCAAGCGCTCTGTCCTTACTGTAGCTTGTGCAAGAGCACTTAGTTCTCAAGTGCTCTCTGGCTGGGGAGACCAAGGGACAAAGACGACTTTACGTCATCTTCCTACTCTCCTCCGCTGCAGTCCCAGGCTTGTCTGGAGCCCTTTCAGGCCCTGTTTGCACAAGAATTATCAATGGCATCTTTGGGACAGCTCTGCGTTGGGCCGGGTTGAAACCAACAGGGCATGCAGCATGGAGCAGCTGGACTCACTGGGGCAGCAGGAGATGCACCAAGGACACACCACCACCACCAGTGTATGCTACCCAATTACAGTCATTGTATGCAGTCATTCTAAATGAAGTCATTTTGCTTGCAGTCTTAGACCGTTTGGATTGCTCAGGTTGGGAATGGGATTGTCTAGCAGAGGACCCAAGGGGATGCAGGCAGAGTTACCCACAGAGCTTCCCAGCCAAGACGGAAACTTAAGGCAGGAGTGGGCAGTCTGATCACCTGCTGTTAACGGCTTCGGTCTATCTAACAGCCCTCTCGCTGCTGCTGAAGTAGAATTTTCAGCCCGAGTATTTGAATTATCACATACCGTGAATTCGGAGACCTGACAGTCATATGAACCTGAATAGCAAAAGTTGCACACCCCTATATCACTTCTGGATTTGTTACATAAAACCAAAGAGATAGGGAGCAGAGACAGGATCAGGTGGTGTACCTAACTGATTATTACGGAGCACAGTTTCTGCATTTATGATGAACCATTCATGGAAGATTCTTATTCAAACCAGCATTTTAACTGCAAACTGTGTGAATGGGAAAAAGGGAAACCCAGGCATTAGAGGCTTCATTACGTGCTACGTCCTACTACATTTGCACATCACTTGGTACCTGAAGCAGTCCTGTCTGGTCACTGGAGCTGCCCACAGAAGCCCCAGCACATCCCAAAGCACACATCCCACTTCCACTCAAGCCAAGCATGTGCTTCAGGAGGGCAGTGATGTTAAGCACTTCGCTGAAGCCAGCTGCCAGATTTGCGATGGAGAGGTAAGACAGCACTCCAGGTGAGTGGCAAAACCCAGGTTTATGACCTTTTCCCTCACAGACATTTAACAGCCACCGTACACTATCAGGTTTCTTATGACTGCACTAACTCTCACTTCCTGATTCGTCTTGGAGTGGGCAGCATCAAACAGTGCTTTGTCTCGTGGTCTAGTTCTGGTTTTCTTGTAGGCACTGTGCTGGAAAATACTCAGTTCTTTATTGCCTCAAACCCACCAGGAACGTCACATGAGGGCGTCTTTAAAAGCCATGTGATGTTCATTCAGTTTGTTTTCTTAAATACAGAGTGTCTCCAAAGTTACTGATTAATTTCACACAGTGCAAGGAGAACTATTGATTTCCCATGTCTGCTTCTGACCCTTTAAGATATAAAAATGCAAAGACATTGCTGAGAGTATTTATTTATTCCTTGTACCTTGTAACATATGACTTCAACGCAAAAAGCAGCTTTTGCCAGTTTTGTTTTGATAAACTCCAGCATGTTTGGTATTTCACTAAAAAAATATGCTAACATGCTCATTTCTAAGCTATTCCTCATATCAAACTCCTCCTTCTCTGCTATACACTCCATGGCTCTCCAGCACTGCCAGAACGCAGAGTGGTGGACCTGCAACTTTGCTGGCAATGTTTATTTTCAAAAGACAAATATTGTGCCAGTGTTAACTTCAATTAGGAGACTTATTTGACAATCTGACTACTCCATCTGATGCCTCAAGGGCAAATTTCAGCACTTTATGAAAGATGTTGGCCAAAGACTGATCTATATGAATAAAATATAGGGGAGAGAAGTTTTAATGAACATTTGAAAACAAAACTATCAAGAATTAATTGCAAATATTTACATGCAAATAAAGGGTTTGGTTTGTATCTGCAAAGGCTAGCGCATTCAGAAAGCAAGCTGCCACTCCATCCTTTAACTCACCCTGCTGTGCCTCCGTATTACAAGCATCTCGGGCAGGGTATAATCAATACCATAGGAGGTAGAATGTGTGGCCACCACGGGGACGGATCCTGCAGCCCTACGGCAAGGCATTCTGCCTGCTGGCTACCGCGCAGGGGGGGCCTCACCTCACCACACCTCCATGGGTTTGCTCTGGGTTTGACCATTTTTTATTCACATTTAATCATCTGACAAACTTATTTTGGATTGCATTTGGATTGCTTACTGGCGCTTTACTTGCAAAACATTTTCAGAGCATGTAAAGGGCTCCTGCGTTGTTCCGTGAAAAGCTGCTCCCGTTGGAGAGAAACTCACCTGCCGCGGGGAGCCCGCACAAGGCCTCGCACCACTCGGGAGCACAGACTTGACCCTCTTACAGCTCTTGCTCACATAAAGCTCCAGATGACTTCAGTGGGAGGTTTGCCTGAGCAGAGACTGAGCTATCTGCTCCTCGCTGTTGTTACAAGGTCGCTGGGAAGAAGGTAGCGTCAGATCACAAGGAAGTATTTTCAAAAGTGTTTCTACGGTCCTATTCAGGTGCTAACAACCTGGCTCCTTGGGCGCAGGTCTCCCCCGCTCCTCTGCAAGTCAGGAGCTGGTATTTGACCCAACCGAGACGTCCTAGTTAGGGGAAAACCACACAAGTAGAAGTGTTTCCAAGTCAAATCTGCAGTTCTGCGGCTGGAAGGAAGGGCGCTGTGTTCAGCGCAGACTTGGGAGACGGCACAGAGGGAAACCTGCGCAGGATGCTGGTCGCGAACCGTGCGCACCTTCTCATCTCACACCCCTTGGAAAGGTGCGCTCGGATCATGCACTGAGGCTCCCCGACATCGCTGGCACCGCAGCCTCTCTCTCCCAAAATCCATAGGCACAAATGGCACAGGCAGGAGTGCCGGATCTTTTACCACCGAGAGAATCACCCCCAACAGCACGCAGATAAAACGGAGACAAAGGTGACTTTGTAGCACTACTCTGGGTGAAATTTCCTTTTTTTTTTTCCCTCTCTCTCACCGTGTCTGATGTGCCGCTGTTGAAAAGACTTCTATTTTGATGAGGCCACAAAAGCTTGAATACTTTTCTGAACCAGTTTGGTAGTAATTGCGAGCTGGGAATTATTCTCACGAGAGTTCAGACCTGTGTAAATTATTCAAAAGAGATGTAACCTTGCTATGTAAGTCTTAATTATCATCTCTAGTACTTTACAGTAAAGATACAATCCCCTATAGCTTCTTTAAGGTCACGTAAATACCCTGGGCCTGCTCCTTAGATGGTGGGACCCTGCACATTAGTTCTCAGGCAGTTTCTATTTGCATTTGACTCCATTCACCCGCCCTTATTTCACAGCCAAGCACACGAGCGTTTTTTTCTATAGACTAATTCAAAGGTCTCTCAAACTACAGCAGCTGGGAACGTTCTGTTGGAATGACTTTCTGGGGGGAAAATATGCCTTTTCTAAAATCGGGATTTCTTTCATGGGAAAATTTCAATTTTGCCAGAAATTTCTGATTTTTCTATCAGGAAAAATCAAACTGATGGCTCCATGGCTGCTTGGCTGGAAGGCCCCTGTCGATTTTGTTGTCGTCTGCAGGGAGAGAGCAAAATTGACAATAGTCTTCCAGGCAGGCAGCTGGGGAGATGCAGCAGGTCTGGAAGAGGGAGGAGGGGAGGTTGAGTGCCCTGGCGCTCTGCCGGCCCTGCAGCCCAGCTGCCTCCCCAGCAGCCAGGCTAGGGGGAAGGCGAGGAGGAGGAGGAGGAGGAGGAGGAGGAGGAGAAGGGAGAGGCAGGCACGGGGTGGCCTGCCTGCAGCAGCCTGCCGACGAGGCTCCTGCCGCTCTCCCTTTTCGGCAGGCAGCTGGCAAGCCCCAAGAAATTCCAGTTTGCTTCCCCTGAAAGAGATTTTTGTTTTTTTCTGGAGACCATTTCCCAGGGAATAAAATCTAAGTTTAAAAACAAAATTAAAAATCTCACAATTTGAGGGGAGAAGGGAGAGGGGTAGTTTCAAAATTACCATTTTTTCAAGGGAAGGAATTTCTGTGATTCAGCCAGCTCTACCTTACACCTGGTATTATACTGGTAGGGAGAAAAAAAAAAAAAATCTATTCTTTTTTTCCATAATCCATACATTGTTAATAAATGCACATGTGTGGAGAAGGCCATCAGAAGAACAACATTAGTCACACTTAAGATGGATTTGGAGAGGTACACAACGAGGGTAAATACTTCCTTTTGTGCCTTGAAGTGGCTGGTGAGAGCGGTGATCCCACGTCGAGCAGCAGCACTGCCTTTACTGACAAAGTCATACCCTGAAGTCCCCACCAACTCCGTGCCTTTGCCCACAGTTAAGCAATAACCAGAGAAACAAATTTCGATCAAATCTTGTAAAACCGAAAAGTAAGCGTAACTGGATGACAAGCTTCAGTCTGATGCAATTTGAAATGACTGACTAATAAATCCTAATATTCAAGGGTTTTTATGGAATTGGTCATAGACCTTTAAGTACAAGGCAGTGAGTCTGTCTTGCTATAACATAGATCATAAACTAGAAGCTGAGCTCATTGCAGGCTGTTTTGCAGGCTGCGAAGCCTCTTCCATTGTGTGTTTGTGTGTATTTCTCAACCTTTCTGAATATGTTCAAGTTATCCTCTGTTTAATCCACACCGACGAACAGCAGTAGAAGCTGTAGCTATAATGACGGGAGGAAAACAGATATTCACTTCCTGACTCTAAAAGGTATTTAGCCCCAGTAATGAGTTCTGGAGGGCATCCTTTGAGATTTCACACACAGACACACACAAAAACGCTCTCGTTGTTGCAGGACTCATTATTCTTATGATCCTAAGCAGATTTTTGTAAAAGAGAAAGAACAAGAGCCATGAAATCTTTGAATAATTACATTCAGTAAATCAGATGATAGATAAAATACTTCAACAAGCACCTTGAAAGAAAAAAGTTGTTCAATTATATTCCTCTACATTCCAATAATCCATCACTGATTATCCTATAGACACTGTGCAGTACATGATACCAGTATTGATGAAACACCAAAAGGTAATGGTATCAGCACAGAGCGACATCAGCAGAGCAGAAGAGCAAATATGACTTTAATTGTAGGCTCTCTATTATTATTTTATAGTGTAGGCTTTTTGGATAATTTATTAATACTAACAAAGATGAGTGATTTGGAGGCTGCATATTTTTTATTTCTTAGGAGTTATTTTATTTGATAATGACATTAAATATTAGAAACTATAACAGCTGGTGTGTTTATCCTTACTTGAGTGTATTAACCTCTTTAGCCCTTTTTTCCAGAAGAAGGATTCAGCATTACAGATTTGACTGTCAGCTGCAGTGCCTGGCGGCCCGTTGGATTGGCACCCTGACAGAATTGAAAGTCCAGTGCTGCAAGTAAACATGGATGACATTGCAGATAGATAGAACTGGCTGACTTGAGGCACCTGCAGCTGTTTGCACCAGAATAAAAGCAAAGGTTGTGGTCACTGGAGTGGAAAAACACTGAATTCACCTCTAGTTATTTTGCCTGGGAATTTCCCCCCCCCCCCCTTTTTTTTTTTTTTCCTGGTTGTACATTTTGGAACCTTTCCACTAAAAGCACATTAGGCTGAAATACCTAAGTGAAAAAATCCACCAGATACCAGAGGGTTTTTATAACCTATTTTTACAAACACCCCCCCCCCCCCTTTTTTTTTTTTTTTCTTAAATTCATTGAACAGTTTCCCCACTAGTTTCTGCCTGGTAACAACTAGTGCTTCACTGGTGTGAATACTGGGTTGCAGATAAGGATGCAAACACTGAATAGCCAGAAACAACTCTCAGCAGCTGATTTTTCAAATGTTGAATAGACAGAAACACTTCTTAGCAGCTGATTGATTTTTTTTTTAAACACGGCATTCACAAGGACTGCCACAAGTGGCAGAACAACAGCAACCCAAACCATTTTGTTCTGTAAAAATCTCTTGATCTCTTAAGTGCTCCCGCTTCCCAGGACAGGTCCCCAAAGTCCTTGGAAACGAGGAAGACAGCACGGGAACTTAATAGCTGCTCTCACTGGTACGCTGCAATCAATCAGCACAGCAAACTCATAGCCAGAATATTCATTTCTGTAGCACGGAGGATCTCGGTGTGCTTTACAAACAGCATTTAATTGCCGTAATCCTCAGTAAAGGTATTATATCTAGTTCACCGCTAGATAAACTGACGCACGAAGAGCTTAGGGGACTTGCCCAAGGTCACTCTCCGAGTCAGTGGAGAGCCGGTGACAAAGACGCGACTCCGGGCGGCCGAGGCTGGCGGCGGGCGATGCCATGCCTGCCTGGCCTGGCCCCGGCGGCACAGCCTCCCTCTCCAGAGCGAAGATCAGCAGCTGGACCGACAAACGAGCGGGAGAGGGGAGGGTAGATAGGTATGACAGAAATGAGGTGTTTGATGGCTGGGCTTTTCCCCTATGCCACCTGCATCCCTTTATACCATCAGATCATTTACATTTTTAAAGAAAGTGTATTCTTTTTCATCATGGGCCACTGGTGAGCCTAACGCTATCTTTTGTGTGGCACCCCCGCTAACAGAGGTGGCGGAGTATCAATCACAGCTTTCCCTGGGGTCATACCTTACTATGCTGGCTCTTGATCAGAAAGAAGCAGATGGTTATTTACAAACAAAATAATCAAGACCTCAAGAAGGTTGGCGGTTTTTTCCCCAAACCCTCCTACAGATGAGGCCAAAATAAAGTTGCTTGTGTCCCCTTCTGCCACCTTTCAAGGATGCTGCCTGTCCTACCAGCACCTTTAAATGCATTATCAGTTAAATTTGCCAAAGAAATGCGTGGCACCTGACAGAGTAGTGTTGCCTTAGATTATTCGGTGGCTTTCATGGGAATCTGCTGCTTAAACCACAATGTGAATTACTGCTAGATTATTGTGCAGGAATATTGCTATCTGCCATACACTACACGTTTACAAGCAGCTCTTTACAAGCAACACACAGACTGTCTTTGAATCTTTTTCAGTAGCCATGGTCACCCTCCTTCTTTATTTAGAGTTAAGTGTTATTCATTTAGCAGTAAAAAATGAACAAAAGAGAAGAAAGCGGGTGCTCTAAGTTTACTGTACAGCCAGCTGTCAGGAAGACACACTTTACTTATTTATTTATTTTTTGTGGCACATAAAGGGGATTTATTGAAAGTGTTTGGGAAAAAAATATGACACATACGTTCAATCAGTCTTTTCTGTAATCAATAAGGTTACTGAAGCAGAAAAAACTATAATGAGTTGTCACAGAATTTGAATTCCCATTTGCTTCCTTTTATATGTATTCAGGCAGAAAATCATCATGGAAAGCCAAAGTTGGGAAGCAAGGCTTGCCTATGACTCTTGGGTTGGGGTTTGAATTTACCACTGGGTTTGGCTTGAATTTACCAGGTAACATCCGACCAACTGCTTGCTGAGCGTCAGGGGCAGGCACAAGCCTCTAGTATGGGCAGGATAAGTTACAGTCACAGAGGTATGATTTCCTTGCATTTCAGGTGGAGGAACCTCCCTGGTGAAGTATGGCAGATCTTGCTTTCAGAAGATGCTCAGCCACAACAGTACGTCTCTCTGGGTTGACTGCAAATTTCTTCCCCCTCTCAGTATTCAGCATTTTCAGCCAAGGGTCTCAGTGTCCCCAGCTCAAACATAAATAAAAGCAGAGCCCAGCACATAGACTAAAGATGTCATTCCAAAGGCATCTGAAGGATATTTGACCATAAAGCCCAAGGACCTTCAGGCTCTCCCCTCCTTCCCAGCACATTGTGAGAGGTTTTTTTTAAAACCGTTGCCAAAGCATGTGAAAAAGGGAGGCAGAGGGTGTTGGGCCACCTACCCCAATGCTGGTATCTCTGCTTTGCAGAGTGGGAAGGCCCAGAGCTTTGCCAGATTTCTGCTTACACCTGAGCATCAGGAGCTTCATGCCAATGGTTGGGTGGCCCGTAGGTTCCTGTGCTGCAGGTGGGGATGGGAACCTGCTAGCAGTCGTGTGAATAGTAAATACCTGATCCATGATCCCGACACCTACACCTCAAAAATTCATTGAAGGATGTACATCAAAATTTTTAGCAACAAAATCCTGTCCTCACTTACATCACTGAGCACCCGTGGATTTAAGGCACACTACTAGCTAAAATTGTTTTGTTCTCTCAAATCACTTTCTTTAGGAATCACCCAACATGGTATCACTTGTTCAGTTTGCTCTCAGTTTATCTTGCCTATTTATTTTTCATGTGCTCTTTCCTACTTATGTGCCTGAATGTCCCTGATTACTTCCCAGAATACTCATTTTTCCCTCAGTGTTCATATTTTTAAAATTTTTCCAAATGTTCATTCACAGGCTATGAGTTTTGATTTTAAAATGTCATGGTACTTCATGGCCTTGTAGCTCATGTATTTCCTAGTCTGTCATTCTGCTAGCTCTTTGGCTCCATGATTCTCCAGTCCCACTGAGAAAATGCAGAACAACTATTATTTGTAAGAAAATATTATATTTATGTTATATAGAGGGGATGTTCTGATCTCAGCTTACAGTGCATCTTGGGAAAGACAGGCAGAAACCTGGCCCACGTAAAAGAATAAGAAATTAAGGTATCTGAATTACAATTTCTACCAGCCAACATGGTGGCTTTTAAAATACATGCTCCTGATAATTTTCAGGTTAAAACTCAAAACATTTCACTTGTGCGTTCACACGTATTTAAATAGAAAACTTGAAAAATTCCACAGTCGATAATTTTCATGAAGCGTAAAAACCAATGGTCACCCAAAA
The DNA here is from genome assembly GCF_929443795.1 of Astur gentilis. Classification (NCBI taxonomy): domain Eukaryota; kingdom Metazoa; phylum Chordata; class Aves; order Accipitriformes; family Accipitridae; genus Astur; species Astur gentilis. Next base: position 10,316,656 of record NC_064909.1, on the reverse strand, counting down.
CAATGTAAGTGGAAACTCTGAGTCCAGCTCTAGACATTGTTCAGCCTCTCTCTTTGAATGCTTCTGAAGTACACTATCTCCATCATCACATCATCCTTTGGTGATGGAGATTTAGACTTTAATCTAGATGATCAAGTCAAAGTCAGACTGAAGAAAACTCTTTCTCTGAATGGCTCTAATCCTTCCCTGTGACTCTTTTCTCTTCTTTGTTTTTTTTTTCCTTTTTTCACCTTTTCTTTCTTCCTTTTTTTTTTTTTTTTTTTTTTTTTGATCCAGACAGTCATAGAATTGAGACAGGGAAAATACAGTACATTGCCAAAATCGCATAAATTTTAATGGCTTTCCTGTTCACTTAACCCCACATCAACAGTGTGACCTTGCTAGCCTGAACCATGAACCGCCAGGGTGTGGAGGCCAAGAGCAGGGTGGATCTGGCCTTGCTCCAGTGCCTATTGCACAAGGGAAACCATGGGCCATTTTGTGGAATATTTTTGAAAACACTGCGTGTCTTTTTCAAGACACTTGTGCCTTAATTATATGGAAGCTGGCAATAGCTTTGGTAACCAGTCAGCACCCACCTCTAACAAGACTAACCCAAAATTAGCACTTGGGCAGTGAACGTTACTCGAGCTCTATCTACTCTAATCATCTATGTTTCTTCAGCATACCCTAAATTTTTATATGGCATTCAATTCCAGGATATTTACACACCTCGAAGTCCTTAACGTGTTTGTCCTGCAAGGTAGGGAATTCTAATTATTTTTAGCAGAAAGGAAATTTAGGAATGGCAAAAGACTTAAGGAAAAATTTTTTAAAGGTGTTCTAGCATCACAAGACGTAGGGGCACGTATTGTTAGTCCAGAAAGGACAAAAGAAATGATCTTCTCTGACCCCTTGTACACCACAGGCCACTTAACTTCCCCAAATCAGTGCATTTTAAATACAGCAAATCTTTTAGAAAAACATTCCATCTTGATTTTAAAATTTCCACTGGTGTAGAAAGTGCCACAACCCTTGGTAATTTGCTCCAAAGGTTAATTACGCTCCCTGAGAAAAATGTGCACCTGATTTTTAATCTGAATTTGTCCCTATAAAACTTCCAACCTTCAGAGCCTGTTATTTAACAGACTGAAGAGCCTTCATTTTAAAAATTACATTCCCCATGGAGGCAATTAGTGTGGGATTATCTCGTTTAACTTTAACCACACAAAAATGAAGCATCTTGTCTCACCCAGTGTTTGGGGATCCTTCTGTAATCAACTGAGAGAAACAGGCACTACCAGAAGGCAATTCATTGCAGCTATCTCTGTACAGGATTAGTTGCCCACTGGAGATATCTAACTTCTGCACTGACTGAGTAAGAGTGACAATATTCCTATCTTTTAGATGGGGAAAGTTGGGCAAAACAAATCCCATAATTTTGGACTGTGATCAGCTCACCTTATTAGTCCTCTGTTTTCTCGGGGAAACATCAAATTCATTGAGCTCTTCATGATAAATCACCTCTTCCAGTTTCTGGCATGCTCTTGGGGGTCTTGTCCCAGTAGTCCTCAGCTTATCAACATCCCTCTTGAGCTGGGATTCAGAATGGGACCCTGTACTCCCAAAGAGGTGGTATTGACACTCATATGAGTAGTAATATAAACACACGCTGCTCAGACCTGACATTCCCTGCTGCACATTCAGTGACGATCCCTTTTAGGCGCCACACTGCATGGGAAGTTCTTTTTTGCTGATTATCCACCTGTCATGAGTTCCAAGTCTTTCTAAAAGTCACACCTACTACAGGACGGGTCCTGTGAGGCTGACTTTTGCTGTTTCTAGACAGAAAACATTAGGGTTTGGCCAAAGCATCTAGCTTGTTCCTTATCAGCAACACATTCACTTTATTATTGTCTCCTAGCGTTCATGTGGTCTGTAAGTATAATCTATGGTGAGTGCTTTTTTTTTTTTCTTTCAGGACATGGTTAGAAATGTTAAACAGATTTGGATCCAGAACCATCCTCTGCAGGACTCCAATAGAGACACACCTGCTCAATGAATTTTCCCCACTTACAATTACATATTGAAATGTACCAATTGGCTATTTTTTTAATCCATTTGATGTTTGCTGCAATGATTTTGTAGCATTCTCCTTTCTTAATCAAAATGTCAGGTGGTACCAAGTCAAATGTCTTACAGAAATCTAAGTAAATTACGTCAGTGCTATTACCTTTCTCAACCAAGCTTGTAATCTCATAAAAATGATATCAAGCCAGTTTGACAAGATCTATTTTCCATAAACCCATGTTGAAAGGCATTAATTATATTACCTTCCTTTAATTCCTTATTAATCAAGTCTCATATCAGCTGTTCCAGTATTTTGCCTAGGATCAATGTCAGGTTGACAGGCCTATAATTACTCAAGTCATCCCATTTAACCTTTTAAAATGTTGGCTCTATACAAGCTTTCTTCTAGCCTTCTGGAACCTCCCCAGGGCACCAAGATTTGTTGAAAATCATCATTAATGGTTCAGAGAGCTCCTCTGCTAGGTCTTTTAAAATCCTTCTTTAGCTTCTGTAGCCTCTGTTATGACCATACGTCATTATCGTTGCAAAAAGGTCTAGAAGCTCCACTAGACACTTAACTGCATCTTCCAGCACCCGAATACCTGTGCAAGTCTGGCTGGCAGCGAGCTGCTTAAAGAAAGGAAAAGAGAGAAAAATGAACCCATTTTTCCTCCTCTCTGCCCCTGGTCACTTTAAATATCATTTATTCACATGAGAGCATATAAATTCACAGGAACACCTGCCACATAGCCCTGCCTTGAATAAAGCCATCATATGACCCCACCTCAATCTCACAAATCGTGGCAGTGACTTCCAAGGAGTGTCACAAATTTCTTCCGAGAAGCATGCCTAGTACTGTAGTGCAAGCCTGGTCTCACGCTCTCTGCAGCACCCAAAACCCCTGATGTTCTGGACCTTTTGCCTTTTGAAGGCACGGAGGTTTCCCTCTATATGCAGCATGGCTCAGCGGAACCTAATTTGGGTTATGGATGTACCCCAGCGATCTGACTAGTTCAATGAAGTTTGTAAATACACAATTTTGACAATTTCTACATGAAAGAAAAGAGACTGGCTTATGTATATATAAAGTACTGTCGAGAGAACAGCAAATATCAGTAAATCAAAAAATTTTTGCATGGGCCATTACTTTTAATACTAAAATACTCCAAATACTCTGATAGAGTATGTTTCCAAAACACTGCGACTTACAAATGAGACACTGCAACATTCAGTAGTGGCTATTGCATTATTCTCACAAGAGAATTGGTGCTTTGGTGTGATTCATATAAAAATACCATAGCAGAAACGCATCCTGTTGTAATTTTTAAATGTCCTTGTTTAAGTCCAGTTTTCTACCAATAATTTGTTTTGTGGATACCCAAGCAGACCATCTTCTGACAGACTGAAGAGCAGGTATTTCTGTGTTCCCCTTCCTTAAGAACTAGCAGCCTCTGTGTGGCAGGCAGAAGGGGTGTTTTTAATTCTAAGTGTGCATGCCTAATTTAACTTTGCCGGTAATTTAGCTAAGTTGTGCACTGAGATTTTTTGTGAACAAGTAATAAAATGCATGGACAATTTTCCACATAAACATTTTCTGAGTTACTCGCATACTATCCGAATTCTCTGCATGTTCATTCTAACAGATGAAGCCCCCAAAGTTTTTGTTTCTATTGGGTTTGGTATTTTGTTCAGGTATCCTTGAGATTAGTTAATGAATTAATTATTTTCTAAATTGCCCTGTGCCAATACAGCTTGTAGTCAGGAAGCATGAAGGTAGGGTTGTTTGAAAAGCTGACTGAAATAAGCAGAGCCAGTTCGGATATGTGTGTGTGTGTGTATACACAAACATATACAGAGCTAGATATAGATATATCTATCTATGAATACATATATGTGCGTATGTGTAGAATATGTCAGTTGTGAGTATTATCTGGATAGAGTTAAATAAAATCAGCCCAAATTTACAGGAGTAGAACTCCCACAAAAATTAACAAATCTTTAAACAGATGAATATTTTAAAATTAAATCTTACCAGATGGAACATTTTTTGAATTGTAAAGGTGTGTTAAGTGAAAGAGAATGACACTAAAAGTATTGTACTGTTAATAAAAAAAAAAAAAAAAAAAAAAAAAAAAGAGGCATCTTTTAGCTAGTGTCACAGATCTGGTTGCCTCACTTAAAAAGACGCAGCAGAGAGAAGCATTACCAAGAATGGAAACAAAAGTGATTTGATGCTTGGGTCTTCTTTCTTCTGTACTGCAGGTTAGTTCACATGAAGATGAACAGAAGTGAGTGGATTAATGAATAATATACATGGGATAAATCTGAGACTCTTGAATAAACTAATGCAGTAAAATTAAAACTGGAAGTACAAATTATTTACATATTATATATTTAACTTATGGAACAGTCACTGTTGGAGGATGTTATGGAGAAAAATAACCAAAGAGATAGCTAAAAAGGCAGTAGTGGGACTAATAATGACATGAGCTGAATTATCACTAGCAGTTACAAAAACCTATACAAATACCTAAATATTATAAATTAAGTAATTTTTGCTTGGTAGCCATATTTGGCAATTTCCCTTTTTTCCAGGGCTGTTTGTACCATCGTTGGAGGCAAAATATCTAACTAGATAAACCATGGACTCATCAAAATTATTTCCTATGAGATAAATTTCCACTGTTTACCCAGTACCATATTGCTAAAAGTGTACAGTTACTTCACACATGCCTGTTAGCCAAGCCAAAGCTATACAGTACTAACACTGCCCTTATTGAAAGAGCATTGTTAATACCGTCGGAGCAATCCGTTGCAGGCAGCAGCTCTACCTGGGAAGCAGTTGGTACCCTGAGCTAAACCAGACAGTGCTTCAATGTTGGCGCTTTCTTGTTTACAAACCGCATCAGTCACAAATAAAAGTTGCCTTTTTAAAAGCTTTGTTGGCAATTCACACATGTGGAATAACAGTCGCAAATCATAAATGTCATACCTTTGTCACCAGGATTTGAAGAAATCTGCAGGGTTCCTGTTTGGATGCAAATCCCAGTAGTCGCAGCTCCTGCGATTCACATCAAAAAAACTTGAAAAAGGTTTTGATTTTGGCAGCTGCTGTCAAGGCAAAACTTTCTTTCAACTCTCGCCACCCCAGTTTGGGGAAGGCTCTGCCTCTTCTGCACAGAGGTCTTGGCTTCCATCCTCCTGCACCCTGGTCTTTGAAACCTAACAGGTAAATTGAAAGTTAGCCGTAAGTGTTTTTTCCAAGGCGAGCAGGTCCCTTTATTGATTTCTAGTAACTGTTAGTACCTTGTGTCATACTGACAAAGTTTGTCTTTTCCTACAAACGCCTCAGAATAATAAGATCTGTCAAACTAAACTGCATTTGCCTTTTGTCAAGTGTAATCTTTCCTTTTTTTTTTAATGTTTGATGTGTTTTAGGGCTCGTGGGAAGAGACATGTTGGCAGCCCAGGCTGGTGAAGTTTTCCTCAGCTCCACAAACCCACTACATTCAGACTGCTGCCAAAAGGAGCTCCTTCATGTGGTCCCACACCTGCCCCCAGCACGGTGGCAAAAGCAGGGACCGATGGATCACCCCTGCAGACCAAATCATGCGCGTCCTTCCCAACAGGGGAATTAAAAGCGTAGGTCTAGGACCGAGTCTGAGGAGCAAACTCCCACAAGGAGCTGTGTGGGGCATCCTCCCACAGAGGCTGGGTGCTGTCACCCAGCAGGGCACCACACATCACCCCTGGACGTGGGCAGAAGGAGCTGGGTGAACCACAGTGGTTTTGACGGGAATCTCAAAAAACTAGTGCTGTGGAAATTTAGCAAGACATGGGAGTCTCCACAAAATGCCCCCCACCCCCAAAACCCCCACCTCTCTGCAGGTTGTATATTCTTCCTCCCAAAGCAAACAAAATGTTAAAGGAAACAAGTTGACTTCAAGTTTCCTCCTCTGTTATTTTCTTTCTGTCCTTCAGGCTGGCACTGCTCAGCCTCCACATTCAAGCACTACACGTTTCCTCTAGAGTGCATTTAAGGAGCACAGACACAATCATTTAAGTGCACACTTTACTTATCTATCCTTAAGAACACAAAATAGACCCAGAAAAAAAAGACGGTGTCTGTATGCTCATTAAAACACTTTCAGCCCAGGGCAAGGATTTGATCAAAAGGATTCCTGCCAATGGAAGGGCATGCTGGAGCCATTGTAAGAAGTTGTGTGCAAGCGTCTGCCTTCCTTTCCTTTTCTTTCTTGTGCCCTGTCCCTTCCACTGCCACCTCCAATCTCTTTTCTTCCAGCTGCGGGAACAGAAGAGATTTTACTTCCTTGATGACAATTGTGTCCTTTGAGCAGCCAAAGCAAAAGGCACTTTGAGTTCAAATGAGACTGTGACTTAAACCAATATTAGCCAAGACCAACACATGTTTATTGTAATATAAGTAACCTTCATTCTGATCAGCAGGTTTTCCTCACCCCACTGCAGTTTTACTCATTGCCTTTTTCATTCTTCCAAAATGAATAAATGAAATGGCTGCACATTTTTATTCACAGCAGTGGGTTTCAGAACTTCAAATCAGAGAGGCGTTTTGATTTTAGAAATAAACTCCAGAGGAAACAGTTTCAACCAGAACTTTCATATATTTTTTTTACCAGTTTAAGGTAACATCAAAACTCACCTTTCCAAAAAAATGAAACCTCACAGCATTCTTTTAATCCAAATTAAATAAAGTGTCATCCCTGTGTCCTCTTCCTTCATATTTAGAGGGAAAGAAAACTATCCTGCCCATACTTTAATGGTTTTGTCTGCAAATCCTAAATGCTCCACTGCTGCAAATTTCAAATGATCTTATACAGCCAAAGTCTCTTTGGTGTCAGCAGCTGCCCAGGTAGCAACACAACCACGAGAACGCTGCTGATCAGAACAATGAATGCCTGATCTACAGATGTCATATCAAGGTAGAAATCTTGATGAGCATTGTAGTGACATTACAAAGTGGATTACACATGCTGTATCTGGGTCAGAGAAGGAGTTATTTCAGTAAGGTCAACAAAGTACTTCTGACCAAACTTATTTTTTACATTTCGAGAGATATGCTTTTGTTTGTTACTTTATGTTGCATCTAATAACAATATTCTCTCTGTGCTCTTGTATCAGTTTACAAGCAAAGTTAAAAGGAAGGCAAAATACCCCCATGCCTGCGGTTATACAATTTCAGAGACCGTTTCCAGCTCCCTGCACTACTTTCCTTCGTGACCAGGGGCCCAGCTGTTGCCACGCAGGCTCTCATTTAAGTGCTTAACATCACTTCAGAGAAGTTTTTGAGCTACGTGCTCAAAGTGTCTGGCCCTGAGTCTCTCCCTGCCTTCATTCTCCCCCCAGTGAGAGGATACAGTTAGGACTTTCTTGCTTTCCAGGTGTGTTGGGTGTCAAGGAAACAAATATAGCAAGGTTATAAGGTCCTCAGATACTCCAGCCCAGGGATAGCATAGTACCAAACCACTTAATTTTCGATGTGTGGGTCTCTACATGGCAAAGATGTCACTGTACAGTACAAAACATGCCTCACCTTCAGCCGTCTTTCCCAGAAATGGACAACAGGCCAAAGGTGAAGGTACCTTATCTACGTGGCAGACAGGAGATGAAGTTGCCCTATCCAGGGAATGTGGCATTTCAAAGCTGTTGGCTTATAGTACTGTGGGGGGAGCTAGAGATACTTGTGAGATTTTCTTTAGATGTACCAACTTCTTCTTTTCTTGTCTTAATTTTGAAAATTTTTTTTAATTTTTGTTTTTTACAAAATGTAATGCAAGCCAAATATAGTTCTTGACAGCCGATATCTTGTGTCTCCAAAAGCAATACGCTCCCTGGGATGCCGACAGTCACAAACGAAATCGGAAAGGCTGCCCATCCCTGAGAGCTGTGCTGGGGGTCCCAATCCCAGCAGCTCTGCAGTACTCACCACGCACCCCGAGCCTCCTGGCTCCCCAGACCTGCTGCTGAGGAGAGCCTGGATCTTGTGCCTAGCCACTGGTATGGCTTGGGTGAGGTGAGCTGGGCCTGCTAAAAAAATTGCAAGAAGGCCACCAGAGAGTGATACCCTTGTGTTGGAAAGAGGGGCTCCACAAGGCATGCTTGAGCCCCCTTAGTCCTTACCCAAACCACAAGCTAGGGATGGGATTTAGGGATGCACTAGGAATCACACCAGATAATCCAGTGGCTCTTCTTCCACTATTAAGGGCTTTGAAACTTATTCCCAGTTTCCAATCCTGGCAGAAAGCTAGTTTCATGCTCAATATTACTGACAGTGAGCTCAGATACATTTACTTTCATACAGGCCCTCTGCACCACAATAGCTAGCCTAAAACAGCAGAGGCAGATCTTAAACTGAAGCATTGATGTCAGCTCTGAATACCTTAAAAGTGAAAGTAGGTATTTGTCTATATATATAAAAATATTGAGAAAAAGTGTTTCACTTATCCAACCTAATTATCAACCTAATCCAACTGTGTTATTTCTGGGTTTTTTTAAAAGAAAAAAAAAAAATTAGAGGGCTACTTCTACTCACTTGAAGCATTGGGAATCCTAACACCATAAATCTGCACATTTCCATAAGAGTCAAAAATGGAAACCAGATCTGTAACTGAAAGCTGTAACTATCAAGACTAACCTTTCCTGGCTGAGAAATGCAGAATTAAAAAAAAAATAAATCACCAAGTTAAGAAAAACTGTTCAAGAGCTTAAATAATTGAAAGCAAGCAAAATTGTTTCTTTTTCCAGTTGCTATCATACATATCAAAACCTATATTTATTTCTCCATGATGACAGTATACTTTATTCCAGAGCAGTGGTACATGTATCAGATACATCTGACTCACAATGGTATGATCCAACACCCAAGGAGCACAACTAAGATTATCCAGTTGAATTCTATAGGCATTTCTCCAAGCTAATATCTTCCTGGTGCTGCATTACTTTCTTTAATGGATAACTTTGAGCTCACATCTGTGATTTAAAACACTGCTGGTGGTACATAAAGAATGAGTTTATTTGCTTTTATTACAGTGTATGGTTCATATTCTACCACTATGCCATAATCCAAGGTTTAAGTTTGAAGTTAAATAATCAACCTATTTAAGGTGGGAAACTAAAGCCACCCCCCCTATGCTGTAATAAAGTTTTACCACATATATAAATAATGGGCATAATTTGTTTCCATTAGGAAGATAAGCTTTCTTCAGAGCAGTTCACTGTTTAAGGCTTTGAATTTTGCCAGCACTTGCACAAGGTTGCAACAAACCTTGACTTATTTACAGAGAGATGTTGAGTGGAGATAAAGCCACTTAATAATCCACCAGTTCTTGCTAAATACATTTTCCTTCCATGCCCTCTTTGAAAGCAGGCAGGATAGCTCTCTTCTTTGGCATATTCTTAAATTACTTGGATATCCTTTTATTTTCCTGAAAGCTCTTTGAACTAAAGGTTTTACAGAACAGTTCAATTAATAGGGTTATGGCTTTTCTGAACAAAATAATCCTGAAAGTGTTTAGGGTTAAAAACAACAACAAAAAAGCCCTTAGGCATTTATTTGAAAATAATTGTACAGTAACAATAGAAAAGGGAACATCAATAGCATAAACAACACCAGAAGTTTGTTTTGCTTTGGTTTGGTGCCTCATTCAAGAAAAGTGGCCTCATTCAAGACCAGGTGGCCTCTACAACAGAAACTGTCAACTTCCGATTTTTTGAACTTTTGTCAGGTTTGCAGCAGCAACAACAGCAAACAACTGCCCTGAATGCCCCAAACACTGAGGAGAAAATATTCTCATCAACAGAAACATTTGACCTCTGCTTGTCTGAGTGCATTCCAGCTTCTCTCTCTGTTCACAAGGACTCCGCTTGAGTGGACACCCGCTCGCAGCAAGGGCTGACTTAGTAAAACTGAGGTGTTGCCATAGGGACCCCGATGTATTTATCAGAATTTCCCCTTCCTTTGTGTGCAGTTGTTCCTTGGATGGGATAAGGTTGGTTTTGTTTGTTGTTTGGTTTTTTTTAAAAAAAGGAGTCCAATGTTCATTTCTTCTTATCATTGCATTTGGTGCAGTTCTCAGGCAGCCCTGCAGTATCTCTGCTCTCCTTAGAAATGTGCAACTAAAAGTTGTTTTTTGAGCCCCACGGCAGGCCCTCGGAAGTGAAAGGAAAGTCTCCGTGTGCCTCTGTCGAGCTCTTGTTTCAGCTCCTGCTACGCCCTTCCCAGTCCCAGTCACACATCATTGTCTCCGCTGTGGTTTTACTCCTTCGGTCATGCCACGCTTTCATCATAAATATATCTGTCACTCTGCACCTGGATGCTGCCCCTGTCCTGAGGACAATGCTGCTGCCCAGGAAGCAAGAGGAGTCTCCCTCCGTCTCCCTCATTTCTTCGTCTCCTCTCCCTGGAGGATTAGTGGTGGTAACTTCCTACAAAGACACCTGGGAGGTAAAGTGTCGAGACTGGCTGCTCCAGCTCTATGGAGGGACTGGAAGTTAAGAACTAAGGGAGAGTTTTGATTTGGCATAACTTCAGGACTCCGAGCCTGAACGAGGTGTGTATTCCCCACATGTCGCTGGTGGCAACCGCAGCAGGTGAGGCACGGCTCCGAACCCAAAGGATTTTGTAGCTCTTTATTAACCCTGCAGGAAAGGTGGTGAGCACCTGGAGCATTAGTCATCACACATCTTACCCTAGATCCCTCCCCCCAGTTACTGCTTGGTCATTTCCCTGGGGAAAAGCACCTCTCTCCCCATGTGAAGTGAAGCCGACCGGAATGAGCCCCTTTTTTCCCCTCCAGGCTGCTAACAGTGAAAGGAAAGCAATCAGCAGGGTCTGTTTGCAGACAGACACGGTTTGAGAAAATCCCCCTCTCCCCCTCCTGCAGGCTCCGCGCACACAAGTGCCGCACGGGAAACAGCAAACACAACGTTAGTCATTTCCTCCGTGCTGCCAGCTGCTGAGGGTTTGCATAAGAAGAACCCTTGGACTTCAGATTATTTCTTAAAACACCTCTCACCCTAAATCTTTCAGCAAACAGACACTGGGCTGGTGCCTGCGAGGCCAGCCGAGTGCCGTTCCCTGGCATGCCCTGCCACCTTCCCCACCACCATCAGCCCCACGTGCTCCCATCTCTCACCCCACCGGCACACGACACACCTACCGTCTGATAGGGGCTGTATTTTTGAAGCCTTCTGCCTATACTGCAGTTGTGCGGATCCAGGGCAGAAGCTCAGGCTTAGCTGCTGCTTTTGTGCTTAATACTTAGGTGACCGTGGCAGCTAAAAATTTCAGTTACTGATCAGGGCCCGTGTGACGCTTTAGGGCTAAGTGACAAAGGAGGCAGCCTTTTCCCCCAGAAAAGAGACAGTCAACAAGTCAGTCGGGAAATAACTCATGTGTGAAAAAGCAAAAAGGGTGGCATGAGCCAATAACAAAGAGAACAGATTTAGCAAAAATGTCAAAGCCTCGTCCTCATAAATAAGATTGTAATTTTGATGTGACCCTTGCTTCCAGATAAGAATGGGAAAGCACCATGACCGTTACACTTCCACTATTCTCAAGCACTTTGCCTTGTCTCCCATTTGTTCTGGCCTGAACCTGTTCCCTTTCTTCACCCTCCTCAGAGAAGCATATGCCTGGGGAGACCTGGCACCGTCTTTCCCTCGTCCGAGTAATTCCTATGCTTTAGAACACAATAGCTGTTATTCCCTGAGATCAGCATCATGTTTGAAGCTTGCTGCTTCCTTTATCCCTTCACACCCAGGTGGAACATCTTCCCCAGGCAGGTGGGAGGGTGGCAGCATGTCCTGCTTCTGTGCCTGCATGCACGTCTCTCCCCAGTGTTTCCTGTAGCATTTCCCCAACGTGGAGTGGGAAGAGCCAAGATGCTGACCCCAGGAGGTAGGACAGGGTGGGCAATGTCCTGGTCCGGTCGGCTGGCCCTTGCTGGGAAGATCAGCCCAGGGTTGCAGGACTGTCGGAGAGCACTAGAGAGTTTCAAACAAAACAAAAACAAACCTGAGTTTCTAGAGCTGATGCAGTCACTCTGCTCCCTCTGTACACTCTGCTCGACCAGAGCCCTTTATTTCCTGCCTTGCTCTGTTGGTCCACAGCAGCTTTCTTCTTTTACCTTTTTGTTTTCACTTCCTGGCAAGTTTATTACTGGGATTGTGTACGACTCTTAGGCATCATGCTCATCTAGTTTAGCCTACAAACATGTGTTTCCTCTGTCACCACTTTGACCCTATCAGACCACCTTTCCCATTCTTCCTTCTGCCAAAACCATTTGTGTAGTAAATTGCCAAATCTACATTACTTGCCTTCACGGGAAAGGCATGTCTTGCTTCAGTCCTAATTACAAATCAGATACTTTTTGGAAAACGTGTTCTGACATGGGGCAAGCTGGTGGGAGCTTTCCAATTTTCTTTACTGTTTCTTTTTCTTCCTCCTCTCCCCCAGTATCACAATCCCAGGAAATTATTTTCTGCCTCTGTATCGGTTCCCTGTCCTCTTAGGCGAGCACACTGAGGCAGTGAATCCATTAATGTTTCTGGCTATGTCTACCTATGCTGTCAATAAATCATGTTCACCACATCTCCTTCACTGACCTTACATACTTGAAAACTTTCTTATTATTTATGTTAACCTCCTCTGCAATCTTACGGCATTTTTCACCTGTTCTTGCCTTGTCATTGTTTTACTGTCTCATTTTGCAGTCATGCTCAGAACCTCTTTTTAATATCTCATATGCAGCACTTCTCACATATTTGTTATATATTTGTTCATTAATCATTGGTCTTGGAGGAAAAGTGATCTTCTTCACTTGCTTCCCTTTGGAGCTAAATCACAGATCTCTCCATCTTTGCTTCCTTCTAAAATACTCTAACAATGTTAATACTGAAATATAATTTTCATCTGAACTCAAGCTGACCATGGGCTTGTAGTCCTCAACCCACAGAAAATTAGCTTGCCAGGAACAAAAGAAATCAAAATAAAGAATGAAGATATACGAATATGGGTTTCCATGCTGAAAACTGCCCGCCAGGCTCCTATAATCTGTGGGTATTGCCTCGGGACAATTTTCTAGGCCTAACACAATGAACTCTATTTCTAGGCTCTACAGTCTAACTTTTTTTTTTTTTTTTTAAATTGGGGGTTTGGTTTCTGCCTTATATCTCCTCATTGCTGTTCCTTCCCTACCTCCCAGTCTCTTCATATAAGTGGAAAGAGTAGGTAGAATTTGGCACACAAGCAGAGACAAAGACTTGGAAATACACAGGTTGAGCTATTCCCTGACGTTCAGACATAGGATTCTGTTGGTGTACTAGAACTAGACTGCCTAACACATCAGAAGAAAGGCTACTTTCACAGTATTCATGCCAAATTTGCAGATGCTAATCTTTGTAACCACCCATGCTGCTGAAGGCTAATGAGAACTAAATGCGTATTCCAAAGCATGAGGGAGTATCCTAAAAATAACTCCTCTGACAACATTATACACTGATGTGTCTTTTCAATACCCACAGAAAAGGTCAGCTGCTCACGCTGATACTGCTTATGTGTGAACAAACTTTCCATACTGTATTTTTCTAATTCTCTTATTCTGATATTTCTTGTGAATTTGGGAAATAAGTTTTGACTTGGTTGCAAGTACAGCTCCATTAGGAACCATTACTGTAAGTAGGGTTTTCTCTGTGTAGACCAAGATACACCATCAGCTACTGATATTTTTTTAAGAACTACTGCACAGTCTTGGCAATACTTGATCAGAAAGCAATGGGTAATTTTATATTGTATGTTCATGTGTATGTGTGTCTCAGGACACCCTCTCTTTTGCTAGATCTTCCTTCATATTGATTGATGAGCAACAAAAGGGGACAAATTTGCAAGCAAATGGTTTCTTACTAAAATTCACCAGGAACAATTCAATTGAATGATCTAGTTGGAGCAATGCCTTTCATCAACACTGACATTCTTTATTGATAAGTACTGAAACAGGGTGCAAGGGAAGAGCCTGGTCAGCCAGAAGCCCAGTGGATATAGCAGTAATGAAGGAGGTAGGAGACACCAGTCAAGAGTCCCTGCTTTGCCTAATAGAAGGAGGGACTTGGCATCCTACAACCTGAACAGTTGCCCTGATATTGCAGGCTGACTATAAGCTTCATCTGTCCCCTTATAGATGCCTTCAATACAGGCTTCTACATCTGAGCTCATCATCCATACCGCTTTAGGGCTGCTGGAGAGAAGCAGGAATTTTTAGCACATGTTATTTAAGCCCTAAGTATGACCATTGCTCTCCACCAGCTGTAAGTGGAGCCAGAGGGATTGAATCAGATGGAGAGGTCTACCCTGCACACCCTGCAGGTGAGGAAGAATGCCACTGACCACTCAATCAACTCTACAAAATGAAGCAGGCTGAGGAGGCAAGGTAAACAAAGCTCATTCCACCACCTATAGGTAAAGTTACCTGCCTGGGCCAGTGGCTGCCTTTTCCAGGTGCTTGCTGCTGCAGTTCTCCATCATCTGCCTGACTCTGTTGCATGCAGGCCACTTTCACATTATGAATTTTCTGGGCAATGCCATGTCCTGGTATGCTCTCCTGCTTGCTTTTCTTGCTCTAATCCGAGGTCAGTGATGTACTTCATACCTGTCAGCTCATCCTCTAGAAAGTCCACACCAGGTCATGTGCTCTTATTGTAGTTACCACTGAATTTTTTTCATGTTTTGGTTATATATACTAACGTCCACATTCCTCTAGCAGGCTTCAGAGGCTAGTCTGCTTTGGGAACAATCAGGTACTGCCAAATAATTTCCTTTAACTGACAAAAAGTTTAATATTTTCCATGCTAGGGGTCTGTCGTATCACCTGTGAGATTTAGTGGGTTTTATTAGTTATCACCAAATAAGGTTTTTTTTCCTCATCTACTCCTGATAGAAGAGAAGGAACAGCTCATCTCTTTCTTAATGCTGTCATTTCTTAGTCCAATTAAATCCTCCTTCATTCTCACCTTTTGGGACAAGAATTAGTTTTCTTTTGTGTTTCTACTTTTGCCACAGAGACACTTATTTCTTCAGACTACTCATGCCATAAGAAATAGAAGGCTATGTTTCAGAAGCTCTGGAGCATCAACTGATATACCTGAGAGGTACAAGGTATAAAGGTATTATTATAGCTGCCAGGGACAGCCAGAGACAGCCACATAATTTAGAGCAGTGTCAGGGCTGCTCTAAAATATGCAGGTGTTCATGACCCCCACTGAACTCTCCATTAGCCAAGGATCATTGCAGCTATTAGCCTCTGCTGCTGTATTCCCTCTCTAGGCTGAACTAGGATGAATTTCAATTACTGCTCCATTCCCTTCCCTTCCCTCTTTATGGCTTCTTTCAAGAAATACCCCCTATCACATTTCCAACACATTACAATATTCCAGTCAAATTTCATTAAGACAACTTTCATTTGCTTAACTCCTTTCTTCTCATGTCTGAAGTGTTTGTGTTGCCTCCTCTTGAGCATTTTCTTTCTAATGATAGATGGTGTCACTGGATCCTAACTACTCCCCAACTTCAACTTAATTGATCAGACTTGGCATGTTTCCTAGAATTAGGACCTGAATAGCCTCAGACTATGCAAGCTTGGCTGTTCAGCTAGCTGTGTGAGATGGCAATCTTGCATTACTTCTGGAAACCCATTCCTCTGCTTCACTTCTGCATTGTGGCTGTCCCAATCAATAGCTGAGTAATTAAAATCCCTCGTGATCAATGTTCTAGCTGTTTTACAGACTTCTCTTATCTGTAAAAACATTTCCCAACCTACTTTCTTTGCCTGCCCAGGGGGTCTATAGCAACATCCAGGAATAACATGACTGCATTCATTGTCCTTTCTCAGCTTCTGCCCAAACAGCCTCTGCTCCAACAGGCAAAACACTTGTAATGCTTCCTGCACTGGACATGGATATATACTGCTGTCTCTGCTGTGACTGAAGAACACAGTCTATCCCCTTTAATAAACTTTGCATCTCCCTACTCCGTTTTCAGTCCCTTCTAGCTCACGTGTTACAGGCATATCATGCTTAGCCTTGGAAATGCATGTTTTCAATTGGTGACCTTATTAATATGCTCACAGCATTTGTATAGAAGATATTTTCTCCTCCCACCTTTGCTTTACATTCTCATTATCTCCTACAACGACAACCAGTGGATACATTACTGAGGGATCCATGCATTCCCTCCTTTAAATTCTTCTCCTCCCACACCACTAATCTAAAAAAATGGCTAGATCATTTCCTTATTAGTGGACAATCTGTTTGCTCCCATAGGGTTGGGAATAATACAGGCCATCTCTCCTTTGCCATTTTGCTTTCTCTGTTTTGTCATTTATAATTCCCCAAACCTCTCGCATCTCCCCCCCGCCCAGACCTATTCATTTATCTGTGGTAAAATGAACCACTTACATACCGGAAAACACCATTATGCTGCTTTCTTCTTCCACTGGCTAGCTAAGGGGCGTAGGGCTTTCTTTTTACAACACCTGCATGCCTTCCCTCTACATCATTTATAAAAATCACCATCCATTATGCTGGACTCTTTTTCAAGCTATTTTATCTGCTATAGCCCACTGACTAAAAATCCCCTGCCCCTTCCCTGGAAGCATTTGACTCATGTGTTTGTGCGAGAATTTGGTGTTTTAAACAGCAGCGACTATCTGCAACACCAACTCTGCCATCAACACTTCTCTGATCTAATTTTGCTGCAGATTTCCCCATGCTCATTTCACCATTTTGTGAGATCCTGTCTTCTGAATCGTTAAAACTCTGGTAAATGTACTGGGCGCTGGCACAAGTCCCCCTCTCTTTATTACACTTCTTCCCTCCTTTACTACCTCTTCTCAGTTACCCAGCCGCTGCCCTTTATATCCTCTTGCTTCTGCTGGAACAGGGCTGCTTCTCCTGCACAAGGCTGTGCTTCCAATGCACTCATCCTGCAACTCGCTCACAGCTGGTTCTCCTCCTCCTCTGTCACTCCTTCGGAGTATGAAACCAGCCATCTGTCATCACTGAACCTCTCATATTCATTGATCTTCCCCAGCACATCAACCTGTCTTTCTAATTCCACTCTCCAGTTTCTTAGTGCCACAGCTAACTGGCAGTGCACATGCACACATACAGGTGTGCATGGACGGACACACACACACACACACACACACACAGAGAACATTGTTCTGCCTTTTCCAGTCCTCACTTTCAAAACAGACATCAGCTGAAAAAAGCTGATTTCTGAAGCTGGGGCAAGTAGAGGATGATTGCAATCCAGTTACAGACAAATTGCACGTTATTTCATGAAATAATGGAGAAACAAGAACCCCAAAATACCATGAAACATCCCTGGTTATTGAGAAGTTGCATTTAGGAGGAATGGTGCTGAGCCAAGCGCTACAGCTGCTAGAGAAGGTGCTGCAATGAATTACAGAGCCTCTTTTCCCTTAGCAGGCAGTGCAGCGCAGGGTGGGGTACAGACGCAGTGCTGTGCCCTTTCCTTTCCCTCTCTGACCGACAAGGATCCATTCCCTTTTGACACCTTACCCAACTCTTTCTAGCTCCACCTGTGGTCCATTTTCTTACCCTTTGATTGTAAGCTCTCGTCCTGTGTTTGTATAGAGCCTGGCACAGCAGGACCTGCCTCACAGCTAGTGCTAGTAGACCAATAATAACAATACTAATATCCAATCACTGTGAGGTCAATCCTCCCACAGCATAATTAAAACCAGGAGGAGCTACTACTGTTTCCTGGTTTACAGGGATTTTTGGTTTGGAGCTCTCCTAGTAGCTAATGCTTAGATCCAAACTCTCCTTGTTCCACGAACTCATCCCCAGACTGCTCAACAGGGAAATGAGCCTGGCTGAAAGTTGCATTCAGGAGTTCTGGTTTCTTGGATCCATTTCTCTTACAGGGTGTGATAAAGTCCTCTGCTTTATGTGTACAGCTCTGCTGACATCAATCAGACACTAGGATGAGAGTGACTTCTGTTCCTGGACAGCACGAAGGCATTTATGTTTTTAAAACAAAAATCTATGAAAATGTCTTCTTTCACCTGCCACTAAATCACACTGCAGAGTCTAGTGTTTTCCCTACAACAACTGATGACATCAGATTGATAAACCTAAAGAGGCACTGCAGCTCACATCAAACCTGTTTGTAACCATTGCAAAGTTCTTCTGTGTCAGCCTGCCTGCTGCCTATGTACATTATATCCCTCTGTGAAAAATCCCTGTGACATTTTGGTAGAAGATATTTACTGCACATGAGCAGTGGCTGATTGTTTCTCAAACCTTGGGTGTCTTGTCTGATTTTTTTTTCTCAAAATGCCAAAACTGATTAAAACATATGATCAGCGAATCTTTGTCAAATTCCATCGTAATGTAAGAGGTCTTTGCAGTTGTGTAATTGTCGTGGTTTAACCCCAGCCAGCAACTAAGCACCACGCAGCCGCTCACTCACCTGATGGGATGGGGGAGAAAATCAGGAAGAGAAGTAAAACTCATGGGTTGAGATAAGAACGGTTTAATAGAAGAGAAAAGAAGAAACTAATAATGATAATACTAATAAAATGATGACAGTAATAATAAAAGGATTGGAATGTACAAATGATGCGCAGTGCAATTGCTCACCACCTGACGACTGACACCCAGCTAGTCCCTGAGCAGTGATTCCCTCCACCCCCACTCCTCCCAGTTTATATACTGGGCATGACGTCACATGGTATGGAACACCCCTTTGTCCAGTTTGGGTCAGCTGTCCTGGCTGTGTCCCCTGCCAACTTCTTGTGCCCCTCCAGCTTTCTTGCTGGCTGGTCTTGAGAAGCTGAAAAATCCTTGACTTTAGACTAAACACTACTGAGCAACAACTGAAAACATCCGTGTTATCAACATTCTCCTCCTACTGAACTCAAAACATAGCACTGTACCAGCTACTAGGAAGACAATCAACTCTATCCCAGCCGAAACCAGGACAGTAATGGGGGAAAAAAAAGCATATTGCAATACCCAAACTCCTTGTTTTGCACATCTATACCCTGTTTTAGTTGCTCTTGAACCTTGGCCTTAACTGGTACCCGTGACCTTGCTAATTCGCCTACAGAAATTAGGAGAAAAAAACTGGGCATATGAAGAAGATGTTTCTTTGATATAATCCATCTTATTTACAAAGTATACACAGAAACTCTTGTTTCTCTAAAAGAAGGTGTGAGAAAAAGCAAGTTCCCCATTCAAGAATTCAAGCCTGCCTCTCAGAAGGGGCTTTGGCCAAAGGTCCTTCTCTCTCTTGACTTCCTTCCAGGGCTACCTCACCCTGCTTCTCCTACCTCCCACTGAACTCCCACCATCTGCTCAGCAGCCAGGTCCTTACATTTGCAAGGAGAAAATGCTTTGGCCTGCATGGATTCAAGTTGATTGGCTTCCCCTGAAGCCTAATTCCTTAGGTGAAGTCTTTCATTGTCTTCATCTATCTTTCTTCATAAGGAAACCTTTTCTTCTGTGTAACACCAGTGATATGTGGCTAGCAAGCCCATTTGCTTTAATGAGGTCAGCAACTGCCTGCAGATGAAAGACAACTTGATTGCAGCCATTAGCACATTCCAGCATGACAAACACATATTTTAAGTGAATGTTTTAGTAAAAGGTGCTGGATTAACATTTCTGTAAAGTGAGGTTCTCTCTTGACCTACAAAGTCGCTCCTACACATGCATTTTGTGCATTTTACTCTTGCCACCTACTCATGCATTTGGCAGCCTCCGTGGCCAATTTAAGGCATCCTGATTTGGGCTGCCTGTCTTTGTGTCTGTACAACTCTCTGCTGGGGGCGCACACAATTGCATCTTGAACTGGGTCAGGGAATTTATGTGGCTGAAAAGTAACAGGAAAAAAAAAGACTGTTTTCAAGAAAATAATTTTTCTGAGCTGGTTCACCAGACCCCTGTAAGAACTGTGGGCTATGACTGGGGGCTTCATGCTCATAAGACTGCACTTTTGGATGAGGTCCTACAGAAATTTTAACTAGTCAAAGTCAAATCCTGCCTTCTCCCACTCCAGCTGTTGCCCCTTCTTCCCATGTGGGCCAGCAGGTGGTGGATGCCACTAAAGACATTGACACATGCCCGGTAAGAACCTAGCTGAGATTTTCCACTTATTTCTTAGAGCAGTCTGATAGTTGGCTTTGGTTTAGACTGAATTCAAACAAATGACAATTCCTCTTCCCCATCTGATTTCTTGTAATAAAAACTTGTTTGGTTCCAAATTTCTGTTCTCAGATAGAGGACCAATAGCTTCTGACTTTTTCTACAAATTTTCTGCCTGAGAAAAGTCTGATTTAATTTCAGCTCTTTCAGTAAGTCTAAGGAATCAGTTCCTGAGCAGTCATACAATTTGACTGACAAAGATTGCTCCATGCCTGCAGATGGTGATATTCAAGCAGTAAGGGAACTCTTGCAACAAAATACAAATGAGACAACCAGAAAAAAAGAGAAGAAGAAAAATTCAGTCATGAACAAGATTACATGAGATATTTTAAGGAAGGGTAACACACAGTCACCATGTGTGTCACCCACAGAAACATCACCCATGTCCATACCTAATCTTTCCAGCTTCGATGCATTGAACTGCTTCAGTCAAAATAAACAAGAGTCCCAAAACAGTTATGACCAGTTAGAGGAAACTTTCCTCAGCTCTTTTTAGGCCTATACTGGATTTTTGGCTGGGATGAACAGCAGATGCTCAATCAATTTGCCTAATGTAGGCAGCTCATGCCATGGGAGATGCTATAAGGTATTCTACCTGGTGGCCACTGCTGCTCCAGAAGGGTGAGGGTCTCTCACAGGTCCATTATCAAGCCAGCTGTCCCCAAGGAAATCTCTCAGATAAACATGGGTGTCTCAAATGGCAGAATAAGACTGGGATTAAGCAACTGAATTTCTCCCCTGTGTTTAAATGCCTGTTGAAGCACAACATAGTTGTTGGGGAGGGAACACTTCCACCTTTGTCTCCGGGCTCTGTGGCAATGGGCACACAAGGAAAACCATAGGGAGATGTGCTGTAACAAGTTGTGCCAAGGGCTCTGTCACAACTCACCAGCCAAGCAAAAACGAACAAGAGATTTGGGAACTGATTCTTTTCTACAGCTGCAATTCACTCACTTCCTCAAAGGCTGAGCATGCCAGAAATTGAGCCAGCTCTAGTACCCTGAATATTTCTTCAACTCAGGCCCAGCCATCGCAGACTGAAGCAGGGCCTTCTGCTAACTGGGGACAAGCCCATCTCTGTACTGCCCTCATGTTAGCAGAGAACACCCTCGCTTCTTAGTGTGTCTCTCGTGGGATTGTCCTCATTTTCTGTCACATTAGAGCAATGATCTCAATGTCTTCAAGCATGGCACTGATGTCTTAAGGACACTGCAAGATGCTGTGGTCTCCCAGTCTACTACTTCCACCCTTAAGAAACAAGGTACAGTCTTATAGCTCCCAGAAATCAGATTCATCAACTCACATATGTATGCAGACTTAAGTGGCATGCTTTTTACTGAGAATTAATAGCAGCATCACAGTTCCTCACTTCTTCCTCTATCTTCCCATACACTTATGCTTCCCTGAGTGTTACAGAAAAGCTTACCTTTCCTCATTCTGACTTGTTACTTTACCTCACCTTTCCTTCAAAGCAGAAGACGCCACTGAGCTTCTTGTAATTCGAGAAAATAACCCCACTGCAGTGACATTCACCCAACAGTGCACCTATAACTGATGAACACTGCTAGGACTGATTGCTCAGGGAAAAGATAGAAATATGTGGGCTGTGGGTGGTGGAAGGGAGGTAGCTGAAGCTGGGAAGAGCTGATGGGCGGAATAGGCTGCTAAACAGTTTAATTGCTTTTTCTGTTTTGCTGTGGTGCAATATGCAGTGTAGCAACCTTAGCTCAGCGACTGACTTTTTTCCTGTGCAACGACATAATTAAACATAGGTAGTTGCACACTTAGTTCTGCATTATTTAAACACTCTGTTGTAGAATATTGTGTCAATCTTCATTTCCACACATAAAGAATAAACCATATAACTCATGTGGGTGCCAGAGATCTCAAGCGACTAGTCTCTGTAAACCCTGGAGGGAATGCTAAATTGAGCTGAAAACTTCCACTCCAACATTATGCATCCACTTTCCCTGTTAACCTGCTTTTCTCTCAATCAGAGGTTTTTGGTTTTGCTCCAGGCAATACCTTCTCAGGAAGGAGAAAGTATGTGATGAGATTCCTGTCTTGATTTTAAAAGCTATCCAGAGTGTGGGAGGACACAGACTGGATAACAATGAATTTTAAAAAAAGTACTGAAGATTGCAGTGGCTCAAGGATCTGTTCCACTCCAATACCTAGATTCATGAGGGGAGGTAAACACCTAAGTAGAGGAGTCAGTTTGGTGTATGAAAGATGGGACCTCATATCCTCCATCTGCTTGCAGTGACTTGAACCTATATATTCTAGTTTCCAGAAATTTGTGCTAACCAGTGGCCCGTAAAGCAGGCTAGGACATGGGAATACTCTGTTAAAGCTGTTTCACTACATGTGGAAGACTTTGGTATTCATTTGGCCAGAAGAAGAAAGGAGCATGACTCTGAAATTCCCTGGTCACATCAGACTCTTAGCCAGCATTTTGGAATAGATAAAGCAGAGATGAGACTTAAGAGAATATCTTACATTTAAATTCAACACAATACATATGGATAGGAGCTGAGGTGTCCACTCAGAATTGTATGAATACTCACACAGAGCTAATGAAGTCAGTAACTCATACCTCACTCTTATAGCCCAATACTTTACCTAAAAGACTTCTGAGAACTTGAGATGTTAAAACATGACTTCTAAAAGTGGTAGTCTGAAGTTCCTGGATGAAGAAACTACCTTGCAACTTCAGCCGTTGGTCATCTGCTTTTTGAGACAGCCGGCATTGCCGGTTGTACTTTAAAGGGAACCATTACAGGGATGGAAAGACTCATTGGTTAATAATGTGAAAACATGCCTGGAGGCACCATGTTACTCCAGGGAATGATACACAGTAGCAATCAAACCTCAAGTAATAGGGCAGAAAAATACTGTCAGATGAGGAAATGTTTGTGAGAATTGGATATTGGCTAAACAGTTCATGAATCCTTCAGAGTCCCATCATTGTTTCCCATTTCTTGTCTCAGTCCTGTCTCAGCCAAGAACAAGCAGCTGCAAAGCAATTTCCCAGAACCAAGGATGCCAAAAAACTTATCAGTTCTAGTAGTTAATTTCTATCTTATTTTGGATTAGATCTGAAGTGGTTGCTTTTATGGGAGTTAAAGAATGTGAACAGAGGATGAAATGAAAGTGTGGTAGAAGTAAGTACAGCTGTCTTAGACTCTGGAAAAAACAATGCAGTAGGAACAGAAATAAAGTTGTAGCAGAAGGTATGAGAAAACAGCCAAAAAGTCTCCAGTGTTGGTTTGGATGACAGGGATTACACAGAGCTCTTCCCACAGAAAACTATACGTGCCAATCTCTTTAGCACTCCCAACTTACAGCTAACATGGGTCATCAGCAGACAATTCATTTTTGGACAAATCATGATAGATTTCCAAAGCTATGTGTAGGAGGAACAGGACTGAGCAAGGCTTGTGTGTTAATCATCATTCTGACAAAAGACATCTATTTGATCTTTAATACTTGGTCACAGGCTCCACGTGACAAGGTGGACGTTACGGAGAGATGATGAGTGTGCATCTTATTTCATTATCCACGTGCTTATGTGTACGGAGAGACAGTTCATACAGCCATCTGGTCTCACTGTGCAGTCATGCAACAGTTTTTCAGATCTTTGTCTTCTGATTCGCCTTTCACTCTAATTTTGTGTCTTGTTTGTACTAAGAAGGACAAATGACGAGAAAGCAATGCTTGCTTTTTGTCTATCAGCTCACAGTATCACAGGAGTATATTTATATCAGTATCAGTTATAGATCAATTTGCAAGTATGAAATGGGACAGAACAGCCTTAGAGCATCCCCAAAAGGGCTGAAGAGAGTTATTTTTGCTTTTCCTCCCTTTTCACCTGCACTCTATCTTGGCATACGTGCTTAAAGAGGAGTCAAAAATGGTAATAAAACCAGGGTGTATACAAGCTCTTCAAAGCTGCAAAGTGATATGAAGCAATCCGTATATTGACTCTATTAATCCTGTCTGTCTTCCACCTCATAATAGTAAGTAGATAATGTCTCTTATCACACCTCTTGCATTTGTTTTGCAGGTAAAACCCACTCTGGTCCCCAGTTTGCGCATACAAAAGAGCTGGTACAAATAGTAGGCCTGATCATGCAGACATATAATGAACATCCATACGCTTGAGGTCATTCTTACCAGATGTTAGAACTAATTAGTGCTTTCACAGCTTTTGGGCTTTTTTACTGGCTGCTGCACTTGGTCTATTAAAGTCAGTTAAAACAAAGCGGGTTAGCATGAAGTCCCCTTTCAGCCCGACAGGGAAGCTTTCAAGGGCAAGTGTTTTGTGTTTCCTACTCTATATCTCAAAATCCTGCAGCTTCTCAGACTTCCAACCAGTCTTAACTTCATCTTGAATCAAAAAAAGGGTACCAAGAAACCTGAGTTGAACACATAGATTTTTCTGAAAAAATTGGCTAGACGCGGACCCTACGGGGTATCCAGGAGCAGCCTATATTCTTCTCACTCCATGCACTTCTGTGCTGGATAGACAACTCACTAACGACCTGTATGCCAATCGCTTTAAGGAGAGGAAAGGACAGGCTCAGGGATGAAAAGAGACAACCAGAGAGTTATAATTCAGACTTTCATAGAGCTTTTAGACTCAGATGCTCCTGAAATTCATTTGTAAAACCATGTGAACTTTCTCACTGAAGGAATATCAGCAGTGATACCATTGTGGGGGAAAGAAAAGATCTCACGCTTTGAAAATACGACTGTAAGTGCTTTGCTGAATAGTGTTCAAGTGGGTTTGAAACTAGGCAAAATGAGTTTGTCTGTCCCTACTTAAAACCACAGATTAGATAACTATGAAAATATTTTCTCTGCTAAGCTATCAGCACTTGGTTTCTCTTTTAATTATAGTCAAATAATGTAACAAAGGCCAATTTCCATAACATTTATTCTAACCATTTTTTACATTTTACATCACAAAATTATTCTGAACTTTTATCAGGGCATGTACAACATCTACCACCTTGCACTTTACCTTGATGCTGATTCCTCTGAAAGAGCACCAAAAGAGAGATACCTGTTAGTTGCCTAGCATCTTGTCTTCAGAGGGCTGTTCAGAAAGCCACCATAACTCTTGGACACCATACTCTTAAATACAGCTGCATAGGTCTTTGCTGATAAGCCATCTCACAATCTGGACTAAAATCACCTGCTTTCGAGAATGTGTTGACTCTGTTGTTTCAATTTCCACTTCTCAACCTGGCACTTCTTCAGTCACACACACACTGTTCACTCTGGATTATTCATAGTGAGTAGACAGCTGATGCTGAGAATCATACCAGTTTTCTTGACTAGGACACTATTATGAAAAATGATGAAGACCAACCACTTCTTATGCCAGCCCTGAGTTGTGTCCTGTCTCCTCCCAAGACTTGAATCAGGTGCTCCTTGTGAGTCTGAACAAATGATGGCTGATGTTTCACAGACAGAGCCTTATTCCAGTCATCAGAGAACTTTAACTTAAGTGAAAATGTTAGTGGCATCATTTTTAGGGGACAACACTTGAAACCAAAGAAATTATATCCTTGAAACAAAAAGGGAGAGTGAGGGGTCTTTTACATTATTATTTAGTGAAAAGTAATAGAAACCCAAAGCATGAAATATTTATAAACTCTGCTTTGAAGACCCCTATGAAATTGCTACTGAGTTTCTTTAAAATGAATACACAGTCCATGATTTCAAAGCTTACTGTATCGGGTCCTCAAGGTCTTTTAAAACAATTCATTTCTACTTCAGACATGAAAGGCAAAAATGAACTTAAAAAATCCCAAAGAAAGCTCAAATCTTTGTATTTCGGGTTATGGTTTTGGTTTGCTCTTTTTTATCGATCATTTACGTACTAATTCTAAAATGTATTTGCTCATATTTAATGTCATACACTAGAAAAGCAGTTAATCTAGGCTGCATTTAAGGCAATAATGTATATTTTTTAAACTTACACCATGAATTGGGGAGAGTTCCTGTAGTTTAAAAAAAGAGAAAGCATCTAAAACACATTACTCAAAATTAGAAATAATGCTATCTAGTAGATATCTTCTCAAGAAATTTCAGATCTTAAATGTTATTTTTATTGCTGTTAAAGCTGAACCCAATAAAATTGTCCCTTCCATTACAGCAAGAACAGTATCCCTCACGCAGCCTGAGTCAGTGGAAACAGACTTGCTAAAAAAAAAATATGTTTTACGTCAGGCCTGTTAAAAGGAACGAAAGAAACATTTAAATTTAAGACAAAATCTCCCATTGCTGCATTTTCAAAGGAAACCCAATCATTTGCAAGACAAATCACCATTTTTCCACAGCAGATAGGGATTTTCTTTCTGAAAGGATATTAAACTCCTAAAATGTTATGCCCTGTCTGAAGCCCTGAACTCCTCTGTTCACAGCACATCAGAGAAGCACTAGTTCTTTGTTTAATGGAAACAAAATCCCCAGCAAACTAGGGCTGTTCATCCTCCCTTCTCAGAGCTTTCTTAGGAGCTTTAAGATATTTTTCTGCTGATGATTTCGTTCATTTCCATCTGGGAGGCATCGATTTATTTTTCCATTTTCTGAAAGGAACTGGAGTGAACATGGCTGTTTATTTTTCTACTTAGATAGTGCCTTACCATGCCAAGACAACTCTGAGCACCAGCCTCATCAATTAATATCAGCACCACTCTGAGAATGGTGTTTGCTAAGAAACTGTTGCTACAGAACAAGCAAAATGAGGACAAAACATTGGGCCAAATGCTAGAAGAGGCAGAGGGGAGCCAGGAGCTGTGGATCCTGGCCGAGGGAGCACAGACGGGGGAGTGCTGTCTCCCTGGCATACTCCCCTCCTCTGCAGAATGCCCCCCCCCGGCCTGGGATTTGGGCTCTACACCTGGGCAGGAGGGGCTGTGCTGGGATGCCATTCACACACCATATGGAGCCTTCCTCCATGTGCAAACCAGCATAGCTGACTGCTGATTCAGCTGGGGCTGGGAAACCGCACCTCGAAAGGGATCTGCAGTACTCTGGGGCATTCCTTCATCTAACCAGGGGTGAGCAAGCCTTGGAAGAGACCCTCAGAAATAGCTCCATGCACCAGCTGCCCTCCTCATATTTAATAAAAGTGAGGGGAAATAGCAAGTTCACCTTCTCAGGTTACACATCAGATACACTGGAAGCCTTAATTGCTGCTGCTGCTGAAATGCTGCTGAACCGACAGCATTTGGACAGAAAGTGAGCGCTTTCTGTGACATTTGCCACAGTGTTTTTCTTCATCTGGATGAATAGGAGAGGTTGCTCAATGGACTGTCTTTTCTCTGGGCTAGCACACACGTATACATGTACGCATGACTCCATCTATGCTTCATCTGTGTATTTCTTTCCCTTTCTCTGTGGTCCCATATTCTTGGAGCAGTCCCGCCAGAACTGCTAGGCTACTGACCTTTAGCAATTGCTTTTCTTCATCTCCACAAGTAGCAACCCAAGGTAGCTTTTTTATGCCATCTGTAGTGGTGAATAGCAAAGAGAAAACTATATGCTTTGACCAGTGAGGCATAAATGCCTTTTTGGGCCATAATTGTGAGTATGTGTGCGTGATGACAATCAACTGCTCATGGAGGAGTTTACAGACTAACTAGCAAGGCAAAAAAACCCCCATGAATGGAGAGAGGAGGAGGGGAAAGAGAGGCTAAAAAGCAGGAAAAAATAATATGTTTAAGATCCCACAGAAAGGTACTGAAAGAGCCAGAGATAAGCCTCATTTCTTACCTCCCAATTCAATGCTCTGTGTATTGTAGCACACAGGCTTGGCTGCATTGCTGCTACAACACACCACTTATTGCACATTTCAAAGTTGACATTAATATTTTGTCTGCTACTTTACACAATCCCATAAAAAGGAATCTCTCTGCCTGAATGTAAAAACTATTATCAGGCATGCAGTTGACCAAACTCTGCCCAGATGTTGCAGTGTGGTTGCAAACTATATGTCAGCTGTTCCTTTTGCTGCTCACCATGCAGCCAGCCTGTTCATCTGGCCATATGGAAGATCCATGGGAAAAAAAGAAAAGCTATTTGTGCATTGGTATTGAAAGTCAGAATAATGCAGCCTTTAAGATTTAATGGGTACTCAAGCTGGCTTACAAATAACCTGCTTTGTCTGCATTATTTTGTCTGTGTCTTTCCTTATGAAAAACAAAGAATAGAAAAGAAAGATGAAAGATTGCAAATGCAGCTTTGTTTTGAAAGCCAAAATGCCTTACTCCCTTCAAACAACAGGGAAGGCTTCTATGTACAGGCTTCAAGCTCACACTGCACCTTGGCCCACTGCAGCAGATGAAGGCTCCTCGAAAAGGATTTCAACTCTCCACACCTCCCCGTGTCCTCTCCTCCCCCACAGACACGGATCCCAGCAAAGCCTGAGGTTCAGTCCTCCTCCTGCCTCAGGTTATCCTGCCAGCCCGCCTGGAAAGCCGGCTGTACAACAGAAATAGCAGCGGTTCCCGAGGGAAGGGGAGCACACAAATTATGAGAAATGGATATTTCCTGTTAAACAGGGTAAGGCAGAAGTTCATAATGCGATTCCCAGACAGGACTGAAGCCAAGAGGAGATCTGAGGTGGCAACTTGAGCTTTTTATCACACCACACTTGCACAGCACAACGGAGCTCACATCTCATATGGTGGAGGCTGATGTCTCGCAGGTGGGAGACCCACCAGGGCTTATGTGAACTGGAACTGCAGCTATGCCAGTGATGGGATTGGGCTGGGGAAGGAGCTCTCGGGGGCTTGGACAGCCCAAATTTAAGCAGCCAGATTGGGTACCTACAGACTATGCACTCTGGGAAGCAACTCAGCATGCCTCAGTCGGGCTGGTGTCAGTACTCGCACACCTACAGCACCTCTTGGAAGCCTCTCTTTAACCCTGTGGGCTGTTCGGGCAGTCTAGGCTCATAATTTTGGCACTAAATTCACAGCCTAAAGCTAAACTGCACAAAACCATTTTCTTCTTTATAGAAAGTGACTCACCATGTCAAAAGTCTGTGCTTCTAACACCAAGGACCTGCAGGTACCAAATTCTCTTAGATGCAGCCTTCAACAGTGCACAGCTGGGGAGGGGGGTCCTGCAAGAATGTCTTCGCACGCACGAGCACCTGTTTGTATGTAGTTATCTGCTTTGCATGTGAAAGAATGAGCCTGTGCATGGCTACACGGGCGCAACTTCAGACGTTTGATAATTTGGCCCTGGCTGCGCTGTCAGCTGCTGTCACTTTCTGTTTAGCGCGGCGTTCATAAGGCAGCAGCTAATGGGGCGGGAGCACGAGGAGGAATTCTGGCAAAGACAAGTTGCCGGGATATTTATTTGGCCATCCTTATGTAAAAGAGTGCAAAAATGGAGCAGTAAAATATTGTAAAACTTAAGCTGATACTTCCACTAATTCAAAGTGGCAGTTTTTAAATAGGGTTGCTTCTGTTTGTCACTTTCAATCATAGAATGCTGATAGTGGTACTTAGAAGGACTTAATAGTCTTAAGAAAACAAACTGTCCCCCTCCCCCCAGACCAGAACAAACAGAGCCATATTGTCATGCCTTGAGATACATCGAGTGTGCCGTGCGGGGGGGGGGGGGGGGCGTGCGCTTCCTCCTCGTCCAACACAAGCGAAAGTGACAACTTGTCAACTCTCTCGTCCTGTTCACTTCGCATCCTGCTCCGTTTCTTGTGCTCTCTTGCCTTTCCCTGTCTGCTCTTCCCGTTCCCACACCCGGTCTTCAAAAGAAAAGGGCTCTCTGGTGTCGGCAGCTTTTAACTGCATTTTATTTGTGCACACCCTTTTCCTGAATTAAAAATAACTCCTTTCCCCCACTAGTTTTCATGTATCCACAGGACTTGTACCTTAACTGAAGCAAGGCACAGGCATGACTTAGGCTTACTCAGGGAGGGGAGGCATCCTTGCAGGTAAGGAAAGCCAGAGTAGAAGATGTAGTGCCTTATCCCCTCCACACAGGCCAAGCTGGAAACAAGCAGCAGACCTGCTGTGAAGTGGGAGGCTCCTGTGCCACATCCCTTTTCCCAGCAGCAGAATGAGTCCCTGCCATTTGCAGTTGTTATTTGCAAAGCCAAGAAAGTTGCGCGCAAAGCCCCCCCAGGTGAGGGCCGGGGCTTCGGCTTCATGCACAACCCTGATCTTTCTAAAGGGTCAGTGATGTGCTGCCTGTTCAGGTTTATGCTACGTGTGGACCGTTGGCCAGCAGCAGCCATAATACCAGAAGCGTACTACATTTTCCATGTACCCACTTCTTATTCTTCATTACACACCCTTGTCCCCTCACTCTGGCCACAGCAAATTGCAGATCCAGTGCCTTCTCTCAGCAGCAAGCAGAAGTGACAAATGAAACAGCGAATAAATTTTATTTTCTTTATGCTGGATGGACTTCCCAGATCGTAATGAGGGAGGTGAGGCTCTGATCTACCCGGAAGGACACGCACAGGTAAAACCTCTCGAATATCCTTTGTCAGCTCCCTCCACAACTTGTTTAGCATCGCTGCCCGAATGACTTTGCCCAGCAAAGGCAACAGAGTCAAACGCTAGAAAGGACTGCGTGGGAAACCCTCAGGCAGCAGAGGGGCATGGGGAGGGGGGTCCCTCAAACACTGCCAAGGAGCTGTCGCAGTACAGAGAGCATGTTGGTAGGGCTGGAGAGGGACTACACAGCCAGGAAACAAGGAGTTCACCTGCGAGAGGAGATCGGGGTCACTCCAAATCTCTTTCACATCAAACCTTTTTGCCTAATAAATAAACAAGTAACAAAAAGGCTGTACAGTTTAACAAAATTTTCATTTGAATCAGAACAGAGAGAGGCAGATTTATATTCCAGAGTGAAACTAGGTCTAATAGCTAAGATAAGAAAGCATGTGTGTGTGTGTGTGCGCGTGCGTGTGTGCAAGTCCAGGAGGGGGAGTCAGATAAGAAAGGACAATTAAGTTCTTGTGTGAAAGTAGTTAAGCTTTCACATCAGCTTAAGCTGTCATCTTAAGCTCACTCTGTCAGAATTATTGCTGTTTATTCATAAGACTACTAAGGAACAGATGTTCACCTGGCCAAGCAAACCTCCTGAAAGGAAGATATCCATATGTGACAGCAATCAGAGTGTGCTCTGATTCTTAGGAAAAAAGTTTTATTTCCTGGTATTGGTGGACTGTTAGTAAAAGAGTGGGAGGGAGAAAATAAAAGGTAGGTGGAGGAGCTGGAGAGGGAAAACAAAGGGAGGGAGTGCAAAGACACAAATAAGAACCAAGGTGAAATTATAAAAGCTAGAAGGAACTCATGGACATTTCTTGAACATCAGTAAAAGCATTTGTGAGGACAATAGCTACACAAGAGACAGGATAATTAAAAGAGCACAAGCAGGAAAAAGAGATTAATTTCTTTTCATAGTTTCTTTCTTCATGTTGTTTCAAGTTAGCAGGCAAAATGTGCAAGCAGTGTCCGTTCTTCTCTACTTCCTAATGCGTTTTCTTTGCTTAGCCTTTTGTCTTATTTATCTAATGGATTTAGAGCATTGGCATCCTTTTGTGTCGAAGTTTCCTGAATCAGCCTGTCTGCTACAGCCAGGGACAGGCACATCCTCCAAACACAGTCCAGAGTATAAACCAAAGAAAACACAACAGGCAAGAAAGACATAGACTCATGGGTACCTTAGAGGTAACAGGAGTTCCATTCTGTTTAATTTCTAGGGGGCTGCTCACAGCAGCTTGGGGCTGTTTGGGGCATAAGCAATCAGAGCAAGTAGAAGAGCAAAGACTCAGCAGGGAGCTGGGAACAAGGGAGGCAATACAGGGCTGAAGAAAGATTATGGGCACCTGCTCTAACGGGGGTCCTGCTCCTTCTGAACTCACCATCTGGCAGCTCCAGAGGTGCAGGGCCGAGGAGAGCCTAAGAGAAGGTTCACTGTTCGGCACTTCTTGCACAGCAGGCAAGCAGGAGATAAGCCTTTGCCCCACTGGCAACAAGTGTTTGGGGCCTGAATAATACCGTGGGGAAGATGCAGTGACCATGTTCACACTTGGAATATTTTTAAATGAAAAAGGCTTATTATATTATGGCATTGCATAATCATCCCTGGAAGAAACTCCCTCTTCAATTACTACTTTGCAAGAATCCTATTAAAAGGCAATAAGCCAAACTGTAAGTTAATGTTGAGTGGTTTTTTTCACCCAGCCAGGTCCCCTTGTGTTCAGAGCAATGGGCGACAAAACTATAGCCTAAACCACGTCAAGCTGTTCTGTACACTCTCCAGTCACTCGGATATTCCTTCTGCTGGAAAGATCACTAATTATTCAGTCAGCATTTGCCTGAATAAGGCCTCAAGATTTGGTCCAAAGACAGCAAATGTTCCTTCTTGATTATTTTTGCAAATTAAATGCAAAGAATTTAGAAAGAGAGCATACGAAGCTTATTTGTAAGACAGATGTTAAACAGACTAGCAGCTTCCCAGTATCCCTCTAATACTTATCTCCAGTACCAAAATATATTTCCTTAGCCTTCATAATGATACAGGAGTACTTAGGACTTTATTGATAGTATCCTGAATGGCTTTACAGGTCAAGAAGCATTGAATTATTTACGCTACTAATAATATTTTACATCAAATTCATGTCATTTTGGAGTGGACAGAATTTTTCAATTAATTAATTTGTTCACTGAGAAATGCAGTTTTGAGTCAACCTAAAGGATTCATTAATATAAAGAGTCTTAAGTGGGGGGAAAAAAGGAACATTTTGGAAAAGTGTTTTTTTTTTTTTTTTTTTACTTTTCTTTTTGAGGCAATATTTTGAGCTAAAGGGAAATGCTCTTTTTCATTTAAAAAGGGATTTTATTTTTAAATGTCTCATTTTGAAATTCAAAAAAAGTTTTAACATAATTTTTAAGAAGAACATCTCTTGAATTGGCTGACCTAAAATAATACTTTCTATCTTTTGGGGGTGCTTGGACTAATAACTGAAAAAACCAGGTTCTCCTACAGCTCTGAGCCAGTCGAACCTTTGAGCTGCCTTGGGGCAGGTTTGTAACTTCCTTATGGTGAGCTCAGGGTGCCTCACCTCAGCAGCAACGGGACAGATGTGCACCCAGTCCCTTCCCCCACCATCCAACCTACTTCACCTGCTGCAGCAGCCTCTGAAGTCTATGAGATATAACAACCGTTAGCGCACAAGTTAATGAACATACATTGTCTTTCTTCCCAGCCCAGCCAGCAGCAACAGTCATAATAGATTTCAAGATATGGCATATCAGAATCATAAAGCAACTATTTGTTAGCCCTGGAGTGAAGTCAAAATATTACTCAGCAATGTTAGGAATAGCAACTGGTATATGAACAATATTAGGACACTAAAATAGATTTATTAACTTTTGCTTAAAGTGCATCTAGCCTTCTGAAAAACAGTTATGTAAATAATGAGGCATTCTGTATAATTTTTTCTCATTGTGTGCCTTCCATATGAGCCTTTGTTCTGTTTGCAGACCCAAAGATGATTTTCCTAATTGCCAACTCTGCCCTTTCATCCTAAGACTTGAAAATCTAGCTGCGATCTCTCTGCTATTAAGAATCAAGAGCCTCAGCAGCGGTAAGGTTTCAGCTGCTCAGACCTTCCTGGCATCCGCACTGACTTGGAGGCCCAAGAGAGTTCTGTTTGCTCTTCCACAGCAGCACTGGGTGTTGAAACACAAGACCTAAGTAGTCATCCTATAATTTGGCACATAGGCTGTTTTCACTATGATGAGTACAAGGCCACTGTTTTTACATGGCTGCTTTGTTACATTTTAAACCAAAGCATCTTTTTTACAGGGAATGGAAGAATACATGCTGGGTCTTTGGCTGCTATGAAGGAGCATAGTTTTACTAACCTCAACAAGGTCTCACCAGCTTACACAAGCTGAGAAACCAGCTCAGAAACCATGGGAATGGACACCACGAAGGAACACAGGAGACCTTTTTAGGCTCAAACTTCCAAACACCGTGTGTGCAATCAATTGAAGTGAGTCATTATTCTGACATGCACAGGGCTCCAACAAACTCCAAGACCCATAATGAACTTGTCCAGGCTTAGAACATTTGACACTGAATCTGTCACAGATCAGATTACTACACTGTCCTACTTTGGAATACACGAGGACATTATCTTAGCATTCTTACATGCCCGTCTTGAAGATGATAGCCAGGGCTGTCAGCATGCAGAGGTGATGGATGATGTCTTGCTAAGGGGATGGCACTGCCTGAGGAAGAATTCCTGAGACCCAGAGATATGGACAGCGTAGATACATGTTGCTTGCAATTGTCAGCAAAACCAGAAGCTTCAGTTTATTTCTTTTCATATTAGTTCAAATAACTTGATTTTTAATTCTGGCCAGTAATCATGCAAAAATAGTGTATTTCATCTGTAGCATTATCGTAATATAAAGGATAAATATTGAAATACTGAATGCTTTCCATCGTATAACTACTACTGTATTCTCTAAAGGCTGGACTGAAGCACATCTTAAACCAATTTAAAAAGTGAGGAAACCCAAAGAAAATAAAGATGAAGTTTTTATAGTGGGGGTTTATTTAGGCACACAAACACAGATGAACTTTTGCATATCTCTGAGTCGGTATCTTTACCACGACCATTCAAACCACTGTCTTGCATTTGCCAGTGGCCCAGCTGATGCTCTGGTTTTCTCCAGCATGGAGAACTAGGTCTTATCACTTCCTGCCTGTTTTGACTCCTCTCCAACTTTGCTCCTTCCAGCAGCAATGTTTCTCGGACCATTCTGATAACACAAGGGAAGGGAAATGGTCTGGAGGAAGAAGAGGCTATCGTGGCATTTGAATTTCCCAAGGAATTTCTTCATGCAACATTTTTAAAAGCTTGTGAGCAACCCCTGTAACATCCTGGTTCTTTCTTCCTTACTGATTAGCGCATCAATGCTGGTCATTTCCTCTGTCCCCTTCCACGCCCTCATTCCCTCTTTCTTACACTACCTAATCCCTCTTTCCAACCATCTCCACTTAGCTTTGAAATTAGACCAGTTTTGCATATTTCTTCATCAAAGCCCATTTATAAATAAAGTGAAGCAAATCAAACCTAACACCAGTTCTTGTTTCATTTCACTCTTTACGCTTTCCTCTTTGTCCTGAATCCTGTCCATTTGCAAATGCTTTCTTTGATATCCCCATCAGTTCCTTATCCACTGATGTACTTCATATCCAAACTTTCCTACTGACCTAAGCAGCAATCTTTTGTGTGATGCCAGATCAAAAAGGTTTCTCGAGGATCAGATGAGTTGTATCCAGGCCTTTCCTCAGCCAGTCTTTCCTGACTTTCCTTAAAAATTCCAGTAGATTATCTCTTCTGTACACCTATGGACAGTATCTGCAGTAATTTCACAAGTCTCTCAGTCTTTTTCCTTCCTTCAGACTCTGATTTATGATTTTATTCTCTTCCAACTACTAAAATGAATCAAACCTATAGACATGCAATTTTCTAGTTCTTCCCT
This sequence comes from Astur gentilis, assembly GCF_929443795.1. NCBI lineage: Eukaryota > Metazoa > Chordata > Aves > Accipitriformes > Accipitridae > Astur > Astur gentilis. The sequence goes on along the minus strand of NC_064909.1, from coordinate 10,280,783 downwards.
GGGTATATTTTTGAACTACTAGCTGAATTTCCTGTAGCCTGTGATACTGGTACTATGGAATACACCAAAGCATCTTTCCCTTATTGCACAACTGTGTTTCTGAAGCAAAACTTACATGTTATCTTGCTGACTGCCATGCCTGTGAAGATAACCTTGAACACATTAATGGACCGTAAGCCAATATTTATCTGACATTGCAGATACCTTGACACTATAGCTTTGAGAGGTGTGGACGGCCCCATTCCCCTCAATAGTGTGTTAATGCTAAAACAAAAATTGTCAATTTAAATTCCAACATTATTAATGATTCCACTGATGATCATTTTAGCAGAAGCATCCAGCCAATGCATTTACTCCAAAATCCCAAACTGCCTCACATGCCTTCCCAGGTGCCAAAAGCTCCAACTGTCCCCTACCCAACTGCCAAAGACTTCAGCTTCCCCATGGCAACTCCTACAATGCAGTTCTGCATTTTTGTTACAACACTGAACCAAGTAGGGAGTGAACGTCAGGAAAATAGCATCAATTAAATTGATTTCAGTATCAAAATAAATAATACCAATTGTTTTATTCATTTAGGTACTTAATTGAGTAAACTTTTATATAAATTTAATTTAAACAAATCTGCTATTGAACTGCAGGCTGCTTCACCAGAAGGCTGCAGGACTAAGGACCCTGCCAAATAACTGAAGTCCAGTTTGTTACAGAGTCCAGAACAGAAATACTGCTTTAAGAAGCTAAACTCCGACATTATATGGTGCTGCTTTTTTTTTTTTTATATGAACACTTTTGATGCAGTCCACAGCAAGCTGACAAACATTATGCCACCAGAACCTTCCCACAAAGTTGACAGAGTCCTCCTGATTCACAGCAGCTAGAAATCTGTAGCCTATCAGCTATCTCCTTAGCCATGCACTCTCCTACAAACAGGGTCTTAATTGTGCCAGCCTGGGGTTATCCTACCTTTCCTGATGTTTTCTACTGAAACCAGACTGTGTCCCATCTGAACAAGTTATTTGGCAAGTCTTCAGATATTCTAATTTCTTAATAATAACTGTTCTGGCATGATCCTGATTTCCTTCAGTGTTTCTTTCTCCCCCCTAGGGAAATTTATCCTTGTTTCTGACACCTGTGTCTGCCACCACCACCTTCTTTTCAGAGCATGAGCAAGAAATGCATTGAATATTTTAAGCAGTACCTCGCTTTCCTTTCAATAATTTTTCTCTGCTATGTCTTAAAGGCCCTTCTGTCTCTTTCACAGACCCCTTTTTCCTTGTGTACTTGAAAAAAGTCATTATTTTTCACAACCTCCTGTGCAATCTTTTTTCCATTCTCTACCTTTTCTTTTCTTATCATTTTTAATACTTTCTGAACTTCACTTTGTAATCTTTCTGGTCTTCCCCTGTACTTGATGTTTAATACCTCACATATGCCTCTTTCTTACCCTTGATTACTTTGGGGTGGGGGGGGGTAGCTTGTTCATCATAGTGTGAATGTATTTCTTTCAAGCCTGCATATCAGATGGCCCTTGGGCATATATTAATTTCAGTTCTGCACATTTTCAGTTTCTCATCAATGTTCTTGTCCTCTCCATTACTTTTCTGTCAGCTCCTCCCACAGACTTCTTAAACTCATACTGAAATTCTGGAAAACTGGTTGCAAGCCCAAAAGGAATACTTATGACGATCAACACCATTGTGACCAAGTTACCCTAAATGTGCCAAGCTCTCAGCCAGTTTCATGCCTTTCCCAGGCTTAGGATCAACAGAGATCAAACTGGAAGCCCAAGCGTCTTGTGGGCTGAGGGCCCCTTCTGCCAGAGGAGGATGACCAGACTGGAGCATATCTCTGCACTGCCCTTTCTGACACTGCTGTATTCCCTCCACATATGAGGAGGCGGGCAAGTGGGCGATACACAGCTAACTGCATCAAGGCAGTAGTCTATCAAGGAGATAGACAGCTCAGTGCCTTGTTTGCACCACCAAAGTGGAGCGAAAGCAAGTTTGCTAGGCCAAGGCTGTCTCCTGCTACCTGTCCTGAGGTACTTTAGATCACCTAGTGTCAGAGCTGAAACGGGCAGTCATTTAAAGGACATTTTAAAATGTCTTTGGGTCTGCATAATTTTCAGCAATGATGTCTAGACATCCAGGGCAGAAAATTAAAAAAAGCGTATGATTAAGAATCTACCCTTTTATCTCCACTCACTCCCGTTGAAAGCAGATGTTTTGGCTATGTGAGCTGGGAACTGCTGAACAAGGCAGCAGACACGGACTTCCACACACAGTAGTTCACCTACAGCGTCTCTGTAGGTCATAAACCTCTAATCTCCCCCAGCCTCCACGTAGAAAATCCAGCACTCAGAAGTGCCATGAAGATTCACAGCCTCCCTACAAGGGCCCTGTAATGACCAAGTGGCACCCGCTGCCTGCAGCTCCTTTGTGTGTGATAGGTGGACTAGCTACCATGAAAGCGATTTCTTCTTTATAAAGTATTTTCCAATATAATAGATACTATTTTTCTTTTCAGATACCAATTTTCTTTTAATAAACACTGCTCACATGTACAAACCACAGCCCTGGCTATCTCAGCCCTTCTGAGGCTGAAGACATCTTTCACCACAACCACCCCACAACCAGGTCCTGCCTGGAGACCAACTCTGGCCTCAGAGGAGAGCGTGAGCCACTCACCTACTGCACTCCACAGCAAGGCAATGCTCAGGCACAGGGAGTAAAGGGGCACAGCTTCTACCACATGCTCCAGTCAGCACCCAGAATAGCAATGTGGCACACAGGAGTAAGTTTTCCAGTGGAAAGGATTGAAATATCTTGCTTTCTTACCCAAAGTGGGGACAGAAGAAAAAGTCATAGTCTATGCTATGTTTGCAGTGCTGAGTCAGCACAAAAACTGGGGGCCCACTCTCACTAGCATCCATTCATATAATCCTTCACAAAATAAACTTATTATGAGAATATTATATGTTTTATATATGGACACATAGAGTACAAGGAGTATCAATATCCTAACTCTTGTAAACATGTGTTGCAGTTAAGGCCCTTCTCCCGTACAGATAACACAGACTTTTTGATTTACTGTTGAGTTCAGTGAAATGGCTCAGAACACATAAACTTCATCACATATGTACATCTTTGCAAGAACAGTAAAGTTTTTTACCACGCAAAAATATTTTTATGTCATTTCTTACGGAATTTGGCACAGGATCAACTGAATTTTCAGCTTTAGAATAATGCTTATCTCCTTCCTTCTTCCTATCCTTATTTTTTTCTGTGCCCCAGATAGTTCTATGTAAAATAGGAAAATTTGAGAAACCAAATTTTTAGGCTTCAAATAAATTCTGATACTTTGAATTCTGAGACTTAATCCTGCCCCTTGTGGTTAACGTCTTGAAACATTCTCATACATACAGAAAGATAATATTTTGCACAAGCTTTCATTCAGCTTCATAGTGTACTGTACTACCAAGTAATATGGATTTTTCATAAGGAATAATTTTCTGAAAGCTGCCTCCCATCTTTTTCCTAGAGTTTCCATGTGAGATATCACACCACATCTATTCCCTAAGATTAATTTTATTGATGTGGTTTATAGTAGCCCTTTCCTGGGAACTCCAGCCACAGATTAAGTCCATTTGTACATAAATGCAAGAAGGAACATAGTCCCTACCCCAAAGTCCTCACTCTCAATTAAGCTGGGTGTGGGGACAGACAATTCAGAGATGAGTAGGTTTGAGTAATGAATAGATATAACATAAACAGGAGTCTGGCATAAAAGCAGAACCTTCTTATCAGCCTAAGAAGTGTATTGAAAAAAATAATCTTCAACTGAGGTGGCATCTTGCTGCATCCTGGGACCGAGGTAAGAGCCAAGTGGAAGGTGGTTGTTGAGAGAGATGCAATATGGGTCATGTTTGACCTGAGCGTGGTTAGAAAAGCCCTACTCACTGTCACATCTGCAAACCCTCTCACAACAGAAGCAGAAGATGACAGTGAAGTTCCTTCAGTCCTTATGGCATGCAGAAATTCCCCATTTTTCCTAGCTATTCTTTTTTGTCTCTTACAAAGTTCAGATTGAGCCCTAAGGGCACTAACAAAGGAAAAAATGCTTCACAGCATTTTCCCCTCGCTATTGCTTTGGGGTATGTGTAAAATGAGATCAAGTCAGTGCTACATGAGGAGCATTCCTAATTCACCGTGCGGTCTGCGGACAGACTTGCATTTGACAATTTATTGCATTTTGAACAGACGCCCTGTGAAGTGAATGCAGGAGACACTCTCCTCACATCGGCTGGGCATTTGCCATACAGTCTTCTTGTAGGCTGGGAGACAAGAGGGAAGATTTAGTTGTCTGCCTTTGGCTGCCTCCACCCTGAAAACTGTGAGAAGCCTGCTTGTGAGGTGTCTTCTTGCAGAGAGCAGCTTTTGCTGCTGCTGGCTGCCCTCCTCTTTCCGATCTGCCCCAGAAGCAGGGGAGGTGGCAATGCAAAGGCACAGGCATGCCCCTACTGACATCACTGCCTCTGGTCTTTATAGACATGCTTGTAAGACTTCATCGTGGTAGAAGGCTGCCTTTAAAAGGTCAACATAAGTAATACCACCATGTGCTGAAGTGATGAGCAATTGCTGGACTGTGCTAAGCAAATGACGGTCTCAAACCTTAAATCTGTAGGACAGGGTCTGTATTTGCAGTTGCAGATGAAGGTAAGGCATGTCCCTCCCATAACAAAAAAGTATTTAATGCAACAAATTCAATGCATATATCTTGACTGAAACCCCTCAGATCAGAAAGCCACTGACAGCGTCTAGTCACAGACATTGCTCAGGAGAATCTGCAAGCAAAGGGAATCCCTGTCTTGTTCTGATCTGGTTATCCACATGCTGCTCCTCTAAGGTAGGCCTTTTATCACTGTTTTCAGAAGAGAGGAACAGACATGCACAGGAGTTTCCAAAGTCATCAAGGAAAACTGTGAGGTAGCAGGAATTGGATCCTGGAAACAGTGTCACATTCCCCACGTTCTGTTGCGAGTATCTGTGGCATTACAATCGCTTTACACTTTTTTCTTCCTCCCCCCCCCCCCCCCCCCCCCCCAATTGTTCTCCATTTGCAAAAGGCCCGCTTAACTTGTGGATTCACAGGTTTTTAAGGCCAGGAGAAACTACTGTGAGCCACTAATCCGTGTTTTTAGGAAATCAGAGCACTTCAGTCAGCAGTTCCTGCAGCAAGTCCATGGCTTTGGCCAGAACACAGCTTTTAAAAAGACAACCACCATTTCTTTGGTGTGTTCTGATCACCTCTTTTGATTAAAAATTTGTATCCCATTTCTATTCCATATCTATTAAATATCTAAGTGGCCATTAAAAAGAAACTGTGAACTTGATTGGCCCAAACAGATATTAAATTCATAAATTAAGTAAGCTGAAGTAATTGTGATGAAGATTTGATTTCCCCATGTTAATGTAAACAATGTTTACATTAAAGTTGTCTCTTTAATTTTATCATCACATTTAGAAATCTAGAGGTATTTTAGAACAGTTACATATAATACTATCTAGTGCTCTACTTTTAATAAAGAATTTAAGGAGCAGACAAATGATAGACAACTCAGAAATGAAACTGGATATTGACATACAGTGAAATTTCTACACTGGATCTCCTCAGAGAATCAGTTTCTGACCTGCTATTTGGAACGCAATAGCTTTAGAGAGGTCTGCCTCTAAAATCCTGCATGATTATTGCACCTGTTTTGTTATTAAACAAGTTATTAAATCCATAGTGTTTTACAAACCACAAAAATTACACTGTTTCAACATCTACTACCCTGATGCTGAAAAGGGTCCTGGTGTTTGTTGCGTATTGGGGAGCTACATTACTACTGTACCAGGCGAACATGAAGTGAGTATAAGCAGGCAAGGCTCAGAAGTTATTTTAATAGTGCTGTTATCTGTCAAAAAAAAAAAAAAAAAAAGATATAATCTTATTTCAGAAATAAGGTAAAATTACAGCATTACAGATTGTCACATAATATGCAAAGACCTTCCACCCTGCAATAGCTAAATAAAAGTTAGTCCTCAATAAGCAGGGGTGCCTATTGTCCCACATTATTTAGCATGCTGGTGATTCCTTCCCTAGCTCAGGTATATCTACACAGTGCAGTTCAGACAAAATCTAATCAGTTTTGCTGAATAAGGATAGATTTCTGAACTGAAGCCAACACATAGTTTAATTCTCACATTTACAGCTATCACTAAAGTGTCCATGTCCTGTGACTATCATGCAGCTAGCTGCCTGTGACAAATAGTTGTCCATTATTTGGAAAGCAAGCTAAAAGGTATAGGGAAAGCTCATCAAAGAGTCAAAGCATGTTGCATCTGCAGTTAAAACATTTTAAAGGATCATAGTTATTAGAAATTCAAGTTTTTCAAGTATTAAAAATAAATCTTTAATTCCCCTACAGATTCCTAGTATCCAGAGTATTTTATAGAAACATCTGGATAAAGGAATAAAGGCAAATCCATTGTGTTTCTAGACATTCCTGGAGCACTGATGTTCTTGAGATTATGCTATTGGATTACTGGTATAAAAATAATAAATATTTTCAGTACTTAAAGCTGTAATGCTTTATGTTGGATTTGGATTTTGGTCTCATTTTAGTAAAAGGTGGACGGAGATTCAGAGTCTCTTCCTTAGCCAGAAGGATGTAGAGAGTTTATTGCTTACTGACCTATATTTTTCCCCTCTACAATAGTAGAAAAGTTATTTAGCAACTTCCCTGCCCTTCAGTCAACCTTTCAAAATAGCTGTCAAGACAAAAAGTGGTTAAGCCTCTGTTCCTCATTCCCATGACATATGAATGTGAGGGTTTGTTAATCTATGCTAAGAACGCAGTAAAATATCCCGATCTGCACAAGATGCATTAATTTGTGTTTATTGGTTTAAATGGAGGGCAATAATGCATAAAAAAAACCCTGGGTCTCACATGGAAGGGGTGAGAGAGGCACTGAAGTGAGATCTTTGGATATGTTTTCACAAGGTTTTGCAATATTACAAATATATTTTCTACAGGTCACTAAGCTAACCGGGAACTTAATGACATAACTGGCTCAGGCTCCTGTTTGTTAACAGAAAATGTATACAACCCTTGCCAGAGGTCCAAGGATTAAACAGTTATAAACTTCAGACTGTGCCCAGAATGTCACTCCACCATAAACATATGGTACAGTTACGCACCCACCCTGAGCCTTTCCCTGCCTGAGAGGTAAGCACAAGGTGCCGCGGCACAGAGCAAGCTTTCAAAGCCCCATTTGTGCAAGGTCTTCACCCTTCCCCCTTACCAGTTCTCTAGGGAGCAGCAGTGTGTTGTGGAAAGTACTGGTAACCAAAGACAGCAATGCAACAGCCTAAGCCCGATGGCTCCAGCCCAGTTCTTTCACTTTATCCCCTTTACTGTTCCCTCTCCTGTTGTTGCCTTTTTTTTTTTTTTTTTAACATGCAAGTTGCCATGAAAAATTTGTTAATGAAATATTTGCTTAGAAGTCTGCTCTGGGCTAGGCTGATAACCTATCTGTGTTTGAGTTTGGCTTCCCATATTCTAAATACTCATCTTCTCTCTGTTTAGCTTATTGATTGGTTTGGCAGGAAAAGCAGCCTTGTCATCAGTGACCAAGGTCAAACCAAACAAAAAGGGACAGGAGGGGAAGAAAAAAAAAAAAAAAAAAAAAAAAAGAAAGAAGAAGTTGGACGGATGAGCTCAGCAAGACAGGAGTGGAATATCTGACCTCCCACAACTTTTCTTCAGGAGATGGGTCCTGGTCTGCCCAGGGGCCTGTCGGCTTTCACAAGGTCACAAGAAATCGCTGGCATCATCACAGCCAGGATTTGTAAATCATAGGAGAGCGTAGAGCTGGGAGTCAGGCAGAACCGACAGAGGGAAAAGGTGGACACAAACACACCAAGGCTGGGTCCAAATGCCCCTAGGAATTTGTCCCGAGACTCTGGTGCAGAGCACATGGGGTGCGGAGTCAAACATCTCAAACATCTAAAATTAGAAGCTTAAAGCCCATGTCTACATATGCAAGCAAGAGTCACCTGTTCCCAGAGGTGCCTGAAGCTCTGTTTCAGGGAGCATGGCAGCTGCATGGAAAAACAGGAGTTGGTTGTGGGTTTTTTCTTTTTTTTTTTTCCTTGAATGTGACTAGGTATGGTCTTACAGGTCTAAGTCTTCAAACACAGTTTACAGATTTTGGCCTCAGCTTTTCAGTTCCGCTCCTAACTTCTGGAAAGAGAAGTGTGTGGTAAATGAGTCAGGAAGTTTACAAAGGGCTAACCCAGACACATGTAAGATCTAAGCACATGCTCTCAGCAAGGCAGTGGGTACTTCCTTATCATGCCAAGTTCACCCTTATTTGGGGGGAGCCTTATTTTACCTGAATGTCCTGGTTCACAAAATGCATATAATGCCCTCATAGCTAGAAAGTGCCTTCTACCTAAAAATGCACATCAATCAATGAAAGATATCCAGAACTGTATAAAACCGATTGGAAAAAACTAAGTGTAAGTTTATGCTTCACTTTCAAACCAGCCTGCAAGATATTCCTATGTTTACGTAATTTAGTGTGAACGGCAGTGTGCAATTTCACAGAAGATATGTGAAACTACAACAGTGAAGGTTATATCATGGCTAAGCAAACTGAGATCAACTGTACTGTACTGTGGTACCTTACAGTACAGAAAATGTACATTCTGGTTGTTGCATACGGTACAGCTGAGGTTTTCTGAAAGGAAGCTGCAACAGAATAGACCAGCTAAATAAAATACCTGGCAATATTGTTATCTGGTACAATACATTAATGTTAGTGGCTTTACAAATGAGTAAGAGGGTGCCAAAGGCTAATAATTACCTGACATGAACTAACTGTTAAATCCTGCAGTCTTTACTCAATATTTATATAGTTTTGACTTGTGGGGAGTTTAGCTTGATAAATGTCAGAGTAAAAGAAGTAGAAGAGAACTAAATCTATTCCCAAGTTTCTCTTTAATCTTGTTACTTTCCTTCCCACTAAGGAACTAATTCAGTGATCAGTGTTATTCATAGTATATTGGAAACATTATTTCAGCAGAAGTACTTCATAGTTTATAGCACATGACTATAGCAGTTAAGAAATGCAGCTTCACTGGGCCAGCCAGACTGATGAGAGAGAGAAGTCCCACTTCCTACCTGCGAGCATGGTCTCATTAACAAACTGAATTAAAAGGGTCCTCACCACAGCAAAGAAAACAGATGCAGAAAGATGCTGCTTGTCTATAGAAGGTGGTGCCAATTTATCAAGGAAACAATTCTTCTTTCCGCATCCCAACCCATATTCCATAAAAAAGACCTCCTTTCTCAAGGAATGCAGAAAGCAGAACAATCTTTTTACACACAAGGTACTGGAAACAAGGTTAGCTGACAACTCTCTGATTTGCATAAGCAAAGGCCAAAGGCTGTACAAGTACATAGACCTCTATTTTTAGCAAGAGCAAGTTCCTTCGGTGGACGAACACTGAAACACATTGCAGAGGATGATTTTAAGTATGGGGTGCAGGGAACATCTCTGAAAATCAGGCCCTGTCAAGATGCATCATTGGGAGCTCTCAAAATCACTAGTTGTTCTTCATCTTTTGGGGCGGAAGGACCTGACTGCCCCAAAGGGTTGCAGGAGGAACCTCATGAGACGATTTCAAAGGCCTCTCTAATAATCTGGGCCTATGTGTATGGTGCTGATTTCCACTGCAGGAAGATTTACTCAGGATTACCCAAAGAAGATGGAAAACTGGGTAACAAGATCAGAAGAAATGTGATGTCCCTAAATAAACCAAGGCTCTGGTGTCTGACATGTGGATTTAGCTGCCCTTCGCCAAGAGTGCTTTAATTTGTATCACTGTAATCGGGTTAAGAATTATTGTAGCCAAAGTAATTAGCAGAAAGCTACCAACCAGCTTCTTGACACAGAAAGCAAACGGGTTTCTCCTCCAAGTGTCTGCCCCCCTGAGGGCTGGGAGGTAAAGAGCAGGAGGAGGGAATTAGGGGTGACCTTGCATTAACGAACAGGAACATGCTCCTGGATCAATGGGCAAACCTGGCATAGCTCAGAGAGGAAGCATCAACAGTGTCATCGAAGTATCTCTGATATCCATGGGGGTTTCGCAATGGATGCTTATGCAAAAGAGGTAAACACAAATGAGGCTGGTGCAACAGAAAAAAAAGAGCTACAGGAAGAGAGAAAGAAGGTGTGAGGGTGCAAACAAAAAATAAACAGAGAGATTGCTGTGGGATGGTTTATTTAAAGAGCCCCTACATTTGTGTTATTGGATTAAGCATTTTGACCAAAGTTTGTAGAATTTATTTTGGCCAAAAATGACTAATATGAATATTGGCCTCATGCCTGAATAAAGGAATGTAGTTTCTCTCTCTAATCAGGTTGCAACAGATAAAGGCTAAATAGAAATGAGTAATTCACCGTGACTCAATATTACATAGGCTGTATTTTAAGAGCTGAATTTCAACTACATTTCTGTTCTTTATTTCAAGCTGTGCTATCTTTCGCTCACCCTCACTATACTGTGTGTCAGCCTGGCTTGGCAAACTGGCAATCATTTTCTTCTATAAGCCTGATGTACTTTTTAGGAGACTCTGTCTTCCTGGAAGCAAAATCAATTCAAGTATTCAGGAGGCCTCTAGTGGCTTACAGTTTCAGAGGAAGTTTCCTCTGAAGCTTAGTCTGTGAAGCTAGGAAAATATACAGAAGGGCAGGGAAACAAAAGGGACTCCCCACTTGTTGATTAATGCCATTGACAATAAATAGCAAAACTTGGTCTCTGACTTCAGTATCTAGGAATCTGGCCTTTAAGGGCTGAGATACATTTACACAAAACACTCTGAACGTGCAGAGGAGAACAATTGGGTCTCACGCTTGTTGGTGTTTTACATGTTTCTAAGCATACACTGGGAAAGAATTACAACGTGATGAACTGTATATTTGAAACAGCTGTCAAAGGAAGGCCTATGCCAGTTTCATTTTGATCCACAAATGTCGATGCTTTCTATTACTGACACTAGAATACGCAATAGGTTTCCAATGTGGTGCATGGGTACGTAATTCCCCATTTGCAACTCCTCACCCAGATCTCACACCAGGCTGAGCAGATAGGGCCGATCCTGACTGTGGTAACTGGCATCAGGCAAGCTATCTCTGTTTCCAACAGCTGAGGCTCTGGCCCATAGCCTACTATACACAAATACATAATATTACATATTAGGTGAGAACCTGGATCACCTGTATGCTATTATCACATGCAGGGTTATTAAAAAGTAAGAGAAGAGAAATCATAAAAGGAGGTGAGAGAACTGAAGTCCCACTGTTCCTCTGAGGAGTTTTGGCCTAGACAGTCAATTCTTTCTTCATCACATATGTATTTCCCTTGGCCTATTTTTATATGTCATAGGATAGTCGAAGAAATGTCCTTAATTCCCGGCACTTTGATTCACCTCCACAAACTAAGCCTTGTTGTAGGTGACTTAGCAACCATGTGATCCACCTATTATTAGAACCGAGTTAGCCCTCCAACCCCCCAAACTCCTGCCTCCCCTTGTCCTTATATATATCTGTCTCCTAGCAGAAAAGTGGCACATGACCTCCTATCCTCAAGAATACTTGGCACAAGGCCCTGCTTCTCAGCCGAACCTATTGTTCTAGGAGAGAATGACACAGGCATGCAAGAGTCTTGCTGACACTTTTGACTTTAAACATGAAATGCCATTAATCAATCAGCTGCATCTGTTTGGAAAAATTAAGTGGCTGGAATCAAGGCAAACACGATAAATAATCCTTAGGCAAACAGGAAAGAAAATAAGGGAAGACATGTTTTTGACTTCTTGTTACTTCAAATTCGTTTGATTTGTCTTTCACATCCACCTTACAAATATTAGGCTTACTGAGTGTACAGTATTAAGATACCAAACTTATGCAAAGTACTGCCACCAAATTAAAGGTGCTAAGCTTCCAAGATATAAGTGTCTGCAATGGAATTTACACATGACATGGCAGCAGAGGGGGTCTGAATTCACAGATGTGAACCGCACCAGACTAGCAAAAGATTGTGCCCAGGCATCACTTGAAAGGTTGATTTCTCTTGCCATCCAGCAAAGTTGCAGATGTGATTTATGGTCTCAAGAACATGTTCATTCCTGCTACAAATACCTCAGAGACCCAATACTACATGGAATCATTCCTGACAGGTGCTGATATCCATCAAAATCAGCATTTACTGGAGTTTCAAACAACCCATAGTTTCTTGCAAGATGGGCACCCACACAAACAGCAGCTCAGTATTTCAGTGTGTGCTGCTGTCACCTCTCTTTGCAGGAATGAATGGACAAGTACTAACCTGCATCAAAGCCCCTTTGCAGTGCCCTAGGACAGTGTCTCTGGCAGCGGGGAGAAACAAGGGATAGCTGTGGACAAGGCATTGGGCTCAAGAGGATCCTCGACTTCCAACACAGTCTCCAAATTGAGTCTAGTGCCCCCTTCCTCCCAGCCCTCATCTGCACAGCCTGGAGTCTAGCTTTATTTGCCCCTAAAACTGGTTCAACACACAGAAGAACGGGTGTGAAACATTGCTCCTTGCTAATCAAGCAGTGTTTTAACACTTCCCCAAACCACCAGGCTCATGACCATGAAGACCTGAAAGCCTGGTTTAAAGAAGCCACAGAGAAGCCTCATCCCCCTCCTGAGCTCTGAGGCTGAAAAGCGCTACTGCCCCTGGCCCACGCAGTTTTGGAAACAAAAAGCCAACCAGTTTATAGTGCGGGCACGTGCAGAAACTGAACTGAATCCACCCATCTATTTCACACAGGCCATTAAAGGAGAGCCATTTCAATCTAGGCTGATGACACCCTCAAATTTTCATCTCACTACCCATTCCTGCTACAACTGTCTGCCCGAATGGTGTAAAGTAATGACATAAGTGATATAAATGGGTCAGAATGCTACAGGAGCTGGGGGTGGGAAGAGACACTCACAGGAGCAAAGCATTGTGAGTAAGGCCCATCTCGCTTGCTAAAACAGAACAAGAAGTATGTATTTGGCTTGACCATAACTATTTGATTCAGCTTAATCTGAAATCAGAATTTCTTTCACTTTGGGGGCTGCTTAATCCTTTTTAAAACAAGATGTCAAAATGAAAATGTCATTTTGAACTCAGCACTTGCTTTGTACTGGCTGAAATACGTAGGGGCAAAACACTTCAAATTTATGGACAAACAAACAGAAACCCACTGCGAGGAGGGAACTAATCTATAGATATTTTTGGTCCCTTACACAATCTACATTTCAGAGTGCATTTCCTGTTTGCTCAACAACAGAGCTTGTCAAACTGTACATGTTCCTGGAAAGCAGCATGTACCTATGGCTCAGCCAGTCATGGACTGATATTCAGCTGACATAAGTTTAACTTTTGGCCATGCTAGTATTCTTACAGAATGCACTTTACCTGTGATGCCTCTCTTTCCTCTTCCACCATCATATTTAGGGCAGAAACACTCTATTGCTCGCATATGTTTCTGCCATAAAAGCCACCACAATGTTCATGTTACTGATAATAATATCTAGATAAATACAGGCTTGTAGGAAGAGCTAATATCTTCTATCAGACTAGCCGATATAACGGGCAAAAGTGAACAAGTTGTGGGGTTAAGGGTCCTTCACTTATGCTAGAGTGTAAGTGAACACTAGAGAATATGCTAGAGCACTCCAGTTCCAACAGCATTGCTGCTATTGGATAGATAAATAGATAGAAACCTCACTACACAAAATGAAGTGCACATTTGAGAAGTCCGTGATCACTTCCTCCAGAAACAACAGAAAAAGGAATAGAATGACATACAGATTTTTGAAGGAAATAAAAGGTTAAGAAAATAAGTGCGAAGAGTCTTCTTTATCCCCCAAACCTTTTACATATGTAAAATGACTCTGCAATAACAGCTCTCCACAATGCCAGAAACCCAAAATGCTGTCAGTCATTCCACTAGTAGTTGCCTTTCACATTTATCAGTGGATTCACAAACTTGCTGCAGTCATGAATTATGCAACTGATTTTTTTTCAGTGGTCAGGTTGCAAGTGAGGGCAAGAATATTCAGATTTTCTAATCACCAACTTTAAATATATGCCTTTATATCAGGCACACCTATCAAGCCAGGCCTTGTCAATTTGATAGATATATGGCAAAATACACAGATCACTGAAATGAAAACGAGATCTGTCACCATAGTGTTCCAACCAAAGTAGCAACTCCAGTGAGACTAGGATGAAGCTGGACATAATACGGCATGAGTTAAAAGCGCTGATGGTACCTTAGCAGATTCCTTTGACTTTGCTGATAACGTAACCTGTTAAATAAGCTCTTTTCTGTTGGAATAAGAAGCTTGGTTTACAATTTCTGATCTTTCAAAGAGCCCATTCAGGCACGAGCCCTCTTGTATCATGGGTAATAAAACATACTCAGGGTCAACAAGTTCACTATAGGAAACAGCTAAGAGTTTAAAAGCCAGATCCTGAATCCCAGCAGAGGGTGACATACCTATGCACTCATCACTGCTTTGCCACAGGTGCTTCACAAACTTCATCACTGCCACAGAGCTCTTCTAAATACAGGAAAACTTAGGTTACTCCAAGTTTAATTTAAGGGAAAAAACTTCCCCAATGGATACTAAATCAATTCAACTACTGCAGTAATCATCTCCCTTTAAGTTTTACAGGGCATTTGAGTTTTTTCCTTAACTTGTTGTAGTTTTAAATTCAGAGTTTATCAAGCCAGTTATTTCTAAATGTCCCATGTTGTGCTCATGGGAGCTTTGAATGAACGCATTGAGACTCAACAGTAAAAAAAAAACAAAACAAAAAAACAAAACAGTAAAAACTTTTGCCATGCTTGTTATCTGACATATCTGCATAAAACTAAATGTCCAGCTAATGACACAGTGCAGTCCCATACAGACAACAGGAGCAGTCATCAATTCCATTGTGTTTAAAATGTTTGGCACATCAAGCCAAGGGACCTCTTTAAGAGGCAGAAGAGGTTTTGGGGTGCCTAACATGCTAAAACATGAAGCCCAAGATAGATTGGTGGCAACTCTACTATTGAATGACAAGAGACAAAATCCTCAGTCGCCTCATGGAAAAGACATCTAAACATGCCATTTTTTTCAAAGCCATCCTTCTGGAGACAGCTAGCTTGTGATGCACATAGCGATAATTAAACCTTTAACAATCAGTATCAAGTTCCATTAAGCGTGGCTGGACTGTGCTGCTTTGCAATTAAAGTTATGTCGGAAAATAAAAGAGTCTTCTAGAATCATATAGGGACCAGGTTTCATTCTCACTTACAGCAGTTTTATCTAGAGGCATTTCCATCATTTTCTCTGGAGTCACTCCAAAACTACGTGAGATTAATGAGAAGGAAAAATAAATACAACAGTAGAAACACTGACTTGTAGAAACTTCTACCCCCAGACTGGCAAGGCTGTTTTTTGCCTTTTGGAAGAGCTGTGGTGATATTTGTCATCCTTTCTCAGACCTGAATCAAGGCCCTACTGGCAGGCATAGACTGACAGGGAGGACATATAGAGACATCTTCTGGGCTGCTACAAGTCAGCAAAGAGAGAACTTAGACAAGATGAATCAATGACTCAGATATTTTTGCAGTCTACAGACCTTTCAGACATATTAACCCCACAGGAATGGAAATTATTCCTGTGCTCCACAGGGATATACCTGGGAGCTGTAAGATGAAACCAGGAAGTCCAACAGTGAGAGGAAACTTTCCAAGTACCATGAGCAGAAGTGACCAAGCTACCCTAGTTCTTAGTCATCAGCTGAGACAGCAATACAGACTGTTTAAGAGTTTTTATTCCAACCCAGTGACGGAACAAGCCATGTTAACATGTGGTATTGAGAAGGTCTCTTCTTATTTACCTCAGCTGTAATTTATGCTTACATGCTGTATTTTGCTATTAGGGCAGGTTAATGTGTTTTTCCTTATCATTACAGTGGGCTACTTCATTAAGCCTCAGTAATCCAACTCTCTTTGCTTGCAAGTTCACGCTCTGAAGCTGAGCAAAAGACCTGGAAGGAGAGCACTGGAAGGTTGGCCGCTTGAGACTTTTAAAATTAAATTACAAAGAGCATCACAAAATGCAAGGTAAGGAGCATTGTACTGGCAGAGATGGCCTGAGTGATCTAACAGGTCTTTTCCATCACTAACATCCCGTGTCCAGGAACAACCCATTTAATTCCAGGCCAGTCATTTATTATGACAGAGAAGCAAAGTAGAAGGACATATATTCTACTGAGGAAAACAGTATTTTATTATGCCAACTGAACTCAGAGGACAGGCAGTGAAAACATTCTTTCATTTTGTACCATTAGCTCAGCCAGGCCTCTGCAATGTAACATTCTGTCACTTTCTGTGGATTAGCTCATTTACAAAAACGTGCTGTTTTACTGAAATTAGCACAGAGAGAATATTGCACTTCTCGAGCTGCTGCAGCATAACTGTTTGTCAGTAGATTTATGTAATGGATTGTTTTCCTGCAATCCAGGATAAGGGAAATACTTAAACAATAACTGCCACGGGGAGTGTGGACAAGGCAATAATTACTTTCCATGGTGTTAATAAACCTCAAGGCTACTGGCCAAATTATATTCACACTGAAGGAGATGTCTATGGAGATTACATAGGAAATTTTAAGATAGACATGGGTCAGGAAGCCCATCTAGGTCTGCTTCCTCTGTTACATTAACAGGCACCCCCCCCCACCACCACCCATAACTGTTCCCAGCAAGGTTTTTTTTAATCAAATACTGTCTAGTCTTCACTAGTTCCCTCTTTGGTATCCTCTGCTGAGTGACTTGCTTAGTACACCAACTAGGAGCAGCCATTATTTTGTTGTTACTCTTTTGTTTCCTGCTCAACTTTTAGTTTATAACGTTTTAGCTGGCAAATTGGAACTTCTGCTCCACAGAAAATGCCTCATTTCTGTAAAAATAAAATTATTTAAGAATGATTGAAACACTTCAAACCTGAGTGGTCCTTGGAAGCTCAAGTCTGTAGCTCAACTCAATCATCATTTCCATGAATGCTGTGGTCCCAGTTGTCTGCCAGCCCTAGCAGGCCATGCTGGAGAGCCCCACATCCCTAAGATGCAAGTTGGGATTTTTCAGGCTTCCAAGGCTCCTGTCACAGCAGCAGGCATAAGCCTCGGCTAAAATTAGAGCCTAGAGCTTTGGAGCAGCAGGGAGCCAAAAAGCAGACTCAAGGCCTTCCGATGGCTGTAAGATTCAATAGTACCTCATGCTGGTGTTTGCATAAGTAACACACACAACATAACTTTCTGTTTGCAGTTGGACATCTCCAGATGTACAACTTGTCATAGCAAACAGACAGACCCTATGCCTGATGCAGACCTCTCCCTTCTTGTGGAGGTCCCTCCAAGGGGATGTTCACACTTTGACCACTAGTCTGCAAGACATTTCTGTGGAAACCTGTCTTCACATCCCCATTCTCTTTCTTTTGTAGCAGAACCAACCAGGAATGAATTTACTGATAGTGACACTAGTGCAAGTCTGGAATGAAATAAAAATCAGGTCCTCTGTACCATCCTCTGAAAGTTATGCCATGCAGTTTACTGACAGATAAAGCTTTGTCTCTGCTGGTAAATTAAAAGTACCTCAGACCATTCACTGGCACTGAGGCCAACTGGCATGAAACAGATTGCATCTATGCCATTAAACTCTCCTTGTCTCCAGAACAGGGTGGCTGCATCCAAAATACCTACTGGGAAGCGTCTCTGGGCTGTGCTAACTCCTAGCCATGCCAGGGAATTGTTTGGAAAGCGGTAGGTGACAAAAGACAAAGCTTTTTCTAATAATTTAACCATATAAACAAGTAGGTTCCAGTGCCTGGTCCTACAACCTAGCACCACCTGATTTATTGGGATAGACTGGCCTATCTGTAATCTACCCAGGTCTCACACATGCTAGTATTAAGCAGCGCAAAGCCACCAGTTGCTCTGTTTGCCCACATCACCAGTGAGCAGGGCTTTAAAAGGAGATTGTCAGAATTCTCAGTATGCTGGGACTGGTTATGCCCATAGAGGTCTCCAAGAAAATGTGATTCTAATTTAAAAGCTGCGTCAAATAAAAAGTTGTAACCAAAATTGAGAAAGGATATTGTGAGCTACATTCAACTGAGGCAATTGACTTAGACCTTCCCTCACTACAGGAATGACTAATCACACAAGTATTTGTGGGACAGAGCACATTACCCTTGTTCACATGAGTGAGCACGCACTAGCTCACACATGTCACCCCCACAGGAGCAAATAGGAATAATCATGGGAAGAAACAGAGCCAAAGTAAGGGCTATGTGATCTGGTGGTACAGACTCCACCTAACTGCAGTGAAGAACATGATAAAAATCCTGTTGCCTTATCAAATCTAGGCTGGCTTTCTCTTTCATCTAAACTGCCCAAGTAAAAGGAGGATCCATTCATGACTCTCTCAACTCTGTTGCATTCTGTGTTGTGCTGCTGGAGCAACTACCTTCATACCAGCTGACAAGTGAGTAGAACAAAGCACAGCTGCTTCCTATTCCCAGGACACTCCCTGTCTTCCGCCTTATGCAGGGAATGGAGAGAACACCTGGTGCAGGAGGCAGGTCCAGTAACTCTCATCCTTAGAGATTCTTAATTTTCAGAGAAATTCTTCACTAGAAATTGTCAGACTATAGCTGAGAAAGGCCTTAGGACAAAAAATAATCTTGCCTCATAAGTCTAGACTGAGAAAACAGCTCCGGAAACCATAGGGAGATTTTATAAGGGCCTTAGGAACAGTAAAATGACACATAAACGTACTCAAGAGTATTGCATCAAACTCCATTTTCCATTCATTGCAGCAATACTGACTTGCACCAGCTAAGAATCAAGCCCCAGTCATTTTCAAGAAAAGATCTTTTCTGTGAATAGCCAGGAACATCTGTAGAAGGTAAATAGCAAAATGCAACACTTTAAAGGTAATTTGACTAAAGCTTAGAGGTATGTTTCTTACTTTCCTATCATGAGAAAGTTCCCTATACACATTCATATAGTCACAATTATTTCTCAATGAGTAAAAAAATCTTGGCTTGAAGTCCTGGTGGTTATCAGTACCATGGGAAGTCATCATTGCCTTAAACATATTCCCCACAACAGTTAAGTATTTCCCTTATTTCAGGACTGCAGGAAAACAAGACATACGTAAACTGAGTAACTTAAAGCTAGCTGTGACTTCAGAAGCATTTTATAGTCTTTTCACCCACATTTGGCAAAATAAAGTTCAGTTTCCAGACAAACTGGTTCCCAGTGAGGCCACAGGATGCTGCACAGAAGCAACGCAGATGCATTAGTAATGGCCCGAAATAACAGACTGGTTTTGCTTTCAGTTATCTTCAGTTCAGCTGGCACAATGATAAGACATTCTTTTTCTCAATTAATATCCCATCCTGACACTGTTTGCTAGTCTTCAAAGGTCACAAGGCAGTCCTGTGTCAGCCTGACACCTTCCCCCCTTCCCCATATTTCTTCTTCCTCCCTGGGGAAATTTATGTCTGCCTGTGGCATCTGTCCCCTGTCCTCCTTTTGTAAGTATCAAGCCACAGCATACATTACATTTAAAAATGTTTTCTGACAATAAATTACCTTTGCAATGTCTTAGAGGCCTTATGCTCTCCTTCACTGACCTCATGGCCCTTACACTCTGGAAACATTTCTCATTATCCATATTAACCTCCTGTACAATTTTCCTTTCATTCTCAGCCTTTGCTTTCCTTATCACTTTTTTGGACTCTTAATTTCATTCTGTAATCTGTCCAGTCTTCTTCTTTCCCTGGTGTTTTATACCTTATGCTTGGTTACTCTTTACACATCCTTGTCTGTCTGTACCAATCATTTGAATTGCACACAGACTTCCGTTCCCGGTGGCACAGGCAGCCCAGGCAAGCTCCCTCATCCCACCCATTTCCCATATGCCCTTCCCCTTCATTTCAGGCTTCAGTGGCTGAAATTTAAGTACCATCCTCAGCAGCTGCATCTTCCCCAAAACTTCAGCAACCCCCACCTCATCAGCCTCCCTTGCTTGGGCCCTGAAACCAGTGTGGAGCGATGCAAAGCAACTGTCCAGCAAGAGAGACCAAACTGGGAACGTGGGAGTGCACTCATGTCAGTGCTAACCTGCACTAATCATTCACTCATTCACCCCAGCCTTCAAACCCACCCCCATCAGCCTAGCACTGGAAGCAAAATGCTTTCCTTTTAAGGATTTTGACACAGAAACTTTTTTCCTTCTGATATTTCCCACTTGCCACTATAAATTGTAACACTGCCATGGAAGTGAGTTACACAAATGTTAATCCACTCTCCTTTGAAACTCAGAGGGAGTTCAGGCTCAGCTCAAGAAGCAGGCAAAGCCTCCAAATGGTTCTCATTTTCACCCTTCCCGAGGAGAGGTGGACTAAAGAAAAATGTTAAAGTTGATTCAGAGAAAAAAATAGAACAACGAACTTCAATCTCAATATTAATAATGTTAGGGTTTTCCTATGATACCCTTTTCAATTAGTGGGATAATACAGTTCCTATTGATTACAAGTGAAACCAATTCACACATAAAATTAAATAATAAACTTCCCTTTCTCCACTTACATTTCCCTGGAGATCTTTTCCAGCAGAAAAATCTCTTCTACTGACTGAAGAGGGAAGCAGCCTGCAATTTGCTGTGAAGAAAGTTAGCTTCTGTCTGAACCAACATCCTTTCAGTAAACACCGCGAAGCAGAAATTCCATATTGCTCACATTTCCAAAAGCTTACATAAAAGTGACCTTCCACTGGTTTCATCAACAGCGACAAGCTGCTTGGTCTCCCATCATGCTTAGACTGCTTCAGTGCCTGAGCTCACTTTAAACATTGTCTTTTCATAGTCACTCTCAGAAAATGTGAGTTTGAACAAAGTTGTGGAATTGGTTAGCTGGCAGGTAGCTAATGTATAACATATGCACACATTCAGTTCAGATCAAAAAACTAGTTTGCTAGTGATGTTGTTTTCAGTACTTCATCAGCCAAAGACATACCCTTCTTCTTCACCTCCTCATCAAAATGTGACAAATTTAGTCCTGTTAAATACTAGACACAGTGATCTCTTCTGACTACAGCTGGTGATCAGATTATGCCCTGAAGCATCATGACTGATAACACTTCTCCCTTTTGTCCCAATTACTGGCCTTTCTGCAATGCACCTACCCCACTCTTCTAAGAAGCTACTGCAACAGGCAAAAAATTAATAATTTCCAACTATACTCTGATAGCTAATCTGAATATATTTTTATATTGATAATTACCGAATAATGAATTATGTTGTAAATGTGAGAGAGATTTTTCAGCAGAACTGCTGGGGAAAAAAAAATCCATTTCCCCAAAATTGCAAAGATTACATTTGTCAATAAACAAAATGGACCTTTCTTAAGTGTAAACTACTGAGGTTTCAACATACTTGAATTGAAATGTCATCAAAATCAACAGAAGACACCTTTGGACACTGAAACCCAAACATTTTCCACTGTTAAAAGCACTTAAGTTTAAACTGATTTGCCCTTTAAGAAGCAGGAAAAAACCTGTAAAAACAGAAAAATACTTTTAGGGAAAAATGCAAAGCCGTTTCAGTTTTAAACTGGATTAGGAAAGCAGGAAAAATTAGGTAATGAGTAAGATTGTCAAGGTGTGAAAGTATTTCAAAGGCAGGAACACAGGAACTATCACAGTGTTTCAGACTCAGAATCTAGGAGGTAGAGAAGTGCCCTGTCTGCCACACCGGATTAGCTCTGATGCTCATCTGCTTCCAGTAGCTTGAACCAATGAATCTCTAATAGCGGATCAGTGTTCACCAGATCTCAGGTCAGACACAGCATATTTCATCTTAAACCTTTGCCTTTAGCTATTATGTAATTTTTAGGAAATTCATTAGCCAAATAAGAACCTATTCTAATCTTTAATCACACTGAATTAATGCTCTCAACAACATCCTGTTGCAATGATCACTACAATTTATATGCTTTTTTCCCATATGTTTTCCTGTTATTTGTCTCCTTCCTAAGGAAGACAAGTTGAATCCTTTCATTCACTATCATTAAACAGTTCTTTCCACTCTTTCACATCATCTCCATTGCCTTATCTGAAGAGTAAACACTGCTGAGGAACCTCCCTGTGCTGAGGAGCAGCTCCTTCTGACCTTACGTAGGACTTCTTAAAACAGTGTTTCCCCTTCTTGGCTCAAAAATACATAGATGGGTGTATATGCTTTGCAAGAAAAAGCTATTTAGGAACAGAGGAGAGTACATGGCTAAAAAATTGCTATCTTTGGCTTTTGTCAGGACCGTGACCTCAGAAATCCCAGGTGGCAAAAGTGCGGTTACTGACTGGTGGGAAGTGTCCTGCCACAACCTAGGGATAGCCCCAAGTGCAGGTGAGCAAAGAGAGGATTCACGCAGCCATGGGAAGTGATACCAGGCCATTTAATTAGGAGCTAGTTCTTCCCATATACGTTTATTTGCCTTTACTTGCAGCATCTTTCACTGCCGCTATGCTGCCCAGTCTCACCTAACCCAGCCAAAGCAACCCACTGCACGCAGTTTTGTATAATCAGCAGAGTGTACCAACATGATAATGTTCTTCCCTTTAAACTCTTGAAACGTGACACACAGTGTTGATTTGTGGCCCTGTTTCCTGGGGACATCCAATAAAACCCACTTTTCGTACCGAAAATGAGCTCTCTACTCCCTTTTACTTAGCCGGCACAGTGTCAGTGTCAGGACACACTGTGATTAGCTCTCACCGCAGAAGCTGACTGCTTACACTTCCCCGTCCATTCGCTCCCCAGCATGCCTGATGGCTCTCCCAGCCACGCCGCACACTGACATCACCGCTGGTCAGTAGTTCGGGGTTAATTTTTGTCTCGTTCTCTGTCTGGCCATTCTCAGCCAGCTGAGCTCCAAACCCTTAATCTGTTCCACACCTGCTTCTCAACAGCCTTCATTTAATAAAACTCTTGCTTCTGACCCAGTTCAGAGGACTGACCTAACAATGTAAAGATGTTTGCTACCAGGGCTAGTCCCCTGAGTCTGCATTTGACTGATGTTTTAGTAAAGCTTTTGATTTATATAATAACCTTTTTCCTTATCCTTCTGACATAGGGAATGTTAGGAAATCCCCCATTGCTTATTTACTCTCTCATTGCCTCTGGTTCAAAGACGTAAGAGTTCTACTTGAGCCACTGCCTTCCAGTCCATCCTTCACCGGTTGTCACAAACTACCCATCCCTGCTCTCCCTGCCATCCCATCCATTGAATTTTCCTTCTTATTTACTAAACCTTCACTTTTGGTATAATAAGCAAACACTCAGATCAACCTGCTCTGCACTAAAGATCACAGACAAGGAATTAAATATTGTATGTTCTTCATTCATCTTTAATATCATTACAAGTCTGTTAAAGGATTTGTGTCCATTGAACAAAAAAGCTAGAGGCATTACTGCAGCTGAATTCAGATTGCTAAATGTTTAACAAGGATGCTGACATTACAAAAGCTGGAGTCTCTGATCTCTCTTCTTGAAAGCTATTCAGGTTGGTTGCAGGGGAAAACTATGTCATGGGCACCTGGGCACCTGCATTTTATTCTGTCTCAGTAACCCTCTCTCAGAGGAAATGAAGCCATAAGGTCCTGTCCCAGTAACAATGAAGAGAAACTAATGAAGAGCTGGTTTATAGCCTTTTCCCAATCCTGATGTCCTGTCCGTGTCTGGAGGGCAAGTATAAAACATGTTTTTCAGTGCTACAGAAGGAAGTACAAGTAATTAGTCCTCACCAGGCAATTCACACACGAGGTTAATCAGGCCCCTCACTGGTTTTAAAGCAGAGAGGACAAACAGCAGGCTGAGCGCTCAGTGAGATGGGAGGTCAGCACGAGCATAGGGGGAGGCAAATGGGAGCCCATGTACATCAGCAAAAAAGGGATCTGGGTGAATGATTTTAGGGAGCCTACCCTGGCCCTTTCTCCTATCCATTATCCTGGCTTTATTAGCTCTGTGCTCTGTGCACAATCACCAGAGGAGCCCGTTTAACCTGCCAGTCACACAGCTGTGCAAAAGGGCTTGCTGCTCCACAGACGTGCTCCCTCAGGGACTCAGAGAAGACACCACACAAACCTCTCTGCATCCTCAGACCCGGCAGCCCACTGCACCTCTCTCACCCCTGGCGGGAGGCGGCACTTCAGCCTCTCCTGAGGTCAGATTGCTTGGCTCAGAGCACGCCAGGTAACATGTCAGGGACAGACCACATGGGAAACTGTTATTTCTGTGTTCAGAAATATCAAAAGTACAGGTGTTTGACTTGGAATAGGTGCAGTTCCCTCTCAAGGTGGGAGATTTTCCTCACCTTAATACCACATGACAGCTGAATATGGAGTTTTCTTTCTGAAGCACGGCTTTTATTCCTTCAACTCGCACACACAAAACCAAGCTAGCTCTGTAGTGTCTTATGCAAATCAAGGATTTCATAGCAAGTGGCAGAGGCTCTCTTGGTGCTAACCTTTGCTCCAGGGCTCTGTATATGGCACAGCACACATGGCTGCACCATGCAGCACATCCACCTTCCAGTTCATTGCTGAGTTTGCCCACTGTTACAGAAACTGCACTAGAAGCCCTCTGGGTTCATTAAACTTCGGGAACTACCAGAAGATACCAAAATTTCTTGGGTCTTAAGAACACACCATCCTCTGAAATTAGGCATCTTGACTAACAGAAACATACTCCTGAGTCAGAAACACCTACAATGCCTATTACTGGCTTTAAACTCTAGCCTCTGTTTCCAGGTTTTCCTGATTGCAGAGCATTCCCCCTCCACCACTATCTTTAGCTTTCTTTATCAAGCAAGCATACTAGCAGTATAATAAAGATCCTGCTATATTATCTGATGTCGGGAGAATTCATCCAGTGCTTACCTTCAAAAGCCACGGAGCTAGGACTTTGCTTTAAAAACATCTGGTTCTTAAAATACAAGGAGTAGTCAGTTCCTGTTCATGGGTTTGCCAAGATGGAGCAGCTCCCCGGCTTTATGAACACAGGGTTCACTGCCTGTCCCATAAAAACTGCAGCAAGAGAGTATTGCCTTCTGCAAAAGAATCACGCACAGTATTTTTGGAGAAAGTAAAAGATTTTCACTCTGTTTCTACAGGACATTCACATTGCTTTTCTTTAAACAAGTCTGACTCCACTTTGTATCATGCCTTAAACAACAGTATGACTTTTACAGTAGTATAGTGTTCAGTCTATACTTATTTTACAACCTTGGCAAGATTTCCTTATCACTGATATATTCCCCTCAGCAGTATGTTTTCACACTGACTTCTGCCACCTTCAGTTTGAACACTCAGGTGTAAAATCTATGTACGTATTCTGCAATCGCACACACATAATCCTTTCAAATTTCTCAACAGCAAATACAGTCCAGATGATTCCAAGGCCAGTGTACACAGTCCTGCTAAGAAGCAGAGGAAGAAAACCTAACCTCAAACTTTTCTGTATTCTGCTTAATGCAAGCTGGGATGTTTCCTCTCCCTTTTTCAGGCACTGTTCACATAGTATCAGGCTTTTCCTCCCAATTCCTTTATTCATCTTGAATAGTATTTTACTCTTCAGCTAGTCCTATTGACTTTAGTGGTACTCCAGACAGGGTAAAGGATTTGTCGGTGAGGATCAAATTGCAAGGTCAGGGCCTCAGGTTGTAAAATCTTCCTTGCCTGGCATACCATTGTAAAGCACTGTGAACACTTACTACACTCTGAGATGGATCGCCAGCATAACAGTATCCATAGTGTCAGAAACATTCATAGTGCTTTTCAACAGTATGCCAGGCAAGGAAGATTTTCAATCTATGGCCCTCAACCTGCAATCCAATCCCCACAAATAAACCCTCACCCCTATACAAAGCATTACTGAAGTCAATGGGGCTCTAAACAGATGCAGAATATTTCCTGAGTGACACAGATGGAAAGACTGTGGGTTTAAGGCACAAAGGGGCTAAAACTTGCAAAGCCAGTTCTGTCCTATGAGAGTGGCTTCTGGTTTCTAGTGCTAGAGGACTTTAAAAGCAAGCGAGCTGGTCATCAGGGTTTTGAAAGTGACAATAGAAAGAAATTGGAAGGTTAAATGGTTGGTCTCCTCCAGAAATTATTTGCATTACTGCCCACAATGCTCAAACACTGACACATCTCTGCTTTTGACTTCACTCCTTAGACTGGAGCTCACACATCCACCCCAGATCTATCTTTCACTTGCTGTACAGCAGTGCAATTCTGATTACTACACCCGTCCTTTAAGCTCCAATCCAGCAAAGAGCTTATGCCCATGTTACTTTAAGCATGTGAATCTGTGCCATTCCCATCATTAAGTCTGCCTGAGTGTCTGCAGTTACACACACACTTAAGTGCTTTGCTGGATGAGTGCTCTTTGTTTCTGGAAGGTAGAGGAGATGCAGGCCTGGAAATGCCAACCAGCACAGGCCCACCTCTCATTTGTCTCACTTTTATAACTTTGAAACTCTTCCTTCACTTTGGTAATAATGTAAAGTATCAACTAAAAATTGCAATGCATGCATTTCATTTGAGTTTTATTGCCTTAACAGACAGCATTAGATTACAAAAGAGGACATTTTTCTTCTCAGTTTTAGCTTATTCTTATGATTTATGATTAGATACAGCAAGAGTTCATAAACTTCCCTGACCTGCTGACAGTTTTTACAGGCTCCTTGATTTATTTCCATCTCAAACTTAACAGCTTTCATGTGACTGATATTCCTAGAGTCCTGGCATGGCTGCAGCACAGCCTGTGAGAGCTCCTCTAATCTCCATGTTACTAATTTAAATGAAGTCTTGGTCTGTTGTTTAAAAAAGACATTCGTCATCTCATGGAGGTTTACAGATCCTCTTGTAATGTAATGTCAGACACTTCTGAGATATGAGTTTTATAAAGCCTCCTGATATTGAGTGTTGTAAGACACACCAAGGTCACTTCAATATGCCAAAGAAAAAAAACATTTGCAAAACAAGAGAAGAGGAATTCCTAAGAAACTGCATTGTACTGAGGACATTTAGAAATGATTTATACCATCTGTGAGTACACTTCAAAGATAAATCTGGTATTGGGGAGAAGGGGGGGGGGGGGGGTTGGGGGAGATAAATTTGAATCCAGAAAAATCCACAGACATCCAGCCAACAGCTATGAGTTCCTGATAAAAAACAACTCACAGAGCAATATTCTCACAGTCATAGAGGTTGCAGCATCAACAGTTTCCCAGTGTGCTCCAAAGCTACTGTGCTAACTAAGGCTGCTCTTTCAGCAAAGATGCAGCTGGCATTCTGTTTTCATTGTACACTTTCCAAACAACAAAAAAGAGATACATTTTGTAATAACAAAGACCAAACTAGTAAGAGAGAGAAAAGGGAAAGAGAGCGAGAGCAAGATAAGAAAATTGGGTGTCTCTCTAAGCTCATATACTGTGCAGCTGAAGACAGAGATATCATTATTTTTGTCCCCAGAACATTTAGAAACTGGCAAAAGGTAAGTGACAGGAGGGTGTATGAAGGTGGAAGGAAGCTAACTGGAAAACATCAGGTAGGTTTTCTTTGATACTGATGGGTACAGCAGAGAGAGAACAACACCCGTAAATATTCGTGGAGCTTTGGAGGTTCTCCAGTGAATATGCTTAGGCTTTTGAGGTCAACTGTGATCAAGCCTTAGTCTGACAGAAAATTGCTTTTGTAATATTTGTAGATCAGATAAGAAATGACAAGCAACACTAGGTTATGACACACTGGAGATATAAATACAGGTTGCCCAGATCATATGATTGATTGAACCCTTTTATTTTTTCTGAAGAAATTTAGCTAGTGTTGCTGGCAACACACACAGAGCACTAAATAAACGTTACATACAGTAGCTTGTCAGAATTTATAAAAGAGCAATCGACATTTGCTTTACTGTCAAAACATCAGCCTACGAGTTTCCACTCTTTGGAAAGAGAATCTGGAAAATAAAAGAATGTTATACAGCGTAATACCTTCAAATCACAAATGCCATGGTTAAGTCTGAACCAGAAATGATAGCTGCTCTCATGCAATGAGCTCCACATGTCCTCAAACAAAACAACGTGCTTGTGAGTCTCACTGCAGCAAGCCACCAGCAGCAGTTGCTCTATAGCACAGAATATAGAGACAAACGTGGGTTTATCACAGAGCTTCCTATTCTAGAGTCCAAACACAGATACTTTCAATGCAGATAGATCTGAAAAAACAGTATCGCCAGGGCTGTACAGTGCCTGCAACTATATTGCAGCAAAGTGGATTATTAAGAACACAGAGACTTTATGCCTAATTTCAGAGTTTGCACGCATATAGGAATTAAAGTCCAAAGATCTCATTCACAATTACGCTGAAGAACTTCTAAGATTTCTTTCCACTATTCGAGCAACATAAAAGAGTCATGTTGCACATGAAATAAAAACTCCCAGCAGTTTATCTTCCTAGGATTACATGGTGTTTTCAATGTAAAAGTCACATCCTCTGTTGGGCAAAGGTTCATTTTACAGACCAGATCCATTGGATCAAAACAAAGACTGCAGTAAATCAGCTTTGTGGAGCTATGCTGATTTTCCCTTGCTGGTCTGTATCTCAAGAACCACCTTTCAGCCATTTGTGTAGGAGGAAAATTTTGTTAATAGTATTACCCTGGGAGATGGGTATTATTCTACAGGGAGTAAAAAAGAAAAAAAAGCCCGGTATCCCATGAGCTACCTCTTCTCACTCTGATAAGGGCACAGAACTCTCTGCAAGGCCAGATCAATTGTCAGCAAAACCACTTCCCTGCTGAATTTAAACACATTGGTCATTCTTAATTAACATGTTGCTAAAGAAGTATTTTTGTATCTATTTGCGTATCTGTCCTTTCTCACAAGGATCTCTCACAAGGAAATCCCCCTCTCTCCCTGAGTGGTAAACCCACCTGCACCAAGCCTCTGGAGAACAGGGAATTCACTGGGTCTCTGGCACCCATCAACAAGACTTGTAAACCCACTGAAGACGGGTTTACACAGACATGCCTTTCCTCCCTTCTTCCCATGGGCTAGCCGGGGAAAACAGACCTGGGCAACAGGTCAAGGACAACCACTTTTTCATTCCTTGATTCATTCCTAACTTTACCTCACATTAGTCTACTTCTGCCTGTTTTGAAATGAGTAATACCTGAATTTTCGTCATGTAGAGCAAATGCTCTCTCTGGCTGGAGGGGTATCCATGCCCTCCTGTAGAAATATTTGAGGTCATATAATCAGTAACATAGTCCCCTACCTCTGTGTTAACCTTCTTTTCTATGTTTTTCATTCCTTCTTAGGGAAAAAGGAGACTTGACAATAACCTAGTCTTTATCAAGAAGACATGTTAATGTCTCTCTTTTAACTGTAGAAATATCAACAATCACAATCCCTGAGTCTTGTAGAAGCTTTTCTTCCTGTTCTTTCCACTAGCTCCAAGGTAAAAAAGGGTATGTTTGGAGCACATTCCAGGCCAGACAGTGTTACAGCAACTCAATACTAGACAAATTCTTCCAAACATTCTGAGTCATATTATGAACACCTTCCATATATTTCAGTAAGGCAAAATACATCTATCTCTGGGGCAGCGCTTAATGTCATTCAGCTTCTTCCTTTACTGGATGGAGTGTGCATATATCAATCTGCGTGCAATCTTTTCTATCATGGTTAAGAATTGGTACCTGTCTCCCAGATTTCGTATCCTTCTAATGGGAAAGGTCAACAGATTGGTGGTAAGAGGCAAAGCATGAAATAGAGCTGAGAATGTAACAAAAGAAGGAGAAGAGAGAAAAGAAAGAATTTCAATACCACACACTAAATACCCAGATGTTAATAAAAAAATCCTCAATGCTTACTTGACAAGGTCTCACAGAAGGAAAGCTTGAAAAAAAAAAAGATCTCTCCATTGTGCAGCATTTTTCTTTGTAACTCAATTGTATCCTTTATATCAGCCTTTCATCTTCCCAACAGCTAACTCCGGGCATATTTACAATAAAAATAGAAGTTGGATTTGTTACGATTTGTTGAGACTGCAGATTTCCAATTAAAGGTGGTGGTATTCCTTCTGTCTGTACAGTTTTCACTTGGCTACCGAATATAATCTAACTGACCCTTTAGAATAGCCTTAAAAAAATCACAAACACTGGTCTCCTTGAGAACCCATGAAGGATGAAAGAGAAGAGTTTCTGCTTTGTTGTCTAAGGTTTACTCAGTAAAAGGTAGAGAATGTGAGACTTCACTAGTTGTATACTGATTGTATGGCTTTATTTCCTAGAACAAAGACACTGTTCCTTCAAAGAACACTACTAGTAGTGCAGGAAAATAATTTTAATATTTGACATCCATAAGATTTAACACTGTGGCTGGATTTTGTTCAAGTGAAAGGAATTTATCCCTGCCAATTAAACAATTCATTGCATAGTTCAAAAGACCGTGATAAGAGTTACACCACAAACCATACTGCTTTTCCTGCTTTAATTATGAATTTGTAGTTAAAGCACATGACAGAGTTTCAGGGCTGGGTTCCACTTCCCGCTCTGTGGTGGGTTACTGGGGGCAATTTCCTTCGTCTCAGTCTTCCTGGGCCACATCCTTTGCTGGTGTAAATCGGCAGAGGTCCACCAACTGGAAAGGCACTCTGCTGATTTACACCAGCTGTGAATTTGACCTCTTGACCAAGAAAAAACATGGGAATGGAAATGCATTTTCTGTGTCAGAAGAGTTACTTGTTGATATTGGTTAAGGCATTTAAGAAGTTTCATTCTTTTTAACAAATGAGACCAATGTCTAACTCAAAGACAGGCATACAAAGAGGATGCAGCTGAGTATTTTAGAGCCTTTAGAATGACTAAATTTTGTCCTACATTTAGCTGATGAACAACACACAGAAACACATTCCAGGAACAGGATACCCAATTACACTGTAGGATTTTCTTTCCATTTTCTTCTTTATATTTGAATATTTCCACTCTTTCAGACCAACAGAAATAAAAATGCCTAGATGAGCTCTGAAAACAATATCTTGCTGCTTTTTCTATGGCTGTTCCTGTTCATCAAGTGTTTTAACTAACAGGGAAAATGGCTATTTCTTACTGATGGGGCTATAGTATGAGTAACTGAACTTCAAAGATGCCGGGCCAGATTGGATAGCAAACATCAAAAGCTTTTGACTCGTGCTGAGTAAACTTTGTATTCTGACACACAAGTTCTTATCTGTTCTATTCCAGACTTGAGAGAGAGAGGGGCTGAATCTAACCAAATCACATTGTTTTTCCTTACAGCTGCCAACTTGGAAAAATATCAGGGCACAAAGGAACCATTAAAAACAAAACAAAAAAAGACATGTTTTTGTTAGTTCCTAAGCAACAAAATATTGCCAAGATGGTGGCTCCTATGAAAATTAGAAAATATTAGTTACACATCACACTGTTATTTATTTATACTGCTCCATGAAGCATTTTTTTCCCTTCTTGCAAACTGACAGATATTATGGAAAATCTGTTCTTTTGAGCAGGGTGTTTACACCACAACTGTTATGTATGTTTTGTCAGCAGCTTATTCCATTTGTTAATTCCCATTTCTATTTTAACATCTATTTTGCTAGCTACTAGGTTGGGGGGGAAAAACAGAGAGGGGGGGGGGGGGGGGAGAGAGAGAGAGAGGGAAAGAAAGAAGGAAATAAATTTAAAACTTTACATCCACCAAAATGAATCCTGTTGTTGAGAGTGTCAAAGTCATTTAAGAAAAATGAAAATCCTATCCCATTACTATTAATTACACAAATTTAAGAATAACTTTTTAAAACCTCAGCCTGCTTGTTCATAGCACTCTAGGGCAGTGTGGGACACAGGAAACAAGTGTTTCACTCCACATTCTTCATTATTCAGCCACAATGCATTTACCACATGGATCCTCCTATTCATGACAAAGACTTGATTACATTGATGACGATCCATGCTGGTAAAGGACTGAAATTACAAGTAAGGTGACAAGAAAGTTAATAGCTCCTGGGAAATGTAATTGCAACATCTGCCTTGGAATCAAATGGCCAGCCCTTATATTTTGTAGCGTTTTACACAAGAATTCAGCCTCTGAACCTAGAAAGTCTGACTGCTTACCTTAGAAGATGGAAGTCCCATCATGCATCATTTCAGCATTTTGATGAAAAGGTTTAAAACACAGCTGCAAATTAACAGATAGTAGAGTACCATTTCTGATCACCACAGAGTATTTGTTTCCACAAATACTCCGCATTAGTTGTAGCATGCACACTTTCCATTGCAACTGAAATGTAACCTATCAGAGACAGAAGAGACAGAAGAGAAAATGGAAGCTTCTCTTATTAAAAAAGTTTTCATTTCCTGATCCACAGTTCATAGACCTTCTGAGACACTGCAGTCTACCATACCGAACTCCCACCTTTGAAACAGGCTGAGGAGTAACTGCTACAAGGATAAATTCCAACACAAACACAGGAATCTGAGCACATATGAATACAAACACATTTGAATATGTTTCAGCTGCACTTGTTATAATGGGTTGGGTAAATGTGGAAAGAGCCCTTTAAGGAGCAAAAAGCACCATTAGTGTACCCCAACAATGTATAACACAACACCATAGCTTGTTCAAGGAAGCCACTGCAGCCTGCAGAGTCAGACCCCTGCCAAGACAGGATTCCAGGACTTGCCAGAAATCCTCCAGCAGCACTCATGGTACAAGGTGGAAAATGATTACTGTGTGGATCTCAGGCAGCACTGCACAGCAGTGACCAGGGATGCAAACCAGAAAGGAACAGTGCTGCCACTAGAGTCACCACGGGGACTGCAGCCTTTTGGACTGACACAACTGATGTACTAAGAGAGAAGGGACATAATTTGAACCTCCTTCTCATTCAGCGGCAGGGGAGAAATTCTGTCTGCATCATGGTATGAGCAGCATCCCTTGGAATGGTCGTGTCTTCCAAAGTTGTAAGGCTCATTCAAACACAAATGCTTAAAAACCTGGTTTTGAAAGTGCGTATGGCTGAGGAAGGACATAAGAGCAAACAGCTCATCTATAATCAGGGTTTGACATGAGGAGATGTGCTGCTGTATTTTTCAGCTTGCTGTAAATTCACTTACAAAGTACTCCTGTCTTATGCTTTATGTCCTGCAACACGCACACTTGGGATGACTGAATTAATTGAATGAAACAATATTAGGAAATCTAGATTTCATTCAGCTTTAGGGTAATCCTAAGCGCTAGTGACGGACTAGAAGTTTAACAAACAGTATGAATAGACCCACTATAAGGCTCTTGGACAATGAGGATATGGTTTCATGTGGACTCTCAAAAGCTACCCACAAATGTTTTCAACATTTACTAGCTTGTTCCACAGAAGGCTTCTTTTGGCTTCAGTACTATTCAGGTATTTAGGAAGACCTATGTTTGATTCACTGACCTAATTGAGATGTTCTGTTTGATTTTTGGAAACTGTTGTTTCTAGGCCTCTGTCCCCCATCCATGTAACATGTTACTCCCATGTAAGGGGTACTAATCTGCTTTTCTCACTGGGGTATCATGAAAACTAATACAGGTAAGATCAGGACATGCAATAGTACTAGAATAACACAAAGCATTGTAGACAAATTTTCATGTATAGCTACCCAGTTAGGGACCAATTTTAATCTCACTTCTGTATAACCATATACTTAAGAGGACAAGTGTAAATCTGTTCCTTTTTGCATAGTGTTTGTGTTCCATTACTTGCCTTAGACACAGAAAACCATGACTGTACAAACCCAGTAAAGAAAAACTTGCAAAAAGAGAGAAAATATATTTCTTTTGGAAATAAAAAATAATTTAAAGTGTAAAAAGTAACCCATGAAAACAGACATGATTCATTCTAATTTTAAATATTTTCTTCAGCTATATGGTTTTTGTAATTTAGTGGACGAACACTTGAAACCATTCAAAGATACAACCTTACACCTTATTCTGCTGTAAGATTAACTTTTGTGGAGATGACAGGCAAGATGCTAAATGCTGGATATGATGAATGCAGATTTTTTCAAATAAAAGAACAATGCTCAGAGTAATCCCAGCAAGAAAGGCTGCAGATATATTTCAAGAACTGTTAACAACACTTGAGTAATCAAGCAGGACACTAAATCTGCCCTCCTTGGTCACAGTTATAATGTGCCCTGTTGACACAAACCCAGTTCTCCAAACTAAACAAAACTATTTCCAAGTGAGGTTGGAGATTCAGCTCTCCCCTCTGCTGCAGGACTGCATGGAGAATCCATTATGGGGAACAGAGCTGGGTTCTCTTAAGTCTTCATGTCAAGAAAGCTACCACTGGATCTCTGTAGAAACAAGAGAAATTGTCTCAGGAACTGTTCTGAAACTCCTCAAGCTGACCTTTGATTGCCCCACACACACCCTACTAACCACTCTGAATTTTATCACTGGCATCAATTTTAGGCTATGCAGATATTCCAAGGTAGAATATAGGACTCCTGCAGACATACTGCAGCAGTATGAGAAATACTCATAAGAGAAAATTTGAAGAGAAAATTTGGAGGGCTATAAAGCAACAAGTATTAACCACATCTTGAATTTTCTTCCCACATCTACTCTTTAACTAGTGAATTTGAACACATTTTAAGTCTTAACTGCTCTTGTGGCAAAAATAACTCACGTCTAGTTGAATGATGAATTTGCAAGCACCCAAAATGACCTGAAATGAACAAACAATCACTTTTCCTGCAGAGTTTGCACAGATACCTGCTTTATGGAGCTTTTAGGACTAAGGTAAAAATCATCAAGAGAGAATAAATATTTAGTTTGGGCTGCAAGTCGAGAGTATGTTAACACACCTCTGCATTTCTGGATTTCTGCTAGAACTCGAAGCAGAAGTGGCAAGAAAACACAAAGAAAACTGATTTCACATTATGCTCAGATTAATTACAAGAAAGACATGCCATGAATCAATCATTACATATCTATTTTATTGAACAGAGAAATTCAAGACAAGTAAATCTGCACTTTTCAGCATATACTAAGCAAAGGTCTCCATGCACCTTAACTTCTGTGATAAATCTAATCTCACCATTTGCTATGAGGCTTGCTGTGACACAGCCATGAGCCCCATATAGCAGGTGAGGAACTAGAGCATCCAAGAACAGCCCCACCGAGCAACATAGCAAAAGGATTTATGGCAGAGACATGATTTAACCAAAGTTTCCAGATCCCCAGTCTGCCCTGAAACCCAGCTTGGACGTTTCACTGAACTGAATCTGTGTTTTTTCTTTTGATTCTTCTCAATGTATATCTCAATTTGGGACAAAATAAAATAATAAGCAACCAGGAATAACATAAGTGATATTTCTTAACTGCAAGGGGATAGGTACCTGCTATTTGGGTTGGGCACTTCCAGGTGTCCCCTGCACTCAAAATTGCCTCCCTGAAACATTGCCCCATGCATTTTTGCAGTCTGTGGAGAAGTATTGCCCATCATGGCAAAGGTGATTTCTACTTAAAACACAAATGCCAAAGTTTTTCTAACTTGGCTATCTGACAAAAGCCAATTTTGTTATCCCAGATCCCAAAAGCTGGTGGCACGTGAAGGCAGAAGCCAGAAGGCTCTGCTGCTTAGGCCAGGCTTCGCCCCCACCAAGCTTGAACATGGACTTTGTTCCTTTGTTCTTTATGCAATTAGGGTTTTCCTCAGGTAAGGCTCTGCCTTTTTTTTTTTTTTTTTTTTAGTTGAAAAGCCATCCCAGGAAAAAGTATGCAGGGATATCACTTTTCACACCATTGTCGACATGATATGTCTGACTGCCCTCTTCTGTAAGGGCTTTGGGAGAGAACTATCACCTAAATCAGCTCTGACCTACAGCCATTATACACTGTTCTCCCACTTGAAGGTCTGACAGCACACTACAAACATGGCCTCAGTCCTTGCAGTGCACCACTGAGCCAGGCAAGGTTCCCATATTTTTAGAAGAAGCAAAGGGCTCCTTGGTTGTCCTAGACTCTTCAGATGAGCAGGGTCATCAGTGGGTGAGTTCATACCCAACTATGGTTCAGGGTGTCTTTGGAAAGGACACCTGCTTCAAATCTCTTTTTACATGTTTTTCCTCTATGCTGACCACGGCCCAAGAACAACTGGGTGAGTAGGTGCTGCTTGGTGAATGGAGGTGTGTGAAAGAAGATGCACACGTGCAACGGCGTGTGCAAATGTGGCATCTCTTGTGAATCCTCAGTACTGTTTCATTAGCTGAATTCTTGTAATTAACAAACATCTGCCATCTCCTGCACTCTGTCAAAATACACCACTGATGTTCCTTTGTAGTGCCTTTCATAACATATGTAAATAGGCGGAAGCAAAATCTTGCTGTTATCATCTTTTGATTTTATGAGTAGCTGGGACTGTTTAAACTATAGATTAACTTTTACGGGACCGACTCTCTCTCCAACTACCCCCACTACCACCCCCCTGCAACGTCTGAATAGCCTACTTTCCTGTGTAGGTGTGTCAGATAAAGGTCATTTTAGTAGATGTTTAAGAGGGAGGGAGTCTTGTTTCACTGAAACTAAAATCATAACACTCATTTCATGACCCCATATGTGCTTTGTCACCTCTTCTCCCAGCAGTCTCGTATGAGTCTATACTCTTTGGGCCAAGATCCCAGTAATGCGATAGGTCTCCTGCATGCTACCACGATTGCAATGTTGGAAGCGGGATCTTTCAGCAAGCAGACTCAAGAAAATGAGTCTTTTCTTGCTTTTTCCATGTCAATACATTTTCCAAAGCTACACTTCTTATGCCATACAACTCCAGTTCTCTGACAAAGTGGTGACCAGACTGTGAATATATTGTCTAGCCCAAGTGTGAATTACATGTCCAGGATATCTTTCTACCACACCCAATGGTGATATATCTGGAAATGGTGAAGGGTGTCTGCAAGAGCGATTCTTCCATCTGAGTGGTGTTGTGTGAACACAACACGTTCATGGTCTGCAAGTTGGATTGCATAGCCAAGCAAATCACAGATTAGGTGCAACCTACGTGTGCTGCTTCTACAGCCTTGAAGGTCACAGAATGTTTTATGAAGATATATTATTCCCCCACCCCAGGTGACTAAGATGCTTTTATTTCCATCCTGTCTGAAAATTGGTTGTGGTTGAAAAAAAGTGGAAAGAAATACCATACTTTCCCTGATCTCCATTCCCTGACCGCCTGTATTTCTGTTGCATTATAATCTATCTGAATTGTCTTCCTTTTAAGATTGCTCAAAGAACTAAGTGCAAAGACACATAGTAGCTATTCTGTTTAAGAGATCTTCTGTAGTTGTCTTCTCTCACACCTCTGTACACAACAAACAGAGCATGTACTTCCAGGCTTTCACTTTGGGTGATGCAAACTAGCAACAAAAAATAACAGTACAATATACATAGTTTGAAGCGTTAAAGCGTTAAAGTCCCCTAGTCCCCTGCTTCTTTTCCCATATAGTCTTTCCCATTTAAATACCTCTCCTTTATCTTAGAACATAATTCCACCTTAATCTGCAACCTTTGCTTTCTGGTTCTGAACTCCTACCTCCACAATCCCTTTGTGCAACCAACTCTTCCCCTCAGCACTGAAAGGAGCCTTAAAATCTACCAGACCCATCTCTGCTTGCTAACCCTTTTTTTCCCCCCCATTATACTGCTCTTTCAGCTCCAGTCAGTCCTGCCATTTCCATGATCAGTTCCCGAGAGGACCTCAAATGAGGTCCCAGGTGAGACATATACTATTCTTTTCCTGGTCACATCATAATAAGTTTCATGTACTCTCCTGGGCTTTGAAGGTTCAAAGCATTTTCTATTACTCATTAAAAGTGAAGTCCGCAGCTGATGTGGCTGAGCTAGGTTTGGATAAAGAACCTAGGTGTGCTGGAGGCAGACAGAAGGAAGTGCTTGAACATTGCTTAGTTCAGGAAAAGATACAGCCAGTCCCGCTGAAAATACAGAGGCAAATTTCATTTTCCCTATAAAATTCCTGCAATCTACTTTTTTTAAAAACTTCAAGATATTTACAGTGTCTGCTCTGTGCTTGGGTTAACAAAGTTAAACTGTCAACATAAGCACTTGTGAGGAAAAGTCAGTCCACAGGTACTACAGAGAGATGGCTTTTCTACATCAACCTTTTCTAAAGTGCTTGCAGCCACACAGAACATCTGAAGTGTTTGAACTTGTGCAATTAGAACAAGTTGTCAGGGACACAAAAAGCTTTTCAGAAGAGCACAGAAGCTGCCCGTATGTTATCTACCAGTGTCATATACCTTCAGCCTAGGAATCATCAGAGCCTTGGCAGCAGGGTATGAAATAAAAATCTTCTACGCCAACCATATTTCAGCAAGCTGCGATTTTTTTCTCTAATAAACCCTCTTCCCTGCAGCTTTTCCTTCTGTCTCTAAGTTCTTCCTTTTTTTGCTCTCTGCCCTCTGTACTTTTTCTATTTTTCCCCCATTTCTTTGTCTTGTCCGTCCTCTCCCCTTATTTCTTTTCCCCTTTCTTTCTCTGCTCCTTGCCAGTGTACATTCTCTCTGTATCCCAGTCACTCCTCAGCCCCAGTTCTTTGATTGTCTTTTTCTTTCCTGCCTCTTCCCTATTCTTCTCTCTCTCCTTTCCTCCTGGACCTGAATTGAATTGTTGCAGGTCTCTGTGCTGAGTCAAGAAACCCTCACTTCCAGCCTCATTACAGTACACAAACATCTTTCCTAACACAGAAAACACACATTCTTCCAAAATTTATAATTAGATTTTTTAAGGAAAAGTGCAAGACAAAAAATTCTCCTCCTGAATAAACATTCTGAAAGATTCAGCGCTTGTATCTAGAGCTTTGGTCCCATGCCCTGTGAAAACTGGGTCCAGTTGTGAGAGTCAGATGAATTTTCCCAGATTTTGGCAATGGTTGGTGGCTGGCAAAGCCTCATGGACGGCAGACTTCCGGTTCTGGATTTCACACACTGGCTTTGTTCGGAATTTGAACAAAATGTCCAAATTTTAAAATGCTGCATAAAAATTTCACTTTGACTCATGACATTTAGATTAGAGCATATAACAAGGAAAATAAAACCAAGATTTATTTCAAAATAGAATTGGAAATGCATCCTTCCTTCCTAAATACTGAAATGGGATGTCCTCCCTAGATTTTCATCTGCACAAAATTTTCATTCATCCCAGGGGATTTTTTCAAAGTGGTCTCAGAAAAGGGAGGAAGAAACTGTGACAGGTTGGAGATGAAATGTTTTGAGACATTTTTTGAGAAATTACGTTGAGATTTTAAATGCCTTGCATATCTATGGTCCCTGGGTACACACTGCTGTTCTGCAGTACATCATGACAAACAGGATCAAGTATCACCTTAGCCTTGGCATTCTGTAGGCATAACTGAGCTAGCTTTAAATTAGCTAATGTGACCTCTACTAGCACCACAGTTATAGTAAAATTATGATCCTCATGAACCTAAGAAAATAGGAAAATATTTTGCCCAAAACAAGCCCTCTTGGCTGCACAGTTTAAAGGTAATACAAGTTTGGCTGCAACAGCCGGAGTCACTGGTTGGATTTCTAGAGGGCCCAAGCTGCTGGGGAGGAACAGTTGTGTCCTGTGCTCTCAGCCTGAACAACATAGACGGGATTTCAGTTGGCATTTGCACTCAGCAGGAGCTGTGCATAAGCAAGTGCCACATTTTGTCCTCGTCTGAGCAAATATCCCTGGACAACCAGAGCTGCGCTGCCTCTTTCGTGACAGGAGTCCTAGGATGTGAAGGGTTGTGCCAAGAGCAGGAACTCTCCTGTGTGCAGCCTGGGGCTGCGACCTGGGACAGCACGGTAAACTCAGCACTGTTCTTGCTAAGGGACAGCTGAAAGGACCAAGCTGCTACATGGACATTTGAGGTAAACATTTGGTTTCAGCCCATTTGAATCTAGAAGGCCCATCAAGCAAGCACAACTGCGGCATACCCTTTTCCACAGCCCCCCCTGTTTCCACACACCCCATCTAAGCAGCAAATGACCGTACGAATTTACATGTCGACCACTGACCACGACGGACAGGATGGTTAGGGCATCTGCATATGCTTCTGAAGTGGAGCTTGAGGCTCGGAATTCTGCAGAAGTCTGTCATCAGTTGACCTGTCTATAGGGGGTCACATGGGCAGAAAGTTAGGGGCAGACTGACGTGAATACTGGTCCAGATAGTCAAAATCATATACAAATACAAGTATGTGTCCAGCAGGACTGTTCATTATATCCACTCGAAGAAAGCAGGGCTGCTTAGACTCCCCAAACCACTTCCCAGTGACTGCTCATTGTTACAGGATTCTTCCTTCCTTCTCCCACAGCCCACCTCTAAATGGCTCTGATAATTTTCTGAGTTTTGAAATGTACTCTGAAGGTCCATTACATAGAATTTTTATAGACCAAGGAAAAGAAGCAGTAGAGACACTTCAACAGACATCTCTGAAAGAATCCACTGAAGAATGGCTGGAAAGAAAATACAGATAGGAGTGGAAAAAGATGGAAGCTGAGAAGAGTCAGGACAGAGACAATCAGAGGGTGGATGTGGAGGGAGTACAGAAAGATATGGCTCACAGGTTAAGCCATGGAAACGTGGTCCTTACTAACTGAGCAAATCTGTCAAAGGGGCTGGCTACAAATCCTGGCCAGGCCTTAGACTGTGGCCAACTTATTCCTACAAACCTCCTCATGTACCCACAAGACAAAACTCCACTGCTGGGTCAAGAGCAGTTCATAGACTTTCACCGGTAGATACTAAGTATGGGACACATTCACTCAAGCTGGATGTTTTGCAGAGACTACAAGGCAGGGGTGCCTTCCCTTGACCTAGTCCACATCACTGGCTGAAGAAAAAACCAGCTCAGAAAGCACCACAGACACAAGAAGCTTGGTGACTGTTTTAAATACATCATTTTCACATTTCCTTACAAAGGAGGGTATTTCTCATTTTACAGATTATGAAACAGAGATGCTGAGGGACCAAGTGTCTCGACTAAAAATGAGCGAGCAAAAATAGGGAGTGAAGTGGCCCTCCTGATTTCCAGCCCACTGCCTAGGCAGCCAGAGGGAACTAGCTTGAATACAGATATTGTAAATGCTGCCGAGGGATGAGATGACACCATCTGAAAAGGTTTTTCCCTAATTTGCATAATAATAAATACATGTATAAGTGGAATTAACTAGCAGGTATTTTTTTCGTTTGTTTGTTTTAATTATTTCAAACTGTAGTGTTTGTAAATGTGATCGACACTAAACCTTTATTTAGACTGTGCTTTGAATAAATGTATCGACATTAAAATTAGTCACCATAACCTATAAATCACAGGATGG
This sequence comes from Astur gentilis, assembly GCF_929443795.1. NCBI lineage: Eukaryota > Metazoa > Chordata > Aves > Accipitriformes > Accipitridae > Astur > Astur gentilis. The sequence goes on along the minus strand of NC_064909.1, from coordinate 10,239,134 downwards.
GTTTGGTTATGAATGTTACAAGTGCTATATTAAGCTTCCAAACAGAATGAATTTCTTGCTCTAGGAGACCTTGAGAAGTTGTGTATTTCTAATGCAGAATGAGATGCGCAACTTGGAACAGGGTTTTTTGCAATAGCTTTAATTTCTGAGAATTTTATTTTCTTATTGCAGCCAGTTTAAGGACACACTAGGAGACAGAAAACTGTAAGTTAAATTCCCAATATTGCATATGTGAACTCTGCCACAGTAAGGGAGATTTTCAGTAGTACAACTGGAAATTTGGCATCTCGCTCCTTTCAACTGTCACTGGGAGTTGGATGCCTTTTTTGTTGTTGTTTTTGAGCATCCAAAAAAAGCCTATATGTAATTATGCATTTTTATGACAAGGACAGAGCTTGATTTCTAAATACCTGCTAACTCACACAGTATCCAAAACCCATAGGATATCAATTATTCCAGAGGGAGTTCACTTTATTACTTTTTTCTTCCGTGATTCTATTTCTGATCAAGACCAAAAATCAAGATGATGTTCTCTTAAGATTATAGTTTTCTATATTGATCCTGCCTTTGTTATCTCAATGGCTTATTTGTTAGACAGGAAAGGTATGACTAGGCATATATCATTGTAGAATACAGGAAGATTCACTGAGATTGATGCATGAGCAAAGGACAAGTGCATTAACAAATCTAGCTGTCCGAAAGTCAGGGCTAATGTTAACCAAGAAGCACATTACTGTGATTCCATCAGAATGTTCTTTTATTTATTTAACTTTCCCATTTTCATTTTTTATTTGGGTAAGATAATTGCCTGTGATAAGCTCTCTCTGTGTAGGTTGGAAGCATGCGGAAAGCCAGCCTTTAGACTGGAATATTTACGCTAAGCCTAAGCATTAATGATGTGTAATGGCCAGACCGTATTTGCATATTGAAATGATCTCAATTAAAATCCTTTATCAGATGACTTCAAAGAGAGAACCTCTCAAACTGCAATATATTTTTCCATGAAACACAGCCTATTAGGGATGTAATGTGTTTATCTGCATTTCTAAAGACAATAATTTTAGTGTTGATTTCATAAGTAATGAAAGATACATTTCTTTCCTTAGGCTCCATACCACAAAATTCTTTTATCTTTCTTTATAATGCACTTACTGAGCCCTGAACTTCTTTGAAGGACAAAAACATAAAATAGTCCACAGAACTTGAACTAAATAATGCCTTGCCCTTCGATATTGTTTCTCATCCTGAGAATCTAAGTACATTACAAAGATTTACAATGTCTAAAAGAGATAAGAGACTTATAGGGCTCTCTTCACCCACCACTGGAAGACAATCAACTCTTGAGTAGGCACACAAAAACTTTATGACACCAAAGAACAGAATGCAAGTGGAGAGTCTTTGCAAGAAGCAATGAAGTAGCAACCTATGTAAAAGGGTAGACTGCTAAAAAAAAAAAAAAAAGAAAAAAATGTAATTCACCAATTTATTTTTTCCATTCTTGATAGATTTCCATCTGTTGAAAAAAATCTTCAGCCACATACAAATTTTTAGAAAATGCATTTAAAGTCTTATGTTTTAAAAGGCTCTATGTACTTTTAAAAGGAAGGATTCTGATAATGTTTCTAAGGAACTTCAGTTATTTTCACAACATTTAAAAAGATCAGTTTGTTAAATTAAAAACAGTAGCTGGAAAACACAACATTTCATTTATTAACAGAAAGGCCTAGAGGTAGTGAATGAATAAATGGGGGAACAATATGACATTTAACATATTAGAGTTGAAGTTAACACATACTAATCATCGGAAGACTGGGTTTTGATAACATAGGTTATTTTCCATCTTATAGCTGGGATCTGTCATTGAAAATCTGTGTGGCAAGTATTTTATTGATATTTGGTTCTTTATTGTTTTCCAAAGCCACATGAGCCATTATCAGCTAGGTCCTGGACAAGAACTGCGCACTCATAAAAATAACCATAAGTTCCAAAGATACAAAAATTTCAGCACAAAGATCTTTCATGAAGAATTTCTCAAGGGAACTAGTGCCACCTGCAACTCAGATATCCAGCAAGAGGGAAGGAATGATACAGTACAGTGATTTGTGTGACCTACCACCCACTGCAAATAAATAGCCAAAGAAGAGGCTCTATTTCCTCAAATCTAATACAACATTTTCTCACACTGTAAGGAGTGACAGTCCTGGAGTCACCTATTAGGGATAAACTCCCTCAAATTATCTCACATATATCACAAGACACAGTGTACACAGGGAAGCAGCTGCTACATATCAGTAATTACCAGTGTATATTCTCACGGTAATGGTGAGGACACTTCCTCATCTTTCAATTCAGAGTGAACTACCTTGCATTTATGACAGGGTAAGAGTATAGAGAGCCTAGTTACCACACAGCCACTAAGTTACAATAGCTTGCTCCCTTGTGTATGTACTCTGGCTCCTCAGCAAATACAAACTAAGTTGAATTAGCTCACCTTGAACTTAAAACCATTATTTGAAAACATTTGTTATCTCTTATGCCAAGGGTCTTTCACTAAACAAGAAAATGAAAGCTGTTAAAACAAATCATTTGTTGTTGCAAGAAAGAGCAGGCAAGGGTTTGTTTTTATTTAAGTTATGAGAGAGAAGGATTTGTAAGAATTAAAAATAAAAAGAAAAATGTTAATTGTAAAATACAGACAAAGTCTTAGATGCTGCCTTATAGTGTGGTTATGGCACTATAGTCTTCAGCTAGTGTTTTGACTATGAAATTTGAAGTCACGGAGTCCAACAGAAAACCAAAGACAATATGATTGAATCAAACTGAAAATACTGGATGAGATTTATTGTGACTTCCCTCTTGAACCAAAAGTGAGGATTTATGGGATCAGCCTAGATTTACTGATGGAAAAGGGTAAATGTGATGGACTTTGAAGAGTCTATAGTCTGAAGTGTATTCATCCAAACAATTTATTTTAATACTAAATTAATACATTTTATTACCATTATTTTAATACTAATTAATATACTATATACTCGATAGTATATTTAGTAGTGTTATCACCTAGTATTCATGGGTAGCACTAGTACCTAGCATTACTGTTAGAACTAGCCACTAATAGTAGTAATGGTGCTAAATATTTGTACTAATAGTAGTAATATTTATCTGTTACACAGCTGAACACACCAGAAGACAATCAAAAGTAGCCTGCAAAGCATTTGTCATCAGAATCCTGCTGCTGAAACAGAAATAGACACACGAGTGTCAGTGAATTTGAGGGGGTAAGTACAAGTTGGCCCATATTTTCTAACACACATCCATAGCATTTCCAGTGTGCTCTTTAGAACTACTTATTCTTATACAGATAACCAGCCTTCCATTATTAGTATCAGGCTAGAAAAACATCTCCATCAGGTAGAATGCCAAGTTGCCACCCGTATTTTGGCAGGTGCAACATTTCCCTCAGGAAATAAGAGCAGTAAGAAGGGCTACTGAAGGAAGAAATTCAAAGGCATTTGCAGTGGAATAACAACATTGCATTTAGCTTAATGTTTCTCATTTTATTTAGAAGCTCAAAACACGTTACAATCATTCATGCTTTGCTGTAATTGGACAGAGTGATTAGAACACCTTTTTATATTAAATGCACATTTTCCTTTCAATAATATCTATGCTAAATGAGAAGAATACTATTCGGCCAGTCAGCTGGGTTTGGAGCAATGATCTATTTTACTCTTTATTTGTAAAGCTTTTTCTAATCTGTGGTTTTATAGAGAAACTGTACATGAAGACTGTCAATATACACTGGCTTAGAAAGGAGAAGAAACAGAAGAGAAGCTCTTCAGAAATGCAGAGGATCCTGCAAGGAGAAGAATTGATTACTGCTAAACAAGCTTTCTGAAAGTTTATCATTCAAAACAAGAGGTCACAAAGATTGACATTGACAAGGGAACAACTGCAAAAAGTACCACAAGGAATTCAGACAGAATATCCGTCTGCAAAGGTCTGTCATTGCACAGAATAAAATGGTCTTTGCTGAAGTCAGTGATAGATGTAAACTGTGAACATCAGTTCAAGAGGGAGCTGAACATGTTTGGAGCAGGGAGTGAATGTAGCCATGCAGTCATAAGAGAGATAATTGTGCATAAGATGGTGAGCTACCATACCTGGTAATTTGTATTTTCTGTTGCCAGAGGCAAGGTTTTGATGGACCATGTGCTTTTCTCTGGGCTATTATTACTTGTATGTCTCTAAAAAGTGTCCTCTGCTATCACAGCAGCCACAGTAATAAAATGGAAGTTAATAGTATTATTTATCCTGTAACCATCACTCATGTTTACTGTGCAATCACTTCTTTTTCCCTTCCCACTATACCTCCCTCCTATTTGCATTTGAAGGTTAAAATCTCAACAAAAGCCATTTAGTGTACAGGCCTTTTTCAGCTCACACTGTCCCAGTACTGCTCTGTTGCCACACGTACAATGCATATACACATACATAGACACACATGTGCTCAGATACTGTCTTGAGATCTTTCTCTTCTTATCTCCCCTATCTACCCAAAACTGTTTGAAATTACCGTGCAAGACAGGGCCATGAGCCTCTTCATGTTTTACCTCTAAAGAGTCATGCTTTTCAGATTTCTACTCAACCAACAGTTGCCAAAACAATGAAACTCAATCAGCAATGCCATGACCTCCCTCAGATGCTTAAGCCACCTTTGCCCCACCTGCATCTAACTGGGATGTTCCTAATATCCCCAAATGGAGTCACAGGGATTTGGAAAAGGAGTTTAACTGAGACACAAGCTGAAGTCCATCCCAGGCTGAGAAACTGGCCCATCACAACTCTCACATGTGCCTAATGTTTCCCCCATCCTCCAGGGGCAGGAAGGAATGGCTGAACACAAACCAGAGAAAAGACACCAGTGAGTCTTGCAGGTATACTAACACTGTGATGGTACTGAATCACACCACTTCCAATACACTATGCATATGTGTAATACCTATTTGTCAAAAAATTAGGAGACACAGAGAAAGTCAGCAACTTTTTCAATTGTATAAACTATATAAAACAGGGGACTGACTTCAAACAGAACCCAGAAAAGCTGTCTACCAGGTTTTGTATTTATATAGAAAGTAAACCCTCTTCTTAAATGGTCTGTTTGCCTTTACATTACTACCCTTTAGTCCCAACCAAAATAATCCTTACTGAGTCAAACACAGTCCTCCACACGCAGCTGATGCAGCCAGGCAAAGGATGGAAGGAGAGCACAGAGGTGAAGCCACATGTCCATGTCCATCCAAACTCAGCACCAAGGCACAGCAACCTTTGTCACCACTAGAATAAGGCCTTTTCCATTTTACACCGTTCAGAAAACAAAACCCACAGCTTCATTTCAGTCAACATGGCAACATCAGTAGTTATCTAAAGAGAAGGCAACTGCCTCCCATCTGGTTTTGATATAAAATCTGCTGGGTAGACTGCCTACATTTCATGCCAGGTCTAGAACCACCCTGCATACCTGAGGCACTCTCTGAGGGATACGGTCACCCTGGGCTCCCTCTTGCTAATGTCTCCACAGGGGCAGAGACAGGAACCTCTAGGGAGCAATTTAAACTACATAAAATCTGAATTGCTCCCTGAGATGACTATTGCCCTTCACTAAAGAAGGAAAACCAGGTAGCTGTCCCCTTAATGGATGCCGTTAAGTACCTTCTCTTAGAGAGGATGCACCTGGGCCTATCTAAGAATATATTTGACTAGACATACACAAAATGGGTTAAGGCTCTTTTCTTATAGCATAGGATAGGCTAGGAAAAAAGCCATAAATGCATTATTACACACTGATAGTACCAATTCTGTGCATTTCTACTGCAGCCTCCTTCCAACAATCATAAAGCACTTTACAGAACCAGAAACCCTGTCTATCTAACAGAAATGCATCATCTAGGAACCACTTTGGCCCATTTAGTGCACTTGTAAGACATCTTCTAACCATGAACACAAGTGCAAAACTGCTTTAGTCTTAATTTCCCTTAACACCTCAGCCTCAGTTTGCATTGACTGTTCATGCCCCTGCACTAACCCCCTTTAAAATCCCACTTTAAACAGACTTTTGTCCTGAAAAGTTTACAGTCTCCCTAGGCAAGGAAAGTTAATCATTGCTTGTGCTCTGCAGAAGAGGAACTGGGGCCCAGGAAGTATTTATCGTACTGTTCACACTCAATACTAAGACTTAGAGTTGTTCCTCCACCAAAGCATAGAACTATCAGGATCCCATAACTTAAATGGACACGGAGCAAAACAATTTAGAGGCATTGGCTTTTTATAGGGGCCGGGCAAGAATAATGGTAGCTAAGACTGGCCAGTCTAGCTACACAGAGCCTGCCACTGAATTTTATCTGGTGCCTGGGAATGATGGCCAGGCAGCAGGTCAACAACAGTGGGGCTGTTGCTTGTGTATGCCAAGGGTGAGAAGGTGCTGGCCTACACTGTTAGGAGTTAGAAAGTTATATACAGCACCATGCAGCTCAGTTAGTTGTTCTAACTAGCCCCTGACCTGTCTAAGAACACAAGTGGCTGTCAAATACACAAAAAATTATCTTCTGCAGGCTAATCAAGGTCACATTGGTAGTCCTTGTTCACCAGGAAAGGAAACCACATCTCCTGAGTCTCAGTTTAGTGCTCCTTCCTTAAGTGTATTTGCCACAATCTCCATACATTTGTGTGTATATACTGTACATATGAGTACAGCCCTGGGCTCCATGTATATACCAAGGATCTTTGGAAGCCTTACTTGAAGATTCCAGTTGTAATGACACCAACAAGAAACCCCCAACAAAACTGCAGTGGTTCAAACCACAATTTTACGTGACCAGAATCGCTGCATTACATTCTCCAATCTCAGTGCTGCAGAAAAGAGAGTTTCTACACTGAAATCCAGGCCTAAGATCATGCACACCTTTGAAAAATATCCCAGTATTTCTAATTCTGTAGGTGGGAAGACTGAGGGGCAATGACATGAAGTGAGCTGTACGATGTCAAATCGACTTCGCTTCTGAGCACAGATGTAATATGTAGGGACCTGAATCTGACAACATTTACATGAGTGAAAGAGAAAGTCTGTAGCCAAACACTGAGGAATGATAACAGCATCAAGTCGAAGTCTCTTAAGGCTGGAACCACATAGGTATTGAAGCTACCACCTCCACGAGCCCTTTGGATTGTGGCACCAAAGCCTAGACTGCCTCTTCCCTATCTAAGAACATCTATTCTAAGTGTACACAGAGTCCCTCACAGACACAATGGAGAATTTTCTCCTACAGACATGTTTATAACACATTAAATTGGAGCAATGCTGATTAACAGCAGGACTGCAAAGATGCCTGCACCTTCACCCAACTGAATGGACCAGGATTTTTTCAGAATAGGCAAGTGAAGCCACTTCCCCATTCAAGGAATCATACGTTAAACACACACAACCTTTCCCAACACAGAGAACCTATCTACCTTTCACTGCTGGCTTACCAGCACTTACACAAACAGGTAAGATGGTAGGGGGGCAGAGAAGGACCTAACACACGGGTTTTCTTTTCTGAAATGGTATTATGGGAAGATCAGTTGGGATAAGAAAAACATGAAGTCAAATACTGAGGAAATAAATGAACTGTAAAAACACTTATTGTTGTATCAGCATTTTGAATTGAAGAGTTCCTTGTATCCTTTAAGGAAGGTTTTCTGTAGCAGTGGGGACTATACTCTCCCTTAAGAACCCCATGCAGAAAGAAACTTCCTATCAGACAGTCCAACGGTTTCCCCCATAAGAAGATAAGGGCTCTTCACTTCTACTTTACTGAAAGAAAAATAGCTGTTTTCAACCCTTTAACTCTCTTGTAATTAGTTAAAACACAGGAATTCAACTTCAGTAATGTCTTCTTGTTCTTTAGGCAAATTTATTTCCTCCTTCCACTCTTCATCTTAAACCAAGATTCACTTCATTCATTCAACAGATAGGGCTGAAACCAAACCCCAATTCCAAACACATTCGGCAAATAAGAAAATTCCAGCTTTAAAGGCTGATTCTGAAAGACATTAAGCAGTCTTACAGCAGCCACAGAACACAAGGTCCTTTTTTAAAAAAAAATCCCCTTTCCCTTCATCTGTGCTTATTAGAGCTCTAGAGACTTAAATGAAAGTATTAGTGCACCTGCAGCTTGTCAGAGAAACACACCCTTCTTCACACTGCTATCAAAACCAGGCCAACAACAAAAAAGAAGTAAAATTTTGTCTTGAAAACAATGAGGCTACAGGTGTGAGGGAGGTCATAATCCAAAGGCAGTGCAGTTCACAAGTGAAAATGGGGACAGAACTCAGCCTGAGCTCTTTATGGCAATGGCAGATGAGGGCTGGCTTTAAATTCCTAGGCAGAACTTTGCACAACTAAAGTCTGACAAAACCCCAAACCCAGTGTCTTTTTATTCATAAACTAAGTAAATTTGCTTTGGAAAGCATAAAGATACAAACATAGAGGGCTGCGGTGCCATTTTAAGAGTAGAATTTTCAGTAGAATGGCTCATGAAGAAGCATATTAAACAACTTTTTTTTTTTTTTCTGTGTTAGGATATCATTAATGCTCCTTTTTTTATTAGCATGGAGGCATATTCCCAGTATGTATGCCAGACTAGGATACCATACACTTCCATATCATCTTTATCTGAAAATGCTTTTTTTGCTGAATGTTAGTCCTACAGATAGGAGAGGGTAGAACCACAATACAGTGCTCTTTAAACACTGCATGCTTTTTTTTTTCTGACTATGCCATTACTTCTAAGTGTTATGGCCTTCTTTGTAAAGTCATTTACACTACAAAGCTAAGAGTACTTTACAGCACCCTGCAAATTTCCATAAATAACAATTGGCCATGAGAGTTTCTTTTCACCTATTCCATAGAGGGGGACTTCCAGACAAGAGCCAGAAAAGGTGGAGATCACTTTAAAATGCTTCTCTCTGTCATTTCCAATACCCTGCCTAATTCAGCTAGGCCAAAATCTCACTTGAAGTGAGCTGAAGTAGAAGCTTTTTGTGTGTGTGTGGAACCGTATCCAGCTGGGAGAGCAGTTAAATGCTTGCCCATCCCCTTAACTCTGGGCATGTAAATTCAAGACGAAGAGAGCTGTTTTGACGTTCTTGGCTGGAAATCACTCTCCACACCTATACTTTAATGCATCTCCTGTACGTGGTAGTTTGGCTGCTTTCTCTCACTACCATCTGTTCTGATGGCACGGTGCCTGCTCACAAGTTGAATGATATATAGGTGCCAGGCAACAATGTGTTTTGATGGGCAGGCTGCACAACACTGCAATTGTCATCTCTTGTGCATGAAGGCCACACTGTGTGCCAGCAATGAAACATTGGCACTTCGTACCTCCATACACTTGTTCACACCTGTTGACACTTACGTGCCAAAAAAGGAATACTTGAACAAGGGAGTTTGCAGGCTTGCTTAACTCCCCACTAGGAATTAGCATTACCTGGAAGTATATTCAGCCCCAGGCTCAATCATCATCCTATGCCTCAAGCAGACACTGGGTCACAGCCTGGAATATTTCTGTGGGTCTTCACCTTAATATTTTCCTAGATCTTTATGTCTGAAGGGAAGAAGACACTATCTGCTCATTGAGATGAAAACTGACTGGACCAGGCAAGTCTCTTCTCTTCCATGGTCCCATCCAGACATTTAAGTGCAAGTCTATGCAAACCTTATATTTTTCTCATGTCCCAGCCAACGGCCCAATTTTAACATTTATTTTACAAGGTCTTCCACAAGCACATGTACACTTGCCACAGGTCCATGCCAGCACCACTTCTCCTTCCCACATTTGCATAGACAGGTGGATCACCACCCCAAACCTCACCTATAGACTCCGGTTTGTTTCAGAGTTCAGATCAGTCCCTCCTCACCAATAAGATTGAACCACGTGCACCAATCATTCTGTTCCATGAGTAAAACTTGCTCTTGTAGCTTCTAAAGTAGCAACCATTTATACTGATAGAAAAGAGCGTCAAGAAATTAAGCTAATGTAAAACATCACAGATGAGTTTTAACGTTCTTTAAAAAGCAGTATGTTTGGGGAATGAGAGAGTTTCCAATCCTTGCATTGGGTGTACACAGAAATTCAGTGGTTTAGTGGAGGAAAAGAATTTCCACACACTAGCTAGAGCTAAAGCACGCAATTTCTTGGGGAGTGTAGAAAGACTGGGGAATGTGCAGGGACTAGACCAGAGCATTCTGCTTTAGGGAAAAAAATAAAATTAAACTTTAATCTTAATCCTTGCCTTTAGCAGAACAGATAACTAAAATCAGGTTTTTTGCATATCCCTGCAGTTAAGAAAACAGGGGCTTTGCTGATAATACCAGGCAAAAGAAGCTGAGAAAAGAACAGGGGAGGCTCCATCAGTAGCACGCAGACCCATGCGTCTGTGGGTTCCAAGTATCTTTAGCAAAGACCGGAAGGAAGCAGGAAATCAGTAAAATGCTTCTCTTTTGCAAAACCTCTGGAGAACTGACCAGAAAATGTGGAAATTACTTCAAAATGCTTTTCTGTCTTTCTACCATGGTATGCCTAAATCAATTTGTTCAAAATCTTATTGCAAATGGTACTTAAAGTACACGGGGTTTTTTATGAGAAAATGAATCCAGCTGGGAATGTAGGTAACGGTTGTGCATCACCTCAGCTTGGCATGCAAATAAAAGGTGGAGAAAGTGGAGAGCACAGAGAGACCCTTTCCAACAATGCGTTGCCACATCTATGTAACACCTGGATTCAGAACTCAAAGCTGAATTATTTTCAGTGGGGACTTTTCTTAGACATTGCTTTGGGTGTACCTGTGGGTTTTGCCCCAGATGTACGTGCCCAAGACTATCTCTACATTTTTACTAGACTACTGGGTACCATCAGATTATACTTTTGACTATTACAAGCCTGGCTCATAAATACAGATGGAGAGGCTGAAAGGCTGTAGAGGCCCTCTCCAGCCTCCATCAAGGTTATATGCACTTACTTGGTCACGGAGAGGTTGTTAGTTAAAGACATCAGCCTCTGCTCCACAGGAATAGAGCCAGTAGCTTCTGGTTTCCCTGAGCCAGGCTTAGGTTACCTGGGGGCTAACCACCCAAGTCTTGTATACCTTATGCGCATACTTAGTAGGAAATAAGAGAGATGCAATCATGTGAGTTACTGCATATTTGCTGCCAGCCGTTACCAGGTAGCTGCTATTTCATTTCTATGAAATATCATAACTATGTAAATAACTCAAGTAATAATTGTAAATGGATGACTGTACTAAGGGAGGTGGGGGCAGGCGCCATAACTGCGCAGCTGCTATGGCTGTGAAAATTCAACCTTAAGCAGCCTAAACATTCATTTTACAGTGTACACCACTGATTACTTAATTACATCTAAAATATAAGTCAGACTCACTAAAAACCCCAGGGAGTAAATTACAAACAGCTATGAAGTGATGTGCATTCATACACCCTACTTTGACTTTAAAAAATTATTGTTTTCCAATGGGTATGAAGGATTTTTCTATTTCTGTTCTGCAAAACATCGTTATGTTACAAACAGGTAAATATTTCTAAGTAATATTAGATGTGCGTGGGAGCATCCATCTTCAGCCTTTCACTGTGGACTCTCACTAAAGGTTCTTATCTTTATGTATATTTGAACAAGAAGATCTACATATGCTTGATCTCGGTATGAACCTCTGTATGACCTGATTTTGTTGCCATGGCCACCAATTAGACCAGCCTTGTTGACTGCAGAACAACAGTCAAAGCATCTCTATTAAGTTCTGAAAAAGAATATCATATTTTATCAGCACACTACAACAGTTTATCCTTGTGGTAGTGTTTGTTACTTCCATTAGCTCTATATTTAAGCATTTAGCTTAAAAGACAGGAAAAGGGTGGGGGGGGGCAGGGAGCAATGGCTATATCACTAGCCAGAAGGCTCACTTATTTTTACTTTTTTAATATCTGCTTTTATTTTCCAGGTTTTGTCCTCTAAGAATACAGAAGATAGACAAAGACTGTGGTAGCATCTTTGCTTCATGAGAACATTGAGATTAGCATAAAATCTTTCCTTCAGTTGCTCCTTTTGAGGATCCTGTCAGCATTTTCCCAAATGCAGTTTTTTTAAAAATTCTTCCTTCCAATTTGTGACAAACCAGTAGAGAGTTGCCTCAAGAGCTCACTTGGCAAACACTGCTTGTTAAACTACCTTTGCCCAGCAGTAAGTGTGTGTAAAGATACTGAATACTGCCACGTGTATGGGAAAGACAGTTCAATGCCATCAATATTATATTTTGTTAATGCCTACCTGGAAAAAAAAAAAGGCAACCAACTTGTAATGTACTCAGTTTACATCAAAATGAATAGAGGTTGGAGGATAGCAGAGTTCCACGACTATATCTTTTATTTCTCAGACTTCCTCTTTAGAAAATAATTTTCTTAGTATTGTTTTCATAAAAGCTTTCAAATGCCCTAAAATAATGCAGAGAAATTGGCTTTTATTTTGAACAGAATTTCTCGATATGTACTGCATCTCTTGGCATATCTATTATATTAACTCAAGCCTTAATGATACAATGGTTAAAAACAGACTACAGATGTGTATAAATGAAAAATGTAATAGATTTCCCTCTTAATGTAATAGAATTGGCACGAGGTATTGGAAGCAGGAGTGAAAGTAGTCACTCAAGCATTGTGTTTGCATGTTATTTAAATACAAGTGGTTGAGGTATAAGTACCTCTAAGTACACCTGAAAGAGATGGTGCCTTGTAATCATTGTTTCAGCAATTGACAGTTGTTTACACAACAGCAGCACATTCTCTACTGATTTGAATAATAAACATGTTTAAACACCAGCTGGATAATAGAAGGATAATTGAAACATAGTTTAAAGCTCTGATTTACAGGCATTGTGGCAACACTTTTATTTGTGGTACAATGCTATACTTCTGTGCAGCCTCTTGAAAAAATTAAATAGGCATTGTTTCAAACAACTTTGGGATATATTTAACTCGATTAATCTATCATGCATTTGTGTGCCTACACAGACAGACAGACAGAACAAAGCACACCATCAAAACTTCAAAAATGCTTATGCTGGTGACCGCATGCTACTTGTGCTGCTTAGTTTCATTATATGCTGGCTGGATCCTTACCTTCTGTGTATACTTTCCATGTGTGAACTGTAGTGCTTACAAAGTTTATAAAGCTCACAGACCACAGGAACCCAGAGGGCTGCATACTAAAATTGCTGAGTAAATCAGAGACAAGCAGGTAGAAAGAGAAGCAGTCCTTCAGTCATTCCATGTGACAGATGGCATGCGGCAAAGGGACCATAAAAATGCTGTGAGATTGGAGGTGCTACCCACATCTTCCTCTCTGGTCTACACCAGAATTTGAACTCCTCAGAGTTGACTGTTGGGGCCTGTTTTCTAAATGAAAATTCAAAGAGAAGCTGAGGCAGTCCTACTAAAAATGTACCTCTGTACTGTTCTTTTTCTTAAAAATGTCTTTGCAAATACTTTCTTAATGCAAAATCTACCAGCTGAGAAGCCTAAATATTTGGCTGTAGATTGCCATCAGACCACATACTTTTTTAATTCCCAAGCGTTAGATAATCCGAGGCAGTCTAGCTTTCATTTTTCATCCTGTTTCCTATCTCTTACCCCAGTTTTGAACCACAATTAATTCACTGACAAGTATGGAGGTATGGACAGCTTCCACACATGCACTTAGGTCCATTTCTCTGACTCTGTCTGACATTTTATTCAAATGCTGTGGGGACAGCTTGATCCTAGCCTGTACAAAACCTACAACTTACACAGGAAGATTACAGATACCACGACTGGCTTCTTTTACATACCAAGCCCTGTCGGTTCCTGCTGACTGACCCCTAAGTTAAAGGCGTTCAAGAATCACATCAGCTCAGACCCTAACTGAGAAGACCCTCAAAAGAAAGACCTTACAGTAGTTCCTGTTTTCAGGTCCTTCACCCTTTACTATGTGTGAATTGGGTATCAGGTACAGACAGGAACATGGAGAGATTCAAATCACTGCCTGCAGGACTTGATTATGGTTTGGATATATAAATATGATAGGCAAGACAACTTGTGTCAACTTTTAGGAAAGATGTCTGACACTTCCATTGGAAATTTATTTTCATTGTACTTATAACAACATTACCAAAATTAAACAAACCAGCATAACATTTTCCATGTCTAATATTACCTTTTTTAATTATTATTTCTGGTTTGGTGTTTTTATTTTTTCTAATGTCCTTAAGACAGTGGCTCTCCCCAGCCACTATTTAAAAAATGGCCCATTATTTTCCTTACCACTTCTCCACTGATTTTACCTAGTTATTGACTGAAAAAACAGGGCAGGGAGTAGACACCAGGCTTGTGTGTTCATGTCGACCTGTGTTGCTAAACAGATGCTGGTGCCTTTCATTCCAGATAGAGCTTGTTCAGGGCATGTGACTTCATTCCTAAATATCCCAACTTGTACCTCTTATTAACTCACAGAAAGCTCAAAAACCTGACATCTTCCAGGACAAGCCCAATAAGACCATATCCCTATGTATATCAGGTTCACGGTATTAAAATTTTGAAGACATGGGAAACAAAGCATGAAAAAGAAAGGTATTTCATAATAAATTCTGAAACTTAAAGCAGTGGGAAGTCTTTAATGAGATTGATATGTCTATAGCTGAACTTTTGTTGCTATAGAAAATAAAAACATACAGGACTGAGAAATAAACCACAAATATTATTAAACCTGACAAAAATTCAAGAAATGCTCTGCCCCAGGTATACGAACCTACTCACTTGCTCACTTTGGGGTCTCCCGTGTGTAGGATGTCTGTAGATGTGACCAGACCTTCCCTGGAAATAGTCTGTTAGCTATGCCAAGGTATGCACAAACACATACATATATGCTCCAGCAAACTTGACATGGATCAGTCTGAAAAAAGAGTAGGGTCCAGATGTAAAACACAGAAGAGAACAGGACACGTCTATACATACCTTCCAGTTAATAAAAATGTAGTCTACAGCTGCAGCTGGAAATAATATTACATTAATTAAGAGACAATAATCTCTCTATGTAATGAAGCAGAGTTCTGTACAGTGTTGCTAAATACTATGTATGCCGTACATTTTTATTTCTGGAAAAAAGAATAATCACAATGAGCAAGTCCTATCAGCAGATGACGGATGGATGCTCTGAGATAGTCTTGGAAGAGACATAAAAGAAGAAATGCACCACATACAGTGATATAGGAAGAAGCACAATAGCAGAGTATGGATCAGACTTAGGGAGGCCTTTATCTAAGGAACTAACAAACAGAAGCTGCACTTGATAACAATGTACAGCTGGATAAGATGCATGGAAAAAATCACCATGAGCTTCCACAAGATATGATGGGCAGACAATGGTGTGTTGTAGCTGTGGGATAGTGTTAAGCAGTTTCAGCAAGCTGCATGTGTTACGGTTCCTGGGCCAGATTCTGGCCCCTTTGTGCTAGGTCTCAGGAGTGCCCCACAAAAGTCAGGGGATTTTCCTCCAAAAAAGGAGCATTGCCAGGTGGCCAAGTGCCAGGATGACTCACTCTGCACTACCCATTTCTTACAGGAAGACAGAAGTTCCTGAATAGGAAAGGATGAGGCAAGAGTGCACATAAATCCAGCTGCCTCAGACCCCACAGAACAGGTCTCGCCTGACTAGCCCCGTTTGGGACTTTGCTCTTCAAGTGCCTAGGGAAACTGGGCCAGTCCATTCCATTCCTCTCACTGGCAGAACTTCTCTATATTCCTACAGCTAGGGGAAATAAGGCCTAGGGCCGTGAAGGAAGCTATACTGATTAATTCTAACACACATAGAGAAGGGAGCCTATTTCAGCAGCTTTCTGAAACACTAAAGAAACAGAATAAAATTCACCTTCATGTGATGAACAGCAGAAGTTCAGAGAAAAGCTCTGATTGCAGTAGTGAGAAGTCTAACCCTAGAAAACATACTCTGATTTTGGGCCACGGACCTATACTATCTGCATATGATAGAAGGCATGCACAGGTGTCCTGTTTGCTTGCTTGACCACTATAAGTGTGCAAAACTAGTTGCTTCACCTTCCCTAGCTCTTTCAAAGCAAAGGAAAATAAATTCTTCATCTAACCCACCATTAACCTGGGGGACTCCTGCAGTGGGGCAAAAGCATAAAAGGTGCAAGAAGGTATCAGGTGAGTATGCAAATGCACATGGCATGGGGAATAAACAGGAGGAGTTAGAGATGTGCGCATACTTGCAGGGCTATGATCTTGTTGGCATCATGGAGTCATGGTGGGATGGCTCCTATGACAGGAGTTGGAATAGAAGGATACAGGCTCTTTAGGAAGGACAGGCAGGGAAGTCAAGGAGGGGGTGTTGCCCTCTATGTCAATGACCAGCTGGAGTGCATGGAGCTCCACCTGGGGATGGATGAGGAGCTGACCAAGAGCCTATGAGCCAGGATTAAAGGGAGGGCAGGGACAGCTGACATTATAGTGGGGGTCTGCTACGGGCCACCAACCAGGAAGACTGAGCAGAGGAGGCCGCCTATAGACAGGACCAGCCTCACATTCACAAGCCCTGGTCCTCATGGACCACCTCTATACCTATACCTGTTGGAGGGACAACAGAGCAGGGCATAAGCAATCCAGGAGGTTCCTGGAATGTGTTGGTGACAACTTCCTTCTCCAAGTGATAGAGGTGCACCCTTCTCCAACAAGGAGAGGTGCCATGCTGGACCTTGTTCTCGCCAACAAGGAGGGGTTGGTAGGGAATGTGAAACTCAAGGGCAGCCTTGGCTGCACTGACAATGAAATGGTGGAGTTCAAGATCCTTGGGGCAGTGAGGAGGGCGCACAGCAAGCTTGCTACCCTGGACTTGAGGAGAGCAGACTTTGGCATCTTCAGAGATCTGCTTGGTAGAGTACCATGGGATACAGCCCTGGAGGGAAGAGGGGCCCAAGAAAGTTGGTTAATATTCAAGGATCACCTCCTCCAAACTCAGGAGCGATGCCATCCCAGCAAAGAGGAAGTCAGGCAAAAATGGCAGGAGGCCTGTGTGGATGAACAAAGAGCTCCTGGACAAACTCAAACACAGAAAGCCTATAGAGGGTGGAAGCAAGGTCAGGTAGCCTGGGAGGAATACAAAGAAATTGTCCAATCAGCCGGGGATCAGGTTAGGAAAGCCAAAGCCATGATAGAATTAAAACTGGCCAGGGACATCAAGGGCAACAAGAAAAGCTTCTATAAGTACATCGGTGATAAAAGGAAGACTAGGGAAAATGTGGGTCCTCTCTGGAAGGAAACAGGAGACCTGGTTACCCAGGATGTGGAGAAGGCTAAGGTACTCAAATGACTTTTTCGCTTCAGTCTTCACTGACAAGTGCTCCAGCCACACCACCTGTATTGGTTTTGTTTGGCAAGGTTTTGGTAGCGGGGGGGGGTTACAGGGGTGGCTTCTGTAAGAAACTGCTGGAAGCTTCCCCTGTGTTCGAGAGAGAGCGAGCCCATATTAGCCGGCTCTGAGACGGACCCGCCGCCGGCCAAGGCCGAGCCAATCAGTGATAGTGGTAACGCCTCTGTGATAACATTTTTAAGAAGGAAAAAAAGTTGGGACGGAGAGAAACTGCCGCCGGAGTGAGGAGTGAGAACATGTAAGAGAAACAAGCCTGCGGACACCAAGGTCAGTGAAGAAGGAGGGGGAGGAGATGCTCCAGGCGCCGGAGCGAAGATTCCCCTGCAGCCCGTGGTGAAGACCCTGGTGAGGCAGGCTGTCCCCCTGCAGTCCAGGGAGGTCCACGGTGGAGCAGATATCCACCTGTAGCCCGTGGAGGACCCCACGCCGGAGCAGGTGGGTTCCCGAAGGAGGCTGTGACCCCGTGGGAACCCCGCGCTGGAGCAGGTTCCTGGCAGGACCTGTGGATCTGTGGAGAGAGGAGCCCACGGAGCAGGCTTTCTGGCAGGACTTGTGACCCCGTGGGGGACCCGCGCTGGAGCAGTGTGCTCCTGAAGGACTGCACACCGTGGAATGGACCCATGCTGGAGCAGTTCGTGAAGAACTGCAGCCCGTGGGAATGGCCCACGTTGGAGGAGTTCGTGGAGGACTGTCTCCCGTGGGTGGGACCCCACGCTGGAGCAGGGGAAGAGTGTGATCAGCCCTCGTCCTGAGGAGGTGAAGCGGCAGAAGATAACGTGTGATGACCATAAACCCCATCCCTGTCCCCCTGTGCCGCTGGGGGGGCTTGGTGGTGAAATCCGGGAGGGTAGTTGTGCCCGGGAAGAACGGAGGGGTGGTGGGAAGGTGTTCTGAGATTTCATTTTACTTCTCATTACCATGCTCTGGTTGATTTGTAATAAATTGAGTTAATTTTGCAAATTGAGTCTGTTTTGCCCGTGACGGTAATAGTGAATGATCTCTCCTGTCCTTATCTCGACCCGCGAGCCTTTTGTTATATTTTCTCTCCCCTATCCAGCTGAGGATGGGGGAGTGATAGAACGGCTTTGGTGGGCACCTGGTGTTCAGCCAGGGTTAACCCATCACACCACCCAAAGTTGCAGAAGGCAAAGGCAGGGACTGGGAGAATGAAGAACTGCCCACCATAGGAGAAGATCAGGTTTGAGACCATCTAAGGAGCCTGAAGGCACACAAGTCTATGGGACCTGATGAGATGCGAGTCCTGAGGGAACTGATGGAAAAAGTGGCTAAGCCACTATCCATCATATTTGAGAAGTCATGGCAGTCCAGGGTAGTTCCCACTCACTGGAAAAGGGGAAACATAACCCCCATTTTTAAAAAGGAAAAAGGAAGACCCAGGGAACTACAGTCTCACCTCTGTGCCTGGCAAGATCACGGAGCGGATCCTCCTGGAAACTATGCTAGGGCACATGGAAAATAAGGAAGTAACTGGTGACATCTTGACTTGGGCAAATTGTCCCTGACACACTTGGTGGCCTTCTACAATGGGGTTACAGCATTGGTGAATGAGGGAAGAGCAATGGACGTCATCTACCTGGACTTATCCAAAGCATTTGACACTGTCCTGCATGACATACTTGTCTCTGAATTGGAGAGACATGGATTTGACAGATGGACCATTGGTGGATAAGGAATTGGCTGGATGGTCACACGCAAAGAGTTGCAGTCAACAGCTTGATGTTGCGGAGAAAGACTTGGGGGGTGTTGGTTGACAAGAAGATCAATATGATCCAGCAATGTGCATTTGCAGCCCAGAAAGCCAACTGTATCCTGGGCTGCATCAAAAGAAACGTAACCAGCAGGTGAAGGGAGGTGACTCTCCCCCTCTAATCCGCTCTCGTGAGACCCCCCTGGAGCACTGCATTCAGCTCTGGGGCCCCCCATCATAAGAAGGACACGGACCTGTTGGAGTGAGTCCAGGGGAGAGAAGCAAAGATGATCAGAGGGCTGGAGCACCTCTCCTGTGAGGACAGGCTGAGAGAGTTGGGGTTGTTCAGCCTGGAGGAGAGAAGGCTCCAGCAAGACCTTTTAGCAGCCTTCCAGTACCTAAAGGGGGCCTACAAGAAAGCCAGAGAGACACTTTTTACAAGGGCATGTAGTAATAGGACAAGGGGTAGTGGCTTTAAACTGAAAGAGGGTAGATTCAGATTCAATGTGAAGAAGAATTTCTTTGCTGTGAGGGTGGTGAGGCACTGGAACAGGTTGCCTAGAGGCTGTGGATGCCCCATCCCTGGAAGTGTTTGAGGCCAGGTTGGATGGGGCTTCGAGCAACCTGGTCTAGTGGAAGGTGTCCCTGCCCATGGCAGGGGGGTTGGAACTAGATGGTCTTTAAGTCCCTTCCAACCCAAACCATTCTATCATTCTATGATTCTATATTTTGCCAGACAAACACTTTGAGTCAAAACATCTTGTTTTTAAGAGTGTCTCAAGAGATATTAGCAACAGAGGGAAAATGACATTTCTTTATCAGCTATAATACATATAATGCGACACTCAAACACAACAAGTGCTACTCAATAGCTTGTAAGTCACAGAAGGTGAATGAAAACACTTATCTCTTTTGAAAAAAAAAAAAAAAAGAAAAAGAAAAAGAAAAAGGAGGTGGAGGATCCTCAACAGAAAGATCCACTTTGACTTAAAATACAGGGTAAGCAGCATTACAAATTTATAGACACAAAGCCTATCTATTAAGATTCTGAACAAATAGTAAGTCTAGCTAGGAAGAAGTGTTCCCATTAATGTATGGTTATTGGTTATGTCAAGGACTAGCATATGGTTAGTTGTGTCAAGGACAGTAAATGAAGCTGCCTTTCATATTCCAGATTGATCTATCTAAATTGGGGCAAGCTGTGCCACCAAGAAATGCATTTTCACCATGTATTACAGAAGATCAAACGTTAACAAATACAGAACAATTAATAAACAATAACTTCCCACTCCACCAGTAGCTGTTTAACTCACACATACTATTTATGTGACATTCAGCTCAAATGAATGCTCTAGTAAACAAATTGTACATGTAAAGCTACAGACCTCCAGAGAAGCCAAAAGAAAAGAGATTTGCAGTTTTTAAGAAATGCTTGAAAAACTATTCCCACACAACTGTTACAAAGCAACTGCAGCTACTCTGTGAGACCATGCTCCTATCATCTGCAAATGAAAGCCAGACAAATTCAACTAAGGCGCATAATTTAACATAAGCGTAAATAGCTGGATGAAATGGTAGATTCATCTTTCAGACCCTTCAAATGAAAACAAGATGCCTTTCTGGCTGGTATGTTCTAGCCAAACACCAATTTGTATGGCTCCATAAAGAAGTGACTGGATGAAATTAAATGGTTTCCTCTGATATTACAATGCCCTATTTTAGGTCAGCATTCAATGAAGTGTTCAGGAATTTACTCACAGAACTATGGCTATATTTGCACTACAGAAGATGTCCCAAAGGATATCTATCTTTTCTCGAGCTGGCCACCTGGGCATTTCTGCTTAAAGCTGTTTGGGATTTAGGAAAGACAAAACCCAGCATGTAAGTCCCTGCAGAAGTAAGGTATATTCCAAACGGTCATTACTCAGTCACACTGGTGATGGTGCTTATTTCTTGCCAAATAGTCTGGCACTTACAGCATTTATCTAAGTATGAAGTCAAAATATTTGGCCTCAATTTAGCCTGAGGCTTTTGAACTCCCAATCCCATGAGAGTGCACAGACCATGAAGCTACAGAAGACTTTGTAACTGCTGCTCAGCCAGGAATGGAAGAATCATGAGGCCAGAAATATCTGATCCTCAACTAGTGGTTAAGCTACTCAGCTTAGGGCTCTCATCCTTCCCTTCTGAAAAGTTTCTGGATTCAAGTCAATAATTAGCCACCATAAATCAGTCTCAACCCCACAGGAGTGACCTTACCTCTGCACCACAACGTCTGACTCCATGTATCTTCAGTTCTCAGCTGACTGGCAGTCTCATTCCAGCAAGAGAGATGAATGTTGGTTTTATTTGTTTTTCTCTGAAAATCTCACAACTTGCTGCTTTGTACATATTCCTGGGATGTGAAAAAAAGTGACCCCAAATCGTGCCTGGCATGAGTAGGCTAGAACCTGTCCATCCTCTTCATGTGCAAGTGCCACAGCCACTGGATTTTTGTGTGGAAGTGACAGTTCCTCTCATCCTCTCTAAGAGAACCATGTTCTCTATCTGCAAAAAGACTCTGAATTCCTCATTTACAGAGGTACCTGCCTGTGGTTTTGAATGTGATACCATAGCTCATAGTTCCAGACAAATCATCTCATCTGCAGTTCCCACCAGCCAGTGGAGGTGTCTCAGAAGTTAGTTTGCAGGTGATTCCCTGTCTAGAATCCTAACTCCCCCTCCTATACTGCTTTTGGACCCTAGGTACTGAACTCAGCTCTGCCATCAGTCTTGGCACTGATCACTATACCCTTTGAGGCTGTACGTAGATGTCTGAGGATGTCCACGCCTTTCTTGAATTAGAGCTATCATTCAACAAAGACTCCAGTCAGTTGCTTTATGGCCAGAAATGCACACCAAATTAACCAACTGTATGACCAATGTGAAAAACCTCAGGAGCCTCCTGTTATCTGATTTGGCCTCTTCATCATCAGTTTGACTCTTACCGATAAGAATTCTCCATAGTCTCAAATAAAACACAAGATTTTCCCACAGCTGGATAAAATATGCCCTTGCAAAAGAACTGTCATGCCATGGTACCAGCTGCCTGAAAACAAAATGTAGGCTGGGTCAGGAGTTATATATTCTTAGTAAATATACCCAGAAAGACCATAAGACTGTACAGACTCTTAGGCATATATTTAAGTGCTCTGCTGGGTTACAGCTTTAATTACATATTTCATAACTACAAATGGGTTCATATAAAATATAGTTCAGAACAGAAATGTTAAGCGTGCATTTTCTTTGCCCAAAGCAAAATGCACACAGACTCTGTGGAAGGCTATTTAAATGAATAGCTCAGAAAAAGAAGGATACAATGCCTACTGTAACAAGCCTACCCAAAGGTTAAATACAACAGAAAACAGACTTAAAATAGATTGATTAACATTCACATTGAGACCCACAGTAGTGTTAATTGCCACAGCTCCAATGAAATTCCACAGTCCTGTTCTAGTTTGCGTCAGACAATGATCTTGTCCATAATAGAAAGTATTTCCCTGTGTACTTCAGACAAATGCATTGTATATTTAAATGGAGATGTCTAAAAGGAATATTACGAAAAGATAAATTAGCTTTGCATCCTGGTAGTCTCTCGAATAATGTTTCTGATGATCTGTTGAGAAAATAAAAGTGGAATGTTACTACTCCCAGCAATCTTTTATGTATTGAGCCAGAACTTACTTTCCAGGAGACAGTTCTCAGGATTCCTAATGCAGTTTCCTCTTGTTTATAGCACCAGAGGAAATTTAGGTTGCAAATATCAACTGGAAAATTAATATCATCTCTGGTGTTTTCACAAGCATCACAAGCAGCAAATGCAGCTGTGCTTACTGAAGGCTGTGAAGCGCTGAGTGTACACTCTTACAGCTTGCACGAGGCCTGCCTAGGCTGGACCTATGGTACAGGTCACAGCATAAAGCACCATTAATGCTAGACCATGCCTTTGTGTCATCAAAGTCCAGGACTAAGGTTTCATCTGGGTGTCGTGGTTTAACCCCAGCCAGCAACTAAGCACCACGCAGCCGCTCACTCTCCCCCCCATCCAGTGGGATGGGGGAGAAAATCGGGAAAAAAAAGTAAAACTCCTGGGTTGAGATAAGAACGGTTTAATAGAACAGAAAAGAAGAAACTAATAATCATAATGATAACACTAATAAAATGACAACAGTAGTAATAACAGGATTGGAATGTACAAATGATGCGCAGGGCAATTGCTCACCACCCGCCGACCGACACCCCGCCAGTCCCCGAGTGGCGATTCCCCGCCCCCACTTCCCAGTTCCTAAACTAGATGGGACGTCCCATGGTATGGAATGCACCGTTGGCCAGTTTGGGTCAGGTGCCCTGGCTGTGTCCTGTGCCAACTTCTTGTGCCCTGGCTGGGCATGAGAAGCTGAAAAATCCTTGACTATAGTCTAAACACTACTGAGCACCAACTGAAAACATCCGTGTTATCAACATTCTTCACATACTGAACTCAAAACAGCACTGTACCAGCTACTAGGAAGACAGTTAACTCTATCCCAGCTGAAACCAGGACACTGGGTAAGCTGAAGAGTGAACTTGTTCACTTGACAGATTTGCAGACTTCCAAGTGATCATTATTAGTGTTTGCATACCTTCACACAGACATTTCTAATCGAGCTGCACAAAGGGAGTATCATTTTCAGGGGTGAAGTGAAGGTAAACTGAGAGCATGAGTGAACTGACAGAACAAACATGAAAATGTCTATATTCATTTTACGTTAATGTAAAATGAAAATAAATATATTTTATATTACTAAAAGTTGTTAATGGGAAATGCACCTTTTGAAATGTTGACACTCTACGTGTACAGTTTCCACATTTCTCCTTTTTCTTTTTTTTTTTTTTGCTTTTGGTGATAAATACCCACACTTTTTTTCCCCTGAGAAAACACATCTTGGACATCACTGATTATGTTGTACTTATTAGAAAAAAGATGAATGTTGCTGTGGAGAATGGACAAGGGAAAAAACAAACGTCAAGAACTTTTCCATAAAATGAAACTTTCAGGTGAATACTTCCTTTGAAGTAAAGTATTTCCTACATTGAAAATGTCTTGTTAGTGTCAAAAAAACCTGTTTTACCTAAGAGGTACTTATATGGTCATGATCAATACACCATCCAAAAATGTAATAAGTAATGATCAGTTCATCTCCATGCCACCTGCCCTGACTTGCAGCATTGTGTCATCTTTCCTATCTTGCAGAGAAGAAATTGAGACACTGGAAGAGTAATGCTAAGATTTTCAAAAATTCCTGGTGATTTGCACCATCTTGGAGTTTGAACGCTCAGCTCAAGACACCTAAATATTATTAATCCAAATTTCCGTAAGACAGAATTCAGATCTCCTGAACCTGAATCCAGTGCCCTCACTAAATGCATCAGCATGGATGCTTCCCAGAACGGCTCACGGGGGCTGCAGTACTGACTGGGATTTAGAGCAGCCTCAAAACTCCTCTAAATTGCACCATGGTGTCAGCAAAGTTTCCAGTTATACCAGGGAGGGCACAAAGTAGATTACACACATAGCTGCACCTTCACCCCATCTGTGAAGGTGATCTCACACTTTCTCGCAAAACAAGGTGAAATGTCTAAAGGAGTTTTCCCTTACAAAAATGCATTTCTTAAAGATAACATATCAAAATGATTTTGGAATCACCATACTGCGCTGTTTCATTCTTCAGATGTTGTTTTCAGCTATTCTTATAATCAGTGCATTCTGTCAGTGTCATGAATACGGCCAATTGGAGTGTCATGTAACATTTTTAGAAGTCTTGCAAAGACTTAATAAATTTTGCAAATATTTAGAAAGAGAATTAATGTAATATATGTAAAGATCTGTACATATTTGATAATCTTGAACCAATTTAATAAATCCTGTCCAGTTTTAATAAACATTGGATTAGGGTTAAACTTATTACAAACAATAAATTAATAATGAAAATATTTAATGTGGAGTGTATATAAAGTACCTTTGAAATTTTAATTGTTTTTTCAAAGATCAGGAAAATACCTGCAAGCCATGTTACAGTTTTAAAAACTTTGTTATCCAGGAAAATATATACACAACCCACGCTGTTAGCAACATGGATACTTCTAACACTACAAAAATGTGGTTTTGCTTATCCTTATAGAAACAAAACCTTGTTAGAATTGCAACTGAATTAAAAGAATCTAAAATCAACATGATCATAATTTGGGTGAAGATAGAACAATCTGGGGGGAAAAAAATTTACTGAATGTGTGAATGTATGAATTAACAATAGAAAGTGCAACTAGAAGCATGTTCTTATATCTACCTCTGTTTACATATACAGCCACTTCTCAAGGGCAAAATACCTGACATTATTAATTTGTAGTGAAGCAAAACACATGCACAGCCTTGCGCAGGGCCATCCCAAGCTTATCCATAAGGGTAAGTGTCCATTCACCCTGGGGTACCTGAGTTTTCCAATCAAATGAGGAACTGCTGTTGTTGGAAAAATTGGACCATTACATTTCTCACAGAAATGTACCAGTTTCAACAAAACTTTAATTGTGGAAGGTTTCCACACACCCAGTAGAATGATTAGTTGATATAAGAGAGAGCCACAAAAATGCCACAGTACCTTCCATTTTAAAAATTAACTAAATGAAATGTGGTAGAATGGTGATTTGGGAGTTTTGAATAGGGATCTTTTAAATTAGATTCATCTCGCTACAGAAGTTCTTGAATTTTTTTCTTTTTAATCACAGGATGTTTAAAAAATATCTAAGTCTCCTGGGATATCTGAGCCAAGAGTGCTTGGTTATGGGCCTTTATTTCTGGGAGGTCCTTAAGATATAAAAATAAGGGAGGATCTGGGTGAAACCCAAAAGGATACTGTAGGCTTTAGGGAGTGTAAGGTGATAACTGAAAAGAGAAGTAAAATATGAGGTAAGGATCCAGAGAGGATGCAGGAAAATAGCTGATCTATAAAACGGCAAAATACAGATCCAAAGGATTTGGATGTTAGGATATCCAGGGGCTGGAGAGACCAAAAGGATAGTCTTGAGTGATACCTGCCAGTATGGAAAGACAAGGTAAAATATCAAACAAGACACTGAAAGTATCCTACTGACACCTTAAGAGGACTCTTATTCACCCCTTTTTTCCTAAATAATGTATTTACTACAACATGTGAAATACTATCCCTGCTCTAATGAGACACATGCCTGCTGCAGAGGGGATAGAAACAATGAGCTTCATGTCAGACCAGCTCAGTTGTATGGCAAAGTCCATGCTAGTCTTGCAATTTGATTTCCATTTCACACTTCCATAGCTAATTTCTGTGTGTTTGGAAACCAAAGGCTTTTTCTGTAAATATATCCTATTCCAAAACACTATCAGGAGAAGTGGCTTATCCTATGAGCAGTGACTTGATTCCTTAAGATATTCAGGAGGCAATCAGCAAACTCAGCCACTGCTTCAGCTGCTTTTCACAGTGGAAGGTGTCCTAGAGGTAGAGCGAGTGAGTTGGCAGCTCATTGGAACTGAGAATTAACTGTCTATTATTAAATAATTATAGGAACCAAACTGAGGAAATCACAGTGGTTCTGTAAGCAGAAAAACAGGATACATTCTTCTCTGAGCTCTGCTAGTAACTAAACAATTAAATTATATCATGCATAAAAAGTTGGGTGAAACTAACTATTCACCTTAATTAGGCAGAAAGATGGAGCAATATTGTTTCTGCCTATCTAATTTTCCATTGGGTAATGTTCTTCTTTTTTATGGCAGAACTAAATATCTGAAACAATTCATTATGAATCTTGGTTTATGAAAGCTAAGAATTATTCTGAGGAATATACAGCAGAGTAAGTGAAGAAATGTCTATTAGAGAAATGAAAAGGAAGACTATCACTAACTTGAAATTGCTGTAAATGAGCCCTTTATTGCCTGAGATTTGAAAGCCCACCGAGCATAGCATTTCAGTGTAGACAGAGCCAACAAAGTTTGCAAAAATCTTCCATTGCCTTCCTCCAACAGTGATTTCTCTGGTTCTTCACAGGCTTCCTTAGTCTCAGTAAAATGGTATTCTAACAGAGTTGTTTCAGGCACTTAAGCCTGTAGTAAAATTATATTGATTTTAACAATCCCTCAGCAGACCTTTAGAATGGGTTCTGTTATTATATCCCACAGTGCAATAGCGCTTGTCCACCTTCAGGTATGAAGCAGCAAGAACTGCATTTTAACAAAACTGCTAATCTGAGCACCAGCACCACTGTAGAGAGGGTCTTTGCATCAGTATAATAAAGTTTGCCCTCCATACTGCTATGGATCAGTGCCTAATAAAATCTTTCCTGAGTAAATGCTGACAGCGAGAGGAAGTCCTGAACAGATTGTTATAATCTGTCAGCTACAACTCTCCGCAGGACAGGCATCCATTCCCCACACTTTCCCTTAAACACTTTGGCCCTTCCCATATAAATGAACTGGAATGGTACAACAACATTTTGCTTGGCAGGAAGAGGGTTAACTCTGTGATACCTTGATCACCAGCAGGTATCAAACTTTGTCAGGAAAGGAGATATCCTCCAAACAGGAAGAGACACAGCACTGCTGAGAATACCCCATCAGATACAATAGAACATGAAGGTATGGCTCAGTTTTTAGCTCTGGCATCCAATAACGAGTCAGAACCCCGAGGACATTGTCTTACTCAGAGATGTGAAATGCAAATGAACAGTAACATTGACAACTCAAGACCAAGCAGAAAACAAAGGACTTCAAAGCTACCTAGAAAGGTCTTGTGTGAACACGCAGCTTTTTTTCTTTTCCTTTCTTTTCTTTTCTGGGGCACAAACATATTCATTTATGTGAAGAAGTTAGATGGGTAATTTTAGTGATTGCTGGAGACCCTGAGAATGTTTTAGCAGAAAGAAAACCTGGAGATGGTGGCATACAGAAATCATTTAACAGTGAAAGTCACCAGGAGCTCAGAAAAAATTAGTTCAGCAGAAGAAGTTGTGGTGTGTGAAACAGAGCGGATGAATTCACTTTCCCAAAACTCAGTCACAGGACTTTCCAAAGTACTTTCCTTCTTGAAGATTTATTCTTCAAGGTGAGAAAATCTAAGTTAAATCTTCCTGTCTGCCTCTACTGCCCTGTCCTAAATTCTCTAGGAAAGCCAGAGTAACACTGTTTCTACCTATCTAATTCTCCTTCAGTTCATGTGTTTGTACTCTTTTATAGTAGAACTAAATATTTGGAAAAAAAAATCAGCATGAACCTTGGTTTATGAAGGCCAGGAATTACTCTCAGTAAACAGAGAAATATTAGCAAAAAGTCGTGTACATCATGACAGAAGTATTTTGTTGATAACTGTTTGGTTCACTCTGCAAGACCTTCAGGGATGCCACACAGATGCTTCACAAGAGGGATATGTGAGCATGCCGGCTGCCCACGTCAGCCCCCACTATGTCATTGGCAAGGCCAAGCCAGGAGGAGGAACAACTACCATGCCGAGCCTTCAGCCCCAAGATATGATCCAGCCTGACAGGACCAGTGACGATTCCCCCTTCCAACCTGGGTGCTCAGCTCAGGCGCAGAGCAGTTTTTCAACAGGGTACACACCAGCCCTCCCTATCCTCGCTGTGGGAGGAAACCCAGGCACAGACGGACCCACAGCACCCTTGCTCAGCACAACACCCGCACTACTGAAAACCGAGGGAGGGTTTGTAACACATCTAAAATCAGGCAGTTCTGGGTTGGAGGTTTATGACACAATGAAAAGTCGGATCATGCTTACAAACCTTTCAGTGAAAGCGGGGCCAAATTTCAGTAATGAAATGTCAAGGCTGAATTTAACCTTCTCAAGACAGGGTAGAGGGCAACTTGTGGCTTCAGAAAGAAACAGGACAAAACTCATCATGAGACAATACTGCCTGATCTAAGGTGGAGGACATGCAAAAAATGATTGCATTTCACATGTTTCCATACCAGGTGCAACACTCTTCCCAGCACTTTGGGGAAAAAGATTTTTTATTAGAAACTGAGGCCAGGGTCATTCAAATTTGGCCTGTGTTATCTGAAATGTGAAGAATATAAAAACTTACAGGAAAACTCAGGAGACCTAAGACTAATAAAAAAATACAGTCAAAGTTTTTGTGAACCCAAAGACAGGAGTGTATGAGGAACAATAGCTTCAAAGCTGGGGAGAGGTAATTGTTTGCTGTTAAACCAGTAGAAAATCTAGTGGAAGGAGTGGCTGGGGAAAGATGTCAAAGGGCAGTGAACGAATAAACCGTGGAAAGAAATACAGAGAGCCCTTCCTGGACTGCAAGCACTCTCTTTATTTCCCCCCCCCCCGCAGCTGGTATACTTCCTGCTTTCTTGTCCTTGTGTGCATGTGCAGTCACATCTCTCAGGGTTTTTTTCTTAGCTAGACTGCTCGGAGGTAAATTGGGAGGTTCAAACAAAATGTCTCTTTGTTGAATCTTGGAGGGACAAAAGAAAACAGAAAGCGGTTTTGTGGCACAGCAGACAATTCAGCAGGGTGAAGCACCTGGTATTGGCACAGCTAATAGCTGTCTTGCATATGTCTTAGTGCAAACATATGCATACTTCTTTATTCCATCAAAAGATTTCTTGACGTTTTTGTCTCTCGGTGTCCCCCATTCTTCCTATCCAAAGAGACGAAATTCCTTTGTTGACACACAGGTCCTAGTCTGAAAGCCAGAGACTCTCAGATGCCCACTCATATCCCTACAGCTGGCTACCTGTTTTCCACTAATATCCTCCTCCCACAACAGGAGGACTGAGTTGTGAGCTGCTGAAACTGTCACAGCTCAAGCAGTGTTTGTCTGTTTTGCACTTGAAGCCTACCACTTGCTGCTGTTTGCGCAGTGCCCAAAGAAAGTTGGCTAACCAGACAAGTCAGATATGTGAAGAACTTTGGGCTGAATGCCTCATCCCAAAACCAATTACCAGAAGCGTCTGAATGATGCCACATGATGAATTGCTCTCTCCTGGCTGCACTGATGATGGAGGGAGCCTGGACACTTGGCTCGAGTGCTCTGAACCTTTGTGAGGGCCAGACACTTACCTGCCTTGTACTGCAAGGGCAAAGTCAGGCTCTGAACGGGGGCCATCTGAATCTAGCCCATTCAGCCTAGGAAGTCTCCAAAACCTATGTGTGTTCCTAGTTCTCTCTTAGGATCTGATACTCAGAAAAACATTGCACTACGCAAACAATACATCTGAGCAATTCCATGTGCTCTGCCCACAGAACATGCCTAAAAATCCCTTGAGAACTGCAAGGGGACAAGCATACACCGTTTAGCAGATACTTCACTACACACAAATGGATTTCACTCTTTTCCCAATAAGGCCTTTTGAATTTGTTAAAAAGTATTTGCAGAGAAAATGAAAGGAGCCCCTGGCATCAGGAGTCCTTGGAGAGTGAGCTATGCACTGGCTAAAGGCTCTGCTGATCACAGTTGGAAGGACAGCCTGACTTTATCAGGAGGATCAAGGAGAAGAAGAGATGGAATATGGGAAAGGTTGGAGGAAGATAAAAAGGAGGAATTTATCCATCAAGGTCAGCTAATTGGAGAGAAGTTTCTGCATTGGGGTGGCTGGAAGCAGTATTAATCCAAGCCAAAATTTTACCCTTTGGAACCTTGTGCATTCCTCCTGTAAGGCTTTTACATTGCCATAGAAAAGAAGGGTCTATTTTGGTACTGAATCATTCTGGGGCAGGTTTTTCTCTCCATATGTTTGCATAAATCTACAGAGGGCAATGGAGTTACACCACTGCATGTTGGTGTGAGATCAGAGGCAAGCTCAGTATCTCTCACCTTGTCTGACAGACTCTTTGACCCATTTCACTCTTTTTTACTCTGTCAGCGTTCCAAGGTCAAAGACCATGCCCAAATCTAAAGCAGATCGTAACTCAGATGCTGCATTTTAAAGACATAGGCTCCCTTTTTTTAATAATGCATTATTTAAAATACAATTTCCTTTGTGTTAGTCTTACTACTACATCCAAATGATCTTGACTTGGGCTAGGGGGCACACATGTTTCCGGCAGGAGGGATCCCATTTCCTTCACACCAGTTTCCGTGGCATCATCATCATCATCATCTGCCTATTTCTGCCCTTGATCACATCCTCTGAAAAGCTGGCAGATGTGAAACCTGAGCTACCCATGGGCCTCCACACATCCCATAGCAGTAGGTATTCAAAATGGTTCAGATCATCTCTAATTTCTCTGTGGATCATATGTCTCCTTCAGAAAAAGGGTGGGGAGCAGATGTGCAAAACAGAGAGACAGAAAGACTATGATAATCATATTTCTCTTTCACAGAAGGGAGGGGTGAGTGTGTGTATTGGGGTGAGGAGGAAGAAAAAGATATTATACGCAGAAGAAGGGCAGAAATTTAAAACACAGTTCAGATTGGATACGTTAACTGTGTGCAAAAGTTTCCTAGTGAGAATATTTCCTTTTGGATGATTTAACAAAAGTAAGCTGGATCAAGTCTCCATTATGCAAGAAATATGTTAGGTTTCTTCTCTAGCTATGCACAAATGGCTGGGAAAAGCTGGATATAGTCCCATCCTATAAACTGGAATCAGAAATAAATTGAAAGATTTATAAATTGGAGGTGCAATTCTTCAGCTACATTGGTTTAAAGATGGTGAAATGAATGACTAAAGCATTCACTCACAGTGTTTTATGAAGCAGATCTAATGTGCAGGTTTTGTGACCTGCAGTGACTTTAACTTCTCAGTAAATCAAAAAGCTTAACAAATATTAAGATGGCAAAGATTACCTGTGTGTGCCAGATTTTATCTTTTATCCGTTATCATTTAGGAAATGAAAAGCTTGAGTCGGAAATCAGACAGCCAGTCACGTGACTTGGGCGGTCTGGCAGCCCCACAAGACAAGAACCTGCAGGAGACACAGAAACTACACATTCACTGATTAGTTTTTAGTCCTTAAGAAATGGCTCTTTTTATTGTTATTATTATTAGCAACCAATGAGCTTTAGAATCAGAGCAATTCCTTTCTAAATTCCACTGCAATGAAAATTCATTATCACAAGCTAGAGGAAGCAGCTGGGTGTATAGCTCAGCTCATGGCCAGGCTTAGGGGCAGCTCCCTACACATGTGAGCTTCGGAGGTGTTGAGATTTGGGGTATAGCACACCAGCACCCGTTTGGCAACACAGAGGCTAAAGAATTCTCCTTTTTCAGCCTTGACCCAGAGCAGCAGGAAACTGGCTGCCAGATGGGATCTTGGCTAAGCCACAGGATAGAGATCTACAGTGCGTGGGGAGACCCGCCATGGTTCAAGTAGAGCATGCCCTCGATTTGGTAAGACTGTCTTGCAGTTCCTTCCTGAGAACACGGGAGGTAGCTGCCCCAGCAGAAGTGCTGGCTTTTCATGTCTACAGCCCTCCAAATATGCAATGGACCTTCAGGGTGAAACAAATATTCATATTCTACCCCAGTTCCTAACATTTTCCAAACTGAAGGCTGAGGGAGTCAACGTGAGATTGATATCTAATGCCTAAGTAGAATTGGACTTTTTCAAAACATTTTTGAAACATTTGCTGATTTATTAAATTAACATCAAGTCTACTGGTGGGATACTGAGGTGGAGTGGATAAGGCCTGCTTCAAGGCCACAGAATAATGTAGAGACCAAATCGCAACAAGAATTTGAGCCTTTCTAAGGTCCAGCTACAAACACAACAAAATAACACCATCAGCTCTGTTAGCTTGTCAAATACACATGCAATTTTTCTTCCTTTCCATACAGAAATGAAGATAATCCCAAAGGTTAGACAACCTCTGTAACAAAATCAGTCCAACTATCGGTGACACTGCAGGCTCTAGGTTTTGCATAAGTTGTCTTTGCTCCAAGAAGGTCTTCCCTTCCTCCTATCCCTGCAGCCTCTCGTCCCAACTACCAAAAGCATTTATGGCCATCCTTTCCTCTTCCATCTCACAGCGGTAAATGAATCCATGTTGAACATACATTGAAGCACAAGGAGAAAGAGAACGGAAAGAGTTTCATAAAATGGAGGTTCCATTTTTTCCTCAGAATGTAAGATCTCAATTTAAAAATGGCATCAGTTTTCTTCAGTTCTGAAGCAACACTGTAGCTGTTTAATAGCAGGAAGATGTTGATTTAAAGCACAGAAAATAACAACCCATTTCTCCTTTCAGCTGATACAAAAAAAAAAGAGTAAGAAAGATAAGAAAAGCATTCAGTGCTGAAAAATAGAACTGGGTTTACAGTTATTTCCTATGTAACGATCTCTCTGTCACAGCCTGAAAAGTATCATTGGCCAGAAGCTGACAAAGTCAAGTGCACCATTGCCATCACTCTTCCTTGATGCACACTGGTCAGAAAAAAGAAATAGCACCAAGCAACCCTGCAGCTGGGGTAAAAGTCAGCTTCATTCCAACAGTGTAAGCTGTTCATCATCAAGTAATATTTGGCCCAAAGTGTAATGCAAAAATAGTTCTATATCCAAAATAAATTACCAAGCTGTTTGCAGGTAAATCAACAGAGAAGCTTACATATTAACTAATAAAGGCCAGCAATAAACAACAACAGGACAGTTCAAGTAGGAAGAGAATCAAACTTCAAAGAAAGAAACTGGGGGACCATATATATATTAAGTGAACAGTTTTGCTATAGGTCTAAATATGTATTAGTCCTCCATTCCACCAGATCCATGCTAAAACTACAGTGGAAATTCAGCATTAATGAGTAATATTTGTCCTGAAAGTCAGGCCACCTCTTATGGAAAAGATGGAAGTGCAAGTCTCCAGGACTGTGCAGACAGACATCTGTATCATAAAAACCTTTCATATTGTATTATATAATAGCTATATTTGATATAATTAATTAATAATAATATATTTATGGAATCCTTGCATCTAGCTTCTATTTTTAAACGTCTAACATTAAAGGAAGTTGTGAGCTACTGTCCCTGTATTGCAGCAT
Organism: Astur gentilis; assembly: GCF_929443795.1. NCBI lineage: Eukaryota > Metazoa > Chordata > Aves > Accipitriformes > Accipitridae > Astur > Astur gentilis. The sequence goes on along the minus strand of NC_064909.1, from coordinate 10,204,849 downwards.
GAACAGAACAAACTCTGTCAACGACTATCAAAGGGCTAAAAGGTAACTGTACAATCTGCTCTGAGCAAGGGATGCTGTGTATCTCTTTTCTGCCAAAAGCAGATTGCGACTCAGCAAGTCAGTTTTCTACCCTGCTCTCCCTGACTTTGGGAAGTTATTTCACTGCTTCTCACAGCGTTCAGTCACTCCTGCCACATGCCCAGCCTGACACCTCTGACCAATGAAAGGTGTATGGGGATGAGGGCAGCTTGTTTTCTATGTCCTATCCACTTTTGCCTCACTCCTACCTTGATTGCTCTCGGGTAAAGCCTTGCTTTCTGCACCAAAAATATGACATCTACATCAAACTGAGTCTGACCAAAGAAATTAACTGACACCTGTCTTCACTTACCAGCCCTGGACTCCAAAGGAAAGGTACTGATAACTAAAGGTTAAAAAACAAACAAACAGACAAACAAACCACAACAAAAAACCCAACCTTACAGCACACAATCTCAACACCACTGCCTGCCCACCTTACTCCAAGGCCTGAAATTACATATAAAGACAGACTTGCTCTTAAGACACCAGTGTTAGTTTGTGCACACAGCAGGATAGGGTGAAATCCTCTGTTTCACCAGGGGCTGGGACAGTATTCCTTAAAGAACCACAGCTGTTTGCATTAGTACACGTACCTGAGCCCTTACTTTCACAATCTTTGTTTAAACCCGTCTAAGAAAGGACAGCACCATATTGCTCTCTGCTCCCACCCATTACCAGCACTGGTTTTAAATGGTGTTTGCTCACCTGCTGCTGACCTTGTAGAAGCTTGTGAATGAAGCATTACTGATCAGAATCAGAAGCTGTGGCACAAAAGCAGAGAACCTGCAGAAACAGAGGAAAAGAAAAAACAATATTAACAGATACAAGTAGGAAACATTCATCTTCTACATGGACAAGTCTGAGTAAAGAGCATGGCATGTCCATGAAGACTTTTACACAAACTACATGCAGTGGCGCTGCGTTCTTGCTAGCTGCAGGGTGAGTCACTTTAATTATGAAAGTTCCACTATTAAATGGGCTTTAATAACTAAATGCATTGCTATTTCTTCAGCTCTTATTATGATTTAATTTACCTATTCATTTTTCTGTTCTTTGAGTTCTTCGTAAAATGAATAGCTGGCATCTCCTAGGCCTGCTCCCTTTTGTATTCTTGCCAGTAGAATAACATCACAGCATTTTGCAGTAATGCTGTTTGAGCCATTAGAGATAGAAAATGTCAAGTACCTTTTATATGCAATTCTAATATTTGTTTTACTCTCCATTGTTTCTAATATCCCCAGAGAACCTTGAAAGTAACATTATTTCCTTAACAAGTTTGGCCTTTCTTCCTTCTACTTAGCAAATCATTTTCTTGGGGACTTATTTCTTGCTGTTATAGAATACAAGCAACTGCCACAAAATATTGCTGCTCATACACGTCTGGGCTAGCAAAAAGAATCTGGAAATAAATAAGCATATATCTTGTTTTATTCCTAATTTGTTAACTCTCTGCAAAGGACAACAATGGAGAACATTTCCCCATATCCCAAGTTGTTTACATTTCAGTTAAACTTCTGTTACACTTGAGCAATCCCTTAATACTTTGATCTTCCAGCTATAAAAATGGGCCTGTGATGATAATCCTGTCCCACCTTGTCGTTATTTAAAATACGAGGAGCAATAGCATTTGTTGAAAAGTCTTATGGAAACCTCTTTAAATGTTGAGAAAGGCGGATCTCAGCAGATAAACTTACGCATGGGAGTCCAACATGCAAAATGGAAAGCAGGGTATACTACAGAGACATAATTTAAGTTGATCAAGTGGATTTTCTTCGGCAGTTTTTTGTTGTTCCCATTTTGGTTTTTTTCCAGAACATAAAGATTTTCACTTGGAAATATCTTTGTAGTTACCATATGTCTTTTAGTTGTGCAGTGCCAGGGATTACATTCCTCAGAGTGGAACAAGACACATTAAAGTCCTTAACCAAGTCCCTTAGTACATGGCATGTGGGGTTTAAAATCTTTCCATGGGGCTGCATGGGATTAAACCCTAGTCATTAGGCCCATGGGATACCATTGAGCTGTGTATAACAGGGACCTGGCTTCCAGCATACCAGCACTTCGCTTCCCTGTAAACCTATTTGCAAAGCATTTAGGGGACTTGAATCCCCTGGATTCCCTCCTATCTATTCCTTTTTTTGCCTTCTAGCCTGCCAAAGAGAAACTATTTCCAGGCTTTGTCCTCTGCAATGTAAATGGCAAAATAGGCAAAGGTAGTTAACATAGCAATTTACTTGTGACAGCACATCTGCATACATGCATTACTGGACAATACCTTTTTAGCACAGTAACTTTTAGGACTTGCGTGTATTTAAGAACCACAGAGACTGGAAGCTCCCAGCTCTTCCCTCTTTCAAGGTTGTGGCAGGGGAAGGGGAGGAAGGGGGCTGAGCAGAAGCATTTATGGGAGGTAATGTGTGTAACTGAATCTCACTGGCATGCACACAAGCTGTCCGAGATGCTACTTGCACAGGTAGAGGGACAACAACGAACAGAACACCCTGTTTGCATTTCACGGACTTTTATTGGGTTGCTTCGAATGCTGCTTTCTAAAGAAAGGACACAGGATAAGTAACTCATCCAACAGGCCAAAGGAGTCACAATGGCTACTTAATTATTAAACTCTTCTAGGCACTTATATATTAATTCATTGTCTAATGTGGTGCCAAGCTGAGGCAAATAAAGGTTAACATATTCTGTTAGTCCCAATTGTTACAAGAATTTCATAGAATCGTTTAGGTTGGAGAAGACCTTTAAGATCATCAAGTCTAACTGTTAACCTAGCACTGCCAAGTCCATCACTAAACCATGTCCCTAAGCACCACATCTACACATCTTTTAAACACCTCCAGGGATGGTGACTCAACCGTTTCCCTGGGCAGCCTATTTGAATGCTTGATAACCCTTTCGGTGAAGAAATTTTTCCTAATATCCAACCTAAATCTCCCTTGCCGCAACTTGAGGCCATTTCCTCTTGTCCCATCGCTTGCTACTTGGGAGAAGGGACCGACACCCACCTCGCTACAGCCTCCTCTCAGGTAGTTGTAGAGAGTTAGGGTCTCCCCTCAGCCTCCTTTTCTCCAGGCTAAACAACCCCAGTTCTCTCAGCTGCTCCCCACAGGACTTGTGCTCTAGACTCTTCACCAGCTTCGTTGCCCTTCTCTGGACACACTCCAGCACCTCAATGTCTTTCCTGTAGTGAGAGGCCCAAAACTGAACACAGGACTCGAGGTGTGGCCTCACCAGTGCTGAGCACAGGGGGACGATCACTTCCCTAGTGCGGCTGGCCATATCGAACAATAGGGTTCATTAAATGCTGAATCTAATAATTATGTTTACCATAATAGAAATTATTCATATGAACATGATCTGAATAGTTGTGATTTATTAATTTAGACATAAATGTAATTAGCAATTGATTTCAATTGAGTCTCACTCTGAACAATAAGTTGTGTTGTAAGGCATGTACTGGAAGCGATATCCAAAATGAAATATAGAACTCCAAGGAAGGATGTTTGTTGGTATCTTCAATTTCTATCCCTGCCTCCTGCTGTGTAAGAACAGCTCTCCTGTCCAGCACAGAAGTCCATTCCTCCCCCCCCCGCCCCAAAACGACAGGAAAACCTGTCTCCCACTGAATTCTGATAGTTAAAGATCTCTTTTACAAAGTATTGCCAAGTAGAAGTTAAGCGGGCTCTCCCAGGACAGAGAGCAGCATGGAACACCTCAGCCACCATGAATGGGAAGTGCCGCAAGAAGCCCATGTTGAGGAGCTGCAGTAAAACATATCACAAGGTAACAAGATGAAAGAAAGCGCTAACTCTTAGCCACAAAACACCAGCGCCAAACTCATCCTCCTGAGGTTCCCCTTCACTGTATATCTGCTGCTGCCAGTGGCATGTCCTGCTCCCCACAGTCATGTCCACACCTCCCTACGGAGCTGTACTGATCCAGGAGTACCCTGCACAGCACCACCCTTTGCTGTTACAGCAGGGCGACTTAAATTCTTCATGACTCTGTTTTCCCCCTCTATACAACAGGGATCAAACTGCAGTCTTGGCAGAGATCTGAGAACCTTAATTCACTAATGTCTATAAACCCCTCTGAGGTTCTTATTCGGAAGGCACTGCAAAAACACGAAGTATTATCACTGATTCAAACTGACCTTCCCCTTGAAATATCACCATTTGAGCTGTAATTCCAAATCCTGACTCTAACCAAGTGCTACGCTGTGGGATTAACCACATTAATGCTTAAAGCTGTTGCTCTTTTTTTTTCCCCCAGTGTTCACAAGCTAATGCTTGTAGGGGTCTAATCTTGGACAATTCCTTAATGATACAGATTTTCAGATGAAAATTACTGCTACATTTTCCTGAACTCTAACAGATTTTAGTCTCACTGCATGTGCAACGTTGGAATGTAAATTAATTATAAATATAACATTTTCTGGATAGTCCTTCCTAATTTGAGTGTATCTATCTGTTGTCTGCACACAAACTGTAAATCATTGTATTAAGAGTGATTACACACCCACTGACACAGAAAATTCATGATCGGGTTGTGAGACATAAGAGGTTTACCAGATTGAATGTGGCATGGCCACATATTCTACAGAATTTATTATTATTTCTAACCAACCCTCCTCCCCTAAACCAAGATCCCTTAAGTATAGGACTCTCACTATACTTAAGACAGACATTTCAAATGGATGTATTTTTAAAATACACTTACATAGCTACACATAGGAATGCTGTGGTCACATTTTCAAACACAAGGTTATAGGTAGATAGTTGGGTTTTCATCGTTAGGCCAAATCTGGCTTCACTTGTACAAGGCTAGGATCTGGTGTGAGCATATGTTGGCTGGTTTACACCAGGAAAATACCCCAAATCACAGGATGCAAAGCAAAGGTGGTGTCAAATCTACTTTTTTAATGTGTTGATCTGCCATAGGACTCTGCCCAGGCAGTACTCCTGCCATGGTCATTCAGGCTTTCTCCAGTGAGGGGCCTCAAGCTCATGCAACTTAACAGCACTCCTCACCCCTGCAATGCCAGGCTGCTGTGATTTCATTAGATGCCTAGAAATTAGCACACGGAGGTCATTATTATTATTATTATTGAAATAATCTTGATAAATAAGCAGACTAGACATCTGTGGTAAAGGACATAATGCTGATTTTAGCAATGGCAAACATGGCTGAGGCAATAGAAGCTCCCAAGCCTCATCCTCGCAGGAGCCAGGGTGCCATGACAGCAATGTACTTGTTAAAAGCGGGCATACCAGTGCCATTACATTAATTCTAGTATAGAAAAGGTCATTCCTAGGGAGGGGACAGGCCCAGCCAACGACTCTCCCTCCTTGGGATGGGCAGCCATGTGGAGGGCAGGTCCATGTCCATCCCTATGTCCTGGTGAACTTGTGGTGTGAGATTCTGTTTGGCTGCTGTGAATGATCAATGATTGACTGTTCCTAAGGGTCCTCGGGGATCCCTGCAGTACACAGCAGGACTGCCATGTGCAGCTCAGTGCATAGCCATCCTGCCTGAGACATGATTCAACATTTAGGGGAAAAAAGGCAAATTGGCCTCCGCACCTCAAGCAAGAAAGTAATCTTTACAGCTCCCTGCGTTGTGCCTTGGGGCGCACCATCAGGGTGCTCCAGAAATACCTCATGAAGCAGAATTTTCTCTCATTAGAAATAACTGTAAGAGGCTTGGTTCTTCACTCACGTATTAAGCTCACTGGTTTTAGAGTGCCCAGAAACTTGGCATTTCAAGGAATATCCAAAGGACAAAGACATCTACATATTTTGTCCCAGAATCCCGGACTACAAAAGTCTGACAAAGGGACAGACAGAGGATGAGCGAGATTAACAGGCCAAGTAGGTCAGGACCAGTGTAATTCTCAGGCCAGTACAACACAGCACATTGAGAAAGCTTCCAAGAAGCGTAAACAGGAATGGATGTTTGAGACAATGAATGCCCTAATTGGATGCCCATTCTCACCGCTTCCCTCAATTAAGGAGAATCATGGATAATTCTGCCAAGATATTGATGGACAATGTAAGCATTGGCTTGAAAACTTTTGCAATTTAATGAACCAAACCCTACCCAGTTGTGAATTACAAGTGATCCAAAAATAAATCCAGGAGAAAACAGTCCAGTGACGGTTAAGTCAAAAAGTTACAAGACGATTAATCACTGAATCTTAATAAATTCTCATCAGAGGTACTACAACACAGAGCTTTTGATTTCACGTGTTGACATCATGAAGTTTTCTCAAACCTTGGAAGACTAGTTATGTTCCAGAACAGAATAAGCAGCTTCGTTATCCCTTTAAATTAAGAAGAAAAAAAAGAGAGCCAACATTTGCTCAAATTGGAGAGGCGTAACTCTTGACAGTCTCACAAAATGGCTTACAACACAAATACTGAGCCAACTGTAACCACATCTCAGCCCTGAAGTGAGAGGTAACTAATACAGCTTCTGGACAGACTGATCTACAGTGACTAGTACATCTACTTCATGAAACAATCGCTGAAGGCCTGTTGGAAGAACAGTAAGACATTAAAATGGAAACGACACATTGTAGATGTTTTAGTCTCTTCATCAATCAGCTTGGTGTACTGCTATGCCATTACAATGTAAGTGAGAACTTGGTGGCCACTTGTGTTTTATCAATGGCTTTGAGGCCAGATTTAGTCGCTGCCCAGGCCGTTAATCTTTTAGCTGGTTCTTTCAGAGCTGCGCTGGAACAGCTGGAGAAAGTTCTGGGATGGTCCTGTGCTTTTAGAGGCACCCAAGAACACCATCCCTGTGAGAAGGCAGCTCCAAAAACTCTATGCTTCATCTGCCCTTTGAGGGACATCGTTACAAAAATCAGCCCATGCCTTGTCATTGCCTACAAATCCCATCTTCCTCTTGCAGCAGGAAGTCTACAAGGGCAAGGTGAGCACAATACCAGGGTTTGGTACAACTAATTTCTTTAGTGCCAAGACAAAGCTCAGGAACAAAGTAGATACAGGCCATATGGAAGAACTTCAATGTGGTATAGTTAGCTATAACATCTGTATGATGCACTGGCTGTCAGCAGAAACAGGAGTGCATTGAGAGATGCTCTTCCACTGGCATTACTCAGTATTACTCTAAGACCAAATTAAAAGGGAAAAAAACCTCTTAAAGTACAAATATTTATGTTGAGAACTCAGATATGTAGATAAGAGGGAGGAGAAATTAGAGAGCTTCCAGAGTCAAAAGTGACAGCACACTCTTTCTCAAAAATCTGCTGTTCCGATTTCATTGCAGACCAGGCAGTATTTGGCTGTTTCCAATGCAGACTGGTTTTACGCTAGTTGAGAGCAGTCAAACCCCTTGCTTCATAAAAGAAATGGGAAGACTGGCTCAGCAGCATCATTTAAACTTGCCCTCAAATGTTTGCAGATAGACCTTGAAAAAAAGGACATATATACATATGACCTTGTATAATAGTCCCATTCCTCTGCCTTCTCTGCATAAAAACACAGGCTCACACAGATTTAACAGTATCATATTAAATTCATTTTTGCAAAGGTTCTTTTCAGTCTATCGCAACCGTTCGCTTCTGAAACTTGGTGCACAGTGCATCACAGTGAGGTCAAAATGGCAAGAAGCAGAGCAGAGGGTTTGAGTTTTCCAAAAGTCAATAGTAACACTCCAACACTTGGTACTCTCACTTGCACTGTTGCTTTGTCTGATGTACATATAGGAGCATTAAAAAAACCTAGAAATTCACAACTGCCCTGGCTCCTGGGAAACCTGACAAATCAGCAATGATAGGATTGCAGACTGCTGACAGCAGTAATGAGAGATGTATTTTACTGAGTACACCAGGGTGATCAGACTCATATGGTTAGAAGAACCGACCATAAACATGGAAAGAGGACACAATCAGCGACTTAGGGAGCACTCACTTAAGCAAGAACATCCACAGAGCACTAATTAATGAGCAAACTAAAGGGGAGCAGGCAAGAGAGAGTCTTCAAGGTGGGCAATCGGTTCTGTACACCAGCAGGCCTGGCCGGCAGCACAGCAGTCAGAACAAATCGGGGAAAACAAAGCTGAAGGACTCCCCAGGAACCACAGCTCAGGCAGCTGGTACAAGGTCTAGGTCCATCTTTGCCCTGGGTGATGGAAAGAAGGAGATATTGCACCGGAGGTGCCAGTGCTGCAGCAGGCACAGGCTGCATAGTCTGTAAACAAAGAGAAAGACAAAACAGGATGAGCTGCCTCACAAAAGATGCCACGAGGTATCCAAAAAAAAAAAAGAATGGGCTTGTACCTTTGCTAACATTTGCCTTGGTGCAGGCATACTCTTTTGAAATGAAGGGCTGTATTATTAATGTTTGAAGTTTACTGATATGAAAGACTTGAAATGTACACTATTGCTTAGTATAGCTACATACTTAGGACAGAACTGAACACCTTTAAGACAGCTATGCAATCATATCTGAAGAAAATGTTAATGCAAAATTGTACATCAAAATACTTCCATTTATTCATATAAAATGTTTGCAAGTGACTAAGTATTTGCGTGTGCACATACACAGAGTCACCATCATGCTTGTTTAAAAAAATAAATTAAAAAGAAAAAATGCTCTAGTAAGTATTTCCAGAAAATAAAAATTATTACAGATAACAAAGGATATATTCACATTTTTAATTCAAATGAATAATCTCTATTCTTCCCTTGCCTAGCTCTGATGCAGAGCGTCCTTATCATGTGATCACCGAAATGTTCTTGCTACTCAACATTGCTTTAAATTGCTAGGTTTGATGGGGGGTGTGTTGGTTTTGTTTTGCGTTTTTAAGTCTCTCACAAATTTTACAAGGCTGCATACACTTAGCAGGGCTCCATTTTCACACGTGTCTCTCTTCCATAAAAGCCGCTTGCTTACTTTAAATATAGCTACAAGCCAAGAGAAAATGATTACAAAGAGCACTGTCATTAGTTTAGTACCATCAGGACAATGTTTATGGGAGTTTATACTACAGAGGAGCTCATATTTGAATAACACATGCATGTTGTCCTCAGACAAGGAAAAAAAAAAAAAGTCCAACCGACCATGTAAGCCAAGTCACAAAATTTAATTAGGAAGATAAGAGTTGGGGGGGGGTTGGGGGGGGGGGGGGTTAGGTTACGGAAAAACATAATTTTAGGCAGAGAATTAGCATCTTCTAATAATCTTAGACAAAAATGATTTTGTTTTGCTTTGGTTTGTAAATTAGCTCATGATTAAAGTATCTCTCTAGTTGAGCTTCATTGTCTTTTTGTGCCTATTTTCTGAATGCAACCCTGACCTGAATACTCTTGTAGCTCAAGTACAAGATTTGAAAGCATGAGAGGAACAATTATTATAAAGTGAAGTACTTTCAGTTTTACTGCAAAATCAATGAACTTTCAAGTGATTTTTATCATATTTTGCAGCTGTTCTGTTTGCTTTGAATGATGTTTATCACATCAAAAACTGTAATACTTTTAAAGGATGCTTTGTCTAGAAACTTCCTCCACCTTTATTTTCTTGCACCACCCAGTGCTGTTCCCAAGGATACTTTTATCTTGTGATTTTCCCATGCCTCAGAAATTATCTCTCTCAACACCTAGGCCAGTGACTTTGCTCAGACCCTGCCCTGTTCTCTCACACAGTTCCTTAAATGAGGAAAAGTTCCAAGTTCCCAACTTAATTCACAGTTTTGCAGCAGTTCAGTTATATGTCACCATTCAAGGCTACCTCTCCGACACTTTTGCTATCTAAAGGAACATCCCCATGTGACCTAGGTGTGCAGAAGCTCACATCATCTGTCAGGAGCCATACAGTGAGAAGCAGGGAGGTGGCACTCCTCCCGTGGGACCTGATCCATAAGGTCATCTGTGGACATCAGAGGTAAATATTCCACCGACTTCAGTAGTACAGGGTTAGAAGCACAGCTCTTCTTACTCTCAGCTACATCTGTTTCCAGATGCATCCTCTACCTCAAGCAAAGCCATCTCCTTCCCCAGATGGGATTACAAAAGTCAGGACCTTTATGAAAAGACCTGTTGGGTTACCTTTCCCCACCTTGACCCTTTCGGCCAAAGCTGCATGCTCTGGACAATATTTACCATAAATCTGCTGCTCCTTCCCAACTGCTATGGATTCTGCTGGATATTAACAACCTAATCCTACAAACCTTCCTCCCTGGGCAGAGATCCATTAGCAGTCCCTTGGACTCCAACACGACTGATATAATTATTCATAGAATCATAGAATGATAGAATGGTTTGAGTCGGAAGCGACCTTAAAGACCATCTAGTTCCAACCCCCTGCCATGGGCAGGGACACCTTCCACTAGACCAGGTTGCTCAAAGCCTCATCCAACCTGGCCATGAACACTTCTGGGGATGGGGCATCCACAGCCTCTCTGGGCAACCTGTTCCAGTGCCTCAGTACCCTCGCAGAGAATAATTATTATTGTGGTACTCCACTGTATCAGCCACTACACACACACTTACTAAATGGATGGCTTCTTACCTCAGATAATTTACAATGCAGGTTACAACCAGATGCAACAGGGGCAAAGCCACCATGAGGGGAGAGGAAAAACAGGAAGGAATGAGGCAACAATAAAAGGCAAACAACCAAACCCAAAATATGTATCAACTGGCATAGTCTTGTAGGCATTGCAGCAGAAGAGAATTTATTCATGGTGCTATACCCAGCAGCACTCTATAATAAAATTATATTTCATACATTTACCAGTACATAAAATTAATGCAGCTGTGTAATTCCTATTATACTTCCTTATGTAATTCATATCACTCCTATCTCATTTCTATTTAAATCAATAGAAATTTAATTTTACTTAAATGCTTACTGATCACCAGTAAAACCTTTGCTTTCTTTTTTTTTAACCCGAATTATTTGTTTTATGAGAGCTAATACAAAGACGTACTCATGCTGTTTCACAGTTCAAGTAACTGGCACTCACACCTACTTTTAAATCACATTCACTGACCTTCTAGATGACTTCCTTGGATGCTTCTGACCAAGGCACAGATTACAGAAGTTTTACAACGCACCATTCCACTGCTCAACTTAAAACAGAGTAAATGAGCCTTAGTGTTGCTACTCTGTGGTACCAGACCAGATAGGTACCTCTGCTATAGTAAATAAGGTAAAAACACATCAGCTAAAACCAAAGTGCAGGTGATGACCACAACCCATCTAATATACGGTAAATTGATCATATACCTGAGCCCAAAGAGAAGAAGAGAGAGACTTTGCATACAAAAAGTATGAAACACCTTGTAAGTTATATAACTACTTAAAACATGAAGCTCAGGGGAAATACTACTTTGAGGACATGTATTGGCAGTTATACCACTACAGGGGAATTAATTTAATGGATCAGAGCCTGGAACACTTGAACCATCTATTGCTTGTCTTCTGACCAAGCAGGATGATAACTATTCTCTTAAACCCCTCCCCGGGGGCTGCCTAATTGGCCTTTATTTAAATTCACCTGGTTATAGCCCTGCAATCACAGTTTCCAGCCTTTGTCTTGTTTCATCTAGCATTTCATTTTTTCATTCTTTTTTCATCTTTTTCAAAACTGCTGTTAATTAAATTTAACAAAATTGAAAAACCTAAACAAGAATATAAGACATTCAGCTGGGATTATACCTACAGTACAAGTGATTCCAAGCTGGAAACAAAGGTGTTGTTTGAATCCTTGGAATGCAGATTCACCTTTCCAAATGCAAAAAAAAAAGTCACACTTACAGCTGTTCCACATTATACTGTTACATAGGTACTCCCACAAACATATCCATCTTGATGCAAATAGAAAAAAATATGTGGATTTTGGTGAAAATTTCATCATTTCATAATTTAATTTGGAATACTTTACATTTAGGAATTGCTTAATTTCAAAATTGTATTTTGAGTTCTTTTTATGTTACCTTAATCTATTGGTATTTTCTCTAACATGTCAATATTTATAATGCATTACACATACAAACATAGAATTATACTTGGAGGGTTTTGTACTTCACTGTGAAAAGACTGAGACAGTTGCTACTTAAACCTCCCAGGACAGAATCATCTTCTCTCCAGTTTGGGTGCCTTAAAACTGTTTGGCACCAACACAGGTCAGCTCTTTAATAATTCTTTTTTAAATAGTTATTTCAGATTAGTAGAAACACTGTGTATGTCATAAAATAAAAAATGTGAAGATATAATGAAAAAGGAAATTTTTGCTTCTGACAATAATTCTAAAAGAAAAAAATATATATTGTGCAAATCAGACTTGATAAACTTCATAGATTTTTAACAGTAGACAAGCACCAGTGTAATCACTTATTTTCATGTCTTCCATACCGTCTGAATCCTTATTATCTCCCATTTTGAATCCAAAAGCCATGATTAAACTGGAGCACATCTTACAGCACAACATGCAATATTTTCCAGTGACAGAGCAACCACTTCAGCCTTTAAGTTGTTCCAACAGTTAATTATCCTCCCTGATAAAAATGTGCCTTATATCTAGTCTGAATTAGTCAAGCCTCGCCTTTCAGCCCTGGACTCTTTTATAATTTTTTGCTTATGTTACTGCTTGTATTTTTTCCCCTGTAGATATTTTTATCACTGTTTAACCTCCTCTTTGATGAACAAAATGTATTAGATCCTTGACTCCCAATTTCCAAACCAGGTTTCCATTCGGATAATTCTTTCTGTCACTCTTCCCTGAACTCTAACCTTTTTAACTTCCTGGTGAAGTATGGCCCCTTGGAGCAGACACAGTAGCAGCTGCTCCCTCTTAAAGCCTTTCCCTTTCTCCAAGTCCAGGGATTTGTTCTTCTGGCCACATTCAGCTACTTGCCCACCTCTAATCCAGAATTTCTTTGCCGGGGCTTCAGCAGATTCCCAGTATCACATAACATGATCTTAGCTGCTAGAAGAGCCAGGTAAAAAGAAATAGAAAGAAAGTTGGAAAGAAAGGCACCTCTGTGCACTTGGTTTGTTTCCACTGCTGTCCTGAACTCAGCTGTTCACAGGTGCAGCTTACAAGCAGCTTTCTGCAGCTTTGAGACTTATTTTATTTGTATCACTAATGTTACAGTAGAAGGACCCACAGCAGACTTGTAAGCACCAAAATCGGGAGCACATACAGCATACCTCCTTAGGTAGGGCCCCATCTCAATTGTTCCCCATAACCTATTTTAGATGAGTATCAAAACACACAATCAAAATCTGCAGGAAAACGTTTGATAGAGATAGTGTACAGCTCTTGCAAGGAGAGCACTAAATTTGGGAAAACCTGTTGTCTGGCACAAATTCTAGAGCAGTGCGCTTATTTGAGCTAGTTGCAGCACAAAAGCTTTGAAGAACATTAAGGAGGAAAACGACAACAAAAACAGTTCCCTCTGCAACATTACCTGCTCTCAGCTGAGCTAATACCCTCTGTGTTTTTGCAAAGCATTGGGGGGGGTGGGGTGTCGGGGGGGGGGGGGGGGGGGGATAAAAGAAAAAAATCCAACAGCAAGTAAAGAGCCCTCAGGGTCTGGGCCAGAAATTCATACCAAAACAGTATTAGTAGTGACTGTAAGTCTCTCTACAGAAGCTTTCAGAAAAAGTAGTCAAGATGCTTACACTTTTTAATGGATTGTCTTTTCTAAGAAATAACTTGCAGGGGATGAAAGGAAGCCCTGCAAAAGCTGGTGTCACAGGTCTTGTTGACTCACTGCTCTGTGGGCTGTCCCCACAGACTCCCTGGTTAGCTTGTGCGTAAATGCAGAACTGAACCAAAGCCTTCATGTGGTGCCAGGGGATGCTGTAACCCAATCTTCTAGAGGAGTCTTAAAAATCTATATCCCTTCCAAACCATTTGTGTGTATTAAAGAATCAGTGAGTCTTTTTTCATAATTGTCCTTGTATAGATCAATGCTGTCATTCATGTGAGTATCTTGAATTAGGTTCCCCAAAATCATCATACTGCCTTAAAAAGCTTCTACACTTGATATATTTGATGCTGAAGTAATGTATTTGATGAAACTTCTATTTAGATGATAAATTCTCAGGTCCTGTATGGCATCTATTAAAAAAGTGTAACTTGTAGGCCTGAATTATTCTGGGTCACACAGACCTCATATAAAGGAGCGGGGGCTCCCTTACTCTGCATAGAAGATAGTGACGGGCTATGATGGTGTGTGTTTGAAACATTAGGAAAGGCAGACTCCAGGTAAGTAATAAATTGCTGTATGTATTTGTCTTAGGAGCAGGTTAGAAATTTCCCTTGTTCACTGGCATTTACAACCCCCCCAAAGGACAACACTTCTGAACACACAAAGTTTAACATGGTAATAAAAACACATCTTAAAAGCCCACACCTCTGTGTTTCAGTGCTTAAAAAAGGTGGCAGCTTGACAGACCTGGAGACTGACAGCAGCAGTGTCAGCCTTCCTCACTCTACTCTGCCAAAGCACCTCAACCTTGACCTGAGGAGAAAACCACGAAGGGTTTGAGTGGGATTTCATGCCCATTCACTCTGGCATCTCTGCTGAGATTGCCAACAAGGGGGCCAATTAGTGCCTGCTTCGGAGGATCATTTTTTTCACTGTGTGGAAATGACACCTGTCCACTGAAACTGGGCAGAGACCCACCAATTCCCTGGGTGGCAGCAACTGCACAGCCACTGCAAGGGTTACTGCTCCTGGTTACTCCCCTTGCACCAGGCACGCAGCAACTCCAAGTCGTTGTCTAAGTGGGACCAAATGCATTTTCCTTTCCCAACAAGTAGTCCTTTCTGATTTAAAATAGCAGCCTTGCGTTAAAGGTTGAATTTAAAAAGTGATTCTTACTATTCAAGGTCCTGGGGCCTCACTGAAGATCAGAAGGCCAGTTTTGCTGTGCAACCAAGTAAAATCCTATCAAGAAATTGCACCAGGGCAGAAGGAGATGAAGAGAGAAGGCTTCAGCCCTTTTTATTAAACAGAGAGAAAATGCCACTTCCCTGCTGGACTCTTTCCCTCCTCACAAGCCCTAACTGGCAAATTCCTTGAGTGCTTCCTTGCTCTTCAGTACAACAGCAGCTGCCTTACCTGTTCATAGAAGAGAAAGTGTTACAGGAAGGCGGTCCCCTCACCAGGAGACGGACAGGCTTGAGCAAGCTGCTACAAAACATGGGACTGTATCATAAAGCAATCAACTGGACTAGTGGTAAAAAGGGAGTAGCAGCCACTGCAATATGGGTAGACTCTTCAACTTAGACACTATAAAAGACATCACACTTTAATTAAGGACTTAGCAGTGCAGTTTGAAGAAGAGGCCATTTGCAGTGTAAACTGTTGAAATATTACTTAATGGAATGGGAAACTTCATTTTGGGTTAAAATAATTTTATGAGGATTATATTTCATAAATTCCAGTTCATTCAGCTTCATTTTGTCAGAAAAAACAGGTAAAAGTCGTTCTCTTTAAAATCAGACATCACCCTCCAGTTCATCTGTCACCAAGACAGGCTTGCTAACCTCTCCAAGGATGTCATCTGACTAGAGTTTTCTATCACCCTTTGTCATTCCAGGTGCATATCTTGACAATTTTTTTAGATCCCTGTCCAGAGTCTCCTCCAGGAATCTAGAAGGACCATGAAGATTGCATCAAGGACTTGATTAAACAACAGATAACATTCGTACCCAGCACACTAACCTCATTTGCAAGCTCTTGCAGTAAATGATTGACAGCTGATGCCCTAAGCAAAACTGCTGTTTATAAAGTCCTTTTCAGTCCAGCTACATTAGTCTCTCCGCATAGCAGAAGTCAGTACACTGCTATCAAAACCAAGTCTGTGACTGATAATATTGAACTCTTCATTACCCCAAGTGTTGCTGCAAGTAATACCCTGAGTTTGGACACCACCGTTCAATAAAGGCTTATTATTATAAATATTCGGCTTATGTCATGATGAGAACAAACAGCTATGCAGCCAAGGTGAAAGGGGTGAATTGCAAATAGGTCTAGGTTATGATAGAGACAGTGCCCTATTTTTATGAAATTACCTTGTAGCCTGGCACCAAACACAAGTTCGGTGGAATACACTGGATCCTGTGTATTCAAACAAAACTGGTTAGTTGTTAGCAGTTTCTAAAAAAACTAAATCGTGGAAGGAAGAAGTGCTGTCAAATGATGCAGAGCAGGGTTCTTCTGTTGTTTAAGTCTGATATTTCTAATACTTTTAGTAAGGTTCAAATCTTAGCAAAGATTTTTTTAAAATTTTTTTAATAGTTTCTTGAATTAGATAAGACACCACTGATAAATTGTGTCTGGCATTACAGTTCATGTGACTTGTAAGAATAGAGACTTGTCCTGACCTCCTCTCCTAAATTCACTTTCTCTCCACTCCAGAGGTGGCTGCATGCTGGCACTGGCTGTTCAGAGCTGGCTATGCACCAGAATCTCTCAGAAAGAGAGCTGCTAATCAGTCCCTGGGACCAGCACCCACATTGCTCTGCCTAAAGTCACAACACACTCTTCTGGTTCCTCTGTCCACTCTGTATTTCAGCCTAATTAACCAACAGTTTCTAATGATAAAAATAATGAAAGAAAGAAATGACTTCCCAGAACTATGAATACATTGATTCACATGTGCTGGGCAGTTGCCCTGCCAGCTTTGTTGCAAGAGGAAAAAGGAATAATGAAAAAGACTTTCATTTGACCGAGTTCCTTATTATTGCACTTGTGTGCTGTGTGAGTCAAATTGGTCAAGAACATCACTGGGTCTTCTGATGCGTTGTTCCCTGAAAATTTAGGACTGATAAGGGTGCTTGATCACCTAAACTGGACTACAGCAATGGTCCATATTTACAAAATGTGCTCAAATCCTGCAGAACCTCTCAGAACACAGCAGAGACAAGGGACTCCAGGAATACACACACCATACGCCCATCCCTTTCAGATTATGTCCTTTACATTTATTACCTCTGAAGGGAGCCCATTTTCGCCTGTTCCAGACATATCTACAGTCCCTCTTACCTCAGCATCTGAAAATTTCAGAACTACGTGAAACACATACCACCCCAAGAAAGTTCAAGTGCTATTATGACGCACCAAGAGTTAAGTGGGGAGCCCAAGACAACACCAAAACACTGTCATCAAACAGGGAACTGAACCATACTACCAACGGTGTAACTTTGCAGAGCTGTAAGTAACAGGTCATACATACATAGCTGAAATACCGATGGCCAACAGGGAGCAAAACTTAAGAGGGAACTCAGGGTCAGAAGAGAGGAAGATGAACCACTGCCTTGCCTTGCTAAGAAACAATTATAAAGGCCGGCCCATCCCTCATTCATTCATACAAAGGAGAGCAAAATTAATTTCCTGGAGGCAGGAAAGCAGGAGAAAGAAATCACTTATTTTTTAGGGAATCGTAAACTCTTGCATAGAAGTGCAATGAATATCCAGACAGAGTGGAACAATTCAATCCTGCTCCAGAAAGAAAGTCCCACTGATAGCAGATATATGTCCAAGAAAAGAATTTAGACATGAAACTGAAATCTTAACTTCTTAGAGAATTTTTCTAAAACACTTAAGCATCTTCCTGCTTAAGAAGGAAGAAAAAAATGTGTGCCAGGGGTCTTTCAGTAATCTTTCTAAAGATTAAATACCTTGGATATTTTCCTTTCTACCTTAACCGTACCTTACAGAACTGCAAAGAACTGTCATTCTCCCCAACTGACTCCCCCTACCAAAGTTACTGATCTCACATGAGACATTCAGAACAAGATGAGCACCACCCCTTAGCTGCTGAAATTTGGTGTGGTACCTCTAATGGAAATAGGCACTAATGTGCTCAGTGTAGCAGATGAAGGATGGACATACATTTTGGTGAGTTATGAGACAGATGTGGGGCTGAAGAATGAGACTTGTAACATTTTAACCTGGTGCAACTCATCAAGTCAAGCTCAGTCAGAACCCAAAGTCAGCAGTCATTTAAAACTAATTGTTTTTCTTCTTATTTAGCCTGACAAACATACAACTCCCAGGCAAGTACAGAGGCTGGTCTAGAAAGACAACTCTTCTGCAATGTATCCTCTAAGCCAGAGGAGAACCAAAGAGGGAAAGGAGCGTTCCCATCAGGTTCTCAGTATAAACCAAGAGCTATTTTCCCCAACCTGATTCAGTGCAGCTTTTGAAGTCTTCAATAACCACTAGGTCACTATATGTTTTGACCACCTCACATTATCCCATTCAGAACCCTCCAGTCTGACAGACAACATTAAAAGACATGGCACGTCCACTCCTGAAATGTCAGCTCCTCATTCATGTACAAAGTTCACTTCCCCATCAGCACAGGGGGTATAAACTAGAATATCTGCTCAGCCGTAACACAGGCCATTCACGTAGTTCAAGACACCTGAGACAGTTCCCATCATCAGCTTTCCCACTGAATTAGTGCTGGTTAATAGAAGCATAGAATCATTTAGGTTGGAAAAGACCTTCAAGATCATCGAGTCCAACCCACTAAACCATGTTCTGGAGTACCCTGTCTACGCACTTTTTGAACACCTCCAGGAATGGTGACTCAACCACTTCCCTGGGCAGCCTATTCCAATGCCTGACAACCCTCTCAGAGCAGAAATTTTTCCTAATATCCAACCTAAATCTCCCTTGCCGCAACTTGAGGCCATTTCCTCTTGTCCTATCTCCAGCCACCTGACAGAAGAGACCAGCACCCCCCTTACTACAACCTCCCTTCAGGTAGTTGTAGAGAGTTAGGGTCTCCCCTCAGCCTCCTCTTCTCCAGACTAGACAGCCCCAGTTCCCTCAGCCGCTCCTCATAAGACTTGTGCTCCAGGCCCCTCACCAACTTGGTTGCCCTTCTCTGGACACGCTCCAGCACCTCCATGTCTTTCCTGTAGTGAGGGGCCCAAAACTGAACACAGGACTGGAGGTGCAGCCTCACCAGTGCCAAGTACAGTGGAACAATCACCTCCCTGCACCTGCTGGCCACACTATTTCTGATACAGGCCAGGATGCCATTGGCCTTCGTGGCCACCTGGGCACACTGCCGGCTCATATTCAGCCAGCTGTCGACCAGCACCCCCAGGTCTTTCTCTGCCGGGCAGCTTTCCAGCCACTGTTCCCCAAGCCTGTAGCACCGCATGGGGTTGCTGTGACCGAAGTGCAGGACCCAGCATTTGGCCTTGCTGAACCTCATACAATTGGCCTCAGCCCATCGATCCAGCCTGTCCAGATCTCTCTGTAGGGCCTCCTTACCCTCAAGCGAACGACCCTGCCTCCCAACTTGGTGTCATCTGCAAACTTGCTGACAGTGCACTCAATCTCCTCGTCCAAATCATCAATAAAGATATTAAGCAGAACCGGGCCCAACACCGAGCCCTGGGGAACACCACTTGTGACCTGCCACCAACTAGATTTCACCCCATTCACCACAACCCCCTGGGCTCGTCCATCCAGCCAGTTTTTCACCCAGCGAAGAGTACACTTGTCCAAGCCGTGAGATGCCAGCTTCTCAAGGAGTATGCCATGAGAGACAGTGTCAACGGCCTTGCTGAAGTCCAGGCAGACAATATCCACAGCCTTTCCCTCATCCACTAGGCGGGTTACCTGGTCATAGAAGGAGATCAGGCTGGTCAAGCAGGACTTGTCTTTCATAAACCCATGCTGACTGGGCCTGATCCCCTGCTTGTCCTGAACTTGCCATGTGAGTTCTCTCAAGACAAACCATTCCATAATCTTGCCCGGTACCAAGGTCAGGCTGACAGGCCTGTAGTTCCCCAGATCCTCCCTCCAACCTTTCTTGTAAATGGAAGTCACACTGGCCAGCCTCCAGTCCTCTGGGATTTTTTTTTTATTTTTTTTTTTGGGGGGGGGGGGGGGGGGGAAATGGGACAGCATAGCCTTGTCCTGAGCCTTTAAGATTTCTTTCTTATAGAATGTCCATCCTTCCTGGACCCCTTTGCCCTTCAGGACCGTCTCCCAAGGGACTCTCTCAACCAGTGCCTCAAAGAGGCCAAAGTTTGCCCTCCGGAAGTCCATAGCGGTGGTTTTGCTAACCCCCTTCCTTGCCTCACCAAGAATTGAGAATTCTATCATTTCATGGTCGCTAAGCCCAAGATGGCCTCCGACCATCACACCTCCCACCAGTCCTTCCCTATCTGTAAACAATAGATCTAGCAAGGCTCCTCCCCTGGTTGGCTCCCCCACCAGCTGTGTCAGGAAGTTATCTTCCACATACTCCGGGATCCTCCTAGACTGTTTACTCACTGCTGTGTTGTACTTCCAGCAGACGTCTGGAAAGTTGAAGTCCCCCACAAGAACAAGGGCACACGATTCTGAGACTACTGCCAGCTGCTTGTAGAACGATTAATCCGTCTCTTCAACCTGGTCGGGCGGTCTATAACAGGCTCCCAGCACAATATCTGCCTTATCGGCCTTCCCTCTCATCCTCACCCATAAGCACTCCACCTTGTCATCACAATCGTGTAGCTCTCTACACTCGAAACCCTCCCTAACATAGAGAGGCACCCCAGCACCTCTTCTACCTTGCCTATCCCTTCTGAAGAGCTTATAGCCATCCATTGCAGCACTCCAGTCACAGGAGTCATCCCACCATGTTTCCGTGACGGCGACTAAGTCATATCTATCCTGCTGCATGATGGCTTCCAGCTCCTCCTGTTTATTGCCCATGCTGCGTGCATTGGCATAGATGCATTTGAGCTGGCCTATCAAATCCACCCCTAACATTGGCATGCTGCCCCCAGGCTCATCTCTGGTGCACCTAGTTTTATCCCTTACCCCCTTCAAACCCAGTTCAAAGCCCCCTCTATGAGCCCCGCCATCTCACGAGCAAGGATTCTTTTCCTGCTTTGAGGCAGCTGGATACCATCTGTCACTAGCAAGCCCAGTGCCATGTAAACCTCCCCATGATCAAAAAACCTAAAATTCCACTGATGGCACCAGCCTCTGAGCCACATATTAACCAGGTGTGTTTTCCTGTGCCTTTCAGTATATTTCCCTGCCACTGAAGGGACTGAGGAAAACACTACCTGTGCTGCCGATCCTTCCACTAATTGTCCCAGTGCCCTGAAGTCCCTTTTGATTGCCTTTGGATTTCTCTCTGCAATCTCATCACTGCCAACCTGCACAACCAGCAATGGGTAATAATCAGAGGTCCGAACCAGACCAGGGAGTTCCCTGGTAATGTCTTTTACCCGGGCCCCAGGGAGGCAGCAGACTTCCCTGTGGGATGGGTCAGGTTTGCATATTGGGCCCTCTGTCCCCCTCAGAAGGGAGTTGCCTATGACAGTTACCCTCCTTTTTCTTTTTTCAGAGGATGTGAGAATGTGTGGGGCTGCCCAACTGAGCCTAGGCACCTCCCTAGATAGGGCTTCATCTACATCCTGATCTTCATTGACCTTGTCCTCAAGTTCCAGAGCCCCATACCTGTTGTATAGGGGCAGCTGGGAAGGTGAGGGAGACTGGGAGGGGATTCACCTGCCTCCCTGAGCAGGGACCCGTGTCCATTCCCCTCGATCTTGTAGGTCCCCTCCTGCCTGGTGGCAAGAGGGCAGTGGAACCTCCGCCTCTCGCAGAGCCTCCATCTGCTGCCTCTGCCTCAGGGATGGTAGGGTGTGGGTCCACCAATCTATCTCCCTCTCTCTCACACTCCCTGGTACTCCTCCACCTTTCCACCTCCTCGTTCAGCTCTGCCGCCAGGCTGAGCAGATCACCCACCTGGTCACACCTCACACAAGAGGCGTCCCCGCTGCCCTCCCGCACCAGTGACAGACTCGGGCACTCCCCGCAGCCGGAGACCTGGACAGCTGCACGTTTGCTCGGGAGCTCTGTCTGCGTCGCCACTTTTTTCCTGGCGATGGCTTTCACCTGAGTGGCAGCAACCATACCTGGGGCTCCCTCTGGGCCGACGCCCACCGCTCGAGTAGCCTTCTCGGGCTGGGAAGAAAGGGGGGGCTGCGCGCTACCCGCACTCCCTGCCTGCGCAAACTGCCGCGCCACGCCCTTTCTGCCGCGCCACGCCCTTTCTGCCGCGCCACGCCCTTTCTGCCGCGCTCCTCGGGGCCGTTCGAACCTCCCGCGGTTGCCCGTGGCAACGCCCGCCGCGCGCCAGCCTCTCTCGCGAGAGCCGCCGGCTCCGGCCGGGTCCCGCCGCTCCGCCCCGGGGCTCCCGCGCCTCGGGCGCCCCCCGGTCCGCCTCCGTCTGGCGCTCAGCCCCCACTTACCGTTGCCTCTGCTGGCCTCGCCGCTGACATAGTGTGCATCTGTGTCTGAAAACGGGGGTCATATTCAGCAGCAACATCTGAAGAGTGACTCAGAAGAAACTTTTTGTTGGCCCAGCAGCATGGTTTTGTCACCTGTGATGTTATTCTCAAACTCAGTCTCCCATCTTTCCAAACAACAGGCCCGTGCATGGCCAGCGTCAATACCCACTGTCACTGGCAGGGACTAAACGCAGCCGTGCAGCATCAAACAAAGCAAGTCTTGAATTGCACTGGCTGACACCTTCAGCTGGGACAGTGCAGTGATTCCTGCCCTAGGACACCTGCCTGTCCCTCATCCCAGGGTTACCCAGTCTGTGACTGAGAATAATAACCGCAGAGCAGAGCAGGATCAGCTCTTGAACTGCTGCAATTTACAGGCCAATACGTGAAAGAAAACTAGAGCCAATATCAGTTTACTGTAATATGCAGGGCTATAAATGGTAACGGTTCAAGAGCTGCTGGGCCATCCCTGCTCTGGAGCCAGCAATCGCAGGAGAGGAAGCATAAAGGAGAGCGGGTGGTCGGGAGCAATGTCACTTCAGACATACCAGTTTAATCTGAAGCCGTAAGTGAGTCAACACCTCTGCTAAAGTGATGTGTCTCACCAAAGATTGCACAGCCTTTCCCCCAAAGAGGTTACTAGAGAGAAGGTGAAGATAAAACACAGATAACATAGGCATTTGAAAGAACAGTCTCACAGTCCTTACTCATACAAGCCATACCCTGAAGAGCAGAATGCCACCTGAGTGAGGACAACATGCTTAAGTAAGAGAGCCAAAGTTATTTAAGGCCCTGTACTCATTTTAATAAACAGGTAAACACTCAGGCAGTTGACAGAGCTACATGACTACACCGTATTGCCCAAGGCCTTGCCTCAGTTTTGCAATCGATAAAACAGGGACACTGTTTCACAGAGATGCAGCTGGGAATCCCTTGATGGTATTTGGTGAAGGTTTGGGGAGTCTAAAATGCTAGGTGCCTTTCAGCTGCAAAATATTATTTGATATGACACAACCAGCAAGCAGCAAAAAACAGAGGACCTCACGAAATTACCAGAGCTGTTTCTGTGCAAAGGCAATGCAGGCAATTGCCTGTAGCAACAGACTGCCAGGGTCAGCAAAACGGGCAAAGAAGAGTAGCATAGATTTGGCTACATGAGTTTTCCAGAAAACCAGACCAGCTGTTTCTGTCTCCAAAAGAAATATCTCAGTGCCCAGGGCATTTCCTACTCCTGAGGAGAGGAAGAGGGTTCCCCCCCCAGGAGGAGCCACCACTCCTCCCAAACCCACTGTGAAGGCCCCCATCGCTGGAATCAACCCTGCAGAGCCATCTCTCCTGCCTGTCTCCCTGTGGGGGCAGGGGTGGCCTCTCCTGGCTGCTCGCACTATAGGCATTCAAATTCAGTGGTACCTACACTGCTGAGAAACCTTGACCCAAACCTGCATGTAATCATTTCCAATGTGACCAACATTACTCACACGAGCCACCCATGAAAGTAAATACTGTGATTCACATGACAAAGAACTACTACCCTGAGTAAGCCTTATAGGATCAGGTTCACAGATCATCTGTGATGGCCTAAACGGTTAGTGTTTATGCAGTATCAGAAACAGGCATGAGAAGAGTTTGCAGTTTAGGGCCTCTATCCAGCAATTCATGCTGGCAGACCTGTAAAGGGGTTTGGACATAGTACAATGAGCGATAACAGTAAACAATGGGAGAGAAGAGAGTGAGGGTCATAACTGCAAGACCATCTGGTTGTTTCCATTTGCTGTGTACACATCTTGCTAGTCCTGCCGCTAGAAAGACAGAGAGGGTTGCTGGAGTACTGAGTTACTAATGAATAGTTGCATTTTTGTCTTATATACCGTTATTGATATCAATAGTTGTGGCAGCATTTCAGATACTGGTTTCTGAGGAAGGCCAAAGCATGAACATTTCTGATTGGAAATATATCAATGTGGAAAATAATTTGGTACATGTGACAGTTTTGTTACAAGAATTTTTAAGCATTTTATTTCATGGGTGGGTATTTTTCCTTATCTTCTAAGATTTTTCTTTAAGAGTTCTTAATTCCCTTGCTGGGATCATTAGCGCTTGGATGGTCAAGGCCATAACCGGCATTCTAGGTACCAGGACAAAAGAATACATTACAATAAAATGAGGAATACTCCATGCTCTTTGGTAGGACACATGAAGGAGATTCAATTATTTGCAATTAGTCAATATGGATCAATATTGGATTTATCTTTAATGAAACTCCACTAAGCTTTCAAATCAATGAAAAGAAAACAGATTAGGCAGATGCATCTTGCTCTGTGCTCTACCTGCAACCAGATGTGGGCTTTACTAAACCACATGTGGGAGTGAAAACAGAGCCAAGGGCCCTTCTCAGAGAATCACCTGCCACTTGACCATATGGTTTCAACCTTGGAGTCAGGTAGCAAGGGCATTCCAGCCTTTTGCAATCTGCAAGTTGACCGAGTGGGAGACATGCTCAGAGATACTGTGAACTATCCAGGAGGGGCAGAACCAGGGCTGGAAGTAGAGAATGGCACCTCTCTCTGCTGAAGAGGAAATCTTAGATTTGAGCATCTCCTCACTTAAATTACTGTAGTTTGGCAATAGCTCCATAAAGGTCAAGAGTGTAAAACTGCATGAAATAAAAGATTCAAGCCTGAGGTTTGTTTGAACACCCTCCATCTGAATTCTGACAAGGCTCCTCCCCAGCTTAGGTGCCCAGAAAACTTTTTCAAATCCACAAAAAGAAGTGAGGGGAAACTTCAAGCTGCTCAGGAGATAAATCCCACTTTCCATACCACTATTTTAGCGGACAAGAGGATGTAAAAGCAGGCTGCCAGGCGGCTCCAGGGGCTTTCTTTCCTGCCGTTCATTTTTCATCACCAATCCTGAACAGACCCCAAAACTCAGACTAATTAAAGACAAATAATTAAGCACATTCAGACTGGGAAGGTTGGCAGACTCCCCCTGTATTGTGAGACCACCTTGGCACTTAAATGGTTAGGGACTATATCCCACAACATCATGCTCATCTCATTGTGGTAGAGAGCTCTTGAGAATGTTATTAGCTGGGTGTTCGCCTTGCCGTTTTTCCACATGAGGCAGATGGGTAATTACGAAGCTAATAGTCTGATTGAGAGAAATCAGATGCAGTGGTTTGCCCAATTAGATGATACATTAGCTTCCTTCTTTGTAAGCAGCTAATGTGTGAAGCAAAGTGGTATTTTTGAGGGTCAGAATCCTTAAACAAGTGCCGAGTTGCAGATTATTGTGTCTCTCTTTTTTTTTCTAATGGAGGAAAAGTGCTAAGTCTTCATTACTAAAAGCATAGAAAATGCAAATCAGGCTCTGAAACAAAAGAGTGAAGGGACAGGCGAGAATATTTGGTGTCCAATGTGTCAACCTACAACATCAATTACATTGAAATGCAATGCATGGGAGCCTAATCAAGGATAGTATAATTGTAATAATTGCATGCTTTTGTTGGAGAGCTGCTGCCATTGTTATTGTCAACCATTTGTTTTTCTCTATTGTTTAAGGGGAGAGTATTTAAAATATATATGTGTGTGTGCATACATAACTGTATAAATGACTGAAGAACAGTATAGGTAGAAGGTTGTGTTACTGCACACAGAATGTATTAAGTCTTTCTTATTCCTGTTCTTCAGATGGTGGAAAACCAAGAGCCTGAACTCTGTGAAGGCAGGTAACGCCCAGAACTGAGAAATGGACACTGACTTACAATCGGTGCCAAGCAATGAGAGTTACTTTTCCTTTTGCTGACACGTCCCCTGGTTCAGGGAGGTGAGTTACTCTCAGTGACTGGCAAGTCATGAAGTGAGCCAGTAGTAAATCATCCAAACAATCCCCAAGACACCTCCAGTCTGCCTTTTTACTTCAGAATAAAAAGGGAAAACGTCAAAATAAACAGTTTCTGTCTCGTTATATTTCCTCCAGAGTGGCAATCTGTTTCTGCCATTTAAAAGGATTCTTAAAAATCTACAGTCTTGATGAAGGCATTCAAGATAAATGAATGCAAAGGAGAATGCTGCATGGAAAAAAAATGACAGCATGAGTTTACTCAAGATCTTATTAAGGGACAAAGAGGGAGTAAGACCCTGCTGTAAATAAACTAGCGATATTTTCTGTATCCTGAAGTCAGGCTGCAAATTCTTATGGCAAAGTGCTCAACATTCAGATCAAATGAGAGGTTTATTTTCTTGCATCACTTGGGCTTGCCAATAGGTTGAAATGGAGGCACAATAGAATTGGGCTAAAACATTTAACATAGCTGTTAAATCTCATTCTCCGCAGCTAAAAAAGAACAATGCTGTACCGTCTTTACTGAGAATACACTCTCCTGCCATAGGAGGCTTTTCATGTATCTCTAACAATCCTGTACATACTCCAAAACTCACACTAATTAAAAGCAAATAATCAAATACATTCAATTTGAAAAGTTGGCAAACTCGCTTGTATTATTGTGTTAGCACCTTGGCACCAAAATGATCACATCGTGCTAATCTCATTGTGCAGGAGAGCTCTTGAGCATGTTATTCAGTAGGTCTGCTCACTGCCCCCCACCTCCCAGACCTACCCCTTTCTCCTCCACCGCCAGCACTCTCTTTAACTAGATAAAGAAATGAAAACATAAGCAAAGATAAGCAAACCCAGGACATTATTTTCATCATACTTCACTCAGAGGCAACCAGAACTTGTGCTACCTTTTACAGAGATTTCCTTTCATCCTGGTTTTAGTTCATCTCCACAGATACAGCTGGTAAACCTGAGAGATGCTTTAAAATAAACTAAGCAGACTGCATTTGTTTCTCACTAGCTCTCATATAACATTATTATATTATTGTACAGAGTACTTGGCTACCACAGCAATGTGAAGAGTATAAATGCAATAAATAAAAGACTACAAGTGTTAGCAGCTTATGACTGATCAGATGAAGAAAGCCAGAAGGAAGCATCTTAAGATTTCTTCTCTTCGGAAGTTTTATTTTACAGGTAAAATTTCTCTCCATTTGCTGTGCAATAAAAGCAAAACTGTCTTTGCTAACAGCAATGTAACACAAATTAAAAAACAATGCTTTTTCATACACTGTGCAGAAGAAGGCTTCATTTTCTTGACAGGCTTAATTTATACAGAGAAAAACCTCTCTGTAGTGACACTTGTAAAAACATGCCTGCCCTCTTTGTAAGAGGCCACCACTTTCTGAAAGACATGATATATTGTAAACTTGGAATGGATGATATTATAGAAAGGCCACTAGTTTTATGGCTGAAAAAAGTTGCACAGGACAGCTAATACATATGGCATTATTGAAGCATTAGGTCTCTCTGGGGACTATGTTTTAAGACTGTGAAGTCTTTCGTATACAGGCCTGTGCACCCACCTGAAGCTAATGACTGACACCATATAGATGCCCGTTTGTGCGCTATGAAGAAGTATCAGTTTAATTTTCTGCAACCGTCTGGGAAGAATTTTCCCCAAACGGTCCAAAAAATAAAAACTGAACAAACTTTCATGAATAAAGATGTATTCATTGCAGTATTTCTAGCCACTGTATTTTTTACAACTGCAATATCCACCACAGTAGCTATGGCCAAGGGCTGGGTATGACTGTAAGCTGGGGTAGGTATGAGCATTCAGCACTGGATTTTCTGCCTTGATGGAAAGATAGGCTAGAATCTATATATTTCTCCTAAATGAGGGGAGCATTATCCTTTCCCATAAAGTTTTTGACTGGGGTCCTAGGTCTGTGCTTGGATATGTATTTGGTTATTAAAAATATGATCCTCATGGGTCCCTTCCAACTTGAGATATTCTATGATTCTATGATATGGCCTGCCATCCTCCATCCAGCACTTGCTGTGCAGGTGGTGTATTTTTGCCTAGGTTCCAGAACCTCTTCTGAGAAAGCACCACCTCTAAAGGACAGTACATTAAAGGTCTGTGTCAGGAGAAATACATATCTTTTAAATTTCTTAACATTTATTGGATAAAAACACATTAAAATTAGGCAAGTGTTCATGCTGCACAATTGCCATGCTGAAGACCACAGCATTTAATGGTAAAAAAATCTAAAAAAAAAAAAAAAAAAAAAAGAGGAAAAGGGGTCACTGAAGGGCCTTCCTGACAGGACTGGAAGGGTACCACTCAGTTTTTAGCACGAAGACACCCACAGGAGAAGATGGCACACTCATATAGTCTTTAACTGGGGGGGGTGCTACATAAGAGAGTCCAATTAATGACCTTCAAGACAGTTAGTTCCTAATTGCCCATTTGCACTTCATGACCAAATAATGAAGGAAGCCCAGATGGCTGAGCCTCTTCTAAAACAAAAAAAAAACCAAAAAAAAACCAAAAACTATTGGAGAGTCAGTCCCACTGAATAGTCCCTGAACGTCATAGAGGTGACTGTGCTGTGCGCTGCACCACCTTGTGTGATAGCAGGGTCTGAGGACTACCCAATAGCCTGCAGACAGACCTACATCTAGCGGGCCCATGGAGGTAAAGCCAGACTCATTTTAGAGTGAGACAGCACAGGGTGACCAAATTGTCCCAGGCAGTGTGGTGAAGAAACACAGCTTCCATATACCCTGCTCCTCTAATTAGAGGTTTTAGGTAACTATATGCCTGACTTCTTAAAACACACATTTATCTTTCTGTTGACTTCAGCAGGTTTAAATCATGCACCGTATATGGACAGGCCAAAAGACGTATATTGATATTATTTACATTAACTAATATTACATATGCATAGTGCAATGTTTTGTTCATAAAGTTTGCAGTTAAGTCTTGCTAAAAGGAAAACTGTGATTCTCAACAAATAAATAGTTATTTGACTAAGCAAGTTTTACTTCGAGTTGTTCCTAGATTTCTGTCTGTCATGAAGAAAAGTTGATCAGCCAACACAAGAAGTATCAACAGCACTGCCCAAGCTTGGAAAGCCCTCAGTCTCCACAGGGAGGGCTCCCATTGATACTACCAGGAGAAATGCTTGTAGACATCAGGATACCATATGGCCTCTGAAATCAGTATTGGTTTGCAGCTTGACATATGGATGGATAGATACCACAGAGAGATTGAAATAAATATGACAAACTAAGTCATACAAAGAAAAACATGTATACACAATCACACTTGAACAGATGCTTTGGCTGAAATAGGTGATTTAGAGGAACACATTGTAGATCTGAGAAATGGAAAAAATAATCTAAAACTTACAGTAGCATAATGCACTTTTGCAAGCAAAACTGAAGGAGGATTCAGAGAAACTCCTCAGGGGCAATGCTAAGAGAAGATACTGGTAAAGAAGTTGTTGATGAACCTGCTGTAGATTTAACAGCAAATCTAACAGAATACTTCACTCCCCCAGCTTCCATAT
This sequence comes from Astur gentilis, assembly GCF_929443795.1. NCBI lineage: Eukaryota > Metazoa > Chordata > Aves > Accipitriformes > Accipitridae > Astur > Astur gentilis. Next base: position 10,175,033 of record NC_064909.1, on the reverse strand, counting down.
CAATTAGAATAGAGAGATTTCAAAAAAACAGCCCCATAGCATGAAAGAGAAGGAGAAGGTGGCTTTCTCCTAGGCATTAAAACAGGCTGATGCAAACACTTCAGTCTTGTTTGTGCTTTAATGCATTACCCCAGAGATCTGAATGTGAAATCTGGACTTAAGGAAGAAAATTCTCATTTAGCAAAGAAAGCACTGCCATAGCTATGTGTGAAAGTTCTTGCAGCACTGTTTTCTGCTTGCCATATGGCCAACTTCACCCACATTAACAGCAACTACTGAGCAAAGCCTCAGCATTTTGAAAGAGAGACAGAGAGAAATGCAAAAGTCTCATCAGCAAGCATGGCCTAAGGAGCACCCAGTTCCCTGTTTGCATTGATACTTTATCTTTGTCTGATGCTAATAAAATAAAAACATCATGAAGTACCAATTCCAGAAAATTTGGAATACCTTACATACTTCAGTGGTTTTGTAGCCACGTTCTTAGTTTCAAACCATTTAAACTATTCCGCTGTCTAGTGTTGCAAATCTACTGACTGTTAGAAGTCCTAAGATCTTTCTAGACTCCTAAGGTTCAGGAGCTAGCAGAAATGCCCTGTTTCTGTTACATACATACACACTCACATCCCCATAGGGAAAAGAATTCCCCCCAACCTCCCACCCCACAAAACCACTCCTCACATGTGCGTAGCCCTGAAATGCAAGGGAAGAGGAGTGTGTTTCTGGTTTGCAGGGGAAATAGATATGTACCATTCACTCTGACTCAGAATGCCATTAATTTACCCCGATGGGAAAGAATTTTTTACCTCCTTTGTTTCCAGGGATTCAGGGGACTGTTTGCTGTCAGCTGAGCCAGAAAACAGGTTACTGCATCCCTCTAAAATCCAGATGTCTATATTTACAACAGGTAACACCTTTTACCTGAAGCAGGCTGCCTCACACTTTTCCTCACAGACCTCAGTAGCACAGTACTTGGAGACGAGCCCTGAGCACAGCCCTGCGTAACACAGGGAGGAGTGTGATCAGCACCTGCAGCTGCAAGGGAAGGAGCTTCCCTGCTACAGATGGAAGTCCCCAAACCTGCTGGCATCATCTGCTCGGCAGCATCTGAGACTAGCCAGGCTCCTATGTCCTGTTTATCTTACACACCATCTTTTAGCTGGAAGACTCCTTGGCCAAGGCTTGCAAAGGCTCAACATTCACATTGCAACAAGTCCTGAAACAGAGAAAGTTCTGAAATAAAAGACCTCACATATGATCTATTGTTTCATATTGCGTTCTCTTTACTGTTCGTTAATTATTGAAGCTGCTAATATCTGAGTATGTGCTTCCTTCCCTTCAGCCTTCCTCTCCCTCATTTAGACCTCACAGTGAAAGACAGTGTCCTGCCTATGCCACAGTATAGCCTGTTGGCAGAGACACCTTGAACAACACAGCCAGAGAGCACTAGAAGTTCATTGACACATCAGTAGGAAGAGGCAGCCTGCATCAGTTAATAAACAGCTTTATTACTTTTATAAATGAATGCTGTACTCATAAGTGGAGTCAGACCAAAGAAAATCAAAATCTGATTTATCCAGAGGGTAGGTACTCCAGGAACAAGGCAATCACGTCTGAAATTGCCCTGCAGAAACACACCTCAGTCTTCAGCTACAGGAACCAAGTTTAATGCCTCCATATCACTGAGATTTTCCTAAAAATTTCCCATTGCTGTTTACTGCTGACAGGAGCTCTAGTGTAGATAAGACATTCATCAGTGCCAACATTTTTATGATTATGTCTTCTAGTCTTTCTGTTTTCCAGGTTGGATGACATTGCTTTGCTTATTCATCACTTTTACTTCTGGGAGCTGTGCTTAGACCTATTTAGTAACAGTAGGAAATTTTAATGTAGAAAAAGGCTGCTCTGCTGCAATATCTGCTTAGCCCTTGGCCTCTCTGGTGAGAGCATCATCAAAGACGGCAGCTAAAGTAATGTGCAGATTAAAAATTGAACAGAGACCACCCATTCATTCACCTGCCTCAATGAATAACCTTCATACAGCGTACCAAATTTCAGGCTCACAAGAAGGCTAAACCAGCTATGGTGCCATAATCCATCCCTAACTATCCAGGTCCTGAGAAAAGTAAACAGAAATTCTTTGCATAGGTGTGAATTTTCCCTTTAAGAATTAAGCAGAAATGGTAAGCTTGTGTGTGAAAATCAACAAAAACTAGCACCGGTGCAATTCAAATCTAGATTGTAGTTATATTTTGTATAGCATTTGGAGAATTTTTCAGTTTTAAGCCTGGCAAATAAAAAAATAAATTACCAAGGTAAAGAACAGCTATGTTCAGTGAGCACTGAAGCCTGGTAAATATTCAGTTTTTAATGGCATCCACTTCTATTTTGCTCACTGAATTATTGGGCTGACCTTAAATTAGAGATCTGGATGGAGCTGAATTGAATATTGTGAAGATGAGTGTAATTACCTTGCTTCCCTTTATTCTAATTCATTTTTATTTTTTTTAATTCTTCATCTGTGTGACAAACTGAATGTCAGAGTGCCTGTGGATTTATACTCACAGTAACAGAGAGCAGAACTGATAGGCCAGATAGTGGCACAAGGAAAGATATATCTGCATTGCGGTCAGGGGTGTGACTGCAGAACCTTCCTGCCTTCCTCTTAGTGAAAGAGCTGTAGTTGTATATATGTCCAAGCTCCAACATATGCCAAGTAAGACTGCCAGGGTTCTGGCACCTGCAAACGAGGCCCTTGTTTTCCCGGCACTTTTGTCTGAACCAGCCACACCTAAGGCTAACTCAAGTGTATCTGCCCACCTCAACCCACAGCACAGGCATGGCCTTGGGCTGCTTTTGGTCCGAGGTCCCTTCGCTGGACCTGCAGAGATAACCCTTGCAAGCAAACAAGTGTACCCTGTTGTCCACTGCTCCATAGAGCCAACCCAGCCTACACCAGTTATAAGGATGAAGCCACCTATGCCCAGCATCACAGGAGTCATACCACAGATCACTTTTATTCTACTACCAGTATGGTAGGCTTGCCTTATGACTGACTAATGGATCTGGAGATCTGGCCAAATAAATCTATCTCAGATATATGTTCTTATCACCCTGTCCTTGAGCCTTAGTTTCACCACTTACAGTCAATATCTCTTTGTACCTTCTAATTTACTTCAAAAACTTTCCAAGGTATTTTTCAGGTACATATTTAAACCTTCAAATATTTCCTGAGCTCCTCCTACAATTAGTGCTGTCTGGCCTCTACATATTTGGCTGCTGATGACATGTCTCACAATTACTTCTCTTCAGCCCACCTCATTTTGTGGAAATATGACTCAATATTCTTTGGTAAGTCATCAAGTAACAACAGCTTTCTCTAGTTAGTATACTAACTAGAGTATACTAACTAGTATGTATACAGATGCCTAGCAGAAGTAGATGTAGAAATAGAGAGACTCCAACTGGTTGATGAAAATGTATACAGCAGGCAGAAAGGAAGAAGGCCAAGAGGAGCTCTTGATAGCCCTAAGAAAATGTGCGATGGCCCTAGCTGTGTTTGATGGTAAATGTCACATCTCATGTCAGAGCCTGCCTAGATAAATTACCCCTGAAGACCATATTGCCTCAGAAGTTAAGTATTAGCAGCTGCATGCATGTCATTAACCCCTCACCTGCCACACAACTTTGTACTTGCCCAGGGCCAAATACTTTAAAGAAGGGTTGACTGACTTCAGAGCATGGGGGTAAGAAAGCTGCAGGACATACAATGTACAGTAAAGAGCGCCCATGTACATGTGCCCTTTTGTAGGACATCTGTGATGATGGCACTGAGTATTCCAGCAGTTTTCAGCTGATTTGAAGGATAATACTCCTATTCAGCTGCTCAGCTGAATAACAGACTATATTCCATGTTCTCCTAACTATTTTGTAATTATGTTTAAGTATATTGCTTTATCATAATACTAAAGGTATGGGAAGATTTGTCTACATTATCTTAATTGTTTCTTGGCTATGTATATTTTTTTTTTTAAGTAAACTTGAGAAGCATATCTTGACCCATAGTGATTAAGTGTACAGAGACAGTGTCAGTAGGAATGCTCAATTACAATACAAAGGGCAAATCTGCAAAACAGTTGTACTGTCCACAAAGAGCCATTTGGAAAACAAAGGACTTCATCATCCTAACCCTCAGCATGATCCCAGATTTAGTCCATTGATAGCAAATTCAGTAGTGAAAGTAGCCTAGAAAAGAGTATTGGGCTCATAATGCCTACTGTAAAAATGTAGAAATATCCATATCAACTCCAACCTGAGAAAATGGTCTCATAATTTAATGCCAGCAGAATAGACTGTGTCCATGATTTTCTATTTTAGCCTTCCCATGGTGTCCAAGACTTCACAACCATGTTTCTAAAAGCACAGTATCCTCTCTTTTGCTTGCTATTTTACAGAAACTTTTTTAAAGTTGGCTAACTAAGGGCCATGGCCATACACTTTGATCCACAAATGAATTCACTGTTAATGTGAAACAGTATGGGAGGGATTTACACTGTCTAACTTAAAAATCTAACTGCAGGTGCCCACACTAAGACCCTGTATAATCAAGAGAGAGAGGTGAAACAGGCTTTTCCAGAAGACCAAAGGAGTGAATTCCAATGTTCCACAATTACCTCTAATTTTTTTAAAGTTTTGGTTCTTTTTTTAACTTTTGCCATTTTTAAACTGCATTTTAAAAATCAAAAAATCCAAAACAAGATAAATAAAGAAAATGGCAAGCTGTGAAAAATGCACCTTTTAGATTGTAATTAAAATTGCAATTACAATGAAGTCAAAGGAAAATAACCATTAATACTGACTAGTAATTAATTAAAGGTATTTTCCTATGAGAAATATTGGTCTTCAGTAAATTTTATATATATATATATATATATATATATATATATATATGGTTGGAACTTTGTATTACAGCTTCAAGTAACACAGAAGACCTTCAAGGATTCGATTGAAATACAGTTAAGTCCTAACTATCACATGAAACAATCAGAACAACTGATCTCATACCCCAAAATGTAGAAGTGTCAATAAAAAGCAGTGAAATAAGACAGACTTTTCAGCTATGTTAAAAAGAAGAATAATGGAAAATCACAAATCCTGTAGTCATGGAATATTAACAAAGGCAGAAAGGAAGAGTTCATTATAACTATGCAACAAAGCAAAAGTCACATCTGACAATAGTAATGACATTGGTACCTGATTTCTGAAGTCATACAAAAGCCACTCCTTCCACAAATCCTACTAAGTTTTCTAGACCTGAATGCAATGGCCCCGATACATGCCCTCCAATATGTAACATCTAATAGCTATCACCTCATATGGGTAAGATTTGGATTGTTACTTCAGAGTTCATGTTTTCACAATAGCATTCTTGGGCTCCCTGATTCACACTTGTACTTTCCTCTCATATTATCTCATACAAAATCCATGACATCTCTCTCAAGTTAAATGACCTAGCATGGAACTATATAGTGTGATAGCATCACTAGATAAGGATGAGTTCAATGTGTTAATTTGTTTTATCACTTCCTAATACTCTGTTTAAATAAAACCACAGCCTGATCTGAACAAGGGGATATAAGTCACTAGAGACAGAATAAATTCTACTGTCAGAGAAGAAAGGAAAATAAGTGGACCTTCATTGACCTCAGAATACCCCAGACAACAGCAAGCTTCAGGACATTGCCACAGACAGGAGGTGCAAGAACTGTCTGCATAAACTCTAAGCATACTGTTGGGCCCCACTGCTACAGTCAAACACAAATCATAAAAACACTCTGTCGTTGCCTAAGATAGAAATAAACCTGCTAGCATCATGTCTAGAGAACATACTGTGCAAGACAATACAGACAGCACAGACTGAGCTATGGAGGAAAGGGAGAGAGCAGAGAAGAAGGGAAAGAAAGTAGTGTTTTATCTAAGCTAAACTTTTTTTGAAAACCCTTTGTATGCACAGCCCACAGAAACTTTATTAACAAAACCAGAGAGCTGTATTCAGATACAGTGCAGATACTGCCTTTCCCCAGGGATACAATGTCATGTATCTGCTGAAGATGGGCAGACGTTGGTCCCAGTGAGCTGGATGGGAGGGTTAGTGGTATACACCCACACAAGCTACACAACACTGCTTCTCTCTGCATAAAAACCAGGGCAGTAAGGAAGATGTGATGCCTCAAGGTCTGGCCCCAAGGTGAGGTCAGGATGTAGTCAAAGCTTCATGTCATGAGGGATGTAGCCCCAGGCCCAGTAAGAGAAAGCTTGGCTACCATACTATATCCTACAATACAATATCATAAATTATTCCTTACTAAGCAGCTCCCTCCTTTACTTCATTGTGGTCAGCTTTGGAAGGATACATCAGTGCCAACACACTTGTTGCACTTGTAACTCATCCAGGTATGACATGCCTAGCAGAGTCTGACTGAAAGATTGTGACCCACATTTTCAATATTCTTCCACTTCTTAGGTTAGCACAGAAAGAGGCACAAAGATGCTGCCTTACTCTATTTAATTTTAAAGAAATAGCTGGGACCTGGAAAGCCTTCTTGGGCTGCCCTAATTAAAGCTCTGCTGCTTGGACCTTGCAGAGGGTTCATGGAAGAGAAGAATCAAAGCAGACCTAACTGATGCAGCGGTAAATGCTCAAAACTGGTGTGAGAATGTCAGAAGCAAATACAACTCAGAGAACATGCACAAAAATTATGCATAAAACCTTGCCATTTTGCACCATTATTTCCCTCAAAACCTACTACAAGCTTTTGAAACATAAGATTACTCCATTTAACATAATAAAACTGCTCCATACTCAAAGCTATTATTATTAATGGATCTGAACATGCTCAGCTATGTCAGATCTCTAAGCCCTCGGTAGAGAAATACCCATTTCCCGCAAGCCCCACAAACAAGAAAATAGTGTCAGATCTAATTCCTCCAACTTAAAGAAGCAATTGCACAGTTTACCATCTTTTCTAATTCCCATTTAGAAATTAATGGAGAGGCTTTTAATAGATTCTTTTTGGCTTTTTCTAGAGCAAAACAGGAAATGAGTAATAAACTGGGATTTATTAATAAAACACACAAGAAAACGTTAGAAAAGCCGTATTTCATGTTCTTCATCCTCCTTGAATGGCAGACCTGGCTATGAGCAGCAGAACAACTTCTGTCCAGACAAACAGCATTCACCAAAACAGAAAGAAAAATATCTACTGCTTGCCCACAAGATGACCTGCAAGTTTGCAGTCCTGTAGTGTTCAGATACTCAAACTCAAGGACCTGCCTCGAGCATCTGAACCAAAATGTATGCTCCATAACGCTAGATCTTATTTGAACACAGGATCTAGGCTTTACAGCAAAAATTCATTGGCTGATATTTGTACAGGGCTGAAGATGCAATCTGGGCTGGAAAGTCTTCCTTCTGAATCCAAGACACAGCAGTTCTCTTCAAGAGAGTGTGCTGTTCATCTGAGCCCTTCCTGCCTAGACAGTACGTCTGGCCCATCACTAGCTTCAACTAAAGGTTCCTGGCAGCACCTTTCTGTAGATATGGGCTTAAATTGTTGTCATTGTTTAAGCCCAGCCGGCAACAAAGCACCACGAGGCCACTCACTCACTCCTCCCCGCCTCCGTGGGACGGGGAGGAGAAAATATAAAGAAAAGCTTATAGGTCGACACAAGGACAGGGAGGGATCACTCACCAATTATGGTCACGGGCAAAAAACAGACTCAACTTGGGGAAAAAACAAAATCAGTGTAATTTACTACCAATCAAATCAAACCAAGGATAATGAGAAGTAAACCCAAATCTTAAAACACCTTTCCCCACCCCTCCTTTCTTCCCGGGCACAGCTCTACCCCCAATTTTCTCTACCTCCTCCCCTCCAGCAGCACTGGGGGACAGGGAATGGGAGTTGCAGTCAGTTCATCACACGTTGTCTCTGCTGCTCCTTCCTCCTCAGGGGGAGGACTCATCACAATCTTCCCCTGCTCCAGCGTGGGGTCCCTCCCACGGGAGACAGTCCTCCACGAACTTCTCCAATGTGAGTCCTTCCCATGTGCTGCAGTTTTTCACAAACTGCTCCAGCGTGTGTCCTTTCCACGGGCTGCAATCCTTCAGACACAGACTGCTCCAGCGCGGGCTTTCCCATGGAGTCACAGCCATCTTCGGGGGCATCCAACTGCTCCAGCCTGGGGTCCTCCACAGGCTGCAGGTGGGCATCTGCTCCACCATTCACCTCCAAGGGCTGCAGGGGGACAGCCTGCCCTCTCACCACGGGCTGCAGTAGCACTGACCTCCTCTAGCACACCTCCTCTCCCTCCTCCTTCATTGACCTTGCTGTCTGCATAGGTGTTCCTCTTACATTCCACTCCCACCTCCGCTGCAGGTTTCTCCTTCTTAAATATGTTATCCCAGGGGTGCTACCACCATCGCTGATGGGGTCAGCCTTGGCTGGAGGCGGGTCTGACTTGGAGCCGGGGAAGCTTCTAGCAGCTTCTCACAGGAGCCACCCCTGCAGCCCCTCCCCTGCTACCAAAAGCCTGCCACACAAACCCCAAACAAGTGCAAAATCTGGATTCTAAATCAACAGGTCATATTTGTAAGCAAATGTAAGCACCAAATCGTAATGAAGTCCCTATGTAAGTCCCTATGAAAATGCAGTCACAAATGCTTCAGTGTATCTATTGTTACCCCCACAATCCTTCTCTGTGTTGCTAGTAAACTCAGAAAAAGAGATGATTCTTCAAAGGATTCCTGTCTTATTTCTACAGTGCCAAGACATCAGTTTCTCTTACTAGCCTCAGGATTTCCCTCTGAGTATCAATAAGGCTTTATTATCAAAAGCAACCTTTAAAAAAATAACTACTTTGCCAACAGATTTTAATTGCAATGGCTAAAAGATGGATGACTGCTAAGCAAATTGGGCAACCTCAAATGTATTTCTAATACTCCAGCACATATACCCATTCAGACCTCCATCATGCAGCTGAAGCCTGGATTGCAACCATCCAAGCTGGTTGTCCTGTGGCCCCTGGAACATCCCAAGGGTACACACAGTTCCTCCACAAGACCAGACTGACATTTTGCAGTATGATATCTGGGCATTTGCAAAGCTAGCTACAACCTTTATTTCCTTCTCTGCTAGTCCAAGCCAGACTGAACATACAGAAACACAAGTTGAAGATTTGTCAGTGAAACTCAAATTCATCAGCGGGACAGCACTTCTGTCACAGCTACAGATTAAGGGACATTTTTTTGACTTCTTACAATACAGCATGAAAAATTGAAATGCCTATAAAGAACCTGCTATGGTCTAGTAGATTCACACAGTGACCTGAATTATTTTCAGCATTAACCTGTGTTATCACAGTGGAATTATTGGGGTGAGAGTCAGTTCACACTTCTGGTTGCCTTTGTTTCCAATGGTCATTGATATCAAAACCCATCCTGCATCTGCTGTGAAAATAAATAGTGTCATCATTGTATTAGGCATTTTTAAGGTATCTAAAAAGATATTTTCCCTAATAGATGGAATCAAAGCCTAAATTCTAGACAGTCCATTTCACTGATTTGGTCAAACAGCGAGTTCTGTGTGTCTGAAATCTTACCTATTATCTTCTATTATATTAAGCCATGCAGTAAAGGTAAGGCCTCTCCCTACAAGTCTCTCAGTCCTCTCTAATATTCTTAGACTATCACAGATATAACTCTACACTTCCTGTCTTTTCAACTAATATACTCCTCCCATTTCAAATAAAACCTAAATAAATAATAGAAAATAAGCTACTCTTGTGCTAATAGACCACATTCTGAGGTTGTTAACAATTTGGTATAAACTGAATTGCCAAAAAGTTATGTCAAAGAGGGGAATCTAGTGTTCTCAGCCAAGCTTGTGCCAGCAAAGCCAATAAATACTGAAAATCTTGTAAACAGCAAGGATAGGTGAAAGGGTCAGCTTTAACTTTCTGATATTAATTGGGAGATGTCATTCATATTTAGTGATGGCAACTCACACCTTTAAAGCAACGGGAATAGACACCGTGCATTAGATACCTTGCCAGAGTCCATTGCTTTAGAGGGTAGAAAGCAGAGACCGACAAGTGAAGTGTGTTCTGTAAAAGCCAGGTATTTCCATTAACGGGTTTGCACCACCATAGATTTTTGAGTTTGGGAGTCATTTTTCTTTTAACTACTCATCTGGCTTTAAATGTAGCCAGACATATTCTGCTTCTCTGACTTCCTAATCTGCATCCAGTCATAAGAACTGCAGCCAAACCTGGCTCTAAATAGAGATATTTAAGAAATCATTGAATCTCTACCTCTGCTTAAAAAACTTTACTGTATCTTAAGACGTTTGTTTCTGCAGCAAGGGGACAGGGTTGTACAAGGCTGAACTCCCAGGTTCTCTCAATCACATCTATCTCCTTGTACATCAGATTATTTCTGCCAAGCTGGTTATATTTTTTTCCAAGCAAACCCTAACTATCAGGGAGGTCTAACACACTGTACCTTTACCATCAGCTTTGTTTTCAAACATACAATGGTTTGGCATGACTCCAGTCACCACCAGGTGATTTTTGGCCCTTGCCCTTTTTATTATCTGGTATCTCTTAGGGAACCACTGATGAAACCAATAGAAAAGGAGAGAAAAAGAAAAAGCAGGAAAAAAGAAAGAGCTTCTCCTTTGCTTTCCTGGTAACGTGACATCTTGCCCTCTTGCATTATATATTTTTGTCCAGCTGATGCTTTGTCCTAGTGGAATCATGGTTCTAGTATTAGCTCCAAATGGTAGGCAGGCATTTTCATTAGAAACAATTACTATTTCCAAACAGGAGCTGGTTCCTCAGTTCCAGCCATTCTTGCTGTAAAACGTTCAGCTGAGAGGAGCAGATTGTTCCTGCTGAAAATGAATGGAATCTGGCAGGAAAACCTCATGTTTTTCCAATCCTAGTTTTTTTACAAAGAAAACACTGGGATCTTGTTGAAAAATTACAATTGTTTTGGTGGGCACATTATTTTTCTCAGTTGAACGGTTTCCAGCTACAGAAGACAAGTTCTGTGCATACATATGTGTGTGTGTGTGAATATATATGTATATATCTACACATACGCGCAAGTTTTTGTATATAATTACTATGTAGAAACTGATTAATAAGTCAAGGAAGAGTAAACACATTTTTGTTATTAAAAAGCATTTATGCAAATTTATTTTTTAAAGAGCTTCCACATTATGAACCTTCAAAAGAAAGTCAATGAGTAAAATACTATATCATAATAACAGCTGGCCTCACTTTTAATACTAGGAGAAGAAAGAGGCCAAGGTGACTGAACTGTTTATCCCATGGTTATTCTCAGTAACTTAAAAATATTGTCAGACTGAATTATTCTCATAAAAATATCAAAGGAGAGAAAACAGAAGACACTATTACATTCATGAAAGGAACAAGCCACAGGGGTCCCCATATTGATCACCCATATGGATGCTGCCATTTGGTAATAAGTGATTGTGTTTACCTCAGACAGAACTAGATAATAGGTCAGGCTGACCTTGCATCCATATGGGGTTGGAAACAGCTCCTTCTACTAGTTGCTCTTTTCCCTTCCACATGAAGCATTCATCCTAGACAGTGAGTGAGGTGGGATGCTGGTGTGTCTTTTGCCTGCTGCACCTTGAGTTTAAGGGCATTCCCCTGGCAAAGTTCAGGCCCAATATTAGCAACAATGCATTGCAACCTTCAAGTCCACCTCCTCCGTCAGGTCCTGACCCTCTGCACCAACAAATGGGCAGGAACCAGACACTTTAGCTGTGGCATCTCCATCCACAACCTTCAAGACAATTCAACTGCCTTGACCTGCACCTGACAATTAAACCCAGAATTGGGCAGGAAAGGGACAGCAATAAAACTTTCTCTACCAAAAATGTGCAGCAACCTAGTACAATAGCATAGACCAGCCCAAAAGCTGATCACCTCAAGGATGTGCTGCCCAGCCCGCTGATGCACTTTGGTCACAGCTGCGCAAATGTAACAAGTAATACAAAACCCCCTTGAATTTCCTGAGGCTGAGAAGTTGAGTCCCCAGTGAAGCCAACTGTAAGCCACTGATTTTCACTAGCCTTTTGGGTCACCTTGTGACTCAAAACCAATAAGTGGCAAAGGAAATCATAAGTGAAAGATGATAGTATTACAGCAACTGTTCATTTTAAAAGTGATCATCTGATAACAAAAGGAAAAATGAGAAGCTTTTCCCTTTTCTGTTATTGCCCAGCTAATAGAATTTCTTGTCTCCCTTTCAGTTGTTCTTGCCCAGAATTTCGTCATTATAATAATAAAAAAAGGTAAGTTTACAGCCAAAAAGAACCTCAAGAGATCTGCTGGCCCAGCTCCTTGCAGCCAGGCAGGATCAACTACACCTAGACGTTCTCTGATAGATAGCTGTTCAACCTGGACTCAAAAACCTTCACAAAAGAGTCCAAAACATCCCTTGTGAGTTTGCCATTTCAATTGTTTGTCCTGGAAATTAGCCTGCAGATCTACCCACTCAGCACAAAAGCTACAACAAAATGAGACATAGCATCACTTCTGCCCTCTCTGCTGTCTTCTGGCCTCAGCACACTGCTCCGTCTAAGCCCTAAGACCTCCCTGGGTGCACAGGCATCAGCAGCTTCACACTGTAGGGCTGTGGCACACTTACCGCTGTCCCAACTGTAAGATCCCAGCTGCCTTGCATTGCACAAGGCCTGCAGTTTCATTGCTCTAATAGGATATGGGACTTCACAGTCAGAATTTGAATGACACAAAGTACGACGAACAAGTTCCCTCTTCTTCTCATTTCTTAACATAATTTAAAATCAGACAATAAATAAGGTGCCAGCAGGCTTCCCACAAGGATCTAGCTGTTAAGTCTTTATTGTTTTGTTTGCTTTGAAGTCAAGAGGAAGAAAATTCTTGTTTGCCGACTTACAATTCAAAAAATGCCAGAAGAACCTTCTTGCAAACAAACAAGATGCAAAAGAAATGCTGGCACCAAACTGGCACAGTCTGTGAATTATGGAGTTATGCAATCATTTTGAAAGTAAATTGTATCATACATAAATGTTCATAAAATTCTTTCTGTAAATAAGATTAGATTTCTTCCACAGATATGGAGACATGGATCAGAGGTACCAAATGCTGTTTATGGTCAGCCATCAAGGACTGTTCACTTTGTATATAGGTATGCAGCTCACAACAAAAGAGGACATTTTGGTCTTGAAGAACTACATAATAAAAATGAGGGAAAACCTTTTTTTGTAAAACACAGCTGAGCCCAAAGTCCTGCAACTCATACTGCATAACAAAACTCCTGTCACTTGCAAATCAAGAAGCGTGCCTTTGTCAGCCATTTGCACATGTAAGAGATCCAGAGGTTGTATTGCTCAAACAAGTCAATCATTTTCCTGTGAAACAAATTAAAGCTCTGATCCCTGCTGAAGGATTCTTTTGTGTTATTCCAGCAACTTCTTTATATTTTCTATTGTTTTGGTTTTGTCCAATTTATAACGTTCTCCAATGATTTAGCCCAGCGGCATCCATTTTAGAGAAAAAGAATATATGGCAGAAGCACTAAAATGGCAGACACCAGATACCAATCCATCAGTTCAGTTACATGCACCAGAGCATTTACCAGCACCTGAACTCATATCTGAACCCAGAAATGCCCACTAGGGCCTTGCACTTACATGTGGAAAACACCTCATTGTAAGCGTTGTTCCTGTTTTCATTGTGTGTATGTAACCACAGTTTTCTGTGAGCACCTAGTAGGCTTAAGGGTCGCTTTTAAATGTAAATGCAGAAAGCCATATCAAGGTTGCTATTTGAAATGTCATTTTGGAGCACTACCAAAACCAAACAGACAACAAAAGCTACATTAAGGTAGAAAGAGCCTGATGTGGCTGTTGCAACACAGCTGTTGTGAGGTACCTCCCATCCTCTGAAGGTGCACTGAGCCTGCAGCACAAGAACATATCACTGGCTGACAACCCATCCCACCAGCAGACCTCGCAGCAACAGCCTGAGAGCCTCAGCCTGTGGCAGCAACTCTGTGGGAACAACAGGACCAGCAGAGAAGGAACAACAAGGAAAAGCTTTTCCAACATGAATGTAAGGCCCGGAGATCAAAGTTTGTCACTGAGCCTTAAGAAAAAGATTTGCTTCAGGCAAGCTGTCAAACCCCATATAGCCCTCTATCCTTGTAAAGTTCTTCCTGAGAGTAATTAGACCATTGTACCTCCACGTGCACACAGCTCTGGTAGGTAGTGCGGCCGTATCAAGCACACAAAGGAGCCATGAGGCGGTGGCACTCTTCTAATGACCTAAACTATGGGCACATGTCCTTTTCCTGACCCAGAGTTTAACACCCACAGCCAACTCTGCACCTCCTGGTTTTCGCTTTATCTTGTTCTGTGGGCTACACAGCATGTGTGAGCACTCCTCAATTCACTCCAGGTCAAATATCCCAGCTGAAAACACAATTTCCAGTTGTATAAACTAACCTGGCTAATTTTCCCTTAAACAATTTGAAGAGTCAGGAAGCAGTAACCTCTGAGAAGAAGGGCGGTAATTTCTTCTATTGGCACATCTAGATTCAGAGGATGATAAACCCTCTTTGGCCATAAAGGTGAAAGATCTGCAAATCCATGGAGCTTTACTACCCCCTGAGCAGAAGTCTGAGTTGTTTTCCTGCAAGATATCTCCAATCCTAAGCTTGAATGGAAATCAGACATCACCAGTCCTGACCCCACTGAAGTCAAAGGCAGTTTTGTCATTGACTGTAACAAAACTAGGATTCACCCTAGGGTAAGGGGCATTGTGTTTTTCAGCAGCCACCCATGTGGAAATTTTGCTTAGATGACTGACTGCCTGGAAGGTAGCAGTGCTAGGCCACAGAATACCAGAAATGTTTGTGTTAACCCACATACTCCAGCATTTGAAACTGCAGGTATCAGGGTACACTCTTGTCCTCTAGAAAGAGTATGTTCCTATACCCTTGGCTTCTTTACTCCACCTGAAGCTGGTTATGCACCTGATCTACCTAACCTGTTGTTCAGCTGTGCTACTGGGTCTGACTGTTTATCAGGAAACATCAGAGAGGTTTTATGTTCTCACATTGTAAATAATGTGACAGACCTTGAAAATATAATGTGTCTTCTTATAGCTACTGCATGCATTGTGAATGAAAATGACTCCTGAAAATAGAGTCGAAAGTAGCCTGTTACATTCATGTTTCATGTTCATTCAAATTCTGATAAAAATAATCCACTTATAATGTATGTTCAGAGCATAGGGAAATGGATAAAAATATAGGAAGCAGGAATCTGAAAAAGAATCCAAAAGCATGCCTAGGAAATTCCTAAACTAATTTCAGAAATTCATCTGGTATTTAGGCTCCAGGCTGAATACAATTCTGAGCTCAAAAGAACCAACATATGCAAGGGTATTTAAAAAATGCATCTCTGAGCTGTAAGTCTAAACCAAAGTTCTTGTTATTACGGAAATGCAACAAAACTGCTTGGCAAGATTGCTTGCTTGTGCATTTGCTTTTCAGTATAGGGAGTCCCACACTTGGTAACAGAGGCATATAAATTTGTACATATGCAGATTTGGTTTGGTATTAAAACTGCCACGAAAATCTATGCTATGTAAAGTTAAAAACCACACTGCAGTACAACAAAGCTTGTGCTTAGCTGAGCTGTTTTTACCTGCTCTAATTAGAGGGCCTCACAAAAATAAAAAATAAAAATCAGAGATGGAAGCAAAGCATCGGAAAAAGCAAAAGGGTTGTAGAAAAGGAGGAAAGACAGAGAGGGATCCAAATTTCAGGCTTTGCATCTTGCGCTTCTTTCTAGTTCAGAAGCATCCACAAAAGCTTCCACAAGGCGGGTTGCTTCTTTCAGTTTCTTCAGTCTAGAAAATAAAGCAGGTATCCACAGGAGAAAGGGTGTCTCAAAATTTCTACAATTTCCTGCTTCTTCCATCTGCAGTGGGTCCCTTCAAAGCAATTCTGTGCTTCCACTTTTGGGCGAAGACACAAGGCAGTTCAGCCATCTAAAGAATTAAATCTATTGTAGCAGCTAGATGTGAGCAGCCCACTCTGCATAAGATGTAGTAGATGCTAAATTTTATGGTTCTGAAGTGAGCTAAAAAGGAGTTTGGGGATAGAAAATGAGCCAACCTCCTTTGCTGCATCTGCCTGCAGGCACTGATCTGAAGGGCAGAATTTATGGCTGTGATTGCCCCTGTGCAGTTTGCACAAAAAGGAGGAGAAACTTTCCGCAGATACACACAGGCCACTCACAGTCTTGCCCAGTGGAGCTATCACTGGCACCAACTATACCAGCACCTTGTGCTCCTCCATCAATCCATCAATGCATCTCAGAAAGTGTTAGAGTTCCCAGAGAATGAAGGGATGGAGAATGACTCAATGCCTTTTCAAATAGCAAACTGTTATTTTCATTTTACGGATGTGAGGCTGAGGCTAAAGGAACCCGAGTGACTTTGGCCCACACAACAGGGCCAGAAGTAACTTCAAATTTCCTGAACACCATTCCTAAAGCACAGAGAGGGCCACTTGGTTTTCCACTTTCCTTACCCCTACAAAGAATTTTTCCACCACTACGCAAATCAGGGAAGATACTCTCATATATCCCTATCCCCACTCACAAACTGTCTCTCTTTGAGATATGTTTTATTTTCATCCTCCCTCTTTAGCTGCCAAAGAGCTTTCTACCTCAGTACTAGTGCCTTACAGGGCAACCGCAAAATCCTGCAGTACAGCAGAGCAGAGCAGAGGTTATATGGCCAAGACAACTGCTATTTTCATCAATTCTTCAGCAAACCAGCTGATCATAAAAGCTATTCTTGACTAGCCTGCCTTTGTAACACCAGTCGCCAGGAGAACACAGCACATACTATTGGCCGTGGCCCTCACTAAAAATACACTGCATTCTTGCACAACAACAAAAACTCCCACTAGGGCCAATGGACATCAGACTAAAAACAGTAACCAAAGGCTTTAAATTGCACAGATTACAAAGGTAGAAGAACTGAAAGCAGCATGCCACTAAAAGCCATCTGCCATCTTGGCCTGCCCATGTGTCCCGGCTCCCCAGCAGTGTTTTATATTAGTAATGATGTCTCTGTATTATGTATGACAGAGTCTCTGCTGCTTTGAGCAAGCAATAATATAGATGCTCCTTCAGTCTGGTGCTTTGCATATACACACTAGCTGGGGGAGCAGAAGATCTGCCTTCCAGTCTCTCTCTCTGGATATAGTTCAGTTGGAAGGCAATATTCACATGCATATATTCTCCAAATCACATGTACATGCTGTATTATCAGGACTCCCATGCACATTAATAATACACAAAAATACAGAGAAATAAGCACAGATTCAGCCATGATGTGGATTAGATGAGGTAAGAATGGACAATGTAGAAATACAGGAAGAAAATCAGCAAATGCTTAGTCTGATTATGGGCCTGTTTCCAGGATATAAAACATGCTTTGTTTTTTTATGAATTGCTTTTATTAGTAGGTTAATGACTTTAGCTGTCACTGAAGCTGTCACTTCTAAGAGTCTTTGAAGTGAAGTCTCAGAAGAGTTTTGAAGGAAGAGGAAGATGAAGCCAGCCATTGGGGTAGCCTGAAAGAAGCTGCAGAGATGGATGTGGAGACAAAGCTGGGGCACAGCGGTTCTGCCCAGAGAAATACCTGAGATAACTCTCAGTGATCAAGCACAGGTACAAGAAACAGTCTTGCCAGGTTAACACACCCTGTGAAGGAAAATAAAAAAAGAGTGAGAGAATTTGTTAGCCCAGGAAAGGCAACATACTGGTCTGTAAAAACTGCTTGCACTACCTGAGCTAACAGGCTAACTCAGGTGTCTTCATGCAGCCCTGCAAATAACACCCAAGCCAACAGCCTGTACTGAGAAAAGATGATGACCAGGAACCAGAGAAAAGACAGAGGAAAAGATGAGAACAACACCTGTGAATAGGCAGACCATATTATGAATCAGAGAAAAGAGCTTATCAGGAGCTGGTTCAACTGAAATGACTACTTTTGCAGCTAACCTCAGAAATCACTGGAGGGAAATGAAGTAGGTTATTGGAAAGTTGGTGGAAAAGTTTATTTGCTAATTATACAAGCTCATTTATTCAGAGCATTTTGCAAAATACTCTGCATAACCCACTTTCAGCTGATGCACATTGAAAGTATGTGAATACAAACCAGTTTAGCTAGGGTTCAGTGGGTGTTCTCGCAATTTACAATGCTTGCAGCACTCCGTTACCACGTGACTACAGACATTAAGTTAGTTGACCTCCGACTATCTGCTCATACAGATCTTCTCCTGTTCCAGTTACTTCCTCAGCTTTCCCAGGGGCACTTGCAGATACCCTGACAGGCATCTGAGTAACTGGGAGGTTGTGTAAGGGACAGCCCATCACCACAGTTCAGCCCTCCTCAGGAGACAGGGTATAAGAGGAGATACCCAGGGTGAAGGCAGGAAGGATTGAAGGGGTGCATAGCACACAGAAGTGAAAAGATATAAAAGCAAAGGAAGGAGGAGACAAGGAAACCTTGCAGAGAGAAAGATGGAGGAAAAGGAACTAGCAGAGAAGAAGGAAAACAGAATACCAAAGCCTGACAGGTAAGCCAGATGTAACTGTGGATAATCATCAGGTTAGGGAAGAACAAAGTCTGCAAATAACAGGAGGAAGAGATGGCCCCACGGAATAGTTGAGCCCATGAGGAACAGGAGAGTAGAATGAGCTGTCCAAGTTCAGAAAGGCAACAGCAAAGGATATGTAGTAAATGTATTTTTCTTTATCCCTGCTAGAGCATTTATCACTGTTAGAGCAGACAGATGATAGCACATGAGAATTGTTCCACAGCTGAGTTGGGGATCCCAAGCCAGCACAAGCTGTATTTCAGCAGAGGATGTTATATATTAGCAGACGTTCTGATTTTCCGAGGTCCTGAGCTCCCAATCATAAGTCTCACAGCTATCAAAGGCAGCTGCTTTCCCCTGAAAATCTGTCCTGCAACGCTGTACCTGAAAGTTATTTTACAGGACTTCTACTCATGATTTGGATGCATCAGGCCTTAGCTCCAAACAGCTATTTGGCTAGCACACAATATGGGAATAAGGAGAGGTGAATCTGTTCTTGGAGGTAACATGTTTCAGGTATTGTCCCAGGCAAGCTCCTCAACTGTGTGCTGCCTCGTAGACATGAGATGAGAACATCTAATTGCATAACTCCCAGGAATATTGGCCTGGATGTATAAAGTGCAATGAGGTCCTTAGAAGAAAGGACTAATTTTAAGTCCAGAGAGTTGACATTTACTTGTTTTTCCCAATCTGCTGTTTCTTAGAACTCCAAATCTAAAGGGATGGGATGGTGCAGGCAACTGGCGATTGTCATAATAGCGACATCATGGCACAGACAGCCCCAGCTCATAAGGCGGTAGGAAGCACACAAGTTGGTATATAAAAAAGGACTGGCAGCACAATGCAGTGTGTGGATGCCAGATTCATTGCTCACTGAAAGCTGCATTTTCAAATCCAGCATTTGCCTCATGTCTGAATTTAAGCTGACTGTTATAGAGAAAAAAAATACTAAAAAAGAATTCTAAGCCGGAGACTTTGCATTGCTCTTGATTCTTGCAGCACAAGGAGGAAAGCAGGGTTTCTGCACTGAAATAGCATTGAAGTCTTTGTCCAAACTAAGCTTTCTCTTGGCATTCTGGCTGCTCCTGCTTTTGTAAAAACTATCAGGCAAGGGTTTGTTTCTTTGTGAGAGATTTAACCAAGCTGCAGACATCCATTTTAGCCAAAGTGATTTCATCTGTTTTTCCTCCAAGGCTGCCCAGCTGAAGAGTTATCATCAGAATTTTTCTCATCGCAATTGCTAATGTCACTGGCTGGTACCAACCTACTATTCACTTCTTCCAGCCCCTCCCCAGACTTGTAATCATCAAACGGTTCAGATGTTTATCAGAAAAAAAAATAGTATAACTAAAAACTAATAGAGAAAATAAAAACTCAAGCTACTCTTCAGGGATCTGAACGCATTCTGCTTCACACTGAAGGTATTTAAGAGAGAACCTACAGGCTACTTCCCGACTTCTGGAGATGCTAAGATTCAGACTCATGGTGTTGGCCTCCTTTTTAGCCAGGATAGCACAACTACACGGCAGAAGAATTGCCTAAGGATCTGATTACAGGACTGAGAGCCAGGAAACCAAGAATATGAACATTATAACCAGAATTTTCCTTTCTAAATCACTTAATTTCAATGCCTCCTCATTCCACTGTCTGTATGAAGACAGGCAGACTTGCATACTCTTAAATAAGTCTCAGAGTTACTGGCAGAGAAATCCTTAGGCCAAAGTGCAAATTTGATTCTTGAACACTTGTCAGGAGTTCAATATGTAAAGTACTGAGATTAGGAGGAGGAATTTCAGGCAAAAGGGGACCTATTCTCAGGCTCTGAAGATGTTTCATGGAAGCCTGAACAAGTTCAAACTTGATCTTGTAGGCAGGGAAGTCCTTCTCTTACCAGCTTGAAATTTATGTTCTTACATGTATCACTGGACCAAAGCTGGAAGCATTTCCTTTCTGCCATTTGGGCATGCAAAAAAAGTTTCATGGAAAATTGTTCACTCAACAGTCAAAATATTTTTTTGGCACTTAGAAACAGAAGAAATTTTTAGTGAAAAAGTCCTAAGAAACAGAAGTATTTCACTTCTTTACATAGGGCTTTATTTCTGACCAGAAAAGCTAAATGAGGCCCAATATCGGACAATACATTCTTAATCTTTAACTCTCATGGGGTATTACAAAGAGTTAATGCATGGGCTGTGATGTTACAAGCTGTGCAAGCTTAATTTGAGATTGAAAATTTGCAGAATAAAACAAAAACAAAGAATAATAATAATAATAATTTTTAAAAAGAGTAAGCTTGTCAACCACTGACTGTTTTTATCTCATCGAAGACTGGCCCAAGAGATGTGAGCTTTACCTGATGTACTCAGTGCAGAATGTCTGAACTGGTAATCAAAATAAGTAAAAAGTAGGGGGAATCTATAGAAATTCAAAATAACAGTAAATTATTTCACAAGAGTCATCACTTTTTTAAGGATATGTTACAAAGTGACTTTGCTTGATGTAAGGTACAGTTATAAGCACATATTTGAACAATGTGAAAACATGGATCATCAATCCACCAGCATCAGAGACATCATGATTTACTAAAACTAGTTGCACTGCCAAAAGATGCGTCTTCAAAATTCAGAATGATTAGGTGCTGTCCATACGCAAGAGGAGCAGCCAGCTGCATTTTCATCAAGATCCCTAAATGAAGCGGGAAGATCAAGATGATGATGCTGGAAATTGTATACAGCTGATTTAAACCCTAGTAGCATTTGCTTAGGAGTGAAAATAACTGTAGAAGCCAATTTGAAACTAATGGAGTTTGTTTCAAAAATATACTTTTCATCATTTAATGTTAAATTTGCAAAGATACAGTCCAAGTGTGAAACACTAGTGGGGTATAAAAATGCCCCTTGCACATTTGGAGAGGGATCCATCTTACATCAATGCAATATAAGCAAATATAAAACACATAACAGTGCAGACCTCTTGCTTATTTAAATGAGCTGTATTCCAAACCACAGAGAGGTAGTTAATAATTCCAAAAAGACAGCCTAGAAAAGCAACAGAATTAAACTCCAAAACAAGATATACTCATCACTTATTGGAGAAATATTTGCTGAAAACAAAAGACTGGTTTCTCCAGTAGTGTTGGAAAAAGACACGGGCATTAAAATAAAAAGCAATATTCAACATGATAAAAAATGTAAGCAAAAAGCAAGAGATTATATTCTAGCCCGAGATGAAGTGTTTAGATAACGGACAAAATAGCACTGTGTGATACACATAATTGCTCCCAAAAAGCACAAGCAGTATGTGAGGTTATGAAATCCCCCCAGAAATATGGAAAGGCTAACAGGAGGTGTTGCTTAGCATAATAAAGTATTTGCAGTAATGACTACTCTTAAAGCATAGATGTCCAGAAAGAGCCCAAAACCTTCCCAATTTCTCAGGAGAGAAATCTTTGAGTCACTTTGAATAATTAGAAAAGGTCACTTCAGTGTTCAGCTGCTGTCATAAATGCCCAGAGGGGCTTTTAGGAACTGCTAGGAAAGAAGATGAGAGAAAAACAGAATGAAAGAAAAAAAAAACACCGTCTTGCTGGATAAATCCACAATGCACCTGCATCCTGAATACTTCTAGTCTCTCTCTCAGAGCACAGAATGCATGTTATAAAGACAGTGGAAAAGCTGACCATAGGCACAGAAGAGCTGTTTTGCAGTGAGGAACAAGACTGTAGCTCATCAAACTGGAAAAAAGACAGTGAAAGACAGATGAGATAGAATTACAAAAGTATGAATGGTATTAAGGAGGTGAACAGTGAATGATTATATTAATACACAGAGTTGGAGGCACTCAATGAAATTATCAGGTAGAAAAATTAAAATAAATAAAAGGAAATTCTTCTTCATGAAACACAATTAAATTGTGATATTTGCAGTCACAGGATGTTGTGAAATCCAGAAGTATAAATGGGTTCCAAAAGGGATTAGACCAATTAATGGAGAAATAAGTCTATCGGGGACTATTAAATACAATGCAGCCAGCAGTTCAGAAAGTTTCTAAAGTCCTGATTGCTGAAAGCTTGGAGGGTTGTCGTGGTTTAACCCCAGCCAGCAACTAAGCACCACGCAGCCGCTCACTCACTCCCCCTCATCCAGTGGGATGGGGGAGGAAATCGGGGGGAAAAAAAAAGTAAAACTCCTGGGTTGAGATAAGAACAGTTTAATAGAACAGAAAAGAAGAAACTAATAATGATAATGATAACACTAATAAAATGACAACAGTAGTAATAACGGGATTGGAATGTACAAATGATGCACAGGGCAATTGCTCACCACCCGCCGACCGACACCCAGCCAGACCCGAGTGGCGATTCCCTGCCCCCCCACTTCCCAGTTCCTAAAACTAGATGGGACGTCCCATGGTATGGAATACACCGTTGGCCAGTTTGGGTCAGGTGCCCTGGCTGTGTCCTGTGCCAACTTCTTGTGCCCTGGCTGGGCATGAGAAGCTGAAAAATCCTTGACTTTAGTCTAAACACTACTGAGCAACAACTGAAAACATCCGTGTTATCAACATTCTTCACATGCTGAACTCAAAACATAGCACTGCACCAGCTACTAGGAGGACAGTTAACTCCATCCCAGCTGAAACCAGGACAGGGTAAATCTTTGGGGTCCCTCTTTGAGATTTCAGAAGGTGATGCTGTTATTGCTTTATATTATGGTTGCTCCTCAAAGGCCACAAGTAGATGCAGGGTATCTCTTATGCTAAGCATGTACGCACATAACAGAGATGTTCTCTGCCCTCAAAAATATATGCTCTGTGTGCTAATTACTGGGACCAAAGCTCTAAAGTCAGGATACTCAGCTCCTTCTTGCTACTGAATCTGAGAAAGCACAACTCTGGATTTACATACACTTTGCACCCTGAATTTCTCCATTTACACTGAGGGAGTTACAGTGACTGAACTCCAAATTAGTTGAAAGGTTAAAATGAGCAGAGACTAAAAAGAGAAGGGGGTTACATTTTGGCAACATTTTTTAAAGTATGCCTTTAAAATATAAATAAAGCACTACTCATTGGAAACTTCCCATGCCTACTGAGACAGTCTAACATCATCAGCCTTAACTCTAAATGGCAACTTTAGTTTTTCTAAACAATCTCCTGTATGGGCCAGAGACAGGTTAAACAATATTGCGATATTACATAGGCTAATAATTTTCAGTGTGTTTGCTTGTAGTAGGTAAACAGAAATGGTGGGATTGGATAAAGGATAGCAAGATCTCGCAAAGGGGATGACTCCCAAGAGCATCAAGAAGATGCATTTAGCTTGGACTTATTTTAAGAAATAAGAAAAAAGATCAACCCATAGGAATGCTTCACACCACAATAAAATCTGAAGCAGCAAATCTGTAGTTCAACAGTGTAAATGACGGAACTGGCTCAGGTCAGGACTAGTTGATGCTGAGTGACCTGTGTTTTAGTACATAGTACACAAAGTGGACTGAACTGTAGTAATACCACAGCAAGGACACTATGAAGTGCCCTATATGCTACTTCTGTTATGCATACGGAAACCATGCAAAGCCCAAAGCTCTCAGTTCAGAGAGCAGTATCTGAGCTGAGCAGCTTCCAGCAGGGACACTTCCAACCACCGTCAGCAAACACTGGACAGGCTTCATTGAACATAGGGATTTTCTCTCAATGACTACACCTGAGTGAAGACAGTGCTGCTAAGGATAGGAGCAGGCACTCTTCCCAGAGACGTATTGGAGCCAAGCTTGAGTGTACCCCCAGGCTGTAGGACCACAGGCGCTTGCTGACACAGGGCTGCAGGCATGATTTGATACAAGGGGAATGGGGAAGCAGCCTGGTATTGGGATCTCTCTTATTGGCAGCTTTCCATCAGAGGTAGGGCACCTGCAGAAGTTAAAGTTAACATGAGTGCCTGTTTCACTCATCATTCACAGGCACAGTTGCTGCACATCCAGAAGGATGCTCTGTTCCCTGCTCCCAGGGAGGATTTTCTGGTTTTGCAGCCAGGAGTAAGACTATCAGCATGTTTCAAACAGACCACAGGTGACTCATGGAGAAATAAGCAACTTGGGAACTCATCTGAAAGCAATCTAAACAGTGTAAGTTACCTAGCGACAGATGGGGAAGTAAAAGAAGGAGCCTCCTGCTTTATGTCACATCTTCTGTCACCTCTTGCCCTCCCCTATCAATCATTTCCCATGCACATCATCCTCTTACTTCCTTGCTTAGTATCCGATATCACTTCTTCCTTACTGACAGGTAAACACTCACCACCTTAGATTCCCCAGGGTGGATTCTAACTAATGACCTGGAGAAAAAGGTTTCTAAGCCTGTTAAAAAT
Organism: Astur gentilis; assembly: GCF_929443795.1. Taxonomy (NCBI): domain Eukaryota; kingdom Metazoa; phylum Chordata; class Aves; order Accipitriformes; family Accipitridae; genus Astur; species Astur gentilis. Next base: position 10,149,906 of record NC_064909.1, on the reverse strand, counting down.
GCCCTAAGCTACTTTGCCCTTCCTCTATTTAGTTTGCCTGCATTGCAAGGCAATACTTGTTCTATTTCCAAACATGGAAATCATTAAAGGCAGCAAACAAATAAATCATGATGGAAGACAATGGAGAAATCAGAATCTTTCTTCAGTCTCAGGACCATTTACATTTTCAAGAGAAACTTGAGTTCATGTGTATAAAAGCAATGTATTGAGAGAAATTGCACCTGAAACAGATCACGAGCAATGAGCAGGAGAACTTGTATTGCCGTGCTGCCTTTCATGCCCTGTCAGCACAGACTGTCTCATAAGGGAAAAAAAAAAAAAATCTATTTCCCTTCCACTGATGTTTCTTTGCTTCCAGGGTCAACCACATACAGGCCTCACAGTTGTCTGCAACAGCACTAGAGAATGGTTTTGGTACAAAACGTGAGGAGCATACATTCAGCTCAAATTGGAATTGCCCTTCATTGACTTGGCCCAAAACATACGTGACATCTGTCAAAAATGCCACAGGGGCTGTAGTAACTACCGACAGCACCTTGAGTCTTACTGAAAGAAAAGTCCAAGATGTGCTGTGAGAAGGGAAATCAAAGAAGATGAGTCTCCTCCATGGGAGGAAGCTGTGTCCTGCAGTGCTGCATTACTTCCCACTCCATGATTCAGCCAGCACTCCTAACAACCTCTGTAGCTGCACTGCAGCTCCTTCTTTCACTCTGCTTCCTCATTTACCTCAAATCTCACATACCAGAGACCCCCTTCCCAACTCTCTCAAATATGGGTGAATGGGAACTACCTGTGCATCTGTCTTGTGCATAAACAGAGCATTTAAAAAATATTCATACAGGACCAATCTAGGAATATTCACAATATAGATATGAAGTATGGGTATAGGTATTATCATGCATTTTTCAATAGCTTCATCTGGACAATCATTGCAAACACCTGAAGGTTTTGGTTGGCAATTTCAGAGTTGTATATTAGCATTTTGGAAGCGTACAGCCAAATCACAGACACATCACAGCACAGAACAGGCTACAGAGTCCCAGCTGCAGCAGGAGAGCAACTAGAGATGGATGAGAGAATACTTTTTAGTGCACACAGGGATGGCGTTCCCAAGGGAGCTGCCATAAATATTTCCACCATAAGATTTTGACCCTTGTATTTTTGCACCCTTCAGGGTCAGCATCCCCACAAAATGCATTGAAAAAAATGGCATTTTGGCAAAGAAAACATAAGGAAGTCAGACTTAGAGTGTTACATTGCAAAACCACATTTCATATCAGGATAGGTCTGTTATCATTAGGGAAAAGGAACCCATTTTACAGAGAAAAGCTCACAAGCCATGCCATTGCATGTGGTAGAGAACAAGAAAGAGGCCTATTTTGAAGTTCAAAACATCATACAAAAGCAAGGTCATGTTTCCAGCAGTTTTGTTGGGGTTGGGTTACATCCAGTTCTGACAATGCTATACAAGGCATATCAGACATTAAAATGATACCTCACTTGATCTTACTCAATAGAAAAGGCAAATCACATAAAACAGGTGCTAGACAGCGATGCAGCCTCCCCATAGTTATCTGGTTTACAAACAGCAAACTCTTTAGCCCTATTATTGTTTCTCTCATTTGCCACATTCTAGCTCCAAAAGGCACTCTAGTTCTCTAAATTGTTAGCAGCTTTTATAGCCAAAGATAAGTATCCATCACTTTTAATTTTCATCGTTGCATCTGTTTTGTCATTTAGCTGCAGCAGGTTGTATTACAATGATTAATGAGGAAATGGATACAAACATTTTTATTTCAAATAGCAGCTCTCAGATAAGATCTGGAAAACAGAACCAAGCCATATGATTGTAAAAAAAAAAAAAAAATAAAATAAATAAATACACACACACAAACCTAAACAAGTGGGCATTGTGCCACTATCTGTGAACACCCTGGAAACACAAATATCTCTAGCAACGAAGAAAAAAGTATATTTTTCACATTTTCCTGTGCAATGGTTTGTTTGCATTTTTTTGTTGGGGGGGGGTTGTTTTGTTTTACAGTTACTTTGGCCCTTTTTTATTTCATGTAAATGTCCAGCTCAAGTGTGGCACATCAACAAATATGTTCATTTATCTTTCAGGGAAAAGCCAAACACTGCATTTCTATTCAGAAAAGGCAGCATATATAAAATGTATTGCTAATAATAAAGGCTTTTAGAATAAAAAAAATAATAATTTTTATTGCTCTCTCTAGGAAATTTGCTGTAAACATGGTTCATCTGTAATTATATTTGAAAAGAAGTATTATTTAGTATTACAGTTACCTACAAACCTAGAAGTCAAAAAAAAAAATTTTACATTTCCTGCTGGATGGGGAAAAGAGTGCTCTTTTTTGCAGAAAGTGGAAAAGTCTTTCAGATTAAACCCCCTTCAGAACAATCCTTCAATTCGGAAGAATTAATTTAATTTCTTTGATACTAGTATTATATTCACTTAGTTGTAAGTGAATATAAGTAAGTAAGTTTTCTCGGAAAACAAGAAAATTCATAAAAATATAGTCATATGAGACAACTATTCATCTAATGAACAGAATGTGAAAAACACAGACTACTACAATATTAGACTGAGATAAATAATCTAGCTGGAGACCTATTGGATTCTACACTTTCATGTCAATGAAGCATTTGGCCTACCGATGTATTTTTGCCTACTCTGCCAGGCAGGGCTCAGGCTCTGCAGGAGAATACAGCCGTGGATCTCTGCAGGAAGAGAAGACCTTTTTTTTCCAAGTAAAATGTTCCCTAACTCTGCAAGGGAGGTTGGCAGTAGATCTCAAACTCTGGCCTGTCTTTTTAATACCCCTACAATAGCTCAGTTGGATTGAGACCAGCTGTTGGTGCATTACCATTTGTAAATGCTTAAAGCAACTACTCCTTGTTTTCTTGGCAACATGTACTGTGGAGGGGGGCGGGGGGGAAGCACTTTCATTCAGACATTAAGAATTGCTGCATGCCAGCTTTGGCTTACACAAGCTATTGTTTGCACAGCTCTCTTCAACAAGTTTTCACCAAAAAAAAAAAATCCTGTAGGGATAAATTGGGCCCCTAAAATTCTGATTTACACCGTCCACTTGGCCTTCATTGGAAACAAGATTCCTTTTTTAATCCAACCATTTCAGGTCACAGGTCTTTCTGGGTTTCAATTTACGAAACGCCCCCACAAAATCACCCAGATTGTCTTAGGAATGACAATTATAACTTCCTTACTCACTGCTTAAAAATAACAGTGAATTGCCTGCTAATATAAGCATAAGAAAGAGATCTGAACTTTCATTTCCATTTTCTAAAATCAGAGTATCAGCATCAAAAGCTTGGGAAAAAAAGAAAAGAAAATTACATTAGGATTATACTTCAGCAATGGAGAAATATTAAGAGTCTCAAAATACCAGAAAGATCCTCGATTGGGTTGCCACATTAGAAAGACTAGTCATAGTAGAGAACATACCCCAACATTTTTATTTTTTATTATTATTATTATTATTATTCTGCAGATGAAAACAGCTCCAGTGACCTTTCATTGCCTTATCCTTTCCAACCACCCCTACTAGAGCTTGGTGTACTGGAACTGTCTAAGCATGAATGCTAGCATCTCAGTGGTTGCAGCTGCTAGTACAATAGGATTAATTTGCCATCTACCAACTCTAATGCCCTTCTGTTTCATCTTCTTTCCCCACCAGGGGCAGTGGTGACAGCATCTGTTCCACTGTTATTTTAGTGGCGCCTTTCGTGCTGTTATAGTTAAGGGTCTGTCAGCATTCCCATTACACACACACACACACGCACGCACGCATTTCTTGAGGGAAGGGACAGCTCAAATCAACCTCTGGAAAAAAAGAAGAATGAATGCATTGGGGCTGAAAAAGGTCTGAGAGTCTTAGAAGAAAACATTTATATATTTAATTTTATGGTATTATTTGAGAGAAAAAAAATTAGATACAAGAAGTTCCAAGTAACCTATTTTGCATTTATTAAGGGAAGATAATGGCGAAAGTTGATTTGGATTGTTCTATGACCTTAGAGAAAGCAACCACGCCAAAAAGAAAACAGAGGGAAAAAACCTAAACAGGTAATTTTTTTCTACCAAACACCTTCTTTTATTAATTTCCAGGTAACTAATTTAGATGATAGGATATTACTTTAAAAGCATCCCAGACAATATTTGATGAACAGGCCATTGATTATGGGTAACCAACTCTAAATACATAACAGGAACCTCATATCTCTAAGTTGATAATGAGGAGAGGAACATGGTTTTCTGCAGGCAGTCAAGCATACCAAGAAGTAAAGAATATACCAGAAGTGGTTTGGGACCCTTCAGGTGGGTGCTCCCAGCCCTGCTGATATGTGCGGGATATAAAGAGTAACTAATGCTCACTGCAGTCTGCAAGACACAGGCTCATCCCACTGTTGCTTTGTGGGAGCCGTTGCCCACAAGCGTGTCTGACTCATAAGCATTGCTTTCTATCCACAAAAGTGGGTAGAAAAAAAGCAAGTGCTGGGGCAATTAGAGAACAGGTCAGCTTATTTCAGCAATGAAAACTGTCTGGAATATGACAGGTATCAGGTTAACCAACACAGGGCTGCTTCACAGACCCCACAGGTGGTTTCTCTCCTCAAGCTCTGCCAGCCTTTCTACATGAAATTATTGTGCATGTGCAGGTTTCCACCTAGGTCAAGAGAACTTTGAACCAGCATAACTCGTCTGAATTCTCAAAATAAACCCTCTCTTGCTTGGTACGCTTCCTACTGCAGAGAGGTATGACTTCCGCAACGAAAGGAAGGAATTACATTTTTCCAGAAATCTCTTCTTACAGAAAAAAAATCACAGACAATGTAGAGGTCAGCATGGGCCTTTCCTAGTACCAGAGTACTCACCATAGGATTGACATAATCTGTAATGCCAGATGTGAGCCTTGTATGGGTGAATTAAAATTTGCCTCCAGTCCTACCAACACACTACCACTTACAGCACTTTCTGTAAATCTCTTCAACATTCTGAAATAATAGCGATGCATTTGTCTTCTTGAAAAATACACCAACAAAGGAGATTCAGAGGTAATTGGGGATTTTCAAACTCACAGCATACTAGGAAAAAAAACCAAAACAGTTAAGCAATAAATTTGGAGGCAAGGCTCTGAAGCCATGCAAATTTCTTTAGTCACATTGATAGTCCAGTCACTGTGATGGGAAATGGATTAATAACATGCTGTTTCTTTTTCAAGTCACACTATCAAATACCTAGGTGTCCTTTGTCACATCACTTAACTGCTCTGCATTTCAGCATCCTCATCTGTGAAATGGAATAGGTAATTAAACACTCATGAATGCTTTGGGACTCTTTGGTGGAAAGAATTATTATGGTGTCTTATTACTGTGAGACAACATGCAATTGTCTCAGGTCTCTGTAACAGCTGAGCCTAAACAGCAAAGTAAAAAAATAATCTAAAAGCTCAACTGAGATCTTCTGCCCTATCCTCTGCAAGATGCAGCTACTACTTCAGTCCATTTTCCATGTTGGAGAATTTGTTCTGGGGCGGATCATGCTGCAAAAATATTATCATGTTACAGTACTTTCAAGACTAATCTTGGTTAGAAATGAGGAAGAGAAAGGAGGGAAGAAGAAACATATCTCCCAGAAATATTACATTCATGAACTGTGGGAATTATTTAAGAGATGACTGAAAAGAGGAAACTGAAAAGAAGAGCACAAAATATAAAGCCTTCCCCTCACAAAATACCCACCCTAAAACCAGCAGAAACCCACCCCCCCACAGTACAGACAATTTCCCAAAAGCCCACAGCAATGAAAAACATTTTATATTGCCCCAAAACTTGCCAGCAGAGAGATCTAGGTGGCTACTGCCCACCTCACAGCACTGAAAAAGCGTGCCCAGTGGGTATCATTCTCCTTTATCTCTCAAACCTTTGCCACCAGCATACAGATAGAAGCGACGGAAAAATGAAAAGTGTGTATATTGTAAGCGTTGGTTAAACAACCCCACAGTAATTCTTATTTGCTGGAGGTTTTAGAGAGCAGATGTAGGATTGGCAGGGGCTGGGAGCTGGCTATATTGTTCTAGCACATTTAGAGCCAACACGGAAAGAACACGGAAAGCTGCATTTTTGTGTGTGTGTGCATGTGAATGTGTGTATGTACGTGCATGTGTGTGTGTTTGCCTTTTGCCATAAACTCATCTAAGGTTTCTTGGATTCACACTGACACATAACAAAAAAAACCACTAGGTTGGTTCTCTTCCAAAAGAAATATGACTTATATCAGCTGCTGCATGAGAGTCTCTCAATTGCCACTACTAAGCTGCCTATTTTGCAGTAGCAAGTGGCCATGTGCTGTAACACACTGATTGCCTGCTTTGGTGGTATCGGTTGCTAGAATAAGGGCAAACAAATGGGGAACCAAATATAAAAAGCAGCCAGCAGCAGTGAAGAAGCATTACAGCTGCCAGGCAATAACTTAGATAGTTACAGCTGCCATCACCTAGTTCACGCAAGCTTTTTAATATCTTTTGGCAGCGCTTGGTGTCACAGCACAAAAGGAAAGTTGGCACTTCCTAGCATACTTTGTTTGACATAACTGTAGGCAGAACCCAGCTGATACCTTCATCAATGTGTATGTGTTTGCTCTTAAGGTACATTTTAGCAGATCAAACATTGTTTTTCTCTTTCTGTTGCACACACCACTGTTAAATCATAGGTTGGGAACCACACCAGATAAATGGGAAAGAGCTCAGTAAGCTGGAGCACATGGCCAGTCCCAGCAGCACTTCAGATAAGGAACACAAAAAAAATCCTAAAAAAAGAAAAATATAGTACGGCAGGAGGGGCTGTGGAGGGAGGTTTAAAAAAAAATAAATATACTGCTTTGCCAAAATGTTCTCCCGCCTCGCCAGTAGCAGCAGCAGCCTCAGAGCCAGGCCAGATTCTCTTCTCCATTTACCGTACTTATAAAAAACCCACAAGCACAAACACATAGACCATCACATACACATAATTAAAGCATCGACATCCCTTACTGTGATTTACAATCCACACCACCAGAAGTACACAGGCGCTCCCAGGATTTCATCAATGTCTCATCTGGTGCTCTTGGCAAACCCAACCTCTTCCTTAGACACAGCGCATGCTGCACCTCGTTCTCTCAGAAATGGGGATGCAGAGCTCTTCCCCTTATGTGAACTAGGGAAGACAAGCATTAAATGTGTCAGTGCTGGGTGATTTGCTGCTGTGGGACCTCATTTTGCAGAAGATTAATAAAAGACTAGCCTGCAGCATCGACTCTTGAGACTGCTTTCTATCATCACGAGCTTTCTATGTGGCCCACGAATTTGGGTTACAATATTGTACAAGGAATCGGACAGCCTCTGCATAATGATATTATTTTACAGCTCTTAACAGCAAATATACAGAGAGAGAAGACTCTGCCCCCAGGACCTTCCATTGGCTATGAAAAAGCAAACCCATAAACCTCTACCTGAAGTCAGCCCAGGGTTCTAATAATGTATTGAGTTAGTTTATTTGTAATTCATCCCACAAAACAGATGCACTTATCTCTTAGGCCTGTGGCACTTTAACAGGCGTCAAAAAGCTACAGTATTGAGATGAACATCTTTACAAGGTTTTTCAGGTGTAACACCACCAGGAAGAGTAGTAATTAAACTGACAGGAGGAAAAAAGGAGACAGCAAATATGATTCTCTTCATTTTAAAAATATGAAACTCAGGCACATGGAAGTGAGCTGGTTGCTCCAAGCCTGACCCAGACAATGGAGACAGGGCCAGGAACTGAATGTCGATCATCCTGGGTTCACATTCAACACCTCTCCCCACAGGCCAATTGCACCGCTGAACCACAGGGTGAAGCAGGCTCCCATCCAGGGAGCAGAAACAGCTTCCTGACACAACCTGCCTGCGGCTCCATGGGAGCTGAAGGCTCAAGCTCAACATGGTTGGCTGAATCTAACTCCAGAAGCATCGAAGGCACACTAGGAAGGTGCTTGCATATTTTCCTAACACACAGTATCTATAATTCACATTCTTTAAGTAGGTCAGATATTGACAAATAAATGTAAAGGCATGTCAAGATTCACATGAATCTGAATTATTTATTTGAAGCTGATCCAGCAGCAAACTTTTTAATGGCAGCATAGAGTACAAGGGAAATGACTGGCTAGGAATGGATAATATGCATATGTTGGGCCTAGATAAATGGTGCCCCATGGGAAGGACAAGAAGTTTTTGCTTTGGGACCCCAGGTGACCCTTTTGTTGTGGCAGAAAAGGAAAACTGATCCACAAAACGTGCATGTGTCCCCCAGGATGGTCCAGGCTCTGAATACCTTTTGGAAGCTCCTGATACAATGTATAAAGAAACAATCATTCATGTACATGCACATAAAAGGACAGTCCCAGATTTACAGCCACCCACCACGGTAGTACAGGTGGCTGTAATGTAGTAAAAATGTATTGCAAGGAACTTGTCATGAATTTTAAAAACAAAGACGCCTACAGACATAATAAAATTGATGTGACATTCAGTTAAAGCTAAAGCTTTCACCTATCTGAAAACGACAATGCAGGGGAATTCAAGGAAAGGGACTGTTCCCATCATCACTCACACAACAAAATATTTCACTCAGTTTGTGCAAGTAATATCATTGATCTCAACAACCAATGGCAAGGCTTACACCTGCCACACAGGTAGGAAATCAGGACCAAAGACACCCAACAAAATCACCCCCCGACAATTGCTGTAGAGAAGAAATACTTCAAGGTCCTGGCAAAGAAAGCCAAGTCCTTTCCTTCCTCTACCACAGGATATGATACCTTCTTTTCCTTGATTATTTTTAACATTCAGGGGAGCAAATTCCAACTGTTAGCCAAGAATTGCTTCCTCTTTCCTTCATTATGTTTTTAGTGGCAGCACACAAATTTGGAAATACTATAAATCCAAGTCACTTTTCAATAGTATGGGCACAATAAGCTGACAGACTCCTCTGCTAGCCCCAAAAACTAAAGAGGGAAAAGAAAGCAAATCTAGATTTAAACTTTGCAGGCAAGATATATCCATCTCTATTAAGAAGCGGATGAACTGGTTAGCAAGCCTGACAGCAGTTTACCATATATTTTAACTGGGGGGAAAAAAAGCTCAGGTGCAGTGGGATAGAGAACAGAAAGAAACTGGGATAAAGAATGAAACAAGGATAAATAGTCAATTATGATAAACTGGTTTCCTTGGTAACTATATTTATAACTGTAATGACGTTGCTATTCTTTTAGTAATGAACAGAAAGGTTTGATACAAAGTTATATAATTCAGGCATACAAACCAGCATCTGTTCCATTGGTAAAGCTGAATCCATGCCTTAATGGAAGATGACAAACCTCAAAAGATTTGTAAATGCTTTTAAACAGCTTCTAATGTTTGTAAACGTCCTCCTAAGGACAGGTGAGCTCATAGTGCTGAATTTCTACCCTCCACGTCTGTGCTTGGCTGTATGTAATTATCTCATAATCTTTGTGCCTTGAATAGTGCTCCAGCTTGTAGAGACAGTGAGCATAGGAGCAAAGGAGAGAAAGAGAAAAAAATCAAATGAGAAAATCTTGGGGATGATATTTGAGTTGTTGAGCACATAAATGCATGTGACCTTTACCAAATGCATGTGCACAGTTGCCATAATTGCACATTGCATCCTGACTGCTTCCAAAAATCATGATGTTGGTACACAGCCCCTTCTTTTTGAAAATTCACTTGAATTTCCACTACTGACACCTGAAAATGGGGTCTACTGATACCTCTCTCCATCATTTTAACTGTTTTGGAAAGCCCATTGAAATCCAGGTATAAATTATACTCCATTTTATAAAGGGTCCCCCCAGGGACTGACTTTAAAGAAGTAACTGGGGGCAGCAGGCCATGTACTGGCTTCCTCCCTCCCCATGTTCCCAGATTTTCCCCCAATGAATGCCAGGACTTAGTGATGAGGTGGGGATTAAGCCCTCCGGTTTTCATCCAGACTTGCCATCAGGATGCAGCTGGGCAACATCCCTGGGTCCCGCAGTCTAGACACATCTGCTAGCACCAGGGCTGGGCCACAGCAGTGACAATCCCTGCAGGAGCTCAGGAGGGTGATAGAGCTGCTTCGGCATTGCTTCTCCACACTCCTTCAGTCTGACATCCCCTAAGACCAGGTGCTTATAGCATATTCCTACTCTGCAACATCCTTAATCAGGTTCTTGGGCAGTTAGTGTTACTGCTGCCCTCCACTCAAATGAGAGAGAAATGGAAATGGAAACAGCAAAGCAAACCAAACACTCCAGCAAAACATCGTTGATGTTCAGTTTGCATTTGGAATGAAATAATCCTCCTGATGAACTACACTCTGAGATGGGGGCTGCCTGTGTGTCTGAGTGTGTGAAATACAAGCCTTCCTTGCCTGACTGAGGCAGGCTTTTCAGTTAGATGCTCGGTATTGATTAATGGAAGTACTACAGCTATAGCACTATAATGCTCACAAATTTTACCCTCTACTGTCTCTTTAGGCCATTGCCCCAAAGGCTTTCATGTTCCTAAAGCTGTCATTTAAAACATTTGTGAATCAGGATGTGTGGACAATGGAAGAAGCTGGTAGAGCCAGAGAGTGCAGATGTGAAATAATTTAATCAACAGCAATTTTTCCATTTACTTCAATGGGCTTTGGATCACCCGCCTCATGAGTGGAACATGTATTGAGGAGGAAGCAACCCGAGCCAGATAAAGAGCCAAGATACCAAAGGAATAGAGTTCCACCAAACAAGAGGGTTCACAGCAGCTGCAGCCTGAGATGTATGAAGTAAACATGGACCTAGACTCAGCTAGTAGACTGGGAAAAGGATGCAAGGGCAAACTGAAAATTAGCAAGGATTTAGCCATTCAAAATGCCCTGAGGACAGTGCCATGAGTTACTACTAAAAAAATTTTGAGGGGAGGAACCATGTTACATAAAGTACTAATAATATTCAAAGAGCTTTGCAGAATTTATCTGACGAGGAAATGAAGGCAGAAAGAAGCAAAGTGAAAACCTCAGAACACAGAATTTTTAGCCAAATCAGGGAAAAAAAAAAGCCTGAAAGCTTTTTATTCCCTATATGGCATAAGTGTCAGGCTATGATGCTCACTGTAATAGTTATATCGCACTGTGGTGCTGAGATCATTGTGTGCTAGTTGACAATGCTTGCCCTAATTGGTGCCATTAAGTAATAAAATAATAATTGTACCTCAAATCATTGGCACTTCAGAAATGGCCACTTCCAAGCACAAGCGGTGGTGTGTCCCTGGTGCACAGTTTGGTGCTGAAATGGTTAACACCATATATTATATGTCAGTAATGAAAACTAGCACTCAAGCAAGGAAATTCAAAGCTAAGGCTGACACACCATCGTTAATGCAGCCCTTTGTGCTTAGCTACCACGGGAGTCTTGGAGCAGCACATGGTGTTGTACCCCACACAATATGTGCTACTACAATACCGCATTCACAACACAATGAATTGAGGTCAAGTGAGTGACCTTAAAAAGAGCTTTCTTTTAATTCTTTAAAGAAACACCCCATGATATGTAGGAGCCCATTAAACAAAGCTGCAAGAAGATACAGTAAACTTTAATTAGCAGTGAAGGCAATAACCTCACTTTATACTTCATAATTTCTCCCACCATGTTTTATTACATGGAACAGTCATTTTAGTACCTTTGTACCTAAGGCAGCATCCATGTGGTGTGGAAAGGGATGTGTTGTTGGATATTTATTGTAATGGGGCTTCATGTGGTTGGAGGTCAAAGTGTAGGACTTTCATTTGTACATCACTGCTCTACTATCTGCTCATGTCTCTGGGTAACCTGATGTTCAAACCTTTTGTAAGGCAATTGCTGAGGAGGTTGTTCGTATTGTTACGAGAACTTGGAGAAAGGATGCTGGGCCCTGGCTTCGGCACAAGCCTACTGTGTGACATAGGGTACTTCGCCAAAATTTTTCTCACACTGATCTCAGATGCTTCCATTTTTAGGGGACTCAGGTGCAGCTCCTAGGGTCTGGTCTCAGAAACCCTGGGAATCAGTAGTTCCTATTGGCTTCTCAGGACCACTCAGAACCAAGTTTGGAAAAATCACAAATTTGTCTCCCCCAAAATTACCTGCAACTTTGAAATGTTGGCCTTTTACCTCTCTGCCCTTCAAAACATCCCACATCAAGTTGCAATGGTATTTGCCTACCAGCTTGCAGACTGAAAGGGACACTGTTAACTTTTCTTTGTCCTTTTTATGCTAGATATTTATCTGATAATGGGGCATAATACCTGAACTCCTTCAGACACTATCTGCATTTTACTGCTGGAAAACTCCAATACACAGAGGTTCTGGACCAGACCCGCAGCAGGACTTGGGCAGCTATATCCAGCCTGCATGGAAAAGATATAATCCTTAGAACACCCAGGAGTCTTTTGGCACATCAGTCAGTTGCATTACATTTTCCCCAGTTTCCACAATTTTATTTCTGTGCATGCCTAGAAAATGCTGTCTTGAAAAGGCTCAGTCACTCGGTGGTGATCAAGTATTTATGCCCCACCAGGCATCCACACACCTCCATCTATCTGAGAAGAACAGCCTGGTCTTATAGATACCTTTGGAACATGTCTACTGGAAGGGGCTCCATACAAAACCATCATTGCTCTCCATTTCCTATACACCACAGCTACAGGAGGAAAGCATGCCTAGCAGTAATGGCAGTATTTGATTTCTATTACCTGCTTCACAGTCTTTGCCACACAACCTTCCTTTCCCAAATGGGTGTGCTAACTACTGTGCTACAGAGTCAGGCTATTCTTACAACCTTTTTCTGTCCCCATTAATCCTGAATTTTACAAGAAGAATTTTTTTAAGCAGCAGCCTGAAGAGTGTCTTCTCTCCTCATCCTTCCTAAGACTAGCTGATAGCTTGATGTGCAGGATCTAATCCTGCCAAAAAAGAGATGCAGGAGTTAAGGTAGGAGAAAAAGAAAGTGAACTCAGATATCTTGGATGAACGTGCTAACCAGTAAAGTATCAAATAAAGTACTGCTGTCTCCTTGTTGGCTGAGCTTCAGGAGAGACTTTGAGGCTGCAAAGCCCTAGTACAGAGAGGCTACAAATAGCGCTGATTAAAGAGTCTATGCCTGGAGGGAAGCACCTTGCAATGGTCTCTTGCTGGCCAACTTCCGAACTCCATATAGATTTTATAACAAAACTATGTACCTACCTCCAGGCTGCTAATTTCACTGTGTTGTGACACCTGGTGTTGTGGCACTCGGTGTTGTTGTATCTGTGCAGGGCGGGGGAGACCTTGCCAAAACTAGTACAGGAATGTTCACAAAGGGTGAGGGATCTGAACCCAAACGTCCCAGTACCATGGCTGAGACTTAAATACTGGTTCAATCTTTCCTTCCTGGAGCTTATTCCTTTTTCTTGTACACATGGTTGCAAATAAAATTTTGCTCCTAAGAGTGAGAAATTACTAACTCATTCTTCTCTAAATATGTGTCTACTTTCTGCATTTGATGGACTAGTTCCTGGTCCACTTAGTGCTTTCTCATTGTATAACTACTATTTCCAGGTGCTTTTCACACAACAAGGGAAAGAAAACTGCTTAAAGACAAGAGGAGTTGGCAACCATAATACCCAAAAGTTACTGGGAGGCCTAAGCAGCAGGTCTAGGAACTGAACATGTTTCAATTCACTTGTTTAAACTGACCAGATTTCAAGCTGATGGTGCCATTTGGCATTCATTTCTGTTTTTACGAAAATAAAAATTCCACGTAATGGAAATGTCAACATTACTTCTACTTCTTCAAAACATACATTTTGATGTATCCTGAAGTAAAAGGGCTCCCCATTCCCTTATGTCTGTCTGAAAATGTCTGAAAATGGCAACATATGCAATATCAATGTCAAATAACATAACATAAAGCCTGATTCCCTTCCTTCACCTTTATTGAAGCTGTTTAGTACCTTATTCCAGGAGGATACCCCACAAAAAGACTCATTTGCTGAGAGGGACTAAGAACCTCAAAGACAGACAGCTACTTACCACCCCTCGTTTGAGTTTGCTGATGTTTTGCCCCCTATGGAAGAGAACTAGTCCTGTCTAGGTTCATTACAATCAGGTACAACACCTCTCGTGGATCCGAGCCTACATTCACAGTCCCTTAGGAGGAGTTTAGAAGAGCACGGCCCCCATGAAATAACAGGAGATGGATCTACCTGTACACTCCATGCTATCCAAGATCATCTTTCCCAATAGCTGTATCTACGCCATCTAAAGGCCAGACTTTTCAGAGCTCAAGCATGGACATATGTGGTTCTATACAGGAAAACGTCAGGAGCTTCATCCAGCTGGTAGGCACACACACACACAGAGCCTGCAGAATATCCAGAGATAGCATGCAGGTGGCTAGGAGTGGGAGACAGATTTTTCTGGATTTAGAGCCCCTCTAAATACTGTTTGCTCTTAGCAGGGCTGACATAATCACTGAATCCACTCACAGGTCCACCCTGGTACAGAAGCTTGAGTAATACTTTGCAATTTCAGGTATCTGCATGAGTTCAAAATAACATACTTAGGACAACATTACGATGTGTCAGAAAAGCAGAAAGGCACTTTTAATAACGTGCTGTCCATCACTCCAATTGGTGTTACTTAGCATAACATACCACAAACTGTAATATATTCCCCCAGTCCTGCACTGAAAAGGAGAATGCCTCCCAGAGCACTATGATTAATTAAATGAAAGGCACAGTCAGCATTTTTAGAGGGGACTCTTGAGGTTAGAGAAGAAAACAAGAAATGTAACCTGAAGATTCTCACTGTTTACATCTCTTATTTTGCTTTTAAACATTTCATTTTTAGAATTCCTCAAATCTTTCTGCTGCAAGTCATGCAAGGGTTAAAAACAGTAAAGGAGAAGAAAATTGAGAAATACATATGATGCTCCTTTGCCTTTTTTCATTCCTCCTGACAAAACATAGTCGAAACCCCCAGTAATAAGAATGGGTGAAATATTAACAGTCTTTCTTTTCGGTTCAGGCAACGGTAGCGCTGCAGTGCTGTTTGGTTCCACCTGACAGAAACACTGCAAGCAGCACCTAGAATAAAACTGGAAGATTTATCCAATTTCTCTCAACACAGTCCTTCAAAAGGCAAGCCATCCTCACATCCCTTTAACTTAGAAAAGCAGAACTCCTGAGCATCTGGAAGGCTGCACACCACAACTAGCACATCAACAGCATGTAGACCTGCATTAACAGCAAGTGCAGAGCACAGGTGCAACATGCTCTCAGCAGCATGCCCTCAGTGAATGCTGGGCAGGATGCTCCGCTCCAGCACAGGCTTCTGGATTGCCTTTAAAAGTAGCTCTTGTTGGAGCATGTTACAGCAGCCTACCTATACAGTGACAAATACACAGATAATTGTCACAGCTTTACGTTAGAGGAAAGGGCAAAATCTAGACAACACAACACAGACACAACATGCCTGTTGATACGGAAGCAAATGAGAAAATTCAACAGAATCAACTCAAGATGTATTAGTGCTTCTTCCTTTGTAGGTTAGGCAGAAGGAAGAGTAATGATTAATGGTTTTATTTATCTGGTTTATTTTTCCCACTTTATGAAAGGCACCACAGTGACTCACTAGGTGCCAAGTGAGAGTCCTATTGTGAGAGTCTTTTCAAAATCTATGTTGTGTGCCTAAATCTTTGTTGCAATCCCAGCAGGCCAAGTACCCAGACAGTACTGTTATCTCACTGTACAAAAAATATCTGCAAGGGTTCCAAAAACACCAAACAAATTCCGCTATAAAACAATACTATCAATAACACCCTTTCGCACAACACCTTTATTCCTAGAAATTATTAAAATATACTCATTTAGATTTATCCTTGATGCAACACTACCAAATTTGGCTGTGGCAAATTTACATCAGGTGTGATTTTGGCCCTAGAACAGCATTCAAGAAAATGTCAATTCATTGGGGCTTAAATACACCAAGAGGAGAGGAGAAACAACCAATCAGCTTCTGAAATTCCAGGGATGCCTTCATCTCTGTGTTTTCCCTGTGTTTTTATAGTATATTGTTGCGTATGAGTTACAAATGTGTGAAAACATTAAAGTTGAGCCAACTACAAAATAAGCTAATATCTTGTGTTTTCTAAAAAATGCAAGCCTAATTAGAGTTTAGGTAATTAAAGCTTTCACAGTTATAAAAAATACAATACATTCATTTATGCAAATCTGCCACTGAGTGCGATTTCAGTAAAATACCATGTAATGCGCATAACGTCAGAATTTTGCTTACAATTGAAATGTCTGCAAAGCAAGTTCTCTTCCTAAATTTCAGGCACATGCACTATAATTCTCTTGCATTATGGATTTAAAACTCAGATTGCTTTGTCTTCATTTGAAAATGATTAGCAGTTTACATCGGATTTATGTGCTGGCATAGCCTTTGTATCATTGAACAACTACAAGCTGATTTACAAAAGCCCAGATACACTATGTGTATATCTATGTAACTACAAAGTAATATGTGATGGCAGGCATAACCAGCACACATAATTTATAATTAAGTGATTAGCAATATAAGCCACTATTATTAATTAATGTTTAATGCTGACATTGTGCTTGGGGCTGTATAAACTACAAGCGTAAGGCAATCTCTGCCTTGGAGTGGCAAGAGGCTAAAATGACAGGCGCCGTCTCCCAGTCCCACAGCTTCTGGGGGGCCAGGAGGTGGAAGGACTCAGCGGGAGTCCTGAAGCCGACTCTGCACAGCCAGAGCAGCACACCCAGGCACAGGCCACTGCAGGCTGCCACAGCCACCAGAAGCTCTGAAATAACAGCAATGGCAAAAGCTAAGACTCCTTTTCTCTAGTCAGAAAGCAATAGAGCAATACCAAATACATAAAGGTTCTCTAGCCTCTATAACCCTGAGGCATGACCCAGCAAATCTTAATACAGAGCAAGGTAGACCTAGCACCTTTGCCCCTGCTCCTTGGGGAGCAAATGGGGACAAGTCTCTTTGGGGGCTGCACGGATGACTTTTGCTCCACTCTGTCACTCTGCAGAGTTGAGATCAGCTCTTGGGACCACACAATCTGACTGTGCTTCCCCAGGCATCAAGAAGTATTCACAGGATACGAGGTCCCCCAACACCATGTCAGCCATTTTTCGTGAAAGAGCACCCAAGGCACATTTGGACAGCAAAACAAGAATGAGGAAGGTGGTTCAGAAACATTGCCCCAAAAGTGACATGCCACAACCACAGTAGTTAAATAATCAGGATAATGTAGGATCACAAGAACAGCCACAAAATGTTTGAGGGAGAGAAGACTTTCCAGACAGCGTGCACATTTGAGTTTGATCATTTCTTTCCCATGTAGATAGAGATTTTAACAGAAGCAGCATGTAAAAGAGCTAGTTCTAGTTCACAGCACTCATGGTGTTGGTCTGTCAGTAATCACATTTCCTTGTATATGCAGAACAAGGGGTATGAAACTTCTAGCCATGAAACCAGTATAGCTCCACCAATGGTTAACACCCAAGAAGGAATAAATGCCCACTTTCATATAAAGAGGGGTGGAGAGAGGTTTTAATACCTGCCCTATGAATTAGCCAGGTGAAGTTTGCAGTAACTAAAACTGGGTTTAAAACTTTTGATGGGTAATTAGGCTTTGAAAAACAGCTTTAACAGATATTGTCATTAGTTTTGAAAATTCTCTGCTTCTTTCATGCTCAGCAGCCTAAATGGGAAAAAATCCAACCTGGAAGTGTCCTTCAGTATTATTTACATAGAGCCTTACCTGCTCTTTTGTTGATAAATCGAAAAGCTGTATTTGCAGCAAAATAATGATAATATACAGCTGCATGGACAGATTACGAAAAGCAAAGCAACCAGACAATTATTTACTGTGCTACTATAAGACAGGTACTAACTTTCTTTACATCAACAAGTTTTAAAACTGTCACGCAGCTTTTAATTGCCAGTAATAAGGTAGAGATAAAGCCCTCTGGGTCTTAATCCCATCATCGTGGTGTTGCAAGTTAATGATATGTTAGCCAGTGCTTTATATCACTAGCTTACAGAAGGGTCAGAAGGAACATTTCATCCTAGGCCACCAAGGCTGTATTCCATAGGTAACCTCTAACCTGTTGGGGCTGTCAATCAATGAGCAGTATGCATGAATACCATGCTTCTGGTAAACCTCCTTTCACACCTATGAATTTTGTTAGTCATCATCCATTATTAACAGTTCTTTCAGTTGCTACAAATAGACTGAGTTGTCAAATCTTTTCACGATAGTGGAGGGCGATTTGCTATTGATCTTATCTTGGAGAATTAGTGATCCACTCATGGCTTTGGCTAGCTGATGGCACCGTGAAAGGTAGAAGATTGTTTGGCTTGCTGTGAAGGACCTCAGAAGATTACAAGAATACAAGAACTGTAAGAAATCTATAAAATATTAAAGGGGCTATCAAGGAAACACAGCTTCAGATGGATTTAGCTAAGAGATGAACTGGGATCATAAAAGTCAGGTCATGGAAAGTAGCTGGGCCCCAGTAATGAGCAGGACCTCTGAGAGGTATTGTCATACAGATAATACAGATCTGCATCCAACCTACCACAAGATTCATTGTCACTTTGATCAGATCTATGTCTCCTGTATAGATAAGGGCAAACAAAGAATCCAAAGGAAAGGCCATTTTCCCTAGCTTGCTATTGAAGTCTTTTTACAGAAAAATACTCTGGAGACCAGGGGCTCTATTGAATAGTTTTACATAGGAAATAGGACTAGAAGAGTCCTCCCAGGTCATCCCCTGCTATGTCTGACACATCATACCTCATTGATATCACAATATCACAATCTCATTGATAAATTTCTCAAGTTTTTTCTTGAAACCAGGTAGTTTTCTTGCCCTTGTGACTCCTGTCGGAAAGCTGCTCCAAAACTTCATTTTATTAAAAATCTTCATCCCTTTCTGAAGAACATTTATTCAGTTGGCTCCTATCAATTGTTCCTGTGATGTTCAGTACACCCCTAATTTAATCAGTTCTCTCTCACCACTTGCCCTGATAATATATTCATAGGGGGCAATATAAAACTGAGCCCTACTCACTTTTAGTTTTGCTAAACTAAAGACACAGTCCTTTATTCCCCACTTCCTATCTCAATTTAATAGCCCTTTTTTCTGGACTCTGTCTTTTTCTGGATCTCCCCAGTGCCTTGTACAAAAGTAGTCAGGAATCCCACATGTTTCCTGGATATGCTTCCCCTGATGCAACATCCAGGGGAACATCTCAGGGAATATTTCCCTTCCCTGCTGTTGCAGAGCTCCAGCAGTTGTCAGTCATTGTGAGATTCAGCAAAACACTTCTCTGTTACTTCCAGCTGATGAGCCTCCTGCTCAGAGCAAAAAAACATCTGCATGACCTTGTGGTTTATTAGTACTTAATTTTATCCGTTTTCCATTTCTCCTGTTGTCAGGGTCAGTCCTTCTCTGAATTGCCAAGGTCTCTCAGCTTTCTGTCTCTTACAGACTTTGTATTTGCACCCATTTTCTGCTGTGGCCACAAATAAAAATGTTCAGATAGGTCACAAGACTGATCATTAATAAACTCTGCTAGTTACTGTTCTTGTCCCTTGACAGTTCTTTCAGCTCAGTTCTCAGCAATCCTCCTATAGACATTTCTTTACATTTCCTGTGCCCTCTTTTCCAACCCAAATTATTTTCTTTCATGTACCACTGCATTAAACTTTTACAGAAATCTTGATGAATTAGAGGTACTATATTTCTCTTGGTCACAAACTCAAGAGAAAGATATCACAGCAATCTGACACAATTTATCTTTGGTAGCCTATCCACTACTACAGTATTTGCTAATTAATCTTTCTTCCAACAGTTCTACGCAAAGTTCAGTGTCCATGTATTACAATGACAACAAAGGTCAGCTCTCCCAAGTCTCACTCTGCTAGAAATGAATGGCTTAAAAAGTTAGTAGAATTACTTCAGTACAAAAAAATATATAAGACCTGGTCTGCCTTAGAACGTGAGCCACAGCATGAACTTGTAACACTAACATCATCTATAGAGATCCAAAAGATTAGTCATCTCAAAATTATGACACAATCTATCTAGAATCAAAATAATTTGAAAGGTTCAACCAGCCTTTGACAGGTTTTGAAGTTTATGGCAGGAAACCTCATTGGTTGTTTTTGGTGAGCTAAGAAAATGTAGTTCAGATGCATACAGCTACTTGCCCTGGAGTCTGCAATGAGAGTATAGCAAAACTTGCTGTGTTGTCCTAAATCATGCTTAGCTTTGCTTCAGCATTTATACCTTAGCGTAGATATCTTAATAGAAATGGGACTTAGTAAGGAAAGAATTGCCTTCATTGTTTCTTGACCATGGTAGGACATGCAAGCCTGCAGAATTCCCAGGTGCCAGCCCAGATCTAATTACGACCTTGTTCTGCAGGACAGTGACTTCAGTATTACAAACATGCACGGAGCACATGCTGCTATGGGCCCTTTCAGACAGCTAGTCATGATGTCTGATGGAAACATAATAACATGGACAACCAGCTGAAAATTACATTCCTTTGTGAACTCCACTGTCTCGCTAGGTCAATTTAATTATTCAGAGAAGATTAGCAAAGAGAGAAAAGAGTACCACCACTAGACCCCAAACCATGTGCCACGTCCCTCCTGCAGGACAGTAGATGACTTTGTGACTAAAACAGAGCAGAGAGACTTACAGTGGGACTCTGGATGTTCTTTATGACATTGACTTGAGCTCTTTGTGACTCAGTTTTCCCACCTGTTAAGTCTCTATCATGATAGCTCACAAAATCACAGACTCATTTTGAGACCTTACCTATTAGAGCTTTTGAGACACTTTTAGATCCTTAGATGAGAGTTGCTAGAAACTATCATCAGTTCAGTAAGTGTGTTTGGAAGCAACAATTCTCTCAGTAGGGCTGCATCTCATATAAAGCTCTCAGCTCAGAAGTTCTTCTGGGGTTAGAGAACCTGACTTTCAGTCTTGTTGAGATAGCATGAGGAAAGGATAGCAATGTGCACAGCACATTAAATGTTGCCACAGTCACTTGTCACTGGAAGCTGGTAGATTTAGGTGAACATGAAGGTGACAGCAGACACATACCCCAAACCCTGACAGAAATAAATGGTAAGAAATGTTTTAGCAAGAATCAGGCATTTGCCCATAGGCCTAACACTATGAAATGCAGCACCCAGTTTCTACGACAGCAATTCATCTAACCCTAGGTATTGATTCACTCAAAGATGCCTAAACAGTCCAAATCATTATCTTAACAGTTATACAATTTCTTTATTAAGCTTGTCAGACCTGGGCTTGTACGAAATCCAAGGGCAGCCACCAAAAACTTTGCATGTAGCTTGCAGACATCTGCAGTATGCTTGATTGTCTTCCTGCTAGGTGTGCGTAACTCCAGTTGTCCAGTCTTCTCTAGAGAAAGAGAACAAGAGGAAAGTTCATTGTTTCCCTGATAATTTACAAGAATATCTGAATTAAAAAATGGAAGTTTTGTCATTTGCATAGCAGAGAGAGCAGGGAAAGAGAGGAAGTATTGTTAGGTATTGGTAATGTAAAAACATAAGTATGCTGTTATTTATGTAATTAGTTATTGCTTTCATTATGGGTGCAGTCTTAATGGTTATAGTATTTATGTATAATTACCTTAATATTCACTGAAATTTCCAAGTAGCTCCCTAATTAACTGTCTCAAATATATAATTACATTGCATCTTTACGCAAGACTTGCCTAATTAATGTAGTTACACCACTTCTTTGTGAATGTGCATTATTAAATGCTCTTCGCATCATTCTTCTGACTTCTTGTAATTCACGCTTTACAAAAATTAAGATCCTGAATTAGAAACCTTCATGAGCAACCAGCTCCAAAAGCAAGCGCCAGATGATCTTTATTTAACAAAAAACAAATCTTACTAAGCCTCATTACCACTCCCTTTAACAAAAGCTTCCCATCTGGATCTGAAAGAAATCCCAGGTACCATTGTCTTTTAAGAGGCCATAGAAAACATGTTATACATTTTAAGAGAAGACGACTTTGCTGCCATCGAGGGTCCAAACTCCTGGACTTCCTAACTTATCTGCCAACAAGCCCATCTGGCAAAGGAATCAGGTGACTGCAGGATAGCACCCCAATCACTTGACAGTATGGCATTTTCAAAATACAAAAAGTAACAAGGGATGTAGGAAGACTCTCATTGGTGAGGCTATCCTCCAAAATCATGTGGCCCATGGTTTTAAATCAAGAGCTTTGAAACATTTTTGCCAAGGGTTCCACTTTACACTTGCCACACTACCTGCCACTTTGAAGTGCCTTGCATGTTGTGAGTTACCAGTGTATCACAACTTGGGAGCTCTTGCTCTAGCATGCAGTTCCTAGCTCCATGGGCAAAGGACTGAATGCCACCACCGGTCAGCAACAAGCATGAAGGAAAAGTTTTAGCTCTGAAAAATTTAATTGCATTTATATACTGAATTCCTCTGATTCTCAGCATCCTGGACTGCTCAGGCAGTGACCTGAGAAGAAAGTGAGTAAGAAGAAATTCTGGGATCCTGTCTTGTGGCAAAGTTTTTTTCAAGGCCATTTATGCCCATCTTCACCTGCCAGCGAGGACATTACAAAGCTACTGAAGTGACAGAGAAGTTAGGCCAGAGGCAGTTTCTCAAAACAGGAGGAGGTGCACTGAAAAGTAGCAGAGCTAAGGAAAACCTAGCAAGGCTTTTACATAACAGAACTAAATCTGAATTCACTGAAAGCTAAGGACAGGATTTAGCAGACTGCAGCCAGGCCAAATGCCAATGAGGAATTTGATTCTGCTGGTTTCATAGGTCAAACTTCCCCCACATTGGACCAACTCAGCAAATCCTGTTGGCCGTATAGGCGTGAGAAGCCCAATAGTGCATTCCAGCAGCACTGAACTCACCGTTTACATGTGGTCAGCTTGTTCAAAGGCAGTATGTTTTTCACACCCTAGGTTTTTTGTAACAGTTGAATATGCACCACATTTTCTGAGGATTTATGTAGTGATTAAATGGTTACCCCAACAGTTAGGATTTGGAGAAAATCTTGCCAAGTGTATTTGTAGACTACAACCATTTCGGCTAGTGACACTAGCTGATTTATAAGGCAAGAGAAGTGAGGGAAGAAACATGCTACAAGACCATTTACTTAGCAGGCTTCCACCTGGAGAAGCAAGGTGAAGGCTACTGATAGACCTATGATAAAAATAGTTACTGTCTGTTCCAAATAGCCTGGTTTTTACATTGGTTATCCATTTCCAGTGTGAAATTTTGCTTGACGCTTATCTCAGAGGTAAATCAACAAAACCTCTAGATCTTAGGTCCCAGGTTTATCTGTATTTACCATTGCAAAGTTTTCAGCAACCAGCTGTCAAAGGCAACACAGACATGTAAAACCAAGGACATCATCCCATTTCAGCTCCCACAGGAATCACCACATACTAATACAAGGGTATATTATATATATATATGCCATACAAGAAAAAAACCTAACCCTGAAAACTTTGCATGGATATAGATAGAATTACTTTGGTAAGCAAAGAGCTGGCATGGCTGAGCTTTACAATGCAGGCTGACATTTTCAATGTAGAAACGTGCAGTTAGGCACCTAAATAAATAGTCTGACTTTCAGAAGTGCCAAATATCAGGAAGTTAGAATAGGAGCTACTTCGTGCATCTTCAAATATCCTGCCCTACATCCATATATTTTGGCCATTTAATAAGTACATCATGTTTTTCCACAGAAGTCCATAGTCCTAACTACCTATACCAAACAAATCTGTGCTTAAACAGGTTCAAGCACTGAACAAATATCAAATCCATCATTGCTAGCAAATCATTGCTATTTTAAAAGAGCCTCTTGCTTTTTGAAATAACAGATACCAACCCATATACTGAATGCATACACTAATTAAGCACTTTGTACTGCAATATTTTAGGTAGATGTTTAACGTATCAGTTGAACATGTTTCGGCCAACGTGTGACATGTGCATGGAAAATACACTATCATTCCAATGTGGGGTTTTTCCACTTGCATTTTTTTTCAATTTTATAGTACACAAAGAGTTACTGAAATAGCTGGCCATACATCTGGGAGACAAAAAACACACACAGGAAAATACAGCAGAAGGGGAAGATTCATGAAAACAGGAAACATTAAGAGGAGAGTGAAAATATGTCAAAACAAAGGAGGTAATAGACTGTCAGGACGAATGAGTTCACCAATCGGCAGAAGTTCCTCAAGAGCCTTCAGAGACCAGCAAGGTGACGTATGCCACTCCTGACACAAAAGAACAGCAACCTTTTTAACCTCTGTTTTACACAGACATAAAGTATGGTGGTCTGCCCATAGACATGCTAGTTCCACAGAGAATGACTATCTCCATTTTCCAAGCCTATGCCTTACTCTGATAGGAAACACCAGCATTTAAAGAACACTGCTAATTGCAAATGCAGATGCTTATGGCCACAGGTGCCCAGCATAGGTGCTTAGACCTAGTTAAAGCATCATTTGCAAACGTGGGCATTGTAGAGGACTTTTTGTTCGAACCATGTCCATAGCCTTTTCACCAATGTTTGTACAAATAGCCTTTTATTTGCCCGAAGCTTTGCCAGTGCTGGATTTCCAGGCAGACAAAAGTATTCATTTGCATCCTTCACCTTCCCTCGTGTTTCCTTTCAGAACAGTTTAGTCATTCACTCAGATGCTATCAATAATATTCTGTGCATCAGGATAGCTAGTTTCACAACAGAATAAAAAATGGTAAATACCCAAAGTGAGCAGCCCTCAGACTCAGCACTGTTCACCCAAGCTGCTCGGGCAATGTTTCAATGACAAATACAACTGTAGAAATCAGGACATGGTGCAACATGAGGAGCTGTGAAAGCAAAGGCCATTCTGCAAGAGATTACACAGACTTTAAAGCCTGTCAAAGCAAACCTCCTCCCGCCTTTCTGAGGGGACCCTCAGATAGAGAGAGCCTTTGTAAAACATCATCAGCTCTTGAATCTCTATAACTTTAGACAGAAAAGCAGCCTGGTATCATCTGTACAAAGACAAGTTCCTTGTGTGGATTTTCTCAGTCTTCTTATCACAAAACAATCTAGGAGGATTTTGACTGAGGAGATGAAGTATCACAACGCTTTGTAACAAACCAAACCCCAGTCTGTGAGAAATGAAGGATCTGAGGGCATTTAAAAAAAAAAAAAAAAACACCACCAAAACTAACAAAATAAAACCAGTTCAGTGTAGCCTCACCCATTGGCTTTATCACTTGCAGCAGATATGTGGGCTCTCCTCATTTCATAGTGAATATTTTCCTCAGACACAAATGCCATTTAGATGTGTAACTCCTGTTGACTTTCAAAAGAGAGGTAAGCACTTAAATGCATTTGTGCCTTCAAAAATCTCCCCCTAGTGACACAGTAGTAAAATTAAGTCTCCAAGACTTGCAATAAAAAGCATTCACTGGTGCCCTATGAAACACCCCAAATAAAAATCGCACTTGCTCACGGGAATGAAAGCAGCGCATGGAGCAGGGCATTATTTCTGCTTTTCCAGGAGGCCCAGCCCTCCTTTCTCTTTATTGACAGGAAGAGGGAGATGCTCCTGGTACCAGATTTGTCCCCTCAGGTCAAGGGGAGCTGTCACATGGGCCCTGCTGCTCCCCAGGGGCATGACGGTCCTTCCCCTCCTGCCTAGGCAGAGGAGCGGGGAAACCTTAGGACCAAAGTCACAGCGGGCCATGGGCACCAGGGAGGGGCAGAGAGGAGGACAAGGAGGACAAGATGGCCACCGGAGGCTGCGCAACAGGGATTCTGGCCAAAAACTTCCATCAGCTTCCATCCCAAAAGTAAAGTTGCCATCTGAAGGGCACACCATCTTCATGAACCCGTATCAACACATGGCCTCTAAAAAGACTATGGGAGGTATCTCAGGCTCCTTGGGATAGCTGCCCCCAAGGGGCAATGCAAACGGTTGTTAGACACCAGCCTTGGCAACAGGTGGGTCTCCAGCATGTCTCCTTGGAAATTGTGAGCTTGACCTCTCCCTTCAGCATTGCAACTGCAATGCCATACCCATGGGTGTTTCATTTTACTTTGAAAAAATTTTAACACCTTTACAAACTCCCAAAAGCCTGCATTGTGTACTCAAGACCTAAACATGATTGCAGAGTAAAGCAGCATTCCTGGGCATCTGTCAGGCTGCAACAGATGTTGGGCCAAAAGAGAAATGAATACAGACCCTAAAAGTTCATTGTAATCCAGGACCACATCATATTACATAAAGACCTGCCCCTTTCTGACCACAGATCCCCACAATAATCAGGCAAACAAGGAATATCCCAACTCTCCCAGCTGAAAGACCTATAGCAGCTGCCAAGGCTCTCCTATAAATGCACACACAGCAACACACACTTCAGACCTAGCAATCAGAAAGCACGTGTGACCCCGCTCCAGCCCCCACGAGTGAGCAGTACTGTGGAGCAGCACTGTGCTCAGCGGGACACCCAGAAAGTGAATCCCTAACCACACATCTCATTTTTAAAAAGTTAATGTTAGCCATTACCTGAAAGGCAGCTCTTCCACAAAGTGTTGATCATTCGCAACAACAATGAAATTAGGAAACACAGAGGGGGTTTGGGGAGGGAAAAAAAAAAAAAAAAAAAAGCCACTTAATTACATACAGTGCTGCATGACTTCACAGAGCAAAGCTTTTCTTTAAGATCTTAAGACCACCCACAAGCATAACACATGGCCTGAAACCTGAAGAGAATATCTGAACAGGGGTCTCAGCATAAGGAGGGGAGGCGGGCAGTTTTGCTTGGGCATATGCAAATGTTTGTTTCTATGGGATCAAATAAAAATTAACTATTTGTTGTGTCTGGTTATCATTTGTCAGAGCTGGGAGCTGCTTGGTAAACCAGGGAGAAATAAACCTTTAAAACCTGCGACACAGGAGGATTATTTGTGCAAGGCTTTAGTCACGGGTTTTGGTGTTTTATGTATAGATGTTGTGCAGGAATAGGACAACAAGGGCTTTGTTCAACTTGATCATCTCATCAAACAAGGCTAAAAGAATAAAAGTTGGGATGCAAGACTAAATGGATATGATCTGAATGCATATTTGTGTTACATCTAATACAACTAGCATCATAGATGAACAAGATCAAATAAATGGTAAAACCTGACAAAGAGAAGAATAGATGGTGTGTGGAGCCATCTGTTTTGGAGGACACCCAAATCTGTCTGAATCAGGAAGGCCAAACTACCAGCTATTCTAAGATCCTCCATTCCAAGAGTGGCCTAATACGCAACTACACAATCAGCTTCTCTCACCATCACTTTGGCTGCAACTTTTTTGTGCAATTAAGTAATTTATTCCTTTCTTCATCCTCCTGATTCTAATGAATCCAAGCCACAAACAAGCCCCAGTTGCTCCTATTCAAGGAGTCTGATTGCATCTGGCAGTAATTGCTGAAAATCCTGAAGAGGAAACAGGGAAGGAAAGCATATTGTTTGTGGGGGTAATAGGTGAAGACCTGCCTCTCTTGACCTATAATACATTAGTGTCAGTGAACATTTGGCAGCCTTCAGATGATTAGCAATGAAGATGAATCAAGCAAAAAAAGAGGTAGAAATCTGCCTCATCTGAATCGCCAGAACTGCATAAATTTGCATGTTGATTAGCTGTTCTTTTGTCTGTGTTCCTAATTATTATGACACATTATGTCTTCATCATGCAAGATTCTGATCTGTCTTGTTCAAAATGCATGTAGAAAAAAGTGCTGTTTATTGATTCAACATGTAACTTTAATTTTTATGTTTGCTTTAATTAAATACATATTTGATTGCCTTTGACTGGTGTCTCAGATTTTTTTAACTCTTATTTACTTCATCCTGTTGACAAACAAACAGGTAACCTTTTTTTATTCTCAGATCACTTGCTGAATAAAATCCTCCCCACCCCCATCCTCATCTTCGCTCACAACAACCTTTGCTTCCTTGTTAGAGCAAAGATTACCAAAAAAAAAAAAGTCCTTAGGTAACAAATGAGCAGTGAAGCATGATATCGACAGCACTGAGCAGGATTGCAAGGACCTTAACGATGTTAACGATAGCAAAGAAGTACATGTACTACAGGGTCAAGGTAATTTTCTTATACCGTAGATTCATTAGCAATAAGACCAGTAAAGCACCTGGATACGCAGACCTTCTGATTCTCAGGGTTAGTTACAAGGGGCCAGATCCTGCCCACACATTTTTCCATTGACTTTCACAGTAGCAAGATTAAACCCCAAAGTTCCCAATCCCAGGTGAAGTCAGGTCTCCCCCATCCCATTAACTCTCCTACCTGGTTCAAACATTTGATCTGTTTCTGCAAACTGGGAAACTTGAAATTGACATTTCTTCCTACAAGATTTGCTTAAGTGACTATAAGCAGCCAAATAAAATCAAACACAAATCAAAAACTAACATGTAATCATTTGTTGCTTTGACCTCAAACAAGTTTCCAGAAAGTTTGCTTTGTAAAAAAAGAGAAAGCTTTAGCAGAAAAAAAATTGGCAAATTATGATACCATTTCAGCAAAACATTTTATTCGCTCCGAAACAACATCGTTTAATTTATATTCTACCTCTTTCATTTTATTTTTTTAAATAAAATGGAAATAATTTTTAAAATTAAACTAAAAATTAAAAATATTTTAAGTTGAGAAATTAAAGTATTTTATTGTATAACATGTTGGAATGTTTAGAAATCCTGAAATGAAACAGGGGATTTTGGCATTTTTTTACCTTTTCCCCAAAATTGAAACAATTCACTAGAAGCAGCAGAAATTCATGAGTCATTTTATTTGACAGAAAACTGCATGTTTTAACCAAGACCTCAGTTTCAGATTAAACATTTGACCCTATCCTCTGCCTGCTAATATTAGTTTACCTTCATTATATGTATGCTTATTATGAACTCTGACCTGTTTGTAGTGGGGCAGACAATACTTCCTTGGAATTTCTGTTTGTTAAATAAAAATAAACACAGTGTTGTAATTTGGAAAACTAAATAGCTCACAGAACTTTGCAAGTAATTCTTCAGATTGTCGGTCAAATATGAGGATCATCAACTTTGACTGATTTCCTAAAAACACAAAAATTAGGTAATTTTTTTTTTTCTAAAATCTACTTCTTTAAGAAAAGTAGTGAACAGGCTATAGAATTTTCTCTAATGGCAATAGGAACGTGCCAGTCAGTGTACAGATCTTAATCAAAACTGTGCTGATAAAGATGCCGGAGTGTGAAAAACCCTTTATATTCAAGCAATTGATTTAGCTGTTATTTTTTTACCATTGTACCCTTGCCAAACCAAACGAGATTTGAAACAACAATGCCTGCCGTTTTTTCACTGTTAATGGCACATGATTGGCTGCAAGTGTAATCAGTTGCTTGGTACCCACTAATCATCTTGAAACACAGGTAAATGTAAATCTGTATTTGTGAGAATATAAACACATAATTAACATGTAGCTACAGAAAAACTGCTGGATCATAAAGACTTAAAGGCTTTGACATAAACCCACAAGGCAGGAAGGAAAAAGTTGCATATTCAGGCTATTCATGTTTATTTTCTTCAGTGCCAAGAGCATTTGGTCCCAACCTAGCAGTAAACAGGAACCGCCACCCTGGACCTCCATTACAGTATCGACATCCAGAAGTAATCAAGGAGCCAAAAGAAATCTCACACATGAACCAAAATAATCATAGGGAGCTAAATCGAGGCAGCTAATAGACTTTCTCTTTTCTGTAATTCTCTTCCCAAGGCACTTCAGCACATGCTGATCTGCATGAAGGCACAATGGCTCTGGGCTCACCCAGCCTCCACAGCAGCCGAGCACAGCCGGAGTCGGCTGAGTGTGCTGCAAGTCGGGGCAAAGCGCAATGGACAAGTGGGTCCTGCTGGCATGGGACATGTGGTGCAAGCCAGCACGCCTTGCCTCTGCCCTGCAGCACTGGCATGAGGATGGGGCACCCACGCAGTTACCAGCACCACCCTGGGGCCAGGACCACCGCTGTGCTCTGCCATCACCAGTATCAGTATATACATCTACTGCAAGTACCATATCAGACACCTGGGTTTTATTCATCGCAGGAGAGATCGTACTGATGAATGGATGCAACGTCGTCCCCTCCCATAGTCCTTTCCTACAATTTAATTAACAGGAGGGACCTGTCACTTCCTCATAAGTGGAACTCAAGTCAGCTTCATTACGGGATCCAGAGACCAAATAGTTGTATCTTCTGTAAATGCTTCCCATTCCCTCCTCCCCACCCTGTGAAAAAGCAAGGGCATTCTTTTACATCTGGCCAAACTTATCTTTGTTTTTAAAATCCTAGAAAGTGCTCTCACCCAGCTGATCAGAGGAGCAGGCATTTACCAATGCGTTGACAGGACAGGGCTTCTGGCTGCAGTGGCTGCACCTCAGAATTCGCTCTGTTTCAGTATCCATTTGTCCTGGATTTAACCCGGTGACACTGTCTGGCTTCCCCACGCTGCCATCTGTCCAGGATTGCTCCAGAGCCCAACCCAGAAGGCTGAAGTCTTGAAAGAGGGGAGCCAGGGGACACCAACTGTGAATTACCAACGTGGTGGGAATTGACTGTCACCCAGCCTCGAGGAAATCTACCCTGCAGACATGAGTTCTTCCTAACTAACATCCAAGGGGGTTCCCAATTCCCAAGAAAGTTCCTACAGCTGCTAGCCAAAGGGCAGCTTGGACTAAACCTGCTAGAAATGAATCTTTTAGATCTGGCACGGTCTGGATTCAAGCCAGGATGTGAAACTGGAGCTATTCGAGTGGCATTGATGGATGACGCCCTCCTGTCAGTAGGGAGAGGGCAGACATCCATCCTCATCCTCCTTGACTTCAGCATTAACCATGAGATATTGCTGTCTTGCCTGATGGGTGGCAGAAGTCCAGGGTAATGTACTAAAATTATTTTGAGTCATTCCTGCTGGGACACACCCTGTGACTTGTGAAAAAAAAATGTTATCTCCAGCACTACACTCCTCTCTCCTGTGGACTCCTGATCCGTATTTTTGCGGTGCTTCCCTGTGTCTACACAGAGCTGCTAGGTGATATGGCATGGACTGAATTGCCAGAAACAGGCAGGTGAAATACAGATATGCCTAAATTTCTGTGTATATACACACACTGCTACGGCCAACATGGCAGTGGAAGAAAAGCAGCTGGTTAAATCCAAGCAAAACAGAGGTAAGACAGATTGGAGGCAGGAAAGAATGTTTAAGAGCATGTCACTTGAGTGCACTATGCCTGGCATGAGGGTGCATTTCCACAATTGGTGTGTTTGTTTCATAATTTAGGAGTGGTCTTGGATTTGCTACTGATGCTAAGTTTTCCCATAGCAGCCTCTGCAAGTAACACTTCTATTCTCTTCCATTGGCTAGGAGGCTTTCTGCCACCGTGGCAGGCGATGACCTTGTCTCCGTTATTCATGGCTGTGTCACTTCTCAGCTGGACTATAGTCATTTGAAATATGCAAGCACGCAGCATTCATGCTTAGAAAACTTCATTTACTGCTGCAATGTATCTCTTCAGTGACAAAGGCATATCAAACCTGGCATTGGGCCTGGCACCAGCTTCCCATGGAATTTCTAATTGAGTTCATGGTCTTCGTTCTTATCATCCTCATCACATCTAACACTTTGTATAAAGCTGCAGCGAAGGAAACGTTTGACAGATTCGCTCCACTAGCCCTATGAGCTCTCTGCAGAAAGAATCATACACATCTATCCAGAGCCCTCAGCCTGTGGACTGAACATCTTTAGGGAACAAAAACCTTCACCAAACTTCCCCTCCATCCTAAGACATGCTTCTCTGACTTGCATAAATAAAAACCTCAGAAACACAAAAACAAGATGCTCCATTACATCCACTTCTCCCTTGGCAGGAAGGTGAGAGAGGGAATCGATGCCTAACTGATGCGTGGGTACAAGGCTCATCATAGGGTGCGGGAAGCTGGCTACTATAGGGATGAGCCACGTGAGCTCACTCCCCACCAGCTCACTACTGACCTCAGCCACCAATGACCCTTTCCTAGGCCTCCCCCTCTGTAAAAATCTCCTTGTTTTGCTGCATGATTCCATCAGAAGGCTCTGACAAACAGTGCAGGGTCCCTTCCTGGAGGACTTTTTCCACAACACCTGTTCCCCATGACAGACCCTCACTCTGCAGGTAGCACCAGTCCCACCAGCAAAGCCAAAGCCTGGTCAGCATGGTACGGTTGGCTTGGCATGGCCCTAGCACCGGCTGCACTGTGCCTTCTGGAGCAAGGTGGCTACCTAGGGGGAGCTGAACATGCAGGGCACTCACTCGGGTCAGCAGTCCATGTTGGACCTGTCATGCCTGGGAGTTACCCTGGATCTGACCAGGAAGAAACCAAATCTGTCTCACTCAGATACTAAAGTGCATTCACCATCTCTGTTTTTATTGTATATATTGTCCCTGTTCCAATAAGGAATTTGCATTAATTGTATACCTTGCCAGCTCCTCAGCATGGATATTATTGTAATTGCTTAAACTGAGAGTTTACACATTCTTCTCAGTACAGTAAATGTGGTTTTAAAGGATGTTGGCAGGTCATTTGGCCTTTAAAATCACATGTTCTTCTCTAGAGTATGAACCATAATCCAAATAAGAGCTTTTAAAATTGATTTTTTCAAGTGCTGCAGTATTTTTAAAGCATTATTGTAAATCCTATCTTCAAATAGTGAGCTATCTCCGAGTCCTGCAATCTGAAAAGACCACAGCAGACGGTGGTGAGATGGTAGGTCACGCTACCAGGAAGCTCATGGAAATTATTTACTGTATAAAAACTAGGAAATATAATGAAGATCCGCATAAGGGATGAAAGCACTTTGCTTAAGAGCAGTGTTTGCTGAAATTCACACTGATTAAATGATCGTGGCAAGAGTCACTTGTTAGAGGCTTCCTTCCCCACATGCTAACTTACAAGTCGCTCATAATGCGGCTATTCCTAAATAGGCCTATATCTGGGGAACTGAGTGTTGTATTGTACCTAATTTTTTGCTGCAAGTACTCTTTACGTTCAACAAAGATTGATGCTTGTTCCTTACTCAGATTTCTACCCATATAATGGTCAGAGGTATTTATTTTACCCGTGTATTCAAACTAGTACAACTCCTAATGTACACCAGAATAAAAGTATTTACACAGTATGGCTCTACTTGCCTTGATTCTGTACTTGCACTAAGAAATCACTAACATAAAGCATCTATCAGCTGAATTGCACTTAAACAGTGGAGGTTGTGTTAATTTAATCAAGCCTGTTTGGTCTAAGACAGATTAAGCAAAGCTTGCTTGAAGTGACTGCAGCTACCTGTTTGTGGCCATCCTTGGGGAGAGGGATCACCAAAGCCACCACCAGCACCTGTGGCACAGATCTCTGCTGTGAAAACCGAAGGAGGTGCAGATATTCTTTGAACAAACCCAGCAAAAGAAGTTGGCAGAGAAGCTACAAGTCACAACAGGTTGTGTTCGACCATGCAAGTTTTCCAACCCTAACAGCCTTTCTAAGACTTCAATGAACTGATTTTTTTAAAAGTTCAGGTTAGCTGGAGCATTTTCAACTATTTTTGTTAGTGTGACTCACTGAAATATCAAAACCAAACAAGAGGGGAAAAAAAGGACCTTTCCTCGCAAAGGTGACAAGGCTCACATTGAAACTTTTGAAAGCCTGAGCTGGCCATAAAGTTTGCCAGATATGATCTACCCACTCAAAAGAAGAAAGCACAGGGTCTGGGGAAAATGGCATTCCCTGACTTTCCTGTATTCCTGCATAAGGGCCTTACCGAGCTTTATGCTCCACTAGGCTGTCAAAATCACACCACCTCCTGCTCCTCTCTTTTCCCAAAGCCTGGAACAGATCAGAGAATATGCGGCTGCTTCATTCTCGCTATAATCGTTATTATTTTGTTCCCACGGCAAGGAGTGACCTCCGAAAACACCTGGCATAGGCCATGCCCTGCTGCCCCTGGCCCTGAGGCAGCAGGAGGAGCCCTCACCTCAGCCAGGAGCTGTGGCCCCCTGCGGGGTGGAGACAAGCCAGTGGGTTCTCTTGCACCCACCCTCCTTTTCTGAAGTTTTGGGAGGAAAGGGAAAAACACAAACCTGAAATTACCTCAGGAGCCAATGAGCATAAATGCCGCAGGGAGCTGTGTGGATGTCGGCCATTATGGCTTTAAACATGGACTCTGGCAGGGGGGCAGATAAAACGCTCTGAGGGACAGAGTTACGGACAGAAATATATACCAATAAGTGGTTGGCAAATTCCTTGAAAGTGGAGGATTTGGGACGTACTTCAGCTTTTCTCCTCTCGTGGGTCCTGGGCGGGCCTGGCTGAAGGGTTACCTCAGCGGGCCACGGCCATGCTCCCTGGGCAGGAGGGAGACGCGCAGCAGTGGCAAGCCTCTTGCCGTCGGTGGTGGGGCTGTCTCTGAGAGAAACACTGCTTTTGGGTACAGATTATTGTTCCTCGTGTTCCTTTGTTTGCCATTGTAATCTCCATAGTCATTCTCCTTGATAAACAAACAAGTGAAAAGATGCAGTGAGGTGTAAGAACAGATTTGCACAGGGCAGACAACTGAACATTTAATTTATTTACCTCTCCTAACAGATACCTGGGGTGACATTTATTAATAAACGGCATTATCAGGTGCCTGATATGTAGCTCACAGAAATTAATTACCCAGCCCATGGTAAAACCATAACAAGCCTGCAGTGCTGTAACATTTGTGCTAATTGAAAATGAGATAAGTGCTGTGGGTGCAATTTGCATTCAATGCAGTGTATTAATTATCTTCAGTTCTCTTCATGATAAATATACCTGACTGAACCACTCTGCTAATTTACTGGGTAATAGAGTCATAAGTGGATTCCCTTAGGTGACCAACTACAGGCATTGGGCTCTTTGCAACATCAAGGCCTTCCTCTTTTCCAAGCACTTAAATGGGTTAGCAAACATGGTATGCTTTTCTTTCAGGCTGCATTGGAAGTACACGGCGGCAAACTCTTTTTGTGACTGCACGGCTGCTCAGTACAAAATTAGGAAAAACACCCGTCACCCCAAGACTTCTGTACTTTGTAAAGTTGAAGAGGAGGCAGTTTGCCTTCGTCGATGGCACGCCATGACATTTGATGGCAGCTCCGTGAGGAAAGGCCTTTCCCCCTCCTCCTCCTCCTCCTCACCCCCCCACCCCTCATTTCACAGTCAGGTTATCATGGGATTTAATTACATTTTGTGTGAAATATAAATTAATTGACTCTTGTAATACCCGTAATGATCAAGAAAATTCAGATTTAAAGATACTGTGTAGTTCCAGTAGATTAAGGCACTAATTGTTCCACTCTCACCAGCTATGATTTATGTGGGGATCAGGTTACAAAACCAATATGTGCTCAAGTTAAAGCTCTGTGGTACCATACAATTAGGACTAAAGCTTTTTGTAAATGGGCCCAATAATGCAAAAAGCTCTTCACTAATCCTGGTCTTTTTAATTCAGAGGTCACGCATTGTCTAAGGCAACCGCTTATACTGTACGCAACCACTGTCCTTTATTCACCCTCCTCCTCTGTAGCTTGGGTATCTGAATTTGCCACTAACCTTGGATGTGCTGTTACTAATTTCAGGGTAGGTGATGGCAATGCAAGAAGATCAGGGCCAGCGCTTTGCTGTGCTGCCCCCGGAGCAGCCTGGGCACGTTGTGACTGAGAGGTGATATCTGCCTCCCCCGGCTCCCCTTCAGTTTGCAGGCTGCAGATGGGGTCAGCTTTTGGGCTCCGCTGTCAAGTAAGCAGACATCCGGGGCAGCAGACGGATGGAGGTGACAGTCGCTCTCGCAGCTGAAGGGGCCAGGAGGTGGTGAGCAAACACCTCAGCCCCAGGAACAGGCAGGCACGGCCCGACTGGCTGCATGGCAGCCCTGCAGGCAGGGAGAAGGGGCAGCAGCAGAGGAGGGGGGACAGGCTCTGCTCCCCTTCATCCCATCTACCCCACAGCCAGAAGCACTTCGCTATCTTTATGCAGCTGGGTGCTTTTCCATCATTTTGTCCTTGTGCATGGGGCGCTAAAATTCAGCTTAGTTTTCCCTGCTGAGCATTACCAGGACAGCTCTCCACCACACTCCATCAAGTATGGGACACCCGGCGTTGTGAACGTGTGCTCACAGGGCAGGAGAAGGCATTGGACGGGCATGCAGTCAGTGTGCCAGAGCAACTAAAAGGTGAGAAAGATCAATTCAGTACCAGAAGAATCAGCTTGCTTTTTCAAAAGAGCATCTAAGTACAAAATAGCTGGAAAGAAGGTGCATGTCTGCCAAAGACATGTTCACGTGCTCCCTTTTAAAAAAGAGAAGGCTCTCCAAGCTCTTATTCCATCTGTTTCTAAACACATCAACTGCAAATACAAGTCAGT
Source organism: Astur gentilis (assembly GCF_929443795.1). Lineage (NCBI taxonomy): Eukaryota > Metazoa > Chordata > Aves > Accipitriformes > Accipitridae > Astur > Astur gentilis. The sequence continues at coordinate 10,113,192 of NC_064909.1, read as the reverse complement.
TTCCCAAAACATTTTCTGAGGCTGCCCAAATACTCTTTGCTTCTTGAGTTTAGTCAATTTAATACGAAAGGAGCACTGCAACATTTTAGAGCTATTTTTAACGTGCTGATATGATCTATGCCAGAGACCTTAGCAGTGACATCTACAAAGGCATCAATTATATCTCCCCAGCCCTTTTCTCATTCTCTGGTAAGGAATTCTTCGGAAAGAAAAAACCAAAGGAATCTTGTTTCTAGAAAACTGGAAGGGGGTTAGCTTAGCAGTATCATTTGGTTCAGATGATAGCCAAAAATCAGAATTCTTATTTTTCCCGTTCAGTGGGCAGAGAGAAGGAAAACCTGGTGGAGTGCTGGTTCTCCCAACTCAAAGCATTCCTGAAATAGTTACATCACTACAAGGACAGCAGGGCCTACATGATGAAGAGGGATCTCATAATGGTGGTGTACTGGGGTGGCTGCTCAGCCCAGAGCGAGGGCAAGATTATCCCACCCAAACCAGAGCTGTCTGCTATCATTGGCTTCTGGAAACAAGCAGGCATGAGGCAACATGCAGTGCAGCCACCTTTGCTTTACCATCCAAGCCTTATTATCGCCCAGGCCCAAGCCAGGCTCCTCTCAGCCGTAACTCCCCATATGGGCTATAAATTCTTTTTCTGAAGAGGGAAGAAAGCTCAGTGGGGCAGGGGAGCCACAGTACATCTGCAGTGCCCAAGGACCCCCAGTGCAGATGACGGAGCTGGCATCCCTAGCAAAAGGTGCTGCAGCACCTGCATTTCTCACCACCATGCAGCCCACCTGCATCTCTTACCACCATGCAGTCCACCAGCAGCTTCAGCAGTGTCACAGACCATCCTGGTGCAAACAGGACAGCTGCTACAGAGCGCAGACACACAGCTTGCCCAGCAGTGCCCAGCTGGCTGCAGCAGGGCTAAAGCAAAACCCTGCTGTCCTGTGCCCTCATTTTGTGCTCGATGTACTAGGCCCTGCTGCCTTTGCACAAGTGCAATGGCTAAAACACTTTCCTGCTCTTTCAGGAAAGCCAGCACTGCATAGAATAGGACATGAAGTGCAATAGAAAAAGGGGCAGGGGGAGGGGGAGGGAACATGAACAAAAAAGTCTTAACTTTTTGTGTGAAGCACACATTTGCTAAATAGAATCCTAATGGCATTATTGTAGCTAAAAACAGAGACTTGAAAATGCTGTATACATTATTATGCTCATTATCTACCAACTGCAAGAATGCTGTGCTAAAACTAACTCAAAACACCTCAGGTAAGGTAATTGCTACTAATGGATTTGAAGTGTGCAAAATTGAGCGTTATTACACAGACATCACATTCTCGACTTGGTGAAGCCATTGGATATTGTAGTTACCAGCTCACTCATCTCTCGATCAGGGAGAGATTTGAGGAAAAGGGCAAGCTCTCTTTCATTTGGCACTGGAAGGAAAATTCAACAACACAATATTACAGCATCCTGTTTGCACCTATGTGGTTAAGATGGGGTCAGTGCTTGCTTTCTAAACCACTGCTTCAGAAAAACGTCTACAAAAATTTGCTCCAGAAGTAAATCTCTTGGGAAAGATATGGGAGTAAACTTTGCGTTTGTAAACTTTTGCAACTGGTAGGTCTAAAGGAAAGAATGGGACAGGACCCTGCAAAATTATTCTAAATTAGGTGACCCATGAGTCCAAGTGACATATTCTGATGCAAATTAAGGCCTGGCTCTTCAAGATATTCTAAGCCACTACAAAGCCCTGCGGCCTAAAGACGGAAGACAGAAAATGATCTTAATAGACCACCTCCTATATAGGGAGACAGTCTGCAGCTCAATGACTGTGAATCTGAACTTTGCCAAAGCCCAGGTGTGTTGGAAACAAGATCTGTGATTCACCTACTTGAAAAATCCTATATAACAAAATATATCGAATACATTTAGTTTGTTTGATATCTTGGCTTTCTGGGAGAGCAGGACTCATTTTTTAAATGAGTAACTCTGGGTAAAGATCCATGATTTCATATACCAGTTTAACTGTACCTACATCATCAGCCTCCAGGTTATCCTTAAAACAAGTGGGTCCCAGGAGATTTGCTCTGAAAACTAAAAATAAACTCTACCAGAGCAAATGCTTTTCTAATCTTTGAGAAGCTAGGATAAGGTCATTTCTTATTTTAGTTGTAACACCAAAGCTACGAATTGTTGTTTCGATAAAATTATGTAAACTATTGTCATTTCAGTTAATACGTAGAAAGAATATGTGGCCAGTACCTAACAAGTTTCAGTTCCTTCTGATTATCTTGGGGGAAAGAAATTAAAAGGGCCATGTATGAACAGGATTAAAGCAGTCTCTATCCAAGTAAAAAAAAGCACAAAGAAACTTGAACTCACAGCTGCAACCGAAGGCAATGGGAGCTGTGCTTTGAACAGATAACAAGCTAAGTCCTCTGAAAAATCAGAGCATGCATCTCAGATTGGGAACTTAAAATTAGTGAATACTTTTGTACTTAATCTCTTTCTGCCTCAGTTCTTCATCATGAAATGGGGATAATACTACCACCCAATGCCTCACTGCAGTGCAGTGAAAATAAGTTCATTAATGTTTATGAAACATTCAGTTACCATAGTGATGAGTTCTATAGAAAAGCCCATGTGGAAATTAATATTTCTGTCTTCAGAGCAGGGTTTGAATAGAACACATTTAGTAAGGCTTGGGGCCACACAATGAGGAGAACAGAAAACAGTAAATAACTTGCTATTGAAAAATAAAAACAATAATCAAATTAAAATGGCCCATTAAACAAAATAATTTTTTATAGAAATTTTTCATTTTGGTAAAAGTTACTTGGTGAAAAATCCAAGGTTTTTTGCTTTTAACTTTCACTCCTCTAGTCTTCTGCTTTTGTCTTCCTAGCATGGGGGAGAGGGTTTTTTTAAGGAGATTATTAGAAGAATCTGGAAACCACTATCTTCCAGTTTTCAAAAGTCAAAATTGTTACCAGTTTGTCTTGGCAAAAGTCTGAAAAATTAGTGACATTGGTGACCCCAAGATTTCCAAATCAGGTTACGGAACAATTTTGACCCATTCAATCCAGCAATTCTTCTCATCGTACATTCACAAGTCAGTTTGCAGAGGTGATACCATGTGATACTATCATGGCAATCAACATCACTAAGCTCTGAATTCAAGTCATCAACATCTTGCTAACATGTAAATCACAGATAAGAACAAACTTACTAAGTGTAAGCTGTGCAGATAAATATGAAGATGAGAAGACACCCCATTTTAAGAGAGACGACTCTGGCAGGAGAAGAGTCTTACCAACAAACTGCCCCCAGGGCCAATGGCAGGTTCCTATGGCAGGCGCTGGGTGACCCACAGCAAGCACAGGTCAGGGACAAGCTTGCCTAGGGCTATGCTTTCCACCATTTCAGGAGCCACTGTTGAAACTAGAGCCCCCCCTTTTTTTTTCTCCTTCAAATTGTTTTGCAGTCAAAGACATGGTCTTTCCTTTAGGAAAGAATTTTTGCCAAAAAGCAAGGAAGAAAAATCTAAATTCCCCATCAGAATACACCTACCTTTCATTGAAATCCATTATTCAGGTCTTTCTCCCTCTTCTCTGCTTTAGTCTTTGCTCTCTTACACATTTCTGCCATTGTATCCAATAGAAATATAGTGGGAGAGTCTTCTGTAGCAGCTTTATTTTCATTTGGCAACCATGCTCTTTTCTGAAAAAAAATGAAGTTTCAAATGTTACAGAATGACAAGATTGAGGTGGGGAGAATAAACCACTGGAATTGTTTATTGTGTTCGTTTCTTGAGTTTGATACCAAGCTGGGTTGCTTACCTGCATTTTCCTTCTGACGGGTAACACTCTTGTCCTGCTAATCACCAGTTGTTTTAAAACTATGATTAATAGTTGTAAAATATAGAATAATAGAATTAATAGAATATATTTCTAATGTTCTTATAGTAGCAAGCAGAGGAACCTGTTCACTTAGGCTGAGCTTCCACAAAACAGAAAGCCCAAGGTGTGTGGCTACAATTGCCATGAAACCCTGGTTAGCCTTACTTAGCCTTACTGGGAGGTGCCCCTGCCCCCTTCATTAGCACAGGGTGGCTCTCCTAACGCACACGAACTGCTGTGGAGCTTAGCCTGGGAGCCAGTAATCCAGGCAAAAGATAGTATTTCTAGTTAAGCACAGTGTCAAATGGGCTTGTGCAATCCAGTCCCAAAATCCTGTTAAAACCAAGACATTAACAGGATTTTAAAAACAATAAATGAATATTTTAAACCACATAAATTTTAACAACAGTTCAAGCAGATCTAGTTAAAGCTGTTCAACTAAACAAAGGTAAGATGGGTATAATCTTTTCCATTTCAAAGTAAAGTCTGAAACTAATTGGGCTTTGCAGGAAACTCCACCTACAAGAAAATTATTTCACGGTTCTTTATTATACAGATGCAATTCTTAGGCAGGCCTGGTGCTGAAAAACAGTAAAGAATAGATGCTCGATTCAGTGAACACTGATTTTATTTCAGAATACCTACGTTTCTGTATGGCACCTCAAGCTAAGGAAGCAGCAGCATTGCTAGTGCAGTGTGCTCGCTGGGACACTCCGGGAGAGAAAGAGCAGCTGCGCCTGGAGCCTTCAGCATCCTATTGCAGGGGGTGGTCCTGCCTCACAGGCAAGGACCAAAGCAGCCCACGGCTATAAACTTGCCCCTTTGGAACAGAAAATAATGCCGCCCTTTTTCACAGACTTCAGGAAACTTCACCAGCACTACAGAAGCTTTAAAGTTTTCCTTTAGGAAAAGCTCCTCTAAACTGAGGAAGCCTAATTATGAGAACTGCAGTCTGCTACACAGAGCTCTTGTACCCAGAAATGATGTGAGGGCCAATTGCCAGGACTAAACACTTAACGCATCAACAGGTGTTACATGTTATGCATCAATGAGGTGTACATCACTGAAACATAAAGACCCAGCAAGCCAGCAGCACAGCTATCAACCAGAACAACACAGCCATAAAATCCTAATTAGCCTCATACACTTGTTATGGACATTTTTATTTATTGACATGGTCAAATTAACAGGCAGCAGCATTTTATTTTAATGATAGCCTTGAAATCAGCCCAGGAAGAAAGTTAGCATTAATGTTCAGATACCGCATACCATCCACATTTAGCCACATGAATGTATATTTTAAAATAATAATTAAATATTGTCACTCTAATTAAGTTACCTCGAGCAGGTGAGAGAAAGCAAGTTTTTAATCAATGCATATCTTGTTTGTTCTATTCCCAAGCTGCACAGAAAAACTACACAGCAGCAGAAACTCAGCAAGCTTCATCGTTCTAAGTGTGCACAGCCACAGGCCTGATCCCCGCCTGCTGGAAGGAGCAAATTCAGGCAAGCGGGAGTGAGAGTGCCAGGAATAAATAGCCTTTATCTCAACACTGCTAGCCAGGGGGGTATCTGAAAAGTGCCCAGAAGTTTGTGAACAAGATTGGTTGCCCCCAGAAGAACAGTATACTTATTTATATACTTCCAAAAAGCAGGTGCTTTACTGAATGGTAAGCTGTGGCTATAAAGATTTGTGTTCGTCACCACAGAGTGGCAGATTCCTGTAAAGCAGACAAGATGCAGTGGCCATTAAATACTGGTGCTAGCTCGGCCATGCAACAGTTTACAAAGCAGGAGGGAATATCTCGGTGTATTTATTACTGCAGTGAGGAATTTAGACGCTCAGCCTAATCGCCCCTTGAGACAGGTAAAGAGAAAGGAACTGGGCAGCAATATGGTTATCGACTGGGTTAGGGAAAGCACACAGAGCAAAGGAGGATGAAGAACATTTTACAAGGTATTTTAATTAAGTTTACATTTCACTGAAGACAGAAGTTTTTGGAAATGAGGCACTTTTGGAAATTAAATTATTGCTTCATGCATTTAAAATGTACTCAGTATAGGTGCCTTCACAAACCAGATTCCCCATTTTAAAACTTCTGATTAATCCACCTTAAACAAGACTATTCCAGCAATTGCAAAGGAAAACTGGGAAATGATCTGTGTGTAATAGCTGAACCAAGCAAATTGCATATTTTGCATGAATTACTATAATGTGCTCTGCTTGTTGGTAATTTCTGTTGTATACAAAGGATCACAGTTACAAAAAAGTACCAACATCCCACATTCAAAAGTGATCCAGGAATCACTAATTTCATGGTCCAAAATGCTGAGACACTTAAAAAATACAGCTTGAAATCATCGTTCACTTCATCATGCTAGAAAGTTTTACACTAAATCCTGTTCCATGGCATAGATGTGGGCTGAAAATTGGAGAAAGAGAAAAGCACTTTTAGAGGTTCCTTGGTTGTTTTGACTTGGCACTTACACATTTGTCACATTTGTGTGCAGATAAACCCACCTGCATCTATTTAAAAAAACCAAACAAAACAGCAAAAGAACCAGAAAATCGATTTTCACTTCAATTTTCACTGAAAGATTTTGGGGTTTGCGTGAAGAGCAGGCCTGTAAGCTTACCTGAAAAAAAGTTTCGCACAGCATTTTTAATTAAATAAAAAAAGAAAAAGAAAAGGTTGTCAACGACACACAGTCAGATGGGAGAAGGATCTGATTTCTGCCTATGAGGGAGAAAGGTGAGGGCAGGCAGGGTATCTTGGGCTGCAACCGCAGGTGTGGGACAGGGCAAGGGCAGGCAGCGCAGCAGCCCGTAGTTCCCAGCCGCCGTCCCAGCCTCTGGGGGGCCTCTGAGAGGGGCTGAATTCCCATCCCCAGGGCACCTCCCTGTCCTGGCCAAGTCAGGATACATTTTTATATTTCCTCAAGTGATAGCAATATCAGGGGGAAGGCAGTTTCCAGTATTTGTCATTATTATAGGTTATATATACAGGAAGAAAGTTAATTAAGCTTTAAAAAATCCATCACACATCAATGGGTGCATTTTAATGAGTACAAAAAGTTGAGGTGTTTACTGCCAATTAAAGTGGTTTTTAAATAAGCATTAATTAACACAGAAATTCAGAAGAAAGTTATACCTTGTCAAAGAAAGGCCAGTGCAGGCTATGCCCACTTCTGCTCCCATTCATACTCAGATAGTAATTACCACCAACCCTATATTTTCCATAATAATGAGAAGAGGCTGTCATGGCTGTCAAACAAAAACAAAACAAAACAAAAAAGGTAGTGCACAAAAATATCCTCAAACTGAAGTAAACTTTTTTTTAGAGCCGAAGCCACCGGAGACGGCAGCATGGAGCAAGGCAGCAAGCGGGGCAGTCAGACAGCTGTGCCGTGGGCAGCTGCCCACACGTGGCCCTTTCCCGGGAAGCAGAGACTTTGCCGCACGGGGGATGCCTCCCCAGATGGCCGCTGTCTGGTTGAAGAAAGACCAAGGAACAAGCAGGTTCACCCCTAGCGCTTCACCTCATGGAGGAGCTGGTTGCCCTGTGAAAGCCAAAGGAGTTGTTTTTTAACACAAGCAAGCGCTGACAGACTCACTCCCAGCTTCCCGAAGTCAGGTCAAAGCAATCACTGAAAGTAAGTTCAGTTTGCATAGGTACTTACAGCTGGTGCAACTGGTGACATGGAAAGCGGCATGGGCATCACTTCTCCCTTCACTAAGGTTTTCTTAATATTCTTTCTTAATAATTGTCGTGAGTTTCAGCTCTACTTCAACTAGTGTCAGTCCCTGAGTGGAAGCAAATTGTTAATCAGGCATATGTTTACATATCTTAGGAAAACCTTCCCTCCCCCAAAGTACATCTTAAGTGCCAAAGAAGGTTTTTAAGCTGCCTTATTGAGAATGGTTTCTCTCCTCAGCTCCCCAGCAGTGGAGAGACAAGAACCGCACTGCGTTTTCAGCCAACAGCAGAGGAAGATCCCATTCCCAGTACCCTAAAAAGTTTTAGACAAATCTTCAGTGTAGTGTTTTTAAAGTTAATTTAAAAAAAAACACAGAAAAGAAGGATGTAGATATGCACAGACTCCCGTTCATCGTGTCCCTGTCCCTTGGCAGGTAGCTCGTGTGAGTTGTGTCACTCAGACAGCGCACAGCCTCTCTATAGAATACATAGCTTGTGTCTATCAGGGAGTATCTGGTGCCTTTTTCCTATTGCATGTCCTCAGGCAATATCTGCAGTGAAATAAAAGGAGAACATTAAAGCCCATGGAACTTGTGTTGAACTGAGCTGGACAGGGCTTCAGATCCTGCAGTAATCTTTCTAACATATCAGATGGGGCTAAAGAGGAATATTTTATTGCTAGAAATAGTTTAGTGATTACTTCAGAGAAAGGACGGACGTAACACAAAAGAGTTTCCAAGTACCGACAGGAAGGAGTGTTGCTCATGCAAAATTCCACATTAGGCGCTACAATAATAACAAAAAACCCACCGGCCCTTGTGATGTCTGAACTCCCCGACACTGATATATGGAGAGGGGAACAGAGGAGGAAAAAGACAGAGAGAGCAAAGCAAATACACTGGGATGCTTACGAGCAGAATACAGGAGCCAAGTGTCACAAGTTGACCCTTTGTGTTTGCAATGAAATTTGACCACTCCAGGCAAAATTCCTTTAGTGGTTTATACCTGGTTTGATTTTTGTTGATAATGGCTATTTCTCACAGCATTGTGACATTTAATGCTGTTTAATCAAGACTTCAGAGAAGGAGTTACAATTTTAATTAGTAAAAAATCCATTGTAACACATTTATGTTTTCCTTAGATGGATCTGACCCAGCTCTGATTAAGGGCTGTAATAAATAAGCATTGTGCATACAGACACACAGCAGGAATACAGCTTGCTTCGTAATAAATGAGCTGCGCGCATCCAAGGAAAACGCTCACTCCTCGATGAGTGCAGAAGAGCGCTGTCGCGCCCCATGCTAGAAAACCTCTCAGACTTCCTGAGAGCAGAGGTGCACGTGGCGGCAATCTCAGTGGCCTCCCCAGGGTGCTTGTGGTTGTGGTCACCCACTGCTTAGGGTAGATCTGCTGTACATCATCCTCTGAGACTCCCACCGCAGGGACACCTGGACACCAGCACATTCAGGTTTCTCCTCATTCAGGAACAAGGAAAACAAGTGAGAAAATTCTGTGGATGTAAGTCATCTACACCTTTCTTACTAGGGCGAGCATGGCACTGGATTGGGAAGCATCTGGTAAATATCAAGCACCTAAAGGAAAGATTGAAATGCTCAATGTCAGCTGATCAATAGTACCAAAAGCTGTGACTTCAGCCCTGTTTTTTCAGGCCCTCTGATGTGAGGCTATTTGAACTGCCAGTTCTCTGAGGCTGGGGATGCTCCTTCCTTCAGGCTTGCGCATGGGTTGTACAAGACCACAACATAAAGACAAAATAGTGGTGTATCTCTGAACTCAGAACAGGATTCACCTTGTGGCTTGGTGTCCTTCTCCAGCAAGTCCATTTCACACATGGTTGGGATGGGGACTATACCAGCCCCACTACTGGCAAGAATCATTGGTGCTTTGGTTTTTATACCAAAAAAAGTTAGCCTACAGCCAAACATCTATGTTCAAACATTTTAAAAAAACAGTGGGGACAGCAGCCATATTACCAACAGCAGGGTTGAAAGGTGGAAACCTGAAGAAACCTGACTTGCTTTCAGCCATCTTCTGGAAGCTCTACTGACTCTGCTCTGAAGGTGGACTCCAAATTCAACTGACCATGCCAGGTCTCTGCAGTTACTTTTCCTCAATCCCCCCAAAAAGCTAACTTGTCTGTTGGTCTTTGTGGCTGCCATGCACTTAAGAATTATTTAAGTGGCCAACTGAGCTATTTTATTAATTATATGGAAAGATAGGTTGTTATTCCTCTTATCATCATAGAATGATTGGGGTTGGAAAGGACCTTTAAGATCATCCAGTTCCAACCCCCAGCCATGGGCAGGGACACCTTCCACCAGACCAGGTTGCTCGAAGCCCCATCCAACCTGGCCTTGAACAATTCCAGGGATGGGGCATCCACAGCCTCTCTGGGCAACCTGTCCCAGTGCCTCACACTAAAGAGGTTCTTCCTTACATCTAATCTAAATCTACCCTCTTTCAGTTTAAAGCCATCACCCCTTCTCCTATCACTACACACCCTTGTAAAAAGTCCCTCCAGCTTTCTTGTAGGCCCCCTTTAGGTACTGGAAGGCTGCTATAAGGTCTTGCTGGAGCCTTCTCTCCTCCAGGCTGAACAACCCCAACTCTCTCAGCCTGCCCTCACAGGAGAGGTGCTCCAGCCCTCTGATCATCTTTGCTGCCCTCCCCTGGACTCGCTCCAGGAGGCCCACGTCCTTCTTATGTTGGAGGCCCCAGAGTTGAATGCAGAAATGATGAAAGACCAAGGAAAGTTTTTGTTTAAAAAGACCTCTAGCTGAAGGTCGGCTTATGCCCTGAGCCAAAAGAGTTTGTATTACTTCCAAAGCTCCTAATTATGTTCAGGGTGTTGGGGTTTTTTTTAGTATTTCTCATTCACCTGGAAATATTAGCATTAGCCACATAAACTTGTACAGCTCTTGGGCCTCAACATACAAGCTATGGGGATGTACTAAAAAGAAGGGAACATGCTTTTAAAATCGTTGAATGGAATGAAAGCCAAAATTGCTGCAGCAAATCACCTTTCTGGTGGCTAGGAGGCAAGTCAGAACCAAGTCCCCTTGGAAAAAGACTGAAAAATAACTGAGAATCAAAATGGCTGTCACTGAATGATAAAAACAACATTCAATAAACTACTTGGTTAGTAATGGGAAAACCTCCAAGAAGCATACCTACAGAGAGAGGAGGAGGAGGTAATTCCCATGGAAGTCATGTAGGAGCTGTCCAGGCTCCTAAGGCTTTGAGTGAGTCTGCCTGGCCTGGTCAATAGGCAAAGCTGTGCCATCCCCTTAAGACTGTATACTTACACATAAACATACAGCGACCAATCTCTCTAAAACCCAATTTGACAGTTTTAAGTTTTTGTCTGACTAAACAATAGGTTCCATTTCAGTGAGGCCTTCTCTCTTGGTCGCCCCTCAATAATATTAGAAAATTAGATTAGAAAATTACTCACACACCAGAAACATTCCGAGAGGACCACAGAGAAATCACACTGTAAAAAGGGTCCAAAGAAAGTCTCAAAAGACATCTTTTTTTTTTCCCATTGGCTGTGTGGCAGGAGCCCTGACTTACACCATTCTCTCCCTATTTAAGTGACAAAGGTCAACTCAAAATTTCCCAAACGGAAACAAATCTTTAATTTTAGATACTACATTTCCAGAGATGAGGCCAACAATGTGACAAGATAGTATGCTGGTATGAAGGCGGATATTATTGTGAAATGGGGGGGGAGGTCAAAAAGCCACCCCCTGAGCTACAGACTGGAGGCTACCGGTAGCACAGGTTCCATAACCCCATGCCAGAAAAGCCAAACCAAAACACACATCCTCACATGCCTCTGCGCACGTGCTGCAAACCAAGGCGTGGGACTCCTAAAGGGGCTGTGCCGGTGCTGGTGGCATATCGCAGACAGGACCTAAGCTCTGCCAAGAGATCTGCTACCTGTATTGTAAAGCCAGCTTGCCAGACTTTTTATTTGAAAACCAAAAATTACACCTTTTTTAGAGAAAAAAAAAAAACAAACAACAACTGAGTTAACCAAAATAAAAAAATAGAGTACTATATTTCTAAGAGGGTCTGAATAAAAAGACACCCGGAAAACCTCACATGAAACAGTTCTGAGCATTTACAGATTTCTCGTGCATCGTATTGTAAAACAGTAGCTTGTTCTTTTCAGAGCTGCAGAGGTAAGGGCACACAAATGATTAAACAAGCAGGTTTAACTATCTTGCACTGATGAGGAATTTGTCAACATGGGCTCAGTATTTATGCGGATCTGCAGCAAATACTGTACGACTGCAGGAGTCAAACAGCTGTCTGTCAATAAAGCTATTCTCCTCACTGGAACATAATAGCACAGGCTCAACATGACCCTCAGAGGCCTCTTTAAGCTGCCTGGCTGTCTCCTCCTTCCCCATCCCTCCAGAGTCCTTCACCAGCAAGCTCTGAATTAAAAGGGAGGGGAAAAAAAAACCCCAAACCACGTATTAGAATCTTTTCTATCCATCTTAATATTAAAAGTGACTTAACCCTGGGCAAGTCTGTCTATACAGGCGAGCCTGAGCTAAAGCAAAGTTAGGGAAAGACAGCTTTGATTCACGGCACGTGAAAGGCTACCGACAATCCCTTTTAATAGAGCTTGCAACATTAATGTAGCCAGAGCCACATGCGACACCCATTAGGGCCAGGGAGAGCTCCCACACATATATTTCAAGGAAGCAGTAGATTCCTCGGTCCCAGAAGCTGTCTTCATTACAAAAGTCTAATATATCAGAAGAGAGAGAAAAGCTCGGCTTTTAGAATGCATTTTTTATTATTCAGCCTTCAGTGGAAATGTCACCTTTCTAAAGCAAGCTGTTATCATGTGTTTCCCATGCCAAACACATGGCCTCTAAGGAGAGGGTTTTATCTCTACATTTTTAGTGATTTGTATTTCTCTTTCAAGGAGCTCCATGCCTTAAGGCACCCGAAATGCTCACAGCACAAGAAGGTAAGGTTACATGAGATGCTGCCGAAGAGGACAAAAAAAAAAACAGGGCCAGGAGTCAGCGCAGCTTCCGACAGCAGCCGCCCTACCCAGTAATGCGCCTCCTTTAGTAGATTTAATTATTATCTGTTTCCTTGGTTGGGACCATATTCTCAAAGAAGCAGGGCGCCCATCAAGCGCCGCCGCCGCATGACAGGCAGCGGCACAGCCAGCACCACTGCCCCGGCGCCTGCCAACCAGCCAGATGCTGCCACATATTGGCATCTGGGGCCTGGAAAAGCAACTGCGGTCTCCGTTTGGCGGCGGATCCTGACCCCGACAACTGAAGGAGACAAAAGGAGGATAGATGGGAGAGGGGGGTGGAAATCTCTCCTGACAATTTCACTGGTAAAGATTTAGACAAAACCCTATTGTTTAACTGCTTTCCAAATGAATAATTTGGGGGGGTGGGGGGGGAACCACACCCGACACGTTCTAAACGCTGTCAGAGTCCAGGGTGCAAGGACAAGGGATTATTTATGAAAAGAAATAATGAGGAAACCAGATGCCTGCCTTTCTCAGCCCTCTGCGCTAACAGTCACCCTAACAGGGCATGTGCAGCGCTGCTCATCAAAGACTTCTCAGCCTTAAAACGCAGGGCAGCCGCTAACTAACTCTTCCCATCTCTGCCACTTAGCAAAATGCCCTCCCTGTTTTACAGGGAGGCTAATGCAGTCAATCAGCAGCACAGCAAAGGCTGAGGGAGAACAGTTGCAGACCTCGCCCCAGCCAGGGACAGTAACTGGATAGCCATGTTAACTGCACCCACCAGAATAGCAAATAAATGGAGGGGGGAGCTTATTTCTCTAACACTGAGGCCGGAACTACATGGGTGTGCTTAAAGTAGAAAAGCAACTAAGCTCCCTATACCTGTTTTCGTGAAATTGACTGTTTTCCGTAATTGAAGGGTAAGCTCCTGACCCCAGAAAAGTCAATGGGAAAACTCCCAGTGATGTTAATGGGGCTGGGACTTCACACTGTGCGCTTACTTTACCCTAGAAAGCCAATTAGCTCAGGACTCTCTGCAGCATCACAGAGCACCTGCCAAGGTGCCCACAAGGAGCCGGAGCAGCCAAGGTCCTTCTCGTGGGAACTCACCTCTTGCTTCACCTTATTGGGTCTCAGCTTTGCTGGGCCTGGCAGGACACCATGAGAGACCAGGGGCTGGTTGCGGAGGTCTTCTCTGAGGTCAAAGCAGGCACGAGGCTGGAAAGGAAGTAGCCCAAGGAGGCAAAGTAGTGGGGAAGGATGTAAAAAAAAAAAATATTAAAAATCTGGCAAAAGGATATATGCTGTTTGGCTCATGGTCCACACTGCTGAAGTAGCTCTTCTCCATGCCTGGTTCGTAAAGGAAGATTATGAGCTGGCAAATGTCAGACCACAGTGCGCAAGCAAGACCGCAAGTGGAGCGTAGCTAGCCAGCACCATGCTCTAAATCATGGAGCAGCACTGGGCCCTCTCATATGGAGGCTCCTTCCTCGTTATTCCACCACTGCACGAGGTACCATAAAATTCTCGTTACTCGCACGCTGCTGGCGTAAGCAATTTCCTAAAGCTTTTACAACCCCCGCATTTTCATTTTGTGGGAGTAATCCTCTCTCTCTTTGTTTTCATTGGTACATGGGGATACCAGCTGCATCTAATAATCCACTCCTGAGTCCCAGCCTTTTGGGGTGACATTTCAGAACCAAAGGCACAGAAAGGGCAAGAAAATCTGTGACCGGGGCTGAAGGATGTAAAGCAGGACATGGATGGAGACAGCTGGGTAAACCAGGAAAATATCCCGGGGATAAATGGCTCAGCTCATGGAACGGGATGGGAGAAACCGGTAGAGGTGAGGTTGTACCGAGACGAAACAGCTCTGTCTCCAAGGCAAAGGAAAATGAGGTTAGCAAGGCTTTGCCGAGGAGGACCACTGACCCCCGCAACATCTGCTCTTTCCCCGGCTGGCCCGTCTTTATCCAGCTCCACCACTTGCCAATTGGCTCGTCTAGCTTATTACCCCCAGAAGGACTTTTCCCAAACTTGCCAACCTTAGGATCTCAGCAGCGAAGCATCAAGGCAACCACCCACAGCCTTCCCAAGAGGACGCTAATTCCCCGCTGCCCAGCGTTGCACACTTCCCCAGCCCTCCTGCCCGTCACGGTGCCACTGCAGCCCTCCAGCAGCAGCTCTAATCCTTCCTGATGGGTCCCTGGGCCAAGAAGATGAAGACAGAGCTGCCTTTGGAGAAGGACAGTCTCTGGTCTGCCAAGAGGCAGTGAGGTCCTGTTGTGGCAGCGCGTTAAGCTGTCACCCGCTGCCGGGAGTCTGGAGCATCCTCTGCTGTGCCCCGATTAGCCGCCTCTGCCCGGCAGCAGGGGCGCAGGAGATTTCGCCGCACAGCACTAGCAGGAGGTGGGACCGCTTCCACCCCTTTGCCACCCAGAAGTTGGGATTTTCTTGAGGACCTCTCACCCTCGGGCCAGTGCTCCCCGGCTCTGCTCCTGCAGATGGCTCAGGCAGCAACCAGCCCTCCACCGGCCCCCCGGCGCAGGAGACGGCCGTGTGCTGCCAGTCTAAACCGCTGCTGCCAGCAGCAGCTGCTCTGCACCTTTTAAGCAAGTCCTGTTCCCCCTCCGGGAGTTGGCTCTGCCACCCCTTCCCAAACTGCAGCTGAAGCCGCAGAAGGCACCCTGTCCCGGGGGCTGCCTGGGCCCCTGACGCACGCCACGTGCCTCCACTGCGGCTGCCAGCGTCCCTGCTGCTGCTCAGCCAAGTCCCTCGCTCCCCCGTCTCGCCCCCTCCACCCACACACGTTCCCGTAAGCAGGAGTTGCGCCCCAGCCTCGTGCCTCTGCCGAGGGACTCGTCCTCCCGCAGCACCGCGGTGTGACGCCCTCACGGGGTCCAGCCCTGGAGGCGAGATCATACAGAAAGCCCTCAGGCGCTCAGGGTGGCCAAAGACCCAGGCCTGGTCTCGTCCTAGCTACGCCCCAGCCTGCTGTTTGTGGGTGGGCACGCGCTAACCGACGACGACCGTTAACATACACGGTGCCACGTACCGCTGCAGGGCGAGGGCCCGCGGGAGGCCCTGCCCACAGCACGCAGGAGGCTTTCGGCAGAAGCATGGCAGAAGGAAATGAGGCACTGGTCACGCGAAGGGCCGCTCCAGCGGCATGGCATCTCCGACTGTACCCTAAGGACGCAGGCAGGCCTGAGGTAACGAGCTGCTGAGGCAAGGGAAAGGGCAGCATTTAACAGGCCACCGCTGCAGAGCGACACAGAAATCCTGTCCACGCAACTTCTTAGACTCCGCAAAAAGCTGTGGGGCTCCGATTTGAAAGCTATGTGCGGCTCAGAAGACACACAGAGCTGAGGGCCAGCCGCAGGAGGTGCTCCTCAGCCGCAGATGCTGCTGACTGGAAGAGGACTTTGGGGTGCTTAGCCACGGACAGACGGGACTGCAGGCTGGCTCACCGGCATGTGCTGGGACCCGGCTAAAGGTCCCCTCATACAGAGTGCAGGGCCCTGCAGCAGCCGGGAACCACAGAGTTCAGCTCACAGTAAAGCCCACGCAGAAAGCACAAACCTGAAGAAATCAACAAATCTACTTTTTCATTTTATTGCTAAAATCCCTACCATAAATCTCACCAGAGAGGAAGTTTCTGTTTCTCCAGCTTCCTACTCAGTGTCCTTGAGAAAACAAATGACACCACACTAAAAAAAAAAAAAAAAATCCCGCGGTGGTTTACTTCGCACTTCCCTGTACCTTGTTATATGCTGAGTGCTTCATTTAGAGAAGGCTGACCTCCCCAGCCTTCTTCATCCCAGTGCCCTTCGCTGCGGGGACACACCAAGGAACAGGTTTAGCACTGGAGAGAGGAGCCGGGTGGATGTTCTGGCACAGGTAACCCTGCCGACTCAGCATCCCAAAGGTGCGCGGAGAGTCAGCATGACAGTAGTGACTGCTGTCTGAGAGGTGATTTTCACAGGAGATATAGAAGCTGTGCTACAAGCACAGAAGCTGTGAATACAGCCATTAAAAGCGAACAAAGTTATGCCCCTTGTATTTCATGAGATGCAATTTCTTCTGTAGGTCTGGCAGGGGCCCTGGCTCACCTCACAGCAATTCTACCCAGTGCAAGCCTTCAAACATTTTGTCTCCCAGTTTCTCTTAGTAGGACACAAAAAATGTTACGAGTGTGGTTCAACAGGGTGCAATGAATTACCCCTTTGAGATGTCTTAAGTGTGTTATTTGCCTTACCTGAACACCCAAAGGAGAATAGGAAAATCTATAGGTTTATTTTACTGTGTTTTACATAGACTCTCACTGATTTCTGTGAACAAAACGGCACTGATTTGTTTTGCTATCAGCCATTAGGTATAACAGAAGGAAGGTGGAATGGACTACTTAAGTCAGCAAAAGAGAGATGTGCACCACAGGGCTTCATAAGCAGTGCCAAACAGAAGATCTCTAGAACACTTCAAGTCACAAAAGCCAAGGACAAGAAGCATTGATTAGGTAGGAAGGATTGTCCTCAAGAACTAAATGCAAAGTTCAGAAACCCAAGATCTGAATTAGGCTTGAAATGTTTTGTTTATTAAAGGAATACATGTAAACACCAATACAACGTAATACATGTTAAAGGAAGGAAAAAAAAAAAAGATAGAAGCAGGATTGTTTTTGTGCAGTTAATTCCAGACTGTGCTTCCTTTAGCAAAACCGTTTTCTGAGTCAGTGGTAAGGTTACAAACACCTATAGAATCTCAAAGTCTCATTTCTGGCAAGACATCTTGCCAAGTGCCCCATTCCTTCTAGTCTCCATGATCTAGATTTCCTCACTACTAACATACTTGAAAAAGGAATATTTCTGTGTCATTAACTAAACCAAATGTTTGCAGTGAGAGTGACTGGTCATCTGGTTCCTGCTAGAACAGCGTTTTCCTTCTGCTGCTCACAGAAACCAGCTTGTGCTCCTGTGCTCTTGTATCCTGCCTCTACTTGCAACCGGCACACGGGCACAACCTGAACAAGAGAGCATTTTAAAGTAACATGGAAAATATTTTTTTTACAGTTATCACCAGGCAAATGCAAGGGGACAGATCAACGTGGGCAACGACATTATCTCGTGGTTGGGCTAGCGAGCCCCAGGGATGGAGTCAGGTGGCCGAGGGAAGGGAGTCTTCCCTTGAGCAACGAGCCCCCTCTCGAAAGTCACAGCCAGGGCAGTGCTGGAAGGAAGCTCTGGATCAGCTCGGTCTCCGCATTAGAGATTTCCGACCCGCTCGGCACAGGAAGTTGTTCCTGTGGCTCACCTGAGGGAGTTCCTGTTATGAAGCCAGAGGGTGGTAGGTTGAAACACGGTTTCTGAGAGTGATGTAATCTTGGACAGCACTCCATAGGCAGTGATACTAGTGACCTGGTTACAACCTGCGGTGTTGTTACAGCCCCTCTGCTGGCCTGGTGATCACAAGAAAGGGAAGAAAGAAAAAAAGAGGGGAGTGGAATAATTTAAAAAGGAAAAAAAAGTTTCCAGATTTCCTTTGTTTAAGTGAAGCATTTTCCTTTTCCACTTTATTTGAATACACCGACCTGGTGTCTAACAGATGGAGACTGTGCAGATGCACTTTTGGGAGTGCCCATAAAATACACTGCTAAAATACAAATGGAGGGATACTTTTTTTTTTTTTTGAGTTGTAAATTCAATAATCATTGCTGTCACCTCACTTTCCCAAAGGAATTTGCCCTTTGTTCTCCGGATAAAGCTGGGGAGAGGAAGAAAAAGGAACACACAAAAAAAAATAATAGCGAGAGCGAAGTGAACATTTAGGAAAAACCCCACAGATCCATAATCTGTAAAAGCATCGCAGCGTACAGCGTTTGTACATCAGGAACCCATACAAGCATGGCTGCTTAGCACCAACAGCAACGCACAGCAAAATATTCTGCATGTCTTGTATTCTTCTCCCATTCTCCAGACCTTTCTAACAAACAAACAGGTCAGCTAATTGGCTCATGCCCAAGTCTTACCCACTAGGGTTTGCTCAGAGATGTCACTTAGTCATTTGGCATGAGCAAATCCCATGCTTCTTCCTGTTCAAGCAGCCGAGTGGGTGAAGGCTTTCTTTGATTTATTAAGACTATTAACAAACAGGAGAGTTCAGAAGCTTCCTCAAGCAGAAGAGCACGAGCAGAAAGGTTTTTTCCTGAAGTAGCAGCTAAAAATAGGACACTTGGAGGAAGCAAAGTTCATTAAGTGATAAAGTGGTGGCTGCAGTGATGAGAAGATTTTTTCCTTTTTTAATCTATACATTTATTTAGCATTATGTATTCTTGCTCCTTATTAGAGTGCTAAAGAAGTGTTTATCCAGCTGAGGAAAAGAAGATTTCCCTTTCTGTAGTGACTTTAACATGTAGCTCATCAAATACAACAGAGTCTAGTTTTAAACAGACATTGCCAGCCAACAAAGTACAACATTTGACAGTATTATTTGCCTTTTATATGCTCTTTCCACAGTGGGAAATGATATGCCATTTTCAAGACACATTCCACAGTATTATGCAACAGCTTTCTTAATTTTTAATGTATATATTATTTTTAACATGTCAACTTTTGCATAAAGCATTTTAGTATTTTATTCAGCATATACCATTAATAAATTATTTGCTCCTTCCTCCCCCCGCTCCCCCAGAGCTGCACTTAGCATAGGAAAATGGTCTACTGACACTATAAAAGATACTTTCAACTGGCACAGTCTATAGACACTTCCATCATCAGACAAAGCACCAGGAGCACATTCCTGTTTCTACTTAGTCGACAAGCTGGCAGTGCTAAACATGCTGTCCAGGAGTTTCATCACAAACCACCCTTTGGTGAAAAGACTTACACACACATAGCAGCCAGTTGCAGTAAAAATAAGCTAGCACCCTGTACAACCAGTGATTCTTGTTAAAAGTGTTCACTTTTGGCCTGATTGCTCCAGCATCCTTTAGTCATCACATCCAAATGGTTTGGGACATCAAAAGGAAGCAAGTCAGGGTGCTTCTGTGCCAGAGAAACTTGTCCACTTGACCTGAGTTTGTTCAGAGGGCATGCATCTCTCATCTCAGCAGATCTGCCCATTCTATAAGGGCAAAAAATGGATGAGATTTGATGTCTTCAACACCAGCAACGCCAGCACCAAGACGCTCCGCGGGATTAAACTGCAAAAGCTTGATATAAAAGGAAAAATATATATATATATATATGATTCAGTGAGTAAGAACAAAAACAACTGCTTAAAAGTTCCAAAAAGGTCTAAGGTAAAGGACATCCTACCGTTTTCCTGCTCTATGAATTACTTTCAAGAGTGCAAAAGCATACTTGAAATTCCTAAAATCCAGTAAATGGAAGAAGACTCTCCTTTCCTTGAGTCTCAGTATTACAGTCTTCAGAGACTACTGATCACAGCATGCAATTCCCTGAAGCACTGCACATTGGGACTTCATTTTAAGTGTAACCTCATTTTAAAAAAAAAAAAGAGCAGCAGCCAGAGCCTGCATCGGTAGAACTCTGGACACTGCATTTGCTTCATGTTAACCTTTGCTCACACCACTGCGTTATGGCTACACTGGGGACAGTGGTCTGTAACTTTCTCTTTCATAAATTGTGAGTTGGTCCTAAAATACCAGTACATTACAGCCAGTTCTCTATTTTAAAAAAAAAAAAAAAAAGTTTTAAAGAGTCCTACAAATGGACTAAAATTGAAAAATCAAAATCCCAGTGAAAAACAAAACAGTGCAGCAATGGCTTCATGGAAATTTCCTAAAATTCAGCACTTCATTTGCTTTTTAGTTGTACATCACATGCTGAATTCATGTGAAAAGGAAATCACAATATTTACATCTGTTTAAAGATACCAATCCATATAAAAGGAAATGCAAAGGTAATACTCCAAAGAGACTAATAAAGACACACAAAAATATTTTGCAGGTTTAGAGAACTGTTTATACTCTAGTCAATTACAGCCAGTACAAAGGCATGATTTCTTTCTTGCTTTTTCTGCAACAGCTAATAGGATAACTTCTCCCAGTTGTCACTTGGAACAATGTGCATTCATATCTTAATGCACTCAACATCTAAGTGAGTCTACATGCATAAACATAGGAATTTACACATTTTAAGATGGCTCTGCTATTTGCAGTCATAATGTCACATAGTAAAGGTAGCTCAGTGACAGTGAATAGTGCTGCTCTGGTATCTTCTACAAGCCAGCAGAAACAGATGCAGCCAGGGTGTCTCTGCCTTCTGTTGAAATACAACCAGCACCAGTAGGGGGAAAGGAAGCATGGACACTTATTTTCTGGAGTTTGTCCTTCCTGAAGAACTTTAACCTTAGAAAGCAGATGCAACAAAAACTGCAATAGATACCTATTGAAAAGCCATGTTGCATATTTTGTTGGTAGTAAAGCCTGGAGGTGCCTGAAAAAAATACTGGGTGCAAAATACCGAACCAACATAAAAACAACAACTTCATCTTTCATGAGAAACAAACAGATCTCTGTTTTCTTAGAAGCTGGCTAAATGAAGGAGGTGTTTACAACGAAATCACCTGCACTGGAAGCCACAGCAGGAGACAACGTCTGACACAGTTTTCTGTATAGCTGAACATTGATCACAGTTATTCTGTGATGCTTTGACCTGTTTACCCTTGGCAGTGGGGGGAAGGAAAGTCGCAATGACAAATTGCTATCCATGCCAAGAGAGCTTTCTTCCTTTTCCTGACAAGGCTTCCTCAACAATGAATGGCAGCTTCCTTGGATAGTCACACAACAAAAATGTGATTTACTAGCTCATATAGCCAAACCTCCAGCAGATAAGTCACCACCCTACACTAGAAGGCTTAATGGAACAGGCACTGGGGTGACTGTTCTCTGAACAGATATGGCCTTGTAATATATCTGTGAGTGGCAGAGATATATTTGGCACTTAAACCACAAGTGGCAAAAGAGCCACTCTTTGGCATATTTAAAAATAGGCAATACGTTAGTCTGCAGTGAAGAACAATCCTACATTGGCAGGGAGAAGTGGACTGGATGACTTCATTTGTCTTCACTTCTAGTCTTAATGGGAGGAATTCCTTTCATCAAGTGTGGTTTTGCTTTCCCTTAGCCATTTGAGTCCTGTAGCACCTGTGGGTGAGGGTAACAATTTGCTACCATCTAACAATATACATGCAGATTATATAAAAATGGGATTTTTCTTTAGTCACTTCCCTTTCTACCTTTGCCAGAAACACAGACACACATGCTTTCACCTTCAGTGACTTCATGTCGCCTAGTCAAAACAGGAGGTCCAAACATCTACTTCCATTTCCATTAATTATTTCACATTAATGGCACAGAAATCTATCTGTTACTGGGTCTTTTGACTCACTGAATTTTCAAAACCTCTTTCCTTCATTTTCTTCAAGAACTATTTTTTCCACTCTGCTCTGTTCAAATCTATATCTAAGTGATGTCATTGTTTATGCATCTACTAGCAAGATACTCTTCAAAGCCAAACAACATGGTTCACATATATCACTTATTCTGCTCAAGTGGAACAGGTCACATCAAGGCTCCACTTCCTCAGTTAGGTCAAAATTAACTAGAAGGAAGCTAGCATTACCTGAAATTCAAGACCCTGTACTACAAGTTTATTCTCTCAGTCACGACTACCTAAAGCTAAGAGTAAACAAATACCAGCAGTCAATATTATTCCCATTAGTTTGGAAACGGTGTATCAGTCTGGAAGGTTGTCTATATTTTAAGGTTTCCTACTCTGCCTTTCGTCCAACCTATGAGTTACGTTCTTATTACAAAAGTCATTGTATTCACAATTTAAAGTACTTTTCTTAACAAATGGCATCCAGATGATTTCCTGGACGACAACTACAGATTTTCAACCACAGCAAGGTCATAACTTCTGATCAGTGTGTTACAGGTTTTATAGTACTTAGAGCTATCTTGCTGAATTGGCATCAACATTTTTTAGTTTAATTCAATTCATGACAAATGTTTCCATGAACATTTAGGACAGAATTCCTAAAATGTTCATGCATCACCAGCAGGTGTTTCCAAAGCAGTCAGCATTGACCAAACTTGTTCTTTGAAGAAATGGCAAAGCACTCCAGTTTTCTACAGAGACACCTGGCAGCAGAAGTCAAAGTTTCCAGATGCAACAAGACAGCTGGGCAAAATTCATCAGTACTGACAAAAGACCCATCCGCATTCCTATCAGTAGCTTTCTGTTTTCACATTTCCTGCACCAGAACAAATTAGGTAGATTAAGTATTTGTCCAGTCTACACATGTAGCTATAGAAAACAAATACCTGCTGAATCAGTGATCTGGCCTCCTTTGATACGTGGTCTGGTATACTCAAAGAAGTATGAGTGTTTATTCCTGATGGATGGCACTCAACCAGAGTCTGGAGGAAAAAAAAAATACTTAAAAATAAATAAATAATCAAGGCAAGCAGATACATTTATTAATTAAAAAACTCTAGTGTTGGATTATCTCCTAGTATACATGCAAATTAACACACACAGCTAAAATCTCAGTGCATTCTAGTATGAAGTACTGATTCTGGGAGGAATGTCTACAGGCACTGATGTCCCCCTGGAGATATGGTTTTAGAACATTTATGTCTTAGCGCTGGTACTCTATTGCTCAAACTTGAAGAGTCTGGGAATTTGGTGGGCTTTGCTTTCTTCATGCAGAACTGTCAACTAATCACGAGTTTGATTTGGCTGAGCACTCTTTGTCTAAAAATACCAAATCGATGCGTAACAGCAACATATGGCTCCTACACTGTCCTGGGACATAATACTGAAAGTATAAGGACAAAAGTTTTGTAAATGTGCAAAAGGAATGTTAGAGAACTTTGATTTCACTGTGGTTAAGAGGGCAGCATCGTTTGGGGTTATTTTTTCAGTCCTGAGTTTGATACGGCTTTATCAAGTTGTTCTGCTGAAGCTTGAGCATGTTTTGTTTCTCTGGTCCCATGCAGACCAAGCAAATTGAGAGTACTCAGGTCAGCAAAGCACGAAAGTGGGCATACCACTTGTGAGAAACTACTGGCCAAGAGGTCAGTTTCATGAAGTAACTTGCCCCCAGCCCTACCTTTCCAGTGAGGAGTTCAAAAAGAATGGCACCCAGGCTCCACCAGTCACAGGCTTCTGTCTCTTCTAGGATAGCGCCAACCTCTAAACAAGAGACATTTCAATTAATATTAAAAAGGTCAGTTACACCTTCAAAATTAACATATATTTACAAGGTGACTGTTTAATGCTGACAGAACATATACTAAATACCACAGAGCTTTCATTATGCCTGCAATTTAGTTAGCCCTTTAGCCACCTACAGATTGCATTGTTCAAACACAGCAACACTATACGTTTCATGCATAATTTGCCTTTTCCGTGCATACATAGGCATTTTCAAGACTTGTAGGCATTACAGTTCGGATTCTTCTATACTGGACTAAAGCCAGACAGTGACATACAGTAAAGCAAAACGTACTTAGAGAATTTACCCTGGTCAGGAGAGCTGGACTAACCAGAGTGGCCTGATACATCCATAAATGCAACAAAAGGGAGCTTATAATAGCCTACTGCATGCCTTAATTTTGTCTTGGAGGGCAGGATTTGTCTCGCGGCTAACCTACACCCTTTGCTGGGATCACCATGGGATGCTAAATCTACTTCACATAGCCTAACCACAGCCAGCAACTGTGTATTGCTGCAGCTCAGCCCAAATTGTACCTAGGTACGAAAAGTTGCTTTCCCCAGCATCCAGCCAGCACCCAACACTCTTATTGCTGTCCATGCACAAGAGACAGCAGAGAGGTGAGATGGGAGTTACAGAGTCCCTCGCCATACACATTCACATATTCAATAGCATGATGCATGCAGAAAACTTGGCCTTCACTGACTCAGGCTTTAAACTACAAAAATTATTAAATACAAACGCACCACACTGTCTGCTCTAAAACAGGCAGAAAAACAGATTGCAATGAAGATGAAATCTTCATTTTGACTGTCAAAAAAATGCAGAAGCTGCACTAAAATAGCTTTGGTGGCAAAAGCCACACCAGCTTCCCAGCAGAGGACAACAATTAGCATATAGTCACATAGTCGCTGCTGTGAAAAGCATTGCGGCATGTTTGAAAAATCTTGCTCATCATTTTATGGAGCTTAGTGTGAGCATGGCCAAGGAGAACTACAGATGAGTCACACTCCGGGGTCAGAGAAAGGAAAGCAGTAGCCCCAGACCTCCCCAGCTGCAGAAATGCACACACACGCTGAGCACGGGGACGTGCAGAGGGCTGCCCCCTTGGGCAGCTGCCACACAAGCTGGAAGATGCTCAACACCTTCTAGGACTAGGCTGAGGCTGCTGTTGCAAGAGCAACAAGGAAGGATGGCTCAGACATTGTTTCTTTAGGTAGGACATCCCTCACATTGAAAAGCTGATTACAGTTAATGGCGTTTGAATGCCCAATACGTCACTATAAGGGTGCCACACATTAGAATTTATTCCATTCTTTACAGATTAATACTTCTATCAGCATCGAGAAACTTTTATACAGATATAATGGCAGCCACATAAGGAACTGTATCAGCATAATTACATGCATTTTTAAAACGTTTTAAGATCCCAGCCAAGCATCCAGATAAAGTTGAAATTATGGTAAATTGAGAGAATTTGTGTAAAAATCAAAATCTGTTCTTGCGATTTAATTTTACATCCCTTCAGAAAGGCAGACCTTCTAGGTAACCGTCCTTTAATAAAGGAAAACAAAAAGCCCAAACTTGGGCCTTTCCACATGAACCAGCTAGTGAAAGGTTTTCACAGCATCTCTCAGTGAAACCTACTGAATGGAAATGCCTTCCCAGTCTGATTGTGATTTCCTAGTGTTGTATGTTCCAATCACGTACATTCAAAACCAAGATGTCATGAATGGAAAAGTAATATCTAAAACCAAATACTTTAGGCTTCTTTAGAGCAGAGTTTTCTTTCCCATGTGGCTTTAATCCTGTGGATATTCTAGATTAAGAGAGCTTTCTTCCAAACAAGTGAAAATTTTTATTTTTTAAATTAAATTCCACACTTATTCCAGAATAAGACCAGTAAAGCCAAGAGTTAATAAAAATGGACAACTACATTCTCAGTTCCTACACTACCATTAACTTTCCCATATTGACACATCTTAAAATTTTAGAATAATGCCACAAAGGAGATAACCCATTCTCCCCCAAAGACATTCAGGGGGATGGGTCTCTTGAGTTACAGCCCAATATAAAAAAAAATATTGTAAAGGTGAAAAAACCCCATCATTCTGAGCACAGGGAAATGAAATATTATGAAAAATTCATTTCTGAGTTTTGGTATTATTTCCTTTTATGTTGACAGTCACAGATGCTGATCCAGTTCTTCGAAGCACCAAGGTTACACTGCCTTCTTTCACAGAATCCCATACTGTTCATTATGGGAAGTTGATGTAACCTCAATTACTTCACTGATGAAGAAAATGGACACAGAGTAAGAGTCAAAAGGTAAACTAAAGTCCACTTGTCCAAAATCCAAGCTTGTATTTTCAACTATAAGAACATTTTCAATATATGCCAAGTCAAAACAAATGTCATTGTAGATCTCTCTTAAGAGAACAGCACTGAACTTTTCCATCCACTTTTGACCATGACCAAAATGACACAAGTGGGATAAACTGAGAACAGTCAAGTAACATAGATTTCTCCCTGGACTGAAGGGCTCCGGCTGGGTTCTCATGCACACAGCAAAAAGTGCAGGACAAGTCATCTGAACCAACACAGAACAGAAAACAGAAAACTCAGCTGCAGGTAACATCCAAGTATCCTTTTTTATAAAAACTAAATTTTAGCTCTTTTCTCCCATTACCCTATGTCTGCTTTCTTGCTGTTTTCCCTAGGTCCCAAAGTTTCCTTAGTTCAGATTAAAATAAATATTTTCCTTTAAAAAAAAAGAAAAAATTCACTGTGAATACTACAAATAAACAGGTGTTGTTTACATTCCCTTACTTCAAATAAGTCACATTACTTCTGATGCACTGATGCAGTATGCTGATCATAATAAGTTCAGGATTTCACATCAATATTACTGCATTTTATCTTGACTACGCATCATGGGAAAATTTAGAAACTATAGATTATTAAATGCTTTCAAGTGATACAGAGTAGCTAGCTAATGTAATATACCACACAGGGCATGTGCTTTTTTTAAAGCTTTAATATTGCAATAAATCTGAACTACAATATCTGCCTTCACTAAGAAAACATTTTCATCTCAATCCATCAGCAAAGTAATTTAGACAATAAACGGTAGCGACCCATAAGCTTAAGTGAATAACATGGGGATATTTGTGCCAATTCTTTACTTCATGAACCTTGAAATCAAGGACTTTGTCCACATTTGTACAAACATAAACATGCACACACATGTGCACAGTGTTGGTGTTTCTAGGACTAGCAGTAATAAATTTGCAGAAAAAATATTCATATCATTCTCAAGTACAAAAATCCTTTTAAATCAGAGAAATAAATAAGCAGGGTGAAAAAAATCAGTAGCTCTTCCAACTTTACTGCAACTTCATTAAAAGGGAGAGCTTTCTTCTTTCTCCCTTCCCGATGCACGCCCATACAACATCTCGCACCCAAGTAGCACATGTCAACAGCAATGCTAAGTTCCTGCACAGAAGCAATTTCAACAGAAGCCATTGGGGTAACTCAAGGGAAGGAGATTTGTAAAACGTTATCAGGTTCAGATGGAGACAGATGGTACAGGTAAACACCTCTACCACCCTGCACTGTCCTCCTCCTAGAGCAGCTGGTCTCAACTGAAAGCCCATTTCTTTATGGTTTCCATACTTATCTCAATAGTTGCATTATACACAGTAATACCTTACTTCCTGATAAGGGATACATAGCTGACAACACTCTGTATTTTTAAACAGAAGTGCCAGTTCTAAAGTAAAAAAGCAGAACTTCACCTCTCTTGAACATACAACCTTGATAAAGTTATTAACCTTAACGCCAAGGCTGATTTTCTCATTCTTTCTATAGCAGCTTAACCTGAAATACAGCCTTCACGTTAAAGGATTTCAAAGGTTTTTACTACCTACACCTCAAACATTTTCTCCCAAATACAGTTTTCTCCATGGCTGACAATAAGGCCTCCCAACCAGCACACACAAACACTAGTTAACATAAAATAAGCCAGGCTTAAAGGTGGACGTAGACATTCACTGTACAACTCAGGCCAGATGGCTTGCGAATCACCAAGAACAAAAACTCTATCAAAAACTTTGTAGGATAAACTGTAACATCCAAAAAAATGCATCTGAAGTCAGCGCACAAGAAAATAGGCTCTAGGTGGAAGTACTGCTTCTCCAAACACCTAAGAGTTAGGAACGGCTTTGCCTTGAGGTGGTTTCCCTAGAATTAAGACAGGAACCATTTGACTGTTGGCGGATTGATAAGAATTTCAAAACCTGAGGAGGCCCCTCTTCCTATCCCGTGTTTCAAGCAGAAACAGCATAACTTCAAGTATCGTTTCTGCACTAAGAAAACAAGGAGACCCATCTGAACTACCAGACACTATCAGGTGTCTGAAACCGTTCAGGAGGAAATGGACTTGTCCAACATCCTGAAAACATCAGACACAATGTTTTTCCCTTCTGTGGCCATTAAGATAAACAGTATTGCACAAAAAACCATTAGAGTCGCTTCAGAAATTCTATTTACCTTACACTCATTTAATTTTAAAAGCTTACTATTTTATCTTATTTTAATATCTATATATGTAAAGAAGCATTTGCAGAGAACCAAGTAAAATGAGTCCAAGCTAATTTACTCTAGGCAGACTCAGTCAGCCAAGATATCATAAGATACAGTCACTAAATAACACATCACGCAAGCAATCTGGCCATAATGCTTTGCCTAAAATGCTTTAGCAATTTATAAAACACAGTATTGAACCATCTACAGTTAAGTAAAAAAAGTTTATCATGGTCTTTAAACAATAAAGTAGTGAGGCAAGTCCAATGAACATCTGCCAAGATCAAATGGAGTATGAAAATAGGAAGTTTCATCTTAAAGGCATTCAAAAACATATGAGCATCTATGCTCGTCTTTGGAAGAAATTTCCTCATGTTACTAAAAGAAAAAAAAATTAGTAGAGGAAACTGTGTTCTTTCTTCCTTTTAGCAGCCCAAGATGGAGTTAAAACTTCCTCTAAAATAATCAGGTGACAAAAGAGACAAAGAAACTTTTTACTGCTCCGTTATCAAAACAAAGCAGACACTAATTAACGTTTCAGCTAGCTCCATTTATTTTCAAAAGGCATTTTCTATCCTATCTTCTTCAAGGTTTAGCCCCATCTGTAATAATAAAAAGAAAAATTAAAAAATAAAATAAATAAAAACCAAAACCAACCACACCACACAGGTAAATTACGCTTTCTTCCAGAGTTATTAACTGGCTTTTATGTCAGCCAGACTAAAATACCAGATTTTTACAAATCAACAGCTTCAGCCCATCTTACTGCTTATTCCAGTTACAGAGTCTATGAAAAACCACAAGTGCACGTGCTTCACCTGAAACATGTAGTGTACTTACAACAAGCCTGAATGCTAAACCACATCAAACTATCTTCAGAAAATACCCGATTCTCTCCCCAAACCTATGCTTTCAATTACCTACTCCACATTCATGACATTGCTATTTTGGGAGCAGTCAGTTGCTGTTGTTTTCCGTGGGACACTCGGGTGTCTTTGGAGAGCTGTACCACTCTAAATGGTGGTTGTAAAGTTGTTACTCCCAGCTTCACAATACCCAGTACTTTTTCTGCAGCTCCAGACCTTTCCTCATCATTCACACCAGCCATGTATTTTTCATGCAAATCCTTAGTCCTCTTTCCTACTGCCAGGCCTTTTCAAATCAAGCTAGCCCATGCTTCTGTCTTTACTGCTTAAAGCTCATTCACCTGCTCTGTTTTCTCCTTTCCTTTTGAGGATTATACTGAGACATTAATGTCAAACAAAAACCTAGGACACAGTCACAGATAAAATCTAGGAAGTCCAGTCTAACACTATAACCACGAGACCAGCCCACCCCTCGACACCTCTCAGGGTCAATGGCACTTTAATCTACCACAGTTATTTTGCTTCTTAAACAATCTACTCAAATTAAATTACTATAATACAGAATAGCAGATTTAATGAGTGCCTGCAAACTCCTACTGAAAAACACATATGCAAATAATATGCAGGTTCTCCAGCATCAAATATCTATTTGGTAAACAGAGGCAAACCATTTTTTCCTTTTGCAGTAAATAAAAATTATAGCATACAGGCTAATAATAGCAACCTAGCAATTTTTATTTTCATGCCATATGTTTTAGGTTATCAGCTGCACTTTGCATCTGTATTTTCAATTGTCTAAGAGTAGAAGTGACATCTTCGTTTGGGAGCATAAAAATCAGGTTTACATTGAAACATTTTGGTCTTCTTTGGAACAAAATCCTTTACCCACAAAGCCTTCTTTTTGCTTAGGTTTTGTATTGTGTACAATTAGTAGCAGGTTAAATAAAACCAAATATACCATATATTTACATGTGGGCTTCTGTGAAGGCTAGTTTGTGTAAATAAGGCTTGATTATAGCACACAGCTTATGAAAGCATCAGAATAATATGATGCATTACTGATGGCCAGTTTCTTCCTTACATTTTCTATGCAGCTAAGCTCCCTTTGGCTTTATGATCCCAGCAAGCAAATCTCCAGTTTTTAGCAAACACAGTCTGGTGAAAACTCATTGTTTGGACAAGAAAGAAAAAAGACTCCTAAGGCAACCCAGTTCTGAAATCTCATCCTCTGAAAACACTACAGGGATGTGACAGAACGCATCCCCACTGCTGGAACAAGAACTCTGAGAGTGCAAATAAAACATCTCATTCACACATCGTATTTACGCAAGATGTTAGACCAGCAAGCCACTTCTACAACATGACACTTCACAGGTTAGATTGAAAAAGTACCTAAAAGTTTCTCTTTATGAGTAAATCCTCAACTTAATCTGTTTTAGTTGAAGACAATCTTGACTGGGCTGTGGCTATAGACAATTTTGTCTTTCTCCCAGGTATTAAGGATACTATGAAGGGGCTTTTTTTAAAAAGTTACCAATGATTTTAAAAATCATGACTATCAAGAATGGAATATAATTATTACTCCATTTAAAAGGTAACAACTCTTTATACTTAAGATCACAAAGTTGGCAAAACTGATACTTAAATAACAGAAGGTGATCATTTGCATTTCAAAATTAATCTATCTTGCTTTTCCCTCAATTAGACCAAAACATGTTGATTCACAGGTTTGTGTGTGTGTTTGTTTCTTTTTTAAACTTATTTATAGAGCAGAATAATGGCCCCCCTGCTAGGCTGGCATTTGGTCAAGTTTCTGTCTGTGTAAATTGAATCTGTTACTGGAATTTTCCCCCCTTCAGAATACCAAGGCACATTAACCAAGAGATAAAGAGATACATTGCTGATACTATCAGTCACCAGGCAGGTGGATAACGCGAGGGATTTTTTGTTAGTTTTTGTGGGGTTTTTTGGACAAATATGTGATAAGAGTTCTCAGGGGGCATGGAGAGCAAAGGGCTGTTTAAACAGAAGTGAATCACTCTCATCTGATCTGCTAATAACTTTGGATTCAGACATCAGCTGCTTAGTACACTTTAAAACATTCAGAAAACAAAATTACTATAGAGGAGGAAAGTTAAAGGAAAAACCCCACATGAACTTCACATTAGTCAGCTTAACCGTATTAACGCAGCAGAAATTCTCCGTTACAAGTGCTTTAATTTCTTCTTTAAAAGCAAATAGGTTATTCTTGGCCAAAACCCTCACAGTTTTACTTGAAGTAGTGTTGAGTTTATAGGGGATGATTTATAATCCATCATTTCCCTTGTGGGTTAGAGAAACAACATTTGACTTATCATAGGTGAACAGCAAAGATTTAGTTTGGCCATTAATCAAAGTATAGCACAGGCGCTACTTTTAAGCATCTGCAGATAGCTTTGTTGTTGCAGTAGTTGGTTCAGCATGAACTTTTTTGTATTGAGTAGAACTACGCAGGAGTAAAGAGAGTTATCCAGCTTTACCAACAGATTCAACAGCACTATAACACACCACGACTCTGAGCTTGCGAGTACAATCCTTGATATGCAAATCATTACAAATAAACGCATCTTCCGTCTCCAGTTCTTATGTGAAGTTAGGCAAATTAGAGCCAGCAAGTGCAACAGCAAAATCCATTAATGGTACAATGCCACCTGCTGTCAATAGTGGAGAAGTGCCACTTCTTGCAACAGATTGAGCCCTGCTTTTAATTTATGCACGATATAAAATGACAATCGCTATTTCATACAAAATTAATTATATTGCTAGCAGGGAATGGTATGCAGCTTTTAAAATTATCTCTTCCCTCATCTTTTTGACACTTCTCCATTTATAATGTTTGCGTTTGTTCTATTATTTTATATATACAGTGCATAATCTCTTCTACACACGCAGTCACATTGCTTCTCTGTTTTTTGTAGGATAACAAGAGCCGAGCAACTCCTTGCTATTCATCATGGCCAGGATTTGATCACTGTTTCTGTACCAATACTACCTTGCATTGCTTTAATACAAGGTTACAACCTGGGGTACTGAAAGCCTCAAATACAAAATCCTAGATCCTGTAAGCAAGGTCCACATAGTTGGACCTTTATTCTCCCCGGGGTCTGAAAAGCTTCAACATTAATACATTATTATCCCAGCCCCTCCAGGAATTAGATTCTGATACATAGAAATTGTAGAATTTACACTCCATGTTTTCCATTAACCAATAAAGCAACTTAAAATTTAAATATGTCCTCAGGTGCTTCACTGCTAAGTACTTTATAACTTGTGCTGTAAAAAAGTAGCACCTGAAACCATACCAGTTAAAACAATAGAACTGTTTCAAACACATTTTTACATCTTTCACATAACTCTGCAATACAATTTACCACCTATTTTAGTATCCTGCAAACTGTTTAAATTTCATATTCATCCTCCCCTTTTTCTGCCTCCAAAATTTGCTCCTCAAAAATTAATGCAGAAAAAGAGCTGCATCCCAAAACTCATCTTCTGTTCTCTGTCTCCAATGCCAGACCCTAAAAGACAGTGTTTTGATAAAGACATCTTCCCTTTCTTGCCTACTTTTAACAAGTGCATTTAAATAACAAAATGTTGAATTCACATAACATACAAGTTATCATATCCAAATCCTGTTCTATCCTGAACTCTGACGAAAACACACACCAAGCTGAACACATGGAGACAAAATTTTGCAAGCCAAGTTTCACTGTGTCCTTCAGTTAGGATAGAAAAGGAGAGGGAAGGCTGAGTACCCAGAAGCAGGGCAACACTACACAATACTGGAAACACCAGGAAAATTCAAAACAAGATAAAGACCCACTTTTAGTCACTTTATTTAGTCACTGTGTTGTATTATGATAAGAAATAGTAAGACCAGATGAAATTTTGTGAAGATCACTTGTTCACCTCTACAAAACTGCAGCCCTTCCCTCAGCAGGAAAAAAGCAAGCTATGAGAAACATTTACAATCCATTTTAAAAAGCAACTTTAAAAGAGTAATAATAAAAAAACCCCAACATCAAAAACCCCAAACTTGCCAATTGCTCTTAGTGTACTGAACTGAAGCACAAGTATAATTTCAAAATCCTTATTCCAAGAAGCAACTTGAAGAGCAATGCTATAATCATAAAGGGGAGACTTGGGTTCCAGGGACATGGTACACTCCCTTAAAATGAAAAATAATCATCTAAATAAGGTTTGGACATTTTTTTCCTGTAACATCAGAGCCTAAAGAAAGCCCACTAACATGATTATTTGTTTAATACTGATCAAAAGTTCTAAAGCAAGATTTACTAGCAGCAGTAGCCCTAAGAAAGCTGCTTTGGACTCAGGTACATACCAGTATTGGATGTACAGGTATTAAATCATTGCTCAGAATAGAATGGCACTTGGCTCCAAAATACATTTTGTACTGCTAAGTTATACCAAGTATTACTCTCCTATGCAAAAATCAGCATGAAATAGCTACACTAAAATAAGAGTATGTTTTGCAGAGTTAACACTAAAATCAAGAACTATGAAAGGTTAAGAATCATAGAGCAGTGTCAATTCAGCCATCTTGCATATATCCAATACTTGCATTTGCAAATCTTCATCTTGTAGCTCACCAGTTACAGACACACAA
The DNA here is from genome assembly GCF_929443795.1 of Astur gentilis. Lineage (NCBI taxonomy): Eukaryota > Metazoa > Chordata > Aves > Accipitriformes > Accipitridae > Astur > Astur gentilis. The sequence goes on along the minus strand of NC_064909.1, from coordinate 10,079,194 downwards.
AGCAAACTGCAGCTTGGGGTAGGGCAGAGAGGGTGGAGAGGAGAGGGCAACTTAACCAAGCAAAGCCCAGATGGATACCACACCTGTGCTGTGAGGTGGAAATAATGATGGTGCAGAAAACTTTATTCTTGCATTTGGGGACTTCTAAATATTATTTCAACTGCTCCCTAAACACTTAATTACTGTAGGAGTTGGCTGGTTGGGGCTTAGGGGGCAAAAAAAGCCTCTCTTTGGATCCTCATTAAAATACAGAAAAATTAAGCTTTGACTTTCACAGCTCATTAATGATGACAGGGTGGGAAAAGGCTGCACTTCCATGTTTGCTACTACTCAACTAGGGAGCGCTTTGTTCAAGGCTGGGTTAGGGAGGCAGGAAAACGCCTCTTTCTAACAGGATGTCATGCACGTTGGCAACCAGGACGTGTTTCTATTTAACAACGATAAGAATTGCTGGGATTCCCCAATTTTCTTGTTCTTGAATTAAAGCGGGGTGAGGGTAGAACAAAGGTGTTCGGTAAAAAGAATTCCTTTCTGTAATACCTGCCCTTTTGACTTGCACCAGGATAGAAAATATTTTATTTACTATTTATCTCAAGAGACTGGCATTCAAATTTTTGTTGATATCCTACCACCTTTATTCACAGAGAACAGGTCCTTACTGTATTTCAGTTGCGGGACTAAGTCACAGAATAAACACCTGATGGCAAATTAAGTTCAGAACTTCCACTGCTGGTAATTCTTATTCTAAATTTTTCTGAGGACATTTACAGACTCTGAGCTTGAGGACTGCCTGCATGCCAAGTTGCGCTGCCTAGCTAGACCACATGTTCAGCAGAAAGAGGATGTTGGCATTTCAAATTCAGAATAAAAAAGAGAAACTGAAAATCTGAATAGCCTCCCCATAGTCATTTCAACTCTAGAAGTAGGTTTTTTAAGCTAGCTATGAAATTTTTAAAATAAGAAATAAAACACCTGATTTTTGGCTGTCACTACCATTCGACCACTATATTAGCAGAAAATAAACTGGAAAAAGGAAAAGAGGGAGGGCTCGGTTTCAAGTGCCATCCTTGCTACAGAAACCCAAGAGATATTGATTTTATCACCCTCATGATTGATGAAAGCAGTTCTAAGAAAAGAGCTCTCTAAACTATTTCAAAGCCCACTGTAGCTCATCAAAAATGTCAGAGGCATCTCTGAGCCTATTAGGGTTGTATTTTTCAAACTGCTACAGGTTTTTTTTCCCCCCATGTTCTTTGCATGTATAAATTTTTATATTTGTAAGGCTCTTAGTGGCATCTTTTCAGTCTGCCCTTTCCCTTATTTGCTCTTTTCAGTTATCAAGATGTACTCACACATAGCAAATAACTGCAAGAAACAAAACATTCCTTAAATTTGCTTAAACAAGACATTCAATACAATTACACTTTATAGAAATGATTTAACAAACACCACCACAGTTCAACAATAAAGCAGTTATGAGCCCTCTAGCTTTTTAAAACATTCAGGAAAAAGCAAAGAAAATTCAGATATCGCATGATCTCAAGCTCTATGCTATAGAGGCTCCGTGAGAAAATGAAAGCTGCTAATCTACTTTCCAAGTGAAACATTGTAGGTGATTGCTCTAACCTGGGGCACAGTACATTCTCTCTATGGCATCGTTGTCACAGGAATCTTCAACCTCCCTCCACCTGCTAAAATACGTTAGCTGAATGTGTCCTAAAAACAAAACGACAGGAGAAATCAAAACATTTTTCCCTTCCATTTTCTGCAGAAGTGAACTGTAATTACTCCTTTTGTAGCTAAAAACAGTATCATTAAGAATAATGGCATCATTAAGTACTAGAAGCTATTACTGGGGGTGAATTTGCTGCACTGATAATGAAGCTCTAGACAGGAAATGAAGATACTAATTACAAGATAAAACGCCTACTCAGTTAATTGGAAGCAACAGCGAATAAAAAGAAATGCATTTGCAAAAGTTCCTGACCTCTATCATTCAATAAGATGTTGTTTGGGTTCAAATCGCGGCACACAATTCCTTCTCTATGTAAAGCATCAAGGGCTACAACCATTTCAGCTGCCCATCTTTGAATGCAATCCTCTGGGATATAAAACCTGGAGGTTATCGCTAATCTTTCGTCGAGGTCCTGAAAAATTTGATGTATTTCCTTCTCCCCTGCTACCACTATTTTGTCTTCCCTCTTTGGTGCTGTCTCTTTACTTTCAGCTGCTGGTAACAAAGCCACGTCTGTTCTCTCTTTCTGAAAGTCTTCAGTTTGATCGGAAAACAGCAACACTGCTTCATTTCTTAACATGTCTTCATCCAAGCTAACATCTTGGGCACCTGAGAGCAGGTTGGAAACAAATAAACTTTCTTCTTTGCTTGTCACGTTTAAGGAGCAGGCTCCAAGCCCTTGAAACAGAGCCCTGTCTTCTGAACTACCTACCTCTTGGTCAGATGTAAAGAGGGTCCCAAGAGCTCCCTGCGTGACACCACTTTGTCCATTTGCTTCCTTGCAGGAAGGGTCACCCACTTCTGGTGCCACATAATTTGGCTCTTGATCAAATGCTTTGCACAGCTCTGCAGAATTATTTAATTGTAAGACATCAGGTGTTTCCAATAACTTTACTTCCAACATGTCCCTATCAGTTTTTGTAAACTTTGTTGGCCTTGACACTGCTGCCTCTTCTGTTTCATCAGACATACCGGGTAAGTTTATGAGGAGATCAGGCCTTCCTTCATCAACGCTATTTACATCATCAAAAGCAGCATCCTTAAAGGAGATAACTGGCACAGAGTCATTTGATCCCCTGCTTATAGTGTCATGAGCTCTCACACCCATTTTGTTCTCTAGGGCATCCAAGCTTCTGTCATCATCTGGGACAGAAAACAATGGCTTCAAAGGTTCCGATTTCAGGTTATACAATTTTTCTCCAAAATCAAGCCCCAGGAGCTCACTAGTGCTATCTTTGCTGTCTATCCTGAAGAGTTCCATGGGGCTATTCTTTGATTTAGTTAATGAGTCCAATATCCTAGTAGGGCTAGCTATTTCCAACTCAGCATCATCAATGAAAAGCTTTCGTTCCTGAGATGCGATCTGAGAGGTGAAGCTATCACTGCCAACGTCACTGCATTTCTGTAAGCAACTTCTCTCTTTGGTATTTAGACCTTCGTTCTCCAGTTTAACCACCGCTTCCTCATTTAGAGAGCCAGAATCAATTTTCTCTTGCCCGTATTCATTGCATAATGTTAAATAACTAGTAGTGCACTCTTCTTCTGAGCTGGATCCTGAGTCCATCCACTTCGAACTCTCTTGGCCATCTTCCTGGATGCTGCTGTCATCCTGAGAGCTTGGCGTTAGGCTGCTCTTCAGAGGGACCACCTTCAGCATGCTCTCCCCATAGCTTTCTCTGGAATCAGTGCTGCTACCAATTTCTTTAGGACTTGGTGTTGGCTGCTCCAGGTAAATTTTAGTTGAACTAGACGTTCTGGTTTCAGGAATTTCGAAGCTCTCTTCAGGACTTCTGTTTAAGAACTTACTCACATAAGACCACAGTTTTCCTCCTGTAAGAAAAGACCGGGGAGGGGGTGAATCTCTTAATTTCACTCAAAACAAAATCAGTTTCATTATGAAGCAGGAAAACACCCTCATTGTCACAATACACGACCTCCTTATGCCCACAGAGCAAGTTGGATCTCCTACCTCAGGAGGAAATAATTACAGGGACCACAACTTGCTTTTCAAGCAGATTTGTATTAATACATAAATATTTAAAGAACCGCATCTGAGATTAAGCTTTTTTTTTTTTTTTAACTTCAGTAAAGTCTCATTTCAGAGTCTGTCTCAAGTTGCATGATGGTGACTACTCTCCATCTGCTGTCTCAAAAGAAAGCAAAAACTAGGGAAGATCAAATGGTTTAGTGCCCAACACCAGTTCTGCCGGTACTGAATACTTCCGTATCACAGTTCCAAGCTTGTAACAAAAATTAGGGTAGATGGACTAAAAACTACTAATAAGCAAGTTCAGTAAGGGGAAGGGAATTATCTGTTAGCAGGATATTTTAAGGATCTGTTCCCCTCTGAAGAAGTGTTTTTTGTTAGTTAAATACGGATGTATTTCTCCCTTTAACTTCAGAGCTCAAGAAAGTTTTTTACACCGTGCTGCATCACACAAGGATTTATCAACACTCTTAAGTTACACTGGCAAACCGGTTCTAAGAAAGTTACAGCTCCAAAAGTAATACTTACATTAAAAAAATACAAAATAGGACTCTTTATGTTTCCAAATATTGTACACATAAAAAAAGCTTACAGATTACAAAACATTATTTGAAGAAAACAAATCAAGAAGTTACTGCATCTCTTGCACATACCAAAGAATTTGGCTTAAAGCTAGAAAGCCACCTGTGATAACTTATGGAAAAATGCAAAGTCAAGACATTTCAATTTAAAAGACTGTACAGAAATTCTGGAAAATGCAGGAGTTCTAGGAAAATCTTTGCAGAATAAAAAAAAGTATCCAGCCCACTGGGCACCTGCAAAGTTTTGATTGTGGGTTTTTTTGGTTTTGGGGTTTTGGGGTTTTTTTGTACTTATTTCAATAAAACAGAGCTTAATATTTTTCAAAAATATGGTCTTTAATAGTTATTTTTAAACACTCTCCATATCAGGCAAAATTCCTTTAAAAAGTACAATAAAAGAAGAAAGTATTTTTGTTTGCCTAGGAACAGGTTTTCTATATTTCCAGGTATTTCAGAAATAACTTATGAAAGGCAGAAAAACTTTGATACTTTAAAAATGAATTTGAATAATATAATGTGAACTTTTCTTGCCCTTCATCCCCCTGGCTAAGACAAGACTTGTTTTTGAAAGGGGTGGGGGAGGAATCTTGCTGGTTATGATGAAACTAAGTATATTAAAAATAATAAGGGGGAATTCTAACAGCTTCAGTCCAATGGCAGAAATGACAATTTAGATCTATTAATCCACGTGGTTTCTGCCGTAAGCTACAAACAGACTTAGTAGATCAGAATGACCCTTGCCACCTTCTAGAAGATGAGAAAGGATGCCAGGTAAACGAATGGAAGCAACGCTCATAGAGAAGGGAACAAGAACTGCTATACGGACCACTGTATTGCATAAGCACTTTAAATACTTACCCAAAGACGCATTCAAACTACTTCCAAGCGTGCCATGCCACAGCAGCAAGACACGGCTCATCAGCCACTCCCAGCGGAGCAGCAGCCCTCAGCCCAGCGAAGCAGGCTGCCTCCTCCGACTGCCAGCGACTGACGCTGAGCTTGCCTGGACACGAGCAACCTGCCGCCCTGCACCGGTGAGACCAAGGGCCCTGGTCCCGCCAGAAGGGCCTGACAAGAAGGATGTTGCCTCTGTGAGGAGCAGTGAGTCCCTGCAATATGAAGCCACTTGCCTTAAATGTGGAGCGTTACACAGCTGTTCAGCAGGGCAAAGGCAGAGCCAGGGCACTGCCGTGCCTTCTGAGCCCTGCAGTTTGCATAGAACTTCAGAATTACTGGGTTTAAACTGATTTGGTAAAAATAGAAGTTGTTCATCCCATTATCACCAATAATTCTTTTTCCAATATTACATTTTTACATTTATTCATGCTTTTGCTATGGAACGGCAGGGACAGAAAACAACAGAAAAGAGAATATGAGAAAGAGAGCAAGAACATACGTATTTTTATATGTGTGTGAAAGACTTTCTCCTCTTTTCCACACTTTCATCCATGACAAAAGCAGCAACACAGAAGTTTCATTTTACCCCAAGACTCTGATGAAACAATATTTTTATAACAATTAATTTAATTGAAATTTTTAAGAAAATTACTTTAAGTAAACTTAAGTGCTTGGAAAATAACTTTGCCCAGTTTATTAACTAGGCATGGAATTATTCAGGGTCATTTCATACCAAACAATAAAATCTCATTTGCCAACCACACCCCTGCTGCATTTAATAAAACACAAAGTCTCCCCATCCCACCTGCATTATATTACAAGCAAATGCTAAATATTTCCACCTTCATATTACTAGTGTTTATTACTTGTGCTTCACAAATTTCTTACGAAAACACAAATCTCAGGTTTCAAAGGGTGTTCACAGAACATGACCCACGAAGACCTATATTACATTTTTGCAGCTTTGGACAGTGCCTGGCACAACACCACCTCAGCCTCCAGGCACAGCTTTAATGCAAATATTAGCACCATCAGTCCTTCCTCAGATGCAAGTAGTAAGAAAAGGTTTTTCTAATGGAGGCCTGGGTTGAGCTTTGACCCAGGAATGCAGAAAGCTCAAAACCTTATTTCTGTGATCTATTGTCATGGTTTTTTCCTGTGTCATCACTGGATACCAGGTGTGCCTTTACAGGTGACACCTGAACGGCTCTCACTTACTGAAATGTTTCGCACCCCTATATTAAGGTAAGAAGGCAATATGAAAAGTGCAAGAATTATCTTTAGCTTAACTTAGCTTTTCACCTATAGACAGGTCAAGCTGCTCTCAGGACAACTCCTGTCTTCTGCTCCCTCCACCTCACTTCATGCCACACTTCATGCAGCCTCCACTAGATTTTGGCCTCTACTCAAAATCTTAGTGTGGCTTAAGAAAGAAGGAGAACCAAGAAGGATTAAGGAAGGAAAACAGATGTGTTGAGATCAATCCCTCAAAATGCCACAGAAAAATCACTGGAAGAGTCAAGACGTTCAGGCTAGGTTTTTAAAAATGTTCAATTTCAAATGCTTTCAGCAAACCTAAAATTTGCAAAAGACAAAAAAAAAATAATCTATTTATCCTTACAGTATTGAGGAATTCACCACTGTCCACCTGTGAAAACAGACAGAACTGCAACAATGATTCATTTTCTATTTGTAAATGTATTATCTTACCTTTTATGTAGTTACCTTACCTTAAAAAAAGAAGTTGCTCATTAATAATCACTTGGACTTAGAACTATCACAGTGGAAATGACTACTTACTGCAACTCCAAGTTAGAGTTAAATGCAAGTGAATACAAAAAAAAAAAAAAGAAAGGAAATTTATTATGTCCAAATATGTTTACATACAAATATTTCAAGACTGGCCTCCTGGTCAAGTGGAAATACGTAAATAAATGCCATTCAATAATTGTGTTCTATAGTGAAAAACAACAATTTTATTCCTTTCTGAAAACGTCCAATCCAGGGTCAAACAAGAGTGATACTTGTATCTGGGTATATAATTATGCCTTTATGAATGACATACTAATAATCTTTCCCCCTCTCCCCATGTGTTGTGTAAGATCAAGAAAACCCATTAGCAAGCCATGCTAATATAGTATCAGGAATCTATAAAAACTAAAATTACAGAAATCAATCCAAACAAGTAAGCTTCAGTCATTGTCAAACAGTCTAACATACTAAATAACTATAAAAGCTACCATTTTAAGCTAAACTTTATCAGTGTTTCATACCAGTTCAGAAGTATAGTATTAACATAACTAATTGTTATTTTCTTCTACGATGAACTGACTCTAACCAGTCTAGCTCACCCTTTCTGGTTTCTGGCACATGGAAATCACCAAGCTCTACATTCTTCTGCAGTTATTCAATGTAAAATGACTTATTAGAACGGCCTGCCTTAACCATATTTCCAGCCCTCTGGAGGTTATACTTCTGCTTCTAGAGGCAGAATCTAAGGAGTTTAAGAAGTTAGTGTCCAAAATAATCAAAAGGAAATTTCAGCATGAAGTGACCAAATGATGAAGGTGACTAGGAAGCTTGTTAGCTCCGTAATATTTTTATATTCTTTCAAACATTTCTGCAGTTTTTGTTCTTAATAGCACTTGACGCAGGAACACCAAAGGGAAGATACAGAGACTATATATAGTACGTATCACAGGATAAAATGAAACCTAACAGATCAGCAAATTTAGTCTCCTAAACATGTTTTTGTCCTAGCTGACAGGAAAAATTCATGACCTGTTGGATTTTTCCTTACCCAGCTTCACATCCTAAAAGACAGGCTGACTAAGGAGACATATTCCAAAATAAATCAATGACTTTTACTAGTTTGGCCCATGAGTTTACTCTGAAGGACAATATACTCCAATTTCTGCTGAACTGGAATGCAGCTAGGAATGCAGTAATCACTGTATTTAGGAAATCCCAAACAAAGTCAAAGTGAACAATCCAGGCTTCCAAATAACTGTGATAGGAGAGGGAAGAAAAACAGAGTACTGAAAGACATCTGCTTGAATTATTCTCCAAAACCAGGCCCGACTCTACATCACTGCATAAGAATTTGTTTACGGTCAGGAGTACCAATCACAAGTCGTGCACCCCTTGCAAATTAATATTCTTCCTTGCTGGAAAAAGAACAACATTATGGTTTTCTTAGAATCACTGTCCTCCTTCTCAATAAAGACAGGTCTGCTGGTAAACTTCATCATGTTAATACACAATGACTACATAAAATTATGTTTGTACAGTTTCTAGACCAAAAGGGAACCAGATATGTAGGCACTACCATGATACAACAATAATATTTCACAGCATCCCAATGGCGGTTGCAGTGCACGCAGGAATTGGAAGCTTATCTCCAACCTAATCTCTAACATGACAGTAGTTACAAACACCAGAGTCTCACATACACGGCTGCTTCCACTGCTGCTGGTGAATCTCTGGTACAAAGTTTGCTAGTTTAGGCAAAGCTCCCACTTCCCAATGCACTTTGAGCAAAACCTATTATTTCAAAGCAGCCTCCTGAAAAAGTCACTTGCCAAGGACCATATCACCTTTCCTACATTTTCCGATTGCTGTCAAATATTTACAGCTAGTACTATCTCCTTTCCTAACAACAAATCCCCGGCTTTGCAAGCCAGAACGCTGCCATGTTGTCGTCTATCAATTCCTGTGTGCAGCAAGCCTCTTCAGCATGAAGTTTCTTGAGTGCTCTCCAGATTGATAGGAACTCCAGCTTGTTTATGCTTAAAGAGATTTGACAGCTTCTAACAGCCACTTAAACTTTGATGTCCCATGGAAGCCCCCCAGCCTATTTTTGAAGCATCTGTTTCTAAAATTTCTGGAGTTGTTAGTGCCAAGAAGAAGCGAGGCCTTATTAACATCAGATTGGCTCTCTACCACACTAGAATTTGCCAAGTGCTTTCCAACAAAGCTACAAGATAACTTCATGGACTTTCATGCTTCTGAGATACCCTTGAAGCCTCCAACTGTGGCCATGAGATTTCTACTGTCCTAGAAATCTTTATCCTTTCCCACAATTAACTACAAGCACCTTCTCTATTTATATTTGGTCTGAGATGGATGAAATTTTACGATAGCTTTATCTATAGGGATTCTTGATACTATTATCCTTGTAATTTAAAGATGAGTGCTACTAACACAAGACTGATGTGATCAAGACCATCATCAGTGGGGTGAGCAAGACCAGTACCTGCATATAGTACAGCATAACTTTAGCCCTATTTTTATTCATGCTTTATTCATGTAGACCTAGAAAATGAAGCTTTTTTCCTGAATCACTTTCCAGCATCAGTTTCCTGGGACAGGATGAGGTACACAGGCCATGCAGTTCAGAAGCAACACAAAATTATTGCCCCAGTTAGGGATTTGGGATTAGGCCCTACACCTGCAATATGCGTTTAATCTGTATCCTCGGGCAATTTACTCAGCACTTTGTACCCCAGCTATCCCTCTTCAGAACAGAATATGTCACTCCTTTTCCTCTCCTTTGCCTGTTCTGAGCTCAGACAGTAAGCTTATGAAAGCTGGGGACTATCCTTAAAGCAACTAACCTTGTTAATTGGCTGATAATCAGGGAAAAGTCCTTATAGCACATCATCATTTTTTAATGGTTTGCAAACAAGGACGGAGGTGAATCCATTTCCAAACTACTTGCTGCTTTATCAGAAAATGAGGAAAAACCCTATGCAGTTTGTAACTTACACCGACAAGTGTCCAAGTCAAGTGAACCCATGTATCATGTATCACCAACAACAGCCCTCACCCACATCAAAATCCCTTGCAGTCCCCGCAGCTCTCCCCTTCCTCCCCAGCACAGCCTGCCAGTCCTCCATCCTCTCTGCAATGCTCCCCAGTTCTTCCCATGCTCCCTATCCCTGTTCCCCTTCAGAGCTCTACCTCTAGAAAGCACTCATATGTCGTCAGCACCTCCTCTCCCCACTCCACCTGAAAATAACCCATCTCCCTCCCATGTCTCCTACTTGCATGGCTTTGACCCACAGTTGGGAGAAAGGCAACATGAGCTGTAGCTGCTTCCACGTATATGTTTGCTGCCCGGCCAGCCAACATGAGGATGCTTGACAGATACCCCCTTCACTGTTGGCAGATCAAACAAATGGCATGGGGTGCTGCACAAGGCTGCGTGTTGCACAAACCTGATTTAGAAGGCACTTAGTAAATTAAAAATCCTTCTCCCCTAGAACTCAGAACATGTTACAGCTGACATTGGTAAGAGCAAGGCATTCAGACCAAGCACATTTCACTGGATTTGTGACCATATCAAACATGACCGGGAGAGAGTCATTCGTTTTTAAGGACAACGCTCCATCCATCCCAAATGTTAAGCTGAGGTTTCTTCTTAAATGAAAGGGCTCGGATCATGCAATGTCTCCTTTTTCATCACTGTTGTCACAATAAAATTATCACTTTCAGGAGATCACCTTTGTCAACTGGTCACATTAAGCGTTCCTTAAAAGTTTTGTTCTCTCCCTCTGACCACTACTCCCCCCTAGATTCCACCACTACTTCACCCAGTTTTCCATGTGTCTTGAGAAGGAACATTCTTCCTGAAGAGCAAAACTGTAGGTCTTCAGAAATTGCAGAAATATTAGGAACAGGTTTTTTAAATTATTATTTTATCCTGTCTCTAATCCTTTGATTATGCTAGGCTTAAGGCCACTTGGTATCTGACAAGGTTGGGGGGGGGGGGGGGGGGGGTTGGCGTTCCTTTATTTGAGGGTTTGTTTGGGGTTTTGGTTGGGGTTTTTTTGAAATGTTATTTCTCCAAACAAAATGTACCAGCATATGTGGAGATTACACTTCGGGTGAGAGTCTCCAAGTTATTCTGCTGAATTACACACCTCATGAAAAGTAGCATCGTACAGAGCAGCACTGTAAACCCTGAAGATCACCATCAGGCAGTATTGTAACATGAGGCTTTTCTTCATGCATCACTGCTAATGGCAAAATTAAGTCACACATAGCAGAAACAGCCATTCATGTTGTAAAGTTAAAGTTAACTGGCCTCATGTGACAAGCTGTTCATGAAAAAGCCAAAATCTAAGTTATTAGGAAAAAAAGAAATAATATTCAATGTGATAAAATTATCTTCTCTATCAGTTAGCTTAGTTCCTTCACATCATCCATTCTGACTGAATTATTAACATTTCCTAAAAAGAGAACTATTAGCAATCCCAAAATTTATATTCTGCACTCATTCTAAACAAATACGGGTAATTATATTTAGGGAATATTTAAATCCAGGTGTTAGATGAAAAAATCAAAATGTAATTATTTTGTGCCACCTGTTCCCTGTACATTTAAGAGGAATTTTATAAATAGTTTGAAGGCACAACTCTGTGGTTCTACTTTGAACTCCTGTGTGATGCCACTAGCTATTTTCTTAAAAATCCAGATCAGAATAACTATGTAATATTAACCAATAGGCAATTGTTCATGTTTTTTAGCAGAGTTTTTAAATTCTTGTGTAAATATTTGTCATTTTAACTGTAAGGTGCTAAAAAGATTTACTAGCCAAAGTTTACAAAAGTAGCCAAAGCCTTTATCTCTGAGAGATGACTGTAAATACAGATAGTAAATACAGACTGTAAATGCAAATAGTTGCTGCAGTCAAAGCACTCACTCTCCTGTAGAAAATAAACAGTTGGAAGCTTTCAATATTGCTACAATTCAAGTAACCCATCAGGATTTGAAGCCATTTGAAACAGGAATCGGATCCACCGCAGAATGAGGGGGGGGAAAGGGGGAGGGACAGTGGATGGGAGTGAGGTGTCTTACATGACATCTCTTAGGCACACTAAAAATATTTTAATTAGATATATAAGAGATTAATTTGACAATGAAATGTACCATTGATTAAAACTTAAACCTTTGACTCTTTTCAGCAATATACTTAAACGAGAGACAAACCTTCTGCATGCTGTAACACAAGAAAGACAGACTCCTCGGAGATGATGTACTTGTGCAGACACACCATGTTGGGCACACAGCGGGGAATGATGGTCGTTCTGCTCCTGCTGTACTCACTACTTTTCCTTAGACCCTGACAGAGAACAAAAAGGTCAGTTGTACCCTCAGTTGCCTTTGGAGCATGCTGTGCTCTGTGTTTATCAACCAAACTAATCTATCCGAGTTACTCTGGGCTTCAGAGAAACCACTCATCTGCTGCTCTATGCCCCTCGGTCCCCCGAGGCTGTGCTGATGGCATCTGGCGCATTTCCAGAGAACAGAAGATGGCACAAAGCTGCCATTAAAATCAATTACATGGGTCAATGTTTTTATTAGAATCTCTCTCAAACTAAGTCATCAGGATGACACTCAGTTATTTCCCTGTGACCTTTTTTTAAAATTTTATTTTTGTGTGTGACCAAAAGACACTATTAAAAAAATTCAGTTCAAGTTCTAAAGACAAAAGAATGCCTTAGCCTTACAGGTAATCCTCACATTTCCATTGTACTCTACTAAAGACAACAACCACCACAACAAAAAGGAAAGGAAGGGATTAGTCTCCTTGAGAGGTAATGATTTTTGGGAGGTAGCACAGAGATGAAGTTGCTAGAAGTGAAAAAATTGATGTGGGAGGGAGAAAGGGAGAGGAGATAGAGGAAAAAAAAATTATGTCAATAGTGTGACCTATTACAATATTGATAAACATAAGAAGTTAAATGGGAAATTCAATGTTACCCTATCTGCCACTAGATAAAGTGAAGTTCTAATATACAATATTCACAAATAATCCTTCCTGAGAACAAACATGTTTTCTGTACCCTGCACATACTTAAGACAAACAATTTCAAAGGCCAGATGCACAAAGTTAAGGCAGGGTTGTGAGCCAGACCTGAAGCAAAGTTACAAAATGTTACCAACTAATTAGAGCTCCATCTTTGGGACACAGTTTTTCAACCCTTCCTCCCATCAGCAGTCGAATTCATGTCAAGGGGAGCCTGAAATAATGGCCACAATAACAATACTCATACTAAACTAATTCTCAGCATCACAGATGCTCCGAGTATATTGGGATCTTGATCTGAGCACTTCTGAAACACAGAAGAGTAATGTAAAAAAATTTATTCTGACCAATTAACTATTCATTAATTCAATCATTTCATAACATTAAATTCAGTTTTCACAGCCTATTGATGTAAAACACAGGAAAGCAATTTTGAGTAAGACCAGTCATCTATTTCATCCAGAATCCACTTTGGCCAGTATCATATTCTTCAGCTAAGGGAAGACCAAACACAAAGTGTTGTGCATGTACTTGGCCTAAGGAGAATTTTCACTTTCATCAGCAGCCTGCGCATGTCCTAAGCAACCAGGGCTTTACAGATGTTTTAAGCAGCACATTGAAACTGTGATTCTTTACCAAAGCCTGCTAAGGTGTTGACCTCAATAACCTGTGGCAACTCCAGTGAGTAAACCAGCACACCTGAGCACTACAGATGTTACAGAGAAAGGAAGGGAAAGCAATTGAAAGAATTCCAGTGCACGTAATAGAAATACATGTATTAAGATAACAATATATCACAGAGATGACTTTATACATTAGATGCAAATTGATCTTTATGTAGTGGTGTAATTTAGGAGGCCGAACTGTTTTGAGGAGTAATAGAAGACTTTACTCACCTTCAGTATAAAAGTTTGCTGTGTTCTAGTGTCCATTACAAGCAAAACCTAAGCAAAAAGTATTCAGAGAAATATTTAAGATTCAGATGAGTAACTTAACAAAACACAGTTCTTAAATCTAACGTTGAATATTCTTACAAAGGAAGCGATATAAGTAATGATTTTAAAAAAATTAAAGCCCTGCAGCATATATTTGATAAGAAAAGAAATATGATCAACGATATAGATCTCTAGAGAACTACCAGAATGTCACCTGATTCCCAATCAGCTAACTTAACAAATGAATTCTAACCTGCTAACAGAAATAACCAGTACTTTATAATTACAGCAATAATCTGGCAGAACCCAATTTACAGAAATGCAATAGTAGCAACACAATGAAGCACAAAAAGTAACCTTCACATAGCATTACTTTCCTATGTCATTTCACTTAAATCCTCACTGTACCTACCTTCCTGGTACAACGCTTTTCTCCATCATGCTTTCAATACATCAAATGTGTTGCCTACAAGGGGGTTACCAGAGGGGGTTTTTGTGTTGGGTTTTTTTTGCAGTGTGGCTACATACCTGCTTTCCAGGAAGCTAAACTAAAAGCTGGCCACATACATGCCCAGTCCACAAAAAACATTTTATCAACTTTACAGTCACTACTGCATCGTTCCTCCACTGCCATTTTTGTTTTGCAGCACTCATAAGCCACAACAGAAATGGCTGCAAGGAAGTCCCTTTTTGCTACTGTAAACTAGTATTAAGGTAACAACAAAACCCAGAGGGTTTATACAGGGAGAAAACAGTGGATGAGTTCACCACCGAGAGAACACCTACAGCTGCAGGGAGCATCTCTGTTAGGAGTGCATCACCTCTCCTGAAAGCACTTTAAACACAGCACAGCAGTGAGAGAAGTACTAAATAATGACTACCCTCTTAGCAAGCTCCACTTATTTATGTGTTGAAAACAAAACAGACAAAAATAGACATGTGTGTATATATTCGGGAAACTGCATCTTTAGGGAGCTGGAACCCTCTGCATCTCCCATCTTCAAATCACCCTGCTCAGGAATTAATTGTTTTCAAAATCCAAGAACACACATACTTGAAAAGCACCAGCTGCAAGACAGCCACACGAGCAGTACAAGCACAAGCCCAACCCTCCTCCAGGAACAAGAACAAGAGTGTGCACTCACTGTTTATTTACAGTAGACATTGTAAACTTCCAGTACAAGTATTCACATAGTTATACCAAAATATTTAGGCTGTAAAATCAAACACCTAAAGGGCTGCAAATGCCAGCACTGGGGTTACCAAACTTTTGAGTTCAATAGACAAGATGCAGCAACTCCAAGTCAATAGCCTAGATGCAGCGAAGACCAAGTCAGCTTGCATCAAAAAAGACTTCTTGCAGAGGAATGACGTGTCAGGAGTAACATGGTGCTGGATTCATCAGGTGACCGGAGAAGGACAACAGAAGACAGTCTCACTCATCTCCCTGCTGTGGGGGCCAGCGATGCAGTCATGCCCTGCTATCTCTGAAAGGGTGGAGTTTACCAGGTTGACACGCTGACTTTCCCCACACCAAGGCAACGGTGGAAACAGCCGTGCCGAGCAGTGCCTGCAGTGAGGCGAGGTGGAGATGTGCAAAAGGCCCAGCGGCTGGGCCAGGACAGGAGGTCTCAGGGCAGGGTCGTGCTGGCTTCCCCCAGGCAGCGGCTGCAGCAAAGCAACCTTTGCTCTTTGGGACGGCTGCATTCAAAAAACTGCCCTCCATCTCTCACCATTGCACCCCTGAGCGTCTCAAGCAAGAGGAGGAGAACTGAACTCTTTTCTAATAATTTCTCTCTTGCCAAATTTCACCAAAAGAAATGAAGTGACAGACACCTCTCCAACTCAAAGACCTCCTCTTTTACTAGGGTTGCACCCAATTTTAAAAGCTGTTCTATATATTCTGGCCAAAAAAAAAGGTCAACAGAAGTTGGTGTTACTGAGATTTTTGACAAAGGAATGACACCCAGGTTCCATGTCAAGGGCACGGTAAGGAAAGGCAAGTGTACCCAGGCGACTGAGTTTGCCAAACAACGTTTCAGGCCTTTTACCTGGGGCTTCCAGAAACAGTGGAAACCCGCTGAATAAATAACTGTAAAACTGGTTTTGTTATCCTTGCTGAACCAAAAGGTATAAAATTAAAATTAAAAACAAAGAAACAAACAAGCAATAAAGTAAACCAAAAGAACAAGAGAAAAATAAAAGCTACTTTACAAGAGGTGCCAAAAGATGATAAAAATGGTTTGGAAAAAACTACATGTTTACAGTCACTTTCCTTCTTCCCCCAAGTTTGTTTGTAACTAGACACTGTTCACATTGAGGCAATAAATACGAGAACATATGTGATTTTTTTTTAAAATGTGCCCTTTGACTGTCAATATCTCCCAAACAGGTGTTGGCTAAATGATTATAAATTGGCCTCTGGATACACCTCTTCAACTGAGCCGTACAGGACTGGCGATAATATAATTAGACCTAAAAACATCAGGCTGGTGAATGCTTTCCATCTGTTTGGCAATAATGTTTAGTTAACAATAGTCTTTAAAAGAAGCACCTTCAACTTCAGTTCTTAAAGTTATTTATAGGGCCATTCTTAACACACCAGCACTCTTGCTAACAAGAGCTTTAGCCACTTGGAAATTATTAGCCATACGGCTGTATATGAAAAGGAATGGCAGCATTTAACATCTGTATCTCTCCAGATTTACAAGCATCAACCTCATTTAAAGTCATTTCTTAATGAACAGTTCCGTGGTCTGTATTAATATTATAGTTGCATGCACAAAGATCATAAGGAGCCAAACATTTTTTTAATACCAACAGTAGGCCAATCAGTAATGAAGCTGTCAGCATAAAGGACAGAATAATAGCTTCTTTAACCCTCAAACAGGATTTGTTCATTTGTAGAGTAGAAGACACCAATTTAAAAACTGCTCATGGGTTTGCTCACCTTTATAAAGACAAAAATCTAATTTGGTACTAATTTGATACAATTGTCTTTCCAATAAAAGGCTCCTAAAGCCATCTTTTATTCCATGATAAAACAACTGCTATAACTAAAACTGTCATGAAATAATTACCTTTGATAGCATACCTTATTGCACAAATACAATTAATGTATTCCTCCCTTTCATTTTTCACACTTGCTTATCAGCACTGTATTAGCATATGGTGTAACAGAACAGATTACCGAGCCCTTGCCCTATAAGACGACATATAGAATGACTACCACTAACGCAAATAAAGCAGACAACGGGTCCCTTTAGGGCTAGCTTCATCTGTTGTTATATTACAACATCAAAATGAAAGTAGCAGCTACAGTTTTATAACTGTAATAACAACAAATAATATTTGTGTGCCTTTGAGGATAACCACCTAGATGGACTAACCAGTCTTACTAACCAGCTTCTTTCTTTTTCCTTCCCATCAAGCATCATACCTTCTCCCAGTGATTATCATCTACAGCTCCACTTAATTTAATGGAAAATTATTTCTTTGCTGATTTAATAGTGACCTTTCTGCAAGACTGTTTACCTCAAAAGAAACTCTTAAGAAGCCCAGGAAGAGCCATAAAAGTAACTTCAGATATTCACCTAGTGGTGCTCCATTTGGCCCTGATAGACTACAAGCTTTACATGGTCCACCAAACCAAAAACCTGCTTCAAGGGGAGGGAGTCTGCATGCATATTACAAAAAGGTGGTTTAACCAGATTCACTTAAATAATTAAAGGTCTACATGAATGAATAAATCACTATCAGAAAACTGACATTTCAGGAAGGGATAAGTTCAGGAAAGAGACGGTTGTAAGCACATTTGCTTGTCTTTTTATCACACGCCCAAAGCAGAGAAAGGTGAGCAGCTCTCGGATGCATTACCAGGCTGCTGCAGAAGTGCATAACACTAAGCTTGCCACTGACCCAAATGCCAACTTATTCTCCTCACCTCATGCTTTACAGCCAATTTCTAGATAGCAGTGGTATCCCAACAAGTCTTTCCTGTTTGCATTCCTTCACACTTCTCTCTCATTGCAAAAGGGAGTGCTTCAGTAATTCTTTTTCCAAGATTTCTTTTTAAAACGCAGAGTGACAAGACTCCACCTTAATGGCACGATGGGACAAAACTGGATTCCACATAGCATTCCCTATGGCATAACTCTGTTCTTCTCCAGAGCAGATCACACAGAGATGCTCGCATTAGACTAGGCTGCTCCTAGCTCACGTAAGCTGATGGAACCTGTTTCACTGATGATGACTACTGTGTAACTTGTAATATTTAATACCTCCTAACAATGAGCTGTCGGCTGTTACATTCAGCATCCTATCTCAGAGGGGAGGGAAAAGAATGCACAGCAGGGCATTCCTGGGCACTCAGCAACTAGACTGAGATACAAAAGAAGACAAGGCAAAATCCTATTTGTAATACTAATATATGAACAGAGTCAAGGTCTACTTATCATGCTGGCTTTTACGGCACTGTTGCTTATTTGTTCCTTCCCTATTTTTCTGCATTGATGACAACCTCAGCATAGCCAAAACCACTGACAGGCAAATAGCAATTGTCACAAATAAATACACAATGTAAGTGTCTTCAGCAGCACAGACATCCCTATTTTGTACAAGCACTTGAGCTCTCAGGCATGTCCCAAAAAACAAGTGAACACAGCAGCACTGCATGACAGCATCTCAGTAAAGTGGCAGATAGCAATACCCTTCCATGACGCCACATAGGATTTTCTGCTTGTGATTTTTTTTTTTCCTAAGTCAAGGGTTAATTCTGATGCTGACAGCAGCTACTTAAAAAAATTAGCTTCTTAGATTTGATTTACAGTGTATCCAACAGCTTAGTGGAAAATAAATTCAATTCAATTCAATATAGTAGGTACAATTAATTGGAGAAAAATAAAATAAAACCTGCCTGGTAAATAACCATAGTCTAGCTTTAAGAAAACAGTTAATTGTAGGATCCTTTAAATGCACAGAAATTAGCAAATGTTTCAGTATGCTAATTTTTTTTAATTAAAAGATATTTCTGCAGTAAAAGCTCTTTCATATGCACTACTGATTCTTCATCAAACGTTAAGTTTCCAACTTAACACCAGTATAGCCGGTGGCAGCCTGAAGGTTTACCATCTGCTGCCACCCAAAGTCACGGTGGCCACCTTCAGAACATATGCATCAAAGCCCTGAGATAAGAGACTGGAGGAACACTGCAGAAGTCAGCATAAGGGGAATCACAAACCCAGAGGCAGGCAACAGGCAAGTCACCAGGAAAAAAGAACGTGGTGAACCATTAGTCACCCTACTGAGCACCCAACCAAGGTCGCGAGGGACAACACTGGAAGAACTAAGGACTGCTCTAAATGTACTGCTCTGCTGCAGGTGGCTTTAACATAAATGCAGTCCTCCATCACACTGCAGACATTTGCTTCCCCAGTCCCCCTTTCTTTTCTGGTTGTTTTTTTTCCCCTCCCTTCTTCCCTACCCAGCATCTAATACTGATTTTTTTCCAGTCTCCACACCTTCAGGACATGGCACAGAACCTACCTGTGCTTTTTATTTACTTGAGCAGGTTTTAACACTGATCAAAATAAACACCTCAAAAGACATTTGCTTACAAAAACGTGGCTTTAAGTTCACTAACACAGGTTGAAAAATACCTCGTGCCTGATCAAAGGAAATGGAATAGGATCTCTCACTGCAGTACCAAATACCAGAAAAGTTTTGAAGACACACCAGAGCTAAGGGATTACTTTAAAACCAGCTCCATTTTGTTATTAAATTGCCGTTCTACACTGAAAACACATGGTGTAATAATATCACCAGTGGGCCACCTATTAATTCTGGTCCTTATCGCCTAAACAAATGCACTCTTATCATAGGATAGATTCTCTAGCAAAAGTCCTACAAACTCGAAGATGTGTCAGATGATCACCCAGGATTTTTCTCCTTGCATTTACCTCACCAGTTGGAAAATCCCGTTACGGGTAGTGACACACAACCAGGAATGAGACAAGTTGGTCACCTGATCCTAGCATGAGTACTTGGGACTGCAAGAAAACCTTAGCAGGGGCTGGCGCACGGCTGGGTGCCGCACTCAGGGCACAGTTTCGGTGATGAGGCAGAAGCAGGCGTGCAATTACCCCCACTCTCCACAGCTGTGCCGGCTGTCAAGGCTAGCAGGATTAAAAGATCTACTTAACACAGATTTATTCTTGTCACTTTTCAGATTACACCACCCAGACCCTCACTCGTCTCCCTCTGTCGTTATAAAAAGAGATTACACTTGGCTAATATGTATGAAAAATGCGATTATTGCTTATCCTTGTACCTGTGCAATATGAATTATCTTCAGTTTGCAATTATTCCTCCTTTCAAACCATTATTCTAAGGAACTTACAGCTCCTATATTCTATGAATTGCAATAATAGTATATTAAAAGACAAATGGTGCAGCTTTAAACAACGCAAGTGCTGAAAAAGGAGCATATATTCAAATTCGAGTTTTCAAATACTTTTAGTTGGTTGGTAACAGAAAGGAAAGTCCACTTTCTTAGTGCAAACTAAAACTGGCCAACAAATGACAATGGTGAAATACTAACCTAGAAAATATATCTGGCAGATTTTACTAGAGAATACAGTTTACAATATGAAATGCCACTCAGCATCACAGAGTAATTGCCTGGCACCAATTATGTACTAAAGAACTTCCTAAGAGTTGGGAAGACAAACTTAAATAATTTTGGTTTAAAATAAAATATCTCTAAATTATTTCTTTGTGGAGGTCAGAACAGACATATAGTTCAGCTGCACCTGGAATATTCAGTAATGTAATTTCTGTTTTATAAAGGGAAGGGCAAAATCTGCGTTACTTTATCCAATCTTAGGACTGTTTTACATCAGATGAAACAAAACATTCACTGAAGTCAAAAGAAATTTTCGTGAGGCAAGAAAGAAACTAGAGACTGACTAAGGGTTATAACAACAAAACGCTCAGAAAAGTTCAGACTGGTATAAATGTAAAGACTTCAGGAAAACAAGTGACAGGTGTTTGAGGGCAGGGAAGAAGGGACAGGACTCTTTCTAGCTGGAAGAGAGATCGCGTTTTAAAGTTCAGCAGCTTTCTTACTTGGGGCTTGAAGTCTGACTGTAGTTTAGGAATAATCCTGCAGCACTAGGGAAAGGAAGGTAGTGAGCCAAGAAATCAGTTTTGACAATGACTCTGTAGTTGATTTGATTTTGCAGGACTTGGCAGGTCAGTTAAACTAAAGGGTTATCAAAACATAAAAGGAGCTCTTAAAAGTTTCTTTATTTGTACTAATAGTTACTATTATTACTCAGTTTCCAATTTTTAACCATTTTTGCCACTGCTGTTTTCCTTTATGCCATGTTTGGATGAGGAAAACTTGATAGTCATTTGAATTCATTGTAACATGTTTTCAGCCAGTTTCTAAGCATCATAATGAAATGAGAATGAATGTCTATACTTGATAGTGCTGTTTATTACAGCTCCCTTTTCCCCACACCTCCTATGTTCACACAGCCACTCATTCAAATCTGTAAGATGACCTAAAGATGCTTGGCAGTGTGCACGTGAAAGCCAGGTGAGAGAAAACACCTGCTATGGTCAACTCAATTTCACAACTACAACAGTCTTTAACCTCATCTCAAAATAAAATGCTGAATATTTAAGTTTCTAACAAACACTAACAGGACATAGGTAACTATGGGTATTCATTTAATTAAAACTAATCGTAACCTGTTTGAATTCAACAATGGGCCTGCAGATTATGCATGCAAACTCTACACATATTCTATGTACTTCCACTTTTTGGCACTTTCACTTGTCAAGTAAACAAGTAGTAATCACACTTTCTAAATAATTAATAATACTGATTTAGTTCTTCTGCATATTTCTAAGATCAGTTCATCAAAACGTACTACCGTCAAAGTTACGACTTCTCGCAATAGCACGACAGCCACAAAAAATAACCTATATTTAATATTAACAGAATTGCTTCCAGTTCTTCAGAAAAGAAGTTAGCTACTTCTAGAATCCTCTTCAGAAACTCACAAAATAATTTTAGCACAGCTCTGATAAAAGTATTTTTGTAAGGTTTCAGACTGTATAATAAAGCTCAACAAACAGCGTATTGAACAACAAGCTCAAATGTACAGACATCTGTGGAAGAACTGATCACAGTCACACCAGTGCCAACACAGACAATGTGGCTTGATGGAGGACCAGGGGAGGGGATAGAAAAGACATAAAAGACAGTCATTGGTTACAGAGGCATAGTTATTACTTAATGCACTCTGCTTTCAAGATGAATCTTTTGAATGAATCTAAATAACAGAGGGTTCTAAAGAATAAGAAATTGGGTTTGAAACAGCATTGTGAAGGTATCCAGCAGCACCATAACAAAGTCATTTCTTTAGGGGCCAGTTGTAGCTTCAAAGGAAAGACTTGCCTAGGGCAGAAACTCAGCAGAGAATCTGCAACCTCGATTTTTAATTAGGCAAATTTTGAAAGCAAAAATCTTTGCTATTCCAAAAAGAAGTTTTCTACTTTAAGGTACATGAACTGGTAAAATAATTGATCATTCTTGTTTGGTGACAACAGTAGCTAAAATATTTAGATATTAGCCTGTTTTCAATGCAGTACCTCTGGTAACACTAACAAGAGCTTTGCTGCCCAACCAGCAGCACCTCAGAGTCAAAAACATTTGCAGGACAAAAGCCACCTTTATAATTAGATTAAACCTCAATTTTCAGAAACCTACTCACAGGTAGACTCTTCCTATAATAAACACATAAAATACCTGCAAACACCACCTAGTTAACGTTCGACACCATGAAATGAGCAAACACAGCAGTAGCAGAATTCAAGAAACCTGGTTTCCTCAAGCAAAGCGTAGGTCATCTTGGGTGTCCTGGTTTCAGCTGGGATAGAGTTAACTGTCCTCCTAGTAGCTGGTACAGTGCTATGTTTTGAGTTCAGCATGTGAAGAATGTTGATAACACGGATGTTTTCAGTTGGTGCTCAGTAGTGTTTAGACTAAAGTCAAGGATTTTTCAGCTTCTCATGCCCAGCCAGGGCACAAGAAGTTGGCACAGGACACAGCCAGGGCACCTGACCCAAACTGGCCAACGATGTATTCCATACCATGGGACGTCCCATCTAGTTTTAGGAACTGGGAAGTGGGGGGGCAGGGAATCGCCACTCGGGTCTGGCTGGGTGTCGGTCGGCGGGTGGTGAGCAATTGCCCTGTGCATCATTTGTACATTCCAATCCCGTTATTACTACTGTTGTCATTTTATTAGTGTTATCATTATCATTATTAGTTTCTTCTTTTCTGTTCTATTAAACTGTTCTTATCTCAACCCAGGAGTTTTACTTTTTTTTTCCCCCCGATTTTCTCCCCCATCCCACTGGATGGGGGGGAGGGAGTGAGCGGCTGCGTGGTGCTTAGCTGCTGGCTGGGGTTAAACCACGACATTGGGTCTATTAAAGTAGTTGGATTTATATCACAGCCTTTGCATGAGAGCAGAAGCAGAAGGCTGGGAGGTGAGGCATGGATATGGTCATTCTTCTGTGAATTTCCATGATATTTTAAGGAGTTTAATAATGCTACGATCTCCAACTCTCTCAGATTCAGCAGAAAACGGTCAACACAGCAAAATTATTCAGGTGACAAGGAAGGTGGAAAGGCCAAGAAAGGGGGAAAGACAACACATTGGGAATAAACTAAGCTAAAATTCAATGTCTAATCATTCTGCCTAGCCTAAAATAGTTTGAAAAACCCAGAATTTCAGGTAGCAACAAGCATTTTGTCTGTGAAAATGAAACCAACCCAAAACACTTCAAGAGGCTTCAAAAGTAGAACAAAGACTGACGTTACTCTAAGGGAAGGCACTGAACCTTTCAGCATTTGATGGAGTGCAGGTTAACAGATTATTTTCTCAAGGTAGCACTGTAGCAGGCACACACAACTCTGAGCTTCAAGCAGCAGTGCAAGAGCAAGTCCGCAAACCAACCACCACCATTTTTAAGTCAGTGTGTTTAAACCAGTCTTGTGCAGGATTAGGCAAGACAGCAGTAAAAACGCCAGTGGCTCATTACTATCCACACACCCATTTTCTGCTGAAACAGAAGCAGCTACCTCAGGGTTACCATAGGAGAAGAGTATTTTCAAGCAAAACTCTGTGTGATGCTGAATCAGTTACAGACTTGTGCCCAAAAGCATGGCATCTTCAACGCTGGCCCTGAAAATCAGAATCCATTTTCAAGGACAAACATGCTATGTCATCTGCTTGGCTCCAGTGAGGATGCTTACACATCTATTTGGATTTCTCCATGATGTGAGCTTTAGAGCATATGCAAGCAGAAAAGGAGGCAAAGAACAGTGATGGCGAGGAAGGAAGTGAGATGGTGCTTTAAACCAAAGGCACAGACATTGTCTCCAGCACACAGGTGAACGTGCACACGTTTGCTTCATATTCACATGCATTTTGTGTATGCATTATAAAACCAAATGAAACTTCGGCTTAGAGCAGCTTTTCATTTGCCTCACAACTTTACGAACACTTATAAATACACAAAAAAGACAGCATACTCAGAATAAGATTAAGTTCGTAATAAGGAGAATCTGGAAGTAGGTACGCAGAGTACAAAGACACCTTAAAGAATATTGCTCCCTTTTTCATACCATAATTAAACATTAACTCTGATCCCTATGACATTGTTTACACATAAGCATAACAGCTGTATACATGGGCCTGTTACTCCTCGCACACAATGTCCAACACTAAGATCTTGTATTTCTGTCACCATCAGAACCCTGATTCTCCCCAACTCTGCCTCAAAGATCCAGACATGTTCGGCTCACACCTGGGATGCTTGCTAGAGCTCTGCTCAAAGAGATCTAGGAGATCTGATAACACCAAGGACTCCAAAAGCTTCATTCTGATCAAGCATCTTCTCCAGTCACTGTTCATTATTCTTGTATAAGAACAAAGATACCAAAAAGGTCTTTCTTGGTTCATGTGCTACACTTCTGCAGCCTCACATTGTCAGACTAATTCAAAGTCCATGCTTACTACATCCATTTAGTGGCTACTAATTTAGTTAGTGCCTACTAATCCAACAGACAGGTTCTTTTCCCAACCTGTCTCTCTGATACATATACAGAGTGGAACAGAGGCTAAATTTTGTACTTACAACTGAGGAAAGAAAATACAATGAATATGAAGTCAGAGCTGAGAAAGCTTTATGTGCCATAAAAACAACCATAATACCTAATGTATATAGCCCTCTGAGGAGACGTTATCAACTTATGCACATAACTACAACAAAACAGATAAAGAAAAACAAAAAATCAGTCCCCATAGCTACATTCAGTCCAACAAGAAAAAGAAATCAAGAAATACAGACCTTAAGAGACCAGCTACAGGTTTTCTGATGCACATGACAAACACATACATTGACCATGCATCAGTACATCATGCACAAACCAGGGACTACACAAGGAACTTTCAAAAGGCATGAAGGAATTGGCACGGCAAAAAAGAAATGAGCCTTTACAGTATGCATTAGCCACTGCCACATTGCTGAATAATACATCATCTTAAAAGTATTTGGTAAGGTGATAACTAATCAGCATTATCAAAACAATGCAGCAATTCTTCTGGTCTCTTAATTAGGCTTGAAAAAAATCCATATGGTCCTTTACTGTTTACAGAAGGGTATTAGCATGGGATTTTGGAAGACGTTATTTGCATAAGTCAAAAATAAGCTTGGCTTCATTGCTGAATCTCTGTCTTGGGGGAGGATTCCAATTCCAAATTCTCAGGGAAGGAGAACAGTCGTGTGTGTCCCCAGCCCCCATCTCAAGTGACAGTTCAAAAGTAGGAATTTCTACCCTTCCATATTTCAAGTATCCACCAGATTATTCAACTGAAAACATTTCAACTCATCCTTACCCCAGTATTGTAACCATGACTTCATTTTCAAAAAAACAGGCCTCATCCTATTGAATGCCACCAAACATGTACCTTATCCTTTACCTCAAATATATTTTGCATGACCTTACATGAATTGCTTAGATAAAAGCCTTTTTTCTTCTACTTTTGTTATTTTAAAGTGCAGATGCATTTGAGTCATTTTCCCCTTTTGTTTCATATCCTTAAGATCCACAGCTTCAAAGACAAAATGTCAGCATGCAGTCGATTTATGACTGAATTCTTGAAGAGACACTGAAGAATTACCTTGTCAATCACCCCAAGGACTCTGAAGGCCTTCAGTTCCTCGGCAGGGCTCCTTAGGTTCCAAGAGGGCCTTGAACTTAGTGATCCTGGAGGCTAATGGAAGATATCAAAGATTATACATCAATCAGGGTGGTACTTGAAGGAAGACTGCCTGCTGAAACAAATGCCAGGCCGAAGGAAACTAAATTTATCATAAATCAGAGAGAGTGAAGATGAAAGGAGAAGTTTTCTGTTTGTCCTTAGTGGGCGGAAAAAAAAAGAAAAAACCCCACAACTTGCAAGTAAATAAAAATCAAGATAACATTGAAAACAAAAATTTTAAAGAGAAAAAAATAATGAATTTTTATACTTTCTATGCTTAATGGAACCTGGCAATTGATTACTCAGTTCTTATCCCATCACAATAATCAATCAAAGCCTTATAGGTATTTTGGATACAAAATAATTCAGAGATCACTGAGGAGGGGAAAGCAAATTAGACCCTTTTTCAGTCTGAAGAACATAAAATACAGAATTACAAACAGGGCTCTCTGGTGAGCTTATGAAATCCTTTTAACAACAAGGTGCAGAACAGAAACAATTCCTAAACCTGCCTTAGAAAAAGGTAGCTACCCACATATCATTAATCTAGAAATTAACACCATAGGAAGATAATTGGCAGGTGCTAACTATTCAAGTAGTTAATACGCACAGATTTTTTTTCTCCATGCTATGTTTTGTAGTTTCTGAGGGCAAACTCAAAGCTTGCATGTCAAAGGAGGGAACAATGTTTCAACTGGAAGTCTTCTGGGACAAAGATTGACCTCTTAAGCATCACGCACACCTCTGGCATGTTAACAAACATTTTCAGAAGTTTCTAGTTGCCAACTGAGAGAATTTATTAGATCCTCCTCCAAAAATTCAGCATGCAGCTTCTACTAGAACCACAGACCTGGATCTCTTCCTCACAAATAAGGTAACTTCATTTGCAGAGTTGTTGAATGCCAAAACCTTTTTAAGCATAACCTGGCCTCCCCAAGTACACTTCTATTGCACAAAGGTAAAGGAAGAGGAAGGTGAAACTTGATTTTTAGGCTTCTAAGAGGCAAAAGATGTTTATCTAATTCATCAGCATCCTGAGGCAATATTTAAAAAATACGTCACAAAGGAAAACTGCTGGTAAGCAACTATATTGTGAATGAAATGTTTTAAGTATCAGGAAAAAATCAAGACATTTTCCCTTATGAGGAGAAACTCCCAGAAAAAGTGAAGATCTACAACTAGGTCATTCCATCTACATCCTCCCTAGTGTTTCGCCTCCAACAACTTTACTGTGCTCTCCTCAAAGTCCAGAGCACCTTCCCAAAGTCCTCCCCAAAACTGGTTCCCCTTCATGTTGCTGGTCAACCACCTTCTCTCCTTCCAAATTCTTTCCCAAAAATCAACTCTTATTTTAGCATTGACTGAAAAATTAAACAGACAGTTTCAAAAATATGTGTTCAAAAAGCATGGAGAAAAGTGTGCTTTTCATCTGTGTTCACCTACTGGGGTCTGTATTTAAAAGTGTTTATTATTTATCTGCATTTATCTATCCGGGTCTTATTATTTTGTCATGTAAACACTGCAGAGCAAGAGTGCCAACAGCAGTTAAGAGAAAACAGCCCAGATTCTACAAATCACTAAAGCTTTTCGTATGAAGAAGAAAAAAACGTCTATATTAAGTTTTTTCTCCAAACCTAATTTAGGATCCACATTGTAGCAAGCTGTTGGAAGGTGGAGGGAGCTCTTTTGTTGGGTTGTATTTTAAGAGTGTGTAATTCTTCTGCAATAACTAAATATTTGCTTTGAAACAAAGAGTTGTGCTAACACAGAGTTTATTCCTGACAAGATTTCAAAAGCATTTTAAGGAATACATTTAATGAAAGAGAGTATTTCCAAATCCTTTAGACTACTATAAAAGATTTCCACTTCTATCTGCATGCTCTTACATTTTATAAACCTTCCTCCATAATCAAGCT
Source organism: Astur gentilis (assembly GCF_929443795.1). NCBI lineage: Eukaryota > Metazoa > Chordata > Aves > Accipitriformes > Accipitridae > Astur > Astur gentilis. The sequence continues at coordinate 10,050,986 of NC_064909.1, read as the reverse complement.
TTTAAAATTTTCTCTTATGCATAAGATTTCAACCACAAATTACATTCATACATCTCTAAAGAAGTTAATAGCTGTCTAATAATGCTATAGAATCAGACTTCTGCACCCATCATGTCTGAACAGCCGCCAAAAAACAGTATATATTTGGGTCCTTCACTAAAATATCACCAACAGTGGCACAGTCAGTAATACTGTGTATACACATTGTTTTCCATATACGCATTCTACAGTCACTTCTTACCTTAAAACGATTAACAATCAGATCGACATCACCACAGCTCCCAGTAGCTTCTCCATTTTTATCAGTTTCAGATTATTTTTTTGCTCTTTACAGTACTTTGGTTTCACTATTACAAAGTCTAATAGTGGAGCCCAGTGATGAGGACACATCACATTCTGTTGTGAAGCAAGCTGGAAGCAGACTCTAAATACCCCATTCCCAGAACTACAGCAATTAAGCACTCTATGAAGCTGCCTGCTCCTCTGAATAGAGTAAAATTCCAAGCTCAGCATCTAGCCATCAATAAGAAAAATAATTAAAACACAGCTCTCATCAAAAATAGAGGAACAAAAAAACAAACCAGGAAGGAGAATAAGAAAAACTCAAAGGCTTCATTTGCCTTTAGAAATAAGGCACTTATATTCTAAAGAAAGTAGCAGGTTACATCTGCTGGCAGAAGGCCTTCAGCAGCCTGTCCAAATGCTCAGCATGCTGCTCAGGTATGCCAGGACCTTCTCTCCTGTGGCTAGGCCCTACGTGTTTTGAAACTATTTCCAGACTACACTGAGTTGCACAGCTGGAGTTATCTGACTTGGAATTGGTGTCATCCCTTCCTTTCCCACCATCACCTTTTGGCTAGCATATGCTAATTTCAAGTGGAAAAGGATGATGCTGGCCCCTGTAAAGATCCAGCAGTTTGTGGCCACCACTTCCCTTCGGAAGGCTCTAGTTTTGCAAGCTACACAATGGCATGTGAAATATGGCACTAGCTCCCACCTCACCTTCAGCATCACTGCCAGCAGTTACAAGAGCAGGGGGAGAAAGAGAAGTACAGCACCAGCCAAGCAAGAGGAAGAGCCTCTCATGTTAACCTCATTTAAGGCAAGAGCACTATCCCTAGCCTGGTGACACAAACACCATTTGATGGGAAATGATTCTACTCCTAATGCTGCCACCTTTGACAGCAGTCACCACAGAACCTCAGGACAAAAAAAGAGCACTTTCACAAACACCAGTGCAGAGCTGCACATCAAAATGCGATCTCCCCTCACCATTCAGAGGTGTCTGATGACTTCGGTAACCATCCACCTGTAGTATAGCCAGACCCTCAACTGCAGCAAGAAGATGCCTTGTTTTGAAGCAGATAGAGCTGGCCTGAGTTGCAAGGCTCCCCACCATGGGTATGAAAGAGCTTCCAGCTCTGCTAGCCTGGCAGAAGATCCTGGCCCCTTCCTCACTCTGCACCACAGGAAAACAAAGTTGTATCTCTGCACGCATCTGAACTCCGACAGAGCTATGGTGTGCTTCAGGTCTCCAGTGATCACCGGTTTGGGACCGCATCTTCCCTGAAGCTGGGGCACATCTGGGGTCATGCACATCTGGACCCAGCAGCAGAGAGCAATGCAGAATGTGATCTTGGAAGCCTTGAGACTAAATTTCTTATTTTTTGTTAAATTTACATCTCTCAGAACTACAGCAGTGTATTTTCTTTACACTTCATGTAATTTTCATGCACATTTAACGAGAATTTTAGGAAGCAAGACATCCTATGAAAACTGCAAAGACTGAAGACTGCTTTTCCTGTTTGGGCACCAGACTTGCATGTAATTCTTGTTATTAAATTGCTTTGAAAATAAAAAATAATTGACATTTTAAAAGACAACAACTTTTATTGCAGTGTAAAAAGAGACAATTCTGAATAAAAAACTGGGCATAAGTAGAACCAGAAATAATTTCAAAGAGTGAAAAAAATATGCATTATAAAAATACCAACAAAGTTAAAATGGACCCACAGCATGTACGTGTAGCTGTGCTGGGCCTCACAGCTGACCGCTATGTAAGACTGCAGCTTTCTGAAGGTCAGTCCAGTGTGATTCAGTGTTGCTGCAGCTCCCACCCAGGCTGGAAGGTGGCTCCCCAGAACTGCTACTTACAAAAGGGCAGAGGAGAAAATACAGCTTGAGAATCTTAAAAATGGCCTGCTGCTGCTGTTACACAGCATCCTCAAACATTTGTCATGAAGAAGGCCCTCGAAGCTGCCGTGCTGTGCTAGAGGAGGAAAAGGAGGACAGCGTTTGCTGCAGCTTGTTGTTCTGGAAGGTCTGCATACCTGTTTACAACCTCCAGAAGCTGTCTCCACATCTCCCACTCCTACAGGTCACAGCGAGGCTTTTCACAATGTTTACAAGACCCTGTTCAACTAAGTTCCCAGTTCATGGTCAGTCACAGTTGCGTCAAGTTCCCTGTGCTGCTTTTCAGCCTTAAGAAGTCTACCTGTCCTTAAGCCCTCTACCATAACCCTTTTTTAACAGTGCCAAGGGTTCCCCAAACACCTCCTCTTGTGCTCCTCTCTTCACCACTCAGACTTGCCAGCAGCAAGGTGGTTGCTAAGGATGCTATCCTTGAGGGCTACACCGTTGGCTTTTTGTTGAGGCAAGAAAAGTAACAAACTATTATTGTTCTTTGTTTGGTTTCCATGGCATCAAAGATAATTTTTGCTTCTCAGACCTGAAATGCCAGGCCTTTGCCTCTAGGGAAATCTGGTCTTCAAAGAGGCAAGGGCCTGGCATTTTGCACTGCAGAAGAATAGCTCGCTTCCTTCTGCCTCAGGTCCCCAGGGAAAAGCCGCCATGCTTTACTGTCATGTGGTGCTCAGATAGCAAATGCATGGCTTGGGGTGCATTTAGCAGGCTTAGTCTTTTGAGACTGCTGCACATGCTTCAGCACACAGCTGGCAGCCTGAGCTTTTGGGAGATATGAGAGACTGACGGGTGCAGGACAATAATCAAACCTGCACTTCTGAGCTTGGCTCTTCCCTTGGTGGACATTTCTCTGACCTGGTGGATGAGAAAGAAGATGTGATGTCCAAGAAGGCCAGGTGAGCCTAGTTTTGATGCTGATCACTGTGGTTGTTCCTTGTAAGGGCACAACAGGAAACACAAAGCTATCTACACCAGACATGGGTGACAAAGTAGTTCTGCCTTGTAACATCAGGTCATGAACAAGAACACTTTGTCTTAAATGTTGATGCCTGCTTACTAGTCAGACCTCTTCCTCCAAAGTGCAAACGGTCTCAGCACCTGTGGTGGGTTGACCTTAGCTGGACCCCAGGTGCCCACCAAAGCTGCTCTATCACACACCCCCCTCAGCTGGACAGGAGAGAGAAAATGTAATAAAAGGCTTGTGGGTCAAGATAAGGACAGGGAGAGATCACTCACCAATTACTGTCACAAGCAAAACAGACTCGACTTGGAGAAAATTAATTTAATTTATTACCAATCAAATCAGAGTAGGGTAATGAGAAATAAAACAAAGTCTTAAAACACCTTCCCCTTACCCCTCTCTTCTTCCTGGGCACAACTCCACTCCCGATTTTCTCTACCTCCTCCCTCCCAGCAGCGCAGGGGGACAGGGAATGGGGGTTGGGGTCAGTTCATCACACGTTGTCTCTGCCGCTCCTTCCTCCTCAGGGGCAGGACTCCTCACACTCTTCCCCTGCTCCAGCGTGGGGTACCTCCCACAGGAGACAGTCTTCCACAAACTTCTCCAATGTGAGTCCTTCCCACAGGCTGCAGTTCCTCATGACCTGATTCAGCATGGGTCCCTTCCACAGGGTACAGTCCTTCAGGCACAGACTGCTCCAGCGTGGGTCCCCCATAGGGTCACAAGTCCTGCCAGCAAACCTGCTCCAGCATGGGCTCCTGCCTCCATGGGCCCGCAGGTCCTGCGAGGAGCCTGTTCCAGCACAGGCTTCCCACAGGGTCACAGCCTCCTTTGGGCAGCCGCCTGCTCTGGTGTGGGGTCGCCCATGGGCTGCAGGTGGATATCTGCTCCACCATGGACCTCCCTGGGCTGGAGGGGGTCAGCCTGCCTCACCATGGTCTTCACCACACGCTGCAGGGGAACCTCTGCTCCAGCACCAGGAGCACCTCTTCCACCTCCTCCTTCACTGACCTTGGTGTCTGCAGGGTTGTTTCTCTCACATATTCTCACTCTTTTCTCCAGCTGCAATTTTTGTCACACAACAACTTTTTCCCCTTTCTTAAATACATTATCCCAGAGGCACTGCCACCATTGCTGACTGGCTCAGCCTTGGCCAGCAGCAGGTCTGTCTTGGAGCCAGCTGGCATTGGCTCTATCGGACATAGGGGAAGTTTCTAGCAGCTTCTCACAGAAGCCACCCCTGTAGCCCCCCCACTACCAAAACCTTGCCACGCAAACCCAATACAGCACCCCCACTGCCCATGAAGTTCCCTGCACTGAATGATGCTTCCCATAACCAAACTGCACTCTGCCCATTGTAATATAGGCACAGGTACTGCTAGGGTACACTATTGTCCATCATTTTCTCGCAAACCAATTTCAGTTAAATGGTTCAAACTGTGCTGGGCTAACAGCCATAACAGCACTTGGCCATGCTTCTAGGAAAGGCTTCCTAAGTGTACTAAAGCAGTGATTCTTCTCAAAGACTTCAGTGTTCCTCCAGCATGGAAGAAGTGACGAGACACCTTTTTACAGATTCATGTGAGCAAAGAAGGCATTGTACAGTGTGATTTAAACATCAGCATTTCTATGTCCTATCCGAGCACCAGCATTTGACCAAGGGATGGTATCAGTCAGCATGACCTACAGCAGTAGGAGGTGCTAGTGGTAACAGACCAGCCTTGTCCCAGCAATACCAAAGGCACGTAAATAGCAGTTAGAGAAACACGAAGCTGGTGCGAAGTGATGGTGCAAGGAAGCATACACCTTTTACCCTAGAGACTTAATTTCTGTAGGAGAAGAACACAAAAAAATATTTGCATGTTTCCACTAGTATCTCCCAAGAATCACACTGTGTATAGATGCAGGTCATTTCAGTGCACTTATCTGCATGGGGTGGAATAATTCATGCAAACTCCAACATAAACTATCTTGGGCAGTAAAAAAGATAAGCAGTAACTAAGGTGCCTGAACTCAGGTCCGCTCAGTAACAAACGTTCAGGAAGAGTCACATTCCTCACTTGCCTTAAGACACTAAGCCAAAGCACAGAGCATGCCAATTCTTAGTGGTTCCTACCACTACCCTTACAATAACTTCAGGAGATAAGTCCTTGTCCCAATTAACTTTCAGCTATCAACTCGGAGTCAAGCTGTTCTTTACCACAACCATCACGATCCATCAGTACCATCTGCCCTTGATGCCAGGAAATTCCAAAACTCTAAGATAAAAGTCAAATTTATGCATTATGAAGAGCAGCAAATAAAGGATATTAAAATACACGTACAGCCAAAGCCAAATCGTGGAAACATGTATTTTTTTGTAAAGAGGAGAATAATCCAGGTGCACCATTTTGCTTGTGCAAAGTCAGATTTGCTCTAACTTGTCAATTTTGAATTTCAACACGGAAGAATGACTTTCTATTTTCACCACTTTTTTTTTTTCTTGTCTTATCCCAATTCATCCTGCTTTCCTTTGGATCTGCAGAGAAGGCACGTGCCTTATTCAGTACAGCATGCAAGAGGGATTTATTTACCTCTCAAGTTCAAATACAAAAATGCAACCTATCTCTTCCTCCTTCCCAACCACAATTAGTTTTTAAACTTATAAAAAGGCAAAAATAGGTTGTTGATGGGGTTTTTATCTTGTTCTGCAGTTTCCGAACACACTGAGGTTTTCATTCAATATAGATTCTTCCCCATTTTCAGGGGTGTTTGACCCAAAGAAAGACTACCTAGTAGGACTTCATATCAGTCAAAAATACTAAATTGTTCAGTACAATTCATGTCAGCAGCAAGACTCCAAATCTCACAAAATATATCCCATTTGGAACATCCTCAAAATTGTACCTACGGGCTCTCAACATAAAAAAAGCTACCCTTCAAAATCAGTGGTTTTGCTTTTTTAATTTATTTATTAGGCAGTCAGATTTTATAAGGCTTCCCATTTTTACAGCAGCGGTCTCAAAGCATTTTTAGATCTGTGCAAAATAAGAAACAATAATCTTGTGCCCCTTCTGTCCTCACTTGATATAAACATAAGAGAGACAGGAAGTTGGTAACTTTTATATTTACTACAATAGGGTGGTCATTGACAATCACACACAGTTTAGCATGACTGCAGTAAAAGTCTAAAGTAAGTCCTAAATGAACTGTTTGGGGAAGGGCAAAGTAGAAATTGATCGAAGGTATCTTGGAACAAGCTTTGTTTGTCTTTTGTACAAGTGCAGATAAGGGTGTTTCTGCTTAAGAAGGTGGGAATTACTACAGAAACTCCTGCAAAAATCAAGAAGCAGCTGATCACTAAAGCATATCCAAGAGAGACATATGAAGGGATCAGGAAGAACCTTTGCTCAATTAAGTATTTATTTAATGAGAGATTTATCTCATTCCCGCCACCACATGCTTGACTCACTGAGACACCGTTATGTGCTAGCCTAAAGAAACCAACAGCCTTCTCTCTCCCTACAGGACCAAGCAATATTCTCACGGGAAAGTCAAAAGAAACGTTATGTTCTAGTGTGGTTTTTTGCTTTACCTTTAAATTCTTTAGCATGATTAAAAATCTTTACATCCTCAACTGTGAGAAGAAGGAAAGCATAAGAAAAAACAGGCTTGGATTAAATCAAGCACTTTTCATAATGCTATGAAATGCAACCAACAAGGATCAGACAAGAATGGCAACTTAACAGAAACATAACATCAAAATACTTCTCAGGTCTCCTGAAGGAGAAATTCTAGACAGTTTTTGAACCTCAATCTTGAATATGGTTTGCTCAAAGACAGGACAATTTAATTATATCAAATTCTGGTTCAAAACAGAGAAATTAAAGCCTACCATAGAAACAGATGCATCTTCAGAGGATTTACGGTAGAAGCTGGAAATTTTTTCAGCACGCATAAGATATTCTGCAGTCTTCCTTTTCACTGCTTCTCGACGAGTTGGACTTGATTCACCTCAATGGAGAAAAAGAAAGTTATTTTTTCCATAGAGAGAGAGGTACTAAGTAATCAAAGCACATGACTGCTTTGATTCTACCTTTTTGATTTCCTCTGGGTTATTCATAATCAAACCTACAGATATGCCTCCTACAGAAAGCAAATACTATGATCCTAGAGTTCTACAAAAATAACAATTTAAGCCTTGCTATAGACTAAAGTAAATAAAAAGTCATACTTCATTTTTCTGTGATCTGGTATATGTTCCTATGGTAACATAAGTAAGAACCGAAACAAATCACTGATCTGAATGTTGTACTCCAAAAAACTCAATTAGGGAAGACAATAAAATGTTTACAACAAAACAATAAAAAAACTTGGGATTTTCCTCATGTTTCTAACACCAGCTTTTCTAAGTATAAAGGAAAGCCAGAAAGGCTACTAATAGCCAGAAGGCAATTTAAGAGACACCAAGAATTCTTGCTCACAGCTTTCTGATGCTAGCTGCTCCTTGCCTGTTGGTATGGGGTGACAGGAAGAAAGGAGTAGGCACTTGCACCAACTACTTCACTTCCCAGATGGCTGCACCACCACTGTGTTATGCCTAATCTAACCAAACTCTTACAAGAGGCAAGATACCGTGCAATTTCTGTATTCACTCTAAAACTTACAGTTTATGTTTAGGCATTCACATCATGAGCAGTATATTGTCATAATAGACTCAATTTGTGATGACAACATCCAACCAGTCAACTGCTAAGCAAAGATAAAAAGAATGAGAGCCACAATTGTTATAACAGAGAATTGAGATTACTATGCTAAAAAATAGAGACAGCTGTCCCAGAATAAGTCTGAGCAACAGCAGAGACTTCATCTGGCCCCGAGAGTCTCTTCCAGCCCTAACTGAGGCCATCCAAGACTTGCAGCAACACAGCCTTGGCTGTGACAGGCTTCTGCACCGACAGGTGCAAGCCAGCACCTCTCACAAAGCCAATGCTCAAACAGGGCAAGGACTGCAAGGATATCTGCCTAACAGCTACTCAACATGAAAGACAAGGCAAGGAACAGGAGAGGTAATAAATTAAACACACAAATACACAAACCCTAACCAACAGCAGATAACAAGAGACAATAACGAAGACTAGAACTCGTAGGATACTGATCAATAGGCCATGAAAGGAACCTCCGAGTGTAACCTTGAAGAAGTTCAACCAGAAACTTGGTAACTGATAAGAAAAAAAACAGAATTATTGTGACTTATCAAGAATGAGTCTCAAAAAAAAGCAAACTTATTACGGGATGTCTGAGGGAGAACTTACTGTGTAAATACTTGCATGCAAAACTTATCGTGGGAGGTTTCCGGGGGGTGGATTGTGGCAATGCGTAAGACATTGCAAGATGTTTAAGAGCAGGATTAAAGGTGAGGAAAGGGAGGGGTCAAGGTGGAGGGGGGACACAAGCATGAGAAAACAGAGGTGGGAATTTCATGGGTCAATTGTGTATATGGCAGCTGCTGGTCAACACAATTGTCTGACTGAGCCCTGTAACTGACCATCACTGTCTGTCTTACCTTCTCATGAAACTCTGTTCCTCACTATTTCCTGCATTACTGTGCTCATTATTCTCTGTACATAAGATATGCCAACAAACTTCAAGCCAGATAAGCAGGCAAGTCAGACAAAAATATCAGAGCTGGATGATGGACTGTGGGGCCAGCTACCAGAGACCTGAACAGTGGGTCCTTCCCTGACCAGCAATACTTCAAAAGAGGTTGGGCTGTTCACACTGCCTGTGGTTATGTTGGTGTCTGTAAAAGCAATATCCTTCTGCCTGTGTCAATGTGTTTGCGGTCAACCATGTTCATACAGAGTATGTGTGCACACATGCAAGCCCCTCTCAGAAATATGCACTCAGCTTCACTACTGGTAGGACCCAAAAAAGGGGTAAGCTGCAGCCACTTGTCTCCAGCAGCTCAGGGCAGGAAGAATCGCTCTGATCCTTCAGTCAGGCAGATCTGGCTAGCTTTAACACCGACTCCTTAACAAAGGAGAAGGAACAGGTTGCCTGACTGTTCAATTTTCCCAGAACACTTTCTAGATGGCAGAGAATAATGAAAACTAAGTACGAGGTCTCTTCAGAAAGTTCATGGAGAGCTCCTCTGCTGTAGGCTCTCCGAGCTGCTGTCTTCCCCCTGCCCCATACAAGAGAAAATGAATCATTGCTCTCACTTTAAATAATCCTTAGACTCAGAGTGTGAAGAAGGCAGAGGCTCTTTCCCACTTTATATTGCCATGGTCTACTACTAGTCATTTTAACCCTGTTATAAAATAAAGACTCGCCCCTCCCTTTCATATCATGACTACAAACTACCTAAACACACAGAAGAGCCATACAGACACCATCAAGAATAAGTAAAAGAGACTTATGATCTACTCCAAGCTCTGCTTTAAGTGAACTATTGCAAATCTTATTATCCACCTCATAGCAGGAGGGAAAAGTGATTGTCACCTCCTTGGACAGAGACACAGAGCCCCGCTCTGCAAAAACCTTTGACTACACTCAGTTTGAGATAAAGCTGGACAGTCAGAAATTCAGTGCTCTTTCAGCATACAATATTATGGATATGTACCAATTTCTCAGTAATTTCTCTCATTCTAAAGACAGAGGGGACTTTGTACCAGGTCCAGCACCTCTTATATCAGTCTCTACTTGGTAGGATTCTCCTGGTGAAATTCCCCTGGATGAGACTGCCAGTCTTACTCCCATCTAGGATAAAAAAAAAAAAAATCACCACTCAATTGTTTGAACTTGGATTTGGCTTTATCAGAAGAGAATAGATACACAGTATTTTGTAAGTGTCTGTTGTAATTTCTTAAACATGACTAACACTCTTGCTTTCATCTCTACCGTTAATCTTACAGCACCATAAAACTTTCTTGTGCCGATCCACTGGTTATCACCCACATTCTTAGACACATGAAGTGGCAGTTGCTCAGCGAAAACAAGTCATCTGCACAGCAACAATAAACTCTTCAGCCAGCGTTTTCTTCTAGCAGACTGGTAGAAAACTTCTAGGTTAGTGTCTAAGGCTATCATAAAAGTCAAGCTCACTGCTTAATTGTTAGTTATGTGTATTTAGTTTGGATGCTTATTGCCTTTTTTCAATGCTTCACTAATTCTATGGTAATTAACGCAAACAAGCTAGGATGTCCCCTTAGAGCTGTCTTTGTTCTCCCTACTTTCATAAAACATTAATTTCAGTTTTCCTTCTACTTTCCTTCCCGAATAATTTGTTAAATAACATTTGCAAACTGTTCACTCATTAAAATCTTCAGCCATAAGAGGGTGTGGAGTCACAAAACAACGTTTACTCAAAAAGTTCTTCCATCTTATTTGTGAATAAGATCATTAACAGTTCAGTCTCTGAATACTTTAACAGGTGGATGTTTGAGAATTGGATTTATGGATGTAGGATTTTGGCTTTATTCTTTACATTAGTTCATCCAAGAAAGTATAAAAAGCTACATTCCAATACAAATTCCTAATTAAACAGCAAATATCTCACAAAAATCTGTAAAGAAATACAGGATATGAATTTAATAAATAAATAAATAAAAGTTACTTTAAAAGCCTTAAACAAAGGGTGTTGAGTAATAATAAAGAGCCCATTGAACTAAAAATAATCTTTAGCATTTATGCCAAATTTCAGGTCACAGAACTCTTCACTTAAAACCAAATGAATCACTAAAACACAGTACTAGAACAAATCCTTACATTTGACAGATGTTAAAGCTGTAATGCAGACTTTATGCATTTTTTTTAAATGCAATATTCCAATTTGCTATGGGATACTGTTTTTAGTTACGCAAAATGTGTACTGTCAAAAGAATTGACTAATTTACTCCTAGTTAAGAACTTTTGAATTAAACATTGTGTGAGCATATTGAGCTCCCATCTCCATTCTGTGGTTAGCCCACAATAATCTAAAAAGGTATCTCTCTTTAATTACAATTTAAACTTGAAAGGCACTTTTCTTTAAATGGCAGCAAACAGGAAGTGTTTAAACTGTGTCAAAGCCTTTGATGAATCTTTACAACTGCTCATAAAAGATCATCCTGCTTAAAATAATATTGATTTTTCATTTATTTTCCTAGATACTAGAAGATTTACGTTTCATCTGATCAGGATCAAAGCTTCTCCCCCCTCCTGATCACTGGGATTAAATCACCAATGTCTTTTTACACGTTTAAGAACTACATTGCTAAAGCAAGATATAAAAGCGTAGCAAGGCTGATCATAGAGACCTTAGAATAAAAACCCCTCAAGATTCCCTGTCTCTCTCCCTCTGCATTTGCTACAGAGCAGCTGTGCCTCACACAGATTCACATGAATGAAAATATTAAGGCGAGAAACCACCCACTTAGTTTATTTTCCATATGACTTTCCTGTAATTATTTTGTAAACTGTTCACACAACAATATATAAAAACATCTGCAAAAACAGGTAATTAATGTGTCAAGCCAAACTAATGCATTTTTTATGGTGTCCATGCTTCGTCAACTGTAATTATAACTCTTTTTAAGCAAATGATGATGTGTTTGTTGCAATGTGCAAGTGGTTATTTTAGATGCTCTGTTTACTATTACTGCAAACAGAATATAAAAACTCTACAGCTACTTTGTTGCACATACAAGCCTTCATCTACACAAGCACAAGCAGGCTGCTCCCTCATTTTCCAAAGGCTTTGCCTATTTCAAAGAAATAAAAATATCTTAAAATGGAAATTGGCTTTGGAAAGGCTGACCAGGCCACCCGCTGACCAAAGTAACAGTAGCCAGGACATTAGGACAGCAGCCAATGATTTAAAATTTGTTCTTTAATTTTAATTTCTAAGGACAGCTCAGCTACCATATATTTACAAAAACAGACGTTCCTAACAACATTCAAATGATCTTGAGGGTTTGATAGAGGAAAACCACAAATATCAGAATAATTGTGCCACTGAGTTCATCTGTGACTTGCCTGCTTGTTCTCCCATAGTCCACTGATTTGAATGAAAAATACAGAGAAGTAGCACTTCCACAGAGTATGTACATAGCAGTAGCATCTGGAAAACTAGCAACATGTTTGTTTGTCTTCTACTCTAAAGAGTCTTCTACCCATACCTCATAGCACCCCAGAAGAGTACATACCTTTGAGGGATTAGATAACTCAATGTTGAAGTGTTAAGTGTTCAGCTCAGTCAAATGTTTATTCAGGCATCAGATCTTCTGTAATTCTATCATATAGGAAAATTACTTATGTTCAGATAGTAATCGCAAAAAGCTATTGGAAGGGGGCCATATCAAATAAACTGAAACAAACAAACAAAAAATGTCTGGGCAGTAAGGGCCATGGAAAAAATCTGCCCTTTTCCCCCAGATAATGTGGGATACTACTAAGAGAACACATCTCAGATGCACAGAAGTGCTGTCAAACTTGCTCTGGTCCTTAACTACTCTCCTCCACAGATTGAGGATGAAATCATGTGTAAGATGTGTATCTTACTGGATGGTAACAAAGATAGCTCTAGTCACCATTTGCCACTAACACATACAATATCCCACATCCAGTAAGTCACAGTATATAGCACCCACACAGGAATTCAAGATATTCCTTCCTTCCTTCCTTCCTTTGTGTCTGACCACCTCCAAATCATCCCACACCAGGCATTACTGCACTCCCTACCTAACTAGCTGCTTGACTAGGACGTGGAAATTTCGACAGAAAAGGTAAGGCTAAAAAGTTAGCATTACCTGTCCCAATCCTCTACAACCTCCATATTTCAAATCTTCCAGCTTTTCTTTCAAACTTACTAAAAATATATGTGGGCTGCCTTTATTTAAAGAAGATATCAGAAGAGATCTGCTTCAGGAAGGAACGTCCTCTTGCAGAACAGGCTACAAGAATTTGTGGGAGACTGCCTGTTGTGCTAACCCCAAACTCCATGTTCTTAACAATTTAAACAGTAAAACTTTCTCTAAATACTGAAATCTTCAATGAAACATTTATAATTGCCAAATCTAACAGCTATAATACCATTTTTTATTTTTAAAAGTTTCTTTATCTTCTTCACAGTCTTCCTGCACATATCACCCAGCTGGATTGCTGAATTTTTCAAAGAATTGCTCTCTATAAAAATGCAAGGGAGTAAGCCTTAAAAGATTTATTTCTTCTCGCAATGAAAAGAGGTTTAGCAGCACCTTCCTTATTAGTGGGTAGCCCAGCTGTTATTTTTGCCTAATTGGTTCAAGAGGACCTCTGTTCTTCTTAGGGCAAACACTTCTTACATCATGTGAAGCAGACTCCTTTGTCCATATTAGCCAAACAAAAGCTCAGGCACACCGTAAGTGACAATGCGACTCATAATCCAGCACAGATTTGTGACCACTTTGGACACAGTTTTATAACCCCAAAATTTATTTCAGGAAGGGGAAGAGCTGCTGATTTTGGAACGAGTCTCCACCAACTTTCACAGGAGAGTGGGTAACCTTTAATTTTCAAACAATTACTTAAGTGAAACGTGGCAGGTGCTGGGGTAGATCGACACTTCAGCATCAGGAAAGATGCTATAGATTTTAGCAGCAGGTTGCAGTTTAGAATTGTGAAATAAGCCCACTAGCTCATCGTCTCTAGTATGCTATGTATTATATTAATGATAGTTCCTTTGAGGTAGTGGCCAAATTCTACAGCTGAAAAAAACCTGTAAATATTAAAAAATAAGACCAAGTTTAAGCCCATTATGGTAAAACAGTTTGAAGTGATTTTTTTTCCTTTTATTTTTTTAACATTTTGAGAGTGTCAAAATTTATTAAGATGTACCACATTTATCACAACCCTTCTTTCTTGCTTTTTGAAGATTCACAGAAGTACTGTACTCTAGCAACCAAGAAAAGCCACTTAAAAATTAAACCTCTCATGCTGAAGCACAAATGCGTGACAGTGAGTGAACACCTAAGAATTCTTGTTCCAACTTCCCAGTGTGTTCATAACCATTATGTCTACATCTTATAAATCATCTTCATTGCAGGTTGCTCAAGACACAGATCTATGCTTCCTCTGAAATTACCAATTCCGCATCCTGTAGAAAACCTAAGGTTACACACCAGTGGCATAAATACCTAGCTGAACACTTCTCTGGAAAAAAAATGTTGGCATACATGCCAAAGTTAAGATTACATAGAAGAATGGTGTGGGTGAAACGTGTTTTGAGTAACCAGCAAAGCAGGAGTCAGTAACGCTCAAGATGATAAGAAACATAACTTTCCAGAAACACCAATCAACAAACATCTGTTTATAGAGAAACTCTCATGTTAAATCCACAAGGTTGTGGTAGCTTTTCATGTGCATGTGTGACTATCTGTAAAAAACTAAAATAAATGGTCACACAACACATACCATTTCAGGGAGGAAAAGCTTAAGTTCCCATCCATCTGCTAGAACTTGTAGCCTGCAACTGCAAGTTATTTCACCAAAGTAAGACCTCACAACATAAGAAACATTCTTGACCACTTTCCTGTAAAACTACATAAGAATAAGGGGGCGGGGGGGAGGGGGGGGCGGGGCAACAACACCCTGAGAGTGTTGCAAGACAGAAGGACAAGCAGTGGCATCCTAGCACAGATAAGGAAACAAAACGGTGACAGCAGCAGCAGGTCCTCCAACACAAGCATCACATTAACAGGAGGAGAGCACTGACAGTCAGAGCAAGGAAAGAAGTTACACAGGCCACCACCACAGAAAAGAGGAAAAGATTTTCCAGGTTCTCTGCACTCTTCCTTCTTAACTAAAAGGACAAGGCCAAATTAGAATCAGCAACCACAAACATTCCTTGTTTCAGAGCAGAGGGAACATGGGCACACAGACACCTACCCCTTCAAGTAAGAACATGTTACTCCAGTTTGAAGCATTAAGTATTGCAGAAAGAAAAAAAGACAGATGAAAAAACAATTATGAGACTTATCAATCCTGATGGTCTAATAGTACTCATAAATATAATTCATACGTGCTTTTATATAGTACTATGGGAAATGGTATCTTTCCATGAGCAATCACTAAAATCTCTAGAACAGAGGAGGCAGTGGCAAGCCCTGTAGAGAGCAAACCTATACTAGTCCTTCCACGCAGCTGTGAAGCTAGAGAAGCTATTTTAGGATACTGGAAGGGAAAAGAAGGAAAGAGGACAGGAAAAGAGAAAAGGAAGATGTGAAAAGAGAGAAGCTGTATATGCAAGAACTGGTTGCAGGGCAGGGATGGGGGGTGGGAATCAGAGCACTGATTATCATGCAGCATCATGCCCTTAAACATATGTCGGTTAAACCACGACAACATATCTAAGTAATTTTTGTATTCCAGCTAGTAATTGGCCTCAATTTACCTACACTGCCCAAGGCATTTAATTCTGCAACCAGATACTTCAATTTTCTCACCTAAGGCACCGTAACCTAGATCAGTCTGTTCTGCCTACACTGTATGCTGGAATAAGTGTGGCAACCCTACTAGGTCTTCTGATGGGAGGTTGAAACCCCACTAGCAATGGCTAAAAAAAAAATTAACGCACTTTGCTGCAGCTAAGTGCTGGCTAACAACAGCTGAGGTAAAAGGCTGTGCAGGTAAGAGCGATGTCTGTCAGTCTGGGTACAAGCAGCAACCTGGCAAGGAGCTGCTAGAAGGACAGACTCGGAAATCTTGGAAAGGTCAGATCAACACCGAGCCAATGCAACTAACTGTGTCCCCCAGAAGAGGGAATAACGAACAGATTTTTAAGGCCCACCTCATCACATATTTATTCATTCTTTAACAGCCATGTGCTAAGCAACCACATCCAGAGTCATCTCTGCATCATGCCCTACATGTTGGCTTACAGGTATTGCTACAATTCACCTTTACATGCATTGTAAGGCTTTAAGGTGTGCAGCAGGTACTGAGCACCAGACCTTTATCAGCCTCTTGGTGCAGAGAAGTCTTGCAGTTCAAGAGGAACTTTGCCTTGAGTATTACTTTACAGAGCTGAATCTGGCTGTATTTATACATTAACCAGCTTCACCATGCTTTACTGGTAGATGCTGTATTTTACTGCTTTGCAATGATGAAGTGTCTAAACCCAGTACTTTCACATACAGAATGACACCACTCAGGGTGATCCATCCAGCACCTACTGCACAGTGATGGCACCTACTGCACAGTGATGGATCCCATAGCACTAATCTGCTCTGAAGCTCTATATGGTCTGCAATGGGCTTGGAAGCCAACACATTTCAGTTATGAACAGCTCATAGTCCGTATTAGCATGGGTTTCAGCACCACTGGCAGCACAGTGGTATCAGATGACTTTTTTTTTTAAGCAAACCATAGTATTTCCAACATCCTTGTCAACAGACAAATCGTCTCACAAACATCTAAGCTTCTGAAACAGCAGCTGTGATTTCAAGGTTGTATGAAGCACAAGGAAAGAGAGAGCACTTTGTATGGTTGCTTAGAAAGCCCAACCCAAACAGTCCTACAGCATCCTCACAGTCCAATAGCAGGAAACAGAGATGGTTTTCAGCTCCTTTGGAAGGAAACAGGGCAGGAAGTTTTTGTCTTGACCGATTCCAGCCTCAGTGGAAGCATAAAGGTACAACAGCAAATAAGGTGAGTGATGACACACTGTAGGAGCACAGAAGTCTGAGATCAGGTGGGGGAGAATTACAGTTCCATCAGTCACCCTGTCATTAATCTTTCCCTATGGGGCCCAGCACAATTCTAAGGGCTTACCTGCAGGCATCAGCTCACACCCCAATGCATCTTCTCAGAAAACAGGCCTGTTGTTTCCTCAAAGACACTGCTCCAATCAGCCACAGCTGCTGGGTGGCCAAGAAACTGCCTAAGAGATTGTCACTCTCAATGAGAAACACTACTCAGAGGACTTAACAAGTGAAAGGAACTTAAAATAGCTACTGCGTTGTACCAGAAGTTCTCTTCATAAGTGCCATTCAATGAACAAGCAAAGGTGCTTTTCACTCTGGAAACCAGAAATACACTTGTGGAACAGCCATGGCTGTTTCCCTTTTCATAAAGTAGTCTTCTTGGCATTCTGTCAAGCATGCTCCTGTTTGCATCCCTGGCTCCATCACCAGTTCAAATCATAGCCCATCATAATCCCAATAATTAGACACAAGTTGGTTTGTTTTCAGTATATCCAAAAATATCATCTAGTTGTCCAAAGTATTCCCAGCATTTCATTGTATATGCATTTCTGGGTTAAAAGTCAAAGTCATTTTAGCAAGGTTCCAGTAATTTGTGTAATTTTTGTTCCAGCTCTGTTTACTGGATAAACATTAAAATAGCACAGAGCAGTGCAAAACTGACATTCGCAGCCTGCTTTCAAAGACACCAGCAGCTTATCTACAAGTTGTAGATACCTAACGCAAAATACAGATACCTGGAACACAGCTTGTGGCTAGTGTGACTTTAGAGAAATCACATACTTCATGCAACAAGGTCCATGCTGCCTAGCCGATCCAGGCCCCTAAACCAAATAAATATTCATTGTTCCCAGCCACAGCTGCTACATGTTAGAATAAACACCCCAAATCTCTGACAGAGTAAATGGATCATCTCCCTTCGGATGTTACTGTGTAATATGGAGCCCTGCATGTAACAGACCAGCAATGAACATATTTGCTTTCTAAACCACATGGAATAGATCCTGTACTTTTCTACACAAATTAGACTGACAATATTGTGAAGCGTTCTTGCTTCGTCATGTGCCTGAAGTTAACTGAAACCCAGCAATAAGTAATAGTGTTAACTCTGTTTATCACACAGCTCAGACCCCGGATCCATAATGGGTATACCTTGAAAACGGATAGAGTTGGAAAAAGAGGAGCAGTTTATACAAACAGGACTCCCTTCTTTATTACAAAAAACTCTTTCCATAATTTTAGCCTCCTGATCTATTTTTTCCTAACATAAACTATGCCCTACACCAAAGTCAGGGAAAACACTACTTGGCATAAAACACAGTTAACTTCCAGCCTAGAAGTTGGTGGCTTGCTATCGATTAGTACATTTTTTTCCATCACTAGGCCTGAAGCAATGCATTGACCTCAAAGCGCTCTGACACGCTAACAAAACAAAGGAACAGCTGTAATTGTGAGCCCAAGTTTCTATCAGTTAATATACTTAGTATGCTTAAAAAGGCAGAAGATTTTAACTCCAGAAGGTTTCAGCTCCTGCAGAACTGTTTAACCATCCTACACAACCCTTACAGACCTGCCTTCCAAAGCTCAAAAATCCTGCACACAGCAATGCCCAGAAAACACAAGAGGGGCAGCAGAACCAGTACATATTCAGAGGAAAAACGACATGATGGCAGCTATTCCCTCTCACTGCACACAAGGGAGCTCTGGTATAAATGAAACAGGGAGGTACAAGCGGTACAGGTAGTTCAGTGGCAGTCCAAGGGCTCTACTGTCGTCCAAGAACTTGTTCTCCTTCCCACTGACAAACATGTTTAATATTAAATGCATGTACGGAGCAGAAATAGGCCCAAGATGTATAAGAAGTAGATACCCGGAGTCCAAGGTATACACCCGCCTCTCGGAGCGCAGACAGCGTTCATTCCCAACGTGACATGCGTATTAGGCTTTTTGGCAGGACTATGAACAGGACGTTAAAAGATTTAGTACTAAAACTGTGCAAGAGACTAGCAGAGGAAAATACATATGCACCTTGCACAGTATAATTAACACAGCTATACTTCTGCAAGCGTGCACACACAGCTGAAAACAAAGTCAAGATGGACGTTTCTTTGGTGTAAACATATGCAAAGCCTGCCTCGTCTAGCATTAGTGCCATCAGTTCAGAGATCCGGAACATCATCAGGAACGTAACACTCAAGTCTGCTCTGACTGCCTTTATGGAAGCCAGCTACTTCAACCTAAACACCACAAGTCTATAAACTTGCAGCAATAAACTTACTCGTACACGATTTTGATGAGGCAGCCTTAAGTAGTAAGATCTTGTACCAAACCTAAAGGAGCAGCTAGCAACAGAGACACCCTTATCTTTCAGATACATCTAACCAACTTAGAGGCGTTACATTTCTGAGGTAATTCTGAGATAAGCTTCACACGGAGAGGACGGATGATGTTTCTTTTTCCCCCGGTACACTGGTTACATTTACTGATTCCAATTTTTATGTGTCAATTTCTATTTTCTTGGTGCCACCACGTGGCAAAAATATGTATTACCATTTCACATGTAAAAGCCACTTCCAGTCCATTCTAGAGAGGCCACACATTCTGCAACAGCTGTACACAGAAAGGCAATGTCACTTTATACGTAAGTATACATGAACACTGTGTTTCACTTTCACCTATTACAAAGGCTTATTTAGACAAAGTAGGCTGAAAACAATCAATGGCAGAAGACCAGAGACATTTGTAACAATTGCACCATCCTTACCTTTGAAGGGAGCACATTGTTATCCATGTGAAATACATAATCACAGGTGTTTAAATAGCTGAAGTGATTAGGTTAAGGTGGGTTTTTCTTATTGCAACGTACAGCGAATAATCACATCTCGATGCTAAACATACCACCCTCACAAAGTAGCTAGATTAGAAAGTATGGTACAGGTAGTTATTCATGATTTTGGGGGTGTTTTTACTGTCCTCACAGATCCTGAGAAGGCATATATCTTTAGGAAAGCATTTGAATCAGCCCTGTCATTATAAAGAGGGAATCAGTGTCTCCCTGCCAGCTTGCAAAAGCTCCAAAAAGAACAGGACACAAAATTAGCTGGATCTACCCAAATCTAGTGTAAGTGCCCAGTAGAGAATGAACATTCATTTGCTTCCTTCACAGCCATGCAGGGTAACACAGAGAAAGGAGAAAGAATAGCAGACTGCTAGGAACTAGCCTATGTACCTTTACGTTCCCAAAGAATAAGATGCCAGTTAAAAAGCAACTCATTCCCATTATTCCCTCTCCTGTGCTGTACAGACGCAACGTCAAGGACTGCACAGAAGAAGTTGAAGGTGCTGGCTACACATCTCTTCATCCATGAAGAACACCTCCACCCACCCACACACACACAAGTACCACCACTATAAATTTATTAATAACCCCCACTGTACTATCTGAGTGGCATCAGGGAAACAGGGCAGAATATCACACTTTTCTAAGACTCCTTGAATTTTTTCCTAGCCTGAAAAGCATGGATACCAGTGGGTGAAAGGAAAGGATTAGCAGTCATCTGAGGTAGCTAGATGAGTAGCTAGTCAACAGCAAAGAAGCAAAAGTACTTGGAGGAAATGTTAGCAAATGTAAGTAAAAAGCTCAACCCACTCTAGTTTAACAAGTTAGTATGCATCAGTTGAGCAAGTCACGTCCAACATATGCAAGAAAAGCTTTTCACAACTTCAAGGTAAACATATTACCATAAGGATTACCATGGATTCAAAGCCAACACGTTTAACCACTGCCACAACTGAAGCATGTATGCATAGTTACTGCAGCTCAAATGATGCATAATAGCCTGACTTGTATTCATGCCCTAACAGTTTGAAACTGTTTAATCAAGAAAGCTTTTTGAAGCTGAAACTTGAACTGTCAGTTTAAAACTGTATCGTGGCAGCCTTGCACGACAGTGAGAAGACAGAAGTGGTTATGATGAAATAGGATATTCTTCAGAAGACCATAACTAAATGGCACACAGGTTTATGAAGAAGTCTATTAACAGAGAAAGAATAGATGGGCTCTCCAACAGGACTGCCAGCACATTCAACATGAAGAATGAAAAGCATTTTGACAACATGGGCAAGGAAAGATAGGATGCTATTGAAAAGCCACAACAAGCAGCAAAGCAGCAACCCTACTGACATCACTGGGACTTGGAAAGAAAGAGGTGGGTTTACTTTTGCCAAAAAGACACTTTGAACAAAGGCTATGCACATATCTTGGCCCATACCTCTAGTTTTCGTCAGTAACCTATCCGTTATTTTTTGCCAGGCCCCGTTAAAGCAGCTCAGCAGATAACTTCCATTCCTAGAACTGTTCAGAGGGTCTGGACCACTGCTGAGCATCATACTGAGATGCAGCAAAGGCTTCTGCTTCTGTGTGCTTTGGTACATTAGCATTTAAGTTCAGATCTAGAGCAGCATAATGCATCTGTGCTATATACCATCAAACAAAGCCACAATTCTAATCTTACTCATTTGATCTGTGTGGAACAGAAGCACAATACACAGACCCTGAATCCACTACAGGAGAGAACAAATCTTTTCCTGTCCTTCATAGTTTTAAGCCATTGTTGGACAAAATGCAAATGTATGAGATTATCACTCTAGATTCTCAAGAACTAGAGATGGAAGGAGAAAAAAATTGTTCCCTGACTGACAAGGTGCAAGGAGACTCTGCAGAAATTTGCATGTAGTTGCATCTGGTCAGTTAACAACAGCTTTCGCAGACATATATTGACACACCAAAGTCTTCTGGAAAAAAAAAAAAAAAAATCCCGTTCTCCTCTAGCAGTGCAGGCATGTAAGTTTGTATGCACCCTTTAGCTAGGAAAGGAGAACAGTTTAGCAGAAGAAGCAAGAGGCTGTGAGCCAAGAATAGTTCTAATCCTGTTGTGACTGGGAAGTTAACCTGAGTCTGCCTCTCCCCATGCGTAAAATGGGGATAATTAATCCTCACTTAACCATGTAAATTAAATAATGTTTCAACAGTGCTGCAAGTGCCACATATTAATTAATGCCTAGGTAATAAAAAGGAAAGAGGCAGAAGTGGAGCACTTTGCTACTTACCTGCAAGTCGAAGGTTGTGCTGCAATTTTAAAAGAGGAGATACTGGGCACTTGGAAGATGAGACCCTAAATTATCATTCAGTCTTAGAAAGAAAGATTTCTCTCTCTCTCACATGCACAGCAGCTATCAAGCACATGAAAGGCAAGCACACATCATTCTGCATTTCATATCACCTCTTTGCAACGCAGTAAGCTGATGTTAACTAAGGAAATGCCACAATACATATAACCAAAGGCAAACATAATGCGAAAATGCATACCTTGAACACCTTCCAGAAGCAGATCAACCCCCTTTCTATAAAAGTTGAAGGCAGTTTCATAATCTTCTTCCTCCTCTTTCTTCAAGGCCAGTTTTATCAACTCGCCTGCTTTCTCTAAGTAATCTTGCTTGCCAGGCTTGGGTTTTAAGCTTCCAGTAAACAAACTACGGTTTTCCCTCTCTCCTTCAGATTTGCTCCACTCCTGCTGAGGTGCCACTGTGCTTTGTACTGGGGGTTCAGAAGTAAAGCAAAGGCCAAGAGCTCTGCTGGGAGAACTTTGGTTGGATGCCATTCCATCATCTAACTCAGCAAGAGAGTCTACATCAACTGTTAGAGAGATCAGGTCGCTGTCACTGGAGAAGCCTGAAAAGCACAGTCAGAAAGACATGCATTACTCTAGATTTCTCATATACCTCAGGAACCACCAAATTCTTTATCCCATCCAAAGTAAAATCTTGCTAAAATGCTTTCTTCTCACTTATGCAGCTTCCTGAGACTTTGTGCACAGAAATTCGCTGCATGTAAAGCTGTCTTAAAAATTATTTTTTAGTACCTATAGAAACATGTTTTTTAAAATTAGCTACAACTCCATGGAGCAACTGGTCTTCATTTTAATACCAGGAATGAAGAGACCAACACCTAACACCCAACTTAAACTTTCAAAGTCTGCTCACTGTTGGGCTCCAGGAAATTACAAAACTAACCCCTTCTGTGTGAATGCTATTAGAAAAGTCAATCAGCAGGAGCCAAATTATTGTTTCAAGAAATCCCAACATACTGTTTTAAATCAGTAAGATGAAGCATCCCAAACCCAGTAAATTAGGAGTTTGAATTAACACAGTTACTGTCAGCTTATGCATCACGCAGCACTAACTCACGTCTACCATGTATAGCCTTCTTTCATTGCTAATATGTGGTAAAATTAATTAGCTTACACCTCTTTCACCAAAATTTGAGCTAACACATTTTATTTTACATTTGCCATAAGCAAAAAGTACATATACTTACTGCAGGCTGACCACAGCAACTTAGCAGGGTTACTTGGAAATAAATGGCAACAAAGATATTTTACACACATACCATTTCTGTAAGGATTATCATCCATGAAAAACATTCACTCATAATTATGACTTGCTAATAATTTAAGTTCCACAAATGTAACGGAAACAACTTCGATCTCACCTCCACATTCTGATTGGCTCGTAAGTGTCACATCATCAAGCCCACTTAAATCCTTTCGAACTGAAAAGGACAAGAATGACAAAAATATTTCTGACATCCTTTTGTACCACAGATTAGATGTTCACTTGCCATCAAAATAAAAGGGCATGACCCTACTACAGGTAAAAATACATAATATGAAACTGCTCTTTGAACGGCTATCAGGGATATCCATTTGGTAACACACCATTAAGATTGTAATAGTAGTATTAGATTTGCCATTTCTCATTGCCTCTGAGGTTAAAAAACAAAACACAGGTGCTTGCTTGGGGGGGGCTAATTCAAACCTCAGCACTCCAACTCACCTAATTTCAATAGCAGCAGCACTTTAATCCCTATCTCTCACTGCTCAGATGATTTACAGCTAAGGAGACTTAAAACAGGAGAGCCTTTAAAGCTGGGACCTACACACCAAGAAAAAAAAAAAAAAGCCAGCTTTCAGTCTCAAAAATGTCATTCCAGAATAGTACCCTGCATGAGACATATGGAGCGAGCCACGAATTTGGCAGTGCCACCTGGATATCAAGTAGCAGTTTGTTTTATCACCTTGGCACATGTATCCACTGAGGCAATAAAACAGGCAACAAGGTCAAGACATTTAGCTGTTTGTACACACCGAGAAAGTAAATTCTGAGCTAAAACCTGATGCTTGTTTTCCTCTGTATTATTGACAGTCAAGAGTTTATCCACATTATCAGGTAAAGTGTTCTGACTTATCTTTAAAAAGTATGCAGCAGCAGCAAGGAGCTGACTCAAAGGCAACTAACTCGAAATTTCTTCTGATTTTGCAACTACAGAGTTAGAGGGAGTTTACAATTTATGGAAAAGGAGTAAGAATGCACTGTAGAAATATTGCTTTTCTAAAAGCTAGCAGTTCCTTTAACGTGAGTGAGAGGAAAAAGACACAAAGAAGAACAGATTACCAGCCACTCGCCTGAGAAGCAAGGGACTGTGATACTTAGTGACTCAAGACTACTTGAGAGGAGGGGACAGGGTGAACAGAAGACAATGCTCCTGATCTTTTCAGAGGAGGGACATAAAGCAAAGTATCCACGCCGAGAAGAAAACTGCCTGTGCAGCCCCAAATCCTGCAAGAAAGAAGGCAACCTCACAACAGAGCAGTTGGAGGAAGACAGAAGATTCATTAATTAGCTTATTAATAATGGGCCTTTCACATGCCCAATTTAGGGACAGTGATGTCAAATTTGGGTGTGGAAGACTGAGAATTTGTGAAATAACATTTAGAGGAGTCAAGTTATTTTGCTCAGTGACAAGAAATTGCTAGCTAGGGAATGTATAGGTGGAAGCAGAGGTGACTGACAAAAAAAGGGTGCAGACAGAGAGAGCAAATGGAAAAGCTAGGGGTTTGTGGGAAGGGTGTGCTGACCACCCAGACTAGATGAATTGGGGCACATCCACACAGCAGATTTTAGACAGACCCAAGCTCTCCTCCCTACAGTCCAAACAAAACCACATTTGCTCCTCTGTTGCACCCAACTTGACCAGAAATGAACACAGCTAGCACGGTACAGAGCCTGAGCTAATAAACTTTGCTTAAGGTCAGGGTTAGAGTCCAGGTCTGGCACCACACAACCACAGTCATGGGGCTTCCAGTCAGCCCTAGGGGTAAGAAGAGTCTGAACCTCATATGCTTATTTCTGGGAAGATAATGTGAACATGGTAAAACGTGGGGCGGGGGGGGGAATAATAAGATGAGCTTCCTGGTAAATTTCTCGAAAGAAATCAGTGACTGGTATAGAAAGACTTTTGGAGGGGAAGTTGGACATTTGAACATTATCCCATGTACACAGAGAGGAAGACACTGACTGTCAGGAATATTAGAGGAGTATAATGATGCTGAAATTGAACATAAATTCCTGTACTTGTCTCTGCCTTGTGCAATTTCACTGGGTATAGGAGGAGTAAACGCAGTTTCCAAAAATTGGTGGAACACCTGGGTAACCTGGCCTACTGAAAAGCACGTTCCTGTGAAAGCATGAACTGCCAAACTGCATTTACAAGCAAAATATTTATTGCTTATTCTGGTATAAAAACATTTCTACTACCATCAATTCTCATTTTCTACCATTAACGTGCACACCTTCTGCAAAATGAACTTTGTCCGAAAAGAAGAGATAAAAGTGAGAAAACACAACCCACCCTTACAAGCAAACACCAGCACCTGTTAAGGAAGGGGTTTCATACTTCTCAGTACAACAGCTTGAACGAACAGTGCCCACGTGGAGGCCCTTGAATGCTCACAAAAACTAACACAGTGAACTAGTCACAGTTAACTGCAATAATCAGACTCAGAAAAATTAGATGCAGGCAGGATGCCCTGAGGAGAGGCAGGGAGAGGACTCGGAGCCGAGTATTGCCACTGCCATCTAGAGGCCTTAAAGACAGATGTTGCCTTCTGTCCCTAGTCTCTCCCCCTGCCCCACAATTTGGTTTCAAACATAAGAAAATATGAGCTGGAAGACATATAGAGTTTTAGAAAACATAACTTCACAAAACAAGTCACATTTGGCATCTGGAAATCCTGTGCTCATAGTTGATGTAAGTATCCTCTAAAAGCTCTCCAGCACGATTCAGAAGGGTATCAAAGATTTTTTCTACTTTACAGCATTTTTTTTCTTTTCAATATTTTATCTTACATAAAAGAAGTGGTGTTGTTTTAAAAATGAGGCCCTCGTGAAAAAAGAATAGAAATGTTCATATTAAGCATTTTTAGAAGCACTTTTTCTTTTATAAGGCAAAGTGTAAAGTGAGCACATTGTCAGAATCTGGAATGTTAGATTTCACAGAAATAGTGCCCTTTAAAACTAGTTACTGGTATTTATCATAACTACCCTCTGAAATTAAACAGTGCTATACCTTTCCCTTCACAGAACAAAATATTGTCAGGGCATTAGTTCATTAACACCATAGAAGACATGCAAAATGCAAAACTCACTGCCCATGTAGAACATATTATATAACTAAGCACAAAGTTACTGACATAGCGAGATCCCAATGGCAAGTAATACAACCTCAAGCAAAAAATAAACAAACAAACCAACCACTATTAGAAAATACAAGCAGTTCTTGTTATTCAAGCAGAGTTTTACCAAAGCAAGTTCTATGCCAGAAAGACCAAAGGAAATTAAGCAGTTAAGAAAAAAAAACCTCCCAAATAAGCTTAAGTGGTTTTATAATAATGTGTATTTATGCATGAGTGTAAGACAATTCCAAAGGAAAATTTCTAGGGTTGGAAGAGTATTTCTTATAAGTCACAAGGACCCAAGCATAACTCAGAAATACATAAATATCTAAAAGATTGTATGGTACTTGGCAGATGATTATACACAGAGATGCTTAAGCTAGCTCAGCCTCCAGAGGCAGGCAAGAAGCCCTAGCACAGTATTTGTTTGGGTTGACTCACCCTACCTTACAGCTATATTATTATTTAGTGCAAGTGAAGTGCCACTAAAATTACTCTACACATGGTATCCAAGCCAGCATGTGCATCTTTACACTGTGCTAAGGAAATGCAGTCACAGGAAAAGGGGCACATCCTTTTCCATTGGCATAGCACAACCAGAAAACATAAGCAAGTTAAGGAAGGGATTTCCAGTTTTCAACTGAACATAGCACACACTGGCTCTAACACACAACCTCTCAGACTTTCAAGAATAGGGAGCTCTTTTTAGCAAACAAAAACTGCCAGCATTTTTTCTTAAGAGATTTAAACAACTTGCTTGTCTCCCCGAGCCCTGCAGAAGGCTTTAACATTCACCGCTCCTATATGCTCAATCCAGAAGACACACTTAAACTTCTAAATACAATACCAACTCTCTTCTGGATTTTACTAAGCACTGGAAGCATGGTGACACCCAGAGCATGAACAGCTGAATGAGAACCCTCTGAAATGTATGGGGCATTTCAAATCTTAGACCTATTTTTCATGCTCCAGGCAAATTCAGACAGTCATCTTTATATTTATTTATCAAACTCAAAATGGTTTTAAAGTTCTCTGCGAATTTTTACAGCTTGAGACTTGGGTCATGATTAGTAGCAAACACTACCATGCTGTTTGCCCAACATTTTGGAAGCAGGCAGGATTACGTACATTTAAACCAGAGGGTTCAGTTCAGTTAGCACCAAAAGCAGTTCTTTTTGAGCAACAGAGCACC
The DNA here is from genome assembly GCF_929443795.1 of Astur gentilis. Lineage (NCBI taxonomy): Eukaryota > Metazoa > Chordata > Aves > Accipitriformes > Accipitridae > Astur > Astur gentilis. Next base: position 10,023,359 of record NC_064909.1, on the reverse strand, counting down.
AGGACTTCTAGAATAGACCAGACAAACTCCCAGAAAACTTCCTGTTGGAAGGAAACTTCCAGCAGCGCAGATAGAGCTCTGGTGAGCCCAACTTCTCTTTTGTTAATCCCAGCTCCAGCATTTCTGTCATACCAAGCAAACAGAAACTGGATGCAAATACTCCTACAAATACGGCACTTGTCATTTACGTGCTGCTTTAAAACAGATCATGCTATAAGGTTACATGAGAAAAGAAAGCAAACCTTCAGAGCTGCAGTCTGACAGGTTGTCAGTCAAAGAATCAGACAGAGGCTCAACAGGACCAATCAGTTCAGACCCATCATGCACCTCTCCACCCTAAAAAGAAAGAGGGAAAGGAATTATTTAGCTGCTGTGCTCTATGGAAAGTCTCATTATATAGAAGTGATAGTAAAAATTAAATTTCCTCACCAGTGAATTAGAGTTAATACATTTAATTAAACTAAATAAGCCTGCAAAATTAAACAAAGTCTTTTAGTTTGGTTGCCACAGACGGTCTAGGTATCTAAACAGTTAGCCTACTGCAGCTTCAGAGTCCTGAACCATACAGGCTGCAGCAGGTCTGCCTGCAAACCCCAGAGTTTAACAGAGAGAGAACAGCAATGCTCCTGCTCTCTTGTGGTACCTACAGTCTGTGCCCTTCAGTGGTGTTCCCAAACTCAGCAAGTCCCTCACACAGGAGTGTTAGTCCATCAGACTAGTCTCCCACCCATGACCCACTATCTTGAGTTCAGTCGTAGTCGAGCCTGGACAAACAGGGAAGACAAGGCCATCCCAGCATATAAGGAAGACATCATTCCCTCCCAAGCCTGAAAGGAATCAAAGGTAAGTGAAGTAACAATAGGGACACTTACTTGCACTAGAAAGCACCTAAACGTTTTGGTTTTTTTAATTTCTGCTTCACATCTCAGGTGCACACTTTCCATGCAACTTTAATAGAAACTGCACCATTTACAAGGCAGTGTTATAAATGGGCATTGCTAACCTGTCTTGAACTAGCCTGGTGCATTTTCACACTAGCCAGCACATTTTTCTGGAGTCTATAGTACATAGATACACACAGCACTCCCTTCAGTTGTTTCTAAGACTTCATTGTCCAAGTCTCTCTCTCCATTGCTATTTGCACAAAAAATCTGAAAAGGAACAAAACCACCTGTGAGCAGAGCTAAAGGACATGGTCTGAGCTGGTGACTGATCAAAACCTAAAGCTTTCTTAGAGGAAAACATGACACAACATCAGCTAACAAGTGAGCCCTAATTATTAAACTTGCATAACTCCCCTTGTAGATATACTTGCTCCCACAAAAAATAATGTCTTTCTAGTTTTATTCATTCCCCTGCAAAGCCAGAAAAGGTCCACTGGAAGGCTAAAACTAATACTTTTGTTAAGCAAAGGAGGGGAAGTCTGAACAAATACCCAAAACCACAGAAGTATTTCCAAAGAACTGAAAAAGCGCAAATGCAAATAAACTGAAAAGTCAAATATTCTAACTCAGTCTCCCACTCATTCTTGCCAACAAAGCTTAAAGAAAATTATTTCAAGTATTTTAAAGAACTCTGCAATAACTGCATCACTGCATCATGAACACAAGTGAAGATTTTTAAGCTTTGCTGTAATTTTGCCTTTGCAAATGTATCATTTAAACATACTTAACACATTAATACATTTAAGTCCCACCTCAGCCAGATGAGCATTTCCTTAATTCCAAGGAGTTACCATCATGTTTACATGTAGAATTATGCTCCTGTGTTTGCAGAATTTTGGACTAAGCTACTGAAAATAAAGAGGTTTGAAGGAACTATTGAAAACAAACTGCTTCAGATGTAATAAAGACAAAGTCTGAACCACTGTATTGTCCCGAAATATATTTTAGAGAGTGGTTCTCACCACACTGTACAAGCAGCACATTTGACTAGTTATATGCCAAATTTGTTATCACGGACCTGAATCCATAACAGGCCATAAGAAGGGTCTAGACAGTCTTCCTTCCTTTGGTAGGAAACTATAAACATCTACATGAAGTATAGAAACAGTAACAATATTTTTATTACTTCCCCACTGAACCCCTGAATTTAACATCACAGGTTTTGCTCATCATTCAATAATCAAACTCTAAATCCCTTCACCCGAAGTTCCTGTAAAACTTCCCACTTTGTAGAGGTGTGGCACAGGGGTTTTTTTAAAGCCACATTTCTAGAGTGAATGGAAAATTCCCAGTCACTTCACAAAACATGTCAGATCAGCTCACTGTCACTCTGCAGTTTATAAAGTAGAACAGAATCAGCACTTTATTCATATCAGTAAGAAGCAAATACTTCTGCAAATACTAACAAACCTTAAAAAACTCTTCAAGCTGTTTGCTGTTATAGAGAGCAGGGATATTGGCAGAAAACTGCAACAAATCTTCAGCGCATTGCCTTCTTTCTTCTATCACAGTTTCATCAAATCGCCCTGGAATAGACACATAGATTTACAGTTTTAGAAAAAACTACACATTTATTTTGCAATAACAACTACCACAAAAAAACACCAAGACAAAAGCAACCTTCTGGAGACAACGCCCTGAGTCTATGAAAGTCATTCCAATGCTTCAGGAGAACATAGCAAATCTTCAAACTTCCTATTCTCAATTGTCCCTAGAGTCCCGTCTTCTGCAATCCACTCGGATGATGAAAGCTGGCAGCTACAACAAGAATCCTTTGCCCTCTCATCGTAAGAATATGTGAGGCAACAGTCTTGATTAGCCAAGAGACACTAACGGATGTCCAGTGTTATCTAACAATAAATGATACTTGCACAATTTGACAATATGCCACTCAGTGTCAGCCTTGATTACGGCCCAAATCCTGTAAGGAGCTGAGCAATCTTCACGTATTCTCAAGAACAACGCACAGTATGAGCAGACAGTAAATGAAGTATTGCTAAAAGCCCCCAAACAGATCCTCAATTCCAAGGTGCCATTTATGGAGGAGACAAAGTATAGGGGAGATAGTGAAGCCCTGCTACTAGGCACTGAAGCTTTCCTCTGAAGTAGTTCCATACAGACAGGGTCTCATCTCCCTGAGGTAAGCAGAGCTAGGAAGCAGCTCATTTACTAAAATGCATGACCCTTCCCTTTTCCATACCCAGCACCCAAGACATTCCAATTAGAAAAAACATATTTAAAAAACAATCCCACAGTTCACCTGAAGAGATTTGCTTCTCAGGAGAAAACCCTTGGATTGCTACCTTAAATTCACATTCTTCACAATTGCACACAACTTATTTTAGCTTTTCATATCAACATCACTTTGTTGTTGAAACAGTTACAAGTTTACAAAAGGAAAAGGGCAGAGGTTAACAGTAATAATTGGAGGAGAATGAAACAGATACTGGAACAGCTATACAGAGGGGAAAAAAAGGACTGGGAAGACAAGTTCAAGAAACAGTATTGCTGTAACAGCATGACCAGAAAAATAAGAACCACCTGTGACAGCTCTGTGGCATTAACCTTTGAAGAGGACAAAAGAAACATTGAATACAGAAGCAAAATTCATTTATACTCAGTGCAAGCAAAAAAATAATCCCAGAAGAAATTATCAAAGCAGGATTCTTTCCAGAAATTCTTCAAGTAAATAGCTCCTGCCCATGTGGTACCGGAAAAAAAGAAAATAAAACTAGAAAGACACACACATACTCACAAGATCACAAACAAAGCTTTTGGAGGTTATTTTTCCATGAAAGGAAAGGAAAGACATCATTGGGCTAATTTTCAGCTGGATCAGTTCCGTGACTTGTTCACCCTGCCCTTTCAGCTGTATAAACTTTAGCAGCCATACAAAAGAGTGAGCAATAAGCAAGCAGAAAGAAGGCAAAGGCAATGCTACCACATTGAGTGGTAACACTGAAATCAGGCTCTGTTAAACTGCACATCAAACTTCCTATGTCTTCAGAGCAACACTGGTGGTGCATTAGGGCTTTTGCTTCATTCCACACAACATAGGACATCATGAAAAAACAACCTCCCTCAGCAAAGCGCAGCAGCATAGGCCAGTTAAATGAATCTACAAAATAACATGAACACTCTTATAATGAAACAGAAAATCAATTGCAAAGAAGTAAACACCGAACAAGGCCAGAAACAGGTAACTTTTGCAAAGCAAGTAATTCTATAAGATATTTTTCCTGGTTTCCCAGGGATCTGTCTCTCCCCGATCTACTCCATCATCAAACCCCATAAAAAATAATTTCCCGCATCCACATCTTCTTAATACTTCCACTGGGCACCAGACAGGACATGTCAGGACCAGCACTGACAGGCTGACCAGCACACGTTCACTGATTGTCCAGGCAGCTGCAAATTCACGGGTATGAGCTGAGCCTGCCAGGCCCTTGGAAGCACCACAGCACACGCTCTCTTCTTACTCAGCTGCCATTTCACAGACTTCGCAGAAACGTAATTACATTTGCAACCACTTTCCCTCTCAAATTTAGCTGATATTAGTCACATGAGTAAGAAGTTTGACTTTCCGACAGCACAATTACATAAGCCTTATTTTCTTAGGAAGCTGGGCTAAAAAAAAATTTTAAAAAATACATGTTTGAACAGAGCCGTTGAAACATTAATCACTGTCACATTTTCCAGCTCATCAGCATCATGATACACTACCAGGACAACTACTTGCAGAACTAGAGGACTTTGGGGAAGGAAGAACATAATTCAGTACTGGTTTGTTCACAGACTATCTGGCACCTTGCTGGCAGTTTCATTCCCAGCCAACCCTGCCTAACTCCTTCTCCCGCTCCCTTCTTTCATACTTTCAAGCAATATTGTATTGCTCAACACTTTCGTTATCACCCTTCTCAATCAGATGTTCATAAGTGCTTAGATACCCAGCTGACTCTTCAAACATTTCTGTCAGTAAGTCTTCCTGCATCTAAATCAATGTTATTTCCACTATTCTTTACATCTCTCAGACACGTGGGAACTTCATTATAGGGAACATGTCTTTCCAGGGTTTTAGGAAGTGTCAGGTAGAATCTCTAGCATATAACAAATGCATTAACACAGTTCTGCTATTCCGCCAGCAATGATCCGTTCAAAATTTCTTACATACATGGAAACCAAATGTAAATTCCTGGAAAGAGAATCTACAATTCATTTTGTGGAGCAGATCTGAACAATAAAACACCTAGCAAGGTTTGTGTACATGATTCAGTTTCTCACAAGACTTACAACTGTACATGGCATCCAATTCTTAAATATGCTACTTCATTCGGTATTTTCAAATTCAAAAAGTATCCTTATCTGAGTTTTATATTGTGAATCATCTTCCTGACTCACTGCTAGCAAGTTATCAATATCTGGGTTTTTTTTGGTTTTGGTTGGGGTTTTTTTTGGGGGGGGGGGGGGGGGGGGTGGGGTATTTTTTATACTGGAGTACCTTTCTGCTGTTGTTAGATACAAGACATGACAAGTACAGATTTAACAGTATTTTGGTAAAATGCCATGTATAGCCAACATATGGGAATACTTAAAGTGTCCAACAAAAAAAAGTAGTTTGAAAATACTGAAGAAATTATGTTCATGCATATTAGGGTAGGAGAGTAAGCACTTCCCAGAAATAGGTATCATAATTGCTGCATAGCAATTCAGAGAAGTTTTCACAGCTGGATCTGTTAGGACATTTTACATTCCCATGTTCAAATTGGTTATGTTTTCTCTGTAAGATGAGTGGAAAAAGTTCAAGTGAAGTACAGAAAAAATGAGATTATTTCTTTTTCCCACCCATAACAAGTTTCATGCTTTGATATGAGCAGCTCTACTGTAGCAGCATAAAAGTACATGTACTTGCACATTATAATTATCAAAACCTGTGGTGTAAAATGTGCAATGCCATACAGTTCTGCAGATGTGGCAAGTCTTTGGTTGCATGAAACACGGAAGCACAGCATGACCCATTTGTTTTTAAATACATCTCAGTTCTCCACACCATCTCCTGAAACTCTGAATGCTGCACTTGAGATTCTGCTCAGGTTTAATACTTCTACTACAACTAAGTTCAACTGTCAGAACCACCAGCGCTCATTTTGTGAAGTGTACTCTCCACAAAACAATATGTATACATTATTTAAAACACACATACCCACCCACCCCCCCCATCAACAAGTTGCCAGCAACTACTGGCAATGCTAATTAGTAACTAGCTTAAAAGCTGCCATAAGTGGAACATCACTGCAGGGAAGAAACACTGCAAAAATGCTCCATTAAAAATAGAGATGCGCCTTGCAGCTTACCACTAACTGAATGAGACTGAACACGTTTGTCAAAAACTCAAAATCTACTAAGATTACATTTTTCCTCTAGTACAAAAAATACTAGGACTGATCTGAAGATAAATGCTTTCAATTAAAATAAAACACACAGCACTTAATAGATCTATAAGTGAGAGGGAAGGATACACAGTAAAATTTTAAGCTTTAAATAGAAAAATAATTCTTAAATTAAGAGTCAGACATTTCTGTTCCTTTCAGCTATATACCAGCCATTTAAAATTTGTTTTTACATTACTTCCTCTTTCCTGTATTCTTCCCTGGCTCAGCTTCATTCAAATGTATTGGGGTTTGTTTTGGTTTAGTTTTAATTTCAAAGACCTTTTTTGTAAATAACTACATTGAATGTTTCTGTAGATTTCCTTCTCTTACAATGTACATTGCAGTCACTTTTGTTCACCATATACAATAGAAGAAGGATGTCTTTCAGAAGGGATTTCACTCAATTCTTCCCTTGATTACAGAGCTAGTGTAAAAACAGCTGATTTGCATTTCTGGCAATTTAAAGTTTTTAAGTTATTAGAAGCCCGTATTCTCTTCCACTCTGATTTTCTTTTTTTCTTTAACCCTCTCTTTCCTCCCCTATGAATAGCTACCCTATCTTCTACCTGAAATTAAATTATGCTTTGCAAATATTAGCTTTGTAAGTAATTTGTCCAGTGAGCAATCTACTCTGTAAATCAGATATAAAATGATCTCAGGATGAAACTAATACTACATTCTCTATTTAACCATTAGTGTACAAATTCTAACATAGCACCGAAACTTACCCCACTTCCAACTTCATAAATAAGCAAAAATAAAATTACATAAAAGTTGGATACAATTTAGCTGATGTGAAAGACAATTTAAACTAGGAATTTTACCGAGCTCTGCGCAGAGAACCATGAAAACTGCATCAGAGTCCAGCTTCCTTGCCTCTCACTTAGCTGGTCCAAATAACAAGGGGTTAAGTCAAGGGCTCCCCTAAAGATGTAGGAGCAGACTGGACCTGGGTTATAAATTAACTTCAACTTGTTCAAAGTTGATTATGTTAGTGTATTCTTTAAAGCATCTCAGTGACATGCCTACATGCAGTAGTCATCAAAAACAAACACTAAGTAGCAAAAATTACAAGTGGCAGTATTTGGTTCTGAAACACTGAAAGGAAAATTTGGGCTTTCCAGGCTGAGGTTTTGTCTCCAGGGGAGTTTCATGCAGTTTCTCCAGCACTCAAGGCAAAGGAGGGCCTGCAAATACCGCTACAGAACTATAACCCCGGGCAGTATTATAGTGCTGTCACACAAAGTGGTGGAAAAAAGGCTGACTAAGCAACCTCAGTTTTGGAACTTTCCAAACTGACAGGCTTGACTATCCCAAAGTAATAGTAAACACCAAAAAGCACGTGCCAAAAAGCATAATACACCAAAAAAAGTAGAATATAAAAAAAAAAAAAAACCAAAACACTACAACAACAACAAACCATCACCACACAACAACAACAAAAAACCTAAAAATGCAGAAAAAAAACAAAAAAATGCTAGGGCACACAAAATCGCACAAAAGCTTATGCCAAGAGCATGCAAAAACGCTAAAAATGTTTTTGCACATTCTTCCATGTGAAGCATGTGGTAGATACATGCCAAAAAAACAGAAAAGCATACCACACACTAAAACTCACTAAAATTGTGGCACAGGAGAATAACATGCAAAAGCATGCAATAGACGCATGCCAAAGAATGCAAAACATAGGCTGGATGCTAAAACATGCTAACGCAAGACAAAGAGAAAAAATGGGGGGAAAATACACTCTAGATATATGCCCAACAGGGCTAAAACTGCTAAAAATGCTACGCACGAAACCTGCAAAAATTGGAGCTAGATGCATGCCAAAACACACCAAACAGTGGCTGGATGCTAAAACATGCACAACACATGGAAAAAACATGCAAGAACATGTATGACAATAAACATGAAAAACAGGCACAGTGCATGGAAAACATGCAAATACACACATAAGCATGCTCTACATGCATACCAAAAACCACCAAACATGCTGAACATTAAAAATGCTAAAATAATGTGGAAAAAAAACCACAAAAAAGCATGTAGTAGCAGGCTGAAAAAGAAAAGGTAAAACCCATGCTGGATGCTAAAAACACTTAAAAGCATGTCATGGATGCACAGCAAAAAAAATGCTGCGTGTTGTATATTTAAAAATCCACCAAAACATTAGAAACAACATGGCAATAAAAACAACACCGCAACGATGCCTCAAACAAATAAACAAAAAAAATCAAAAAAGGTGCAAAAATCTTGGCAAAAAAAAGAGCGCATGGGAGATGCATGACAAAAAACACCAAACATGTTGGATGCTCAAAACACCATGGCAGCAATGCAAAACACGGCGTAGCAACACTTGAACAAAAACCCACACCAAGAAAACATGCAAAATCCACACCAGAATCCTTGCCAAAAAAAGAGCACATGGTAGATGCATTCAAAAAAATGCCAAACAGGCTGGACACTAAACACCACGCAAGGTGCATACAAAAATGGTAAAAACAGGCTGAATGCTTAACAAAAAAAAAAAAAAAAAAAACACAAAAAACAACAAAAAAACCACAACACACACCACCACCAGCACACTAAAACAACTTGTAAACACCACAGAAAGGCCTTAATAACCCCAAAACACGTTAGACACTGAAAAGCCTGCCCAAAAACCACACCAAAAAAAAGAACACATGGTAGACTCATGAAAAAAAAAAAAAAAAAAAAAAAAAAAAAGCCAAACACCTCAGAAGCTTAAAAACCCATTAAAATGCCCAATAATTGCATGTGGTAGAAGCATGCTAAAAAAACCACCAAGCATACTGGACAGAAAAAAATGCTGAATAACCCTTGAAAACCCACTGAAAATCATGCAGTACATGTACACACAAAAATACCACCAAAGAAATCCTGGACAGAAATAACATCTTAGCCACACCCTAGGAACTAAAACCACACCTAAAAATACCCCAAATCCACACAAGAAACCTTGCCAAAGAAGAGAGCACGTGGTAGATGCATGCCAGAAAACACCAAACATGCTAGACACTAAACACCATGCAAAGACCATATAAAAAAAAACATAACACAGGCTGGATACTAAAAAAAAAAAAAAAAAAAACAACAAAAAAAACACAAAAACAAAAAACACAAACACAAGAACAACTTGTAAACTCCATAGAAATGCCTTAGTAACCCCAAAAACACCTCAAACCAAAAAAAGTCCACCAAAAACGCTTTAGATGCCTGCCAAAAAACACATCAAAAAGAGCAGGTGGTAGACTTATGGCAAAAAAACACCAAACATGTTGGATGCTTAAAAATCCATTAAAATGCCCAATAATTGCACACGGTAGCTGCATGCAAGGAAATGTCAAACACATGTTGGACACTTAAAAAAAAAACACACAGTAAAGAGCAGCACCAAACCCATTCTGCACAGTTAGCAATACCTTAGAAATGCCTCAGAAACACTCACAAAGCACACGGTAGATGCATGCCAAACAAACACCAAACATGCTGGACACACTAAAAAAAATGCCTAAAATCCCACTGAAAATGATACGGTATATGCATGAAAAAAGCTATACCTAAGAAATGCTGGACACAAAAAAAACCAACCCAGCCAACAAACCACACCACAGCAATGCCTTAGGAACCAAAAAGCATGCCAAAAGCAGCACAGAATTCACACGAGCAACCTTGCCAAAGAAGAGAGCACATAGTAGATGTTTGCCAGAAAACACCAAACATGCTGGATGCTCAAAACCACACAAGGTACATACAAAAAAAAAAACCAAACCGCAAAACACCAGCCACAGGCTGGATGCTTAAAAGAAAAACCGTACTTGTAAACACTATGGAAATGCCTTGGTAGCCCCAAAAACATGTTAGAGACTGAAAAGCCTGCCAAAAACCACACCAAAAAAGAGCATATGGTAGATGCACACCAAAAAGCACCAAACACATTTTGGACTGTCAGCAAAACCTTAGAAATGCCTTAGAAACCCTCAAAAAGTAAGTGGTAGATGCAGGCCAAAAAAAGGCCAAACATGCTGGACACTTATAAACCTGCAGAAAATCGTGTGGTATATGCACACGAAAAAAACACCGAAGAAATCCTGGACACAAAGACTACCATAGCCATGCCTTAAGAACCAGAAAGCACAACAAAAAAAAAATGCTTAAAATCCACATCAGAAACCTTGCCCAGGAAAAAAAATAAAATAATTAAAAAAAAGAGCACGTGGGAGATGCATGCCAAAACACACCAAACACCACATTAGGTGCACACCAGAAAAAAGCATAAACACAGGCCAGATGCTTTAAAAAGAACAATACAGTACAACAACTTACAAATGCCACAGAAATGCCTTAGTAACCCCAAAAGCACTTCAGAAACCAAAAAGCTCACCCAAAACCAAACCAAGAGCGCATGGTAGATGCATGCAAAGAGATGCCGAACACTTGCTGGACATCCTAAAAAAAGTTAAAATGCTTGGAAAAAGGCTCCAAAGCACATGGTAGATGCACACCATGAAGCACCAAACCCATTCCGGACAGTTAACACCACCTTAGAAATGTCTAAGAAACATTCACAAAGCACGTGGTAGATACATGCAAAAAAGACACCGAACTGCTAGACACATTGAAAAATGCTTAAAAACCCATTGCATACTGTGTGATATATATGCATACCAAAAAAACAGCAACAGTTTGTGCTGAACACAAAGAACATGTGCTAAAAGAAAAAGAAAAAAAAAAAAGAGCCCACCATTTATTTTATAAACACAACACACTACTAAAAAAAGTGTGGTAGGTAGAGTTCTATATGGAGTTATACCACTTCACTGAAAGTCCACCTATAGCTCCTTCACGATGACATATACATCAAGATTAAGTTAAGATCTTTGGCTTTTAAGGAGCTAATGACTTTTTGCCATGTATTTCTCATGTAGAGTCACAATCCTCTTACAGGTTGTTTTGGTGAAATAGTTAACTGCTATATGTCAAACTGATCTCAAAAGCCTAGCTAGATAGAATTGATCATTACAATCAAATTCCTAAAACAAAAAATTATTTTCTGCACCAACCACTTGATATTTTACTATAACTCCTCACTAAAAATCAGACAGCTCACATATGAAAATCTTTGTTCATTGTTCAATTGCTGTTCACAAAGCTAATACAGATTTTATGCTCCTGAAAACAGGGAATGTATGTTGTAAAGATACAGAACATATACATCAATAAATATTTGAGCTAATATCTCTAACATGGAAGCAAGGACATAACCACCCCTGTTCAAAAAAAAAAATAGAAGTATCAAGCTATGATTACCTACAAGTAAGACACAACAAACCAAAAAGTTGAATAGTAAAAAGCACACAGAAGAGTCCCATGCAGCTGCACAATGATATATTTATAGATACTGAGTTATCAAAGAATTTCAGCAAGTGAGGAAGAAATTATGCTTACCAAATACTATCGCTTTGGCAAAAGGTGGAAAGAGTTCTGTATGTCTGCATAGGTTTTTATGAATTTGCCAGAGATCTTTGTGCAGTTTCTTAAAGTCACTGTATCTCTTCCAAACGACTATCTGAAGCAGAGAAAGGGGAGAGAAGTATTAGTGCGTTCATTGTTCACACTGCATCACACCACAAATGCATTTTTTTAAGCAAATCGGACAACTACCTTCAGGAAATACATTTAACAAAAATATATAATCTGAACCATCAACTGTAACACCCATTAAAAAATGGTCATTTTCTGCCCCCAATCCCATTTTGGCTAACAAGACTATAGTGCATAGAAAAAAATATTAAGTAAAAGCTGAAACAAGGAAACAGAGAGGGCAAAGGCAGAACGGTTTCAGTCACACTAGATCCAGAGCTACATGGGGAGCCACTAAGAGAAGAAAAAATGCCGTAGTAGTGTTGCACTATCCAACGCTCAACAGCATGCTGTGCTTGGCACAGCTGCAGGTATGGGGAAGAGACACAACAGCAAAAGAGAAAATGAGGTAAGAGAAATCAATACAAATAAGGGATTCTTAAGGACAGCACATTAAGCTCCCAGGACTACAAACCAGCCCATGATTTATATAAAATGCTAATCAGGTGTAAATGCAAGCTCACATTTTAAATGGTTTATTACTACTAATGCTGATCAAAAATTGAGTATGTTCTTTTGCAATCTAGACAAAATCTCCAACTTCAGGAATGCAAAGAGAGCATTGGTTCATTACACCAGCTTTTCCTGATCCATTCTTTCTGGAAGGAAGTAGTCATCTCCCAGCCAGGTACCTACCTTATCCTTCTTCCACCTCATTCTTTTTATTTTTTCCATTCAAGAAAGGAGGAGAACCCAATAGGAAAATCAGGCTAGGGAAAGAACTGAGCAACTGCTAACAGGTTTGCTATCAGGATGAAAAAACAAACATAGACATTTTATATCTTGGCCTCGTTTTTGGTCAGACTCACTAAGCCATCATAATAAGCCTCAACAGTAACGTAAAATGATTACAGTAGAACAGGATGGGGGAGGGGAGAGAGAAGAGACTGCAATGAATTCAGCAGTTGATTCCAATGTTCCATCAGCCAACCATCTCAATTAACTTATACAACTAACCATAATTTAAAAGATTCCAAATATTTCTGACTGATTTAATAGGTTGCCTTCTCATGAGTGATCATAACTGAAAAATTACTTTTTTCAAGCAAACCAGATTTAGAGCTAAGTAAAAGGTTTAATTGTAGAAGGATTTTTTTTGTTGTTTTGTTGGAGTTTTGGAGGGGTTTTGTTTGTGTTTTTTAAAATTATTTCTTGAGCAGTGTGCATATAGAACATAAAAAATTTTAAGACAGTGAAGTCTTGAAACATTAAGTTACTGTATTGTCAGTACTTAGAGACTTTGTGAAAAGCTGCCAGAAAATAAGAGCATGAGACTAAAAAACGATTCCACTAAAAAACTACCATTTTTTACTGCTGCAAGTGATCTCCTGATAGCCAAGAGGAAAAAAATAAATATCCATAAGTAGCCTGCACAGCAAAAGCAGTCAAGGTCATCCTAAAACATTTCTCACAAGCTCACGGAAATCATGCCTTTGCATGCATGTGGCTCAGCAAAGTTAGCAAAGTTCCCACTCTAACACACTCATTAGAAATCAGATTTGGAGGAAAGACACGTTGTACTTTGAGGCCCAACGAAGCACAGCAAGTATATCATAAAACATATGTTAGACTTGTAATGCAATAAGGTGCTTGTCACGGCTAGAGCCAGTAGATCTCTATTAATTCACGCAACTCATCTGTTCCACAATGAATAACCCTTTCTCCTCCCTGAATAAGAGAAAAAAACGACAAGACTACCCTAGATACAATTGCCTCACACTCCATGTTGCCACCATCAATCCCCAGAAGCAAGGAAATTAAAGTTAAGTCTGCCAGCCTTTATGTATCTATTAACTCCTCCACATACAACTTCATGTTAACTTCTTTCAACCTTTTGAGAAGAAAGCCCTTACAAGGTTATCTTCCTTCCTGTCCCAGCAACAACAGTTGAGGTTCTCCTGAATTGTAATTGGCTGCAGTAGGAGAAATGTATTAAAGGCTTGTATCCCAAAGGGCAGTTAAAAGAGGTGACAAAACTGGCAAGTAGAGTTGAGGTCACAGTACACAGCCTTACGTACAGTTGTACATATGTAATGTATGTATTAACATCACAGCAGTGACATTAAAAGAGACTTCTCACTGAGTAGGCAGGCACAGCTAAGTGGTCCTACACGGGTGCAGCAAGGGAATTGCATGAGACGGATCATAAAGCAACAGGGTGGTTGTGTGCACAAAATTTTGTCTATTGAATTTCTAATTGAGCATTCTGGAAAACTGAGGTATTCTTTTGCTATCACAGGAAGCCAGCATAACAGAACAGCTCTCAATATACGTGATTTTCTGACTACAATTCACCATCATGGCAACTACCATCTAGGATATTCCTTTTAATAACTAGGTACTTTCAGATGCTTGCTTATAAAAGAATCACACCACACCTAACATGTTATCCCATGCAAAATAATTAATTTGATAGAATGAAGGGTGGAAAAGGGCAATCATCAAGTTCATAGCACATTTATGTCTTCTTGCAGACTAGAGTTTGTGGAATCCTGCATGGCTAACCTACAGCCACAGATCAAAGCAACAACCAAAGCATATGACTAAAAGACACAGTTTTGCTATTGTTTCAAAACTACTTAACATATATTCATGCAATACTCTAGCTGAAAGACACTTACAATATATTTTTCTGATGAATGGCTCATCAACAGCTGCTATAAAGTGTTTTTCCCACAAATGAAGATTAAGGTAATGGTAGAATGTGCTCATGAATAGGTTCAATTCAGGAGTCTCCCTGGAAAAGGTGAACATCAAGCTACAAACTACAGTAATGCAGTTCTAAAACTAGATCCATGATCATCTATGATTCTGACAGGATATTTTAATCTTATAGAGATTAAAAAAAATGCAAAAAGCATGAATGCTCATGTTTGTCTGAGTCTCAAGATTTCAAAGAAGGATGCAACAAAGGGATGTTAGGTGTATTAGCCAATTCTCACCTCTGCCAAGCCACTAATCAGTAACTCATGTTTGACCACACAGAGATGCAATGAATTCATTTATGGGCTCTTCTTTCATCAACTATCCAGGTTCTCCTCAACTGTAGTAAGAGACTGCACCAGAAATTGAACATATGCATATGTTACATAATGTCTGAAAAACCATAAGGTTGTGCTTTTGAAGGAAGATTTTGCACGTACATAGTAAAATAGTATCAATGTCAAGTCATCAGTCCAGAAGAAATCAAGAGGGAAAAATAAGTTTTTCAATCTAAACAAAAAAAAAAAACAAACAAACAAAAAAAAACACAAACCCAAAACCACCACACCATAACCCATACAGAAGTGATGTATTTTTTTGTCTCAATAGAATGGTTCCTGGCAGTCTTTTGAGGTATTAAAGAGGCACAAGAATACAGCAGAACCTTATTCAAAGCCTTTTGGGAAGAGGCAGAATAAGCAATTTTAAAGTTTTATCAAAGTGTATCACTGGAAAATACTTAAGGAGCCTCAGAGAGAGAGACATAATATATGACTTACAGCCTAATCTCTCTCAACTGCTCCTACGCTCCTTCATTTTCTCTCTTCACTAATAGACAGTAATGATGTAGGCTTTTCAGTGAAGTATTGGTTAAAGAGGAAAAGAGTACCTACAGCTGAGACCTAAGACTTGGATTGTGGACTGATCTCTAATTTTTCCAGTAGGAGTTAAGTAACCATCAATTTGCCAATTCCAGCCCTGAGAAAAGAGCTTGCAAAGTTATCAAAGCAGTTTCGTCATCAAAAGACACTTTACTCCCTAAGACTTTGTTTCAAGTCACAATTCATCACTGAGGGCAGAACTGCAACAAGTTACACTAGCCACTGTTTTCAACTATGAAAGCTAAAGACAAATGGAAACATACAAAAAACCTGTTTGCTCTATTGCAATGACAAAACAGACAGAAATTGCTAAATTACATCAAAGATGCTTCAAAAGGCATAGTATGATACACAAAGACATTTGCACAAGTTTAAACTGTTACCTCCTGGACATCCTCTGGATTTTTTCTTGAAACAATCTGAAAAGCAAAACAAAAAAAACATGTAAGCGCTTGGATTTTCAGTTTGGAAGTTAAAGAGTAACATCAATGATTTGTTGCTGAAGAGAAAAATCTGGAAAAAGGCAAATAGTTGCATGTTCCTCAGAAATGTTTTCATTTAGTTTCAGAGAAGTCTAATATCCAAATACAACATGGTGAGGTATTTTAGCAGCAGAGTCAATCGCTGTGATTAGAAATAAAGACATACATTTTTGGCAAATTGGTACAGAAGGCATCTCACAAAACAAAGCTACATAGAGCACTTCCCCATCATCTTTCCAGTCTCTTCCCATTAATTCATATTAGGGCCCCATTACTCCCAATAAGCGGAGCTAATTAAGGCTACTTGGCTTAATATAAGCTGCACACAACTTCACTGTGAATGTGAGGCTTTGCATTTACTAAGACAGTATTTCTACTTTACTTACAACCATCAATGCGCGCACACGTCTGACTCTATCCTTGGGTATTTGTTTTCCTTAAACACTCTTTGCCTAATTAATTATAAATGACTTCGTCCAGAGGAAAATTGCAATGAAAACGAGGCTTGGCTACACACCATAAAGCTGCCTGTATTTTGTCAGGGTTTTTTTCTTTAAATAAATATTGATCACAAAAGCCTTCGCAATCCAAGTTCTGTACTGGGGCTTATAAACAGCAGTAAGAGCATATCCACATAAACAAACAAATCAAATAAAGACATCTTTAATTCATAACTGCAATTATCTTGTGGAAGTCAGTATATCCTTCATTATAACTCAGCCAAAGCTGTTTAACAAAATAATTAGCCTATTGTTAGCTAAAGCAAAGTAGGGCATTCTCAATCCAAACTGAGACTATCCACACACTGACACACCGCAGAATAATTAATGCTGTGAATAGGTGATGCATATAGGCAAGTGCAAGAAGTCCACACTACTTGCACCCCAGAGACTAAAACACCATCCCGTTGTACCACAAGCACCACATAGCTGTTGCTCTAAGATGGAAGTCACTGAATGTTCACTTTCCTCTTGCCAAGTGACAATAACATACCCTTCATGCTCCCCACAAACTAGCTCTCTTCCTCCCTTTCATTTTTGAAGAATCCTTGCCAAAGCCTCCCAGATTTCGTAACATTAGCTTACTACACAGCCCAGCCACTGTACTCTTTCACACATTTTGGAGGAGACAAAACAGAAAAGAGAAGTGTCACCTCCTCCAGCAATCTCCCAAAAGACCTAAAACATTTTCCTTCACAAGTCTTTCTCTCACCTTGCACATCAAAGTCCTCTTCTTCCAGCGTAGTCTACATTGATAAAACCTTCCTCAACTTTTCCTCACTCTTGAGTAATCTAACATTTGGCAACTTTACCAAATTTTAACCTTGGCAGCTGTTGCTCCTTCATTCGCTACCAGGCAGTTCATATGTACAATTGGTGAAATATTTCTAACCTTCTTTTCTAATAGCTGGCGTACTTGATGTAAGGAGCCTGTAGAGCTGGGGGAAGAAGCTATCATAGGCATGGCTACACATCAGAGAAGAACACCAAAGGGCACACACCAACTGCTTTGCTTTGCAGTTCACCTTTAGTTAAAGCCTTGCAACAGTTTTGGCAGCTAGGTAAGTTACCAGATGGGCAGAAGGAGACCCAGAGAGATGAGTAATTACCCAGCCAGTTAGTAAGAATCTGGAATAAAACCCAGAGGCCCTGTTTCACACTTGTTCTAATGTTACATCGCCTTCTATATCTACCAGCCATGCCAACTTTAAGTCAGTACGTAGTAATTTATGTGTTGTCCTACTTTGTTCTTCATATCCTTTTCTGAAGGTCAACCTCAGAAGAGGTCTGCCCCTTCAATCCAACCTACAATCAACCTAGAGACTTGGCAAAGATGATCCAATCCCCAAAATTTTCAGTACACTTTTTAATCCACTTACAAGGATCAATGCAGTCAGCTCCTTCTGCAAATCTGTAATGCAAGCAACTTCAATCTATTTTTTTTAAATATCATTAGGATACCCACCAATGAGCTAAGCAATGCATAATTACTGTGTTAGGCTCCAAAACCAGAGATCCTACAAGGATCCTCACCATCAAAGTATTTCAAATTATCCTGTTCCTTGTCTGACCTGCAGATATCCAACATAACTAATTCGAATTTTAATTATCATTAATAATTGTAATCTTCTAAATTATCTGAACTTATTAGTGGCCTATATTTTCAGATATCATTAAAGAATGCTCCTCATATCACAACTTGCTGATATGTCTTTCTGTTCTTTAACCTTTGGAAATGGATATAAAAAAAGCCAATATGCATTTAATCTTGTCGGCACTTACAATTATTTCACAATTTACAAGGAAATAAAATATATATTCTCTGTTATTAAAAAAAAAAAAACAAACAACGCTTTAAGAAAAAGCTGCCACAAGGATAGACTACCTTAGCACTCAGAAGAGACTGCATGGGTAGTTGTGCCTCTGAGTCAGATGTTTAGGACACACTAAACAAGTGCTTTCTCATCCATTATTATTACTCTATGATTATGTTGGAACAGAAAGTTCCTTTAACTTCGTTTCACAAAGGATTCACTCATACACCACCGAAAGGAACCAAAAACCTCCACTAGTACATACTGAGTACCCTAGATCTCAGCCAGAAGGGTATTCAACACAACGGGAAGATCCACCTCACTTTTTTCCTGGCAGTCCCCCAAAATAGCTGAGCATCAGATCAGCAAATACAGCTGTAGTGCTGTGATTTCAACCATGGAGCCAGATCACTGCAGGAACAGGAGGGAAGAATAGGAGGAGAGAAAAAGGGAGGGTAACAGATATGTAACATTGAATTATTTTTAAATCATTTTGTTCAGCATCTAATTCTCCAAATCCTCACTTCAAGTACTATGTAACAGATTACCAGATAGAGCCCTACTGAAACAAAATTATTTATATACTTCTACATTTGTGAATCCAAAGCATCCTTTGTTGCATAAAAGAGAAATATTTTTTCACTTTGAGAATTTTAGATATCAAAACACACTGAAAAAATAGTGATCTCTGGTTAACTCAGTTTAATTTGGACAGGTCACAGACTTACCAGCTCCTTGCTCTCCACTAAATCACATGCAGTCAGCACACTGCCTGATTCTGCACTGCCTCACTTGGAAAAGCACCAGAGCATCTACAACTTACGGGACATGGAGAAAGACTGACATTCCCCACTAGATAGCCACAACTTGCTTTTGAACAATTCTGCATAAACCAGAGCATCACAAAGTATTTTAACTGGCTTTATCCAATATGAACAAAGTCACCAGAGTAAAATAAGCAGAAGTCTTGGCTCATTCCTATTACTCCCTATTGCACTGACACAACTTTTTAAAACACACACACAGACTTAGCCCATCATGAGCTACTGCAGAGAGATGTGATGGCACTGTTTTCTTCCTTGCCTCTATCTCAGGAA
Source organism: Astur gentilis (assembly GCF_929443795.1). Classification (NCBI taxonomy): domain Eukaryota; kingdom Metazoa; phylum Chordata; class Aves; order Accipitriformes; family Accipitridae; genus Astur; species Astur gentilis. The sequence continues at coordinate 10,003,845 of NC_064909.1, read as the reverse complement.
AGGCCTTTTAGATTAAATCACCATAGGGAAAAACAACTCTTTTTTTCCTCTTAACAAATATTACATTGTATTGGACTAAAACCAATGTTTTAAACACATCCCATATTTGTGTCCAGTGGACCTCTATACAAATATCTGTCAAAAAAGAATAATAAAAAAAATTTTTAATTTTACAAGTCACACAAAGTCATCATAGTCAAACAGCCTAAACACTACAATATATATACATATACAGAATGCTGTAATCTTTGAATTAAGGGAAGAGTGCATATAAACATATGTTGCTCTCATGGGCAGAATGTCTACGGCTGCAGTAACTACAAGATCAGAGGTCATTTAAATAAAGTCTGCCCCTCTGTGACACTTTCTGAAGCTCTCAATATATCCCACCACACCTGCGACGACCTGAACTCCCACTCCTCTTGCACCTATCTCCACATATTTACTTACTCCCCTCCCTTTTTGGCTTAAGTAGGAAAGCAGAGGAGAAAAGAAAGCAAGACATTTCCCTAGGGGAACAGAAGGAGCTTTCAGCAAAACTAGCACCAAGTCAGCACTCCCGATACCCAGTTATCTGCTTCGGCTTTCCTTCTTCTCCTTCTAGGCCTCTCTGATTCACCCAGACCCTCTGCCTAAATGGGGTTGAACCCTAGGCACACGCATCCCTTCAGAAAGGGGCTGTCTAAGTATTCTTCAACTCAAACAGCTCTGCGCTTCCAACGTGGGAGTGCTGTACCTACATACTCCGCTCCCTCGTTTTTCCCCCCAGAGCTGACTGCACTGTGGGGCAGGCGGGAAGACAGAGCAACTCAACCGTAACCTATCCGAGAGATTTGGGGTAGAAGAGAAAGAAAAAGAAAGGAAGAAAGAAAGAGTTGCTTGTTTTTAAGCTATTCTCATACGCCCTGCAACGAACAGGGAAGAATTTGGCAGTTAACCGCAAAGCGCGTTTGAGGCAATTAACGACGTTGTGTGAAGCTACAAGTTTGCAGGAGGTGACCGAGGCTCAGCTCGGGAGAGGCCGCCGTCTGCGAGCCCTTCCCTCCCGCCCACCCGTGTCCCTGAGAGGGGTCTCCACGTCGCGACCGGCCTGATCCGCGCAGGGCACGCCAGGATCCCCATCGGCAGCCCAGCCGCAGGCTCTATTCCGCACACAGCGCCGGCTTTAAAGTCCAAATAAGAGGTAGGCCGAGACCGGGGACCTGAGGAGGCGAGGGGCAGGGCGGCGGCCCGCGGCGCCCCGGGCAGCCGGCACGGAGGAGGCCGGGGCCGGGGCCGGGGCTCGGGCCCGGCCGGGCACTGACTCACCCGCGCCGTGACCTTGTAGACGGTGTGCCCGCGGGGGTGCCGCCGCGGCTCCGTCACCGTGTAGAAGCGGGCCAGGTCCCCGCCGCGCTCCCGCGGGCTCAGCATGCTGCCCCCCGCCGCACCGCCGCCGCGCCGGGCCCGGCTCCGACCGAGGCGGAAGCGGCGCCCAGCAACGCCCCGCCCCGCCCGGGCGGTGCCGGGGGCCTGGGCGGTGCCGGGGGCCTGGGCGGGCCGGGCCCGCCCCGCCGCGGGGAAGTCAACGGCCCGCCGGGGAGGGCGGCGGCCGTGAGGGGACTGCCCGGGTGCTTGTGGGGGCGGGTGGGTGGATGTTCTTCAACTGGGTTTGGCGGGCGGGCCGCGGCTTGCGCCGCGGCCGCCAGGGTGCCGGGAGGTCCGCGGCCTGGCCGGGCCCTCTCACTCCCGCACCGCTTCCAGCTGCCGGGTTTGAGTATCCCCGGTTCCTAACAGGCAGCTTGGATGTGGCCGCCGCCTCCTCCGGAGCCTGAAAGCCTGCGTAGCGTGGGTGAAGCCAAGGTGTCGCGGTCAGATCATCCAGGCACGGCCCTGCGGCAGCCCAGTCCCCGCTCACGGCGTTCTGCTAGGGCACGGCTGTGAGGGATTTACGCTCAGCAGTGGCCACCGAGCCCCTTGTCAAAGGCAGGCGCTGCACGGCGACTACAAATCTGTGGTAAGGCCTTCCGCTGTCAGCGGTGGTACACCACTTCCAGCGTTCGCCGTGGGCTGCCCTAAATCTAAAGGCCTGTGACGCAGAAGTGACTCGTGGATTTTAAAGTGGAATGTTAACGGAGAGGCAAGTTTGATGGTTACTGAATCGCCATGGTTTGTGTTTCATGTGTTCTCCAGATTCTTTAGGCTGTACCTGGACACCTCCCTGCAGATGGGTTCCCGTGTGCGCACGGGTCTGTGAAACACGTTGGTGTGAGGAAACTCTCCAGGGTTTGAGGCGCATTGCTTCAGTTCAAAGGAGCGCAACTTTGCGCGACAAGACATTCTCCTTCTGTAAGATTACAGGTACCTTCAATTACTTGGCTGTAGCGGGATCTGTACCAACGTAGATCTATGCAAATAGAGATCACACTTAAGATTATGTAAACTTTTAAGATTATTTTCTGGTTTTATCACTTTGTTTTCATTCATTTAATAGCAGGTCTTGGAAAAATCATCTTTTCATTACCAGATTATTAATGTCTCTGATCTCATGCAGATCTTTAACATAGAGAAAAATACTTAATTGCATTTCTTTGTAAAAGATGAGAGGCTCTTGTACTGAAGCTCATAGTAAGCAAGTGTCTCTCCTTTGAGGATGACTGAACTGCATCGTGAATTCTTACAACATTCCCAATTATTGCTATGTAAATGAAAGGCTGTTTTCTATAATCACATTCATTTTCTGAGTTCCAGGTCAGATTCCCTTCTACAAGCTCACTGTTGAGTATTTCCATGCAGTTTCAGTGTCACACTCTTTGGAAGTACTGCCACAGTTTCACCTCATCCTTATTCCTAGTGATTACAAGATTACTGTTATTTTAATTTCAACACTGCCCTCATTCAATTCATATCTCATTATAATAGGAATTCCAACCTGCATACCAGAGGCAAGTAGGTCCTGCAGATGTGCAGAGTCAGGGAAACACGCATGAGTGGACCAGCTGTTCCCTTCCCAGGGGCTGGTGTTGATTTGACAGTCCTGGAGAGCCTAGCAAAGTCAGGTCAGAGGAGCTCCACATAGAAGTGTTCTAGTATCCAGATAGAGCTGCTTCTTTGAATAGTGCTATCCCAGAGTTTTCTGTGGGAGAACACAATGACTCTTCCTAACATATCGTAAGACAGAAACAGTCCAAGCATGAGTTTTATAGCATCCTGCCTCTCCTTTTTTTTTTTTAATTACTTTGACATTCCCAATTATCAAGAAAGATTCATTATCCTTTTTATCTCTTAAGAATTGCTTGATAGGTCTAGTCTATTTTGCATGGGGAACATTTTCTTAAGGAATGGGGAAGAAAGAGGACATTGATTGTTGGAAGCTCACTTGCTATTCCCACCTTCTGAGAGAGGAAGAGTCTTTTACATCTTTTGACAAGGTGTTGGTACATCTAACTTCATGGGAGTAACTACCAAAAGGAGCACCTCAGAGATAATTCAGTCTTGACCATCATTCTTCCAAAGCAAGTTTCTAAGTCGCAAAGCTAAAAGATACACATCAAACTCCATTAGATAGTGACTGCTTACCTATACTAATGATGATGCAGTTGAAGTTTCATTGAAAGAGACTTTCCAAGAAGAGATCTTCTGTTTGGAGTAATTTTAACATACATATTAGGGAATCTAATCTGAGGTTTGTTTAGATCTGAAATGGACAGAATGATCTCAAGGATGCTTTTTTATTCTCAACTTCTCTAATTTTAGCTATAGGAAGCTTGCACCTACTCAGATATAGTGGCATCACATCCAAAAAACAAACAGCTGGTTGAAAATACACTCAAGTACATAAGGAACATTTTCTAACATGGTATACTAATTATTTGATGCATCATGCAGCTCGTATAACCCTCTAGTGTAACAATGTGATTAGACAGCCAACAACCAGTTCTGGTATAAATTTCCTTATGAAGCAGCACTTACTTACTTGTAATGTCTCATAAGATGTGGTAGTTTGAGGTTTTAATGGTATAAACAGAAATCACTGGGACTGAAGCCATCATTGACTAATTCCTGATGAATTATATAATAGACCTCATTTAAATTTCAATAGCCAACTGATGCATGTTCTGAGAAAAAAATTCCATCTTCAAATGCTGTCTCACTCCAAAGTTAGCAATTTGGTGGTAGGAGGAAGGAAGAAGAAGCAGTAGGAGTAGAGAACAAGACAGAGAAGAATATATTGCAACAGTATAACTCCATGGTTGAACCAAGAAGGACAATAACTGATCAAATATATGGAATAGCTTCTTCACACAGAACAATGGAGTAGTCTGAGATTTTTCAGCATGGAAGAAGGAATAACATGAGGGGACATGATAGTGGTCCATGGAATCATGAGTGGCATGGTGAAGATGGATGGGGATGGACTGTTCAGTCTCTCTTAAGACAAGAACCAGAGGCCAGTGAAGCTGGTATGAATGGGGTCATAAAATTAATAATAATAAAATAGTTCTTCACATAATGAGTGCTAGACCAGCAGGACTCTTGTCAAAGGATGTTGCTGATGCAGAAAGTTCACAAATTCAGATACCTGGGGGAGAGAGTCACTGAGAGTAACTAAAGAGACAAAGACATCAGGCTTAGGAAATCTACTGAGCTGAAAACAGCTACAGGCAGGCAGAATGTCCTTTTGAAGTTTGCCCAGCTCCTGCACATCTCTAGGCATCTGCTGCTAACTGCTTTTAGAAAGCAGAAAACTGAGCTCAGTGGACCATTGATTTGAACAACCATGGCTGTTCTTATGTGCAGCATAATCAATCAAAACATCCCTCAGTGAGTCAGTAGCCTGCATTCACTAGGGAGTTTCTAAAGCTCAAATGACTCAAAATAATTTGGCTTCTAGTTACAACCAGAATTTGGAGATACCTATTTTGAATAATATCTCTTAGCATGGTATAGTCAACCTCGATACACAAAATAATAATTAGAGGAGAGTAAACAATCCGCAATTAAGTGTTACTGGCTTATTAAGACTTTCCTAGGTCAAGGCAAGAAATAATAGCAACGTTGAGATGAGAAACAATTTGCATCTTAATAGGTTAATCTTTTTTCTTATCTTCTATTTTGTCTGTTACACAATTAACTTTTATGCTTAACAGCATACCTTCCTTTTCATTAAGGCTTATCTTAAATTAAAAAAAACCAAAGCTTCACCCCTTCCCTTTTTCCAGCATCATTACTGAGATTACTATTACGTAAAAACCTTTGAAGTGACAGAGTAACTTGGGCGTCTTGTGCAGGTCAAAATACAGAAAATAACTGCATTCCATGGGAAGATTCCCTCTGCTCCTAAAAATAACAGCATTTGTTGTTGTTGCTAAAGCTATGGTGTACTGTCTTCTATCTTAGAAATATATCAAATACACAGGAATATGTCAAAAATATAGAAAAGATCAAATTACCAAAATAACATAGGTCTGGAAAATATAGTTGGGAGATCTTTTACTACCCATGTATTATGGAGCTAGTAGCATTGCTCTCTTATTACGTTGTGAAGAAACTAACAGAAAATGGATGGGTATTTTTACCTTTTGCCAGTAAGTAACTTGTGTCCAAGAAGTGGAAAACCCAAAGTGTCTTTGACATGTTGCCTAACTAGCACACTCTTAACATAATTACATTATTCCAGTTCCAGTCTTCCCTACCACTCCTGAGGAAACTTCAAAATTATTGTTATTTACATTCACTTTTAAGACACAAGTAAAGGCAATGCAGAGAAACAGTATTTTACTTTATTACAGTTCCTGCACAGCATCTGCACGATTCAGCACTATCGTATTTCATATGCTTTGTACTACGTTTCCCTAAACAGAGCCAGCGTTTACTGTGTCCTCAGAAGACCTCAAGAAAGTGTTTCAAGTGTTTATTCAAGCAACATCAACAGAGATCAAGAGGATTGTTTATGTAGCTGGTAAGTACTGGTGGGTCCGCCTGCGGGGCCGGCAGGTCTCCCACCCGTCCCGGAGGCCAGGTCTCCTCAGCAGGGCATCTTCAGGTGCCTTTTAACCTGAGAATGTTAAAATACTCTCTCCGGTGAGTGGGTTTGGTTTTTCTGCAAGCAGTACACATGGTGCTGCTGCCCCGAAAGGGCACCTTGAAACCCACGGCAGCTCTTACTTGAGACCGACCCTTTGACCCTATAGGGTCCACATGGTAAGGCCAGGGAGAAGACCGCACGTGGAAACTACTGCATTAGCACAGTGTGACATCCATGTAAAAGAATCAAAAGTCTGAAATCAAGCAGCCTACAACCCGCTGCTGCTGCGCTCTGCAGCCGCGGCTGCCCCGGTGCGGCCCCCTCCCGGCGGCCGAGGCAAGCCGCAGCCCGCCTCCCCGCCCCGGCCCAAGATGGCGGCCTGGCTTCCGCGCCGGCCTCCCGGATCCAACATGGCTCCGGGGCGCAGCGCCGGCCTTTGGACTACAAGTCCCAGGAGCGAGCGAGCGGGCGCGGCGCGGCCGCCGCCCGTGCCGGGTAAGCGGCGGGCCGGGAGCGCGGTGGCGGCGGCCGGAGCTGGCGCTGCCCTGGGATGATCCCCTCTGGGGGAGCCGGGGCTGCGCGGCGCCGATAGCGGGGCCTCCCCGGGCGGGGCCCGCGCCCGGGCCCGGCGGGAGGTAAACGGCGGCGCGGGGGTCGCGGCGGAGGCCGAGGCGGCCTGTGCGGGGGCCTAGCGCGGCTGGCGGGGGCCCGGCGGCGCTGGCGCTGCCCGCTCATGGACAGCCCCGAGTCCCCGCCGGGGCGGGGGGAGGCCGGCGAGCGGCCCGGCCGCGGGAGCTGATCCCCCGGCCCGGGCGGGCGGGGCAGGTCGGGGGTTGATGGACAGTCACTTGTTTTAAATCCCCGCCATTAGCCAGAGCGTGGCTGCGGTGGACAAAACACGTCGCGGACGAGGGCTTTTCCTTTGCTGGGTGTCGGTGGTTGTGGGGAAGTACTCGCCCGGGGCTGGGCTTTTAGGAAGGGAGACTTTCTCAGCGCTTTTCCGTAAAAGAGGTGTTTCAGGAGGCTTTTGCAAAGGCGTGGCGCCTCTTCCTCTCGGCTCCGTGGTAATGCCTTGGTGCCCTGGGGTGTGTTTTTTGCTCATGCGTCTGTCGAGCTACTTCTGGTGCGCTGTGGTGGAAAGTGCTGTTTCAGAAGCTGGTTTTGCTGGAAGTTGTGCTTAGGCTTGTTTGCTAGGCTGACCGGCAGCTGGGACGTTCTCGCTTTAGTTCCGCTTAAGGCATACTGATCTTTGATATCTTTTGCTTGTAAGCTAAAAATATGCCTTCTTATTTAAACAATGAGGAAGCTGAGACATTTTGATGTCACTCAGCCTTCCTTCCTGCGTTTTTGTTGCCACACAGATTTTTATTTTTTATTTTTTTGGAAGAAAGGAAAAAATCACCTTATTTTCTATGGCTTTAATCACTAAGCTGTGCTTTTCCCAGCTGGAAAAGAAATAAGAATACAAATTTAGTCTATAAGCTGGTGCCAGGGATGCTGTGAGAGTTAGTACCTCTGTTTCCCTGTCTTCTTGGCATTGTGGTTTAAGCCAAGTCAGTGGCTTTTTAACAAATTTCTGACTGCTTGAAGGAAAGTGGTTTTCTGATGCCTTTCAAATAGCCTTATCATAAAGTTAATGCAGCATGCAAAAATGACCTTTTGTAAAGGTCATTCCACTGAGCACTTCAAAGATCTGGTAGTTGAATTCAACAAGGCGGAAAATAAATTGTAAATAGTTATTCAAATGGATAGAGTTTGGAAATTAAATGGCATTTGTAAACCTGAAGGGGGAGAAAAATACAAGGTTGTTTTGAAAAGTCCCACTCTGCATATCATTTAGATAAAGGGTTAAATATCTTGTATGTATCTAAAAAGGTTTGAATGTCTTGTATGTGTTGGCTTATACAAGATATTATTTCTCTAAAAGTCACGACCAGGATGACTTGCATCTACAGCCTTCTGTAGGCAGATGTAGTTGTGGGTAAGTAATGAAACCTGTGCTTTCTTTGGTAGACACTCCATGCTGCCCCGTCACATGCAGAGGCTGGGAAGAGACTGGATCACCCACTGGAATGGTTCTCAGATACTTGCCTTGAACAGCCCAGTTTCCAGCTGTATGAGATGGGCTGGACACTATCCCTGGGCCTCATTTCCACCCCCTGTTCCAGGTGATTTCTCAGCAAACTGGAGACTCCCTCCATTTTTTGGGCCTTGGACACAATTTCAGAACTCTAATTGGCAGCTTGATAATTTCACGCAAAGTTCTTGCTTTCACCTACCTAACCCCAGTATGAAATCTGAGGGAGAAGAGCCATTGACAAAGAAGAGAAGACTCAGTGGCCAGCATGATACTTCAACTCCTGAAGAAGAAACAAACTCCTCCAATCAGAAGGAAGCATTGTGTCTTTCTGTAGCACAGAATGAAGAAAAACAGAGCAGCAAGAAAGGTAAAAGATGCTCTTTGCTCATTTTCCTTGTTTATTTGTAATGCTAAACACATCTAACAAGTTATAAGCAGTATTGCCTACACCTTTTGAGTTACTGTTTTTCTTGGCACCTCTCTCAAGAAAACATCTGTCTTAAAAATGTTACATTTTGTAATGCTGTTTAGTCTGTGACCTTGTATTTTGAGCTGTCGAACAGTCTGCTGGAATTAGGTTCACTGCTCTTGGCGGTAGAATGCAGTCAGTTATGTGAGGGATTGCCCAGCTGGGGAGTCCTGAGGTTGGTTCAGACAACTCTTTCATGTGTCTGTTGCTAAATCATGTCTGTTCACTTGGGGAACTCTTTTAAAGCAAAAAGATTTAGCTAACTTGCTTTAGGGCTGGCAGTTGTATAGCTTCGTTCCTTGTGCTGTACCTTACGAAAGCCCTGCTGGACCTGAATTGGCTTCTTTCTGAGCCAGTCGAGTTATCTGTGACCTAGATAACTGAGAATTAATGGACTGAGATTTAGTGGTGGTTGCTTCCAGTGTGATTGTGTGGTTTTGTTTTTATAACTGTATTCTGCCACTGGCATGTTAGCAAGTTTTGTGTCAGACTGTGCCTGGCAGAGCAAATAGCAAGTGTACTTATCCAGATAAATACAATATGAAGTGCAAAGACGTCTACCCAACTCAGTAACAGACTTTCATGAAACTTGAAAGCTAACTGTGTTAGCTTATTACAGATATAATCATCTACATCGCATCCAAATGTTTTACTGAGTATTGTGGATAGTGACAGTTTTGTCTACTGTGAAACAAATAGAGGAGCACAGTAAAAATTAAGGCCCTCTTGCATAAATCACTTCCTTAACAAAATAAACTGGAAGTTGTATTATGGCTGAAAAGGGCGACAGATGCCATCTGCATCCCAATGGGATTTTTGGACACAAGTATCCATAAGGCTCAGAAACATCATATCCATCTTCAGGAGCTGAAGGAAGGGAGTTTGCTTTGTGCCTTTATTGCTGAGTCCTCTCTTAAGCCCCCGTCGACATACCTTTATTTGAGAGTGTGGTTATCATTGTGGTCCTACCTGGTTATCTTTTGCTCACATGTTGTAAGGTGATGGTAATTAAAGATGCCTGTTGAGGAACAATGCAGCCTCTCTCCCACTATAGAAACAGTACTTAAAGCCTTGCTGTATTCCTTGCAAATACTTGATAAAGTCCTGAATAATATAAGTACAGTGCTGAAATTTAATGCCCAAATAGAGCAGATACTAAGAGCTATAGCTGCAGTCTGCCACTGGTTGATAGCACAGATATCTGGAGCTCAGTATACTCTCAGATAAGTTCAGACACAAAGGCTGAAAGGCACCTTTGTTCATGAGTTTTGTAAGTGGAGAAATACATATCTGAAAAATATGATGCTTAATGATGGGCAGGTATATTTTTATAAACTTTCATATAATAATGCTAAGAATAAGTATGAAACTAGGAATGGCAGAAAGGCAAAGTAAGCCTTTTCAGAAGTTCTTGGTATTTCTGAGGCTTATTAATTTTTTAATTTCTCAACCTCACTGAGAGAGATCAGGTTCCTTATATGTTTTGGGACCCCTGTAATGGACCCTGTTGCAGCTTATGGCTGAGATTTTCAGACTGTACACAGGCTAGAGCTGAACCCTTTGTTTGATTCCTAACCTTTTGTTAGTCATGGCTAAAGAGATCAACAAGATGCCCATATGCTGCTCTAAAGGGTGTACCCCAGACTGACATATCCCATCTGCACTGAGGAGGTAGTGGCAGAAGGCAGCATAAGACTATGTCAACAGACTGGATTTGGTTTACCAGTTTGACAGCCTTTCTGCAGGGAGCAGGGTGGTGTACTCTGACTGCAACCATCTCCTTAGAACATGTCAGTTTCCTAATTTCAAAGCAGTTTGAAATCCAGGGCATATTAATGGCTTTGTGCTGTGTTTTGAGATTGGGGGGGGGGTGGCGTTTGTTTGTTTGTTTTGGTTTTTACTGATGTTTCTATAAAGTTAAACACAGAGGGTCTAAATCACTGCTAATCAATTAATTGCTTAAGCAGTTTGAAGGACAAATAGTTGTCAGTGGAATGATTTCTAAGAGCAGTAAGAAGTCATATGGTCTATTACATAACTTTTTCTGCTTCATATGCTTTTAACAGGAACTGTCAAAAGACATTGGGAATATTTCTGTCAGCACAGTGGAACAATGAAAATCTTTGAAAATAAAGAAACTGACCAAAGCAATACAGAAAGTGAGGCAAAATTTGATTTTACAGTCATGTCCTACAATATCCTCTCACAGAATCTGTTAGAAGATAACTCCCACCTGTACAAACACTGCAGGCAACGGTTGTTAATCTGGACATACAGATTTCCCAACATTCTACAAGAAATCAAACAGCTGGATGCAGATGTGAGTAGAAAATGAGCATGTGGATATTTCTTAAAAACTGATAAACTGGAGTAGCAAATTCTTGCTGTTCCTTGTTTTGATAGGTGGGCTGTCTAGTGAATCCAACGGAACGTTTAGTTATGCCATGCTTAACAGTAGTTTTGATTTATGCTTGTGCAATTACTGTATTCTGTGCGATCTGAACTTAGAGAAAAGGCAAACTCTACAGTGCATATTACTCATAGTTGCCTTTTTTGTCCATAACTTTCTAGAATGGTCTTTTTGACATGACTTTGATGTTCTGCTGATACACTGCAATTTTTTTTGTAATTCCAAAACCTTCTTTCTTCACATAAATCTTTCTCAGTCTGCACCTAGAGCACACTTGAGTAGAGTGCTGTAAATAAGACATTGAACATAAGAACAGTTTTACTTGCATAGGTCAAAGGTCCACCTAGTCTAGTGTCATGTTTGTAACAGTAGCTAACAATAGATGCTTAGAGTAAGAGAGCAGGGCACCTTTCTCCAGGATAGTCTCAGCTTCTGGGACTGTACAGTTCAGGAGGCTCTCTCTTTAATTGTGCCATAAGTTATTTGGTACAAAGGACGTGAAAGATTGAATGGTTGGTTGTTATTTGCAAACACTTAATCTTGCATGCCAGGCTTTTGTGGAGGAAAAATAGTATGCATGCACACAGGAGGGTCAAATTAAGACAACCTCCAGGACAGGCATTTTCTAACTTCCAGGTGTGTGACTTTGACTTCATATTTGTTTAGGTAGTAGTTACACCAAGAGTCTGTATACTCAGTGAATCAAAAGTCTCTTTCTAAAATCTGGCTGCTAATCCTTCAGAGCCATTCGTTAGACCAGGTAATGGAGAACTTGCGTCTGAATTCTTTATTTGGAAGGCAGACTCAAATGTTTGACTTTCTTTGATTGTATGAGGACTGGAGTGATGAGACTGCTATGTGGATCTCCATTTTCTTGAGATTAATGTTCAAGGCTGAGAGAAAGATGCAGGTGTTAGTAGCATTCATGTGAGACTGATCCAAAAGTATTCCTCTGAGGTGTTCATTTCTCTCTTCATCTGGTACTCTGCACTGTTTGACTTGTGAACAAGCTTGCTGTTCTCTACTGAGGCATAACTCTGAACTTCTGCTTATATTGGGGTCTCAAAAAATACCTTACCGTGTTCTCGATTGGTTGTGGGGTTTTGGGGGGGGGGGGGGGGGGGTGGTTTGAGGACATGTCACAGTTAATCTTATTCAGGAAGTCAAGTTAGTAAACTTTTTGCTTCAGTTGTTCAGGCCATTAAAAGTTTGGTGATAGAATCCAACTTGTTCATGTCAGAAAACAGTACAACAGAGTAGTTGTATTAAGGAAGCCACAGAAAAAAATTACCTTGTACCATTTGAAAAATGCAGTTATGTTAGTACATAGCCAGGAAGCTGGACATTAAAGTCCCCTTCAAGTTCTGCTTTTCTTCCTAATAAATTTATACATATTGTATATATGTATCTTTACAGTGAGATACATTAGTGGGCTTTCTGGGAGGAGCATTGGACAAAGGGACTCTGGTGACAATCTGCCTGGTGCTATTAGTGGTAACAGACTGTTCTCCAGGATGGAAGGGTTGGAGCCGAAGCCAACCCCTCTAGCAAAAAGCAGTTCAGTTCAGGGTACTTGCTAAAGTCTGCAGAGCCACACAACGCAGCAGTGGGGTAAAGAGGTGATGCCTTGTATTGCATGCATTGAGTCATGATGAGCAGCTGCTCACATACCCTAGTAGGTGCAGGTGCCCTTTGCCCAGAGGAATTTCTTGCTAAAGGAGATAGACTTTTAGGTGATCAGTTGTTTTGAACTGTAACCTTAAAGTGAAGCAGAGACTTCAGAATATTGCTTGAATATTGGTTCTCCTTTGAGACCCTGAATGAGATAGCATCAGCTGGGTAAGTACAGTCTGTTGCTGCATTTCAGCAAGCAGTGCTAACTTGTTAATCTGGACATACAGTTTTCCCAACATTCTACAATAAATCAAACAGCTGGATGCAGATGTGAGTAGAAAATGAGCATGTGGATATTTCTTAAAAACTGATAAACTGGAACTTCAGGAACTCAGTCCTTCATCAGAGTCCTAAGGTGGTTGTAAATCTGTGTGTTACTGCAGTGTGCAGGGAGAAGACTCCAAGATGCTCAGAACATTCTTAACGGAGTATTTTGAGGTTGATCTCAGGTTGTTATAAAGTGGAAGCTTGTTGTCCACTCTATAGGTAATGAAAAGTGTGCCCTTGGCCTTTTCACCACACTGCTCTGGCATTTAGCCCTCCCCTAAGCTGCTGAGAATGTATTAGCAGGTCACTGTTTTCATTAAATTTAATTTCACATCTCAAAATGTATGTTTGAGAAAGGGTGGAAGGAATTGAAGCCCTCTTCACAATTTTAAGGAGCATTTTCTATAGGAGAGTGAATCCTTTTCTGCAGTTATGGTGACAAAAAGCCTCTGGATTTTTTTTTTTTAATACCTATGCAGACTGGTCAACAGAGATATGATACAGTAATATTTTGATGTAGTTACTAATATCTTTTAATTGTAAACTTTTGCCTTAGGTACTCTGTTTACAAGAAGTCCAAGAAGACCACTACAGAACAGAGATCAAGTCAAGTTTGGAATCCCTGGGTATGATGAAACTCTTGTGACCAATACATTGTCTTCTCCCCTGCCCCAGTATTGTTTTCCTCAGAAAAACTCTCTTAGATTATAGAATCAAGTCTCCTGCCATGAGATGCAACAATGTTGTGTACTCTCCTTTATAAATTCATTAAGTGCTCTCTTGAAACTACCTTAGTGTTTTCTACTAGTATTCCTGTTGGATGGCTTTTCTAAGATAGTTTTTCTGGCTTGAAATCTTCCAAATATCAGCACTAAATTTTATCCATGGTGAGTTTATATTAATTAGTTTTTATACCAGTACTGTCAGTCAGCCTAAATAGCACTGTCTTATCACTGTCCCCTGTGAATTTATGGAAGGAACATGTTGCTAGGGGTGTGATTCCATGGTGGTTTAAACTGATCTAAATCTTTTGTGCCCTGCACCTCCTTCAAGTCCCAGGGCCCCGTTCTCTTCCTGGCACTGGTACTTGCCTGATGCCAGGAGGAGCCCATTCAAGGAACAGCACTGGAGTGATACTTTTTTCTTTCCTGGTTAGTTGCAGGTAGTCTAGCTCTCAGAATAGAGTGTTTGTAATGAAGGTAGAGTAATGGCAGTACTGATTTAAATCCACTTGAAATGTGAAACAACACTGTAAGGCCAGACTCATCTGGGCAACCGAGCTTCCTGCTGCTATACATGAGGATCTGGAGCTTGCTGTAGCTCTTCCCCTCCCTAGCTCCCAGTCGTGCCCCTTCTTCCAACCTAGTTCTGTCACTCACTAGACCTTTACCTTGGTGAAATCCACCAGTCCAGCAGAATACTATCCAGACTAATTTTTTATTCCTGGATTAGTTTTCTGTTGGCTTACTGAGTTAACAGTAATTGCCACAACAAGTGGCAGGAGCACATGGCCTGGAGCTGGCAGAGAGGAGTAGGAATCCCCTGTTCCAGTACTGGTGTGAGCTCAGAGGTCGACTCGTTCCACTTCATGGGGGCTGTACTTTATGAACTCATATGGCATGGACTGGGCAGAGAAGCATTTTAAAATGGCAAAAACTAGATATTGTTTCAAGATCATTAGTTTTTTCTTACATCAGTAAGGTCTCATTAAAATCTGCATTTTACCTCTACATAAAATGAAGAACTTGGCAAATTACTATTTTCAGGTGGACTTGTTTGAACTCTGATACTGTCATTTGATGAGTGACTCAGTTTCCCTGTTGAAAGCTTGCTGCTAACATGATAATTATATAATTGTGTAAATATGTTTGAGACCTTTGTTCTATGAATTATTTTAGACAGTGATTTATGACTTACAGGGATTATTGCTTTTGGTTCGAATGCTTCTCTGGTATTATTCCTAAACCATTGTGGTAACATCCAGAAAAAAACTTCAATACGCAAGTCCACTTTCATGTGACTTGCATGGGGTTTTTTGTTGTTTTGGTTTGGGATTTTTCCACGTGAGGAGAGAAGAACATGCCTGGTATCTTTAAGTATGTAGGTGGTTACACATCACAAAAGGTATCAGACCACGTTTCCTGTAGTATGTAAACTGAAGCTAGACAGGACAGAAAGACTCTTGTGTTCACTTTTCTATGTGAAATTCACATAGTCTTTGGTACTCCAGACCAGGTGTTGACTGCCATGTGAGAAAAGTAGTGTGAGGTTTTTCTAATTTTTTAAAAAAATAATCTGTATTTATACAATGGTATTTTATGTTTTTAATTGCCTTTCTTGCAGGATATCACTGTGAGTATAAAATGAGGACAGGGAGAAAACCTGATGGCTGTGCCATTTGCTTCAAAACTTCCAAATTTCGCCTGATTTCATCAAACCCTGTGGAATTTTTTCGCCACGATATTCCACTCTTGGACAGGGATAACGTTGGACTGGTGTTGCTTTTGGAGCCTATACTTCACTGTAAAACTAATGCTGCAATCTGTATAGCCAATACACATCTGCTGTATAACCCAAGGCGAGGGGACATCAAACTGACCCAACTTGCAATGCTCCTGGCAGAGATTGCTAGTGTTGCCCCTCAGAAGGATGGTACCTTCTGTCCCATTATTATCTGTGGTGACTTCAATTCTGTTCCTGGTTCTCCATTGTACAGATTTATAAAGGAAGGAAAGTTAAATTATGAAGGACTTGCTATAGGGAAGGTAGGTTATGCTTTTCACTTCTCACAAAAGAAGATTAATTCTGATTAAAGAGAAATATTTAACTGAGTGGTGCTAGCATGCTGTAGCTGTGATTATTTCCATTGCAGTACCAAAGGGCCCCTTACACAGTCTGCAAAGCGAAAGTTACTGTGGATTTACTAAAATATGCTTGAGTATATTAGCTGTGCCTTACAGAATATCGTATCTGCTTCTAGCATTCTGAAATTAAAAACCTGCAAACAAATTAATTGTTCTTGAAACGTAGTTATCCACAGGATGATTGTATCACTGTGTTTAAGTGTCCCAGTCTTTAAGTAGGATAAAATAACTACTTAATCAAATACCTACTGTGTACTCCATGGAAAGATGACTCTTATTTTAGATAAACTTTGAATTACAGTGGCTAGAATAATTGTAAAAGCAAAAATGCAATTAGATGCTGAACCTAACCTCTTGTATGTAGCTGTTGGATGTGTCAAATGCTATTTAATAGAAAGTAACTGGAGTACCTAAAATGAGAAGACATGAAAAAATAACCCCACTGGTGTTTGTTGCTAGCGGGTAGTTGTTTCAAGCCCAGCTTTGACTTGACTTGCTCCCGGAAGAGTAAACGTCATGAAGATAAAGTAAGTGTCTGCTAGGGAGCTGTATATACTCAGTCCTGTTATATTGCTAAAAGTGGTTTTGGTAGTCTTTCAGCTTAGTGTCACAAGAACTATCTTGAAAAACTGGGTACCTGCAAAAAAGTTGGTACGGGTAAACGAACGGGGTGTACATAAGGGGTGGTGTTATTTTTACAGAGATTTGACAAGCCATTATAAAAGATTTATTCTAAAGGGGTGGGGCTTTGCTTTGCTTAAAACTTTAAAATTTACAAAAAATGTCCACTCCAGGTTTTGGTTTGTTGCTTTTGTGTTGTGGTTTGTTGTTTTGTTTTGTTTTTAAATCATTTCTGTCTGAGAAAAGTTCATGTTGTCTTCCTTAGGTCTCTGGACAAGAACAGTTTCCAAGGGGACGAAGAATCTTATCTATTCCAATTTGGCCAAAAAAATTAGGTATTTCACAAAACTGTGTATATGAAATAAAACAGCAACAAAAAGAAGAAAATGCAGGTCAGTTTCTGGGTTGATGAGTTTTGTGGTCCTTTGAAAATATCATTCAGGTAGCACTGAAAAACAGATGTTTTGTTCTAGTCACGGAAAAACAGTGAGTCTTGAGCCTGCTAAACTTCTTTGTTGGGCTCATTAGAGTCTAAAGCTATTTGTTCACGTAAAGAGTTGCAAATTTGAATCTTAAGAAGATAATAGTTAGAAATTGCCATTCACAAGCTGGTGCATAATATTTAAACTATTGTGTTTGCATCATGAGAGCCAGTTGTGCTGTGACTGGGAAGAGAGAGATGGAAGAATGCAGCACACGTATGCAGCACGAACATACGTTCTGCTTCAGTGTTTATGTATTATAGTGCAGAGTAATTCCTTGCTAAGTATTACTACATCTTTCATCCACCGTTTTTTCTTTGACAGAAAAAACAGTTTTAAATGAATGGGACATAATTTGAAAGAGTCTTTGGAGGGGATCATACTAATTCAACAGAAGAATTAAGTCCAGCTTTATGAATTGTATCTTGCCTGCTGCAAAAAATAAGTGTACTTAAAGATACTTTTTTCTGTAGCTTTTCCTTTCTGTAGCTCTTCAGTACTGGTCTCGCCTACATCCTATTTTGAAATGTAAACTGAATGTATTTTTATTTTGCAGGAGAAAAATTGGAAGCAGGAGAAAAATTGGAAGCAGCAAAACTGGACAACACTCAGGAGATTGTAATAGCATCTGAAAAGTATGTGTTGGGGAAAAAAATGGAGGCTCTTTATGGTTCCTAGTTTTGGGGGTTGGGGGTTTTTTGTGTTTTGTTTTTTTTTTTTTTTTTTTAGACCGAACTTGCATCTGATTCCAGATGTGGATAAAAGATGCTGACCCAACCCAGTCTGCCCATCTGGCAAAAAAATTATCGTCCATTTAAACATGAGACTGATCAGACAGCAAAAGACTAGAACTGGAAATAATGGAGTGTGTGTTCCTGTGGGAACTTGCAGATATTATTTCAGAATGCAGGGTCGAGGTGTCAGTGCTGTTTAGAGGGTGCTTTCTGTCTGCTTATTAAAAGAATGCTTTTGACATTTTTAGTCACTCCTTGATATAAACAGGACATCTTGTTCTGTAGTGATATCGTAGGAAAGCTGTGAACTTCAGTCCAGTTGCAGCAACCATGTTTTTAAGGTGGGGGGAAATGAACAAAAAACCCAGTGTTGTCCAGCTGCTTAACTGTTGGCACTTCTCTCTCTTTTTACTGTTTTTGAGATACTGGTTTATGGATGCTAATAAAATCCTATAATACAATATGAAATTGGGATGAAGGAGGGAAAGGAACTGGAAGATCTTCCTTGTCAGAAGTTTTGTGGGATGGGAGAATTTAAGTTCTTTGCATCCCAGAAATTTGGAGTATTATGGTTTTGGTAGTACAACTCTTACTCAGATCAAAACATTTGCTTATTAAACTGTAGGAGGAAGCAACTACTAGACTGCTGAGAAGGAAAATATAACTGCTTTTTGAAAGGAAGAATGTATTTGCATTTACCAAACTGGTAAAGACATATAAAGTAAGGCATAGAAGGAAATTGCCCTAGCTGTATATGTGTTATGTCAGGCTCCAAGTCAGCCATTTCTTACCAGAAATGAAATCTTGGTATCACTGCAGATAGCTATATTAAAACCCTTGGTGATTCTTGGTGATGAAAAAGCTAAGTAGTGGCATTTCTGAGAAAAGCAGTAGATAATGAGACAGGAAGCCCTGTTATATGGTGTAAACCCATAGCATGCCACATGTTGAACACTGCTTGCAGGGTTTTTTGCCTCATCTTAAAAAGGATGTCATCTAACAAGAGCAGAAATTACTACCCTTCTGTGTTGTATTGACTGGCATGTTTGTGTCTCTTCTCTAAATCAGGCAGGTAACATGCTGATTTTTGTTCTTTAAACTGCTTGGTTTTTAATCAGAACACATGGCAGCTCAGGTTTAAAATGCAGCCATGCAAGGTGAGGCAGGTAGAGCTGAGGGATGGATGATTTGCAGTGTTGATGGGAGCAAATGGCTGGGAGGGAGAGAGGAGCTCTTTTGCTGAAAGGTGCAGTTTTGCAGTTTGCTCTCAAGATTGAAAAAACAGGTGAGACAAGATGGGCTGAACTGAAGAGGAACAGACTGATAACATGATGGGGAGAAACAAATGGGAGCCTGAGTGGAAGAAAGAAACTTAGGCACAGCCTAACATGAAAGCACTTGATAGCTTTAGGGGAGAAAAAAACAACTAAAAATCTTAATTTCTCTATAATGCTGAAGGACCTGGTTAGATGAGTTCATTGTCTGTTGTTTTCATGTAAGCTGCTCTCATGGACACTTCTACCCATGTGTCAGGGACAGATTGCTGAACAAGGACACATGAAATCTTCACATAAAGTGTAGATGGAGGTGAAAGCTATGTATATGTGAAGTGTCAGTTTAGCCAGTTTTGATAGGCTCTTGGTTATCTGCCTTTTACTTGAAAAAGCTGCCTGCATTTTGCCTTCAGAGGTTTAGGCCACTAACACAAAAGGCTATGGGGTTGATCACATGAGAGAAACGCTAGTTTGCATATCCAGATAATTAATTTTGTTTGTAACCAGGAACTATTTGGTATTTCTTCATTGCTTATTCTTTCTTGGAAAGACAAGAAAATAAAAACCTTTTCTTTTGACTCCTGTTTAGGTTATCCTCAAAATTGCAGCATCATTTTAAATTGTCTTCAGTATATTCTCATTACTTTCCTGAAACTGGGATACCAGAAGTAACAACTTGTCACTCCCGAAGTGCTGTCACTGTGGATTATATCTTCTATTCTGCAGCAAATGATGATACTGCTGTCCAGCCAGGTGAATTATTTTTCATGAATGCTAAATAGGAACATTTGGATGCTGTTCTAAGGGAAATGTAGTGAAAATTTAATCCATATGAAGTACCTTGGAGGTTTGTGGTAGTGCCTTGAATGTCAGCTGTTACCTGAGAAATGTGGCTGGCCTTGTCAGCTCCCCATAGTTGGACTTGTAGTGCCACACAGGGCAAACTTTTCCACCTAACTGAACGTTCCTGTAGTTGCCATCTCAGTATTGAGACAAGAGGTGAGGCTATAGAAAAGCAGCTGTGTAAGTAGCACCTGAGAAATACTGCTGTCGGTAACTCATGCAGGACCTTAGTGGCCAGACCTACAAGGAAGTACTATTTTCAGTCATTTAATCAACAAAATGGTAAACAGCAACTTATGATGTGCATTAAAACTGATAAATGAACTGTTTCTTAGAAGGTTACTTTTCAGATAGTCTTGATGAAATGTCTGTCAAGTAAATTGACCTCTTGTGGCCTTTGCTCTGAGAGCAGTCACTTGCACATGCCCAGTTGTCACTCTCTTGATTGCAGTTGCAGCCAAAACTCACCAGATGGTGCAAGAAAGACGTGGTACCTCCGCGGGTGTGTTTCTTGATGGGTAACACAGTGCTGTCCTTTACTGCATTTGTGCTCTTACCGTGGATACTTCTGAGCAGCGTGCTTTCCCATGTCATCATTAGTTCTGTGTTTTATGCCGTCGTCAAAGGTCATTGCACAGTGCAGTGCTAGCAGATAAATGGCTGCGCAGAATTCAGAACAAAGAAACCTGGATTCCACTCCTACTCCTGCTATAGATTGCAACTGATTTTTATGAATTAACATTGTTTTCAATACACGAGATGAAAATACCACCTTCATCTCTTATACCTTAAGACTAGATTGTTGAAATTCATTGAGTCAATGTCTCATTTGTCGTAACATGCACAGTAAATGCTATCTTAATGTAAAATATCAAATACAAAAGCTTCACAACACAAATAAAAGCTTTGAATGAAAAACTAGGATATGAGAAGTATCTAAATAATTTCTGAATGCTGTGTGATTTCAGAGTGCAAAATTTAATCCTAATGTGCCTGCTTATGTATTTTCTTGCACCATCATTGTCCCAGCAGAGCTATAGCACTTTTTTCTTTCTGCACTTGTTTTTCAAATAGATTCTTCACCCCACATCAGAGTACAGAATGAGACCAAACTTGAATTCTCCAGGTAGTTTAAACTGCTGTAGCTTTTTTTGGTAGTTCTTAGAAACTAAATAATAGTCTGGATTTTCAGTCTGAACAAGTGAGTATTAAATGTGGTCTAGGCTGATGGATCACTTTTTTTTCCATTTAAAGGGGGTTTTTCGGAAAGTGTTTGTGCTTTAGTCTATGTCATGATTAGCCAAGTATTTGGTCTGGTATTCAGGATTTACTGTGAAAGCAGCATTCAGTATCTGCCTGAGTCCTGCAGGACTCAGTTATGCTGTTTCCAGAGTACTCTGAGCTGACATCACTGCATGCAGACCAAGCTCTCTGTAGCAATAAACTGTTCCTTCGTAGCCATGCAGATGCTGTCAAATGATAAATTTGGCTCAAGAGCTGGGCAAATGTGTGCTGTGGAGCTACTGAGACATTTTTGCAGTAAAAAACTTTTCTTCAGAGCAGCAGTAAACAGCTGCTGCATTGTTAGAGAACTGGAAAGCTGTCAGATGGCAATGGAGTGAAGCTGTTGAACTATCCGAGGAGTTTAACAGTTGCTGGATAATTCTTTAAAATATGCCTAATTGTAAGCCAATACCAGGTTCAGCCAGGAAGTTCTGAAATTGCTGATCATTTTCATATAGAAAATATTCTTGTCGAAGTTACAGCTGCCATTTGTGCTGGTCTTGAGAGCACCCAACCTGCTCAGAGTAATCTCTGTGCTCTGAAAGCAATAGCTAGGGTTGCTGAATAGTCGTCTCACTCAAGTAGATAGCTCCAGAAGTCTAAAAGTTTGACACACCATGGAATGATCTCATTCTCAATGGAATTTCTTTACTTGAGCTGGAAAAAGCTTGTTACTCTTTGCTGATGATGGTTTTCTGGTTTTTGTTTGTGTTTTGTTTGGTTTTTTTTTAATGAAGACACAAATATTTCAAGTATAGTGTAATAATAAGGTGTAATAATAGCAAAGCTGTGAGTCATCTTCCCCTCTTCCATGAGCAATATGGGGGGGGGGGGGGGGGGGGATTTTTTTTGTAGTGGTTGTTTGGTTTTTTTAGGTGATAATAGCAAGAGGTAGCAGGAAATAATGGAGGAAGATCCCTTTCTTGTGAACAGATAGGAAGGGAAATGCCAGAAGGCTTTCTTCCTTATGAGCAAGAAGAGTTCTTGTATGAGTTGCCTACTGGAGAACTGCATGCTTGAGGATACAGAAATAAAATGTTATGTGAACCAGTAACTCTCAAAAGATGCTTAATTTTGCAAGTGTCAGCTCTGTTCAGCAATGCTGTTGTGCTAGAGTATCGGACTGGATTGTATAAGGCTTTTTTAGGGGAGTTACAATGAACAAATAAATCCCTTTCCCTTTCTACCTCAATTTATCCCTCCACAAAATGGAGGGGTAGTGTTGTGCAGAGTACTTAGAATCAGCAGAGCTCAAAGTTGTACTGTGAGAGTAATAGCAAGCGAGAAGAATTTCTGAACTACATTATTGGTGATTTTGCATGGAACAATAATGACTTCAGATTATTTCTGCCATACTGTTTTTTTCCTTGTGCGTATGTATGTGTGATTTTTTTTTTTTTTTTTTTTTTTTTAGCCCACAATGATGAATGTCACTACTTTTTTTTTTTTTTTCTTTAAACCAGGAGCAGAAGATCCTGTTCATGGAGGTCTGAAACTTCTTGGCAGGCTGGCACTTCTAACAGAGAAAGATCTTTGGACTGTTAATGGTCTTCCCAATGAAAATAACTCTTCTGACCACCTGCCATTGCTAGCAGAGTTCAGGCTTATTGAACGGTAATATCCAAAGGACTTTTTGTGTAGGTAAAGTTACCTTCACCTTCTCTCTTTATGTGATTATTATTATTTTTTTAAAGGTTAATTCAAGCACTGCTGGTCCGGTTTAAATAAGTTTGCATGCATGCTGATTTGTTAGTGTTGTGTAGACTTTTTAAAGAGACTTTTTTTTTTAAATGTTTAAATTACTTTATGAAGTCTTTAAGGCAAAAAGAAAAGGTTTTACATTAGCTTCCTCTTTGATAATGGAAAACATCTGTGCCAGTCTCAAAATGGCATTATTTTTCACAGAGATGCTGTAAATGGTTTTTATTGTAAATCATAGTAAAAGTGATTATTCTCTGAGATCTGTGTGCTTTTTTAAGTAAAGGGGAGTGAGTTTGTGTACATGCCACACTTTATAATGAGCTGAAAGTACTGGTTTACTACAAAGTTGCTCTGTAGACACTTTCATCCAAATGCTTCTGCAAGGGAATTTCCTCAGTTACCTAGAGTGGAGTCAGTGCAGAGGCTGCAAGGTTAGACTTCCAAAGGAAGAAGATAGCTTTGCAGTAAGGCAAATATTTATGTTCTAAAAAGTAACTTCTTAGAAGTTAAAGAGCTTAAATATAGGTAGCATTCACTGGCATCTTTTCAAAAGTATCTGAAATAAAACCAAGTCTAATGAGCATGAAGACTTACACCTAAAATAACCCATTAATGATTAGCTATAGGGTGGGCTTAGGGGCTTCATGTTCAGTGATTTTGTAGAACAATAATGAGGTAGGTATTTAACAATCTTAAAATATCCAGTTTAGTTCATTCCCATTTGTCCTGTCTTGATTTTAGAAATTACTTGGATCTTTTCTGGAATAGAAACCTGGACAAAAAAATAACCCAGTCATTTAAAAAAAAAACCAAACCTACCATGATATTTTATTGAAGTTTCATGCTGTGCCTAAACATACACATGATTAAAAATAACAAAGTCATGCATATTTTCTACGCTATTTGACCACTTTGCAGTAAGTTAGAAGAACAGTCACTAGAACCACACTTAAGACAAATGCCATCATAAGCAATTTTCAAGAGAATATTTCAGCTGAACTTCAAAATGAGAACCAAAAGCAATTTGTCACACCTCTACAGCATTGAAAAGTTTCAGTATAAGTTAGAGGTTAAGAGAAAATAACTCAAATTGTGCTGGACAATAGTAAAAACTATCTACCAACCATCACTACTTGAGCTGAAGTAAACCCTGGTTTCGTAGAAAAAAAAACCTTGCAACATATCAGATAACCTTGTGCTATAGGATACAGCTGATCAAAGTAAGTTTTTCACATCATTTTACCCATGAGAAATCTAAGATACATGAAAAAATTTGTTTAGGTCACAAGACACTCAGCAGCATGAATTTTACAACTGAAATTCTGCAGCTGATGTCAAATTACACAAGAATTTCTACTGAAAGAGTATTTCCCTCTCTTCAATTTCACTCCTGAACAAAAAAAATAAAACCTCCTCTTGTGAACACAGGAGTGGAACAGTTTGCAGAAAGAGGGATGGGAAAGACCTCCCTGTAATTGATATGTTAATCATGTTTGAAGAGGTGTAATACATTTGAAAAGTCTTCTTTCTAGACCTTCTCAAGTATAATTGGTAGAAAGCCTTTCTCTGTTTGTAGAAGGTTGCTGGGTCTTGGTGTTGTCTTCCTGTCCTAGGTAGGTAAGATTCATTGACTTTTTTGAGCAATGAGGTCTGTGTACAAGCAATCATCTCCTTCTGTATCCATTCAGTTGCTGGCTTATAAGTGTTGTAGGAGCTTAAATCATTCAATTTGAGTAAGCATTATCATCACTGTGTTACAATGTCCTGTCTTCATTGAGATCCCAAAAAAGTGCGTGCCCAGGAGGGGAGGTACACAAGGCCCATGGCAGTATCATCTACAAGTACAGCACAAAGGGTAGAGGCTGGACTTGTATAATAATCCAGTTTCTATTTAGGCACCTAATGAAATATTTTCAGGAATGCAGCACTCAAATGCTTCCAGGGAACTTCACTAACACCAGTGGTAGACCCCAGTGAAAGTCTTACCATGTCACTTGAGAACGCTGCTGTCCATCACAGGTCTTTAGCTACGTCTTAGAACAAAAGGACTGAGTAGGGAGGAAACAGACAAGCTTGATTTTCAGCTATTTCAGACACAATTTAATTTATTGCTGAAGTTATTCCAATACAAGCTTCCTTATTCAGATCTGACTAAGCTGTTGTTACTACAACACATATAGGAAAAACTCCCTACAGCAGCATGGCAGAAGGTTAACTTCAGCCTGTAATGTCTGATCTTAATATAAGATGTCAAGGCATCACCATCTGAGACTGCTCAGCCTTTCAAAGACAAGGTTCAAAGTTACACATAAATGCTGAAAGAAAAGCATATAGACTCAGGTTAGCAATTCTGACATTTTTTCCATTATTCCAGGAACACACATGAGAAACAAACTGACTAGTAGGTGAACGCTTGTCTCTACAAAACAGCAATCTCTATGTTTTGTGCTTCAGCAGTGTAGTCCGGAAAGACTAAGACCTAGTGACAAGTATAAAAAAATTATGAAAGCTTGAAAATTCATTATTCATCAGTTATCATAATTTTTAAAAAAACCCAAACCCTTGTATTTTGCCTAATAAGATGTCAGTGTTTAAGAATACCACTTGCATATTACTATTACTTAACATCTTTCAGCAACATGCACAAAATAGTAATATAGGTGGCAGTAAAACATCCAATGCTGTTTTAATACTACCAAAAATGCTGGGCAACAGTACAAATTAGTTACAAAACAATAATACTGACAGTTTTGCATATCTGTTAAGTTTAGTGAGGTAATGTTGATACTTTAAAAACTCATGCCACTTCTGCACTGCTTGTTTTTATTGCTGAATTAAATAAATACTATGATTTTTTAACTGCACTGCACCCCAGCATATCTTAACACTAAGAATATGATTTCTTAGTCATCCCAATGCTACTACCCAGCACAATGCCCAAATTCAATTAATACTTGTCCAGGGAAATTATATTTGAAGAAACTCTCACACCACTGGAGTCACCTGCTACATGATGGAGGGAAAAAAAAAATAATCTCATATCCTGCCAAACATCATTTTAGGTTCTCATCACTGATGCCTTTTCTGTAATTTGAAATAAAATAAATACTGCCACCAAAAAAGAATTTGCCCTGTTCTATTTTCTAGGTAAAACTTTAATTGTAAGAGTCCACAAGTTAATAAATAGTCCCATTCCTTTTTCCTTCCAACGGAGTGCAGGTAAAGTGCAGCAGGAAGCACCAGGAAGCCCTCTGTCCAGTGTATGGCTTTGTTAGATGCGGAGCTGGTAGCCTACCTCATTGAGCGTAGCCAGGTCTCCTTTCTTGTCCACCACCGCAGGCCTGCGAGCAAAGGAGGGAAGAGTGCACTGCTCACCAGCAATCCCACACTGCCATGCAGAAGTGGAGAGAGCAGTTGTCAAAACAGGAATGGTCTACTTCAAAATAGGACCGACTACATCTAATTTTCTCATCATAAGCACAATCCTGCTGGTTTTGTCACATGAACTAGTGTGACCGAGCTACTCATGTGGGTTGCCTCTGAAGCCAAGCACCAGCTAAGAACAAGTCATCCCATCCTGAGGTCTGTGATCTGATCGTGGAAGCACCCCTCTCCCTCTGACTTGAGAGAGGGCCTAGATGAGTAGCTAAGGCTAGACGCATCCCACCTGTGATCTACCCCAGAGCAGGACTCAGGCTTTTAGAATAAAGTGGAAACAGCCAAGAGCAAACAGGCACAGCCTCTAACATGGCCACAGCACATTGTCTCTCAACCTGCCCATTCCTCTTGGCTAGGTCTGTGAATGGCTAGAGCCCACCAAATAAAAAACACAAGATGAACTCCCTTCAGAATCCAGGCATCTTATATTCTGATACAGTCCAGCCATTCACTTGAGTAATCGCACACACACATGCTGTTAGGTCATTTAAGTACATCAACAACCTGAACCAAAAGAAACCTTGAGACTGAGCCATCAGTCTCTCCCTATTTGCAAGCAATGGAAAAGCTCCTGCAACAAAGTTGTCAAACTGAAACAATCCTGGTGATTTATAGTCTATGGAGGTGTCTCTAATCTGAGTTTATTCCAGGCTCTTGGCTATTTTCACACTAAGCCATATATTGCTTTTCTAAAGACAGACATTGTTTAACTTACATGTTTCTCCTAGTAGACTCCACAGCACGTCTGCCTCACTGCAAAACCACAGATAAAGCCTAAGTAGTACAGCATGAAGCTGGTAACAGCCCCAGTGCTTACCTACAGCTCCTCAGACCTAGTTTCCAGCTCTTGCACTTAGTTTTCACTCATTATGCAGCAGATATGACCCGTGAGTTCACACACACAAGGCTGATGCTTCCCTCCTCGTTGCATGCTGCCTGCCCGTTTCTGCGACAGCACTCTGGGCAGCCAGCACGGCCACAGGAGAGGCAGCACGCAGCACAGCAGGCAGGCTGTCAGGCCAGGGAGGGCCCTGCCCTGCCTGTGGCACACTGCTGGCTGCATGCACCAATCTCAGAGCTGTACCACTGCTGCCCTAAGAGGTGGGGATGTATAGCTTACATTAACAACACATACATGTGTGGCAGCAGAGCCTCAGAAATATTTTTTGAATTCTTTGATGCAATGAGTGGGGTTTTTTGTTGTTTTTTTGGTTTTGTTTGTTGTTGGGTTTTGGGTTTTTTTAAGAGCAGTGCTGCTAACAGCAGATCTCTGCTGAGAATTTGCACAGCATTTGAGAGCTGTGGGACATTGCTATGGACAACTAATGCTCTTCTGCCTAGTCACACATTGAACGCAACCTGGTTTTTTGCCACTTATCCAAGCACCTCTGTTAACCCCATCATCCTGTTTGCAGTACTGCCCTGCACCCTGCCTCATGTTTGTCTCAGTTTGTAAGTACTTCACGGAAGTGAAGGAGTCTTCACTCATCTCTGTCACTTGCAGGAAGGGATCACACCTGAAGAAATCATTGTAAGATAGTTTGGATTTTTCCACTTTATTCCTTCAAAGCAGATGGGATTTGACTAGCCAGAAAACAAGCTACAAGCTGCATTCCTCAGAGCTTGCGTAAGAGTCAGAGACCAGCAAGAGATGCGCTATATGTTTCAGCGTGCCTGCCCTTCCTCTCTCCCTCCCTCAAATTTAGGGATCCTCTTCCCTTCCCATCCTTTTCTCCCTCTCTCCCTCCAATTAAAGCCAGAATATGGCTTTAGTTAAAGCATACCTGGATGGTTCTACCTTCTCTGATTATGCAAGAGAGATGGGGAGTCACTGCACACCCGTGGCAACATGCCCATTTCCACTCCATGACAATTCTCTAGCTTCAATTCTCTAGCTTGTAGCTACCAACAGACTGTCCTCTATAAGGTTTCTCTTCAGGGTTTTAGGAAAAGGCAAGGATTTTTTGGAGCAGAGGCACCGCAGCTCCTATTCTCATTGGCTGGTAAATGACCTGACATCAAACATCCCCTCTAGAAGCAAGAGACCTCTGCTGTACTCACCCATCAGATCACACCTCCTGTCCAAAGTGCCATGGTTAATGAGCAGCTGAATAAGCGCTGCATAGCTGCTGGGTACACAGTATTCATGAGCTGTCTGCATTGGATCTGCCTGATTTTGTACATCCTAATATAATATAATCCTAATACAATCCTGCCCCCTTGCACATCCTAATATAATGGACTAACAGAATTTTCCTTTCAACAGCTAAATTAGGCCAGAAGCACACAAGACCAATGTTGCTATGACACTCACAGAGCATGCATGTGTTAAGCCTCAGTCTAAAATTAAAAGGAAATAGATCTGGTAAACTGACATTTAGGGGCAGGCTGCCGCACGATGCTCCCGTCCAAACTCATACCAACACTCCCAAACCCCTCCAGCTCCAGCACTTCTATTGGGGTTGAAGCACTGCATTGCCTGTTCCAGCACAGTGGCTTGCAATTTACTGCACCCTCCTGCTTTAGGACTTCAGAGGATGGACAAGCAGATACAGTAAAGCTTCAGACTTACTAGACAGATTCACAGCACCCTATATCCTCTTTATTCATCCTGTCTGCTGGCCACCCTTAGCAGGATCACATCAGCTGTGGGTTAAAAGCACATGGACTGTTAACATAGCTCAGTTAATGAACTGCAATTTGACTACACACCAGTCTCCTACGCAGGCACGTACTGCTTATTGCATTGCCACCCGTGTCCTGCAACATACTCTATCTGCCTTGTAGCTGTATTTTCAGGCTAAAACACTATTGTGGGCTTGCTAGTAGCCACCACCAGCATTTACCTAACAAACTAGTAAGGAACCAGGATGAGAAGGTAAAGGTTTGGGGCTGTTCTGTCCTTAAGCACTGCTTCAGCCTTTGTACTTCAGAAACGATCCAGCAAAGACATTCCAGTTCACCATTCCAGTTCACATATTTTTTCACTGGGAGATCTCTCCCAGCAGGCCTGTATAATTTTATTGTTGACAAAAAACAGGCTGTAATAACAGCTTGTCATCAGCAGGTGAAGCCTCTCAAATGAATGTGTTATTCAGCCCCTGCCAGCTCACGCTAGAGCAAAGCACTTCTCTCCCCCTCCCCTACAAGCTCTAAAAAGCTGTAATTACAGCATGTGAGTAAGAGATCCACAAAGAAACAAAACACAGTGTTGATAAGCACGGCCATTCTTTAGCTAGGATTTCAGCCTAAAGCCTAGCAAGCCTGAAAGTCTTTCCTCTTCTGTGCATAATACAAAGGCCTCTCACTGCAACTAGGTTCTCAGAGATACATCAACATGCAGAAGAAAATACCCAATTTCCCCTCTTGTATTTCTTGCGCCGCGTCAATTGCTGTACACACCGGTATGTGTCATTCAGCTTATCCCTAATGAGGGGATGCTGTTCCCCCTTCAGATCTCTGAGACCTCCTGTTGAAGAAACCAGTAGATACTGATTTTGGAAATGAAAGGGGTTTATCACAAGAAGGGAAGTCCCTACAGCAGCACACTCCTCTGCAGCATCACTCCCACTGGGGCAAAAGACACAGTCAGCCTTCAAGCCACCAGCACCACTGCACAGAAGAAGCAGTTTAACATCAGGAACCCAGTTCTTCCTGGAATCACTCTTCTAACAGAGAGCAGCCTTTCAGATCTGCTCAAGGGCCCTGGACCTGCTGAAAGCTCCTTCACTCCCCTTTTTGCTTCCAAGCATACTGGCCAGGCTTGTGAAGGGACTGCGCAGTATCCGCAGGGCTGTCACACAACCACAAAGCACATGCTGCAAGAGCTCCCACCTGCTCACAGGTGCTTCAACACCTTCCGCTAAAGCAGAGATGAAGGTCTCGTGGAGTCTGCTCTCTGTCTCCTGCTCCCTGCATCATGGTATAGCTGGGTCCTGGATCTTGTATCATGGTGACCCAGGGTTTATTTTAGAATAACATATAATTTGCTCTACATACAGAGTGACACAGCAGAACCACCGAGCAGGTAACGGGTGCTGAAGCCACTGCAAGGCCACCAGTACTTCACTTGTCTTTCTGTCCTGGAAAACCAAAGCTGACAAAGAGAAATCAGGCACTGCGGAGCGGCCATGTGCCCAGTGGCTCTCTCAGGAAACCAGCCCAACTGGTGAGTCTCCAAGCCCAGTGACACTCACTCTTTTCTCCAGACATACGTGATCCACTCCAACTGCAGAAGCACTATGAGAAACCCAAAGATGAAATCATCCATCAGAGCAAATCTAGGAGGTGAAGAAAGCTGGAGCAGCCGAGCCCATTACAACTATAATTATCTGTTCACTAAGCAGGGAGCTCTCACGTGATGAAGCCCAAAGTTCAGCATTGCGGACTGAGTGTGAATTCACACATAAAAATAAAAGCCTGCTGTGAAATCATCTGCTGCTAAAGTATCTTGAAGCTATCTTTAGAAGGTTAGTCTAATGTCTTTGTTAGCTGCTTTAAAATAAATAAATAAGTGCTGAGACAGTAGTCTGGGGGCCTATTTAAAAAGTGATCATTATAAATATGTGACTAATCTGGGTTATGTATAGGCTTTCACAGTTGTCAGCTTCCTGGCTTGAGGCAGTACAGCTAAAACTCAACTCTTCCACGTCTAAGGTATGGGAGTCTGAATTGCCAATAGCTGTAGAAGGCCCGTGATCTGGAAGCTCAGTTTCATCCATTTAAAGGGACTGCATGCCCTTAGTGCACCCTTCCCCACACAGTTAAACTACTAGCTACGACGCACAAGGCAAGTAGTCTGGGATTTTTTAAGCAGGTTAAAATCAAAGAATACAATGCAAGTCATGTTTCTGCTTTGACAAGAAGAGAAAAGGTTTACTTTTTCACCATCTCTGTAAGTTGGACAAACCATTCCACCAGAACAGCTCAGTACAAAGGCTCGTCAGCGAGAATCCAATTTCTGTGTGAGTGACCGTGACAGCAGGGCACCTCACCACCACCAGCAGATACATCCTCCTGTTTTTAATACCTATGTCTGAACACCATTAAATGTGATCAAACTACTTTCACTCCTGTACAGGTGTCTGTGATGGTGCAGCTCCCCCAGGGCCACTCTGATATCAGGATAAGCCATGCATGCTTTGGGAAAACCTCCCATTGTGCTGTTATTTTGATTACAAGTGCAGCCACTTTTGGGCATCAGGTACTCTTTGGCCACACCTGGGCCATCTGCTGCCTGAATTGTGTGTCAGAATGACTCAGCACAAATTGTGGCCAGAATGTAAAATAATGACCAAAGCCAATCATCTATTTATAGATTATTATATATCTATAAATAGCAATCCAAGGTAAGACCTTTTGAGCCCTCCAGGACCTCAGTGGGCTGTGTGACCCAGTGTCTCCCCCTGAGCTGGGACACCTCTCAGGATAGATTTCACGAAGATTGAAAGATCATCCATCAACAATTTTGCGAGGACTTAAAGGCTTGATTTCACAAGGTTCACTGACCAACTGTTGATGAATGCCAGCACATAAAAGTGAGTAATTAATGCAACTCACAAAAGGGAAATTTAAGCATAGGTTAACCTCTCTGTATGTAGGTAAAGTTTGGTTCAGAGCTGTTGTATCTGTGCACATGCATTTGCAGTTTGGTTTAGAACTATTTTGTCTGTGTGGTTCAGAACTGTTTTCTCTGTCCATGCATGTGTGTGATTTGATTTAACCTCCATCTGTGTGCAACCCTGCTGTAAGTTTCAGGTGATCCTTGCCATTTTTAAATCTTTAAGTCACAAATTTGCTTGTAACAAATTCCATCAAATCACACTGTTAAATTGGCTGATGATTAAGTACTGTTAAATTTATCCAACCTAATCTTGTTATCTCTCTCAGAAATATTAATAAATCTTAAATTGCTGCTAAACCAAAACTGTGTAACAAAATCTCATTCACAACAGTCCCCTGCACCCCAAGCTAGGTTCTTTGTTTCTCCATAAAGTGGACTGTATAAAGATTTGTCCTGGTTTCAGCTGGGATAGAGTTGATTGTCCTCCTAGTAGCTGGTACAGTGCTATGTTTTGAGTTCAGTATGCAAAGAATGTTGATAACACTGATGTTTTCAGTTGTTGCTCAGTAGCATTTAGTCTAAAGTCAAGGATTCTTCAGCTTCTCAAGCCCAGCCAGCGAGAAAGCTGGAGGGGCACAAGCAGTTGGCACAGGACACAGCCAGGGCAGCTGGCCCAAAGTGGCCAACGGGGTATTCCATACTATATGATGTCACATCTGGTATGTAAACTGGGGAAGAGTGGGAGTGGGGGGGATCGCCACTCGGGGACTACTTGGGTGTCAATTGGCAGGTGGTGAGCAATTGCACTGCGCATAATTTGTACACTCCAATCCTTTTATTATTACTGTTGTCATTTTATTAGTGTTATCATTATTAGTTTCTTCTTTTCTGTTCTATTAAACCATTCTTATCTCAAGCCACAAGTTATAATTCTCTTCCTGATTTTCTCCCCCATCCCACTGGGGGGGGGGGAGGGAGTGGCTGCATGGTGCTTAGTGCTTAGTTGCTGGCTGGGGTTAAACCATGACAAGATTGAAAAAATAAAAGGGGAAACTCACACTTCCACTTTCACAGTCATCCAACACCAACTTGAACCAAGCAAAAGCCATGGGGCCCTCCAAGGACTCACCCCCCGCGGAGGGGCCATCAGGCAGCACTAAGCACAGCAATGCCAGGACATCAGCAATACCAGCAGCTTCTGGAGCCTCTCAGGCAACCAAGACAGCCAGTAGAGTTTTCCTATATATGCCAGTAAGCATCTAAGTTTTGTACAGCAAAATAATATGTCAACACCCTCAACTTCTGACCCACCAGTGATGGCAGCAGAAATACTCACGATTTGTCTCTTCTGCATGCCCGTCTCTGAGGGCTGCCTTGCCTTCGGCGAGGGGACAACGATTTACCCCGTGATCGCTCTTTCATGGGAGAATGGGCACTTGAAGGTTTCAGAATCTGCGAGAGATGGGGGAGGGAAGGAAAAGGCGTTCAATAAAGGCAATGATTCACTGAAAATAAAAAATAAAAATAAAGGGCCTCATACAGTAGCGGGGACAGTACACAAAGAGCCTTCAGTCCTTTGTAGCTTATTCAAACCCTGCCCAGGTTAAGAGGAACCCAAAGCTGTTACCATGTGATAGCTGTTTAGGGGCCCTCTGCAAAAATTAGTTGGTGTCACCAATTCAATTCCCAGCTAAATACTGGAA
Organism: Astur gentilis; assembly: GCF_929443795.1. Lineage (NCBI taxonomy): Eukaryota > Metazoa > Chordata > Aves > Accipitriformes > Accipitridae > Astur > Astur gentilis. Next base: position 9,970,431 of record NC_064909.1, on the reverse strand, counting down.
AAAAAGGTCTCATCCGCAGCCGCCTTCAGAGCTGGCAACAGCAAGGGATAAGAAAAATGGCTTTGAGCATCAGCTGTAGGAAACTCGTGCAGCTAAATCACCCTGTCCAGCTTTTCTCTCTGCACAGGCAACCACCTCCTGGGCTGGCAGTTGAACTCTGTGTGACAGTAGGACTTTTCAGTAGGTCTCCTGTCCATTTGCACACTTGCCTGCACCCCCCCAGGCCCTCCAACCTCAGAAGCCCATCAGCGTGACACTCACACTCCAGGCTATCTTTAAGACCTGATCCTCCAAAGTCAGCCCCCTCACAACAGAAGTCCTCTGAATCAACTGGCTCAAATTCTGAATTAACTCAAGGGAAGAGTCAGATGCAGGGTCTTCAAGGGTTCAGGGCTGTGGTCCTGGCCTTGAGGTACTTACAAGGACTGGACCCAATGTCACAGCTCAGTACAGAGCTGGTCCCTCTATCAAAAGCAAGTACTAAGTTCAGTAAATCATCCACCCATATAGACTTCTTCAAGTAGAGCCTGCTTCAGCTGTTTGTTTTCTAGATGGTATTAGAAGTGCATGAATAGAGAAGAAGGGGGAAAAAAAAGCTTCATAACAGCTGTAATCAAGCACATTTGCTCAAGGTGACAGTATGGTACAAGTTGGCCCTCAAAACTCCTTGGCAGGTCAGGAGAGGTGGCAGCAGGACGTAGCAGCTATGATGCTACTGTCAACACTCACCCCAAGGTCAGGGCAAGGGGGCAAGTGCCTCAGCCAAAGAGGCACACGGCTGCTACGTAGGAGCCATTCCTCAGCAGGGCAGGGGACGGGAACCCAGAATAACTTGGATGCGATGCTGCATGCCTCTCCACAAGAGCCAGCTCCATACTTAGCAACACACCTGCTCTGCTCCCCCTGCCAGCAGCGGGCTGGCAAGGCACCAAATCCCCTACCAACATGACCACAAACAGCTCCTCGCCCACGCCAGCCCCAGAGGCACAGTCAGGGACACCCCTCATCCCCAAGTGCAGCTAAACCCTCCAGCCCCCTGGCAGCCTGCCCTATTCTCCCTCTGGGCTCTTCAGTCCAACCAACCAGCAGGGAAGCACCAGCCTGTCAGGGACCCACTTTCCTCGCCCTTCCCATGTAACCTACTTTGCAATTTAGCCAAGGATGGTAGACATCAGGCAGCATAGGGCAAGCCCACTGGCATGCCCTGCAAGGAGAAGCAACCACTGACACAGCTGTCCCGTAGGATGCCTTGCAGCTCAGCTGCAAAGAGCAGAGATCCCTACCTGCGACCAGGCTACCCACCCCACCAGCTCGAGCCCCAGCTATGCTGGTTCTTCCTAGCCACCTTCTTCCAGAGTCAGTAAGAAATGCAAACTGGGCAATAGCTCCTTGATGGCCAGGGATGAGTATGGGTTCAAGTGTTTCCCAGGCTGAAGGGGAGATCCTTGAACTAAAAAATAGCCGTAAGGGCTTGAAAACACACCAAACCCTACGGGAGAATCACCAAGACAGATGTAAGCACATCCCCAGCCGATCCAATACCACCTTAATCTCAGGCCAGGGTCAGTCTGCTGACATGAAGCAAGACCAATCTCTGCACAATGGGACAAGGCACACCCGCCTCCAAGTCCACCACCCAGGCACACAGACCTACCTTCATTCTCATATCCCTGGCAAACTTCTCCAGCTCCTTCCTGACTTCTGTGCGCATCATTTTGGATACATTGAGGACCAGCTGTTTCCACTCGATGGGCTGAAAGCTGTGTGGCTCGTGTGGGACATATAATCCGATTTTTACTTTTTTGACTGCATGCAAGTACTTTTTATAGGAGTCTTCAAATTCAAAGATGAGGTCACTCAGAGTTCGGTAAGTTAGAGGTTTGTCCATCAGATCTGATCGTCTGCTCATGCCCAGCGAGCCGTACCGGCCGTTGCAGTAAATTCCGAGCACCACATGATGAAAATAGTTCCCTGAGAAGTGGGTTTTAAAGCTGATGGGGAATCGTTCTACAGAGGGCTGCCCATTCGTTAAGTATCTGGTGTGCATGTCAAGGCAACAACAGCGCTGGGAACGGAGCACGCACAATTACACCTGTAAGACATCTTTAGCAGGTTGTTTGTTTGGGTTTTTTTTAACTGCCAGGGCAAGCACTTTCTCCCAAACACAAGTTTATTCTCACTGTGATGCAGAAATAGTCAATGCTGCCAAAGCCCATTTCACTGCTTGGAGAATAAGATGCAATGGTTCAGGCAGGGAAGGGCCTGACTCCTAACCATGCTTGGGGGGGAAGGAAAAAAAAATACAACAGTGTTCAGGTCAGCACACCAGAAGAGAGACCACCCTCCCCAGATCTGTGGGAACTCCCCCAATTTGATACCAACATCAAACTCCCATGCTCCCAAAAGGGAACAGTGTTTCCCTCTGTTTCATGCTGGAGCTTGGTAGGACTCAGGTTATTGATCCTCATTTCCCCACATCTTCAAACAGTAGAAAAAAAGTCTGAATTTATTCCTCTTCAGGGTGACAGTCTGCCTTTCCATCTGTAAACTGGCCATTGGCACGGCCACTCTTCATACAACAGTGTTTTTGCATGTTACCTTTGTAACACATTGCTGAGTCAAAGTAAAGCTCCCAGGCGGATAATTAATTAGATAAGCTCAGAGACAGGGTCAGGAACAAACACTTTTAGAAAGCAAAACATGTCCCCTGAATCACTGGCTGGCCATTTCAAATGCACCACGTGCAGAGGCCAGGACCAAGCTCTGTAAAGGCGTAGTAGGTGATCTCAGAGGGGAACTACGTGTGGGTCCAGGTTGTCTCCTCAGGAGGCTGCTGGCCTGTGCCAGCAGGAGGAGAGACCGAGATTCCTTCACGCAAGGAGGTTTGCGTCAGCACCTACGTTGCATGTGGCTCCCTGCTACTAATCCCCGGACAGCTGAAACCCACCCTGGCTCCACTGCTGACACCCAGACCCTGGGACAGCAGGCGCCCTTCCCCTCTGCAGCTGAGACCCCCCCACCCACGCCTCAGGAATGGAGGGAGGGATGACCAGAAAAGGCTGCAGCAAGACGCTCCAGCCTGGGGTTACTCCAGCCAGAGGCACCTACTATAACCCCAGAGCCATACCCAGAGGCAGATGCTGTCAAGGCAGTCAGTCAGGGCGGTGCCACTATGAAATATTGCCAGCCTGAGGGGCAGCACTGCCAGGGCAGCCTGAAAAACGGAGGGGCGGGGTTGGTTCCCACTGGAGCTACAGGAACTGGCTCAGACCAGTGTCCTGCTCTGGGCATCTCCAGCATCCCCTCCTCTCCCTACCCTGTGCCCAAGAAGGAGGACTTTAACAGAAGCGAAACAAGAGCCACTGCAGAGCTGAGATGCCCTGGGAGGTTACTGCAGCCAGCCTTCCTCCCCTGTGTGCATAGGATGGCTGCCAGACAGCTGCTGGGAAACTGAGAATGCAAAAAGCCTTTGCACCAATGCTGTAAAACACAATTCAGGCTTGGTTCTGGTTCTGCCCAGCCTGACACCCCACCTCACCACCAGTGCAACTCCCTGGGATGCTGCCCCCCCCCCCCCCCCCCCCCTCCGTCCACACCCTGCATTTCACCTCTTCTCTCTACAGGGATGCAGGAATACCATCCAGCAGCTCTCACCTGTCTCTAAAGCATTTTCTCAAGGGGATATTTCACCCACTTGATGGTTGTTGAATTTCACATATTCAAACTTTCGCCCTCCAGGTGAACACAGAAACCAACTAGTAAGGGATTTGTGAACTGCCCAGAATCTGAGGTTGAGAGCAAGGAGTTAAAACTCTGTACAAAAAAAATGCAAGAAAAACACGTTGGCAAAAATCTTTCAGAACAGCCACAGGGAAGCTTTTCAGTTCAATGTCAAACATATTTAATTGCATTCAGTGCTAGATGTCATCAGCTTTAGTAGTCTGGAGAAAATGTATTAGAGGGTATAGGAACGGACAACACTATGGGCCCAGCTCCTGGTGCGCTTCAGTATCTGTACAACAGTAAGTCTGGACAAGTGTGCAAAGCAGAGTCCAGACCTCCCTACTGCGCACACAACCCCTCACCCAGCCAAGGCTACGTGTGCCCACCTCTGCCCATCTGCTGCCCCATCTACATCAAACACAAACACCCTGCAGCAACTGTCAAAGTTCACCCCGATATCAACTACACCAACACAGAAGAGAAATAGCTCTGTTGCCTTCGGTGATCTTGCTAGATCACTGTTGCACTAGCACTAGCTTCTCCAAGAAAAGCTTCACACCATTGGTAGAGTTAAGATCATAAATACACTGCAAGGTCAGAATGGGGTCCAGCACTGTTACATCAACTGGAAAACTCAGCCCACAGTCACCTCATTTAAAAGGTCACTTTGCTCCAGGCCTTGAAAGGAGCATCCTCTGTACATCAAAGTCATGTTACAATAATTTGTATCCTACAGACAGATTCTTGCAGAAGCCCATTGTATTTATCATTCTGTGTAACTGAAAAAGCAGTATCTTTTATTAACACCTATGAAGCTTTCAAACATCACCACTATTTTTCCCCTTCATTATGAAAGGGTTTTCTCTCTGCTCCCCAAGTGCCTTTCTATTAAGTCCACACAAAGCTTTGGTGGCCACCTGCCACACATACACACTTCTGCCATGAGGTCTCGGAGAAGTTGCAATTTAATCTCATTAAATACTAGGTAGGAGTAAAAGAGTCTTTTGAGGATGGAAATTACTCACCATCAAATAACCCAGCAACAACTGCTGTGGAAATTAACCTTTAGGTACAGGTTGCTTCTGCTGAGTGACTAGTTAATGAGAGCCCCCACCCGAGATGAAATACACAGCAAATGGTCTGGAAAGGCACGTCAGATCTTCCCCTCCATCCATGCATCATTATTATTTCTCTTCCTTTCTGCTCTGCCCAAGGAGAGCTGTATTGTGGCAAACAAAAGGCAACGACACAGCAATGCCGCAGCTGTAATCACACTTTTGAGCTGGGACTGTAACTGCAGGATGGAAAGTCAGGGAGTAAATTACGTGCCACAATAGAGAAGCAGTGCAGAGCAGGAGAGGGCAAAAGCAGCTGTAACGAAAGCTCAGTGGCCTCCCGATCCCAGGTCTTCATGTAAATCAAAGCAGCAGAAAAATAGCACTGAGGGATGCTGATCTTCTTGGAGATCACACAAGAGGGACACCAATCTTCTGGCTAGCCACAATCTTGCCCCAGTATTCCTCCTCTTCCCCCACATCCAGGAAATGCACAAGAGTGGTACCTGGAGCTCCACCAGGGTCTCAAGGGAATGGCTTGGTATACAGCATGTCCCCATCCCTTGGACATTCCCAAACCCTGCCCACCCTGACTCTCAGCTCTTCTGCAGCCTCATGCTAGTCCTTCAACCTCAAATTCTTCCACCCCACAGAGACCCTAATGCCTGCCAGCCAGGGCTGCGTGTATTAGGCAAAATATGAATTCTGCTCTCATACCCCAGGGGGTTGATTTTGAAAGAGACAGGTTTGGGTCAAAGGAGTGTGAGAAGAATTGGGCCCAAAGCATACAACACGCTTTGGGCGTGACAGGCCATTGGGGTAAACCAGTATGGCTCTATTAACAAGTAGGCTTTCTTGAGCACACCAATACTGCTAGCAGCCTGCAGAAAGGGCCGGATTTCCCATGCCAGCATGCAGCTCCTACGGACCTGCAAGTCAACACACGCACACCATCCTCTGAGCCACAGGTTGTGCTTCCCGTAGTCCAATTGTCTTCACCGCCCAAGCTCACGCACAGCCTAGCTTAGATACTTGGGAGACATTCAGATCCCAGACTCAAATACAAGCAAGACTTGGGACACAAAGCCTGCACTGTGGCCACCACCTGGATCTTCCTGGGCACTGAAGCAAAGGAGGAGTAGCATCCTTAGTCAGTTCAAAAGAAAAGGGGAGAATTAGTAAAGGTATTAGCTAAGTCAACCCCTTAGTTTTAAAACGCTGGACCAGAAAGGATCTGGATGGGTTTTCTTTAAATCCACAGACTCACACAATGACTCAACCAATGTCCTTCTGTGGTTTGGGGTTTGTTGTTTTTTTTTCTCCACCTCCTGGTAGACTCTAGTATCAAAAATGTCCCACAAAATAGTCCCAACGTCTTCCCCCCCAGTACAGACCCTTTGCTATGCAGGTGCCCCTACTGCAGAGCACGGAACAGTTCCCAGCCAGAAGAGAGATTTGAAGTCCTTCACCTTGTTTATTTGCCAGCAGCAACTTTTAGAAAAGATGTTCTCTATGTTTTCTCTTGCCTCCCCCTCCCCCCCCCCCCCCCTTATTAATAAATGATCAGAGCAGGACCTTTCCATGTGCCAGCACTGTGGCTCCAGGCTTCAAACATTTCTGGAAATAGGTCTTAGCAGCTGACAGCACCAGCCAGGCAGCAGCTGGTTCCCCCCCTGGCTAGGCGAGCTCAGGTTACTTGCCACCAGCAGTGTTCCCACCACCACTAGGAACCGCAGCCAACTGTACAGGGGGTGAGGGGACACTCTGCAAGGACCTCAGCCCACCTGTGTTTAAACCAGCTTCAACTGGAGTTTAGCTGGGGGAAAAAAACCAGTGCCTTTGCCAAGCTGACAGGCAGCAACCATGCAAGGGGTGCACTAGCAGCAGGTGAGGAGATGGATACCATCCCTGCACTGTGCCACCCCCCTGCAGCGACCCCAAGGGGCAGGGGACATGGGGAGACCCTTCTCCTCAGAGCCCTGAAGGAGAAAAGCCCAAACGTAAGACAGTGCACCAAGGCCCTGCAGAGCCCCCCACAGCAGCTTGAAACAAACCAAGACTTGCTCAGGTTTCAGATATAAGTGCCAGACCAGTGGGCCAACGCTAATGCCCAAGCGGGTCTAAGCACCCAGCTGTCCCAGTGCCCAGACTTACAAGTGCTTCTCCTCCAGCTGCAGCAAGACCCACTATCACACCTGACACCTTCTGGGGTCTCCGCTACAAGTCCCACTCTGCCTTGCAAACCAAAGACAAAAAAGGGAAAGCCAGATGAACCTGATATTGAGCAAATGAGTGCCTATTGCACTGTTTGTGCCAGTCAATTTGTTATTTATTAGTTTGAAATTCTCCCTTATTTAATTCAGACAAGATGACATTGCAGTGCTTCATGTCTTAGAGGCCAGCAAGGGTGGGTTTTTGCTGAAGTCTTGTTAAGATGAGCAAACCACAGGGTGTCTGGTCCCCTCCTCTTCTGCTGCTCGCAAGGGCTGGGGAAGTGTGAGCAGGCACCCCGAGCCATCGTGGCAGGCTGTGCCACAAGACACAAGCAAGCTGGAGGGGATGAGAGCAAACTGAGGGAAGTGAGGAGGCAGCTTTATTTACCCTAGCAACGCTGAAGCTGCTAGCTCAGAGTGAGGACGTGGAGCAGGAGGAAAATAAACCTAGTGCTTCAAAACCATCAGATAAGACTTCAGTAAAAACAGAAAAGCTATTTTTCTGAGAAACCAAGCAACTGCTTGCAATGTCAGAGGGCCTCCAACCACCAGTATTAAACACTTGGAGAAGTTTCCAACCACAGCCTGGAGAGAGACAGCATTTCCCACAGGCTCCAGGAGTGCCAAGATCCCAGGTGTGGGATTGCTTACTCTAAGGCAGAGGGCTACCAAGCCCACATCTGGATGTCATCTGCATGGAGAGCCCAGGTTCCCCGCAGCAGCTCCAGTGCTCCTGAAGGAATGGCTCAAGCAGCTGGTTCAGCCTCCTAAAGCAGGACTGCCAGACTGGCATCCCTTGTTTTAAGGCACCTGTTCTCCAGTACCCAGCTGCAGTCTGATGTGATGAGCTTAACAGTAGACCATGATAATGGAAGTGACTAAAAGCTCTATCCCAGCTCTTCCCAGCTACCAGAGGGGCTGCAGATATTCAGCAGGACCCTTCTTGCCCATATTTCAGTTATCAAGTAGGTCAAGCTGTGGACAAGTACGCAGGAGGCAAAGAGGGGCACCGCGGGGACATCAATATCCTGCAATGACTGCAAGAAACTCTCCCCCTTACTTCTCACTCATTCCCAACCCCAGGATGTACCTGCTAGGCAGCAGGAGCAGTATGGGCCCAGGTCTCCAGCGACAATAAACATCATCCACTGATTAAATGCACAGAAGGTATAGTGCAGAAGCTGTTAAATAATTTCTCCCTCCTGAGGCACTTCTGCTCTCATCTTCCTCATTTAATCGTATTACTGGACAGGGGGAGGTCTAATACACTGCATGGGTCTGACTGTTACCTTGTATGAACTGGGAGAAGCACACTGAAGGCAACAGGAGTGAGTTATGTTCACCCAACACAGATGCTCTGCAAGACTCCCTGAGGAAGGATGCACCCATGCCACTTCCTTCTTCCCCTCTGATATTTTGCTCTCCCCGTTTTAATAAAGTGAATACAGCATGGATAAAATTCCTTTGCACGTTTTGGTTTACTAGTCCCTTTCTTGAGCACAAGTCGTTTGGATCCTTGCTCAGAAAGGATGAGCTGAACAAACCATTACTCAGCTGATTTACAACTGAGCTGAGAAATGCCCTGGGGAAGACAGCAGGAGGAATACCTCTGGTTAGGCACTGACAAGCAGACCATGTAAGCAGAGAGATATGAAGCCAGTTCCAACAGCTACACAGAGAAGAAAAGCCATACAGATTGCTGCAAAATAGAACTGGAAGATCTGTATGAGCTTTCAGTCATCTCACAGCAGCTGCACCCTCAGTGCATGCACACAGGGTTGTCCCAGTAGTTTAACTCATTGCCCTATAAAAACGCTACAAGATCTAGTGTGAAGGCAATTATGCAAAACTTAATTCTGTACCAAGAGGGATTACAGAAGCATTTTATAAGAAGTTGCATAGTAAAAGGCAGTTGCACGAGCCAGCAAGCAGTTCAATTAAAATGACATCTTGCTAAGCTGCTCTGCACGAGTCAGCCTTTGAATGAAGGCTCATGCCAAGGGTCTGCTGTAGTGGGCTGTACTCTTTTTGGTATCCAAGCAACACAGCAAAGCCTGCTAGCACACAAATTACAAGCAGTACCTTATTTCCAGAGACAGAGAAGGGAACCAGAAGCTACCACACACACACAGGGATGCGCAGCTCAGACATATGTGAAGACATTGGTTTGATGCTCAGGAGATGGTAACCACATCTCTTATCTGGTAACTACCTGACCTTGGAAAGCAAGTCGCAGCTGCTGGCCTCACCGCATCTGCATCCAGAGGGCAATGCTGAAGATCAAAATCACACAGCTGAGAAAATAAAAATAAAAATCAGCAAACTTCCCCACATGCTGTTACAAAGATGCCTCCCAAAAACCCACATGGTGCACACGCAACACGTCACTACAAGGTTCTGCACAGGCACAGGTTTCATACTGGCCACTTTCAAAGCACACATACTCAGACAGCCCATCCACTCACTGCTGCTACACTCTTTGTGTACTCACACCTCAAGCAAAATACTTAGGTTTTATATTGCATGGATCTTTAACGCATCTGTTACTGCATCACCACCCCAGCAGATAGTCCCTGTTCTCACACAGGAGACTACCAAGACATCAAGTATAAGTCATAGGAAGACAGGCCTGTCCCATGCCCTCCCCAACCTAAGCCTTCTCAATTAAAAAAGAAAAAAAGTTTTCCATAAACTTTTTTTTTTGGAAGTAGCATCCAGAGACAGAAAGATTCATCCAAATCTTAAAAGTCCAAAGAAGCTTCAGATTACACCAAATAATACAAAGCATAGCTTTCAACTATTTTGCTTCCCGCACCACTAAAAAAAAACAAATTGAACCACAGTCAGGTTTGAAGCAAGCAGAAAAAGCCCTCTTTCCAAATAAAAATAAAATGGTCAAACTTTTAGATCAGCAAGAATACTTTTAGGTTATCATGGTCATTTGTACGCCGCTCATCACCCTCTGCTTGTGTGGTATGTGGAATAATCAATTCAGTGCTAGAAATACAGCGCTAGAAGCCACATTGACACTTCTCAGTACTGCAGAGCAGCATCAACTTCACCTGGGGATTATCTCCCCCAACCCTTTGGTCCCCAAATAGTTTGGGACACCACCCTGACACAACGGCAAGCACAACAGATCCACTGACATCATTTCTGTTTCTGGGATGGCATAGCTTTGAGTCTCTTGCTGACATCAAGCCCCCAGGACCCCCATCCCTCTAGCTGCATGCAGACCCTGCCAGCATTTGCAGGGATAGCCCCATCAGCCAGAGCCTCCTTTCAGTCTAGGACCTGAAGCCTATCCGTGGCACACGGGGAGACAAGCACAGCCATGAGCAGCACCCGATGCACACCACAGACCTCCTAGCACAGCGGAGATCGCATCTGGAAATGAATCTCGCACAGCACACACTTGCTCTGTCTCGTCCCCTTCCCACCCCCGCAGGAGCCACCCCCTCTCATGAGCCAACACCGGGCACTACCTGCCGGGCTCTGCCGGCCCCTTCTCCCACGAGAGGGGGCAGCAGTAGCAAGCAAAACACCACAGAGACATGCCAGAAGCTGGTTTGCTTTGGGGTTTATTTTAGCTTGGGTTTTTGTTTTGTTTTAAATCAAACTTGATCACTTGTGGTAAGACGTATCCGGCATACAATTATTCCTGTAACCCTGCCTCACCCTCCTCTAGTGTTTTAGGGTGATGCAGGTTGATTTATCAGTGACAGCACAAGAGCATCAAGAAGCGAGTCAGTCTCTAAATGAAAATATTCTTGGTTCTTTTTTCTGAGACTGAATAGGAAGCAAGCATTATGTTAACAAGGTAAAGCTTAAATGTTTAACTATAATACACATGTTTCTGCACAAAGCACAGCTGTGGGCTGAGAGACAAAAACACGACTTAACTGTGTAAATATCAGACATAGAACAGAACCTGCATTCCTCAGGTGTTAGCGAGCTGCGACAATAACCGGCAGAGAAATACTAACGAAGAAAACAGGGACTGTGTAAACAGACACTTATCTGGGCACTTTGGGTCAGATCCTGACATTATGCAGATTACCAGGGCAGGAGGCAAAGTTGGCATGGCCAGAGCATGACACCTGTGAACTGGGCACATGGCATCCAAACTCCTACCGACAAGCCTAGGCAATTCAGCAACTTGTTGATCAATACCACAGCAGTCCCCCAAGCTGCTGGCACTTACCTTTGGCTGTGACTATCTCAAACACCATCCAGGAAGGGCAATATATTAAACAGTGCTGCAGTAGAAAAAGTCATAGGCATGCGAAAGGATACATCCCCAGGATAACTGCTTCAAGGCATTTGATAGGTAAGGACTCCCTGGTCATTTCTTTTGCTGTCTCCATTAACCTAGGACAGAAACAAAAAAGTTTTCAGTCCTTTCAGTTGAAGCAGTTGACAGGAATCAAAGGGTCTTCTCGTACACCAAGAGCCAGGAGCCTCTGGTTCTTATCTCAGCAAGCATTGGTGAACTCGATTCTCCTCTTCAGCAACTTGCCAGAGCCCTGTTGACTTCTGGAGGATGACTGGGGGGGTGGGTGGGGGGGGTGGGTGTCATTGGAGTGTTTGGCATGCCAGTGCCTTCCAGCCTCTGAAGATGGGCTGGAGGAATGCAGTCCTCTGCCTCTCCCAGCAACTCCATGAGCATCACTTCAGAGTGTAACACAAAGTCCTGCTGAGCTGCAAAAGCTGGCGATCATGCAAGCTCCCACAGCAGGACCAAGGTTAGCTTATTTTCAAAATAACCTTGGCTCTCCTCTGGAAAAAACAGGGAAGAGAGGATGGTTACATGATGGCCCCCTGAAAGCTACAAATGCCTCTGTGAGCCTATAGCTATACATGCAGACAAGAATTTAATGCCTTTCTACTGAAGCCTGCTCTGCAGAAAGCTCCACCAACACAAGACACTTCACACCACTGCAAGCTGACCTATCATCTTGCTGCTGCTCCCCAATGGCAAAAAACATCAGATTTCCTGCAGGAGTGCAGAAAACTATGCATGCCCAGGATCTTGCATTGCAAGTTCACAAGGTTTAGTTACAATCTGAAATCTATCTTTGAAGTAGAGTTATCTGACAGGGACAACACTGCAATGAGAAATAAGTAACCTAATTTCAGCTCAGCTGAGAAAGCTGTTGTGCCAGACTGACATCACACCGTCAACCAACTAGGCATTCCATCCCCTTCCACCAGCAGATCCTGAAATCCTGAAGAGTTAAAATAAATAAATAAATAAATACTGGAAGGAGATTTTAAAAATGCCAGAAGAGTCATATTCAATGACACACCAAAAAAGAAAAAAGCTAAAAACCAAACCAAAGACTTACTTCTATTTTGAAGTCTTCTCTATCCATATCCTTTCCCTAAGAAGCTTTGTAAACAGATCCCTACTCTAAGAAAACATGACATTAAGTGATAAAAATATTTGTATTAGAGAAGATGATGAAAATACGCATCTGAAACTACTAGTCTGTTTTCCCCACTTTCTAATTTACCCACCTTATGCATTTTAAGCTTCGTATTGAGTGCAAGTGGCAATACAGCTTTCACCGCTATTACAGCCTGTCACAGCCATTCCACATCCCATTTATCCAAGTTAGAAATTATCTTTTCATTTGTAAACAACCGCCCTTTACACTCTGCCTGCAGTACAGAAGACAAATTAGAGTTAGCCTGCCTCCTACACACTCACAATCAGCCACAGAAACCCCACTGCTGGAAGCACAGAGCAGCTCCGGCGAGGGCGCACAATGGGGCCCCTTCATCCCCCACAGTAGCTCCTCAGTGCTGGAGTACTGTGTTCAGCTGTGGGGCCCCCAGCGTAAGAAAGACAGGGACCTGCTCAAGCGGGTCCAGAGGAGGGCCACAAAGATGACTGGGGGCTAGAGCACCTCCCCTATGAGGATAGGCGGAGAGAGTTGAGGTTGTTTAGCCTGGAGAAGTCAAGGCTCCAGGGAAACCTTACAGCAGCTGTCCAGTGCTTAAAGGAGTCCTACAGGAAAGATGGGGAGGGACTGTAACACAGAGTGTAGTGATAGGATGAGGGGTAATGGTTTTAAACTGAAAGAGGGTAGATTTAGATTAGATATTAGGAAGAAATTCTTTACTGCAAGAGTGGTGAAACACTGGAACAGGTTGCCCAGAGAAGTGGTGGATGCCCCATCCCCAGAAGTGTTCACGGCCAGGTTGGATGGGGCTTTGAGCAACCTGGTCTAGTGGTAGGCATGCCTGCCCATGGCTGGGGGGCTGGAACTACATGGTCTTTAAGGTCCCTTCCAACCCAAACCATTCCATGATTCTATGAAAGCCCCATCTCCATATGGAGAAGTATTACATGCAGACGATGCATGGGAGGTATCTGTGAACAAGACAATCCATTGAATTTCCTATCTTCTAACTCCAGGGGAGTTAAAAAAAAAAAAAACAACAAACAAACAAAAAGGTCACAGCTGATTATGAATGTGCATCACAAGCAGGAAAAAGCTCAAGCTGTAAAGCTATTCAGCTTGAAGGCATTTAGTGTGGTGTAGGCCTGGTTCACATGGTCTAAGGGACAGGGCCAGCATCTCCTCCTCAAGTCTACACCTACACTGACCCTGCTGCCAGCAGGCAAACACAGTAACCACACTGGAGTTGCCTTGTCACCATGTGCAGCATCAGGTCTCTTAATACCTGCTTTTATAAGCTCACTGCTGTCATGCTTTTGAGGTGGTGTCAGCACAGAGATAACATTAATGGCTCCACAAGCCAGGGAGGGAGTCTTCAAAGTAATTGGCCTAAATGAGCAGTCAAATTACTACTGACTTACCTGTCACAGCAACACTCACACTATTTAAATACTAAGTTGTATTTAACATGTACTCTGTTTGCAAGCCACATATGTGTTGGTTCTGAAGCACAGCTCTCCAGGACACTATATGGTTATTAAGACAGATTTAAATCAAACAGGAAAGGCATTTTGCTTGCTTAAAAACATGCTGCCCACTAGTGCATGGGTACCACAGCTGTCCCTTCTGAGGCTAGTGGCAGACCTCCCTCTCCTTTACATAGTGTCATTCGATAGCTGGGCTCGGAAGGGACCCCAGGAAGCCCTCCTGTCCCACCACTTGCTCAAAGCACCGAGGTCCAGGAGTGGCAGTAAGTGCTCAGCGGTCACCCAGGACCTGGCAGCTCAGAGATAGCCACAGCCTCTGGACCGTGACAGTGATGAGGATCTGTGCGAAGGTAGCATCAGTCAAGAGGCATCACCAGTGATCAGCAAACAGGCATCCATCTGCACCCACAAGGCAGGTCACACCCTCACACACATCCATCCCAGAGTCCTGGGGAATACTCTGCAAGCAGTTTGCTTTTTCTCTGCATTTACAGCACAGACTACACATTTTACGCAGATGACCCAGTTCAATAACCACTGAGAGTTTTTCTTCTGCTTTTAACAAGCCTGAGACGATGCATGGCCTTAAAACCCATGTTTGCGTCGGAAGCAGAGCTTTTGGAAAATCCCCAAGCCACCGCGCTGCCCAAGGTAGCATTAGCCAAATCTAAGTCACTCCACACAGACTATTTTCCAACCTACTTTTAACTGGTTTCTCAAAGGCTTGGGAACCCACCAGTTATATATCCTATACTTAACCTTGCATCTAAGAAGGTCGCCTAATGTTCAAACTAAATCTTTCCTTTTTTGCAATTTAAAGCAGAAGCTATTTCTGCTATCCACAGTGAGCATGAAGACCATTTATTATCTCTCCTCTTGAAATACATTTGTATATGCAACAGGCTGTAACCTACCCTCTCCTCTGTAAACATGAAAAAGCAGACACGGGGTTTTTTTGGGGGTGGGGGGCGTTTGGTTTTTTTTAATCCCTTCCTCTCTCACCCCAAAGCTTCCCCCTTAGGTCATATTTTCTAGACCTTGGGCAATGTTTGTTGCTTTCCTTTTGGACTCTCTTCAACTGAGTCGCATCTCACGGTCCTTCAGCTAAGCCCGCCACACCACAATACAAACAAACCAATTTCCTTCTGAATCCACCTTTCAGTGTATTTTTGTGACCAACCCAGTGTGCTGTTGACTTTTTCCCTGTTGACCCACAACAAATCGTTTTTTTCTTTGGTTGGGGTTTTTGTTTTGTTTGTTTTTGAAGATCAGTTCCTTCTTTGCAAAACTAGCCTTTCTTTTTCCACAGTGTATTCCCACAGCTGACTATTCCCAAGACCCTCCTCTGAACTTGCCCTTACGAGATTACCTCCTGTTTGTTCCAGCCCAGCTCTCTCTTACCCTTTGAGATCACTCTGAATCCCAATTCCACCTTGCAAAGCCTTCTCACCTTGTCCACCCCGGACTGCAAAGCACACCTATTAACAAACAATTAGTCTTATCCACACCATTAATGAAAAAACATTGACCTGGGACAGAGATTGCACACCTCAACTGACAAACTCTGCTAGGCAAGAGCAAGCTATTGAATAAGTACCACTTTCTAAGCGCTGCTTTCCACCAGGTTGGCTCCTTACATTAAATAGTTTTATTTAGACTCATGGTCCCTGCCTAATCTGGAGACTGCCAAAGCCATACTAAAGCAAAGATTATCACGTCCACAACTCCTCATGATTGACAAAAGCTCTTACACTCTCACAGAATGAAATTATCAGAAACAAACTGTGCCAAACTATTACTTACCCTGAAACTGCACATAAACTCAAAAAGTTCCTAGACTTATCTTTTCCCTTTTTTTTTTTAAGGCTGGTATCTTTGCCTTCCCCGGTTTCCAGCATGAGCTTCTATCCTCTCCACACTCTCTAACAGAAGTATTAATGATCTGTAGGTTGCTTGTCAGTTCTCCAAGTGATCTAAGACAAAGGATGGAGCATCCAGCTTATTTGAAAATGACTCATTACAAGCACTCTGACTTGACCTTTCTCTATTTTCTTTCACTCCTAAATTCTTACCACGCTGTCTCAGTCATTAATTATGACCAGAAAGCCTGCACAGTTAAACTTGTGAATGAAGATTTAAGGCAGAAAAGAATTAAAAAACAGCATCAAGCATTGACTCTCTGCCTGAGCAGGGTTTGTTTCTGGGATTTTCTTTAAATCTTTCCAGCTATCTGAAAAGATTCCACATATATGGCTAATACAGTACTCATATCACGGACAGCTGGGAACTAGCCCAAAGCTACCCTCTCCACAGACCCCAGTGACCATGGGGGGCAGCCCATCTCTTCCAGTAACTCGAGAGAGACTGCTACAGTCAAAAATAAGCATCATGCAGCTCCCCTCTTTGCGGCATTTACACCACTATCTAAAGCCTGCCAGGCAGATCTCTATTCCAAACCACGGTGAACACTTCTGCCTCTAACAAATGTAGCCAACAGGAACAGGCTGCATGTTCCTCCCTCGAGAACTAGTGCTTGGCAAATGGTGATATTTCCTTATTAATTGACTCAAATTTCTTTCAACATTTGCAGGATCCCACCTGGATTATCGCCCTTGCTTTCTGCAGTAAGAGAGGGCCCATAGAGGAGTTGGTTTTGCCTTTTTAGGATGTTTACTGTTTAAAATGGCAGTGTCTGCAAACATCTCATGAGAACCATTAATTCCTTTCACTCCCAGATTTTTCACTAGGGCACCCAATTTCATATACAGGTTAGAAAAAGCTTCAAACATTTTAGCATACCCAAAACTGGAGAATCTCACCAGCTGGCACCCATCACACTAGAGTCACTACAGAGATGGCCATGCTTAGGAGGAGAGGTTGCTCATTACCTTCACCAGAAACACTCCTACTTCAATAAAACTTGTATTAGTGAGATCCTCCAGTACATTTTCCACAAACTTCTCCTTCCCCAGGACCCTGTACTTGCATGAGGTCCATAAAATCTCCCTCTCCCAAGTTTTTCAAAGGCTCCTGGAAGTTTTATTCTTCCCAATGAATCCAAGAGATAAGTGAAAGGCATCAATAGGAGTAGAGAAATCAACAGAGCTGCTACTGCTCCCATGAATCTTCTCAAAACCAGTTTGTTTCAATAGCAAAAGCACTTCTACCACATGCTGAACGTAGAACCATATCTGTAACATTCTCCCTTTGTGTGAGAGAGAAGCAGATGTTCAAATGCCTTCTGCAGTCTATTGTCTGCAAATGGTATGAGCCCATTTGCCTTTATAGCCCCATCATGGTTCCTTAATAACATGGTGTGTTGAAACAGTATTATTCTCCATCTCCCCCCTTCGCTATTATTTGGTTGCATCGTTCCCACATGACTGCTTCTATCGCACTCTTTTATTGCAATTGATTACCCATTATATCTGCAGTCACTGAATGTCTCTCCATCTTCACAGAGCAGCTTCTGAGCTGTAATTTCTCAGAGCCCCCAGAACCTACCCAAACATCAGTTTTTGCTTCAGTTGTAGGTCCCACTGATCAGCTGGCACTTAACTGGAGGGGACAGCACAATACCACACCCATCTACACCCTCCCCAGATACTCTGTGGAGGACAAACATATTTGTCCCTCGTTGTGGCTCATGCCTGCATCCTAGAACAGAAGCTTGCAAAGGGCTTGTTGCTCCTCGTAAAGCCAGTAATAAAAGCCTGTTGGCATTGAATTCACAGTTCCAGATATTACTAGATATCCAGAAATATGGATTTTTTCTAAAGCTCTTGCATAATCTAAGCTTGGAAGTTCTAAAGAATGTCTGTTTCAGTAAAAGGTACCATTTTCCATCAGACCAGCTGTACCAACAAAAGCTGTAATAGAGGTTTTGCCAGCATAAACCTGTACGGGAAAAGGAAAACCAGTCCTATCAGTGTCTCAAACACTTGTATTGCATGCATACACATGTACCATGGATCAGTAGAGCTGAACTCCACAGGGTGCCCTTTACCTACCTAGTACAAAAGGGTACATCACAAAGCCTATGTGAAGGACACCATCCCAGGTCAGGATACCTGTATACTCTACTAGCAAAGCGCTCCTATGGTAGATGTAGCTACACCTGTAAACCTGGATTTTGGGTCAATACAGCCAACTCATGCCAGGTTAGACACAGACACATTTTCAGACAGTTTGCCAGTAAAACAGGAACACCACACACAGTTTGCAGAATCACATCTCTACCACCCCGACTCGCGCAGCTACGCCAACAGAAATCTAACATTTTCAAAAGTGTTATCTGGAGTCTAGTCAAATCCACAGGGTGTCTGGCAGTCTAGAAGTAAGTTGATAGCTAAAAGAAAGATTGTAAATACTGAATTATAGCAAGCCCATGTCCTTTAATGTTATGAGCTCCTATAGATAATTTATGTTCTTCTTCCTAAGCGCAGCCACACATTTTTATTTTCTCATGCATCACACCCATGCTGACAGTAAATCTCTATAATATCTAGTCTTCCCTCCATAATAGAAAAACTCATTAATATGCCCCAGCTGCTTTAGGACACTTTCACATGAATTTATGAATATTCAATTTCCATCTAGTGCTCAGCTTCTTTGTGTCCGGCTACTGCTCTCTTAAAGAGAGGCTGCCAAAGATCTCGTAATACTTTCATTAGCTTTGAGCCCTCATATTATGAAATAAGCAATATGTTTAATATCAATAAATCACAGCTCTGGGAACAGCCTCAACTTTCAAGAGCCAGTGGCAATTGGAGGCACTTAGCATCTTGCCCGATCAACTTGCAAACACCCACTTTGTCTTACAGTAAGCCATGCCTTTCACACCACAGAAACTTGCTCAGAGCAGCGCTTGTCACCTCAGCACAAGAGGCCTGTTGTTGCCACACTGGAAGAAGATTTCTTGCAAAGTGGAACACACCTCCCAGGAAAAAACTCACAGGTATAGGCAATTTTTCAGCTCCGATGAAAACTGGCCTGGCAGCAGGAAAACAAACGACCAAGGACAACAGCAAGAGAAGATATCCTCAGCTGTTATGAACAGCCACACACCCCAGGTGAAGGAAAGCCTTCAGGGACACCTCAACATTATCAATGCGTTATTCCCCTTCTCAAAGTTGGAGAAACCAAGACAGGGCAAGCGCTCAAGCCACGCTGCAGTACAACAGGATCTGGGCAGCTCCATAAGCGTGCTCCTAACAGCTCTGCTACTCCTAGCATTCCCATCCATCAGGTCAAGGAGCAAAGCAGCACAGGTCTTAACACTGTGCAAGTCCAGCATAGACTACGTGTAGCCAACTGTGCCTGGCAAGCTGGAAGCAGCTGCCCTGAGGGGCTGAATCATTTCCAGGTGCACTTTGCTTAACTCTGCAAAAGCCCTGCCAGCACACACCAAGTCACCCACAGGAGTCCTAAGAGCAACAGGACAAGGAGAAAGTCAGACATGAGTCCCCAAGCAAACACTAAGGCAGATAAATAGAGGAAATGGCATCACTTAGGAGAGGATGCAAAGGCATGGGTACATCTCCAGCTGCAAGCACTATATTGGCTCCCTTCCAGGAAAGAGTACCATCCTCGTAAGCCAGGCTTTCATCCAGCCCAGGAGGACACTGACCTTTCAAGTGGTGAGTGCTGAGCATAATTCTTTTTTCATCCTCCACTTCCTTGGAAAAAAGTAATGGGACAAATTTAAAAATGAGTGACCAGCCTGAAAATTGGTTTAAGCTTCTGTAAACCCATCTATCATTCAAGGCACAAGATTTCTTCTAAACTAGTTCCACCAGTGCAGTGAACATTACATAGAGAAAGGAAGTGGGAAAGATTGCTGTCAGCAAGATGAAAACCTGAAGCACAGAGCTGGGATGGTAACTGGAATTTACAGTGATGGACCATTAGATTAATGACAGACAGCTGGGGAGAACTAGAGACAGGCCAGTCTACAGGAGTAATTATATTCTGCTTATCTAAATTTCACCCTAAAATAAAAGCATGATGTTGTCAACATCACTTCCCACCCTAACCTGCTAATTTACTGGGTCCTATTGAAGTGCTGTCCTAAGGATGATGCAGTTCTTACATGCAAAGGATCCCAGCTCTCTGTTGCCAAGCTCCCTGTGCACATGTTCATACTTGTATTGCACAGCTTATCCCAACCAGTGCTAGAGTTCACCACATGGAAGGAACAGCAAGATAAGTGGCAATGGGAGAAGCATAGCCATGACTTTAAAGGTCCATTGTGATCCCCCAGGGGAAAGGACTGCGCCCAAGACGTCAAAATTCCTGCAGCGTTTTGCACAGCTGATCTCTTCCTACCATGCAAAGGGCATTACAGCACAACCAGAATATCAGGACTTACATAGTTTCCATAAAAGCAGCCCAGCCCTCCCAACTCAACACCAACAAGCAAGAACTGAGTTTTCCCAGCCTTGTGCATTCAGCTTTGGACTGTAGCTATGCAGCTCCCATGCAGCTGCTGAGCGAGACCAGCCCTTCCCCTCATTGGCTCTCAATGGGTCCATTTGCCACCTGGCAGCGAGCTGGGACCCTCCTTGCAAAGGCAGCAACATACACAGGAGACAGCCCTCCCATTCTGTGGTGCTACAGTGCTTCAATGCCCAAGGTGATCATCTGGCATGATGTAGGACAAGAGCGCTAGACCACTTCCTGAGACACTTACCCACTTAGAGGTCTGGTTTTTCTAATCTCGAAGAACTGTGTTCCCGTGTGATTGTATCTGAATTTTGTCTGTTAAAGGAAGCGACTTGAACAGTCAAACAATAAAATAACAATGCTCAAAAGGTAAATTTCAGTTCTGATTTCCTGGTGAAACATAAAACAAGTAGTAAAAACTACTGACTCTCAACAGAGATGAAACCCTGGCATGTGAAATAAAGCAATTTTTTCACTTTCTTTTTATATGACATATTAACCAGCATTAGGTGGAGAGTCAAGCAAAAAGGTTGTTTGTCTAAAATGACACTTAAATTTGGCATTTGAGGGTTATGAATTCTCCTTTCCTCTAGGTCCCACTCACTATTAGGTTACAAGTTTGAAAAGAAGTCTC
Source organism: Astur gentilis (assembly GCF_929443795.1). Lineage (NCBI taxonomy): Eukaryota > Metazoa > Chordata > Aves > Accipitriformes > Accipitridae > Astur > Astur gentilis. The sequence continues at coordinate 9,949,467 of NC_064909.1, read as the reverse complement.
TCATTTGGGCAAGAGAAAGCTTTTATAGTCTACCCAAACCAATCAACATCATTCATTGTTTGAAAGAACTTACTCGCGTTTTAAGTTTTTGACTCAGTCAGCCACATAGCTCATGTATGACCGGTAAACCAAAAGCACTACAGGTGCATCCATTTACACCTAGGAAATATAAATCATTCCCTAAAAAATACAATGCACTTGAAATGGAAATAACCAGCTAGACGCAACTCAATAACATCAGTTAATACTATGAGCATAGGAGAAAAGTTAATCACAAAGGGTGCCAGCAGACAGTCACCCATCAACCAAACCTCAGCACCACTTGACTAGGAGTGCAAACTACCATGCAGCAGCATCACTAAAAGCAGCCTCTTCTCTGCTCCTTGAGCTTAGCTGTTCAAGCAGTAATGCAGTAAATCGGATCAGGAAACCAATCTGTCCAGTAAAAACAACACAAACCGTCCCCCTCAACAACAACAACAAAAATCACACCATCCACTTAATTTTGCTAGGTTATTTTTCCAGTTGAATCTGTTCCCCAGCCCAGTTCCCAACATGGCCACAAGAACATTCATGCCAGCAAAATTGTGGCGGTGATACCAGGCAGAAACAGGTGAACCCATGGAGGCAAATGGTACCTTTCAAGGCATAAATAGCACAGCTGCTGGCTGTATAACCATGGTCTAAATAAAAACTCCAGCTCTCACCAGGATGCTCTGAACTGACTTCAATTAGAGTTCAGAGTTCTCCAGAAACGAGGCTTTGCTTCCCTCCTACCTTCAAAACCTAATTCATGAGGCCCTTTCAGAGTGCTCTGAACAAAGCATACAGACTCTTTCAGCCCTCAGAGGAAGCCCAGACCCTGTTCCCCTGCCCACTTTGAAGCTTTTCTGAACACAGATCCAAACTCCATGCGTTAAGGCCTGCTCCTGCTACATAGCAGAGTGCAGGATTTCAAAACTACAGCGGGGAGCAGGGGGATACAATTTTTGGAGCTCTGTGTGACATGGTCTCCTCTCCGATACAACCCCACTGAGCCTCTCATCCTGCCCAAGCAGCCAACAGGCAGAAGAGAAATGTGCCATCCCCCTGCAGAGCAGGCTGGCCCCAGCCTCCTTTCCCAGAGCAGCTGCTGCGGCTCCAACCCCTGCTGCCACCTTGATCCCAACCACTACTCCCCAGCAGGCTAACCGGGCCAGCTATTTTTGGATGCTCTTCCAGCTGCTACCCATATCCTTTCTTAAGCCTTACCAGGACTTTACATTCATTCCTCATCCCCGCTGCTTCCCCCTACACACACATGCACACACACAAAAAGGGAGAGTTTACAAAAAAGGAAAACCAAAAAAAGAGCAGCATCTGGACCAGCAACCATCTCCCCCAACATGGTCTGTCAGCTATGGAAATGGTCAGGTATTAGGCATGGGGCAGCAATAGGGAGGCTGGATAGATGTGTACATCTCTGATGAAGCCCTAAAGCAAGGTGGGACATCCAGAAGGGGACAATTCCTTTGGTCAGCTCCTGTGTCACAGGCAAGCCTGCCCACCTCAGGGTCAGGACAGCTGCTTGTTCCCCTATCCCAATGATAAACACTCTCTGCAAGCTGAGCACGTACACAGTACTCGGGGAGCCCGCAGGGGCTGCCAGGGCAGAGGGAGAAAGGGTTTGCCACAACACCGGCTCTCCCTTAGTTGATTTATGACAAGATGTCATATTATTTCTCCAGGCATCATCATCTGATCATAATATCCTCATAAACAAACTTCAAAATAAGCATTTCTACTCCCACCAACATCACTTCAGTTGAATTCTTCAGTATCATTTGAAGTTAATTACATCTCTCAAAGGATTGCTGTGACAAGCTCAGTGCTGCAGGTGCTATCACAGATCCTTAGAGGTGTCCTTTCACCCCCAAATGATCCCAAGCCCTTGAAACCAGCTAGTGCTTCGGTAAAGCCCCTGTTAATTCATGCCAGGCACAAGTCAGACTTCTCTTTGGAGACTGCACGCTGGAGAAGGATACTGCAGCATCTTCATGTAGGTCTGTATTGCCTGGAGCCATTCTGGGATCGACATGGAGAGCTTGTAGTTTGGCACTGGTGGCACTGAGGGCTGGACACAAAAAAAAAAGATAAATAGGTTAGACAGTTACCGCTCCCTGCAGAGCGGATAAGTGATTTACTTGGGCAGCGGCATGTGCTTAGTGCAACGCAACGCGGCAGCACAGATGGCTGAAACCCCACGTGAACTCAAGCATCAGCAAAGTCAGCCCGCTGACAATGAGGGCTGCCATGCACCAGAGCCAGCCTCATCCCTGCCGGCATAACGAGGCCAGGGTAGGCCCCCATCACAGCAGGCTGCTTGCCACAGCCACTGCTATCCCTCAAACACCACCCTACAAGGGCCGGCAGTCCAGCGCAGAAGGCCAATGCCTCCCTTTTTTCCCCTCTAGCAGAGGGCAGTTTGGATGAGCAGAGTCCCAGAGCTGGTTCTGCTGTCCTCCCTCCCCCAGAAAGCCATTTCAAGTCTAATTTTTGATTTCCTCTACCACAAGAGAAAGATAAAAGGAGACAAGGATTCTGGGCTGCATAATTTCCCATCTGCCACTTGTCAGCAGCACACTTGCTGGGCAGGAAGCACAGGGTACCTAGAAGACCACCTGAGACCCAGATATTTAATGATATTAAGACACTTAAAAATATAGACTGGCAACATAATGGGATTTTTCCAAAATCCCATAAGACATCTGCTTGTGCCTAAGCACTTTTAAGAAACCGGGCCCTCAATCCATATTTAATCCCCTCAGCTACATGGCTCCTGAGCCTGTAACCATGCAGGAAAGGGGCATGGCCTTGTCCCACGTTCCCTTATTTTAGGTGCAAGACTGCAAAATATAGGGTCAGCAGGTGTTAAAGTGGGCAGCGTGGCTAAAAATAAGCTAGTACAATTCTCACCAATGTAGTGGAGGAAACAGTTTATTTAAATATTAATGCAGACCCCAATACAGGAACCAGCAACGTGGGCACCTGTGACGCAAAGGAAAGCGTGTGGCATCTGCGGGCCCATGACGTCATTACAATAGTTTGAAGATCACTTTTCAAGTCAGCAATTGCAAATAAAAAAAAGCAAGTTCAGGCCATATGGGGCCATCTCCACCACACAGACTTTCTTCTCTGCTCCTCACCTCCAGTAAGATGGAGGGATTGCGTGTTTGCTTTCAGAGAGCAAGAGCCAATAATCCCAAGATGACCAAAACTCAGCATTTTCTACATGTACCTAATTACTACAGTCAAATTGTAAATACACCTCAGAGAAGGGGAAAAAAAAAAAAAAAAAAAAAAAAATAGAGACTCATACATTACTAGCACACAGAAATGTGTTTTAAGTGGCATGGCAAGCAAACATATGTCCAGGCCTCCAGCTTGCTGCTGCCATCCCCAGCGCCACATGGGAGACAACCAGCACACGTACATGGGTTTTCTCTCCTCACAAGTGGGAGTTACAAGACAGACTCATTAGTGCTTCTTAATCACAATTTCCACACCTAAGCTCTTCATTAGAGGCAATTTTTCTGTTTCACAAGCTCCTTCCACCCCTGGCCCCTTTGGCATGGACAAATTATTCACCTGTCCCTCCCGGCACTAAGGCAGGCCTGGACTCAACACGCCAGACAGGGCTTGAGTTTCAGGAGCAGCAAGTGGCTGAAAGAGGGAATCAAGGCAGGCCCATCAAATCCTTCCAGGGGTGGTCATTTCCGCTCTGATATAAACACTCCCTTTCTTCATAGGTAAAGAAACTCTAGGTGCACGCATTGCGCTTACATGACGCAACATGCCAAGGCAATGGGAGTCCCAGCCAGTGAGAGGCCTGGCTGCTGCAGAGTGGCTGGGGGGGGGATAGCACCCCTTTCCCAGCCCTCCATAAAATGGAGGCCCCTGCCCTTGCCCAGCTGCAGGACAGGACAGCATCCCATAGGGACCTCACCATTGCAGAGGGATGCAGCCCTTGCTGTAACGCACAGCGGCCACCCTCACCCGTGCTTCCCCATCTCCAAGGTGGAGGATAATCATGTCAGCCACCGGGGTCACTTGGGTAAAGAGAACCAGGGTTTTGCCACCAGCTGACACATATCCCATCACCTGTCTGTTAAAGTTACCTCAGCAGACCTGCTAAGCCAGGAGGCCCAAGGCCCTTCAGATCTCAGGCAACGTGGAAGAAGCGTCCATCGGTCTGCCCCCATGCAGGATGGCACACTGCTCTCCTCTTTCCAGTGCCGGGTAGGCAGTACACAGCGCCATGCCAGCAGCCAGCGGACAGCCACCCGCCACTCCCACTGCCTCCAGACAAAACCCATTTTTTTCATCCCCTGGATTTCTGCCCTGGCTGCAGGAGCACCGATCGTGGGTGCTCAGCCAGCACAGAGCAGAAGCCAGGGCTGCAGGATACCACAGCAAAGGAAAGTGCCACGTTGTTGCGGTTGAGGCTGCAGCCCTCCAGCTACGGGTGCACATCCCAGCTCAGCAGCCAGGAGCCGACAAGGGTTTGTAGCGGGAGGCCAGAGCCGCCAAGAGGAAATGCAGACACAGCACTACACACCATGAATTTGTAAAGCCAGTTAAATTCAGAGACCAGGCAGTTGAAAGGCCTTGACCCTGTATTAGTATTTCCAAGCAATGGCAGCTCCAGAGACAGCAGAGCTGCTGCAGCACAAGATCTTGTGGGAGAGCTGGAGACCGTCATCCTGTGGCTGGAAACACTGTAGTCTCAGTTCACCACAGACATCCTGTATGAAACTCATCTTGCCCGACTCCGCTGTGTCTCATTTAATGACCAGAAAGTCATTTTCTGCTAGCTTGCCCTGCAAGTATGCTGTTACTAGCACAGATGAAGTTGGCAGTCTAGAGCCCTCAAAGCTAGTGAGAGGTTCGATTCATTAAGATCTACAAGTATCTCCAGGATCACAGGCCACATAAAGGACTGCACAGCCTTTCCAAACCTGGAGCCTGCACCCTTCCCAGAGCTCAAGCCAAAAGTCAGGCATGCGGGGTGCAACCAAGGGACCCCTCAGGTTCCAAAACTGCCCCCCTTGCAGACAAGCTGGTTTTTTTGTGAGGACTCTTCCTCCCCAGGAGAGACGCAGCCCTGTGGTTTCCATTTGTTCCAGTAAGGACAACCTTGCCAATACAGTAAGAAGCTACTTACCGCCCTGCATGTATGATCGCTGACACTAATACCAAGATGATTAGAGCCATCAAGTGGAGCTTCTTGGGGAGGGGATGAAAACTCTCTCCCATCACCAGGGATTAAGAACAGATCAGATGTAAAAAATGGAGCAGCTGCACACACCAGTCGCTCAGCCTCCACCAACTACCAATGCAACCAGATTACAAGCCATCTTCTCACAGGCATGAGTTTCTCTCATCACTCCCCATCAGCACTACCTGGTCTTTTGCAGGGTGCCACATACCCAGCAGCACAAGCCAATTAAAAAAGCCGTACCATCATTTAAGGAACAACTCTCCCTCACATTCCTACTCAAACCCAGAAATCACCATCACAACCGTAGCAACCCACTATCACTTTGCAGCAAACCAATCTGCTCCTAACCTTCACTTGCTCACCTGAGATGTGTTAGCCTTAATAAGGACCAGGTGGTCCTCAAACAACCCGCTGACCCAGAGGTCCCAGCAAGAATTAGTTAGTCACAGGGAACACCAGGCCCTTCTACCCTTGAAGAAGTTAACCACTACAACAGGGAGTTTGCTGCCAGACAGTGCAGGAGGAACGCAGGACAACTCTTACAGCACCCTCCACTGATCAGCCACTAGTAACTAACATCAGATGATTTAGCCAAGCAGATTTCAAAATATTTTTCCTCTTACCCAGCTTCAGCACATGCCACACCAAGTCAACCTCGTGCTTCAGCACTGAGGAAGAAGCCACAGGCAACACTCTCTGGGGCACTCCAGCAGGCAGCATGTCGGCACATTGGAGCCACTGGCACGTCTCTCACCTGATGCTTTATCAGTCGCTATGGGTATCACCAGTAAGAGTTACGTGCTTTGGAGCTGGGAAGTAAGGGAAGGAAATCAAGTCCAGCGTGTGTTTTGCCATCTCTTAACACCAAACAGATCTGCAGGCCATTTAGACTAGTGTAAGCTGGTCATGCTGCTGAAACAAGAAGTTCTGCCTTGCCCCTGCCCCTTCATTTCTACCTCAAGCATTTCTGCAACTATGAGAGGAACCACACCAAGGAACCACAAGCAAACCCAGCATAACCAGATTATTCTTCAGCTGAATCTGCTCCCCCATCCAAACAAAGGCTGGTGCCGGCACAAGGGAAGCAAAGGAATGGAGAGAAAGAGATGGCTCCTTTTGCACTCACGCTGAACTAAACGTTACAGAAGAGAGATGAAAGGCCTTTTCAGCCTGCATCTCATTTGACAAGCACCTTCGCAAGATGCCCTACTCGCTATACTTTCAACCGCTCCGTGCACAGAATTTTTTCTTTCTACCCCATGTAAAGAACAAGCATATGTATCACTGACAACCAGGACGGTGACAACGCCAGCCCAAGCATCTCTCACCCCAGCATGCAGAGGGGTGTGAATCAACACCGGCTTCAGTGGTCAGCTCAGACTAATGCTGCTTGGTGGGAGGAGTGAATCAAGCTCAAAGTCTGCCAAAGCTGACAGCATTCAAGACTGTGATCAGTAATGCAGCGCAGTGGTGAGAAGCCTTGGAACATCAGCAGACAACAACATTTTATTTGCTGGCTGGAGGAAAAAGACTTGGGTCAGGCAGAGCTGTTTGGAGCTTGTGCCGAGGAATGTACAAGACAAAAGCGTCTGGAATCTTTCCATGTACTGGAAATGAAACGTCTGAGTTTTAAATCCCTTATTACATTTCAGGAGCAAGGCTGTGCTTTAAGAAATGCCTGCGTTCCAGAGAGCTGGGCAAAATGTGCTTTAAATCGCACAAAGCGCTTCATTCAGTCTCCGAAGATGTCTTTTTTCCTTGTTTCCCGCTTCCCCCTCCCCAAGATCAGAAAATAATTTTCTTCCTCCTTGTTTCCCAAGGCACCAACTCCAGCTCCTAAGCATCCCGCGGCACCATACCCGTTTTGTCTCTTTTCGAACAGCGGACGCTCCCGCCTTCCCCTTGCCGCCCCTCGCAGCGGGCAGGGGCCGAGAGCACCCTCGGGGCCGAGGTGCCCGGCCCTTGTGCGTCCCCTCCACGCCCACAAAACCGGGCAGCCGCGGGATGTCTGCCCCGGGGCTTTGTGGCAGCCCCTCTTTTTTGAAGCGGGGAGAGGGGGGCGGCTTCGCCTTACCCGAGCCAGGCGGGCGGCGCTCCGGATGGCCGCCGCCACGGCGCCGCCGTCGGGGTGCACCCGCTCCACGTGCCCCCACATCCGCTCCCAGGTCTGCCCGTCCATGGGGAAGCCGCTCTTGTTCACCAGGAAGAGCGACCCGCCGTCCCGCTGCTCCTCCTCCTCCGAGCCGCCGCCGCTCCCGCTCCCGCCGCCGCCGCCGCCGCCCGCCGCCCGCGGCTGGGCGCTCCGCGACCGGCCCCCCGCCTTGCCGACCGCCGCGCGGCGGGTGCTCCCGGAGCCGCCGCCGCCCGCCGCCGCGCCCGTCATGGCCCCGCGGCCATGCCCGAGCCCGGGCGCGCCGCGGGGACCGCTGTCGGGAGGTGCCCCGAGGCCTGGCCGCCGCCGCCGCCCGGGCCCCCTCTCTCTCTGTATGCGTACTGTATAGATGTATGTGTGTGTATTACGCGCGTGCGGAGGAGGCTGTGCGCGGGGACGGCCCCCTCCCTAGCGGCGAGCGCCCGCTCGCCCCGGCCCGGCCCCAGCCGCGCTGGGGGCGCGCCCCGCGCCGCGCTCCATGCCGCCGCGTTACCACGCTACCGGCCGCCCGCCCGCCCTCGGCGCGCTCCTATTGGCGGCCGCAACAAAGAGGGGCGGGGCTCGGGGGGCGGGACGAGCCGTGACCGGCGGAGACGCTGACGGGAGGCGCCCCCTGCCGGGCGGCCCGGATCCCCGGAGCCAGGCGGCGCAGGCTGAGCCCCGTCGCCCGCAGCCGCCCGGCGTGGGGCTGCGGGTCCCGGCCCGCCGTGCCGTGCCGTGCCGTGCCGTGCCAGCCCCCTCGGCGTGAGGGGCGCCTGAAGATCAAACTCTTCGTCGAAAAGAGCTGGGCTGTTCCGTTCTTTCTGACGGAGCTGGAAAATTCATCGTTAACCCTTGAGCGTTAGGGTGATGGCAGCGAGATCCCAGCTCGAAGGCGAGGGCTGCTGAGAAAGGCTACAGGGCTCTTCTGTCCGGTGGGCAAGGAGCGCCCCAGACCTGGGGGAGTCCCACCCCAGGGATGAGTGGCTGCCGTTGCATCGCAGCCCGCAGCCTCCCTTTCCCACGGACAGCCGACAGGGTGGTGCTCGTCCTCCGGGGGAATAGTTCCTGCGCTGGTAGCAGGAGCACCGGGTGCCCGACCCCTAAGTAGGAGGTAGGGCAGTCACAGTGCTGCCTTTCTCTGAGTGTTTTGCTGCCACGCAGATTGCCAGAGGGCTGAGTGAGTGGGAGCACAGCCCCATTACTCAGGGGTACGCACAACAGCGATGTCCTGCCTCGGTCCCCTGCAGCAGTCAGGGGTACCCGCCTCACGCGTCTGCACGCACCGCTAACACCACGGAAACAACGGCATCTGTCCGCCTCTGCCTGCGCCCGGTGTAAAGGAGCTGCGGATGAGAGCAACGGGGAACTTACTTCTTCCCCAGGGCTTTGCCCAGCCGCATGGGTGGCCTTGCAGCACCTCCCAGGGACGACTCCCTGGCTGCTGCTGCCATCTCCACTCGGCTTAGTTCCCTGACGCTTATTTCCATGCTTGGAGGGGGTTTTTTCAGCTCTTTATATCAATCAATCACAACAGTGTCAACCTAATACAACTCCCAGAGCCAGAGGTGACTCCCCATCAGAAATTAATAGTCTGAAAAACGTTGTTCCCATCCCCTCCCCATGCACTCAGATACCGCTGCCATGCTGATCTCCCCTGCTCCCAGCCAGGCTGGGTGCGTACCTGTGCGTCTCATCAGCAGCTGCAAGTAGTGGTTTTCATCTCTTACCACAAATAAATCTCTCCAGTGCCCTAATCAGCTTCCCAAAGGCTCTCAGGAGCCACGGGTGTATGTTGAGTTGCTAATCGCTCTCTGCAGGAGTTGACATGTCTGTGAGTCCTGCCAGTAATCTTCCCTGCCGCATCCTGGCTGTGTGGTATGCCTGATTCTCATCAGGAGGTTTAACGTAGGGGAGGCCGGAGAAAGGCTGTTCCATCAGCTAAAGCAAACCAAGGGCTTCAGCTTACACAGCTTGCCCAGTGTCAGCTTTCAGCCCAGGAGACTTTGGTCTAGGGACCCCCCCGAGCTGAACATGGAGGCTCAGTGTGTAAATGGCAATGCAGTCTGGGGCAGAGGAGGAAAGGTCAGACTGGGTTTAGAGCTGCTGTGAAGTTTCCACCCTCTCCGCTATCTCCTGCATTTCCCTAATGATGAGGTGAACACCACCTGGAGGGCAAATGTCCCCCCACGCGGGCCAGAGGCAATCCACACACACACCCAAACACCCCCGCTGGGTTTTGGAGCAGGGTCCCCAGGGGGGAAGTGCAGTCCTTCTCTCCTTCTGGAGTGCAGACGAGGCTGCGCATCAGCAAGATGTGAAAGCACCGAGATGAGCTCCAGATGGGAGATGATGAAGCACAGAGACCCAGAGAGTCTGCAGATGGCTGCAGCCACGGAGGAGAGGGCTCTCGAGGAGCAGAGGGAGGCTCAGGCAAGGCAGCGCGAGGAAAGGGAGGCTGAGAAACTCTGAAAGGTCGCTGGAGCAGAGCCAGGGGAAATGTTGAAAACCATTCAGACCTGGATCTTAGGACTAATGGGACTATGCAGGTGGTGGGAGCCATCTGTGAGCAGCCCAGGGGCACGCTGTGTGTGACAGAGCCTGAAGCGCTGGGATTGCACAGCAGAAAGTCATCATCAAGGATGCTGTTACACAAACTGGCAGTCATGTATGCCCCAGGGCCTTGTTCTCTGTTGGAACAGGCAACCACGGTGAGGCTGACACAGCCTCGCTCAGTGCTGCTCCACTGCCCAGAGCAGCCAGGAACCCTCAGATCGTGCTTTCCTACACCCACCTACTTATTAGGCACCCTGAAAGGGTGAAGAACAGAATGATGCTACATACTTTGCAGTTCAAAGCCTTCTGCATCCACCATGCCAGAGCGTGCTCTGTGCCAGAGGAAAGGGCTCTCCCTGGCCAGACAGGTAAGAGGCACGGCAAGGCTGGGACACCACAGCCCTGTCCATAGCAGCCTTTGCAGCACCCAGACCCCTCCCAAGCAGGACCAAAAAAAAAAATAAAATAAATCTTACCAGCTCCTCCTTGATGCTCAGGCTGAAGAGGGACAAGTTGAATTCCCAGAGGCCAGCCACTGCGTCCAAGGCCAGCTGTGGGCTGGACAGACAGGGCAGAAGTTAGCTGACATCCTGAAGCTAACAGCAACTTTGAAAACAGCCTAAGGAGATAAAAGCAGAGTCCCCAAGTCCCTACAGCTATGGGAAAGCCTTAATTACCCTCTTCCCAGCTACAAAATTAAGAGTAAAAATAGAAGAATGCTGCCTTGCTTTAGCCCAAGCCCTCCCCATTATTAGTTACGAACAGACATTCAAGACGAGTAAGAGCAGTGTGGGATACGCAGCATGCCCCCTTGCATCCCCCCAGCATCTGATGGCTTTCACCTTGTGGGACTACCTAATTTTGATATTGTAACTCTCAGCAAAGCCACCTTGTTCCCTGCTCTGTTCGCAGCCTTTCCCCTCACACCCAGGCTGCTGCCCAACCTCTGCTCCAGAGTGCCAGAGCCTTTTGATTTTGAAATCCAGTCACTTTGCATGGAGGTACCTTCCTAAAGCTAGCTCTAATAAACACCTCGAACCTACAGTCTTGTTCCCAATGTGGCGCTTGTTGCTACCACAGCTGCTTTCTGTGTCAAAGAAACTAATGTGATCACAAAATCACGTAAAAGGGTTTTAACCTTCATTATTCTCAATTGCAGGCTAGTTTAAATGCAGCATTCAAAAGGCCCTGCAGAGCAATTACACAACCAACTGCGGGAAAATTAATAGCTCTTAATTGTACCATGGCAGCAAGGTGTTATCAGTATCAACACTTTTTCCAAGAACATTTCTTCTCCAAAAGTGTCACATCTGCACCACCACCCCCCAAGGAGTCCTACTAGCCCCTTCTCCAGCAAGCATCTTCTTGCACACAGCGATGAATTCAGTCCTGCTGTGTAGCAAACCCTCACTGCCAGAACCCTCCACACGCACAGAAGCAGTTAATTTATGTATTTAGTTAGGAAATCACTTCCTCTATTACACATTGTTTCCAAGCAGCCCTTCTTGCTGGCTCAGTGCAGGCACTAGGAAGGAGCAGGAGAAGGCTTCCCTGGCCAGCAGCTCCAGCCCAACCCAGCCCCAGGGCAGGGAGCTGCAGCCAGGCTGGGGAAGGACCTGCTGGCTTTGCTGGGGAATGGACCACTAGTGTGATGAGTGTCTGTGAGGTCCCACGCACAGCCCACACTCCCGCTCTGCTGCTTTGAAATTCAGTGGTTTTCTGCTCTGCAGGTCCTCTGCCAGCACGACTCCAGCCTTTTGTAAGATCTTAGTAAGGCCTCGCCCCAACTCAGCTCTCAACAGATCCATGTTAAAATATGCCTCACCACGAATGGGAATGCCGCTCTGTGCTGCCAGGGCACACAAGTGAAGCACCGAACCCAGAGGTGGAGCAAGATGGCAGCAGCACTACAGCAAAAGATGGACTGGTTGGCAGATTGCCCCTGCCCTGCCCAGGCATCCCTGCCTCTGCAGCCTGGCCACCCAACCCCTCCAGCACAGGCCGTGTGGTGGTTGCCCTGGCCCCAGCCCACACCACTGCTCTTCTCAGTGCCCCAGCCATGCCAGAAAGCTGCTCCTGGTGCATTTGCTTTGGTGCGTCTACAGGCAGGCTGTTCCAGCTCCCCTAGGAACAGCTGAGGTTTGCTTTTATGCAAGAAAGGGTGCTCAAATCTGTTGCCATCCAAGGGGAGCTGGGAAGCAACAGCCAAGGAACAGCACCTGAACAAAAGCCTGACAGTTTATCTTTTCCTCTTTCCTTCCATCAGATAGATGCAAATCAGCGGCAGCATGATAGATCTGGACCTGTGCGGTTATCCAGGTTAGCAAAAGTGGACGCTAAGTGATCCACACTCACTGAAGGTCCCAGTACCAGCACTGAGCATGAGATGCAAGTCGGTAACTGGAGGAGCATGAAATATGCCCAGTACCTCCGGCGGGCAGTGGTCAGTGCAAAAGCCTGAAGCCTGGGTACCTTACAAGCATGCCTAGCTTGGGCACACTGTTCTGCTAAAGCTGGGCCAAGTGATCTTAATGGCCTTTTCTGAATTTAGGAAGCAGTGTATGTCCAGAAAAGCAGCAGCCGTCTGAAATGGTTAATTCTACAAAGGTGCTTCAGCTTTGCAGAAGGGAAGCAGGAAAACACAGGTCAACAAAGTTTGCCTGCTAAGTGAATTGCATTATTGCTATGCAAACATTAGCCTGGTTCCTGAAAAGACCATAGTGACCTCATTTGATCTTTGAAAAGGAAAATAAAATTTGCTTGTTTGGGGCTTTTTCCTAAACTGGAAGTTATGGTGGAGTGGAATTTGTTTAGTAATGAAATGCGAGGTTAAACTGTGATAAGGATGTAACCATGGTGATACGGGAATGGCTCTTGATGCAAGTTTGCAGAAGTGATTTGCGTAACCACTGAGAACAACAATTTTATGTATTCATCAATGTGATCATTGGGAAAATAAATACGTAAAGCAGACTTTAAAAAAAAAAAAAAAGCAAGCTATAAAAGGAATGCTTGAGGGTGTGCTTCCTTGGAGCTTTCCCCAAGGTAGCCCTTTCTGGAAACCCTTAACACACTATTTATTTTGCAAAGGTCTAGCAAAAAAAAAAAAAAACACCAATAAACCAGCCATCAGCTGCTTTGGCTTTAGCAATGAAGAACATTAGCAGTATCTTTTGATTTCTGCCTGAGCAAGTCCAGGACCTCCTGCAGCAATTCTACTGCAGCAAATCATTACAGTGTTTGGTTTAGATGGGTTTGTTTAACTGGGCTCCAGTTGATCTCAGCCTAATCCAACAGGCAATATTTCCAGCATTAAAAAAAAATAAATTAAAAAAAAAAAAAAATCAAAGTGGCAGGAAAAGCCTATAAATCAGGCCTCCCCAAAACTGGTTTGGAAGTTTTCTCTTTCGACGCCCATTGCAGGTCAGCATGTCCTGCTTGGCCTGAGCCTTTGCTGACAGTGAAATACCCCTTCCTCTTCCATGTTTATTATAGTCACCTCACTCCAATCTACAACTGATATCATCAGATACAGATGAAACTGCTATTTCTCAGTAGTACAATATCAGCATCCCTATTAGCCTGCCTTACCCTTTCTGTCTTGTTCCAAAGTTTCAGTCTCAAACATTGCTGTAGCTTGGGAAAATAATTACGTCAATACAGTTTGCTGCGAAGATCTTACTTGCCAGTATATCACATTATTTGGTCTCCACAGCAAGCTCTGCTCATAAAAACAAAGAAACAGTAATGTAACCTCCCATAAATCTCAGCAATCCAACTTTTGGGGACTAATTACTACTTCTTTAACCTTTAGTCAGAGGGTAAACTACCCAGCATAATCACTTTTTTGCAGGGGAGCTGCCTAGTAAGAGTACAGGTAGTAAAGAAAGGCAGTGGCTAAAAAAAAATCTGCTACTAGAAACAAGATCTCTTTCAGCAGGCGTCAGCACCTGCAGCCCTTGTCACAGGGGAGCCACCAGTGGCGGTACCAAAGGTGAGAGTCAGGACTTACCTCCACTGCCAAGTGAGAGCCTGAGTCATCCCCGCCTGCACAGAGGGAGCAGTGTACTGCAATAAAACCCCTGCCTGCTTAAGATTAGAAGCGTGATTGTTGGTGCCATTTAGAAATTGATTAAGCAACATGGTTCTGTTATGGGATACCCTGTGTCCTCTAGGTCCTGTTATGGGATACCCTGTGTCCTCTAGGGATAGTATGATGCTGATCAGGAAATGCTCTGAAGAGATGTTGTCCTTAAGTATTAAAGGACCTCAGATGCATTGTCTTTCCGGGCTGTACTTGAAATGGGACTGAAAAAGTGATTAAGTTTAGCAATAGAACATGTCACAAGCCCAGAAGCCGCAAGCCCATGAATTTAAGGTGCATGAATTTCTGCAAAGAGAAAAATGCGTGATACGCTGTTCTCAGTGCCATGGTACAACAAGATATCATCACAACACTGACAATTTCATCAAACAGTTTTTGATCTGAGGCATCACTTCAAGCATCCCTAGAAGGCAGTGCTCCACACATTAACATTCCCCCTCTCTAGAGAACTGTCGTGGTTTAACCCCAGCCAGCAACTAAGCACCACACGGCTGCTCACTCCCTCCCTCTCTGCCACCCAGTGGGATGGGGGAGAGAATCAGGGAAAAAAGTAAAACTTGTGGGATGAGATAAAAACAGTTTAATAGAACAGGAAGGAATAAACTAATAATGATAACAATAATAAAATGGCAATAATAATAAAAGGATAGGAATATACAAAACAAGTGATGCACAATGCAATTGCTCACCACTCGCCAACCCATGCCCAGTTAGTTCCTGAGCAGCAATGCCCCCCAGGCAGGCCAACTCCCCCCAGTTCATATACTGGGCATGACATCACATGGTATGGAATACCCTGTTGGCCACTTTGGGTCAGCTGTCCTGGCTGTGTCCCCTCCCAACTTGTTGTGCCCCTCCAGCCTTCTTGCTGGCTGGGCAGGAGAAGCTGAAAAATCCTTGACTTAGTCTAAACACTACTTAGCAACAACTGAAAACTCAGTGTGTTATCAACATTCTTCTCATACTGAACCCAAAACATAGCACTACACCAGCTACTAGGAAGAAAATTAACTCTGTCCCAGCCAAAACCACGACAAGAACAATGTCCGAACAGTAGTCAAAACACTGCAGAAGCACCTGAAGGTGACAGTAAAGTTCAAATATTGTGGCAATTTAAAAAAATTAAAGCTCTTAAAAGAACTACAATTATCTGGAGCAAAATTATTTTTTCAGCCATCTTCATTATTTGCCATTACATGAACAATATTGATTTTCAGAGGTAACTAGCAAACTCAAGAAGTCTGCAGAGCATTTTTGGACCTTGGAATCAAAACCAAGAATGTTGTAAGAGTGATCACACAAGCTGCAGACTTCAAGGAGGCTCTATAAAGGTCTACATCCTCTTCATGCACACGGACATTTCAACCCTCATGA
Source organism: Astur gentilis (assembly GCF_929443795.1). Taxonomy (NCBI): domain Eukaryota; kingdom Metazoa; phylum Chordata; class Aves; order Accipitriformes; family Accipitridae; genus Astur; species Astur gentilis. The sequence continues at coordinate 9,934,041 of NC_064909.1, read as the reverse complement.
GATTCTCACAGCTCAAGCCCGAGCAGATGGAGTAGGTCAGAGGAAAATCACACCAAGCACAGGGGTCTTTGCTCCCCAAAAGCCAATAGACCTCTGTATCTCCCCTAGCAACACTCTGGTTTGGGTAACTTCATCAAGCTTCTGAGTTTCCGACGGCTCCGCTACCCTTTTGAAGCTTCTGTGGAGCAGTGACAAGATGAGAAAGCATGGGATTTTTAGGCTTTAGGCATTAGCTTGTGAGTGAGTTTTAGGCTTTTAGCATTAGGTCCCTAAGTGAATTTCACTTGTTCTCTGGGAGCACAAAATACACAAATTCAGGTCCCATGGAGCCAGTTAATCATTCAAGGGTGAGTCATTCTCACCCTAGCGGGACCATGCCTCTTCATTCAGCACAGGATGTAGGTTTTGGCTAACGCCTGTAGGGATGCTCAGAATTAGCTGATGAATTATTCTGAAGAAATCAAGTTACCTTCCAGGAACTAATGGAGAAAACAGTACGTACAGGCTTAGAAGCTGCACTGTTACATTTTAATTGCTTTTTCCCTTGATGCGACAGTCTGACAAATTATAGCCAATGTCTCAAACATTCATTAAAGAACTTTGGTGGAGAAGACTGCCTCTGTAAAAATGCTGGAGTTTTATGAACAGGACAATGTGGCTGGAGGAGAGGGCCCCATAGAGGGTGGGACCGCACTTCTCCAAAGCTTCAATTCCGTACCTTAAGTGACCAGGAGAAGGAGCACAGCGTATGCACCTGGAGGAGGGGGCCCCGCGGAGGATGGGACTGTGCTTCTATCTTAAGCGGTCATGCCAGCAGGGAAAGAGAGGCAACTCCCCAATGGACCCCCCCACCAAGCTCACCAACTGATTCCAGAGAACCCCAGGAACATGAACTGCACATGTGGAGACCACTGACTAACACTATAAAAGAAGGGAGAACGAGTTCTCAGCGTGCACCCTCTGGAACTGGATCTCTGCGCTGGCTGGACCAACGCTGGACCCAGGATTGGTGAAACCCTTCTCTTCTCTCTTTCTTCCTTTCTCTCATTCTCTCTCTCCCTCTTTTCCTTCTCTTTTCCAGAGTCCCTACACCTCATCCTTTTAAACATAAACCGTTGACCAAGTCTGAGACTGGGAGTGGATCTAGCCGCCCCTGGGCTCCTCTTTGAGAAGGAGTCCAGAAAGCAAGGGGGTCTGCTCTGAACCTCGGGACTCAACGGGAGGGCTCTCCTTCTGACAAAGTTTCATGTTCCTTTTTCCACTTCTTTTTCTACACCTCCCTTCTCTTTTCAAACAGAAGCTTAATGACATGATGCAAGGTTCATATTGATAAGTTCACTTATACTTAGGCAAGGTTAGCTAGGTTGAATAAATGTTGATTGTTGTTTGAAATCCTCTGGTGTCGTTTCACCTTAATTCTGACCAAGGAAATCCACGAACCTGAGTCCCTCCAATTTTGGGATGTGACACTTCGCAGCAGCTGGACAAATTAATTTCCAATAGAATAAGTAACTTTGCACTCACTTGCAGTCCCTCTTCTACCTTATCCAAACTAGCGATCAGCATCTGAGAAACCTTAGGACTGCCCCATTCTGGAAAAAGAAGTTGGGAAGTTTCTGGTTCAGCCCAGCACAGGCTGGGAAAACTTCCGAAGCCTTGAATACTTCACTGGGATTTTTCCCAGCAATTTTCACACAGTGCTTTAAGAACCAGGGCTAGCCCCTGACATCCCTAAGTCATGCTGCTCACCAAAAAGCTGGGTTTAGTACACGCTACATAACTTTAGAAAGCAGAGCAGATACATGATTATGAAACTAAAGTTCAATTTTACAAGTCAGTTGAAGAAAAAAGCTTTCAAGAGAATTTCCTAGGGTAAAAGTCAATTTCTCCATTAAGGAACAACTAGATAGAAAAGTAAACTATCATCCAGAGATCCCATTCTCTCTCAGCAGGTTTGCTGTTCTTACTTAGGCAAAGCATTTCTTTCCAGCTGCTACATACAACAATGCCAATGCTATTTTACTCAACTGACCAAGCCTCATCTGAGACTTTTTCACACGGCTGTTAAAAGATACTTTTTCAGGATGCACACACAAGTACAGATAGAATACAAAGTGAGTCACAAAGTAAGAAATTGCTATTACAGTGATAAAACAGACATCAAACCCCAAAGTCACCTGGGCACGGAAAAAGGCGGCTTCTAATTACACCTTCCTATTTTCCAAAATCAGCTCACTATGATGTACATTCACTGCCTCTTCTACAAAGCTGAAGAACTCCAACCTGTGGAGCTACAGCGACAGCACTTCTGGGCTTACATGAGGCATCTTTAACTAGATGTTTTCCATCTGCAAGGGTTTTATAGCTTTCGTAGGTTCTTGTCTGTTTCTAGAACTTGTGACGCAAGGCCACAATTCTGAGGATGCCCCTTAGTTGTTATTTACAACTTTTTTTAATGGCCTAAGCATTGTTACAGGTAGAAGCAGTTTAATGAGAAAAGACTGGAAATCAGCATCCTAGAGGCTGATTTTTGACCACACATGATAATAAGCAGGTATTAGCCAATCTCACAAATTAGTAACCATGTCTAACCACTGCCAGTACTTAGCCCTTTTTTTTTTTTTCTTTTTTTTTTTTTACTGCAAACATACGTGCTGAAGTCCTTTCTACAAAGTTTAGGTTACTATTGTCTTCTGAAAGACGTTGTTTAATTTAAGATCTAAGTATTTAGAACATGGTCAGATAAGGTTAGGTCACTGTGAAGCAGAGCCAGAAGGAAATCCAGCAGGCTTGTAAGAAAACTTTCCAGCCTTGGAAGCATCTGGACTGTTAGGCACATATATATTCTAGCCATGCACAAACCACATCACTTTCTGGAAGGGGTAACACTTACTAGCTTTGGATAATAAGGCCTCCTCCCAATTACAGAAACAAACAAAAAACTAAAAAAAAAAAAAAAGAGAGAGAGGAAAAAAAGGACAAAAAAAAAAAAAAAAAAAAGATTTTCCTTCAAGAATGGCTTTAATCATAGACAGGACAGCTTCACATTTCCCACTTACCTGATGAAGTTTCTGGTGTTTTCTTTCAAGAACGAGTGAGTATCTGCCAAAAAACAAACTTTAAGGCAATAATAATTTATTGTGATTGCTCCTTCCCAGCTGTGTGAATGTTTAAATTGCAATGCTAAATGGGGATATAGCCTGCAGCTTTTGTAGAGATACTGTAAGAGGAATATGACCCTACAGTCCTGGTTGCAATATGAAGAGCCCATCTGAAGATTCATCCCACTATTGAAGTGGATGCTAGCGTTGTTCTACAACAAAAGGCTTGTGTTTCCTGTGCTCTGCAGCACCTGCAGCCTCCTGTGAAGAATCTCGTATACAAAAATTGCTAAGAGGTAACCCCAGTTTTTGTGGAAAAGAGAGGTAAAAAAACCCCAGAACTTTTTCTTAAAGTGACTCTACTTTCTTTGAAGCAGGTTCCTTCAACTTACCTGGCTCACATCTGATGTGCTGGGGATCAATACTAAACACCTGAAGTGACAAAACCCTTGCAGTGTTCGCAACAGTCCTACTGTGCTCCCACTGAAGACATCTCTGGTTTTAGAAACAAAAGTTGGGCCATAACTGAATGTAATGTCTCAATCTATCTTCTCTAAGAAGTTATTCTACCCTCTCTCCCCAGCTAATCTCTCTACAGCTGGGTGTTTTAATAAAATATTTGCACTAGCCTTAAGGAGATTACTTTGGATTGTTCTGCTTTAGGTGTTAACTGCACTTTCTTTTCCTCACAGACCTCTTCCAAAGCAAAGGAGGAGAAATCACTGTGCTAGAGCACTGCAAATCAACTAGTGATGCTAATACTTTTAATTACACAGCCTGAGAAAATTTCTCTGTAAGCCAATACTCTTGTGTAGAATACATTTATATACCCCACATAAATGCACTCTGCATATACATGTGCATGCATGTTTATTAATGACAGTGTATCATTCACTTATAAAATTTTCCTACACTAAATGGCAGCTTCTGAGGAAAAAAATGAATCCTTTTTAGACCATAAGCCGTATCAGCAGCTGTCAAAAATAGTAATCTTTGCTCCAGTCAAGTTACATGTTATATACTTTATTAGTAACATACAAAGGTAAGGAATGACGCCATCCACATATACACATACGTGCAATATTGCAATCAGAGAATATTCATAACGAATTTTTAATTTTCTCTTGAAACAAAGAATGGGACACTAACAAAACCAAAATATTACAGCAAAAATTTTTGCTATCTTGATGAGAACAAAGACACGAGCAGTAAATAACATGGGTCTTGCATGAAAATACATTTCTCTTAGGAATATTTTTTGCTTAATTCATTCTAGTTCATGCATTAACATCACATCTCCCTCCTCACAGACTTCAGACCAGATTGGGGGGGGAAGGGGAATCACATGGGATATGGTAACTTAGCTTGTGGTCTCTGAATCATTAGTAGCCTATTACACTTATGAAGGTGGTACATACATGTATTGAAAGACAGCAACCAGAAAGGTCACACGTTCCCATTCACACAGGAAAACTCATGAGTTCACAGAATGGAAAATGAAAGCAATGAATGCTTATAGCTTAACCCAGTTTTACTTGGTTGTAGATGCACAAGATAGTCCAAAGATTTCTCAAAAAGCATTTTTTCGTTAGGCAACATGGGCTGGCAGCTCTAATTACACACTCCAGTGATTGTCTCTGAAACAACAGACTGTCTTGAACAAAAAAGATGACCAAGACGATGAAGTTAGGAAAGCCCTATTAACCTGAAATTATTTATATGTATTCTTCCTACTTCTTGTTTTTTCTTCCTCGTAAAACATGAGCATTCAGCAACAGAAAAGAGATGCTATTAAAGACAAGCACCCATCTACAAAACAAATGCTCTGAAGGACTCATCTACCAAGCTGAAGAAGAAAGCTCTCAATTGCAGCAATTCCAGACTATGCCTTACAGGTCTGATATTTTCACACCCAGCCAACAGAAACAAGGCCATGTTAGGAATCCTAAGTAAAAATGGGTCAATGTTCTCTGGGTCTCTCCCACTGAAGTTAGCAAAAGTTTAACACAGTCTGGAAGAAACAAAAGAAAAATGGGTTGTTTTAAAGGCTGCTCTCTGAATCTTGTAGTTGAAATTTAGCAATTACACACCTTGGTGGGCCCCTGCAAACTTTGGGGCAGCCCCCTTGCTTAAGCTCACCATTACATGAGTTCTCTTGCAGCCTCTAGGTTCCATTGAAGCACTTTAAAGAAAAGCAAATTGAAAAGCAAAAGCTGACGCGTGGGATTGGGATGTCTCTCCTCACTTGGTTTCCCACTCCATCCTCTCACAGTTGACATGTAATTCCATTCATTAAACAATTACCTCTTTAAGCAGGTACAATTTTTAGCCCCCACCTCTACTCTTACTGGAGGGCTGAGCCAGAATCTCAAGGCTAAGAGAATCAGAAACCCTATTTCCAATTCCAGATTGACATTTGATTAGGTGGATGTTGTTTTTGAACAAAGAAAAATTAAAAGCAAAAAAACCCAAAGCCCCAACTACCCCAAATTTATTTCTGCCATGAGCTAGAACGTTGGTTTCTTGGCAGAGAGATAATAAGATTATTGCATAAAATACTGGTTTGTTCTTTATTTGCTCTTTATTTCGCTGCTGAGCCTTTTATTTAAATATTTTATTGTTGTCTGGAAATAGCTCACAGGTTTCCAACTTTCAAGCTCTTTTTAGAGGGAGGATGTAGATCCAGGACATAATTAAGCCTTCATTATTAAGAATATTTTCTTTTCAGGGACCCAGCAGGGTTTCCAGCATGCCAAAATCTTGTTTGGACCTTTTCAGAGGGTAGCCAAGTAATTTGGCAGAAGATAAACACAAGGAGCCAGAAGGGCTAGAATATTTTTTCAATAATCAGCTGAATATAACTAAAGAAACTGGAAACTAGTAGTGAAGAAATCAATTAAAAAATAGATTTTTAAAAAGAAAGAAAAAAGCTCAATCTTTTAATTTGAACAGTGCATACCAGAGATCTCAGAAAGCATTCTGGATACTGCCAAAGACTTTCTATTGGACATTTGGAAACACTTCCCCAAAACTGCAAAAATATCTCGTTAATAATTCTCAACAGCAGAAGTACAAAGCAACCACAGGCCATGAGCACAAGTATTTGCTGAATCTGTATCTTGCCGAAGAACGTATATATTTTGGCATGCATTTTTTCCAAAGGGAAAAGCCACCCACAGATATCAAAAGGCAGGAACTTTCACTTTGCTCACTCAGGCTGAAAACATGTACATCCCTTGATGGGGCAGCTTATATCGCAGCAAGTCATTAAATGTAAAGAACTGACATAATGAAAGCATCTCTACTGCTACCCCTATACTCTTGCCTGCCATTTGAATATCTATGAGTTACTTTTCCTATATTCAGCTACCTCACCAGAGGACTCTTCTCATAGAGCTCGCCTCTCCAGGAGCAGCAAGGTGTACCCACTTCTCTCTAGCACTGGACCTGGCAAAGAGACATAGACCATTTTTGGAAAGGAGAGTGTTCCAAGAATGCTTAGCTTATTCTGATACGTATATTGCCATTCAGTCTTCCCATGCCTGAAGCATTTATCATACAAAATGTTAAATCAAGATCATCAAGTTTAGCGGCTAAGTTTAGAAAGTTTACAGGGTCCTTTTTATATAAAAGGATCCTACAAATGAATCTACAGAGAGACAAGAAAAAGAAAAGCACTTAACGATACTTATCATACTGAAAGACTATCTTAGAGTTAAAAAGTTCCCCATACCCAATTGTAACAATCCATGGAAAACTCTGAGTAGGATTCCATCTGGATGGCACTACATTTGTGGGAACTCAGAGAGATGGCATCATTGATGGTACTGAACCTGCAGGCTCAGCCTGAAGACTGCTAAAGCTTAAATGTTTGCAAAAAGTCCACTAACTCAGGTCTGACTTTTTTCAGTAGCAGTAGGGCCTCAGTATTATTGTAGTGTTATCAATTCTGTAGGTGTGTAGGTAAAAGAGAATACTTTCAGAAGCACTGCAGTGAGAAATCCGCATCCCAAATTCAGATAAATATAATAACACAAGGTGAACGTTAATGAAGTCTGCTCCTTTTGTAGCTAAGATGCACGACATAAACAGCAAATATTTCAAAGTGAGACATCACTATTTTCCTTTCAGTCATCCTTATAGATTTTAACAAACTGCAAAAGACAGTATTTAAGTTATACAAGCACAAAAATTTCACGAGACAAATGATACAATTCATAACACAGAAAAATAAATGCAAAAAAGGATAGAACACATTTTCTGATACTCCACAAATATTCAGAGGAGGTTTAACACACAAAATGGAGTTTCTTCAGCAGCACTGATTAAACTCAAGATGAGGCAAGGATCTTCTTTACAAAGTAAAGGCACCAGCTCTTCGTAAACACATACTCCTCTCACTTTAACTGAGAAAGCACTCAAAATATTCCATGGAGGCAACCTGTGTGGTAGCATTCCATTGCCTATAAATACTTCACAGTATAGATGTCAAAGGCCTTTCTCTTCCTTTTTACTGTATTTAATAAGAAATGTTTCTTCTTCAATTTATCTACTGTGAAACTCTTTAAATCTCCCTGGAAATGTTACAATGAATCTGTAAGACAGTGTTTCCTCTTATCTGCCTTCTGATATCTATGAAGAAGTTTCAAGGCAAAAGAAATATCAGATGCCAGTATGAAACACACACGTTTCCAGTCATCTCTTGCTTTTAGTATTGTGCTATAGACAGTTTCCCAGAAGAAACTGTTGACTTATATTAAAAATACAGATACATTTAAAAAAAAGCAACTTGTGAACATCCTCTAGCTGTGCAGCTACCTACTCTCTGACTTTTCAAATGCATTAGCAAAGACTGAACGAGAAAAGAGTATTAGATACTTCTGATCATTGACAACTGTACTTCAGGATTCCAGATTTTTTCAAGTATGCATCCTGAATGTGCATGTCTCCCTAGCATGGAGAGTATTCACACAGTTCTTTACTAATGAAACTGCAAAACTTGAAAACTGTTAAAATAAATATTCCATACAAAGGTGAATTATTTGCATCTTGGGCAAAACGAATGGAGCATCTTCATAGTTTCCACGCACAAATATCACCAATATCACCAAACACATTTTGCTACTCATACACACAAATCCAGTGATTATACTAATTAATATTGTTCAGTATCCAACCAAACTTGTGCGTTTCTAAGTCACCTTCTTCCAGCTTTATAAAGCTGACTGAATTTTTAATGTAGTACTTTCAGGTTCTACAGGACTGTCAACTGGTACCTGGAGAGGGGGAAAAAAAAAAGCAGGAATTAAGCTGTTACTCAGCAGAAGCTATTTCCAACCTCAGTATTCTTGGATAATTATTAGGCTAGCTAGACTCCAACAGTATATGTAGTTTAATGAGCCAAATTAGGCATTTATAGAAAGCCTTATTTTCCTTTCTATCTGTAATGAAAAAAAAACCCCAAAACCAAAAAACCAAGAATTGAGTTTCTTAATATCTCTAAAATACATATTTACTGCATATAGATATTTATCACATGGAGATTAACTTTCAGGGTTTTTTTCCATTACATTTAAACACAGTAGAATCTTGATGATCAAGGTTTGGTATCAAAGTGCTATTGTACCTTATTAACATAGGCAGCTCTCAAGTATTTATGGCAATATCAGGGCAAGGACTCCAGGGTTTTTTTATATCCTGGCTAATATAAATGAAGTTGCGTGACCATCTGGGCTAATTAACAAGGTGATAACAGAAAACAGGCAAGTCATGGACCACTGCCTATAGTCAGCATGTACACCCCGAGATAGCCCTGACCCAGGCTGCTAAACCCACAGGATGCCATACTGTGCACACACAGCTGCACAGGTTTCAGGTTTGAGTTGCTCATATAGCACCAGCTTGGAAGTTTCTGAACCTTATGCAGACACTAACTGCATGCACCTGATCAAAAGCTGCTATATATATGTATGCAAGACACCTACACATAAGAAGTGTGACAAAGGATCTTGCAATGTCTGACTCCAAAAAGCTGTTTCATTATCTTGATCCAAATGACCAAAAAACCCACAGCACTGAAAAAAGTTTCCAATGGCAGCCTTATTTCTACTAGTAACTGTGATAATTTGGAAAAGCTGCTGAAACATGGTCTTAGGACCTCCTGAACAGCAGAAAGTGCTACACTCGCTCTTCATTTCAATTGAGAGGGTGCTCAGCAGAACAGACCCAGCTCTTCATGCAGCACAGTATAGAAACTGCAGCATGACTTCTGTTCATCAGACACTGACCTCACTTAAAGGGACAGCAGGTATTTTAAATAAATTATGTAGTCTATAGCACAGCCTCCTAACCCAATACACAAAACAGCTTCACAATTTACAACGCTACCTGCAAATAGGAAAAAACAAGATTCAAGCAACAAAATCAGAGATTAATATTAGGCACTTAAAATTCAGGAAAATCTGAGAGCAGAATGTCTTTCAGTTTTTTTCATAGAAGCTAAGGTGAGAAACAGATATCTGAGGGCAGCATCCCACGTGGCTCTGTTGTTCCAAAACCACACGGAGACAGTCATACTATAAGTTTTTGTCAATTACTCTTTTGCTGTTAATATTATTATGCCAACAGAAGCCAAGCATTCAAGTATGGCAATACAATCATGGTAAAAGAGTCACCACTTACAGCTTTAACATCCAAATTCATAATCCCCGAATTCACATTGTGTCTTCGCAAATCTGATTTTATTAAGGCTGAAACAAAACAAAACAAAAAAAAAGAAAAAAGAGAAAGGTGGTTCACAACTTTGCAATGACATGCCTTTCAAGGGAAATGTACGGTGCAAGCACATAGAAGCTGCTTTCAGCACATATTCAAAATACCTGTATTCACCCTTGCAATTTGAACTTACTGACAATTTGAACTTGCTCCTCACAAAGCACACACAGAAAATGACAATAAAAGCTTTTAAACCATGAGTAATTAAAGCAAAGCTTGATGGTTTTAGCACTTTCAGCACATTTGTAAGTACCAGCACGTGTAAGTCACTTGTATAGTTCAGGAATACATCAGCCGTTTCTTGCACTTGGAAAACTACAAACTGTCTCCATTTATGTATTTGGTTACATTTACTATCTTACTCTGGAGATAGACATCTGCCTCAAATTCAAGACATGACCTAAGAAATGGGTGACAGATGGCTGTCCATATATTAGTAACATCATCCTTAAAACAAAGGGGGTGCACACAGCAAGTATTTAAAGTGAAAAACAAAGCAAAAAAACCCAAACCAAACCCTGCACTTTCTGTCAGCCCAGACAGAAAGCCACCTATTTAAATCCTGGATGTCCAAGACATCTGAACACTACCCAGAAATTCACTATCTCAAAAAAACCCTCCCCATTTTTACATTAAAGATAAATCATTACTTACATTTCTGATTAATTACCTGTTAAGATAATGCCCACAAAAATCCAAGCACAAAGAAAGAGGTTTCCTGCACGAGGACTGTAGTCTGTTGTGAGTTTTCCTTGAACAAGTGTAAAGACAATTCCAAATATCTATAAACAAACAAGTCACTTCATCAGGATCACATAGAAAAGAGCCATCACTCTACCTTGCAAAGTTTCAGGTCACATCTTACAGAAGCCAAATTTAAAAAATTAAGACTACAGCAACACAACAGAAACTTAACAGCCAAGTCTAAGAAAGGCTTCTTAGATTCAAGCAGAGTGGCCTTCCTGAACATTACTTCACTTAAAGAAATAAAATTATATAACCTGTGCTGATGCATTAAGGAGACCTGAGGAAGTGCCTTCAGACTCTGGGTATGTAATTTCCACAGCAAATTCAAACCCAAGTGGGAGATAGCCAGTCATGAAGAACCTGTTGAAGCGGAGAGTAAGAGGATGACAGGTATGGCCTTCATCTATTACTACAGCTAAGAAAATCAAACATGAACACATGGTATTATGAATTAGCCGGTATTCTGAACTGTCTGTTTTCAAGACCTAACATGATTCAATGCTTGCTTTGTCTGCTTCGTTCCCCTGACCTCATCCAACAATTTTAGCCATACATCTCTCTTTTTAGGACAAAGATGTTTTCACATATTTGTCCTGTTTCCCATAACCACCTGCATACACATGAAACAACCTTCTCTGACCAGTCCACAAGCCACTCCATAATTGAAGCCAATTACTTTAAAATGAAAGACATGAACGTCATCATTTCATCAGCCCAAACATCCATGCTGGATGACAAAAAGAGGCCGTCAGTAGGGAATGAGGCTGGACGTGGAAGAAGCTGAGGGGACCAATGGGTGACAGGAAGAGCAGGGGCTGAATGCAGTTGAGATTGGTCAACTAGTTTTTAAACTGAAACTCTCAAGATGTTTCCGGCTCTACCTTGACTGCCGTGTCTGGACACAGCACCATTTCCTCAGCACCTTTGGGGGCTCTTAGGTTATGTATCTGTGAGAAGTGCTCATGCTCTTCTGAGCCAACAAAGCACCCAGCATGTTGCTCAGGCTATCAAAACATAGATTAATCAAAATGCACAGAAGCCAGTCTTCCTAGATATGCTCATTAAAGTCTAATCACTTATCCACTGGGCAACAGAAAGATTCAGCTTTACTGCAAACAGCTTTTTGAATTGGAACCAAATGAATTGACCACATACAGACTTCTGTTAGCTTGTCCTGGTTTCAGCTGGGATAGAGTTAACTGTCTTCCTAGTAGCTGGTACAGTGCTATGTTTTGAGTTCAGTAGGAGAAGAATGTTGATAACACGGATGTTTTCAGTTGTTGCTCAGTAGTGTTTAGTCTAAAGTCAAGGATTTTTCAGCTTCTCATCCCCAGCCAGCAAGAAAGCTGGAGGGGCACAAGAAGTTGGCACGGGAGACAGCCAGGACAGCTGACCCAAAGTGGCCAACAGGGTATTCCATGCCATGTGATGTCATGCCCAGTATATAAACTGCGGGGAGTGGGGGCAGGGGGAATTGCCGCTCAGGGACTAACTGGCTGTCAATCGGCGGGTGGTGAGCAATTGCACTGCGCATCATTTGTACATTCCAATCCTTTTATTATTACTGTCATCATTATCATTATTAGTTTCTTTTTCTGTTCTATTAAACCGTTCTTATCTCAACCCATGAGTTTTACTTCTTTTCCCAATTTTCTCCCCCATCCCACTGGGTGAGGGGGGAGTGAGTGAGCAGCTGCGTGGTGCTTAGTTGCTGGCTGGGGTTAAACCATGACAAGCTCCATAAAAATGTTAAATGAAATTCACTGAAAAATCAGTTACTTTCAGTTTATTCTGATGTAACAGAAGGTGAAACCCTAGTAAACCCTATCTGTACTGTGAGCTATAGGCATAGGTTGAGAGCACAGCAACAGAATATACAGCAGACTTATTTAGTTAAACAATTAAATATTGTTTCTGAACAGAACTGCAGTAAGTCTTCTAGTCCTCTTTAATTGCTCACCCAAGTACTCCTCCAGTCACGAACACTACTATAAGGTATCCGAGGTCCAGGGTAAAAGTAAATACCAGCAACCCAATGAAAGAGAGAACGTAAACAATCAAAGTAGTTTGCCTGCAACCCAACAACAACAACAACAAATTAACATTGTTAACATAAGGTCATAGCACATTGCTGAAGCATGGAAGAGTAATATAAACATTACTTACTCTCTAACAACTGACATTCTACACTATCAAGTTTGCTTCATGTAATTCTGACTCAAACATGTCACACAATGAGAATGTATCCCTTCCCGAACTCTTTATTGCCTTGGTTATAGACTGCTTTGCTCAAGGCTAAAAAGACTTACTCAAGACTCTCAAAGAGTGGACAATCACAGCAGATACTATTACCTTAAAATTATTTTAGTTCTCCGCTATGTTGTACCTCTTGGCCATTCTGCAGCACTGCCCATTATACAATACACGAGCAGCCAAATCGATCGCTATTACCAATAAAAGTCAGCCTAAGAGGCAAGTCAAACAAATCTCATTACAATGTTCTACTTATTTTAAATCTGGAATAAGGGATATCATCCAAAATATTAAAGCACACATCACTTATTTATAAGCCAAAACACATGCAGAAACAAAGCCAATCTACAGCATTAACATCCATTAGGTTTCTACAGCTCTTGCACATAATGTACTAAGGGTCACAGGGGAGAACTACTCCGCTGCAAGCAGTGCTCCAGGGCACTGCTCACTCCTGAGGGGCACCACACCATGGGTGATGGACCCAGAAGCTCCTGCCCCAGAACAGAGTTCTGCTCCATGGTCATCCCCGAATTAAAGCAAATATTACCCTTACTAATTGGACCCAGAGTAGTATTAAAAAAAAAAAAAAAATGAGAATCCATCAATTGCCCATTTTACAAAACCAGGCAGAGTAGGTTTTGAGCCTTTATGACCTCCTAGGAGAAGAAGCCCACTGTAAGACATACAGGGCTTTCCTTGTTAGCCTTACACTCCTGAAGAGACAGGAGTCGATGGAAAACCCCTTCGCATCTTTGCATTCTCCACTCTCGTTTCTTTTGGCCAAGAACCAGTAAGAGTCTCAAGCTTTTCCCGTAGCCTCAGAAACTAGTCTCTACCAAGGCCACTAAAAGATCAGGAATGAACTGCATTTTATCATCAGTTCACTTCAGCCCTTAAGTTGCAATATTTCTCTAATGCAATTGCACCGCTTTCCTACCCCTAGCCCCATACATGCCTACCCACACTTACTTGTATGTTTTAGTGTAATCCAGCCACAAACCACAAATAATCGAACCCACCATTCCTGCCACCACCAGTGTCAAGCCAATTCTCCCAGCGTTCACTTCTTCACCCTTTCAACAAATATTTATATGGTGCTCATTAATAACTTGCTTCCACTCAGAGTCAAGTTCAGACCTCTTGGCAGTCATAAGCGCAAACAAACATTCCTATGACTCCCATAGCTGTATGGTGCAAGAAACTGTAGGGAGGTATAAAGGAAACCAAACATCTGAGCACACATAGCACCTACATAATAATAAACATCACCTCTGCAAATGTACAGTAAAAAAAAAAAAAAATACAAAGAAGATCCAAGAAACTTACCTCATAATGAGTTACTACCATCTGGTTTAATAACGTGGAGACAGAATAAAATGCCCCTGTCATAATACCTGCAGTACCAAAAGAAAAGCTTCAGTCATTCCAGGTGTAGCCACGCAGATCTGGTACCCTAAAGAGTTAATCTTCTGATATTTAAGACTCGCATCAGAGGCAAAACCTTTTATCGGCCAGGTAAAATCTCTTCACCAGACCTACATATGGTATTTTGAATCCTGCTGGACTTGCCAGCACTGGCTGTTGAGTAAGTAAAAGCTTGACACTCCCTCCCACATAGAAAATCACCACCACAGCTAAAACTCGATATGTTTTCGGCACACATTTGAATTGTTCTGCCAGACTACAGCCAGACAGCATCACTTACCGTAACTGATCAGCAAAAGTACAAATGGAATATTTTTGAACAAGTTAATAATCGACTGCTTGTAGGAGTAATCCTCGGGAGGCATGGTTTGCAGGACTGCTTGAGAGTGACTAGGAGGGTATTTGGGCTTTTCTTCAAACACTGGGGAAAAAGAAGGAACAATTTTGACTTGTTTTCACCAGACTAATGCTTTTTCTTTTTGAAGTGTTCCAGTTTCATGAATTTCAGAAGATTAACTTGTGGTTTTTAACACTCCCATGAAAAAAATATTCTAGATTTTCTCATGGAAGAATCAAGTCACAGACACAAAGGATGTGCTAATTATTCGGTCACATCTGATTGCTACCAACGTATGGTCAAAGACAGACTTTATCTGCAATGTGTCTAGAGCTTTGTATCTGAATTGTAAGACTAACAGAGAGACTTCAAATTACATCATAATGTCCTTGTAGCAAAAAGTCTAAGTGAACTAAATATTCTGAGAGGTCACTCCATGTGAAGCATGACATACAGTAAACTGGTTGTTGCTTAACCCTGGCGCAACAGGTAAGTGAATACAAGTAAACTCGAGAAACTACTTTGAGCAAAATCAGATTTTAAGTGAGATGTTGTAAACACTCCCTATGGTCACCATTTAAATTACAGGAATGGAAAACTTACCAACTCCTGTTAAGAAGAACAAAAGCGTGGACACTATTGCTGTTCCATAGAACATGATGCTGATGTTATGTGCCATTAGATTGATATCGTCAGGTGTATTTGGAACCAAAACAGGAGGCAACAAAAAGCCTATTGCAGTGCCAAGCTGGAAAGCAAGAAAAGAAAACCAAAAATCATTTCCCTGGGAACATAAAAATTAACAGAATTGAAAAGCCTTACCAGGTAGAAATCAGAATTTATATCATAATAAGTATTAATAAAACAATGAAGGGCAAGTGTTCCTTTAGTATCATACTTCTGAGCCATTTGCTCTCAAAGACATTTCACAATCAGGTCTTCCATAACTCAGGTTTTAACCTTTTCATTTCTAAATTAAACTACAATACTACACCTAGTTGATAGCACATTTAACAACTAAGCATTAAGGAAATTTTTTTGCAGAAGAATCTTTCACAGGAAAATACTGTGTGTGCACATAAATTTGTATCGCTCATCCTGCAACTGAAGGCCTGGAGATGACAGAATTCTCCAGCTACTCTTGTAGAAAGCATCTTCTCTTTTTCTCAATCAAAATCCTCCACTTGATGTCACGATCCTGCCACTACAGTAACAAAGACTGACATGCAAGGTTTACTGTAGATCTGATAGAGCAGAGAAGAGCAAGAGAAAAGGAGCATTCTTATTAAGAAACACAACACCAAAACCTACATCTGTAATTATTGCTAAGGAAATAAAGAAAAAGAAAAAAAAAATAATCACAAAATGAAGTAGTAGTGGGTTTGTATCTGTAGTCAATTCCAATGTAGCAACTGATTTTGTATTAAAAAGGACAAAAAAATGAGGACTGAAATTTTGGGTATATATATATATAAAGCATTTTAAAACATGAAGGAACAATAGTCTTGGACTACTCTCCAATTTATCTCTGCTGCTCCTCCAAAACTAAACTACGTTTTAAAGTATTAGAACTGTTGTTTGTTTTTTTTAACTAAAAAAAAAAATCTGCTTCTGTTTCAGGTAAAAGAATAAAATAAAAAAGAGCACCAAAGACTGTTAGAGTAGTAAGTCCAACACTCAGAAAGTACTTAAATTAAAGGTGTGCCAATGTGCTTACAAAGCGCCCTTTGTGCATATGCCTGATGAGGGTTTTGCTGCCTCCCCCACCGCATCAGATTCACACAGTATCCAGTGCTCATCTGAAGAGTTTGTCCCTTTTTATCCTCCCCCTTCAGTATATGAACCCTACAAACAGGAACCGAGTACACAGTTACTCTTTTTCTTAAGGTATGTTTTTTCCTCCCCCAGCGTGAGTCAATACAGTACTCACAGTATTCCAAGAAAGTCAAATGATACCATTTTTCACGTTTTACATCTAGAGAGGTTAAGGCCAGAAGGATCAAGAGTTCCAATGAGTCTGGTGTGCCCAGTTTAAGATGCTGAATAGTTGTGGAAATTTGGCACTCCTGACAACCCAGTGATTTGTGTTTCAACTGCAAATGGTCAACATCTCAGGAAATAACGGGTGCGATCTGATTTTTGATGACTACTCTGTCCCTCCTCTGCCTGCGGTCTCAGCCCTGTTTGCTGTAGCTCTGAATTTATGCAAAATATCTGATAATGACCAACAGCCCAGTTGATTATAGCAACCCAAGTGTTACACAGTTCACTTTGTGCAATTAAACAAGTACAGCGAGACTATATTGTAACGCATATGGAGAAATTAACTGCATTGGAATATACAGACAACATTACTTCTAACTTCCAAGTGCCTAATTTGTCATTTCACTACTCTTTCAATCTAGCTTTTGAGAGGTGGTGGGGTTTTTTTAAGAAAGCAAAAACCGGGAACAGAGAAATTCTATTGTCTGACACTTCATCAATCTTCATGGGTCACACGCAGGACTGGGATCTTAAGACCTAAGTAGCACACAGGTCTGAGCTAGCAGGGTACGGCACAGCTGCAGAATAAGCCATAATCCTTTGCACAGGACTGCCAGAGGGAGACGAAATACACTTTGTCAGTGCGTTTCACGGGTGTTTCCCTGTCAGAGGGCTATCAAGCAGGTCGGCACACTGAGATCAGTCCTAGCTTCTGGAGGGGAATGTGCTCTAGAAACAACTAAAGTTTATTGTGTTCACACCTCTGTTCTCGTTTTCCTTGTCCATCTTCCTCATGGCTCCCATCCACACAATCCCTGCACTCCTGCTCCTGTCTTGCACCACTTCAACCCCCGTATCTCAGCATCCAAGCAAAGCATCAGTTTCAGACTCAGGTTGGATCCTTGGCACCGCACTGCAGAACTGAAACCCCAGTAACTCCTTGCTGCTGGGAGGACCGGTGCATGTCAGGAAGAGCGGAAAATTAGCTGCCAAAGAAACCTTTAACCTGATTCTGGGACACAGAAGCAGAATTTTTGCTCAACTACTAAAACAA
This sequence comes from Astur gentilis, assembly GCF_929443795.1. NCBI lineage: Eukaryota > Metazoa > Chordata > Aves > Accipitriformes > Accipitridae > Astur > Astur gentilis. The sequence continues at coordinate 9,916,364 of NC_064909.1, read as the reverse complement.
CCAACCAACAACCCCCAATCTCTTCAGTCCAAAAGGGACAGTTGACTTGTGCACTGGAAGACTGCAATGCAAAAAAGTTGTTTTGGAAAAGCATTGGGAAAACTATAAACAGCCAGGTATGAGCTAATGAGCAACCCTAACTGTAAATACGTAACACTAATATTACTGCTGTAATAATCCAAAGTGCACAAACATAAAATCATTAGACTCACATGAGGAAAAACAAATCCCCTGTTACCTTAATCAAACCGTACTTATGACCTCAGCCTGCGCCAGCGATGTTGATTGGAATCTTAATGTTTTGTTGCCACAAAAAAGCGGGGTCAGTGGCAGGGGGCGAGAACAAGGCTATGGGAGGAAAAAACCCATCAGTATCCCATCTTCACCCGTGCTTTCAGATACGCCTGTTCCAGCTCTCTGAAACTGGCCGTGACCAGAGAGATTGAGGAAATCTGTGACTCGGTTATCAGCTCCCCACAGTGACGTGAGCCCTTGCAGTATTACAGAAAACTTCATGAGTCACCAAGGCATTGACTACTGGCACTTAGTAATGTGAGGCCGTATTTAAAAAGCAGAAACTAATATATGCCGGCACTGGGGCTCTCCACGGAGGTTCACGTACTTCACCCCCCTCCAGCTGGGGGTGGATTCAGTCGGATTAACGATGCCGAACGCGAAAGACAAGATGCCGAACACAAGGAGAAGAGAAAGCAGAGCAGGACGACTTCCAAGAAGGGTCTCAACCGATGGACTCCAGGCAGCCGAGAGAAGCGGGGGAGCTGCCGCACAGCTGCCACATGGCCAGCGTCCCGCACGGCGAGGCTGGCCGGGCAGGGCGGGACGGGACGTCGCATCACCTCCGCGCTTGCCCCCGCTCCGTCCCTTTTCCTCTCTCCAGCGCTGCCCCGCAACCATTTCTCGGGGAGCGCCTTCTCCCGCCTAACCGACTGACGTTTGGATCGGCGCCGTGCCGAACGCTAAGGCAGCCCGCTTCCCCGCCGCCCCTACCTGGTTGCCCAGCACGGCCACGGCGCAGGCGGTGGAGACCTCGGTGGGGCCGAACCAGACGGAGGCGATGCGCGAGGGCAGCCCCAGGATGAAGACCTGGGCGACGGCGCAGACGGCCTGGGCCGCCAGCGTGAGGGGGTACCGGCTGGGGGCCAGGCTGGCACACTTGAGCCAGGCGCCAAGGCCGTTGAGGCCGGCGCCCAGCAGGGCGGTGAGGCGCAGGCCGCGGGCGTCCAGCAGCCAGGTGGCGGGCAGGATGAGCGGCACGTAGGCCACCATGTAGACCATGGAGAGCCAGTCTATCTGCGTGAAGGAGACGCCGTAGAAGCCGGCGAAGACGTTGCTGAGGATGCTGTACTGGATCCACTGGAAAGCGTTCACCAGCGAGTAGCAGCTGAAGACGGCCAGCACCGCCAGCCGCCGCCGCGACAGCCGCGTCTCCGGCCGGCCGCCCGCCGCCGACAGCATGGCCTCGGCCTCGGCCGCCCGCTCCCCGCCGCCCGCCGGGGCCGCCCGCCCGCCGCCCTCCGCCTCCTTGCCGGGGAGGAAGCCGTTGCAGCGCTGCAGGGGGGGCACGGCGGCGGCCGCCGGCATCTCCCCGCTCTCCCCCTCCGCCTCCTCCTCGCCGCCGTCCTCCACCATCTCGGCCGTCTCGCCGCCCAGCTTCCGCGGTGGTAGCGCCGGCGGGCGCAGCCCGGCTCTGCCTGGCAAGGTCACCCGCCTGCGGAGCCCGGAGCCCGGATCCCGCTCCGCCGCCGGGACCACGCCGCCGCCGCCGCCGCCGCCCCGCCCCGGCGGGGAAGGAAGGGCCGGAGCGGGAGGCGGCCCCGGGAAGTTGGGGCGGGGTGGGGGGAATCTCGCCGGGCGGGGCGCTGTGCGGGTGTACGTGCGCGCACGCACAGGCGCGGGCCCCCTCCTCACAGGCTCTTAAAGCGAACCTGGAAGGGCTGCCCGTGCGGGTGGCCGAGAGCCACGCGGAGGCGGGAGTGATGCCAGCAGCGCCCCCAGCACGGAGCAGCGCGGTCCTCGCGTTCTCGGCCGGCGCGTCCTACGCTCAGGCAAGGCCGAGGGGGGCGCCAGACCTGCGCGGGGCGGCCGGTGCCTCGCCTGCCTCCCCCGGCCGCAGCGCAGGCTCCGTCGGCCGCTGCGGCGGGGCCGCGCCGCTGCCAGCACGTTCGGGGAGAATCAGCGGCCTTCCCCGGCGGTAGTCAGGTTTGCCTCTGCCCTGCGGCCGTGCGGAGAAACGTACTGGAGCGGGCAAAGGCGGAGGCCCGAATCGCGGCGGAGGGTGGCCGGGGCGGGTGCGCGGCGAGGGGGCTGCGCCTCAGCCGGGCCCTGCCCGTCGTTGCCGCCGGAGCCGCAGGCAACGCGTTCCCCCGTTTCCAGTCGACCTCCGAAATTTGGATCGACCCGTACCCCAGAAAACCGGCCGTCCGGTTTCGACATCGCTTCAGTAAGCGGCCTGCCCTCAAACCCTGCTCCGTACGCGCCCGCACAGGAGCAGTGTCTGGCAGCCCCTGCCACCGTTCGTCATTCTGCTGCCGCCCTTACAAAAAAGGCAGACTGTTCTCCAAAGAGCGTTAGGGAAATACAGAAATATTTAAGTTTGTTAGCGGCGTTAGAAGTACTTTACTGGCTTCCGTGGGAAATCTCTTAGCGTCTGTTCAGCAAGCATCACGCTGCACATTGTCCACAGACGTGTCAGAGCCTAATCAGATCCGTGTCTGGGTGGTAGATGCGCTTAGCCCCCAGTCTGAAGTTCCCTCGCTAATTACGAGTTGGTATTTTACTCGAGATCAGGTGATCTATGTCAGCCACAGTTCCTGATCTTATTCGCAGCATGAACGGTAACATGGACACATGCTTCAAAATATTCATCTGGCTATGTTTGCTTTCCCTGAGCACTTAGCCGAGCAACCGTAGTGATGACTGCAGGGACCAGGGATTTTTAGAGACTACTAGAAGTGAATCCTGAATTTGCAGATCACAGGTGTGTGTTAGAAACCTGCTTTTTAAAAATAAAGTTACCTGTGTCAGATTCAGGCCCTTCTTGCCTCTTTCTTTCATGCCAAGAAAAAGCCTGATCTTTTACTTGGCCTGTGTAAGATCAGATGCTGGCTAAATTCTTCTGAATTCCTCTGCCTGACTTCACACTTCAAGTGCTATGGGCTGTAGAAATGAAGCCCGCCTTTTTTAAGACAGGACTTCAAGAGGAGGTGAAGTGGGAACTGAAACAAACATTACCAAAGCAAAAGAGTAGCCAGCTTTCACCTTAGGAACATATATGTCAGTATTACGCATTGGTACAAATATGCTGGAAACACACCTGAGACAACCTCTACGCTAGTACTTCCAGCAGTGCCCAATCACGGTCACTGGGACCTAGTCATCCAGACTGCTGGACCTGTACAGCAATCCCTGGCACGGGCTGTGGGTTGGCCTTGGGGCCAGGGAAAGGACCGTGGCACTGTGGTTGGGTCATACAGATGTAGCGTTAGCGTCCTAAACAGCTCTTGTTCTTTTAGAAGAAGGTGTAAACATTGATCTGCAGCTAATTTCATTTAACATTTTTTCCTGTTGAATTTTGGATGACCTCAAAGTCCGCCCAAAGATAACATTTACTCCTTAAAGACAGGGGAAAATAGGCTTTGTTCTTCTCTCATTCTTCCTTTTCCTACTGTTAACACCCTTGGCTCCACACAGCAGGCAGAGCTGCTGCCAGCAAATTCCCTCAGTGAAAGGTTAGAATTCAGCCTGTTCTAGAATGGCCGGCACGCCTTGGGTTTCACTGCCACAGCGCCCACAGAGCATCGTCTCCTCTGTCCTCCTGACGGTTCAGCACACAGAGCATCATCTGCTTCCTGCACAAAAGAAATAACTAGATGTCAGGGAACAGTAGACAAAAAGAGGCTAAGCCTGGCAGTGGAAGGAGCACCTGGATGAAAGCTACCTCCTAGAAGGAAAGGAGACTTTTCCCAGAAGGAAGTAAGTTTATTTACAACAGATCAACACGAAGCTAAATCCACCTTTGCTACAGCTACACTGATCTTGGTGAAATAAAACCAGGTTGATTTTGATGAGGTACAGTCAATACAATTCCATCTTTGGGGATATTTATCTCCAGAAATACCTTTCTAAACAAGAAAGGAAAAGGCAAATCAAATTGACAGCATCAAGGCAAGGCTCTGATACTTATCTCCTGACTTTTTACGCTACCGTTATTTCATAGGCTTCACAACCATTACTTCTGATTTACACCCATTTGTTTGAGAAGCAGGGCCAAGGACATAGCTGCCCAGCAAGAGAAAGTTATGGCATGACAAACGCCCATTGCAGGAGTTCACTTAAAACGTCCATCCTTGGATTTTTACATTTCATGGGCAATTTATTAAGCTAAAAACAGAACACTGATGTCAAGGTTTACAGCACAAGTTTAGCTTAAAACTGCCACTACCCTTTTTCAATCTACCCTCTAAATGAAAATTTAGGCTCTCCTGAATATTCCTGTTAGTGATAGAGCCAGAGATTTCTCATGTGTACCCAAAAATTAACAAAGTTGTTTTCCTGAATGCTGTGAAAAGGCTAAAATACATCTTATCTATTAGGCAGTCACTGGGAATACTAATTTACTCCACAGCAATTATTTTCTTGTGCCCAAATTCCAGAAGTCAGACAGAGGCCAAGCACTCAAATTTTCAGGCTGGAGAAAGTTAAAAAGCAATTAGAAATGCAGTATCCTTATTTGTAGTGGTGTTATTGTTCCTCCTGTAGCATATGTTCCATTGAAAGAACAATGTATTTTCATAACTATTTCCAAACTTTATCTTGCAGATAATGCCATCTTTGTACAAAAAATGGCTCAGAAGGTGCCTTTTTGTTTCAGTCCAGGGCACTTCACAAAATAAAGGAAACCCAGCTATAGAGTGCTGCTTTCAGGGTGTAATTAGCTTTCTGACACTCCTACCTGGATTATTTCAGTGACATCAACTCCCAGGTAGGTCCTTCTTCCAAACCTCAAAATGGTATCTAAGCCACATCCCAAAAAAACCCCACAAGTCAATCTATCTTTGTAAAACTTGAGCCCAAGGTTAGGAGTCTGCAATGAACAATGTAGAATGTTGCCAAAATATCAACACTTCTAAAATAAAACTAGAATTTTTATGTACAGCAGGCACACATTAAGACTTCCAGGTTTTCTTTTTTGAATGTTTCAAACCATATGTTTCAGTCTCTAAAGGAAAAAAAACAACCCACCTTTATTTTATAATGCATTTAACTCTTGGTTATGATTTTCAATGCAAAAGTTGATCACTCATTGCAGAGAAAACATACATGGCAGGAGTGCATCAGGTACTTGTCTTCCAGGCGAGTTGTTTGAACAAGAAAACTACAGCAGCTTAAGAAAGGGATTTCAGAACAAAAGATCTGAAGTTCCAACTGAGCTAGAAATGAACTGTTTTAGCAGGACATTAAACAAACCTCAATAAGCTGGACTTGAAAGAAAGTAGTTGGAGAGTCACATGTTTAAATTTCTTGATTGAAAGCTATTACAGAATACAGGGGAAAATGTAAACATCCTCTTCCTCCTATGCAGTCCTCATTCCAGCAACATTTGCCCACTCTCCCCACAAGGTAAAGCCATAATCCCACCTGGAGTATGAGCACGTGCAACACAAGGCACTTAACTGAAATTTGTTTGTAGGTCCAGGTGTTTGTCTGGCCACCTCAATTTTGGAATATGGCTGCCCACAGTTAGGCACGTTTGCCAATGACCTGGATTCAATTTTTATGTACTGACAGGAATATAGAAGTATACTCTTAAGTATCAGAAAAGTTCTGAATTTTAAAATATGGGTAATGAGCTCCTCTACTGTAAACAATAGAAATTTGTGTTTCTGGGTGTCTCTATATATATAAAAGATGCAGAAATGTACATCTGGTACTTCTGTTGGGCTGCCATCTGGTTTTCCTTTGGTAGTTAGCTATCCATTTCATATACGTAATAGAATTTTACCCCTGAGTTTCTTACCAAAGCAACTGGGGGGGGGGGGGGGGGGGGGGGCGGAAATTACATGCACAAAATAAATTTTGTGTACAAAAAAATAATCATGTGAACAAAATTGTAGGTTAAATTTATTGGGTTCTTATTTGCCAAGATTAACAGGGTCTTCATATATTACAAAAAATGTAACTTCTATCTGAATCATTTATACACAGTAAGAAAAGTGTATATTCCCACAAAAAAATTAATAAAAGCATAACCTGCAGAAGGGTTCTCTCAGATGAACATTCTCATTTTTGACAAGCACACATTCACTCAAAGGTTGGTTAACTTTGGGGAAAAGCTTTCAGGCGTTTTTGTTGTTACTTGAAAAACTCCTTCTACTGATATGATTTTCACTGCAGCAGTGTACTGGCAGACAATCCTGATCTTCTCGGGTTCATTTCTTTCCTAAAAGATAATTGACAAAGCTCTTTTTTGAGAGAGATCAAGTGACATCAACCTGATCCATCAAAGGACTGTGGGACAGAAGTGATTAGAGAAGCCATACAGAAGCAGCCAGCTGCATCTGAGTGGGTCGGCTTGATTCACCTACAGCCCGAGGAACTGCTAGGCTGCAGTCTACCCCATCCTAAATAGAACACCAGGGAGATATTGGAGGTTTCTGCTACCACAACCCATTTATTAACTCAGCATATAAGAATTCAGTAACATGAGAGGAATCGCTCTGTAAGAGTTTCCTCTACTGACTATAGCGGAATCCCAAGCGACTGACTCAGATGTAGCCTTCGGTGGATGCAAAATGTCCACTGAGAGCTCCTGCTCCCTGCTCAATCTACGTGGGAATATATAGCAATGTTGAAGCGATTCGCTGGTGAAACAACCATTCAGAGCAACAAGGATAAAATGTCCTCTCCACTTCTAGGAGGTCTCAGATAACTTAAGTGTTACAGCATTTTGAAGCACTATACTCATGAAAAAACACCATAACGTAACTTAAATTTTCCAACTCTCTTCACTACCTGGTTCATTGCAACTTACCTACCTGGTCCATGCACACACATCCTTTCAAAATTAAATGGAAGGGACATGTGAATTTGGAGCCATTAAGAGCCTAGTACGGAAATGTGCATGTATTTTAGAGACAGATTGCTCACCCAAGCTTGAGAAACATTGCTGCTTTTACTGTTGAGGAAAACCAAATATTTAGTAACAGCTTGACGTTCCCAATTTCTCTCTGAAGAGGTTATCAGCAGGAAAAGAGCCATGTTCTTTAAAGGTCTACATCCATTCGATGGGGAAGATGCTGGCTGACCTCAGCTTAACTAAAAATCAGCAGGAATTTTTTTGTTTAGACTGAATAACAATAAAAGATGCCTGCCCAAGACCCTGGCTGCGACAGTACATTATGGAAAATGCATTAACATTCCAGCAGCGTTAATCATTTCAACAGGAACTCAGCCAGACAGACACCAAGAGGGAGACTCTCCTTGTTGGAGCTCTGTGTTGGGAAAGCACTTCAAGCGTTCACCAAAGACCCTTTCAAACAGTTGCCTTTTGCAGCACACCTAGCAAGATATAAACTATTTCAGATTAGCTGCAAACCCAGAATCCCTCACAGAAAATCCCCTCCTTTTTTATTATCAGGGGAGACAAGCCTAGTGTCCCTATCAGCAATGCCGTTAGTGCCACAGCCACTGGGCAGCTCCTCTGCTAGGACAACCCCAGAGCATCTAGAGCTTTTTGCACATGAGTGACATCATCTACTTCATCCAGATGCTTAGAGAGCAGGAGAGAGCCTGGCCTTCTGCTTCCACCTCCTGCCTGTGCATTGACCCACTCAACACTACACCCAGCTCCTGATGGCACTGCTGGGAATAGAGGGCACTCGGCACCTCCAGCACCCACCCAGCACCTGAGATCCCTGAGGTGTCCACGAATACATTCGTCAGTGTGTTTTACTGGAGCAGTGGTCACATAATGCAGCCCAACAGCTGAAGTGTTGACTTACAAATTGTTTCTCTATCTTGAGAGATCCCCGTGGCTCTTACATATATATAGAATCATAGAATCATTTAGGTTGGAAAAGACCTTTAAGATCATTGAGTCCAACCATTAACCTAGAACTGCCAATTCCACCACTAAACCGTGTCCCTAAGCGCCACACCTACATGTCTCTTAAATACCTCTGGGGATGGTGGCTCAACCACTTCCCTGGGCAACCTCTTCCAATGCTTGATAACACTTTCAGTGAAGAAATTTTTCCTAATATCCAATCTAAAGCTCTCTTGGCGCAACTTGAGGCCATTTACTCTCCTCATATCACTTGTTACTTGGGAAAAGAGACCGATGTCTAGACACCCAGCCGTATATAAATACATGTATATTAGTTCTTCTTAAAATAATAAGACCGAGCCAGTAAAAAAGAACGTATGTAAATGTTACATAGCACTAAGGCTCTTAAAGTGCATGAACTTTAGAGACAATATAGGAAAAGGATTTTAAAGGAGCATAAATGTAGGGACTACTCTACATGTTTTTTACTATATCTGTTTGGAGCAAGGGAAGGGGAATCGATCTCCAAGCAAATGTTCTCCAGTGGAATATGTTTAATTAGCTTCTCTCACCAGCGCAGCCAGGAAAATAAACAAGACAGAATAGCCCATGAGAAGGTCAGTCTCACTACAGCAGTCAATATAACAACATGCAAAATAAGTACCAGCTCTGCCAGAATGGCATTCAGGCTGTTTAAGCCTTTGGAGATAATCCTATATTTCCAATGAACGGCAAACATAGGCTGAACAGAGTATGTCCCTTAAGACCTCAGACAGCACCAACAGCTTATAGCTTTTAGAAACCTTAGGAGGGGAATGAAGACAAAATAACTTGGGTCCTGAGAATAACACTGCTTTGGGTGTTTACTTCTCTCCACTGGCTGTACAACAACTTTGGGCTCCTAGGAGCTACACACAGGACAAAAGGGATGTTGGATGCCAGAAAGCAGACCCGCAAAGCTGCTGAAAAGGCATGGGTCAGCTTAACAGACTGGTGAAAGAACAGCACAGCCACAACCCGGCTGGCAGCTTGGGACCACCGTGCTCAGAAACACGCCAGCATCCCTCCTCCCAGCCTAAGTGAACGGATAGGGAGAGCTCGTTATTGCCTCCTTTTACCTAGGCAGATTAACACTCTCGGGGACTCTCCTGTCAGCTCAGCTCCTCCCAGGGTAAATGCCTGAGTGCTGGAAGCAAGAGACTTGGTGCCTCCATCAGGCCAGGCGGAGGTGATGGAGCAGCCAGAGCCTGGGGCAAGAGAAGAGATGGGCAGTGTTTGGATGGGTGGTGGTGAAGGTGAAGCTCCCACCGCTCCCTGACAAGGGGGTTGGCTTGGGAGAGGCTGCATTTTTGAGGGATCAAAGTTAACTTGCATGTTTGGGAAACGTTCTTTCATTTATAAACACCAAACCATTTCACTGTGAATTTCATACTGAGCTTTCAGTTAACAAGTGTTGAAATGTTTGGTTTTACCTAGGAAATACTGGGGGAAAAAAATCAGCCTCTCATTTCAGAATGGGCGGTTTTCTTTGAAAACAACAGCCTGTGAGAGGCTCAGCTTCAAACTGCTACATGAGGTCTCTTTCTCCTGTTTTTTTCCAAAATCCAAAAAATCCCGGTGTCTCATTTTTACTTCAAAGGAAAACAAGTTTACAGGGGCACTGACATTTTTCATGGCATGGAAGTCACTCTCCAGCCAGCCACAGCCAACCACCCGTCCCTGTTAGTATCACTTTTCCTTCTGCATTGATTCAGGTACTGGAAAATGATAGTTGGAAGAGAAGGCAAAAGGCCAAGGCTCAGGCAATCCAATTATAACCCTGCTGAAATGGCTTCCAGGAACTCTGGAAGGACAAACCTGATCATGCCTTGTAACGGCCAGAGGAAAAGAAGAATAATAGCCAGCTTGCACCCCTTCCAAAGTGACAGACTGTCCTCCCAGTGAAGTTATGGAGCAGTATGTCCTGAACACCTACAACATACATAAGAAGCCCAGGGAGCTGGGATCAGGCTGCAAAGTTGAGCAACCCAAACAGCGTGTATCAGGTTTTCTTATAGCAGGACAAGAAGACTCCAAAATTATAGTCAGTACTACAGTCACTGAAAAATACAAAACTTGGTTTTGTTAACCCTACCTTCCATATGGTGACACGGCTGCTGAGATTCCTTCAGCCCACTGGTAGGTAGGCAAGTACCACCAAATTAACTTCTTAGCAGTCACCAGAGGACTGGTAATGGGCACATTTTTCAATTAGCACCTGCCTGGTCCATATTGGGAGTTGCAAATATGGGAAACATCTTTGCTGTAGTTGCTCAGCTACCTCTCTTCCACAGCCCCTTTTTTCCATCCTGTTGTCTTCTGCCACACTTATATTTTAAGGTATGCATAAACCTGATTGTTTTTAAATGAGTAGAAAGTATATACATTTTTTCCCCATTAGGTAAGTAAAATTTGGAATATACACATCCACTTAAAATAGTCCACGGGGAGGAAAAAAACTCATGAAGTCACACTTTCTTACCCTAGTTTAAAAAAACTCCCACTGTATTGGGTAATGCTGAGGCAGTAGCTGTTTTGCTCCACTATCTTCACCATTCCCCTCAAAGTTACAGTAATTTCCTTGGTCTCTGTTTCACTCATTTTCCATCTGACGTACTTGTTCAGGTGTACTTTGTGATTATTTTTATTACTAGATCAGTACTAAGTAGCACCCCTGTGCTTTCCACCCAGCTCTTTTGACATTATGGAGTCTTGAGATGTACAGTCGAGGCAGAGATGCATTACCATCACCTCTGTGTAAGCAGAGGCAACGGGTGCAGTTCTTGTATGTGAGCAGCCACCTCACAGATCACTTCCAAAAAATAAATTATTTCTAAGCCTGGGTCCTGTACCTACTGTTAAAAAAACCAGGAACAATGCCTACCTTCCTCCTTCAGGAAAGCAATTGCTTGTCTGCCAGCTGAGCAAGGATGCATGTTTCTGCTCTATGCAAACGCATGCCTTAGAAAAGCAGAGTGACACTGAGTAAGTTCATCGGTTTTATCTTCAGTACTAGTTTGTTTACTTTTAGAAAGCAATAGCCTTCCATTAGCAATAAAGAGCAGCTGTGGAAGTGAGCAGACTTAAACTTGGCACTCAGAGCACAGTGGAGAGATAGGAGCGCAGGTCACCGGGGAAGATAGCCCCGGGCAGTTCAGAGGAAAACTTTGCACCCCCTCGCTGTGTGCAGCCACAGTAGCTGTGGAAAAGCAAGGCAGACCTGTTCTTTTGCCTTCTACCTCCATCAGTTTTGGTGGTGGTGCACATTCCCCCAAACACATACTAAGATGACGGCACTGAACAGCTACCATGGAGGGCACTGCTTGGTCTGCATCCTTTTGTTATTGGAAGTCCAAGGGAAAGGACCTCACCTGGTCTGCAGTCACAGATTGACTCTAGAGGGCAGGCAGCCTGGGGGAAGGATACTACACTACAGTGATTTCCCAAACCAAACATAGACAGATGTCCCTTTCCATGGATCCAGATCCCTATTTTTTGTGGATTTAGCAGCATAAGACGTGTCAGAAGTCACATGCAAATGTAGTTTCAAAGCCCCGGAGGGCACAGAGCGAGCAGGGGCTGCTCTGACTTGCCCTGGACTGAACAGAGACCAAAAGTAGCAGACTGGGATAAACACTCAACCTTTTTTCCAGCCCCACCTTTGTGTGGGACTGGCAGGTCCAAAGGGTATAAGTGGAATAGCTGGCAGCAGACTATACCCAAAACACCCTCTCCTGATCACTCAGACTGGCTTATGGCCAGATTACATGGGTGGCGGACAGGAAAGCAGTGGTGCTGCAGAAAATCTCCTCAAAATATTCGTTTTCCAGCGATTGCTGCTGCCCACATGTTATTTCATTTTTGTTGCTATTTGCATCCATCTGAAGTTTAAGGGAGTCTTTTGCAAGTGTTGGATTAAATTTAACTTGTTTTTATTCTGACAGTGCCCTGGGCACCTATGTGAATGTCACCTATACATAGGGACCCTTCCCTATGTATATAAATTGTATGCAGCATGCTAATTTATATAAATAAGATAAACTTCTTTGTCCCATCCTCCCTCCTTCATTGCAAGTTACATATATCAAGGGCTGAAACCTGAACTTGAGTCAAGAAAGACCTTTTCAGAGTAACTGGACAGGAGGCGCATCTTCTCCTGGGCATCATGGGCAAATCGCTGGCCAAGTTCCCTGGAGGTGAAAGCAGGCCCTCTTTCATTTTTCTCCTCTTGTTTCAATGGGAACCTTTCCTCTGCTACATCATGTAGCACGGGAGAGACAATGAAGCCTTGAGAGTGATTATCACAAGTCTAAATCCCGAGTGGTACTTTTAGGGAAGCATAACCCAGTTATCACTGAAAGGATGGTGTGGGTGCTAACAGAAAAAGATGAAGCAGCATAAAAAGAAGTCTCCTTTGGGAGAAAGGCTAGGAAGTCTCCCAAATCCTTAGCAGAAGCACAGCTAGAAAGGAACATTTTTGTAGTTCGCATTTGGCAAAGACTCCAGGCTCCGAGATGTAAGTGCTCACAAGCATTGTTATGTTTTCATCTCAAGCCATTGAACACTTGGATAAACTCAAACTTCAAAACAACCCTAGTGTTCTTGAGAGGATGCCTGTGGAGCTGTGATGCAGGAAACAGGTGTCAAGCCTAGTTAAAGTCTGATGTATGTAGGAGACACTGTGTGAAATGTTTCTGGCTCACAAGGGCAAGTCCAGTTGTTTTACTGTGGCCAGCTGCAGCACAAGGACTCTCTGCTGCTCCTTGCATTGCTGAGGCGTGGACACAAGCCACGGAGCGAAGTCCAGCCCAAACCGCACAAAGAACCAGTTGAGACTTCACAAAATGCAATGAACAAAACTGTGGGGATCTAATGCCTTTGCCAGCTTAATTTTCTCAGGAGAGCGGCAGAAGCTCTTAGCAATGAAGAAACAGAGCAGAAAATAGCACCCTCCAAAAGGCAACATACCCGGAAATACAGTAATATATGAATAATAAAAATGAAGAAAATGTGACATCGGCTATGAAAATAGCCCTGGTAATGATCTAAAGTAGCTTCTCTAGCTTCCCTACAATGTCTTCATTGCAGGAAACCAGCATTTCAGACACCTATCAATATGTCCCCCTTGTGGGATTTTGCAGTTTTCATTTTACTCCTGCACAGATGTTTAGCCAGGAAAATAAAGCTTTGGGTTTTAATCCCAACTAATTTCATATCTATCCATGCAGAGGAATGTAAGCAGCCAGAGACTACAAGTTACACACACCTTAAGACAGTTTGCATATAGTGAAATCAAGCAAACTCTGGTTATGCAGAAATCAAAGCATATGGACACAACAATTTCCCATGCTCCCTGTCCTCAGTTCTGGTAAAACTTCACTGTGGGCTTCCAGCAACGAGACCCTCATCCAGTGCCATGTGGGATGGAGGGTAAGTGGGAAGGAAACTTCTCCCCATCCCTGGGAGATGGGGGCAAGACAGCCTCTACCAGCAGGGCTCCTGCTGAACCTCAGCTCTATCTGTCACTGTTGGTAACAGGGTCAGCACTTGCCCTCCTTGAGTGATGCCCCAGCATTCAGCCTGTCCTGCCACAATCTGAATCCACTAAGACAGCAGGGATGAAGCAAGACCTCTGCATGTAGCTGCACCTCTCCCAAAAAAAGGGCAACCTAAGGACTCTGAGAGGAAACTCTGAGCATCCTGATACTATAGCAGCCTCCAGGTGCTGGTCATGAAACAACCTTTTTGGATAAATGGTCCCAGATACACACAGGGATTGATTGTCAATGGATGTGCTGCACTCACTGGGAGTGCAGAAGGGACTATTTCAGAGAGTGCCGACATCTGCTCATGCATATTATATACCACGTTAGCCCGCTGCACGTGCACTTGCCATTGCCTCAACTCGGTATAGAGGTCCTGTGTAATACAGAGCTGAGTTTCCACCCTGACTTTCCCAGGCAGGAATAACGACCCCTGAAGAGAAGGGAAGTTATCTAGCGATGCTTTCATTGGAGCTCCCCACATAATGCTCCATTTAACTTCTTCCCACAGCGCTCACTTCATTTGTTCGCTTCCTCCCCCTTTGTTGTGCGTCCAGAAGTGTTCTGAGCACAAAACTGCTCTCTCTATATATTTATAGCAATAACCCAGTGCCAATCAGGACTTCAAAGCTGCCCTCTCCAGGCAGTGCACTTCACAAGGACAGACCTTCCTGCTAGATAATCCCAGGTCCTTTCCATTTCACAGGTTCACCAGTGGTCATGTGCTGAGCAGACCTAGGGGGTCCCAAGCAGCAGGTCCAATTCCACCCAGGAGATGCAACATCCAACATACACACACATTCCCATGGAAATCAGTTAACATGATTATGCTGGCTCCTAGTCTCCATCCACAATTCACCACTTTTGACAACAGTCAACAAAATTTGGGAGATGGATAAAGATCTTGGAGATACAACATTCCTACAAGGTTTGTGAGAGCTGGTGGCCATATAGATGACATCGACCTTCTCCGTTACCCCTCGGGGCTACAAAGAGGAGGCACACACCCAGCTGCTGAGTCTGACACCGGCAGCTACCCAAACACGACCTACCCAGCTCTGGGCTAACCTCGGCACATGCTATTTCTTGCCTAAATGGCAATCCAAAAAGCACAGGCAGGCGACATGGAAGAGAGCCGGGGAATTACAGGGAGACCATAGGAACACAGAAGAAAGCCAAGGTACTGTCGTGGGCAGAGCCCAGAGAGTACACAGAGGAGCTGGTGGTACCACAGCAGGGATCAGGGAGACATACAGGGAACTGGAAATACAGCACCAGGAGTGCTGAGCTGTAACAGGAGCACCACAATACACAGGTAGGAGACTGGGATTGCCATGGTGAGGAGGTCACAAATCCCTGGGGGAAAAAAATCTTTATTGGTTGAGCTGCTTGCAAGATAACTTATCTTCTATCAATGGGGGACACATGTGCTTTATCTATACTGTGCCTGGGCACTGACAAGGAGCCAAGAACCTGTTTGCACTCTTTGGTGACAGGGCATACAGCCCTAGCACAGCCAAAATAGCAGACACAAAATCTGAATGTGCATATTAAAGAAGTTAAACCCAGCGTCCACACCCTGTCACAGAAATACAAAATACGCATGGGAAGGAGCGAAGCACCTCACCTGGGCCATGGCGTTGCACTGCCCGTCTGCTCTGCTCCGAGTCAGATGAACCCCAAACCACACAGTGACGGAGTCAGGATGCCTTTGGGGGTGGGAGGAGGCAGAGACATGTCAGTTGTTATTCCCTGGCAGCAAGTGTGGCCCAGGTGCAGTAAGTGCCAGCAGCCACAGGGACCTTGCAGCAGATGGAGAGGACACCCATCACAGTGCCACAGGGCACAGCTCTGCTGCTGTTTAGCACTATGGGCTTCGTTGATAGGGACTAAGCAGGGTAGGGACCACAAAGAGCTTTCCCACCTCTGCAGGCAGGCTTTAACAGCCAGCCCTAGCCCCAGTCCACGCACTGACCCAGCCTGCCCACCCGGTGATATCTCTGGTGCATCACGGGTTCAATCACACAAGCCAGTGTTGTGACTTTTCCATGTCTCACCCCGTGCACTTCCAAAACAGGGGGATGTGGCCCTGCTTCCCCCTCTGACAGTGCTGCTTCATGGTCTTTTAGGCAGCTGTACTTGCTCCCATGCTGGGAAGCTGAAGGTTTACTCAGCCACGTTGCGGTGCCGGTGCTCTGCCGTGGCAGGCCAGGCTCATCTGTATGCAGCCACCGACCGTGGACACCGTGCAGCCGCCTCGCCTGCCCTTGAAGGCAGTGTACAGAGACATATTACCTTGCCCAGGCATTGCAGACAAAACCCATATATTATGACGTTGACTGGCACTTTGGCAAGATATCAGATATGTCCCCAAGCGCTGTCGCAGAAGTAGCTTGCTCTTCAGATCGCAGCCTTTTGAAAACAGGTCAGATCTTCCTATTTTGTGTATGGGCCACTTCTCTACACTTTTTTTCAGCTTTGCCTTCAGTTCCTTGGTGCCACCCACACGCTCACTACACGACAAGCTCTCCACACACCAGCAGCTCTGTGGCAGCCAAGCCAAACGTTGACACTGCTCATTATGCTGTTTTCTAGGGTAGAGGATCTACACCTTGCTTCTACAGACTCTTTGTCCCAGTGCTTCACTGTTTCTGCTTTTTCAAGTGAATCACACCACCATTTTCACCAGCAGACCCACGCACAGCAGTGGCACTGATCTCCTGCGTTTGTATTAAGCACCCTGTTGGCAGCATCTCTCTGTGCACAGCACCAAGCATTTGGGGAGATGGGTATCAGTTCCTGCCCCAGGCACGGGTTCGTCAGGGCCACGATCCTCACTATGTTTTTTTGCTGTTCTGTCATTCACAGCAGCTCAAAAAGAGGGGCCTAAAATTTTGCCAGGCCCTGGAGGGGGTACTTTGCACTCACTGCATGGTAGGGCCACCACACAGTGCAGTGAGGGTTACCATTCTGGTGCCCCAACTGATTGACACTGATAGCAAAGCCAACCCCAGCAGGGGAAATGAATGGATGGATAACCACCTGCTGAAGAGGAAAATGCTGAGACAACTAAGTGCTATGGCAATTTGTATCCTTTCTTTGATCTCGGCTGTACCTTTGTACTGCATATAGAAAGCAAGGAGAAGAACAACAAACCTTTCTGCTAGGCCAGTGTCTCTCAAATTAATTTTCCTGCTCTGCAGTGGGAACAGAGGATTGAACCCCAGCCTGCATTAATGAAAAAACAAACAAAAGCAGAATTTCATTAGTGATGAAAGTTGCATTTCCAACCAATTATTTATTTGCTTTTGCCTCTAAAGAGCCTATCTATGCATTGCATAGGAGCCTGTTGAAAGCACCTCTAGTAAAAGTCTTTGGTCAATTTGTTTAAACTCTTACCGCAACAAACAGCAGGATTAAATGGCATATCATCCACTTGGCCTCGTCACCATCTCCTCGCTTGTTCCCATGTTGAAATCTGGAAAAACTCATCACCTTTGCAGTTTGTCCCAGAGTTCAGCAGATTCAGACACTGTTAGTCCATGACTAAAAACAAGTTTCAGAAGAAAGGCCCCAGGAGGATGATCCACCTGCAGCCCTCCAAAAACTCTTTGAGTAAGCACAGACAGAGCCCTTAAACAGACTCTTAGCTGTCAGTCATGAACTCAGAGGGGATTTCCAGGATCCGAGGAGTTCAAGTAACTTACACTGAACCTTTTAGTTCCACTATATCCACTCCACTCTGCTTGGCATGGGGGGTGAAAGGGCGATGACACCAGCCAGCCAAGGAGTTGCAATTTCAGCACCCTCCCAGCCCCTGCTACTAATTCAAGGTGCTCATTGAACAAGGAAGGTGCAAAGTACCTCTGTGTGATTTGGTAGCCATTGACGGCATACGCTGGTCCACTATTTTGTCTCTATCAACAGACAAATCCACTTTAGAAGCTTTCTAGATCCACAAGCTCTGCATCTCAGCCTGTGGAAAGTACCTCCACATTATTACTGTCACCCTGCATCCCCCTCATTATTTATGCGTGGCGTTAAGCTATGCACTCACTGTAAGCCCTTGCACGTGTGGGAGTCCCTAGTGCATGTGGTGCATCTGCATGCATTATTTTAAGCCTGGAAAGAACCGAGCAACATGGGGCTTTTTTTCTGGCAGATGCTGTACGAGCCAGAGTTGCACCAACAACAGAATACTAGCTAACAAGTGAGGCACCCTGAAGGCACTAATTTTGCCAAAGAAATCACAAACCCTTCTTGATTTTTCTATCACATCATGTACATCCTGCAAGATAAAGAGACATAAGGAGTCATACAAAGTGCAATCAGATCTGCTGTTTGTAGCATCCCAGGGAAAGGTGATGGCTAAAGGTATCAGATGGAGCTTGGGACCTACCACTTTCCATACTGCTGCAGACCATCTGTGCCATTCCATCTCTGCGAGACAGAGGTCACCAGGTCTGTCAGTGTCCCCCCAAGATAATGATATGACTGAAAAGAAAACTTGGGTCTCCACTAAGTCTATGTTTTCTCTCATTTCCCTTCAGGTTTCCCAAAAGCTAAACATGGCATCCAACTAAATTTACACTCGGTCCTTCCCCCAGTACATCTGTGGCCACTCGTGTCCTATGCTATGTAGGAGGGGACAGGGCTTGTCCAGACAACCTCAGAGGCTGCAACAGGGCTCAGCACACACACCGATTGCTAAGGCCAGCCTTTGTGGGGATGGAGGGTTTCATGGTGTGCAGCCACACAGCTCCCTCACGAGCTGTCCTGCCTTCCTGAGCCCCTCTGGACCAGGCATTACCCTAGGACTGCAGGCAGAAACACAAGCTCTCTGTTAAATTCCCCTTTCAAGGTAAAGACACAGGATGACTGCTGAGGGTTCAATGATGTTTTCCAGCTCAGAAACCATACTTCCTCCCTCCCGCACGTTAGCTACCACCAGTCCCAACTGAACACCTTAGGAAGTTGGGTTTCCTGTGCAAAGCAACAACTTGATTTCCAGTGCCCGCCCTGCCCCTGGTGCTGACTGCAGGGGGCTGGGGCACAGCTTGCACAGCAAAACCAATGGCACCGTGGAAAGGCGACTACTTCTGACCCTTGTTCAGTGTTAGGGATGCCAAGGCAGGGTGGGAATGACAGTGCACTTTCCTTTTCTGGAGCGCCAGGCCACCTACGACTTGGCTCAGGCACCACAGGTCTAAGGAGAGGACAAAGTTTCACCTGTTTTGCCGTGGGCACCCTGCCAGGCTCACCCTACCCACGGCTGCTGCAACGCCAGGTTTCTCTCAGCCCGGGGGAAGCAACCCCATGCCTCCTTCCCCAGCCCCAGCCCCACTCCCACGCTACCACGAGGACCCCTGGGCCCTGCTGCTGCAGGGACGGGGGGCACAGGCTGTCCCACAGAGCCCCCCTTGGCCCATGCGAGGCTGGCCGCCCTCGGCAGTGCCCTGCCCAGCTGGGAGCTGCAGGACATGAGCACGTCTACAGGTTTTTGCAGCGCTGCAGCAGCAAAAGTGGTTCAAGAGCTCAGGCCAGGCAGCATCTGACTGCAAGGCTAAGCCTGAACCAGAGCAGTGTTACGCCCTTGCAGAGAGAGGGATTTTGAGCAGACTAAATACTTGATATTCCCTTTTTTGCAAAACCAGTGTTTTCATTCAAGGCGAAGAATTTTGTAGAAATTAGCAATAAGGCCAAAACTCTGCAAACACTCGGACATGCCTGACTTTTTACTGGGAGCATCTCCATACATAATTGCATTCCTATGCAATACTGGGAGCCTTTCTGTCACACAGGCAGCAGGAAGCAGGTGTAAGGCTGCCTAGTATCACCTGTTTAGCATCTCCGATGACAACACATTAATCCCTAGCACCACCTGGAGGCAAACTCTGTCCTTCACCCAATTTAGTGGAAATGGTGCCGGTAGATCCAGGATAACAAATGGCTCTAACTACGCTGGGTCAAACATTCAGCAAAGACTCAGGTATTTGCTGCTCTGAATACACATTGTAATAGAGGCAAATTATTCAAGTTTGGTTGTTTGCTGCAGGCTGAAAACTGTTTAGGAACATATGTTTAAACTTAATAAGCTACTCTAGGCAAAAAGCAGAACAATGCAGCTGTTCAGCTATAGACAGCACAAAACCTCCCAACAATGTGATTTTAAGAAATTGAAGAAGAAAACATAGAAGAAACCAAAAGTTTAAGATGGGTATCGCTTACATTACAAGCTTTTGCTCTCTGGGGTTTTTTTTTCTTCCTGTCTGGGAGCTGATACCTTCACCTGCATCCTCCTCAAAACAGGAAAAAAAAAAACCCAAATCCTTGTCTTGCAGTCCTACACCCCAGAAGGCAGACATCAGATCTTTTCAGAACAGGGCATTACAAACCATTTTACAAAGGGGCAACTGATAAGATGCTCTAACCAGGAAGACAGGAAGGAGTCTAATCTGAAAGACTACATAGGCACCCGAGACATAAAAGACACATGCCCAAATATTAACGCCAAATGCTCTCACCATCAGCTGGTACGATGCATGATTTTGTACCTGAGGTGGTCATGGACTAAGTTAATACTTGTGTATTTTCTTCACTGAGCTAGTAAAACTCCCCCTAGGGAGACAAAGCCTCCACTTCCCTAGTGGCCCTTAGAACAGTTATGTGTCATATATAACTCACCTCGTTCATTGCTGGTTTACAGTCAGCAAAATTTTGATCGGTATTTTCATCAGGCCCACATCCACACAGGTGCTGCGAGGGAGCCTCACAAGACTCAGTTTTTAGGACACTGGCCAACAATAGCAGAATCCACGGCAGCCAGGTACCTCCAAGATCTCACAACGCTGGGCTTGTCTCCCTTTCACATACCGTTATCTCCCAATACCGAGCAGTAAGAAGAGTAAGTCTTGTAATAAGACCAAACCAAGGCTTTTTCCTTTGAATACGATTCAAAAAATAAAATAAAATATAAAACCCCCAAGAAAATTCTTCTCAAAATAGCCAGGATCTAAACAACTGTTAAGTTACTGTATACAAGGAGAGAAGGAACAGAAGGGCTACAATTCTTTCCTTCCAACTGTATTTTGCAGGAAATCAGAGGTTGCTTCTGCACCACTCAGAGCCCAGTCAACATGACATACACGGAATGTCCATCCAGCTGTGTTTTTTTAATGGCTCAGAAAGGGATGTGCAGTCTGCAAGTCCTAACAGGAGCTTTTCTATCACGAGTGGGCCCACAACTGTGTGACTTTCAGTCAGCAGAAATTAATGAGGGAGACTTTAAGCGCTGCACATTAGCCATCTCTCAGACTAAGAGCAGCTAAGCAAGGAGTCTGAGAAACTAAACTGACAGTTTTATGGTGCTCTTCTTTACAGAGTATTTGTTCATAGACATGAAAGATGCAAATGAACAACCTGTCTTTATCACATCCAAGAGATGACAATGGTGCATACCAAAGGCCTTTGAGAAATTCCCTATATTCATCCTATCCATCTATATAACACTCTGCTCACTTCTTGAACTTTCCAACAGCAAAACTCCACTTAAGACAAGATGCACACTGGTTTTAATTACATCATAAATAACAGTTTCTGCAATATCATATTTCAGTTTCTGAATCTATATCCGAAGGAAGTTCCGAAGCTTGGGGAATACTTTCAGTGCATTCTGTGTAGTCACTTCTATAACTTCTTCAACTGGAATTCCTTTAATTTTGGCAATATATTCTGCTGCAACATAAATATTTTTTGGTTCATTTCTCACCTGAAAACAAACAAACAAAAAAACCAGACCAAATTACAGATCCCTACAGACCACATGTGTTTCAGATTCGGTACTTCCTGACACAATTTCAGTCACATTGTGGCCTGTGTGCCAGAGAAATTACATGTATCTATTCTTATTGGATTATTTTCTCCTTTGCCCATTCCTGGAGCTTCTTCTCCTTTCCCAGCCTCAGGAACACTGCCTTGTTCATCTCAAAATTTTCACTTGGCAACCTCTTTCATCCCTTGTACCTATGCTTACACTACTTCACTCTCCTGTGCCCGTAACTGACCTCCATAAGGTGTGGGTTTGGATATATGCACAGAGAAGTTCCTCCTTCCCATCATTTACCTGTTTTTCAGGCCCCAGAGCTGGAGAGTCAGTTTCCAAGCACATACTTTCCAGAGGTAACAGCTTCACAAGCTTCTGCTTCTTGAAGAAAATAAGACAGCTATTAAACACTTTATGCACTTAGACCTGTGGGGGAAAAAAACATATGAAGGGAGGATATCCTCTGCATTTAAAAGCAATGTCTGAAGACTTTGGTGCCACTGTCTGCATTTTATCAATATTTCAGAATGGAAGCAAGAATACCAGGAGCTGCCCAAGAAGTCCCTTCAAATTAGGATTATCCTGGTTTAAGTATCTGAAGTACTATTACTTAAACACTGAATCCATTGTTATTTATTAAATCATGTAGTTATATTACACAAAATACCCTGTATTTAGAGTTGTCAATGCAATTTTAATTTGCTATTTTTCTGTATATATTTGTGTACCTTTTTCCCATCTCTGCTTTTACCACTCAACCCCAGTTTGCTTTCCTTTCTCCAAGTTGCTAACCTCATTCCCATATATATCCATCCCTCACACCCTCTCCACTTGAATCATGCCTTTCCCCTTCTTACATTTCCTGAGCTTATCACAGAAAGTGATGATGGTGCAGGATGGAAACAAACTGCTACCCCAAAATAAGAACTCAGCATAGCTTGCAGCAGCCCAGAGTAGAAATTAAAAGAGCAGCCTCACCAAACGAAGGGCTGAACCTCATCAATGCTGTCTTTAAGGAATTTAGCTGCTTCTTTGCTGGGTACACCTTGTGATAATCTCAATCTTTCAAAAGTCTGTGACGTAGCCGAATTGAGCAGATTTGCTTTTCAACAGAAAGTGCCATAGCACTGAGATAGTAACTAGTCTTTTTCTACATGTCATGTCCCTACTCTAAAACAGTATAGTGACAGAAGCTTCCAAAGAAGAGTTCACCAGAAACCACATTAAAATGCAAAACCCCCACCTATTTTCTTAACCCTTGTTTCTCAGAAATAGCTGAACTGTTTTAGCCAAAAATTCCCCCCAGAAGTCTAGCTAAGGCAAAAGCCCCAAGTAGAAATTTAGCCAAAGTAAAAACATGCAATGCTATAGGCAACTGAAACTTCTATTGTGAAGTGTGTATGGTTGCTGTCATCTGACGAGTACTGCTCGTCCCACTTCAAACTGTACAGACTTAAAAAACAAGCATATTCTTGAGCTGCACAGTGAAAACAGTCATGTTTGCCATCATGATAAGCTGTCAGCTATTACCTGCAATCCCAAAGCACCAAGAAGAAGCAAACCCCTTTAAACATTACCTGTTCACTCCTTATAATGGAAGGAGGAATGGAGAAGAAATATCCAGCTTTCACCCCTTCCATCGCTACAGATGGCTTCCCATCAAACGCATGGAGCAACACTTTTGTAGCACCTCAGAGAAAAGAAGCAAACCAAATCATTAGCAGTGTTTACAGTAGGTCTGTGATGTCATCTTCCAATGGCACCTTGGTCCCATAAAGAATGAATACAGAATCTCTGCACTATTCCTTCCAAGCTTCATGTACACAAAGTGAAGTGAGGACATGGCACAACTGAAGGAATTCTGCTGAAAAAAGACATGACAGAGAAAATGCATTAAAAACATACCTTGTTCCTTTAAGAGATTAATGGTTGGTCTTCCAGCTGAGCGGGAATGAACATTTCTGCACAGAAAGGAGAGGCCCAGCATTAAGAAAAATCAGCAAAATACTTTTTTTTTTCTGTAAACACAAATGAACTAAACAGCAGCTTGGGATGAAAATAATTAATCTGTATTACACCTTTTATCAGGAGAAAAAGCTAGAAACATATATATGAATCATTTTACCTACAGTAAAGATATAGGAACAACATAGCAAGGAGAGGACACAGAAGACCACCGTATTGAAATGCAAAGATATGGAAAAGTCTGTAATTAAATCTCAAACCGGAGACTGACAAGATACTAATGCCAGTTTAATCCATCTAAGAAAAGTTCTGTGGGGTCTTAGTAACTATAAATCCTGGGAAATATTTCCACATGTTACTGAGACCTGGCAAATTCTCCTACTAGTATAAACAAAACCTACAAAGGCAAATCCAGTCTTCTCGCTAACTCAATCTGCTTGATCAAAACTTGTCTTTGTCCTTCCTTCTGTTCATCCGTGCTGGCAAATCTGGGAGTGAAATCTAGTCCAACCTACAGTGCAAGAAAAGAAGTGAAAAAATTTTACAGACCTAACGCTTGACTAAACCACAGTACTATACATAAAGGCAAAAAGATGCTTCATAACTGCAAGGCATTTCAAAATATATACACTAGAGACTGCAATTAAAATGAGGTCAACTGTAGCTTAACTCAGAAAGGAATCCATTCTGAACCATAAGCTTTTCAACTATGAAAGCATTTGTGGGCAGATAGTTACTAACAATTGTATTTAACATTTTCATCTGTAACATTTTCATCAATATATTCTATTGAATATTAGTTCAGACTAAATCTCAAATCTGGATCTCCAATACAAGTAAAATTTCTGACCTGAACCTGTACCTTTAGTCCTACCTCTAGCAAAAATTACCCATTAATTCTATACCTTTTTGATTTAAACATGTTCAGGCAAAATTTAATGTTTGTTGAAGCAGCCCCTTTCACAGTTACACTAACCAAAGTCTTTGATATATACAGCACAAGTACAACACGGCAAGTTTAGCTACAAAGCTCTGCCAATCACTGCTTTTTCTGCAGCCAGTGCAGAACCAGTCATAACTTGCTCTGGTACCTACACACAAAACACCCAGACTCTACCCTAAAGCTTTCAAGCGTCCACAGTTTATGAAGAAATGTAAGACAAGAAACAACACATGGATACAGACAGATGAGGGATCACAAGAAAAAAGGACTGTACAAGTCAGTGAGGTGTACTGAAATCATAGCTTAGCCTAACTTTGTCAGGGAAGAAAGCAGGAAGGATCTGAATGAGGATAACAATGTGACTCAACACTTAACTGTGCCAGAGAATAGGTCAAAAGACATTTGGGTATAAGACAAAATAGCATAATTATGCAATCTTCCTACTAAACCCACCGGCATAAATGCTATCTATCTCCTAACAATGATAATGAAGGAAAAGAAGGAATCAGGCAAATCTATGAAGGAAAGCACATTAAGAGAATTACAAATCAGACTTAGCACTTGTTCAGACTGACAGCAATACTTATTGCATACACAAAACCAAGTATTCACTAAGTTTTTGTAATTCTGGTGACAGATGCTGCCAAAGCCACAGACGTGTAAACAAGTTACAGAATTCTACTTACTTCGCCAATCCCCACCAATTTATCTTTGTAGAGTTCTATAAGTGGCAATGCAGCATCCAGATCCTGCAAGAACAAATTAAAGATGCAACCCCCACTGCCCTTACAACATGGAAGGGGTATGAACTCAGCATTATGATTAAATTGGAGTTTCCTTCATTGTTCTTAAATTCTATACCTTAAAACTTTCTGTTACTGTGAGTTGTGCGGTCAGACAGTTTTTAGAAACCTGCAGGGTTTCCCTTCTTTACTTAATGACCCTTCATTTCAAGTTATCTTTCCACAGGAGCATAAGAGGTAATTAAAACAAGGCCCATAAAAAGGCTAGTATCATTAAATGGGTGCAGACAGCTCTCCAAGTTTTTCAGGCTAAGGGCACAAACGGTAGCCTTCCACTTCCCACGCTAACAAAGGGACATCTGCAAAAACACATGCATACTGTTCACTGTAAGCAAAGCATCCTCTTGGGATTTTTAGAAGTGTTTCACTGCA
This sequence comes from Astur gentilis, assembly GCF_929443795.1. Classification (NCBI taxonomy): domain Eukaryota; kingdom Metazoa; phylum Chordata; class Aves; order Accipitriformes; family Accipitridae; genus Astur; species Astur gentilis. The sequence goes on along the minus strand of NC_064909.1, from coordinate 9,890,812 downwards.
GTAATATGGCCAAACGAATCCAGTAAACAATTCTGCTTTAGGACTAACACAGACAAATGGATGTGCTAAGAGACCCTGGGATTTGGTCCGCTGGGTCTTCTGTATTACAGAAGCACAGAAAAATCAGCGGGCAGATCTGAAGTTAAATCAGGCAGACCAGAGCATCCCGTCATCTGCCCTGAGCAGTCCCAGCAGTATTTTATAGCTGCGCTAACCTAACTCGCCCCTGTATTACCTTCAAAGTAACACTGCGCTGCTCCTCTGGCGAAACCTCTTGAACCGGGTGAACTCCCAGGCACGGCAAAACAAACCCTGGGAATCTGGGCAAGGAACAGGCATCAGTAGCGCGGGAGACCACAGAGAAAGCAAGTTTAAAGTCAAAAAGAACGGCCGGCCTGACCAAGGAAGAGGGCAGGGCGTCCCCCGTCAGCTCCCACGCCGCCAGCCGCTCCCGCCAAGGCGCGGACCCCGCGGCCGGGACACGGCCGGGCGCCGGGCCCCCCCGCCGGCCTCGCACCTCTCCGACAGCGCCACGACGCTCCGGAACTCCCCCGCCTGCTCCGACACCACCACCAGCGCCGACACCGGGGCCTGCGGCAGAGAGAAGCCCCCGCCCCGCTGAGGCCGCGCCGGCCGGCTGGGCCCGGGAGGAGCGGGGAGAGGGTCGCTGCCGGCCGCCTCACCTGTTCCGCCGCCCGCACCACGGCCGCCACGTCCTGCAAGAGACACACGCCGCCTCAGCGCGGGGGCCGCGACCACCGCCCTCCCCACCCGCCCCTCCGCGCCTCACCGTCTGGAAGCAGGGCGCGGCGAGGTGGCAGTGACAGTCCACCGGCCCCGCCGCCGCCATGGCGCCCCCGGGGCTGAGGGGAAGAGGCCGGGAGGCCGCGGGTTCCGCTTCCGGGCCGGCATTTTCCCTGCGTCCGAGGCGGGAAATGGCGGCCGGCCCGGCGCCGCCATTGTTGCCGCCGCCGGGGGAGGCGGCCGCGGGGCCGCCGCTCAGCCCGACCGCCGCCCGGCAGGACCCGCGGGTGCGGTGCGGCTCGCGGCGCGGCCTGGGCGAGGTGATGGCGCTCTGCGCGCCCTTCGTGCGGGCCCTGGCCCAGGGGCAGCCGGGCGGACCCGCCGCCGCGGGAGACGCGCTCTGGGTGAGGCTGAAGGGGTGAGCGGGGGGGGGCCCGTCTCTCCTGGGTCCCGTCTCTCCTGGGTCCCGTCTCTGGGCGCTTGTGCCCGCTCCTGCCAGGGGCCCGGCACAAAGCTGAGGCGCCCCACGGCGTTAGCCCGTAGGTTAGCGGGTTTATGTAGCCGCTTCCCCCGAGGTGGCCAACCCGCGCAGGGCGGTGAGGCCGGAGGGGCCTTTGTAGCCGCAGGTGTGGCGTACCTGTGCCCAAAGGATGGCTTCTCAAGCTCTCCCGTGCCTTGCAGAACTTCGAAACAGCGGTGCAGGAGAACGTTACCATTAATGGGCAGCCCTGGGAGGAGACTTCGGATGACTCCGAGCTGCAGAGTGGTATGCTCCGGTTTCCATCTATTTCCTGCTGGGTAGTTTTGTTTTGGTTTCTGCATGTGGTATTTTTAATCGGGCAGTTTCCCCCCCCCTCCAGCTATCTGTGGCAGTGAGGATGTTCGTGAGGCAGGTAAGGTAAATTTACCCCAACTCAGATGTGCCCGTGTGAAGATCAGAAGTGCTGCACTGCAGGAGCACGGTTCTCGCAGAGCATCATGCATAAATGAAAAGAAAGGTAACCAAGATGTGTAGGGACCTGTATCCAAGAGAAAAGGGGATAGTGCTTTATCTGAAGGACTGTTGCTTGTTTGACACTTCTGTCAAGATCTTTATAGATCTTGAGGCACAAAGTTCCAACGATCACTAGTCTGGTGCCTACCTAACTTAAAGTATCTGCTCTTGGCTACTAGAGAAGAGTAGGTTAGAGACTACCAAAGTATCTGATATTAACATGAGAAAAATAAATGTTTAATTAAGTTTAATGGCAGCTGTCTCCCTGGAAAGTCTACAGCAAGCTTTTAGAACGTCAGGATTTCAAAGCAAGATTTTTCATTCAGAAGGTTAGGACAGAGTGTGTTCTATTTCATCAGCTTCTCTTGTCAGAATAAAGGGAGTATACAACATTTCGTGGAATAGGGTAAGGTAATCTATTTTTAAAGCTAGAACACAGCAACAGGATCCAAGTCCAGAGGCTTCTCCCCCCCCCCCCCCCCCCCCCTAGCCCCGGGCAGTGAGTTTCTGTGTTTGACTGCCCTCATGGTGAAAATTTTCTTTCCTGTGGCCTGTTGGAATTTCCTTTACTGTAATGTATCTGTTGCCTCTCATCTTTTTGCTGCACACCCCTGAGAAGAGCCTGCCTCTGTCTTTTAGGACACCCTTTAGGTAGCTGAGGGTAGCAGTTAAATTGCCCCCTAGACCTCTCTTCTCCAGGCTGAGCAAACACAGCTCCCTCAGCTGCTTCTCATACATCAAGTACTCTGGATGCCAACCCTCTTGGTGTTCTTCAATTGGAATTGCTCCAGTACTCAGTGACACAGGCTCCCAGAGCATCCAAGCTAGGATGTTATGGTCTAGGGAGGTGAGAATCCTGGCTAGATCATTGAGTTCAGAGGGTAGTGTTTAATGGTTCATACTTTTACCTCAGGGCTTATTACAAGCAGAGTTCCTCAGGTGTCTATTCTGGGACCCATTCTGTTTAATGTCTTTATCTGTGACCTGGAGGAGGAGATGGAAGGTGCCTTCACCCAATTTGCAGCTGACATCAACCAGGGTGGCATGCAGTGAATATGCTCAAGGGCAGGCCCATTCAGGGGAACATAAACAGGCTGGAGAAACGTATCTGTGGGAATCTCATGAAATTCAACAAGAAAAAAAAGCAAAGTCCTAAATCTGGGAAGGGTTAACCCCCTGCAGGGGTACAGCTTGAAAAGGACTTGGGGGTCCTGGTGGGCTAACCCTGAGCCAGCCTAGTATATTGTGTTAGCAGGAGTGTAGTCAGTAAATCCAAGAAAGTGATTATTTGCCTTTACTGCGCACTTAGTAGAGCACATCTGGAGTAGTGCACTTGTTTTTGGACTCCCTAGTGTACGTAAACTGCTGATAAACTGGAATTAGTTCATCAGAGGCTGCCAAGACACCCAGGGGACTGGAGCACTTGCCCTGTGAGTTGAGACTGAAGGAACTGGGCTTGTTTAGCCCAGAGAAGACAAACCAGCCTTACAGTACCTACGAGGAGGTTACTGAGAATATGGAGGCAGGCTATTTATTGAGGTGCACAGAGGCAAGGGTCATCAATTACACAGAATTGTTCTGACTTGATGTAAGGAAGTAATAATTCACTATTAGGATAACTGAACATTGGAAAAGATTGCCCAGAGACCTTGTGCAGTCTCCAGCACTGGCGGCTTCCAAGAAACAACTGGATGAAAGCCCTGAGCAACCTGGTTTGAATTGGGTGTTGACCCTGCTGTGAGCAGGAGGGTTGAGTCAGGAGAGACCTCCTGAGGGGCCTTCCAGACTGAGTGATTTTGTGTTAGGGACATTGGCCAAGATCTCTTCCTAGCAAGAGACGCCAGTAGTATGTCTGTTGCTCCTATCTATCTAATATACAAATTAAGTAAATGTTTATAATTATTGCTATATAGTCATATATTTTTATGTAATATGTACAATATTTTTATAATTATTGTCTTTTGAATAATAGTAGTGGAGGTTCTTAGTAGTCTGGTGTCCAAAGAAAATTTCAGTGCGATTCATTTGCTCATCTGTGTTAGCGTTAGATGTTCTTTGCCTGTAACTTGATGCTTTTTACAGTTGCACAAAGCCGAAAATACAGATATATTGAACTGCCTATAGAGAAAGAGCACCTTGTATTGTTTTTTGGTCAGGAAGCTTCTGCAGTTGTAGTTCGAGAATGATAAAACTCCAACTCCTTTGATTACAAAGTAAAAAATGCACTGGTCTCGCGATGCAAAATGCTGAACTGATTCAGGCTCACTTAACTAATTCTAGTTAGTTCAAAAATTCATAAGAGGATTTTCTTAACAGGAAAACTTTGTCCGGTTGGATGTCATTTTCAGTAAATTAGCCTTTGTCTGTACAAGTCTAATTTATGCCAGCTGAGACAGCTGCCATAATGCAGGTGTAAGGACTGTATTGTGCTTTTTAATTTGACATAAATTTCTTCATTTGCATATCTCTGATCCAGTTTGAATCACCAGTGACCTGGCATTTTCTGCCTTCAGTGTTTACATTAACCAGTAGCTCAAGTCTTTCCCCTCTATGCTTAAATGATTTCATGGCGATCCTAAAACAAACAAGTTCGTGGGCTGGTTTTGTTTAAAACCTTTATTTTGCCTTTCTGAGGTTTACAGTCACCTGATTCTGCACAGATTGACCAAGAGAGGGTGCTCAAAATCCATTCTTTACTGCTAGATTGAAAACACTGCATGGCTTGCAAGTTGTGCTCAAGATGTTAGTGGTGACAGTGAATTTAATTTAAATGCTAAGGAGTTTGCAAAATTAAATTAAAAAAAAAAAAAAGAAAAAAAGGCAAGACTGTTGTCAGTGTTTCAAGTCTCCACCAGGGGAGAAAAATTATAGGAGTGTGCAGATAGAAGAATATACAAATATGCATTACCTTTCAGTTACACACAGTTAGGATATAAATTTGAGTGGTTGATTTTGTTTTCTTCTATAACTCTTAATGTTTAGTTTGTAATGATGGCGTGTGATGTCAAGACAGTACAGGCATTTACTAAATTTTGGAACCAGTTTTAAAATACTGTATCAAGCTTTCAAAATTGTTAAGTTTAATTCCAATCTTGAAAAAGCTGAGTACCTGTATTAAGGTAGCAGTAGTCAAAACACTTCAGTCAAGAGCTGAAAATATGTTCTAGGTATTTAGTCTAATCTTACAATTAGAAAAGCAAGCTGTGAAAGTTAGCTCCTACCAGATACAGTCTCTTGGGCCTCAGATGTTGAGAGAAGACATGGGGGGTTTTTGGTTTTGGGGTTTTTTTTTTGCAAACTCCATGTGACTAGTAATTACAGATGTCCTCAGGATGCAGAGTATTTCTGGGAATGATGTTTCATTAAAGTGGCATTGTATATTGTCAAAAATTCATAGATGGTTTTAAAAGTAAACGGCGTATCTGTGCTCTATATGATATAAAATCAGTTAGTCTTCAAATTACTTGGACAGTTGGTGCTTGTTTAATGCTTATAAATTACACAGATAAACCATTTTTCTTGCTTGAAAGGTAACTATTTCTTTGTGAGATTATAGATTCAGCGTGCATAGAGAAAAATACATTTTTGGTTTTTTTCCCAGAACGTTCCCTGTCCCCCCCGTTCTCACCGGCTCCCTTGCTTCAAAAGTAACTGGGCAACATCAAGTTGTGTTCCAAATTTCTATATCACCCTACAAGGAGATCTGAGACAGATATCTTTCTCTTCATTGATAATCACACATGATTTCTTATTTCAGATCTAAAGCTGTCTTTTTCCTTATAATTTTGTCTCAAATTAAAAAAAAATTGTAGGAGTATTCCTACAATAACTTTGTGTGTTTGTGATTTTTAGGTTCCAGCATCAAAATTCTTGAAGATCAATTTGATGAGCTAATAGTAGAGACAACAAAAAAGCGTAAGCAGTGGCCTAAAAAGATACTGATGCATGCTATCCAAACCATGAAAGCAGAGCAAGAGTTGTTGGTGAGTAACCTAAGATTTTCAGAAAACTTTTGCATATAGTAGCTGCTGACCACATGTTCCTTGAAGAAATAAATCATCAAATGTTGACCTTTAAGCTCCTTCCCGTAGTTGCTTTTGATTCTTCATCATATTCTTTTCACTGAAGAACAAATTAATACAATGAGGGTTACTACAAAGTGGTGTGACTATGAGTAAATTGGGCCTGTGGCACAGTTAGCAAGTTACTTAAGCATATTGCTTCAGCCTGATGACTCACGATTTACAAGCCGGTGTACATCTATTTATCTTGTCAAATCCGGGTTTTTTAAATCCTTGGCTGAAGGCTGGTTGAAGTACTAAATGTTATGATACATAGAGATATTATCATGTGCAGTGTATGACTTCTAAAAAGATGTCTGTGTTTTCCTAAGCACTTTTGTTGAGCTAATGACTACATTGAGTAAGTACTTTCAGTAAAGAAAGGGGGGGGGGGGGGGGGGGGGAAGTAATGTGGATTAATGAACAGGTGCAGTAATTTCTTTGAGTTTTGACACTGAGTGTAAGGTAATTACTGGCATTAAACAACCAAGTCATGTCCTTGGTTGCTAAATTTCTTTCCTACAGTTACATTAGGCCTGCCTTTTGCTTACCTGCTGATTAATTAGGAGTCAATTTTTTATGGAAATAAAAAAGGACAAGAGGCAATGAGCACAAATGGAAGTGCAGGAAATTCCATTTAACCATTTAAATATAGAAATAAAAAAGGACTGTGAGGGTAGTCAAACACTGGCACAGGTTGCCCAGTGAGACTGTGGAGTCTCCATCCTTGGAGATATTCAAAACCCGACTGGATGAGGCTCTGAGCAACCTAATGTAGTTGGCCCTGCTTTCAGTACGGGATTTAGAGGCCCTTTCCAACGTCAGCTATTCTATGATTCTATACTAAAGAAGACGGAGATTTATTTTTTTTTTAGAAAGTTGCTTAAGAGCCTACATTGCATTTCTGAGGTTTAAAATTGACAAAAGTAAGTCACTCTCTAGATTAGCCAAGCCTAGATGATTTACAGTAAGTAAAAGTGCATGGGTATATATTTGCCTTAAATCTGAGATATTTTCTAACATATATTGCCTTTTGTGATTTCTCTGTTTTTTCAATATATCAAGTATGTAAAACAAACAAAAAAAAATCAATTAAAATAAAATATGCTATTGCATAACACCAAGATTTAATGAGACCTTTTAGTCTTTCTGCAAAAGGAAAACTATGTTCTACCTGAGTCCCAAAGTGGATTAGTTATTTAGAAGGCCTCTTATGCTACCTTTTTTCTGTTGCTGACCTCTTCAAATTTTACACCACCACAAGAAGATGATTATTTTAATTAAAATGTCTGAAAAATACAGAAAGTTTTTAGTTTATCTCTGTAAATACAGTGGCTTTTTTTCCTCTCTTGGCTACTTCTGCAAAGGTAGTAGTCGTTTCTCTGCTCTTGGTTGAGGAATTTTTATGTTCTGTTTTGTCTATTTTTTATGTTCTATTTTTTGTTCTATTTTGTTCTATTTTTTCTAGCTACTCCAGTGATGCATGTTTTCTGAGGCATAAAGAGCTGTTATGAAGGCTTGGTAATTAACTGCAGTTTATCTGGAGAGAACCACCCATTTAGTGTGGTGATCTCCCTGTAATTGCCAAAGCAAGAGATGATCTTGTAGGTTTTCAGTCAATACGTTCTATTATGTTTGAGGATAATGTCAGCAGTGTTTGTTCTTCTGCTTGGAGCTGCTACTGTAAACTTTATAAGAAGATGTGTGAACTGTGAAAAATTTGCTCTGGTAAAACTACAGGGGGGAATAATTAACTTTCCTCCTACTTGTTTTTTGTTGAAGAAGGTTGAGGGATAGCTCCTGAAGTGGAGAAAAATACGAACTTGCAGATGATATAACTTATGTTCCCATGTCTTTGCTTTGTTTCCTTCTTCCCCAGTAGTTACTTCTAATTCCACCTTTAATATAGCTAAATATTAGTTGTATTTATTATTAGTTAGCTTCATGTCACAATTAATTGATGTCAAGTCACAAGACTCACAGTAGGACTAAAGAGCCAGATAGTCTGGTCTGTGAAGGAGGGTGTTCTTATTCATGCATAAGTAATAGCAGGTCTAGAATGTAGTCATTTAAATAGTTTTCTTTTTCTTAGTTTTTTGTCTTAATGTACCCTTTGTTTGAGTTTGCTCCTCTGTGAAAACATACTGGTTTTTGAATGACTCCTTAGAAGCCAGAGATGTTCTTTTTCCTCAGTTGTGCAGCAGGTGGCAATGCTTCTTCCAAAATGCCTGGATTTCAGTTTAGTTCTCATGCTTTAATAATTAGAATTCTGCAAACTAAAGTGGATTTTGGAGATGTGTTTGCAGTGAACCTAACTGTGTTAACCAGAACACTATTGCCAGTAACTGAGTATCTATGAACTGTACCCCTAATACATTCTTCATCTAAATCATTCCACCACCATCTCCTTGTACTAGCCTTTCTCCGTTGTTCTGACTGCTGTGTGTACATTAGATATCTATTAAACCAAGAGGGTATTTCAGAATTTTTCTTTTTTTGAATATGCAGAAACTCTACCAGCCTTTTGTAACACCAGAAGAGATAAGATCACAGCCTTCTCAAGGTAAAGAATTCACGGGGAGGGCAACTGTACTGAGGAAACACTGCCTACCTTACTGGCTAGCTGTAAATGTTTAAGAAGCTTTCTTTAAACTGGTTTAAAATTATTGACTGTGTAAATAGTTAACTAAAATAGCTGGAAGTTTGTCATAACTGAATGTATTGCTGCATGGGTTTGTTGTCCCCCTTTCTCTTCCAAGTGCTGTCTGCTGTAAGGCACTGTACTTAAAGGAAAAAGCTGGTCGCTGTATTGGTATTGGGTAGAAATTGTCACAGAGCTATCCTCAACAGGTTTTCTTACTTTCCTTCATTACTGGTGGAGGCCAGATGGGGAACTAGATGGATCACTGACATTATACTCTGACCATTCTTGTGTTACTTTTACATGGATACTAGAAATGCTTCAGTCTCTCTTCCTAATCAGTGAGTTTCTTCAGGGAATTGAAAGCAGTTGTGTAGTACTCAGTGATGGCAGTGTTGACTCTCCTAACTTGCAAAGTAGGCATCAAACTTTATCCTGCCTGTGTCATTTGTAAGGGTTCATAAAGAAACAAAACCACAAACAACATCGTAAGTTCGCTACATGCTTTTGAAAGATGCCTTATACAAACTCTTTGGAACAAGGTGGTGTATTTTGCAGTTGGTGATTGGGATGTGGTTTCTTGAGGCTGGCCTTAAGAAATTGAAAGTTTGTCTCGCCTGTTCTTAAGTATTGAAAAATGACAGAATTTACCAATGCTGTTCTAAGTTGAAAAGCGTGGTTACAGAACCCTCACTGTGGATTACTGCACATGATGTAAAGCTGGTGTAACAAGCAGTGGTGTTAAAGTTTGAGAAGCTGAGCTTAATCTTCCAGTTTTCACCCTGCTGATCTGACTTCACTCTAGGCATCGTTTCCTCTTTGTAAACAGGAGACATTGCTTCCAGAAATGCCAGCCTGTGCAGCAAAGCAGCTAACAGGAGCAGTAAAGAGTGTCACTTCATATCTGGGTTTCTTCTGGTTTCTGGTGTCCAGATCTATGCTTTTCTGATGTGAATTAACTACTTGTAAGTTAGTAACAGCTTGCACCATGGTATTGCCTTTTTAGGTTTGCTAACAGCAAAGTCCTAGCTAAGATAGCATAGAGTTTGTGCTGAATTTTAGTATTATGTAGTGTTTGGGAAGTTTATGTATCCCAGTTTAGCAAGTACAGTGGCCAGAAACCAAAAATGTTTAGATTACTCAATACCTTTCGTTTCCTTTTTTCATTTCCCTATGTTTTGGAAAGCCTTGAACACTGAGGAATATAATGCTGTCCATGTCAAGCTGAACTCCTGCAGGCAAATTTCAGTCTTTCTGTATAACTGGAATAATCCAAGTAATTATTTTTACTTTTACTTAACTCCTTCCTTGCCATTTCATAGGGTCACCAGTCTTCTAATCCCAATCATCTACTGTAAGAATGCTTCATTATGGACAGGACATATCCTTATTTTAGAGAATGTCCATTCGTAGACTTCTGTGGTGTGTTTAAAGAGTCTGCTGTTGGACTGGTTTTCCTTCCAAACTCTGAATGATGGTGGATTTTAGCATCCATGTCTATACATGGATTATGCATTCCTAAACCATGTCTGACCAGCACATTGGGCACGTGGTCAGACAATTTAACAAAACACCATCTCTTGCTGCTTACTACGTTTCAGCAGGAGATCACTGTCACCCTGTGCTTGAATACAGTGATTGACCTAAATTATTTTCAGTAGCACTAATGACATTGACTTCAAAGCAGAATGCTGTGTTTAACCCTGAAAGGGTTCAGGGGTGTGTGCACCATGTATCCTACTGCAGGCACTGGTGAAACCTTACAGAAAAACAGTATTAGTGGAGGTGAGGCTGCTTCATTCCTAGGAGCATGCTTGCTTCTGCTGATTTTAAGTTTTGTTGATGGCATAGCACTGCAGACAGAATAGTGGTGGAGAACATGCAAAACAGTTTTATAATAACTTGAAGAGTTTAACTCTTGTGTAAAGAATTATTATTGCTTGTAAATCAATCATTAAAAATGAATATTGTGTTGATGATCATATCATATTGATACCGCAATCAAATATATGCCTTTTCCCCCCCAGGATTCTGCACCTGCTGTCAGCTTCAGTGTTACTGAAAGCTTCTTTTTCTTTCTTTTCTTATTAACCCAGCAGAATTAATGCAGTTCATGTTGTTTATGCTTGGTTCTTTGTTATTCTTGCTGTTAATGCTTGCTGAGTTAAGCTGGGAGAAAAATGTAGCCTTTACAGTTCCAACAAGTCAGCTTTTACAGTAAGATGATTTTTTTCCCCTCCTTAAAATGGATTTCCTTCATCTCATTTTCTCCACAGTTGTGTTTATTCCCCTTCTTCCGTGCATTTTTATCAAATGTAATATGAGCTTGAAAGGTTTGAAAACAGATATTTTTTCTTTTTTTTTTCTTTCTAATTGGTCTCTTCCTTTATGTCAAATACCGTCTTTGTGTCTCATGTTTTGTATAAGCTGTAGGTTTTCTAGTGAAGAACTTTGTGGCTTGCTATAGTTGAGACTGCTAGACACTACTACATTTTGAGTGATAATAGTAAGACAAAACATACAAACTGTTGTCCTCTGCTATAATGAAAGGGATGTGTTGTAGGTTTAAGTTTTATATGAGGACTCTGATGCTTTTCTGTCTGATTTCTGAGAAGTCGAGAGCAAGTATTGGGGGGAGGGAGTTAAGTTTCAGAAGTTTATTTGGGCTCTATGTTTTTCTGTAGATGCTTACATTGCAGATCTGAAGCAGGTGACAGAAATGGCATCCAAACAGATCGGTGGAGCAATGAAGGTGAGATCTCTTTGCACTCCAAGAGGATATTTTTTATTTTCTTGATCCAATAAAATGTCACAAAAACAGGATTTCTAATTCATTTTGGTTATAGTTTTGTACAAAAAAGCTTGTGTGTGTACTTTTGAAGCAAGTACATATTTAGGTTTGGACTGCTGCAGTTGTATCTGTAAAGCGTTCCCCTTCACATGGTAGTAAGGAAGGTTACCCTGTGGCTATAGGAAATATTTTTAACAGATATTTTAGAACCTGCAGCATCTGAAAAGTCAAACATCTTTTGAAGACCTGTACAACTTCATATAGCATGTGACATTTGTTACTTCAGTACCAGCTTAGACATGAACTGTGGTGTTCCTGTGATACTTAATCAGCTTAGAGATGTAATGAAGGAACATTTAAACTTGGTAACTCTTTGCATGGCCTCTGAGTGCAGACCCTTGTCACTGTTAGGCTGGTAGCTCCAAGTTCCCAACCTTCACCTGTCATCCTAAGGATCATCTCTGCAGACACTGAAGCTTTTGTGCGTGTCAGAATCTAATTAACATATTTCAGTCATTGTAACCATTACTTTTCCCGCATAACTTGAGATACTTGGATTTGTTTTTGCAGTCTCTCCCAGCACTAATAGAAAGAGCAGAAGGTTTTTCCCAAGCGTTAACTTGGCAACCAACCTTGAAACTCTGCAAGCTGCGGCAAGAAGTCTTTGCTGGTTGCAAGGCGAAGGAGGAAAATAATGTCCAAAATTTCGTATCACCAGGAGAAGTCACACGAACAGACACTGATACCAGTAAAAATGCTTACGTTTTGCTAAAAAAAAAAAAAGCTGCAGATTCACCTGAAAGAAGACGCTACCCACTTCGACGGAGGAAGATTATTCTCAGCACATGAATTTCCCATGTAGTATTTCGATGGAATCTGAGTTGTACTCTTGCTCGGTGTGCTCAGTCTTTTTCCTTAAAACTTTGTCTCCCCTCTAATTCAGTGCTATACATGGGAGCTTCCTTAATTATTTAGTCTTTGATCCTTTTAAATATTTCTATTTTTACTGTCACACTGATGGTATTTGAAAGCCTACGCATACCAGTAGCATCCGATATCCAGCAAATACATTTGCCGATTAACTCTCATTTTTTGCTCTCCCATTACAGCATTTAGCTTGAGTCCTCATGCTTCTCGGAATTTGTGCACACACTTCATGTGTATGGGCAGTCTTAGTAAACTATTAAATGCTCATTTACATTAAGCGTGTCTCTAAAGAGGTTGGAGAATGTCTAGTTCTCCTAATGCACCTTCATTTATTACTGAGTTGGATGGCTATTTTTAAAAATAAATTTAAAAAGAAATTCACCCTGGAGCATATTGAAAACACCAGATTTGATACAATGTTACAGTTTTTAGAAAATCCACACACAAATGTGATATTGGTCCCTGCTATTCCACCTTTCCTGAATTTAGGTCAGCTGGGCTTATTTATAGTCATGTTTGTTTAAACTTGGATTTTTGGTAATTGTATGTATTTACTTGCCCTGTGCTCTTCTGAACAAGGATTCAAGCATCCACATCTTGCGATCTGATATTTCGTTTCATGTAATCCAATTATGCAGTCTGGGGGTTTCCTGGATGATATTTCTACACATTATAGGATCTTGACTTGGGTCATGTATGCATTTGTGATGTTTGACTAAACTTTAAAGATAGGCTACCAGTAAATGGTATTGAGTTGAGCTAGCCTACTTTTTTTTTTTCTTTACACATTAGTACCTAGACAATTGCACAGTAGCACTAAATTGAGCATTGCACCTTCAGCATTTGCATGTGCTTGCAGTAAGTACTCGTGTCTAATATGTAATGTATTTCTCACACAGTAAATGGAGGGGTTGTTTTAGAAGCTTTATTAATGAAATGTACTGGGGTAAGAAGATAGGTCTAACCTAATTCTAAGAGTTGGAAAATTTTCAAGAAAACGTGAGAGATTTTAGCATTTTTTTTGTAAAGGTGAGCATCTGTACTGAGACTTTGTATATTTAATCATATGTAAATATTTGTTTCCCGTTGCTCTTGTATATACAAACGTGTGTTTTTATACAAAGTAAATTAAATCAATTAAGGAAGATGAAAGTTTCAGATAATGTTGTCAGTTCTAATCCTGGAATAGATGGTGACTGAACAGTGAGCGTACTTCAGAAGACATCTGTGTTAAATTTTGGCTTGGGTAACTGAAGTAGTTCCATTTATTGCCTTTGAACTCACAACTGTTATTAATCTCAGGGCTACAAAGCATCTAATGTAAGAGAGGACAGGATGTGAGAGGGACTGGAGCTGTGAAGCTGTGGAACATGTGACTGGGACAGTTTTTCACACGGCGACTTGCTATTCTAGCTGCTTTGATTACGCGTGCTCTGTGCCGTGTTGAAAATCCCCATCATGGCTTTCTTCACCAAGATCCACAGATGCTCTTTAATGTGGGTGTTCCAAGACTAAGATGAGCCCTGTGAGATTTTGCATGGCTACCATCATAGTATTTGAAAGTTTTCTATGTTAATAGGAAGATTCCCTGCTATTCTCTGCAAATAATGATAGGCAAGTACAGAGAATAGCTAGGAATAGGCACGTCTCTGTGAAGAGATCCCATCAACAGTGGCCAGAGTAGGACAAATACCTTAAGAAATAAGGAGGAGAGAGCACTGTGGATTACGTCTCAATAAGCAAATTAATGAATTCACCCTACAGTGTGTGTTAGTGTTAAGAGATTGCAGGATAGTTGGTCTGTACAGGATTTGAAGGAAGTGGGAATGGATGCCCTGAGCTAGGGCGGTCGGGCCTTGTTCCATGGCCATTGTTGCAACTGCAGCTGGATGGAAAAAGAAAACAAATGCATCTGGAAGCGCTGGCCAAATAAAGAGTGTAAAGAAGGATAAAACAATCAAGATTCCAAGTGCAGCCTGTGAACTATGAATTTACGAATCTCTGATGGCTACTTTTGGCCAAGCGGCAATGGAAGGTGTTGGAGGACCTCCCTTTAAATGCAAGTACTGTGATGAGCTAAACTCAACACTTGATGTTCAGCTGTTTTTCAAATGATTATTAAAAATTTCTACAGCAAGTGATATCTGCAACTAGCCGTGCCTGGGATCTGTTCTTCCCACTGGCAGAAATCTGTAAAATACTGAATTTTTTCACATTCCAGTAGCCTTTTGTCCTTCAGTTAACTTTTCATAGAAATCAGCAGTGTTGTGCAAGACAAGTGTCTAATCAGGCTTCTACTGGAATGTCACAACATCTAAATTTATTTTTAACTTGGGGTGAATTGCTGTTGCATCAAGAAATGTCTGGTAGTTTTTCTTTATATAGCCTTTGAATTTTGTAAGACAGCTCAATGGTGATGGATGCTTGGGAACATTTGCAAACAGAGTTTGAATTCCTTGGCTTTTTGGGGTGAGATGGAATATCTCGCTTTTTGTTGGCATGTACTCTCAGCGATGTGCTTATTACTCGTGAAGGTCGGCCATCCCTACCCAAGAAAAACTTGCAAATTGGAGCAGTATCCATGGACACTTTTGCTGTGTGTGGTTTCTGAACAAAGGGGATTGGACACAGCATGCAGGGAAGCTCCTCTTCTGGAAAAATCTTCATGTGGACACCAATGTCTGTTTGGAAGCTGGGGCGTGCTGGTGCTCAGAAACCCAGTTCCGCTAACGTGCCGCTCTTCAGAAGAGCGACGCTGTGCTAAGCTGCATGCAGTGACAACTCTGCGTGTGTGTAGGCTTCTTCAGTGCAGACAAAAATCACTGATAAACTGCCATTATAAAATGTAAACTCAGCTGACTAGACTGCTTTCAGGGCTTGTTTTCTGTCCTGCATAGAAATGCTCTGCCTTTACTGCTGCGTTACCTGGAATTACTGCGTAAGCATTTCTACCGATGTACCAGAGATAGCTTTAATGCTAAGCAGAAACTTGTTCCCACAAGCAAATTTTGACTTTTCATTTCCTTTGTCACTTTGAACAAGAGCAGATTGTAGTCAGGCTCAAGGGGACTGTCTCATGACTTGTCCCATACTTGTGGGATCCTGGAAACCTTACTCTAAAGCTGCCGGGAGTTACTCAGTGAAGTAGATATTTATTCAGTGCTAATAAATTCTTGGTAAGCTGCTCAGGGCTTGATGTCGTTAGACAGCCTGATTGTGCAGTTGCCATTAACGGCAGCATTGCTCCTGGAACAGCACGAGAGCTTCCTGCAGGGTCAGTTCAAATTGGATGATGAAGGAAGGGAGAAGCAAGACTGCTTTTAAAGAAACCAGGGGGCTAGGAACATCCTGTAAGATGCTTGGGAGACCCGGCGCGCTCTGGGGACGCAGGTTGAGGTGAGGGCGCTTTGGTGGGGATGTGAATCTAAGTTGTGAGTCCCTGTGGTTGTTAGGGCGGGGAAGGCTCACGGGTACTCAGTTCTCTGGAGCCAGAGGAGCTCTGAGAAAGTGCAAAAGCAAAGGTGTGGGTAGCCTGGAAGATGGAGACACAAGCTGCTTTGAGGTGGGACAGCTGGGGAGAAGCACTTCCCATGGGGGAAGTCCTGCTCAGGTTTTTCAGTAATGCTGATGGTCCCGGAGCCTACCAGGAAAGCTGTGGCAGAACGCAGACTTCAGCGTGACTCTTGGACTCCTGGGCTGCACGGTTCTCTCACCTTCAACGCAAACTGTTAGCCAAATCTTCCGGAAAGGGTATTCTATATTTACTCAATTTGTAAACTTTGTAACCTCGTCTTCATCTAAACTGGATGACTCAAGCTTCTGGGGAAGCCAGAAAAACAGGGAAGTATCCAAGTTATTAAGATATACCTGGGGCTTCATGACTGACTGCCCTGCCGTTGGCCCCTGTGACGAGCACAGCCAGGAGCGCACGTTTAGTTCCCGCGTACGGATGCAGCTGCGGTAGAGCAAGGATGTTGTTGAAGTACCTGTTGGTGCAAACACCTGCCCTTCCCTCGGAGCAGCGGGCCAAGGTAACGGTTCAATTAAAATACAAGGAAAGCGTTTGGAGGGGTAAAAGAAACGTTGTTCAGTCTGCCAAAATGCTTTCGACGGAACAGTCGAACAGAGATTTTTGTCTGCAGCAACCGTGTTTTCAGCAGTCCTTGCCCGGCTTCGCCTTTACAAGAAGCCTGTGGCATTTCCTTATTATTTAAAGGAACAGGGCGAGTAGCGAAAGTGAAAATGGCTTTATCCCAGCACCGGTGCCGCGTCCTCACGCCCGTGAACCCTGGCTGAGCCGGCTGTCACTTCGCCGGCGCTCAGGCCGCTTTCGAAAGCCGATGTCGCAGAAGCGCGGCGGGCGGGAGCGGCCGGGGGGGGAGCCGGCCCCGAGCGCCGGGCGGGCGGGGGGGGTGGGGGCTCCGGGCCGGCTCCCGGGGGCAGCCGGGCCTCCCCGCCCTGCCGCCGGGAGGGAATCTGGGGAGAGGAGAAACTGCCGGGCCGTTATGTCTGCAGGCGAAAGCACGAGTCGGGGCGCCGGGCCCAGCCGGCCCCCGGGGCTGGGGCTCTCCGGGGGATTTTCAGGCAGGTCCTTGCCCGGCAGCGCCGAGCTCCGGGGGTGCGGGCTTTCCCCCGGCTCCCGGAGGCTGAGCAGACCCCGCGGTCCCGGGGGACGGGCGCGCTTGCCGGCGCGGGGGGGCTCAGACCCGGGGCGGCCGGCCCGGGGGGGGGGGGCGACAGTGCGGGCCGGGGGATCCCGGGGCTCCCGGTTCCCCGGGCGCGGCGCGGCTGCCGGCGGGCGCCATGTGACGGCCATGCGGGCGGCGGAGCGGGGCTGCCGCGGCGGGGCGGCGGCGGCGGCTCCTCCCCCGGGCCGGGGGGTGCCAGGTGCCGGGGCGGCCCGGGGCGGTGCGTCCCCTGTCCCGCCCCGGCCCGCCCTGCCCTCCTCTCCCCTCCCCTAACCTCCCACCCCGCCGCGGGCCGGGGGAGCCCAGCGGCGCCGAGCTCGGCGCCCCGGGGCGGCTCCGCAGCCGGCGGGGATGTCGTGCGCCGTGCCGGCGGCGGCGGGGGGCAGCGCGCTGCCTCGGAGCGCGGCGGCCGAGGGCAGCCAGCAGGTAGGGGCAGGGCGGAGGGGCTCGGCGCTGTAGGCGGGCGGGCGGGCCGGCCGGCCGGCGGGCGGGCACATGGGGCTGAGTCACGCCGGGCAGCGCCGCGTCGGGGTTGCCCGCTCCCCCCGCCCCGGGCATCGGCCCTTCCCTTGCCGGGAGCGCGGCTGTGGTGCCGGCCCTTCCAGGTGGGAGGGCGGGGGAACGGCCGGCGGTGCGCGGAAGGCTCCCGGCCGCCCCGCCGCACGGCGCGGTCAGCGGCTTCTCCCCCGCGGCGGGCAGGCGGGAGGGCGCCGGGAGAAGCGAAGCGCCGGGAGGGCAGCAGGGCCGCTCCGCCGGCAGCGGCAGCGGGTGCGGGCGCGGCGGGAGCCCGGCTTTCCTCGCCGCCGCTCGCACCTCCCGTCTCCTCGTTGGCGCGGAGGCGAGGCAGGTGTACGGCGCTGCGCGGCGGGCAGAGCCCCGGGGAGCGCAGGTCCCCGCCCCGGGCGGCGGGGGCGCCCGGGTTCCCCCGTCAGCGGTAGAGCG
The DNA here is from genome assembly GCF_929443795.1 of Astur gentilis. NCBI lineage: Eukaryota > Metazoa > Chordata > Aves > Accipitriformes > Accipitridae > Astur > Astur gentilis. The sequence goes on along the minus strand of NC_064909.1, from coordinate 9,873,024 downwards.
AGGGTCGCCCGGGCGTCTCTGCCGGCTTCCAGCCCTCCGCCCGGGGCCCCAGCTGGGCGGCGGGGCAGGGGGACGCGCTGCCCTCGGCGGGCAGCCTGCGGTCCGCGGGGGACGGCGGTAGGTGCGGTAGGTGACGCTGGGAGCGTGTGCTCCTTCTCAGGAACGGTTGCGCGCCTGGCTTCGGGCCTCCCCCTGCACACCTTAAAAACTAGCGAAGCGTTTCTGGCTTATGTCTTCCAGAGTCATGAAGAAGACGACAGGAAGGTAAGGAGAAGAGAAAAAAACCGAGTTGCTGCACAGAGGAGCCGGAAGAAGCAAACTCAGAAAGCTGATAAACTTCACGAGGTGAGCGGATACTTGACGTTTTGCAGGCACAGCTTGGGTACCGGGCATGGGACTTCACAATAAACGGGACTTCTTAAGCAGGCGTGGGCCCCTCTTCACGCCAATCCAGCGCAGAGAGCTGCGGGTGCGAGGCAGAGACCGGCGTGCTGCGGGGTGCCTGGTCGGGAGCTCCGGGACACTGACGCTGGTGTTGGACAGTGCAGCTCTGCCATCGGTCACACTGCCAGGGAGAGAGAGAGAGACACGCACGGTCCTGCCCTCGCCTCACCCTCCCTCTTTTGCTATTCCCGTGACCGGCCAGTGAACCGGACCACAGGGCTCCTCTGGGCTAAAACAAACCCATTTTCTTCTGGATTAGTGTTAATCTTGTCACGTTTGCTATGGCAGTGGATGAATGCTTGCTGCCTTACGGGGGAGCAGGTGATAGAGAAGGAGGGGGCCCTGCTGCTTAGTGGCAGTGCTGGCTTAAGTCAGTTCTAGAACTATGGTGTGAGACAGAAATACCCAGTTGAAAAGGCTTCTTAGGAACTTCAAAACCTCTGAGCGTGAGAGCTTGGTTCAGTTATCTGTTATACTTGTATGCTCTGATAAATAACAGTGGGTGTTTCCAAAAAAACCATGAACGCAACTGATTCTTCCAGAAACTCTTAATACTTCTTCTCAATATCACAATGTGGTGTCGTTTTTTCTGGTCCCCAGTGCAAATGCTGGAGGACAGGAATCCCCTTTCTCTGGTTTTGGATGCTACCTCACACAGCAGTGCTTTTGTTGTAGCCAGGGCTCTTGGAGTAAATGTTAGTTCTGCTGCTGCGATTGCGGCTGAGTCAGTTGTTCAGCTCTGGAGGTTCAGCGCAGGCTTTTCTCTTTCTTATGTGGAAAGATCTGCCGACAGTCAGCGGAGGCCAAGAGGGACAGTGTGGGGAGTTTTGGGTTTGGTTTTTCCCAGACTTCCTCTGAGTCAGCGCCTGAGAAAGCCAGGTGCAGGGTACTTCTGGAAAGGGGTAACCCCTGGCTTTTGTGGAATCATTTCTGGGCCCTGTGCCTTTCTGCAGCCTCTCTGATGTTCCTCCTGAACTTGAGGATCCTCCTCATGCTGGGAATCTTCATTCTCGGGCACGCAGGTTTTCCCAGGTGCAGGCAGATCTGGCTGAATAGGAATTCATTTTTAGCAAGAACAATTTGATACGTCTCGTCGCTGAAAATGGGACGGAGCAATGGGAGAGTAACACTTACTCCAAAACTCAACCCCATGGGGTTTGGGGCAACAAGAGGTGAGCAGAGCCAGAGTCAGGGATGGACAACTTCGCTGGAGTTGGCTACCATAACGTGTTAGGAGGACCGTGCCTGTGCTACTCTGTGTGTGAGAGAGGTAGCGGGTGGTGGAAGGGTGTGAGGGAGGCCGGGGGGTCCAAACGCCTGCATCAAAGAGCAGCAGGGGCAGTCCCAGGCTGCCCAGAGGAGCATTGCATGAGAGGCTCTCCCTGCTGCCTGGTAAACAGGCCTTGTAAGGCATGTGTAGGCTTTGAAGTTTGCTCTGAAGCTTTCCCAGGGAGGTGAGATTGAGTGGGTGAGTGTTGAGCCCCGGGCCAGCAGCAAGGTGCAGACACCTGCAGGTTTTCTGTGGGCTGGCTCTGAACCTCTATCTCTCTTCTCTTTGGGATGAGAAGGCTTGGCAGCAGGGACACTTGAGACACGCAGTTACCAAAAAATGTGACATGTGAGTCTCACATCCGTCACAGATTCATGCTGCAGAGCATCTCAAAACTCCCCTGCAGTTAATAGCAGCTTATTCATTGCCAGAGAAGCCCCAGCTCAAAAGCAGCCCGGGTCAGGGATAACCGAGGCAGCGATCAGGCCATCTGGTGACAAAGTGGGGCTGGGAACAAGGTGGCATGACTCCCCCCTCCTCCTGCTCTTGAGTTCCCGGCATCTGAGCAGGTGGCTACAAGCCCCGGCCAGCCTGGAGGAGAGCGGCTGGCACCGGACACGTTGTGCTAGGTATGCATCCCAGCCGGCACCTGCGTAAATGGCTTTTCCCTGCCCTGGCCCAGGGCAGGGGCTGCCCTTTCCTCACCGGCAATGCCAGGCACTGGGTTTTACCAGCACCTACCTGCAGTCAGTGCTTTCATTTTCTCTGCCCTGACAGTGCAGAGCTGCCCTGCTGGGCACTTCCCTGCAGAGGCAGCCCGGGGCTGGAAGTGGCCACCACGAGGACGCAGCCACCCATGCCTGCAGCCCCGGGCTGCTGGGGACTCCCAAGGACCAGCAGCACCTCCTGGTCTTCAGGGCCACAGAAGGAATCAGAGTGTGGTCAGGGCACGGGTCGTAAAGCACTTGCCCTGTTCCAGCACCCAGGCTATGTCTGTCTTTCCTTAGCATTTTGCACGTTGCAATAAGAAACCACGCAGTTTTTCTACAGTTACATGAATACACTCAAGGTGGAAGCACCGAAAGGAATGTTTTGACTATGAGCAGGCTTTTTTTCTTCCTCTCCTTCCAGGAATATGAGTCTCTTGAGCAAGAAAATACCTCCCTGAAAAGAGAAATCGGAAAGCTAACAGACGAAATGAAACACTTGAGTGAAGTGTTGAAGGATCACGAAAAGATCTGTCCACTATTGCACTGCACCATGAACTTTGTGACCGTACCAAGGCCTGATGCACTCGCCAGCTGCCTGCCAAGATGAGACCTCTCCTTGATTGCCTTTAAATGTGATATGTGAAAGTGCTGTTAACAAGGGAGATTTGAAGAACTGCCTACTTATGGTGCAGGTATTCCATCAAAGACGGCTGAACTTGACCATGCAGCTCTTCTCCACGTTGAAGTGTTACAGTCTTCTGAATCTCAGGAAAACACCAGTATGGAAAAAAGACAACTTGAACTGCGACTTCTTATTTGGTAGAATCTTCGAGCCACGGTTTTGCATTCAGAAATGTCAAAGTGCGGTGCAGCCCACCATCGCGCGATGGAATGTAGACAGGGAAAAGTACCGACCCTGGGCAGGGATGCCTTTCACCCACACGTCCACTGCCAGTAACCCTTTGTCACTTGTCATCCATGTATATCACGTTCTGGCTGCCGGTTTTCTTTTTTTCTCTCAACAGGTTTGGTTAATAAAAGCAATGTCCCGTCTTTATGATGTTCTCCACCTTCTTCAATAATCATTGTCTTCATAACATTTCTACATTTTCTTTACTGGTCAAATCCAAAGTCTGATGCTAATCTTACTGACAGTTGTTTTATTATTTGCTTATCGCCTCTTCATTGGTTCCTCTTTTGAAGTGTGTGTAACAAATGAGTTTTCCCAGTCTTTATTTCTTTAATATCCCCAATCATCAGCCCTGCCAACATTAGTTCTTGGAGTGTTTCAGATCCTAAAATATGGCTTGGCCAATTTCTAATGATGATTGTCTGCTCTGTGTGGAAGAAAAGCAAAACAGAGTTTGCTGGTTCTACACACTGTTTTAAAAAGCAGATTTTAAAATTTACAATTTTAATGCACCCATTGGAAATTAACAAATACCTTTATCCTTCATCTTGCATATTGCTTCTGGTAAATGATGTCTGTGGATAGAACAAACTGAATTTAGCTAAGCATTTTGTTCCATCTCCAAACTGAACATGTTTGATAACTGCTTGCAGGAAAAACATTAGTCATCTTTAACTTCTTTTTTTTTTTTTTTTTTTTTTTTTTTTACAAAAAGGAAGAATTATGACAATGTTAGTGAGAAATATACAGAAAACTGTTTACTCTCTTTGAAGATTCTTAGTAGCGTCAAGCTCTAGAAGTGTGAATGCTGTAGCCTGGGATCCAGCAAGGAGTGTTTTTCTCGCAGTATTTCCTGGTCAGAGAGCACCTTTGGATAACAAAAAGCTCCACCCTTTTGCCAATTCTCTCACTTCAGCATTTGGATTTTTTTCACTTCAATTGATGGGATTAATTTCTCTCCTCGCCAGAATTGTAGTATTTATCAGCAGAATATGCTCTGAAATGCCTAAAAGACTTTTTTTCTTTTTTAGCTTCTTTAGTGGAATGATGCATTGCTCATGACTGCTGAGATAGAATTGGGGGAACTGTGTAGTCAACTCTGCCTTCTAAAGTGCTCTCTCATGCTATTGTCTTAGGCTAGAAACTCAAGATAACAGGTGTGGGATGTTGGCTTCTTTAAAATTTTTCATTAGGTTGTCCCCAAGAGAATTTTCAGCATTTGCAGAAGCTAGCTACAGCATAAATGCAGTCTTCAAAGTTTCTTATGGACCTGTAAGAACTGAGTCATTCTGCAAAGAAAAACTGGTGCAGTCTCTGCCAAGGAAAATGAAAGTTTCAGGGCACTTCACATTACACTTTTTTGGATAATGTCCTTGATACGATTCTGTGTGTCACCCTTAAGAAAGGAAGCTATCTTAAGCATCTTCATCCACCCACCCGCATTCCTTCCATCTCTGGATGCCACTGTGTAATTTGGGCTGAGTAGAGGTGTCATGGAGAAGGAGGAGCATAGTGGAAATGAACAACATTCACTCTGGGGAAATTCATTATAGCTTAGGATGGAGGGAGAGTGAGAGAGGATGTCTCACATCTCTTAACTAGGTATGTGCAGCTGAGCTGAGGCTGGGAATGGAAAGTAGCTAGTTGAGGTCAGGGCTCGTGCAAAAATGGAAGGAAAAGCCAAGCACCTTGTCCAAGACGGTCCATCCCAGCAGAATCCTCCTAAGGATTTTGTCCCACAGGTGCTTTCCTCTAAAAGAAGAGGTCTAGCTCCCTATGTAAAATCCTTCTTACACATCCGTTCTTCTAAACATCTGTCTAGAAACTGGCTCCAGCTTACTGTTTGGTAGTCCAAGATCAGATTGTACACTCTTCATCAGTAAGCACTATGCTTCTTCTGCAGTGCAAGCCTTAGTCCGCTGTTTCTGCATTGGAGTTTATTGATTTATTAACTGTATAATCTCTATGTAAAGTATACAGGGGAAGACAGCTGAACTCACAGCAATGTTGTGTGCTGGCAACAGCAACCCAAGTCCAAGGTTATGCTGCTATTCCTCAGAAGGGCTGGCAGCCTTGCAGAGGCACTCAGTGCTACCAGTTCCTTCCCACAACCGCGGGGTGTAGCTCCAGCCTGTGCATCATGTCCATTAGTAACAGCGGGCTTTGAACCCTCCAGGGCCCGGGCTGCTTCTTCCTCCTGCATCTATCACATCACTCTTTTTCCCAGCACTATTTCCAAAGAGCCTTATGCATCCTTCTGCTTAATAGATTAACCAAGGCATTTCTCACAAACAGTATATTGTGTGACTAATATTCAAAGGCAGCTGGGAACCCCAAGTAGAAGTGGTGAGCAAAATGAGTGTCCCAAGCCAAATAAACCTAACATTGTCATAAATTTATAGAATTAATGTCTTAGCTGAATCCTGGGTCAAAAAGAACAATGCACGTTAATGCATGGGCTTACGTATCCCTAGGCAAATGCTACGCATACAGGCTGATTACGCTCTTGGCAGGAGCTGTTCAGAAGGATATTGATTTACAGAGAGTTTCAAAACCGAAAGTATGCTCTGGAGCCTGGGATAAGTGTTACATGAATAGGGAACCTGAAAAGAGAACAGAAAGGAAAAGGCCCATTTGTTAAGGGAGCAACAGCAAGTTCTTTTTTCAAATCCAAACCTCTCCTTTTGCAGCAGGGTATTACACTGTCAAAAAAAAAAAAAAAGTTTCATACCTATATATGGCTAAAATACTGCTTGACGTATTCTAGCTTCAGAAAACTTCCAGTTAGTTTGACTTGTTCCATACAAATGTGGTCTATATAACATTCACATGATTTTCAGACACAGGTATATAGGGAAGATCTTTTCTATGTTCAGATGGTGGTTCACGTGAGGAGTACTGTGAATTGCAGTCTTGTTTGTGGGTGTGTAATGTAGATTAGGGTTGCCAAGAAAGCTGGATTTTGCCTCTTAGATTCACAATGAAGGTTACAGTTTGTCTAGATTTGGTTAGCGTGGATTTCCTTTTTGTATTTTCTGTGACTAACGAAGAAGCAAAATGCTCAGTGCAAACTTACCCACAGATAAAAAGTATTCATTCCGGGAGCAGACTGGGTCCAATTCAGCTATTTGTCTATTCATTTCTTTCAGTTGTTGTTGGGTCAGATTTAAAATGTTCATATTTTGAAAAGACAATTTTAGCCTCCAAAGGTAAAAAAATCAACAGAAAGACGAAGTCAAGCTTCCCAAAACTGCTAGTGTGAGTATAACAGAGATCAACTGTTATACCTCAAGAGAGCTGATTAGAAAGTCTTGCTCCTTCCCACTGATGTTTTACATTCATGTCTGTGAACATTTATAAGCGTCTTCATGCACTCATCCAGAGCCTTGCTCAAAATACACCTTTAAAAAAACATATTTAAAACAGCCTATTCTACAAGCTTGCTGTTCTTTTCCCTGGTACCTTTTACGTTCTTCTACTGCTCCTTCTGTAATACCTGCTGATCTCATCTGTATTTGGTATTTGCAGCAGCCTTTGTATTCTCTCACCATTTTATTTCAAATGCCACTTTTTTTCCTTCTTCCCGTTTCCTTCTGTTTCTATGTAGCTTGGTGACAACATCGCTTAATGTTATCTGTATTGGAGGAACAAGGCTAATCTGTAGGAGCATACAGGAATTGAACTTCACTAGTACACCCTGTATATGTACATGATTAAAGGCTTTTATGTGTGGCTAGTTTTGTCAGTTGAACATTAAGGAACGTGTCTGTGCAGTCTTTTAAAAGGTACTTAAAAGTGACATAACCTTTACTCTAGCCTATAAAACCCATACTGTTTCCTGTCCATAGATGAACGCTTTGCTGCATGGCATTTGGGGTTTCCATCTGTGAATCAGTCTAGAATTTCTGCCTCAGTGAAAGTGATAGATAAAACAACCATTTAAAAAAAAAATCCCTTTTCTCTTCTTCCCATCAGTGCAGCGATATAATTCCTGTCACAGGAAGGAAGCATGTCTGATAAGCAGGAGAAGTAGTGGGTTTATTTACTGTTACAAAGACTACTGTTACTCTCTTTGTAGGAGGGTAGGAGTTTTCTGTTTGTAAACCCTGGGTTACTGTCAAGTGGTCACTGGAGAAACATTTTACATGTACACAGAGCATGTGGTGTGGGCACACATCCATAACAGAGTGAAAGAATTTGGATTAATCCTTTGCAGAAACATGGGGTTTACACTGATTTCACTGGAAGCAGAAACAGTCTTAGAGCTGCCCCAGAGGACATGTGGTTCTATGCTTACTAACTTGGGTAATATTTAACTCAAGAATAGCTACAGGCTAGCTTGAAGTAGGTAATTCTTAATAATGAAACCATCCCTGGGATTGCGTGCTCCTTTTCTGGTACTCATTCAGGTTTTTTTCCTAGATAGTTCCTATGGAAAAAATCCATAAGAATAGAGTAGGAATTTTTTCTCCCACTGTAGAATTTTTAAACCATGACATCAAATGTAAGGGTTTGACTATTCTGGAAATAGCTGGCATAGCTTTTGCAAATACTCTGTTCTCTACTAGTTATGTGTTTGGTTTGCTGTAAGGGAATCATTATAGTTCTCTTTAGAAGTGGATAAGCTAAACCACAAAGGGCTGTCTTGGTATAGAATGAAAACATTCATTTGAGGAGTTAGTACCGCATGACTACTGTGCTTCAATTTCACAGCTTATCTTATCCTGAAGCAGCTTCTTCATGTAGCCAAACAGAAAATGATATCTCTAATAGGTGTGTTTGTTTTAAATCTGCATTAGAGGAGGTTTTATTGTATGTGTTTCACAAGTTCTATAGACTGCCAGTATAGCTTGCTGCACTCATCCAGGTACTGTTCAATTAAGTCTACCCCAGACTGTTCCCCTCAGAACTCAGTTCTGGATAGATGTCTCCAATTATCTGGAAGAACTTTCTCCTTTAGCTGTCTCATAATGAACTTGTTGTCATGTTTTCATAATTCTAAATTATGAAAACGTCAAAACTCTTGAGATTCCAAGCAAGGGTCATAAGTAATCTCTCTTCGTATAAGCAAACTATTAAGGTTTGCCTTCCCATTGTAAAGTAAATTTTGAGAATACTATTTTGTTATCTGTCCTAGGTAAAATAATTGAGGATAAGGAATGAGCAACAAGACTCTGCTTAAATATTTGATGCAATGCTATACAAGACACAATTACTTCAGCTGGAGATGATGTGAAATAGTACAAGGATTGAAAAATAACCAGAGAACTAGTTGAGGGAAAATGGCAGTAGTTTGTTTTGAAAAGGGAGCTATAAGGCTGAAGAATGGTTTATAAGTGGAGGTTCTCAAGGATTGACCACAGACCACTCTTGTTTGGTATCTTTGGTAAGGACTTTGGATACAAAAGAACCATTAGTACAGAAGAAGATTGAAATATTATGCAAAAGAAACTGCATGTCCTCGCAGAAGAGAATAGAAATGCCGTGATAATTCATCATAGAACATCCCAGGTTGGAAGGGACCTCAAAAGATCATCTGGTCCAACCTTCTGTGGGAAAGGGAACCTAAATGAGATTATCTAGCTGCCCCGTCATGATGCAAACTATACAGTCACAAACTTGAAAAACTATTAGCAAGAATTTCTGTCACAAGGTGGAGACTCATCAGTTGGAAATGGCAGTGGAATGAACAAGCAATGGTGTATTAGTCAGTAACTGATGCTGAGGCACCAATGGAGTGGGGCAAAAAGTAAGTTAAATAGCAACTCAGATGCATAGTAATGAGGTTATATCTTTTTTCCTGTATTTGTGTTCTTAAAGAGAGAAATATCAATTTAATTATGCAAGGCCCTGGCAAAACCTCATCTGGAATTCTGTGTACATTTCTGCTTGACTGTGCTAAAGAAAGATGAACCAAAACTAGTACAGGTACATAGAAAGGCTGCTAGGAAGATTAAGAGAATGAGGAATCTGGGGCTTTGAGACTTTGTTTTAGACAAAAAAAGTCTGAGAAATGGTAGGATCACTGTCTGTGTAATTACAGTAAAGACCATGTAAGGGAAAGAACTATCGCAGATAAGAAGTAATGTTAGTAGAAGAATAAATAGGTATAATTTGTACATATTTTTGAGCTGTATATGTGAAGAAGTTTCTACCTGTCAGAAGAAAGATGTTCAGGAATAGCCTTCCCACAGAAATGGTGTATGTGAGCAATTTTGTGGGTAGGCACGTACAGATGCATCCTGCTTAGTTTTAGGATCAAGCTTAATTATTTGATGTGAGACCAATTGAGTACACTGGCAATCCAAAATATTTCCTCGTGTCCCATGTCCTATTTATCTTTGGAGAAGGCCTGCAACCCATCTTAAAAAAGTAAGAGGATCTTAAAATAAGACAAAACAAATAAAACCAACCCCCTGAGGTCCCTGAATCTCACATCATTATCCAGAAGCTTATTTTGACAGGAGAGCTAATACAGGTGTAAGGTTTTGTCAGAGGCAGAGTCTCTTATCAAACTGAAATCTTTGATAACATCCAGGTAAGGAAAGAGCAGAAAAGAAAGGGAATCTTCTTTTTCTAAATGCCTACCATTTAACCGTGGTATGTTCCCAGAAAAATCAGAAAACTGTTCACAGAGAAACAGAAACAAGATGTAACAGGAATTTGGGGAATTTCCCAAACTGTTTAGTTGTTTACTTTAAAAGCTGAGTTACTCCAACTTTGCAAATATGCATTTGACAGAGGATTGGAGGCAATTTTTTTTCTCTTACATCCAGTTCATTGATTATATATATAAACAGGATGTCTTTAAGAGCTGAAGGTTTTAAAACAGGATTTGATACTAAGCAAGAGCTCTGCTAGTTCCCTTTTAGCTATTTGAGTTTCATCTTTGCTTATCAGAGCTGTTTTAGGGTACAGTAATTTCCAAGCGCACTATTGGGTTGCGAGGTAAATAATCTCTAGAGATGAATATTTTTTCTTTCTTTTTTACTGTAAATGACAATAGTACATGGGCTAGAAATTTCCCTTGTAAATTCTGGTCATCCCATTTGTTTGCTAAGTTCCAGTATGGACTCAGGACCTATTCTGTCAGTGCACTGAGAGGTTACGCACCCTTGCTCATGCCTTTCTAGGCGTAGGTGATCCTTCAGCTGTGTTTAAGGACTTGATTAATGGCCAAGAGCCATCAAATTTGAATGACACTTTTTGATCATACAGGTGAGGAAATTAATGACAACTTACATGTTGTTTACATAAGAACGGAAGTCCCTTTTTCCATCTGAATAAAATGCTGAGGGAGCCCGCCTTGGTTTGAACCTTTGTCCTGCTGGTAGTTCCACACTTCTCCTGTCTGGAGTTTCAGATAATTCAGGGAGTCTTGAACAGTCAGTGAGGTCAGCCCACGCAGAACAACTTGCAGCAGGGACAGGATCTGATTGTGGATACAATCCAAGCAGAAGAGTATAAACATGGATATGGGTGATTGAGAGCTGTAATATAAAGTTACATGACTACTCAGGCTTTTTATGATCAATTCTAAATGACACTCACATGTGAAGACATCTGTATTTTTACCATCATGTTAAAAAACTATGTGATCAAAACATTTCCCCCACAGATTATTAGATTATTAGCTTTTTTAATAAATTTGATTGGTATTTTACAAAATTCAAAATATTCTACTTAACTTATATGAAAACCAATAACCATTTTATACAATTCTTATTAATTGGTTTCCATCTCTATTTGTTTCCATTTATTTTCTTTACATTTCCTACTAAAAATTCAGGAAACAAGGTATAATTGTAGATAATTAATTTGAGTTCAAGTTATAACTTTTATAATGGTTGGGGAAAATGAAATTATTTTACTTTTTAAATACCAGCTATATATATTCAAAAGAAAAAAATGGATGATGCATTTTCAGTTTCACTTTTATCGCAATATGTGACATCAGATGCATATGGAGAGACTCTCAGCTGCTGTTTTCTTGGTTTGCTCTCACAAACTGGAAGAATATACTATTACAAATGATAACATGAGGATATTAAGCTGTTGCATGATTTCTTAATAAAAATCCCATTATACAGTCTGCATACTTGTTTTATACCTAAACAGTAGTGTTTCAAGAGCAGTAAGTCAGTTACTGAATGCATATTAAAAATAACAGCGAGAAAGCAATGATCCATCTGAAGTCAATACTCAGAGTCTCTACTTTGCCTAGAATTACAATTTCCCTAATAATAATGACTTCTTTTTTTTCTTTTTTTGCATTACGCTATACATTTTCAAAATGCTGTTTAAAGAACAACTGCTCTTCATTCAGGTCCATCATGCTTTGTAAGGTACACCGCTGTTGGTCATTTACCATGTAAAATGTTTCTCTTTCCAGCACTATCTGCCCATTTTACCTCCTAAGAATATAAGTTCTTCAAGGCAGAGGATTTGTTGCAGCAAGTAGCCAATTCAGGGAAATGTTCCAGTACCTTCTGAATCTGTCCATGCACTGATACACTTGAAAAAACCTCCTCTGGTATTACTCATGGTTTGTCATGCAATAATGATGGCTGGGGAACATCAGGCTATATCATGTGGCCTGAAATCGTCAGTTCTGTGTTTCATGGGTTGAGGCTTCCTAATAATTCAGTGATGCTTCCCAAAGCCACTTATCTTTTTATCAGCCATATGTCCTGCCCTGTGACAGCTGATCCCCTGTACACTTTGCTTTTAGTTTTTTCTTACCATCCCTTCAGAATACATAGTATCTGTTCATGCTTGGCTCAGGTTGGGATATTTCAACTGTAATAATTCAGTGTGATTTTGTTTTCACTTTACTGAAATATTTTCTTAACTACAACAGAGTTATGTAGCATTACGCACATGTATAGTGCATATTTCCTCAGTTTAAGTCTGCTCTTACTTGGACCCCCTTCACCACTGAGTTCAGCGATACTGTCATCAAACAGATGGCACCCAAAGGGCAGACCATGGAACTTTAGCATCTCACGTACAGTGATTACTACATGGTAAAAAAATGTGTCCAGACCTGCAGCACATTCAAGAAACTCAGCGCACCTGCATGGTGGTCTGTATTGGCAGAATCTACTGCTCTGTTAAAGCAGCATAGCCTGAAAGGTTATGCTTTAATGTGAGAAATGAAAAACATAATTTTCTGCTTCAGGGTTCCTTTTTGTTGTTTAGCAGCTAGATTCCTGCATTATATCTGTTCTCTCTAAAATGGTTTTATAGCATGCTATGTTTGCCAGCACAATATTAAAAGGTCCCCAGACACTGTTTTAACTCACTTGTCATGTTTTCTACACTATACCTCACTTTGTAATTACTGCCTCCCATTGCCAATAATTCATGCCCTCCAGAAGGCCCTGTTTAAGACTGTGTAATAAAATACTAAAAGATTAATATTCAGTTGATGACAGATCATTTAATGCAACTCTTACCAAAACTCTCCAGTGTCTAGGAAATTGGCAGAATACAGTTGGTGGCTGCTTTCTGATGTCATTCAATTAGCAACCAAGGGTTAGTTCTCTGAGGTTATTCTCCGGAGTTTAATGGACCAGATTTCTTTTTAATCTTCAGTCCTCTTGGGGAATTGTATGGGGTGAGTTTAATTCACATGTATTTGGCATGAAAGTGGATCTTCTTAGACGGCAAACCAAGACTTGTATTACTGTTTCAGCACTGTAGTTTGTAAATGTAAATATTTTCATTTAATTGTGTGCTGATACTCCCAGTGAGAACACAAGAGCTTCACATGTGTGGATCCATATTCAGGTTCTGAAGTTGCACATTGCAGTCTAGGTTTTCTCAAAATCTTATGGGAAACTGTAAACAGCTGCATATGTTGCCAAGTCCTTGGATGATTTGCCTTACAGATTTCACAGTTGTACTCCCAACAACTTAAATAATACAATAAAACATCACACCTGTTTCTTTCCCTATACACTGCCTTTATGCCATCTTGGCAATACAAAGGAATTTTAAATGGGGTGTGGATGACATTTATCTAATTTACAAGCTGATTTCAGTAGGGGTGTTGATGTGGGTACATTCCAGCTGAGTAAAAGCATTGATAAATTGGCTCTGGTAAATTTAGCAGCCACGGTTTTTATTGCATGGATGTCATTCTGCTCCTCTGCCATTGATTACCAGAACTGACAGAAGGGGACATACCCGGCTTAACCTATTTCAGTTCTCACTTAAATGCCTTGGTTCCTTTGAAATGGCACTGATGCTTTAAAGGTAAGACATTGCAGTATGCTTATTTGTGTTTTATTACTGATGGAGTCAAAAAGCAAGAACTTTTGGTTTTACACTTGTAAGAAGTGCTGGAGTGAAACCTGTTCCTCCCCACCCCCTAAGTCAGTGGGATTTGTCATCAGTGACTACCTTTCTGCCAGAGTTTCAACCAAGGTGTTTGGTTCCTAATCACCCTGGGGAGAGAGGCAGGGAAAGGGCAGAGACTTCAGACATCTGGAGGAAAAAATGAGCTTGGTTGTCTCTGAAATCCACCTAGGCTAGAGTTTCATGCCATATTAGCACAGTTTGAGTATATTTTCAGGATGTATGGTTGTAATGTGTGAAAGCACTAATAGCAATCTTTTGTTTGAGAGAGGAGGTGCACATACAGTTTTCTGGGTGGCAACACTGTCTAAAGCAGGTTTTACCTGCTCACCTCCCACCCTCCTCCCATATCGCTGCCCTCCCTGTGGTGCCGGCACAATGCTTATAGACTGCATAATAAACCTGGACAGTGAACTGTAGCTGGCTGAAAAGTCATCTTGCATGAAAAAAAAGCCCCTTTTTTTGAGGGTCAGTTGCCTGATCCTGTTCATAGAATGACTTGACAAGCAGCAGGAATGGCACAGCTGAAAGAGGGGAGCTTACCGTGAGAGACTAATATTCAGTTGACGACAGATCCTTTAGCGCAACTCTTACCAAAACTCTCTAGCATTTCTCTCTCTTTAGAGAGACAGCAATAAAGGCAGGGAGATACCTTGAATTGGTAAGTCATGCTTGCTACTGAACACTTTGTGTCATGAACCCTGTCACCCTCATTTGCTGTCCAACATTTGTATATATAAACAAGACGGATATCTGTCATTTGATGGCTGCATACATATCTCAGCTGGCTTGTTAACATGCTTTAGTAGTAGATGAACTCTTGGACATTAATAGGCAGTTGTGATGCTATCACTTGTTTCCTGAGTTGACCACTTTCATGCAGATGAAGACTACAAGTTGGTTACTCAGAACTATGTTTTTAATGGTCATCATTTCTCTGGAACTCTATTGATACAGATAAAATAACCTGAAAAGATTCCTCTGCTTCTCCACTTCCCTTTGGGGAAAAAACAAGGTAGAGAAATCATTGAAAGACTTCATGACTGATTTTGAAGTTTTTCTGTGATTGGAATGATGAGACTTTTTTATTTTGTATATGGAGATATTCTTTCTGGTAGTATTTTCTTGGGTATTTTGTGAACCTTTGAATGTCACACCTGTCTTTATTTTAAAAGAAATTCATGCCTTCAAGAGAAGGCATTAAGTGATAAATCATTTTCACCTCTATCTTGATACTTGCTAAAGAAGTATTGGTTTGACACTCAGTAAGAGATTACCCTTCAGAATTGTTTTTAGAATTTCAAACCCCTAAACTAGCCTTTGCAGCCTGAGCACAATATGCACAATGCATTCGAAACCCATGAATCAGGCAGGATAGGCAGTCCATCCACATATCAGTTGACTCTGTGGAAAGGTTTGCCATCACTAATAAAATGGAATAAGGTCATCTGGAACTGGGTGCTTCTTGTAGTTTCCTCACACAGCCTTTATTACAGAAGGAGTTGCATAACGTACAGTAGTGGAAAAATAATGTCTTGCACAGCATCTGATGTACAGACAGTGGTTTCCAAGCAATAAGGCAGATCTCCCAGGTGAGGAATATGCTCCATGGGACTCCCCTGGGAGCTGCAAAACATTAGCACTTTTCTCAGGTGAGGTTTAGCTCCCAAAAAGGCCACTTGGAATACTAGGTGTTCTTACTGAATTGCGTGTACTTTTCCCCTACGTACCCCATATTTCAGTTCTGATTTTTTCGAGTGATAATCATGTAAAAAAAATCAAACCAACTGGCTAGTATCAATTCCTTTAAGACTTGCCATTCATAGTATTGGTTAAGCGTTTGGAACAATCACATGAAAAGCAAAGCCCAGGAAATCCTTCCTGAGTTTACACCAAACTTACTGCCCTGAGGGAAAAGGCTTGGGGTGGTCAGCCCCTGAATGCATATTATTCTTGCTGAGTAGGTGTGATCAGTACAGTCCAGGATTTATGTACCTCCAAGCATTGACTGAAGGAGCAGTGAATGAAGTGTTGGCTACAGATTGGACAAGTAGCCGTAGAAGTAAAAGCCTTAAGATAGAGCTGTTTAAAAGAGAAATTGCACCTGATATAAAATATGTTCTGCTTCCAGTTGAGAGAATGGTTTGGGGTAATGTTGTTTCAAGAGTGCTTAACCATTGTGTTAGCGAGTTTACATGCCTGCTTTTTAAAAGATGTTACACATTCCTTTCCTCAGCGTTTCAAAGACAATGTGACTTAAGTTGCGGGGGCCAATGCTGTCAAGATGACCTTGGAGATGTTTGTAACCACTTTCTTCCCAGAAGTTACCAGTTCTGCTGCAGAGTCAGCAGAACAGATTATTCCTGTCTACAATCGATGACCAAGCTATTCCTTGAGCTGCTTCCAAATCTCTATACCGAAATGGCTACAGAGAGCTTACCTGGTTTGTTATACATACTCTCTTCTGGGTTGCTTACTTTTTAAGTCACCGTAACTGCTTGCTGAGTGCATATATAAACCTGAGAGCATATCCGTGCGGCACAACGCAGTGTGCAATAAATGAAATAACTTGGTATGGGAAGCAATGCAGATGAATTGGCAGGACGGGATAGTTAGCCTTGCTGAGCAGCAGAGCTGATTTTTCAGGTTCTTGCTATTCAGGACTAGAGCAGTGCTGATAGGGACACTGCACAAGCGTGCAGCGTTCTCACCGTTGTGTGACTTCAGCAAGATCCATGTGCCGCAATCCTCTTGTGCTATGAAAGTCATTTTATGCTAAAATGGCCATCCCAGTTTGGGGACTTGAGTTACTGCTTCTGCGTCCGCTCTGAGGACACGCGTTAAAAGTGTTGGCTCCGGGTTTTTTGACAGTTGTCCGTAACTCTGTGGTCCGCTGCTTTCGTTCAGTGTTTGCATACAGCAATAGCCGTGCGGCTACGATTTGAAGCGCTCCGTGTAGCACTGTATCTGGCTACGGTATCTTATCCGTGCAGCGGAACGGGCTCAGCGGACACAGACTTTTTCTCTGCCTGTCACCGCTGTCACCTTTGTGTTCCGCTCTCGTAAAGGCAGCTCGCCGGGCTACACCTGACAGCCATCAGAAAAATCCCAGTGCCCATATTTCGTTAGTCACGAAACACGGTCTATAAATTGCCTGCGGGGACTCTCCATCCAGATAACGAGCGGGGTCAGAATTTTCATTTACAGGACCCGGCCTCGCCGAGCGGAGGGGAAGTCCCCTCACGTACCATCATGCCGCGCGCCGTTGACATGCCTGGAAGTGACAGGCCGAGACGTGCCGCCCCGACACCGGCCCACTCGCACCAGACCCACCCGGGCGAGACGGGACGGGTTTGGGGGGGGGGGGGTGGGTGGGGATGGATGGATCCAAGCCTGACGCCCGGACCCGGGAGCCCAGAGCCAAGCCTTGCCCCGAGGTACCGGGCTGCCCAGGGAGGCGAGCGGGCCGGCCGGCAGCCCCGCGTCTCAAACGCGCTCTCTCCCCGCAGGGGCTGCCCGGCCCGGCCCGGCCCGGCCCCGCGCCTCCTCAGGGGTCAGGGGGTGAGCTCCCTGAGGGCGGCGGGGGGGACGTCCGCGGCGCACGTACAGCCCCGTACAACCCCCTCTGTCTACGCGGAGGGCGGCGGCGAGGGAGAGCGCCCTTCCCGCCTAGGCTGCGCCGCGGCGGCAGGGCCGGGCCGGGCCGGGCCGGGCCGGGCCGCACCCCCGCCCCGTCTCCCCGCTCGCCCTTGCTCCGCCGCCGGAGGGGGCCCTCGGGAGGAGCCGTGCGGCCGCGGTAGCCGGGGCCACAGTGTCCTCTAGCGGCGACGAGCCCGCCCGGGCCCGGCGGCCAGCAGAAAGTGAAAGCCTTTCAATTAAAAGTGTAGAGTTTCGGGATTACGAGGAAGAACCCGCTCCTTGCCCGGGCGCCTCTTTCTGGTGAGGCGCAGGAGGAGAGCGCAGGCGACGCCCCGGTGCTGCAGGCCAGGCCAGGCCAGGCCGGCCCGGCCCTGTCAGCGGAGGGTCCCCTCAAAGGCAGGGGCCTCGGCGCGTTCCTGAGCCGCTGCAAGGCCATCTGCTGCAGGATTTGGGCCAAAGTAACCAAGTTTTTATTGTTAGACAAAAATAGAAAAATGTGTGAACCGCCTTCCAGCCCGCCCGATTCAGTTTATGACTTTGGGGAGTGTGTGTTGAGCTTTAATGATCTGCTTCTGACAATGTTGCCCAGCCTGCCGAAAGCAGCCAAAACCAGCGCTGTTATAAGAGAATAATCATCATTCCGATAGAATTTCCAGCAGCCTTGGTGTGACTAGTCTGAGTATCTGCTTAATGTTGGCATACCATTAAAGAGCCCGACTCCATACAGCTTACTACAGGCAGTGCTGTTTCAAATTAACTAAAATATAGGAATCTCATCAAGATGATGCAAGATAGACTCATTGTTTAATGCAAGAAATATGTAAAGGTCTTGCACAAGCCATGCATAATAACTGCATCTTTTTGGCACCTGTACTTGTCATTTGCTGACACAGTGCTGAGTTAATCTAAGAAGCGAAACACGTAATGTTTCAAAGAATTGTGCTTGTTGTTTGGAGGATGGGAGAGGAAACAGAAAGGCTAGTTTTGCTTGGATATTAAGTGTTAATGCGCTGTCTTATCTTTAGCCAGTGGGGAGAGGGAACGGAGCTGCTGTGAGTAAAGTGCATTTGAAAGCTTGTTTCACTTCTGCTTGGTGTTGCCTACCATGGAGCCAGCAAGTATTTGGGTACTGCCTTTGAGCAGTTCACAGGAGCTGGTCTGGGGACGGTTTGATTGAGAAACACGTACTGGAAATACCATATTTCATAGAAGGAGCCAGTGAATAGAAACCCTGCGTTTGGGCTCTATCTGATTTCTCGCTATCTGTACTAGAAATGAAATACCCCACAGCTTTGTGATTCAGTGTTGTGCTACTCATAGCATGCTCACAGTTCATGTTGAAGGAGTGGAAGTGCTACGCATATATGTGAGTTAAAAGGTCTCCATATGAGCTAGATGTTTCTGGGTTTGAGCAATCAAGTTACATACAAGAACCAAGCCGTTCATTAGAGGACTAGTAAAAGACTAGATTGCAGGCATTGAATTTTGCCTTTTGTTGTATCTGTTGGAATCAGCCATCAGTTTCATTCGTGCTGAAGTCTGTGTTACTAGGAGCAGAAACCTTCATCATTGATGTAGCCTATGAAAAGAACTGATTTGAGGTTATGTTCTTCCCTTGTAATTGTCCACGGTCCCTAATATTTCCTTTTGTTATCTGCATTCCTGTGGATGGTGACTATTTTCCTTAGAGAAAGAGAGATGCAAGAAACTCTCTTCTTCCACAGGCTGCATATGATTTATCAGAAGTGAGGGTATTTCAGGGAAATCCTCTCTCAGAATAATCTTCTGGGAATGTTAACTTCTGAGGGGGCCCTGAAATAATTTTTCTCTTACATTTTTGTCAGTGCATTATGTTGCTGTTTCTCTCTGTTCCTATTTAAAAAAAACCAGATGAATATATCTTCCTCTGCCTTAAATAGTCTCATAGCTTTTTGGCACCATCTGCTCATCTTTACCAACTCAGGATTGTAGGATATAAACCCCAGAGCCAAATTTCAGTTTCTTGTATCACTCCATGCAATAAGCATTGCTGGCACATCCCTGCAGGGAATATTTGCAATCATTTGCCTTGTTTTTTACTCTGGTAAAATAATGTTCTGTTTTACTCTACTAAGTAAATGGAGACTCATGACAGTAGAGCCAAAGAGAATCCTCTTACCTCTCTTTATGAAGAAATGTCTACCTCTGAGCTTTTTATGGAAAATGAATCCAGATTTTCTGAACCGACTGTTCACTTTCAGTCTATGATTTTGGCTCTCTAGCTGTCTGTGTAACCATCTAAAAACTTTCAGGCAGGAGAAAGTTTCTGATATATATTAGTGAGAAAATTACACCTACCTCTGGGAGATGAACGAAACCATGCACTCTCCAGATTAAAGTTCAGATTGGTCAGAATTTGTTTGAAAGGCTGAAGGGCATAACTTTGCCTTTGTTTGTTTCTTAGCAGATTGATGAAAGATGAGGTAATGGGAAGCCTTCTATCTGTTCCAAGGCTTAAGAAGCTGACCTCTATCTCCGTGTGCTGCTTGGTCCTTGTGAAGTCTTACATTACAGGGGTTTGTTTGCCCATGTCTGGTGGGAACAGTTATGTAGTGGTCAGAGTTTACTGAAAATTAAAACTGATATTGTAAAAGAATAGCAATAGGGTTTTTTTGGTGCCAAAAGTCTGAAACAGACTCTTTTGCTTGTGACTTTTATTAAGGGATTTTTATTTTTTTCTATTTAAAAACAAAACAGTTTTTGCTTAGTAAGGCAATGTTCCGCCTAAGGAGAATGCATGAAATACTATAGATCTCCCAGCAAGTTTCATGTGCTGGGCTTCCCATCCGTTTAAAATAAGAAAACCACTTTGTGATCAAACCTCCCTAGTCCCCACTCATAAATTGGGAATTGAAACAACTCTTTGTACCCTGCCTGTCTTTCTAGGCAGGCTTTTAGCCCTTCAAAGAATTACTTTGTATTTGTCTGCTGTTTGGTGGCGTAAGAAAGCCACAAATTCATGTGTGGTTTCTAAGCAGTGTTTATTAGGATGATACTGAGACAAGTTTAACAATGACTTAAATCATGGTGTAAGTTTCTCATTGTATGTAAATTATTCCTAAAAGAGGAGTATGTGATAAAATGAGGTAACTTGAGCTAACTTAGCACTCGGCAAGCATGCAAAACAACTGTAATGGAGATGCTTAGGAGGAAGAAGTGTGGGAAGATAACCTATATATTTGGGGAGAACTGTTTAATTTTAAACCCTCCTGTTAGTTATTCAAGTCACCACGGGCTGGGCATTAGGTGCTTTGGGAATAATTGCCATTAACAATGCTCTTGGCCTCTGCAGAAGCTATGGAGTGCATGCGGAGTGCAGCAGCACTGGGCAGTATGGCTGAGTTTGAAGGAACTGGTTACATACTGGGTTGAGCTGGGAGTCTTGGGAGCTGCAGGAAAGAGAATCAGTTGATAGATGTGCCGGTGGCTTGTGTTTTGAGTAGGGAGGTGGGGGCCCAGAGCAGGAGGGGAGGCTAGGACTGAAAAAGAGCCAGAAAGGGAAAACTGTGGTTTTCTAACTTCTCTTATCCTTTACTGTAACACTTCCAAGTTGTGCTCATCCAGAAAGACAGAATGCAAGAGAAATGCTTTATTTCCCTCTTGACCTTCAGCTTTCTCTGCCAGAACAGTTTTTGTGACACTCTTGGGATGAGAGAGTATTTGTTTTTCAGTTTAAAACTGTAGCTTACCAGCTGAGGAGGGTAGATACATGTAACTGAGAGCTTGGAAGGAAAAACTTTAAAAACCACTGTCACAATGCTTGTTACCAAGGCTGCTGCTGCCATCTATATTGTTGCTTTCTGCCTGTTGTGGTTTAACTTCAGCTGGCAACTAAGTCCCACACAGCTGCTTGCTCACTCCCCCCATGTTGGAATGGGGGAGACAATTGGAAGAGTAAAAGTGAGAAAACTTGTGTTGAGATAAAGACATTTTAATAAGTAAAGCAAAAGCTGCGTGCACAAGCAAAGCAAAACAAGGAATTCATTTACCACTTCCCATGGGCAGGGAGGTGTTCAGCCATCTCCAGGAAAGCAGGGCTCCAGTGCATGTAATGGTGACTTGGGAATACAAACACCATCACTCCAAACGTCCCCCCCTTCCTTCCCCCAGCTTTGTATGCTGAGCATGATGTCATATGGTCTGGAATACCCCTTGGCTCAGTTGGGGTCAGCTGTCCCAGCTGTGTCCCCTCCCAACTTCTTGTGCCCCCCCCCAGCTTCCTCGCTGGTGGGGTGAGGTGAGAGGCAGAAAAGGCCTTGGCTCTGGGTAAGCACTGCTCAGCAGTGAGGAAAACATCCCTGTGTTATCAACACTGTTTTCAGCACAAATCCAAAACATAGCCCCGTACCAGCTACTATGAAGAAAATTAACTTTATCCCAGCCAAAACCAGCACACTGCCATAAGGCAGATAATACTATAATCATTTTACAAGCCAGTACATGTTAAATTTGTGCAGGTTACTCTGCCCAGCACCTATCTGTGAACAGTTTATATTACCTGTAAGTTGATTCTCATCTTGCGTACTCTGAAGCATAACCACTGAAGTCAATAATTTGTTTCCCTTAGACACCAGAATTATAGTTTTTACCACTATTTAGTTGCTGTTAAATTTGACCTGTAGAGGTTTTTGGAGATGCATATGCCTGTCCTGCTTCTGAATTTAGCTTGCTGCACTCTCACTAATTAAAAGTCTGGAAGGGACAAAAAGAGACCTCCCTCTGAAATTTAATCCATATCATATGCATGGTACAGTACAGAACAAGAACAACAGAGTCCTCTGCCAGTCCTAGATCTTATAAAATCTAAACACACCAGTAATCACTGAGGTTATTTTTAAATGTTTAACATGACTCTTGAAGGCACATACACATTTAACATCTGTATCTTTTTAAAGTGTTATTTATTCTAATATATCACAGCTCTGGCAGTAATTTTGTGCTAATTGCTCAGAACAGGCTGAACTTTAGGGGATTATAAATTTAAGTATGACACTTACTGTGGGGTTTTTTGTTTTGGTTTTTTTTTTGTTGTTATTTTTTTGTTTTTTTTTCAAACTTACACATACTGAATAGTCAACTAACCTGACATCATTGGGAGCTCAGGATGGTTGGTGACAGTCCATTTCACTCTACAAGTGTGGATTTATTACCATGAGTCAGAGAAGTAGAATTACCTTTTCATGAGGTTGGAGTGATCTGTCTTTCCATATAAGATGCTACCATGGTAATGTTGGTTGTGTTACTAGGGTGACCTAAAAACATTAACTGAGTGTTTTACACAGAATTTGTTTTAAAGGAAACTGGGCATTACCTTCTGTTCCCTTACTAATGCATATGCTTATCCATACTTAGAAATACTTTTTAGTGCTTGAATTTTAGTTCAAGAACTAAAGCACCTTAATGCTTTAAGCATTAAGAACTAAACCACCTTAATGCGTTAAGGTCACCATAATTCCAGCTCTCTGCTGCGTAACTCTAAATTTCTGTTCAGCTGGGAATGCACAAACATCAGGATTAATCATCTGCATCTTCATTCTGTGTGGTTGCACAGACCCGTAACTCTAGCAGTATGCTCTAAGTGGGAATTTGCCTGCCTGTCTGACCATTGGGATCTATTGTGGCATTTGTTCTGAGCACACACACATTTCATAGAATGGTTTGGGTTGGAAGTGACCTTAAAGACCATCTAGTTCCAATCCCCTGCCATGGGCAGGGACACCTTCCACTAGACCAGGTTGCTCAAAGCCTCATCCAGCCTGGCCTTGAACACTTCCAGGGAGGAGCATGGAGCTATGCTATGGGAGCTATGTCTGTATTTAGAAGGCTTGCTTAAGGAATTCACAGTCAAATGTCTTTTTCCATGATGACTATGTAGATGGCACACGGCAGAGGCTGGGCTGTGGACATTGAAATCTCTCTTTAAAACCACAAGGTTCTTTATCAATGCTAGCAGGAATTTTTGGTAGGATGTCTTGTCCAGTCCTTGTGGCATTCATATCCTTCTTTCATTCACATGGACAGAAGTAGTACACTAATGCCTCACTACTTAAGGAGTGGTCTGAAATGCTAAACATAACTGGATAGCCCCCTCAGCAGCTGATTATATGTCTGTGCGTGGCAGAACTGGAGGCTTGGCAAAGAGGAAAGGATCCCATAGTGCATTCAGTGTCCATGAATATTCAGAGTCAAGGGGTACATTATGAAAGAATTTAAATTTTTCTACTTTTGCTTGTGACAAATCAGCTTTTAGAAGGAATCCAGTTTCCAGGATATAATAATTGCATTGCTCTTTCTGCGCTAATAGTGTCCAGAATGAGCTTTTCTGTGCTTTAGAAAATTGTTGCTAAACAACTGTTCCAACAATTGTGAATGTTGGTAGGGTACTGTGCAAGCAATTTGGATCATGAGAGAATTAAATGCATCTTAAAAGTGCCTGAAAAAAAACCAAACCCTCTGAATGTCTTTGAATGATGGCACTATATTTTTGGGAAGAGATAGAAAATGGTCCTCTGACCATGTTCTATGTCCTTTTTCTCTGACACACTTATTGCTGTCCATGGAAAGTATCGTTGTTAGTCTGGAATTTAAATGTGTCATGTGTGCCATAGTCGTTAGGCTGGAGTCTCTAGGGAAGAGAAAGGTGAGAAACCAAAGAGACTGATGAAAATCTATTCCCCTGCCTAGCCCCTTACCATTTTCTTTACAAACATGCACATCTCTTACATGCTCTTTTCATTGCATAGGTGCTTCTGCTGCTTGGACGTGCCCTTGGGCATACTGATGCCTTAGGCAAATGTAGGATTGTACCTACTCTCTCCTGTGTCCTTCTGTCCCAGAAAACACTTGTCCCTTGAGTCAGCTCTTCCTCCAAGTGGGCTCTGTGAGGCTTGATACCCATCTGTCTGAAATCAACACCTTTGGTGCCAAGGCACACCCCAGGAATTGTTGCCTGCAGCTCATACTGCCCCAGATTCACGGTCACAGTAAAAGGAATCTGCTGTTCCTACCTCAGGGTGGAAGGGTGATGGGCTGATTGACTGCATGTGAAGGTCTCCTGTATGGAGGTACTTGAAGTTAAGAGCTGACACTGCTCAGTAGTAGTTTTCTGTCTTGTTTTAGTGATGGTGTTAGTAGTCATCATCTTAACTTCGGCTAGCTGCTTTTGCTGCTGTTGTCACAGTGTCCAGGAGGATCTGAGGAGCTAGAACTTCTTCTTTGGAAAGAAGATGCAGTTCTTTTAGTTTATTGTTACCTTTTTCTCATCTGCGGTTTCTGCCACAGTGACCTATTCTGGCCTAAGCAAGATTACTATATCCCCTCTCAAATGTTTTTATGGAATTCTTGCCTGTGCTGAAGAGGACTTGGACATGTCTTGCAAAAAAAGACATTAGCTCTCACACCAATCAAAATAATTGCCAGTCAAAGCATTCATTTTCCCAAAGGCAACCAAGACACCTTTTGTAATTTAGACATTTATTTACAATATAATTATCAATTATGTGATGCTTTTGTGCTGCACAGGCTTCTAGGTTTGTTGTAGTCCCTTGCAAATCTTTTGAAACCCTAGATGTGTGGATACCTGTTCATTTGAGTTTGTAACTGGTTTTCTTCAGTAAGTAGCTCCTAAATGAGACTATGTGTGAATTTATGTGCATGAGAGTAAGAATCCTAAGTCTGTTGTGCATTATGTGTAGACATTTTCTTAAAAAAGATTCTGGGTGTGTTACATACAGAACTGTGCAAGTTACTGCACACACAGAGAAGGAAAAATGTGACATCTTACTTGGAAATACTTAGTCACACAACTAGAAGATATTTCATCATTCATCTGTAAGATAGCAGAGTTGAACTTCTGCTTGCACTCTCAACAATGGCATTTCCTGCTTTTGAATACATATTTGTGCAATTTAATATTTGCTTTAACTTCCTGTAGGATAGTTTCCCTTCTCTTTAAGGGAACTATTATGCTGTGTGCTATAAACCAGCTTTGTAACATTCTGTTCATTTGAGTAATGACTTCTAGAAAGATGGGAAGGGAAGGGTCAGTGCACAGAGTAGGAGGGTCAAAAATGTTTTGAAGAAACTTCTATCTAAGTAACAATAGATAAATGTAAAACAGTGCTTCTTGCTGCTTTTTTTCTAGATGCAGAGGGGCATGATATTACTTGAAAGACAGGTAACTTTTTTTATTTGATCTCTCCTTTCTCTTGCTCTTAATTTGGAGGATTTTTTTTTCTTTGAACCTAGTATTGGTAACCTTTCAGAACTAGCACTGATAATTGGTTTCTCTAGTCTCCCTTTCCTCTGTCCATGGATGGTTTTGCTGTCAGCAGGGGAATGTGGTATGGCCAAATGCAGACATTCAAAAATCCTGTTTAAAAAAGACCTCCCATGCACAAACAAACAAACCGGAACACTTGTATCTAAACATGGAATGTTAACAGTCTAATGCATTAAATTTAATTTATTTTCTCTTGGTTTCTGATCTTAGTATACAAAAGTAATATTTCTAAGGCTTTCCCTACAGTCATGAGGATCTCAGCCCATTGCAAGTATTTCAGAACTGGAGTCTTAAGAATGTGTGATAAAAGCACAGGGATTAGCTACAAATGTAGGAGTTATGAGCCCTGTGTGATTCAGTTTCAATGGTTGTAGTAGATTAAAACAAGAGGGGAAGTTCTCACCACGCCAGTATCAGAGGGCTAGGCTTATCCAGGCCAGGCAAGAAAGGATCCCTGTTTTAGCCCATGAAAGGTAGCTTTCTGTCACAGAAAAGTGTCTTCTGGGTGACCAGGAAAACTCTGAGCGATTCTAGTTCTACATGTGGGTAACTCCGCATATAAAATAAATCCTTTGGAGTCGGGTAAATTTGCCAAATGCTCTCTTTTCTGCTTATGTTCCAAAATAACCTGTTAGTGTAACCCAGGTAACTTAAGGTGTATTTGTTATCTTCAGAGGTTTTTTTTATCTTTTAATGTATATTTGACTCGTGGATTATTTACACCCGTGGTGTCACTATTGCTGTTAAAGGGAAAAAGTGTAAAACAAACACACAAAAAAACCCCTAACAAAACAAAAACACCTGAAAAACCAAATTCAAACAACAACCTGACCAAAAAAACCCCCAAAACTAAATGCATCCCTGGGTTTGAGTGGAGTCCCATTTATTACAGGTGTTTTGAATGATTTTACTTGAATGTCAGTGGTAATCACATGGCAATAAAATTTACCTTTTGTTCAGTAGCTTTCTGGTGACTCAGCACAGTTTTGAACAAGTCTTGCAAAGATCCACAAAGACTCAGTCTTCAAAAGTAAGGGTTTTTACTTTGCTTGGGATGAAAGAATGACACTGCTATTGCATTTTAATTGAGATGAAGTCTCCAAAGTAGGGTATGGTTAAATAACATAGCACTTACTACTTTATAATTGAGAAAAAAATGATGACACTTTTCCTTTCATGTCAAAATGCTTAGAAGGGAAGGTATCAGTTGTTATCCCTGTCTTTCAGATGGAGAAACTGAGGCATTGGGTGGTTTGTGTCTTTAAGTCACACAGCATGGCAGGGATTAAAATCTGGCAATTAGAGGTGTACATGTGTTATGACCGTTTAATGCCACCAAAAAGCCTGGAGTAGCTGACAGACTCTGAAAGTTCCAAATATGATTGAGGATGATGAAGACCCTGTTGTATGGGACATTCAGGAGATGGCACTTAGGGCAGAAGAAGCCTGTCAGAGGCAAGCTGAGGGAATAGAGTGGCTAAAGGAACTGACATAACTACTAAATCATCTATCAGTTGTATTATTACTAATTAGCCTGTTTAGAGAGTCTAGCGCCAACTGCTGATCAGGGTAAAAAGTGAACATTCAGAGAGCTGAGAAGCTGAAGAAATAGGGGTCATTCCCTGGCCAGAACCCTCTTCAGGACAGGGCACAGGGAAGTAAACCAGCAGAGGATCTGTCTGAAACTGAAGTGACTGTGGGTGGAGTTTTAAAGAAGAATCAGCACTAACCCAATTGTGTTTTCACCAAAAAGCTCAAAGAAAATGGAAAGAGAAAATTGCTGAAATACTAAAAATAATGTGAAAGTCTCTCACTGTCACCCGGACTCAATCTCCCTTGGTATCTGAGGACTGGAGTGTGGCAAATGTGTCACCAACCTTTATGAAAGATTCCAGGAGACTCCAAGGAACTATAGGCCTGTAATCTGACAGGCAAGTTAATGGGAATTAAGATAAAAGGAACTATGAATCAGTAGGTACCTAGATAAATACGGTCTACTTGAAGAGAGTCAGCATGGCTCTTGTAAAATGCAGTTCAGGCTTACAGACACATCTGGAGTTCTTTGAAAGGGTTGACAGATGTGTGGATCAGAGAGATTCAGTAGATGTAGTTTATGGAGGCTTCTAAAGAGACTTCAGTGAAGTCCCTCATCAAAGATTTTTTTGTAAGAAACCAAATAGCTGTGAATAGAGAAAATGCATATGCATGCATAAAGACTTGATTAAAAGGTAGAAAAGAGAGTGGGAGTAAATGATGAACTGTCTTAGTGGGGCCAAGTTATCCAGTGGAGTTCCACAGGAACCTGTACTGGGACCTGCACAGATCAACATAAATGATGTGGTAAGAGGGTGAGTAGTGTAGGGAGAAAGTTGATGGTAAAAAATTACTTGGGATAGGAAGGAGAAGGGCAGCTTAAGAATATTTGCAGGAAGACTTTATATTTACAGTTTGGAAATTAAAATGGCAGATAAAATTCAATGCAAGTAAATACAAGATAATGCATATAGGGAAAATCAATCCTGGCATCATATATAAAATGTTGGGCTTGAGTTTACCGCTACTACTTAGGAGGGAGATTTTGGGGTTATGATAGGTAGTTGCATTGCATCAGACTTCATGCTTGGCAGTCATCAAATATGCAAAACTAATTTCTGGAGTTATTAGGAAAGGGATGGTGAACATCAAGATCCCGCTGTATTAACCTAGGGCTTGACCATACCTCGAATACTGTGTGTAGTTATGGTCGCTTTATCTTAAACTACTGGAAAAGCCACAGTTTTCCCAGAAAAACTGGGTAACAGGAATGATCAAGGATGTAAAAGGGCTGCCAAAAAAAAAAAAAAAAGTCATTGGATAGGTTGGGACTTTTCATTCTGAAACAGAAACAACACAGCAAAGTATAAAATCATGTGGCATGGAGAGGATGGGTAGGTGTTCACTCTTCCAATTCAAGAATGAGGGGCTGTCAAGTTGAGTTACAGGGAACAGGGTCAAAAGAAAACGAACTGTTTTCTTCTTTTAAGTGGTGATAGGCCTATGGGAATTGCCACCAAAAGTTACTGTAGGTGAGAGACTGGTCAGATACTTGAGAAAAAGATCTATGGAAGGCCAAAAGGAATCGTGTCAAGTTTGTGTGACTCTCGAGCTGAAAATAGTTGGAGTGTGGGAAAGTACCCAGAGGAAGCACGCTTGCCCTGTTCTTATTCTTCCTCAGACAGATGCTTCTGATCACTGCTGTAGAAAGAAAACTGCGCTGAGTGGACCTTTGGTCTGAACTGCTGGAGCCGTTTAGTTGGGAATGCAGGCAGCTGCTTAACAGGCAGCTATGTGACACGTAGCTACGACACGAGCTACAAACCATGACAGCTAACCTGAGGAGCTGAACGATACCCGAGCTGGCTTTAAATGAGCTACCTCGGATGCCGGTAGGAGCCTGTCCTCTGGCTGCACAGAGAGCTCATCCTCTTGGTGGCATCAATTAGCCTGTGACGAGTTTCTTGCTGTCATCACTGGGATGTTCCCGGTACGAAGCTAGCTCATATAAAAATATTGCTATGCTACACTACTATTTGCTGTGTGGGCATACCCACTGTCTAAGCGGGCATGGTGGTGCACCAGTTGTTTTGGTGGAGTCTACAAATATGAACTTGCTAAATTCTCAAAAGCAGAAAAAAAAAGGATTCTAGCTTCAACTCTCAGTTTCAGTTTTCTATTTATTCATTTCAGAGGTCTAATAATTTTCCTGAGTGTCAGCTTCAGTACACTTAGCTTGAGGGGAAGATCTAATAGCACTGAAAATTAGTAAATAACTACTTTTATCACTAAAGTCAGTATTTCTGACTCAGTGTGTCCACTAAGAAATTTACTTTAAATAATAGGATTTTAAAAAATATTGTCACTCTTTATCTTAACTACGCTTTAAAAAGAAATTATGTCTATTATAGAATGAAAGTATTATATTGGTGTCATTTGCAAACTAATGGGGAATGTTACCAAGTACTTAACGTAAATTAGTATTATTGCACATTTTAATCATGTGATTCTCAGGGTCTCCAGTTGGGGGCGCTGGGCAAACATAGAAATATGGCAGTGGCCAGCATGAATGAGATTTATACCGTATTCTGTTGAAGGAGGGAGAAGGGGAACCCCAAGAAAAATGGATGTGAGACAGAGTTGTCATTCTGGATTTAGAATTTTAAGATTAAGTAGATCTCGTTTTCAAACTCTTTTGCTACTAACAAACAATTGTACTGTTTGCTTTCATCACCCATAAATCTTCCCAGTTTTTCTTGCAAAAAAGGATCAGTGATTTTAAAACCATCCCCTTAATCAATAACTTCAAATTCTAATGGGCCCAGGTAGAAAAGTTATTGTAAATTTAAATTTGTTACCATTCAGTTTCATTAAGTGTTTACAGCCTAGCATAAATCATTGGCTCTACCTACCTTCAATATTGCTATTTATTGATTTACATCAAAGGAAGAGCTAGAAAAAAGTAGAAGATGCTCCTTATTAATGTACAGTGTAAAGCCCAGCATGCTTTAAGGTCTGCATGGGCCTGTACTCACACAGATTTAGCATCTAAAACAAGACCTAAGGAGAAGATATAGCCTATTGTTTTGGTCAAGGAATATCAGTTACGCTATTAGGAATACATCATCGAGACCAATGGTGGTTTCATGGTTTCAACTCTTACCATTTAAAGAAAATATAAAATATCTGTTCAGGAATTCATAGCCCTAATTTTGTTAAGGTTTTCTAAAACAGGCCAGGCAGATGATTTATAAATTTACCAAATTAGAAATGAACTGGGTATTCAAAAGTAAAATTTGATAGCAGCTATAGGAGAATGCATGAAAGGGTGAATATGTGTATTGGGACTGCACATCTGTAAATGGAGGTACCAATAAGGAAAGTAAGCATTCAACATTGCCAAGCTCACAGTAGCCTAGGTCTTTCTTGCAGCTGATAAAATTTTTAACTAGCTTTTGCAATAGTGCAGTGGATTTCCTGGTTCCTGGAGGTCCTAGCCTTTTATCTGACCTCTGTATTACAAGTTATGATTGCTAGTAAAGGATTGAAGCTAAAAGATTTCATCCACATGGCCGGCTGTCAAAACACAGGGACTTCTGTCTGAGTGTAGATACTTACTTTAGGAAAGGAAGGATAGAACATCTTGTTCATCTTTCCTCATGCTTCTCCACACACACACCCGCACCCGCACCCCCCATCCCCCCCCCCCCCCCCCGATGCACAGAGGAAAAAACCCAAAGCCCTAATCATGCTATGCTTCTTTAGTACCTTCCATATAACCATAGAAAGCAATCTATAAATATTAAAACTTCACAGCAGCAAAAGCATTAAACCCATTTGGTAATCAGATAGCTGAAATAACTATCAGCTGGATGGTTGCAAGGTTAGGAAAGGTTCAGGAGTTCTAATTTCCAGTCCTTTAATCTAAGCCCTAGGCCACAAATAAGAAATTAGCCTGGAATTCATCATCAACCTTGTAATAACAAAACTTTGTTTATACCTTGACAAGCAGTGAACAGTACCAATTTTGCTTTATAAGATGCTTACTGTTGCAAACCTATAAATTTTTTGCTTTTTAATCTCTCAGTGTTATTTTACGAAAATTAAGTTGCTTCTGGGCCTTGAAACTTAGAATGAATTAAATGACACGTGAATAAATATATATTAATTCTTTTTTATTAAAGTATCAAAACAAACTTGAATAGAAAACAAACTGCTTTTAATGCATTTTAAGGGTTCTCCTGAATAAAGTATACTTTTTAGAAAACTCATGCAACATACTGTTCCTTTCTAGGTGTTTAAACACTCTTTTCCTGGCCACAGTCAAATGAACTTGAGTACCATCATTTCTAGCGTAGCGTGCAGGAGCACGCATGCACACACACATACAAAAGCAGTAGAAAGCAGCTATATAAAGAAATAAAAATAGATTTTCTTCTGACAATAGTAGTGGTACCATATTAACATTTGGCATGCTAAGTAAATAACATCAAGCAAGAAAAGCATGACGCCTGCGTCACCAGTGATATGGTTAAAAGCAACCATACAAATTCCCTAAGGGAGACACATGTATTCTGTCATTATATTCTAATCTCTGTGGTAACACTTTATAACAGTATAGGAGGCAAACAGTTTTGTCTGCTGGTATTTGATGTGCAAAAGGCAAAGCCAAGGTGTACGATACCCAGATGATGCCTTAGTTTTGTATTTCCACATTACAGAAGTCAAATACCAATAAACATCATTTGACAAGTTTGTTGTAATACGCTTCATGTGTATCTGGTGTCTGATAAACAGCTGGTCCAATTCCCTGTGGAACTTGCCCTCTAAGCTAGAGAAGTTGGAGCAGAGGCTCCAAACTCTGCATACAGGACATGAATAAAACTCACTGAAGTCAGTGGAACTCCTTCCAACATACAGAAAGAGTGGATTCTCAGGACAGAATTGGACCTAGTATGTCATCTTTGTAATACATTCACTTTTCAGATACATGAAGCACATATCTTTAAAATGTGATATAGGACATTACAATATATCCAGATCTCAGGAAAATGTACTTAGAAGTTCTGTTGCAGAATATAATGATCGTATAAAGATCGGGTATGATATCTGATAGACTCATCTGGGACTTGCAGGGTAAGAAGCTTATGGCTGAGGTATCTTTAAGTTTAGCCTTTAGAACAAACCCACAATTTCAACACTGTGTAACTGGTGTAAAATATTATGTACTGTAAGCTTCATTCTTATTGTCTGCTTTGTTTAAATTGTGACATTGAACAGCTAGACACCACTGATGGAGGTACAGAATTTTGGAAGGTATAACGTCTGCACTCAGTTGTTGAAGACACTCAGTGCCTCATCTGTGGAAAAGATGAAGGATAAGTGTTTTCAACAGTGGTGTCTCAAATACAACTGGTGAAGTTTAGGAATATATAATATTAAACACCAAGAGATAAAAGTAAAAAGACAGCACAACACTTGTGTTTTCAGTTTTAACTTGCTCACAGTATTTATTAACTCTACTCATTATGGCATTAGTGATAAATAAGGATATTTTCTTTTACAAAAAAATTGTAAGGATATATTTTATAGGATTAAACAATCTGAGAATTTCACAGAAACATCAGAATTTGAACACTCATAGCTCCAACTGTTTTGTCCAGCAGCTCTTCTACCAGTTCAAAAACATCTAAGGTTAGTATTTAATAAAAACAATTATTCTCTACATCAAAACTCTTGCCTCCTTTAGATTCCAAGTAACTGTAGTTGTCACTTAAATGTAAAATAAAAGCAGCTGCAATCATAATTTTTCCCTCTGAATCACCTGGCAAAAGGAAGTAATCCTGACCAGGATGGAAAAAGGTTTGTCAAGCTCTTATGACTACAAGAGCTATCTGCATAAGCAGACCCACTGAAGTCCGTGGAACCTCTTATGTGAGTAAGGGTTAATAGCATGAATTAAGGCTTGTAGGATTAGATCTTAGATGTTGTTTTTTTTAAAAAACTTCTCATGATTTATGAGCCTGGGCTTCAGTCCTGTGGTTCTTTACTCAGGCAAAACCTGTATCAATATCCCTCCATAATTAGTTTCCTCCTTCCAGTGGGTCCAATTCACCGAGTCACCAAGTGGTGGAACAAGCTGCTCTTCAGCAATTCAAGGAAAAATTGTCGTCCCCAAAGGATAGTAGGTGGGGTTCCAGCTCATAAAATACAAACTTAGCTACATGGACATTTTGCAAGAAACATTTCTTTGTCACACCTACTAGGCTCTTCAAATTCAGTCTCTTGAGATGAGTCATAGAAAAAACCCACACAAGTGTTGTGAAAAAAAATGACAAAGCTTAGTTGGAACTAAAGGCTTTTTGTGTGTGTGTTAGGTTAGAATGCAACATTACGTATCAGTACATTCTGCCAGAAACCATGCTCCTGGAAACTTCGAAACTTTAAAAATACTCTCAGTCTCCTTTCCCTACCAGCAACAAGGAAAAGTAGTGTCCATCCAGCACAGCTGTCTGTACCATGTGCATCATTGGAAGTCATAGTGTTCTAGCACAAACATTGTGAGTGCAGATACTGTATACTAGCAGAGAGCTAAAACTTCTGAAGCTGTTGTCTGTAGCTCCTAGGAACAGCAAGTATGACGGGTGCAAAACCTATGTTTTGAGGCAGAAGACTCTTCAATTTGATTGAGACCAGATCTTCCAAGGGGAAGAATCGCTGTCAAGCCAAAATGATTCTTTCTGCTTAAGAAAGCAATATCTGCCCTTCCTAAAGGCTCTTGACTAATAGAATCCTACACATTATGTCAGATCCTCCGTGGATTCTGGTAGCTGTTAAAAACCACTATAAATATTTCCACGTTTGCCACGTCACTTAACCTTGTAATGTGCCTTCTTTGATCTGTTGAATAAAAAGATTCCTTTCATCTTCAGGTGTCCTTCCGTTTTGTGCCCTAACTATACACGTGGGCCTGTGAAGGTTTAGCATGTATATCAAATGCTGCTTCTCGTTCTTTAGCTCTTCGATCTGGGCTTTTAATTCTGCATTGATAGTTTCCAGCTTTTCTGATTCCTAGTCACAAAGGACAGACACAACTATTAGACTGAGTAGTTCAAACAGTTAATGGCAATGTTCATCTAATAGTTGCAGTCTTTTTTATTGCTGGGAAAGCATATGGCTAGCAGGGAAAGAAATTGCATGTTCTTAGTGTCCCGTAATGATGAAACTATACATCCCCCAGTTGATAATAGCCTAAAAACCAGATTGACAGTTACCTTCTTTGGCCTGTAGAGAAGTATAATGGTAGTTGAAAAGCCAAATTCAGACTTGTATTCACTTACAATGATAGCAATAATGCTTTGGATACCTCTCTTCTGCAAGATTATTCTGAACTTTTGGGGTCAAAAATTGACCCAAAATTATCTAAACTTCTTATTAACTCCCTGGAACATCATGTCACATATCTGTAAACCTATGTTCAGCTAACAAAGTAAGGACATAGCTTTTTTTTTTTCCCCCTACCCCTAGATATAGGAATAAAGACAGGCCTGATGCTGCTGTAATATAGTTGTATATCATGGCAGAGCAGGCGAAGACACAACTGGGGTCTTAGGACAGAGAATTTTGGGGTAAGCTGCTATGCCACTCATTTCATAAAGAAGTCAGAAAGTACTTGTTGGTGCTTTTGGGCTCTTGGTCTCCACAATGAATGTTACATGAAATGAGTTTTTACTTCTTTTTGTGTTCAGTGTACATGTTCAAATTGATATTATCCCCATAGACAAGATCAGTCACTGAAACAGTATTTCTTTTCGCTCCTACCATGCTTTCACTTTAGTCCAGTTTTAACCAGGTTTGGCTTTAATATATAGCACGTTAATTATTTTATAACTAATGGTTTGAAGGGTTTTGGGTGACATCTTTCTGTATTTCCTGCTGTGACAGTACCCCATGCTATCTGTTTGGATCCTGGCAGGATGACAGATTAAGAACAATTCAAGCCAGTCACTTACTTTCTGCAAACATTCTGTTTTTTCCTTCTTTTTGTTTCGGCACTTTGCAGCAGCAATTTTGTTCCTTTCCCTTCTTCGCTTTTTTCTTTCATCCTCTTCGGGAGAAAACTATCCCATAAAAACAGATACGCACAATCCGTAAGATGTTGTAAATACGTGACCTGTATTTTAATAACTTCTGCATTTTTAAAAGCAATACAGATAACGTTGTCAGTGCTCATCATGGGTTACATAAGAATGTGATTCTGACCTTGCTTGCCATACCAGTAAAATGGTAGTAACTCCATTAGAATCGTCAGTAAAACCTGACTGGAGTTTGGGTGGTTGTAATCCCTGTGATGGCTCATTTTAAATCAGTGGTACTCAGAAAAACTTGCCGAGTGTCCCCCCAGGCTGACTCCCACCCCTCCATCTTGCCTCTGTTTCCCAAGGAGGAAAAGGAGCGAGGGGCACAGGGAGCAGAGCAGAGGTGTCGTGAACGAGGCAGTGAGAGCACAGCAAACTAAAGGCAGCACTGAAAAGGGGATGGTAACGTGTTCCTTCAAGCTTTGGCTTGTTTCCTGGGGAGGCTCAGACCGAGGTGTAGCTGTTTCCCTAACTTAAGCTATTTTTCCACTTCATAAGAGAAATGTCTTTCACGGAGACTATTATCTTCAAGTAAAAACCTAGTGTGGACATAGCATGGCCGTGTCTATCTTAGTCTAGCCCATGTGGGTCCTACTGGACTCTCCTCAGTGAAATATAACTTCAGCAGTGACTTATTTCAAGTTCAGCCACAAGTAGGCAGGGAAACCAGATCAGCACTTGCTCTAATCACTGTAAAACACTGTCCTTGGTCCATAATAAAAAATAAAATATCCAACTATAGGCCTCAATGGAAATGAGAAATACCAGAGGGTTTCTCAGAAGCACTTAACAGAAAGCCAAGCAGCAGGCTTAAAAGGATCAGGTACGGTAGAGAGGGTTGTCTGTAGCTGATATAATTACTGGTCTTGTGGTGAAACTTTATTAGAGTATTAATCATTCACGCTGAAATGCTATTTAAAGAGCCATACCTCTGTCTTCATGATTGATGTTTCAATTGGCCTTTCAGAAACTGTCATCGTGTCCAGTGTGGAAGACATCCTGTGGGACTGACGCTTATTCTGAATGGCAAACCTCAGTTCCTCTTTCACCAGTGGGGTTAAATTTGTGAAATCATCAAACCCCAGTGACCCTGCAGGGGACAAAGTGGGAACAATTGCGGAGGCGCTGACTTCTAATGCAGATACCTGGCCTGAGTGTTGGACCATCATTTTGCTGAAAGGTAAAAAGAGATAATAATAATAATAGTCTTTCAACAACTTTAGAAAGGCAAATAATATTTCCTAAAAGTATGTTTCATACTGTGAATAATACTGTATTTCTTGCATTGCTTCAGTCCCCATTCCCTGTCTACCCCAATCTCTCACTAGAGACAAGCAGTTAAGAATTTAGTCACTAGTAAAAACTTCTACTTTATGTTAACTTAAAATTAGTATTTAAAAAAAAAATAACAGTATTAGCACATCACACAATTTCTAGGTCTTTCTGAAACTTAATATTAAGAAAAAATTGTGTGTATGTATGTATACTGTGAAGTTTTAAACTGGTAATGTGTGGCAAATGTGAATCGAGTGAACAGGAAGAGAAAGAGGATAAGGAAGAAAAATCAGAAAGCAAAAAAATATTATTATTTAAAGCACAGAAAGAGCTTAAAAGCATCTCCATCCTCAGAGCTATACTACCACAGATTCCAGCTTCAAATGGACAGAGCACACCTTGATCTCAGCTACATTTAGGCAAAGCTCAATGAGTTCTACTAGAAGCTGAAGTTTGCTAACCAAGACAGGATCTGTCACAAAATTATCATGCTCAATTTTATGCGGAGTTGTAGATCTGGTTATAAATGCCTGAAAAATGGTTAACAATAAGAGCTGGCACAAAGGTAAAAGTCTATACATGCTCTGGGGCTTTAAAGCACAGGCTGAGTTGGAGGAATTGAGTCATGAAAAACGTGAAGCCGTTTCTTTCATTCCTTTGCTCTTGTAAAATCTGAAACTGTCCTCATGTGCCCTCAACAAGAGGTTTGAAATTCTTAAATATTTATGGTCAGATCTCCTGCTGATATAAAACAGTGTGACTGAAGAGACTTTAGGGGAATTATGCAAATGGACACCCATGGAGGAACCTCATTTCTAGTAGTCTTCCTGAGAAAATGAACCTACCCAACAGTGCGCTCTACTTTCCTCTTTTTAATCATTCTTATTAATTTTTTAGCCAATTTTGGAGGGAGGGTGGCCCCCTGTATGCTTTGTGAAAACTGGTGACCCCACTGAGGGAGAAAGAGGCAAAACTCAGCAGTCAGCCATCCAAACATCGTGGGCAACCTAGCTAGCTGATGCACACAGCTCTGCAGGACACAAACCACCTCTCACCCAGAAGAGGCAAGATACAAGGTCTGGAAGAAAGCTGAGCACTTTTTGTGTGGGGCCCAAGGGACAAAAGGTGCAAATCTGTAGAAAACCAGATTGTATTACTACCCTTATTTATAAAGCAACTTGCGTTACATTGGATTTTACCATGTTGCTTTTCTAGTTTTCTTGGGGGGGGGGGGGGGGGGGGGGGCATGTACTATAGCTGTATGGGTAATTACAGTATGTGTTATCTACTCTTGATTAGAACTGTAATAATTACAGCAAAGTCAATTGTAATTAACTTAGTGCAGGTAAGCAAATAGTTGCCTCAGGATAGCAGTGTGGGTAAGTTAAATTTCTACATGGTCAACCCAGAACTGCACAGTTCCCCATACGCTACATCTGTAACCCAGCAATAAATGTTTGGGGTCACGTGCTTTGACAAGAAGATAGATTTTGCTCAGAGATATCTAAAAATACACTGTAAATCCACACTGGTGCAAATGAGAATAGAATCTGGTTCATCGCTAAGTGAGGTAAATATAAAAATCTGAGGACAGCGAATTGCCAGTTGGTAGAAGATACCATGACCAGCTGCAGAGTCTTCCTCACTTCTTCCTCACCCAGTCACCACAGAAGAGCTGAACATGTCCCAGAGTCTGGGAGTGAAATCCTGAACCCACTGAAATCAAGAGGACTTTTTCTGTTGACCTCAATGGGGTGAGGATTTCACCCATAGTTATTAAAGATGAGGAAATTATTTGGAACAATTTGTTATTCAGAAAGACCTTGGGAAATTTATGTAATTCTCTTCAGAAAGCCCCTGCTCATGAGTCACATTTAAAGTACTGATACGGTTTAATCCTATAATCTCAGAAAGCTAGCAGTTATTCTTTTTCAACAAGTCAGAAACAGCCCTATAATTTCCAGCTGAAGTCTTCCCAGCATTATTTACCATTTAACAACATTCAACTCATTTAAACAGGCTAATTCCAGATGACACTGAACCCCTCATTGCTAGCAGAAATTTCAGCTCTTTTCACTGAGTCAGTCTCCTTGGCTGCTGGCAATGGCTTCATTCAACAAAGTTAATTCTGTATGGTTCAATAAACCCAGGAGTCTTAAATTAACAGTAAAACTGTTTCTCCAGCCTACAAAATAATTAATTGGGCTAATAATTTTTGAGCTCTGGTGGTTTATTCAATTATTTGTCAGTTTAGGTGAACTTTTAATTAAGGTCAGCAGCAGCAACAGAGGAAACCAAGAATGTTTGTGCCCAAGAGACTGTGTTAATTGTGGATTTCTACCTGTTAGTGCTAAGTGTACCATAAGCACCACCAAAACCCTACTATAATGTCTCCAAG
The DNA here is from genome assembly GCF_929443795.1 of Astur gentilis. Taxonomy (NCBI): domain Eukaryota; kingdom Metazoa; phylum Chordata; class Aves; order Accipitriformes; family Accipitridae; genus Astur; species Astur gentilis. The sequence continues at coordinate 9,834,025 of NC_064909.1, read as the reverse complement.
TACTATCATCCATCTGTCCTTAGTGTGGGGGAAAGAAAAAAAAAAAAAAAGCAAAAAAAAAAAAGCGGTAGGGTGCCCACAGGGAGGGGAAGCACAGAGCGGGAAGTGTCCTTGACCATAGAAATTTGCTGCTCTCCTGCCTGAACAGCTCACTGACCTTCCAGACATCCTGAAAGGCATCTCTATTTACTCAGACTTTAGGGAAGGGAGGGCCTACTGAGGGGCTGAGGCTTGTGTAAGGATTTCTGCCACGAGCAGAGTCCCATTTTGCAGAGCTGTTTGCCACTGGTTTGCTTTCCTGGGGCTCTTTCTTGGGGCAGGGCTTCTGGACAGTGCCTGATAGATAGGGTAGGCTTCCAGTCTACCACTGGGATTGTTAGGAGCCACCGTGATACAAATAACAAAAATAATCAGCCTTATGTCAAAGCTACTCAGTAAGCCGAATAGATTCCCTTTTCATAACAACAAGGTAGACGTTTTCCAACTTCCGAGGAACAAATCTTCTTTCAGAAATGTTTTGCAAGAAGGAAAATTAGGTTTTGCTATGTTAAAAAATGCAACAAGTTGCCCTTCCCTTTTCTCAATTTTTATATAGATTGTACCTCTGTCTATAAGCCATCGAGAGCACAATCTCGTTTTCTCTGGGTTTGTAAAGGCTGGGGAAACAGTAGGAATAAGAATATCAAGCCTTAAAGTGGGATTACACCTGGGCCTTTCTGATACGATCTTTGTTTACTTTGTTAGACCATGCACATGGACCTGGGCGCCAGGCTGCTTTGAGTACTTCTGGAGTTACTGACGTTGAAGGTGCTGAACATTTCACAGACCTGCACCGTAAAGGCCCAGCTTATTCCCAGTGTGAGTTAATGCTTCGTTACGTTATCCTTAGTTTTGGAATTCTCCAAAGAGAACAGCTTTTCTATTAATGGTACCCTCCCAATTCAGGTAGATTTAACCAACTTCATTCATTTGTTTGTCCCCTCCTTTTTGTTTGTTCTTTTGCTGATGAATCTTTCCATCTACAGTGAACTTTTACATCTCATCTGCCAGCATTTTAATTTCAGGACATACTTCCTAGCTGTGCATTTCTATTATTTAAGGGTATTCTTGTTTAGCGTTAGTATTAAAAGCGAGTACTTTCAGTCTCGTCCTTTTTTGCTTAACGGCAGATGGCTGGCTGTGCCTTTTGGTTTTATTTCTTCATATGAATTCCTTTTCCTCTGGTGCTGATGCAATAAACCCCGATAACCATTGAGGTTAATCTTAAACAGCATTAAGAGCAATTACGGTTCACAACCTCTGCGCACGCTGGTTGACCTTAAGCTTTCTGACATCCCACATCACTCCCGAACCGTTTTCTGTTGCCTTCCAGCTTCTCAGATGCTGTTACTAGGAGGAAAATTGATTTCCAACAGGAAACTCGTTCTCTGAAACACGTTTGCTGTTGGGTCACGCCTGCGCCTCGATTAGGCAACAGTTTAGCAAGCCTCCTCCGTGTCAAGACGCGGGGACAGAAAGAAATGCGAACGGCCCTGGCTCACGCCGAGACCTCCCGCTCAGTTGAAGCGCGTACAGTCGAGCCACCTCTACGCGGCCGAGCGGGGTTGCCCTTCGCCTGCCCGGTCCCGCCGCAGCTCCTCCGTCCCTGCCCCTGCGGACCCGCCGGGCTCGCGGTGCCGCCGCCGGCTGCCGCCTCCCGCCGCCGCCCGGCCGCTCTCCGGCATCCCCGCCGGTCCCGGGGCCGGCGCCGTCCCTCCGCCGCGGCCGCCACCGCGCGGTGCCGAGCGGCTCTGCCGGTCCCGGGGAGAGCCGGGGCTCGGCGGGTTCCCTCCGTCCCGGCGCTCCCATCCGGCGGCGGCCCCGGGCAGGGGCTTCTCCCCCAGATGGGAGCGCCGGGAGGGACCCTCAAGCCGCCGCCGCCGCCGGAGGACGGCCGGGGCCGGGTGGGGGGGTGGGGGCGAGGGGGGGGGGGGGGGGGGGGCAGGCTCCGGCGGCGGAGCCGGGGGCTTTCCCGGGGCTCACGGGAGGCGGCGGCACCGCCGCCCCCGACTTCGCTCCGGCGGCGAAACTTTTCCCCGCCGCGGACCCCCCCGTCCCCGTCCCCGTCCCCGCCCCCGCGGCGGGCATCTCTCCCGTGGCGGGACAACCTCCCACGGAGCTCAACCCCTCGACCCGCCGGCACGGAGAAACCTCGGCGTCTCCCCCCCCCCCCTCCTCCCGCTTCCACCTACCTTCTTCCCGTTGCTGCTGCTGCAGCTGTTTTCCCGGCCGGAGGGAAGGGGGTCCGTCCCCAGCCCGCACCGCTGCCGTCCCCGCTCCGCCGGGAGAGCAGCTCTCGCCGCTCCCCGCTCCTCTGCTTCTCGCTTGGGTTGCATCACCCCCCTTATATAGCCGAGCGGGCAGCTCTGGTATTTACTCTGGCGGCGAGTCCCGGGCTGATGTCATGCTATTAATAGCCTCTCCGAAAGAGAGGGAGGAGGGAAGCGGAGACCGCGGCGGTGATGCAAGGCTTCCCCGCCCGGCACGGCTCGGCACGGCCGCGGCACGGCGCGATCCGCGCCGTGCCGCGGCCGTGCCGAGCCGTGCCGGGCGACAGCGCAGGTTCCCCCGCACGGAGGAACATCTCATCGGCACCCGGAGAGACTCCGTCCTCTTCCCCCACCCCCGCCGCCTTGTTTCTTTCTTTCTTTCTGTTATTTTTTTTTTTTTTTTTTTTAGTTGAAGCTCCGGGGGTTTCTTTTTCCGGGCCGTTTTGCTGAGAAGAAATCAAAAGTCCCTCTCACGACAAAAAAAAAAAAAAAAAACAAACCCAAACCAACAAGTGGAGATTGTGTAGGTCTCGAAAGGACTGAAAAATGTGGTCTCGTTCTACAGGAAAAAAAATTGTTTAACGCCCCCCCCCCCCCCCGCTGCTTTAGATGATAGCTAAAAGTCCATTTTACGTGAAGAGGAGGCTTCAGTTTTTACTCCGAGGAGGAAAGACCCGTTTAATGAAATGATAGAAAGCTAAAAATAATGCCAGTTGGTTTTGGGGGGTTTTTGTTGTTTGGTTTGGTTTGGTTTTTTAAAAATCTTTTCTTAAAACACAACAACACATGATTTCCTTATGATTTCAGGGAAAACCAGGGAGTCCCTATAGAAGAGAGGGAAATACAGTGGTGGCTGTGGTGAAGGGGGTTTTGTTTTGTTCTTTTTTTGTTTCCATAGCTTCCTGGTTTGTTAAACAACAGACATTGCCTTCTAACAGCCCACAAAAGCGTTAGAAAATAAGTTGTGTCAAAAAAGCATTTACCCAGGAGAGACGCAAAAGCCTTACAAAGAGAGATGCACGGTGTTATCCAGTATGATAATATTCCATATATGATACATACGAACTCGTCATTAAGACAGTCTTCAAGTCTCTGTACTAGTCATGGAAAGACCAGGATAGCTCATGGTTGAGGGTGTTCTAACTAAACCAATACAAAATGTATACCTTCATATATAAAATGTATACCTTGATCAAGTGCTCTAACTGGTTAATTAATTTCGTAATGTTCAATGTGGCTGTATTTTGGTAAAAGGTAATGTGTCTCAGGTGATATATTCTGGGATATATTAACTGCTTGGAGCATTTTATCAAGGATACCGATTTCTAATACTATTTTGAAAGTCCTTCTGTATCGCCGCTCCGTGTGCGTCTGGCTGCCTGGGTATGTACGTGTATATACATAAATGTACACGTTGGCCACACAGACAGGAGTAGTAACCTTAGCTTTTTAAATGTCCCACTGCTAGCATGCTCAACTTTGCAAACTTAAAGCTCCTATTTTACATTGAATTTTCTGCTTTTGGGAAAAAAAGGAAAAAAAAAAAAAAGCTGGGGAAGGGAAGGAGTCTGGAGTAGTGACGTTGGCTTTCCTCCTGTGGAAGGTGCAGTTGTTCCCTGTTCTCCTCAAACAATGAAGTGCACTTCGCAGAGGGCAGGAGTGAGCTCCTCTGACCTACCTGGCAGCTCTCAGTTTACAGCTCATGCAAGCTGCAAGCTTTTCTTTTTCACTCACCTATAGATAAATCATCCTCAGCTCTTTCAAAACACGTTTATTGCCTTATCTTTATTAATCTAGGTAAATCAACGTCAAGAATAATGCCAGGCAAAAACTTTGCTCTTCAGAAGGGTCTAGAGCAAGCTTTACGTTTCAGCTCAGTGCAGCCTGTGAAGTTCTTTTTACTTCAGAGGCATAATTTTATAATTCATGCCGTGTTCAGGAACAGCTGGCATCGTTTTTCTCAAGCCTAGAAGAAAAAAAAAAAACCCAAAACCTCTCAAGCAGAGGCCAAATGTGGAAAATTTCTTCCCAACAGATAATTGGTTGGAAAGTTCTCAGCATGAAGTTATTGTGGAAACGTGTTAGCAACATCGGTTTTAGTGGCTATGAACAGGTGCCTGCTGTAATTTTGACAGAGATTTAGCAACTGTCCATTCTTATTTAGCTAGCTGTACCAGAAGTGGGAATTTATTTAGAGTATTTTCAGCTAAGCAGAGCAATGTCACAGAATAATGAAGGAGGGGGGGGGGAAGTAGCTCCCTCCTTCAATGTGGGCAGAAGTACCTTGGAAATCCAAGTGTTGTTATCCTGTTGTTAAGGGTCACTGACATCTACTCAACAATTGCAATGCTTTACCAAGCAGGCAGATGATTATTTTGCTTTGAAATCATACTATATTATACGAAACTAAAGCCAAGAGATTTGTTTGCTATCCAATGCTGTGTCACCACTGTTGGTACCATTATTGCCTGGGAGCTACAGCCTGTACTAAAAACTGACAGCAAACCAGTTGTGTTCATTCTTGAACTACTCCTGAAGTGAGCCAGCTCCACCCTGCAAAGCAAACAGAAAGACCGTTCCTCTGCGCATTTAAGATTAGGCCTCTGAAACATGTCCTGGCTTGAAATTCTTCAGTGAAAAAAGAAAATGAAACCACAGTGAAAAATAAACCCAGTTCCACTGTATCACATAGGTTTTACCCTGCTACCCTTTAGAACCAAAGCCAACTTGATTGCTGTGAAGATGGAGGGTCACACTACAGTTAAAAAAAATAAAAATTAATAATTAAGACTCTCAGGAAGTTAAAGTAAAACCCTCTCCAGCCACCAGATGCTCTGATGTTCTTTGCCAGTTTCATTTTCCATCTCATAAAATATCTTCCGTTTGCCTCCCTCTGAACATTTACTGGTCCTTTTCCATTTCGGTTCTTTTTCATCACAAGCTTCAGGGGCCAGTGCCCCTGAAACAGCACTCATTTCACAGAGGTGACATTCATGTACATTAATCCTACTTTCCCGTAGGCATGACCAGAAGACCAATGCGTATTGGGTCCTTCTCCCTCTGCAGAGACGTTAGGCTGCCTACCACCCCATGGTGTGGTCCTTGCAGCCCTCCAGGAGTCTCCAGTGTAGAGGAAAGAATTCTTTCCTTTACCTTTTCCTGACCAAATCCTGTCTCCACATCCCTTGAGACTACTTCATACACTGTGGGTATTTGCTTAAAACTAAAATATGGCTGTCTCCTTGCTAAACAGAGCTATAGACATCATTATACAGGGGAACAGACTCCCATCCTTCCAGCAAAAGCTTTCTGCTGTCTTCTGTCTTAACGCAACTATAGGATGTCAGTAAGAGTAACACAATTAAAATCCCTGCATCCCATCCAGATCCTGTGTTGGCTTATGGTCATGTAGTTCCATTAAACCTATTTGGTCCGGTGAAAATATAATGAGATGTAAATAAATAAGATGTGTAGTGATATCTTGAGTAAAACCTGTCTCTCTGTGTGCTTTGCGGTTTTAATTGTATTAACTTTTGAAATTACTGTAACAGTCCTGTAACTGACGGGTCCAATTTTTCCTTGCATGGCACATATATGAGCAAGGGGTTTCTGGAACTCAGAATTATGGTGTGGTAAAATCAGGACCGAATCAGGTTTTTTGACAATGCCTAAAAAAGTATTCCCTATTTCTGTGATGGGAATTAACCTTCACCATGATTTTTGCTATGATGTGGTACATTCAGGTCTCAGTCTCTGTGGTAAGACTCCCTTCTTCCCCAAAACATGTACTAATTTGAGACAGTTTTCCCATCTGACTGGACTAACACCAGAGTTGAAACTTGGGACTATTTTTGCCAAGGTTTAGATTGCTACTGCTTGGACTGCGGGAGTAATCTGCAGTAGAAGTAACATCAGCCATCCCCACCCAGCCCAGGGCTTTTCAGCTGCCGTCTGGGGACCCCTTAGGTATTTGTGGGCTATGTCCAAGAGTTTCTTCAAAAAGTGACCGAAAAAAAACCCCAAGCCTACAGTAGTGAGGGTCAAATTAACTCTGGGATCTTTGGATCTCTACAAGGCTAAGAGATCAAAAAATTGAAGGGAGTTAAAAACCGGAGTTAGAGGACAGACTCTCACAGAGGCTGTATGGCAGACCCTGCTACCACCTTACATTTAATACCACTCAAGTGGATGAGTATATGTCTTGTGGAAGGACATAAGTACACTACTTTAACTTCTTTTATTAACACTGAAGACGAAATTCATTTGCTCCTTGCTTTTCTTTCCTCAGCTGACCTTTCTTTCCTTACTGCCTGTTTCCATCGCTATCCCTCTAAATCCATTTATTCTCCATTTATTACCTCCTTTTGGACATCCCATTTCCTACTCTCTTTTGCTTTGTTTCAGTAATAGCCACCTTTCCCGTTTCCTTAAAACAGCAGCTTCTCCTTTTCTTTTGCCATTTCCCTGTTTCTTCTCTTCTCAGTTCTCTCTTTTCCCTCCCTGTATCCCTGGATACCATCATTCCTCTTTCTGTTCCCTTTTTCCAGCAATCTTTCTCCCATTGGTCCTTCTGCTCCTGCCCAGCAGCTTCCCAAGCTTAAATGAGTCATTTTAATTTTCTCTTTCGCTTTCTGTCATTTTACGTTTTGTTTCTCCCCTAATAAGATGGAGGCACTGATAACAAAATTACCAGTGGGTGCAACAGGATGTACATTTCAGGCCCAGATTCCAGTGCCCAAAATTACCATGAATTTTAGTGGAACCTTACTAAATTAAATGTTTTGCAAGCTTGTCAGTCATTATTATATGCAGTGCTTTGGGAGTGTGGGGTGGAGGGCCAAGTTATACAAACATCCCTCTTCTCTAGCTGAGGGACAGCCCTGCCGCTGGTCCAGTCAAGTATACCTTTAGTTCCCTTTTGCTGAAGCCTTTCAAGGTGTTTTTGGTTTTTTTATCAGATGGACTTTGTGCACCAGCATAGAAGCTGGCTAAGCACAATAACCTGTAATCACAATTTCAGATCTCTTTAGATGCATCCAGATAGTAACCAACAAGGAAAAGAGATCCCACATATGAAAGAATCACATATTAAACTAGACTGAATAAAGCAAACTCACTGATTCCACTGAACAAGAATAATGATAGGCCAGATATATTAATTGCCCTCAGGCATGTGTAAATTATATCTCCTTTATGGCGCCTTTATAGTCCCATCTATTTAATGGCAAGAAAAGCTCCATCTTCACAGATCCTCCCTTTCCCCTCCCCCTCCCCATCCTTTCCACCTTGTAAAAAGCATGCCAGATTTTGAGACCACTTAGACCACAAAACTCTCCTCTTGAAATTACTTGAAAGAAATGCTAGAAATTATTTGTTGAAGGTGTATGTTTCACTTAGGTGGACTAATGTAGTTATGGTTTGTCTGGCAGGTAAACACAGAGGGTGCGAGAAAGAGAGTGGAAGAATATGTCTGTTTTTACTGTGATAAGTTACAAATATTTTGGATACATTACAAAATCGTCATGCTGCTACACACAGATGCACACACAGACATACACGCGCACACAAATGGATACCCCCTATAAAATTACCTGTTCCCATTGATTGCAGCTGGAACTGTGCATGTATAAAGAATACTCTGGGACTTGATATCGTTAATGATACTTTAAACAGCTCTTCCCATCTGCCTGGTAAATATGTAAATTACAATTTGCCATAATAATTACAAATGAACATTTCTAATTATTAAACATTGATTTCTACATAAATACCATTTCAAATACCAACAATGTATGACACAGATTTGCAATCTACAGAAGATTCAAAACCAAGGCTGCCACTGCAGCTTTCACTCTGCTTATCATTTGTCCTCTCACCTACTTCACATGTGCCTTGCCATGAAAGGAACGCATGAATGATCTTAACTTGCAGCCTCTTATCTTCCCTGGTTTATTTTTTTGGCTTTAACTGTACAGTAACTTGCCCAGATAATAAGAACAAAGTGTAAGTAAAACAAAACCAACAGAGCTGCACACAGTTTTAAAATTAGACTGCCTCAATTGCAGTCACAGAAGCATTCCCTGAGCCCAAATGCTGACTGCTCTGTGGGCACGGGAGGCTGCCAATGAGGCCACCTCAGCAACGGGGGAAGATGCAGGGTGTCACTGCACCCACCTGGGGTTCCCAAGTGACGTCAGTCCGGTGGGGAACGCCACCCGCTGTGGGGTAGGGTCTGTCTTCTGTCTGGTGACTCTTCGAAGCCGAACGGTTACAGAGAGAGAAAAGTGGACTGCAGGGTGCCCCTTGTCCAGGGCTTATCCTCACCACAAGGCTGTAAAGTCAGGCACCATCTGGTTTACTGTCTAACGGGCTCGTAACTTCATGATAGGACAGGTTGAGCAGGAGAAGTCTATCTAGAGTAAGATTCCCCAAAGAGCACAGCCGATCGGTTTGTGGTTGGATCATTTCTCCTCAGACAGAGGGGCCATGAGTTTCATCCTTCCCAGCCAGAGGTGAAAACCCCACTCAGGTCTTTCCCTCCAGACCAAGTGCTCGCACTGATGGTATTTTATTAAAAGACCAGCTCAATCCCTCGTCCAAGTTTAGAAGGGACAGCTGGGGCCATGAATGCCCCAATCACCGTGATGCTTAACTGTAACCTGCATTGCAGGTTAGATGGTAAGTGGGAGAGATGGGGACGTTCATTTTCACCATGCCCAGCCTCCTTCTGTGGAGCCGGGCTTTAGTCCTTCTACACTGGAAATAATTATTAATGAGGCAGATGAGGACAGTGCTGCTCACTGGACTGGGAATCAGAAAATCAGAGGGCTCCTTATTCAACGTCTTTGTGATTTTGGATAACCTGATGGTCTTCCTTTGGTTCTGTTTCCCAGTCTGTTGAAAAGGGTAACAGTATTTTACATTCTAGGGTGAAGTAGCTGAGATTCCCAAATGGAAATCATGGATAAGGCTGGTGTACTTTATTTTTATGTCTAATTTTAATTAGCACTCTAATGGGCCATCAGACCTGGGCCTTTTGTTGCTGGATGCTCTCTAGATGCATTATTATCTATTCTTACTATTCAGTGTGTGTGTCACAGTAGTATTTAGCAGCCCCAGTAGGGATTCTGGGTGTTACATGCAAGAGTTTTATATTGAGCTCTAAAAGGGATGACAATCTGTCAACTGTCAAACAGAAGCTCAGATTCAGCACAGCTATTAAATACATGGCTGAACAGGCCCTGTCCAAAAGCCTTGTCTAACCTAAGACTTGCTGTTAATGAAGACCTAAAATAGCCTTTATAAATATTGTAACTTATTACTGTGGAATTATATTTCTTCTAACACATTTGGGATGAAAGCACCTGACAAGGTATGATATTGTGGTCTTTTGTCAAGGTCCTTATTTTGGCAATTTTCTTATACGTATGGGCTGATCAATTAATTTATTAGAGACCTTTGAAGTACAGTAATTACTGTTATTTTTCTAAAATGACAAAGGTTTAGAATTCAAGTAGATGCTGAATTATTAAAATAAACCAAAACCTAAGAACTTTAAAGAGACCTAGGGCACAAAAGCAAAGTTTGACATAGAGAACGCAAGCAGAGTGTTTTGTCCACCTCTTAACGCTAAAGTCTGCATTAACAGTGGATGTTAGAGGAGTGTCTAGTTAGTAAAAAATAAGTTACACTATATCTTATAACCATCTCTAAGGTAAATTGTCTTTTTATTATTCTTTTTTCACTCTAATTCTAACGTTTGTGACTTATCAAATCATTCAAGTCTACTTTTTCAGAAGGTTGTTCAGAGGTAAACATTTCCTGCACTGAACTAGGAATGCACAGGATTAATATCTGGCCGTTTGCACGCACCATCCCACATGCCCAGATGAACTCCCGTGCATTTGAGGCCATAGGCTTTGCCGGCTGAAGCGTTCTTGGAAGCTTTCCACTCTGAAGTGAGTCTCCTTGCAGCAGCAGGAATAGCTAATGTGTGTCGTGTATAAGCAACGATGACTGGTCAGAAAAGCATTTTCTGGGAGTTTAACGATCAGTTGGAAGTGTTTTCATCCCTGTATCTGTGCTCAGCTTGTCATTTACTGACAGGAAAAGACTTTTCCATCAGGCATTTTTACTGTTATACTTTGTGAAAATGTAAAACATAAAGAAGAAGAAAGGATCAGCTCTGTTTTACTAGTAAAAATTAAACTCCAAATGTTGCAAATAAGAAATAGTAGTAGAAGTAGAAATAGGACTGGACCCAAGGCCCTGGGGACTGCAGCAACCAGAACGGGGAGGTAGGAGAGCTGTTGTATATAAAGAGATTTTGCAAGCTAAATAAAAAGAGGAGAGAAGCAAGAAACTTTGTCAGGGCAGCTGCAGGAGAAAAAGACTTTTGGTTAGTTGATTCTGATCAGTTTTGTATGAATTGCTATTTGTTATTAATGGGTTATTTTGTCCCATGTTCTACAGAACCATCTCAGGCTCTTCACAGCGTACGAGCAAATGTAAGAGTAAAGCAGACTTAGAAATATGATGGAGTTACTAAGCTACTCTAAAGAAACAAGATGAAATGGATGATTTTCTAAGTTAGGCATCCTTCTAAACTAGCAAGTCTATACCTTATAACTTCCCTATATTTTTTTGGCACTGCTTCCTGGGACTAATCAAATCATAATTTGTACAAGCATATGTAAGATCTTGCTTATGCTACAGCTTCAAGGACCAGGAAAACCAGAGGAAATCCTGCCGACCAGAGGGAATCAGTGAGGGGAAGCAGAATACTGGTTAGTGCAGAAGAGGGCACTTTGGTGGTTGTTTCTAGAGACAGAAAGCTGTCCTGTGAAAGCAATCTTCAACAGGTACAGATGGAGCTAGTTAGAGTAGGCACTCTCTTATTGTCAGGACTTATCAAGACATTTAAGAACCAATGTGGGAGTTTCTCCTCAGATACCACTCCTGTCAAGTTCAGTGCAAGGTCAGCCCCAATTAATTTCGCAGGGCTGTACACATAATGAGAGAGGACTGCTGCTCCAGAATTGCTGATTATCATTTCAAGAGTCTGCTTGCTTTTGCAGATAAATATTGAAGGATTTTTAGCAGTACTTCACACATAAACATACACTCTACTTTAAAACTGCAAGGACCTTGTTAACTGAAGACACTATTCACCCCTTATATACAGAAAAGAGACTGTGACATGCAATCAGCCATCAGTCAGCATGAGAGAGAAAGTAAAGATATAAAAATAAAATACTCCTGTAAAGGGCTGTTAGGAGTATTCAGCAGATTTCACTGTGACTTCATGGTGCTCTGTACAGGAATTCAATACTGTATTGCTCCACATTAAGGGAGGGATTTACCATTTTTAAGGGCTCAGTTTCCCATAAAGGGAAAGTGTAGTTCAAGTCTATTTAAAGTTATCATTTTTTCCTATAAATGAAAGCAGATCAAAGTAAATGTGCTTTACCATTCCATTTTAAAGAGACAGATGCCTGTCATTTTCTGGAGGGGAAGGTAGTTTCCTTGCTAATGCAGAGGTATTTCTTGCCTTTGCATAAGCCAAGATGTTCCCCATTGTTATCAGAAAAATTGTGAAATGTTTAGTTAAGTCTGCTTCCAAATGACATCTGTGTTGTGGCACAGCTAGGTATCAGGCAGCCCCCAGCCCAGCCTGGCACTCCATTTTGAATTTATAGCCGTGCCCAGTGCTTCAGAAGGAGTTTTGCTCAAGTTGGGATTGCAGGATCAGTCCTACAACTTGTTTGGAAACCATAAATTAGGCTCAATGTTATGCTTCCTGGCTTTAGTGAGGCTGTACCTGTTAGTATCATTTATACATTACTTCACTTTTTAACCAGTCAGATAAATGCTCAGCTTTGTGGCTGGAGCAGAAACTACAGATATGACAAAGTACCCAAAATAAGCCACGAACTCCCCACAGATATAAACTGGCATAAGTGCTTTCATTTCATCACCCAAGGATTTGGCTTGGGATGGTTTAGCTTGACATTTTTTGTTGATTTATTTTGTGTTCAAAGCACCTGTATAAAGCAGAGAGAATATGCAACCTAGCAGGCAACATTTAAACTCAGCAGGTCTTTTTTTTTTACAGGTGATTTGTGCTTTGTGCAGAAGTGGGTGTTTAGGCTCCAAAGTTTTCTCAACAATTTCCATACCGGTCAGTACAGTCTCTTGAACTCAGGCTGTAAATCAGCCATGTGTTAGGCTGAGAGTGCTTGCAGCGAAAAAAGGCTCTCACAGCAAGTGTGATGTGCACACTGTTTTCTTTGCAGAGTGTGGGTATTAAACATGTAATCAAGTTGTTGGGGTCTGGTTTACAATTATTAAAGGTCACTATAATTTTTATTAAAAATAATAAAATATAATATAAAATTCCTTTTTTCCACAAATGCTCTGTATCCTTAAAATACCCATGCAGATGTCTAAGCATTTGTAGGTTTCATCAGCAACTTGAAAATATGTTTAAACACTACCCTCTTCCCTTTTTAAAATGCCCATTGTACATATTTTTACAAGAGGTGTTGTAAAAGCAGCATTCCTGGCTGCAGCCTGCCTCCTCAGGAGGTCACCAGCACACTCATGCAGCTTCTCGCCCATGATGGGTGTTCCTACCACAGCATATTGCTAGGACAGAGCCATGGGCCTCCTCTCTAAACTCATTCCTGTAAACTGTGTAACAAGGGAGCTTCAGCATCCATTGGCTTCCTGACATAATCTGTTCATTGAATCTTACTCGCCTGTGAATGTGCCTGCCCTAAATGGACTGCTTACAAAACCTGGGGGGGTGGTTATAATCACCCTTCTCTTACCCTAGTCCAAGACCTGTCCTGGTCTCTCACGGCACCTGCTGCGTATCTCCCAGAGCTCAACAGAAGGGTTATTGGGTGAAATTTAGTGGCCACAGGAGAGGAGATGAAATGCACTAAGTCATCAACTATTATCATCATGGTGACTGTTAGCACCATGATCGCCTACCAGCATAGTCATCACCTGTTTTCCAAATCCCCTCTTTGCTTGATGCAAGATCCTTTGCCCTCAGCTCTTGATCTCAGTTCATTTTGGTCCCAATTCTCCTTTCACTTCCCTGTGTGACTTCACGGACCCCAGTTCAGCCACACGTCATTTGCACTAGTGAAAAGAGAGTTGAGCTTTGAGTGCAAGTTCTCAAAAGAGCTTTGGCCTAACATCCATTATCACTTACGTGATAGAACACCTCAATATCTTGCAAGGTAGGAGGGGTAAGCGTTCTCTCTTGGCTATCCTTCCTTCTAATATGGCATCGATTATTTTAGACTTTACATGTATACCTTATTCTCATTGCAGTCTGCGAGGCCACATTTCCATTGATGTAAGCATTAAACCAGCGGCAGGGTTAGAGCAGGCCCTAATTATATTACAGTTTAATAGGGAAACAGATTATGTCAAGTGGGAGGTCAGCAACATATTTTTGGAGCACATCTCAAAGTTCACCCGGTATGCATCCCTTCCTTTTACTGGAATATTTATAGTTAGTTTGTTTTAAACTGGTAATATCCTTTCTGTGAGCTTCTTCTGAGAGCCGTCCGGGACAAAGACGGCGTGCAGAACCTTAACCACAGCCATCGGCTGCAGGAGATCTGGATCCTCCTCCTTTTCAAACTCTCCTGTGATGGATTAGGATGGCAGCTTTAGAGTGGACAAGCTGTAGTAACCTAAAGCAAGCAAATCCCAAGCTCCTTTAGAGAAAACCCTTGCCCAGGGTTTAGAGAAAACCCTGGTACCCGTATGTGCTGCAGTCAGCACCCTTCATGTTCCCATGCACCTCAAAGTTTCATTTCTGCGTGGGTGCTCAAATACATCTGCTACCCAGCTGGGGGCTTTCCTCAGGACTATGTCCAGTGGGTTCCTGATACTAAATCTTCCCCTAGATCCTCCAAGGTATGCGTTTTCTGATCATGCCTATCCTATGCAGTGGGAGTGAGTGCCTGCACAGGGTCATTGTGCCTTTCTTTCAGGTGCCTTTTAGGGCACTTGCTTCGAAGAAGTGAGAAGAGGGCTCCATTTCGTCTCTAAAAAAAATGCTTGTGTAAAATCTTCGAGCAGCCCTGGGAGCGAGGACCAGAAACAGGCTCTCCTCCTGAGCCAGCTGTCCTCTCTTTATATTCTGCATGGCCTCAGCAAGGACCCTGGAGGGTGCTCCTCTCCCCATCTTTAGCCTGATAGCTCAGGCAACCTCCCCAGATCAAAAGAAATACAAGATTAAACCTCTTTAGGCAGTCAGTGGAACTGAACCCAGCTCTTATATATGCCTACTGAATGCTTAAAGGAAGCAGCACTACCTCATCCTTCCACCAGCATTTGCAAGAAAGGAGTGATGCCTTGCTAAATGAAAAATAAGGGACCAAAGCACAGGCAGAGATCTCAGGTTTGTGGCTCTCGAGAGGACAGAGGTGCCTCCCTACAGCCTGGGGGGCAAGCAGTCCCCCATCTCCCACTGGGGAGGCTGAGCTGCTCCCTGCACAGCTTGGTGGCTGATGTGGGAGCCACTTCAAGGGGCTGAAGTCTTCCAGCTGAGGATCAAAACATGTAAGACAGGGAACCTAGAAGTCAGGTATTGCTGTGCCTAGATTTTGGGTGGCTGAGGTTTTATGGGAACTCCGTTGGCTCCTGAGCCTCTTCAGTAAGTTTACAATACATGGTAAGGACAGCAATTATTAACAAGGCGTGAGAAACCGCTTTGTTTCTCCTGTGATGATCCAAGTGCACCACCACCACCACGGTCAGCTCTCTTTTAGAAAGCAGTGGGAAAATGTTTAGATGGGAGAAAGTCTCAGTGCCTCCATAACCATCTAATTTGAACTTGGAATGTGACAGAACTTCATGTGAACATTTTTATGAATGATTTAGCGAAGTTCAGTACACCTTGTAAACAAAAAGCATATTTCCATCCCAAAGTAAAATACTGCTTAGTTTTGAATTTTTCTGGAAACATCAAACTCGTGTTGGTAGAAAAATTAAATGAACACATTAAAAAAAAGTTCATCTCTTCTTTGAAACATGCCACCTTATTCTAAAACAACCGTATTCATCCCAGCCGATACTGAAGATGTTAAAGGAAGAATTTCTCTTTCCTACTAGAAAATACAGCCACTCGGGCAGGTAATCACAGCATTGGAGTGTTTCATTTTGTTAAGTTTGATATAAACTTGTTTTTTTGCCTATCAAAAGACAATAAGTCCCTTAACATAAACACCACTGCCATTTTATTACATGAATGAGCGGTTACTAGGGTTTTTTTTTACTCTAAACAAGCAAAAGAATTTGCAAATCCTAACTCTGAAACACTTTCACGCATGCTTAATTTTAATCCTGCACGTAATCCCAATGAGTCCAGTACTACTCATCCATTTAAATTTAAGCACATGCATAGGTGTTAGCAGCACCAGGCTTTAATATAGCACAAAATCTAATGTCTAGTTTTTCAGTGTTAATACCTTGCCAAATTCAGTTTTCTAGGAGAAGTCATTCTATGAAACAAATTATAAAAATGCATCTGTATCTAACAAATATTGTAACTGATTTATATATATATTACAATATATAATATTTCTAAATGTATCTATTACAACATATAATATTTCTAAAAAGTACTAAGAGTCATATGGGGGACCTGACACACAATCTTCTGGAAGAAACCCTTAGAGAGAGGTCTACTGAGCGAGGAAAAATTTGGAAAAAACCTCTGTTTTCTGGCAACATCTCCTCTGGTGCAGGAGCTTCCCCTCACTTAGCAGAACAAAGCCCCAGCTTCAGTATTTGTTGTTTTCGGTGAGTTCCCTGCAGAGCACATTTCTCCACGGAGGCATTTAACCTCCCCATGCTGCCCCGTGGGGAAAAGGCAGAAGCCCTCCCCGACCAGCTCTTGTCTTTCCAGCCCACAGACGTGAAAAGTCCAGGTCGCCCCATGCTGAAGCTGCCCGTCGGTCTTCACGCTAACTCAGCCCTTCTCAGGCCGTAAGCACGTGCTGGGGAGCCATTGTCACCCCAAACAGCAATATTTGCCGTTCATCTGAGGGTTTCCCTGAGTATTTCCCTAACAGAGCCCATGTTCCTGGCAGGTGTGCTCGCCTTTACGGTGGTGGTGGTCTGACATTAACTTCCACGCTCCCAAATCCCTTGGCAGCCGTGGAGGAGGTTGCTTGTGGTCTCCCGACTGTCCTGCGGTGGGATACGGCAGCAGCCCCTGCTGCTCCATCCAGACCGAGGGAAGACAACGCCACTTCGGCCTCATCCAGGTAAGGAATGGGATGAAATTATTTTCATGGCTGTTGGCATGGGCATGCACTCCCAATTCTGTTTTCTGCTGCTAATTCAGAGTAACATGTTATCAGTTATCACCAAGACAGCTATTTTTATTATAGAAACATGGGGTCTTGTTACAAGATATATATACTCTGAAAACTCAGAAAATTAGTATCAGCCAACTTTTCTCTAATTCAGAAAATAAGCTAAATCTTGATGGATCTGTTTATTTTTATTTGGTTTCTAAAATCATAATGATTTTCTACACTGCATAATTGTATGTGAACATTTTGTTTTGGGAGCTCAGCTTGAAAAACAAGCTAACAACAACAAAACCCAACCAACCAGTAAGGGCAAGCAGTACTCTGCAAGATTTTATCAGTTACTTCCAGCAAACACCCCTGGGTGCCTATTTCACTCTGCTATTTTAAGTTAATTTGCAAAGCTTCGGCAAGGAACAAAGGTTAAATACTTGGAATTTGCACAGGTTGTATGTCACCGCAGAATACTAAATAAAAGTTACAAATAAATGGTAGTTCCTCCAAGAGGAAAAAGGGGGTCAGGGCACGGTGTGCAGCTGCCCTGAAAATCACTGTAAGAAGAAAATTCCTTGCGAGCCAAGTGGGTAAGCAGGAGGTGAAAATGCAGAGGATTGCAGAGGTACTGCTTTCAAGACCGTTTCATTAGCAGACTCCAGGTAGGTACGGAGATGAGCAGAACTATTGTACAAACATCCCCTGTTACGTATTGCTATAAGGAATAACACAATATACGCCTGCAGTACAAGAACCTGCTCTGGTAATAGAGTACATTTTAGCAACCTGAGCCGAGAGTTGAGCTTTGGTAGTTAGCGATATTGGCGATTAAAACTAGTGAAAATAGATGTAAACGCAGCGGCACAGCATGCTATGGAAGTGGATATTTGTAGTTATAAAACTGCAGTCTTGGATGAGCTTATAGCAAATCAGATTAAATTTAAGACTGCTAAGTTGTGCTATGGAAGTTCATTTCTGCTGATGGGGCTTGGATTGTTCTGTTTATGTTTGGTTTGGGTTCTGCTGGGTGATTTTATCAACACGTGTTATATACTTTCATGCTGGTTGTTGTAGTAGCAGTTGCCATCCAAAGCCATCTCCGCACAGCAGGTACATCACATCTCCTACTAAGTAAGAGGTGGGCAAACTGAAGGAAACAGGTCTAGAGTTTGCCTGTGGTCGTGCAGCATGAAAACCATAGCAGAGAAAATAGAAAACCTCCGAGCCTTGACTCTCCTGTCAAATGGGGAGTGTTGTCAATGCGAGGTACCATGGCAAACCTTTCCTCCTCCAGCCTTCCTCAGCCACAAACAACTTTTTTACCAGTTCTGGTCCTCATCCAGCTCTGAGAGCCAGTGATGATAATTCGAGCATGCCAACTGTCTGGCCTCAGCAGTTTTTCTTGTGAAATAAAGAATGGGGTGTGACGTGGAATTTTTTTCTGAATTCTTTGAATATGTCTCCTGGAAAACAGGCTTTCTGCTAACAGTTCTGCTATCAGCACATATTTTCTGCATTCGACCCTCTTTCCCACTTGTATTTCTGTTGTACTTTATAGGAAAGTCGCTAACTGGTTATTTTCAGTTATAGTACCCTAGCAAATTGCAGTTAGTTTGTGTTGGTATTTCAAAATTAGATTTCTACCTTCACAGGCTAATCCTAGGAGAAACTAAGTGTCCTCAGCTCTTACGAAACCAGTGATGTTCTGGGTGACCGGCGCATTACTGAATAAGGCCTCATCGGAAGGATATCCAGCCAAAGTTGACAAAATTCTAAATAGAAAGTGCCCCATTCAAAAGCCACTTGTAATCAACAACAAAAAAAAAAGTCAGAAAAAATTAACTTGTTTCTCAAACTACTTAAAAAAATCCTGAGAAATCAGTAGTTTCTAAAAATTTCGCAGAACACTTGAAACAAGTCATCACCACTAAGATTTTGTTTTATTTTTATAGGTTTTTCTTACGGCTTATACACTTTGTAGTTACCTTTTCTGCTATTTATTCAGAACATATGAATTGTAACTCTTCTTTGTACCATTATCACTAGCCTGCAGATAGATATTTTTATTACAGAGAAAAGATATTTCATTGTGGTAACAGCACTCAATTTTGCCTTATCGGTTTTCTTCTTTTGTGTTATTCACATACACAGGGTTCAAAATATTTGCGAGATGACCTCATATTTTTTTTGTTGTTGTTTCATTTTGATCTTGTGTTCCTGGCTGAGAGGATGTGTGTCACTTGCATTTTGAAATGAACTCTGGTAAATACAGCCGCTTCTTGAAAAGATCACTGCTCTCATTTGAGCACAACTTTGCCATAAATATGCAAGTGGGAAGAAAACTATGAAGACTTCTTGTGCGAACTACCCACGGGCTCAGTCTTCTCCCGGTTACAGCACAGTGCTGCTTCTGGATCCTTCCTCGCAGAGCACACGACCTACCTCACAGCCGTACATGACACCGAGTGCCAAAGAAGGATAATTGTATTATAAGACTTTTTTAATTCCCCAACTTACTTCAGCTGTTATCAGCAGCTGGTTACTTCAGCTAGCTGATATGCCTCAGTGTCTTGTAAACATTCGCTCTAGTATTGTGCATTACTCATAGTTGGAAAATCACTTTGACTCCTGTAACATAATTATGTTAATGTCAAATGAGTCAGAGGGAAACAGAAAACTTGTATCAGAGCTGCACCTTAGTGCCAGTTTCTGAATGCTCCTGCTGGCATAATAGAAGTAGGTTAGGGGATTTAGGGTGAAAAACAACTTTCATTTAATGAGTGATGTGAAATTATGATAATGACTCATAAGGAGGCTTGCGTGACAATCAAATTCAGATTCACCGAAACATAAAATTGGTAAGAGAATAGCCTGCCTGATTATTTATAAGAGCAAGAATGAAAAACGCTGAATTTGTGAAGAATGACTTTCACAGGAAAACTTCCGATATCTTTTGCACATGAACAGCTTTTGACATTCATTATTTAGTTCCAACAGCAGTAAGTGATTTATTTAAATTGACATCTTAATTAGATTACATTTCAGAGTCAATCATCTCTGATGTTTTATTAATTCTACCTCTTTCTTGGCTTAGTTAATGCAAGTGATCATTTAGGAAAAACAGCCAACACCCTTTTAGCTCACTTTTGGACCATAATGCAAAAAGGCGGAAGCTCTTCAGCAAGCTAAAAGTTCTTGTAACATATCTTGTCCTAAACTTAAAGCAGTCAAAGGGACAGTAAGAGCAGAATTCGTTCCAGAGTTAAAAGATATGGCAACATGCATCTGTGACACACTGGCTATCTCAAGGCTAAGCCGCAGCATTTTTTTTCCGATAATATACAGAGGCAAGTTATTCTGGTATTTGCCTACCAGGATTTTACATGCTCAAACATATATCAATATTCCCACATGCCAGCCTGATGAATAAGATAATACCATCCAAATGTAAACGGAGGCTTTTTTTTTTTTTTTTTTTTTCAGATGGCTGAAACATCATTCTCGGAACACAAGAGTTTTAGTATTCCCACAGATCCCACTGTGCTATTCAATAAAAAGGCTCAAAACCGAACAAAAGGCAAGAGCTGAAATGAGAATCATAACCAGATATTTTAAAAATCAGGAAAAAAAAAGATCACTCGGGGCAACGTATCAAAAATATTTGTTGATAAGTAACTGCATTTACATTAACGTCCCATTTTGAGCAGCTTAGGAGACAAGACTTACGTTTCTCTGGGAGCTCCATCTCTCTGAGCATTTCCCTTTCATCTGCTGACTTCTCATCTCCTGCCTTTTCTGACTTTCCTCTCCACTTATCCTAGAAACTCAGTTAATAAATTAAATCTCACATGCCCCATAAGAAACCAACTGTTGTTACTAAATTGAGTGGGAATATAAGGTCATGCCATAGGTGACTAAGTACACCCTAGATTTCCCTACGAGCCATGATCTAAATATGATGCCACAGCATCATCTCGACCTTATACTGAGTGAGGGGCTTTATTTCGGAGCACATCCCCGATCCAGGGATAACCTACTATGGACAAGCCCTCAGCTCCCGGCCGAGTCAAAGCTGTGTTTCGTTATGTCAAACACGCTCACGCTTAACGTATCGTCAGAAAACCTTTACTGGGGCGTCCGATGCCTCTGTGTTTCAGCTAGAAACGTACAGAAAGCGCATTCAGGACTTCTTCCTTTGTGAATTAGCGTCGTTTTATTAACGATGTGTATCTGCGGCTCGCCCCACAGAGGCGGACAGGCGCTGTCCACGCCACGCTGCTGCTGCTGGGGCTGCTCTGGGCCAGCACCGGGCGTTCCTCTCCCGCGGGTCCCCGCCAGGCCGGGCCGCAGGGGACCCCGGCCGCCCTCGGGGAGCCGCTCCGCCGCAACGGCCGCTAACCGGCGATGGAGAGAACCGCTCCATCCCGAACCCCAGCCGCGGCAGGCCCGGCCGGTCGCGGCCGCCTCCGCCGAGCTGCCCGGGGAGGAGGACGACCCCGCGCGGTGCCCACGCCGCTTCGGGCCCGACCCCCGACCGGGGGGACACACGCTGGGGAGACACCCCCCCCGGAGGGGTCACGTTCGCCGCCAGGCCGAGCTTCCCTCGGCGGGGCGACACCCGGGCCGGGCCTCGGCACCTGCCACCCGCCCGCGCCCCGCTCCCCGCTCCCCTCGGGGCCGAGCCCGGCCCCTGGGGAGAGCTCCGGGCAGGGACTGGGCCGGGACCGGGCCCCGCTGCCCCTCGCCGGAGCGGCGGCTGCGGCACCGGGGGCTGGAGCCGGGCTGAGCGCGGTGGCTCCGAATCCCCCCCCCCTCCCCTCTCCTCTCCTCTCCCCCGCCAGCTGCGCCCGTCCGTCAGGGCCGCCCCCCGCCCGGGGGCGGGGCCCGGGGACGCTGCCCCTTTAAGGCAGCGAAGCCCCGCGCGCATTCCAACGGCTTTCCCCCCCCCCCCCCCCTCCCCCTCCCCCCCGCGCCGCTCCGCTCCCCGCGCGTCATCGTTCCGGGAAGCGGATGGCGTCATCCCGTCCTCCCGCGGCGGCTGCCGGCGGAGGGGCGGGGACCTGAAACAAAGGAATAAAAATAGAAGGTGAGGGTGGGGAGTACGGTGGCCGGCGGGCGTGGCCGCGGCCGCGTCGGCGGTGACGGCCTCGCTGGGCTCCGTCCCGCTCCCCCCGACCCCGCGCCGGCAGTGCGCGTGCGCAGGCCCTGGCGTTATTTATAGGCGCCCCGCCGTCCCCGCGGGGGGAGGTGACGTGACGTAACGTAACGCGGGGGTGGCCGCGTCGTCGGGGTTGTGCGCGCTGCGTCACGTCACGTGCGTGGCGGTGTTTACAGCAGCAGGGGCCGCGGCCGGCGGTTGCCTGGCGACCGCGCCGGGCTCCTTGAGGCGGCGGGCGGGGCCGGGCCGGGGCTCCCTCGCCCTCCCCGGCCGGGGCTCTCCTCATCCCCCGGCCGCAGGGCTCGGGCAGGGCCGGGCCGGGCTGGGCCGGTGGGCAGAGGTGAGGAGCCCGGCCGGGTGGGAGCGGGGCCCGTTCACCGCCGCGGCTGAGGGGAGGCAGGGCGGGCGGGCGGAGAGCCCGGGCCCGGTACGGCACGGCCCTGCCCTGCCCGCCCCGCGGGGCGTGGAGCCGAGCCGAGCCGCGGCTGGGGCGCTGATTTCTGCGGGTAGTGACGCCTCTGAGTCACGGGAGTCAACAGCTCCGGTTGAATTTACAGCTCTTGAAACAGAGAGAGGCTTCTTTGTGCGATGCCGTCGGTTTTCCGTTATTTGGCATCAGCAAGGGAGCCTGCGACGTCGCTTAACCTCGCTTTGCGGGGAGCCCTGTGAAAGAGTTACTCTCTCGTACGAGAGCACGAGCAGACGGCAAACCATGGTGCTCTTGTTCCAGTACTGTGCTCCCCCAGTAAACAAAAGCAACATCTTACCCGGGGGGATAGTTTCTGTGCCTACTGGAACAATTAATTATTACATAAATATCATGTCGGGGATGCCATTTATGTCACAGCCTTTCTCTTA
The DNA here is from genome assembly GCF_929443795.1 of Astur gentilis. Taxonomy (NCBI): domain Eukaryota; kingdom Metazoa; phylum Chordata; class Aves; order Accipitriformes; family Accipitridae; genus Astur; species Astur gentilis. The sequence goes on along the minus strand of NC_064909.1, from coordinate 9,811,361 downwards.
ATTACAGCAATGACAGCAGTAGCTTATATCTGGAATCTTAAAGGATGCTGTTTCATTTCTATTCCAGTTGCCAAGTCCATCTTTGTCAAGAACAGCCTGAGGATGTTCTGTAGCTTTTGTGGCCATGTACTCTTTCTGTGAAAAACCAGAGCCTAGGAGCATTTACACTCCCCTGTAGGAGCTGGCCTTGGCTCTTTTGCCTTGTTTCTAAGGATCAGATCATCCTATGGTTTTTTTAAAAAAAAGCTATAATGACTGTATGTTTGAAAGGAGATTGGGCTGTGTGTACAGGCTTTTAATGGTAGTATTTGGTAGACAAGGCTTACCCACTTGTTATTGTAACTCTTTGTATTTCAGAATCGGGTATTATAAAACTGCTGGGTCCTTTTGACTTTTTTGAGAAGCTGTGCATGAAAGTCAGTAACTGTATGTCTGTCTCCTAAAGCTGTTGCTTTCTGTAGACAGATGAGGCAGGAAATAGATCTTTAGCTTGGGGTGTTATCTTCTCAGGTTGTTTGAGCTTAAGGAAAATGTGGTGGGCCATGTGAAAAAAGGAGCTTGAACTACATCATCAGCAAGTAGCTTCTGGTTTGCTAGTAACTGTGAGCAAGTAAAAGAAGTAGAAAAATTCACCAAGAGTTATGCAATAAGCACCAAATAAAAGTCTCTATAGAAGAGCTGGAAAGTAGGTTAAGACTGCCTGAAGGCAAAATAAGTGCGCCAACTTCTGTCCCCATATGTCTGATGCAGCCACATCAGCATGCACAAGCTCTTAAACTCATCTTTTTTTGTATTTGAAAGATCAAGGCGTTGACCTAAATCTAGACTGGAACATGGGAATATTTTCATTCCACAGTTTAACCAAGTAGTTTATTTGAGATTATTTTCAAGTGTTTTTGGATAGGTTTAGCCAAAGTCTTGACTTGAAGGAAGTAGAGATTCAACCCTTCATGTGTGGCAGTGTAGTAGAAAAGGTACTTGAATAGTCGTTGGCAATCCTTTTTCAGTCTTCCGTTGTAGTAAAGCGGCATATGTTCGCAGAGATTGCATATCCAGTTTGAAGGGCTTTGCTGTGCAGTGTAACGATGATGTGGTGCAGTGCAAACTTAAGCTAAATACTGCTGTCACAGAGGATTCCAAGGGAAGCTGGTATGGTTGTAAAGAGTGGCTGTGCCTTTTATTAGATAAATCTTACAGAGAAGTAGAGGAGAGAAGCGGACAAGCCTTCAGAAATACAAGCTTTTCTCCTTCAGTGGTTTTAAAAAAGAAATTCTAGAAATCTGTACCAAGAAATCTGTGCTGTTCCTAAAATCAAGACAATAAAGCTGTTCTCTATGAAAAACCTGGATTAATTAATCATTTTCTGGAAATTTAATAGCTGCTATTTTTCCATTAAGCTGTTTCTGGCTACTATGAACACCCCTGTCAAACAGAATGGTGTTTGGACCAATATACATGTAGTTGCACGGTTAATTGCTTGAAGTGCAACAAAACAGTCCCAGGATATATTGTCAGTTCTGAAGGTAACACTGTATCTCCTCTGAAGGGGGCATTTACAACACGTACCTCACCATTATAAGGATGATTGTATGCCGATAAAGAAACAGTCTTTTGAATGAGCTACCAGAATACCACTGCAAAGCTTGTTGTAACTCTAAAAAAAAATCTGTACTGATTGTACATCTCTGCCTGTGATGTACTATCCTATACTAGAACCTCTCTGGAAAATAGTTAAATAATCCCCTTTTCCTGGAAAAAGTCCTATGCTTTGAAGTGAAGCTTTCCCAGAATTTTCCTTTTGCCCTTCCTAGCTTTCAGACGGTGCCCCATCAGAAACAACCTTACTGGAAGTTGGTGAGTACTGAGCAGAATCAGACTCTGTGTGAGTCCTGCATAATAATTTGCCCTCTACAGCAGAACTACCACGATCTATGGATTCTACTCATTCTCATCCCAGAATGTGACCTACTTGCTCAAGATACCGAGTGTCCTCATGGGAGTTACTGGGATGAACCCAAACAGCTACAAGGCATTAGAGAGGCTCTCACAAGCTGAAGGACAGAAATGGCCAGTCAGCAGCTAGAGAATATTGTCACAAAGCAATCCAAGTGGACTGATAGAGTGCTTCCAGAACACAAGCCCAGAGCTTAATTTTTTTTAACTGAAACGGACACTTAAAACCTGTGGTTTCAACAGAAACAGAAATTTGGTACTTAATTTTGTCATTATTCTTCCTGTCAGCCCTTTGGTTTCCCACAGGCAATAATTAACAGCTGTTCTTTAAGTTCCATGATGATTAAAGCCCTTCCTCACTTCTAAGTGCTAATTACCCTTTTCTCTAAAAACATCTAGCATTTTAATGTTATCAGGGTATTTTAATTCTTATGAGACTTACGAAGGTCCACATACTTTTAGCAACTTAGATCTATTGATCTGATTTTTAAAAAAATAGATATATTTTCTATTGCTTTCTATGTCCTTGCCTTCTATGTCTGGAATCCATTTTCAGGGCAGAGTAGAAGGAGTTTCTGGTGGAAGTTAAGAAAAAGATATGTATTCTCTGACTCAAGAGGGCTCTTTGTTTTCAAGCAATAGAAATAAAGAGGATCTCTTTTGAGTTTCCCTTAATTATAAGCCTGAGGGTAGAGGGAAAGGAGGAGTGATTTTTGTTTCTCAATATGATGTTTGTGATTTAGTTCTGCCTGGAGGGGTTGCTGTTTTGTTGCTAAATTATAATTGCACCTTTCCTGTGGCTATGGAGGAGATGCGGCTATGTTACACTTCTGATTTGTGGTTGCCCTCCTTTTTCTGTGGGAGCTCTCTAAAAAGGTAAATGGGAGTTATATCTGTGACTTAAATGTGCTACTTTCTCTCCTTCACATTCGTAAGGATTTCCTTTTGGTATGAACCAGAGCTGAATGTCAAGTCAGTTCTTGCAGTCTGGCTTTTTCATTCTAGAAAAAACATGATACATTTGAAATGTATTTGAAATATCATTTTCTCATTAGATCGTTAGGTTATGCAAGGTAGAAGATGGCAGTTACCCTTAAAGCTATTTATTACTGTGGTTGTGAATCTAATGAGGGAAGATGGGATTCAAGAAGGGACATGATAAAAGTTTTTGTAGAAGTGGGTATAGTCTGGATGATGAAGGTATATGAGAAAATTAATGTTTAAAAAAAAGTTCACAAATCTCTCAGTGTGTATAGTTCTATTACTTATGAACAGCCCTTGATCAAGTGTAGGCACTAAGTATTCTGTAGTTTTCTTCTTCATGGGAGTCTCCTGTTTTTCTAGCAGCACCAAAGCCAAGAATTCGTGGCTTTTTGAGAAATGAAGAAATTATTTTATCTTCTTATTCCTTAGGTGATAACTTCCTTTCTCTGAGCAAGTGTAAGCAGAATTATCAGTGATCCTGAGCATTTTTCTTTTCAGGTAGAAAAGAGTAGTTAAGATGTGAGCAAGAAACTTAGAAAATGTACAGTCTACTACAGGGTGTTTTAGGTAAGTCATTTAATGCTTTCTGACAAATAGAGATAGTATGTTTTGTACCTCAGAGCAATGTGGTGAGCATAATATTAAGACTGTTTATCATGCAAATACCTAAGATAAATAGAAATTGCACATTAAAGGCTTTACCTGTTTCTTTTGACCTTTTACTGCTTTCTTCAGAACAGATACTGCAGCCATCTGTATGAACTGGAACAATACAATTCTATTCATAAAATCTGCTGTGGTGTAATAGTATCACAAATCAATTTATTCCATTTGTGACATTTGTTATATTATTGAAAATTTGATTAACTTACCAAAAAAAAAGTCCCTGTTTTATTTCTGTCTTCAAATCTTGGTAACAGTTAAGAGCATTCGTCTGTAACAAATTTTATGATAGTTACCTGTGAATTAATCAAAGTTTAATTTGTATCATAAGGTTATTGGAGCTTTTCATTTAACATTAAACTATTTCATAATTCTATTAATTTCTAATTGACATTTTGTCAACTAGTGCATTCACAAGGTCAGTGCAGGATTGTTACCTGGTAGTGTTTATCATGACAGAATGAATTACAGAATTTATGAACTTTTTGTTGTTACTGCTGCTGTTTACCAACAGCGTGACTTGCAACTTTACATTAAATGTGACTCACAAAGTTCAGAAATAGATTAAGCCCTATCGCTGCGTTCTCCATTCTAATCCTTCCTGCCCCTCACCTCCTTGCCCACCGCCAAATGAAAGTTTCTAAGACTGTAAAGTCAAAATGTTTCCCATAAATCTTCTTGATGCAGCTCAGGCTCTTTGAAACTTTTGTTCTGTTCTGTTTGTTTCTTCCAAAACTTCCTGTCACTTCCTCTATATCCACTGGGTCCCTTTTTGTTTGCTCTGGCGTGATATTTGCCTTTATCTAGGACTGCCAGTAGTCTGGAACTCTGGTTTTCAACTGTTATTAAAAAAATGTGGATAACTTAATAAAGTACACAAAGAAACAGCTGTAGTATACTGTAAATCACAATGGGAAATATATTTCGCAAAGCAGCTGTATGAAGAAGTTTAAAACAAGTTAAAAACCCATTGTTTTCCCCAAAGGCTCCTGTTTTTATAACTGTTCAGGTTCATACATTCTTTTGAACTTGTCTTTTGCTTTGGAACACCTTACTAAATGTGAGAAGTTGAAAACGGACTCAGTAGATCATGACTACCATTTTGAAACTTCCATAAACAACGGGGCACTGTGTACTGTGGAACATTGATCTTAAGTGAGCACAATGCTTACTCATTCAGTTGAATGCACAGCAGAAGCAAAACCATGCATGAGCATGTGTCAAGGCAATATATTTAAACATTATCAGCAGAAATGCACCATACATCTTGCACTGTAGGAGAGAATTGTTGCTTTGTGAGAATTTAATCTTTCATTTCTTTGACTTTTCTGCATGTTCAAATCTCAAAATAATAAGTACTGCAAATAAGATAAAGCTGTTTTCCAAGTGGGGCGTGATCCTGTACCTGTTGAGCTCCGTGACAGTTCTCGCTAACTGAAGTGATGCAGGACTGGGTGTGTAGGTTCTTGGATGGCAGTTTGCTCATTCTTAAGTTTCCTTTCTTCATATGGATTGATGTCTGACCAAAAGCCACAAGTTTGGCTGCTAAAACACACAACATACACAATGTTAAAAGTGAAGATTGTTTTAAAATTTGATTCCATTTGAGTAACTACTTTTAAGATCATTTCAAGATACTGATTTTGTTTGTAGTCTACTGCTTTTCTCCCTAGTACCAGGTATGTAAATTATACTTCTGGTCATTGATTTGTGTTTGAACTTAGGTAACTTCTTATATCTATCTTGTTGTAAGCAGCATCTTCTAAGGCTTTATAATTAGCTTTTGTCTAATTTTGCATACTTTCTGGAACTGTGAGATTTCCCACAAAAGCTTGGTTCTTCCCTCCTCCCGGTAAAATCACTAACTTTTGAAAATGCATTTCAGTGATACAGCATGTCTAATTATAAGTTGATTTTTTTTAAAGCTTTTAAATTTTATTTATGTTATAAACAATGAAATGTTTTTTAAAGATTGAGTTGCATACTGCTTGAATATTATTCAAGACTCTACTGAAAACTTATATTTATTTCACTTCCACATAATCTATCATTGTTTTATTCACATTTTAGAAAAAGAAATTGCAATAATTCATCATGGTAGTTTATGTTCTAAAAGCCCTTTGTAATCCAGAAAGGTAATGATTTTTAGTCTTTGTGCAATACTAAACACAGTACTTTAAAATAGGTCTAGTTTTGCTTTAACTTCTGTAATTCAGATTGCTTTTAGTAACTGTGATTACAGTGTAGTATCCTGCCCGCCTCCTGGTCAGTTATGCCATCTTTAGTGCAATCTTGTAAGGGCTTGAAAATGCAGATAAAGAAATCCAGGTTTTATTCTTTTGCCACTTCATAACTGCTGTAGAGTTTTGTTGTTTCATGATTGCTGTTCTGCTTAAATGCTAAGTTATTTAGCACTGAAAAGAAAGTCTTCAGCCGTTGAAAATATGAGTGAATCTGTAATAAAGGTTATTGTGATTAGTTTTTATGTTGTTGTCAGTTCATTGAAAAAAATGTAATTTCAAATCTAGAAAGGCATATGCTTGTTTATTTAATGATCCCTTAGACTGTGTTCCTGTGTCACTGAGATCAGCGATAATAGGTTGAGGTAAGAATTTATTATTAAAGGTAATATTTTTAAGTTCATTGAGAGTTTTATCACTAGTGGATAATATTCTGCACCCAATGAAGCAGAAGTTATCACTTATTTCAGAAGGAATTAGGGTGAGGCTGAATTTGCTGAAAGGTCTGTTTTCACTCAGACTTGGAATATGAGGGTTATCTGTTGACATGTATGTAAACAAACTGGTGTGAATACCAACCAGATGTTTCTTAGCAATATTTTTAATAGTAGATTTGAATCATAAAACAAGGTGACATGTTTTTTTAATTGGTATTTCTGATTTCACATTGAGGAAAAGTGTATTCTAAGGTACAGTATTCCAAGTGTTACTTCGCAAGTTCTTGTCCAGTTACAAATAGCAATCATGTACAATATTAAGTGCTGCAATGAAACTCTAGATACAAAATAGAATGGCTGTCTGTATGAAAGAAAATAAATCATGTTGACATGAAACAAATAAGTACTCTTTTTAAATAATTTTCAGCATTTAAACGATTAAATCTTGTTTTCCATGTCCACTCCCACTGCACACATGAGAGGCTATACACAAGTAGCTGATGATGTCTAACGAAGAATCTAGTACTGAAAAACACTTGGGTATTGTTCAACTGTATTTACCACACCTAGTTGCATTGATTTGAGGATACCTTATTGTTATAAAACTTCCACTGTGGTGTTAATTATATTCCTGTAAACCCTCCAAGAGTGACAGTGGAGATAATGTATGTCCCCAATCTTACAGTCTCTTCTCCCCTCATGACTGGGCTTCACAAGGCCAAGGAAGAGGTGGGACAGTCCTGTTTTGAAGCTAATCCCTTCTGTATAAGAGTGGGTTAGCTGCGCCCATACACTATGGTATTGGAATACATTAGTGCTGTAGGTGTTGATTTATATTATTTCTAGTAACAGGAGTAAGGGATGTTACTTGGGGTTGTTTTTACTTTTTTTTTTTTTCCCCTCTTAACATTTTTCAAAGATGAGTTTGACAGCTCCTGCTTTATTATAGTGCTCTGGTGTTTATAACAAACATTTTATTGTGATGATACTCTTATTTTTAATAAGACCTATAATTTGGACAATTAATTACTATAAACTGCCCCTTTAATCTGTTGTAGTGTTAACTCTTGATTCATTCAATCACAGGAGTTTTGCTGTTAATATGATGGGGAAGATGGCTCTCGCATGGTCTTTGCCTGGTTTTGCTAAATACTTAGATCCATAACAGAGCATTAATTTCTCACATAATTGGATTATCAGTTTATAACAATGCAGTAAGTTAAAGGAGAGCAGTCACACAGAGGCAGAAATATTTTCTGCCCTTTCTTCACAGTCTCCTTTTGTTTTCATTGTATGATACAATATGCAGAGAACACGCTGAAAGCAACTTGTGTCCCTTTTTTTGGTATCTTCAGGTACCTTTTCTCCAAACCTTTTTCTCCAAAGCTTAATGGTTTATGAAGGAGTCTTATAACATCTGACACTGGAGATGACCTGAGGATTTGCAAGTTATGCTGACAATTGTGTTAGTGAAGTATAACATTCAAATTTGACAGTGTGTCCTTCCTGCTTGTATCTGCTTTCTGAGAACTTCCATTTTAGGATGTTCAATATTAGTTCACTTTCTGATAATTGGCATTCTGATAATACAGTATAAGTTGTACATAATGTTTCGCTGTGTACAGATGGGTGCAGATTGGAACCAACTTTACAAAGATCAGATGCGTCCTTTTCTGAAATACACTATGGATGTCTATACCATCTAGTCATGCACATGCAGAGATACCCAAGTTCTGAATAAGCTCATGGTAGCCATATGTCACGGCACAGTGTCTAGTTTGGGTCTTTGATGTGGCACAGTGCTGTTGTGATTGAGTTAATGTTGGAACTATGGCTGAGAAAATATACAAGCTCATATTGCTTATTATAAACTTACCTTTAACATTTTTGAAAAAGGGAAGTTCTGGTTTACGAGAGGATAGAGGCAAAGAACACTTTGTACAATATGCTTACGCCATTCCATTAAGATAAATTCACTAAGAATATAAACTGGCCATAAAAATGTAATAATAACTTGACCTTATACACTGAACTATGGGTACGTAAAATGTAGTACAAAAATGTAGTTAGGCATTTACGTGCTTGTATAGCTTTGTCAATATAGTTCAGCTGCACAAAGAATATGTTCATGTAGTAAATGGTTGAGGCTGCTTTTTGTTTAGGTTTGCTCATGCATTTTTTTTTTTTTTACTCTAACTGCTTGCTGATGTTAACCCCTTGCAGAAAGGTAAGAGTGTCTTGAATAGCATCAGTTTCTTGGGTGAACAAGCCATAGGTATTAGCAGATGCACTAACATGTCTCCAACAGTGACAATGGTTTCTACCATTGTTTGCGAAGCCTGGGTTTATAAACTTTAACCAACATGAAGCTGAAACAGCTGCCAGATTTACTGGCAATTAACTTTATTTGTGAGTGCTCAGAAGTCTGGGAATCTGACTATTCACAGGCAATATGTCAGTTTGGGAACTTCAGTCATCTTTATTTAGTGTGTATCCAAGGGTTTGATATCAACTGGTTTGGGGTTGAGTTGTTTTTGCGTCATGGCTTGTTTGATCCAAATGCTATTGAAAGCAGCACAAATCTATCCATTGACTTTGATTAGTTGATCACCATAGGACATAATAAGGGTATGCTGATTAATTCTCTGCAGTTCCTAATATGCACCCACACATAATGGAGGACCATTCGTGGCCATTGTCACTATTAGTCAGTTTCCAGTAATACCTCATTTTTATTTTCAGGCTGAAACCCCCGATCCTACACAGTATTACAATAAACCATGTAAATAAAAAGTTCTTGACACATAATTGGAATAGTAGGAGCAACATTTTCTAAACTTGGACCTTTCCCAAAATCATGCTCACAGATCCATGTGACGTGTTACAAAAGCTACTGATTTCATTGTTTGGTTTTTGAACATGACTTTCAACTTGTAGACAGCTGAAGGTTGCAGCAGCCTGTAAGCAGAAGGGCACAAAGGGCAGGGTGTTGCGTAGCAAAATTTAACTGTGACTCAGCTTTTGCTGAAAGTAACGCTCATTTCATTTCTCCTACTTCTTCCTGATTATCAAGAAATGCCCTACAGCACTGGAGTAAAGGAACACTGCCCATTTAAAGAATACTTTCAAAACTTACTAGAAATGATGAACTGCAGAAAAGTAAAGCAGTAACTAGCAATGTTCCTTTCTTAGTTGTGAAATTTGTGGGAAGTACTCATGCTACAGTGCTATTTCTAATTTTAGGAGCAAAATATCTATCATTTCTTGTACATAGATGTCATAAAAATTGGACAAAGGTAAAAAATTTTTGTTAAGACATCCCCTAATATAATTCAGCTTTGCTATAAAGATATTGGACTGGGATAGTAGGGAAGTATTTTTGGAAGACCTAGGCAAAGTTCTTCCACTGAGAGCACCTGTGTTTTCCATGCTTGGTATGTGTGTATCTCAGACATCAGAGATGGAGAAATTGGTAGCATCAGGACAGAATGGGCACTCATGCAGAGCTTTCTGACCTTTCTTTGACGTGGATGAGAACTGGTGCTCTTACATTCCTTGAACAGCTCTCTGTAATGTAAGTAGCGTAGTGTTAAATAGGTAGGTTTGTAGGAGTACTCTTCTTCATTAAGTTTGCCTCTGATTTCTTTATGTTACTGTGGACCATGGATTCTACACAGCCCTTTATACCACAAGAATTCCAGAGCTTCCATGGCAGTAGCCCCTAGACCTCTTTTCCACATTTGCCACAAAACAACAGAGTGGAGGTAAACATAGCACGTTTGCTTAAAAGAAGGCTTCGGAAGCTACCAGAGATACACTAACAGGATTATTTTCTTGAATCTTTTTCCCATCTTCTGTTTCTGACGAGGAATGCCTGGTCAAGAATCACAGGATTATTTAGATTGGAAGGGATCCCTGGAGATTATCTATTTCAAACCACTGCTGAAAGCATGGCCTACTTAGATTAGTTTGCTCAAGGCCTTGTCCAGTCAGGTTTTGAGCATTTCCAAGGATAGAAATTTTACATCTTCCCTCAGTAACTTGTTCCAAGGTTTGACTGCCTTCATGGTGAATAAATTTGTAATACCTAATCAAAATTTCCCTTATTGCAACTTGTGTCCATTGCCTCATGTAATGCAGTCCTTTCACTGCACATTTCTGAGAAGAGTTTGATTTTTATCTTCTCTATGCTCTTCTATTAGGTGACGGAAGACTGCAATAGGACTCCTCATGACCTTCTTTTCTTAAAGCTGTGCAAGCTTGTCTCTCTCAAGAGTGCTGCTTTAGTGCTATTTAACTCTCCTCTGTAAGGTTGAAGGTACGTGTCTTATCTTTGGACAAGAGGTTTTTTCTGTCCTCAGGGCATTTTTGTAAGATTCCCAGAGCAGTAGCTGAAGGATCACTGAAAAGCCTCAAGACAGGAAAATATATTGGGATATCTCAGGTAAAATCGTCTGACCTTTACAATGGGCAATAAGAAAAAGAGCCAAGGCTTGGTACTTTCCACAAACAAGACTGGCCCTATTGTCTGTTATTACAGCCAGACACAATGACATAACAAAATTGGTTGAAACTCTATGTATCCACCCATCCACCTCCCCTTTTGTTAATCTCTAGGACCTTTCTGGTGCTACTCCTGCTAGAGATCTATGTGACAGCATTTGTTCTACGGAGGAAAATTTTTTTCTTACTTCCCTTGTCTCTTTCGTTATGTATCAAAGTATTCTTCCCACTACTGAGAGCTTTAGCATGTTTAGTAGTTCTAAACTGGGTATTCCTTTCCCTTCTTTGACTCCAGTGCCACTAGAGATTGAAGTGTAGGCTCGAAACCTCTAATGTCATTTTTCTTTGAGGTAGGTGCCTGCATTGGCATTGCAATCTCTACTGATGTTAGAAGCAACATCAGACTGGCAACAGCATGCTATTTTTATTCCTCTTGATATAGTCTCACCTGTGCCAATAAACTACTTACACTCACAGCTAAATACCAGATCTGCTGGAAATGCTGCATGAGGTAGATCCAGGAGCAGTTCTCACATGTTTTCTCTGCCATTCTCTACCCTTCTTCTCAGCTGGATACATGTTTTCTTGAGGTGGAGGGAACAGAACAGGATAAGATAAAAGGCTGGAGGTTACTCTAGGTTGTACTCTGGAGAATTGCCATTACAGGTTCGCCTTGCTGCTACAGGGCAAGGGTGGCTGCTGGGGACTGCAGTTCTGCCACTCCAGCCCCACAATGCATGCTGTATTCAGACAGTATCTCCAAGGAAAGGAAGATGTCAAAATGGTGGCTTTGGGCATTATTCCTTACTCTGCGTCAATGAGAAAGATCACACCCTTCACTGCTACTTCACAGGGAAGCTTCATGCTCTTCTCCTCTCCCCAGGAACACTTACTTTCAGCAGCTCTCTCCAGTAGCTATTAACTGCTTCACAGAAGCTCAGTGTTGCAGTCAACTTGCTGAGATGAGCCCAAGCAACTTAAAAAGCAGAAGAGCTGCTGCTTTGAGAAGCTTCTGCGGGAGACTGATACTTGCTACGCCTTTTTTTTTTTTTTTTTTCTCCCAGATGCCTGATTCCCAGTTTGTGGACTGATAATCTGGACTGCTGGTCCAGATTATGTATAAGAAATTTATTTCCATGGCAGAGAATAAATAGAGCCAAAGACAGGTCCTTGGAACTTGTAGCAGTAGTCCTCTTTGCCATGGCCTGGTCTAGGTTGTACCTGTTCCTTTTTATAGATGGTGCTGCTCTACTAATTTTCTAAACTATGGGTCATCTCTTCCATCATCTCCAAGGACTGTAATCAGCTCTGTGTCTCATTTGTACAGGGTTACCTTCCATATGTGAGCAGGTGTCTTACAAGGTAGAGTTCAGAAAACTTGCCATCATGTAATCTGCGCATAGAATTTTCTCATCATCACAGGACAAAATCCTGAAATAGTCTTTTGCTATGTCAGATGATGTTGATAGTTGCTAAAGGGTTGCAGATGTTTCAATGCTTCAGGATGGCTCAATGGCTAGTCTTCAGCCCCTGGTGCTAGGTGAGGTCAAGTCTATTTGGCAGTGGTCTGATTACTATGGAAGACCTTGTTAACTCTTAATAGATCCAAACTAATGTACTTCTTGCTAGTACCAGTGCCTTTTTTTTTTTTTTTGTCTCTTTCTACAAGGGCAAAGACCTTTGAGGTTTTATCCATATTTTTGACAAAAAGAAGTACTGACTTCATTGATACTATTTATCCTCCATTTTCATAGAGGAGAGGGAAGGTTTACAGCCTCAACTGTTTGTCTAACCCTCTGTGTTATTCTAAACTGAAGCCTCGGCATTATCCTGTTTATTCCACGGGTGGAAAAAATAAAATGTATACCTGCTTATCCATGGATACTTTCTAACAAATACTTGCTGGATAGTATTCTCTTAATGAGGAGCTAAAGTGTCAGCTTGTTATAAGGGGTTTTTTATTACCTTACTATTACGTTATGATTACCTAGGTTATGTTACGTAGATTACGTTACGATTTCTAAATAGCACACGCAATACAGTAGGGAAGGCAACCTTTTTTTGTAATTCTGCAAACTAATTACTTGGTCACCTATTTGTATCATTGCAAAACACTGTTACTTTGAGGGGTGATGCATCAACATGTCTTCTAAATAGACTGTGATTCTCGGGATCTATGAAGTACATTTTGAAAGTCATATAAAGAAGAATTATAAACACAAGCAAAGTATCTATTTTCCTTTTTTAGAATTGCCTGCTCTGTGAGGAGTGTTCTGCTTTTTTTTTTCCATTTTACCACGTGTATCCATTAATAATTTCACATGATGAAATGGAAAACAGGTTAGAGTGCTATCTGCTCTGGTCAAAATCACACAAAAAGGGGTCATTCCACTCAGTGCCAAGAAAAATCTGGCTCTTGTGCCCAGGAGATGCTTCAACCAAGAGTAGAAGAGATGTATCTACTCTGAGAACAAGATACGAAAAGGTTAGTGTCCTGGTTTTGGATTGGATAGGTTAGTAGCTGGTATAGTGCTATGTTTTGGGTTCAGTGTGAGAAGAATGTTGATAACAAACTGATGTTTTCAGTTGTTGCTAGGTAATGTTTATACCAAGTCAAGGATTTTTCAGCTTGTCATGCCCAGCCAGCAAGAAGGCTGGAGGGGCACAAGAGGTTGGGAGGGGACACAGCCAGGACAGCTGACCCAAACTGGACAAAGGGGTATTCCATATTGTGTGATGTCATGCCCAGTATATGAACTGGGGGGAGTTGGCCAGGGAAGGGGGGGAGGTCGCTGCTCAGAAGCTAACTGGGCATGGGTTGGCAAGTGGTGAGCAATTGCATTGTGCATCACTTGTTTTACATTTTCTAATTCTTTTATTATTGTTGTTGTCATTTTATTATTGTTACTATCATTATTATTTTCTTCCTTTCTGTCCTATTAAACTGTTCTTATCTCAACCCACGACTTTTACTTTTTTTTCTGAATCTCTCCCCCATCCCACTGGGTGGGGGGAAGTGAGTGAGCAGCTGCGTGGTGCTTAGGTGCTGGCTGGAGTTAAACCATGACAGTTAGTAACTGTTTTTCCCTTCTACGTAGTACACATCCCTGGCCATATAATGTTCCTCACAATGGAAAATATTGCTGTCTTTGAGAATCATATACAGATAAAAGTCAGTATAAAGAACCATTGCATTGCTTTTTAAATATAAATGTGCATCTCTTTGGGGGGGATGGGCTACTTTTTCTGTATTAGCAATACTTACTATCTCTCTGATTAATGTTGCTGTTTTCAAGCCTAGGAAAAGAAATGTATTGAAGCAGATTGTAGAGCGTATTTTTGTTCTGTGCAGTAATGTTGCTTTATTTCTTTGTAAGAGACAATTAGATAACAAAGCATGTCTTAGAATATTGTAGTGACATCTCTTTGCTCAGATTACGTTTTCAGAAGGAAAATTTTCTGATAGAACTTCTTTAATCTTCTTAGGTATTAGTGTTTTTCTTGATTAAAGTCTCATTTCCTACTTGAGAAAAAAGAAATGGGTAATAACTGTAACAGAGGAAAAAAAAATGTGGTTTTTTACTAACATTTCAGCATGATTGTGTACTGATTCTACATTTAGGACCCATTTTTTGGTCTTCCTTGCCCCGTGTACAGATATCGGGACAAGAGAGCAAAAAGGTCTTGTCTTCCTCCCTGTACACCGGTTCTCTGTCTTTTTGCCTCATAGTTGTTAAAGCATCCTGCCTCCACGTTCCTGGCTCTTGTTCACAGTCTGAGCACAGAAGTCATTCAAAGGGAGGGGGCAGTCAGAATGCTTTTGTGTACATATAGGCAGCTCACTTGTAATAATTTATAAGGACTGCATCAGGAGCACAAATTTGGGAATCTGGAGAACAGCCCTAAGTTGTGCTGTTGGTTGTATGTGGCCCTGACTCTCACTGAGGAAGGTGCAAGCCACCTCCCTTACATCATTGTACCACTGCTGGCATAAGAACAACAGTGAATCTCAGTTGGACAATCTGTAGGTATTGAGATAAACCACATGGTAAGGACAGCCACTGTGAACTTGTTGTCTCCAGACAATGGGCTTTTTTTTTTTTTCTGCTGCGTAACTCATGTACTCAAGTTAGTCTAAACAGGGACCACAGTGCAAAGTGATGTGTGAGATAATGTGTCCGTACAAGAAATCCACTAATTTTTGTGTGCTAGGGTGAATTCAGTTGCATATTTCCTGGATTCTTTTATTACAGTAGATTTTGCTACTCTCTGAATTATTAGTGGATTGTTTGTTCTGGAGACATGGAAGTAATTGTGAATAACTGTGAAACACTAGTAGCATATAAGCATTGTAAGCAAGTATCCACACTACAAAGTCATGATGTGAGCAACTGATGAGTTGTGTAAATTGACCTTTACCTGTGCGTTAATTTTCCAGTGCCATATCAAGCTAGGGTGGTTTGGTTTTTTTCATGTATAGATAGGACTTAAGGTCAATATTTAACTTGCAACTTGAGCTAAGATTACAGCAAAACTGAATCTAATATCAAATTTCAAAGAAGCCTGCAGGAGTGGCTCTTAGATCAAAAAGTAATAGTTGATCCGACAAGCCAGTCTCATTCACGTATGGGCCTTTTGAAGAATGAAAGTATTAATTCCTATAAACATAAAGGCAAAACCTAGGGAAGTGAGGGTGCATATCGTCCAAGCACGTACTCGGAATTAAAGACTACAAGGAAACATAGTTATACATTTGATTTGCTGATCTTGTGTAAGGATTCAAATTGTATTGCTATTGTAAAGCTTTCAATTCCATGGAGCTTCTGACTGCCCCAAACAGACCATTTTGCTAGCCATTGCTGAGCTCTGTGCTGCCCCACCTAGATCGCTACAAGTATCCCAGCAAATTATTCTAAAGCTAGAACAGACATGTCTAGATTATACTGCAGCCAATGTTATGACTGCATTTTTAATTACTGTGAGTTAACATAATTTTTTCCTTTATGAGGGCAACCCGTGGAGACACTTCTCTTTCTCTTTGATTTTATTGTTTCTGTTGGTAGAAGATAAAAGTGACTCAAACTAAAGGAGTATAGAAGTTCTTTTTCTTATGGAAAAAAAAAAAAAATGCCAGTGTGAACACAATCTTACATGAAAAAAATAGTATGTCAGTTGCACTTCACACTTTTAAAATTCTAACCAATGATGTACACAAGAGGTTTTAAACTGACTTTAAACAGGACCTTATGATGCGTACATCTTGGGTAATTCTGGACTTTCTAAAAGCAAATACTGTGTTACAGAATTATTTTTACACATATCCAGATTTAGTCATGTGTAGATTAACTATAGATAGCTATGTAGATGTTTTGTGGTTAGAGAAGTGACATAGCAAGCAATATAGAAAACTGAAATGGGCCATATTGAATTAATTTTCAGTGTTTGACTTAAATTCATAAAGGATTTGGTTAAAACCTTAAATTCACTCATTCTCAACAGGTAATAATTAGAACATTGCTATTTATAGGAGGAAAAAATGGCTTGCTAGAATACTACATGACCTGAAGTTTTCTAGTCTAAATATCATTTAATCTAAATATACTTATTAGTGACTCAAAAAAAGTTTTATGTTAAATAAAACTACACACTCAAAAGTCACTTGACTGAGATACAATATGTTTAGAGAATAGCCAATTTATGAACAACCACCAAAACAATTCTTTAATGAGGACAGTAGTTCTGCTTTATAAGAATGCTCTTCTGGGAGGTAGCGGTATGCTGAATTTCCATTAGTTTCCCATGTGAAAGTGGTCTTTCTGTTCCCTTCATAGCTGCACATTTTTATCCACTGTTGCCTTCATGAATCTTAGTTTCCCTCTTGGCTGCGTGCACTGGGAGATCCTGTTGGCAAAAGTGGAATATGGCTATGCCCTGGAAAAATAGGATTTCTGGATTCTTGTTTGTTCCCTGTACTGGATGTGCAGTGCCTGTTCTTTCATTGCTCTGAATGCTGAGCAGACATTGTGCTCCAATATTAATCCTGCATAGATAACTCTTCCTCCTAGGTCAGCAGGAATGTTCATGGAAGGGCTCAATACAGTTCTGCATTTCCATTTTCAGTTACTGTTGAAATGGCCATCTCTTTTACCTGATAATGCGAAGTTTTCAGACAAAATTGGGCAATTCTGTTCCATTTGATGTTATCAGTTTAGAATTTAAATACTTAATGCAATTCATATACATTATTCATAATTATAAAATATAGTTACTTAATTAATCAAGTACATTTCAAAATACATACAGAACTGTTCAGGATAACCATCCAGTAACATATCACGTATGGCTATACTAATCCATAAACTTACCTCACCTGCCAGATTTTTCACAAAGTAATGTCAAACTCATTATATTTTGCATAACAATTTATTTGGTTTTTTGAATGCATAAAATGTGGCTAGCATTGTTTTAATGTGTATATGGATGTGATTCTCCATATGACGGGGTATCAGTGGGAGTGCTGCTGTTAGAATAGGATCAGATGCTCTGTTCTGTATGGTAGGTACAATATCTGTATTTAAGATAGGTTGGGTACAAATTCAAGATTCTGATATCTGCATTTCAATGTACATATGTATTAGTATACCTTGGTGTACAAACCACTGTATTCATATACATTCTTTACAAAGCTGGTATTCTAGGTGAGAACCAACCATACAGTTTGGTAACAAGTAATTTATTTTATGTGTATGTATGAATACATATAAAAACATCATTTATATCTAACTATAACTTACTGCTATTCCAATGGATTTTATATTTTTAACTTTTTTATTGGTTGTAAATGAGATTAATTTTCCAGTTTAACATTTTCTGTATGACTTTCTAATCAAGAGTTCTATCATGCAGAAAAAGAAACCAAGGAAAGTTATTAAAACCTACTTGGCACAGATAGTGTATTTAGATTTCCATGTAGTGGATGTTGCCCTATATTGTCATGTGTAAATGAAATCTTTTTACAACTGATTGTTTATTAGAATTGCAGAGCATATTACAAAACAACAGTCATTTACAATAAATCTTTAGTTTTCAATCTCATGTTCTAGTAAGACTGTTTGGAAAGAAACCAAGTATTGGGATTTTGTGTGACTCACTGGTAGGTAATTCTTAATCTCTGAAGAACATACATTCTACAGTCCTTGGAAAGTACACTGTTGATAGTATAGGAGGTATTTGAATTGCTTAATGTATTACCAAACACTTGATTAGTAAATAATGCTTTACCTAAGTGAATTTTGCTTACAGAGAAATTCCATGCTAGATACAGTATACCACAGACTTAAAAGTAAATGAGAACGCGTTTTGTTTTTCTCAAATCTGTGATCTGGAATGACAGCATAAGGAGGGAGTTATGCTGTGCCAGAAGCTCTTGGTAAAATCCAAAACCCCCACAAAATACATCTAGTTTCATGTTTTGTTGTGTACTCTGTATGTGAACAAGCTCATCCATGCTTGCAAATCTTTTAAAAAGATGTTAGTATTATTACTGATGTGGATGTCTAGAAAATGTGTGCTAATGTATACAAACATGCAGAGTACGTATTTCTGATGTTGAAATAGTAGAGAGTTAATGAAATAGCATGATTTTGTGGCAAGACCAGCAAAAATGTAATTATTCAGAGACAGGGTTGTGAATGATTTTGGTTGGTTTTTGACATTAAACTTTTTGAAGTTAATTTTGTTTCATGAAGAAGTCTGGTTTTGGAATGAGATATATGTTAGGTTTTGTAAACTTGTTCACAGTATTTCCTCTCGCTACCAATGGTTCTTATACCATGTGTGCTAAACCAAACAGTCCAGGTTCCAGATGAATGTTGGTGTCTACAATACAAACATCTGTTTCATCTTCCTTTAGTACTGGCGAGTTAGTTCCTCTGTAGAACTCTAAGTTGTCAATGGAAAAACTATCCGTCTATGAATTAATCTGGTGCCACTATCCCCAGTTACTCCGGCTTCAGTACAGTACTTCACCACGTAAGATTCAATGTGGATATTATTTTAAACCAGGCCTTGCTCTGCTAATAGCATTTAAAGTTGCTACTGCTCCATACAGAAATGTTTTAGGTTTTTCATAGGTGAATATACTAAACAGGTTCTTATAACCTACTTTACCTAACTTAACCTTTTTTATTTGCTATGTTTTTGCTTTACCTGGGTTATTCCTTCTCCTCCTATAATCCCATATATCTGAAAGTTAGCTGTAGAAACCTTTGCTAAACTTCTCATAGTGTGACTTTCTTCATGGAAGTCACATGTTGTATTTAGTTGCTTACTTCATTGGGCTTACTTGCTTAAATGCTCTGCTGTATCAGGGTTTAAGGATTTAATCCTTTACAACACCTAAGTATTGCATCACATACGAAAGATTAAAAAAGCCAGTGACCAGGCTGGATAATGCTAGGAACCCAATTTCTGTATTAATCTGATGAGAACTGTGAGTTAATTGTAGTCCTCTCAAGACAAGTTAATTTTCCCTCCCTATTTCATTTCTGGTTTGAGCCTTTGAGAATTTGGATTTCGCTGAAAGCAGCTGAAAACTGGGGTTGTTTTGTGAAGTACGTTAAAAAGGCAGGATCAAAGTTTGTAAATAAAAGTTCTGCATAGAATCAAATACAAGATTTTTATTAGAATATTTGTTGGAGTTTTGTATTAGAGTTGTGAGATTAAATTCACTCTATCAAATAAGAAACAAATTACAGTCTCTTTTGTGCAAGGATCTGTCATCCTTATATAAGCATAGATTCAGGTTTTTCTCTAAGTCCACATCCAGTGGTTTTTATCACACGTTTTGTTTTCTGCCCTGAGTATATGTTGGGAAGGTAGTTGTTACACAGGCTTTCCAAACAATTTCCTTGTTGCAATGAGCTTGCTGCCAGGCCTCTGAAAAAATTCAGAAAATGTATTCAGCCATATTTATTAATTCAACAGAATGATATCAGCGATACTGGCTGAGCAAAGTAAAGTCTAACATTAACATTTCTCTGACTAGAGCACCTTAATTTTTCATGAAGCCATACTGTTTATTCCAGAACTTCAAGGAATGTGCTCAGTATTGTTTTGAAATTTCTAACTGTTTGTAATTATATATGAAAGATCTAGTTTCTGTTATTTGATTTTACTTAATATATCTTAGCCCCCTGGAGCACTTCTAGATGGTCAAGCAAAGAAATTCAGAAGCCCTCACTTAGAACAGAAAAACAGGGGCTTGTAGTTTGGGGGAAAGGAATAATGAAAGGCAAGGGAAGCTACAGTTGGTGACATGGATGGAATTAGGATTGGTGAAATGAGGATTCTGGTAGGATTTTTTTGTTGTGAGAAAAGACAATTTTTCAAATGCAAGATGCTTTCTTAGAATGAAAAGGATTCTCATTGTCTTGTTGAGAAGCATATGAGCTGCTCCATTTTATCTCTGTTTTCCAGCCAAGCTAGCAAGAGCCTGAGGGAAGCATGGAGATACACAGTTATTTCATTTACTAAAATGCATCTATTATTTCTTTATTTTCGAGGCCTCCTTGTGCAGGAAGCTTCCAGATCTGAAGATCAACGTTCACTGCTTCACATGTCCCAAACTGAAAAATATTCCACACATGAAGTCTTGTAACACCTTGCAGTAAGACACTTGGAGCCAATTTACACATTGCTCCATATGCAGGGTTTCCTTTTGCCACTGTACTGTGGAAGGAACTATTGCTATTACATGAGCTCTGTTTGAATCAGGAAGGTGCTTAGAATACATCTAGCTGCTTGCAGTTAGTCAAGAATTGTGGAGCTGTATACCTTGTGAAGCAGCATTCTGCTTTTCCAGTCCTTTTTCTTTTCTTTTCTTCCCTGCCTCCCTCCCCAACATAAATGGCTTTATTTGGACTGGTTTACTAGTAAGTCAGTTATGTTAGACATGTTTCATATGTCACATTATTGTTTACTATTGGAAATGATCCACTTCTGACTTCTCAGGTGAAATGAATAACATTGTTGAAAAATGTAAACTGCCTCTGGTTTCATTATAATAGGCTTGTATGACCATGATAGTGATGACAACTACAGCTTATTATCAATCTCAAATTAGCAATTTGAGCAAGGAGTTCTGAGGCTTGGTAAGTTGGAAAACTAAATTATGCCTTTCTTGGTCCTTCTAGATGTAACCAGTTTGTCTTCCACACATCTACTACTACTTAAGGATGGCATATTAATTATATGGAGTTGAAATGCCAGAGCATTTTATAATTCCTTCTTGTCTCAACATTTCACAGTACGGTAGTAATCTACAGACTATTGATGGAAAACTTACAGTAAGTTAACAGTACAATTATTCCTTAATGTATATGTTTCCATGAGTTACAAAGAACAAATAACAGTATCAGCCTCACGCTTAAAATAGGTGCATGGTACATATGATTAACTGATATTGCTCACACAGGTTTTTATCACTGCGCTTTGATTTTTTTTCACATTTTGTGAGTCAGGGTCCATTAGCTTCAATAAAAACTTGGATTAGAAACATCCACTGGCCATGTCTGTGTTCTAGGAATTGGTATTAAAAATTCAGTATTGGGATTCACGCTTCAAGGAAGGTGTAGTGGAACGCTGTGATACAGAGGTGTCTTTTGGAAAGAAGCCATTTGTGGTCAGTAAAGATTCTTTTCAAGGTTGTTAACCTCTGTATCCTTAAATCATATTTATATAGCTCCCTAAATTATTTCTGCAGTTTCAGTTGGAATATACTCCCTAACCAAAACAATTGTGTAACACAGCTGTTACCTTTTGCCCCATAGATGCCTACCTTTCAGTTATGGCTGAAGTAATCTCTGGGTAGCTTCTAAGATAGTTGCACTGGTTAAAATTTTTCATATGCATGTGTTTGAATGTTAATTAGGTTTTTAGGCTTATTAACATTATTATTACTGCATTTCATCAGGACATAGGACTGTCATCCAGAAAGTCTATCTGTTGGCTTAAAATCTTGCCTAAGGCATATTAGCTCAAAACCGTTTTGTTAGAATTTGGAGTGTACTTATTGTATTCACCTATTGTTGCTAAAATATTTAATTCTGTAATGTAAATGCACTGGAAGGCTCTGATAGATGCATAGTTTTCTATTAGAAATATTTAAATTTCAGTCTTTTTTTTAAAATTAATGCACATTACTTGCAACTGAAGATACATATTCATACCTGGTTCTATTTCATTTTCTTTTGACAGTGCTCATATATTTTCTTTTTCTCTTATCAGTCTCAGTTTCTGCATCAGAATGGCACATAGACATTTGAAAAGGTTTTCACTGGAGACTTCTTTCAGAATACTGGTATCTTACCTGAAACTTGTCTGGTAGCTCCAGAGAACAGTAGTGTGTGACCTAAGATGGCACGTTAGTTTAAATCTTTCCAAAGTCCATGTTCCTCACTGAGGAATCATGTCATGATGAAGTATTTTGAGGTTAATGTGAAACTTGAAGGCTGATTTTTTTTTTTCTGACAAATACCAGGTCCAGATTTGTACAGTGAATCTGCCTGTCATAGAAATCTGGGCCAGCTCATCTTGTCTGTCTTTTTGCTGTTATCACAACCCAGGTGTAAGAGACTAGGCACTGATTTTTATCATGCAAGATATGATGGAGTATATCTTATGACTTAGGGTAGTATCATTTTGCTTCTCCAAATATGTGTGCTTTGGTGGAGGGACTTGTGAGAACAATGATAGAAGTTTCCTGTTTAACACAAGAGGAGATAAGTATTTAACTAAGTGCCCAAGCCAACAGCATAATAAAAAAAGGAGGCACTTCAGTTTCCTAAAGCTCAAGTTATCTTTTTAAGAGCAAATTCCAAACTCTGAACCACTGGAGTTTGTGTATTAAGTGTCACAGTGACATTTTGTACTGCCCATAATGAGATGAACCCACAACTTACAGCATTAGCTACATCTACCTGTCCTACATTTTATCTAAATTTACCAATTTACCTGTCCCAGAAGTGTCTTTTTGTGGGTCTTTTTTCATGTGGGAAAGGAGGTCAGTCTTAATTTTGATATTCTAGCTAGGCTGCCTGTACTTTCACAGTCATATATAAGGTAGTGGACAACTCTATCGGGTTTGCCATGAGTGTGGCCATGGATGATGTTTCTAGGAGGTGTAACATCTGTGGGACTGGAATGTGTTCACCACCTTGCCTGAGGCAATAGTGAGGTGGTTACCTTATGCCAGTGTGCACTGTGCATGTCATTTTTCCATATCCCTGATCAAAACTTGGCAATTTAGCCAGAATAATTTTTAAGCTGCATAAGTAAGAACATTTCTGCAGTGTGCATTTTTAAGTTCTCTTCTAATGGAGGGTTATTTTGTCCTTTGCTAGGCTTTTTTTTTTTTTTAATGGTTGCAGAGGTTAATGCAATGTCTTGTGTTCAGATTTTAATGCTACCTTTATATGACTGCAGAAAATAGCTTAGTGATACAACCCTTATACTTCTAAGCCTGAGGATCCCTGGAAGTATTGGTCAGTTGCAGTTATTAAGACTCATCTTCACTCAAAGCCACTAAAATTTTAACCTTTTTTATGTTTGCCTGCAAATAATCATGTATTGTTAGTTGCACAGTTCCCAACTTCCCCCCCCAGGCCTTGTTATGATGTGCTATTGGGTTGAAAATAAGAACCTCTGTCCCCCTCTTGGGCTCTGTTCCAGCAGTACTTAGGTACTCAGGGATAGATGCTTCTTTCTCATACTGTCTGCTGTTTACTTGCAGTTGTTAGCCAGTTCCTTTAAATCACAGCACTGAGATGCCAGCAATCCAGATACCAGAGATTCTGCTTCATTTCTCTCATAAAGAAATCTGATTTGGCAGTTTTTTTCTATTCTTTGACTGGAACTTTTTAAGATACCTTAATTTTATGTATTTCGGCTTTCTGTAAAATACTTCATATGCTGTAAATGAAGATGTATCATCTCAGAATCAAGAGTCACATGTTTAATTGCAAATGACTTGTGCTTACTGCATTTTGGTGTAATTCCGTGATGTCCTCACCCAAGAAACAGCACATGATCATTTGTATGCTTGCCATATCTAGGAGGAAATTTGATAAGGCTTTCAGAATCTGCTTTGTAAGGCCAGTAATTGCTCTGATCCAATAAGGGAGCCCTCTGTGGTGGCATCACTCGAGAGAGTAAGCATGGTGTGACTGCTGCTGGCTTCTCGGATCATGCTGTCTAATGAAAGATTAATGAGGAGATGATGCTTTGTAACAAACATCTAATACTGCCACCAGGTCACAAGTTTGATTTGAACCAATCAATATAATTCATTCTCCTAAAGGTAGCTAATGATAGCATGCTTATGAGAAATGAAATGGCCTGCAATCTAAGACAGCCTGCTCGTTCTTACTGTGTCAGCTTTAAAGAAACAGTATTCATTTTATAATGTCATCTAAACCTTGGAAAGAAAGAAGAGTTTAAATTATGAGGGAAAATGTTAAGAAAACTTTTTAAAAAAATGAAACTCAAGAAAACTGAACTAAGGGAATCCTTATATTAAAAATAAATTAGAATTAAACCTCAGTGAAACATAAGGGAGAAAAGAAAAAAGTCTCATATTCTCAGAATTAATAGTATCTGAAAGAGAAAAGAGAGTTTGATTTGACCTTGGGGTTTAAGGATCAGATGTACATTAATGTCTGTGTTCTTAATCCTAGGAGTGACTCACTTGCCTATGAAAGGCAGGGGGTCAAGTCCCCTACATATGTCATTATGACCTGACTGAGGAGAGAGGGAAAGAAATTGGACCATCATTCTTCTCTTCTTGTACTAACAGAGGGCCAGATAAGTTTCTGATATAACGTAGACAAGTGTCTTTTTTTTTTTTTTTTTTTTTGTAATTATACCCACTATATTAATTCCAGAAAGCAAGTATAGGACACAGAAGAGGGTATGTATTCCAGTATTTCCCTCAGAAATAATCCTGTGAGAGACTGAACAATCTGAGAATTAGAGGACAGAATGAGGAAATGCAAAGGCAAGATTTTTTTCTGAACTTCTTGATAAAACCTTTGAGCTAGATTTTGCATTCTTGCTTCTATCTAAGTAATATTGTACTTTGAAAGTGTTAGCAGTGAGTTATTGTAGCTACACATGGAATAAGATACTGTAAAATATGAATAATGGAGCTTGACTTTTGAGCTCTTGATTATGAGACTAAAGTTTTCCAAGCTGCAGAGTGGGAACTCCCTACCTTTCTCTTTAAAAAAAAAAAAAAAAAAAAAAGTTCAAATTCTCTAATGAAAGATTCTGATTTTCATAGCAATATAGTATTGCTGTCCTCTAGGTATACATAAGACCATACTGACCTGACTCCAGTTACTTCTTAGGTACAAATAATATTTAAAAAAATCATGACAATTTATTTCCTAAATGAAAATAGTATTTGCTTAATATTTAGGATACTTGCCTGTGTGGTACTTTCTTTCTGTCTATATTGGTAACATCATAAACTTTCTAAATGTTAGCATTATCTTCATTAACAATGTTATGCTCCCAATACCTGGAACAAATTGAAATTGTCACCAAAAATACCAATTTGTCATCAAAATACCAATACCGGATCTGGAAAAGACATTAAGAACGAGGAGAATTTTCATGCTCACATCACTTTGCAGGAGCACAGGTGCACCAAAACACTCCCTCTGCAGTGAGTAAGCAGTCTGTTTGGCGAGTAAGCCACTTCTAAAGCACTGAATAGCAATTCTAATAGCAATTTCAGACTCATATTTTGCCACTTTTACACAATTGTAAGAAAGATGTGTAGTCATTAGATGACATTTCTTAATGTTTAGCTTTCTAGTTTTATCACACAGTAGGGGTGAGAACAAATTAATCGTCCCTAGCTGCGATTTGAGGATCTCTGCTTCAGTCACTGAAGCAATGCCTTTTTTATTTGATTTCTCCCCCTCTGTATCGATTGTATTTTCCTTCCAAACTGCACTGTGATCAACTGGTATTGTTTCTTGGATTAACTTGGATTTCTCATCTTTTCTATTTCCATTTCCTTTTTTCTATTCCAGTAAATGCTTTAAAGTTTTAAATGTTTAAATAGAACCACTTTCCCATAAAGCTTGGAATCTGCCAGGTTCCCTTCCTAGAAGAGGAGCATGGTCTAATGATCAACACACACCTGGGTGATGGGTGTCGCTGTGTTCTTATCCTAGTTGGTTTACTTTTGTGGCCTTAGGCACATCTTTAAACTACCTACCAGGAGGAGCCATGAGGATTAATTGAACAGGCAAATGCTTAACATTATGTCGGGCTGTAAGAATACTGTACATTTACTGCCAGCCTTGAAAACAAAGTCTGTGATGTTAGTGGGGGAAATTGTGTTTTTTTCAGTTATCTTGCCTGAAGAATGACAATAAGATTCCTGATTCCATCAATATGAAATCATAATTGCACAGGATTCCTTTTCATTATGAAATCAAACTCTGCCATTTCTGTTTCTTCTTGGTAACTGATATTTCTGCTAAAATTTTCTGCAACTCTTAAAGATTAATAGAAGTTTATCTATATTTTTGAGGATCCATGTTGAAATAAACTTCAGTTGTTGCTATCCATAGTCCTGGAACAGGAGATGAAAAAAAGAGATATCTGGAAGAAAAAATATGCTAAAACTGATGTCTAGAGAAACAAACTAGTACATAATGCTGGTCATTTAAAATTGTAATTATTTACACATGAAAGATATTTGAATATTTCCTTTGCAAGTAGTGAATATTGTCAGCTTGTTTGATCTGACAATAGTTTGATTTGACTTTTCTTTCATAACAGACATTTTGTCTACATGTTTAGGATTTATCTAATTTTTATTACTGTGTTGCCTGGGAGCTCAAGTCAGACTTTTTTGTAGTTGCTCTGTTTTGATTTAATTTTTCTTGAATATGAGTGACAAGACCTTACATGTAGTATGTTTCACCCTGATTAGCACTTTGTATCCTCACATTAATACTTCTCTATCTTTCCTGGCAACATCTGTCCCAGAATAGCTTAGTGTTATCTGTGCCACATCACAGTGATTGCTCATAGTCATCCTCTGATGGACTAATACACCCTCTTCTTTCTCCTCATTTGTTATTTCTTGTCACAGGAATTCTTTATTCCTATGTGTATGACCATGCACTTCATCTAATTTCATTCTGTTTCTGTTATTGCAGAGTTACCTGTTCTCCTTTGGTGTGGAATACAGTCTTTCTTTGTACTAACAGCTTATTACAGACCTAATTTCTGTGCCAAGGTCACAAGGGAAAATACTACGTATGTCCCAAGACAGATACTTGAGGAATTAGCCTAACAGTTTGTCTCCAGCCTGATACTTTCAATTGTTTTCTCTTTAGCCAGTGCTATAGAAACACAAGGACATATATTCCAAATTTTCCTGTTAAGTTTATACATGGATCTTAATTGTATAAATCATACTGAAGAGTGAAAATGGATCCCCCAACAGTGATCAGAGAAGTTCTAAGAGGTTCCAGACATTCTTCAAGTATTTGCAAAGCAGCTTCACTCAGACCACTGTACCAGCACTAAAATTTCCAAGCTGAGCATAACATTTAAGAAGGCATCCCTGCAACTGTTACTTGCTCTGACTCTGCCTCCCCTGTAATCAGGGCTGTGCTTTGGAGGCATGTGGAACCACTGTGCTAGTGGTGGCATGTGTTTTTGAACACCTTTCAATAGCAGAACAAGCCAGTGTCTGTCAGTAACTGGAATTCAAGTTGTGGCACCAATATGCACATGCTCGGAGGTTTATTCAGGTCTTGAATACTGCTGAGGTTGGAGACTACACAACATCTTTGGACAACCCATTCCAATGCTTGGCTGGTGAAAAAGTTTATCCTTATGTCAAATTGGGGCCTTTCTTGTTTCAATTTGTCCTTTTTGTGTCTCATTCTTCTGCCGTGCAGTGCTGAGAAGAGCCTGGCTCCATCTTCTTGGTAACCTCCTCACAGGTATTGAAAAGCTGCTGTTAGGTCCTCCCAAAGCCACCTCCTCTCCAGGCTGAACAAGCCTACCTCCCTCAGCATCTCCTCATCCAGCCTCTGCTCTAGCCCCCTGACCATCCTGGTGGCCCTTCAGTGAACTCACTCTGTCTTATCAACACCTTTCTCATACTGGGAGGCCCAAAACTGGGTGCAGTATTCTCGATGCAGTATTCTCAATGCAGTCAAAACCATGCTGACTGAAGGGGGATAATCGCTTCTAATGATCTACTGGCTATGTGCCTGGTGGTACAGCCCACAATGTTGCCCTTCTTTGCTGCCAGAGCACACTGCTGCTCATGTTGCTGGCAATGTCCCCAGCTGCCCAGCCAGTTGGTCTCCAGCCTGTATTGCTGCATGGGGTTTTTCCTTCCCAAGTGCAAGACTTTCATTTGTCCTTGTTGAATTTCATAATTTCCTATCAGCCCAACCCTCTAGCCTATCTAGGTCCTTTTGACTGGTGGCCCTGCTCTTGAGCATATTTGACTGGTCTGCCAAGTTCGGTGTCATGGAAACTTGGTGAGAACACGCTTCACTGACTCTTCCAGGTCATCGATACGTGTAAAACAGAACAGGTCCCACTACAGACCTGTGCAGTACTTGTTACAAGCCTCCAGGCTGAGGACAACCCATTAACCACTACCTTCTGAAACCAACTATCAAACCAGTTTTTTTACCCATTACATCAATTCAGCAGTGTTACTTTTTGGTAATTCAGTTATTACATTAAGAAACATTTTATCACAGAAATACATTTAGCCATGATAGGGAGGGACCAGGATAGTCTGGAGAAAAAAAAAAGCCGTGGATACTACTACTGCTTTTAAATCTAAACTTTTAAACCTAAATTGATTTAATTTATTCTTAGCTGATCCTGAGCTAAGAAGTCTCTCAGAGTGGCTACTCAGTGGAACACAGTATAGAGGCACCAAGGCTGGTGCATTATAATAATTCATAACGATATCTTGAATCTAGTGAGGTTCATTAACTCAGATGAAGAGCTGTGTGAACCATGTTACTTCTGAACTCAGGCTTGCCTGAGAATCATTATAGTCGTATTTGTGTGCTGTTGCTTAGGCATGGTGCACTTAAGCTGGCATGCACATTACTGTTTTAAGTATCTCTGCACCTGTGTCCTGATTTATCTGCAAAGTAGGTAGCCCACCCAGAAATTTGAGTAATGGACTATGGGCTGACAGTGGGGTCTCTTAGTAACTAGGTAGTTGAGTCTGAGCATATGTCTTCAGTTCATATTTTCCAAGGCAACCTCCTGCTTGTATTTTGCATGTGATTTGGCAAATTGAGTCATTTGGTAAGCTTGTTATCTGATGTCATTCACAAATTAAGCAGATGTTTAAATCATCCTGTTTATAGTTATTTGCAATTGTAGAATAAATGGTGAAGCAAGAACCCCTTTAAAACTAGGCCCTGAACATTTTGGTCTTGATTTTGCTTTAGTTGAAACTTCTGGAAAACTTGCCACCAATGTCAGTGGGAATGAGGTGGGGCATGTTTATAGAAAAAAGACACTGTCAGCTGGTAATGGTGCAAAATGTGTGAATAAAAATGGTTTATCTCACTAAAAGTTAAGAGGTTTGCCTGAAATCACTTTCAATATCCTTTCTTGTTCTCTATACAGTGAAGTATGTAATTAGGGAACATATTATACAGCAAACTCAGTTTGAAAAATTGATTTTTAAAGCATAAAAGAGGCAGTGACTGAAGTCCTGCCAGGCTCTATCGAATACTCACATGTATTATATTGTAAACATAATATGATTATACTGTATGTTGTCATAATAATTGGCAATGGTATTGGAGTCAGTCATTGAGTGCTTTGTTCATGTGGTAATAGATGACAAGGGCTACAATGTTTGCTGGCAGCAAACTTGTTTTCCTTTCTGTTTTTCTTAGTAAATTGGTTTCAGAATAGTTTTGTGGTTTGTTTTTTTTTTAAACTGACTGTCTTAGGATCCAGATGGCTTTATCTCTTTTTAATGAGATTTGGGACGTTCTTCTTAAAAGTGGTGTTCACTCAGTGCTGCCACAAAGGCCACATTCTTCACTTTTCTTAAAGTATGGCACTGTGACAACAGAGATAGGGAAGACTTGGTAGTGATCAACAACACGGAAGGGTGGATTAAGTCAGATTCTTTAGGATCCAGGGCTGAAAGTCTCTGTAGGCTTGATTCTGTAATTCTAACTCATGTAAGCTGTGTCACTGGGTTCCAGCAAGCTGCCATGTGACAGGAGCTATTCCTTGTGAGTAAGCATGGCAAAACCGCTCCATTTATTTGCAAAGGTCCTGAAGGGGCAGCCAGGATAGATAACAATTGGGAAAGGGGCATTTTTCCTGCTGAAACTTAAAGACATTTGTTACTGAGTTAGTAGTTGGAGTTTTACAGGACAAGACCCTCTCAAAATTATTTCTTTTAAGATCCAGACCGTATGTATGACAGGGCTCTGCAGGATCCTGAAAGACAGTTTGTGGTGGCTGGAGACATTCACAGTAGGCATGCATTTCAGTTATGATGGAGTGAATTTCACCTAATACAAGTTTAACAGCTGAAAAAAGGTTGCCTGTACCAGCTTTTCATCTTCCATCAAATTCAGACTATAAGGCTTGACTACTTAGCTTCAGATTCCTGTGAAATCATCAGCAGCACACACCCTGTGCATCACCATTCTTCTACCTTTACGTATATCCTTCACTTTTGCCGGTTTGAGTCAGGTCTCGCTGACTTCAGTTGCACATGATATAGCCATATGCTTCCACCCTTTCCAGGCTTCCATGCCTTTTCTTGTACTGTTTATGTGCCTGTCCTGCCTGTCCCTGTGTCAATCTTTCATGTTGTGTACCACTCTCCATCTCAAAGTCCATTCGTGTCTCTCTTCATTCTCAGTGTTATTCTTTAGTGCCTGATTGTTTTTCAGTAGTCTCCTTTGGATTACCAGCTGCAGAATATGCCACCTGCATGTATCTCTAGTTCTGCCAGCAGAGCATGAGTAGCAATATAATCAGTTCTACAAGAATGTCTTGTTCCTACAAAGCAGACATAACTTTATTCTGTTTTGCACTGATGTATATGCCTTGGCTTTCTTTGTTGACCACACAGGTATTCTCAATCTGCCCACGTAGTTATATAGAAGGGATGGTATTCAGCTGCCATGAGATGTCTCTGCCTGTAGTCAGCATTTAGAAACACCGTATATCTGTGAGTGAAGAACAGCACCTTTATGTGAATCTTCAGAAGGAGATGGAAATGGGTAGAATACTTGCCCGAAGTGATACTTATCATGGCCTCTATCACTTTTTCCTCTTGAAAATGCTAGCGGATGTGTGACCTTCTATGTTGTGGTGCTTCTCAAACAATATGGGGGTATTTAGCCCAGTACCGAGTCATAGGGAAAAGGGGTGTCCATTTGAACCACTGATACAATTTGGAGTAATATCTTAGTTCTTTAGGGGTCTCCTATTCAGGGGATGTCCTTCTATAACTATTTAGTTTGTGAACAGCTTTTAAAAATCAACACTCAAGATGGTTTAGTAGTTGAAGACTATGTTGAAAAACAAATTAAGTAGCTGTTAAATACAGTATCTCAACAATTTCCACTTAGAAAGCACAAAAATTAACATTGTAACATTTTTTCAATATTGTAAGGTTTTTATTTACCTGATGGGATATTGCCTGGTATCTGATGAAATTGCAGTGGTTTTTCCTCACTAAGGTGTAGCAAGATGTGCATGTGTATATTGTAATGCACAGTGGATTCTCAACTCGGGTATAATCATTGCAAACTGCAGATGTTCCAAGTGCTTTTCTCCTCAATATTCTGATTGTTAATTATGTGGCTAACCAGCATTTTAAAACAAAATTTGCACATAAGGAGTCTATTCATCCAATGGGGACATGCTAACAGGTTTTCTCCCTACACAAGTGCTCTGCACAGAAAGACACGTGTTAGCTGCCTGGGATCAAAACAGAATCAGAACAGGAGAGTTTTTGTAGCATACAAGGTAGCTGAAAATTGTTTTTCAAAACAGTGATGAATTTTGCTTGGTGTACTTTAGATTTCCCCTCACAGGGTATATTCATGCAACAATGCCCAGTACTGTAATTGGGACTGATTTAGCTTGTACTTTAACCATGTAAAAAAAATCCTGATGTCTCCACAGTCTTTTGTGACTTTTGTCCACTCTGCTGCTTTAGCAGTCAAGCTTTTTAGACCGTGAAAACTCTTGAAGGCATGGCTTTACTTAGCCCACACCTCTTTCTCTGTAGGGAATGGCAGAATCTGATAGAAAGTTTTCCTGTACTAGAGCCAGTAACCAGAAGTTGGGCCTGTTTATATCCTCTACACTGGAAAATTCAGAAAAGGGTAGGTTTGACATTTCTGAGATTTTAAGGTAATATGCTTGAAGGTACACAATAACGTAGCCTTAGGAAAATACCCTCTCCAAATGTTTACAGCTTTTGTGTACCTTGTACCAAAGAAGGAAAGGAACACAGAGACAGAGCTTTTTCCTTGATGAGTCACCTTATTCCTTACAATTCTCCCTTTGATAAAATTATTTGTAAAGAGGCTTAAAGCTGTTTTCTTCAAAGTGTCTTGGTTTATTAGAAAACAGAAAGATTGTGAGTTAGCTTCTGCTTCTTGCACATTGATAAATTTACACCTATCTTCCTTTGGAGGCAACTCAGAGGGCAGATGCAGCATTTGTAAGCATGCACGCTGCAGCACTTTGGAGTCATGCTAAACTCTTTGTGCTTTATAGTACCCTACCCTTTCAACAAGTACTGTGGAAAACGTTGGCTGTCATCCTTTAAACAGTGCAGTATTTGCATTTCTCTTGATCATCGGTCCCAGAACAAAGTTCAGTAGGTTGAGGAAGTATTGTTTAAGTGCAATTGATCTAAAAATGTATCAAAAGGAAAACTACTGTATATGAACAAATTATGGAGAGGCTTTATATAGACTTGTTGATGTCTGTAAATACATAAAACAAGGAAGCAGCAGTTTATGACAGGGTTATTTCTGGAAAAGCGGAAGGTCTGACTGTTGTTATTACACCATACAGAGCCAAGCAGTTGCTCCTGAAGAAAATTGAGAGTGGGATTAAGAACCCCAAAATTAGAAAATTACAACTATTTCCATAGTGTTATGAACTCTTTGCTCCAGATCTTGCATCTGCACATCAGTAACAAATCACATGTTAAAGTCAATGGGATCAGACTTAGGCTTTTGGCTTCCCTCTCCCCCCACCTTTTCTTCAAACAAAACCCTTTTCTTAACCTTTCTAGGGAATACCTGTTCTGACACTAAGCCTAAGGATCTGACAATCTTTAGTTATTTCTGTCAGATCTCAACATAAAAGTATTCCAAAGTTAGTGAAGTGGTATCAGTTCACTTCTTTGGAAGAGAGAGTAAAATATATTTACTGTATCCACTGCGGGGGGGGGAAGCTAGAAGGAACTAAGTCAGTTAATTTGCTCTTTGTATCATAGGTCATTATTACCCAGTTAACTCTGTATAAAATATTTTGTGTTCAACTGCAGTAGTAAGCATGCAAATACATGCTGAGCTACAAGACTGAAAAAGGTATCTAGACTTGAAGACCTCAAGAACTAATGCCATTGAGAATTCCCATGGTAATTTAAGTTATAAATAACTTGTTCAATATGCCATGTTTCCTACCTGAACTTTGTGTTTATGTTAGAGAACCCTGTAGGAGCCAGTATTTTCTGTAATATATTAAGTCAAGCTCATTAATAATGTTAACAAGTGAACTTTAAGGCTTTCCTTCAAACATGTCACTGTAAGACATTTTCCTCTTCAAATAATTTTGTCTGCTTTTTTGTATTCTGTTTTCAAAATGTTCTTTCTAAAATGTGAAGCTTGGTGTGATGTTTCACTGCACATTTCACCAGTGTTGCCTATAGCTGTATAAAGCTGTTTTGGTTTTGCATCTATAAATACAAGGATCATGGGGGGGGGGGGGGGGGGGGTGCTACAATGTCAGCTGTTTGTCACCTGTAATCCATGGTACCTTTTGGACCATGTGTTTTCCAGGGAGGAAACTTGGCTGCTGGTGGAGCTTTTAGTTCTAATCCCTTTGCATTTGGCTGTATTAAGACATGTTTAATTAGAGCTGGCTTAGTTTATTAAGTGATGCAAATTGTTCTACATGACTATCTTCAGCTTTCATCCTCACAGTTTTACTATTCTCAGAAATCTTATCGTGGATGTATACATTTATTTCCAAATCACTGATGATTTATATTTATTTCCAAATCATGAAACCCCTAAAGTTTGCTATAAGTCTCCATTCATTATTACTTTGTTAGGCCTTTCAGTTTTCAGTCCATTTAACACATTTTATTAATAGCGTGTTGTGCTAATTTTCATAATGACAATGTCATACACTGTTAAGTCAACTGCTTTCCACAAATACACTGTAGATATACAATTACTTTCATCAGCCAAATGTCTGTCTCATCAAACTATGCAATAACTTTATTTTACAAGATCCATTTGTCTCAAAACTGGGTTGACTGTTGTTAATAATATTCCAGTACTTTAATTCTTTATTAATTTTATAACAGCTTTATTACCTGGAAGTAACGTCAGATTAACTATCCATTAGCTCTCTGAGTCATCCTGCTGGCCTTTGTTATTATTGGCACAACAGTAGCACTTTTCCAGTCAAATGGAATTTCCCTGGAATGCCTTAATTTATTAAAATAAACATGATTAGTTCTCAGGTCTTCTCAGTCTTAATTCTTAGGTGTGAGTTAGATGGATTGACTGGTATTAAAATGTTCATTCCTAGTACCTGTTGTATAACATTCTGCTTGGTTATTAAGGGACTGGAAAATTGTTTGACGTCATCATGTGACATAAGAACATCTGTCCAAATATGGAATAGAAATATTTCTAAAAATTTCTGTCACTCCTGCATCACTATTAAAAGTTTTATCATTTCCATTTGGCAAAGGTTTTATATAACTGCTAGGACTATTGTAGTCTTGATACTTTTTTTTTAAATTCTTCATGTTACGTTAGTCCTGTCAGCTGTGGACTTTCCATTGATGTTTCTAGTTTGCCTTATTGATTATTTTTTTTTCCCTTTGTAACTCCCAATTCATATGGATTATTGCTGTTTCTCTTTAATTTATTACGTAGTACTTTTTATTATGAACTACTGCTTATACTTGAGTAGTGAAAGAAGACAACATTTTTAGCCAAAATTATCCTCTCCTTGACTGTGGAATTACAAATTCTCAACCATCCTAAGATTTCTTCTTAAAGAAACTTCTCACTTTTGACTTTCCCACATCAATTTCAATCATCATTTTAATTACTCTGCTAGGATACTGAAGTTGCGGGTTACTGACAGCTGCAACACATGTACCACGCTCATGGCTTTATGGAGCAGTGTCTCCCTCATCTCACCTACTCATTCTGCCCTCTTAGTGTGGGGGTTTTTTTAGCATTTAAATCAGGTGAATCATTGCACAATGTTCACTGATAATAATGGCATTATTCTTTTGCATTGGTGATAACGTCATGTTCTCTGGCTTAATAATCTCTTAATAACCTCTTCCAATCTCAATACATAAAGCCCCCAAAATGTCATCTTTTATTACTCTTTGCCACGCTAATTCAGTTTCTTTAGGGACTGTTTGAGCATGTACTGTATTTGCCTTTGTACTGCTATTTTACAAACATACATACGTATATATGTTTCTTTTCCGAGTTAAGTAAAGGTGGCCCATCCACCTATGTCAGATCTGGTAATTTATGTCCCATCTAGACTGCATGGCCTGCACTGTCCACCTGGATGGTCGTCTTAGAGCTGAGGGAGCCATCCCTCATGTCAAGGTCTGGTATGGTGGTGTGTCCCCACCACTCAGTGCCTACTGGGTTGCAGCCAACAGCAGAACTAGAAGTTCTTCATAGTGGCAAACACAGAGGCCAACCCAGTCTTGCCCTTGACTATAGTCAGAGGTGCTTGGCCAGCCCAGTTTCCCAACCCAATTATGAGGGTATGTATAAGCCGGACAGCACTACCCTCAAGGGCCGTCAGCCTGGGCCCAACTTTACCAATGGGCACAGGTTTTGGCCAACCATAGGATATCAGTGCCAGGAATTTGTTTCATCTTTAGGAATACTATTGAATGGTTAGTGAAGCCAGTCGATAGGGAGGAAGTAGCCATAATTCCCACTCAGGGGCAGAGGTCATCTTGGTTACCCCAAAGGGCATCCAGCGGGACCACGAGAAGGTGTAACCTCTGCAGCTCTACCCAGTTCGTAACCATGATACCTTCTTAAGAGAGTCAGTCATAGTTACTCCTGCCTCCTGCCTACTCCGGCTTGTCTCCAGATCAGAAAGAGGTAATGCTTGTGCCATCTTCTTTTTGAGTCTTTCTAAGAGGTAGAATTACCATGGGGAGTGGATTTTCGTAAGAGCCCTGTTAATGAAGTCTTCCCAAGTCATGCACTCCTTTGTCTGTTATCCACCTGACCATATTTACTCTGAGGATAATGCCATCTGTTCCAGAAGTGATGGTGCAAAAAGGAGATTTCAGATATATTTAATAACAACTTTATGTTCTCTATGCAACATTTTCACCAGCATGCCTTCCACAGCGGTATACCAGCAGAAATCGAAAGTAAATATCTTTTTTTTTTTTTTTTGATGGTCTTATACAGCAGTCCCTTCTTTTATTTTTTTTCCTTTTGCCTCTGTGACTCAGACTCCTGCATATCTGGAGGATGTGTCAGCTTATTATTCCAAACTAGTGTGTGGTTTTCTTTCTTGTTTTCCAGTTGTGTGTAGTAAATTCAATGGGATGATATAAAGGGTGTGGGGTAACTGTAGCATCCAGCTGATTTGTTACTGATATTAAAGACTGCTCTCCAGGAGTAGAGCACCCTGCAAATTTTGCAGTGAGTGTTCCAATTTGGTCAGCATTCAGAAACAATAGCCATTCAGAGGTGATAAACAAAGAATGTGGCTTGGACATACCTCTTTGCTTTAGTATTTTAAATCAAACGCCTTCCAAGGGCAGGGCCCTTAGCGCAATTCTCCCCTCTGACTAACTTTTTCCTTCCTGAAGTAAAATATTCGTCACTGCAGACTCTCCTGTCTGCAGCAGGTACTCACAGCAAAAACTATCTCCTTAATACATGTATATTGCAATAAAGCCTTTTAAAAATTTATTTTAGTAATATTCCTGCTTAAACCTGCCAACGAGCACAGACAAGAGAGGAACCCGGAAGTAAAGAATTACTTATTTCTACAGGTTTTCCTATCTGAGAACAGAAATATTGATGGATGATGAGCAGAGAGGAAAAGACAGCTGACAACATTCAACTGCACCTCTTCCTTCATGGGCTTGCTGTCTAGTTTATAACTGAGGAAGGAGAGGAGCAATAAGCAAGTGGAATTAGAATGTACAAAGACTTTTAAATGCAGGCTTTTCTTTTCCTAATTCCTAGCTATTTCATACTCTTGTTAAAATGGTCGTCATCTTATACAGATTTCATCTGATATTTTCTAGTGACAAAGACTCAAAACCTAGTGATGCTTGAGTGTCACACGTGTAACCTGTCCAGATCACGTTGCTAGAGAAATCTTTAGATCTCGTGAGTACATAAGAACATTTATTTCCTTCCTGAATGAAGATCACAGAAGTACTTTCTGTAAAAGCCAGTACTGCCCTACTGTAGTAGCAGTGTTATATTTGCCATGATAAATGCTGAAAAAGTACTAAGAAAGAGTCACACAGTCTTTCTGAATCTAGACTTGTTTGGATGTTTTGAAAGAGAAAATGAAATTGTCACATGGTTGCTGATTACATAGTGACTGAATTGTTTCAAACTAGGTTTGCTTTGGGAGATAGTCTGCAGCTGGGACATCCCCAGCATGTGACTAGTACAGCTGTGTTTGATAGTGTGATTAAGCTTTACTGCAGACCTGAGTATTTCACTTCGTTGTGTCTATACCTGCGGGTGTCTGCCTCTTGCAGCATTCGAGTAACTGCTAAACATTCCCAGTCTTTCAGAATTTGCATCAGCTTTTGAACCTATGAGCTGCTTGAACTGTGCTAATCTTTTGCTGATAAAGCAATGAGGAAACAGAGTGCCAAGTGCAGCGAAGAATAAAATTTCTCTTTAAGGGTGAATACAGTAGCTTTAAGTCGTCTGCATTTGTGCCACACCGGCAAAGGACATAAATAGGTGGTTAAGAAAAGGGGAAGCTTGGACTTCTGCTTTTCTTCAAGCTATTTTTGTGCTTATCCACCCCCATCTTGTTCCTATGTTTCCTTCTGTGGCATCTTGTCAGCAATTGAGATGGTGTGTTGTTTGGGATAGGAGCTCTTTGTTATTTATTGGTGCAGTACCGAGGGTAATAAGACCCAATTCCTTATGCATTTTATAAGATTTTTTGGGGGGTAATACAAATCTGTGATTTCAACTAATGATTTGTTGGTTGACTCGTTTTGACCCAGTGCATTGTCAAATATGTAAAAGGGTTAGGCACTTGGTCGTGCAAACTGTCACCACATTCACATGGGAAAAGGGAGGTGCTGTACCCTGGCTTTGAAGTGACCTCCCCAGGGGGTTGCAAAACAGGCCTCTAGCTACATGGTTGGAAATTTGGATCATTAACAATGCAAAGCATCACTGTGGTGACTTCACCTGGTTAGTAGTCAACCTTTTTCACAATTCTGCCACTCCCTGGAGATTTTCTAACAGGCCGTGGGCTCTGCTGTCTCTCCTAGACGCAAACTCATAGCGCAACCTAGTAGTGAGCAGCGGGCTCCATGACATTCCAAGAAAACATCTCTTCTGGGTTTTAGGGTACCAGTTACATGGTCCCTAGAATACTATGATCCCTGATCAGAGCGAGCTACTAAGAAATAAGTGATCTGATTTAGAAGGAAAAAAAAATAATGCAGTGAAGCACCAGTTTACGTCTCGCATATTATGAGAAAAATGCACTGTTTTTCACCATTTGCAAAATATTTGCAGGATGGCGTCCCTTGAAAATATATTTAGGCTTTGCTTCTCAGATTTATCATATGTTTCTTTTATATGTATGATGTTCTGGTAGAATCCAGTGGGGCTCTGATCTTTCTCCTCTGTCTCAACTCTGCTGGTTTGGGGTTTGGATTATAATGGTGCTGCTTCAATCTTCCTGCCAAAGCTTTCATAACATTTAAAATACATTTCCCTCTCGATGTGTATCACCTTATGTTTCTAGACACCAAGTAGGGCTTTTTCTCTGATATTTAATTAATTGTTTCAAAATGCCTAATAGGGTGAGATATTGCTAGTAGATGCTTGAGAGGATTTTGGTCTAGTGTTTAATTTTATGTCTGCAATTTTTCACACGCTGTGGTGAAAAGATCTGTGCTGCAATGCTGTAGCATGTTAATCTTACCTTCCCTAATTCTAAGTGTAAGCTGTGTTTGTTGACAAAATTTAATGTTTGTGCTCAGGGTTGCTTATTATCAGCTTTACATTGTAAGTGGCAGAAAGGAAAGTTAGTTGTACAAATAAATGTCACTTTTAAAATACAGAACTAGATTCTCTATCGGCAGATTGGTATATTATTTATTCATATAACATTGTTTCTTTTTATAATTTAAAAAAAAATATCACTTTTTGAATCCTCTAGGGCCTGATATTTCAAAAGTCTAGGTATTCTCTGCCTTCACTCATTTAATAACAAAGAGCAACCTCTGCCTTAGTTCATCTGGTTAATTAGTCAAAGGATAGCAAGAGATGACACAAATGTTTGATAGAGCATGTAGTAAGGATTAGCACAACAGCAAAAAGTCATGAGATGAGCTATTATTATTCTCCCAATTTGTTGGTCCCTGATTTCCGTATGTTACATATATTTCTCTGTATTGTGTTTGAGGAAGTAGTCAGATGAAAGGTCACAACTGTTTTATGAAAGTGGGTGAATCATGTACTGATTCACTGTGTGCAGGCAGTGTATGCTCAACGTATTTGGACTGTGCATTCCTTTATTAGTTTCCTATCTGTCCTACTGTGGGAACCTAACTTACAAGAGATGAATTAGGCTACAAATTGGTTAAATAGAAACAATGTTGCAATACAGCTTTATGGACTTGAATGGGAAATTAGATAGTTTATTTTAATTGCACATTCAGTACAAATTTAGGCCACATCCCCAAAATCTTTGAGGTGTAATTTAGATGAGCAAGTATTTGCTTGACAAAAGTAGGATGTGAGAGCATGCCTATTGCTTTGGTCGTGAGATGGAGAATGTGCTCCTTTCACTGATTTTTGTGATTGTATGCAAGTGTCGTGTCGTAGCTTAAGGACATGTTGCCGCCTCAGATTCACATTAAGATACATACAGCGAAGTTGGGGTTGGTGACAGAGTGTCTGTGACAGCTCATGTGACCCAGAACAACAGTTTCACTCTTGTTTTCCTGTCATTGGCACTGGAGATGGGAAAACTCCCACAGCTGGGGTTTGAGGAGAACAGAGAGGGAAAGTCAACTGTCCCAGACAAAAGTCTGGAGTAAAATAATCACCAAAGATGGTAATCAGGATGATGGAAGAGTCTGGGTTAGTTTTATTTGGTCTTCCTTTGAGGTTGTCCAGGGCAAAGCTGACACATTTTTAAATGTCGCATCTGCTCGGTCATTTGGGTAACGTGCCTAGTTCTCTGTTACCACCGAATTATATAACACGGCAAGATTTAGCCAGCCTCACATGCTTCACCGCCGTGTGGTAGGTCACTTGACAGTATGAGGAACATAATATGGTAAGTAGGGAATCTTGTCTGTCTTCTTTTTTTTCCCCTCCAAGATAGACATTGTCTTGCTTGTGGGAAGGTATCATGCTAGCAGTTCTGGGAAGCGACACTTTCTCTCTATCCCCTGAACAAATACCATTCGTATGGTTATGCTGCAGGTTTTCCTCACGCTGGCATGACAGCATCTCCATTCTCACATAGAAATGCAACCTTTAGGGCTGAAAAAGCAGAACAGGCCAGCTCAGGTGTTTAGCCTGTGCTTACTACACCTTCTTGCTAAAACTAGCAAAACTTTAAAACTGGAGAATTCTCTGCAACTTCAGCCAGAGCAGAGAAGAGTCCAGGTTATGAATACTGATGCAGATGTGAAGCCCCATCTGCTAGGGGTACTATCTCTTACTTATTGTACAAATATCATTCTCATAAATCATATAGTACAAAACTTTAAAACTGGCTAATACAGCCCCAGGCACAGCTGTGATACAGGAAGGGGACTGCATGCGCGTTAAGCAGTTACATGACTGCGCATTACCCTATGGAGTGAAGTAAAGAGGGAAACAGTCCAATTAACAATACTGGTAAATCTGCTGTAAAGTGCTTGGAAACCCAATCCATATTTAGGACCTGTCTAGGAAAGTACCACTGAACTTCTGTATAGTACTAAGCAACTGAAAACTAAGCAGTTTCATTCATACTTTCTGGACTGAGGCCTCGGTTTTCTTCTAATGACAAGTATAATGGCAGCTCCTCTGCTCTGACCTTTAGTTGGCTTCATGTAGGCATCCAAGCTTGAAAGTTGTACATTGTATGAAAGGAGTTCGAGTTTGGTTTTCTCTTACTATACACCTACAAGTGGAATGCCAGTCTGATGTGCTCAGAAATTAAAATAAACACTGAGCAGAACAAGTAGAGGCACTGTTGGACACAAGG
Organism: Astur gentilis; assembly: GCF_929443795.1. Lineage (NCBI taxonomy): Eukaryota > Metazoa > Chordata > Aves > Accipitriformes > Accipitridae > Astur > Astur gentilis. Next base: position 9,769,783 of record NC_064909.1, on the reverse strand, counting down.
GTTCAGTATAACTTGGACACCATAACTTCATTCTTACAATGCCATCTTGAAGATTTATTTTTTTAAAGCAGAAATAAATCTAAATAAATCTGGTTTTCCGCCTTTCCTCTTCAGGTGACGTAGGATTAATGTATATGGAATGGAACAAATTTTGTAAGTTTTACAGTGCATGTCTTTGGAATTACCCTGCAACGTATTTATTGACTATTGCTTCATTCTAGCAGCCACTGTGTTTTCTGTAGCTAACAGAAGGTTTTAAAAGCTGGTTTGGAATATGAACTGACAAAAGTGGGAAGAGAGACAATGTCTCTGTAAAATGTCTGTAACTACTTACCTTCAAATATGTAGGCATTTTGCAATATAGGATCTTAAAAGTTATTTTATCCCCTCTTAATAGGCACAGAGCTTATCTCTTTTTGAGATCAAGATTTACAATATTCAAGAGGAAAAATCAGGACTACTGATTACCCTTAAATTTGTTTTTACAATTATTTGTCTAAATTCTCTTCTTCTATTACCAATTTAAGCTGTTTGTTTCATATGTAATTGTATATAAGGGGAAGATGCAGCTGGGTTAAAGATGTGTGTGTGTTTGAATATTCCATTATTAACTAGTGATGTGAACCTTCCTGAAATCAGGAGGTTTTACCAATGCCCTTTATGTAATTTTGTGTTTAAAAAGTTATATTGTATTTTAAAAGATACTCAAGCATGCCAGCAATTCTGGCAAAAAAAAAATACGTGCAGGCTTCTTGAATATTTGAATAATTTGGACTAATGGGCAATATCAAGTAGTCTTGAGAGGAGGAAAGCATGTATGCAGAACAGCTGAGTTTGGGAACTAAAACAGAAAAACCACAGAGTTAGTAGGAAGCATGTCTTGGGTAAGAGTAAAGAAAAGCTGAGCAAGGGCTCTTGGGGCAGCATCCGGCTTTACCGGCTGGGGGCACTTCTGGCTGCCTCATTTGATTCTTGCACAGCTGGAAAAGATCTGACCCTGTAAAAGTGCTAGTTAGTTTTATCTTGAAAGTATAGCTGATAAATAAATTGGGGAGGGGGGGGGAGGGAGAAAAACAAACAAAGAGAAAAGTCAGTTCTTGTTTCTGCCTTCTCTCTGTGTGCGGTTTCTACCCCTTCAGCTAGAGTGCAAGTACTCAAATAGGTTGGGTACCTGTATTTGGCACAGCTGAGAGGCTGAAACTGCGGTCAGGAGCACAGCCTGGAAACAGTGTCAGATGTCTCCTAAAAACGATCTGGCATCGATGAAGGTTTCTGTGCTCTCAGCAGCAGAGGTGCTGTGGAAGAGTCCTACTCCTCCCCTGGCTGTTCCCTCCTGTCCCCCGGCTGTGGCAAAGGCTGATCCAGCAACCTCTGCAGCTGTGCTGTGACTGATGGGGGGGGGGAGTCCAGTGAGCAAGGCGAAAGTGGGTAACAGGCATGAGAGGGTGGGGGAATGCCTTAAAATTATAAATTAATACTGGTTATTAAAACTGTTAAAACTAATTATTATTTGTGAACTTGATAATAATTAAACCAGTTACTATTTGAGCATTAAATTCTATACCAGTATCTTCTAACTGGAAAGACCACCTGAGTTTTGTGTAGGTGCTCAGGTTAAAATATTAAGAGCTGAATAGTTCAGCTGGTGCCAAAGTTAAATGTGCTTCAGCAGCGTCAGCCTCCACCGAGGCTGTGGTTTAACAAACGCTTCTTCCTTACAGTAGTGCCATCTACTCACTGTTCATTTTTGCTTGCTGCCCACCTTTACCCACATATTCACTTATGCTAGTGTAAGTTTGTGTGACTGCATAGTGAATTAGATTGGGAAACTAATTCACTTTTTAAAAAAATCTTTTTTGGGGGGTAGGAGAGGGTTATTTTCCTCAATATAGTTCATTGTGTGCCCATAACAGTAGTTGTCCTGGCACAAATAAGGTTGTGGTATAAGGCAGGAATAAGCTGGAGGGAACAAGGTGTTAAAGCCAGCACTGTTGCTGAAAGAGATGTTTGTGAAAATACACCTTGTTTTGGTGCAGAGCAGCAGGAAAGAGGGTGTAACTAACTCTTCCGGGAATTGCCGGGTTATATGTGGTCATTTTGCTCAGAACGGAGACCTAGCTCTGAGTGCCTGCAGACCCCCATTCAGATCCCTCTTTTCTTGTAGCAGGCTGAACAGAAATCTCATTGCTTCTAAACTCTGGAAGAGCATGCTGTGCTAGACTGGAATGGATGTAAAGTTATTCACTGACAGGAAGAAAAAAAAGAACCAACCTGAAATTTTCTGTACGATACTGTTGTTCTTTGGTGCAGTCATCTCATTGTCCTTTTCTCCATTGTGCCCTAGGCACTGCTGTCACAGGAGATGCTGCAAATGGCCTGTAGTGTCCCTTCCAGGTATTCACCTCAGATCTGCTGTTCCTTGTGCTGTAAATCAGCCCTCCTGGACTGCAGTGGCTGCATAGACAGACTGTTCACCCCTTTCCTGTGAATCTCACAACATTCCCTGAACTGTAGCTCCCTCAGGTACAGAGGTTCCTTGTCTTCCTTTTTCCAGGTGTAATACAGTAAGATTTTGCTCTTTATCCAGTGCTTTCTACTTACAGTTCTCACAGCTAGGTAAGCACCTTCTCATTTCTTACACAGAAAAATAGACACAGGTGATTATAGCAACTTCACACAGCCTGGTCTCTGTCAGAGTGTGGAGTAGTTAAATAGCTCACCTCGTTTCAGGCCACTGCTCAAGTCATCTGCATCTTAACAAGGGACCATTTCTTCTAGCAACTTGATTTGCTTATTTTCATATGTGCGCAATTATGTTTCTGTGGTACGTATTTTTCATTAATATGGGCTCATTGGGTCATTAAATAAAGTTAAATGAGAGCCAACCAAATTTTGCTCTATGTCTGCACGTAGCTCTCATTGCATACCCGAGCCACACTCACCTGTATCACTTCTCTTATTCCAGTCCTAAGTTCTTCCTGTGCTGTTACTGCCACAGTGCACAGTGCTGTTCTTGTGCAGTGTAGATAGAGATCTGCTAACCCCTTAGATATCATGAAGCTCACTTCACCTGGGCCCCAAGGAAAGAGGCTCATCTCAGAGTCAGAAGTTGAGAGGAGCCTGCACATGGAATTCAGTGACTTGATTCAGAAACCTAAATGGGATCAGAGTTCTGTCATATGACACAATGCCGAGATAGTGATATTAAAGAATAAAGAACAATAATAATCCCCTGACATTTTCTGTATTAATTTTATTATAAAAACTCACTCATCGCTTCAGTTCTGTGCATAGTCTGTTAACAGGTCAACTGCTTGAAGCCTTTCTCCAGTTTTTACTCGGTTCTCAGCTGGGCAACTTTTCCATCAAAGTTGATGCCATTTCGCCTGAGTAAGAGGACCAGTAAAAAGGAGAGAGCATTTTAGAATTTGTGCCATGTAGCGGTGTTAAGAGTCTTTAAGGCTTCTCCTTAACCCCCAGCCCAACAGAGAAGCAGACACCCCATCGGCTCTGCCCAGCACTTGCAAGCGTGCTCACACCCAGTTATCTCTTCTGTCGCTGTATGTTGATGCTCCTGTCTATGACCCAGTAAATCAGTAATGGGCCGGTTTTTAATCCTCCTCACTTCACTAGACAAAGTGCCGTTTTCTTCTGCTCCTCACTTCACTAGACAAAGTCCTTTATCTTCAGGTTGTCAGATTTCTAACAGGGTTGAAGGCATGAGTCTTTGCCAAATGCAGTATGTCCGGGAGGTTACATTATACTGTCCTCTAGTGGTAAAATACTCTGCTTGCAGCCTTACCTCAAAACCAGGGTGCTTTCAAGCACTTCCTTCTCTATGTTATTCACACGTTAACACTGTTCTTGAAGAACCATCTTGCTTTGAAAAGGTTGCCTAACAATAACAAAAACATTTAGGAAGAAGTTCTTAACAGAGGAACTTTGTAATAAAGTTGACAGGAACTGTGATAGCAGGACTTTGTTAATGTAATTCAGTTTCAGGTTTAAAGTTTTAGTTGGCTGCCTCAGCTGTTCTTCTGTGTTATTCCTTGAACTCAAATGGAAGAATATTTGTTGGAAAGTACAAAACATCAAGTCAAGGGATTGGAGTTATCGCTCCATTTCAACTGTAAAGCATTGGTGAAACTTTGGATGTCATTTTTCCCTAGCATTTTCTGTATGGAGAGAGGAGTGACAATAATAGCCACTTCATCCTTATTTGAGGGCTGTTGATGGAAACAAGGTCCTCAGTGCAAAGAATATGCAGCGTAAAAACCAGTAATACATTGCCTGTTACAATAGGATCCAAGCTCTTTGAGAGAATTATGTCTCAGGAGTGGTATTTTTTTATATGCTTGCATAAAATCAGGGTGAGCTTTTGCCATATATAGATCACCGTTTTTAAATTCTTTGTTTTTCAGTGAATTCATACCTAGTATCACAGACTCCAAAGCAGATAGAGGCTGAGGAAAAAAACACAATCAAAACAAAATCAGATTTCAAATGTTCTCTTTTCTTTTCATATAGGCATATTAGAATATATTTTGTTAATACGTTTAGACCTGAATGATTAAATCATTACTTAATTAGTGTTAATCAGTTGTTGATTTAACCTTTAAATTAAAAATAATATTATTAATTATTTTGAGGTAACTAGAAAAGTAAGAATAATTTCAAGTTACTGTCTGATATCCATCTAACTGCAATGATATACAGGTGAAAATTCTACCAATTACCCTGCTGATAATTAGTAACTCTTCTAATAGAAGAAAATTCATTTGCATTTTTCTGCACTTTTCCACAGGCGTAAGTATGGAAAGAAAGAAAAGGAAGTTCATATGAACCAAAGTATCACCTTCAGCCAGTGTCACTTTTTTTTTCTCCCAATAGAGCAGTAATCTGAGGGACTTCAGATCTCCAGAGTACAGCAATTAGGTAAAACTTTAAGACTTTCATGAGGTCAGACTGATGAAAAGGTGTATCTCTGGTTTTGTGTCTCTGGTTTTGTCTGTCTGTTTTCAGAGGCCACTGTTCAGGTCTTGGCAGATGGACAAATCCTCAACTTAGGTCATTTGAGTGAGGCAGCTGGACAGTTAATTTAACACTGATCAAAGCTAATTGAGGGGTAGGAAGTGTATGCTAGATGGGCTGTAGCTCAGTGTGTTACAAAGTATTGCTATAGAGGCATCCATGAAGGATTTCCTGTGGAGGAAATAGCAGTAATGTAAGTTCTGTGATTTGTCAGACAAACCACATTCTTCTGTGTCTGTGCCATGTACTAAACTGCTGTTTGCTTTTGTGGCTTGCTTTGTGTGTAATAGCTTTTTGACATACAGGTTTTTAAGACACTGAAGTGTTGCTTAACATGTATGGTTCCCCACCTGTATGGTCCACCACCACATGAGGCTGTGGCGTTAGCTAACATTAGTTAAACTCTACACCCCTCCCCAGACTGGTCAAGGACTGAGGCTTGCTGACAGCTGACTTGCTACTGCTAATGAGGTTTGAGATGAAGCTGTACATGACAGATCAGTGCCGTGGACCTCCACCTGCATAAATTAATTGTGGTTAATGTTCACCAACAGCTGCTATTGTTTGACCACTTACAAACACAGGACACTATATTGGAACCAGATAGCCCTCACGTACATAGTCAGCAGGGAGAATATTAGCTCCTCAATTAGGTGTTCTCAATTGCCTGGGGGAGGGGGAGTTTGCTGATCAGGAGTGTGCCACATGGGTACCAAGATAGATCCCTAAGGTGAGACAACATGCCTTAGAGCAAGTCCAAGATACATACTCTTTTTAAAAAAAAATTTCAAACTGAAAAATAGGTCTACTGCATGTTTCATAATTCTCCAAATGTCATCTGCTCTGCGTTGCCTAGATACCTCCTTTAAAAACACAAGAAGAGCAAAGTTTTGATAAAATATTTAAAGAACTAGATCCTTGTCCAAAGTTTATTGGTAAAGAGGCTGCACTTCATTTTCAGAATCTGAGATCCTGATTTCAGCTTTCCATTTCTATTGATACAGCTCTGTTGCGTCAATGGAGCCTGTCTGGCTTTCCAATGACAGCAAATATGGTCTGAAATCATAAGGGAAACCTATTTGCTCTCATATTTCAGTCACAGTAGGCTATATCCAGGAGTCTATGAATATACTGATTTACAGTCTTTCTGAAAGTAGATTCTAATGATGTTAGCAATTGAAATCAACCCCTGTGGACATTTGGTAGTAAAGAAATGTTTTATTTAGTTCAAGCATGGAATTAATGTTGATATGAAAGCTATACCAAGCAATTCTTACTATGCAGCAGTAAGAAGTGCCTTGTGGACATTTCTTTCTTTATTTTCTCTCTTTTTTTTTTTTTCTTTTTTTTCATTTTTTGTTTGGGGAAAGTGTTTTTGTAGCAGCACAGTTAAAAACTTGCAAGGAAGTGCACAGTAGAGTGAAATATTTTAGCAGAGGGTACAGTACAAAACTTGAGCCTTCTGTTGTTTGTTTTTTATATTAGGAATAACTATTGCACCTTGATATGTTGCTTGGCTTATGTGTGATGGATTTTCCATACATGTATGTGGTAAGAAGGGAAGCAAATTTTTTCTCATAGTGGGTATGTCAGTTTTTTCATAAGTAGCATATCCTGCCAACTTTGGGTCATCACATCTTGCTATCTGTTTTTACCCCATTGGCTGCATAAAGCTTTCTCTTTAGAAGCTGGGAAAGTTGCTCATAGCCCTTAACTGTATCCCTAACACTTCATCCTACATTGTTGTAAGTCAAGTCGGTAATTGCCTGCCTTCAATTCTTCACCAAATAGGGAAGAATTAACCCATTCCTTATTCTCTTACCAGAACTTTTCATACAAATCTTTCAAGTTTGTAAGGGTCAAGCCCTTTAAAAAATGAATTATTTAACATGTAGCAGTGACAAAGTTGATTTTTGCAAATAAATTGCTTCTAAATTAATATTGCTAATACTTTGTCAAAAAGTTTATCCCTATGTTTCCCTTATATTTATTCATCCTGTCTTCAGATTTTTGAGTTTATAAGCTCTTTCATGCTGATTTATGTTTCCAAATAAGCTCTCTTTTTATATACAAGTAATAATAGTTGAGATGTGACAGTGAAGATACAGAATTCTTTTATAACAAATACTGTAGATACTACTAATTTATATTAGTAAATTTAATAATCTTTTTCTCCCTCGTCTTACATGAAGATCAAACCACTTAATACCAGGATTTAGCACCAATTCTCTGGCATTTTATATCACTAATGACTGGAAAGTCTATTTACTATGTAGATAAAAATAAGTAGTACAAATAGAGTTAAGGTTAGATAAAATATTTGAATAGAAGATAGTAGATGTGAAAAGTACATGTCTGAATGGCGAACAATTAGAATGAGAATCTGGGTTGACACAAACCATTATAGCTCCATGGAAGTTAATAGACCTATACCAATTCACCTGAGTTGAGAATCAAAATAATGAAGTTAAGCTTAAGAGAAAAAGGGAGAACTATGGATGGGACTTGGAGTATGCAGCGAGAAAGTCTGTAGGTTGCAGGAAAAATACACAGCAGAGATGACAGTAGTGCTTCAGCCACTGGAATAATTTTTTTTCTGGTTCTGTATGTCTGGTAGTTGGCTCATAAATGGTTTCTTATACACGCAAGAACATGGACTAGGTAAGGACATAGTTGAGTTTGTCTCTAGTTAGGTTAAAAAAATACACTAAAATGGTCCAGCCGCTGGATGTCTCTCTTGTTCTCCTTACATGTATCAGGACTGGCCTTTCAGAGTGAAAACCTACTTCTCAGAAACACAAATGGGTCTGTATGGAAAGCCAACTATCCAGTGCTGCCCAACTGACTGAAATGGTATGACACCAGCCCAACTCTCAATGTGACAGACCATAAGTACAAGAAAGACACAAGCAAGATTAACAGTTGAGAAATGTATTTTTCCTCCATTAGAAGAGCACTTCTTAACAGCCCTATTCTTCTCAGTTGTGCTCTACACAACTGTATTAAATAACCTGATGCCAATAACTGAATATTATTTGAGACAATAAGTTAAAATCAGTAGTTCTTTTCTCAGTAGTTACAGTATGTAAGCAAATACTATGTTAGGCTGGATGGTGGAAATGCACCAGGTAAATTTTCTTTTTTACTGCCAGGGGTTTCTGGCTCAGGCCAGTTGAAGCTGGTAGTAACTTCAGCTAGACAAGAACTAGATTTCCCTTTTCTGGAAGAGTCTGCACCTTCTATTTACTTCTCTATCCTGAAATAGAATTGAGAGAGACACACATTCGAACTTCCCATTAAATCCTGTTCTGGAAAAGTAAACATTAGGAGAGATTATTTTAGTTACCTGTGTGAGTTGAGGGTACAGGACCAGGTCTTTGTTTTGCTCAGTCTGATTGCTTAATCAGTGGAAATATTTCTGCATGTGGATTATTGGCTCTTGTTTGCTTGAGGTGTCAAAAATAAATGAATGCAGGAAAATGCTGAAGAAATACTTCTGAGGTTAAGACCTTAAAGGTCTCTCCCTCGTGTTGAATCAAAGTTTCGCACTGCTTCATAGCACATAGCTTTCGGCAATGTGAAATACAGGGAAGAACAGAGTGAAACCTCAGGCAGTGATTTCAGGACCTATGAAGGTGAATGCTGAGAATTTAGGGTTTCAGTGATTTAGCTAGGATAATACAGGAATTTGGGGTTAGGGAGGAATGTAATAGAGATCTTTAAGTTTCAAGGTAATGCGATGACTAGATGACTTTTTCCATTCTTCAATTCTCCACACTATTTTCAGAAAGAGTTTCATCTGTATATTGTGAGATAGTATGTTTCCTTATATTCATAAAATTTGTTTAATTCTTTAAGTTAAACACCAGCTTAGATTACAAATTCTGAATGCTAAAAGTCTGGTATCTTTCAGAACTTTGCTAGATTTTTTTTCTGTATGTCTCATATACATGGAAGAAGTTACTTTTTACTTCAATGGTTGGCCAATATTTGAGCTCCTCTAGTTTATTTCTGTCAAAAATGTTGAGATGAAGTGATATATCTTTGTGTACATTCTTTGTAATCAAAGTGGGATTAAACTGAGGTCCTGTTTCCCTGAACGTAGCAAGAAAAAAGACAATAGGAAACAGCTCCTTTGGCAGTAACCCAAGCCTCTCTTAAATCAGTGCTGCACTCAGAAAACTCTTGCTTCTTTTTCTCCCTTTGTGGGAATTCAGGATCATTCTACAAAGTGTTTCACTATTTGGGCGGGGCGGGGGGGTTACCTGCATATGTAACATTTCTGGCTGGGTCACACCATTTTGCTAAAATTATATACGCACCTTTGTGTTTGCATCCATGTGGCTCAGATTTTTTTTATTTGCCTGTCTTGGGGCTGGTGCTTGGGATGTGATATGCATTTGTCTGGATCTTCTGTTTGCCCACAGTTATATTTCAAAACCATTTTCGTCTCTAGGACTACAAACCAGTTTCGTTCCACTGTTTCCTGTCAGTTTTCTCTGTAGCCATTAAGGAAAACAGGCAGGGAAAGTGTGGCTCCCACTTTCGAAATGTGCTGTTATCAGTTCTTTTGAGCTTCACTTCTTTTTAAAGGACCTAAACAGCATGTGGTCATCCAAGAAGTTTTGCTCTCTCTTATCTCGGATGGTGAAATTTTAAGAATACCAGAAGTGGTGTTTAACAGTCTAAATGAAGCCTTAAACAGGGGATGTGCTCATTGCCATATGCTTAAAGTCTAGGGCAGACAAACCTGCATTTTGCTATACTGAATATTTTAAGGCCTCTACTCTTTCTGGAATTTAGTTTGTCCAGGTTAGTGTTGGGAAAGATCTTTGCCTAATCCTGATTATGCATAAAAACAGTAATCCGAAGTGGTTATTTAGTGCAAGAGCCAGATTGTATGGTTGTTATCTTAGACTGGCAGTGAAACCCCTGGAGAGTTATTTAATTTTGTAAATTAGCATGCAATTAGAAAAGGAGTTTTGCTTTGAGTTTTTGGGGGATGTTTGGGGATTTTTCCCCAGCAAAATCAGGAATAATCATCGCCATAATGTATGGTTTCTTTCTGTAGCTTTCAGCTAGATTTAGCGATTGCTTCAGCGTTCATCGTTAATTATCCTATACTGTATCTTGCAACAATATTTGTCTTACTGTTGTCAGAACTCCCTGTAGTGTGAATCTATTAAAACTCTGCAAAAGGAGACATGAAGGGAAAGGGATAGTAATGTACACAGATGAGTGCAGTACAGAGCTCTGAAGTTCCAGTGTATTTTTAGTCAAAAGTAAATGTCTGTCTAATTCAAGAATTATGGAAGAAAAGTGGATCTGTAATTATGTTCATAATTAGAGAGGTCCTTTTTTGGTGCTTAATCTAAATAATGTAAAATACGTAGGTTTCTGGACACCATAGAAAACATCAAAGCTGATAATGTAGGGGAGGTTATTGCAGTCCAGGGAAAGGAAGGGGGACTGGATTCTAAAATAGTACAAATCAGCATAGCTCTGTTGTAGCCCTTTATTTCTATTGATGTACACTAGTTGAAAATTGGTTTATGACTTCAAGTTGCATAGAGACAAAGCAAACCAAAGAAACTGTTACAAAAGCATCCATCTAGGAAAACATTGGGGGAAGAAAAATACAGTCAAAACAGAACTCTTTCTAAATTAAATTTACTATTAAATTTAATAAAGTTTCCTAGTGGGGAGTTCCTGGAAAATGTGGACTGAAATGTGAAGCAAACCTTGATTGCTCTTTTAGCTGCCTTGATGGTATATTTACAAGAACTAAATTTCTTTTTTCTTTTTTTTTTTATTACTTCTAAAGAAGGTTTCTAGAGAAAAATACCCATGCTTCATAACCACCTTAAGAAGCATTTGCTATGGTTGTTTCCAAAGGAACAGCTTAATAGTTTCATAAATATCTAAGTTAACAGGCTCCTAAAACCAAGGAAAATTGCCTGTAGGTGATTTCTGCTTATACAGAAATAGCTATTCTCTGAACTGAAACTTTCTCTAAACCTTCTCTCTAGGCCTGTTACCTATTACTGCATACTTTGCTGTCCTGTTCCTACTTCCTCTGGCTGTTTTGAATCAGCTGTGGGTAGAGCAATACTTAAATGTTCTTGAGGGTAAAACATAATCTAACAAATTACAGAAAATAAACAATATTGAGCATAGCTTGTGACTATAAGGATATCAGAAACAGTTTAATGGGCACATACTTTTTTTTGAAAATGCAACAGCTATGCCACATTGTCATAAAGCCATGCTTATGGCTGGCTTTGAAGATAATATAGAATCTTTCAAAAAATGGCTTCCAGAAAGGAGTCTGAGAATACTTTTTTCTTTTATTGAATTGCTTTTTGGTATGCAGTAGGAGCTGCTTCTCCTTTATTTTTGCTGCCTTTTTTTCCTTTATTTTAATTTTAGTGTTGTTCAGGCACTTAGCAGTCTCGATAGCCAGCTTTTACTAAAGATATAAAATAATTATTTTCTGCATAGACTTGGTAATGTGTATAAGCCTCTTAACAGTCATACTTGGAGAAAACAACTGCTCTTTCCTCCCCTTTGAGGTACAGGAAGACCCAGCCACTGGCAAAGTAACTTACATTATGCTTTACTCTTCTTCCATTTAGTATTTGTGTCGTACTTGGGGGGCTTATCATTATTAAACAGCTCACAGTATCAGGCTTATGAAAGGACATGTGAAGTATGAAAATTGATGCTAGAAAATTTGGTCTTCCTGTTAGGATTTCATAACAGGCTTTGAGTCCTGGTGGACTTTCTGTTGCTAGAGTCTTAAACCAGCCTAAGTGCAGTAGAGTTGATTTTACGGAAGGCAGCAGGAGGCTAAAACCAGACTGAGCAGTGCTGGTTTATGGCATGGGAACAGTCTGGTGAAAGCTGCTGATACTTTCCCCATCACAACTGAGCTGGTTCCACCCAGGAAGTACAGGTGAACTGTGATTTAGTTCAGGATATCTGCATCCCCATTTGGGGTGCCCATTAAGTAGAAACTAAGAAGCCCTTGTCCTACACTTCTTTACTGTTCCTGTTTTTGTAATTTCATTTTATGTACAGACAGCTGTTTGTCATGTTAGATATTTGTATTTCACATTCCTCAAGTCTCCTAAATCTTTTGTCAGTAGGGAAGAAACATTAGTAAAGTTGTTTATCCACTGGCAAGTTTTAGAAATCTGTTATCTAAAGTTTTACATAGGAGCTTTTATCAAACTCTCTATTTTTGAAAGGTAATTCTAGAAGTACACTGTTACTAGTATCACCCCTGGGAGACTGGTTCCCTCTGGAAAATGTATCCCTCCTTAGAAAAGATGATGAGATGTCATGTCTTGACTTAAGAGTGAGCTCTTAATTCCCTCAACTGCTGTTTTTTGACAAATCCATCCCTGATGCTCCATTGCAGGGTGTAGTATACAGTAAAGAAAAACATTTTTTCTCCTTCAAACAACAAGTAAGCTTCTCCCCCTTTTCCCTCTGTTCAACTGCAGTTGAACAAAAACCATCATAGAAACTTAGAGGGAGAAACAGAATTCACCATATATTTCTTCTAATCACTAGGTACGATATAAAATAAAACTTAATCCTCAACAGTTCTCTCTTTAAAATGTGTGTATCTTCTTTCCCTACTACACTAGTCTGAAATAATGGCAGGAACCAACCATGCAGTTACGCAGGCTCTGGTCTTCTCTTACTCTGCAGTGGCTGTCAGCATCAAAATCTCTACTACCTCTTTCTTGATTAATTATAGGGGTCCTTCTCTACTCTTATTCTCCTTCTTCCACTGATCACTCCATCCTTCTCATGTCACTCTTTCCTTTTCTTGATTCTCTGACAGCTTTTCAGTTTGCTCCACATTGGCTGGACTGGACCTACTGTATATTTTGTTCTGTTTGATAGGGGAGGCTGAAACTCAGCATCCCATGGATTTCTCTGGGTGTTGTGTAATTGAATTGTCTAGAGTGTTAATCATCATTTGATTATTCTGACATTCTTGATGAAAAAATATGTACATTAAAATCATAATGTAATTACAGAATTTGCTTTTAGCATGAATATATTTCTTCTCAGTGACATTGAAATTATTTAGTACTCCTAATATTTATATATTATTTTGACAGATATGCAGTGGGCTATGAGTAATTTTAAGGTGGCACAGTTTACTCCATGCAGCTTAAAAGCAAGGATTTTCCTCCTCCCCTTTTGCCCCATCACATTTTATTATTAATGGCCACATTTGAATTGTCAGTTTTCCCAAAGCCTTGGTGTATGGGCTGGAATGATCAGATTAATTTAGTTGCTTAACCATGTTATTGCTAACTAGAAGAACTGAACATCCTCTTGTTCTTGCTTTATCCTTTCCTTAGCAGTTCTTCTGGATATTTTTTTTTGTTGTTTCATCCTTTTAGTTTAAACATAAGGTTTCCAAGCCAAAATAGCCTGTAATGTGGAGATGTAGGCTTCCAGGAGCTGTGTGGGCTAGGAATAAACTTTTGACTTTGTCTGGAGGCAGGATGCTAAGATGGCTCAGTTGGCAGGTTAATGAAGATTGTCATGAATATTAAATGATAGAACCAAAACAAAACTCCCAGAGAGACACTTATGCACAAATCTTACACGACCAACTCAGACAGCTGGCTCTCTGTAGACTTTTCTTGAACGAAAGCAGTGCTGAGGCATATTAGGATGATTTTTATAAACCGGAAGGCAAATTTGTGATGCACTGTTTGAAAGTTAGAGGTCTTAAAGATTTATAGCTTGAAGCAGAAATCTGTTTTCTGAAATAGATAAATAACAGCTAAATTATGTCTGGCTGTTCTTACTTGTATTAAGTGTTTCAGAATATTTTTGAGCTTTGTGCTCACAAAAATGAGTACAAGGGGTAAGCATTACTGTTAAAAGTTCATACCAGCTCTCTGGTGTGCAGCTATAGTCCTACTTTTTCCCCTGAAGTTCCTCTATCCCTTCTTTGCTTTTTTTTCCTCTCTAAAAAGACCACATTGCAGGGCACAGAATAATAAACTACAGTTGGTTTTGTTTCTTTCTTGTGATTTGTCCCAGACAGGGTAAAAGCTTGCTATTCACGGAGTTCCTCCTTCAGCTCTAGTGGTGTAAAGCTAGCTCCTGCTACATGGAAAAATTGCTCCAGCACATGCAAAAAATAAAAATTCAAGAAGCCTGGATTTAAAGTAACACCAACATAGATCCGGGATGATGCCATTAACAGCACTGCAGTCTCGCTGTCTAAAAGGCTATCTAAAGGTGAGACATTCTCTGTGGCCTAAAGAGTAATCTTTGTTACACTTTATAAGTTGGGGTCAGATTCTTGCACGTAACTTCCTTGACTTTTATGGTTTTATAAATTTATACCAACTTAATATGTGGTTCAGTGATTTTCAGACACCAAAAGGAATGAACTGAAATAACAGAGTATGGTTTTCTCAGATAACTGCATGTAGGCACGATCCATTTTGTGGTGTTATTTTGAGTATAAAAAGATAAAGTAAATCTAAACTATTTTTAGGCGTGACGAGTCATTCAAAATGAGTTGATGGAAAAAGATATAAATGAAAGGACAGTCCAGTTAGAGGAAGTTATGGAGAGTAATGCTTTTATATAAACATTCTGCAGAATTCATTTGGCTTTCCAAACATTGTCTGTAAATCAAGTGCTTTCCAGTGGCTCACGGAGACCTCTCTAGTCATATGGTGCTAGCTCTCTTTGTTTTCAGTTCAATTGCATTAAAAACAGAATATATTTTTTAAAGTAGAATTTTTAAACTATTTATGTAAATAATTGAGGCAGTTATTCCAGTGGTATTACATGACTATGAACAGTGTGCACAATCAGAAATAAAAGTGGCCAGCAGGTTCCCAGCTGTGAAGAAAACACATTCAGTGAGGTAATTCGTCAGCTAGTATCAGGACAACCCCTGATTTATTTATGTTGTTGTTAAATCAAACAGCCTAGTGGAATGGGAGTGATTTTTTTAAGGGTAACATAAACCAAATACATTTAAAAGACTTGGTTAGACTAGCATGTATTTGTGTTTTCACAGTACCATGAGGAATTTACACGCATACTCTCTGACAGGGCTTGCAGTAAGGTGAGCTGCAGTATTGTGGAATAATAGTTAGTAACTATTTCCCTATGTATTCAAGTTTTCCATAAATATATATTACTTTGTGAAGCAGATACAGCTAACAATTATTCAGATAAAATCTTGCTTAAGATTTTACCTTTTTTCAAGCTGAAAAGCTCCTTTAGGTAATTAGGGAAGTACAGGTTAATATATCTTAGTCTGCAAAGGCTACAAACAGTTGTTTTGGGATTAGAGGCTCATTTCTTTCTTACTTATTTGAAATATCTGGTCTAGTTTAGTTTATCATAAACTAGCTAAGCTTAGTGGATGAAAAGTTTACCTTTAGCTTCCAGCTGCACCTTCATTTTGCACATTTTGAATGTATCATTAAAACTCTTGACAATGTTGTGAAACACCTTTATACAGTGTCTTTAAGTGGCTGAGCCAGAAATACTGTTGGGGTCATCATGGTTTCTACCAATATTTCAACAAGCAAATGACCAATGAACATACAGGCAAATTCCAAGTGATGACAGACACGGATGAACATGGGTAAAATACACTCACTTCAGCTGAAAGATGAAGCACCACAAAGTGATAACCTCTTTGGAGTGAGGAAATTAAAGCTAGAGCTTCAGAAAGTAGCATTCTTGATATTATAGCCATCTTAGGGTCCTACCAGCCCAAGTGTCCAGCCAACACTACCTTCTTCAAATGGCTTAAAGTCCCAATAGGGATGAAAGACA
Source organism: Astur gentilis (assembly GCF_929443795.1). Lineage (NCBI taxonomy): Eukaryota > Metazoa > Chordata > Aves > Accipitriformes > Accipitridae > Astur > Astur gentilis. The sequence goes on along the minus strand of NC_064909.1, from coordinate 9,753,907 downwards.
AAGGGAAATCAAGGGAAGCATCAGCTCTTTTAACAGCCAGGAAAGCTAGCATTAAGGATTGCTAAGTTGTAATGAAGATGAGAATTGCACCTTCGTGTCTGTGTCCCTGGTCACCTCTTCAGCAGAAAAACTCCAGCCTTTTTTCTTAAACTAGAATGGGCATCATTTAAAGACAAAATGAGAAAAATTGCTAAGTTATGGACTGAATAACAGCAGTGTGATTTTTCTATGAATCCAGGCACCTGCAAGGTATCAAAGCCAAAGGCATTAGTATTTTTGGAAAATGGGACCGAGGATGTCAAGCAAGGAGCCAGCAGTCACAAACTGTTTAATTCATGATGATTTTCCCAGAACTGTATCCAAGGAGAATGTCACACTTTTCCGTTCTCAAGTTCAACCTTATCTCTGAGTGCATCAGCAAGTTTCACCTCTTCTCTCGTGAGTTATTTATAATCTCCTGCTGCTTCTCCTAAGTAGAATTTCACTTGCCTTCCTTCTCTCTGCCTTGGATTGTTGTGATCCACTGATACGCTGCTGCTTCACGTATAAACCTTTCAGCAGCCTGTTTTCTTCTAGATCCAAGACATGCTAGATTCACAGGAGACCATTCAGAGAAATGGGAAGGAACTATTTACCCTTGGCAGCAGCAATATGTAATATTTAATATGTAGAATCATAGAGGCTCAGTGCATACTCAAACATCCCTACTAAGTATGTGTTTAACTTAAAGTCCTTTCCAGTTCACTAAAATTGATAGTTGATCTTCTGCATGCTAATACTGAGAGCTTTTCAGAAATCCCTACAAGCTGCCATCATAATTTCATTTCTACCATTTTTTATTGTGTCAGAGATCAAAACTGCAGGGCATTATTTCTGACCTGTTCAGTTTAAGAAATACATGGACTACAACATGTTTTAGAAAGACTGTAAGAATGCTGCCTTTGTCTAAATTGCTAGATCTCTGTTGTGTATCATCTCGGACATATATGTATGTTTGTCTTTCTGTAACATGAAAATACATCACAAATACCTTGAAAGTCCTACTGTCCTATTCTTAAAAAGTACTGCATAACTATTTTAAAGTACAGAGCTTGGTTAAGTAATAAATAAGGAAAAATCAGTGATATACTTGAGACACTTCCAAGCATAATGTAGGACACAGACATGTTACCCAAGAAAATAATCTCAATTTAAACATGTAATCCCTTCAATTAACACTGTGCTGTAAGTATACTTAGGTCTGATGCACAGCTGCACAGTTCTACAGTTCAGAATGAACACTTTGCTTTTTGTGGAGCAATATTTATTCTTTTTAAACGAGAGTATGTTTTTAAGAGCTTTGCTCAAACATAAAATTTAATAAAGGGTTAAATGTAATGAGTAAGTTTGAGTTACTTGGACTTTATCTGTGATCATTACCAAAAGAGCACTGCAATGTAAAATAAAGGGTATTTAGCCACAGCCTCCAGCGAGAAGAGTAGCCTTCTAGAAAACTCTTGATCTGTGACAGCTATTTCAAACCAGTTATCAATTTAATCTATAAAATTAGGCTCCAGGCAGTTAATTGCTTGGTAAATATGCTCTGCATATCCAACACAACTGATTTTACTATCCCTGCAAAGGAGCACAGAATGAGGCACTGGGAATTTTTCACTTCAATTGTCATCTATCTGTCCAGACTGGCTGAAACAAATGCTACCCATAAGGGTTTTTTCATTCAAAGATTCTGTTGTCTTCCAAAGAAGGGTGCAAGGCTTAAGTTCAGCTCTACCTTGAATCCTACAAGTTTAGGCCTGTTTGGATTCAGTTCATGTGTTTGACTCAACTCTTTGTAATCAGTCCACTATCTATGTTGTCATAATCTTTAAAGCCCAAGTAGATATGCCAAGAAGTGGACTCAGATTTTCACAATGCAAGGGTTAGATCCAAGTCTCTGCTTTAACTGCTGCCTTTGCACAATATCAGAAAAATTTCAGCAAAATCTGGAAGGTAAAAATGGACATTGGGACATTGATTTCTTTTTCAAAGAGGTTTCTTTAAGTTGAGGGAAAATTATGTCATATTTTGTTTTTTCTTGGGTGGCTTATCTCCAAGATGGCTTGCACCCAGATTCTTCTAAGCTTTTCACTTCTCAGAAGGATAATGTCTCATGTCAGAAGGATAAAGGCTTATGTCAAGAAGTACTGCAGAACACAATAATCTGAACCTTCATTAACAGTGCAGAATTTCTGATGGCAACAGCTACAAATAACCTGTGGGAAACAAGAATAGGAATTGTTTATTCAAGAATACTTCCTGTGGCTCTGCAGTTTATCCAGGTGCACAAGCTCTATTTTTCACAGAAAGTTAATCTCTGTTTCTGTTATTTTGGATTTCTTGTCAACAGATAACCCAAGCCAAGAAGATCTAAGCATAGGTTTTGTAAACAAGTAAATTAGGACTCACACCTTCTACTGAACAAGAGGAAAAAAGTCAAAACAGAAGGCTTTATGTAAAGACCAACAGATGGGTAAGGGTACAAGTTTACATTGTTATCATTGACCATATTTGACAGAAGGAAAAATAGGAAGCACTGTCTGTTATCAGTCCTGCACGTACTGCTCTGCCATATCTACCTTACCAATTTATAATTGCCCCAATAACACACTAAGATACATTCTCATTTCCCACCTACTCTGTTTTCTGGGTTAGGGGTTTTTTTGGTCATGCCGAGATCAAAATCATGCCTATGCTATTAGAGTACTTCTACCAGTGATGCCCACCTATCATACACTTAGTTCTTTGAGAGTCTGATTGAATAGTGGAAAAAAAAAAAAAATCACCTTTTGATATAGCACTGATTTTTCTGTCAAAGCAGTCAGATACATTCTATAACTATCTGAATCAACATTTGCAGATGGAGCTCTGAGTGAAGTAATTATTACAAATCTAAATTAAGGGTTTTTTTTGGTTTGTATTAATTAAAGCATTCACAGACAAGGACTCGTTTTCTTTGAAAACAGCCATTCTGTATACTACGTAAATAGCTTTCAGGTTGTAGGTTCATGCACGTTTTACTTTATCTGAATATTATTACTCATGGTGCATGGATTTGTCATAGAAGTTGCATGGCTTGTATATTGCTTCCTGTATGGACAGAAAAACATTAAGCAAAAGCATAAATGATGGATAACAAAGTGTATGATTGTCATCACTGACGTCAGTTCTGGGACTTCAAGATAACCCTGAGAATATCCAGTGTTCATCTGAAAATATGCAAATATTAATCAGAGCTACTTAGCACATCTTAGTGATGTGCAGCTGAATCCTACTGAACAGCAGCCTTTCACTCACAGAAGTAGTCAGAAGTTTTTTTTATTTATTTTTTTTTTTTTAGTTCTTCTCAGTTTAACCAGATCAGCTGAAAAATTAGCAATGGACTTCCTATATGAAATTTTTCACATCTCTTCCATTTTCTCTTGAGCAGATGCAAATTACATTGAGCACATTTCAGATAAATATATTTATAAAAGAGACAGAATACATTTGTAAAAGTCAGCTAAACCATTTTTTTTCCTGTTTTCTCTCCTGCACTATCAAGTGAGATCTACATGTTCTTGGGAGTCTTGCAAAGGAAAAACTGCAGCAATTAAATGTCTTTCCAAACTGTCATTTGTTCAATGTGTAGCCCAATGGTGGTTTTGAAACAAAAGTTAAAGGAAGTGGTTTATAAATTGTGTTGAGGCTTCTCCCATTCTAAAGCATTGTACTTAAAAAGATAAGCATCCTCTTTTAATTTTTACTGAAATGTGAAAGTCTGGCAGGTCTGACAAGTGCAGTCTGAAACATGATCCTACACTGATTCCTATGTTGTTATGAATTTACAGCTGATATTATCAGACCACAAAGAGTATTAGCCTAGGCTGCAGTTTTCAAAGAAACACAAGGCCTTTTCTGTGTAAGAAAACTAATACCGAAAGTAATTCACTTAAATCAATGAAACAGTCATATTTTCACAAAGGGCCCCCAAAAGAATGGTGTCCATACATGCATTACAGTTAGGAAAGAAATAACTTTGGTTTATGTCTAATCCCAAATTGTTGGAAAAATCTCAGCCACTCAGTCTGCAAGATTCAGAGTCCCTGCATTCTGGCAGGTGCTCTTGTTTGGATTAGGATGCAATAACTAATAACTGTGACTAACAGCTGCTAACACATCTTACATGTTCTTAGTAGGATTTCACTTAACTGCAGTCTCTACAACTGCAAAAATAAAGATAATACTTTGATTTGCATTTCATTGGATGCCCTTTATTGAATTTTTGTTGCTTATATTATTAGTCCTGTTGCTCCTGTTGTTAATCAGAGAAGTCCTTCTTACAGTACAGATGATAGAATCTATCTTGTCACAGCAGTTAGCCAAATGTATTAGGATCAAAGTGAGGGACTATTGAAAAGAGTGCCAGGTGGGAAACAGCAACTCAGGTTATGCATCCTCTAAGCAATGAACCCATCTGATAATTCTTAACACTCTGAAGAGTAAATTCATGGTGCAGCAATTCATTAAAACCTCAGACCATTCAAACACCCAAGTTAAGTTAGCAAGATGCAGATTTACAAACAGCAGAGCAAAAATAATGACATTTGCAATGTTATCTGGAAGCAGCAAGTAAATTGAAAAGAAATTCTTCACTCTCCAAAGGAGCTGTGGAGTAGTAGGAGGATACAACAGGGCTTTACGCAACTTGCTTGTTTTGAGTGCCATTTACAGATAGTGAGGGTACCTGTTTTACTGCAATAATACAGAGGTCAGGGAAATACAGCTGACTGAAAAAACAAGGATAGCATACAATTTGCTTGTTTTAAGTACAATGTATAGATAGTGAGGACACCTGTCATACTGGAGTAACACAGAGGTCTGGGAAATGCAACTTAGCTGAACAAAACAACCATAGCAGATGGTTTGCTTTTAAGCAAAGTAAGTTTCAGGCTGTTGGCAAGTAACAACCTTAGACATAAAATAGTGTCATTAAATTAATACCAGAAGAAATACTGTGTTACTCTAAATTAATTTTTGAAAAGTAGTCAGTGAAAACATGTTAAGGATATATGCCCACTTAAAGCCTTATTATCATAACCCTGTTCTGTTGAGTTGGAACCTCAAATGAAATAGCCTAGGAAGGCTATCACATGATTACATGTGAGTCCTTCAGTTCGCAAACTGAAATAAAAAGGAAATGTTCTGCATTCTAAAATGCCCTCAGTTGTGATAATCCTGTCTTTAATAACAGAAAGGAAGAACTAGAGCATCTCCCTCTGTTCACACATATATGAGTGAGGGCGACATGGATTTGCAAGGATCTCACAATACAAGAGTGGGGTTAATATCACCCCTGTTTCCTGTTGCAACAGGAGGGTTTCTTCACTGAAATGAACCTGAAACAAATAGAAGCTGAGTTACCCACTTCAAGATCAGCAAAGGTGACCTTCTTAGCATGAACAGGAAAAGCAGGGAGAGAATAGTAACACTAAACCACTCAGTGGTGATGAGTTTACCACCTAGCTACAACATTTTTGACACACAGCTGGATATGCCGATCGCAGATGAAGCCAAGACTATTACAGTAATCACCGTAGCACAGCTACTGAAGCTGCCCCATAAGGAAGCGTGCAACAAAGGGAAAAGAAGGGGAGAAAACAGTAGGCATTGGAAAACTATTTGTGAAATGCTGGCAAAAGAACAACCACCATTACCACTAAACCCACATGCGTTCCTATAAAGATGGCAGGTATACACCCATACCTGTAGGCAGGCATCATCAAGGGGCCAACTCCTAGCTGGTGTTGGTATCTAATCAAAAGGTCAGCAGTAATAATAATAATAATAAAACAGAAATAGTTCTCTGAAGCAATAGTATATTCTTAGATGCTAAATTATTTATTACACCACAGAGCACCATACAACAGCGGGGGGCAGGGGAGCGCCATGGAGTCCCTCCTACAAATGAAATGGTCTAATGGTAAGACACAAAACAAGCTTAGAGTAAAATCTGTAACATTGGGAAAGAAATGAGAAATAAATAGAAACAGCTTTTCTAGTTATTCAACTGACAGGCAGCTGTCTCCTGCACACCATAAAGTGGAGAGTCATCTAATAAAATCTTTCGTTCAAAGAAAATGGCCAAAATGCTAAAGAAAAAGAACGAAATACAGAGCTGTATTTTTATTACATCTATATTATTAATATAGACTTGGGAGGAGCTGCTCAGTTTTTCCATGTCAGTTCAACCTGTCACACTGGCAGATAAAATCACATACATGACAATTTACATTCTACTCAAGTTAGTGAAAGTCAGTGGTTAGCAGCAATTCATGTAGCATATGCTTTTACAGTCCTCTTGTTGCCGAAAGATCGCCAGAGAAACCTGATAAAGGGGGTTTGCTTTCACTGTACAGGATCTGCAGTTTTGTATTAGGTTAAAAGGAAGAGGAACATATGAATGCACACTTCATTGCAGCAGCAATGATGAAGCCAGAGTAAGAACAAAGAAAAACTAAGAGAAATTAAAAATGAGAGCTGAAATTGTCAATATAAAGATGCTAACAATATCCACAGGATACTAAACTACTATAATAAACTTCTGCTGTAAGAGTTTGTGGTAAACAGTGGGCTATCATTTCCTTTTTTTAATCAGAGAAAGAGTAGAGGAAGCTAGAAGGAAATCATCATAATCTAATATAGATGAAATCTTTGATAATTATTTAATTTTTTTTTAATTTTAAATTTTAAAAAGTGTAATTTATTCAAAACTAACATAATAATAGTCTTACTTAAAATGCCACAGTAGTTCTCATGGGGGAAAAAAATAATTCTTTTTCTTGGTTTACAGCTGTAGGCTTTGCATAAATATTCCACAGTAACTGCATTTGAAGAGATTCAGTGGTTTTATATCCAGTATTCTGAAACCTATCAAATATTAAATCCTATAATGCTTTTTAAAATGTAAGCCTCTATTACACCTGTTTGTACATGTGATACCAACACTCATGCGAAGCACAGAGAACTGATGTTAGCTCATCCAGATAATGCATTCACACTTTTCCAAGGAGTAGGAAACAACTTGGGATTTACGAAAAGACCAGTCATGTTTCAACTATTAAAAACTGCCTTATCTTTTCTAAGGAATGTAATTTTACATTACACACTTGTACACAGGGAAATCCAGGGAGAAAGAACTTTCATGTGAAATAATTCCCATAATTCAGAACAAACAGCCCAAGTGTATGACACTAATATAGATCCATTTGTTTCCTCTAAACTGTATGTGTACACACATATATATTTTCTAAACAGAATACTGACTCATGATAGCTAATTGTTGTAGTGAACTCCAGAAAACAGGGAATCAATATAATATTCTATTATGCCTCTCCCCAGGCGTTCTCTAGGTACAAAAATGTTCCTCAAAACTCATCTTTAATGTTGAAATGTGGCTGATCTTCAGGTTTAAAGTCTAGATTGGGGCTGCCATCCTCATTCAGAATTCGGCGAGAAGTATAGCCAACAATTGGATATTTGGCCTTATAAACATTATTGAAGATATCATCCAGAGACTTCAGTTCCTCTTCTGTGAGTCCTGTCTAAATGAAATATGGAAATGAAAGTCCTGTCTCAAAGAAAGAAAAATACAGGTATTTATATGCATTTTTCTTTTCTATTGATTACTATAAACCTTAGGGTCAGCTTTTGGGTATAATTTGCAGAGGACAGTTAACAAAATTCATAGTATAACCTGTAATTTTATTCTTCTCATTCAAGTTCAGCCTTGACAAAACTTTAATATATTCAGGTCAAACAAACCATTAATCTCCCTTCATTTTCCCTTCGTAAGTAAATCACACCTCAAACAAGCAACAACCCACTGCCAGAGTTAGCATCTACTGCCATGTCAGTGACATAGGATATGCCAAATCAATTGACAAAGAAAGTGATTTACTCTCTTTGGAAGCATCTTTTTAAACAGGAGGTAATTTCCCCTTTACATCCTTACATAAATTGTACTGATTCCACAGATTAAAACCCTTCCTCTTTAAGGCTGTTAGCACTGCACCTTCCATGGGCAGTAAATACATACCCATTTAATATATTTCAAGAATATTAATGCAGTTTTTAAAGATGTGAATCAACTTTAAAAAATTAATACAAATAATCTAATATTATCATTCATCTTGCAAAAGAATAAAACTTTGCAAAACAGAATTAAACTAATAGTCCATTTTCTTACTATGTCATGTGTAAGATCTGCTGGATCCAGAGACATCTTTGCAACTCCTCTTGTTGAGTCTTTTCCAACCAAAGCATTGTATGGGGCTCCTCTTCCATAAAATTCTGTCAGATTAGAAAAAAAATAAATCCAGTGATGATCAGTATGTTCAGCCTCTACTTTTCACCAGCCTGTTACACTTGTCAGTGAACTGAAAGCAGCAACTCAAGTCTCAGATCCTTCTCTCCAAAACTGACTTTTGATTTGCTATTTTTTGATAATATATCCCAGTCCTTAAAAAAACCACAAAACAGAGGGTGGGGTTATACAATACAACTGTTGAACTCCTATACTGCAGTCTTAAAATTTACCTATTATTTAGGGAGCTGTGCTTTACATACTCATGAGAAGTTTGTAGACTCCAGAATTTGCAGGGGCAAGCCTTGTCTAACTTAGGATTTGAAGATCAGCCAATGTGGATGTCCAGACAAGCTGCACTAACATGCTTAGTACAAAGAAAGCAACAAGCAATTAGTTTGCTTATGATGACATTAAGGCAAGTGTCCAGGACCCCCATGGTCCCTTCAAACATTTTACAGCAAATCTGGATTAAGTAGCAGGAGTTCAAATTAAAACATCTGTAGTTCCTAGGGAAGGCACAAACAGAAAATACAGCAATAAATGGTTTAGGTGTAAATGACGAGACAAGAAGCCTCATGAAGTATGAAAATTTTAAAGGAGAAAAAAAAATTACTTAGCCCTCCGCTCTCCTTTCAAAATCACAGTAAACTCTTCCAAGAGTTTTGACCAGATCGCTGGACAGCACAGGTAAGCAAACACCAGCACAAAAGGAAAAGATGAAACTGCAGCAATGCTCATATTGTGTAGCGCAGTATGGGTACATCCCAGCTAGCTCTGATCTGGTCAGTTCATGTACCCAGTGCAATAAAACACTGTAGCGCCAGCTTCCGTGTGGCATGACCCCATGCCTAGTGAGGATTCAGGGGTCTGGGCAGGTGTCTTCAGCATTTCTGTCATCAGCACCCAAGCTAACTGGACTATGCTGGCTTGTCTGTCTTATGTGTACTGTAACCTCAAACCACTGTAAATTCTAGACAACACCTTAGTGGGGGAGGTGTCAAAAGCGGAAAACTGAGTTTTTCAAAAAAGGAAAAAGTACATTCTTTTTGTTGCAATTGAACTGCAGGCTTCTAATACATTGAGAATATTTAAAAATTAATGACTGAATAATAGCATGAAAACAAAGTAGACAGCAGAGGAGAAGCAAACTCACCTTTTCCAGAAGTGACATCAAATACTACTCCCTTCACCGCCAAGTAAATGGGCTGTCCTTCCTGTAAAGAAAGCCTTCAGTAGATCCTCAACACTTAAGCGTAGGCAAAAGGCAATTAGTTTTAGCTATGAAATCCATAAGCACTCAGGACACAAAGAAGAGAATTAAATTCTCTTATGTATGTTTTCTTTTGTTTGTGTGTGTATACAAGCATACACGTTACCTCTCTCGAAATTTCTTGCTTGTGCTTTAAACTGTCCGCAAGATTATTTTTTTTTGAGGATGTAAGCATATGGAATGAGAGAATCTTTTTAATCTAAACATCACAATCATATAAGACATGTCCCTCTTGCAGGTCTTGCAAACTTGTCTGCTCAAAGATGATCAACTGCATCTTTCTCTTCCTAATGCAGATGGGTATTGCCCAAGATAAAAGGGTGTATGGCCAACAGCATTCTTTATTTGATTAAGAGAACAACAGATAAATACATAAACACACGCAAATCTGATCTGCTGACATCTGTTTTACTTAATAAGCCAGTGCTTCTGCTTTGTCTTTTATGCATAAGATGTATTTTAAGTCAGATGCTGGTTAGCTTCTTGAAAGTATCTAGAGAAGACCCTGAGGAAGTCAGCCAGCAAGTTTTTTTGAAAGAAAAAACAGATGTGTATCAACATAGGACTTTATTATTTTGAATGTGAAGTTCTGCTGGGACTTCTGTGTCACAGAAAGCTAAACTCTTATGATGAAATTGCTTTCTTACTTCTATAATCTCGTAGGAAAAAAAAGGGGTCTAAATACATGGTTTAATGAATTATTGAGAGAAAATTACTTTGGCTCCAACTTGTGGTAATACGAGATTCACTGGCATGAGTACATCGTCAAGCAGGCAATGAGTAAAAGAGGATCGTGCCATCTAATTGTCTGTACCCAACTTCAACGGACCAAACTCCGCAGCTGCCAGCAGGACAAATGAATAGCAGGTCAGCAACGCACGAATGCCAACAAACTTCTCACGAACGCCTAAAAAGCAAGTTATCCCATAATTACTGGGAGGGAGGGAGGGAATAGCACAGCAGCAGAGCACGAGAAAACCGAGTTTTAAGGTGGTTTCAGGGCACCGAGCCGCAGGGACGTAGGCGATGCCAGGACGCCCCACCGGCCCCGGCCCCGGCCCCGGCCCCGGCCCAGCGGCTTCAAAGAACCGGCCGGGAAGGCCCCGCCGCGGCTCTGCCTCCCTCCCTCCCGCCCGCCCGCCCCTACCTGCTGCCCGTCGTATCTGGCCAGCTCGGGCTCGGTGAAGAGCCGCACCGGGGCCTCGGCCGGCGGCCTGAAGCGCAGCTCCCGCTCGGCCGCGGCCGGCAGGGCGCCGAGCAGGGCGGCCAGCAGCACCCGCGCCGCGCCGCCCGCCATACCGCCAAGGGCGGGCCGCGGCCCCGGCCCGGCCCCGCCTCCAGCCCCCGCCGGAGGCAGCCCCGGGCCCCGGTCGTCCTCCTGATCGTCAGCGGTCTGCTGATGGGAGTCCTCGACTTCCATCCCTTTTTCCCTCTGAAGTTTCTCTGCTTGCTGCTTTCAATGTTTAGTCACAAAATCGGCACCCGCAGGGCAGGCTTCGTCTTTGCGACTTGTAAAAGAGAATCAACTGGCATTTTTAACCTAAGGAAGGGGAGAATAAATAGGAAATTTTCGAATGACGTGATTTCGCCAGGCCGTAAGTATAGCACAGGGAGACATTCTGGGCTGGCAGAAGAATAAGCAGGTTGCTGTGTGTAATTCTATAGAGAATCAAGAAAATCAGAAACTTTTTACAATTTAGATACATATATCACATCCCTCACTGTAGTGCTGCCAAGTGAGGACTTGAAGGATTTAAAGCCTGGATGTTCGATGCTGCAGCACCCCTGCAGTCTTCCTGACTGCCGTGCTGTAATTCAAATGCCTGTTTGGTATCTCTGCTCCTTGTACAGTGTTTTGCAAAAGCTGAACAGTTCAAAGAAGGATCTGGACAGTAAATAGATAGAAATGGGTTTGATCTTTGTTTTAAGGACTGTTTATAAACTCTTCTTGTGTAAAAACCCTACATCCACTTTGGAGGACACCTGTTCCGTTGTTGCCTGAGGTAACACCCTTTTCCACAGGCTGTCCAGAGGCAATTCTGTGCATTGGTGTAAGCAGAGCTGAAGTAGCTAATGCAAAGCAACATCGCCATAGTTCTCTTCCAGATGACAAAAGCAGCGCAAGATGAGAAGCACAGGGGAGTGAGGGCACGACACCACACTACGGGGTGGTGACCAGTGGGCCACGTCCCTGCGTGAGGAGCCGGGCAAAGCCTGCAGAGCCAGGGCATGGGGAAGGTGAGTTGCTGTGGCCATCTGGGAGCTGACTGCCGCGAGCTGCTACCTGGTGTGGCGAGCTGAGTGTTGGTCCTATTAGGGTGAAGGTTTACAAGGTTGTTACTGTGATTGTCCTTAAGCTGTGAAGTTTGCCTACACTGCCTAAACAATAGCTGAGCTTCAGAGCAGGCTTCCCATCCTGGCTGTCCGTCACGTCCATTTGCTGACTCCACACGCCACAAGACAGATATGAAATGTCAAGCAGAAAAGAGACCTTTAGTAAGGCTTTGGACAAAACAGCTCCGGAATGCTCCCGTTACGTGTGAGAAAGAGCTCTGGCATTTGCCTGGTTGCTCTGCCTGCAAATACCCGGCATGGCTTGCCGCAGAGACCCATGCTGCTGGGAAATATGCAAAAGTCCAATTTGTCAGTTTGGTTCAATCACATTATAGATTTACCTTTTATTCTGAAATAATTATTTATTAGTGTCTCCCCAGAGGAGGGCTGCAAGTGCTGAATGCTAGCCAACATCTGTGTGAAGTGTTATTGATTTGGGGGTGAGTTAGAGCTTGCCTTTGAACCACAGACACCTGAAAAATGAGTAACAAGAACTGAAATATTTTCTTTCTGAAAGGAGAAGCTGTATATTAGGACTGTTGTTGTCACAGGACTTCAAACCCTGGTTATTAACTTAGAGGGCGTGAGTCTCAGGCACAGGGAAATGATCCACTGAGCAGGGACTCCACTACAGCGTTGCATCTCAATGCAAGAAGCGTTGTGCATGCTTTTTCTTGATGATGAAACGTGAACAATTACTTCCACACTGGGGAAGAAAAATAGCTGTGTTGGTATTTGTGGACGGATGGTTCATGCATGAGTCAGCCCTTGCGTGGTTTTGGCTTTTATCTTCCTGGAGCACCCCACTGCGGGCGCTCCTCTGCCAGCGCAGCGTGGGTGGGTGTTCGTAGGAGCCCTGCTGAAGTTTTGTCTCGTTGCCGAGGGAGTCTGTTGCTTTGGTGTTCCGCTAGCAGCCTTGAGCAGCAAAAAAATAAAAACAATGTAAAAAAAAAAAAAAAAAAAAAAGTGACGTTGTGTGCATCTTGGGGACAGCTGGCAAAATTGGTTTAGATCGCTCTTCCCATCTAGTTGGGTCTCGCGTAGGAGAGTTTGCGTGGTGAAGCGCGCGGTGCAGACCAGACTCGTTTCCCCGTCCCTACACAGGACGCTTTCGTGTTCTCGGTAGAGAAACGTTCCTAGACGCCTTACAAAGAAACCGCTTGCGCGGTGCGCTGCACGGCTCTACGCCGCCTAGAGCAAGAGAGCTCGGCAGAAACTGCTCAGCTGAAATAAGACCCGGTGGCGTTGCAAGCCGCGTAGCGTCTGGCGCGTTTTAACGCTCCGTCCCCTGCAGCCCGGAGGTGGAAAACGAGGGCCCGGGGGGGGCTGCCGGGCGCTCCCACGGCCCCCTCGCTGCCTGCCGCTGAGGCGAGGTCCGGGCTCAGCAGCGGGTAGCTGCCCGCGGCCCGGCACCAACGGTCGCCCGGCGGCCGTTAACGGCGGCTCGCGCCGGACTACGCCTCCCAACAGCCTCCGCGCCGCTGTGGCGAGACCACGGCGCCGGGGCGGGAAGCGACGGGCGGGTTGAGGGGGGGTGGGGGGACGGGGCTGCCGGCGCCTGCGTGGCCCTGCCCGGGCAGGGCGGCTCGGCCGCGGCGTCGCCGTCGCTGTCCCCGTCCCCGTCCCCGTCCCCTGCAGTCCTGTCTAGTCCAGTCCTGTGCGGCGCGGCTGGGCTGCCTCCCGGCCCCCGCGGCGGCCGCTCCGCGCCGATGCCATGTTAAGACCAGAGGTCTCCGCATCCTACCAGGAGGTACGGAGGGGCCGGGGCAGGGCTAGTGGGCGGCGGGCCCCAGCTCGCCGAGAGGGGCCGGGGCAGCCTCCCCCCCCCACCCCCCACCCCCCCCCCGGGCGGTGATGCCCGGCCCGGGGTTTGCCGCTTGGCAAGCGGTTACGCTCGGCGCCGTCGCCCTGAGCTCAGTTCGACTCCGGTCTCCGGCTCTGCGGCTCGGCAGGGCTGGCCGCGTCGCTGCCGGGGGCGGAGAGCCTTGGCGAAGCGGGTCGCCCGCCGCAGGGAGCCCGCCGCAGCCGGCCTTGCGCCTTGTGGCCCGTCTCCATCCGCTCAAGCGCGGCCGAGCCGCCGGGTGGGTGCCTTCACCTGCCCGGAGCTGCCCCTAGTCCCCCTTCGTACTGCCGGGCAGCCGGGAGGTCGGGTCGCATCTACACTCGCCAGAAAGAAACGGGGGTTTGGGGCGCGCTTTATTTCATGTTTTACCTTTCAACGTGGTTAAAATAATCGGCAGCAGCTCTTGTAAGTGTATGAGGTAGGGACAGCTGGCCGGTGAGCTCTGCAGCTGGGGCTTTCGTAACGAGGAGGTGGAGATGGTCTGTCGGGCGTAAGAAGCGACTTTGGTACCAGAGCTGAAACCGAAGGCCGAGTTATCATCCTGCCGAGAGCCTGAGGCAGCGCCTAGTTTGCCTCTCAACGTACAGGCTCGAGCAGCCGGAATTCCTTGCTCGTTCCTATCTCTTTGTACTAGAGATACAAGCTATTTGAGCCAAGTTCAGCAGCAGTGGATACTTGCATCAGGGCACTTTTGTTTGCCTCTTGCAGGCAAAAAGACTGCAGATGTTTGCCTTCCTCTGCGTGTGATGGGTAGTTTGGGGCTCTGTTTTAATACGTCCTAATTTAGTTTAGTATACTGTCTGCTTAGTTTCATCTTCTGGTTTTTGTGCCAGGCTAGAAGGCATTGGAAGGTGACGAATCAGTGAACCAGCAAAAGACCTGTATGGACAAGTTCTCCTTTTATTTAAGAGGGTTTTATTTCATGATTATCAGGATGAAATTAACTCGTGTAAGAGCTTGTATGTAGGTGAGGTACTTGAGACAGTTAATGAAATCGCATTGATGCTTGAAGTATGGACTGGACTACGCATGTTACATTTCCGACTTGGGTATCAGCCACCACTGACACTGCTCCATATGTTTGGGATTGTCCCAAACTCCATGGCACAAGTCTAGATGTTGTGTAAGTGCGGTGGCTCTGTTTGCATCCCTTCTCCAGTACCTGGGGCAGTCTGTGTGCTCCTGCCACTAGCAGGGATGCTCAAATACCTAGAATTGCCTTTTCTGAGCTTCCGTTTGTCCAGTGCCTTTCTGTGTGCAGGGCTGAAAAGGAACTCCCAGGTCACGGGCAGGCTCCTGCAGCTTCTTACTCAGCTGTACGTGCAGAGCCCAGGGGGAATGCTGAACAAAGGTCTGTTTCATGCCCTTCCTGCTCTTGACATCCTATCCTATCTCTGCATCCTGTTGTAAGCTTAATTGCCCTGCAAGTTTGTGTTCCTTCTGCATTAACACCATGCTTCACCTCTTTATCAAAAATAACACAGAAGAGCTGGCCTGTGAGGCCATGCCATTGCCATACGCTAGATTCACTGTTGTAATTTGTCTTGGATTGCGGATTCTGTCAAGTGTGAAGAAACTAGAATTGGCTGTCATGCAGTAGTGCTGCGCTGGCTTCCCAGTCAGTAGGAGACTGTAGTTCAGTATGTCTATAAGTTGTTGGGTTTGTAGGTCTGTGATGCCGTGCCTTGTAGAGTCAGTGTGCTGCGTGCTGTATGCTCAGAATGTGGTGGCTGAGCCACGAACAGCCCTAGGTTTTTGGTGGCCTCAGTGGATTTATGCAACTTCACCTCTTGTCAAGTCAGGTGTTCAGGATTTGCAGTGAAATTAGTTGGTTTTAGGGGGCCTTACACATCAGGTCAACCTACTCACTGCACCTGAGGCAATGTTAGCACACCTGCTTTTGACTAGCTGTCCTTCACTGGTTTTATGTATGAAAAGCTTATGAAACTGTATCTGCCTTGTGAACAGAGATAAAAAAACATAGTTGCATATTGTTTGGGGTTTTTTTGTTTTCTTTCTAAGGAATACTGAAAGGTTACATTTTCTGAGGTTTTCTTCTCCTATGTGTTGAAGAGTTGCTGTAGGTCCTCTTGACAAGATAAGAAATGTTGCATATTGTGTTCTTGTTTAAACCTGTGTTGGGATCTCCTTGCTATGAGGAATAGAAATCGCTTATTCTCTACATAACCTCAGTTGATGAGGTGCCTGTATCTGGGGAACCATGGCTGAACCAGAGAGGTGAGGGAGTCAGCTGAGAAACTGCAGTGACTTTGTAACTTACGTTAAACTTTTTGGATCAGCTTTGGTACAAGTAATTTGCATGAGTATAATTTGAACGGGCTTCTTAGCTGATTTGGCTTAACCAGTACAAGAGGTTCGGTGAATACTCTTCTTGTGTCAGAATAGCTTATTTTGGGTCAGGTAAACAAATAGAACTGGTGTGTTTCTACAAAAAGGAGCAGAGTGTTAATTTTCCCTTATTTTATGAAGATAATTGAAAAAAGTATCTTTGGTTGGACCCTGGTAAGTCTCCTGCAAATAAGCTGAGTTTAGCCTATTAGTTACCTGTTTACTCCATGCCTCACACCATGGGAAATCATGCTTTATTTATGTGCAAAGCATTTAAAAACAGCTGGGTAACTGCTTTCAAATTGCTTTGCATGGTCGAAATGAATACAGAAATATAGCAGGAGGTGACGGAGACTTTACGTCAGACTTCGAAGATGTACAATGAGTGGACTCTTTCCTAATAAGAGGTTAATGGTATAATGATGATTTCAATACTGAATTAAAGTTGGGTGAAATAAAAGCACTTCCTTATGGATACATGCACGTTACTGTTGAGTAAGTTCGGGGTTTAAAGTTTAATAGCATTCAGTATGGCTGCTGCATTAACTGTGCCCCCATTTTCCTTGAAATAGGAACAAAGCTAATCTTCCTTACCGATTTAGGGAGGTGATGCCGAGTGCTTAGCTCGGACAGTTACCGTGCAACACATGATGTGCTGCAAGCTTATGCCCTGGTTTGCCTTGCTGTAATTTGCATGTCAGTCTGCCATGAAAGAAATTTGGAAAACGTACAGGAGATACTTTATATATCTATAAAAAGTCTAATGCTTTACAATCTCATGTGATGCCTACCTGATGTGACAAGCTTCTGACTTTGACGGAAGTGTCTTGGCAGTTTGGGCCTAGAGCTCTGGATAGCAAAACAAGAAAACATCTGGTCTCTGTTCTGTTTTAGAAACACTGGAAGACTAATTAGTTGCATAACCACTAATATATAATAATATGTACAGTGAGCTCAAATAAGTACCAGAAATGTAGGGATGTTTGATTGTTGTCTTGTAATGACCCACCTACCTATGTGGCTGAGGCTGCATTTGACTTACTTGCCCTAAGGCCTGTTAAAATGCAACTCACTCTTTTTGCACCTCTTTGTTAAGAAGTGCTAATGCTCTGTTTGCTGGTATGTGCTGTAGTTTATGCCTAAAAATAAGTTCTTGAGTGACAGAGCGAAGTTCCTGCTTATTTCAGAGGGCATTGTCCTAATTGGGGGTTTAAAGTGCGCTGAAGCTGCCAGGGAAACAATTACTTTGATCTTGAAAGAAAAGGTGATGTTATTGTTGAAGGAGCAGGGTGGAAGTAGGTTAAATTTAATGTGCTGTCTTTCCTTTTTTTGCAGTGTGCAAGTGACTTATTAGCTGTAGGTCTACATAACTGTGGCTCTTGTCTTGTGAACAGGTGGAACAGATGTTGGGTGCTCTTGGACTGGTGGCATGTTTTTGTGTGTTTGGTTAGTTGGAGCCTCTTTTATTTGTACCATAGAAATTCCAGCAATTGCAAGTTGAGAGCATGTTTGGAAATTGAACCACTGTTTTAACTACACAGCTGAGTGAAGATGTGGAGCGAATATCTGAAAACCCAACAGATGAGAGAGAAGGAGAGATGGAAGTTCATGAAGATGCCAGCTCTGTTATTTTACCAGGTGAGTGCTATTGACCCAGAAATTACCAATTTTAAGTGCCTGATAAGCTGCTTCTGCGTGGGGGTTTGGTTGGGGTTTGTTTTTATTGCACTTCCGAAAGCAAACAAAACACTAAATTACTTATTTTGGGGAATAAGTAGTGGTGGAAAGCCAAGGAGTTTTTCCAAGGATTGAGGTGAGAACACTTCTTTGTCATGAACTGTGGTCAAAGAAGATTCAGCACATCTGGTTCTGAGATACCTTAGTATGTCATCTTCCTTTATGTTGTATCTTACCTGAGTTGCAGTGTCTGTGATGGCAGTAGATTGCAAGCAAAGTCTGTGTCAGATTTACATGAGCAAGATGCAATATTGAACAGATGTGCTTTTAAACGGATTTTACTTAGACTGTTCGGACCTGCTTTTGGAGGGTGTGGGGTAGTGTTAAATGGGCTTATTGCAGCTCAGATGAAGGCATTAAGGTAAGCCAACCTGAAATGAGTATTGTCTGAATGCTTTGCAGCTGTTCAAGACATACTTGTTTCAGTAGTGCAATTTCGTGCACATTAATGTCTGAATTTCCTTGGCTGCCATCTCCTGGCTTGTAACTTGGGAACACATGTGTGACCATGGACCTTTGTAAGTGGTTATGTGTTCCATAGGATTTACTAAAAGGCTGGTGTTTGCTGTGGTAAGGAGCAAACACCAAATGATGTTGTTATAATTGAAGGGCAGAGTGTGGCATGGCCTGAGGGGGCCTGACTCATTAAATTACATCACACAGAAGAGTCAGCGTAAAACATGCCTACTTATCTCCTTTCATATGTTGGGTTTTAATGCTTCTTTTGTGTGTTCAGCTGTATATCGCTCATGATCAAAACATGACGTGTAACTCAAGAAGAGTACGTGAACTTTTTTCCTTACAAGTATTGCCAAAAGAAATGGCGAATGCAAGGAGTATGGGGAAAGCAGTGTCTGTGTACAAGTGAGACTAGTGTGAAGATCTTCAGAGAATAAGCTTTGAAGGCAAGGAGACTGTGGGAGAATTGGGTTGGTCTTTTTCTAGCTGTAATTGGAAGGATCCTTTTGTGAAACTTCATGTAGTGTGCACAAGGAGTTGTGAATTGGAGTCCAAAAATGAGAGTGAGTTGCACTCATGGCGATGCAATGCAGATAGCTGTGTAAGAGCATTAGAATATTAAATCTTTCTGCTGATGCATGTGCTAAGTGTGTTAAGAATCACTACAGACTGGGAAAGGGAAAAGGAGTTGTTTTTTCCAGGAAGAAATATTGACCATCAACAGACTTCTTTTCTTATGAACTTTGAACTTTGTTTGTCTTGGAAGAGTTGTCCTTCTTGAAAATAAACCTTGTTTCCTGCCTGCCCTGTCCTTAATCAGAGTGCCAAATTCAACATGTGAAATAGAGGCATAATCTTTGGACGATTATGCCTCATGCTTGAGAAGGAAGCATCTGTCTGACTGATAATCAAAACCAGCAATAGTTGTGTTTTTTTAAATCAAGCTGAGTTTGAGGCTTATTTTCCTCTCAAGTGATTGATCTTTAAATGAACACTACATAAATTCAGCCCAAATATCTGTATTTTAAAGTCCTAATCCATATTTTGTTTGGTTCCAGATAGTGAACTGGGTACCACTGCCCCTTCTTTGCGTTTCAGCAAGACGTGCCTAAAGAATGTTTTTTCAGTAATTCTCCTGTTTATTTATCTGCTGCTCATGGCTGTAGCTGTGTTCCTCGTCTACCAAACCATCAGTGACTTCAGGGAGAAGCTCAAGCACCCAGTGATGTCTGTCTCTTACAAGGAAGTGTCCTTGTACGATGCACCTGGTAAGAGTGGTAACAAACAAAATGGGTTAAGTTGTTGTTCACATTTATCTTAGAATGTTTTAAATTTTTGGTGTTGATTCTTCAGGGCCCAGAGTGTGTATAATGCTTTGACCCAGGTCTTTTTCACTTCCTCTTTTTTTAATCTATATTGTGTTGAGTTTGCACAGAAATATTAATATTGTACGGGAGATTTGGGGAGCTTTCATGCCAATAACATGAATGATAGTAGCTGTGGAGCATTATGCAACATTTGATAGATAAGTGTTTTAAGACTCTAGAATGAGTCCTCTTTGAGGGAAAGAAGATAATTTCTTATGGAAATATTCTCAAAACTGTTATCGTTCTGCACGGGACAGTGAGATGCTGTTGACAGAGAAGAAGGTGAATTTCTCAAACGAACCACAAAATAACCACAGTGCCACTTTCTGCTTCTGTTCTGCATTGTTTACAACTTGGTATTACATCAGTAGGCAATGAAAATGTGATGTGACTGCAGGGAACAATGTTGGCATAAAAATGCAGTGTGGCATCAGAAAACTGTGTTGAAGTTTGCAGGAGGGATTACGCCACAGAAGCATTTTTGCATAGTGAGTCCTATCGTTATTATTTTTTTAAATTATCCGGTAGCCATTCATAAATAGAGCTGTGGTAGCAAATGCGGCTCCAACAGTCATAGGTCAGTTTCCAATTTAAAAATAATGCTTTTGTTTGAAGTGTTACCACATTTTACAAAGAACCACTCCAGTAATTGTGGCTGAAAGGTGAGTGTTTCAAGTTGTTGCTATATGCCTGTAGTTGTTTTGCTGTAATGGTCAGTTAGGGTTGGCTCTGTAAGTAGGTCGTTGTGTCCGGATCATATGGATCTGACTGTAAGAGCAGGCTTTTCCTTTTTTTTTTTTCTTTTTTTTTTTTTTTTTCTTCCCCTCCCCCAAGCTTTTCATACAGCAACAGGAAGCAAATGTCATTTAAAGAAGCAGAGCAACATACATGTAAATCCAAAAGTATTGTCGGGGATCCCTGCCGGATCAGAGAACCTAAATTAATGTAGTTCTTTACTTCATTGCTCCATTAAAGTGATGAGATGGCAAGTTGCAAGCATGGAGCACTGAAGAGAGGGATAAAGCATTTTTAGGCTGATACATGCTGACTGCTTTGACATCTTGCATTTTGGTGGACAGGCCATCTCACTTGTGTGAGTTAATCATATCTAATAACTCAGATAGTACTTTTTTTTTTTTGGTAGTTGGTCTACATTATCTTCAAGAATGCTTGTTTCCAGTAATAAGTCTGGCATATGTGACGTAACAGGATTGTTGGTTTTGGGCCTTGTATTTTGCCAGCTTTCTACAGCTGGGGTGACTGAGGTTCTTTTAATGCGTGCCGTTGGTCTGGAACGGTAGGTTTATGATATATATGAATTTCCATACAGGTAAAGTAGTAGCCTGCCTACACAATGATACAAGTAATAACGGATGGTAACAGTTTGTACTCGTTTGATGGCTTTGATTTTTATCATGACATTGTATTCAGTGAACAGAAGATGCTAGGTGTTCTGAAGAGCATCTTTTCACTTTTATTAGATCAGTCAGTGATCTTTGATCTGTCATGTATAGTACATACATTATTTCCAATTAAAATTTGACCTGTTAAATGATAATATATGAAAATGTACATGCTGAAGTGCTGTGTGTCCCATTTGACTTTAGTCTCCTTATTTACTTTACACGTTAATTTCATTTGGGGCGAAAGGGACTGATGTGTTAGCTGGCTTGTGGGAAGACTAGGGAAGCTTAGTAGCTTCTGTGAACCTTGAATTGTTGTAACAGAATGTGAACCCTGATTTTTTCAACGCATCATGGGGGTTCTCTCCTGAGACAGGGGGCACTTTTGTCCTGCTCCAGAAAAATGCTGAAGTGTGTAGTTTAATTTGATTGTTTTGCTGGATCTTGAGGATAGCTCAGTATCCTGCAGGATTAAATCCCAGAATTAAAATCTATGTTCTTGGAAAAGAAATCGGCTCTCTTCAGTGTTTTTTCTTTCAAAACAGGTATTGCTTTTTACCCAGGCAAGGCTCGGCTGCTTAGCTGCAAGCATCATTACTATGATCACATTCCACCTCTGATAAATCCAGGTCAGCCAGGAGACATTGAATGCACCACGCAGAGAATCAACTACACAGATCCTTTTACTAATCAAACTATGGTAATAATAATATAGTAGAACAGAACTTATTCAGTGGGGGTGTTCTGCTCGTAATGGTATTTGAAAGTAAAAATATTTACTAAGTGCTGCAAAAGATCGTTGCTTCTAGTTTTTTTCAAGCCATCTGTCCTTTTGTTTTCAGAAATATAAAAGACCCCAGTCAGTGTGTATATGTGTTATGGAAGATCAGCTGTCATGTGGGTGTGTGCAGCATGAAAACCTGAATGGGACAAAATAAGTAATTTTTCACAATGAAACTCTCGCTTCATTCCTCTTCTAAATGAACTGGCAAGCATACTCCTTGGTATAGTAAATCTAGCTTTAATTGAAAGCAGTAGCAGTTATTCCATTAAAGTAGGATAGCTTCTCTCTTTTTGTATGTTTGCTGGGAATTACATGCTATTTTTGTCACACTTGGAAAAATCTTAACTGGGCACCAAGTGTTTCATTACACTGAAATGCTGTGAGCCAATAAGATGGCTACATTGAATGATAGTTTGTCTTAAATTGCCCCTAAAAATACAGGGAATCTAGCTTCTGTATAAATAAGTGTTCAAAAAATAAAGTATTAAATATGGTAATTTGTATCTAAAGTGATTGCTCAGATTATTTTTAAGGAAACTAAATGTGAACAAACAAACAGTCTAGGTACCTGTTTGGTCAACTTTTTTCCTCTTCATGTTTTGCCTTTTGTCTAGTCACCATTTCTGGGAAGCAGCTCCTTAGTATATTTGAAAGTAATATTCTAGGTGCAAGTAGAATTTAATTTCTGCCGCTTATATGGTCTTTCTGCATGTTTTAACAAACTAAGAACCTGCATTTTATGCTGCATGGTAGATTCATTTAGAAGCCTGCTAATCCAATAGGGTCTAGTCCTGTAGTGGAATGGAGAGGTACTGAGGCAGAGACCTCTGAACCATGCAGAGCCCTGTTCAGATTGGCCGAGTCCTTTTGCAAGCAGGAGCTTGCTGTTCAGTATAATGCCTGCACTACTTTAAGTTGTATTCTGCCTGCTAGCATTTTTTGTTGTGTTTTTTTTCCTTTCAGCAGCTTACTTGAGGTGCTCGGGGATGTGAAACTGTTCCTCTTTCTCAAGGAGAAGCCTGATGTTCTCCACATCAGACTCCATATTAATTTGTTTCACATAAAGTGCTGAAAGTTCCTAGACTTTAATGCTCAAAACAGTTTTGATTGTCCTTCTGCAGAATGCAGGTTACAGGGCCTTGACTGGTAATTCCACATGAATCCAAAGGACTGTGATAGAACTAAAGCAGAAAAACACTAAATCTTGATATAAAGACCTCATTTTTAAACTAAAAGGAGGGATTCAGTTGGCATTCTTGTTAGATATTTTAATAGATGTATGCTTAGTAGCAGCCAAGAAAATCTTGGTGTGTATTAGATTTCTATAGAGTATTAGTGACAGATGGCAAATTCATGAGTGGAAAATGAGGATTCCTTTGCTACTCTCAGCATCTCTCTGTTTGCTTACAGAAGTATGCTTTGGTTGTTCAAGGCCCTCGTGATGTGAAGAAAAAGGAACTGGTGTTTTTGCAGTTTCATTTAAATGGAACAGACCAAGATTTTAGTGCCATTGATTATCTTCTGTTTTCTTCTTTCCAAGAGTTCATCAACAGGTATGTAAACGGATGAGCCTATAACTGCATTGAACTTGGTACAACAATACTAGTGAAAGCAGGGCTTTTTTAGTAAAAATCACACAGGCTTTTATTTTATTTCATTTTAATTTTTTTAATTTTTTTTATGTTTGGGTTACATTGGTGCTCTTTCATGTCTTAAGTTACTAGTATTACTTTTTAGAAAATGAATTGAGGACTTTTTCAGTGACAAAGACTACCTTTCAGCTATGCTTCAGCCATTTGTTGCTTCACTTTCTAAAAGTTTGAAGTTTGTGCTGGCTTACCGCTGTCTGCTGCTGTGGGTGATCAGGAAGTGTGCTGTCCTGGACAGCGTGCTCAGGAAGTGCACTGAGAACACTAACATTTCTATATCTTTGTTTTGTTGTTGGGTTTTTTTTTAAAGCAATTACTGTAAAGGTCAAGTCCCTAGATTGATTTGTTGTGATTTCATTGAAAGATTAACTATATTTCTCTGTATTACTAGCTTTATGTAAGATTTAACAGAATGATGTAATTTCATAGATGGAGTTTTCAAAATTGGTTCGTATTGGTTTGACATTGGTGCCGTTGGAATAACTGATCAACCTTCCTCTAATTTTAACAGGAGTGGAATTAATCCTGTCTTGAACTTTCTTGAAAGTCCCACCCTTTTTCCCACCTTGTGAGAATAAATTCCATACTTAACAGTTAAATTTTTGCTTTAATTTAAATTCAGGTTCTATTCTTCTCTCTGTGATCCAGATTAAAAGTTAGAGGAGCTATTAGGCACAGTGAGACCTAATAGAAAGCCTTAACTTGGTAATGGTCAGATGCTCAGTGAAAAAGGGACAGGGGGTAAAGGCCATATGCCGAACAAAATTAGGTGAGGGAGGTGAAGAGAAATAACAGATTTTATCATAACAAAGCATTCTTGGAGGCTTGGACATGGTCATACCAGTGCTTTTCAGATGCAGCAAAGACTGGAAGCGTTCAGGCACAGTATCTCTGGGTGGCCAAACACCAATTACCTGAATTTTCTTTTTACAAAGCATTTCTACTTCAGTGAAGGAGAGCTCTTAAGTCATTAAGTACTTTCTGTAACTGTACTAAAAGGCCTCATAAAATGCTAATGTTCTGGATATTTTAGGCATTGATATTTTAGGGTGAGAAAATACCAGTTAAGTGTAGTGATGTAGAAGGTGCTACTTGTTCCTTCTGTGTTGTTTTTTCTTGGGTTTTGTGGCTCATGCCGCAGTTAGTGGTATGCACAGTGGGACCAATTCCAGCAAGGTGCACAACTGTTTGTATACTGCACGCACTGTCTGAGACCACCCCTTGTGAAACACAGAGCAGAAGGCATGGTTGTGTTGCATCTGGTTCCTGGCTCTTTGCAGAATGAGCCAACTTACCAAGATACAACTTGGTCTATGCATCTTCCAAATCTTGGAAGCCTCATTTCTGTGCTCATTGTATCAATTTGCAGGTAAGCCGTTTTAAAGAGCTGTTTCATCCCAAGTTAAAACATGTACATCCTGCCTAAGTTGGCAGTATTTCTGCAAGCAAGCTGTAAGTCAGCATGCTGCTGTGCCAAAAGCTTGTGCCACGTGTTGTGCAAAGGCAGGTTAGGTGTGCAAAACAGCAATAAGTAGTATTGCAAAGGTCTTAGCTTCAAGGCTGTGTTTGTACCAGTGTAGGTGGATCAGTAAGAATCATCTGCAAGCTGCCTGGGAGAAACCTGGATCACAACCTCCTGCTTCCAGGTCTGCCAGGTCAAACTGGTTAGATGGCAGAATCTATCTTCGAAGAGATGGGGATGTGTCACTTTGTTCCTAGAGAAGCTGCCTTGTCTCAGTGTTGCAAGGCACCAGAACTGAAGCTGGGAGAGTGAAGGCTGAGCCTGGGTTATGCTTGGAGCAAAGTGAAAAGGTAGGAAATGGTAGTGCCTGTTGGGGATGCATCCTTTGTGCCCGTTTGCAGCAGGCAGTAGGAATGTGAGTTAAAAATGGTTTTGAACTAACCCAGATAATGGTAAAATTGGCAAAGGTATGTAGGCCTTTAAACTTAGTAGTAAATGATCTGCATGTCTAGGTGAAATACAGTAAGAGCAGCAGTTGTGTGCAAGTGGCCAGTAGTGTCTCTTTCATGGCATCCTCCAAAGCTTGGTACAAATTGTAGGGCTTGTCTTGCTTGGTATATTGCCGTCCTGGCATCGCGGAGCATGAACTGGACAGCCTCAGGGCAGGTTGAAAGTTTTATGTTTTCTCCCGACTATGAAGTACATGTGAAACCACATGCATATGTGGAATGTACTCATTCTGTCCACCTTTCAGCAGAAGAGAAAATAGAAATGATTTCTGGTTCATCAGCAGATGCTAAATTTAGTGGATGGGCAGTCTGGACTAAAATATCTGTAGAAACTGTTGTGTGTCCTCCCATATGACCTCTAGAAACTTCAATTACTGGCCACTGTTAACTACTTTTCCTGACAAAGTGTCTCACTAGTTATGAGAGCATATTATTAGCACTGTGTCCAGCAACTTGTATAAAGTGTTACCAAAGATGCTGAGATATGTGCTAGAATTCATGAGATACCATAATTACCTTTACAGTTTTTTGCCATGGCTGCAAACACCTTAGGTTGGGTTGGGCAGGCAGACTGCTGTAAAATGTATGTGTAGGGTATTCCATCATCTTACATCACAATCCAAAACCCCTTGAAATTGGTGAGAAGAGACCTGCTGTATCTACACCACAGTTTCTGAATAGACAGTATTATTTGCAGCTCACTTTTGCTTTAAATAGCAATAATCATATCAGCGAAGGCTGCTGCAAGCATCAGCGATAAGAAAAATGGCATCTAGAGACTTGTATCTTTAACAGTTTTTTTTTAAGGCTTAGCAAGTGGTGAGGACTCAAGTAAGGTCCAGTTGTTTCTGTCAAGGGTTTTATTGTCTGCAGCTCTTCTGTTAAAATTGGATTGACAGAATACATGAAACCAGCACTGCTTGCTAGTTTTGTTCGGGCCTTCGCAGAACACTGCTGAACTGTGTGCTATTGTTGGACTGTGAGTTAGAGGGATACTGCCACTGGCTTTTTTTTTTCTTTTTTTTTTTTTAGGCAGTGGCAGCTGCTGTCTGTACCATATTAATTGGAGGGAAGAAAATAGTGAAACCCTTGCAATTTACCAAAAAAGCATAGCTAAAAATACAAGTTCCTTTCCTGAACTGTCATTAGTATAATATATGGGTTTAAGAAGAAAATCCTCTGAACATATTACTGACAAAACTATTGTTAGCGTAGCATGTAAAATAACTTACAGTCATGTGAAATGATTAATACCAGTCTGAACAGATCAGAGATTATTTAAGGGTCTAAACAGAGCTCCATGTTCACATCTCTGGTCTGGATTGCTGTGTGCTGAGAAATAAATTATAACGGAGAAGGATTGAGACTTTTGGTACCACACCATCTGACTCTTTATTGGATCCCATGGCTGTCTGAGAGTTTCCCAGTCTAGGGAGAAGCAAAAGCAATAAACACGAATTGGGTTTGACCCATCTGTGGTTTCGGCTCTTGCTGTGGTGTTGGAATCTGCTCGTGGGACGTCCTAAGCTGCTTCTGGCTCTTGTGGATTGGTCAAAAGAGATTGGTGTTAGAAGGAACCATTGCAGTGCTACAGGCCAGTCCAGAATTAGGTTAGCAACTCCCACAGTTGGGACAAATACAATCTCTCATGGTCTAACGTTGATCAGTCTGTGCTGGGGCAATGGGTTCTCCGTTAGTAGTTTGAAATGTCAATGGTTACCGGGGCACATTGGCTGAGAGGAGACCAGGGCTTTGTAGTTCACCTGAGTGAGACAGTGACTTATTGCACTTCTCTCACTCTCTCTGCTGTGATGTAGGAATTTTTGCATGGTCTTCAGGTACCATTAATATTCTGGGAGAGCCTGGTGCAGGGTATTCCAGGAATCTTACCATACATCCAAAAGACAGTGTAATAGGTAGAACTTAAAAAAAAAAAAAAAAAAAAAAAAAAAAAGTGCAGCCTTTGCAGGTTGTCTGTCTTTGGGGTGAAGAGGGGATTAAAAGAAACTGCCTGGAGAATTGTTCTTCATCTTAAAATCCCTTGCTTGTCTTGCGTTCACTTAGTTGTGTGTGATTTTTAAGCTGCATTATTTGCCCTCTGCTATCATTTGTGCAAAGCTTGTGCCTTTCTGCTCTGCTCTCCCCTCCTTTTTTTTTTTTTTTTTTTTTCTCCTGACTCTGGCAGTAGTCTGGGTTATGGGCACATGCAAAGACATGCCTTCTCAGACCACTTCTACACAGCTTCTCCTAAGATATTATTAATCTTTCTAGCCTACAATTACTGTCGAAGGCAAAGTATACTACTGCTGTCTGCTTACCATGTAAGTTGTGGTTGTAATGTTCAGCTCTGTGTCATAACTTCCTGTCTCAATTTTCCATGTTGGCTTGGAAAGCTTTTCTGGGATGCTGTATTCAGTCAGGCATTAGGTATATGACTGGCTGGCAGAGTGCTAATTAGATATGTTCCTCTGAGTGGCAAAGCACTGTGCTCTTCCATACTGTCCCACCAGCTGCTGCTGTACCCACATAGCAAAGGGGGAAGACGTCATTGTCAGGTCTCCCTATGTCATGGGTTTGTATGGTGAGGAGCAGACAAGTGATGGGCTTTGTTCTTATGCTTGGCTCACATCTTCCTTGGGGAGGTTAGAGTGGTACACTGCCATCCTGTTGGGATCACTAAACAAGCACCTAATGTTACAAACAGATGAAGATATTCCTAACTCGCTAAAACGCTCTTGGAGTATCATCTGCCTTGATGGGTAGCAAAGCGTGTTAGTTTTTCTTTCCAGAAACGCTCCTCCTTTCTGTTTGTATGCACAATGGAGTTCTGTGTTTGAGCCTATCACCCGAAGCCCTGACTTGAGAGCAATGGCTTTGATAGGTTTTGCCTTCCTACAAACATACATGTATTCATCTATTAAGCCTAAGAAGGCAGCATAGTACAGAGTAGCCATCAGTATGGTATTATTTTTATCAGTGCTTGCTTTTGCTGCCTTGTAGACAAGGCATCTTGGTTTGTAGGAAGGAGCCCTGATTCTGAAAACTAAGGAAAAAGACAGGCAAAGTGCAAATCCCGTCAGTGCTGGTACAGGACAAATCTTCCTGATTTGTCTGTTCTCTGGGACAAGAGCTGGCTGCTTTAGCTCTGCTTTTCTTCTTTTACTTCTTTGCATCTTTCTCCTGAAAGACCATAATACCTTAATCTCCCAATCACCTAGTCAAGCATACCCTCTGCCGTACAAGCAAAGTATACTCTTTCCCTTCACCTAGGAAGATGGATTTAATCTGAGTCAAAACTGTTTCCCTTTCCCTTGTCTCAAGGACCAGCATACCCTGATGTATCTCTGCAACCTGAAATCTATCTTTAGTAAAAATATCAGCAGTCTGTGCTTTAATGATTCGTGACTCCTAACAGTGGTTTACCCCTTCATTTCAAATGAAACCTTGCTGAAAAAGCAGCTGCAAGGCCAGGCTTATTTCATAGAGATGACATGAAAGTGGCTAAAATCACAGTACTGAAGATCTCCAATAGCATGTCCTGTGCAGTTGGTAGAGAAAGGATGGAGACCAGATATGCCTTGGAGCTACCTCTTTACCACTTGCAGCAGGAAGGGTATCAGAAGCCTTAAAATGGCTTATAGTCACAGTATTAAAAAAAAAGACACAAAGCAATCCTGCTATTCTGGGCCTATAAATATCTGTGATTGCGTATTTGGAAAACAGCCATGTTATTGCAGTTGGGAGCCTTACACCAAAGGTATAGTGCTTCCAAAATAATAGGAATAAACTGAATGTAAATTTCAAAGCATTTTAAGTATGTCTGCATTGCAACCAGTTTCTTTGCATCCCAGAAATGGGGCGAAGCAGCCTGCCTTTAGGCTGCTCCTTCCATCTCTTGCTTCCTAGCATTGTGGTGAATTGTTTCCTGGGGTCCTGCCTCTGCTCCTTTCTGTCCCACAGATGACAGATGAGCAGAATAAAGCTCCCCTATAAGGCAGAACACTCCCAAGGGGCAGGCAGAATTCTAGGGTGGTAGGGTACCAGGTAAGTCTTCTGCAATGAAGAACACATGAGTGCAAGTGCTACCATTAATCAAAACATCACTACTCACAATGTTTTAGATATGCTGAATTTTTGCAGTTGAAACATAAAAGGAATTGTGAATACATTTTGAAGTGCCTGTAGGTCTGACAATCTCCTGCCTATAGTGCTCAGGTACTGCTCTGAGTTTGGTCAGTAACGTAATGGTCTTTTTCCTTTAGTCCAGAAAAAGCAGAATTCATGAAGGACTGTGAAAGTTCATACTCCAGCTGGAAATTTTCTGGCGGCTTTCGAACTTGGGTCAAGATGTCCTTGGTGAAAACAAAAGAAGAAGATGGTAGTGAGACTGTTGAATTCAAACAAGAGGTAAAAATAGAAATAGGAAGAGTGTTTTGGGACCTCTTAGTTTATTAAGAACTGCTTAATAAAGTTACTGCCTCAGTTTTAATGATAACTGGCCAACAGAACCAGTTCTTAGGGCAAATAGCAATATGAGTTGGAAGAAGGGTGGGTGGGTGGTTTGGCTGGTTGGTTAAGTGAGTGAAAGATGAGGAGCTTGTGTTCTGTTTCATTGCATCCATTATGCCACTTGCCACTGAGCAGTTTTGGCTGTACAATTATTTGCATTCTTTCCTAACATAGAGAGGTTCTGTAAAAGTGTACATGTCTTGATGTGCTTGGCTGTTGGTATGGCCTAGTGACACATCTCAGGAAAAGATCTAATGGGGAGGCCAGAAAAGCCAGGCCTTGAATGTGTTGTAAGTGACACCTGTAGTCTGAGGTAAGGCTCTAAAGAGACGACATAGAAACATTAACAAACACAGCTACCTTTAGTTCAAGGTGGGGAACAATTGCCAAAGGAATTCTCTAAATAATAGCTAATATTGGAAAGAGGTATTGTTTAGGTTACCACAAGGGCTGGTGTTAGGATGAAGAGGTAAACATAAGCCTTGTATCCTTCGTAGCATTCTCGTGCCTGCTTTTTGTTTGGCTTTGGGATTTTTAGCTGTTGAGTATCCTTAGAAACATGGAGTAGCGTAACTTCTTGCATCACTTAAAACTAGAAAATATGCAGGTGGAAGATGCAAACTTAGCTAGAGATGAAATGAGTTTGACTTTCATTCCTGTTCTGTTCACACTAATGGACAGGAAAATAATTGTGTTTTGAGTTTATTATCTTGCTGCCAGTGTCGGTTGGAGAGGAAGTGTCTCATCAGTGGTGAGAAATGAGAATTTTAAGAGCAGTCCTTTCCAGAGTATATCTTTCAGAGACTACACTTTCTTTTAGTCCATGGTACACTTGGGAAGAGTAGAGCTGTGACTGTGAGGTGGGAACCCTCCTACTCCACTGGAGGAGGACTGGAGGCAAATCCCAGAGTCATGCAAGTCCTGAACTAATGCCTCAGTTTGGAGGAGAGGGAAGAATGCATCAGTCAGCTGCTGCCATGTAAGCACTAACGGCAGCTGTCTGTCTGTCCTTCATCACCTACAGCTCTGTATCGCTTGCCCTTTGGTACTTACCAAGGGTAGGATTTTTGAAAGTCCTCCTTTGTGTGCCCAAGTCTAATGTCTCTAAGAGGAAACAAAAGGCTGACTCAAACTCAGAAAAAGCTGAGCTTTTTGTGATCATAAGCATCCATTTAGTCCAGCAGTTACAGACTTTCTGATCTGGGTAGGTGAACACTGTTTTGGGTTTTTTGTTGTTTTGTGGGTGGGTGAGTTGGTTTGTTTTAAATAAAACCTAGGAAGTATGAATCAGTACAAATGTGAATTCTGGGTTTCAGACCCATATTAATAATACAGGAGAAGTTGAAACAGCTCAGACATAAATTGCACTTGCTGTGTTTGACAGTACATCTGCTCAAATTGCATAAGGAAATCCATTAGCCTTTCAAATCTGAAATTGGGAGGTGGCATACCAGAAAGCTGGATACAAATATTAGGTCAAATAGCACAGTCAGTTTGCTAACTAGCCCAGTAGTCATTACTTTGTCTTTTCTTCCTTTCCCATTGCCTTCATTGAGCTTTGTGTACTGTTTATTTTCTGGTGTGCAGTTTTCTTGAATGAGTGTAGTTGGGGTGATGGTAGGCTGCAATAAGTGAGCTGTGGAAGTATAGGGCAAGTCTGTAGCAAAGGTGTCTGACCAGAAACCACGAGGTGGTGAAGCTCCCATATGCTCTGAATGAACATACGTAGTGTTCTAGCTCCTGCTTCTACATGTTCACAGCCTAAAATCTGATCAGAGCAGGGTGTGTGGAAAAGACTGATAGAAATCTTCAAGTGTCTGTAAAGAAACTAAGCCATAGTAGATGGGAGGGTTTTGCAGTAGGCCACCCCTCATACAATGAAAAGGCTTGTAAGAAGGTGAAAATAGCACACTGTTTAGGGACTTCCAATTCAACCTTCCTCTACCTAGAAGAATAGGCTCGCAAAATATGGAAAGGGCAGTTTCCTCCATCTGTCTCATGTTCCTGTCAATCCTGAAATGAAGTTACAGTACTGCTGATTCATTACTTACAGTACAGTACTAAACTCATATAGGAAGAGCAGCAGTACTCCCTTGTGCACACACCGAGATAAAAATACTCCTCTGAGGGCTGGAGAAGAGAGGAGTCCTTCCATCACGTGTTCATCTGTAACACCAGTGTGCGTTCCTGTTAGGCAACTGTCTGGCTCTTGAGCAGTTTATATTGGCTCCTAGCAGCAGGGGGGTTAGTGCAAGCTGTGTTGTTATTGCCTGTGTAGCTCCCCTTTGGGCTGGGGGTGTGTGTTACAAGACAAGATCAATGTTTTTCTGAGGCCTGATGTCTTAATACTTTTCCAGATTGTGGTTCATAAGACTATGGTTTCAGGTGGCTGCAACATCGATCTGGTATCCTAAACTGTACCCTGGTGGAACTGTGCTAGAATTCTCTGCCCGTCAGTGCTAGTTTCAAATGGTAATCTAGTAAATGGGCAGTACTGGGAAGTATGGTTTTAATTGTTATTATCTAGGCTTCTTTCCCTTCCATTTTCACTCTGCACGTGCTGGCATCTTCCAGTCTATTCTACAACTGATTTAAAAAATAAAAAAAATAATAAAAAATTAATCTTCCTGCCATCATCATGTAGTCTGGTAATTTAGCATTCATTCATAAGAACTTTCTACATGCTGTATTACTCCAATTAAATGAGTTTTGTAAATGAAATTTCCCCCCTTAAAAGGGAAGAACTATGTAATAAAATAGAGGCCCTGGCTACCAGTGTAAAAATGGTATTGCAGTGTTTTACTAACTGAGAAATAGGAAAAGAATATGAGCATGAGACAGATGAAAGGAACTGCCCTTTCCGTATTTTGAGAGCCTGTTGTTCCAGGTAGAGGAGGGCTGAATTGGAAGTCCATGAACAGTCTGCTAATTTCACCTTCTTACAAGCCTCTTCTGTTGCACAGACTCATTTACACCACTGAAGAACATAACCTGTACACTTTTTTCCCCTCCCCCCAGACTAGCGTGGTTAACTATATTGACCAGAGAACTAAACCACGAAGTGACCAGCTGTTTTTTGTGGTATTTGAATGGAAAGATCCTTTTATACAGACTGTTCAAGATGTGAGTAACGTGCTAGTCTCTTTTTGAATTGTTGTCCGACTGTATACGCTCATGGTTTGTGTGGGTGTGCACATACCTCTGTTACCTCACTCCAAGCAGGAATTCAAAGGAGGAGATAGGTTACTTCTGAAATTTCAGTCTAGGCTCTTCCTTATATCCAGTAATGCATATTCTGCAGAGGTCAAGACCATCTGCTGCCTTTCCTTGGCTTGGTGACACTCAGCATTCTGTCTGCAGCTAGAGGTACACATAGCTAAGAAAAAGCCCATCCCCTGTGTTTTAGCAAAGTGTAGCTTCAGGTCAAGTCTGAACTTTTTGCTTAGGGAAGTGTGCTTGGATAAACAGATTTAATGAGTTTTTTCATTAATTGACAAGCAAGAAACCTAGGCTTAAATAAAAATAATAAAAATAGCCTAGTGTATTTTTTTTTTTATCCATTACTAGAATACAGTTTGGTACTGCATTCAAGTGCAGAAAAAGCACTTTAAAATTTAGCTCAGTATGCTGCAGCCAGAGGTGTATGATGTGGCAGACAAGACCACAGTTGGTCCCTGGAGTGCTTAAAAGGTGTGCAGGTGTTTACTGCAGGTACATGTGCCTTAAGCATGAGCTAGATCTTGTTTTCCTAGTGTTCTAGGGGAGAAGGTCAGATACATTTGCCCTCTCTGGAAAAAAGCAGAATGGCAAAGTGTGCAGAGAAAAATCCGTTTAAAATTTTGCATTTAAAGTTGCCTTACCTGACAACCAAAGTCCATCACCAGCCCAATCCACCGAGTTCTTGTTTTCTTGCCCAAAACCAGAGTGTGAATGCAGACTGTGTGGGGCAGGAGTTGGTGGTTGGTCCTTTGAACTCCTGTGGTCATATCCATGCTGGGGCCAGGCACCTCCTTAGCCTTGAGAGCCTAGTCCTACTCCTGGCACCTCTCATTCCACTCTGCCAGATGGGGTTCGCACCTCTGCCGCCTTCGAGCTGAAAGCTGCCCTCGATCCAGGGGATTGGGGGTGCTTGTTTACTCTTGCTAAGAAGCCATAGTCCACAAGCACTCATAGCCAGCACTGCTGCTGTTAGGAGGATTAACAAATACGGAAAGCCTGTTTAAGACCACCTGGCTCAGGTGGTGACCTAGTGACACTGCACTTATGCTGATCATTGGAGTTGCAGACTCCATGGGAAGTCCCAAAGCTGTGTGCTACCTTATTACTGCCTAAGCCTAGCTCTGCTTGCTTCATCTGAGATCCTAGAAGTCATCCTTGTGCCTAGAGGTGCAAGGAGAATTGCAAACTATAAATAAACTTAACTACTCTTGAACCAAATGTAGTTAAAAATAGAAATATAAAATACTTGCTGTAGGTCTGCAGAAACAGTTGCCACTGTCAAAAGTGGATTTAGCATTACAATACTGTCTTGCTAAAGCTTCCCAGTGGTCACTTCTTTTAGCTTTGTCTTCTGGAAGATCATCTTTAATGTGCTACTTATTTTTGTAAATCTTTAAATAATGTAGTAAATTTAATCTGTAATCTTGAAATTAGCAATTTAACTGTATCTCTAGTGTTTTAAACAATTGAATATCCTGAAATAGTCTAAAAGGGATTTAGTAGCTAATACAGTGTTTTCTTCCTGATGGAAGGAATCAGAAAACTGCGGTGTGAGGCAGATGTGTGAACAAGGCACTACAAGCCACCTTTGCAGCATAAGGGAATATGCTGAAAAACACTTCCATTTAAAAAATGGAATTGTTTGTTATTGAATAGGTATATATGCTGAGTCAGATGAGGGGAATAATATTTTTAATCTCTTTCAGATTATCACAGCAAACCCCTGGAACATGATTGCTCTCCTTTGTGGTATCTTTTTGGCTCTGTTTAAAGCAGCAGACTTTGCCAAGTTAAGTGTTAAGTGGATGATCAAAATCCGAAAGAGACATCTGAAGAGGAGTCGTCAAGTAATAAACCACATAAACTGAGAGTAAGACTGCCTTTTAACTATTTGTAGCAGAAGGGGTAGAAAATAACTGGAATAAACTTTGATCAGCAATACAGCAATTAAAGATGCTAAACAGGTATATTTTCTTCCAGAAAAACGACAGCTGGAGGAACAGCTTAGTGAACGGGCCTTTAAACTTCAGAAAGGAGCTAACTCTAGGACAGGTCTAACAAACTCATGCTTTCCTATTTCAAATTTAACAAGCTTACCTCAATATATGGGGGGGGACTAGGGGAAAGAAGAGAATTCACTGATGTTCAAGAAGTTAACACTGTAGTGGTTAAGTTCTAAAAAAAATGGACAGTGAATGCTTCTCAGAACAGGAGACCATTTAACTTCTGCATGAGCTATGACCTGCATCTGCTGCCATAACACAGTTACTGCCTTGACTGTGATTAGTGGAAGGTAAAGCACTCAACAAAAGTCTAGCCTCCCCTCTCTAAAGTATGTGTTAAAACAAAATACACTGGAATTCTATGATGTGTCATTTTTTGATTTAAAGTATAGTGACTTTAATATTAAAAAAATACTTCCAATAAGAGATTGTGTACATTCATTGAAACTACCTGCTCTCAGATTCAGCTGGAGCTTTACAGGAGGTAGTCCGGGCAGGAGTACTACTGCAAGAGGGTAAGGTGAAAACAAAAATTTATTCCTGATCAGTCCAACTCAAAGTAAACTCAAGCAACTCTGTACCTGGGCATCTGAGCTGAAGAGTTCAAAGTATCTCAGGCTGTTCCTCTTTCCCCCAGTCTTTGCTAAGGAAGTGAAAAATAATCTTTCATCAGCCTGGCATTTAAATGTGATTATCTTATAGAGAATGCATGCTAATTAACTGTGCTGTGGTGGTGGTGTCTTTTTCTTCCTTATAAGTAGGTCAAGTCCCTTATTAGTCTAGATGCCTAGCTCAGACTTGTGGAGTCTGCAGGGCAGCAGTACACCACTGTTTGCTCCGAAGGCT
Source organism: Astur gentilis (assembly GCF_929443795.1). NCBI lineage: Eukaryota > Metazoa > Chordata > Aves > Accipitriformes > Accipitridae > Astur > Astur gentilis. The sequence continues at coordinate 9,717,781 of NC_064909.1, read as the reverse complement.
TTGTTGCAAGGAAAGGAGGATGCCAAGTCATATTCTGCTTCTTCCATCCTCTACTAACAGCATATTAATATAGTAATAACCATATAAAAAGTACACCCTCTTTTTTTTTTTCTTTGCCTTCTAAGGAAGCATTTTGGAACACAATTTACTACTTTCAGCTGATCAGAGCAAATCAAGGCACTGTATTGACCAAACACAGCCTTAAACAAGGCAGCAGCAACTCATTGTAATAAGAAAAACACAAAACAGCAGCACTGGCTGGAGGCATGGAGGCAGCATACAGGTTCTCCCGTGTCCAGACAGGTGAGGGCAGGAGGAGGTGACAGCCTACCAGTCACTTGCAGTTACTGCTCTTGCCTCTTTCCCAGGTCCTGTGTTGGTGCTTTGAACAGCTTGTAACTTGAATGGTATAGTCTAAGCTCACTTGATCACACTCTTCTGGGAGAAAAAAAAAAAAGTTTGAATGGAAGGACAGGTGGTGGTCAGTCAACACTTTCTGTGCAGTATCTTGCAATGATGGTTCTAGTCCCGCAGGGCCAACATTGTACCTGCCTCAGATGAGGTAGTTAGCATAGCGCACTGCAAGTGAATGAAGTTAAATGAGCAGTGAGTAACAAAGACCAAACACTGCACTGTTGACGCAAACTGTTTGAGAGCTACTTCATCCCTAGGTGCTGGTGCGGTGGGGAATAGGACAAACTTAGGGCTGGGGGCAGGGAGGGGTGGTTAGTAGAAAAAACACACTTAGACCATCCATAATAAAGGAAAACCCCATTAATTTTGCTATGTAACAGCCTAAACTGGTAGGAAAGTATTCCACTGACTTCCCTTGTCAGCTTATAGCCCTTTGCTTTCCCAACTACACTGCCAAGGGCCTGTTCTACAGGTAAGACAGAGACAACTGAGCTTTCGTGACTCCTCACTGTCAAAGAAACAGGCAGATGTTTCTTTAACAAATGATATTACAGCAGCTATTTCTTGGATTTTACAAAAATATTTAGAAACAACAATTGGATCAGGTACTGATGCATCCTACTGCATTTTTTGTTCTTTTTTTGCTAATAATGTCAGAGAAGGCAAGTTGGAATATAACCTAGGCCCAGCTCTGGGCTAAGTAGGAGGTGTGGTTAAATAAAGGATGCACTCCTTTCTGCAGCAGTTAGTGTATTTTTTTAAAAAAATAATAAATTCCCACACTAGTCAGCTTCAGTCACTATATCTCAGCTATCAAGATCTTTTGTTTTATAAGGAAATGTTACTAGAGCAGGCCAGCTGATTCCAGCCAAGAAATCTTTCTTTGATATACCTATTTATAGGAATGATTCTAAGAGCAAGTGTTGCACAATTTGTTTGAAATGGCCTCTTATAGCTACTGTGTTGCTCTTCTAATACTTACTCTTGATGTCCATATCTGTAAATTTTTTAACAACTCCTAACAATTACAAATGCCAGTAATTCGTTCTTTCTGCCACAGCAAGGTTAAGAGTTAGATTCCCCAGCATGTGTATAATTTATTTCCTTTAGACTGTAGGACAGCTGAAGATTATTTTTTATCTCAAATGGGGGCTTTTATTCTATGGAAAAAAGGCACTAGAGTACTAAACCAACGTAAGTGTCTGCATGACAGTCATTCCCCTCCTGAGCTGGCAAAGTGCACCCTTGCAGGCCCCATAGTGTTTCACATCTGGCTTCAGGGCTTCCAAGAAGCACCAGGGAAAGTAAAGGATTTCCCCCCCCCCCCCCAAATTTTGGGCAGCCACCTACCATGGCAGAGTCTGCTTTTTATGTAGTCAGCTAATTATGTAGTCATTTTATACAAAACTGACATGTAGAGAGTAGCAACTAACTGGTTTTCATCAGATGGAGCTACTGGAAGCATAAACCCCTTCAGGCAGTGTTATTCCCATTTCCTCTGTGAAACACAACTACTTACAGACAAAAATGAAGTAACTAATAATAAAAGCATAATAAAGTCAACTCAGTGTAGTAGAGACTGCACTTCCCCCCCCGCCCCCCCCCGGAAACTGCTTGAATAAACCAGCCAAGCAGTTAGGTAAGAAAAGCCCAGGACACCTGCCTCAGGTATTCTGACCACCCCAGAGCAGAACAAAGCCTTCTGCCCTACCCACCAAAAATGAAACCCCAGCAGTCTGCACCTCCAACACTTTTGCCACTCAGTGAAAAGCCACAGGTTATTCAGACACATGCAGTTAAGAGGTTGTTCATAAAAGCCATCCTAATGCTCCTGGTCTTTATAAATACAAAGATGTGATATACAGCACTAAATACAAACATAAAGACTTTATTGAATGCTGCTCAATTCCCCAAAGATCTTTCATTACAAAAGTTTTCCACACAACTGCAATTTAAGAGATTGGAATGGTACTCTGATAAAAGATGTGAAAAAATACTTGATCAAGTAAACAGACAAGACTTCTATTGTCAACTTTCCGCCTTTAAGAAACAGACTGCATTTTCTTTAAATAAAACAAGGAACTATTTACCAAATTCCTTCCCTCCTTACTAAAAAAAAGAATAATCCCAATTTTGGTCTCATTCTTCAGTCCATGAGATGCTAAAACTAATGCAGAAACATCCAAGATAGACAGATAGTCTCTCAGAGACCTGCACTACCCTGCAGGGGGTCCTTAGGCTGATGAGAAGCATCATTGATGGGCTCTCCAGAGGAAGCTCCATCCTCAGCTGCAGCAGGAGGAAATCTCCAAGTAGCCCAGGACCAAGAGGCAGCGAGAATGGGGTAGAGGCACTCACCAAGTGGTAGGTCAGACGCATGGACCACCCCAACCTGTTCAAGCTGACTTTCCCTACTTTGCCTCACTCTAATGTGAACATTACATAAATCTAAATCTGAATCCAATCAGGAATTCAAGAACAGCACCTTTCAGTGCTGTAAGGGGCACATACTGAGTATCTCAAGTTACTGGTAACGTACCTTGGTTTTATTTGAGAAAATACAGCACAACTAGAAGCCTTTTCTATCATCTTAACCGAAGTATGCAGCGATGTGAAAAGCACATATAAAACAAGGAAGAAATGTACATAGCAAACTATACCACCTATGTGCAACACAATCAAAAATTCAAGTCATAATTCTCACCACTCCCATAATTATTTCACTCATTAAGGATGATAATTCAGTTCTATGAAACACTGGAAGTGACAGTATATCAATAATTAAACAAATTTACAATAGGTTGTGGTAATGTCATCACTTAACTGCTGTATTTAAATTCAAATCTTTACATTTGCCAGAGAAAAAATTGGCTGTTGCTATTATACTGATGAGGTTTCTTTTGCAAATCCTTATGTATTTCAAAAGGGTACAAAAAAGTATGTCTGCCGAGTAGAGGTGGTCATTTCTTTTATTTGGCACTTGTATTGTGTGCATTTAGCACATTGTGAGTGCTGTGCTGCTTTTCTGCCATAGCCTTCTTAAGCTTTAACTCCTCTAGCTTTCTCCACAACTCTTCACGTTCCAATTCTTTCTTTTTCTCTCTGTAGAAAAGAGTGAAGTATCAATTTCAGATGTGTTTTAAATGCAATGTGGAGATGCAGTTACTTAACAACTGTGATTTACATCTAGTAATTCCTCTTGTAAGTTGTCCTCCAAAGCTATTTTTAGCGGCAATTACAGTTTCCTCTATTAAAAACCAAGCATACAATTTGGTAACAGTTAGTGGTAAAACTGGAACTTTGCTCCAAACAACTCAGACAATTGCTGTAGTGTGGCTTTGCACAGATGACTGCAATTCTAAGGAGGTTTTTTGTCACATGCAAACAAATTAAGGGACTAAGCATCTTTGGGGGAGAAAAGCACAACTACTGAAGGGAGACTTAGCAGGTGGTTTCAGGTGGCCTAGGATGATCTATGCCCTGCTTCCCTTACTGCAGGCAAGGTACTGCTTAGTAGGCTAAGAGGTGTTTTAGCCAAGCTATGAAGTATTCTCCAGCTCAGCTTGCTTCAGGCAACTCCCCCTGAAGCAGCAGAGCCCTGTTCTGCCTCAGAGGAGAGCACGCACTCCCTGCCCAGGCAGGGTGGGGAGCTGGGGCCTTCCTGCCGCCTCCCTGGGCTTCGGCTCCCACCACGCCGCTGACACACACCTGCGTGGGTGCTTTACTCCCGTGACACCCAGCAGCCAGTCTCTGATGAGCAGTTCCACTACAGAACCCCATAGCCACAACAGTTAAGTTTCGTTTCTTTTCAGCTGGTACATTTTAGATAGGTATTCATCAACGTGCACTTGGAAGAAGAATTGGTACCTTTGCCTTTCTGCTTTATACGAGCTTGTAAGTTCATCAAAAAGCTTGCCATCCATTTCCATCAGGGTTTTCAGCACATTATATACCAGTGCCACAATAGTTCTAGAACAGAAGGAACACAACCATTAGAATTACTCAACACAAAATTAACTTCAGTAAGCGTGTTCAATTTCTTTTTTGAACTCTGAGCTTCTTATTTAAGATACTACTGTAAGGTCAGGGAGTTTCTGAAACAAAATCCTTTACTATAATTTCCCCTGTAAATTCATAAAATGCATATTTAAACATTTTTTGAAATGGCTACTTAACCTTAACTTCCTGACTCTTGTAATTGCACAGGATATAATTATTAGTACTGTGGCTGTACTATAAAGCCATTCAATTATGTTAACATTTAATAAACCGAGTTTTAACATTACTCAAATATTACAAAATTGTTGAAACATGAGAGTCTAGAAAAATAAAGCTTGTGGCTAATAGCTTCAAGACTGGGCAAAAGAATGCAGCAGAGGAACCACAGGCACATGGTTTAATACAGCTACTAAACACTCTACCAGAAGCATTTCCGGATAGCAGCTAGTTTTGCTGCATATGCCCCATTAGAGAACTGACTTGAGACCATCAGGTGATGGTTTCCAGTACCTTTGTTTCTTTAAAATAAACAGCCTGGGCAATACTGGCTGTGTCTTACATGGCTGTCTGTATTTCCATGTTAGGTATTACTCTTCTTTTTGTGAAAGCATTCATATTTCAATAAATTATCTTAAATATCATGTTGTTTATCTCCTTTAAACCCACTCTTAATTATAGAAAGAAATGCAAAAATAGCAATAAAATTAAACATTAAAAAGGTGCCTATCATTAAGCTTATCACTAATCAACAAAGCAGGTAAACTGTCTTTCCCATCTTTCCCCTCACTAGCAGTTCACCTTCACATAGCAGTATTGGTTGTAAGGTTGTAGAGCAGGGGTGCCGCAGTGTCTTGTGACCTTGAAAAATGAGTGAAAGAAAAATCTAAGGAAGTAACCAAAGGACCAGGTTTGCCTGTTGAGGACAGTCTGTCTGTTGTGGCACCAGGAAATCTCCCAGCTATTCATTGGAGGCTTTATGCTCATTCAAAATGCAGAGTACACTAAGCCTGTCTACAAACTCTTTTTTTTTTTTTTTTAACACTGGCTTTCACATGGTTTGAAGGCAAAAGCTTATTTGGAGTTTTGGTCTCCGGAGAGGAAAAGCTCAATTTTGAGCTAGTAGTTAAGTCCATATCAGACAGCTAGGTGGATATAAGGACATTTCTCTGCCCTCCAAAACAGATTAAAACCAAAGGGTTAGACTTTCTTCTCCAAACTTCTTGGTCCTCAAGGTACACAATTATCCTGTGTCTTTCACTTCCTTCATAAAGAGCAACTTCTGTTCTGCAGCTAGGGAAAGTGGGACATCCTTCCAATTTGTTGAGGTCCCAAGTACTGCTCATGCTCCAAGAACCAGTTCTCCAAAATGTATATTCAGTCTCAGCTGATACATTTGAACTAGACACACCATCTAGATAAATTCAGAATAATTTCAGAGCCTCTTAAGGGCTTGTGGGAGGCTCCTGCCTACCCTGGCTTTTGCCTGTACAAGCTTCACATTCTGCAAATTGACTTGCAACTCAATTCAGGGTGCTGGACACAAGCAAAACTTTGCTTTTTAGTATTTCAATATAATTACCACTTCTTTCAAACCTAATATAAAAATACTAATATATAACTTGTGGCATTAATTGTAAAATGAAGTAGTCACTCATTTCTCATTCCTACCATCCTTTATAGAAGTAGGCATTGCTCTTAGCTCTGGTAGTATCTTTTCCCCTTCTTACCTCAGTAGGCAGCAGTAACTACTTAGGAAGAGACTGACAGATTTTTGTTCATCTAAAGTAGTAAAGGACAGCAAAGCATAAATACAGCAGAAGCATCCCTTGGAAATTGTTTTGGTCTAAGTAGTATTGATTTGCATTTTTAACTAACACGTAAGATCAAATGTGATTACAATATGAAGACTATCATCCAATTTCCTCAATAAATTCCAGGTCTCCATCATAACAATGCAGAACAGTGAAAGCATGATATAGCTGAAAAGGACATCCATTTTTGCACCCATAATCTCATGGATTTCATCTGATTTAAATAAAAATGAAGTCATATTTACAAGCTACGATCCAAAATTGAAACAGTGGACAATTTATTTATGGTACTATAGATAAAGTTAAACATTACATACGGATTCCAGTGTTCTTTGGAGATCTTGTATAAACTGCCAAACATAATTGGTAGAATTTTATCAATGTTCTCCTCAATCAGGCTAAGAATATATTCATTATTCCAGAAGTACAAAGCTCTTTCTGCAACCTGAAACACAAAGTTCAGGGGTCAACAGCCACAAAATAGATTACTACAAGTTGGTTTGTTGGGGTTTTTTAAACTTTTTTTTTTTACCTGAAAATGTGAACTTGACACACACTTGGATATTTGCTTAAATAAAGGCTCTTCTATTTTTTTGAATTGTGTCGGTTCTATTACATCTAAGATTTCTTCAATTTCACCTAAAAACATTACCTATTTGTATAAAAGAAATGTATCAAAAAGCATGAGAATGTTTTATATCACCACTGTGAACAGAAACAAACAAAATACAGCATATACATTAGTCATGAACCCTGCACAGAACACTGCATGTAATCACAATGCATTAGACATCCACAGGTTTTTTTGCAGCCTGAAAAAAGTCGATCAGTTTCAGCTACCAGGTTACAGCTCTCATCTTCTTTTGTGCAATTACCCTCAACACTTCACAGAACTGCTTCTGCAGAATATGGGGGTTTTTACAGTTAAAAAAACGCTAGAGCATTTTATTTCTTCAAGAATGGCTGCAGAGATTACCATTAGCTGAGGTCTCTAAAGTAGCTTTTTAAGTGATAAATATAGTTAATTCCCATTTTAAATTACAACGAGCAGAACACTAGGTACGTTGCACAGAAAATTTTACCACCACACACAAACAGGGACAACAGTGTTAAGGGACCCCACTTTTAAAGAGCTGTCGGAGGGTGGTATCTGGTGGCATAAATCAAACTCCTGATTTTTAAACTAATTTTAACTACATGGAAGAAATGAGAAAAAAAATTAATTTCCCAAGACCATTTAAAGTTATTTTTATACTCCAGAAAAAGAATGTATGCATACTTTACTAGACACTTACTTGGTATTTCAAATGCTAAGTCTATGTCACACTGGTGATGACTACCTCCAGCCTGGTCTATATCTACTAAAGTATTTCTCACCTCAGAAAATTGTTTATACAATATCTTAACTAGAATGCAACTTTTAATACAGTTTTAACATAGTAACACCACAGTAAGAACAGACATACAAAACAATGGCACTGAGTTGCATGACAAAGATGAGTGCCTCAAGGAGCTTCAAGAACTGCAAGATCTCTTGAAAAGCACAGCAGAGGTAAGGTAGCCACACTACATTTTACATCACAGCAGACACCAGAAACGAGAGACAAAACCAACCTCTTTCTGACTGCAAGTTTTTGGCCAAAATTTGAGTAGTCCTCTGATTACCTAGATTAAAAATACAAACAAGTTAAAGCAGAACAAGTTTCTATTACATACTTGATAAGATTTAAAAAAAAAGTACTAGTTTGCTTTTCCTTATCCAAAGGTTTAATGAAAATTGAATAAAGCTAAATGTAGTTCCACTGAAAATAAATACTGTGCTGTCTCATTTAAATATTTATCTTGTTTAGGTTATCAAAATAGTTTGGAACCTTATCACTTCACAAGTCTTTCATTATCTGTTCACACTCCACTCCCATCGCAGTACATATATTAATTGACAGGATGGTGATAACATCAAAGCATCACAAAATGAAGTTAACTCCCCTGTTGCTAGATTTCCCAGAATATTTTTTCTTCTACTCATCCATACTTTGGGGAGCACCTGTTTTGGTGTCAAGGTTTGAAGCCCAAGAGCAAGCAGTATAGGCTGACTGCACAAACAGGGCTACACAGAGGAGCCATGGCCCCCACCACTTCTGTTTTTCTTCTAGAATCTGAAGTCTTAAAGACTGGAAACCAGGGAAAAAAAAAAAAAAAAAAAAGGATGTGAACTTAGAGAAAATATATCCCAGTATCTACATTGGAAACTATCTTACACAAGACTGGAAAAAAACATTGGGAAACTTAAAAAGTACAGCCCCCAAGAAAAAAAAGGGGAGGGGAAACACACAACAAAGGCTGGAGGACTGTTTCCTAGAAAAAAAAACATCTGACATGGCATCTAAATTACAAAATTAATGCTGTCTGCGGGGGGGGGGGGCGGGAGGCAGCTGTAACTATGTTTCAGAAGCAGAAACATTCTCAGAGCCTTATAAACTTTAATTCTTATGAACTTTCATTGTGAGGAAAAGACCTCAATTTTTATGACACAAAAGCACCTAATTGATCATATCCAGCTGTAAAACTTAACTATTTGAACACCTTCCATATGTGGTTTTTGCCATGTTGATCTTATTTTTTTTTTCCCCAGCTTCCCAGTTGGCTATTTTATACGCAACTACGTGCACTATCAAAAGTGATTTTCCAGAGAAAAAGTTAGTATGCTTTTAAGTGCCCGCAAGCCTTTACCCTAGGATACTCACATATCCTGCTATCACAAAACCGAACGTCACTTCGAATGACACTGAGCAAATGCAGAAACCTCAGGCAGGTGGTAAAGCCCTATGCTTAAATCCACAAAACCAAAGCGAGTTACAAGGAAAGAACAGATTCCTTACAGAGCCTCGACCGTACAGTTCTACCTAGCTGACCGAAAGATGCAGACAACTGAAATACTAATGTCAGCATCTGACACCTGATGAAGGAGCAGGAGGTCTGGACCAGCCCATGCAAGTGCCAAGTTTGCTGCCTGGCCCACAGAGGCAGAGCTCCCTCCCTGAACTGCTCCGCTGGCCCTGCCCTGGCCTCCCTGCTGCCTCCATGGACAGAGCAGAAGAGCTGGGGCAGATGGCACAGTGTGGGGGGAGGAAAAATGTTGAGCTCCCCCATTTCACTGCAATTACCCGATCTGGCAGTCCTTCACTCACTCGCTTCTCCTCCACTCTCAAGGATGAGAATGAATTACATTTGTTTCTCTAGATTCATTATTTAAAGTAGTCTGTGTAAATACACTTTAAATCCAGGGCCATTTTCTGTTAATTAGCTCATAACTGAATGACTCAGTCATGTACTATTAAGATTTTATATTTTTAAAGAACAAACCCGAACATCTACAGGTATAATAGGTCATTCTGCCAACACCTTCCCTTCCCCTAGAACAATGCAAGTAAGCCAAAAAACTTCAGACAAGCACATTTGCCAAAGAAAAGCTGTGAGAACCTACCATATACACCTAATTGGAGCATGAATTTACTAGTCTCAGAAGCATAAAATTGAGTTAGCTCTAAGAGTCCAGTTTCCAGCACTTGTTATTGTAAGAGTGCTGAATATACTTTGCTACAATCACATTCTCAACTTGATAAAGAAATAACGTTCCTGAGTACAATGGTGCAGACCTCAACAAGATACTTGTCCTTGCTCCTCAGAGTTACCAGTTTCCAGCTTGACTACGCTTTCATATTAAAAAGCTGATACATGCATATTTATGTTCAAAGATTTTATTCAAAGAGATATTCAACATGCATGCAGATCTGAAATCTTGCTGCTCTTAGTACACCAAACTCTTAAGATTAATGTTCTTCCCCGAGCTACAAAATTCCCATAAAGTGTCTTACAACAGTAGGCACCTGCTAGAGAACTTAAGTACAAGGACTGTATGTTTAGCCTGATTTCTTCAATGTAAAGGCCACTGCACTTAGCAGGGTTAGGTAACAAACTCTTCTTGTCAGCTCTGCAAACATCAGGACTGACCTAAGGCAGACTACCATAGTTACAAGAGCTCGAATTGAACGTCCTCTAAGTTGACCCTGAGTGACAATTCTTGCCAGAAAAATAACAGTAAGGTACTCGTGAAGACAGCCTTCTGATGGGAGTTCTTAAAATACTACTTAACCTAAAGCCAAAAAAAAATTTCAAATGCTATCTCATCAGTTGCCCCAAATTTTAACATTTACTTTTCAAGCATTTCAGAAAGTTTCTTAAAGCTTCACTTCTTATCATCTTAGTAACCTTCACTCCTTTATAAAGCCAATTTTACTATAGTTTCACACTGACGACCAAAGCAAGCACAAGCAGTGACTCTGCAGGGAGTTCTGATATCTTCTCCATTCTGAATTAATCTTTACCGATTAAGAGGCAAACAGAATTGTATATACCATAGTCCAGCTGAAGTCTCAGAATTGCACTGTAGCACTACTACTTCAGAAGCCCAGCTGCCTTCACTTCAAAGTTCGGCCTTGCATCCTACATCACAGTTCTGTAAACTCATGTCACAGTTCTGACTTTGTTACATTGTTGTTTCATTCAACCTTGCAGGTTTTTATGTACTACTATACATTTTCTACTCACATGTCCACTTTAACTGTCAAAATGCCTGGCTTGTTTTATTGCTTGGCTTAAGGAATAAGGCTTAAGCAATTCCTTTCTCCTCACCCTATCCAACAAAATAAGCTCATTGACCAGTGTAGCTGGCAACAAACACCGCAGTACAGGGGGAAAGAAGATTCTTCAAGCAGACAAGGCAAATTTATAGTCAAGTCAGGTTGACCACCTTCCACCACCTACAGAATAACCTGTCTTCTGATTAGGAATGTCAATACTTAAGTGGCTGTGCAGAAAACAAGCTTCCACTGAAAGACCAGTGATGATCTGTGTTGTTTCCACAAAGCTGTTTATCTTTTTTCTTTATAGAAAAATTTAGATTTTGCATAAGCTCTTCATTTTTCTGTCACAAAAAGGGATAAAGTATTTAAATATCAACATACCCCTAATGGAAAGATTTCTGATTGTCCAACTAAACCCAGTTTCTGTTCTAGCTAGTTTGACATCAGTCTGTGTCCCCACGAGCTGCTACACTGCCCTGAGCCTGCATTCTTCTTTATGGGCACTGCCAAAGCCCTTGCATGAAGCACTGCAAACCCCTTTTTCAGCTGAGCTGTCAATATGTATCACGGGAGATTGAGTCTGGCAAAAGCCACTGATGCCTGAAGCACCTGCATTAAAACAGCCAAGAGGCACTCCAATAACTGAAGAGACAGAGCAGAGAAACATTGCATTGGGAATTTCAGAGTTCTTTCTGTCTAAATAAAGTGTTGTTATTCTTTTCAACTTTTATTTGGGGATTGTTTATTCCCTAAAATATTTCAACTTTATGCAATGGCTAGGCACAAGCCATCAGCACCAGAAATACTGAAAATTTTAGTTCTTACCAGGAGGGAATACCGTTGTTACATGCTTTCTCATGTGACGTGATTCGCGTGATATCAGTAGTTCAAACTTTTATTTAAATTTGTGCTCTATCTTGGTCACAGGTTAAGAGATAATTGCCCTTTCAAACCCAGAATTTTCGTAATAACTGTTCTAGATATAAGTGTTCCACCCCAAAAAACCCTCACCTATGGATCATCAAGATAGCACAAATAACACTGCTATACAATTCTAACAAGTTACACTGAAATATTTAGTTTAAATTAAAAATAGAAAAACATTCAAATGAAAAACACTTACAGGCTCTGTTAAAGTTGTATCTTTTTCCAGGAACTGTACAACACAATAGGCGAGCTAGAATGTTAAGTCATACAATTATTTAGTTTAAACAGACACTTTTTAGACATTGCAGCATCACTAAATATCACAACTTATAATGGTAGCACTTCAAATCGGGAGGGGGAACCCAACCCAAAACACCCCTACACAGCCATTTCAAAGTCTTCCAAACTAAACAAAACAGCAATTAAAGCAGCAATATATACAGGCCTGCTCTACCTTACAAAAACTTCCAACATACAAAAAATAATCTTTTTTTTTTTTTTTAATCCTAGAAAAGAATTACTTTCAAGCTTGACAGGTATTTCCCTAACTCAGATCCAGTATCCAGACAGATTTTTCTCAATATCAATTCCTGTATTAACATTACAAAGCTATCATTTTCAAACATCTATAATGGGGTAAAAAAGATGGTATTTTCAGTCAAAAAAAGTTTTAAAACAACAGATTTGACTGAGCACACATTGCTCAAGTTCTAGAAATCTACAGCATGCAACATTCAGTGATAAGATTATAGAGGTGAAAGAATTTTAACATATTACATGGCCACAAGAGATCAGGCAGCACCTGTCCTGCCGAGTATCCTGTCCCCAGCAATGGCCAACAACAAATGCCCGTGGAAGACTGTCTGAAGTGGGGGAAGCATAATGTGATTAAGTCACCAGCATGCTCTCCCAGCCTCTAGTGATTTCTGTCCAGGGTCTTCTCAGGCCAAAGTGTGATATTATATAATTACTTACTGTTTAGTTACTTAGCACATAATTAAGTAACTAAACAACCATACCTCTGCCCAGTACAGAAACCATACAGTAATCCTATTACCAAAGGAATTACAATCCTAGATTCCAGTAACACCAATTTTAAGAGGTCACAGTATTTTTCATCTCACAATATTAAGCAAAGAAAAAAATTATTTACATGCATTACATATACATTTCAGTATTTAGGATGCCTGAATTCAAGCATTACTTCTCCATATTTTTTTTTTTAATCTGTTATCCCAAAGCAGATAATTACAATGCTGTGATTAAAACAGGTCTAATTTATTTCTTTTACCCTTAGGCTAAGGATGTATATGTATAGATTCAAAAATGCCACACATTAATCTCATAAAATCCCATTATATATATTGTACAGTAATGCTTTATTGTTCAAAGACACAAAGACTCAAACTTAATTCAGCTTTAAGGCTTTAACTTCTAAGAGTAGGCTGAACTTGTACTCTAGTAACAAAGCAACCAGGCCACTCCTGATTGTAAAGCAGATTTAATGCTGGTTTACACCTTCAGGATAATACGAAACCAGAAATACACAGTGCCGAAACTGCACATGGCACTAGTGGTTTACGAAGGGAGAGATGAGTAGCCTGGTCAGCAAACCAAACGCTACTTTCAGGTACCCAGTACCGCTGAATTAATAGGATCCTTTCAGGTACTGATGAACCAGATTAAGCACATCATAGAAAAAAGGACAGCTTGCTGTACTGATCTACCAACGAGAATACCTTTGGCAAGGGACTGGTCCCTTTCATAGGACTGACTCATTCCATGGAGCAGCCTATTGCATAGCAATAAACCACAAAACCAAGTGATTTAATAAAATTAAAACTTTATATGAGAATTAGGAATTAACTGAGCTCTTGACTTGATCCTGTTTGTAGACTATATAGTCATAATGATTTCACTTTAATTAGAAACTAATTTCTTTGTATCTTTAGTCTATAAGGAGCTGTATTAGTGAGCTAAGTTAACAAAGCAAGTTTTTAATTAGCCACAGCAGAATTACTTGCAAAGTTTACATCAAATGTATTCAATACTCAAGTGCCATGTGTCTGGAAAGGATATACATTATCCCTCAAATGAAATGCTGAACGTCTGTGCAAAGTATAAGAAGGGAAGTCAAATGAAGAACTACAGCATTCTGACAGCGTGTCATGGATCTACATAATTTCTAGCTGATCCAGAGAGCTACTATACATTTCTGCCATTTATACCCAACATTCTCCTCCCCTCTCCAGCAGTGGTACGGTTTTAGAAATAAAAACCCCACTTCTGAAATAAGTACCTGGCTATACTCAAGGTTCCTTTACACACAGCATTTAGGTTACATAAAAGGAAGTAATAACAGCACAAGGGCCTGGGATTAAATTGAAGCTTCAAGTGTGACAAGACTAGCAAGCCAAAAAGCTTCCCAGTTCAGTTGACATGACTTTGATTGTTATAGTCTTTCACTTTTAATATATGCTAAATATTATCTCAAAATTAACATTTAGACATAAGATCTGTAAGATCTTTTTTAAAAGTGACTCAATTTGCAAATATTTTGAAATATTGATATTATAAACACATACTGCTTTAAGTTTCATTAGTTTCAAATGCAAATACAAAAAACCCCACCACTCAAAAATAGGCAAAAGCTTACCTGTGCATGAAACAAAGCTAATCCCTTTGCAGTATGCATGGGAATCAGAACTTTCATAAGGAACTGTTTGTGTTCTGCTTTCAGTGGCAGTGCAAAACCATTGATAATACTGAAAACATGAATAAGCAGGGTTTATTTTTATTAAAAAATAATTTTTTTCAAGAGACACTCCATTTTCTGATTCAACTTCTAAACCTGATTATTTTGAAGCCATAAAATAGCTCTACGTATGTACAACCTTTAAAGCATTGGTATCACGCAAGTTTAGACTCTTGGTAGGAATACCAGAGAACCATAGAAGAAGTCAAATAATTAGATGAGCTGAAGTATTTTTATCATGACCTCCATTAAGTAAAGTCATCTACAGTAAGTCTTGCTTTCTAATTGTAAAGCTTAGACAGATGCATCAGGAAGCTGATCCACTTCATCCACAATCATTAGCAACTTGCAGAGGAAAAAAAGTAGATGGCATACAATTTTGGACAGTTTTAACAGTGCTGTTTGAACATTTGTTTTGAGATTGTTGAACAACCTTTCTGTCCAAAAACAAAGTTAAAAAGTTGCCTCATTGATTCAGTAATCTTATTTTTAAGAGTTGATGAGTTGTAGAACAGAAAAAAGTACTTCAGGAAGAGGTTGGGGTTCTCCCCCCCCCCCCCCCATTAAATCTGAGAAAATAGTAGTATCCCTTTCACTTGATTTTCATAAAAATTTGTTCCACAATAGTTTCACAATGTTTGTATTTTTTAGTTAGACCAGTAATATTTATAGAATTTTCTACTGTGAAATATATGTGAAAGTTTTCGACAAACAATAAACTATTACCACAAAAAACATCAACATTAAAAATTAGTGAAATAATGTCAAAAAAGATAACTAAAAAACCCTAGCACTTACAAGGCTTTCCTGAATAGAATTTAAAGAAAACCAGCCTGCTGAAGGTTAAAGCATTTCATTCAGCATGAGGGCAAAAGTTAACATTCATTTTCTGAATGTCATCAGAAACAAGATAAGCAAGAGTAGATATTCCTGACAAACAAGAACTCCTGAGAAATATTTTGCCAGTCATCTTTAAAACTGGCACCAAAACCAGAATAATTTATACTCTATATCCTAATTTGATATTCACACAGTAACCCAGACAGTATTAGCTTATGCAAGTGACTGCACTTCATCAGTTGTTACTGTAACAATTCTTTCCCCCCTTCAATTCCCAAAGCAAGAAAGATGAAGCAAACACCCACAATATAATTTTTTATTTTTTTCTGTGTCAGATCAAACTTACCTTCCTAATATCTCAAGAAGTTCAGCAACACCATTGAAGTGCTCAGTTTCATATATAAACCTGTTACGAAAAGAGACAACCGTCAAAAATCAAAACACAGGATCAGAGATTCCAAAGAAATAACCCTTAATAAGCTTCAAACATTTGAAAGCCAGATCACAGACCAAACCCAGCTCTTTTATTTCAAGAATAAATCACTGCAGACCCAGACCACAAAGGCAAGATAAAATATTCCTCAACCTAGTCACACGCAGACACATACATACATAGACAGCATACCTGAGGAAAATGTTGTTAATCTGTTTCCTGATGAATGCTCTTAAACCGAGGAATTTTCCATAAATTCGATGAAGAACTGTCTTTAGGAAATCACGTTCTCGTGGGTCTTCACTATCAAAGAGCTCCAACAACTTTAAGAATTAAATTGAAATGTGTTACATTGGAAAGGCTTAAATTTTGTTACGTTACTAACTGATTCGAGTTTTATCTTTAATTTATAAGTTTACATTAGAAAAATTAGAATCAGTTTAACTGAAAATTTTGTTTGGATGTCAATATTATGTTTTCAAAATAAGATTTTTAATAAAGCTGGGGGTTTTTTTGGGTTTGTTTTTTTTTTTGTTGTTTTTTTTTTTTTAAAAGAAACCCAGAAGCTTCATTCCCTTCAAAAGTCAGTATACAACTGACATTAAAGCCACTCCTGTAACTGTTATACTAGCAAAATAAAAATGAAATTGTAAGAATGAGATTATCAAACCTTAGGTAAGTGGTTTACACTTGGTCTTTAAGAAATCGGAATTAATCAAATCAGTGTCAGATATTTACAGTTTCTTAATTAAAATCCTGTACTGCTCATGTCAAAAAGCTACTTGTGTCTTGAAGGTTAAGCAATAGCATTCTATACAAGAAATTTCACAGTTAATGATTTAATATGGAGAGGGTCATAAAATAAGCGTTTCTCTGCTAATACAGACTAAATGCCGCAATAAGCTAGCAAGATTTTCCAAACGTTTTTTTTGCTTGTAGACAGATTTCCAAGGATACAGAAAAGACCACACTCACTTGAAGACATCCAAAGATATTCCAGTCCCATTACAGACCATTATTTTAGGGTTTTTTTTTTTCTGCATGTCCAAGTAAAAGCATATTTAGAAATGCTAACTGTGCTAAACAAGTTAGTAATTTGGCTCAAGCAGTCACTACGCTCTCCTGCTCAGTCCAGGTCTGTGAGCTTAGGTATATCTACACCAAGCAGCAGAAGGGACTGGAAACAGCTGTTCAGAAACTTTGTCCAGGCTCATTTCATTTTTATATTTAGAAGGAATTTCTCAGGGTCACTACCCACTTTTTTTTCCGTATATAGCTAGCTGTTCATTGCATTGTCTGTCTTGTACTCTAGAGAAAGATCAAGTGAAATGTCAGAACTGAAACTCTGCAATGGCTCTTAAGAACCACAGGTCCATTAGTAAATTGGATACCCACAGCCAATAGTCCAGCTGCAGCTTCAGGCCTAAATTTTGTGGGAAAGTCGAATAAAACAGAGGAGAAGGAAACACCTATAAAGAAGAACAGTAAAACTAAACAAGTGGAAATGAATTGCAGTCACTGGAGGTGGGGAGGAAAAGCACCCATTTATGTTTTTACTTTTCATTGCTGTACTGTGATGGCCTGCCAGCACTCGCTCTTCAGATACTGAGCTTTTTCCTTCACAAACAAGTATTTTGACATGGTAAAAAAAAACCAAACCACCAAGTTAACCTTGGACAAAAATTGTTATGATATTCTACATCCCAATTCCTTGAGAAGTTATATTTAATATGAAATCTCACATCACTTTCTTGGTTAAAGTTACTTTGCATGGCTAAGTATGATTTTCCTATGTACTTCCTCACCTGATTTCCCTTCTGTGGTTAACACATGATAGTAAAGAGAATGACACTATCTAGTCACAAGTTAGCAGATGTTGGAACACATTTCAAGTACAGTAAGTACATTACTTTTTTACAGGAAAAAAGTTTGCTGTAAGTTTTCCCATGATAAAGCTACAAAAAAACAAACGTAAGAGCACTACAAAAATCTAATTGGCACATTGTTGATTTGACTGGAAGTTACAAGTCATTAAAACACAACTTGTATTTACAAATTACAAATATCTTGCATTGCAAAGCAATGAGGCTGATTCCTGAAAACAAAGGGTTTCTGAAGTTACTAATTACATATAGCCTGTGTAGTATGATGTACTGTTTATTTAGTGTTTGGCAGAAACCACTGTTGGAACAACTAAAATTTAACCCCCTGTCAACACAAAAGCTTTAATATTCTCCACAGCTGTACAGTCATCTGATAAGCTTGAGAGGTGATCTTTAAATCTGGGGGTGGAAAAGCTCTCTACTTACCTGCTGTACAAATTTCTGGTCAATATATCGCTTTGCAATGCTAGGCTGAAAATCCGGGCTCTCCAAAAACCTCAGAAAAAATTCATACACCAACTACAAATATTGAAATGAAAATTTTGAAGTTAGTAAGTACACCATTACACAGACCTCAGCCCCTGTCAAGTGTCAGACCCCCCCCAAGTCAAGTGGTTCTATTCACATGTGTAAAAGGTACAAAACATCACTGCTTAATCACAGCCTTCTACTGGAATCTACTGGAAGAATTACAGTAAGTATCAAGAACACTTTAATTCCCAGAAGAGTCAAAGATTAATAAATAATCTGCTGAAATATCACTGTTAGACAAAAATAAGTTCCAAGTATTACATAGATTCACATTTCCTACTGTAATAAGAATTTATTATGTAGAAATAAGTTACCAAACACTTATCAACACTGAGGGTAAAATTACATGCTCTAACATCACATAATTCCTTAAAGAGATAAAGAAAAAATCTCCTAAGTGTTCCTGAAATTAAGTTTCGGCTTCAAAGTCCAAAAATGAAAAGTCATATTAAAAAGCTGAATGAATACACAGGAACTTAAGAGTTTGGCTTAACATTAGGTTTCTATATCCTGGACGCTCAATTCAAACAACAGGACCCTCTGCAGATTTACCTTCAACATCCTTTATATTTTGTAGTATATTATTTCTATTGAGTTCAAGTCCCCATTGGCTATGATCCCACAATGCCCACAGATGAAAAGACAGACAGGAGAAAGAGCTAGCAAGGTAGCCGAGAGAGGCATGAAGAAACCAGAGCACAAGTCCCATATTTTGGGGTTTATCAAAAGTCCAAGACAAAATACTGTACTTCCATAAAAGTGGCAGATTTATAAAATACATGTAAGGCATCTCTTACCCAAGACAGAATTGAGACGACAGATGTCTTAGGTTTAGATACATTCAGGGCTGTTTATGTTCTCAATGCCTATTTCTTAACTACATGTTAGTTAAACAACTGATCAGTAATAATACTAAAATGCAATTTAGATACATAACATCATCACTGACTGGACTTCTAAATAAAACCCAAACAGAGCTGTGGTCATACTCACAGGCACGTATTTCAGTTATTACCACTATGTGTGCTTATTAAACGGAGAGCTAACACCTGAGTAATTCATAATTATAATTATGAAGTTCACTTGGGAGAAGTGCTTTTTATCTACAACATTTGAGATTACAGTTACTTATGCATAGCCTCAAGGAGGGTATGCTGTATCTGCAAAGCAGAATCTCAGAAACACAAGTTCCCCTTCACTCTTTTTTCCCCTCTGACAGACTGCAACAAAAGCTTTTCATATCAGCATTTTGAATGTATACAAATTTCATGTAACAGAACTGTATCAAAACCCAAGCTTCCCCATACAGCCTTAATTAGTCTTCTGGTGCATAAACACAACAGCACACAGTTGCACAGTAGACAACACAGGACAGAATTTTTAAAAGCTTGGTAATAGACAATCCAATAATATAATTTTAAATATTACCATACTCCATCCTCTGTCTTACAAAGGTATCACCCATGGCTGTTTAGTAATTTCATCAGTCACACAGACAGTGGAATTGAGTGCACCCTCAGCAAGCTTGTGAATGACACCAAGCTGAGTGGTGCAATTGATGCCCGAGAGACGGGATGCCATCCAGGGGGACCTGGACAAGCTTGAGAAGTGGTCCCACGTGAACCTCAGGAGGTTCAGCAAGGCCAAGTGCAAGGTCCTGCACCTGGGTAGGGGCGACCCCTACTATCAGTACAGGCTGGAGGACAAAGGGATTGAGAGCAGCCCTGCGGAGAAAGGCTTGGGGTACTGGTGGATGAAAAGCCGGACGCGAGCTGGCAACGTGCACTCGCAGCCCAGAAGGCCAACCGTATCCTGGGCTGTGTCAAAAGAAGCATGACCAGCAGGTTGAGGGAGGTGATTCCGCACCTTTACTCTGCTCTGGTGAGACCCCACCTGGAGTTCTGTGTTCAGCTCTGGAGCCCTCAGCGCAGGAAAGACATGGAACTGTTGGAGCAGGTCGAGAGGAGGGCCACAAAAATGATCAGAGGGATGGAACTCCTCTCCTGTGAAGAAAGGCTGAGAGAGTTGGGCTTGTTCAACCTGCAGAAGAGAAGGCTGCGGGGAGACTTTATTGCAGCCTTTCAGTATTTAAACGGGGCTTATAAGAAAGATAGAGACAAACTTTTTAGGAGGGCCTGTTGCGATAGGACAAGGGGTAATGGTTTTAAACTAAACCAGCATAGATTTAGATTAGATATAAGGAAGAAGTTTTTCACAATGAGGGTGGAGAAACACTGGAACAGGTTGCCCAGAGAGGTGGTAGATGCCCCATCCCTGGAAATACTTAAGTTCAGGTTGGATGGAGCTCTGAGCCACCAGCTCTAGTTGAAGGTATCCCTGACCATGGCTGGGGGGTTGGACAACATGATCTTTAAAGGTCCCTTGCAACCCAAACCATTCCATGATTCTACTGATCTTTTTCAAGGTAGTACTAGCTAAATTCATTAGTGGCCTGTATTGAAATGGGAAACATATGGCTGGAGGAAGGCTATTGGCACAACTTCATAGATTAATGTTGGAATTAAATTTCATTAAATATTTCTGTAATAAATTCCTATATCAAATATTTCTGTCAGTGATCACAACAAAGAATAGTTATGTGTGATAACTGCTTAGACAATGACACAATATTGGAAGCTACCACTGGGGGGGGGGAGAAAAAAAAAGTATGTCAGGTTATCAATAGGAAAGGACCAGTTGACCCTGAAGGCCTGGAGTGATAAATACAGGATGAAACTCAAGGATTGCAAAGTCACAGTTAGAGATCCAAGAAAAAGCTCTGCTACGCATTTGCAAGCCTTTAAGCTGAGAAAGGGTTAGCCATAGGATGACTAAGATCCATTTACACAACGAAGCCATGGAAGCAACTAATGAAATCCTGGGATATTCCAGGAAGATACTGACAGTACAGATAGAGATGCACAGCCCTACACATGCTTGAGGAAGTTTATTCAAACCTGAAATGATACAGAGAAGGAGCCACTAGAGTTGTCCTGGGTTAGAGCACCTTTTACAAGTGAAGACTAAACTGGCATATTTTGTTTTCCCTGAAGGACAAGAGGAGGAAGGACATGGCTTCTTTCCATAAATAGATACAGAGACTGCGATAGACATCAAGTAGTTAAAGCATAATGCTGTTGGCACAACCTGTCCAAGACTAAGTTTAAGGTATCAATTGGGATCAAAACCAAGGTACATCTCTTCTATAAAATAGAACAAGTAAATATTAATGCAAGATTCACAATATATACAACAAATTAATCAGTTACATGTCTCATTTCTAATATAGGGAGAGTATGCATTAGTAACCATTTGAATGCTTCATATAAACACATGCAATTCTGGAACCACAATTGTTGCTACTGTTCTTAAAGAGCTTTCAGAAAAACAAAATGTAGTGCTAAAAAATACAGTTTCTGAGATGTATCTCAGGGAAGTTATGTGCACTGAAGGAGCATTTATGCAGTTCTGATGCTTACAGAATCATGTAGCTTCCTGATAATTAGTACCACTGCTCCTAGAACATGTACAGCTGGTAAAAGGATCAAATAACTTCAGAAATCCTTGGGAACCTTGGGAAATCCATGAAGCTTCAGAGGCATTTCAGGAAGGAAGCTGCAATGGCTGTTTCTGGCTAGTCAGCCTCTCGGCCTCTCCCTTCTCCTGTATGCTAATGTTTGCAAACTCAGAAGCATAGCAACAACTATCAAGTAGGGTGACAAGAATGGATTCTAGCCAACAGATACCAGATACTGGCTGCTCCTACCTTAAAAAAAGTATGTTCAACTTTCTTGAGTTTAACTGAAGCATTACCATTGGAAATACTAAATCATGGGAGAACTGTTGGAGTTAGGCATTCTGGTTCTCAAAATTGGTCTGCTTAGGTCAAAGAGCTATGAAATATAACTCCTATTACTTTGGTGATTCAATCTTCTTTCTTGCAGAGACCACTAGAATATTACTGGTTTAAGCTATCAATTCCACCAAGTCTGAAACTCCCCAAGCTTCAAAATACACAGTAGCTTTAACACCAACCTGTTCAACCTAGTTGGGCTGTTACAAGCCATCTTAGGTATTTGCTTTAAAGCAATGTCTTTCAAGTGGCACTTGCTTTACTGAAGGTCTAGAGTCTTTTGTTGTGACTACACACACTGGTAATTTAATAAGCCATTTTCTATCATGCTATTTTATAGAGAAATGCCAACAGATTCAACCAGAGAAGAGTAGAGATTCAGATTTGTTTCCTTCTCCCTCCTAGAAAACTGGCTACCTGACTGCCAGATCAGGATAAAATTCTGAATTTGTTTGTAACTGAGCAATCACAAATCACAGCCAGCAAAACATCCACACCCCCTGCACCCAAGCAGTTCTTTAGACTACACCAAAAGTAATAATGGGTTTTCATTGGGGGGGGGTAGGAATGGGTGTGCACACCCCCTTCCTTCATACACAAAATCTGGCACTTTCAGCAGCTTTGTGCTCCTGGATGGCAATTAGCAAGTTATCAAACTCAAGTCTTCTACCATCCGGTAGCACATGAACTGTAAAATAAAGGAGAGGAAAACACAAACCGTTTCCATTGTGCTGTAATAAGCAATCTATTCCAAGGACAGGATGAACAACTGATGCAGGAGAGCGAAATCCACAATGATCAGGCAGCCTGACCAAAACTCATTTAGAAAAAGGCAAAGGAAAAAGCTGAAAGTAAAATTTCAAATAATACCAGGGGCTATGAACCTCTTTCAATTTCTCTTAGACAAGCCTAAAGCAAAAGTGAACTGGTTGCAGAAAGCACAAGTCTTTTTCTATAAAAAGAGCTATAGTTTACTTACAACCTAAAGTGAACCAAGCTAACATTTACAAATTTTACTCCTGAGAGACAGGGGCATTTTGAAGTCAGATGATGCCACTACTGACTATAAGAGACATTTGCACAGCCCTTGCACCCTCCCACCCCTACAAAATCAAGCTTCTCATCTAGTTCAGTTATAGCCATTTCTCCTACAAAATCAGAATCAGCCATATATAAGATTATTATTATCACAGCCTTTAACCCGCAGAGTTGTTTTTGGTGATAACTTGTTTCTTACTTGGTATAAGTCTCAAATACTATCCTGAACACGTACTTTTTATAGCCAATAGAAGTACAGTTTTTAAATAAGAGCATTTGTTGATACATTAGAACTGTAATATTATAGGGACAGAGTAGCATTTTAACTCTCGTAAGAGAGGGGAGAGAATGGTATGCAGATGGGCAGTAGCTATTAATCTTCCACCCACTACTAGGAGTTGCTACATAACTACTACTTATATAAGCAATTTAGGTTTGTTCAACTTTTAACAGTTAATTGAACAAAAAAAATATTCAGCAGTATTGCAAGTCAATCACATGACTGATACAGCAATGCTATAAAAATCACAAGATTGGCACAGGAGTACAACAACAGAATAACTAGCCAACTGTTACCAAACAACGACACCTATACTGTAAAGTTTTTGCATGGAGGGAACAGGATGGGAAGAAATGAGGAGATATCTATTTCTTGCTCAAAAAAACAAATAAAGGCTACTACTCTACTTCTTGTTATTGTCACAAGAAACCAAACTGTTAACATCCACTTATATTTTATTGAAGTCACACAAAAAAGTTGCTGAAGTGCAGAAAACAAGCCTCCTAAGTAAAGAACAAAAATATATGGATAATTCAGGTGCAACCACTCTGTTAAAAAGTATTTAAGCAATTTGGAAGGCTTACATTCTGCCATATTTATACACATTAAGAAAAGCACCACTTTTTTCCCTCCCAAGTATAGAAACTCAATTGTATTATATAAGCAATTTTGACATTCTTAGCAAAAGCACAAAATGACTAAGTATCCATTCACAGTTCTTGCCTTACAAGAAATCTTGAAAATAAAGGAATAGTATACCTGTATGTGGGGCCATGAGGCTTCAAGAGTTGGTTCATCTTCTTCTGGATCAAAATCTGGGTTATCACTAGGTGGAAGTGTTCTGAAAATATTAGAACTAATCTGCAAGAGAAAAAAAATTGTTGAATTGTATCACTTTTTATGTTTTCACAGATCACTCTCAGCAATGTACTGCTTTTATCCTAAAATTACAAGAAATAAAAACATCTTAAAAAAAGAGTAACATAATCATCACTTATTTTTATTTTTTCAAAACTGCTAAATCCAAACAGCCAAAAGTCTGAAAGAGAGGAATGAAAATAATAAGAAAGTAACTTTTGCCTCAACTGTTTTACAAGTTTGTAGCTAGACACGGTCATATTTAAATTTTTTCTCTGAAACTATGAAAATTGAAAGAAAATGTCAGTTTCCCCTTATAAAGACAATTTTAAAGTATGTGACACAGAGTTGAGTTTTTATATAAGACAACAAATACAGTATGACTAACCAATTATGATTTAAACAGTGGTTTCTTCATGAGCAAGGCAGACAATCCCAAAAATATACCTAATTTTAGAGTTGTTCACTTAATTTCAAGATATTTCTCACTTTCAAGTAAGAACTGAAGAACTGTTTACCATTTTTCACCTTTCATGATTTCAAAATGTTTCAAGGTTTTGGGAAGTCAGAAATACATAACAATCATAACTTTCTGATTTAACACAAAGTAACTTTAAAAAAACTAAGAAAAATAGCTACCAAGTTACTTTAAGTATGATATAGTCATATCAAATCAATTTGAAAAGAGCAAGTTTAAAAAGGTTTCTTCAGGTATTTTTGAATTATATGGAAGTCTGGGTAGAAGACCAATCTTTCAGATGTCAAGAGAAAAATAAATGTCATATCTTCTGCCAGATGCAACATACTGTATTTTAAATCTCTTTAACATGAACAGAAAAGAACATGCAGTTATTTTCATTTCTGCATTTTCTACTGTTTTTTCAGGAACACGTTTAGCCCAACTTTTTCAATCATCTTTAAAACTCTTTAGTCTTTTCGATCAAGTCTATTTCAAATAGCTGCTAACCACCCAAGCCTACTAAACACAAAAGAAAATGTTTGACAGTTGGCAGCAAATGCTACTGCATAGCTTCCGTGGAGTCTCCAAGGTGTTTGAAGAATCTTGCAAAAGGACTTTAAAAAAGTCCTGAAGTCACCCAGCTGCCTCTGCATAGAAGCATCAGCTGCCTCATTAAACAAGATATAAAGCTATTGCATAAACTAACTTTTCATTTCCTCCTATGCGCTTCATTCTATGTCCTGTCACTGTCTCCTGTCGTTACACGGTAAAGCTGCAGGCACTGCTGCTCTGGAGTAGAAGGGCAATGACGTTCTGTATGGATGGGCACTACAGCAGTCTCCTAGTTTACTGCACAGCAGGAAAAAAAAAAGAAAAAAACAAAACAGTACAGTTGTCCTTTAATATTGGAAACAGAAGGGACTCGGGATTCTGGACCATAGGAGAAACTGGCTGACGGGAGAGGGGGGGAAAATAGGAGTCAAAGAATGTGAATTTTAATCAAGCCCAAACCCAAAGACTATAATCCTGGTTCTGTTATTTGATATTGTCTACTGTTATTAGGTACTCAACAATAACACCCAACACACAAATTGGTCCCCTACAGAGTCTTCCTTACCTCTGCTTACAAGTCTTCTGTTAACGTCTCTTGAAAATGCATCCTTTCATTTCTAGATGCATTTTGCCGAACTGAACCAGTCAACCCTTTAGTACAGAACCTCAGAGTACAGAATGCAAAAGTTTCAAGTCCAAAACAAAGGTACTAACTACTGAATCTACTTCTGTAGCAGAAACAAATAGCAAGCCTCTCTGCCAGATCCTTACAAAACTAATTTTATGATTTTCAGAGTATTCAGTACTTCTACTAGCATTATTGGTCTCCTGATATCATATGAAACTTAGAATAAACTGTACTATTTTTATGTACTAGCCTGACTCCCTATAGAACTCATTCATTCACCTCATTATGTTTGAAATACTTTTGGTTCCCATCTCATTTGTTTCTTTCTAACATCTTGCTAATAGTATTGATCAAAAATGTGATTAAAACCCCCACTGTTTTCTATGGGCAAGTTCTTCACTATATCCACTCATATTATTTAAAACATCCTTTTTCCTTTGTAAGTGGGGTCTTATCTCAAAACTGTGGTTTGAGAAATACAAATAATAAAAGTCTTTTACAGCTGGATAAGTTTCCAGAGAAACCCAGCATTAGCTTTCTAAACTAAATCTCAAAGTTTTGTAAAAGTGACATCTGAAAGTGCGCCAGTTAATGTATTAAAATGCAGCAATTGTATTTTATTAAAACAAAAAAAGAAAAAAGAAAAAAGAAGTTCCTTATTGTCTGTACACTTCCCAAGGAGCTAAGCATTTGGAGAGATACTAGATTCAATTCCAATTTCTGAGCATACAGATAGGGATACCTCATGTTTTTTGAAATTCTAAATTCATAGCTTGAGCAAGCTGCTAGGACAATCTCATTTACATTGGATTTTTATATGCTGGTGGGGAATGAGGGGAGGTTGGCAGGCACAAGGAGATGGAGGAGTAATGTGTAGTGGAGGGACACTTCTGTTGCACTCCCAAACCTGAAAGGCTAGAGCTTTCTAACTTCCCAGGAAGCGTTCACAGTGATGAACCCTAATTTGTTGTTAGCTTCAGGATACTTTGAACTGAGTATTTCCAAACAGAGAAGATGCTAGTTTTAGATGACCTAGAAAGGAGGTGCACAGATCACTGTGCTGCCCATCTAAAACTATCTGTAAGCAGAACTCTTCCTCAGTTCTTCATTCAAAGGCTTTGGCAAAGAAACTATAGGAAAATCAGGTGCCTAGGGCACCAAAAAGATATCCTGCAGCATATGTCCTGCACATCTGCCTAAACAAAGATGATTTTTTTTTTTTTTATGATCTTGTTCCATCCTTGCTGGCTTGAAAAAACATTGATACCATTTCACCCAGTGCTCCCTACCTCAGAATCCAAGCAGAGTGATAACAACTACACAAGCCATTATTGTGTGATACTGGCCCAGCAGTTATCATGGTAACAGAGACCATGTAAAGAGAAGGAATGCTAGGAGACCTCCTCACCTGCACAGACCTTGCCTAAGCACTGGTCAGGAACAACATTTTTTTCCTCTTGATATCTGTAAGGGATTGTTGACTTTGCCTCTCCAAGACTCAGGTCACTCCCAGGAACCCAGGCTGCTTCCTCTACAAGCTGGAGGAAAGGTCTCCTAGGCCTAGGGAAAGACAAGGGGCTTTGGAAAGAAATAGGCTCAGCTTCTGCCACTGATACCACTCTGGCCTTTTTCAGGGAATTTTTGTAGTTTGTTCATCCTTCACTACCAGTCAGATGATAGTTGGATTTCATTAGGGCTGGTTTCTACTTTTTCGTCCAAAAACCACTATCCTTCAAACTCTGCAAAAAACTCAAATGCTTTTTATTTTAAGGTAGTAACACTGAACAGTCCAAAAACAAACAAAAAAATCTTTTAAATCTCATAGAGGGTTTGCTACAAAGAAAGGCCTCAAGCCTGACACACGTGTTGTTTGGAGGGAGAGACCCATCCAGAGCTCTTTCTGAAAGCTGGTACTTCGTCCTAATTCACAGCAAAGACCTTTTCTGCTGCCAGTTGCCAGGGAGACTAGAAATACTATTCAGGCTTGGAGGGATCTTTTGTCTCAACTCTGAAAACGCTCTCACTGAGCATTTAAGGCCTTCTTCATTTTCTGTCATTTTAGGGGAGAAAAGGAGATGGAAATTTGTTATGGAAGGAGAAACAAGCATCCACAGGGCCCAATCATATGCACAACAACAATGACCTCAAAAGAACAGCTCAACACCACCTTATCTTCAAGAAAAGAAAACAACTCCAATATAAAAGAAAATCTCCCTTCAACAAGTACGATAGGCTAGTTGGTATACTCTTTCTTCTAACAAGAGGCTATAGAGGGCAGAGTAAGAAAACACTGCAAGGGTTCAGGCTTGCTGCCACCAGCAGCAAACACAAAAAAGCCAAAGAAGAGGTGGACATACTCTGTCCTTTATTTTCTTGTGTAAAAAAACATTTAGGGCAGAAACACAGGTCCTTTAAAAAACAAAACTATAAAAAAAACCAACAGTGTCCTAGATCTTTTGTAAAACTTGATAAGCATCTGGTGAAACAGCCAAAATGATTAGAAGGGTTTCAGTAATCCTAGCCCTTCGGTATAATGGCAAAATTTCTACACTTATTTATATTAAAGATCTGATCTTCCATATCAGCTGCTCACAGAAAAAGAAAAAAATAAAAACCACAGAACAAAACCCAAACAAAACCTTAAGAAAAAATAGCTTGCACTGTATAGAAAACTACAAAAGTCATAGGCCACATGTTTGAACTGGTCTGCTTATGTTCCCAAAAGCTACTTTTAAAGTCAGCATTGTGCCTATGTAAACTTAACCAAAGTTTAGAGAACCATTAGCTTAAGTGCATGGGCACTAACCACATTCTTTTTACATCTCAAATTTCTAGAAAAAACAATTTTAAAATATTTCAGATTATTGTCAAATGTCCTTCAGTTGTATTGCCTGTACATGGAGTATAGGCATATCTAAAACATCACTTATGTAGCATTTGAAAACGCATATAAAAAACCTGGGAAAGTCAGCAGATAACAACCACAAATATTTTGTTGCTTATTCAATACGCTATTTGTAGAAATTGCACAGCAGAAGTCACCCTGTGGTTTACAACTCGAGCAAACCACTTAAGACTACTCTAGCACAGCTCTCCAAGGCCAAAACAGTAACAAACAGCCACATAAAGTATTTACAAAGTTGCTTTCTTACACTGATAAATCTTTCTCTTGACACTAGTACCTGCAAGAATCTTTACCAGAAAACCTCAGCCTGTCATTCCACTGCCCTTTTTAAAGACAGGCAGCACTGAAATATTGCCATTTTCTGAATGAGAACAACTTCAAAGCTTACCCAGACTGCAAGCATCTGCAATATACCAGTTCTTTCATTTTAATTAACCTGAATGCATCATATTGCAGCTAATAATTAAAACTTACAAGTTGTTTGTTTTTACAAGCCTTTCTAAACAATCCTGTAAGCCAAGTTATCATTAATAAATTACATTATATTGTATAAGCAGAATAACCAACAGCAATTCTGAGTGAGATGCCATCAGAGTTTTAAACTCATTAATTCATTTTATCAAAATACAAAATATAACAAGAACATTCTACTTACCATTTTCACTATGTCAGCATAAGCTGATTCAACTATCACTCCACGATTTGTTGAAACATATTCAACCAGTTCATTCAGTGTTGCTCTCTTAATTTCTTTGCTTTTCAGGTCTGAAACAGAGTCCATGAAGTCAAAGAGTACACAACACTGTTGCAACTTCTGACAAAAAAGATCTTGCTGTTCATTGAAGGTGGCATCTATAGAAGAAGAAAAAAAACAACAAACAAAAACAGAAGCAACCAACACTTAAGTCTGTAGAAGTAAACACAGGATTTCTAAATATTTTGCTGACTAAAATTTGCATAGCTATCAGGTTTTTTATTATGGGGAATAGTATGCTCTATAGTCAGCAAATTAATAAGCAATACTGTCAAAACTAAAAATATCTGTTCAAGTATATTAGAATGAAAGACCCGCCATTCACAATTGGTGTTTTGTACAAGAAAAAATGGATAAACAAATGGCAGTAAATATACTTATGGAAAATGAGTGCCTGAATTAACTTTATTTGAAATACATAGACATTAATAAGTACCAACTCACCCTCACCGAAAGTCATATACAGAAACAGTGCATCATACTAACCTTTCATTCATCCGATTTGTCTCATTCTGTTCCCTAATCCTTTATTATGTAACCTGCTTAAAAGCTGTAAAATCTGCTTTGAGGGAACCTTGTTGCTTTACCCCAATGCAAAATACTTCCCATACTTTTGACATCATGTGATGAATGTTTCTCTTAAGAAACACCTCCAATATTTCAAAAGGATTAATCCTGAATTTTCATGCTTTGGTCTAAATAATTTATTACAATCTTAGTCATGTAAGGTCTTCCAGCTTTTTTGGCCTATTAAGGCAACACGTTCGGCTATGACTTGGCATTTTCATTTTAGAGTGCAGTTTCTCTATAAGCTGTTAAGCAAAATTCCTGCATTAGTATTTCACATTAGCTCTAAAAAGAGATGGATTATTAAGTATGGTACACTTAAATGTAATACATCCTTAAAACATTGTAACTGCTCAAAAGTTGCACGATCACAACAAAAGAAGCCATGGTTTTAACTGAAAAATTGGTTTAACATGCCTTTCATTCTTGTTTTTAATTGTTGAGGTTCTACGCCACTCCAGCAACATAGCATCACATCATCTATCAGTCAGTTGGGGTTTCAGTTGTTCTTGTGAAAAATTTTTGTTTCCAATTTTATGTGCAAATAAGGAATGCTCTCCCCCTGAAGAAATTTCAAGACTTGTCTATAGCCAGACTACTAATCCCTTTGCTTCATTCATTCACTGCAGTATTGATCTTAGCACTGCTGTTTCATCATAAGGAAATTATAAAGACAAGAAAAAGGCAACTGCCTTGTAACACTGAGTATTAAAAATCTTGAGTCTCACTTTAAAATTTGAACAAATCACAAAAAGATCTCATGCTTCTCTTTATTGTTCAAGCATTATTCTAATTAAACAAACTTCATTTTGAAGTTTAACAACTCAAACACTCTTTAATAATGCCAGCTCCTCAAGTTTCTTACCAAAACACTTTCTATTTAGTGGCTGGAACAACAGTCAACAGTGGTTTTAATGTTCAGTAATTATCTGATAGAATTCTTTCATTTCCATAAGCAAAAAGTAATTGCTAAAATGGACTGAAACGCCTCCACTGTAATCCCAACCACTCACTCTGCCCTGGAAGTTCAAACACCAGAATATTGTATTGTATTCCCTTTCCCCATCTAACAGTTATGATCCTATTAAATGAGCATAACAACTTCAGTGAGCTTTTGAAAAAGCTAGCAATTACTACTCCCTTATAAAGAACAATTCATACTTTTGAATGTTAATTCTGCAATTTTAATCATTTTTCTTTTGAATAAAAATCTTGCAATATGCTTATTTCACTCAGATAACTACAAAGACATGAATTGTTACACTGCAAAATAATGAACATCAGCTGTAAAAACATCGGTAAGTTACATAACATTTCAGCTCAGATCTTCTAATATTCTACAGGGGATTGCATGAGTAAGTATTGTATCATAGCAACAAAGCAATAACAGTGACATGCTGAGGCTAAAATCCAAAAAGCCTAATTTAAGGAACCGACACAGGGAGGACAGCTTTTTTTGACACCAGCCCCAAGCTGATAGCCAGGCTCAAACAGGAGTCAAACCTACTCTTATTTTTCCTCACTACAAACTTAACTATACTCCAAGTTACAAAAGCCCAGCAGTGAGGCACAACTAATACAGTGTATTTAGTTGATGTTCAAGAAAATGAAGAAGTATCATTAACTGGAATTTACCCAGAAGTTTCAAAAACCAGCAGACAGCATCTGAATACTCCTAACACTGGTTAAAACAGACGAAAAACCTAAGGTTAAAAGCAAGTAACAGGAATTCAGACAACATAATCAAATCACTTATTACTCTCCCTAGAGTATCAAAGAAATCCCTGCATTAGCCACTTTTAGTTAGACATTAGAGTAACAGAGATTGTATCTCTCCTGCCATGCATCACCAGTCCATTTCATTAGCAATCTGATCTACCTCAATTAGACATGTTTTCTCAAATGAAAAACCTGCCCATTAATCTGTTTTGTTACTCTTATTATTTAAAGCAAAACCGAAGGAAGTATTTTCTTCTACGCCTACATCCATTTTCCATACTTATAAGGGGAATCATAAAATAAAGACATCTGCACGGGATTAAAATTGTGTACAACCATGGTAATAAATAAGGTAACAAGAAAGCCAGTTCTGTTGTACCAGCGCTACCTGTCTTCAGTATGTACTCAATCACTGCTTGACACATAGCACATCTATCCTGGGAATGTTATGAGAGGTACCATGGGAACCACCAAGTAATTTGGGAAAATTTGTTTGTCGGATAGTTTTCTTAGCTTTTTAAAGCCTTGTCTTTAACTATCTTTAGCTATCCCAGCACAACAGAAGCTAGACAACTCTACACAACAATAATATCATATTGCAATAGTTTACTCCAGTTCTATGAATAAAATAAACTGTGTCACCATAATTGCATAAACAGTGGAGCTTTTAGCTTTAGTAGTTTAACAACCTGTGGCATGATTTTTAAACCACTTTTAATTTAATATCTCTCAATATTTCACCATACATCTGAAGTTCAAGATAATAGCTTTCCTTCAAATACCCTAAATTCCATAAGGACCATAGAAGACAATGTAGATTCAAAGTAGAGAGCGGATGCCTCAATAAAATAACCCTGTTGACAGGCGATATTGGGGGGAAGAGTAGGATAAAAATTGAAGCCTGAATTCTGTTACCAGCCTATCCCTGAATTGCTGCATGTTGTTGGAAAAGACACTGGGGGGGGGAAGGGGGGAAGAAAACAAAACATGAGAAAGCCTAAAGCAGAAAAAAAAGGGAACAAAAGCATTTAATCCTTTTTAGAAGATATATTAAACCACACCCCAGAAAATGGTCTATACACCACCTGATCCAGGTGAACAAAATGCAGTTGCCTCAACTTTATTTTCTAGAGGCTGCTCTACAGAAGTGCTATTTAGGAAATTCTTTAAATCCACTGTTACATTCTTTGAAAGGTTGGTTCTAAGTTGATGTGAAGTCCTTGGGAAAGTAGCAATGAGATTTTTAGGCAGCCACAGAAAGCTGATTCTTAATCAGGTATGATGATGGGAAATTCTAAAGCCAAGATTTCCATCCAACACCAAAAGGATTACTGTAAGTTATGATCCACTTTAAACATTACTCTTTCTAAAGGTTATTAATTGCCTCTGGTTATTTCCACAATAGATGGTAAAATGTTTGTAACTGATTAAAATAGTTCATTTGATCGTTGCACTTCATAGTACTGAAATTCTTAACAGGCTATTTCTACTGTTTACAAAAACCTGATCATTACAGGCAGTAGCCACAATATCACAGCATAAAAAGTTACAAACAAGTTGACTTGGAAGTTCCTCCCGAGCAGAAGTTTATTAAACATTAAAACTGCATGGTTGTACAGATTTGTCTCCAAATCGAATGCTTTCAAATTTATAAGTCGTCAATCCAAGTCTAAGCATGGAATATTGAGTTAAAAGATTATTTTTTCCAGGGAGGGCCCAAATGAAATATATATAGGGAGAGTTCACGATCACAGAGCTACCTCACTAGTATGTAACTGGAGAGACAACCACCACCATATCACTAGCCAGGGCACTACAATGACGCCTTCCCACAGTATATTTATCACATATGTTTACAGGCCTTTCTTGTGGAAGGAAGAGATAGATTCTTCTCCCTTCTCAACAGAATTGTTTATATGAGACCTTCCATACAAAGCTAGAGAACCTAACATAATCCTTGCTTCAATAGCAGCAACCAGAATCTAAATCCACAAGAACTCCTCTCTAAACTACACAAATTGGAAATTCACATAACATACTTTCCCTGCCAATACAAAGTAAACCCTCTCAAACATTTGCAACAAGTTTCCAATATTTTTTTTAAATATCTCTAATTGGGTAACTTCTTCCTGAAAAAGCTGCCCCAGGAAGATGCAGAATCCAGAAAAACCACCATGAAGTTTTCCTCTGACAGCCTCTTAAAGCAGTTCACATGTAGCCGTTTCAAATACTTAGAGGACAATGATATTATAGAATAAAGTACTGCATCTCTCCTTAGAGTACATTGAAGTTGGTGGGCAATCCTACACTTCTACATAATTCCCTGACAAACTGAAATACAGACAAGGATTGATACATGACAAGGATTGTGCCATAATTATGCCGTATTCCACATCATGAAGTTTAGCATTTAGTCTTTGTTGTCCGGTTACATTTACTGTGTTATATGTAGGTGTACTCAATAGTGGAAGGACCTGCCAGAGCAGAATAGAGCCCTAACACTGACATGGAGAGAGAGAAGCACAGAAGCACATGCTCTACGAGACATTAAGTGTTTGGTTTGCTTTGCTTTTTGATTTATTTCTTCACATCAGTAAATTACTAACACTGTTGTAAAGCCTGCTCTTTTCAGAGATACCACTAGTCTGGAAAGGGGTTAATCTGATAAGCTTTGCCCTAGTCTACGTAAATCAAGCATAAAGAGTCCTGTTTAACCTAAATTTAAGATTTATTTTTGTCCTGAGGAGTTCTTGCATGCATTGTTGTTGTGATCTCTTGTAGCATCTGGGTCAGTGTTTATGTTATAGGCATGGTAAAGCATTATTAAGAAATGGAGTTTTGATGCAATTTTGTTACAACAGAGGGAGCATGTTTCCAGGTTCTCAGAAGTCTACATCTGCAGCTTCACAGGCAGCAAAATAGCTGGCTGACAATAAAAAGGACAGGGGTCTCTCTCCTCGCTACCCCCTTGCCATTCATTCCTCCCTTCCCCTCCTCTGCTCCCAGTCACATCCATCCCTCAACACTGGCTCTGGAACTTGTCAGACTCTTCCGTGAGCTGCTTTAACTCAATAACATGGCTATATTAGTGAGGTTAAATGGCTTCTGGAGGGGCCTGATGTGCCTCAGCTCTGGCACAAGATTAGTGATGGGAGCAGAAACTCCTTTCAGCTGCAGTGAGCTGTTAAGTTAGTTCACCATCACCTTTGGAATCATATCATCCAACTATAGAGCTATGAGATAACTGAAAAATCCTACCTACGTGTGAAGTTAGATACTTTTTTGAATGATACTTTGAGGGGGGTGTTGGTGTGCGGTTTTTTTTAAATCACTTTAAGCTCCTTTTTAAAGAAAATGTAGCCCCTGTATAAAATCTCACAGTATATTTGGCTATACTGGTAGTCTGTAACATTCTCCAGTAACTCTGTACACCTGTAACAGAATTTCCCACAATTCCAGCTTTTGGTAGCTCAACAGGCCAACTGGAACTGGCGGGGCTACTCAGACAAGTACCCGTGCAGCACCTTAGGTATCCAAGGGATCTTGCCATCAGTATTTTCAGGTTTTCCACATAGAAAAACTTTGCCATCCTAAGTGCCATTTCTTAATAGACTAGCATTGTAGATTTTCCCCCCTACCCCCTCCATTCAGAGTTCAACAGCACGCACTTTCAAATTACCTGTTACCCCAAAGTCTACAGCTGTTGCTGGAACTCTGGAAGGGCCTAAGTTCCTCTGCATGTTTACAGTAAACAGAGCTCTGACTTTCCAGGTCAGATAAGGAAACCAGAGAGAACATAATATATCTTAAAAGCTAACCAGCTCCCTATACAGTAATATGTTTGTTCACTGGAGAAGGAGGTTTGGAAGACAACAAAGCAGAATGGTATTCTCAAACATTATGCTACAAGGTAATTCATACTACATACATAGGAGATAACCAAAACAAAGACTTGGCACAGCAGGCACATTGGTCAATCCCATCTAGGACCCGTGTGCTCATACTAACACTTAACCTCTTCATTTCAGAAATCAAAAGAACTGCAAAGAAGCAATCAAGATAATGAGCTGAGCTTCTGCTGTACTTTCACTTAGAAGCAAACTATTCTGCAGATGGTCATCAGGCAGGACTTGCACTGAGATCCACATGAATAGTACTTCAAAAATACACTGTTAGACCCTACTTGCTCAACTATCCCTATAACACATTTTGTCCAAGTTAATATACACCTTTCCCCAGCCAGTTGTGCAAAGTCGAATTAAAATTGCCAAAACCAACCAACCTGCTAAAAATCATACCACCATCCAAGTAAATACCCATTTTCTTTTGAAATAGCTAAGAAATCAGAAATTTTGCTCATTAGAATATTCTGGGTTTAGGATTAATTCTATGACACATGTCAAGGAAGAAAAAGAAAGTGAAAAAAAAGAAAAAGAAAAAAGAAATCACACATCAGAAGTAAAACTAAATGAGGATAACAATCAACAATGACTTTTATTCACACACAGAATTGTGGTTTACAGAGTTAATTGCAAAGTCTAGGCTATAGATAATTACCAAGTCATTTACTAAAAGTACTCCTGGAAAGCTATCTTCCATGCAATAACAGACATTGTTTGTCCAGATAGTCTCCTCCGCCACTCCACAGGGCCAGCAGTTGACCTTAAATCAGTCCAGAAAATCTGAAAAGCCTATATTCATCTAAAAATATCTGTCACAAATTGTGTGACATGACTCCTGGCAGTGATGGTAAACTGCAAGTGTCTTATCTGGATTGTTTCTGCTGTCTTCCAAGCTTTCTTATAATCTCATATAGTTAAGAGTCTCCAACTACTACCATGTCAAATCCCTTGATTTTACTGAAGATTTGAGTCAACCAAGACACTTCAGACAGTAAGTATTCTGCTGAAGTGCTTTCATATTAATAGCCCTATTTCCTACTGTCTAATTACAGAATACAACATGCAGTCAGATGCAAAAAGTAATATAAATTATTCTCTTGGTCCCCCAAAAGTTAAATAGTAAGATTCTAGTAACCAGGTCTGCCACAATTCACCTCATTTCTACCATGCTTTCTCAAAAAGGAGAATTAAAGCACCATTGATTCCTTAAACAAAAAAACAACTCACCAAACATACCAACCACTGGAACAGGAACATAAAACACCCTGAAGTTATCCTTAACAAAATGTACAACTTGAACAATACAAAGGCTTCCTCAAGAGCACACTACCAGTTCAGAATCTAACTGAAATTCAGCTCCATGCAACAACAAAAAAAGCAAGCAAAAAAAACCCACCCCAAAACTGTCCGATGACCTGACACAGCTGAATCAATGGTGCTTTTGAAAGTACTGAGTGCGAGAGACTGAAAGAGTTAATGTCTCAAACATTGTGGTCAGGCAAGAGAAGCTGAGCCATTTGCCTATGGTTAACTGTATGCAAGCTTTTTCAGAGTGATACTATATTTATTATAAAAGGCAAAGAAGTTTCACTTCTTACACAGCTGAATTGTATGTTTTCAAAAAGCAATTACACTACTCCTCTTGTGTTTGAACCAAGCTATCATGGTTTAACCCCAGCCAGCCACTAAGCACCACACAGCCACTCATTCACCTCCCTGGGGTGGGATGGGGGAGAGAATCAGAAGGGTAAAAGCGAGAAAACTCGTGGGCCGAGATAAAGGGCATTTAATAGGTAAAGCAAAAGCCGCACACACAAGCAAAGCAAAACAAGGAATCCATTCCCCACTTCCCACCAGCAGGCTGGTGTTCGGCCATCTCCAGGAAAGCAGGGCTCCAGCACATGTAAGGGTGACTTGGGAAGACAAACACCATCACTCTGAACGTCCCCTCCTTACTACTTCTCCCAGCTTTATCTGCTGAGCATGACATCGTATGGTCTGGGCTATCCCTCGGGTCAGTCGGGGTCAGCTGTCCCGGCTGTGTCCCCTCCCAACTCCTTGTGCCCCCCCAGCCTCCTCGCTGGTGGGGTGGGGTGAGAAGCAGAAAAGGCCTTGGCTCTGGGTGAGCACTGCTCAGCAGCAACGAAAACATCTCTCAGTTACCAGTGTTATCAATGCTGTTTTCAGCACAAATCCAAAACATAGCCCTATACCAGCTGCTGTGAAGAAAATCATCCCAGCCAAAACCAGCACACAACCCTTCTTCCACCAGTAAGCCAACTATTATGTTCCCCAATGCATTTATTTATGTTTTTGGCATACACTGCTACTGTATTTGATGTCTTCATTTAAAAACCATGATCATATGCCAGGATGGGCCTAACTTGAATATAACCAGAGGCTCTAAGAGCTGCATTCTCTCCTGCATGCAAGACATTAGCCCAAATAATGATTTCACTGGCTTGACAGAGGTGTCATAGCTTGTGATTATTAAGTAATAGTGATCTTAAAATAATTTAAAATAGGAACCCTGCCTCTTTAAGGAAGATAGTGCTAAATTTAAAGGTGATAAATCGTATCACAGAATTAACATGCACAGCCAGGTCATTAAACAGGGAAAGAGGGGAGAGTAATTGATTTCTGGAATAGGAAATTGTTTCTCAGAAGATGTGAATATGGGATAAATGGCAACTTTAACTTAAAATTACAAAAGTTGAGACAAAGGCCTGAGAATTAAAACTGCTTTCCCAAAACAGAAAATACAACTCCTAAATAGCTTTTGTTACACTGAAATGGAACAAAAGTTTTTGTTATGGTAAAACATACATGCTTTCAGGAAGTCCTCCTAACAAGAGGGCAAATAAAGGTCAAGGCAAAGTCCTGGGTATATAAAAAGGTCCTCTCTCTAAAGTCTAACTCAGGTTATATTGTATTAGCCACAAGCTGAGAGCACCCACAGAGGCTGGCACACAACAACTTGTTACTCCTGGTTAACTCACTTGTGCCAGGAAAATGAACCACCAGCAAGACCAAAGAGACTCTACAGAAAGGGAAAGAGAGAACGGACCAAGTTTCTGAGATTGTCAAATAAAAAAAGATCAGAAGGGACAATCAGTATGATGCTGTTTGCTCCCAACACACGAACTGCTAATTATACTTTTCCCCAAACACAAGTATTTGCCTTTAAAGAAATACTATTGAAATGTAAAGGTTCAATACAATTTTGGATTTTCACAGGTAGTTTTGAGATGTACAACAACCCTTAGGTTGTGACAAGGTAGACTCAAGGAACCGTTTCACATCTACCCTGTAAGTACTAAAAGAATAATCTGAACAGCTATTTTAATGCCCCAACAGCTGTAGTACTCTGCATATACATTACCAGGGGATAAAGACAGCTGAACAGCAGGTGACAAAGTTGTATGCCACACAGACTCAGTAAAAACTTAAGCTCAATACCCATTATACAGTACTGTATTAAAAACATTCTCTATTCACAGGAACATAAACACTTTCCTTGACCAGAAGACCAAAACAAATAGATTTGCACTTTTTAAGCTTGAAATTACAGAAACTGTGTTTACAATTTGAAAGTTCCCTTTTTATTAAGTCAACTGCAAAACTCCTGCATGACTGAAACTATGGTATTTTATAATCAGTAAGCATTGATAATGAAGTATGCCATAAGTGAATCTGGTGTGGGATATTATTTTTAAAAATCTATTAACTTGTATGTTTCCCCAATCACTTCCTCACCTTATCCAAATATAAAATTAATTTTTAATAAGACACTGAAGTTCTCCAGTTTGTCATCACACTAGAAAATGCAAGTCAACATTACAAATCAATTTTGTTTGCATTTTCCCAGAAACCGAAGACACACTCATGTCATTTTCACATGGCAAAATTAGTGCTGAGTATAATATAAAAATACCTTTTATTTGAAACCAAGGGGTAGCTGTTAAACATTACTTCACAGAAGTACAGAAACTCATTTTGCAGTGTGTGAAGGGGATGTATAGGGGAGCAATTAAATAGGAAATCTGTGCCAGGGGAAACATGCAATCTAGCTTTTCAAAAGCCAAGGAAAAACCTCCTCTTCCCTCAAATCCCTGTGTAAATCTGGGTGGAAGTTACAGGTATTGAATTAATTCCTCAGATAAATATATACTTTATGAATTGGCTAAACCAGTGTTTCTTAATTTTCAAAGTTTTCTCAGAATAATAAGATAATGAGGTACTTTATAATGATAAGTGTTACAATAGGAAGAACTAAGATTAAATTAGACTGGAAACACAGGTGAAATCATGGTTCTGCTGCATTCGGTGACCTAACTCCCACTGACCTCAATGGGAACAGATCATCCCAAGCAGATGAATATTCAAAAGCACTTGCACGATCTCTTTACCTACTTCACTTAATTTAAGCATTTAGCCTCATAAATAAAAGGTTGAGCTACTTTTTTCATCAATTTTAACCATACTCTAACAGTCACGTTCTTTTCATCAAAAACTGTAAACATCAAGCGTTCAGTCATGAGGGATCCTACACTTAAGTATATTCGTATTGGCCAAAATGTCTTGGCTATTTTTAAACTCAATTTACACCATTGTGATGTACCGAGTTTATTTTGCTCCTGCTTCCTACTCTGAAGGGAAAATACACAGAAATATAAATTACTAAACCTTGTCCTTCCTGACTGTACTGTGGGATCCAGCCTATGCCTCTCTAGGGGATTCTGACATTTGCAATTTAATTTTCTTCTCAAAATAATGACTGTTTTCCTACAGAATCCAACAATGCTGAAATGCACAAATTTATTTCACATACTTAATTCAAAGCCTAAGTTAAATTCTCATCATTTTTTGCCATTACATACGT
Source organism: Astur gentilis (assembly GCF_929443795.1). Classification (NCBI taxonomy): domain Eukaryota; kingdom Metazoa; phylum Chordata; class Aves; order Accipitriformes; family Accipitridae; genus Astur; species Astur gentilis. The sequence goes on along the minus strand of NC_064909.1, from coordinate 9,677,147 downwards.
ATGGAACCAAAATTTATGCTGCTTAACAAGACTTCAGTCTTATACATGTCATATTATAAGCAAGCATAGAATTTTTAATGAAAAACATCATACACTTTTCAAAAGCTTTACCCAATTACACTAAATTGCAACCTTTTTTTGTTAAACCCATTTTATTCTGCTACACTTTCCCATAGAATTTTACTTGGGAAGAAATTAATAAAATAAAAGCTGTGCTTTTATTTTTTAAAGGACCAACCATCTACAGAAACAAAGTAACCTATTAAATCACATCTAAAAGTTCACTTGTTTATGCAGTGATGCACCCTGCTAATTCTCAAATACAGCAATAGCAGAAATAAAGCTGATTCACCCTTCATATTCAGACAAATTGCTGTGACTTTTTATTCCTGCTCTTCTTCAGATCAGCATTCCTGGCCCATGCTCTATTGTCCTTCTCTAAACTCACTCACCTCACCTCTTCTTTCAGATCTTCTGAGAAAATCTACTGTGCTGCTTTTACCTCTGTTATCCACAGCTTGTCAACTCTCCAAGTATGTGATGGTCTCAGATAAAAACTTTTAATCAGTGATTTGAAAAAGTAAACTTGTATAACATACTGAAAGTTTTGCTGTTATGGTAGCGAATAGCTTTAATGCCTTTAATTCTCAAGGGTGTAAAAAACACTTACTACAATTAAAACATCTTCCTTTTGTAGCACTATTCTTGAATACACACGTGCAAATACAATTTTTGTTGTTACTTGCACCTTGACCTCCCAGCTCCACAGCAAAATTCATGCTTCTCTTCTGAAACGTATCAATGAAGCTGACAAAACCTATAAATTTCACCAAAGCTTTGCTTGGTAAGATAATGAGAAACAATGGCCAATAGAGGAAACTCGAGATGAGAACAAGATAGAAATCTTTTCCCAGTGGTAGCCAGGCAACACAATAGCACAATCTTTTTTTTAAAAAAGAAAAATCTGTAGCCTTTTCCCTTCACCATATTCATAGCATGCTGCAACAGGCTACAGGTCACCTACAATTCTGATCAGACTGCTCTCTCTTCCCGTAGCCTCCATACCCTTAACATACAAGGCCTAGTATCCTGCATCTACATTTCACCAGCCTTTCTCAGCTTCAGTTCCCATACACAACCCCCACCCATATGGTAGCCAGAGCAGTACTACTGAACACAATGACTGAAAGTGAATTGCATGCTCTAATGGTGGTCACTGCTTTTATGTTCTCCTCATTTTTAAATTCACAAGACTCTCGTTTGATGAACCAAGTCATCTGCAATCAGTTCCTGATGTACAGAACAAAAACCCTAAGCCCATGAAGTTTCAGGAAGATCATGGTTCAAAAACCATGGCTGCAATGAAAAACTATGAAGAAACTACAAGAGTATGATAAGAAACATTTCCAGAAAGTTTCACAGCCAACAGGAATGTTGAGACTCTAAATACTAAGCTTACCGCAGCTACTGGAAAGGAGCTAGCTCCTGCCCTCTCTTCCCACTTAAGCTTCTCTGATCAGCCCACCACTTCCATACTACTCCCTCACCTGTAATACACTTCTGGGTTCTTGCTTGTAGAGAAGTACAAGTTTTCCATACGCTTAGTTGCTGTGCCTAGCAGTACTACAGACAAGAAAACCACAGAAAAGCCATGCACAGTAGCCCCACAGAGCAGAGCAGATGAGAGTAGCATGGTAGAACCCGACGTATCTGTACACAATAGCGCAGTACATACTGAATCATCAGTCTTGCTACTGAGCTACAATAGCTACTGAGCATGCCTTAGAATTTGGACCAAATTAGATCCACTTTCATTAGTAACTATGTCCTAAGCTCCCACGTACAGCAAACATTAAACCTCAAGACAGTAAGATTTTTTATTTTTTTTTTAATATTGACACTGTACAATTTATTTTTCCTCTAGTCTTAGGAGCAGTTTGAACTGTTTTTGCTGAAACTAAGAAAATTAGCCTGAGGAACAGTTCCAAATAAAACTGTCCATACTTGGCATGGAAAACTTCAGTCCAAACAGTTTAGCAATGCTGTAAGCAGCTGAGAATAAGGTCTTGTGAAGGAAAATTGTAGGCAACCTTAACTATGATGAGCTCTGCCTTTAAGTCAAAAGTATACTATGAAATAGGCATCTTGTAGACAACACACTTCATTGGCCATGAACTCAGCAAAATTTAACAGAAACTAGTTCAGTGATAAAAATCAGTGATTCAGACATCAAAAAGAAGCTGTCGCTGCTGGTCCAGTTTCTAGCAGAGCATTTTGCCAAGGAAGTCTTCTAAAACAGACATTACTTACTACCTATTCATCTAGTTTGGCTGTGGTTCCAACCTTCAAAATCCACACACTGTTACGAAACTATAAATATAATTTTAACCTGCTAGATTAAAACAGGATTCAGGACTACAATGGCATAGAAGCTGAATTTTATACCCTTCCCAATGGAACTGACTTTTATTGCATAAGAACACAACACATATCCCTTCTATGCTTAAACAGAATATTAATCTGTCCAGAACTGTTGGTATGACACCTTTTCAAAAGCACTGAATGATTTTAAGACAGATATTAAAAAAAAATCCGTAGATTGAAATAATCTTCTTTTGATCAGATAGCCTCAAGCAATAAGTAATTCTATTTGTATTTCCTACAGCAACCAACATTAAATTCAGCACCTGCAAAAGCAATATCTGACTAAACTAGAAAGTAACGAATATGGAAAAAGAAATCTGATACTAAGCTGGCACACAGAAGATGTGAAAGATTTAAATAGAAAAGTTCATGTGAAGACTGTCAATAGGCTCTATATTTAGGAGTTGCTCTTGATGGAAGTATATTCCAAGACCAAAAATTCAAGTCTAAGGATAAAAAAGGTCAATTTGTTAAGAATTAAAGACTAAATGTTCCACTCCATAAACTAGGAACGGTTCCTTAATATAGGAAAAAAAATTAAACAGCTCATTTTTCATGAAGCTACATTAGAATATTAAAAAAATTCTTAAAGCTTTTTTAGCTGTTATAGGTTCTCTATTTCTCAAGATTGTTACTTCACTAAACATAAGTTTTGACTACTTTATAGTACACCCTGCTGAGATTATACAGAAGAGTCAAAACTAAATTCCTCACAGAACATCCTCATTCTTCATCTGAAATAGAGATTATCTAAGCTCTCCCGAAAAGATCATAGTTGCAAGGGATGTTGAATACAAAAGGTAGAGAGAGGATGGGGGACTACAGAAGAGGAGATAATGATCAATCGTGAGAGATACAAAAAAAAAGTGCAAATCTGAGATGGAAAACTGTCATTTCACAAATATTTATTAAGGCTGTAGTAAAAGTAACCATTCTAAAATTTTGAAGGACATTTTCCTTTGGGGAGCAAAGGCAACTTAATATGAGAAGAGGATTCCTCTCACCTGTTTTTAACTCCACTTATTTTTGTCACTCCGAAGCACACACTATATAACTACATACATGACTATAAGTCCCTGCCCATGGCAGGGGGGTTGAAACTAGATGATTTTTAAGGTCCCTTCCAACCCAAACTATTCTATGATTCTATGACTCAAAACATTCAAAGTTTAAGGTTCAAACTGACTCTGATAGATTTAATAACGTTAAAATTTTACCCATAAGCAAGCTTATTAGGCCTTCCTGTATATAGTTTCCACAAAAGCTTAGCTTGAACATGGTACCTTGTTTTCAGTCTAACCAAAGCTCGCTCTCAAGGGTTTAAGTAAAGAAAAGAAAATGGTTAACATCTATTTTAGGCCCTGTATTTGATGTTGAAACTACATACCGGAAAGTCGTTTTAAAAATGTCTTATTCTAGTATACTTCACCACCACTTCTAGTATACTCTCAGCCCCACAGAGATAGTTATAACCATCGCTAGCCTAAGGTTGAAAGATTTTTGGACCACTTTCCAGTTCCTCTGCTGTAAGCACCAGAGTTTTCTCTGTGGGGAAGCAGTTTAATTTGGAAGTGAATACTAAGAATTTCTTTTCATATATCTGTTCTCTGAGCACAATATAGGAAATAAGCCTGCAGTGACGTGTGTCTTCCCAAATGGATATCCACTATTGAGAAGATCACAGAAAGGCATCAGGAAATGTTTATTCATTCCAGTTGCACTTGACATGTTTGGTACACAGGAAAAAAGGTGTATTTGCTTTACAACCTGACAGACCACATTAACTGTGCTAAATAAAAGCAATGAGTTGTGTTTTCACCATTTTCCACCTGTATTTTTACATGCTGCTTCAATGAAAAATTACAGCAACAAATATGCATACTTTTACTGTAATGAGTCAGATCAGGTTCCAAGGTCAAGTTGTATCTCTTTTTTCAAAAATGAAGGTAACTGCATGTGCTATTGCAGTCTTTTAAAAGACTTGCTATTGAGACAGAACTGCCACTTCTTAAGACCTTAAAAGTAACACTTCCTTTGCCAGTTTTCTTTAAACAACACCCTCAGAATTGTCCATGAAGTGATAATGTCCTGCTGTTAACCAGCATGTTATTTTGGCTGCAGATTTTTCAAGGATTTGTATTGTCTAAACTATAAAGTAGCAAATGAAAAGGAGATGGGGGGGGGGGGGGGGGGGGGGGGGGGAAGTAACTTCAACTTCTAACAGGTTTAGCAAGCTTTTTTTTCTTTTAAATACAGTCACTGGTTCTTCAGTATTTCTTATTCAGCTTTTAAACAATACAGTAAAATGGACACTCTCCTGAATAACAAACACATAGGAAACCTGCTAACTTAACTGAAGAACACACTACTAATTTATTTTATGTATACTGACATGAGTCACTTAACTGAAGAACACACTACTAATTTATTTTAGGTATCCTGACCTCAGTCACATTTTGCTGAGCTTTTATCTAAAAATGCCAGATATCTATCACATACAACAATAAGCTGAATGTTAACGACAACACACAATCTTGCTGCCTGTCCTCTCAATCTACACCACCACCACCCACCACCCCCCCCAAAAAAAACCCCAAACCAACTCCAAAGAGAAAAGTACCTACTATTTGGGACTGTTACCTACTACTTACAGATATATTTCTTCTCCTAGCAGTGATACAATACGCAACCAAATTAAGGATTTTTGGTAAAATACAGCAGCAGCACAATTAACTCCAGAAATACGAATTTTTAAGATTTTCTGTCTACAAGCTTTCAAACAACACAACTATGGAAGCGTGTTACACAATTTGATCTGGCCATTTCAGTGGCAAACAAACAACAGTCCCTCGATAAAAGGAAAAAAACCCACAACACTATCTACCCAAGAAGGTACTTTTTGAAGTGGATAGGCAGTTTTTATTTTTCTTCTGGAACATCTCTCCTTCCAGTAAAATAGATGCAAGTATTTTAGGCCAGTCTGACAAACCTACCGGGGAGTTTTAGAATACAGTTTATACTTATTTTAAAATATTTTAAAAGTGATGAAACAAGACAGTAACTATAAACAAGATGAAATATTTTACAGCAGCATAATACCAAACTGCTTTTTTTCAGCTACAAAACACTACTTTTCTCCCAATACAGGCTTCAAACACCTCACATTTAACCATCTATTTGAAGATAACTGGAAAACCGAAAAGCGTTCATCTAATTTCGTAAGTGTACGCTAAGCGCCCTTAGGCATCAGTATAATGACTGTACTTTCCTTTTTCAGCCCCTCCCTGGGAACACTGACTACTATTCTGTAAGTGACTGGCAGCATCACAACTATTACTGAATTCTATAACTTTCAAGAATAAAGCAAAGCTTCATTTTCCCAAGACATGTGTGATTAGAACAAAAAGTTTACAAAATGATATGTTTATAGAGAAAGAAAACACCTTCTTTCTAGAAGCTTTTATAGTTAGGGGGGCAGGGGAGGTTCAAGACAGGAAGGAAGAGAGGGAGGCTCAAGCCGATGGAGAGAAATCATCCTATGTCCATAGCTACGTTCAGGACAAACCTAACATCACAAACCCAAGGGAGAAAACATGCAGAAGAGTGCTGCCCAACTTTCTGCTAACTGGCCAGTCGGGATACTATATTTCATAAAAGTATATTTTGCCCACAATTTATGGTCTGAAGCAGTTTTAGAGGGCAAGTCTTTAAATAGAAAATCATAAAGATAGATATAATTTTACTTTAAGAATTTAATGCAACTCAAACTACTACAAAACTCTGCATAACTGAAGAAATTCCTCTGATAGTTTATGGCCTCAAATTTCCGAACATCTGAGCTGCTGATGCCATGCACAATTTCTCTGTGTTATAAGTAAAAAGCTGTAAAACCGCACCAACAAAACAGTAATATTTAAACATATAGAGTTAAAAATTTACTATCGTAGTCCAAGCTCAGCAAAGAATGTAAACTTGGACATTTTGCTGATTTAAGCTGGAATTACTCCCTGCATAAAGTATGTATGTTTAACTGTTTGCTGGATCAGGAGTCAAACTTTCTGAAGTCTGCCACCTATGTGCAATATTTACCAAGTGCTTTTACAAGGTCTCAAGTGTGATTTTATAAAAATGATCTCTGAGGAAAATATACTGTCTAAACAGTGTGTAAATAGCAGAAACTAAATACTGATTTCAAACATAATATTCCGTTTATAAATCCCTCAAATCAAACTAGTGTACTAAGACAGGACACAACTTCACAGAGAAAAGAAAGCTCAAACCAAGCAGCACGAACACCCCTGCTGTTGTTAAAACTAACAGGCAAAGCTGCTGCAACAAACATGCTAAAAAAACCCCAAACCCTCACCTTGTTACTCTCCTGCCCAAGCTTACTTGCATTTAATAACATTTCTGCCAGTTTTATTGTTCATGTACATGTGCCACTCAGGAGCAGGACAAAAAAAAATATCTTGAAATACTACAGACATGACTGTAAAAACCATGAAAATCAAACAGGAAAAAAATTACTTAGTATGCAGGACTATTTTTAAGTTTGCTGTATTTCATTCAGATCTTGGATATCTGCTGGAAATGATCAGAGATTTTCTCTACCATCACATGATGCAGCTTCAAAAACCTGAAGACTTTAAGACTAGTGGAAGTAAAATTAATATGCTAGGTCACCTTAAGGTACTATCTCTCACTTATTTTTCAGGTCCCTGACAAATACTTTAATAACAAGTTTATATTCTCTGCCTAGTAACTATTTCCGTAATTTTTAAAAGAAATAATATACAGAAATTTATTTTGATGCTCAAAGGTGTGGAAGGTTGCAGTTAACTTTCGTTTCATTTTTCTAATCTAACAAACTGAGTCTTTTCAGATTTTAGCTCCAGTACAAACATAAAAGCTTCACTATTTTAACGTCAGCAATGTCAGCATCTACAACTTCCATTCACTTGTGAGCGTTCACATACAGCACTATGCAGGAGAAGGTCTCTGAGGCAACTTCTGATCATTAAAGAAAGACAAGCAAAACGTCATTCAAACACCGTCCAAAGGTGACGGGAAGGAACCAAGAAGCCGAACGCAAACTCTCTCCAGTAACTCAGGATATTCTGCCACGGGCACCGAGTTCCTCTTCGCAAAATCCCCCCCGTAGGAGGAGCCACCACTCGCTCCTGGGTTTTAGTGCTCAACTCCCTGCACTCCTGAACTCAACTTGCCTACGTTTTCCTCAATAAGCCCTCAAAAAGCACACCTGCCCCCCTAACGCTCACTCCTAAATGACCCAGAAAAGGGGTGGCGAGTCAGCGGGGTCCTTCCCCGGGGCAGAAAGCGAGAACCGACCTGTACGACGCTCGATCGTACGAGCAGGGGAAGCGAGCCCATCTGCACACGGGACTACTGCTGCCGGCTCCCTACCTGGAAAGCAGCGGGGGCGGAGGAGGACACGGCTAAAGGGCAGAGGGTGAGGGGGAAGGGGACGAGCCAGCACAGGCGGCCACAGGGCAGCGCGGGGCAGGCAAAGCGGTGTCAGAGGGGGCAGCGCAGCCCCGGGCGGCCGAGGGCACCGGCACCTGCAGCCGGAGGGGGGTGGGGGTGGGGGGGAGACGACAGACGGGTACCTTTGAGCTGGGGCAGCGGCGAGAGCTCCACCTGGCTGCTCTGGCTGCGGAACTGCGAGGAGCCCTGCGAGCGCTTCTGCCTCTGAGCCTTGCGCACCGATTTCCGTGTGAAGCCATCCACTTTCTCCGCGGCAGAGATGGCCGCCGACATGGCTGGGCGATGAGGCGGCGCGGGGGGACGTCGCTCTCCAGAAGCATATATTAAAGCGGAGGGAGAAACGGGCGGGCAAAAAAAGGACTTAAAAAAAAAAACCAAAAAAACCCCAAAAAACAACAAACCAAAACCAAGTCCTCCCTGCCCTCACGCACGCACACACCCCGACGGGGAGAGGGGAGGAGAGGGCTGGCGTCCTAGCGGCGAGCGGGGCGGCGGCGGTGCCGGCGCAGTCTGCTGGCTGCCGGGCGCTGGGGAGGCTCCTGGGTCCGGGCTGCCGCCTCGCTCCTCTGTTCCTGCTTCCCTCGCCGTTTCCTCTCCGCGCGGAGCCGGCTGCCGGGCAGGCGGGGGAGAGCGGCGGCCGGCGGGGGAGCGGAAGGGGGGGAGGAGGAGGAGGAAAGGGAAAAACAAACAAACAAAACCAGCGACAACTTTGCCCGGCGAGGCGGGCGGGCGCCAAACTTTCCCGCGGGGAGGGGGGGGGGGGGGGGGGGGAGAAGGGGACGACGACAACACACCGAGCTCCCACTCTCCTCAGGGCAGGCGCGACGCGAGCCGCCGCGGGCCGGGCTCGGCGGCGCCGCTGCCCCGCTCCCGCCTCGTTCGCTCCGCGTCCCCCTCAGCCGGGCTCGCCTGCGCCAGCCCGCGCCGAGCCCGCTGTCATCGGCCGGACTCTCCCCTGGGCCGAGCTCGCCGGGGAAGCGCCTTCCACTCCCCGCTCCCCAGTCGCTCGCTTCTACACGCCCCTTCTCCGCCTTCAACCGCCGCCGGGTGCTCCCCGCGCCTCCGCCGTCATCCTGCCCCCTCCTGCTACGCCGGGGGCCGCCACGAGTGTCTCCGCCCGCCGCAGCCGCGCCGCCAGAGCCCCGGAGCCGGCGGGCGAGCGGCCGCTCAACTTGGCGGAGCGAGTAGAGTTGAGGGGAGGAAGGAGGGGAAAGGGGCGGGGCGGGGGCGACCGCAAAAAGGGCGAGAAGGGGCGAGAGGAGCGGCCGTTGCTGGCGGCGCTGGATGATTGACGGCGCAGGGCGGCCAATGACAAGAGAGAACCATGGAACACCCCCCCCCCCCCTCCTCCGCGCAGGGCTGTGTGGACGACGCGGGAGCTGGGACGCGCGCCGGAGAGGGCGTGATTGACAACAGACTTCTCCAACCGAGAGGAGGGGAGGTGAGGCGGGCGGGGTTTTCACGGCGACGTAAAACGCGAGGGAAGCGGGAAGAGGGGAGGGACGGGGGTGGCGGGCGGGGCGGGGCGGGCACCGGCCAATCCGCGCCGAGGAGGAGGTCGGGGGTAAGCGGCGGAGTGGGGACGTTGGGCGCGCGACGCCGCCGTTACGGCGGAGCCCCGTTGCCGCGGTGGCCCCGGCCGCAGCCGCCGCCTTCTCCTTGTGGAGCCCCAGCCCGCCTCACCTCCGCCCTTCGGGCCGGGCCGTGGGCACGCTTGAGCGAGCCGGGGACGCCGGCTCCGGTGCCTCCTGCGGGGCGAGGGCTCCGAGGCTCGGCAGGGGCTTGCCTGGCGGTGCTCGAGCTGCTGGGACGGCAACGGCCGCGCCTGGCGCCCTCAGCGAGCCGTTAGCAGCCGCGCGCGGTGCCGGGAGAGGCTCCTCACGGGGGAAGGGGCTGAAGGGTGTGTGGCCGTGAGGGGAGCGCGCTGGGAGTCACGGCAGCGTGCCAGTGCGTTTTATGCCATCTTCTAAGTGCCTCTGACTTCTTTTTTCTCCCACCCTCCTGGCACCTCGACGACTTTGGTCTTCTTCACATCTCCGGATGAGTTTGGCCCTTGGGAGTCCGCCTTACCATGGGGGTTACTTTTTCACACTGAGTCACGGGCTCGTTTTGCAGGCTGAAGGTACAAAATTGCCCCAAACAAGCACATGCTTAACTTCCAGGGAATGAATATTCGTGGAGTAACTAATTATTCTGTTTTGTACAGTTTGTATGGTTCAGGCTGAAGTTAGGTTATGAGAAATGAGAACAGCGACTGCCGCAGCGTATGAAAATGATGATTGTGCGTGCAGTTGGTACGCGGCTGCATTAAAGTCTGACTTATGCTCGGTCCCATTTCCGTGTACAAACCGTCCCCCCCTTTTTGGACTGCAGACACGTGGGATGCCTTAGCTTGTAGTCGTTCATGTAGAGATATGTTTTATGCACATCAGCACATTTCTTCTTACTCTGTAGTTTTAGGTACCAATTCAGCAAATAAGTATTTGTAGTATTTTAAATACACACTCAAGTTTCAGTAGCTGTGGTAGGACACAAGTACTGTAAGGTAACCGTACTTTTTTGTTAAATGCCTTCGTGAGTTAATCTTTTTATGTGTAAACCATAAACCAAAAGCCAAGTGTAGATTATAGCTTTATGTGTACATAAAAGACGACAACTGTGGAAGCCTGTTCAATAGAAACTGTTGCCTGTGTTTCCTTCTGTCATTCTTTCCTTTTTCCTTTCGTCTCTCAGAACAGTCTCTACTAACTTTTTAATGTACGATTACTTGTGCACTCCTGTCTTTTTTGCTTTAGGTGAAATAATCTTTAGTGTTTGGAAATAAGAGAGATGGAGACTACTCTAAGAGAATTCTTTTCTGTATACTTCAGATTCAATTCCGGATACACCATATCTAGAAATGATAGGGGACAAGTGTAATATACTGTTATCTATCTTGTAGGTGTGTAGGCTTTTTATTTTTTATATATATATATATTTTACAAAATCCATTTTACAGACAAAATGGCAATCTTCAGGCACTTGTCCTTTAAAATGCCAACTCATGTATTCATTGCAGTAAAAGAAATCCTTGCATTCCTTACTTGGTTAATTCGCATTTCACTTCATGGCCCACAGCTCCTATTGAGAGAGCGCTAAGGCCCAGACCCTGTATCGGTGTGTTCCTCTGTTCCTGCCTGCCCTCCAACAGCTGTCATTTTCTTCTGCACCCATTTTTAGAAACTGACACTGCCCACTGTGTCCTGTATACTGTTTATTGGCAACTCAAGCCTTGCTGCCTGTTTGCAGTGTAAAAGAGTCTACCTTAAAGTTTCATCAATTAAATACTTTTGAATTTGTAAGTGAAAAGGCTTATGTAAATTCTAAGTAACGTAAAAATATTTTTTGAGATTTAAAATGTTTTCTTCAAGGTTACTAGGCTTTGGCATGGCTGCCGTGCTGTTTAAAACTATGCTGTAAAAATCTGTTGGCAGCTAAAATTCATGACATAAAGACCTCAGTAAATAATAGGTGTAGTCTTGCAATGATGGGATTTTCATATCAAGTGGAAGGTATTTTCAGACCATATCTATGTGTATCGGTCATAAAAGAAACATAGGTGAAATCTGAGTCAGCCAAACAAAAAGAAACTGTTTTATTCTCCCAAATAAATGAAAAGTATTTTTATCTGTTGAGTTTTCCTGTGTCTTTTTAATACAACTCTTCTGTTTTGGAGGAGAATCAACTGTAGACCAGGTACAGTTTCCCAAACTGAAATGGTAATGTTTGAATTAATGTACACTTGAAGTCAGTGGAATTACATGGATGTTCGAATTACTACACACTTGAAGTCAGTGGAATTACGTGGCTGTATGAAACCATTGGAACATACAGGCCTGTGGGACTGTGGTATTTGGAGAAAAAAATGAAAGCAAGAGCTCTGACTGGCAATCTGAAATAGCTACGTTTGAGAAGGCTGAAGGTTGTCCTTCCCCACTTTCTGCACATACTGCTTCCTACACAGCTGTCGGAGCTGCTCTGAGTCAGCTTCTGAACCCCCTGGTTTTTAGACTGTATTTAAAGACACACAGCAATGATGCCAGGTTACAAGCTGCTGGCTCCAAATCCAATTCATAAAAGTCTGAGGTGTCCACAGAGAATGTTGTGAATAGCAATTTTATGCCAAGCTATTCCCACTCTTAAATCAGAGCCCTCAATATGTGCTGAAGCATTGATTCTGCAAAACCTCACACATGTCTCTAATTTGACTTGGAAGAAAGCTCATTATCATTCATGATCATTATTCAAACCAGAGAAGCAACATTCTGGAACAGATTTAACTAAAAGTCACATTTGCAGTTCTTTTCATTCAACGACAGAGATTTATTTCCTGCACCTTCTTAGCATCTTTTACCCAGGAGTGAAACCTTCGGAAAGGTGAATGAGAACTTGATGTATCATTAACTTACAGAATCCAGACCAACTTGGCTTGGAAGCGTGGTGCTTTGAGTAGCAGGTTGCTACCAAGTTTTTGCTACAGGGAGTTCCCTGGTTGTCAGCAGACGAGGAGTTAACTATAGCTCTGCTTTCCCATTCTTCTGTACAGATGCTTAGAGGCCAAGCTACAAGAAACCTAGCTCTTCTCAGAGACAGTGGGAGGAATATTTTACTGAAGAGAATGCCCTAAGTGGGTGAACCCTCAGCCAGGAAGGTTTACGGAGAAAGATTATGAAAACTTACTTGTATTTCCTTCTCAAAGTGAAATCTTTTAAGGAAAGCCCTGTTGGCTGCAGCCATGCCTATATTTACTACTGCACCAACCCATCCGTTTTTTGGGGTATTTCAACTAACTTAAAACACATTCTGGGCTAAGTCTGTGCTCTTTCAAGCATGCATGGAATTAAGATTAAGCACTTGGACTGTCCCGTTAAAACCAAGTGAGCTATTCATATACTTCAGCTTAAACTGTATGTTTACATGTTCTGTGGTCTGCGCTGGCTAGTCACTATCTAGCAGAAGTGTTCCGAAGTCTTCTGCTTGATAAATCCTTAAATAATATAACATTGGTTATCTCAGAGACCATCTGCCTCTTTCTTCCCAGAGCAGGATTTGAAATTCTGGGATTGGAACTCAGAGATTAGTTGGCGAGGCCTTCTTTGTAAGGGCCCAGTGTTCGATTTACTTTGGCTTACCTATGAAAACATCATTATAGTCTTTCCAGGCAAAACTATGTGTATGGGTATGTGCAGGCAATGGGTTGTTAAAACTAGCTCTGCTTCATGTTGTTATTTTAAAAACCTTTTAATTAAATCTTCTGTCAGACAATGCAGCATGATTGTGTTGCAGATAAAAAAAAATATTTTAAGAAGTTTGTACACACAGGCACACACAAGCACAGGTACGCTGATTATCATAACTGATAGTCCAATGAAAATGTATCCCGATTTAACTCCTTAATCCTGCCTGTGTCTTGGAGTGTCCTTTTGGGTGGAAACAGTGCTGTTGGAGAACTCAACAGCAGTCCTTCTGGCTCAGTAAGATGCAAAGCATCCCTTAGGGATATAGGTTTACAACTAAGCTTTCAAAGTCAGTTAGCATCTTTGCCATAATGACATTTCCTTAGCAAAAAGCTACAGAACATGAGCATATGTGTATTTATTAATCTGTTCTCTGTGCTAAAGATTTGTTTGCATTTTATGTATAAAATGGGGAAAGATTGTCAGCAAGAGGAGCGGATTCTTATATTTTTAAATGTAACAAATGGCACTTGTATTCACTGAAATGCAAAAAAACCACCCCCAACCAACAACCAATCACCACTGCCAACAACAAAAAAACACTGTAGCCTTTCCTCTACCGCTTTCTAAATGCTTTTGTCTGTGGCAAACCAGACCTTTGTAAATGCCAGTGAGCGCTATCCTCAGCGTTACAGTATTCTGTAAAGATTGTTCAACATGGCATTTAAAAAATAAAAGGGAACTATTTCTGTTATGAAATGTTTGGAGGTAAAAGCTAACACCTGGAAGCTTGAGTTCTTTCAGAAATAATTCCTAATGCCCAGTGAAGGGAATTAAACAAACGGCAAGGTTTATTCCGTCAGCTTCTCAGCAGGCTAACAAGAATTACTGCATGCTAAGAATCAGCTGCTCTTGGAAACTTAATGAATGTGGCAGCCAGAAAAGTACAAAATTGGCCAAGAGATGTAAACCAGATATATAGGCTGTAACAAAGAGAAATGAAGAGGATTAGGAAATCTCTCTGTAAATCCAAGGTGGAAAGGGTTCGCTGTACCAGGGTTTCCGAGCACTTTGACAGTGTAGAATACTTTCTGTAAGGAATTGGTTTTGCGTCTCGAATTGTAATTCTATTCCCTTGTAATTCTATTCTCCTTGGAGAATAGTAGCAGAAAAGTATTTTTATATTTTCATCTGTCTCTGCTGTGATTTAGCAACTGGAAACAAAGAGCCAAGCCTGCCGAACAGCCAGTTCTCTGCAGCCCACTAGCAAGTGGGCTGGCACCCATCATCTGCAAATCTGCCCTCTCTAAGCAGGCTCAATTTCAAACTCTACCTTTTCAGGGGCATTTTTTAAACCTGCAAAAGCAGAATGAGTGCAATTAGTAAGGGTGAGTCTTAAATATTGATTAATTATAATCAATCCTTCCACTCCCCAGTTAATGAATGAAATCAAGTCACATGCACTTGTGGATACTACTAATTTGTCTTATAGGTTATGTGGCTTTTGTGTGCAGTTGTTTCACATTTTCAAGTTTTTCTCAACTGTTTCGAGAGCTGCAAAAGAGACTTCTAGGAGACAGCTGTGGTTCTTACGTAATAACATGACTCCCAGAGCTGGATATTTAGGGGAGGGGTGGGGGGAAGGGAAGAAGTAAGACTTGAGATAAGTGGTAAGCATGGGTAAGCACACAGAAGAGATTGATATGAGTGTTAGAGAGACGTAAATAATGTTTATAGTAATTTAGACATTTGTCTTTTTGTCTGTAACATCCAAAAAGATTTATTTTTGCCAGCAGATGGAATAAATGGTCTTACTGAGATTTCAGAAGTATGTACCTCCCTGTTAGGACTTGTCAACCTTGGGGAAATGTACTGCCTTCCTTATAGCAATAGAGCCATAGTGGTCGAATTAAAGCAGCACAGTAATGCCTGTGATTTTTCCTTATGTAGATGTGCTCTTAGTCACAACGGTAAAGGCAGCGGCGCTTTTTTCTGCCACAGTGAAATGTGACATTATAGCAAAAGCTGTCTCTCACAAGTCACTGTCTAGAGCAGGATCCCAGTTTCCCTGCTTTTGCTGAAAGATGGAGCACCTTCAGTGACCTGACTTGCTCTCCTTCCAGTGGATCTGACACCACAGTCACTAAAGCACAGACCGTGCAGCAAGCTCACTTAATCCTACCCGGCGAACACATGAGCCACAGTTTGCGTTTCAGTCTGTAAATTGTTCTTTTGTTTTGCAGGCTTTACTGAACACAGTTTTATTTCATGTGACTGTGCTATTTATGGAGGAGTAAATATTGCCGGGGGTCTATTTAAAAAGGCCGATGACCTGGATTTTTTTCCATTTGAATTATCTCCAAGAGTCAGACATGTTTAACAACTGATTTTTTTTCCCTTGTTGCTGTAGATTGCAATCATTTCTAACATCTTAGATCAACACCAACTAAAAAGACAAAAATTCTGAGAGAAATAAAACTTCATGTAGTATGAATGTGATTAGACAGTATGTGACCTTGCCATTTTTGGAAGAGATGAATTCTATCCTGAACTACCAGTTATCAACATAGCATGTTTTTAACCTCTGAATATTTACCTTTTCATACTGGTAGGGTAATTTGAGTTCATAACTCTGGTTTGTTTTTTTTTCTTTTTTTTTCCAAGTGTGTTTCCACCTATTATAAATAAATAAATAAACCATGTTTTCAGATAGGGAAGATTTAAACAGTGCAAACGGTCGTCTTGCTGTTCTTGCAATCTAAATAGCAGTATTGCTTTACTATTTAAGAAGTGGAAAGTTAAACATTGCTGAGAAAATAGTGCTATATTTTTACTTTCAAGAAAGAGCTTTGTGAATGCAAACAGGTAGCCAAATGTCAGGAATATTAAATATGTTTGAGTATTCTTAAAAGATGAGCCAACCATATTTTTTTAATATATAACATTTTTAACAGTATGAGTTGATCACAGTAAGTATAATGGGCTCCAACCTGAAATTTTGCTGTAAACATACTTATCTTTACCCAGTTATGTAAAAGCATAAAAAGGTACAATTTTTATACTCGATGCCATTCAATACGTGTTCTAAAGTTTGTGGGGTTTACCATGCTGTTACAAGGTACCCTGGCTTCAGTGCAAGTCCAGCGTCAGAAGTCACAACCCATTTCACCCCCGGAGCAGTGGAGAAGTTCGGGGATGGGATTCTCTCAGGCCGAAGTCATCATCTCACCTGACTGCATTTCTTCAAAATCTCATCTTTACTGGGGAAGAAGCATACTGGACAACACTTAGATAATTCAACACCCCTATGAAGTAAATGATGAGCACATTTTTAATATTATTCTGGCTTGATCCACACTATGCTATGGACTAGCCATGCTAGGCAAATTTGCCTGCACGCAAGTCCTACCAGTCCTGCTTAGTCCTTCAGGAAAATGCCGAGAAGCAATGGCAGAACTTCTTGTCCTGTTGATGTCTTAGGAGACACAGTTAGTTCAAGGTGTTGGGAAAAATATTCCACATTGCTAGTCAAACTAATAGAAATTTGCATTGACAATTCTTCAAATGAAACAAAACCGAATCCCTGGAAAAGGTATTTTACAGAGAATAAAGCCTTTTTTGAAGGTTTTCCACTCAAGCCCACCACTGATTACTTTGACCTTCTCATTTTTTAGTGTCCTTTTTCAAACATCAGTGTTTACCAGTAGGTTATTTCACACTTTAAAAAGACATCATCTTCCTTGAGCCAAAATTGTTACTGTGAAATGAACTGCTGTCAGTGACACCTACAGCCTCCATTAAGATGAGCCATCCAAGTGCTGTTTCATTCTCGGTTGTAACATACGTTTTCAGTTCTCGTTTGTATTACTAAACAAGAGTTTTCAGATTCTAACTCAAACCATGTTTCAAAATTAAATTAGCTAAACCCTCATTAGCCAGAACTGATCAGAACAGATTGCAATGACTACATATTCTACCCCAGTCTATCTCATCATTAAAAAGCTGCCAGCTTTTAAGGGAAGAAAAAAATTCAGACTATATTCTGTCTTAATAGGCCTTCAGAACTATCTGAGGTGAAGCAGAATGATTATAGTATAACCAAGCACCTCTTGTAATTCCTTTCTAGATTATTTCTCACTGATTAATAAGTTAAAACATAAAACAGGCCTTAAAGGAAAAATGCTAAACTATTTGGTAATATATGCCCTCATACAGGGGTATGTCAGAATCTTCTTCCATTTTTCCCCTTCTGTAAAAACTGGTGTCCTGATTCTTCTCTACTGTAGTTTTTGGAGGCCATAAACCCACCAAAATTGTCAAAGTTACATTGACATAAAATGTACTAACTTGTGTCATTAAGGACCAACTCCTCAAATGAGCCTGAAGGACAGATTTTATAATAAAAAATGTAAATATGCAGGAATGCATTTTTCTGAAATGAAAATTTATTTTAAAATATCAATTTTTCTTTAAAGTTATCATTAAAGTGGCTGTCTGGAAAGCAAAGCTATCCATTTTCTTACAGAACACGTAGGCAGCCAAAGTACAAGCTGATCTGTAAGTCAGGCTTGATGCTGTTCTCCGAGCACTGGGTCTAAAGGCAACTCGTGATCCTGATGTCCCTGCCACAGTTAAAAACATTAAATGTATACAGGGATAGGACTGGACTAAGACTATGCATATATACAATCTTAAGTGCATATATTTGGTATATATATTTATATATTCTGAAATATCTGGACTTCAGACCAGGATACCTCTGCCTCTTTGAGTACATTATTAGCTTTAGTTTGACCTCTTGCTAGGCTAGCATCCACCTCCATAGCCATTGCCTGAGATTGCTTCTAGTGTCCAACCACTGCCTTATGTTAAATGACAAATTTGTATTTGATTTTATACTGTATGTCCTATTCTGGTTATTCTGTTAAGATTAAACTGAGTTCAAGACAGTCCCTCAGTTGACAGAATAGAAGGGTCTGCAATGTTGCTTTGCGCTGTGCCACTTCAGCCCCTCTTCGCTGGGTTATCTGCCTAATAATTGCAGAGTTTGGTGTCAGGTCTCCCAGATCCATGCAATCCTTAACACCAAATACCTCCAACAAAACCAAAGGCGTTTGCTGCACCCTTCCGCAAGTTAATGAAATGATCTGTAATGATTCTGTCCCACCGTGAGCAGAGTATCACACAAAGCACTGGCTGCCAGCCTTTCTGTTGCTGGCGCCCGCGGATGTTGACTCCTCACATTGTGCCCTGCTGGACTGCACACCCCGACTGCCTCCTTCCTCCCCTCCTTGCCTTCAGCATCTTTGTGCTGCTGCTTGTCTGGGGCGGGTGGCGTCTTGCTCTCCTGCCACTTCCACCGGCTGCAGCTGGGGTGGTTTCTGGCCCCAGCTGGAAAATTCATATGAGTCTGTCCTAAACTTTCTCTGCCTGGAGCTGGCATGAGTCCCGCAGGATTTACTGGCATGCTCCACACCTCACCTGTGTTACAGGCATTCGTTAGTTGGGAACCAGTGCAACGAAGTGTAGCGCTGTGCCTAGGTCTACTCTGCTTGTCCTAAAATAATAATGACTGAGAGGGCTTTCATAAGAAAAATAAATGCAATTACCTTTTCCATAGGATGCTGTCACTGTGTGTGCACTGCCTGCTCGTTACCCCACCGCTCGTGGAAGCTTCTTGTCTTCTGGGGAGCCACCACTGGGGGCACGTCTTTGAAACAGCTTAGAAACTTACGAAATAGGAGAGAATTTCATGGCTGATAAATTAAGACAATCAAGGAAAACCATAATTGGATTTGGAAATGGATTACTTTGTAGATTAAAGACATTTAACATGTATTCATCACAAAATAGCATCAATGCACCTGAGCTGATACTTGATAAACGGTGTGTAAAAAATAAGGCAGAAAAATGTTAGGTGTTCTTTCAACACAAACCTTGGTAAAACAGGATCTTCACTGACACCAGAATACTCAGTGCTGTTACAATTTCAACAGTATGATTCAAAAAAATAGACTTTGTTGCATGGACCTTGCTGTTCCTCTCTAACGTAAGAATGATTACTCTGACTTCTGTGTTTTTATGGCTTTTAAGAATCATCACTAGTAAGTTTGCTAAGTGAGAGGAGAGTTTTTTAAGTCTGTTGCTGTGCCCTGAACTTCTTGTGTAGTATGTTTTCATTCTGTCCATGTCAACAGCTGTACTGTGCCCTGTGTCAGGCGTTGTGCTATGAAACCTACGCCTGCTTTTCCACTGTGCAAATTGAAGTGTTCTGAAAAAGACAGGGGTATAGTTAAAAGACATATTCCCGTTTTATTCAATACAGGCATAGATGACTATTCTAGATTGCTCTAACGGATAGAAGATGGAATCACTTCTTATGACAACTTCTGTTAATATTCACTGTGTTTCCAAAATAATGTAGACAAATTGCTATAATAACAGCATATCTATAATTTCTGTGGTTGGAAATGACCCATTCGTACCTCCAAATATATGTTCTACATCAAAAATTGTTTTCTGTCTTCAGCAATTTTTACCACAGAGGTTTCAGAGGATGTATAAGTTCTTGGCTTTTTATTTTAAAAGTGTCTTCACTGTAGTCCAGTGTTGAATGTGCTGCTGTCTACACATATAATTACTAAACACCACAAAACTGTATTGTCATTTAAATGTCTTTAGTGTTTGTTTGTCCAACAGAGCAGTGGGGGTTTCAAACACTGATATTTGGTTCTGCAGTTTTATTATTACCATTGACCATGTTTTCTGTAGGGAAAAAAAAAGGTGACATTTCAAAATCATTGTCACCAAAGTCTAACTTAAATATTGGTGTTAATTGACTTGGCTGGTCAGCTGCTGTTTGTGGGACTAAAATAGGCTCAGAAATGAGTGCTGCAATCTGTTTTAGAAAAATCCCTAAACCATCCCTTTTAAACAACATTTAAGCTCTGTTTGATCCCAGGCATATGGGGTGGCCAGCATGTTCTACACATCTTATGAATTTTGGACAATGTTATTATGAATGTCATATTTTTAATGTGGAACAGACCGTCTGCTGACTGGGTCTATACCACATACTTGTCAGAGTGATGAAGAGCCATTAACTTTAATGGCTGTACCAGATAAAGTGGAAAGTTCTCAAACAGGAAGAAGGAACAGAAATTAAGAGAATGGTGGTCCCAGAGGGACTCACAGAGGGAACAAAGGGGAAGATTTATGAAGTCCTTCAAAGGTTTTGAATGGGAAAGAAAGGCGATTTTTTGAAGCAGGAGAAAAGAGCTGCAATTTAACTATGAGACCCTACAATGTCAAAGAAAGGAACCTTGATTTTGAGGACAAGCAGTGAGGTGCAAGAAGATTGTATATATACTAGAGGATGTCTGACATATTGCCAAATAACACTGTGGAAACTGAGGCTTAGAAAATATCATTAAAATTTATTATTCTGTGCATGATTGTATATTTCTTTTGGGAGCTAAGTGCAGAGTCACTTGCTTCAGAATTCAGTACAAAGTCTGCATGGCTGTGAACCCTGCTTTGCACAGATACCCAGAGACTTACACACAGCCTGATCCTACCCAGATGCAGGCACCTACCTGAAGCGCCTAAACATTAAATCTGCTAACCAAGGCTCTCTCTAGTCAGTGGAGCGAGCTAGGCACTCTGTAGTGGAAAGTCACGTCTCGGGTAGGCTGAATTGCTCTCTGGAGACCACCTGTCTCTCTACACCGACTACAGAAGGAGCTTACCATGGCCATCATCCTGTGTCGGTGCTGGGTATGACTTGACCAGGTCTTTGGCTTCTAAAGGCCAATACATCTACAAAGCTGGAACTATAGAAAAGGATTCATGAAGATCCCTGGGAGCATGAAGCTATGACTATACCAGTAAATTAAACAGTGCAGGGACTGTTCCCAGGTACCAGAACTGTCCCAACTCTATTGCTATGTTACTGGAAGAGCGCCTGGCCCAGGGGGACCTTCCCAAGCCCCTGGTATGCCATGCACAAGCGCTGCCCTGGCTTTGAGGGTAAGAGTGTGTTGTTAATGCCAAAAGCTGGTTTCCAAAAAGTTTAATTTATCAGAATGGAAGTATATTTAATCTATGAAACACCTGGAAATCTGTTCATGCTCATTTGCGTTATATATTCGCACAGCCTAGAGTTACTCCTTGGCCAAGTCACTGTGTTGTCGCAAACTGCAAAACCTGTATGCGCTTTGCTTCCTTTTGTCCGACTGTTGTCCCTTTAGGAAGGGATGCTTCCCAAGCACTGGCTTTTTGTTTCTCACACCTTAGAAAGTGGGTGCCACAGCCCAACCACTTTATGCTTTCGAGGAGTAGTACAGTGTGTCTGAAGAAACTCGGAAGTCTGTGCAGATGACCGAGAGTAGACTGTCAGCAGCACTTGGAGGAGTGTGGTTACTGGATTTATAACTAGAATATGAGAATGTTCTGTACATCTGAGTAATAATAAGCATGTTATTTAAGGTATTTTTCTTTTTCTAGATAATGCAAAGTGAAACTCGTTTTCATTCATTTATTTATTTCCCTCCCCTTGTTCTTTTATGACTGTCGTGGTTTAAGCCCAGCCGGCAACTAAGCACCACGCAGCCGCTTGCTCACTTCCCCCCCACCCAGTGGGATGGGGGAGAGAATCATAAAAAAAAAAAGTAAAACTCGTGGGTTGAGATAAGAACAGCTTAATAGAACAGAAAGGAAGAAAATAATAATGATAGTAATAACAGTAATAAAATTACAACAACAATAATAAAAGAATTAGAATATACAAAACAAGTGATGCGCAATGCAATTGCTCACCACTCGCTGACTGATGCCCAGTTAGTTCCTGAGCAGCGACCTCCCCCCCTTCCCTGGCCAACTCCCCCCAGTTCATATACTGGGCATGATGTCACATGGTATGGAATACCCCTTTGGCCACTTTGGGTCAGCTGCCCTGGCTGTGTCCCCTCCCAACTTCTTGTGCCCCTCCAGCCTTCTTGCTGGCTGGGCATGACAAGCTGAAAAATCCTTGACTTGGTATAAACACTACTTAGCAACAACTGAAAATATCAGTGTGTTATCAACATTCTTCTCATACTGAACCCAAAACATAACACTATACCAGCTACTAGAAAGAAAATTAACTCTATCCCAGCTGAAATCAGGGCAATGACCATCCTAATTTCTAATAATTGTTTTAGGCCATTTTCTTAGCTCCATTACATTAAATAAGTTCATCACCTTCACTGAAGATATACTGATTTACATCAGTTGAAGATCTGGCATTTTCTTTAGTCTTTTCTTAATACATTTATTTTGTTCTGCCTCCCCCTGCTTTATTGTATTACATTTGCTGTTTTCACTGACCATTGATCTCTTTTAACTGCAAACAATCTGTCACTGTAGGAATTGTAGCACTATGTGATTTAGTGTTGCTTTTAGCCCTGTGGACCAGAGTTTAAATTCTTTGTATTACTTTTGTAGGTCATATCATGCTGAGTGTCTTTAATTAGATTGCGTGGTGCTATTATTTTGCTGTGTCTAAACGTTAATTAGGCCTTCAGAGGAGTAAGTAGTTTTAATAAGTTTAGCTAAGTTTTAATAACTTGGTAGGAAAAGGGATCTTTTATGGACCAGATAACTGAAACAGTAGAAGCTATCTTCCAATGCACAAGCATATGTAGGTAAAGAGGTTTTATTGAGTATTGTTTGGTAAAGGTTTGTGGTGCTGTGAGGAAGAGCACAAAAACCAGAGAAACTGAGATAGGGCAGTAAGAAAGTAATGGCCACAGCCACAGAAGTACCAACAGTCTGGCAATGTCAAAAGTAATTAAAACAAAAAAAAAAAAAAAAAAGAGAAAAAAAAAAAAAGAGGACCTTTGTACCTTTGGGCAGAGTGCTTGCCATAAAGGCGATTGGATTCGTGATCAAAGCCTGTGTCTCCTGCTGCTTGATTGCTTTTGCATTCAAAGATGCAGGATTTTTTTCCTTCTTTAGAACAGAACTGAACAAAGTAATATTGGTCCCAATTTCTTTTTCAACAGAAAATAAACTGTACATTCCCAATTCTAGTTAGCAAATGGTTAAGAGAAACAGCATGCTATTCTCATCATTGCCATCCAGATTCTGAAACTTTCCATTTCCCTTCCTCAACCAATCTGACAAGAACTGGTGATTCTGGGCTTTCCCAAGGGCCCAGACCACATCCTACCGTGGTCGGTACCGTAAGGTGTGCTGCTTCCCCGGTGATTAGGGGTAGTTCTCTGCAGAAGATGCTGGTGGGGATTGGAGGAGCAAGGCAATACACATTTTTGCGATGCTTTCGAAGTTAGAGGACGGCATTGTCAACTGACTGCAAACTGGTGCTAGTATGCTCACCAGATTTCTCTTACTGCTCCCTTCAGTGCTAAGGATTAAAGGCTTCCAAAGATGCTTGTTCGTCTTCACAAGAGAAAACACTGGAAAACTAGTTACACTCTTCTGTTTTTATGTATTGCTGCATGTGAGTTAGAGGCCTATAAAGGTCCAGTTCAACATAAAATTCCAAATAACAGTAAGGCAGTAGGATTATTTTTTTTTTACTGAAAGCTTCAGAATGGTAATCTACAGATTATGTGATCATCAGGAGTTATTTTAGAATAGTATAACGTTGTCATGCTATAATGTCAGTGTGATGCACTTGAAACTATCAGACATTAAAATATTGGCTTCTTGACAACACTTTCTTGCAAACTTCATCTCTGTTGCTGTGACCTTCAACAGGGATCTTTCTTCTGTAGATTAATTTCAAGAAAGGAACAAGCTGCGCAGCCTGGTTTCTATGATAGGTGTCCAATGTCCTACAGCACCTTACTAACCACAGATGTCCCCCGTGAGTCCTTATGACCTCCCCGGTGCCCAAGCGCTCCTGTGGGCAGGGTGTAGACAGTGCCATGGCTGGCTCTGAGGTTTGCTGCACGTTGACCAGCCGAAAACCCCAGGGCTGTTGAGCTCTCATGGCCATCTCTTCTCATGCTGGAGTAACGGCTGTGGTCTCCCCGCCACAACCCACATGCCGATTTGCATGACATTCGGAAGAGCTTTTATCTTTCAGACCCCCGTCCTTCTATCAGATGTGGTTAAAATTAGCCAGCAGACTCAGGATTTGTTGCAGGGGCACATCTAACGGACATACTGACAGAAGGCACGGTTGCTTAAGTCCCATTTTCTCGAGAAAGCAGGCAAAGATGTAGCTGCCTCCAGGTTTTTCTGGGAGTGGTAACACAGCCTCCATTTTACATAACTAGCACATCAGTCAATGTGAGGCTGGAGGTGGTAGGCAGGGAGACTTTGAAAAATGCGGTGCTGGGGCGCAGCTGGTCATCGCTGCCCCGGTCAGCCCCACGGGGCCCTGGACCTTTGGCCTGACCCCCCTCTTTGTTCAACCCCGGCCTGAGCTCCACGCCACCTGTGCCCAGCCCTAGCCACCATGACTGCCCTCGAGCCAAGGAGCTCCATGGGGCCTGTCCCTCAGCTTGCACAAGATCTGCCCCCATGGCTCCCTTGCCACTCCAGGGTCACGCAAGAGGCAGGTCCCAGCTCTGTCGGCTTCTAACACTCCTTGTCCACCTCTCAAACTCTCCCATGGGGGCCAGGGGAGGTCATTAGTCATTAGTCTTTACTGGGTACCCAAGAAATATTAACTTCTCGGCAGTAATAAACTCATGACTCTCAGGGATGGTCCCAGACTGGAGCACAGTCGCCCTCTGCTCCAGGATGGGATAGGGTCATGGTTTTCAGAATGAAAAGAGATTACCAATGGTGGGTCATAATTTGGCTACTTTGCTGTAGTGCTGTTTCTGGTCTGAGGATAGAAGAAAATGACCATGAGATATAAACAGTGCATATTGTACGAGGAAAAAAATAGAGTATTGTTTGCAAAATAAACTTACAAAGCTTGCTGCTTTATTCACATAATTAACTTAAGCAGTTAACAAATACTTTTTTCAAATTTGCCATTGCAGCTCTTTCACTTGTTATAAATTCCTATGATTGTTATTTATCAGGTAAAGTGTCCAATTTGTAATGTACGTAATTTTATTACCACTGTGATTTTTTGCAGAAGTCTTCTCTAGCATGATTTGGTTTTAATGAGCTAGTAGGCCTTTTTTGTTCTCATGGTTGAAGAACCGTAAAAATGTAATCGTACATACTTCTTGTCAAGATGAAGTTGCCAGCTAAATGGGATTATACCTCTCACACAAGTAAAGAGGCACCGCTCCTCTGAAAAGACTTGTTTCACTTCCAAGGAATATGTGCTATTAAGTCAGACCTGCTAGTTATTTTAAACAAATGCAGCTGATTTAGGAAGGTACATATGCTGGATACCCCACATAACCCTTGTTTATGGAGTTGCTTTATTTCCATTATACAGCATTGCCAAATGTGTTGTGAGACTAGCAGTATTTGGTGCAGTTTCTAAATTATGTAGTTACATGACTGTGTAGGAATCATCATTTTCCATTGACTTATGGAAGATGGATGCTTGAATTTGGCTTTATGCAGGACAGAAATCCTCACTTCCATATTGTAAGGGCTTGGTCTAGATGTCCCATAGAAACATCTTCAAGTCTAGTCAGCCTTGTCTACATAGTATATAAGCTACCTACGCAAAATTTGATGCTGCCATTTATTCATAATTATTGGTTTATCTTTGAATGATATTTTTGTTAAATCAGAGTGGACAGTGTGGAACTTTATATCTTTTAGAGAAGCTGTAATATATGTGGTAATTTTGATGTTAAAATCCACCCTTTTTTTTTTCCTCTTGCTTTATCTCTATGGCTGGTAAGAAGACAGGTCTTTCACTGCTTGCTACTACCAGTGCCATTCAGCACCAAACACAGGCAGTAGTAGTGTTCCCACAGTCTTGTAGCAGGAGCCAGATGTCAGTCTTAAAAAATATTTTAAGGAAGGAAAATTGCAAGGTAATTAACTTTTAGATTCCTGTCATCATTTCTGGGCAACAGAGAAGTTACAAACTGGTAACTCAGAGAAACTGTCTGCTTGAATACCTATCTACGCCAATCAGTAAGAGCTTGCATCCTGTCTCTGGTACCTTCACAGTGAAACATCACCAGCTATGAACTGCTAGGATGGGCAGAAATGGGATTTTAGAAATGGGAACTGGATTGTATTTTTAGCTGTTAAGACAATTTGTTCAAAGTCCAGAAAATTTAAATACAGACAGAAACTCACTGTGATTCATAGTGTGTGGCCAGCATTAGTTCCTCATGTTCTAACAAGGAGCTGCAGTCTTTAATATTAGATTTACTTTTATAAAAGAAGAATAAAGCAGCTGGATGATGGTGCTGTTGTGTAGTTTCCACTGAATACTGCTCCCCTTACCTGGGTATTTTGGGGGATTGAAAGAGTAGTGTGAGCTCTTGTACATTTTTTTACTTGCTTACGTTACCACCTTGCACTATTTTCCTTTTTGCTTTTACAGTGGCCCATTTTTCTTTGTCATCTATTTTATTTTATGATATACCTCCTTCTAGAAAGCAGTTGGCCTCACTTTTGTGGTATATCATCCCAGAGTGTTGCTTCAGCAGTTGGAAAGAAGTGTGAATTTCAAAACCTCATGGCTGCAAACAGGTTTTAAACAAACAAAACAAAATCCTTGGGCTGTGCTTGCTGGCTTAGTGTACAATAACTGTACAAGAAAAAACCAGATGTGATTCCAGGGCCCAGATGAAATACAGGTGAAGTAGTGCTCCTACTCATAGTGGTGAAAACACTCCATAATGTTGAATATTGACATCTTCTCACGACTGATAACGGTGTGTAGCGAGGACTGTTTATCGAGTGCTCACTTGTATATTTAGGATCCAAACCAGCCCCTTTTAAAGACCTGGCTTATTTTTTTTCATGAAGCCTGCATCTGATGGTGGGGTTCTGAGATGCAGATCTCACCTAAGGCTGCCAAGGACCCCTTGCTCAGGGCAGTTTTTCTACCAGGACTTGACAGTCTGCACTTCTACACTAGCCATGCAACTTCCGCACGTGGCTATTTTTATCTGTATTGCAGAATAGCTCCAGGCCCATTCCTGTGGGTGCTGGATAAGTCCACAGAAATACGGTAACTATTCCAAATAAGATACATATCAATTAACTCATATGACTGCATGGATTCATAGAAACTAATCTTGGACATACAAGTAAGGTGCCTGATTAGGGATCTATGCTCCCTCTACAGTCTGCAGAGAGAGGCAGTTGGCAGATGGGCTGAAGTTGCATTCTTGCAGCCTCTCAGTGAGCAGGGGATGATTAGGCATTGAGGTTTAAGAGCCTCAATTAAATGTCTGGAGTCAAACAGAGTCAAAGTTTCCACCTCTGAAAGAACCAGTAGAAAGAGAGGGAGAAAGGTGACTGTGTCACCTTGGATGAAAGGCTATTTCGCTTGCATTGAGCAGGCTGTGTATGCACAGTCATGCTAATGGCAACCAGGAATTTCACTGGAAAACTAGGCAAGAAGCAATATAGGTAGGACAAATGGGGACATGATTGTATGAGAGGCCTCCTAGAGTCATGGTCAGCTAAAGGCAAAGGAAAAGATGATACACCAGGCCAAGATGTGGTCTGGGTTATTCAGCCGATGTCACATTTGAGCTACAAATTGTCTTTTTGTTGCTGCTGTTTCCTGAGTTTGACTGGTAATAACTGGAAAATGGGTGGAGAGCAGCTGAGTAATGGGGATGGGAAGACAGCCTGTGGCAGAAGAGAGGAAGGGCCAAAAGCATGGCCAGTTTGGGAAAATATAGAAGGATAAAAAGCGGGTCTCAGTTCTGAAGCCAGGGGGTGGGGATGTGAGGGTGGGAAGCCTTCGGTTGCTGCCAGTGCTGGGACTGCTGGGGCAGCTGGGGAGGCTAAAGCTTGTTGTACAGGCATCGCACCTCAGGCCACTTCTGAGGATGCTGGAACAGGCGAACAGCTCTAAAATACTAGCAGGGAGGCCAACAAGACTTTGACCCATCTTTGTTTCTGCTGCAAATACGGGCAAATGCATATCATGCCTGTTTTGAATTGCCAGAGCATCCAAAATGTTTGCAAAACCCTTGCTAAAGATTGTACTAACTCAAAATAGCACGCTTGATAATTGCAAAATTGTAGGTAGACCATATGTTTTGGTTATGGTTTTGGTACAATTTGTTCTACTTAAATTTGAAAGGATGCTATTTTTAATAAACTCCTGAGAACAAATGAGTACTCTATAAACATAAGAATGAAGCAACAGATTCGTAGATTTGGAAGTTACCTTCTGCTGCTCAGGATTGCTATTGATTTTTTGTGTTCTTAAATATTTCCTCTTTTTATATGGGCTTCTCTGCTGTGGGTGTTGATGCCCACTCTGGCTGAGTGATTTATGGCGTCCCATGGCTTTAGACAGAAGATGATCTCTGAGTGATTTTTCCGAAAGCTCAGGCTCTTTGGGTCGCTCACTGGGCCAGCTTTTATGAATAATGTAGGCTATCTCCATTTTTTATATTCCTTAATTTGAAACTCTCAGTAATGTTCCCTGAGTCTCATTTCTGAGCAGTCATTTATTTGGGTGACTTGGGACTACAATGACATTCTATTGGACATTCAAATTACATTCAGATGAAGTAGTTTTCATATCTGCCTCAGCATTTTACCTCTTAACCTCCTAAATCCAGACTGCAAGTTGTCAAGGTGAGTTGAATCATTCCTGTATCATGTATGTACTCTTGTAATGAATTTCTTTGGGTGCATCCAAGGTAAGGCTTCCGTCTAGAATGCCACGTTATGTTAATATTCTAATAAAATTTCCCCTGCTCAGGGATGAGCACAAACCCTATATAGCACTTATGTGCTACTTAGACCCTCAAAATTAGGTTTCTTTGCAGCTTAAGGGATACGTAGGATTTGCAGAGTGGTGGATTTAGTTCCTAAGTCCTTGAGGTCCATTTGTGAATCAACATATTCGCAAAGAAAAGCAGGCTGGTGCCAGCAGTGGCTGGTAGAGACCAGCCGCCTTCAGAGAGTAAGTTCACTCATGAACATAAGGATGATTCTTTTAGTTTGTGGTTTCTTCTAATTCACACTCTAGTTACTCTTTAAAGCTCAGCCTCCCTTGCAGCAAGGCAATTTTGCTTTAAAATCAATCCCAATCCATTCAACTGTTACAAATACCAACCCGAACCATTGTCAACCTGCAGCTGGAGAGTAAGAAGGACCCAGAAATAGAGAGCCCATGGTGCCAATAGCTCTTGAAGGTGCATTGCAGCCCCTCTGGCCATGCACTATGCTTTAAGGCATGGTATGTCTCTAAATATCACAAAGTGGAGGTTCCTCCTTAAATGGCCTTAGCAAGACACTGTCGCAAGGCCCATTCACTGCAGACTTTTCTCTCTTCATGTACAATAAGAAGAAAAGGTGAAATTGCTGAAAGATGAAGCCTTTTGCAATGTGACTTGCTAATTTCAGTTTCCAGACATCTCTGAGTTAGGAAATGAGTCAGATGGTTATTATTTACTCATCTGTTCTGCAGTTTCTGCTGTCTTAATCATTTCAGTTGTAGCTGGGAGTGTTACCTTCTTCAAAATAAAGGCTTGAAAGATGAGTGACTAATTGCAGTCTTCACCCCTTTGATTACAGAACACAAGTAGGTACAAGGCTGGCAGCCATACTAATGCCTAGGATGATGTTCTTTCCTGCAGTGTTTGGAGGGATCCCCCAAGGGTTTAGTCTATAAGGAGAGTTAGAAGAGATGCAGCTAGTAATACAGGGGTACCCAAGGGCAAGGCCATAGCCCAAGGCCTCCTACAGCCCCTGTGCATGGACAGACCCCGAGCCCTGCCAGCTTCTGTGCTCATGGGGCTCAGGAGGAGTCAGAGCTGGTCCACAGAAGTGCTCCAAAACTGCCATCCTGTCTCCCACGTGTTGGACAGCCCTGCTGTAACGCATCATATTCCATGATCTGTCTCTTCCTAAACAGAAGTGAAAAACCCCAACATCCTCTTTTCTGGTCCTTTAACGTTCTCTAATTTTGACAAGCAGTCTCTCCCACTGCATGACGTCCCTTGCAGTCTAGTCCCACTCACATGAAAATGGAAAGCGAGTTTCACAGTGGCAACCATCTATGAAGTATTTTCTAAGCATGTGTACGTCTGCGGCAGACATCACTGTTGTGTCTGAATGCCTCAAAAAACCATTTCCACAAGCTCTAGCTGCTTGCACTCGCCTAGCCATAGGTTTAGGAAGTGTGGTATATTCTGGGGCTATCTGAAGTTTGAAGTGACTTGCAACAATGCCTGACTTGCTTGTATCATCATTCTTCTTTATGCAGCAGTTTAGTAGCTCAGTATCATGTTTGCTTGTTATTAAAGCAGCATGGTAGAGGTACAGGCTTTTCTACAGAGATTTCACATTCACCCACAACTGCTAGTGCTGTAACTGTTCCTTTGATAACAAGTGCTGTTAGTGCCTTGTTTGCTACCTCTATTACTGTCACATAACTGTACTAGATGCCACTTATCATTGGACTACTGCCCTTTCTGTATGTGGGTTTTTTCAGTAACCATTAGACTTTCTCACTGCACATCCCTGTATGACTTTTTATTTTACCTTTTTTTATAGCAACAGCTAATGGTCCCAGTGAAATATAGGAACGGTGAATCCAGCTTGAAAATCCATAAAAATAAGTGGTCCCTGCCCTAGTTAAACAGCTTACAGAGTAAATAATAAAAAAGGGTAGCTGATGGGAGAAAGTTAAGCCATTTCTGTACTACTACATTTCTGACACTACTAGCATTTAGTGTCCCTCTTAGAATTGTTGGCAGGATCAAGACGCTCTGAGAGTGTAAGTGCCGGTTCCAGACAGGCTGAGAAAAAGGGGGAAATAATATAAATTCATCAGTTAGCCAAAGATTTTCTGTTTATTGCAATAAGTACACAAACTGTAACCCAAGTATCACACCGTCATGAAGTCCTAGCCCCTTACCTACTTCATTAGTGCAAGGATTGTGGTGCTTTTAATCTTTGTGATCTGGGTCATCGCAGGATTCAGGCTAATGTTGGAGTCAACACAGGGCTTCAGTTTCCTACTCCTACCACTGTGTGTTTTGCATTCCATCTGTTCTCACTCAAGTTGAGTAAATATGAAGAAAGTCAGATTTTGAAGCGTGGCTTCAAGGTTCTTTCCTTGGTTTGTCGCTAGGTTGTTTAAATGACCGACACAAAGTAATCAGGGATTAAAACCCCACCATACTCGGCACTGTGCAGCCCTTTGCATCCCCAGCTCCCAAAGATAAAACTTGAAGGTGTTTCAGGCAAAAGCGAGTTTTCTTGGCTGGGTCGCAGATTAGTTCCCTGAGTGATGTTTCACAGCATCCTGGTACCTACCCCATCTGCAAGGAGGACATCAGTGAAGTGCAGGCAGCTCTCCCATGCCCTTCTCATGCTCCCCCTCTGAAAAACCAACTGCTCCTGCAGCTGACACAACCAGCAGAGACATAATCCTCAAGTTTACCTGTCCAAAGAGCTGCAGGACATCTCCCTGGACAGTCAGACTGTAGCTAATATAAATAGGCAGTTCTTCACACTCCTTTTTAATAGACGAGCCTGGGCTCTCAAACCCCACTTCAAACTACTGGTGCCAACGGTGGCATGAAGACATGTACTCAGAGGTGGCTTCAGGTGGAAGGTTCTCCCCCTTTTTGCCTCCAGCTTATGATTACCTCAGAGAAGGACATGTTAATGTGTGTACAGGGGCTGAGGGGGTG
Source organism: Astur gentilis (assembly GCF_929443795.1). Classification (NCBI taxonomy): domain Eukaryota; kingdom Metazoa; phylum Chordata; class Aves; order Accipitriformes; family Accipitridae; genus Astur; species Astur gentilis. The sequence goes on along the minus strand of NC_064909.1, from coordinate 9,645,220 downwards.
CTGATTCCCTCCCGGTAGTGTGGAGTTATTCCAGTAGTGATTTCCTGTGGTCAGGAGTAATTATGTTGCTGCTAGTAGAGAAGCAGTAGGGAAGATAGATGCATACATGTAGGCACCTTATGCAGTTTTGTGGGGTGGCTGTTAAGTTCTAATTCAACTATCTCATAAATCTAAATGTGCAAGAACCTCAGAGAGAACTTGAGTGGGGAAAAGTAAGGTCTGTACTTATGAAAACCTCTTTGCAATGGAAAAGAGGCTGGTGAGGCAGTCTGACGGTAAGAAGAAAAAGTATACCTTTCTCAAATTGTATTCATTCCCTATCTTCCTATATGAAAATGCAGCAATAAGCAGGCAACAGTATTGCCTAACACCCACCTGTCCTGCTGGAATAACTGGGCTCACGCTGGCTGCCTTCTGCATCTTGTTTATTAACCCATCTGATTGGAAACAAGAAGAAGTGACTGTTGGAAGGAAAACTGGAATTTAGATGATCATACCTGTAGGTTTGATCTGAAAGTGTTGCAAAAGGATTGGGAGGAGTCCAGCCTGGAATCAAACCTGGGAAGAGGTTTGGAAGCTGCAGAAGCAAACACAGTGAAGGCAAAGAGGGGTCGTGATAAAGAGATCCCCAAAGAAAAATCCCCAAAGAAGTGATAGAGAAATAGGCAAGTTCAAGTAAAGGTGACTTTACTTGGGACTTATACCTAGCTGACACTGAGGTTTTATTAACAAGAATGTGATTTTACTGTTGAGAGATATATAAATATGTATATTCAGTAAAAACTGCGCTCTGCATACAGAGCTATAAAAAAATGTATGCCAGTATACCCTGTTTTGCTGTGTGTAGCTGGACTAAACCATACCAGTATAATTGCTACTGTGCCAGAAGAGCATTATGCTGCTCTGTGTTAGCATAATTAAAGTAGCAGAACTGGTAAGCATAGATAAATCCTTGAAGAGCTTGGAACCTTGTTTGGAGTCAGGCAGAGTTGCTGGTCTCATTTGTATTGCATTGCTTTTTAAAAATATTTTTCTATTTTGGTTTTTGCACAGAAATATTTCCTTATTGCTATATAATCCCTCTCAGATTACTGTATGCACTTAACAGCACATGCTGGTTTGTTTCTGAAGGGGTTTCTTTTTTAATGTGCAGGGCTGCTTGAAGCTTTGAATAGAAATCCTGGATCACTTTTTTAATGAGGTGTGGAAAGTGAACTGTGGGAATAAGTGGAATTGGCTGGACTGTAACTTCCCTAGATCCCCTGGGAGTTTTGAGTGTCCGAGGGATGTGAGGGTTCAATGTTAAGAATATCCCAGAAACATGAAGTTCCTGAAGGAAATACTGATCATCATCACATGCATCCTAAACCCTAGCAGCTCCTGAGATTTCAAGCATTTACACTTGTACCCCTTACTTCAAAGGAAGTACGCCTGAAGGGAGTAGTTAGATGATTCACAATAAAGTCCATAAATATTATAAGGCAGTAAAAATATGTTCTAAAATAATTAATAACATTAACATTAATAACCTGTCTGAAATACTGTAACTTCAGCAAAATGTATGGGGGAAGATTCTGACCTCCCTCATACTTTTGGAAAGGCAGAAGCACCGTTCTAAATACCAGGGAAAAGAATAGCGAAGGATTGTCATGCCTCAGCCCTTGGGAAAGATAAGCTAGATCCAGAAAGTATGAGAGGCATTTCTACACACGTCAGTGCGGAGAGGGGACATTTCTCTGAAGCACTTGAAATATTCTATCTGTTTAGGAGGAGTTATAGCAACAGTAATCAATGAGATATTGGCTAAGAAACTTGTGAAGTAATTGGGAGGATTTTAGTTGGAGAAAAAGAAATCCTTGGGAGCTCGCATATGTGCAACCATCTTTCTTTGAAGAGAACGAGAAATGGCTTTGTTCTGAGGTCCAAACACTGCTAGAAGCAAACAGACCCTCTCTTTGCTCAAACTAAAAGGATCCTGCTTCTCTAAGCAAGAATATTTGGATTCTGCCTGGGAGGCACAGTATGGCTTTGCACGCTCAGTGTCTGCTGAGTTCGCAGCTGGATACCTGTGAAATGCTGGGTGACCACAGACTCATTTCCATGTATACTACAGCATTCCTTTGGGAGGAGAGGCTCTTAATATGTCTGTTCATAATGGACGTGTAAGCATGCAAGCTGTATTACCTGCCCTTGCCAACTCACCAGGAAAGTATGCTATTCCTGCACCGATGGATATGTAACCAGGGCTGTTTAATTATCATGTGGCTGCGCTGCCAGAAACACTGGCTTGCTCTGTCCTTGGGCTTGTAGTGATATACACAAAGCAGGAACCTCTTGCTCCTCTGAATCACTGCTGGTAATATTGCAGCCACTGGAGAAAGGGAAGGGCAGACCAGGAAAGAGTTAGGCTCTCTGCTTACAAAGAAAGTTGAGGAGGCACCGATTTTAGTGCAAATCTGTGACTTATGAAGTCCGTGCCTGAAATATGTATGACATTTGAGATATAATTCTTAAAAAAACCAAAAGACTTTCTGCAAACAGTATCCATTATAATAGTTTAAATGGTAAGATTTAGACACAGAAGGTTTTTCTCTGCCTCTTCCCATGCTTGCAGACTAATGCTCTGAGGCAGACCCACAGTGTTGCCATTTAAGTGCTGTGCAGAAGTCTGATTATAGAAATGCTATTACAAGCTTGAGAGGCAAAAAAATACAGCAAAATAAAGTTGAGGGATTAAGAAGGAAAAAAGAGCGCAAACCCCAGCCAAACCAAAGCCACAGGAAATGGAGTCTGAATGTAAGAGCAGGATCTAGACAGAAAGGGATTTGGCAGGAGAGAAATCATTGCAAGGACTTCAAGGAGTAATATAAGGCCCAGCCCTATAAAACTCACGCTCGTGGTAAGTCTTTATCCCTGCAAATGAACCCATTTGCATGACCATGGTTTGTATGATATTAGTAACATACTAGCTGTTAAAAAAAGGGTAGCAGCACTGAAAAGGGAACAAAAGGTAGGAGCAGTGTAATGTATAAAGAGGAGGGATTGCTTGCTTTAAGCTCTCTTTGGCTGGGCAGCAAGGCTCATATCCACAGAAACAGGTAGCGACTGTTCTTTTCCAAATGGGTAGGGTGTTTGTTGGGAAAACAGTGCCTCTGCTTGTGACAAAAAGGGGTACGTTTCACATATGCTTATTTGCCAGTTCTTCTGTTTCCATCAGGATACTCCTTGTGATGCTGGATTCCTTCCCAGCCTCCTGTAGATTTTGGAAAGCGTCCCATTCAGCTGCCATGTAGAAGGCTTTGAACTTAAAATGGGAACAGCCAAAATGCACCCAGCGCTGGGGGGACCCTCACAACCCTCTCCCCATTTCTTTTTTCCCTGTCAGGACCACCAGGAAGCTGGCAGGCACCATCCTGGGACTAGCAGTGCTGGCAGCGAGGAAAAGTGGTGTTTGCAGCACAAGGTGAAAACTTTTGAAGATGGAGGCTTGGATGTTTAATTGGAAGCCAGTGCTTGGTTAGTTTTTAGGATGGAATTAAACTTCTTTGTGGAAAGGGAGGCATTTGCCCGCAGGAGGGGTTTAGCTGTGCAGGGTCTGATGAACAGACACCTGTCCCAAAGCCATGAAAGTGTGTGGAAAGGCGGCAGAGAGATGTACTCCATTACTGTGGAAAAACAGGTAACATTAGGATTTCTTTGTAAAAAATCAGCAAACTACTTTCTCTTCAAGGAACAGAAACACTGATGAAGAACATGCCATCTGTGCATCAGCTCCCCTCTGACTATAAATGTGTCTTAAGTCAGGAGAAACAGGACTGCAAACTACTTGGCTGATAAGCATGAGCAATTGATTTAGCTGTGGCATACAGTAGGTAAGTCTTATATCCGTGTGAGTTGTGTGCAGCTAAATCTGGCTCATAAAACAAACATAACTTTGGGCAGCTACTCAGCAAAGTCCTATCCTGCTTCATCCCGTTTGGAAGCGTAGTCTCATGGCACTGATATGTAACGTATCTATTTGTCGATATGTCTGATGTTTGCATATAGCGTCTGAACCAGAAAGACAACGAGATACCCTGGGATATGGTTAATATTGCCCTCAATATCCTTGATACACCCAGTGCTGTGTTTACCTATCATAGCATATTTGAGATCCCCTTCTCACTGGCCTGAGGGGCTACAGAAAGTTGTTGGTGTGAGAGAGCATGACAACCCACTTTCTTCACTTCCTTCCTTAACGCTCTTACCTAAAGTTGTGGTCACCGGTATAGAAGAAAAAATAATGCATACTTTTTTTGTCCTTCTCTTTAAAGGTTTTATCAGGCTTCTTCACTGATGCAACAGAATTAGGCTTCGGTTCTGCTGGAGAGACCCTCACAGTTGCACAGACACTGCAGAGCTGCAGAAGATGGTGCAAAGTGCTGCGCCTCACGAGGGTAAGGTATAGCCAGTCCCATACATATCTCTCACAGTTTGCCTTGGGATGGAGGTTAGGACAGCAGATTTCAGTAGTGATGTAAAAAAGCATCCCATTAGCTTATGGGGATTTCTTGCAACTTCAAAAGTGGCTGGTCTGTAATAAAGGGTATCTCACTAACGAGGGGTTTGAGCCACACGGGAAATTTAGACATGACAGGGCTGAGCTCTGCATTGTTGGTGGGTTTGTGGGATTTAAAACATACAAGATAAGAGCTTTGTTCCTCTACAAAACGTGTGTGTGAGAGAGAAACATCTGAGTGAACAAATGGGGCAATTTAAGAATAGTTACTTTTCCAGATTTTACACAAATATAGCTACCCACCTTTTTTTTTTTTTCTCCTCTAGTGTATTTGGGAAATAAATTCTTACAGTCTTGTTTAAGAATCTGGTTGTCCTAGTCATAAAAATGCCTTGTTACCAAAATTCTAGACCTTGCACAGAGATGTGCTAATTTACGGATGGGAGGTACTGATCTTTAAAAACTCATCCTTAAGAACGTATCAAGTTTACTGACCCAAGTCTAGCTTAGGGAAATATGCTCTAATCTGTCTTTTCTGTTAATAATGTGGAAAAAAAGAGTAGATTCTAGACTTTTGAAATGTTTGATTGTCTTCCTTGGTAACATCCAGTGGACCCTGTCTGAATATCTGAGTGAGGGAAGTATATTGCATAACTTGGCCAGACCCAGTGGGTTGTCCTGCTTGTATCTCCCATTGGTTCATACATGTTCCCAAAAGAGCACACACGCTCCTGGCCACACGATGTACAACTGAGCTGACAAACACAAAGCTATCCAGGAGATTCGTGGACCCATCTCTTGCTGTGCATCTTGAGGATGCATCTCACTCCATATCCTGTAGGGAATGTTTAGGTATTTGTTCTATCTCACCCACCCAGGGGAAGCAATTCCGGCATAGTGCAGATATGCTAAAGCAACTCGGGAAAGGAATATAAAATTCAATAAAGTAATCAAATTCAGCAGATTACCTGGAAATTTTTTTCCTCTGGGATGTCCTCTGCTGGTTACTTGTATTTGTGTAGATATACAGGAGGAGAGAAAACTCTCCACTGAAGAGGTTTCTGAAAGGGAACAGTGGACAAGATAATTCACTGGGAGCAGTCATCGACAGAAGTTGCAATGTAGTACTCTACCTTACTGGTATTTAACTTCCGATAACGTGCATGGGCCGGGTCCTGATAACGGTAAGGATATCCTTCTGCTACACCAAACTGGGAATTGTTTGAGTCAGCAACATTGATTATGCTTTATATAAATGCAGTAGTATCACCCAATATGTCGTAAGGGAGAGGATGATTTACTGAAGTAAATGATGCAACAGGAATATTTTGGTGCTATTACCCAGAGAGGAGAGCCAAGCTGCTGCCGCTTCTGGACAGATGTGTGAGAAGTGGCCTTTGCTCTTCCAGCACATCTGCCCAGGCGACAGCCATCAATGCCGTAGGCCAGCTAACCTCACCCCCTTTCAAGGCTTTGTCTTAAAAACAATTATTAGTCACATGAGAGGTTTGAATACTTGTGTTGGGAAAAGTGCATAATTAAGGATTTTCTGAAGCATACAGTATATCCCGTTTTAAACTACAAAGCATTTGAAAGATCAGTGGTCAGGGATTTATGAAATGATTTATTGTGTCAGTGACCACTTAGATACTTCATATCAATGGATTAATTTTCTCTGTCACAGGAAGAACATTTGTTTTTATCCAGGGCCAAAACCTGAAGTCATTATTCATTTTATTTCTTAGGCAAAATTCTCATTAAAGAGTTAAGCATTTGGCTCAAGGCTCAATATTTCAAAGGAGAATGTATTCAGAATAGAAAACAGAAGGAAGATCTTTGTAAACATCCGAATGTCTCTTTAAACTCATTCTACAAACACATTAAGTCCATAGTGATGCAGAGAAAGTTAATTCAGCCATAATTCCCACCCTTCTTCCGTGCCAAGAGATGGATATGTCTACTCCTCTTGAGGACAACTTTGTTTATGCTCTCCCAAGCTAGCCTTAGCACCTCCCCTCTTACCACCTTCATTAGAGGTGAGCCCTGCCAGCCTGCTTTACAAGCTGCTGCGATGCTTATCGCCTTGGCATCCGAAAAGTTCTTGGATAGCCTGTAAATAAAAGCAACTAGAGCGATAGAGCCTTTCAAATGTGCTGTCAGTGAACAAATTATGTGGTCACTGAGGGAGCCTAAAATGAAAATAAATAGCGTACAGATTTCTAATTGGCCTGAGGGCCCGCAGAGAATTACTGAAGCAACATAGGGCAAACCTATCAGCAGGCATCACTGATGTGTACTGGGCATACATATTCTCACCTAACTCAATTAGAGAAGTCGTATCTGTACAAATACAAGGTACCAGATGATTCTGCAGGTGTGTTTTCAAGTTTAATTGGATACTTTTAAAATATGGAAGTGGCTTACCTGTAATATACTTTCATCAGTCTTTAACTAGTTTTGACAATTCCTTAGGGCAGGAATTATCTTTGGTTGTGGTGCACATATGGATGACAATTAAAAATTTAGTAATGTGTGTGAGGAGAACTGGAAATGACTGTAATTTGCTTTGTTTTTCTGAAGAGTCTTAAAACTTGCTTCTGTACACTAAGACTATGGTAGCTCTGCGTTTGTACAGTGGAGAGCTATCGGATTTCAGAGATCAGTTTTCAGTGTTAAGAGTTTCCTCATGTAAATTATACCACCTTCCATCCCAAAACCACATTTTCCCTCTTCATTCATATATCAAAGCCTAAGAATGACATTATTCTCTGAATTCTCAAAATTAAAGTAATGAACAGGAACAGTTTAGGAAGGAGCGACCTAAGTTTCACTTAGTCCAGCTTCTCGATAACAAAGACAGAGAATGATTTTCTTGAGTATCCAAACCAGCATGAGGATGAAGCAGCCTAATTCACCTTCACTCGATATAGCTTTAAGATCTTGAATTCACATGGTCCAATATGATCTATTGCCTGATAGCGCAGAAAGCTGTTTTATTGTTCCACGGTGTACTTCCCCTAGTCAAAACATAGTTACCTGAAATGACACTCTTGGCTGTTCAAACAGAGATAAATGTGTATAAATACAAAAATAACTTCAACTGCAGAGCGAATTTGAGCAGATCTCAAACACTGGCGCACAGATGTGAGGCAGATTCATCATTCAAATAAAATGCGCATTTGTTAGGTAACCTCCTACTTAGGACTGCGTAAAGGCCATCAGCTATGGTCAGATGAGATTTTTTCCTCTCCCATGTTCACTGAACAGTTGTTATGCATATGGACAGTTGATTTGCCCATAATTTATTAACCTGGACAACACTTGCATATTTCAGGTATTCCAAAATAAGTCTTTTCTATGTGATCTGGGAAAAACGGGTGGCAGAGAGAGATTAATGGTCTTCAATATGCAATTGCTGTATTTAGCATACATCACACATGGAATATTTAATGTCCTTTCACTCCCTTTTTTAAGTTGCAAAGGAAAGTACTCAGTGCTGTTGAAATGCCAGATTTTTTTAAAAAACTGCCTTTAAGGCGTAATTCTGTCTCTTTGTGCATCTATTAGGACAGTCTCCAACTGCTAGTTTTTGGCAAGCGATTGGACCTATTTGCAACGTCCAGATGCATGGAAAGGGATTTTCCCACTCGAGCCAAGACAAGCCTTTTGGGAACGGGGCACGTGCTGCTGGGGCTGCACAACCACCGCGTGACGGTGCCGGGCTCTTGGCTTCGCTTGGCCTGGGAGAGCAGAGCTGGCGGCAAGCAGTAGACCTCTGGATGCAGAAAAGCCAGCCGAGTTCAGTGCCATGCCGCGTCAGTTGGGTCCATACCACCATGCACAGGCAGCTATCCTATAGCTCCTAAGCCTGCTGCGTCCGGCCTTCTGCTTTCTGTCCTCGTTGCTGCTCGAATGTGCGTAGCCTGTGCAAGCACCACCAGCCCGGCCGGGAGCAAACACGGCTGGCATGCTCGGGCGCTGGCTGTACCCGAGGTGCTTTTGCAAGCTTGCAGGAGAGATAGTAAGCGAATTTGGTTCCCAGGGCAGCCTCTAGGTCACCCGTAACAGGTCACCCTTAACGAAGAGGGCTGACACGGAGCTGGAACAGCGGCGAGTGAATGAAACTCAGCTCTCTCCTATTTGAGCAATGGAATTTATTCCCAGCTCTGACCTTGTGCAAACTCTGTTACCATATTTATCACACGGAAAGAATGACCGCGGCTGCTGCCAGCAGCGCGGGCAGGAGGCCTTTTCAGCAGGAGCGGCTCCCAGCCCGGCCCGGACACCAGGGAGCCAAGACACACCTGGTGGTGCTTGGGGAAGGAGGGAGGAGAGGTGTCTTCCGCTCTCCCACCTGAATCTGGGGACATCGCAAAAAGCTGCCAAACCCGAGCATCACAAGGGGCACAGAGCTGCGCAGGACGCTGGGCTCTGCTGCTCCCCGGTGTTTCTCTTCCCCCGCCCCCATGGTGCCCCTGGGTGCAGGAGGGCGCTACCCAGAGCTTCGCCTCCAGTAAGGGGTGAGGAGGGCCGGCCCGAAGAGCCGGCCTGAAGAGCCGCTCTCGCCAGCTGAAGGTGCCAGGCCAAGGAGGCTGCCACCATCCTTTCACCCTCCTGCTTGAAATCAACAGCTGCATCTCCGAGACACGGGTTTGTGGCGAGAGATGCTGTGCTCGCTCTGCCAGCTTCTCAGGAGGCCAGAAGGAAGGGGGATTTCTGCGTGAAAAAAGTCTTCCCTTTGAATCCATATCTCCTTTTGTGCTGGCAAGGACTCCTTTGCTACTTGTACAGAAACTGCCCGTCCTGCGCTCCCTTCTCTCCTGCGTGCCCCTCGCCGCTGGGAACGTACTTTACCGGGAACAGCGACCAACCTCCCCAAGCATACAGGAAGCATCATGCTAAAAAAAGAAAGCAGATCATGTGAACAGAGCTAAACTTCCCACAAGGTGTAATTTTTCTTCCTTTGTTACTTTTAGATGCAAATACATCAGGACAAATAGATGCAGAGGAGGTATAAGAGAGCAGGGGAAAGAGCCCTTGGGACCCATCTGCTTTGCATTCGGATATCCTGAGCCTAGAGAGACACGTGTGCCAAAGGTTATTTCAAAGTAGCTCAAAGGGGAGGCTTATTCTTACTTAAGGATTTTTGTTAATCAGCTGTGACGCACCTCAAATCATTCACCTCCTTGGGCTTTATCTGAAATAAGACCGTGCTTTTCCAAGCCACCGCACTGGAAGAAGGAATCCTTCTGCTTCCGTCAAAGTATAGGTTCTGGTAATAGCAGTGAGAATAAAAGCAAAGCCCAAAGTGCAGGCACAGCAGTGCTCACAACGCTGCTTGGCAACCCGCAGGGACCCTGCCGGAGCCAGACAGCCTGCCGGGAACACCGGGATGGGATTTGCTCTGGATGAGGGCTGCAGGGAGGGATTCCCCGGCCCAAGCCTGCTTTTCTGGGTGGCTTGCGGCAGCACCGCAAGAACAGGCAAAGAGCAAGAGGGGTTTTTTAGTGATTAAGCACTTGTTCATTTGGACCCTACAACTTTTTCTGGGTAGCTTCAGCAAAGCTGAATGAGTATAACAAAATGCCCACCATAAAGAAATCATACTGTGAAGCAAACTGCTTTTTATTGCCTTAAGGTGTTGATTGGATTAAATACTATTTAAAGGCCCTACTGTAGTGATCCTTCCCTGAGTTTCCCCGCCCCCATAGTGAGATGCCTGAATGAAGGAGAGTCCTCCGTGAAACATTTTTTTGGCATCCCCAGCTCAGAGACAGGAAGCCTGTTGTTACATTAATTCTTTGGATTTGGGGGGCAATATACTTTCTCCTCATTCCGCCCGTTACCCCGGAGCTGTAAAGGGCATCTCAGCAGATGTCCCTCTACGCAATGATTTGAAAGCGTTTTGCAAGTGGGAGATACCACCAGCATTAGATGAAACAGAGGGGAATAACCTCATTACAAAGGAGGAGAAACAAGGACAAACAAAATGTCAAATAACCTACAGAAAACTTGCTGCTGGCAAGAACAGGGTTCAACTCAAGCCTCTTGTCCTGCGGGTATATGTACATCCACAGGTATATGTATGGCCACCCACCGTTCCTCGGGGTGTGCCTGGCATGCAGCAGTATATGGTGCTTGAGCTGGTGGAGCCAATGACTCATCCAGAGGCTTGCTAAGCGAAAATCATTATTTGTGATAAGTCTGAACGCAGAGCATAGCTTCCTGCTATATGCGATAGATACAGAAATGTAAGAGGTTAGCAACAAATTGCAACCATTTTAGAGGAAAATTTTGCTGCGTACTATGGCCCAGTGAGCAAACCTTTCCTTTTTCTGTGGGTGTTTCAGTCTTTCTGTTTCAAGGTGGAGCTGGGTGCCACTGCAAACTGCACTTCCTAGCTGGCTGCTTGCATCGTGATTGTGTCAAAGCTGCCCAGAGAAAGCAGAATTGCAGCTGAGACACAGCTGAGCAAGATTAAACTGCTCTTTTTGTTTGCACTGTTTATCTTTTCCCTTGGCAGTGCACTTCCCCTGCATTCCTCTGGTGCACTTTAGAACAAGTAAGCCTTTTGAAATGATTCTTCTAGCACACAGAGAAACCACCTCAGGCAGTCATCAAAAAGCCAGGCTCAATTTAAGTGAGGCATACAGGCAAGAAAGAACAAAGGTGAAGCTTTTTGCCTTGAAAAAGTGTGAAGCTGACTGTTGCAGTCTGCTGCAGATGAGATTTTATTTAGAAACACACACACAAATACGGTCATGTAAAAATACCATAGAAGACGTGCAAACTCTACTGGCAGCACTTTCTTGCTAATGATGTGGTACAAATGGTTTGAGGCTTAAATCAGACAAGAATAATATAAGAAAATTTATCTACTGCTTTTCTGCCTTTCTGTTGGCTTCACACAACACTGTCTTCATCACTCCTCTTGGCATGAGTTCCCCTCTCCACTACATGGGCTTTCTACTTGCCCTGTGCTCTGGCCCTTCAAAATGCTTTCATAAGAAGTGCTGTAGGTCTCTCATATTTAAAGACGAATATTGATTGTAGAGGTATAAAAAATACATTGGTACTTACAGTTGAGCTAGAAAAATATGCTTCTAAGGTATCATTATTTTGCCACGTTAGGATGCTGTTATTAATGTTTGATTTACTACAGCATGACTTCAGTGGTGGAAAATGAGCAATGTGCAAGTGCATCAACACAGGGCACTGAGAAAGTAGCAAATGTTTTCATGCATTGATCTGTCTGATGATTTGATAAATCAGTAAGTTCTGCCTTTAAAATAATATAGAAGAGTTTCAGAGGCTTCAATCTGAAGATGCTAGTCTTTCCTGAGGTGAGATTTTTGTTCTCATTAACTCAACCTTCATAGTTTCCTTTGGTGAAAAAAGTTTCCAGTTTGATGACGACAATGCCTGGACTGGATGCCCGGCCAGGAAGGCAGGTGACAGCAGTGGAAACCCAGCTACAGTGATGGTAGGAACTGCCCTCAGTGGTACCTGGGCTTAAAAAGACCCTATGAGGAAATGATCCCTCTGTGTGCTGAACCTGTTTGGAAATAAGTGTATGGAAAATAAACAGCTTTGGTTGTGCCAGGTTTGGTTGCGAATGCTTCCCCTTTCAACAGCTATTCAAATGCCCATCTATTTTTAGCATTCCAAATATTTTTACAGCACAGTTTTGGCATGCATTTTCATAATTTGGAAGGACTAAGTTAAGGTTTTGCTTTTACTTTTTAAAATGAAACCAGAGGCATAATGCAATGCCCTCTTCAGCTAAGAGCCTGCCAATGAGTGTGATTTGCCTTGTAGTGGGAGAAAGACTGAGTATAAATTAGAATCTAACACCTGAAATACAGTGGGCAACACCTTCCGTTAGTGTAAATGAGCAGAGCTGCGGTGTCAGTAAAGCCTGGCTGATTTGTGTCTGTGGAAGTCTGGCCCTTTGTCTGTGCAACTCGCATCAGCTGGCAGGTCCCAAAACAGCCTCATTTTCTGCTCGTGGATAGACACTTTCCCCTGGCTGCCCCATGGGACTCAGTGGATACGTCTTGCAGACCCGGAGCTCACCCATCAGGGGAGCGCTTTCCTCTTCTGCCTGACCCCGTTCCTAGCAGGTCACCTTGGCATGAAAAATCGCTTGTCTCTGCAGGTCTGTGCGGGGCCAGATCCAGATTTTGGCTCCCTACAGTTACCCCCGCTCTATTTAGTGAGTCAGGCCTTAATGCTGAAATGTTCACTGGTGCCAAAGGTCCTTGGAAGACAAGCTCCTGCTTTCAAACATTGCTGCAGAGCCTGCCTAGAAGCTCAGGGGATGAAGGCTCCTCAAGGATTCAGGCACTTCTGAACATAAGTGGGAAGGTGGGAACCGAAAGCTCCAACTTCTGATCCCATTATGTCCTGCCCACGTTGCAGTGGCTGAAGCTCCCCTACTTTGTTCAATGGTAACACTATCATTTTGTTGTGTTTTCTTTTTTTTAATTCGCCAGGATACAACGTGAAACAGAGGTGATTTGGGTTGTGAGCTGTCAGTGGGCTGCCTGTCAGTCACGATGGATGTGTTGTGCCTTGGTTGCTGTCAGTTGCTATCACAGGAGCAATTGCGATGGTTTATTTGTGCTGTATCACAGCACCTCAACACAGAATGGGAGACTGTCTTCTGGTGTTGACATGTTCGGCAAGCCACAGTGGTTTGATGGCAGCTCTTACACCTGGTCAATGTGAGACTGAGTTAGTCTTGCTATGCTAGTGGGGTTCACAGCACCTGAGTGTTGCTGAGCAATGGAAAAACTGGCAGATGTCAGAGCAGAAAGGGGCTTTTCTACAAAGGATAAATCCTTAGCAGGGTTATATCATATTTGGCAAATAGACCAAGAAGTTGAACCAAAGCTAAAATACCACTATACAACCAGAGGTGTTCAGGCAACCACTGCATGCTCTAGCTTCATATAATTAAATAGCTGCCCCGTTTTGACCCAGAGGTGGTTATTCTTCAGCAGCAGATGAGCCACTTTGTTTATAATAGGCAAAGGCAGCCTGCAAAGGGCTTCGGTTAGATGCAGAAATCATATTGTCAACAAGAATAATACTTGATTACTAACAGCTGGAGTCCTGGCCAGGAACAACACCTCTTCAAGTTTACGCCCTTATGATCAGAAGGATAATCTATTGATAATCCAGTTTTTTAGGAAGAATAACTGGAAAAGCAGTCTGTGAGCAGCTGAGACTGCATTCTGCTGGACGCCGGTGGTGAAAGGATGTATTATCACAGTCCTCGGCACTTAATCATTGAGTGGAATACACAAAAATAGCCAGGAAAGTTGCAGGCTGTGCCGAATGGGTTGAAAGGTTGTGGGAACATGTTCTGGCACACCCTCGCGCTGTGGTGACACACACGATGAGGGGGAAGGGGAGGGAGCATTTCGGTGGGCCCAGGCAAAGGGGAATATACTCTTGTTTCTGTATAAACCCTCTTCTCTCTTTCACTCACCATCATTTTGCTTCCTGGAGCAGAAATAATTTCCATTAGTCATTTAGGGTAACGCTTTTCTAATGCATATAATGTGGAAATGTCTCGGCTGCAAATCTATGGCCCCCGTTCAAACATCAGGAAAAAGCTTTAGTATATTACACAATAAAGTATGTGTAAAGTTTGTAAACACAGACCACTTGAGCTTAAGAGGAACTTTGGTCAGCTGAAAAATAAACCAATACAGGATTACAACATGGTAACAAATAAGCCAGGCAGGGAACCTGCCTGTGGCTTTTAATAAACCACCACTATTGCAAGAAAAACCCAGGGCCCGTTGCTGGAGCAGGTAGGAGAGCAGGTACCCCAAGGAAATTAGGATGAAGACCCACTTGGTTGGCTACCTGTGACATATATTAAGAAAAAGCCCATAAAACCCAGTCATTGTGCCACAGTTAATATCAGGTTAGCCGCCTTGCTGCCAGACCAGCCAAGGCGTGAATACTAATGCTGCCCTCAGCTGCCATAGAAATAGTCTCTTTGCGTAAGAGCAATGAAGACCTTTTGTCCTTAACTCACTTGTGCCGGGACTAAGCCAGGAGCTCCAGCTGCATCTGCAATCAGACAAGCTCTGCTTAGCAGCGTTGAACTCGCAGCATTATATTTAAAAGTCACTCTTCTCCGCCTCCCAGGGAGAAAACGAAAAAGGAGGCTGCGCACACGTTCTTCCGTAGGGGCGGCCCCAAGGTGGTGTCCCTGCTGGGTGCGCAGCAAGCGTATAAAAGCACAGCCAGAACATGCTTTTCTGATCGCTTCGGCTGCGAGTGCAGCAGGGAACCACAGGCCCTCCCCGAGGGGCAGCGACGGGGACGGAAGGTGGTGGGAGACTGCACAGGAGCTGCAGGGCTGTGCCCGGGCCGGCGGAGGCGTGGGGATGCAGGCACAGCCTGAGAGACCTGCTGGGGTTGGGATGCGGTGACTGCCGGCGATAATGCCCGTTACCGTGGGCCGGCGTGCGGTCGGAAAGTGGAGCAGAACAATTTTGTACAAGTCCGGAAGCGAGTGGAAGTCTTTCTCACTTGACAGGAAGGCGAGGGCTCTGCCGCCGACACCACCACCACCACCACCACCACCACCACCACCACCACCACCACCACCAGCAGTGCCTTCAGCCGTGGATGGGCAGCAGCATGTCAACAGCCAAAACACAGGTTGTGTTACGCGCTGCTGGAGCCATTCTCAGGGTCACTCTTTTCTACCTGATATGGCTGGCGGTGCCAAGACACGAAAATTAAGAAATTCATTTCTGTGGGGAAAAGTTTTCCCGCTGTCTTCACGCTTGAGCGTATCCTTGGTTTTATGTAATACCACTCACCCAGCAGTCTCACATCACTTTCTTGAAGGATCGCCTACGTGGTGGAGCTACTGCAGAGCTGTTACCTCAGTATAGCCGTTTCTGAACAACCCTGTGCAAAAACAGGCTTATTCTGAAACAAGAAAATCTTATTCTGGTTGATCTTAATACTCTGTTAAAACTGACTTCTTTCCAAGAGTGGGTTACGTTAAATCAGACCAGGTGGAAGAAGAGTGACCACGCACAGAAGGATCAGGAACAGCCTTCAAACTCACACCCACTCTTAATCGGGGTCAATTGGCAAGCATGGACAACTGTCTAAATGCACAGAGGAAAAAACCTAGAGTATATAGATAGGAGTCTGATACAAAGGTGCAGCATGGGCTTCCCAAGCCCTACTCTTTCTTCTAAGTATGTAACAGCTGGGTGAGGATTAGTTTCTCCTGTCGGTTGCATCTCTTATGCAATGTACTTTGTTCTTTAAGTTTTATTCTTATGTTGATTATTTTTTCCCCTGCTAACTTCTGCAAACATCAGCTTTCTCTTTATTGCTCCAGTCCTGCTTCTTAAAACAATTGCATGTGTACAAACAGCTGATTCCTTATGATGCAACGCTTCCAATTTTCACATAAACACCTTGCTGTCAACTACCTGCAGCAAATCAGAGTCCATTCAAGCAAATCAGAGCTCATTGCATTTGTCTGTCATATATTGTTTTCAAGAATCCAGTGGATCTCTTGATCTCACAGTATGCACTGTCACTTCCTTCATCAGTAAATCCATGAAAATTAGCAGAACAAAAATAATGGTGACACTGAATAATTCAGTAATACACTCCGACAGGATCTGCTAAACTCCTGTCAACACAGCCCACTTTGCTGTGTACAGTGGAACTGGCTTTACAGTCCTACGGACTATTATTAGTCTGGGTTTTGGATACTTAACACCTTTTGCAAGAACAGGAATAGAATAATAAACTGAGATGATGTTACAGAAGGTTAAAACCCCAACCAAACAAGAGTATACTGATATTTTGTCAGTTATAGGTAAGTCGATGTGAGAACGATCAGCTCTACTGGGTCAGCTTAGTCTTTGCTGCTTGGATTTGTGTCCATCTCCTCTGCCATGCTCACAACAATACCATGTGAGAGCACGCTCAGGAGGCAACCAGGGAGTTACATAATTTATGACCCAAATAAAAAAATCCAGGCATGGTACAGAAGTAGATGGTTGGAGATACTTTACCTAAGGATTCAGCCACTCTTTAGACAAGAGGGGAGAATTAAATCATAAAGCTGAGGCCTTGAGTTGAAGGAAAGACACAGAGCAGCTTTGTATTAATACGAGTGGAGCTAGTACTGTGGCGCCTTGATGTGAAGGAATGAAGCACTTCCTTGGCTGCTTACTCAAGCTTGAGAAATATTTTGGGTTTTGTACATAGAATCTCTTTAGTTCATGAAAGAGGAGAACAAGTGGTAGTTCAGTCTCATGCCTGGGCTTCCTACATGTTGGACAAAAAATCTATAGTAGAAATAACTTTAACCCAGACCACAAAGTTAATAATCTGAGCTAACATGTGAAAGGCAAAGCTAAACAAATTCAAAAAGTCAGTCTTTTCACAGTACTTCACCTCTAGAATAATTTATTTACAACTGTGATGGACCTGTTATCATTTAAGCCTTTAAATCAAGACTGAACTACTTCAAAAATAATAACTACTGCAGCTTAAACAGTCAAAGATACCATGTTGAAATTATTAAGACAGGGTATTTGGACTTCATTATACATTATCCTTTCTGATCTTTATGTCTAGTTGCACAAGCCTGGAGTAATGGGTCTTCCTGTTGGAATCTAGCTGTACTTTTAGTCCCTGGAATTTTTCCTTAATGTGCAAGTTAAGATGGAAAGTTACTTATTCTGATTAAAAAAATACATAATTGATTAAGGCTTAAAAATGAAAGGTAATCCTTGGTTATAATTTTGCTTTTGCCCTTCTGAGTTCACGTTGTCCTCGTATCACTGTGTATATTTCTATAAAACAATTGACATGAATGCTTCTTCTTAAGTTATTTTAAAAGAAATTACGTATGGGCTCCTTCATGCGTGCTTTCTCCTCATCCTTGCTTTCCATCGTATTTGGCATTTTGTGCAGTGCAGATGGAGGGTACTTGGTTATGGTCAAAGCTGTTCTTTGAAGGATGACACATGGACACTGTATAGTAGCAGAATGTATTTTATTCATTGTAGGCTGGGCCATACACAAATCAGAGAGGAAAAAATGCAAACCTTTGGGTTCTGTTTTTCTGTGTGGAGGAATAGAGGGTGATAATTTCCACTCATTTGGAAAACTGTTTAGGTCAGCTTCAGGAGGGAAAGAATGAAATTTGATTGTAACAGACCTGAAGATGAACGCGATTTCCCATGTATTGCCAAACCGGTATTGGCTCTGAAAAACTCTTAATATTTGACCTTGAGGAATCTCTTTCAGAGGTATTCTGGATGCAAGGGCTACAGGTAAACCCTTGAATATGGTGATACCTCCAGCTAGCTACCAAATGCTTTTGGCAAATCCCTGGCTGGAAAGCATCTATTTCTAAACAAAACTTGAGAAATTATAGCACCTAGAACATTTTTTAATGCCACAATAGCGTGTTTTTCTTTAACCTCTGTAGGTCAGTTTATGGGTTGGTGTGGACACTGAAAGATAAGATGGACCATCCAGGAGATTTCAGCCATGCTCAATGGCTGCAGAAACAACGGTGCCAAAGGAAGACTTTAGCAATTCCTGACCAACAAGAAGCTACCAACTCTATACATCAAGGGATAGTTTGACAGAACAGTCCCCTCAGTGGCAATGCTGCCCCACACCCTCACTTCTGTCCCTCAACGGTTTTGGTATAACTAGCTGCTGAGTCAGGGAATTGAGGCAATTAAATTTTTTGTTTTCTTTGTAGTTAGCTTCCCCAAGGGATTCTTAAGTCGGTGCTGTTACTAGAAGAAATGCTTGCCAAGGCTTGCTGACCATGCATCTGTACAGATCCTGGGAGCGCCTCTTCAGTTTTGCCAAGCCAGGTTAGCTCAAGTCACTGTCAAATTGCTATTAAACTAAACCGGTTGACTGCTCATAGCTGAGCAGTGAGAGGCATAACCTCCAACAAAGCAGTAACAACTATTGGAAACAGTACCATCATAAACTGCCGTGGTCATTCCCAAATCCCACTTGGCAATTAGAAGATAAAAGCTGAGGATAGAGACAAGACATCCATAAGGAGTGTCATCTCCATGGAAAAACCTGCAAGATACTTGAGGGGGGGATTTACATATATACATAGGATTTGGGAATAATATCTCAAAAGGCTGAATTTGATTATAAAACATGGACTACGGAGTTTCTGTAAATCCTTTACAAGGAAAGGTAATTCAGAGGTATAGCTTGCTGGCTCAAAACAAGAGCTCAGTCCTTTGAATGCATCTCAGGTAAAGACAGCACTGGTTACATTAAACCACTTGACAGACGATTTGTATCAGCAACTCTTCTATGCTTTTGCAATCATGATTTTATCATTATAAGGTCAAGGCAAGTTGGACATAGAAAAATGTAAGTTTCAGTTAATTCTCCTAGGCTCTGAACCAGGTTGACGTCAGCTTAAGATGAAAGAAATTCTGCCTGGTGGTCCATAAAACAAGCTGTTCTGCTAAACAAGTACTATTTGAAAGGAAAAAAAATCTCACATCCCCACACAATATTATTCATCCAAGTAGAAACCTATTAGTGTAAATCATCTCTAGGTAGCCATTTACAAGATATAAGAGATAATGGTTTGGCTGCAGAACATTTCTGGAGGAGGAAAATATTGTGAAAGAAGTGGAGGAACATGAAATCCTATTGTTGAAAAGTCTGACAACTCTCATGTACTTCAACAGGGTCCACATCTCCTTATTCTGCAACCTGTTCTTTACAAACTGCATTGAAGAATCCTGCATGAAAAACTGGCTGTAAGCAAGGCAGGTTGTATCCTACACAGTTGCTCTAATAATTAAAATTAAGACAGAATTCAATTCCAAACCTACTTATTTTACATTGTTTCTACTACTTCCATCTACCTCAATATCCAGAAGTAGGTTAAAATTAAACTAACAGATTTTTTTATGTTCCTGTTTTGCCCAGGACACTAGATCTCTCCAGATAATCACTTTTTAAAAATCTTTTTTTTTTTAAATAAGAATAGAAAAATGCCCGAAGCACTACCTTTCCCACTTTCCTAACGGCATCTCCTCAAAGCTCATGGAATGATGGCCTGTAATTCAATAAACAGGAGAAAGTTGTTCTGGCCCCTATATGTACCCGAGTTCTCCTGCTAAAAGATGCAACTTGATGATGACTACCTTTTTTTTTTTTAAAAAGCACACTACACATTTACTTTTACTTTTACTTTGTAGCTGTAAGAGACCTTTCACAGAAGCCAGTGTCTCTCAAGTCATTTATTTCCTTGCAAAATACAATCTACAACATAAAATATAAGTCAGCACATTTTCCTCTAATCCCTTTCAGTTATCATACTATTCAATGCTACTGTAAAGTAGGTGTGAAAATTTCAGATGGAAAACATGAGTTCGTTGGATCACATCCCCTTCAAATATCTCAATTCTTTTGTGGTAGAAAAACTTAAGAGGGATTCAGAGGTTTGTTTTGTTTTGTTTTTAAAGTTCACAGGAACTATTATACCAGAAAATAGAGTAAATGCTCCAACCTAACATAAGGGATCTTCTACTAGCTCCCCCTGGGGAAAGCATGACTGATGAGTTAGTATCATTAGCCAGCAGGACAGCGATCTAATTTCAGTGACTTTGTTCTATCAGCATCAGTGACAACTTACAATGGCAAAGCATTTAATATTAATATGTAAACTCTGTCAAGTGCTTTCTAAAATGTCAAGTGCCCCTCCCCCAATTTAAAAGCTATTATTTTATAGATACTGTATTATAAAAGTGTTATGAAGTTATGTTATAAGAAGTGTTATTAATGCCTTTGCTACAGGCTGAATCTGTAAGAGGTGACCGAGGAACCAGCTGTTATGGGATGCCTATTTGGGATAGATCAAACTAATTTTTCTAAGGCACCTTGCCAGTCTTTTATTTCAGAGAAGTGACAAGCTGTTGGCCTCAACAGCTGTAGTCCTGATGGCTCAAGAGCCAGCTAAGTCAGTAAATACAGAAGTTTTCTGACTGGGAGAAGAAAAGGGATGGCAAGAGGAGTTACAGGCATTATGTACTTGATTATACTTTGTCTCCTCTCAGACTATAATCACCATTGGATGGACGCAGGGCATTTAAAAGTCTTTGATATTTACTTAACGCATTCATAACTTCCCTGCTGGAAGCAGGTAGTCATTGCAGTACTAGAGGAATAACTGTAGAAATGCCATTCAGCACAAAGGGACGCAGATCTACCTCCAGTAAGTTTCCCTACATACATTCCAACACTTGATTTTCAGGAGGGTGTAATGATTTGCACATTATTCTTAAGGAGAGGAAGTTTCAACAGCGGATTAGTAACATAAACTGACAGACTATATGTGCCTGTCAACAATACGCAGCAGAGCTGTTGCTGTCTTTGGACTATAACAGTTGCCATGTAAAAAATACTGTTTTTCTTTTTTAAAAAAATCCACCATCTGAAGTCAGTAAGAGACCATGAGTAAGTATTGTGTAGGTTTTCCACACTCAGCTAACTTCAACTGTTAATGGCTTTAAAAACAGATGAATAAAACCCCAAGTTTATGAATGGCTGACAACAAACTGTGTAATCCCGACGCATCGTTGTCGGCGTTGCTAAATCTGGTCTTGATACCACAGTGTCAACATCCATCAGGTACAACTGCCGCATGCTGCTTCAGTCATTCTGTGGCTTTCTGTGGAAGTATGTGCAGATCTTCCTCATGGAAACTGAAGTGGTTGCAGCCTAGGCAGAAAAAAACCCAAAACCAACAAGAAATGTTTCTAGGTTAACAGTTCATATGCTGTAGGAGTCTTAAAGTCTCCCCTCTATCATTGCTCTAGTTTGTTTAGCTTCCCAACCAAGATAGTAAATGAAAGGTTCTTTAAAGGTTCTTTACTATAATCCGTTTGTCTCACAGATAAGAGGCTTATTACCTACAGGAAACACTGGCTAAAACCTAGGGTTGTCTTACTGCCATAAGAAAAACACTCTGGCTGCAGTTTCAGCTTCCCTACAGCAGATAAGAGAGCTGCAGATTTCCAAGATATAGCAGATCAACGAATGCTGCTGGTATTCCAGGCATGTCCTCAGGCTTTGTGTACAACACAGGAGCATCCTGAAATCTGAACTAGAGCATACTGGTCAGGAAAGGTAATTGTTCTATAGTAGTCTCTCTCCAGGGCAAATCTTTCTGTCTTGTGTTTAAAGCACAGCATAAAGCACAAGTATTTGTAGGTTTCCTTTAACCAAGATTTCTTCGTACAACCACAATATGAAGAGTTCAGGTGCTATGCATAACTTAAGGAGTGGTGGCTTGCCCACTTCATATCTGATAGAAGTGTTGGAAGAAGTGAAACAGGGTGAGAAATGAGATACCAAAATAAGCCTTAATGATGGCAACAACTTCTAGCATCAGATATTCAATTGAAAGTACAAATAAAATTTGATGACTGAAAATTTACCTAGCATTTACTAAAATAAGACTCAGTTAAAGACACTGTAGGACTTGGAGTCCAGTTTCAGAGACGAGTCAAGTTTGGTTTGTTTTTAAAAATGTAATTGTCATTTCTCAGTTTGCATGTTAAACCTTCATGCCCTCATGCCAACTTTTTTAGCTGCTTTACAAGCTTAACTTTCAGATCCTAGGATGAGCTCTATGTCAGGCTTCTTGTACATCAAAAGTAGGATTATGTAGGTCAAATCCTGCCCTCTCACTCTTTTACAATTCCCTTGCTTTCAATTGAAGGAACTGAAGGCATTATTTAGCCCCACAGTTTTAACATGGGTAACAAATTCTTTTGCTACCTGGGCTAGAATAGAATTTAGCTCTTACTTCCAATGCTAAAGTGGCTTTCCAGTAACATAAACAGGCAGATGTGACGGTGAACACATAAACAGTAGATCTGCCAGGAAAGGTGCTGTCATAATTGTGCTTCTCAGAGTAGAGCTGTATTTCAGATGACAGCTACACCCTTTGAACATGCAGCTGGGGACTGCAAGGATGTCTCAGCTCTTGTGTGCCCTAAGTCCCTTTAAACTGAGGGACACCACCATCCTAAAAATTCTGTTCCTGCACAGAGGGGATTAGTAGATAACAGCATCAACATATCTGGCTTATTAGGCCAGAAATCATCCCTTTTGTCCATAGTCAAAGGGATCCGATAATTCTTTGAATGCCTGAGCAGGAGAGAAGAAACAAGGGGAGAGTGGCAGCTAGGGATAACTTACTTCATGACCACTGTTGCTGACCATCCTACTTACAGTCTTTGGCGAAGTGGCTGCTGCCACAGCCTCTTGTCGTTTGGCACTGGGACTGCAAGATGGCGGGGGGCTGTTTGATGCACTCTGGCTGCCAGTTCTGCCAGTCCGTAGCTTCTCTCCCAGAGCAGACAACCAATTTTTTCTTTCAGGTGAACTATTCTCTTTATCTACTACCTCAGTGTCTTTCCTGCATGGAGATCTGAAAAGATGGGGGGGAGTTTGAATGCCCAATGGATTAATACGGCTTCCAGGAAAGGAAGGCTCTTTTGGGCTGCGGCTGGAGCCTTCGCGGTCATTATCCAAGTCAGCCAGGCTGAGAGAGCCTTCATCACAAGCTTTTTGGTCTGCAGCCAAGTGACATAAATTCAGCTTGGATTTCTTAGCTGCATGGTCCAGTTCAGTCACACAGCTACAGGCCAGCAGACACTTCTGTCCTGCATTGTCCTCCTTGCTGCAGTCAAGCCTTCTCTTGGCACGCTTTTCAAACTGTGAGTGTGGGGCTTTAGGAGAGCAAGCGGCTTCCAGGAGACCTTGGGTGACTTCTGCCAGGGCTTTTCTAGGAGAAGCCTTTTTCCCCACTTCTGGAGGAGAAGAGCATGGTGTCCTTGTAACCCAATGTTTAATAGACATTTTGGAGGAAGGGATCAGTTTGGGAGAAGCGCATGGGCTGGCTCCACTCTGCTTGGCTGGGGTGCAGGCTGCAGCCGTCTGGGTTTTGAGAGTGCCCGTCGGAGTGTTTGTCGACAGAGGAAGGTCTCCAGAATAAATGGGAGCACAGGCAGCCGGCCTTGGCGAGGAAATGCACGGGCTGCCCACAGCGAAGGCCTTGGCCGGAGTACTCTGTGGGCTGGCTGGCGGTCCTGATAGGGGAGAAATAAGTACTCTGATGAGGAACACAGAATAGCAGATTTAAGACAGCCCTTTTATAAACACCCCTTCCAACTAGCAGACGAGTTCAGCGCCAACCCTTCTTCCCAGATATACCCTTTTGAATTAAGAGATTGCATAAATCCCTCTAACTTCGGTTAAACTGGTACAAGTCCTATGTAAAATCCTGTATCATATTGATAAGTATAATACAGCATGTTTGTGTAGTGTCTGACATCTATCCTTTCTGTAACGAGCACTCTTACGTAAGCTACAGCCAAGGCACTGACAGACAGACAAAACAGATCTTGAATCTTCCAAGTTTATCTCGCCTTGCTGGAAGCCTTGCAGTGGCTCAGTCCAGACAGCTTTGTACAGAGATGCTGCCTGAAAGCAAGGCTGGTCCCCACCTGCACGACCATCTTTAACAGCTGCATAACTGAGTTGAGGGACAAAGGTACTGTAAGCAGGTCCCACAGCTAATTGCAATACCAAGGAAGCCTTACGCTGTAATGCCCTACCATATGAATAATGCTCCTAGTCAGGCATTAATAGTTGCATATTTTAAAGATGAAAAAAAAAAGAGTGAGAACAGGAAAGGACATACTTTGTCTTGTCTTTTTGCTGGAGGATTTTCTGCGATGCTATAGTAGTATGAAGACGGTAGTTATTTACCACACCCAGTGAAATGTGAGAAATTCTTCACCTCCTGAACAAGGACTTAAAATTCCAAAGAATATAAAATCTGTCACTGTAGTAAGTTATTTTTTTAAAACAAATGATTCCCAAACAGTATTTCACAGTGGCTTTTGAGCTCACTAGCCAAGATGTAAATCCCCCTGCTTTTAAAAAAGTGGTTCTGAATACCCAGCTTCTTAAAACAGTAGTCATAGGTAGGGGCATAAGGACCTCATTAGTAACAGTGGGAATCATATATAGCAAAGATCTTGGTCTGCAGCAATATTAGAGGGGTTTTAAAAATTTTTTTTAATTTTTTTTTTATTTCTGGCACCCTCCAACAGAGAACACATTAGCGTGTTTGTTAGATGCCTGCTTTCTCATTCATTTAAATTGTGGTGATGCAATTAAATAGAATAGCACCTTTTTTACTCTATGCATTTCCACTGCTGAGCACAAGAGCTCTAAACATTTTCTGGATACCAGGTGTTTAATCTGAACTCCTAATTCTCAGCATTAGCACTGTACTATAAAGCATTTCATTAGAACAATGAGAAGTCTAATGCGAATAACCTGCCATTTTCTTTAGGACGCTGGGCTGTCTCACAAATAACATGCCAAGTGAGCACCTACACGACTCTTTGATTATATACCATAAGCCTCTTTCGATCCTTCCTTTTACTGTATTATCTAGTATCCAAAATATAAGTACTGGTGCATCAGAGCAAAACTAAATAGGATCCCATATTAACAGATCTCACTACAAATCACTCTAACACACAGAGTTACATGCTCCTTTCCTGACAAAATATGCTACTTCATACCAACTTGCTTCAATCTGAACTAAGAGAAAGTAACTGCCAAGATGGATTGGTTCTCCTCATCTTTACTTTAATGAGCACTTACAAGACAATAATCTCTCAGTTGAGGAATTAGTTGCACTTAAAAATCTAAGCTCCTAGAGGTGGAAGAGAAGTAACAAAAGCTCAGCAACTCTCGATACCCAATGACCACCTACAAATTCATACAGCAGAAATATTGCATGACTAGCTGGGTATGAGCACTCCCAATCTCAAGTCAGCCTGAAGTTATACTGTGGAGACACTGGATAAAGGGAAAAAAGCTATCCTGAGAGTTGGATGGGTGTCACGGCAAGAAGCAAACCCAAACTTGAGAAACATCCCCAAACTTGAGATAAAGAATACAAAGATCAGGCTTTTTTGTAAGACTGCATGCATTATTCAGGCTTCTACTAAGCCAGTTCCAAGCTGTTTCCATTTATGCTGCCATTGCATGTAGTACAATACTGTAAATACCTGCAGTCAACCTGCATAACACCAAAGCAGGTTATTTCAGATGTTTCCTACCTTCTCTGCTACAAGTCTTCCAGACTGATATGATCAATCTCCACATTTGAAAGTGACAAATTGTCCATGCACAGGCGTGCTCCAGAAATTTGGTTACACAAAACCACAGAGAAAGTAGTACAACTTAGGGAAAACACTAAAATAATTTCCAAAGAAAAGGAAACTGTGCTTGCTACACTTGATGATATAGGTCAACAGTCAATACACAACCTCAATCTCACCATTTATTCCACATAAATGGGTGGGGAACTACCTACATCTCATCCCAGCAGGTCTGAAATAGTACTCAGCTTGCCAGCTCTCAATCAGTCTCTGCAGAAAACTCCTACGTTCTAACAGCACGTGCTTTGTGTTCAAGAGCCAAGGTCAGCAGGAAGCCTGCTGTTGTGTTTGCAGTGTCTGTGTACTTCCTCTTCCCTCCTGTGTTACTTTAATGCAGCAAGAGCAAGGAGAAATAAGTTTTTTTTCTAGTATAATTGCCAAAGCTGACTTGTAAAGTTTCAGTGTACAAGCTACTTCAGGTTTCAGGCTTCCAGACTAGACCTATGCTTACTTTTCTTTTGCTGAAACTACTACAGAAAGTTATTTTTGAGCCCTCTCTGAAGGTTCGTGCACGCACAAACCATTTAGCAGCTACAGAGCAGACCTGGCACTCGCCCTGCTATTGTCCTGCAAACTTCCTGCAAGACTGCTACTCACTGGCAAAAGGTTAGAGGTAATGTTATCCCATTAGTGGGATTTGGAGACCTTCAGCCTTTATTTGTGTTAGCCAAGGTGAAATTCATTTGGAGGGTGGCTAGAAAAGATAGGTGGAACACAGGAAGTCACACCAGCAGCTGCTGGGAAGCTATTGTAGTCTTAGTTTCAGAGCTACTCTACAGAGAAGCTCATCTTACTTCACTTTTGGAGGAGGGTTGTTCTCCTTTCACCTACTCTACTGTAACAAAATGCGAGTTTCTGACAAGTCAAAGTAGTGCTATGACCCAGGGCTCCTTTCTTCTGGTCTAGGGTACTGTCCAGTGAGTAGCTTCTCTATGGAGCCCAGATCTGCTTGCTAGGGGTGAGAGCATGCTGCATAGCTTGTCTGATTGCCTAGGCTTTGCAGGAAGGTATTGCATTTGTTAACTAGCCTTCAAATGTGAGTAGATGATGCTACTGATTAATTCTGGAACATTATGATCGCATCATGATTGTCTACACACATTTTTTAAGTACTTTCACTGCGTGGCATTTGCCTGTATAGACAGTCAGTACCACCGTATGAAGCTGAAGAAAGAGATGTAATATTGATAGCAGCAGCAAGGAAATCTGTGCAGAATTCAACTACTGGGCAGGAGGAAACAGTTCAGAATTCCAAGGCTGTATGTGTGCTGTCAACCCTTTACTGGGCAAACTAGTAAATTGGAAAAAGCATATGATCTTACTGCTCTCAGTTATTATTTGATATAAAAAAAAGCGTGACTTGTTGCTACAGTGCATGCACACATGACATCTCCTTTGACTGTTCAATTATTGAACCCTGCTGATACTGAAGACCTGGCTGCCCAGATGTATTGTGTATGCCCAAGCTGTATTAATGAATATTTGCTTTGCAGTCTGGTCATACAGACTTCGGCATACTTGTAAGCTATTCAGCCAGCTTGTCTTGTTGGTGGCAGAGGTATTTACAAGTAGAAATGTTTGTCTAGCTATATGAATTATTCCCTAACATGAAAAAAAATAGAAGAATAATAAGACAAGCCAAAGGCTTTTGTTGGTACAGAAAGCAGCCAAAATTCAGAAGCCATATTGCAGAGCAAGATATCTCAGCTGAGCAGCCTTACCTGCTCCACGTTGTTCTTCTGGTTTCTTGTGAGTGACCCAGCCCACCAACTTGATTTTTCTTAATGCTGATTTGTCCTCCTCAGGATGACGTTGTAAGCGCCAAATCCTCACAGTGTTGTCATCAGAGCACGTGGCAATCTACAGTATAAATTAGTTTATAGGAGTAACCAGGACACAAGAATCAGCAGCAAGGAAATGCTGTGGCCAAAGTTCATAGTAATCTGGATGGGAAAATGTCTCTCCTCTGACCTCTGTGACACCAATATTGTCCCTACAGAAAGCAACTTTGCCTCTTAAATTACTCCAAGCAGCTTCCTGTCCTGTCTTAGCACTACATTCTCCACTTCTCTTCATGCTTTGGCATTTGTACAATGGTTGATTATTTCTTACCTGTATCAGTAACAATTTTAAAGGCTATATTGGTCTGCATTTCCAACACATCATGACCAGGATACTGGGCTACGTCTAGATCACAGATTTCATCTAAAATGCTAATTCTCATATTTTTGTGCATCTTACAGAACTAGAACAATTCCTCCTGTTTGCCTGCAAGACTCCCACCCTCCTACACTGCAACGCTTTTCTGAAGACCCAGGGCTGTAGTGCAAGCTAGGGAAAGTGGCTGACTTGCTTAATACTGTGGGGTGAAAGAAACTGGCTATTATTAGGACACTGTCTAGGATTTTTCAGGGTTATTTCTCATTTTGAGCCAGGCCAATCATTTGAACCAACCTCCTACTGCAGTTCTCTTCCTTTTAGTGATTCCTGGTGCGTAATTACTGACCCAATTTCACTGTAGGTTTTTGGGTGTACACAAAAATATGTCATAAAAACAGCTCAGATTTTGAAAAAAGGTCACAATGAAAAGAGTCCATGTGGTTTTCAAAGGGTATTCCAAACTTCTTGCCACTCTGTACAAGACTAGCAGATGTTATCAATGGTCAGACAGGTAAGGAAGCTGTAAGTATGGATTGACAAAACAAGCTTTTACCTTATGAAAGCCCTGATTAAATGGTTTCACAGTTTTTTGTCTCTTACAGGTAGTGCCACAAGCTCTCATCAGGAGAGACCTTTGTTCATTTGCAATTTGCTAGGTCTTATCAAATAGCCTAAATTATTTGAAAATAATGACAAAGTTCTGATACATTGTACTCATGTGACAAGTTTGGTTTACTGCCCCGTCAAATGAATATTTTTAGAAATTATTGACTAAAAATTTCCTCCCAAATAAAGAAATACCGCTGCAATTTTGAAAAGCAGATGTTGCCACATCACATCTATTGTTTCATGGGAAAGACAATTTTCCAGAAAACAAACCTTGGTGAAGTCTGAAGGACACCAAGCAATGGAGGTAACTTCTTGAGAGTGACCAAGGAGTATCCATGGAGGAAGGCTGGGCTCAGAAACCTTAAAAATTCCATAGAAAAACAAGTATACAATCAGAAGCCTCACAGCCTAATATACATCACTAAGAAAAGACCCCACAGCCCACCTGTGAAGCATGTGAATACTTTCCACCTTTCCTATATGAGACAGATAAATCAAATGCTCTCAGCCTGTCATCATCAGGCAACAACGGATGGAGCCCTAAGAATCAGTTCATGTTTCATTTCTAGAGGTGAAGCAGCTGGTCAGCACTGAGAGGTACCTATTTGCCTGGAAACACTTGTCCAATTCCTGCTGTGCACAGGATTTCTGCCTCCAGAGTTGTCAGCCCAAAACATGACACAAGTATTTTAAAATATTAAGTACCTCTACCTGTTCTAGGTAAGCTGCTTAAAAGTTTGGGAAGCTCATACTTTGAATCAGGATAGGCAAATATATTGTGCTGCCATTTTACAAATGTCCCAATCACAGGTCAATGGTTTATTAAAAAAATAAAATCACCACCAGCAAAATCCTATAGATGAACCTTCACTGGATCAGAACTGGCGTTTGTGTGAGTGCGAAGTGCCTGTACCTCCTCCAACCAACCAGCTGGAACACAAACCCTCTTAAGAGTTCATAAAAAAGCTCTCTAAATCACTCATGCTCATTAACCTGATCTCCACTTCTCTTACACCCTTCATAAAATCTTTCTCCTGTTCTACAGTATTACTATTAATCTTCAATTACAGCTCATGTAAGTGACAGATACAGCTGAAGCTAGCTTGAAGTGGCCCAAGGAAGAAAACACACACGCATACACACAGATTATATCCAAGTTTTGCATGCTTTCTGAAGCTATGAGTCACCATTATTGATGTGACATTATAAGGGGGATTTATCAAGCGGATTTGCATAAATGACTAAGTGAACGAACAGATCCTTTACTGTGTGGGAAAAGGAATAGACATTACATACAGATTTCAAAGGAAGATGCAAGACATTGGGGAAGGCTTCTGATTTACACACAAGTTTTTCTCTTGTGGATCACCTCCTACAACAGCCTGGAAAACCGCAATTCAATATCCACCTTCAGATCTTAAAGTTGTTCTGATACAAACAGGTTCATCTTAACAGGCTGCTTTTTTTTCCCTGGCATAGCAGAGGCAATCACTTGACTAAATATCCACTAAATGCCTTGATCAGAGTATTCCCTTCTCTGCCAAAACACGCAATACTGTGGAAACTAAATCCCTATTTAGGGAATAAACAACAGGAGATCTTGGTGCGGAGAACACCTTTGTTTACATTTAATAGCAGTCTTGCTATATACACATAACAGACACAATAGCGGTCCAGTAGCCACTGATTGCTGAAAGGAAAGCAGAGGAAGAGAATTACTTTTGCTGGGACACACTGGTTTTACACTATACTAGTGTAAATTAAACCAACGACACCCAACTTATATTATCGTGAACTAAAGGAGGATGCATATTTACAGCTGTGTCCACTGTGTTTGGCAGAAGACAGTCAGCCAGTCTGCGCATGTTAAGTCAGGATTAGCCACAGTTCATGCTACTTTTTGCCTGATTTGACAGGATATTGGTGGGGAAGTTAGAGCTGTTGTGGAAAGGCTAAAAAGAGAATCCTAGGAAATGGGACTTTATTAGTTACTCCACTCACTGAAACAGCTGTTGTATCAATCTTCAAGATTCAGCATAAAATGGTGTATACAGTTTTATGCACCGTACGATACAGAAGCACTTAAATTCCAGTGCTGGGACAGACCAAAGGGTAGCTTAATATGGTCACCTCAGAGTGGTCCGTACCAAAGGATTCAAAGGACAATGGAAGTATATGTCTATAAAGGATATTTTTTACTACCAGGAAGGTATCTCAGCTAGGTACCATCTTTGTCGAGAGAAACCTCTCTGCTCTCTGGCTTTTATAATCTTAGGGTTGTTCAAGAGTCAGTTCATTAATCAACGGACTAGTAATTAAAAAAAAAAACCAACACCCAACACAATAAAGAATGTGTGCATTGCCTGGAAGTGATTTATATATGGAAACAGACTGAAACAGCGTCCTTGTCAGCAATAACTTCTAGCCACAGTGTTCCTTGGGAATTGCTGACCAAAACACAACTTAGCAATGCTGTAAAAGTTTCTCAAAGAAATAATCTGGGTGGACAAGGTCTTGCTCTGTCCTCAACAAGGTCTTCCTCTGCCTTTTATTCCTCTCTGGATATGGAAAGCTAGCGCTCTTCATTAAGTTCTTTCCAACATTACCTGTTAATTGCTCATGCAATATCTAACCATGTTTTTTTCACAACAAAGTAAATCCTCATCCCAGGAAAAGATACATATGTTTCAAAGTCAGTAAAATCTGCCAATATTTAAAACAAATTAAGAAGACGCTGGATATGACAGAACTAGGAAGAGACAGTTCCGCTGGAAGTCCTACTTTCTAACAAGACTGTGGGATTAAAATAAAAGTAGTGATCTGATGATTTATTTAATAATTAGGTAATATGATCTGTCACTCATATGTGACAGCAACAGAAGCCTTCTTTACACAAATGCATTTTAAATGTGCTTAAATGCTGAAACTTTAGATGTAATGACATCCTTGAATGCTCTTGACCCAGTCCCAGCCTGTGTTCCAAGAAGGTATCAAAACACATGAATGCAGGATGCACAACTCAAGTTTGCACAGGCATTTTTGCTGAATTCGCACAGAACATGAGGAAGGTTAAAATTACACCACTTGGCATGGGAGTAGCCATGCTACCGCACTCCTGCTACTACTGAGTAAGCAACCTAGCTGCTTACAAGTGTTCTCCAAATCAAAGAGACTACATGCTCAAACCACAACCTCGGCAGGCTGACCCTCTGCTCTGAAAGGTTTGTATTTTACTTTCAAACACATCATGAAAGGGATAAACAAGTCAACATTCCCTAAAAATTAACCCAAACCTGAAATAGGCAGTCACCTGTGGTTTCTGTCTATTCTACTTCACTAAGAAATCTACTCTGTTCCCATATGGTTGTCAAGTACGGAGAACAGAACTTGAAGCACGCCTTATTCTGAGGTCCCTGCTATTAACTTGGTGACATTTGCATTTCCTACACGTCAGTGCAAGATGCCAAGTGACGAACCCTCTCGGCTGTCAGACTGTGCTTTGGAATTTCGCTGAAGGCTCTGGCTGAGCCCTTGCTGTAATACAAAGGCTTTAACTACTGTAAATTAAGCATGAGAAAAAGCTGTGTCTGAAGCAAGAGCTGGAAAAAGGAGAGGTAGGGGGCAAAAAGTTCCCTTTAAAACAATTATATTGTTAGGTTTTTGCTAATGTGCTCCATTGCTAAATATGAACCAAGAACTGTCTGTCTACTTGTCATAGCTGGCTGAATCAACAGGATTGAAAGAGGATTTTAATGCCCATTAAAACCAGATTAAGATCAGCAACTTGCAATAAGCAGCAGTGATGAGAGACGTATTGATGGCAAGAGGTTAGCTCTGTTTAAACAGTTACATCTAGCCTTGACAGCAACAAACACACTCTGGGCATAACATGCCAGGAGCTAACCCCACGCTGCTTTGAGTAAGAGTGGGAGGCAGGGAGTGTCCTACATGAACAAGAAAAGCAAATGAAACAAAAGAGCAGAGCAGCTCCAGGTTGCACACTCGGGTCTCTCCCAGTAGCCTCACCTTCCAGATGTATGCGTTGCAGTCACTCGAGCCACTGACCAGGAACTGGTCGTCTGGGCTGGTGCTGGATTTGATGTAAAAGGTTGAATTCTGATGCCCGCTGAAAATGGCCACTGTGAAGAGAAAAGAAAAAAAAGAAAATAAAAGCCCCACTCAATGCACAGCTGTCAGTTGCGCAAGGAGGGCTGATCTTACAGGCTTTTCCTGCCTAGCCACATACCCTCTGGAGAAAGTGGTTACACTGCTCCCTTGCTCTGGGGCTCCGGCTCTGGCAGCAGGAAGTTTTTGTTATTCAACTGGAGCCCTTCAGGCTTCCCAAACAAAGCAACAGCTCTCTCCACAGCATTAGGAAGCTGTGGCAGTTTCACTAAACCTTTAGCCTGGCCCATATCACAAGCAGGCAGACATCACCTGGGCTGCCTCACTACTCTGGTTAAGGTTCCTTGTCTCTTCTTCACTCAGTCACCATCACCAGCCCTGCTACATTAACAAGGGCAGTCGCACAGAAAACACAGCAAGGGCCTTCTTCCACCCAGGCAGTGACAAAGGCGCTTGCTGTTCCTTCCTCCTGCTGCCAGCATCTTTATCTCATAAACAAAACTTGCATCGTGTCAGCCACGCTCACTGCCTGCCTGTATTTAAAGCCTCAGGAGTGTTTGCTGAAGCCTTGAAACCATCACCCCGAATGGCTGCTGTTCCCCCTATTGCGAGGACCTGAAGAGCCGGCAGCCGGCACAAGAGCTGCATGTGGATCTAGAGTACTCGGCCGCACCGTTTTCTGTCCTCTCCTCGGGGCAGAAAGGGCAAGTTTCCTGATGTAGCACCAGACAGGGCTGGCAACCCCTCTACCAGCCCTGTTTTAATAGTGGTTTTGGCAAAGGAGGCAACCCACAGACCAGAGGACAAATGGCTGTCCTTGGCGGTCTTTGAAAAGTTGCAAGAACCCCAAAATATCCCTTAATTTTTACTCATAGCTCTCTCAGCGCAGTGTTTACCAGACAGCAAATCCCTTCCTAAGCCAGACCTACCAGCAAGTCCTGCTACAGCGGGGATTTCCTCACACCCCCTTGCAAACTACAGCTGCCTCTATACTAGGTAAGCGCAGCCGCAGTTGGGATAAAAGCCGTCGAAGGAGGAGAACGGCATGAACCTGCGGGCAGGCGCTGCCCTCTGCGGGAACAGCGGCACACCGAGAAGCCACACATGTTTCATCCAGCAGGATAAATCAAGATTGCTCGCTGGATTTTATCGGCTGCACACAAAAGGCAAGAGCTCCATGAGGAGGCAGAGGGCGGGATGCCCTGTGCTTTGGAGAGCCCACTCCTGCAGACAGATGGGCCAGTGAGCATATTTCCACAGCTCAGCGGTGTCACCAGGGCTTAACCTCAACAACTGACCTTTTAATATTTACTACTTGCACCATGTCTCAACTCTGGAAGCATTCCCACCCACCAAACTGCCTTCCTGGAGAGCAGACAGAAGGACACATTGTTAATTTAATTTCAATTAACTGAAAAACTAAGAAAAGGCAACGGAAACTAAATCACATGTCTGGCTGGAAAGCATCTAGCAAGTTTTGCCGCTTTCTGAGAAGCAGCCACTGGCCTATGACAAAGCAGCTGAGTGCACCAAAGGCTGTGGGTCATCTTGGCAATGTAAAGGTCACAGATGCAGAGCTGAAGGAATCTAAAAAGCTGAAGCATCTCCACAATATGCTGGGCATGCTTTCTTCCAGAAACTGCAGTAGGAGCTAAATTTAGAAGACACCTTAAAATATCTGAATACAACATAGCAGGTGATCACTTTACATGGATTCATATCTAAGAATTTGAAAAATCAGTGACCGCCAGTAAGCAGAAGATTCAAACTTGCTTCAGGTGGGTAGCAGCTGGACACTAGCCATTCCTCACCAGATAACTAGAGTCAACATGCAAACTACCATAATTGTCTGTCTGGGTGAACCAATATCGGCACTTATGAAAGTTTTTGTGCTATTAGTTTGTATTGGTTTTGTGTGGCAAGGTTTTGGTAGTTGCGGGGGGGGGGTACAGGGGAAGAGTGTGATGAGCCCTTGCCCTGAGGAGGTGAACCAGGAGAAAATAACGTGTGATGACCATAAACCCCATCCCTGTCCCCCTGTGCCGCTGGGGGGGCTTGGTGGTGAAATCCAGGAGTGAAGTTGTGCCCAGGAAGAAGGGAGGGGTGGTGGGAAGGTGTTCTGAGATTTCGTTTTATTTCTCATTACCTTGCTCTGGTTGATTTGTAATAAATTGAGTTAATTTTCCCAAATTGAGTCTGTTTTGCCCGTGACGGTAATTAGTGAATGATCTCTCCTGTCCTTATCTCGACCTGCAAGCTTTTTGTTATATTTTTCTCTCCCCTGTCCAGCTGAGGATGGGGGAGTAATAGAATGGCTTTGGTGGGCACCTGGTGTTCAGCCAGGGTCAACCCATCTCATAGTTTTATGTGGATGGCTTAACACAAAACATGAACAGCCCTTGTAACAGGTGCCTTCTCTCCTGGGTAGCTTTAAACGTAAGAGAATAGAATAGGTTTCCTAAGCATTCAGGCTGGTCTCTGTCTAAGTCATAGGGAGAAACTCACCTTTCTATACTCTGTAACATCTATTTTTTGCAGCTCTTTTCACAGGTATCATGCTTACCTGGAGTGGTCCTTAAACTTGACATATTGAACATGTAGATACTGTCATCAGTGCAGTTAGCAAACAGATTAGCACCAGTGGAATCCAAAACCAGGCTAGAATATCCTATAGAAAAAGAGAGAAGTTCTTCATATGAAATCACTCCACAAAAAACATTTTAGAAAACAGGCATCTCAAAAAATGCCTAGAGAGGGAAATTTGGAAGGGATCTCCATCACGTACAAGATTGTCATTGGGAAGTTTATTTGTTTGGCAGAGCACTTGTTGGAGAAGGACAGTTTCTAGAATAACATCTACATTTTCTCATGAGGAGGCAGGGTGATATTTAGAGGAATCTCACCTTCAGAGAAGACAAGTGATTTATTTGATAGTTTCAAATGGGTAACAGGAACAACCAATTCAACAACCAAGAAGCAGAGACTACAAATAAATAGAAA
Organism: Astur gentilis; assembly: GCF_929443795.1. Lineage (NCBI taxonomy): Eukaryota > Metazoa > Chordata > Aves > Accipitriformes > Accipitridae > Astur > Astur gentilis. Next base: position 9,609,505 of record NC_064909.1, on the reverse strand, counting down.
CCCTCATGCTTTGGTAGAATAAGCCATCCTCTGATTTGCTAGTGATTTAGGTTCCAGAAAAATCTTTCCCTGCAAGGAAATTATTTCACAACCATCTCAAGGATTTCCCTCATGTTCTTGGGACTGACACTGACCATTACCACGTCAAGATACTTGATTAGACAAGTCATCAGGAATTACTGTGTTCCATCAGGGCACTGTAAGGCGTTAAGATACAAAGAAGCACAGAGCAACACAAATAAGAGAGCTACTGTTTTTGATAACAAACAACTTCGAGTATTGCTCGACTCTGAAAGGTTGTAATGTAAAAACCCAGTCTGGTCTGTTGTCTCTGCAAGATACAATGCAAAGAAAGAGTTCAATCTGATTTCTACTCATGCATCAAAACAACTAGCTAAATTCTGTCTCAAGAGCTCTATTATTCCCTCATCTTCATTTCTGCAAATACACTGCTGAGGCTTATGCAAGTTTTTACCATTGGTGCAATGATACAAAAGCGGGGCAGTTTCACTCTTCAACTTGAAAATTTGGTATTGGCAATCAAAATACCCTGCCAAGCTTGTCAGTCTGATCAATTGGCTAAAAAGATAAGAGATGACACTGACAGTACTTCTTAAATTCACTTTGCACTTTAACAAATACATCCTCCAGTAACTTACCAAGTTTGCGAGTACTGGTCCCAGGGTAGCAAAAAGACTTGAAAGGCACCGGGTCCTGACGGTAAGTGGCATAGTTCTTGCGCAAGTCCCATACTTTGATCACACTGAAATAGGAAAGCACAAGTGTCTTCAACTTCAAAATTTCTTCTGCAATGCTGATAGGGCCTTCTAAGAGCACAGGAAGACAGGCTGCTCATTACTGAGGAGTGTCCAGTGCTAAGGAGCAGAACTGGGCGGAAGTAGAGCAGAGATGTGCTGAAAGCAAAACAATCGCTCTGCTGGGTATGGATGAGGAAGCAGCACTGTCTTCTGTAACTAACACATGATACAACAAGAGCCTGCAAGTCAACTTTCTTCAAGTAGTAAAAGAAAATACAAGGATGCCTTTATACTCCTGACTTGTAGTTTTAAAAATTAAGTCCTTCAAGTTTTTTCTTGCTCTCAGGAGCAAGCCTCTCTCACTAGCCATAGGCAGGAGAGTCAATCTACCTTATCTGCCTCAGAAAGGCTCTGACCACATGGAGCCTGCTAAAGAATTGAGTCCTGGGAGGGTAATCTCCACGCTAATCAATGAGACAGTTTGCTCGAGCTCCAAGATGCTGCAACGGATCTGGCACCTAAAAGAATGCATCTTTTGTAACTCAAGGCAACATTTTCTCAAGCATGCCTACACATAGCCAGGCACCAACCACCCACTTGCATCCCAAAACAGCTCACTGTCTAACAATAGTCTGTTTATGTGTGGTCCCACAGGTCCTTAAGAATAGAGAGAGATGACAACAACTGCTCTCGTTCTGCCCCATAGCTAAGACACTAAAATGAGCATTTACCATATATGCACAATTTGTCCCACCGCTCCAATCTCCAGTAAGGAAGAAAAGTGGCATTCAGCTTTGCCAATGCAAGCTGGCAGCGTAGCTCTGCTTATTCTACCTAATAGTAACTCATTAGCCTTGTGGGCCACTGAGTGATCTTACAAAAAAAAATCTCCCAATCTTTTTGTGCTACTAAGAAGAACACACAGAATAGACAGAAAAGCAGACATCTTCCCTCCTTACCCATCAACAGCTCCTGCAGAGATAAGAGTATGCTCATCCTGAAGCAGCACCACAGTTACACTCTGCTGGAAATCCTTAAAAAGAAAAGAATTAAAAACAACTTTATTTTCTTTCAAGGTCAGCAAGATTTTGCTGCTTAGTTCAAGGCCAAGTAAATACCAAGAAAACCTCCTCATAGCCAAGCAGGAGAACCTGGAAATACTAGATGCCATTTAGGACACAACAATCCTTTGAACACTCCTACCAGTGAAATTGCCACTGAGCGATGAGTGTTTGGGCAGCAGTTTGAGATTATACCTCTCAGGTCAGAGCTAACAGAGCTGCCTTCATTGCAAGGTTTAATAGATTAAATAAGACCAGGTCTTACTCCAGTAAGGCAGTAATTATTGTGGTCAAGTTAGGGAGAAAAAAAAAGAAAGGAAAAAAATTACAACTCTCCCTATATCCCCATTAAAAAAGGAATGCTGACCACTCCGTTCCTCTCCAGAAAAAAAAAAAAAAAAAAGTATTTTCACATGGCTTTTGCACAAAGATGGCTCTGATGGCACATGGGTTGTTAAACAACTAAACAATGTCTAAAATGAGCCATAGCAAGTGACCATGACACAAAAACCTACCTCTGCAAAGAAAGAGAAGCAGTTACCACATTCAGGGCAAACGTTTCTCACAATAGTTACTTAGGAAGACTTCTATGACTAACATTGTCCTCGGAAGACAGGCCTACATTTTGTTTGCTCCCCAGATGCCTACCACCAAGGGAGCAAGCCCTCTTAGGTTCTGCCTCTTCTTCTTCGGTTTGGAAGGAGTCTGCTTGTCAACCACATTGTGTGCTCCACTGATTTGATTCACCTGCCTATAAAATCCATCTGAAAGAAATCAAAGACATGTCAATTAATAGTTTCTATGCAATTTTGCTATCACTTTAATAAAACAGGCATCAGCTTGGAATAAGTCCTAAAAAGTGGCTGAGACCAACCTATAAAATCATTTAAATGTATTCTGAAAACAAAAATGGTTAGTTAGATACAACACTGACAAGAAGAACACACTAGAAAACAGGACCATATATTGCAAAAAGTTACAGAGGTCAAAATAGCGTGGACATTGAAACTAAAACTGATCTAGGCAGGCTGCCTTTAGAAATCATTACCCCTTGGTCTGGTCTTCAGCATGGATTCTGGTCTGGAGCATTCAACCCATCTCATCCTGAGCAGATCTGTACTCACAGGAAGGTTTCCAGTGCTTTTCCACTCTATATTATAATTTTCTATTTAGCCTTTTGTCTGCTACTTCTCACTTTATGAAACTTATTGTTTTCCTAGAGTAAAGCAACTTTTCTGCTTTTTTTCCTGTACATTCCACTTCAGTCATGTGGAGCCTCCCTTTTCCTGCACTTGCAAGTTTGAAGAGCCAGGGAACCTGAGACAGATGGAACAGTGAGACATGTCCTGGCAGCACAGGCCAGGAAACTGCTGGGACAGAGCAGGGAACTGGGAAGAGGCCTAAGGGCATGACCTGACCAGGGAATGAAAAGCTCCAGGAAACAGAAAGAGAGGAGTAGAATGAGCTCACCCTGCATTTAGTAGGTTAGGTATTCCCACAATATATTCAGTTGCTCCCAGCGCTCACAAGCTCCTTTGCTCCTGCACTTTCTCTCTTCCCTCCTACTCTGGCAGGAGCCTTCCCAGGTTTGCTTCATCCCTCCAGGTGGCTCTGACCCAAGCACTCTCACACAGCCCATCTATCTCTGTGCTGTCCCACAAAGGGATGTATTCTGTACCCCCTTATCTACTTACCAATACACAGGGTATTATCAGGCCAGCATGTACATCGTGCTGCAAATCTGAGACTGTTACAAAGTGGAAAAATGTATTATACATAGAAGAAATACCTATTCCATCCTATTACTGTACCAAAGCAGTACACTGTTATCTGACAATCCTTCTCTTCTTACTGAAGTGTTGCCTGTATTGTGAACAAAAGCATTACTCCAACAAGTACATCTGAGTACTACTTTTACACGAGACACTGAGCTTTTTTGATACATATCTGAAAGTTCAGTTACCTTTCTTGTTGCATCTGGTATCCCAAACCATGATGTTTCCATCTCTGCCTCCAGTACAGAAGACAGCTAAGAGAGAGAAAAAGAGTGCTATTAGCTTCCAAAAGTGTTAATTTAATTAACTGAATGCAGCACAATGCCATCTAAGTGCCTCTGGCTCCTCTGCCCCAGCACTTGGGATGCCAGTCATAGAAATACAAAAGTTGGGCCATTGTTCTGGCATGATTTTTAACTAGTTTCCTTACTCTCCTTATTCTTTTTTTACTACTACTCTAGGGAAACCTGCTTACAAAAAGAGTATTTACACACTTATGTATGGAAGTAGGTATTGTATCTTAAACTTGCCCAAGATCAGGAATGTGGAGATGGTAGCATCAGGTCACTCTGAAGTTCCAACAAGTTAGTTTTGCTTCACTGGCTGGGTAGCTGCTCAGTTGGCCTGTGCTATTTGTAACTGTCAGTTTCCAAAGCCCTTTTTTAGCCCCCAAAGTACCAATGTGCAGGAGGAAAGAAGAAGGAAAAAACAGACAACAGGGAATATCAACATTTACCTTTCTCAAATCTAGAAAAAGCAACAGACTTGAGGCTACACTGGTGACCTTTACATATGCCAAGAAGCTCGCTGGCTCTCACATCCCACACCTTGGCTGTCTGATCTCCTGAAGCAGTGACCTTCGGAGGAAAAAATAAAAAGCTTTAGTCAGCTTCTACACACAGTTGCCAAAGCATTAAAAATAAAGTTAGATGGCAAAAGACTGCTTACAATCTGCTGTTCCCCTGGTACCCAGGCAAGGTCAAATACAGCATTTGAGTGAGCCTGCCATTCTAAGAAGAAAACAAAAGCCAAGATTAGTTCAGTGCATTGCAGCATGGTATTTTGCAGAAGACTAAAGAACATCAGACACTGAAACCAGAAAACTTGTCAACAGCTTGCCTTAGGCATGAAAAACAATGCAGAACAATTCACCTACTACTGCCATTTAAGAGCATACTCATGCTACTGCTTTGTAAAGAAGACTCAGTGAAGTATATGAAAGGATTTAAGTACTGCCCACATTTATGTTTAAACAACTTGCAAAAAGCTTTCTTTGGTTCCAGTAAATCATGTACTTGTCACATCAAATGAAGATCAGGTTCTATATAACATTTACCCTTAAAGATGAGTTTGCTGGTAGTTTGAGCTTCAGTATCATACAGTCTAACAAATCCTTCTTCATTTGCGACTGCCAGTATATGCTCCAAATTCGGGGCTGAAAAGAAATTGAAATGTATTTGTGTATTATGGAGCTGATTCATAATCATGCCCCTGCTCTTTGTGAAGGGTCACAGACACTTTAAATAGGGTACACAGGAAATAGATAGCTGTGAAATAAACAGTATTTACATAGCAATTTAAATGTTCAAAATGCAGAAATATTGGCCAGCATTTTTTCTAGGTGTTCCATTCAGGAACTACTATACATGGGCAATCAGATGGCTCAAGGAGCAACTTTTGAGATGATGGCCTTTTTCACCAGCTGTAATAGTTCTCTAGTTAAGAGTTTTCTGTATCTATACTACCTATCATCTACAACTTCCAGTACTTTCTATGGATCTGAGTTGGAAAAGCAGGAAGCTACCTTGGAGAAACGTATAAGCTCACACCAAAACTAGAGTACTATAAATTAAAGAGTTTTGCCCTAAAGATCCAGGAGCTTCCACGCTTGCTTCGCTTATCATGTATTTATCATGGGGAAACGCTACATGTAACAGTCTACCACCTCCTTGATTTCTGCATACTATTCTCCACCATGGTTTATCTTTCACATATTTTGAACAAAGCCCAATTTTTCACCGACGTAGCCTAGCACTGTCACCAAGAGGACATACCTTGAAACAGACAAAGCTGCAACAGAGGCAAAATAAATGCTTTGTAGTTCTTCTTTAAGGGAATACTTTCCACCGGTATACCTAGGAGCACCATGATCCAATCTAGATCACATCTAGGTGCAAGTACACTATTACCAGCTCACTTTAAAACAAGAAACTCTGAAACCAAATCATGAGACGTAGTTCAACAACAACAACAACAACAACAAAAAAGCTGATAGCGAGCGGTGCCCACGCCCTGACCCCTAAAAGGGCCTTTCGAAGGTGACTTTACCCGCAGAGAAGGTGCAGCCGAAAGGAGGGACCGGCACGCCCGTTTCCCCGTGAGAGAGGTGGTCATCTTCTTGGTTGCACTGGTAGCTATCCAAGAGGTGCTGCAGGGGGAGCGGCGAGGACCGACCTACAACGAGACAGGCGGACCGTAACCGCACCAGACACCACCGACTCGGACGCGAGGAGCCCCGAGGACCCCACAGAGGCTGTGGAGGCGCCCGAGCCGCCCCCTCCGCCGTCGGGGGGAGGGCGGGAGGGTGTCTCACCCGGCGGCTCCGGGACCACTGCTACGGCAGCGGGCGGCCCGGGCTCACGCCGCCGCGGTCCCGCCGCCCGGGGAAGAGGCAGGGGCGGTGCGGGACGGGACGGGACGGAGCGGTGCGGGGAGCGGCGCGGCCGCGGTACTCACGGAGCGGCGCGGCCGAGGAGCGGCGGAGCAGCGCGCGACACAGCATGGCCAAGAACAACCTGCGCGCGCGGACCCGGCTCGTGGCGCCGACTCCCGCCACCGACCGACCCGCCAAACGCGCCTCGGCCCCTCATTGGGCAGCAGGAGCCCGCCGCGCCGCGCCCTCTTCCTCTGATTGGGCGGCGCAGAGGGGCAGGGCCTCCGGGCCACACCCACCCTCCGGCCGTTCACCGAGAGGCAGCCGCCGTGAGTGGCCGCGGCCGGTGTGGCGGCAGACGCGCGCACGCGTCTGGGCGTCGCGCCTGCGCACAAGTCGCGCGGCGATGGTGCGGCCGCCCCTGGGCTGAGGTGGCGGGAGGGTGTCTGCGCATGCGTGGTGGCTGGGCCGGGCCCGGGGTCGAAGCCGGAGCAGGAGCAGGGGCAGGGGCAGGGGCAGGGGCGGGGAGCGACGGGACGAGACGGGACGGGACGGGGCGGGCGCCTGCCCGCCTGCCCGCCCGCGGAGGCCGGCCGGGGCGGCGGTGAGGGGTTCGGTATGGCTGCCAGCGCCAAGTCCTTCCTGGCCGATGCGGGCTACGGCGAGCAGGAGCTGGACGCCAACTCCGCCCTCATGGAGCTGGACAAAGGTGAGGCCGGGCGGGCTCGAGGTTGTCGCCGGCCTGGGGAGCGGGGCTGGGGCTGCCGTTAGGGCCGTCGGCGCCCGCTCTCTGCCTGCCGCCGCGCTGTGGGGGGCGGTCCCGTCCAGTCCTTCGGTCCCCAGCGGCTGGGAGCGTTGTTTTGTACCGCTGTACGGCGGGCGACCGGGGGGGTAGAGGAAGGACCTGGCTATGAAGGAGCATCGGTATCTGCAGTAGTCATTGTTGTCTTGTTTAGGCCTCAGGTCTGGCAAACTCGGGGAGCAGTGCGAAGCCGTCGTTCGTTTTCCCAGGCTCTTCCAGAAATATCCTTTCCCTATTCTCATTAATTCAGCTTTCCTAAAGCTAGCTGATGTTTTCAGAGTGGGGTAAGTAGCATCAGTCAGCTTCTAATTATTCAAATCTCTTATTCGTAGAAATGCACTGTATCTCGGAGTGTTGCTGCATCGGAGCCTGGGCAGTCGTGGGTTTTTCTGCTTGCCTGATAATACCACAGCGGTACCTTTTCTACTGAGGACAAGTTATGCTTGATTGGAGCTTGCTTTCCCTGTCTTTAGGGGGCTTAAGTGGCTGTGAGCGATCAATGACACAGTTCCTTTCCACCTGTCCTGATTTGAGGATTCACTTGCTGACTGGTTTAAGTTCACTGGTGTAAATTATGCTCCATAGGCACGTTCAAATTCATAATTAATAAATAGATGGATGATCATATGTGCAAATTCCATGTCTAAGGAATGTTAATAACAGAGCCCAAAGTATAGATTTTTCAAGTGCCTGATGTCTAAATGTGATGGAATTGGAGCTACTTTGTAATACCTTACAAAGTTATCTGTTGCTGTTGTGGAATCTTCACTGGGCTTCAGGAAGGAAAAGAAATTAATTCATACCTGGCAATGGCAATCAGACTTTTCTATCTTAGTCCTGGACATGGTTTTCTAGCAGAACTAGATCCCTGAGTGTGCACAAAATAGGCATCTGCTTACAGTCCTCCTCACTGGTGTCAGCAGATTCATTTCCCTGGATCTGGGCCTAAAATCAACACTAACTGTACTAGAAAATAAAACAATAGTGCGTTAATAGTCTATATTAACTATACCAGTCTAATTAAATACTGTATCAGTCTAATTAAATATGATGTTTCTAAAGCATAGACCTTTCCTTGTTTTAATTTACTCTGGGAAGCTTTTTTAATATAATTTCCTGTTTAAAGTGTTTGAATTATTATTATAAAACAGCCTGATAAAGAAATGTGTGTGTTTTCTAATAGAAACAACTTCCTGAGGCTGTGTGTGCTAAAAGTTACTCAGCAGAGTGAGAAGCACTTGGAGAAGATCCTAAATGTGGATGAGTTCGTCAAAAGAGTGTTCTCAGTAATTCATAGCAATGATCCAGTTGCTCGGGCTATTACACTTCGGTATGTATTACATAAATGAACCTAACTTACTTAAAATGTCTAGCTCTTTATTAGTATGCTGGTCTGGAATAACAAAGTCTGCAGCTACCATGAATGAAATGTAGGAGGCGTCTTGCACATTGCTCATAGAGTTAAAAGCAAAGACATCTGTCTTTAAAGGAGGTGAACGATAAGGATCTGTGATCAGAAGAACCATTTATGATGGTGAGAATTTTGTGGATGGCTCTGGGCAAAACAATTTGCAGCATTGAAATTTTGTGTACTGAAGAGAAGAAAAATTAATCTGTTGTATGCGTAACCCAGAGAGTTAGATCCATTTCTTTCTTCTTTTGATATTTCATTTGAGATTATGATTTCATGCTCTGGTGTCTTGGAGCTCTGTAAATACAGTGTGTCTACATGTTTTCATGTAGTTCCACTTTAGTATTCTAACATAAGATTGCAGTTGTTGACCGGTATTGAGGGCTGTCTTTACAGACCACTAGAAGTCCCAGGAATCTGCTGAGTTTGGAAAAATACTTAAATTACTAATCAATTCACAAGATGCATCCAGTGAAGGGTTAAAATGGCTGGTGTTTCAGCAGTTTCAGATTAAAATCTTCAGTTGATTTGTTTTTGTCCTTAAGTAGTGTCAGTAAGAAAGAACATGCTGAAAGAAAGATCTGCTAAAACAAAACTTTGTGTCTGTGAAATTTTATTGGTAGATAACTATGTGTAAATATTTGCATAGAACTCTTGCTAACAATTACTGTCAGTGCAAATCCTGCATTGGTTCTTCTTTTAATTGGCTTATGCTAAATAGGTCTGAAAAGTATCTTTGAGATATTCTTAGCAGAATATAGATTGATTTGCTCCTTTTTTAGTAGTTATACAAAAGGTATTGCGCTGTTCCCAGTGATAACCTTTTCTTACATCACGAAAGATCTTAGATGATGAAAGTCAGATATCTGTTTGCTTGATCGTGGTAACGCTCTAGAAACTTTGCTTTCTTGCGGTTGAAATTTATGACTGTTCATACATTTGTCATTTATTTCTGCAGTCTTAATTGGGAAGAGGGATAGAAAGGGTGGAAACAGTTCTCTAAATGCTTTTTTAATCCCCCTAAACTACCACATTTCTGAATTTATATCCCATGATGCGTACATATGTGTCTGAAAATAGCCATCAGTACATTTTAGTATTAAATCTATCATATTGATACCAGAGCTGGAATGTAAAAGCATCTTAAATACTTGTTCCCAGTGCCACAGAGCGCTTGTAATTTTATAAGAATTCTTGGTACATTTCTCACTGTGCCCATTTCAAGCTAAAAGGTATCACAATATAATTAATTTTTTATTAAACCAGTGATATAACCGACATGACAAAATTTGTTACCTTTTAAATATATGCCTACTTTTAGCATTTGTTTCTGTAATAGACACATAAGAGCACATATTCATATAAAAATAGTCTTTTAACCAGTCCTTTTATGTTTCTATTTAGTTTCATCTTGCATTTCTTCATGATCATTGTTCTTCCTGATTTGCTGCAATTTATTTTTGTAGGATGTTGGGCAGCATGGCATCTATTATTCCAGAAAGGAAGAATGCACATCACAGTATTCGTCAGAGTTTGGATTCCCATGATAATGTGGAAGTTGAAGCTGCTATATTTGCTGCTGCCAACTTTTCTGCACAATCAAAGTAAGATGTAATTTTTTTCAGTTTTTCATGTTACAGAGAATGGAATCTCCATTGACACTGACATTCACAAACCTTAACATTTCCTTCTGCAGTGCTAACCATGTCATTTATAGCAAAACATTTAATTATGTGTGATAGCAGTATTGTAAAGAAATCTGAATACAGGTTTAATAGATTTTATTTTTTTTCTTTCTAAAATAGTAATGGGAAGATCATAAATATGGGAACGCAAAGTGGAATAGCAGCTTTAATCAAGGATTATTTTACAGAAATTACATTAGGGAACAAAAGGTAGTGCTACTTGTCGCTTCGATACATTTTTTTAAAGCTTCCATTTTATCGTTTGGTCATGCTCATGTGTAGGGGTTCTAAAACAACTTAGGTCTTGGTAAGCACTCTTTTTTTGAAAGTTTTTATTGTTGAAACACAATGTTTGGTAGTCAGTTGATTTTTGTTTTTAATTATTTATTTGTTTATTTTTCATTTCACCTGGTACTTTATCTTTTCTCTACAGGGATTTTGCTGCTGGAATATGTAATAAAATCAGTGAGATGATTCAAGGTACATATATATATTAAATAATAAAAGGGAAAAGCTCTAATTTCTCTGAGAATTCTTTATTATCCATATGTAAATGTCAGGTATCAGAATGCTGTTGCCCTTATCCTCAGATGATTCCAGTTTTTAAATTAAATTAGCTAACCAATAATATAATGGCTATCTCTTGTGTCCTCTTAAATCCAAGTTTCCAAAACATGTGTTTGGTAAAGAATAAAAGCTCATCTATAGTACAGTGAATAAACTTACATAGACTATCACAGGTTGCTTCAGATGAGTTAATACGTGTGTTACCTGTAATGAAGCAAGGAGCAACCTTCTCAAAGAACCATGACAGTGCTTGATACCACTGTTGTTATGCTGCTAGCTGGTAGATGAGTTATTTGAAGTTAATGCAGGTGTCTGCACAATCTGCATTCAGCAGTGGTAGCAATGGAGATATATTGTGTGCCTCAATACTGCCAGAAGCAGTACAAAGGACTAACACTCTGCCTAAGTTTCTCTTCCTTGTTGCAGGTTTGGCCACACCTGTGGACTTGAAATTGAAGTTGATACCTATCCTACAGCACATGCATCATGATGCTAGCCTGGCCTCTAGCTCCCGGCAGCTGCTTCAGCAGCTGGTAACATCATATCCCTCTACCAAGATGGTCATTGTTACTCTGCACACCTTTACTCTGCTTGCTGCTTCTTCATTGGTTGACATTCCTAAACAGGTAATTCTTCCTAATTAATTCCTTCAAATTAAAGTACAAAGTACATTTAAAAAAACCTCAGATGCTAGCTGATGCCAAGAATAAATCACGGTGGGTATGCTAGGATGGTTGGTTCTATGTGCTATAGAGAAAGAATACCCTGAAAACTGCTGCTACTTTCATTTTTTTTGCCCTCTTTGGTCCCATTTCTAGATAACTCCATCAAACACAGGAACCCTTCTTTACATATATAACCCGTCTTCCTTTAAATCAACTGGGATTGAAATCAACTAGAATCAATCAGCACTTAGGAAAGCAAATACCCTGACTTCTCCTGAAAACATTTTCTTACCTGTAGAACCCAGGCTTCACTTCTCACTGCTGTATATTCTCTTGGGTTGTGGGGTATGCCTTTTGCCTTCCTTGCATGCAAGCAAATGAGTATTTCAATAGCACAGAATGCATTTTAAAAAGTATTTCTTGAAGAACTCTGAGGAATTTTAATCTGTTGCTATAATTTAGGACTATAAGCCAAGTTGTGGGAAAGCAGTGATGGAAAAATACAATGCTTTTATGTTCTGATAATGTGCTTTATGGATGTAATTTATATAGCAGGTCTGAACACTATGACATTTGAGATTCATCTAGCTAATCCTTGTAAAGTAGTCATGAAAATCTATTTGCTTTCTTTCAATCCTGTACAGCTATGGAAGTCTGGTGTCTGTTACTATTAGACTAATGGCATTGATCTGTCTGAAACTTCTTTTTGGCATGGCTGATTTCTGTATTTCAGAGGATGCTTTTGATAGTACTAAATCTAAGCCAACTGCAACATTAGAACACTTGATGTGCTTTTTTTTTTTTTTTTTTTATGGCTGTAAGCGTGGTGATTTAGGCTGTGTTTCTGCAACACAACAGCCAATGTTGCTTAAAAGTGATGTAGTCAGGGTGGGTTTGGAGAGCGAAACCATGGCTGACATGTTCATGCTTTTCCATGTGCTGGCTATTCCATCTCTATAAATTTGCAGGAAATGAACACAATAAAGGACATGCAGTTAAGTGTCACTTAATTTGAGATAAATGCTTCAGAGGTGGTGGTAAAGGTTGTTTTTGTTTGGTTGGGTTTTTGGGGTTGTTTTTGGCAACTACTGAGACATACAAGGTATCTCTGTGTTGCTATCTGTTAACTGCAGATCATGCAGACACCTGAATTAGCATCAAATGCCCAGAATACTTGCTAATAGCATAATGACAGTATAAGGTGTTTCCTGAGCTTCTTGGAGATTTTTTTTTGGCATTTCTGTGAGTGCTGAAACAGGACTGAAGGCTCTGAGGTATGCAGGGTGATATAGAGAAGGGTGTGTGAACAAGAAGAGCAGGGTGGTAGAAATAGGCCGTCAGACTGTTTTAGGTTGTGATGGCATCACAGCCTAAGTAGGGGCTTTTCCATGTGACAAGTGATCAGACAGATAAGGCAAGATAGTTTTGGCTGAGTATGCTCAAAATTTCTTCATGAGTACTTTTGAAAAGGCTTCCTTCTAGTAGCGTCTCTCTTAAACAATGAATTTACTTTGTTGCAGATCCAGCTTTTGTTGCAGTACTTGAAGAACGACCCCAGGAAGGCTGTGAAGAGGCTTGCAATCCAAGATTTAAAGTTGTTGGCCAACAAGACACCACATACATGGAGCAGAGAAAATATTCAGGTTTATACATTTTTAAGCTAAAGTTTATTGTGAAACTTTGCAATTAGTTGTAGAATTCTTTCCAGAACACTTTGGGAGGTAAAGGAAGGAAGAACATATGTCTCCATATCCATAAGTTAGTTAGCTTACTCTGCCATGCAGAGTAGACAAGTATTAATGAACAGTTTATAGAATCATAGAATATCTGGAGTTGGATAGGTTGACCCATAAGGATCAAAGTTGAAGTATTATAACTGAGGAAAGGCATGTGTCATGTTGTAGGCCTTTTTACAGTATGGAAGTAATTTTTCCATCTGACAAACTCATCTAAGATGATAGGCATGAGAGCTGAATATTTACATTAATCTTACAGTACTGAGTATGTATTAATGCTCTCATGTAACACAGAGTCTCTCTGGCATTTGTCAAAGCATGTCATCCAGCAAACTGTACTTGAAAGGGCAAATGTAATTTTTACTTCATTTCTTAGGATTAATGGCTCATTTTCAATAGTATCCTTGTGACTCCTGTTGTATGACTGAGACCCTAGAAGGTGTTTATAGTGCATCTGTGTTATTTGGGGAAAAAGTTGTTAAATTGTAGATAGTATTACTGCTTTCTTTCAATTGCAGTTGCATATGAACATTTTTTCTTTCCCTTTTTCTGGTAGAAATGACTATAGAAAATAACTACAGGTTAGACTAATGGCAAAGTAAATTTTTCATTAATTTAATGGTACAGCTTTATAGCTCTACTTTTCTGGGTTGTCTTTGGTTTTGCTACTGTTGGAAGCTACTTTTGCTATGTGCTGTTGGAGCATAAAGCAGCTGGGAGGAAAAACTGGATTTTTGTAATAATTGTGAGAAAAAGCACGTTTTGCTTTGTCTCCGATTCTCAGCTAAGATGATTTGGAGTGTGCAGATGTTTTGGTTTTAGTGAACTGCTTTATTCTTCATAATGGATTAATATCAGAAATTAATTTTCTTTTAGGAATTTTAAGGGATTGCTTTAACGGTTTATGGATTCTTTGCAGTCAAAATGCTACTCTATACCATTATGGCATTGTCATAATGTTGGTAGTTATCTCAATACAAGTGGGAGACGTTGATGACATGGTGTCCTGGTTTCAGTTGGGATAGAGTTAACTGTCTTCCTAGTAGCTGGTACAGTGCTGTTTTGAGTTCAGTATGTGAAGAATGTTGATAACACGGATGTTTTCAGTTGTTGCTCAGTATTGTTTAGACTATAGTCAAGGATTTTCCAGCTTCTCATGCCCAGCCAGGGCACAAGAAGTTGGCACAGGACACAACCAGGGCATCTGACCCAAACTGGCCAACGGGGTATTCCATACCATGGGACGTCCCATCTAGTATAGGAACTGGGAAGTGGGGGGCAGGGAATCGCCGCTCAGGGACTAGCTGGGTGTTGGTCAGCGGGTGGTGAGCAATTGCCCTGCACATCATTTGTACATTCCAATACTTTTGTTGCTACTGTTGTCATTTTGTTAGTGTTATCATTATCATTGTTGGTTTCTTCTTTTCTGTTCTATTAAACCGTTCTTAATCTCAACCCAGGAGTTTTACTTCTTTTTTCCCCGATTTTCTCCCCCATCCCACTGGATGGGGGGGAGTGAGTGAGCGGCTGCATGGTGCTTAGTTGCTGGCTGGGGTTAAATCACGACACATGGCTTTCATTGTTATGTAGTGTCTTAAAGTAGGTGTCCTGATGGTTGAAATGCATAGGAAAAAGTTCCATTAATGTTGGAACTAAACCAGTGACTGGGTTGGAACAAAATTAATTGACTGAAGCTTGTTACTGCTTGCTGAATGGCATGCAAAAGTAAGGAGAGTTTTTTTGACTTCTGAAATATAAAGTCAACGATTTGAACTGGGCAACTCTTTTCCATATATTTAAATGACTTTGTAATGTTTATACAACAGGGACTGGAACAGACCCTCCTTTTCCCAACCTGCTTCTTTTATCTTTTTACCGACAAGAGTTTCAGCAGTGTTAACTTCTTCAGCATTTTGGGTCTGTTTGTGTAGGTCAGATAGGAGGCTTGGTCTTTGAATTGTGGAGACTTCACTGATTTCTAGACATCAGCTTGAGAAGCTGGCGCTGTTGATGCTTGGAGTAGTCTTCTTACTGACTGCAAAAGCAACAAGCAGTCTGCAGTCCATCCTGCTAATTCTGTGCTCCTGGCATGCTTCATAGTTACTGTTTCAAATGTGCTCTGTGAGTGGTGATCTAATAGCACTGGAGTAAAACATCAGTGTCTTGAGAGACATCAAGACTCATTTTCAACCCTAATCATTGTATCTTTTTCTGTCTGTTGATGCCATACTATTCAGTGGATTAGCAAAATATTAAGTTGGTACAAATTACAAATTTATTTAGAATTTAACCCTTATACCATTCAAGAACATGTATGCCTGGTAAGAACAATATATGGGGTTTTTATTTGTTCTGTGGAACTAATTCTGTGTTATTGTTTTTCTTTATTCAGTTACTGGATGTTATTGTTCAGCTTTGGCACTCTCTGAGGCAGAATATACTTAAATTTTCCGTTTGTGTCTTTTATTGCTTTCTCTTGTTGACTAAAAAAGCCTCCAAAACCAGCAAATGACTAAATTGTGGACAGTGTTGGCATAGTGAATCTGAAAACAGTGTGTATTATTCCAGTCTAGATGTGATAAGGCCTGAGAAGATCT
This sequence comes from Astur gentilis, assembly GCF_929443795.1. NCBI lineage: Eukaryota > Metazoa > Chordata > Aves > Accipitriformes > Accipitridae > Astur > Astur gentilis. The sequence continues at coordinate 9,593,795 of NC_064909.1, read as the reverse complement.
GGCAAAAGGCACAAAAGTTTGACAGGAGCTCTACTATACATGAGTTAAAAGATAAAATATGCTTTAAGATATTTATCAAGAAACTTAAACTGTATTCTGTTGGACACCAGGACTGTTAAAGGAAATGACACTTGAAACTTTGCTCTACAGAGATGTATACTTACATAAAACCCTGCAGATTGTTATAAGGCAAACTAATCAGTATACCTCTAAGACTGGAGAACTGTCTTAAAATCTTTTGCAATGTTTGATCAATGAGACCTGGTAGTATTTTTGCCACTGATTTTGTTTTAATTAGTAAATGACTTCTAATTGGCTTTTCCTAGTGTATGAGGACCCACTGTCACTTTTTTGTGCAAGCCATGTGCTCAGTCTACTAAAACAGATGCTTCAGGACATGACTACTAACTTTTGATTTCAGTATAGTATTTTCTGTGGAAAAATCTTGACTCCCAGAACTTTTCACTGACAAGTGCAACTAAACATTTAATACAGATAGCTGATGGAACATTCTTCCCTCTGTATCTTTTCTCCTGCTAATCTTTAGGCACTCTGTGAATCTGCTCTTCACACTCCTTATGACAGCTTGAAACTGGGCATGCTATCTGTTCTTTCCACATTATCAGGGACCATTGCCATTAAACAGTACTTCAGCAGTGCTCCAGGTAAGAAAACTAGATTAGATGATCATCTTTGACATTTATAATGGGTTGGCTACCTACTGCTAATCAGTTTCGTCTAAACACTTTGTAGCATATTCTTAAACTATTTTTGAACTTCAAAACACAGCTGAGAGACTGTGTTTATCGTATGTAAACTTAAAATGGAATGCTGTATACCCACTAATAGTTATGGCCTAAGATTTTGTTCTGGATTTTGTGGGTAATAAGCTATATGAGAGAGTTTTTTATCTTTGGGTCTTCAACTTTTCTTCATAAAACAAAGAAATGTGATGCCTCTCAAATGGCTGACCTGCATTCTGCTTAAGGTGCTTTGAAACCATGGATTTGCATGGTTTTTGAGTAGCATGGAGAGTTAATGGGCTGGCATATTACCCTGGCACAGTGAAGCTATGCCACGTTTCTGGGAATGACCTGCTTCAGTACCAGATGAACCTTCTGCCTTGTGACTATATTTTGGAGAAATAGTAGACATTTTAAAGTGATTCAAGGTGTCTTGTTCTTAAAATGGTGATCATACTGTTTTCTTTTTTCTTCTTGAAAGCCACACAGCCCTAATGAGTATTATGAGCCCAACTACGTGGACTGTGGAAGTGGAGTACATCCTCTTCAGTCATTCTGGCACGTCTTAATATGCTCACCAGCTTTTTTTAGTCAAATATAATATTTTTTAAGGCAATATTTCTCTGAGTCCCTGAAACATCAGCCTTTAGACCCAAATATTCTTTCTCATGTTTGTCTAACTTGTATGATGTTTAGGAATGGAGGAGAGAATCTCTGTTTGCGTGTGGAGAGAGAAAGATATGTTTCCATCCTATCCTTTAAACATATGAAAAAAAAAGTTAATCCTAAGTCAATGTAGGTTTTTTGCAGAATTGTACATGGAAAGATCTGTGGCGTAATTATGGACTGTGCTGTTTTATGTCATGTTTGCCTTGTCTTTATTTAGGAACAGCAGCTACAACTGCAAGATCATTTGATTTAGTAAAACTAGCACAGGAGTGCTGTTACCACAATAACCGTGGCATTGCAGCTCATGGTGTGAGAATTCTGACTAATATATCAGCCTCTTGTCAGGAAAAAGGTAAATGAAAGCAAGGACAATGAAATGTGTCTGTTTACAGTCAGGCTTATGCACTTAACATGTATTAACTGGTCTTGTCTGTGACCCTGCCTGTAAATCTGTCTGATCCTGCATGCTGGTTAGGGAGAATGGGGACTATAAGCTAGTAGACAATATTCTGTATGATTTTATGAATGATTGGGAAGATTCCATCTTCGTCTAACTTAGAGAAAATTACTGGGCACAGTAGAACTCGTGCTAAAAAATGCTTGTCTTACCTTTGCTGTAAGATCAGTGAATTGTTTGTCAACCTTTGAAAACACTTTGCACAAAGCCTGTTGCAAAAGAATAACAGGGCATTTAGAAGTCTTAGTCCAGAGATGTATGCACGCTCTACAACTGTCACAGTTGGTGTGACTGCTGAATAGTTACCTGAGAGTTGGAGTGGCAGAATTGTTTCTAATCAAAATAAGGTAAGGCAGAAGTATTAGGAAGATACTTATTTATCATGACTGCAACACCAGTGCAAGCATTACACCAATTATGGTCAGAAAACTTAACAGGGAACTAATTTACTCTGTTTTTCTTTTCTTAGATCTTCTGCCTTTGGAGCAAGATGCAGTTTTTGGCTTAGAAGCTCTTCTTGTTCTTTGTAGTCAAGATGACAGTCCAGGAGCTCAGGCAACCTTAAAGGTGATGTTACTGTTGTTTTCCCCTTAGCACAACTGTAAGGTATAGTAATAGCTTCTATAACAGAAAGGCTAGTGTGCCCCACATCCTTTCTGGTGCAAGCGTAATGTACTAGAAAGAAATGAAGATTATTTTTTTTTCTGTGTTTTGCCCATAATTGGAGTTCAGAGCGGTAGAGAAACTAAGCACAACTATAGTGCAACTCCTCAGCTCCAGAATAAGTGGAAGAAAAAATGCATTCCTCAGAGGAACAGCTGTAATAAAACATGAACTTGAACATGGGATGGAGATGTCTCTGGAGGACAAAGAGAATCTTGGCGAGAACCTGCTTTTTGGAGATGGGGATGCAATGTACATGATTACGACAATTCTATAAACTAGTATTTTTATTTTCCCATTTCATAAGCTGCTACCAGTAATTTTATCTAGTTATTTACCTGTAAAAGCTGGTGGTATGAGAAAGAAGATTATAATTTCTTAAATTTGTGATGTTTTTGTGCTGCGAGCTCAGGGACAGAGCCTTGGGCTGTTAGAAAAATCTCATCTTTTGTAGAGTACATGGTTGTGAAAATACCAGATCTATATTTCTGTAATGATACTTGCAGATAAGTATGTCTGGCTTTTTTTATTTTTAAGTAGACATTGTGTTTATTGTACCTGTTGATTGTGTGAATTACAGATCACATTAACTTGTATGGTGAAGCTGGTCAAGTGCCGTCCTCACCTGAGCCAGTCAGTAGTTGAATCCCTGCTGACCCAGTTGCACAGTGCCCAGGATGCTGCTAGGATTCTCATGTGCCACTGTTTAGCAGCTATTGCCATGCAGCTGCCTGTTTTAGCAGATGGGATGCTAGGAGACCTAATGGACCTCTATAAATTAATTGGACGATCTGCCACAGATAAAAAACAGGAACTCTTGGTAAGACCTCCTTCTGGTGAATAGCCCTTGATGGATAAAGTCTGTATAAGCTACTGCGGATGGATTTTATTTAAAAAGGTAGCTAAGCTGTTTGTTATGTCCAAGTTGATGTGCCAGTCTAGAGCCACTATTTTCAGTTTTGCTTTAACTTTTGACTGCATATGTCAGTATTCAATGTTGGAATATCTCATAGATGGAGCTGAACTATGCAGTGCAGTCCATTAGCTTTTCCAGTAGATGGCACTGTTTAGACAAATATAGCTTTTGAAATTACTGGGATAGCTGTAAAATAATGGTTATAGAAAAGCAAAATGGCAGTTAGCTCAACTTATGTATGGTACTCTGATGGCCATGACTTTTAATACACTGTGAGAGATGAAAAATACTTTTATCACATCTATTTGGAAATGAATTTGAATTTTAAGAAAGGAATTACAAGCTTCCTGTTAATTCATTTGGAGCATTCAAAATATCTCAGTTAAAAGCCACAGTAAAGATTCTTTAAGTAAAAGTGACTTTCATCTACAAGAAATACTTGGATTGCCATAACTACTTAAAGATATATGGCTGAGAAAAGTTCCTTAGTTAAAATGTATATATAATCTTCTACATAGCTTTGAGTCCAAAATCAAGCACATCATTTCTGGTAGTTTAGGAAACAGAACTGGCTTTTTCTTGTTTTGTTTAGTTCCTGAAATATAGCCTTCTTCCTCACCCCTCCACTCTTCATTAGGTTTCTCTTGCCACAGTGATATTTGTTTCCAGTCAGAAAGCTTTGTCTTCAGAAGTCAAAACTGTTATCAAACAGCAGCTTGAGAATGCCTCCAATGGATGGACAGCCTACAGGATAGCAAGGCAGGCTTCCAGAATGGTAAGTGAAAATACCTGGAGGAGAATTGTTTTATGTGGTTGGAAGGATGCTGGTGATTTCTTTGAACTGGAAAAAGAAAGTAAGGAAAATGGTAGGACTTGGGAGGAGGAAATGAGGGGGGGTGTGTGTGCAAAATAAAAAATTCCCTCTTAATTCCCTGGAATGCTGATTCAGATATACGCTATTTAGGGCAGTCATCCCATCAGGATGGTTTTTCACTTCTCTTTTTGAAGTATTTGAGGAGGAAGTAATAATGTGATACTTTCTTAAGCACATGCCTAATCTGCATTGTCTAGCTGTTCTTTAGAAGGTGACATAGGCCATCCTGATGTGTGCTGCTCTTTCTTCAATGTGGCGAAAGGAAGAAAAAGATCCTTTTTTTTTCCCTTTTCCCCTCAGTAAAGTTACAGCTGGGGTTAGAATTACATAGAAACCCTTGTATGAGATGCTGGGGTAAAGGTAAGTTTTGGTATTTGTTTCTCATCTTGTTGAATTATCTTGTGTAAATAAGTATAAGCATTTGTGCTTTTCTTTATTGTTGGGATTGTCATAATCAAATGATTGGAAGAAGTTCCATGATTTGTATTTTTAAAGTAAGATTAGTTCTGGAGATGTTACTGTTCTCTGTATTTGTTTTGTAGAAACCCACAGCCTTCTTTCATGTTCTCTCTTAGAAACATTCTTCTCATTACAGGGCAACCATGACATGGCCAGAGAACTGTATCAAAGCCTACTGACTCAAGTGGCTTCAGAACACTTCTACTTCTGGCTGAACAGCTTGAAGGAGTTCTCCCATGCAGAGCAGTGTCTGACAGGTTTGCAGGAGGACAACTACAGCTCAGCGCTTTCTTGTATTGCTGAAGCTCTAAAATCCTATCACAAAGGAATAGCGTCACTGACGGTTAGCACATAATCTTCTAATTTAGTGATGATGTTTCTGTATACTGCAGCAGGTCTGTTTGGTTTCTGTTCTTTAAACCTCTGAAGAGTTTTAAAAGATGTCTGAGGACTGCAGGAAAGAGCCAGTTGTAACACTGCATCTTTAGAGAGAAGATCCTGTAGCTCAGTTAAGTGTGATTAGCTAAACTTCTCTTTTTTTCTTTTCTTCCCTCCCCGGACTTCCTGCCTTGATCAAATCATATGATACGTGACAGATCTTCTTTAAAGTTACAGTACTTAAAAAATTTTCCACTCCTTGTCTTGGCTGAATAAATGCTTCTGTAATAGTCAAGCCTGGGAATTTGTCTAAATTGGCTGCTATCTTTTCGAGCTATGGAGAAGGATTTAATTGTCTTCCTCTTTCCTGCTGAGTTCATGTTTCCTTGTATTTGACAGTGTGATCCTATGGTATCCTAACAACAAGGCAACACCAATTTAGTAAGAGGAGGGAGGACAATCCAATCTCATCAAATCAGCAGAATTCAGATAGTACCTGCTTTTATGTAAATACTTTCTGCTTCTCTGAAGTGGCAAAAATAGCAAGAAGCTGTGTGCATGATGTCTGTGAATGTAAACAAAAAAAGCATTAATGAACATGGACCTTCGGTTCTTACTGTGAATTTCCTTCTTAACAAAAGATGATCCAGCTTCACACAATACGTTCTTCTATATTTTAGTTTCCGTGAAGAAAACTTTACATAGTTTTCTGCATGTCTTTTGAATGAAGCTGCCTTTTTTTTTTATCTTCACCCCCACCCCCAGTTACTCTGTCAGTGGCATGACAATTCAGATGTTAGTGTTTAATAAAGTTCAGATATTACTGTTTATTAATAAACTGTCCCTGAATAAGCAGAAAGGACATAAATTTTACACCCTTGTCCTCTGAGAGAAAGCTCCATTGTTCCTGAAGGATTTGTCTTTAACTTGTTAGCTGAGTGAATAAGGCTTTTAATTCAATGTTTCAAGATTTCTCTAACATCTACAAGATGTTGGGGGGGTGGCTCATCTAATTAGATGTTAAAATTTAATACAGGCAGGAGAATAAATTGCTTAAATAGGTCATTCTGTGATGCAGTAATTTGATTAGCCTTTCCCTTGAGTTTTTTGTTTTGTGGTGGTTTTTTTTTTTTCTTTTTTCTTATATTGAAGGATTCCTGTCCTCATCTCCTCTGCTGACTTCACTTCCTACATGTTGCACATAGTGCTTTTTTCTGGGTGCAATACATTCCTTGTGGGTTGTTTTGGTCCGAAAGAGTGAGTACAGGTTTTGGAGGGCTAGAGAGGTTTTATTGCTGGCTGTTGCTGACTTTTTGCATTGCTCTGGACAAATTCCTAACCATGCTTGAGTGTATCAGCTGTAAAAGGAGCCACTCACTGCTTGCATCTACAGAACTCGGCACCTCAAAGGGGAGCAAAGTGCCATAAAGTGCACATTATAGTCTTACTGCTGAAGACTTTTGCTGTCTCTTTCCTCTGACTTCAGCTTTACTGTTGCTGCTGTGTCAGTGTACAGCATGACTCAGCACTCTTGGTACCACAGAGTATTAGTACATATGATGAACCCTGTGTAGCTGTCAGCTTTGTAGCTGGAAGACACTGTCCTGGTAAATCTGTTGCACATGTTCAGTAAGCCCAGTTTTTAGGAATGATGAAATATTCAGACCGTTTGATTTTGTCAGAAGATGTCTCAGTTCCTTCTTGGTATACATGCAACTGTCTGTCTTGCATTGCTGTATGCAAAATGTTCTTTCATGTGAGTTAGTCCACTTGAGGAAGAAAGTCCCATTACTTTATGTATGAGAGGTGGGGGAGGGAGGGCAGGGACTTGTCATAGAGCGTATTGGCCACACTCCCCATCTGTCTCACTGTGTACTTGCTTGTATAAGCAGAGGTTTTGAATAGGACCTGCTCTTTCTGGCACAGAACATGCATCTTATTGGAAGCATTGTGCTTATTTTTTCACTGCTGGTAATCTAGAGACGATACAGAACTTGAAAAATACACTAAAATAACATTGATTAAGTAGCACTAACTCCAAATACGTGGATAACAAGTGGTGGTGTTTGAAGAACTTGGCTGAGCCAAAGAACTCTTTCTGTCATTTTGAAAGAATTGTAACTCATTTATTGCCCACAGCTATATGGGTAGCAGATAAGGTAAATTGCAGTATTAATGAGACAAGATTGTACTTCCATTTACAAGAATCAAGTCCAATTTGTGCTACTAAAAATGTCTGGATTTTCTGATATAAGTACTGGAACTTTACTCTTTATAAAAGCATGTAGTCTCTGTTGAGCAATTACAGTGCAGCGAGATCTCTTCCGTAGAGGGTTTTCTGAACCACCCTTGCAGAATAAACTGAACAATTTCCATTCAAAAGGGATTTTTTTATGACCTTGGAGAAGGGAAACCAAAGTGGTAGATAAGAGGGGCTGAATGGCTCAAGTGATGAAATAGCCTTATTTCTTTGGTTGAAATCTAGCTCAATATGTTTAAAGTGGTTGCAGTTGGCTGATGTTTCCTCACTTTAGTCAATAGTGGGCCAGTTCTCAGATGATGTGATGTTTTGTGAGAAACTAGTTTGTTGCTTTCCTGCCAGCAAAGAAATGGTTCTTAGTAAGGTTTTGGGATGGGTTGTAACTTCTTGCTTCCAGAAGTGACCTTTTCTATTGAAGAATAAGAAGCACTGGAGAAGACATGCATAAGTTTAACATACTTCTATTCTCTGAGTAAGAGAAGGTCCCAGTGCTCTGTTTTGCTGATGTCTTTTTTCCCCCCTTAAAGAAAAAAGTGTACTCTTCTCAAAAGCCAACAGTATAAGAAAAATAAGTAGTGGATTTTTGGCTCAATTAGTATGAAATCTTGAATGCTGCAGTTCACCCCCTCCTGGATATCCTAAGCTGTCACAGATGCTTCTACAAGTCAGATAAGCTCTTAGGAAGCAAAGTTTCACAGAACCATAGTTTCTGAACACTAGCAGCATGTCTACCCACCTGGAGTTCTCTTATTAACTGATCTTAGTTGTCACTGAACTTTGTCTCTGCCTTCATCAAATGCAAGGTTCAGTGCCTTTGTCATGTTGCTGTCCATTTCACAGCTCAAAAAAAAAAAATCAAAGGTTATCACCCCTTCCTCTTGCTGCAGGTAACTTTAGCCAATTCTTTCTCATCTGGCTGATGCAGAGAATCACTTCTTCAGTTCTTTGTGTTTCTGTTTGCCTTCCAATTCAGTGTGCGCTCTCTTATGGTAAGGACTGTCTGGACTAATGTCACTTGAAACCTAATGGCTTGGCCTTGGAAAAAGAGGAGATAGGTGCCCTAATAGCATTGTAACAGCTTAAGTCACATTTGTAGCAAAGGTGATATGCTTGAAATATGGATTAGTAATTACCTAACTTCTGTGTTGTTTATATTTAGTATGATTTAAATTGAGCAAATCTGTTAAATGTAGTTTTAAAAAACCAGCTTTTAGAATTGAACTGAAGGGTTCACTTGTCTGATGAGACCATTCAGTGACATTGCAAAGTTGTTTCTTTTATCATGTTTGCTTTTGACCTAGATTGCCAACATTCCTATTGCTGTGTTTCAGGCTGCTAGTACGCCACTTAATCCTCTGAGCTTTCAGTGTGGATTTGTGAAACTCAGGATTGACCTTCTGCAAGCTTTTTCTCAACTTATTTGTACCTGCAACAGCCTAAAAACAAGTCCACCACCAGCTATTGCCACAACGATTGCTATGACATCAGGAAATGATCTCCAAAGGTGTGGACGCATCTCTAACCAGGCATGTGTTCTTGTTCCACTCTTGTGCAGTTATGTTTATGACTCTGGTACTCATTTTGCTTCTCAGCAAACATATCTGACGAAAGAAATGAAAAGTGGCAGTGAAGAGTTTTGCTAAATAGTGGGCCTTGGTTTTCACCTGTAGCTATAAAAATGTCTGCCTGTAGCAGGCCATATTTTGAAGCTGAGCATGGACGTATGTTTTATCAGACATTCACATGCACAGCTTTCAACAATATGTGTGTAGTAAGCTACTCAGTATGCTTAAACTTGCAGCAAGACCTTTCACACCTTGTTTTGAAATACCTCAGATACTGTGATTACACACTTTAGGATCATACTGCAGCTCCTTTTGAGTGGTGGCAACTGACTTGACATGGTACAGAACGCCAAGACAGTCTGCTTCTAAAGTGCACATAGTCTGCAAGAAGGAATGAGTGGGTAGTCTTTGAAAGACAGAGCAGTTTGATTTACCACTTTTCTTTTGTTTGCTTTATTTTTAACCCAAGGAGGGTATGTTAGTGCTGTGTTACAGGACAAATATCTGTTTAACGTGTGGATAATAGTCTGTCACTTTGGTGATTTTTATCTGTGTGAAGAAGCAAGAACTTTATGTATTTGTCAGAATATGTTGTCTTATTCCTTCAGTTATATGTTACAGTGTAGTGGTTTTCTGGATGTGTGGGGTTTTGTTTGTTTTGCTTTGATTTGTTTTTTTGACTAGTAACGTTGTCTCTATAGATGAAACACTCAATGGAGGAATTCCGAAACCTGGCTACACGGTATGGAGATCTGTATCAGTCATCTTTTGATGCAGACTCAGCAACTCTAAGGAATGTAGAACTGTATCCTTTTAAAATCTTAGAATTTGTCCACTTTCCTTCTCATGTGGACAGCACGAAGCTTAACAATCCTCTTTTTTATGAAGACTGGCAAAGTGATTTTGAAGCAGTTAGTAATATAAAAATTAGGTGCCAATTGCTTAAAACCTATTTGGAAATAAACATTGCCATGCTCTTGTTTGGAATTTATGAACAAATTATGACACAAAAATTGCAACAGCATAAAACTTGGGATTTTCATAGTTCTTGCTCTGTGTTTACTAAAGGAGTAATGACTGTAGGATTACTTCACAAAAGCTAGAGATATAAGGAAAAGTGGCAGCAAATATGCTGCGTTTCTTGTTTTAGGTGCCACCTTTAAGTCTTTTAACTCCTTACTATTAATATCAGACAACAGCAGAGCTGCCTGTTGATTTCACATGCAATAGAAGCTCTGATTTTGGATCCAGAATCTACAAGGTAGGTTTGATAGTTAACTTTCTACTCCTTTGCTATTTATTTCTAAATCCTTGGGGCTTTAAGGCTAGGGAATTCAAAGACTGTTCAGAAATTTCTCAGTAGACCCTTCTAGTTCTACTCTGGGCAGGCCTGAGGACCTGTTGCTGCTGTGCTATACTTGGCAGGCTAGGGACTGTGTTTTGGGTTCTGCATCCTACACTGATTTTGGTTTTGAGAACACTATACTGGACTTGTCTTAAATATAGACTTGCGTTACAATAAAAAACAACTTTTAATCTCTTCTTTAGCTACCTATTTTAACTTGTGTCATCCTGCATTAGCTCCCATATCTACTGTTTGCACTTGTAAGTGCACATTAGTTTCCTTCAGAGTCCTGAAAATATATGCACTGAATTAGTTTAAACTTCTAATGTAAATCTGTCACCTCTGGCTCTTCTTTAACAGTGAATTTATACCCACTAGAAAATCACATTGAAGTACCTATGAATTGAATCACACTTTAAAACTCCCAGGCTGAGATTAAATGGAAGATAATGTGGATAAATATCATCTTAAATGTGTGTTTTTATAACTGGAAATAGAAGTGAACATTCTGAGTGACTGTCCTACTCATTATGAATTAAGCATTGCTTAGAAGATGTATTCATCATACTTGTAAAAAGTATGAAGCTGTTGATTTCAAAACATTAGGTATCTAGGAGATGGAATTGTATTGGAAGCATGAGATTATAAACCTCCAGATTTAGTCCTATCTCTGACTGGTGTTCTTGCTCTTCCTTGAGTTGTGAGACTTTTAAAAACATTGTAAACACTGCAGGCTTAAAAGCTAGGGCAATTAAGCATGCCGAGTCTGTTAGACCTTTAAGTGCTTCAAGGAAGAGAGGGTGGGGACAGAAAGTGGTGTATAAGCTGTAGTTAAGAAAGGATTTAAATATAAAGGACAAGTCTTATAGTGGAAAAATAATAATGAAACAGAGTAAACAGTTTGAAAGACATAGTTATTTCTTAATGGATTTCAAGTTGTTACAGAGGATGGTCTTGGACTTGTTTGGGAGTAAGCCTCCCACATTACAATGAGGAAAGTATGTTAGACACAATGAAAAGCTTTATTATTTAGTTTCCAGGAATATAGCTCAAATGGAACAGCACATGTTGAGAGTGAATATGAAAGAAGAATGATGTCTGTATTTAATCGTGTACTGGAAGAAGTGGAATCCCTCAACAGGAAGTATGCTCCTGTGTCTTACTTGGCAAGTAACAGTTTTAAATGTATGTTCTGTAGACAAATGTTCCAAAAACTCGGCAACTCCATATATCTATGGCAGTCAAGAAATTGAAGAGCACACTGTTAATTAACATAACCTCTTACTGGCACAAATGGTCTCTATGGAGGCTAACTACTTCAAAAAAGGTTTGCAAAGACATCTGTAACCTTACTGGTCTGATTAAAAATAATGTTTTAAAAATTCTGATACTAAGAATATAGCAGATGCTGATAAGATACCTAAAAGCAGTGTCAAGTCTCTGTCACATCTTTCGCCACATGCAAATACTGAAGCACATTCTCTTTGTTCATGCTGTTGCCATGAAGGAATTCTTCCCTTACCTCACACAGTGCTGGAGGGTCCAGCACTAGCCTAGCTTTGGTCACTGAGCCGTTGGCAGTTAATACTGTGTTTTGCGAGTATAGTGTTTCTCTTATCAGTGCAGGTCATCAGAGAACACAATTTAAAGTGTGCTGAATGCAGACAGTGAGCTGATAAACTCCTTTACAGGGCTAGTATGGTTTAGTTTTTTACTGTTAGTGAACATCATAAAGCTGAAGTGCATGTTGATGGGAATAAGGTAGTTCATTTGTCATGGCTGGCATCTATTTGCCTTGTTTCTAAATTCAACAGTCCTTACCGATTCCAAATAGAATAGAAGAATGAGTTGTGTAAAATGTAGCAAAGGTAGACCCTGTAAACTTAGTTGTCACTGGCTCCGTACCAGTGCAGCTCAGTGACTTCAGTAGCACTGCCTTTGCTCATCTGAGCCAGAAGAATGCTATAGTGCAGTGGGGAAAGGAAGACTAGACAGGAGCCTTAAAATTAATTACTGCAGCGCATTAAGTTGTGGTGGATGTCAGCCTTGTTTGCTTGAAGGGGAATTGTTGCTTATTTGAGAGTTTTTGAGGGTTTTGTGTATGAGTGTTTCAAGCAGATCCTGCTCTGCTGACTCCAGTACTAGGACTGAAATGATTTGGATTTTTCTTTTTTTTTTGGCCTCCTTGTTCTTTTCAGATCAGAATACCTTCTTCATAAAGGGCAGAACATAAACAGAGAGGCTGAATGTAGTCACTGTCATCATAGTGGCTGTTATCCTATGACTGTATAAATATATTTCTGGACTTCTAGTGGAAATTACTGCAGTTTCAGTATCTCAAGTACATGTCTCTTTCCTGTGCTATGAATGACTTTTTTTTTCTCAATAGTTTGGCTCTGTTTCTTACAGCATACAGCTTGTCTGTGTAATGCTGTCATTGCGTTGTTGAAGGTACCCCTTTCGTTTCAAAGGTACTTTTTTCAAAAGCTGCAGTCTACAAGTATTAAGGTAAGTACTGCTCAAATGTGGCCTAAAATTTCTCTTTATAGCGTCTTTATGTCATGAGAAAAGCCTTACTGAAGGCACAAAGCTTCAGCATTTTTAGTGAAGATACTTAACTGCAAATAGCATCTGGGTTTATCTGTTAGAATAACCTGAATAATATGTACATATGATCATTAAGAATCACCGGGCTGTGACTTACGCAAGTAGGATTCAGTTCTCTGATTGCAAAGCCTTAAAGATAAAATCTAACTGGAATTTTTGTTGATTCTGCAGAGCTAAATAATGTTCTAGTCCTGGAAAGGCAACTTTTATGAACTTGTATTGTTTTCCTTTTTCCTTTAAAAAGCAATGTTTACTATCTTGGAAGAAAATTGTAATATTTGTCAGCTGACTGAGGAAGAATGGCTGTATATGACCTTCAGTGGTTGTTTTTTTTTTTTGGTTTTTTTTTTTTTTTTGGAGCTCAAGGGCTCCTTTGTTCTGGGAAAAGTAAAAGTCTTTAGATTTTTAATATTTACTCTTACTGCATTTTACTACTTTATTCAGCTTAATATACTTACCTGTGGATATTTTGTAGAAGACTTTTTTCCACTTCTTTTGAGGAAGCATAATTAATGAAACTGATATAAAGACCACATCTGGTATTGCTGATGATGCTTATTAATTATTATAGTAATGAGTCTCAGATATAAGTTCTGTGTTTCTATTTGCTGGTTTCCCTACCAAACCCCTCCTTGGAAACTTTTCTATAAGAAGGTGTTCTGGTTTCATCCTTGAATTGTGTTTGCTTTTCTGGAGGCATAATACTACGTTTTGGTCTGTTTTCTTGTGTTTCAGCTTGCTCTATCCCCATCTCCAAGGAACCCAGCAGAACCTATTGCCGTACAGAACAATCAGCAATTGGCCCTAAAGGTGGAAGGAGTGGTTCAGCATGGATCTAAACCAGGCCTTTTCCGTAAAATCCAATCTGTCTGTCTAAATGTCTCGTCAGTGCTGCAGAGCAAATCTGGACAAGACTATAAGGTATGGATAGACTAGAGCCAGGAAGAGCCTTAAGCTTTCTTGCTGTATTTTTGTGCTCTTTTGTTTGGCTCTGGTTAGCAGAATTTTCTGGTTGAAATGATGAATGGGTTTTTCTGTAATCCTCTCTCACTCTTAACAGCTGACATTCAGGCACTGGCCAGAGCCAGGCATAGTGCATGGGATATGGGGTTTTTAAGTCTGCTGTATCCTGATACCTTTTTAGTAACAGCTTTTCTTCCAAACAAAAGAAGCCTTGTGATGTTCAGAACAAGTCATTAGGAATCTGCTTGAGATCAGCAAAATTCTACCTAGGTATATATCATATGAAACTCCACAGGGAAAAAAGGCAGGAGTAGATTATTCTCTACCGCATAGTCTCTAGAACTTCTTTATCCGCATTTTAAGGTTGGGTGGTTTTTTTTGTTTATGGAAATAATTTGGACAGCCTGTCTTCCCTAAATAGCACTTAAGGAGATCTGTATTAAATTCAAGTCAACAGTTTTATCAAAGATTGTGTGTCTGAAGTTCAGGTTCTGCTAATGTGTAACATTTAGTGAAAGGCCTGTTTTGGTGGTTTGGGGGGGTTGGTTTTTTTGTTTGTATTGTTGTTTGGGGGTTTTTTTGAGGAGGAAAAGGAAAGAGTCAGTTGCTTCTAAAAGAACAGGACTAGGAAGTGTGTAATGTTTGTCTGACTCGTATTACTCTGTGGAAAACTAGAACCTCGGGGAGAAAGAGCCTTGTTAGCTACCTTGCTTCTGTGAATCGATACAAAAACTCATTCATCAATGAAAAAGCACATCAAGCAGTCTCAAACATGCACATGCATTGGTTTAAGAAAATGGAGGACAAAGATTTTTATCTTTTTTTCTCTCCTTCAAACGGAGAGCAGAAAACTTATTTTAACAGGTTTATAAAAAATGGCATTTTAACCTTCCATGTGTTCTCAGATTCCTATTGACAACATGACCAATGAAATGGAGCAGAGGGTGGAACCACACAACGACTACTTCAGCACTCAGTTTCTGTTAAACTTTGTGATACTTGGTACCCACAACATCACAGTAGAGTCCTCTGTAATAGATTCAAATGGTATTGTCTGGAAAACTGGGCCTAAAACAACTATTTTTGTTAAATCTCTTGAGGATCCATACTCCCAGCAGGTTCGTCTTCAGCAACAGCAAGGACAGCCACCATCACAGCAGCAACAGCAAAGAACAGCATACTCACGGTTTTAATTCCCAGAAGTGACTCTATCCTGGTCAATGATATTACAGTTTTTCTTGGATGCTTTTTTTGAAAGACCTACAATTTTAACCTTCTCCTAGAAAGTCTCAGATGCCAATTTTGCTTTTTAAATTATCTGGGGTAAATTTGAACTTGATTCAGCAGAGGCACTCTGTTCAAATTTGGAGTTGTGCATTTAGTCTTCTACATGTAGAACTTCTACATGATCTCTTCATTTCTGTTTACAAACCTGTTGCAGCAGACTCCACAGACTTTGATAGCAAGGGACACTAAGAGCTCTTTGACTAGTACTTTCTGTACTTTCTTTTTTTGAAGCACATGGGTTCTAATGTTAGGCTTACAGGACATCGGTAAACACTTTGGCTAGTGATACAGAACTGAGCGTAATACCAAGTTTGTATCTCTTAATGTGAAAGAATTGTCAGGAATATCCAGAAGGGTTTTTTCTGACATTTTAATAGCAATTTCCAATATTTGGCTGATGTATGTGTATTATTGCAATTCATCAGTGCTACTTAATGCATACATCTGAAAGAAAAAAAGTTGTGGCTCGCTTCTCATACCCAGTCATTGTAGAAGGAGGAGGCTGCTTGAGGGGTTGCTGTTTGGGGAGCCTTACAAGAGGCAGAGTTTTACAGGTGGGAACAATAACTGTTTCTCAGATGATATAGAAAAGATTACTGTCCTGTTTTTAAATTTTCATGTATCTGTATTTTGAAAGGCCTTGGTTTTGTTGGGGTTTTTTTGTTTGCCCTTTTAAGAGGGAAGTTAACTTGAAAATTGTCATTTAACTGCTTTGTTTTTTAAAAAGGAATTTTATATACCAAAGCTTTGTAATTTTGTGTACTCTTTGACCAATTTAGTAATCTTAATTGTTACTTTTACAGGATAACTTGAAGGAGGATTTTGCCAATACTAGAAATTGATTCAGAATAATTTTGGAAATATGCTGCTTCATACATAGTTTTCATGCTTCCTTTGAGAGTTAAAAGGCTGAACTCTGCCTGTGTCTGGACTCTCAGCCAATAGATCACATAACATGTCCTTCACCTGGTCCTCATAAATAATCTCTGCTCATCACTCTGCAGGAAAGTAGGACCCATTTGAATGCGGAGGAGGAAGGATGGCACTTCTTACAGACTTCAGTTTGTAGATGGTTTCATCCCTCTCATTGGAGCAGAAATTTTCGTTGTTATTTTCTCACTAAATTCCTAAGATACTGTTTTTTCTTCAAGTCGATTTCACTGTAGAAGCTGACTAGAGCTTGCAGATTCTGCTTGCTTTATATGCAGAGAATAAGATAATGTAGTGTTATAAGCCTAGGCTTTGTTGGCATAGCTGGATGAAGAATTGTTTTCGCTGTGTTTTCCTGTAAGAGTTTCTTAAGAAATCAACTTTCTTCCTCTTGGCTTGAGACCAATCCAAAAAACAAAGTAAGTGGTCATGGTAGATTTCATATCTTCGTCAGGCTATAATCCTCAGCAGAAAAGATAATTGGGATGCAAGCTGGAAATAGAAGACTCACAAAATTGAGGAAGAATTCACCAACATCCTTCTTAAATCTGATTTTTTTATTTTGTGCAGGAGACAGAAACTACCACTGCCCTTCAAGCTGGCTGAGGAAAGTAGTGGTTTCTGTCCCCACTTTTATAGTTATATACATACAGTTTTGTGTGTGTGTATATACATATAGCTATGTATGCACGCATGCATACATGTGCCTATAGCTACCTATAGTTACATGGTCCAGAAAGTGATGATTCATCTAGTGTTGTGCATGCAGTCTGTCAGATTGAAGATCTGAACTGTTTGTGGTTGGGTGGGTTTTCTCATTAAAGTCGTAGATCAGTGTCTTAACCACAAAACCCTCCTTACTGTAATTTAAAAAAAAAAAAAAGAGAGAAAAAAGACTAAGAGGTCAAACAGAATTTTTTTATTATTTTTTTTTATCTTGCATAATGAATGTGTTTCTTGCTCTGTCATTGACCAGTATGTTGCTGGAAACCTGTGATGGCAGCATTCAAAACAACTCAGAAATGAAACAAAATTTCTACATTGGGGAGCAGACTTTTCTTGTAAGTCAAGCAATGTTCACAGTACATAGCTAAACTTATGAGAAGCCTAGTAGAAAAAAAAATTTATCCAGGGAAAGCCCTGGCGTGGCCCAAGGCTTAATTGTCTGCGAGCCAGTAAGATTAACCCTGCTGCAGTTGAAAAAATTGTTCCTTCTCCAAATATGTTTGTTCACCTGATCTGAGAGGCCTCTAGAACTCCAGGAACTTGTATCAATTTTGGAGGCTGGCAAATAATAACTCAAGTCTGAAAATTTGGGTGCTAGGTATGGAAGATCGTGGGGTGAGGGTAAATGTCTTCTGGAAAATGGCAAGTAGTATTTATTGGAAATTAGCTTGTATAGGAAGGTGGCTTCCTGTGCAAGTAACTGAATTTCTAACAAATTCTGAAGGATTTCTCATGCTGTTTCATTTGCAGGTTAGTTACATGTGCATGCTGATCAGGAAAGACTCTGGACCTGTTAGTAAATGATCCTTTTACATAAGCACAGTGTTTTACTTTACGTGGGGTTTGTAGTGAGGTTATTCTTTGGGTGTTTGTTTGTTTGTTTTGAAACATTGAGTATTTTTATTCCTAATACACTGTGAAATACACTCGGCAAACAGGAACCAAGGTTTTCGTAGAAACCAATGATTCAAAATGCCCAAAGAGAAGTGAGGAAGAGTGTTACAGTTACAGCACTGTACAGAAAGCTGCTGTTAGAGCTGTCAGCAGTGAATGTGATCCTTGACTATTAATAGAAGCAGGGAGGTTATCTTGCTTGAATCCTGTTTCTGGTGCCCATACTTGAAGATGTGCAACAAAGAATCTAGAAAGTAATTCTATGATACGGACCCAAGTTAAATCATCTTAAACAAAGCAGTAACTTGATCACTAAGCATAGCTGCACACTGATAATGGAAGAAAATTGAGGTCTTTTCCACTTAATGGCAAAAGAAGGAAAATATTCAGTGGCTAGATGTTGGTTTTGAGGCTGCTGCTAAGAATTCAAACAACAAAAAGGCTTATGCAGGCAGCTACATCATTATCTAGTCTTAATGATTAAGGTATGCTTTCTTCTAACTTTGATAAATTCTTGGGCTGGGGAAGGGTGAAGATGATCGAATTAAGATGACTGGAGGTATTCATAATACGTGCAGTTCTGCATTAAGCCAATAGTAATTAGTGCTTAGGCCTAGAATTTAACCTGACTTCTCTGTAGATGATGTAGGCAGTTACTCTCAGAAGTACTTACTACTCACATTCTTGTGAACCTGTGCTCAGACATACCGGAAAGTGTCATTTCTAGATTCCTGGCTGATCTCTTGCTCAAGGCAATGTGGAGCTCAACAAGGGGTAGGGAAGGAATTTCCCCTGTCAAATTCTGTCTTCCTCTGGAATTTAGAGTGTAATCTTCTGCTAAGGTCATTTAAGTGTGTTTCATAAGTGATTCCCTGAAGTTGCACTCATAGGTATTCATGGCATCTTAGACTTCCCTTTCTTCCCATTTTTTGTTTCCTTGCATATGCATTCATTTTACCTGAGGACTGAAATGCCTTAATTTTAGCTAAGGCTCTTGTATTTGGTAGTGGATATATGTATATCTTTGACTTAAATCCTGTGAAACTGTACAAGAATTGGACAGGTCTAGAAACAAGTTCAATAGTCCTTTAAACATATGCATAAACTTTAAAATTATTTTCTTTAGTGATGTCACAACTTTAGTTTTTTAAAAAAACCTTATTGACAGAATTTATAGGATTTGAATGAATTATATTGCATTCCTAAAATCTCTTGAATGATATTCAGTGTGTGTTGTGTACATAGAGAAAGAGAGATTTCATACAACACAGTATGGAAACATCTTGCCTTTGAAGTAGCTATATTTCTTTTCTGGCTGCTGTCTTTCTGCTGGCCTACAGTGCTTTGCTGTCTCCTTGGTCAGCATATTTACACACGTCCCTTTCTAATTTTTATCAGCATCTTCTCCAAACAATCTGTTCCTTTTGTGGCAGTGCAGGTGTAGTCAGGTGTCTGCGTTGTCCAAAGCAAGAGGCGGGGGGAGGGAATAAAGGAGGGTAGAGGGGGGGGGTTAGGAGCCCTGCAAGCTTACAAAGCAGTTCTGAGTTTAGTAGGGCCCAAGAACTGGTAATTCTCTTTGCTCGACTGCTGTAAGGCAGCGTCCAGCACTATTGGAGCTGCTCTTGTGTCACCCACATAGATGCCTCTAAGGACACAACCTTAGATGCTAAGCAAAAGGAGACTTATCCAGAACCTTGGCCTATTAACCTCCAAAGCAGAGAGAGTGATAGAGACAAAAGCACTTCTTGAAAGCAAGGAAAAAACAAGCGTTACATTGCACTTCTTACAAGAATATTGTTCAGTGTTGCAGTTACCTTCTCCCCTTGTGAATTTTTAAGTCAGGTCCTGTTTTGTGTTACTGGGAAGCAGGCCTATCTTAGTGGTGACCCTAGATAGCTCCTGAGTTCTTTGTAGTCCAAGGGATGTCTGACAAACAGCAGCTGCTCAAACTTGCTGTTGAAATCACAGGTTACATGTATTTCAGTGAGCAGTCATCCCAGTTGTTCTGCATGCTTTAGGAAGTTGCTCTGCTCTGCTGATTGCCAGCATAGTGCTGAGAAATAGAAGTATGTTCTTGGTGTTCTCATTTGCTTTTAGGATAAACTTTATCTACCTTTTGCTTGCTGACCTCAAAGGAATGCTATCAAAATTAAGGACAGCTTGGCTGTGTGTTAATGGAGTTTCCAATTAGCCTCAGCCTCATGATCCAATGATCTTAGACAAGGTTAGAAGAGTGTTCAGTGAATTTTGGGAGGAAAATATTTCTCAGGCTAGAAAGAGACTGTGGCAATGTCTTAAACTCTTTAGTCTATTGGACACCTAATTGTAGTAAAAAGCTGATTCTTCTTTTTGTCAGTACTGAACCAGTGACCCAGTAGAGCAGTCAAGGAGATACTGCAGTTCTAGTGTGTAGAAATAAAACTTAGGCTGTAGCCACTTCACGGTCTAAAAAAATCACCCCCCCACCCCCTTTTTTTTTCCCCTCCCAGTGGATAGGGAATCTTACGTTCACATTCCCTCAAATTTGAGTTTGATAGGGTTTTCAAGAAGTCTTTTAAAACTCTGATTAATAAAAGGAATTGCTTGGAGTTTTTTGTGGGTATCAGTGGTGACTACAAAGCTCCAAAGAAGATAAAATAAATACTTGTGTGGGTTGGCTGATTTAAAATACCTTTGCTCAACAGTTTAAGTATGTGACTTGCTGGCAGTCCATCTTAATGATCCCTTCTCTGTTTACTAGAAGTACTAAATTTAGGAATGCAGTTAATTTGAAATTAATAGCTGTCCATGCTTAACACAGCTTCTAACTACAGGGCAAAACCAATGAGTAGCAGTTGAACTAGAAGAGACTGTCTGTGATAGATTAAACTGAATGGTATGTGGATGGGTGGACTCTGCCAAAGATGATGGGTGAATCTTCAGGGTACAGTTTCGTGCTTCATTTAACACAGTCTAGGTGTGTGGTGTTGCTGAAAGGGGCGCTCTCTGCTGTTTATTCCTGCCTCAGTCTTTGCTCATTGTGTCAGATCATGAGTTTATCCAGTTTAAACAGTTTCATTTTGCTAGGCTGTTTTTTCAGCTGAATTGGCAGGTTTGTCTTGGCTGACTGTGGAGCAACTTGATTAACAGAGCCCGTACAAGGAAGGTGCTGGGGAAGATGTATCAGGTGACCTACAAGTAATAATCAACTGTTGGACTGACTGACTATGCATCTGTGATATATTTCTGTATTTTACACAAGTCTGGAGGGAACAATCTGTTCACATAGATCTGAACTGTGGCATTTCTGCATGGACAGTTTGAGAGGGCAGAGATCACCGCAGTAGTTACCAGCCTTCCCATCTGCTGTGAGTCACCACCCATGAGTGAGGCAGCAGAAGAGAAGAAATGTCCTTGTGGAGCAGTGGATGAGGCCAAGCCTGCAGTGAGTTGTCAGTCTTTGCTCTGGAGTGGGTGAGGTGTGCTTGAATGTGTCCTGATTTGCCAGCAATGTACGTGGGCAGTAGCTAACAGTTGTGAGTGATGACAGCTGTCTGACTCGCCTTGTTTCACAAAATCCAGAAGTATGTGGATGTCAAGGTTCTGACTGCACATTTTTTTTAGTTATACTGGTGTTATTCCTACATCAACAACTTTGAAATTTTGGCTAAAGCCAGGCTTTTATAACTTAATCTTAAATCCACTGGCACTAGTTTCGTGGGTATGTATTTGCAGAAATTGGTCTGTGCAAATGACAATGTTCAAACTAGATCATTGTCCACTGAGTAAAGTGAAAAGCTACGTGGATGGAGACCTCTCGGAGCTAGTCACCCACTTCAGACAGATAGGAAATTCCAGGAGTTGTAATAACTCACAAAAATGTTGTCTGACCTCTTCAGAAAGTCTCTTTCCCTCATTTCATGAGGGAGGAACAAAAGCTATTCTAGTTAATTATGCAAATTGTTGTAACTCATATAGTGAGGCCATCCCATTTTTTCGTAAGCAGTGTGAACTGATCCTGTCTGCAATGTACAAACTCTGATAGCTTATTTCCTTTGTGTCTGTATGTCACCAGTGAAGAGCTGATGTGCATTTTCATCCTTGCAGAGGAGAAGATTTACCTGATAGTATTCAGTGTCCTGTGAGAGAGAGATGCAGAACCTTTCCTTGTTTCGCCTGTTTGCATGATAGTGTGGACAAAGTCTTTGTGAGTTGGGTAGGAATTTCTGAGAGGATTAATGCTGAGTGCATCTGGGTAGTGTAACCCACATGATAGATCCCCTGGAGAGATTTGTATTTCTGTTAGCATGTGTACACTAGGTTAAGAACAAAAATATACTCTGATTTTTATTTTTGGGGGGAATGGGGCAATATAAGTGAAACATACGGATAGCTTGAAGGCTTTAAGTTTAGTTGTCTTCCTGATATTTTGGCCTGACCCTAAGAAAAGCACCTAGTTATTGTGTGTTGGTTTTCCCATTTAAACAAAAAAAACAAAACCAGCAAAACAAAACTCTTAATTCCTTATGCTTTGCTGTTCAGAGTTTTAGAAATTCATTGGCCCTATGGAAGTACAAAATACTGTGCTATTTTGTGGATGGATATTTTTTCTTTTTGTATAGGAAAAAGGAGGTCCCAACCCATGACTTTTGTGTTGCAATACGTACAGCAGTTCAACTTGGCAAGATAACAAAACGAGTGCAGAACTTGCATGGCAATAATGCGTTTGAGAAACTATTTTAAAATGCCATGCTGATGAATCAATCCTTCTCCCTTTTTTTTTTTTTTTTTAATGGAAACTTTTCTCAGCAAAAAAAGTGTGGCAGATCAGGTACTCGTGTTCAGCTCTGTCCTTTAATGATATGAGTGTACTAAATGACAGATGGGAATGTTGGTGATTCACTGAATATATTTATGTACATATGTAAACACTACCTCACCAGAAAACAGCTTACCAAGAGGGATATGGTAGCTTAAAATTTGTTTTTAGTGAAGCCCATTCTGTAGTATAAACATAGTGAGCTCTTGCTGTGACAAGACAGATGGGAGAGTCCTCTGCAGTGCCTGCCTAACCACCTGAAATGTGCCTTTCTGCTTCTCTTGGGCTTTTTGCTTTCTGGGCACTACCCTTATTGTCGTGGCTAATAACAGCTTTTACAGGCTAATAATCTACGGCCAAGTCAGCCACTGTTTACCCATGATGTAATGTAGTTTTTCTGATTCATGAGTTCTCATCTATGTCTGACCACTTACCTTCTGCTGGCAGAGATGAGAGTATTCTTTGAAATGAAAAGCTGCTGGAAGCTTGATGCCCTCTTCCTGCTGTAAATCTTAGACTGCTTCCAGCAGCCCCAAGGCAGCCCAGGGAGAAGTTGGCATTGGCCACCTCAAATACTCTGCCATGCAATCTGAATGAGTTTTAAAAATGCCACTTTTAATCTCTTGAGCTTTTACTTTCAGCTGCTTCTCCGTAATCATGATAACCATAAATAATTTTTTTCATAATATCATTCTTCATTTTTATTTTTAGTACTCAACTCCAGGAAGTGTTGCTTAAATAATAATAATTTTTTTAAAAAAATTAAAAAATACCAAGAACCAAATGTTCAGTAAAATCTGTCCTTCCAACAGTATTGTTAGACAATTCAAGGCTTTGATTTGGCCTTCAAATGCCTGGTCTTGATGGGCTGTGCCTGACATTTGGCCATTCAAGGAGTAAAGGAACAGTAGACTAGGAACTTAATAGAAGTTTTACAAGGCAAGTGTCTTCCACTCAAACCTGTAGAAAAGGAAGTGTGAGTGGGAGGTAGGAAGCACTTGAGTGAGACTTGCAAGTTGACAAAAGTTGATTGCGAGTTAGCAATTTAAAAATGTATCACTGTAATTATCACCTGTTTTATTTTCTCATTTCCGCATTTTGGAAGAGAAAAAAAACTCAACACCCTCTGATTGTGCTCATAGAAATGATTACCACTAATAAAGTTACATATTCAGTAAATTAAAGTTTTGAAATATTAAGGTCACTGGGTATGAAAACATAACCCATTTTGTCTTTTACCTTCAAGGAAAGACTCTGACCAGTTTTCTGAAGAAGATATGGAGCCTGGGTTAGTCATAGCAGTTTAGCTGTTTGAGCACCGATTCATTTGTACCCATTCTTAGTACTAGTTGTGGTGTTGGTAATGAGAAATTGACAGCTGAAATTACAGGACAGATGGAAAGAGCCTTGTCCAGCAAGAGAGCAGAAATCTACAGCTGTGCTGCCTGAGACATAACTTATTTGCCAGTGATTTGGTTACTTGACAGTCTAAATGGATTCACAAGCCATTCACAGGAATCAAATTGCAAAACGGACTGTAGGCACAAGTTTCCTTCAATGTAGGACAAATCCTGTTAATGCTGTAGTAGGGTTGACACAGGGCACAGGATCTCTGCTATAGTTCTGTATTGTACTTCTGTTAAAATGAGGTACATAATTCATGCTCAGCAGAGGCAGTCGAGACCATGACTCATTTGTGCCACTCTAAAATATTAAAACTTTCAGGCCACTTCAATTACAAGCCTGGCAGGACATACAACCTGACGCAGTGAAATATTTACCTGTGTTATCCAGGCAATGGCAAAGAATCCAGTCATTGCAAAGAATGCTACTTGTGATTAATGATATAATTATTTAAATTGTTTCTTTAATCATCTGGACTACCTAGGAGTAGAAGGAGCTACAGCTGAGTGAGCATTCCACTTGCTAAAGTATGTTGGAGATGCATGAAAGCTTATTTGTGTGTGTGTGTGTGTGTGTGTGTAAGCAACTGCTACTCTGAAGGGGGGTGGAAGATAAAAGAAAAACTGAACAAATTTGTACTTCTGTAATAGCAAAGATTAAAGATGAATTCTAAAAGAATTTGAAAAGGACCTTGAGGTAGTTGAGTTTCTGGGGGGGAAGAGATGTTAACAGTGCATTTAATAAATACACTCAAATAGCATATGTTAAGTCATTAAACTTACTGATTAAAGACTAATTTAAGTGTACTTGATGATCAAGTCTAATGTAACAATTTAGAATGAGGAATGAAAAACAGAACTACTGAATAAATTCCCTGCTTTTAGGTCTTTGAAGCAATAATCAATAAATACAAAGCAAACATCACACCTGCAACAGAATACTCATAATGTGGCTTGCAAAGAGCATTAGCTGTGTTAGGGAGGCACACTGGAGAAGAGGATCCAGAATATCCTTTGATAGTATAGCTTCACTGAAGGGACAAAGAGAAAGTTGCCTTTTTTTTAAGTACTTCTGAACTGCTTAAACTGGAATCTTGTTCATAAGCATCCTTTTTAATCTAGCTGGTAGCAATAGCTGGAATTTACGTGCTCCTGTGCTCGTTTTTTGATTATTTTTTTGTTAATGACCAATCCAATGGCATTGTATCACAAATTCCAAATTTTATTTTTTTGCATTTATGTAGGCAACTCCATTGAACTCTGTTTGCAGACAACAGATGTAGTTAGGAGTATGCTTAGACTAGAACTGAATGCATGCAAATGGCTCTGTAAGTGAAACTGTAGACTGGACTGAAAAATCTGAGTATTCCAGCTCATGTTTCCCTGCATAATGAAGTCATTGACTAGTACAATCAGATTATATGAAAGTCTTCTCTGGTGTATATATAATACCTGGGTTCACATGAACTGTTTTTAATCAGTAATTCATATTGTTTATCTTGCATGGTGAAAAGATATAAATGAATGTACATCTGTGTACATTGCAATGACCTTTGTAGAAATCCTGCAGGATTTTTGTAATGATTCAGCTGAAATTCACTGTGAACCACAAGTGAATTTCTACTCATTTGTGACTTTATCCAGCTGCTAACTTGCATCTTTTCATCCATCTCCTCAAGTCATAACCCGTAGCTTCTAACAGGTCATCCTGTACAACAGTGTTTGCACCCAGTCCTTCCAAATATACCTAGTGATTCTTTTTTGTCATTCTCTTAAATTATCTTTGCAAAAGTTGTGAGACTTGGGAAATTATGTCAGAGAGAAGGAAGAGCAGAGGGAGCTAGGAAATAGTGTGTGTATGTTGGGGTAACAGTAGGGATCACCCTTGCTGCTTTACAGTGAGCAACACCCTCTGCCTGACCAGGCTGTGCTAGGGCTGCTTTCTTCCTTGCTTACATCTCACTGGGAAAATTTAGTGGCCAGGAGCAAGTGTTAATGTGGTTGGCAGCATAATGAATAGCAGAGATCTAAGTGCATTTCCTCACCTGGACTGTGAGCCTTTCTGCTATAGATGGGGACTTGCATAACTTATGCTTGCTTGCAGCCATAGATACTGCTTCTGCCATCTATGAGAGTGAAGCCCAGGGAATGGTTTTGTGGCCTTATCTAATAACTGCTGTTATTTTGGGGTTTTTCTTTGTTTGTTTGTAATGTGTACCCTGTCGTTAGGGGAGAGATGATCAATATTTAAGGTATGTAACAACAACTATACTACCTCCACTCGGAGATGGAAGTTACCACAATAAGAGTATATGTTGTAGGGAGTGGATTGTGCAATGTAATTTGCATATTCCAAATTACTGGTCTCCAACCCAGCATAAGAGAGCAATAGCTGATGTAGGACTAGGAGGTGTCGAGCCTCTGCTTCTGCTCCTCTCTGCCTTCAGGAAAAAAAACTGGTTTATACCTGGGCATGGTAGATCCTCCTGCAGATTCCCATGTCCAAGACATTGCTCTAGCTCGGGGTTGCTCCCTACTAAACTGTCAGCTGGTAATCTCAGGAACCAAGACAGTCTGGAATTAAAGTACTGCCCCCTAGTATGTACTGTTTCTTCACCACTCAAGCTTGACAATCCTTACTAACAGCCTGTAGCAAATCCAATACAATTTGTTCTTCAACTGCTGGATTTTATTTTTGTGTTTATCTTTAGTAGCTTTGCTTTAATAAGGGTCTAACTCCAGTCATCACTGAGTATTAACAATGGAAAAGAGGATGCTAGGCTGGTTTCAGGAGGCAGGAATCCCCTGGAATACACAAATACAGAGAAAAGAACATTAAATAGTAAGTTAAATGCCTATGCCTACACTTTGCTGTATCTAGCTATTTCTCCACTATATTACTGGTTTGATCCTTACTTACAGTTTGCCAATCAAGATGCATTTTATGACAAGGTAACTTTTTACTTTTTTTATATTCTTGCTCTGACTGGAACTTTCTGCTTTTCTGTAATTTTTTGGCCGAAGAGGATTGAATTAATGTCTTCTCTTGAGACAGATGCTGCCATTTAGAAATGTTATCTAAAAGACATGCAATTAAATCTTGACCTCAATTAAGTCAGTACAAAGTTCTCACAGCTTAGTGTGATAAGCAGTTATGGTTCTATGATACTGAATTTGCTGTGATGTATTGTTTTACCACACAGCATTAACACAAGGCACTTCTTGTTTGATAATTTTTCAGAACCTCAACACATCAGCCTGCTTCCTCTTTTCCTCTTCTTCTGCCTGCCCCCCAATCTGATTATAGTGGCTTTCACTGCTGTCTGTCAGTCTTGATGATTATCAGTGGAAGCAAGTGAAAAGACCCAAGTTATACCAATAAGCAGACTTCACTTATCAACCTCACAACTTCATTTAACTACCATTTTTTAACCCTCGAAGCTGGGGATGCATCCCCACCTGAACATCATGGTGAGTGTCCTGGGGTAAGTGTGCTACAGGAACTATGTCCTACTCATATATGCCTTCAGACCAGGTTGTGCTCTTCTGCCTCCTGCTCTGGGCTCTTTTGGCACCAGCTTGCATTCAAACCCTTGGGGCTGTAGAGCAGTAAGAGGTGAAAGCTGGGACTTCAGTGAAAGAAACTGTTATATTTGAGACAGTGTGAGGCACTAAGCATGAAACGCTGGTAGGTTGGATCAGCCACAGCCTGGGTCAAGTGGGATCAACAAGGGTGTATGTGTGTCCAAAGGAGCTCAGTGAAACTGGGACTATTGAGGGCAGACTATTTGTATACAAGGGGGGGAAAGGGATAATAGTTTAGCATCGAACTTTGAATGGGTTTTTTTTCTTTTCCCCTTGCATCACTTCTATGTAGTAAAGGGAGTTTCTGTTGTGTTTTTATGTTCTTTAATAATTTTTTTCCTAAAGGCATACTAGATCAGTAAATTTAAGCAAAAGTAGCATTACAGTTATGTCTTGATCATTTTGAAACCTTAGTTTTGTTTCCCTCTGCCTTTTGTTATGAGACTTAGGCTGAGCAAATCAAGCTGTATAATCCCTCGTGGTCTGGCAGGATTCATCCATGCCACTAGAATTGCTTTTCTTAGCCGCAGTTAACAATGGTGTAATGGCTTTTATAACATTTTATTAAGTTGAAATGCATCAATAGCACTAATGATAAACAATTGTGGTATTTTAGGAAGAACAATTTCCAGCACTTACTGCACCTGCCAACCTGCAGAGCTTTTGGGCAGCACTTGACTCTGTGGCATGAAAATATGGAGTATTTGTCCCTTACAAACATGTCTGTGCTGTGACACAGACTTAAGGAAACTGATCTTCTATGTCTGTGGTAAAAAGTACATAAAAGCGTAAATTTCATCTCTCTAGCATTAATTTCATCTCTCTCATCATCATCCCTCTTCAACTGATGATGACTGTTGCTTAAGTCTTTGCTGCTGGCTAATGTAAATCGGGATAAAGTGGCCTAGCTTGGATTTGCTGTGGGGAGGATGGGAAGGGGCCTTGTTGATGCCAGTCATATGACATGGCAGCTGTAATGTAGCCTCCTCCCTTCCTCTCCCTCCAATGCACGTTGGGACTGTCCCTGGCTTAGGATCATAAACAATGTGAAACTACAGCTAAGATGTATAAGGAATTCAACCTCCTCCTACATCTTTAACTCTGGAGGGGGAAAAAAAAAAAAAGCAGGCTACCTTTTAATGTCTAATAGCATTATCTAACTTAATGATTACCGATTAACCAATGTCAACCATAGCTTTAACTGAACTTTTCCCAAGGAAATAATTAATTGCTGTTAACAACAGACAACAGTATTCTACTACGTTCAGCAGAGACGGCAGTATTGTTTTCAGCCATGAAACAAGCAGGTAGTGAGACTGCAGAGAATATTGGTGAATGTAGCTTAAATGCAAATTATGACATGGCTTCTCCTTTTGGATTTCCCAGTGCTGCACTATTTCTTCAGTCTACTTGTGCAAAAACTGCATAACTAGCCTGCAGCATGGACATACTCATCATTACTGTCTTTCAGTAACCACGTTAAACATAGTCTTGAGGAACCTAAGTAAAAGAGTTGCAAAGCTGCATATGGCATAAGACAAGGAGGCTGCATGCTGTGCTAAATTGGGGAGGGAGGATGAAGTGTGGGGTTTTGGGGGGCTTGGGGTTTTTTTTTATTAGACCTTGGTTCCAATCAAATTTCAGTGATGGTATTTATTTTACAATACCTACTTCCTAGAAATGCTCAGTGGACCTTGGATCAGACCTGATTAGTTTGTCCCCAGTTCTTCAGTCAGCTCAAATGGGATGAATCTTTGCACTTTGCACAGTGCTGTTTGAAGTCACTGGAATTCAGCACATGGACAAATAGACTCCCTCATAAAGGTGGCTATTGTTGTTACATTGGACTCTTTACTTTCTTTTTTCAACTAGAATAAACACCACTTTTCTGAAACATCAATATTAATTTTAGCTTGTAATGATACAGAATCCAACAAACATGAGAAGGGTAAAGTAATCTGAATTTTATAACAAGGTATTCACTAAGGATATAAGTGTAAGAGTCATCTTAACAGCAGTAAGTATTTATTTAGTTGTCTTGTATTTGCAGTTTGATCTACAAACATTGGCTTGATGTGGATAAGAGTTTACCAAAACCCAAGTCAGTCAGTCTGGTAAATATTGAAATGAACTTGAACGAGTTTGAAGAAATAGGAGCTTCATCTGATGATTGACCTCACAGCATGTGATCTTTATGATTGGGACCATGCAGTGTAGTGCTTAATTTGCCAGTACAGATGGAGAAAAATATTAGAGATTTATTCAGTACAGTCAAGTCCCCATTTTTACTACATTCTTTCTTTAAAATGGCTAATTGCAAAACAGTGTGATAGCTAGAAAATGTTACAAGTACCATCTGCCTAAAGACGGGTTGGCTTCGTCTTTGGGTTTGTACCATGCTTCCATATGCAAACTTTATGGGCTTATAAAAATCTTGCAAAGTGCAAGCTTATATAAAATCAGCATATCGTCTTTGCCTGAAGTAACATGATTCTGTAGATATGATTGAACTAAATCAATGTCATGGATAAAAAATTTCATAACTAACCTAACACAGAGGTTAAAGATTCAATGAGTGGTTGGAGTAACTCCAGAGCTTTTTTCTTTCAAAAAAACCCAAAAAACAAATAAGCCCCAGACAAACCAAAAGCATACCCTCAGCTCAAACTTACCTTTCATGATAGTAGTGTCAATGGGTGAAAAACACCCATGTAACTGAGATGAGAACCCACCTTTGTTGTGCTCTACTTAAGCAGCCCATTGATTGACACACACAGTATGGCAGAAACACGTTGCATGCAGTAACAAATGAAAGTGCTGCTCACTGACCATCTGGTTGCATTGTTGTGTATCTGTTATCTATCTTTAGTAAGTGGTCTCTGTCAAAGTAATCAGTTTAGTTTTAATGAGAAATTAAAACCTCAAAACATCTGAATTATTCAGCTCACAGTTACGGGTGTTGGTATGGGAAAGTTTAGTATGGTATGAAATGGCATTGTAATAGCAGGAACAATTTTTTTCCTGTTGGGACATGTATATATTGGGTTACTGCAATGTTGAGAGTCACATCAAAATGTGTATTTTGTTGAAATAAACAAAAAGTTACAAATCTGAGACTCAAGGCATTGTCCCTCAAGTTAACTTCTGCATCTTTAAGGACATTGAAATATCTTTTGATGGGTTTAGCTGTTTAAAAAAATTTTTTTTTGAGAGCTAGCCTTTCCATTTTTGAAGGTGGTATTGATTTGGACAACTGTGAAATACAAGTAATCCTACTGGATCTGCGTATGAGTTACAGAACATGTACCTGCAACAAGAGGCCTTATATTCCTGATATGCTAGACCAAAAGGAACCAAAAAAATTATAAAGATGATGTATACATTTAATGTAAAACAGATTGAGATGGAAAATCCAAGAGTGGCCTTGTTGTAAAGGCTAACAAGCTCTGCCTAAGTGGAAAATTAGGAAATTTGCATATAGCTCGTAGAAGAAAGGGAGAGATGGTTATATCTACCTCACTTTCTACTAGTCTTGGCAAATTGTTCAAGTGTGATGTATTCTGTTTTTTCACCTTTCATACAAATGGTGAAGGTCATTAACAAAGATTGAGTGTCCTATTCTTAGCCAGCTCCAGACTTCCTTGACTTGGTCTTCCTATGCTGTAGAAAGAGTAAGTACATTCAGACATGAATCTACCCAAGTCCTTTTGGGACATCAGGATGGCCTCAACTGAGGCATCATATGGCTTGGTCTGCCTCTGTAGCTTATGTTTAGAGTCTCTTTAGATTCTTTGTGGTGAAAGTAGTACAGATACTGGTTATCACATGGCTTTTATGCTACATAAAATGCATACTATGTGTCTAAAAATAGTTAAAAACAAATCCTTGACGAATCATAAATAACAGAGTACTTCTAAATTTTAGAATATAACCTCCACCTGAAAAGGTTTATGAACTGTCACTTTATATGTGTGCATACCCAGCAAATCTATTTTGACACTGCCTTGGCCTTAGGAAACCATTGGAAAACACATGATAAATAAGAATTAGCTATTAAACAGGACAAAAATACATTGCTGTAGAAAGCACCCAACTATGTTGGCCAATTAAATTGAGCAGCAGTAATCCAACAGATGAGCTCAATCTAAACTAGAGCAGGGAGAGTGCAGTACACATGTTCTTGAGGTTTCTTGCTG
Organism: Astur gentilis; assembly: GCF_929443795.1. NCBI lineage: Eukaryota > Metazoa > Chordata > Aves > Accipitriformes > Accipitridae > Astur > Astur gentilis. Next base: position 9,562,077 of record NC_064909.1, on the reverse strand, counting down.
TATAAAGATCCATTTTGCTGCAGGACTTAACTAGGCGGAGTGATGGGACTGTAGGCAGACCCAGCATTAGATGCAAGTAGTCTTCTCTCTTCCCCAGTTTCACACTTGATAATGTGTACTCGTACTTGATTTAGTGTACCTGTGTCTTCCATGTCATGTAGCCTCCTTGGCTACGGCTCAGCCTGTTCTGCCCCGAAGCTGTGTGTCGAATTTTGATTTTTACTTTGATGGACAGAATTTCAAGCATTGCACTGGAGTGGAAGGTGAGGGGATGCTTCCTCACTGGAGTCAGAGTTTGTTCTTCTGTCAGTGTCTAACTATATAAAACTCCCTACAGCAAAATTACAAGTGCAATAATACCTGGTTATAAAATGTTTACTTGGTCTCATTTAGGCTTACAAAAATTTTGGAATGAAGTATTAACTCAACTATGTAACAATCCAACTTGCATAATATTTAATGATTCCTGATTAAAAAAAACAAAAGAGATTTGGGGTCAAACAACATGACACTGCTACTTCAGTGCTGTTTTTATTTGCTCAAAAGAAATACATTCTGATTGTTTAGTCTCTTTTACCTTAGCAATAACTTTTTGGTTTATTTGGTTTTGCGTCTATAGAAATTGTTTGTTTAAAACCGGGAAATCTTCTTTGCCACCTTCTCCCATGAAAAAAATTACCCTAAAACAACTTAAGGCATTAACTTGGCATCCTGCAGTCTTGCTAGAACTAACACTGTCTGAGGTCTGATGTCAACTCAAGTTAGTGGGGGGGGGGGGGGGAGCGTGCATTTATCATGAGCCTGAAACTTTTGGTCACACTTATGACATGTTTTCTCTGAGGCCTATAATTTTTTAATGTGAAAAAAATTAGGCTGTCATCCAAGAGCTTAAAATATTAGAGAAAATGGGCAAAAATGACAAATCTGTATGCTAGAGCTGTAGGAACTGGCAAGGCTGACTTGCCTGCAGCTGGCTGATCTTGGTGAGGGATATTGCATGGGGGATCTGAGGCGTGGGGGCAAGGGAAGGGAGCTTGGTAGGGGACTGAGCCCTGTGTCTGTAAAGCAGCTCAGAATCAGAAGTTAATATTTAATTATACCTTTTTTTTTAAACTGCCCACAACTTCCTCCCTTTTGTTTGTTTTCTTGTTTGGGTTTTTTTTCTTACCAGTTCTTTTTCCTTCTTTCTTTATGGCAGTCTATAGAAAACATAGTTGTTAAGTTCTTCGTGGTGTTTCTTTAAACTGTTATTTTTCCAAATCCAATGCAAACTACTTAACTCGCTTCAGATACTTTATGGATTTATGAGTATGCCCTATTTCATGTTATGCATCTTCCAACAGGCTGTGCTCTGCACGTGCTCCCATCTTTGTAGTTCCTCATGGCAGTTTTATCTATTTTAATCTTTTCTGTCCTACTATTTTTTTAAATAAAATTTTATACAATTTCCTGAGTAGGAAATTGCTCTAAGAGGTTGGAAACAGTAGCTTTCTGCTCAGTAGAATTTCTGAGATTTCTCAGGCTATTTTCTTGCCTTTGTTCTCTGTATGACAGACCTTTATGATTTTTAAAGGCCATTTTGGTTTCAGTGTCATCAGCACACAAGTGCATCCTCCTAACCCGTTTTTCTACAACCATATGGCATCTGTGACTTCAGTTTGCTACAAGGAAAGCAAGCAGGGAGAACTGTGGAATCTGGTTGGGACAAATGAGCAGCTTTTTGTGTCCCCATTTTTGACCCAGACAGAGGTTCAAAAGCATTCCAAAACTTGCTGTTTCTGAACTCTAGAAACAAATCTTTTACTTGGTTTGGTGTTTACAGCTTTGAACCTGGATTTCATTATGGTTATTCGTGCCTCTGTGACTTGTGGACTACTTGAATGTCTGCAATGCATTCCCTCCTCACAGCTATGCTTGCAGGCAGCTCTAATGTTACAGCAAGTTGGAATGCAAATTTGTGCCATTGAACTGTAGCGTATGAGAATGACAGTGGCTAATCTCTTCTTGAAGTATACCCAGAGACAAAAAATGTTATCTGCTTCAAAAGTCTCTCAAGGAGTTTTACTAAAACCTGACTTGAATCTTGGCAGCCAGATGCAGTGATCAAATCCAGCCTGTGTGAATTAAGTATCTTCCAGACTGTGCAGCTCCCTTGCAGTAACCTATATGCTATTTAGGATAACTTTTTAAAGTAACTGAATGTAACAATGTGTGTGTTCTTTACTGTGTAACCTCCCCACCTCAGTAATAAAATATTTTTCCTTCTTATAGGCAGGAATAAGTCTAACCTTTTTCTGTGGTTTTGGTCTGTAAGTTTTTTTTGGAGGTGAGTGGGAGACAACTCCAATATTTGATTATCTGCTCAGCAATCGTTGATCACCTAATATTACCAATGTTAGTATCTGTATCTACCAATTAATAAGGACATTAAAATGTATTTTTACAATGATCAGCAGTGACATCCCTGTCAGTATTTCCACAAGGCTGAAAAGACATAGTCACAGGGGCGTATTTACTCAAAAAGTACGTAAACTTCAGAGAAATGGTTAAAAAGGCCACAAATTGAGAGTTGCTTATATTAATCTTTTGTCTTTTTTGCATTTGTGATAGTAAAATGACAACATATAATGAAAGCTTATGAAGCTCAGAGATTGAGGAATTGTTTTCAGAAATCAGAATTTAAAAAAAAAAACGGAACCAAAAACCAGTTGTGAAATTCTGAGCTTCAGCATTAACGGTTATTGACCAAATGAAAAAAAATTTCTACTGCTTAGTTGTTTCATTCTTTTTGTTTGCAGTAATGGCACATATATACATGTACGTGTTAGTTTATATTAGACAGGATTCTTCAAAGGCTCAGACTAGATGACAGCAGGTGTCTCAAGATCTGTAAAGGGTATTTTGTTGTGGACGCTTCCTAGGACTTGGGTTGTCCATGTGAAGACCAGGAAATGAGGAACAGGGGCGGGTCTTTGCTACTAGCTCATTCAGCAAAATGCTAAACCACAGCTTCCTAAGCTTTAAGGCAGTCACTCTGACAAAGCATGCTTTGTATGCCTGCTTCCCCATGTACAATTACTTTTTGCAATATAAATTGCCTAATTCATTAGTTGTCTAACATAATTTCTGCAGTCCCTCATTTTGATGCATCAGATTTGAGAATATTATTCCAAATTGTACAGTGCAAATAAAATTATTATGAGATACCAAATTGTATAAAAATTAATTATAATTCATATTTTTATCTTGGAATAATATATAAACAAGGCTTCATTTTGCTGTTGGGATGTAAAAATTAAAATGTAACTTTAATTATGGCCTAAAAATTATCCTTTTCCTACCTGAGGATTTTGGAGCAAAATTTTGATGAGAATAAGTTGAAGTGTATGCCCAGAGTTGTTTGCATGAGGTTAAAAAAAACCACCACCAAAAAACCCCAAAACAAACACAAAAACAACCCAAGTCTTACTGAAGCTGGTACCACTTCAGAACAGCTCAAGCTGACTCCATAATGATTACTAAGTGCAACTGTCAGATTTAACCTAGTAATAAAAATAACATAGAAAAACACGCAGACTTGGAAACACTTATGTAAGACATCCTTTTCGTGAAGAAGGTCAGCAGTTTTGTTTTGCTCAAGTAGAACATGATGGCATTATTCAGTTGTTTATGTTCTTAAATTCTCAAATGAAATTTATCTGCAATAACAACTTTGTTTTCTTCCTGCAATGGAGATTGGGATTTAATTCTGTTGATGGTACAGTCCTCTCTGAAGACTCATTGTCTAGGAAGCAGTGGACTAGCTTTACACGTGGCATGGTTTGTATGTGAAAGCGATAGGTTTTCATTCTAAGTATTACAATTTGAAAATTCCCCCCCCCCTTTTTTTTTCCCTCAGCATAAAAGATCTTCTAGCATGTCTCCTCCTAAACTGTAGTTGATTTTTAAATCTGCTTCTCTTCCTGAAGAACCTAGAGTTAAAATCACTTGTAGAAGCCATCCTGCTTAGAGCAGGTGTTGTAATAGTTAAGCTAAGCTGTGGAAACTGGGCCCGGTCAGTCTGGAGAGGGCTGAAGGAGGTCTGGCAGTGCTCTTCCAAGGCCTCTACAGGCGTTACAGAGAAGACGGGAGCAATCGCGTGTCTGACAACCACAGTGAACGAACGAGAGGCAACAGTCCTCTATTGCCACAAGGGATGATGCAGTTATGCAGAAGGCAGAACTTCCTCGCCCTGGAGCAGTTTTGTGGGGGTGCCTGCAGGTTGTCTAGAGGGGGCTGTGAAGTCTCCCCCCTCGGCTGCTTCTGGCTGGGGTCAAGTGTCACTGTAGATGGCAGACCCCCACAGGGGGGTTTCTGAAGTGGAAGATGGTGTTTGTGGCTGCAGGGGAAGGATGAGAGAGAAGGAAAAGGCTGGAAATGTTGGTCTATAAAAAGCACGTGAAAGGGACTCAGGACTACAGCGACGAAACAAGACGTGTTGTTGCTGTCCGGCCCAGAAGGGTCGTGCTGAGGGGACCTGTGCCCGTGTCCCCTCTGCCACCTTCCCCCGTTACCCAACTTTAACCCAGACAGCTGCGACGGAGGACTGAAGCAGTCGGTTGCCAAGGCGGGGGGGCGGGCCGCGCTGCTCCCGGCCCGTCCCGGGCTCCGGCACGGGAGCAGAAGCCCCTGCTTCTGCCCTCTCAGCGGAGCGGGGGTAGGGTCGGGAGGCGCTGCCGGGGGCGACAGGAGCCGCCAGCCGAGCGGCGGAGCCCGCTCCGCGCCCTGCTGCCAACCGCGTGCGTGTGTGTGTGTGTGTGTGTGTGTGTGTGTCTCTGAGGGGGCGGGGGGCGCAGCCGCCCGCGCTCTCCGGCGGGGGGCGGCGCTCGCTGCAGCGCCAGCCCCGCTCCTCGGCTGCGAGCGGGCGGTCACGGCGGACACGCAGCCGGCGGGGGCGGGGAGCGCGGCCCCAGCGGCCGGCATGAACCCCGGGCGGCCGGCGCTGCCCGCAGCAGGGACGGAGGCGGCGGTGCCGAGGTACGGACCCTGCGCGGGCCGGACCGAACCGGGCCGGGCCCCCACCCCCAACAGGTGCAGGGTCCTCCCCCCGCCCGCGGCACCCGCCTGTCCTTGCGGGACCGGGGCTCGGCGCGGTCCCGCCCGCGGAGCGCCGCGCCGAGCCGAGCAGGCAGAGAGGGGAGGGAAAAGGAAGGGGTGCCAGGCCCGGCCCGGCCCGGCCCGGCCGCCGGCGTGGGAGAACTGAGGTGAACCCGCGGTCTGCGCCTGCCCGCCCGGCCCGGCGCTCCCGCCTCCCCGCCCGCCGGCCCCCGCGCTCACGCCGCCCCCCTCTCTCCGCAGGGAGCCGCAGGGGGAGTAGAGCTGCCGCGGCCGGGCTAGCCACCTCCGGGTCCATGAGCCGCCGCCAGCCGCCGCCGCCAGCCGGGACTGCCGCCACCGCCGGGCCCAGCTCCCCCAGCCCCGCCGCTGCTTCCGCCGCCGCTCCGCCGCCCTGCCGGAGGTGAGTCCCGCGGCCGGGCCCGCCGCCGCCCCGCTCTCCTCAACGCCGCCCGCGGGCCCCGGCTCCTGTCAGCCGCTCCGGGGCGGGGGGGAGAGAGGCCGCCGGCAGCCGCGTTAGCGCCCGCGACCTTTTTTGGGGGGAAGATGGAGGCCGGCTGGGAGCGCGCGTGTTCCCCCGTCAGGGGAGCTGTGGGCTGGGGTCCCCCCTGTCGCCCGCTGAGGGGAGAGGAGGGGAGGGGAGGGGAGGCGGCCCCCGCTGCGGCGCCCGCGGGAGGGTCGCGCCTCTCCCTTCGCGCTCCCCTGGAGCGGGGGTAGCTTCCTTCCCCGGTGGCTAACGGCGGAGGCAGGCGCGGGCAGCTTGTGGGAGCGGGCCGGCTCCGGGGCCGGCGGGCGGGCGGGCAGGCACCCTCGCCTCGCCCCGCTCGGAAAGCGCTACCTGTGCCTTGTTTTTCCTCTGCCCGTAGGACGGTCCCGCGCCCTCCGCTGTGAAGAGAATGGCCGTGACTCTAGAGCAGGCCCAGCGGGTGGGCTATACCTGTCTGAAAGCACTCCTCAGGTTCGCTTTTATGGTCGCCAATAACCTGGTTGCTATTCCGTCCTACGTCTTGTATTTAATTATGCTGCAGCCTCTCCGAGTGTTGGATAGTAAAAGCTTCTGGTATATCGAAGGAGTATTATTTAAGTGGCTTTTAGCTATGGTGGCTTCCTGGGGCTGGTGGGCAGGATATACAGGTAAGAACGTCTTATTAATTTGAAATATACAGATACAAAGATGTAAATAAGTGTTGAAACACAGATGGTTTTGTATGGGGACGTGTAGGGGAATATCTAAATACAGTGGATGTGGGGGATGTTTTCTTTTCGGGTTTCTTACACAGATGCATTGTATTTCTCAACTGAGATGCTGAGTGTACTGAAACGTGTTTTTAAATCATAGGTACAAACTTACGGTGTGTTAAGAGTTTCTCAATCAATATTTTGTCTTAGTATAATCAGAAATATGGTTTTTCTTAAGTATCTTGATCACTTTATTTTAGTGTTACATGAAAAAGGTACATCTTTTCAAAAGAGAGTTAATTTGTATTGTGCATGTAGCTGACAGAGCTAAACTTTTCTTTATGCATCTCTAAATCGTCTCCCCTTAAAACTATCAGGACACAAGGCTAGGAAGTTTGATGTGAGGCTCATGTTAGAAGAGTAGGTCTTCTGTTCCTTGCAACAGTGACTGTCTTTGCTGCTGCTTCAGAATGGAGGGAAACAGAGGGAACCTCTTTCATACAAATTGTGATACACAATGTTTCTTGATTGTATGGCTCTTCGTTTACTATTAGCAGAGTTAATTCTTCTGCATGCTTGCTTTGCAGTTATTATTGAACTTATTTTTGCTTGGTAGTAATTATAGGCTCATTGAGGTGATGGACTGAACTGAAATACAAAGGAAGGCTCCAGTTTTGTCTTCGAATGTACTGATTCTCATCCTGGCTACTGCACTTTGTGCAAGAAAACAGCCATCAATTCTTTGTATGTGCTTAGACCTTGGAAAGGGAGGAAATGAATCTACTGAGTGCAAAATATGAACAGCCTTCCTAAAATTCTTTCCCTCTCTTCTGCCCAGGCTGCATCTGCAGGTCTTGTCCATGTAAACAAGGAAAAAAAGGAATGGCAGCACACAGCTCTGGAGTCTGGTCAGACTCCTGATTAGTCAGAAAGTCAGTGTTGACCCAGATGGAGTGCTCTTTTTGTTAGGCTACAAGAGCTGAAGCCTCTGTGATAATGTTCCTTTTGGTATCCTGTCATGTGCCTTTCCGAGATGCACAAAGTTTCTGTGGATACTCTAGGTGAGCTTCCAGTCCTTCTTAAGGAGATGGTGGCAGCAGCAAGCTAGATTCTGGTCTGTCGGGCTAGAACTGTTGCAACGTTGCACTGCTTCAAAATTGCCTTGCCTGGTACAGCTCAAGCTTTTCCAGATATGCTGTTTCAAAAATCTTTTCATATGTTTGTATTTGCTCATTAAAAGAAGTCCACATAGTATTTGCAGTGGCAGGTATGTTTTAAAAAGTCTGTTTTATGCCTTAAAGCATAAAGGCCTTCCAGAAGGAACGATTGACTTTCAAGGTGTCGTGTGTATTATTAATTGGAAATGGGAAAGTTTATGGGTGTAATGGTAATGTTGAAGTCATATGGCATATGACCCCGGGGATTCGCTGTGTATATTGAATGTGCTAGTTAAAATTCAAGCCATTGTCCCATGATGATATGGTTGTCCATTTTCAAAAGCAGTTTCCTTGGGTTAGTTTTACTGCTGACTGCAGAACTGTGTGGTTTCTTTTGCCTATTGCTTGGAAAGTGGTCTAAGCATGATCTGCATTTTCTAGAGTCTTCCTGAAGCATCTGTTGATTGGTGTTGCTGATGTATCTTGACAATTTGAAATAATTTGTTTTATAGTCTTGAAATGCCTTAGTATGTTTGTTTGAAGTATCATTTATAAACAGCTACGCAGAAGTGTTTTCTGGGATGGTGTATGGGTAAGGAGGCCCTTCTTTCTGTTTTTCACTATAAAGCATGGCTTTTGTTTTGGGGAGGATTTTAAGCAAACGCTTGTACGAATTCTCAGTTTAAATATGTTTTATTTTATATGATTAACATAGTTTATACTGAAAGCTGAAAAATAGCAAGAATAGCTTACTACTTTGTTCTTTCTTTACCCTCATCAGTGCTCACCACCACATGCAGAACAAACCTGGAAAGGGTATCTTTCTGGCTTCAACATACACAGAGTAATTTATGTGTCTCTTTCCAGATTGATAGGTTTATAAAAGACTGTAGCTAGTTCTCCTTTTCTTGTAGAGCATAACATAACTAATTCAGAACTAAAATACTACTTTATTAAATAGTTGGTGTCTAAGAATTGCAGTGGTGCATCTGAAAGAGGCAATGCTCCAGAATTCTTATGTTTTCAATTCAAAAAATGAAGTCAAAGATAGGCTTCAATATGTTCCATCTTTGCAAAAGTAAATACAAGATAGTGGGTATATATGGGTTCATTGAGATGATTAAGGATTTTTCTTTTCTTTTGAGTAGCAGAGCAGTTGGTGAGTTGTTTTTTGTTTTTCTTCTTGATTGAGAGGATAACCAGCTAAGTAAGTTTACTTGTCTTTTAAGTGGAGGTAGTGTTCTGCTTCAGGTGTGTTTCAGTTTTTTAATGTATTTACTTTTTCCCCTTCCAAGCTAGGGTCATCTGTTGGGTGAGAAGTGACATAAACCATTTGTAATTAGGGACTTAAACTCAGCCTGCAAAGTAGATTCAGGGTGGACTTTTATTTCTTCTGTAAGTTTGTATGTAAAGTGTAGGAGAGAGCTCAAAAACAAATGAAAATACGGTGAGTGCTAGGTTTTCCTTTTGGGCTTTGCTGCTGTTGCATAATTGTTGGTATTTTTTATTGAATAAAGCTGGAAGAGCTGAGGAAAACTCATGAACTAGGCCTGTCCTCCTCCCCACCCCTACATAAACCTGTGTTTTTGTGCTAGGATCCTAGAGGATTTCTTACAGAGATTACATTATCTGTGTCTATATCGGCAGCTCTAATCTGTGCTTTTTGATAAACATAGGTGTTTCTGTTTGCAGATGCACTTGATGTTATGTAAAGAGATAGCGTACAACCAGACAAGCCAAATAAAGGAAGGAACGGGAAGAGAAATTGTAAAGGTTACTCTCCTTTCCCTAATCTTTTTATTCTTAAGATGCAAGTATGAGAGAGAACTTGGGTATAATTGGTTGTCTTTGATTTTTAAAGGGCAGAGTATGATAAATATCTATGTTCTCTTGAACTCTGTAGTGTTTCTTATGAAAATGAAAACTGAATGTCTTTTTATGAAGAATGTTCAGATAGTCTAGCAATGTTATTTTATTTTTATATGCTTTAAGAAAGGCCTTTATATAATTCTTTTAAGCATTTTTCTTTTTTTAAGGCTTTTTGTATAATGTATTGCTCTTGTTGTAGGAGCTGTTCAGTTAGGACAATCGGAATCTGCGTATTAGTGTGATTTGAAAGGCACCTTTGAACAACACTTCTAAATATTTTCCTGCATTTGTTGGAAGATGCATTCTAAAAAAAGCAAACTCGAGAGTGCTTGATCCTTTGTTGGCAAGTACCTTTTTTTCCCTACGCTATAATTTGTCATTTAATATACAAGTAAACCAGAAACCGCTAAATAGTGCAGTGGATGTAATGGGAGGGAGATGGAGCATATCTGTGGTGGTGAGTTTCTGATGACCTCCTGCTTACCTCCAAAACTAGTTTTAAAGCAACCATCTTCTATATTTGAACCTCTTTGGGCAAGTGACTATTGCAGACTGAAGTTTAATATCCCTGTATCAAATCATACCACTAAAAATAGGAGTGCTAGATAAAAGCTTGCTTTGCTTAAATACACTTAGACAAACTGTTTTGTTGATTTCTCCTGCTGTCTAAATGCAGAAGCTAGCATTAGTCTGTGATAGTGTTGATGCAGTATTGCAATTAGGAGTCAAGGACAGCAGAGTAATCAGTTAGCAATGCAGTCCTGATACTTATGATGCTAATCTTGTGTTTCACTCTGCTCCGTACAGCTCAGTCCCACTGTAGGGGAGCGGTGGTGTGTGCCCAGCCTGTACCTTTCGCTGGGGACAGGGAGGAGCTGACGGAGGGTGTGTGTCCTCTGTCTGCAGCAACCGTCAGCGCTCTTCGGCCTGTCAGAACACCAGAGGGAGAGAAGTGTTGCATGTGGTCAACAGGGTTGTGTGCATCTTGGGAAGGGGTTTCCTTGAGAGTTGTGCTTGGAGTATTTCATACTTCAGCAGTGGAGAACTCGGCAAAACCTTATATTTCAGCCTCTTGCCAACACACGCAGTCTTGCAATAATGTTGGACAGGTTGGTGGGCTGTGGACTGATGAAAGGAAGAGTAATACACCTCTCTTACCACACACAAAAAAGTCTTAGTGGTGTGAGTGGCTTAATAAAAGGTGAACTAATCCTGTGGTATTGCCTGTTACTGTTCTGTGCCAACTGGGAAGGTGACCTTTAAAGAGTGTAAGAATTGTCAAAGTTTTGTCAAGTGAGGAGAATTTCCCTTTCCTCTTTCTTTGGTATTCAGCCAAGCAGAGTAAAACTGAGATTTGGATTTTTAGTTGTGTCCCCTCTCCTCCCCCCTCAAATGATTTAAAATGTATTGGTTGATGTGTATGTATGATTAAGTAGTGACCACTCTCTTTATTTTTTCAGCAGTCATACTTTTTTTTTTCCTCTAACGTAAAATCTTCTTTGTTTCCATTTCATCAGTCAACAGCCTCAAGTCCTCTAATCCGCTAAGAATGCGAATATTTTTGTCTTCCAGAACTGTAAAAGATACAGGCTGAGTTGCTGTAAGAACACTTCCTTGGTGCAGACAGTGCACTGTCTGTGCTGCTTCTCACAACAAGTTGGCCCCTCTCCTCGGGCAGGAAGTGCAGCAGAAGCTGGAGAAGAGCAGATGAGATAAAGTAAATTTTTGCCCCAAATAAGGCAGGAGGTGTTATTTCAGGAGACCTGTCTGTGCCTCTAACCCTTCCATTGTTTCCTACCCTCCTCTGTTCCTACAGTGTGATTTTTAACTGGCAATATTTTGTTTTCGGGACTGGTCACTACTCTAAGGACTGGGCAGGGAGGGTCATGGGGGAAGGAACTTGTGGTTTTGAGGTCAGGCAGAACATGAAATGAAGGAACAAAATTGTTCTTGTTTTGTGTTTCCATTAAATGTGCAAAAATACCTGTTGTGACTCAGTAGATTTGAATGGCAACATAACACACAGAAACTTTTAGCTTATGCTGTGGCTGTGTGTTGAGTTTCTAGGTAATCCTTGGCTTAAATGCAGCTTTCTCTGATGTGTATGATTTATGTGTAGGTTATGCTGAGATCAAGCAGTGATCTTTGAATTTATTTTACTGTTGTAAGAGGAAGTTCATGTGTAATTTGTGAGCTGTCTTGATAAGAAAAGGTCAGAGCTGAATGAGTTGGGGACATTGGAGCTGTTTCTACCATGGCCTCAGAGCAAAGGCTCATCGTGCCTTTGCATAAGAGGAGGTAAGCAGTACAGTGAACTTACTGTCAACTTTGTGCAAGTGATGTGTCTGTTTGTAGACAGTTCTATACAGTGACCCTTGTCCTATTTTAATAATATGTAAAATCACACCAGGAAATTCCCATCTCTCCTTTTTGGAGCATGAGTTACAGGCTTCACCATACTTTTTTATAGTCCATCTAGTGTCAGCAACATGTCAAAAAGCAGTAAAGCTTATCTTTCATTTTCCTGTTGTACCATTTAACTATAAAGGATCGTTCCAAAAGATTAGGTATTGAAATGCTCTCTGAATTTTATTTTTAGAAAGCTACTGCCTTCTGGCACAAAACGTAGAGTAAAAGCACACACTGTTGATTTTTTGCTAAGTGATATTTTTGTTGTTTGTTGCTATTTATGTCTTTTTTCTTTCTTTTTTTTTTTTTTTTTTTTAAAGTGGGTTAGTCTCTGCTCCTGTTTCACCTACTCTGGATAATACAAAAACTATTGCAAGCATACCAAATCTGTCACATCTGCCTAAGGATAGTAAAGATGAAAGTATTGAGGAATACCTATACAGAAAGGTGTGATTATTTATTTTTAAGTCCAGGAACGGCTGTGGGATGCTTCTGAATTAGCTTATGTGCTAACAGCCAAAGGAAGACAAAGTTTTGGGAATTCTCGGTCCTATTCCTGCTTATGGCAGAGTTTGCTATTTTTAGGGTATGTTCTCTTCCCTCCTAGTTCTTCTGGGCCTTTGTTTTTAGTGTATCTATTAACACTAATCATCTTCTCTGTTTGTTGCTAGTTGAGTGCCTGAGAGGATATGATTAAGGATACCTCAGAGATGTGTCTCCATTCTCTGTAACTTTTCTTTTTCTTTTTCTTGATGGTAGGCTTTTAGGAACCATGTGAAATAATTACAGGAAGGCTTTTGTCCAGCTCTGATTTGGAGAAGCAAAATCTTAGGTAGTTAAATTCTTTGTCCGCAAATTCTTTGCAGAGTGTATTGAAGGAGAAATTTTTTTCCACTTTGACAATATGATTGTATCTGTATTGGAACATGCTGGAGATGATGCCTTTATGTCAGAGATACAATTTCTCATTCTCATTTAATGTAACCGTTCTAAAGCATAGAAATTTTAGAGCTTTTCAAGAAAACTGGAGAAAAAATTGGATATTTAAGGTGGATAAAACCTATTTTCTCTGTCATTTTGTACTGGGAAATTACTTTTTTAGAATGAAACTCAAACAGTTGAACAGAATATATCACTTTCCCTTTCTCTGTTGGGTATGTGTGAGGGACAGAGAAGTCTTGCCAAAGGTTAGTTTGACAAGGTTTTAAGCCACTGAAAACAGGATCTTAAAAATGGAAGTTGCGCAAGCTTAATTAGACAGGTTAGTTAGTAAATCCTTTATAGAATATAAGCTTAGTGGTGTAACTTTCCAGCATGAACTGAGCCAAAATACAGCTCCAAGATACATCATCTGCTTGCATTTATTATAGTGGAATATAAACTCTAATGCTTAAGATGACATGTCAAATGTGGGATTGCGTAGGCATGTAATTGCACTGCTGTTGCAGTCACCAAGGTTGAGATAATAGTCCAGCCGTTTGTATATGCAGTTACTGAAATAAATAAGGCTGATCTGTTTGCATTCCTAAAAATACTCTGTGACACCCGTGAGGGATTCTGCATATGAGGCTGGTTTCTTTTTTTTTTTCTTTTTTCTTTTTTTCTTTTTTATTTTTTTCTTTTTCTTTTTTATTTTTTTCTTTTTTTCTTTTTTATTTTTTTCTGTTTTCTTTTTTCTTTTTTTCTTCTGTTTTCTTTTTTTCTTCTGTTTTCTTTTTTTCTTCTGTCCCCTCTCAACCATTTCAAGCAGGGAGCACCACTGAAGAAAGCCAGTCCCAGCCTTTCAGACTCATCCTACCACTGCTGCTTCAGTTTTATTGGCCAAATATTTTAATGATTGTGTGGTGATCTGGATCACAGCCCTGATCCACACTAAAATGACCCACCCCCTTTTTTTGCTGAGTGACTGACAAAACACAGTCCCTAACCCGGTTCATTTTGTGGTAGTGGTGAAAGAAGAAGGTGGGTGTGTATAGCAAAAGGAAAGAGGAAGGCACTGCATCTTTTGGTGACAGTACCAACTTTAATGTATTTGTTGAACTACTGCTTATGGCCCCTATTCAAGAGAACAGTCCTGTGCAGGATAGGGCCTCTAGTATGTGAATAAAATGTCAATGAAGTAGACTTCTTCACTTTTTCTTACTATTTTGTTAACTGGTTAGTGTTGAGACTGGAAAAGTGCCTTCTGCAAAGTTCCTTTAGAGAAGAAAACTAAGCATAGGATGAGAACAATGGGTTATCGTAAACTGAAAACGGTTGATAAAGGAATAAAAAGACCAGTGTTCATTTTGATGAAAGCTTAGCAGTGGGGTTCCTCTGAAGTTTTGTATGCGTACTGTTTGAGTTTGTCAGCTACAGAGACAATTGTAAAGAACTTCAAAAGTACTTAAGCTGTATGAATAGCCAACAAAACACAGTTGTTGTTCAGACTTGAGCAGTCCAAAGTAATAAACATTTAAGTAAAGTAGCAGTTTAGGAAAGAGATTAGTATCACGGTGGAGAGCTTAGGGAAAGTTTTGGCTCAGTGCACATCTATACATTCTGTTATAAAATACATAAAGAACAAGATGGACAATAATATTAAAAATATCAGTGGTTCAACTTCACACTTGCTGGTTTTGTCTCAGTTGTTTTAAAGCTATTGAAGAGTTAAGAAAGGGCTCTAAGAGGGTCAACAGCTTCATTAGTGCAAGCTGAAATAAAATCAGAACAATTTCATTTACAGCCAAACTTGAATCCTTACTGAATTGGACAACTCAGTGATTCTGTTTCCTAAAGAGTAGAAGAGTTGCAATCTCCCTGCCTCTATGTAAAGAAGGGGACTTTTAGTGTTGTTGGAAGGTAGAAAATGAAAGTCTTTAAGATTTAATACACACACTGTCAGCAGTGCCTGGGGGTTTTGTTTGTTTGTTTTTTCTTAAATACCTTCGTTATGTCTTTTCACAAATACTGATTTTGCAGGGTAGTGTCAATGGTGTTACTTCTTTTGAGTCATACAACATAACCTGAAAACTTCTTGTTTAAACTTTATAGTTCTAAAAGGTAAGGAATTGTCCCTATTTAAGGAGTCTGATAGTTTAAACTAGCTTAGAGATTCACTTCAGTTTTGTAATTTAAGGGGGAGAGGAAGGATTAATATCTTTATTACTGATTCTCAGTTACGTAGAACTAAAAATAGAAATGGTGTTCTAAGAGCAAGGGCCAGCATTGCTGCTGTTTGGGAGGACGCAGGTTCTGGAAAGTTGATTCATGACGATAACGGCATGAGTGCTCGTGGGTGTGTTTTTTTGGTGGCGAAAAAGAGGATTTTGTCTGAGTTTTTTTAATTTAGTTTCATTTGTTTTCTAGCATCCTGAAGTTACAAGTACATGCAGTTTCTGTGAAAGTCTGTAGTGTCTGGGGAAAAAACCATTAATGTTAAGAATATGTGGTTTTGGTTAATTTAAGTGTCAGTTATGTTTGAGTGTGGTGTTTAGGGTGGGCCATTGAACACCATTTTAATGCAGTTTGGTGACTTGGGTATTTTATTACCTACGTAGATAAATGTGACAGTGTTTTAAGCATAGTTTCCTGATGGGTTTAAGCTACTTGTTTAACAGCTTTTTTTTCTCCCATACTTCTGATTTGCCTCCTTGCAAATCTGTCTGTGATTGACCATATGGTTGAGATTTCAGACATAATGGTCTTCTCATGAGTTTTGTGAAAATTTGCAGCTGAACGGAGGAAAGAGAGAGACCCAAGTTAGTGCCTCAGCTGAGGGTAGCACAGGCAGATTTGGCCATCATATGTCTTGCTTGGCATCTGCTGCATGTCCAACCACTGCATCGATGGTTTGGGGTTTGCCACAGTGCTGGCACATCTTGTCCAGCCCATTGAGGAGAAGGAGGTTAGACAAGTTTTTGGGAAACCAGGCTTTCTTATTTCTGCTTCTGGAGCAATGTGTTAATGTGGCAGTGGCAGACAGTGTGTGAAGCAGCATCCTTTCCTTTAGATGATATTTAATCCACCTTGCTTATCATAGCCTTTTAGATCCAAAAGGCATATGCAGATAACTGTTTTAGTCTTAATATTAGGAAAAAGGACAAGGTGGTGAAAGAACTTGAAGTATTGTGTTTTTAAGAGTTTCTACTCTGTATGTAAAACAGGAGTTGGCGTAGCCTCCTAAAAGGAGGACTGGAGGGAGGGGCATCAACCTGGCTGAAACTCTCAAGAAAGAGCAGTGATGCTCAGATTACTGTAGACAGGGCAGAGCTAAAGAAAAAGTCCATTATGAATCTGACCCAGGGACATGTAGAAACATGAGGTGTATTTGAGTGTATTTGGGGAGACCTGGGAGAGAGCAATGGTGTGGGTGGTCAGCAGCATTAGAGTCTGTCAAGAAGGGTTCTGTACCACTCTGCAGCATGTGTGAAGGCATTACATTAGAAAGGTGGCCTCTTGAGTTTTGTACCTGAACCTGGTCTATTTTGATATGCATAAATATATGTAGGTGGCCTGGCAGAACTCCAACTCTGGTAACTGCCAATTTCCTTTCCAAATGCATTCTTCTTTCATAATCCATTTTTATTTCCTGTGCTTGTCTCTGGCATAAAATTCAGTTGTTCTTCCTAGCAACAGCTTTACTTGGAAATAAATATAACCATAGCCTGTGTATACATTAATATAACATGAAAGATCTATAAAGTTCAGTTTACATTTGTAAAAATGCTTTTGGATGCACGTACAGTTAATATAAATGTCTGTTTAAGCCTCTTGCATGTAGTGGATTACATGAAAACAAACTGATGAAATTTTTTTTTTTTGAGACTTCTATTTATATCATCAAACCTAATACTTCGATCTCCTAACCTAGTAACTTAGGAGGGGAATGTGACAACAGCAAGGCCTTTGCCCAGGTAATTGTATTGTCTTGGATGTGTTTAAAGATTGATGCCTACCTTGGGCTTCTGGAGTTTGACAAGATTTTTACAGGCTGGAGAAACACTTTTGTCCATCATCTATTTGAGAGGGAGAAAATACTGAAACATGCCTCCCCCTGACCCCCTTTGCTTACATTCTTTGCAAATGTTTTAAGAGCCTGCTAAACTTTAAAAGCTAAAATGTAGAGCTGAGTTCGCATAACCATGAGTGGTGGCTGTGCATCACTGTAGGAAGGCTGAGGGTTATTTGGGTGGCTGCCATGATGAAGAAGGAAACATAGTATGTGGCTTGCTCCTTTTCCAGTCTCATTACCACTCTTTCCTGATACTTTGCAAAAACAATGTGGTAAATCTGAGTGTCTGGTCACTCACTGGGTTTGCTTTGAGGCAGGCTTTCTTTGAGCAAAGTATGGAAGATTTAGTTGGATAGGGAGAATTCGATGTTTGAAGTGTATTGACCAAAGCTCTTACTCTGTGGGAGTGCTAGACTTTTGTAGCTGGAATGAATTTGGTTTTGCCTAGTTTTCTTTTTGTCTGAGGAAAGAATAATTTGTATCACTTCTGGCAAGTGCTTCATGAGCAAGTCAAGGCACTTGTAGCCACAGATCATGACAAGTTGCGTGTAAAGTGCTTACAGTGCCTATTGCTACCTACAAACTTAGGATTATTCACATTAATAATGTAATTGTAAAGTGCAGTTTTGAGATTCATAGTATCTTCTTGCATTTGTGGCACCCTTGCTGTATTTGAAAAGAAGTCCATTTCCACAGTCTCTTTCACAACTGTCTTGTTCAACCCCTTTACAGGTGCTCTCCAGAGAAACTGCTCGGCAGTACAGTACTGTTTTTAATTGAAGTACTCTGAAGTCTGTTCTTTTTCTTTTTTTTGTTCCCCCAGCGTTTTTCTGCTGTCATTTTTACCATTTGCTCCCAATGTATAGAAAAACTTTTTGATCTGAGATGTGGAATTTTTTTTTTTAATTTGAGGAGGGAGAAGAGAGAGAAGAGAAGCCTCAATTACTGTCATTGCAGCAGCATATTTCAAAATTGGGACCTGGGTATTTCATTGAAAGGTGCATCGAATATTAGTCTTTGCACTGAGGACGAAGGGTAGGTGTTGGAGCCAGCCATTCAGAATGGTTGAATAAATTTGTTTGTATCGAGTCCAACCATTTTATGTCAGTAAAAAGTTGTCGTGGTTTAACCCCAGCCAGCAGCTAAGCACCACGCCAGCTTCTTGCTCACTTCCCCCACCACCCAGTGGGATGGGGAGAGAATCAGAAGGAAAAAGGTAAAACTTGTGAGTTGAGATAAACACAGTTTAATAGAACAGAAAGGAAGAAACTAAAAATGATAATAATAACAATAATAAAATGCCAATACTAATAAAGGATCGGAATACTCAAAACAAGTGATGTACAATGCAATTGCTCACCACTTGCTGATGGATGCCCAGTTAGTTCCTGAGCAGCAATCCCCCCCAGGCCAACTCCCTGCAGTTTATATACTGGGCATGATGTCACATGTTATGGAATACCCCTTTGTCCAGTTTGGGTCAGCTGTCCTGGCTGTGTCCCCTCCCAACTTCTTGTGCCCCTCCAGCCTTATTGCTGGCTGGGCATGAGAAGCTGAAAAATCCTTGACTTGGTATAAACACTACTTAGCAACAACTGAAAATATCAGTGTGTTATCAACATTCTTCTCATACTGAATCCAAGACATAACACTATACCAGCTACTAGAAAGAAAATTAACTCTATCCCAATAGAAACCAGGACAAAAGTACTACTGAATGTAGTGCTGAAAGTCCCAGTAAGACTGTCGGCCACAAATCCAAGGTATTTTTTGCAGTTGTCAGCAGGTGTAAGAGGATTATTTGTTTTGTAATAGTAACAGATGCCAGAGTGCTAAACTTTTTTTAAAATTAGGAACAGTAAACTTTCTACAGCCGCATTTGAGGTACATCAGCTAGAATAATCTAATGACAGAGGCTGTTTTTTCCTGCTAATTACTTCATTTGTGATAGCCTGAGAGTGCAATTAAAGGTGTTGCTTCTGATTTTATGATGATGGACTTGTGCTTACTGTCAACCTGAAACATGGCCACACACTTAATTCTTAAGAGTTGCTGAACTGGTGTAGGATAACCTGGGGTAAATTTAAATATGGTAAGATGCTTTGTTGGCTTGAATCATTTGCTGCATCATACCAGTAAAAGTACTAGCTTAAGTTCTGGGCTAGAATTATTGTCACACACTTTCCAGCACGCTTTTCAAACTTACTGTTGCCTCTTGTTTTAATAATGGGACTTGCATAAACAGAAACATAAAAATGAATGTGGGAATTTGCTGTTATGTTAATCTGCATCATTAGCTTCTTATTGTTTTATGATTAAATTATTTTGATTAAATTTGTGGTAACTGAACATCATTTTCCCCCCGGCCTTTATAGAATCCATTATTTGGAAAAAAATGAACATAGTATCTAAAAAGTTCAAGGGGAAATGTTTTTACAGTTCTTGTTCATGTTATAACTTCTTTGTCGAAAAGACTGTTGTTTGTAGTGTGGGTGAGAAGTTTAATAAAGTCCTTGAAACCTAACAGTGCAAACATTAAAGGCTTCTTTTAAAAGGTTTGTCCTTCTGCTACCTTGCATCTGCATCCAGTTATTTTTTGATTCTTTGCATGCCTTCCATTATTAAGTTTTCTCCTCCACACTGCAGCTTGGAAATGTCCAATGACTTGGTTCTGTTTTGTGGTATATAGCAATGCTAGCCCACTGGAACTGGAGGATGGTGCAGGGTTGTATTGGGGGAGAAGAGAATAATGCTGCAGCTGTTTGATTAGTAGCCAGTTTTATTGCTTGATGATATTGATTTTTAGATAATGCTACTTCTGCAAGCTCAAAATACACTGTTTCAATATGTATTTCTTGTTCTTATGATCATTCAGGCACTCAGGAGCTCTGTTTTTTCTGTCTAGAGTTGACTGAGTTGAAGAGGTTCAAATTGTCAATGTCCCTCAAATGGAGACAAGCTCCTCAGTTCTGAGGTCATTGTAGCGAGACTGTAAATAAATGCACAGAATGGCCTTTTGCCTTTCCCGTGTGGGCCATTTAACAGAGATATCTAAAAGTAAAGGGGTTTCCAGATATATCTGGCAGTACTTTTATGTGGTAATTATTTGTCCTGTATCGTGAGCTGGGCTGAAAAACGTCAGCTGTATAATAAGACAGTGTCAACAGCATTTTGTAGTAACTTAGGCAAGATCTGAAGAATATGAAGAGGTAACTGCGAGGTAACAGAACTTGATTTAGATAAGCAGAAGGTAATGACCAGAGCTGGGATATCTGGGTGGTCTTACCAAATGCAGAATCTCGATTCCAGTAATAGTATTGTTGGTTTTCTTGACTTGAACCTTTAGCTAGTGATTAAAGTCATGCAGTTTGATTCTGTTAGGAGGAAAAATTGATGAAGATCTGGTATTTTTTTTGAATCAATATGACTTATTTAAAGGATATATGCAAAATCATGTTTTTCTGAGCCCAGTTGGATTTGAACACTGGGAAAACAGTTTCCTTGCTCAGTAGCGTAATTATGTTTTGGTTTTTTTTAACCTAGCACGTCTTCTGAAATGTATAGTCTTAGTTCTTACCTGTATTCACTCTGGCAGCTTTTCTTAATATGTACCCTTTTGGCTGTAACCCTTGCCTGCACCCAGTTCTGGTGGTACAGTTCTAGAGCTAAGTAGAATGCTTGGGGGCCCATCAAGCTTTTTCACCATGGTATTTGATTAGGCTTGGTATGTAGGGAGAGATGAATGCAAACTCTCACTTAAAGTTTCAGGCAAGTTCCACATCTTGTTTAAAGAAAAAGTAATGTTTGTTCACTTCCAGCCCTATTAACAGTTTTCTGGTTCTTGTATTTGATAAACCTCAAGGTACTTCAGAGAATTTAATGGGTACCAAGAAAACACTTGATTAGTTACCTCTCTAGCTACGATATAAGTGCACTAGAATAATATGCGTTATCAGCTTCCTATGAGAATTGGCTCTCACTCTTTGTGCAATCCAGTTCCAATTTTCTGCGTTCTGCATGTCTGTTACCTCAAAGCGCCTCTTGTATAGTGCTCTGAAAAGTTTATGGTCCCAAAATACAAAGTAACTTAAAACTTGCAGTTAAAAATGAAAATGAGACTTCCAACTCATGTCTTTTCATTGCTAGCTAGCTTCTCCAATCCCTTCTGCAGTAGGTAATGACTAAATTCTGTTGAGTTCTTCTGCTGTTCCCAGAAAGACTTGATACTTCATGGCCTTGGGATATTTGTTGTAAAATTGCTGAATATCTCATGATATTTCTGCAGCTGTGTTTTTTGGGAAAAGCATCTGAAAAGATTTTTTCTAGATGCTCTGGTTTCCTTGGAATGACATAGGAAGCTTGCAATCTACAAATCTTAAAAGGGGAGGAAATGGCCATCTCTTCCTGGGCAGGTTCATTGCTATATGCCACCAGTTACTTGCTCTTTAGAGCCATATTTTCAACTGGCCTGACTTGGAAGTCTAGACTAAGTAGGAGGAGAATCTTCCATATAGCTAAAACTGTGGCTTTCCAAATACTTCACTTTTTTTTAAAGAGCTAAACAGCAATTTTTTGCAGAATGTTGTTGTAATAGAGCTTGCTCCCTCTTAAATACCAGTGAAAATGTTGTGAATTTTGTGCAGTCTTTTGGGCAGTTCAACAGTTATCACAGAATATACTTAAACTTTCTGTAACAAGTTCCTTCAAGTTTTACTTTACCTATTTATGATAATAGATTATTCTTATTTTTATTTCTTTATAGCTATCAGACTCTGCTAGTGTCTTCTTATTGAAACAGAATTACAGATTTTCCCCAATTATTTATTTGAAGGCTTGCTTCTGTCCTGTGGGTGCATTTTTCTCCAGTGGAGTCTTTGTCCAGTTTCCCCAGTATTTATATTATCCTGGACCATACTGTGGAGACTCTACTTTGTTGTATACAGAAGAAAGTTTGATTCCTAACAGAAAGTCCTTTGGTGTTGCTGTGCAGCTCTGCATAAGTGGCTGAACAGTTGAATGGAAACAATGGGAGTGCTGTGATCCTGTACAATGGCTTGTTAATTATTAGTTTGTTTTAGCCAGCTTGCACTAGACCACCTAGTTTGCATCTTGCATTTCTTCTGTTTCTCTTTTGATCAAGATCCTTAGAGTTAACAGCTGAGGCTGCAAAGCAGGTTTCAACCATTCCCCCTGCTTTGAAAGAGGTAGTCCTTTCTGTGGAGGTAACAGGACTGCTATTTCACAAGTCATAGACCATTACTCTAATGGGATTTTTCACACAGTTGGTTTGGATATACTGTTTTTTGGTGTTGATTACACAATCTGAAAAGTATCCCTTTACTTAGGGCCA
The DNA here is from genome assembly GCF_929443795.1 of Astur gentilis. Classification (NCBI taxonomy): domain Eukaryota; kingdom Metazoa; phylum Chordata; class Aves; order Accipitriformes; family Accipitridae; genus Astur; species Astur gentilis. The sequence goes on along the minus strand of NC_064909.1, from coordinate 9,540,026 downwards.
TGAACCTGAGTGTGTTCTCTGGACATTGTCTGCCATGAAACCTGACTGGGAAGATCTGCTTTTGTCCTGTATCTGTTAGCTTTTTAAGGCTGTATGATACTGTAGTTGTACTTTTTGAGCTACCTTAACAGTTGCGGGAAGTGAAGTACCTTATGAATGACTCTTTGGCATCACAGGGAATTTCACATCTGGAAAGACAAGCAACAGGATCAAACTAGTAATGCATACCATTGCCAGTGACTCAAAAGGAAGCTGTAGTAGTAGGATTGTAGTTTTTGATACTGCCCCTGGGTAGATTCTGCTGCCTAGGCAGTTGACTCTGCAAAGAGAGCTCAGGTTATTGTTACAATGCAGTACTTCTACTGTGACAGAGGGTGTGCTTTCAGAGTGCTCTCTTAGGGAGAAAAATAATTTCTTTAACTTGCTTTCCTCAAACAAATCCAAAGCCCACTAAAATCAAACAGCTGTCACTCTGTGACAGCTAAATAGTTGTTCTGTAGTGTCTGTGGCACATGGCTACAACATTTTTGTAATGAGGACATTCATCTTTCTCTTTTGTACTTAAGCTTACAGGGAAGAGTGGGGGCTTACACATTTTTAACATGTTATAGTGTTCTTTAAAATTACAAAACTCTATGCTTGCTATGCTTTAAAGACCACAACATGCCTAACAAGTTTGTTTGTTTGTTTTAAAAATAAATTCATAGCAATTTTGAAGGTAACTTAGGTGACTCGTGCTGGTTATGCTTTGCACCTTGGGCCAACCAGACTTGCCCAGCAGGTCTTCCAGCATAGCAAACTGCAGTGTTCCATAAGGATTCATTCTGCTCCACCTGGTGCTTGCTGCCCCATCATCCCATCTTCTTCTGATAGCTGTGGTTGTGCTGGCTTGCCCCTTCTGTTTTGGGTTTGTTTTTGTTTTTTTTCCACCAGAACAGATGCTCACATGTTGTTGCAGTGGCTGTCTTTTGCTTCTCAAGTATTACAGCAACTTGCCCAAAATAGGAAAAATAAGAAATATCTTAGATAAATATAGTAGGGGAAATAACTGAGACTTTCCCATTCTACACGTTGGAGGTTTTTTGTTTACTTGTTAGTACTCTAATCTAAATTTTATGTTTAAGTAGGTGTCAGTAACTGTATCTGAGTGTTAAGTAGTAATTTGAATGTCTTGGTGTTTGAGTAACTAAAAGTAGCTCAATTTGAATTTAGCTGCTTGCATACTTTGTGTTTGACATGCAGACAAAACAGTCTCAATAGAGTAGTTTAATTTGCCATAATATTTCATAACATAGCTAAACATACAGATAAAGATAAAATTGAAGATCTGAAGATCTCTGTCTTTGGATGAAGATCTCAGGACTTCATAGCAGTGAACACAATGGCTTATTCAGGCTAAAATGCGTCATTGCCTCAAGTTTGTGGTATTGGTTACTGGTCCTACATTTTTCCTGAGTCTGATGATCCTAGGTGAATCATATTCTGCTTCTTCCATACTGAGGTTTGAACTATCCTTCAAATTTATGTCTTTGCTGCAGTTCTGCAGCAGCAAGACAGAAAAACCTTGTCAGTTTGTATTTGCAACATGTGATTTGTGACTGTAAAGGCTGTTCCTTTTCATGCTGCAGGATGAAATTGTAGGTTTTGTTGTAGTTGAAGGTGTCCCCTAAGAAAGAATTCTGTTAACACTATGTTTTTTTCTCCTGGTATCAGGCTGTAGATCACAGAATTGTTTAGGTTGGAAGGGGCCTCTGAGGATCACATAGTTGAACCCCCTGCTCAAAGCAAGGTCAGTTAGAGCAAGTTGCCCAGGTCCATGTCCAGTCAGGTTTTTAATAGCTCCAAGGATGGACACTCCACAACCTCACTGCAACCTGTGCCAGTGTTTGACCACTCTTATAGTAAAATATTTTTTTTTTCCCTTGTATTGATGTGGGTGTCTTGTATTTCAAGTTGTGCCCGTTGCGTCTCAGCATGTCACTGGATACTGCAGGAAAGAGTCTGGCTAAGTCGTCTTTAATCCTCTCCCTGCACCCCCATGAGGTACTTGCATATGAGTAAGATTCCCCCCCAGAGCCTTTTCTTCTCCAGGCTGAACAGTCCCAGCTCCCTCAGCCTCTCCTTGTATGGAAGATGCTCTGGTCACTTAAACATCTTAGTGGCCCTTTGTTGGACTCACTCCAGTAAGTCTGCGTCTTCTATTTTATGGGGGAACCCAGAACTGGACCTAGTTCTCCAGATGTGGCCTCCCTAGTGCTGGGCGGAGGGAAGGACCACCTCCCTCCAGCTGCTGGCAGTGCTTTTCCTAATGCAGCCCAGGATTCTGTTTGCCATGCCATGAGGATGCATTTCTGGCCTGTGGTCAGCTTGTCTATGAGGACTCTAAGGCCTTTTCTGCAAAGCTGCTTCCCGGGTGTGGGACTCGGCACTGCCCCTTGTTGAATTCTCCGAGTTTCCTGTTGGCTCATTTCTCCAGCCTGTCTGCATCCCTCTGAATGGCAGCATGACCATCTGGTCTATCAACCAGTCCTCCTGGTTCTGCATTGTCTGCAAGCTTGCTGCAAACTTGTAGAGGGTGCACTCTGTTCTACTGTTCAGGCTGTTGCTAATGAGGATGTTAAACAGTACTGGTCCCAGTATCGACCCCCCGGGATACAACCCTAGTGACAGGCCTCCAGCTGGGCTTTGTGCTGCTGGAGATGACGAATCTCTCCTACAGCTTTCCTTCTTAACGCTCAAGTCCCAGTGTTGACATACTGAATTTCAGACTAGCTTACCCCTTTTTTTTTTTGTGCTCTAAATTAATCTTCCTCTTCCCTCCTGTTTTATTTCTCATTCTTTTCAGATATATATAGAGGGAAAGCCTGCATCTGACTTTTTTGGACTTGAATCCAGGAGGGAACAAGTGCTCCAGCTTACGGAACAGATGGGATTTTGTTTAAAGATACCTGTAGTTTTTAAAGGGAAAATAAAAACAAAAACGCCATGGCACTTTTATTGACTTGTTCCTGTCTGTTGGTGTTTGATGTGTCAGACCCTGCTTGTCAGCTCTGTTCCTGCTTGATTAGTTGCACAGCAGCAGTGATGGGGCAGACGAGTATGGGTAAAGTACTGTAGTAACCTGCTGGGTTCAGGTTATTAAAAAAACAGAGTCACAATCAACTCTTCTTTGCCTGAAAGGGTGATAAGGGTAACAATAATAGCAAGCTCTGTATTTGTAGCATTTTTTAGTTACCCAGCTGCACACTGGTATGTTTTTTTTATCAGAGAAAAGAAACTCTCTTTCCTCTTCTCACTGCTTTTCTGTGGTACTTAACCTTTTACAAAGAGAAACATGCTTGAATTGTTGTAATGGTGTTGTATTCTGAAATTCCTCTTTTTCTTTTTAATTCTAGAAAAGTCAGTCTGTTTTTCATATAGCAGTCTTGCAGATATAAATTTATTTGAGCTTAGGATGTATTTTCAATTGTAAACATACTTAAAATACTGTAGTTTCAATATATGATACACTGACCAGGACTTTTAAGACTGTGGTATCAACTTATGCAAATTCAATATTAGGCTACCTTCTTGTTAAGAGTAAACATCAGTGTTACTGGTGAAACTGCAAGGGTTTGACTTTTGCATTTTAAAAAAATGGAAAAGTGTTCTGTGGATTTAGTATATAAAGTCACGTGCTTGAGTGGCGAGAATCCTTTCTCACTTGTAAAAATTATCCTTGTAGATAAAGAGACTGAAATGTAGGACCCACAGCCTTGTCTGACAAAAAGGGTTCTTTGCATTGAGGGATTGACTGTGGTGTTTCCATTGTTGTCTCTGACCTTGGGGTTGAATGACAGAAAGTGCAAAGTGGTAAAAAAACTTGTATGTCTTGGTTGTTCTCCTTAAAATTTTGAAATCTGTAGTATCTGTCTAGGGAGTAATAAAACATCTGTGGACCAAAATTTATTGGGACATTTTTTCATACAAGCTGTCTTGTGACCCTGTGATAGTTGAAGGAGGTTTCTCGCCCTGTAAAATTGTGCCAGTCTTAGTGAACTCCAAATCTTGTCTTGCTCCATGTAACAACTTAGCTGAGATCCTTTTCTTCAGAGTCTCTTCAATGCTTGTTTTAGGGAAATATGTTTCTTTGCTTCTGTCACTTAGGGTGTTACAGCTTTTTCGTTATCCCCACAGTCTTTAGAAGCTTTTAACCAACAAAAGGCAAGAGTTCATCTTCTAGCTTATATACCTGGTTTTGGTTTATGGTCATCTTAAAGACAGTCCTGTAAACTTTGTCTTTATTTGATGTTGGAAGTAAACATTCTTGAACATAGATTGACAGTGTTTCTTTCCACAATGTAACTAGGAATGGTGAAAATGGTACTGAGTATCAGCTTTAAATATAAACTGTAGTGATAGGAGTTAATCTGAAGTATATTTACTGTCAGTTCAGGTTCTTCTGTATTTTTAGGACCTTGTTGACAATGTGCTTCTAACTAGCTAATTTCTTGTGCATACTTTGAAACTTCTTGGGATTGTTTTTAACTTTTGATTTTCAGTATCCCTTAATAAACTTTACTTGTTGTTCTGATGTTTTATTTCCTGTCTGTTAAAAGTGTAAAGAAGTATTCTTTCATAAGGAGAAAAAATTGAGACTGCCCCATTGTTTTGCTTCTCCTTCTAGGCTTCAAACTGATTTGTTTTTCTGGCCATTATAACATCTGGAGTATGTAAGGTATTAGAGCATTAGGATATTAGTTCATGAATGCATTGATGTTCCTCTGGGTAGTTAATGTATTTTGTCTGTCACCAGGGAGGAATGTGCTGTACAGCTTGCTCCTTCTGCAAGTGGTCTGACTCATGAGCTCGAGGTACTTCAAAAGGATTTCAGCACTCCATCCCATTCTTCAGTCTTGCAGTTGCTTTTCTAATAATAGAAGCAGCAAAACAGACAGTGAAGTTTTTTCTCTGCTGCTACAGTGTATTACCAGTATAGTGAAAGCTGACATCAATCGCAATCTTCACATTTCACAGTCCACATTTGCCTGTGTGGCTATGAACACTCCTTGGAAGCAGTAACCACCATGTACGACTGGGGTTCCAGTTTGGATGATCTCAACTATGAGCTGTAGGACTTCAGTGCCTCTATAATTCAAACAGTGTTGTAGGAGCAGAATAAAGTAGCTGTTGGAGACCTCCAGCAAAATGCGGAGGCTATGTCCAGTGAAAGATACATTCTTGTAAGACTTAAGATACCTTGGAATAATTCCTTAAATATCTGTAGTGAGCATAGCTTGTCTATCCTGACAGAATTTGTTAACTTTAAAAGTTTTCTTATATAAACTGCTTGCCTAGCATAATTATGGAGAAGCTCTTGAAATGATGTTGCCTGTACTGAAATCGGTGGAAGAAGTTTGCTTTGCTGAGGGTGAACTAAGGTTTTGCTTTTATTGATTCTCAGTCACATATGGGTAAAAGGAGCCCTTTCTTCAGCCACAAGCATCATCTCTTGTGCCAGTGAATTATAGAACTCAAGCAAAATGTACCCATGAGGTCTTGAATGTGCACTCCAGGAAAATTAAGTCAGTCTTCAAAAGCAGTCATCACTAGGGCCTATTTCCAAAAGGAGCTGCTGTGCTTTAGGGAAAAGCATGGTTCTTGGGTTGGTGAGAAAGATGAAAGAGCCAGGGCATTTCTGCTGTAAGTCTCCTGTTTTTAACACCTCTTACTGTCAGTTAATTGAAGTAAGAGTGTGAGTTGACTTAGGGCATAAATATTGTGACTGCTCAAGTCCTCTTCTCCACAAAGCAGATCTGTCTGTAAACTGCAGAAAGAAAGGGTGGCAGCTAAGAAGAATGGAACTGAAAGCTAAAGGAAATGTGCATTGTTTCCTACAATGAAGTGTAGAGGTCTGCAAAATGGTTTGTCACAGAACAATGAAGATGATGACTGGGACATCTTAAATCCAGCCATGGTTTATTAACACGTACTGTAGGAACAATCTCCCTTTATTTGCAGGCTTCTCTTCCCCAGTTGCTGCTGCTTCTCTGACTTCTCTATGATAAGCATTTTTCTTGATGGAATTAAAAGGAAAAAATTTTCAGTGCAGGTCAGTTTATTATCATCATAAAAGTCTGAATCAAGTTAGCTGTAAAAGATGCTTTTTTGGTATCAAAATCTTGTTTGAAACTGTATTTTTACCACCCTAAGATATGTATATTGTAATAGCATTGAAATTGACAATACTGTTGTTGGTAAGGGTACATTCTTTAATAGAAAAAGACAGATAACATGGTAAATGAAGCTGTGTTTAATGATATATGATGTTGTATGCATGTTCTTTCCCTCCTGTTCTGGATTGTACTTTTATTGTTCACCTGTACGTGTTGTATGTACTTAAAGAAAATGTATGAAGGTTTCCTTGGCAGTATGAATTTTTGAAGGAATGGGTGGGATAGGAAGAGCTATTTTTCTCTGTCCAATAGTATGTGTCTGATTTTATATAGGTGTTTTTAAATGTCTTCAAACCCTAAAATCTGCACTTAAATGTAAAAAACCTAACTGTATGCTGGTTTGCTTAGTCCATTGTTTGTTTTCCTTGTTTTCACCGTAGGCAACCAATTTGCAGAGACAAATGCCTTTAACCTTTTTGTTAAGGGGAAAAAAGCACCTTTTAGCATGTCTTCTATTCATTTTTTTTTTTAATGTGGTCTAGGCATGCTAAGTAATATTTAACCTCTGGCATCACTTCTGGGATTTCTTAATGCCAGCTATCATAGAATCCCATCTATAAAGGAGAGACAAATGAATTTAACAGCTGCACATAGCTACTCTAGCTGAAACATGCTTTGACAAGCCATTTGTGAATAACAGTAAAGCAGGGTTGCAACTTGCCAGACTCAAGTGCTTGAATATGAGAAGGAACGTTTAAAACATAGAAACCTGGTTGTCATGAGTTGGTCACTATTGAATACCTAACAATAATGTTTGTTCTTTTAGAAAACAGGGTGGCTTTTGAGGAAGCAAAGGAGGCTTTCCATTAATAATGCTGTTTGTTACTGAAGGTTTTCAAGCGATTGACAAAAGGTGGTACTGTTTAGTTCTAAGTGTTGCCAACCTGCAACTTCTTGGAATAGGTTTTCTTGAAGTCTTGCCTTGTGGATGCAAGTGCCTACAAGTGATCAGGAGAAAAATAAACTAAGGAGTGGGAGGTTCTGGAGTAAAAGTTCTTGACTTCTCCAATTTCTAGAGAAAGTTGTTAATATTGTGTGTAGGCTCAAATCTAAGTGGCAAATAAAGTGGAAATCCAAATCAATTATGTTTACATTTATCATAACTTTCAGGTGATTTATCTAGCTGTTTTATGAGTTTGGGTTGTGATTAGAACACTTAAGAGGTTCCCTGACCTTGCCATAAAGCATCAGTCTTTTCATGTTTTTTATTTATGGGATTAGTATGATAGCTTTTAGATTTGGGTGATGCTAGCATGAGAATTTCATCTAGTTCCTTCACTGCCCACTTCCTAAAGGCTGTTGAAATTCTGGGAGGAGGCTTTTATTTTTACTTTTTTTTGCTTTCCAATTCAGTGGAGAAATAAGAAGTCAAACTCAATACGTTTTGAAATAATAACCCCAAGTATTCATTAGAACTTAAGTTGATAAGATGCTAATAAAATTTATACCGATTCTTACGGCACACTGTAGTGAAACTATTAACCATAACGAAGAAGAGACTGTCAAAAATTTTAGAACACTTTTGTGTGTTTTAAAATGCAGTATCAAAAGTCATTCATAGTAATTGCTAGGCAGTTGCACAGAATACCAGACTGCCATTCTTGTCAGGTATATTCAAAAGTATAAAAGAAATCTACTGAATTGTTAGTTAGCTGAGTGGTCATTTGCCTAGCTAATAACATACTGCAATTAAAGTGCTTGTATATTTATTGATAGCATCACTTACATGAACACAGTTATGTTAAGTACATGGTTACAGAGCAGCCAAGTGTTCTGAGAACTCTCAATAGCCATGTTTAGATGTGTAATAGTTCAGGAAAAACGTGGAAAAAACTCTTTTCATTGCTTTCATTTTCTTCTTTAAGGTCTGCAAGGATTAGCTTGTAAAAAGCTCGGTTTGCAGCTCGTTATATGAAATATTTTCTCGATGTTTTAGAGATTTGTGTACATCTTTGACTTATAAGAGAAGGATAAATCTTTTCTGTCTTACAGTGCATGCAATTGCAAGTGAACTTGTCTTCATCCTTTCCTGGAGAAGCCTTTTGCTTACAACACTAAATCACAAATGAAGTATCTCTTACAGCTAAGCCACTTCTGTCTCAATCTTGTGGGTAAAAGATGACATTACTAATCAGGATTACTGGATTTTCTTGGTACCGAGACTATGGTGATTTCAAATTACCATGTTAAACTGATTTCCTGCTCTTTCCTTCCTATATGTTACTTCACTATGTTGAACTGCATTTGCAGAAATCTTAACTGTTGCAAGGCTGTAGACACAGAACCAGTATCCTTATAAAATGTGTCCTGGCAATAGAAGAAGCCATGGAAGAATGTTTGCTGGTTTTCAGGCCCCTGAGTGACAAATACTTGTCTTTGAGCTGGTTTTTGTCTTGTCACAGTGGAGCAAAGCAGTGTGCCTGGTTCTGCTGCCATGCAGCTGAGGTTTTGATTTGAATGTTTCCAACTGCAGTGGAGGAATGTAATAGCACAAGTATTTCTTAAAGCAAAAAGTGCTCCTTTTGAAAATTTCAGTGTGGTGAGAAAATTGAAGACGAGTATTTATTCCCCCCACTGAGAGTTTAAAGGGACACTGCAAACTTAAAATTCTAGATATTTGAGGGGTTTTCTTCTTCTTTAAAAAATTGTGGTAATGGCAGTAGTTTTTCTGCACACTTTTGTGGCTTGCTGTTCTATTTCCGATCTAGAAATGCTCTGTGAAGGACTTGCATGAACTGATTCTTTTCTCCTTGATAATCAGGTCAATCAATTGACCATAAAGCATTATTAAGCACAAGAGACAGCCTGATTGCCTGAGGAGAAATGACAGAGGGAAAAGAAACTAGAAGATGTCCAGCTGAATCACTGTGATTTAATAACTTACTACCTGTCAGCTGAACCGTGGAAGTTGAGCTATTAGCCTGGCCAATTGATAGATAAAATGAATTGAGTAAATAAATTAAAGAATTAAATAAAACTTTTTTTTTACCTTGCATTTGGGGTAGGATAACAGAGCCCACCTTTTTACTACTTCTCAGCTGAAACTTGTTAGTGCATTGTAAGCTGGTTGTGTGTTTTTACCCTCTATTGTATTTAAAGAGTAGGTAAAATGCTCTAGGTAACAGCAGAAGCTTTTTTCCTGTTTTTCTTTGGGGCCTAGCTGAAAGTTTCAAAGTCAGATGTTAGTCTTCATCTAGTATCCTAAAAATGTACTTTTTTGTAGCAAATCAAGCTTCATAAGTTCTCCTCTTTAGTTGTTTTCAATTGCATGCTACTTCTCATGGCTTACATTTTTCAGTCATGAACTTCATTTTAATCCTTTATTTTAAAATTAGATCTGTGAAACATTTTTGAAGATTAAAAACTGCTGAAGATTTTTCAACTGCGCTATAGTAGAAATTATTAGTAGTATAAATTGATAGGTTCCAGGGAAGTATCTATAGTAAAGTAATCCATTTTTTTCCTCTGAGTGATCTAGAAATAAAATAATTTTATTTGGAAATAATTAGCTACTTGTGAGAAACCTTATTTTGCAGATGCTTAATGTATTTTTGTACTCAGTTTTTATTACTTTTGGAAAGCCACAGTTCAGTAAGACTATTGTATATTGGCTACTTACTAAAAACAGTGAAAATAATTTCAAAATCAGTATGCTGTTGATTCATTTCCCTTTAAAACAATTCTTATTTCATCTTAGTTTCTTGCCTTGGGGGGGTACTGCCATAGGTAGATATGTGAAATACTTGATAAGGAAGGCGCAAAGTCAACAATGACTGCCATATCCAGGCATTTTCCAACTTCCATAGGGTCAGAGAGGGCATTGGAGACAATCTGCACAATTGAGGAGGAGTGATAAAGGGGGTCTTCCAAGTTCACGTTGAGAAAAAGAAGAAAGGATCTGTGCTTAGCTTGCCCAGGGAAAGGAAAGGAGGTTGAATATTATGGAGTGAATAGTCCTCCCCACCTTCATATCTCTAGTCTATTCCTATCTACTTGTGACCAAATACAGCATTTTTTTTTTTTTACTTTGTGTTCAAGGCTCAATTCAGTAGTAATTTGGGAGCCATTAGAAAGTAATAGAAGTGGCAGTTTTCAAAGGTGTGATGCTAATTAGATTTCTGCAAGGACAGGGAAGCTATGCAGGGGTTATTGCTTCTTGTCTTCAGTGTGTAGCCTGTTGCTTTTGCATCAGTTAAACCATTGCTTAAAAGACAGATAGTAGTAAAGTAATTAATTGTCCTGTGATGAGAGTTGTTGACTGTCTGGAGACCTGTTAATAACAGTATTAAAGATTCAGTAGTGGAAGTGAAATATTTCCTTTGATGTCAGAAATGAGAATAATAGCCAGTAAGAATCACTTAATATACTGAACAGAAAAATAATCATATCCTACATGCATGGGCAATACATCTTACTTTTCCTTTTCAGCTTCATAGAGCTACTTTGCCTGCCCATCTTTTCCCTTTGCCCTGCATTGCAATAACCATCCCTTTTACTGAAGGGGGCCAGACTTGACTTGCTTGTTTCTTTGCCCCAGTGACAGCATTAGGTGTATTCTGCTCTTTAATTTACAACAGACTTTTTTCTAGTTTTCCACCCTGCATTTTTCTTTGGGAGACAGTCTTTCTCTCTTTAGTTACTTTGTGATGATGGAACTAGCAATTTTAACCCCTTTTCCTCACCTCAGCATATTTTTGCTAGTCAGTGTAAATGTTGGATGATCAAAGCTGTAGCTTCCTCCTGACATTATTCTTGCCACTGGAGTATCTGATCTCTGGTCTACAAAATAGTGACTAATACTTTCTGTCATCTGAGCAGTGTTTTCTGAACCCACTTTCTTGCCTATAGCCAGCTTGTTTCGATTTGAATTACTGAGTTGGTTTAATGTAGCATTTTAAACCTAATGATCCAACTACAGGATTTTTGTTTTGCGTTTACCAGAGTAGTTAATAATAGTAAGTGTAGAAGTGAAACAAACTTGCTAAGTTTAAAAAAAAAAACAACAAAAACATGTTTTGACAATACGCTTTTTTAATCTAATGAAGTGAGACAGTTTAATTTCAAAGCTGCGTCAAAAGCTTATGTAATTTTATGACCCTAAATATAGAATAGTCTAATGACACAAAAAGATCAATCTCTGTGCATATGTTCTAGTAGAGTATTTTTGTTTTGTTCTTACTCTGTGCATGCAATTTAAAACTAAGCTGGATACCCTCTGCTTGGAAAAACGGTCTTGCTAATATTCCTATCTTATGCTATGTGCCAATTTAAATTGACATGTAGCATGTAGGTTTCTTTATTGTAATTGTCTGGGTGTGGGGGTCTTTGGGGTTTTTGTTTTGTTAATAGTAAAATTTCCATATGGTCATTGTAAAATTTACCTTTTAATTTTACTTTTTTTTAATAGTAGTGGAATGGGGTGATGATGTTAAAGCAGTGTCAGAAGATGAAGCCATGGTGCTGGTGAACCATCAAGCAACGGGTGACGTCTGCACTCTGATGATGTGCCTTCAGGATAAAGGCACGGTAGGCTACAGCCGGGGAGTGGGATAGCTTCTGTGTATGCGATCTGTTACCTTGGGTGTGCTTGCATCTGTGTGTGGTACTGATGACTGACTTTTGTGTGTTAATCCACCGTATAATCTCAAGGCCCTGAATAGGAAGCTTTTTGTTTAGATTTGGCTTAATGTGACAGCCAGTAGCTTGGAGCACATTTTAGACCATAAATGTTGCCTTTGAAGAACGTCAAATACAAGCTGTGTTAGTGTGCATCCAGTCTAGGTTAACATAGAGGGAAGCAGATCCCCTTTCAGGTAATCATGTACTTGACTTTTTCCTCTCACCTCATGCCCTTGTGCAGCTCATGCCAACTTTGCTCAAACCAACACAGGTCTAGCTTCTTGGTTACGACTTTATTCCAGCATGGGATTTTTCTCAAAGTTAGAAGCAAGTTCTGTATGGGATTTTGGTAGGAGTTCAGAAACTGAAAGTGACTTCCCTATGAGGGCATGTCCAAGCTAAGGTAACCAGCTAAGGTCAAAATTGCTTGAGCTCTTATTTCACAAACTCTTAAGGATTTCTTGGTGAGAAGTGCAACTAATGTCAGTTGTTTTACCCGTTGCTGTTCAGAAGATTCACGTCTAGGGAGTGTAGTGCTGAAAACCTAGAGTATGGGATCTAAACAGGAATTGAGATTTGTGTGCAAATCGGGAGGATCGGGGTATGTGTGATTAGGCTACAAAGGGTGGGAAACATACCTGGCAAGCTGAAAAAATGCATCAACTGTGTGTATCTCAGTGTTATCTTCTCTCTTGGGACCATATGGTGAAGAAACAAGGAGAACAACTGCTTTTTGTTGCATCTGCACAACTTCTAACTGGCACTGTTTTTCTTAGTGTATATTAATATAGATTGTGTATACAATGTATCTCTACCAGTGATGTAACTTTTTTTTAAGAGATTTTTCCAGGTCTTTCTTACAACAGCAGAGCTGATAAAAATAATTCAAACCAAACTCAAAAGAGAAAGTATGAAAATGTCACTCAAGGTTGAGCAGAGACTAATTTCTTTCTTTCTACTGTAGCCTAGAGAAGACTGTGTTTTAAAAGTACTTTTAATTGCTTTAATTTCTTTAGGAATTGAGGAAGTTAGGTGTATATGGTATTCTGTACTGTACCCCAATGAGTAGAATGACAGAATAAACATTCTTTAATTCCCTTCATCAAAATTATGCATAGGACAATCTTGTGATAAAGATAGGACTGTGAGGGTGTAGTCCTGTGGATACGTATTGCATATAAACATGACTAGTGATGTCCCAGGTGTTTCAAATATTGCAGAGCTTCATTGACTCATTTATGTATACTAGTGTATATATAAATCTAAGCTGTATTTATCCTGTTTGACTCCATAGCTAAAAAGTTTCAGTCAAGACAGAGTAAATTTCATTGAACGTAGAAGGTGTTAAAAATGGAGAAAGGCATTGAGATGGCAAATAATCTTCACTATGGAAACTGTTAGGTTTGCAGGTCTTTCGAAAAGCAAAATATCCTTAAAATCACTGTTTTTTCCCTTAAATAATTGCAGTCATTGCCCTTGGAATATACCTGTCCAGAGCCTAGCATGGCTTTAATGTTTTTAGCTCATAAAGAAATAAAAAAATATATGAGCTTCAACACATGCTTAAAATTCAGCATGAGTAGTACAAGTGGCTAAAAATAATGAGGAAGATCAGGATAGTTTATCCTTGATAGAACTGGCTGAATCAGGTGTTTTTAAATAGCATGCTTCATATTTCTGAACATAAGAGAATTGTCTTTACTTTGAGTGACTGTGAAACCACTAGAGAAAAAAAAAACCCAAACATACCTGTCCAAAAGAAATCATTATACAGTAGGCAACTATTTAAATTAGGCGATTTTATTTAAGTACAGTTTACATTTAACATGGAGTCCTTCACAACCTTGTTACTCATCTGTTAGTAACAAGATAGCAATTTCGAAGAATTTTTTATTTTGTTTAAAATGGTTAAGCTGCACTAATTCCTAAACACTTTACCACTCAGACAGTACTTTTTAGCTCTCAAAGTATTTTGTGAAGGTGAAAAGCTCACTTCCATTTCACACGGAAGGACATACAAAGAAGTAAAATAGCGTACCAAAGGCAGCCTTTCAGAGGTGATGGTGCAGTGGCAGAACTAGGAAAACCTTCCTCCTGTGGCAGGCCGTCATTTCTATTGCTTGCTTTTGCCAGCCATTGCAGACTGAAACCAGATGTAATTTGCAAACACTTACTGTTTAAAAAATGAGAATGTTTTCAGTATCTTAAATGTTAAAATTGTTCTTAAAAAAATCACAAGTCTTTTATTTAAAGTTCTATGTTTTTTCTGTGCAGTGAGGTAGAATACTGAAACGTTCTTGCAACTTGACAATGTTTCCTAAGGGTCATGTCAGGAAATGTGATGGTATTTTTTTCTAGTATTTTATAAAATCTTATACACAAATGATCGTGTAGCCTATCTGTTTTAAGCAAATTTAATCTCACTAAGCAGTAAGCTAAAATACATGTGTTAAGATGCTTCTTGTCTTTCACATTGACTTATGTGAATAAGGAAAACATGATCTCTTATTAGGGAAGTGGAACTTAGCTAAAAGTTGTCATTTTAATGGAAGGACTGGACTGGTATTGTTTGACTAATACATGTTACCATAAGATAAGCTACACAGAGCAAGGTTTCAGCTGAATCGGAAGTGAGCTAATTTCATTTTTATATAGTTCAAGAAATTGTTCCAATTTGTTTGTGAAAGTAAGTGTTAAAACAAACTTGGTTAGTTGGGGTCTCATAAACATTAAAGGTTATGTGTTTAACAAAGAGAAGTGGGTTAAAATGCTGCTATTACTGCTTTCTGACTGGATCAGGACTGATAAATGTGGCTATTTTTTATGATTTAGAGCAGAAAGCAGCACCAGGAAGGGTGCAGTGGAGAGGAAAAAGTAGAGCTTGTGGCTGTTTGAGTGCAAATTTCAAGACACGCGTTCCCAGGTTTCATTGTTAAGTTAGAGGTGCTTGAAAGATGTAAGTCAGTCTCTTCAGGTTGCTTTGGTATGAAATCTGTGTAGAGTGAAATGAAAGTGGGCCTGAGAATAGGAGGCACCTAGATTTTTTTATAAAATTGGTAAAAGATTTTTCTACAGTCTGAACTTCTTTAAGCAGGAAGAGTGAAGCAAAAAGTACCTGAAACGGCATCCAAAATTTCTTTCAATCCGTAAACAACAACTATGAATCTGTGCTCAAAATACTTCTGAATGTCTTTGCTCAAACCTCCTTGAAACGTAAGTGATATGAGACTCATCTGATAAGCGTTGTTTTGTTCCTGAGGATATTAAATGGAAGAGCCACCACCAATATCTTGTAGTGTTGTCTGTTCTGCCCTTGGTAGCAGAGCAGAATGAATATCCATTAATCTAGTTCGCCATTTAATTGGAAACAAGATAATTGTGTCCTATTCTTTGAACTCCTCCTTTTTGATTTTGTTAGATTTTGTGTATATATTCATTAATACATAAAAATATTTCCTCTTCGTATTTCTTACCACTGCCTAGGTTTATAGGCAGATTTGTAATCTGTGAGCTCTGGAGTTTGTCTCTTTGTAGCTCGCTTGCAGCAAACTGCCTGTATGTTCTGTCTTAGTTACAACTTGTATGTCACACTGATCTTTGACACAATTGCATCACCCCTTCTCAAAAAGACTGAGGAAGTCCAGGGATGCTAGTTAGAAGACCTGCCTGTGTCACCTAAAACACGGTGAGATGGACTTCAGAGTCTGCAGAGCAATGATCAACTTTGAGGATAAACCTACCATCATCTAAATAAAAAGACAAAAGTGGTGTGGGAGGAGAGAAGCACTAGCATTGCTGAGCAAGAGTTCTTCCTCCAGCATTGCTGTAGAACATCTAGGGAACGATGTTGATTCCTCAAAAGACACAAACCTTTTCTTTTCAGGGAAGCAGATTATTAAGCTTGCTTATCTGCTGCAGTAAAATAGATTATGTTGGTTTAACTTCTGCTTGATATAATAGAACAATAATCATCAAAATGCCAAAGTAGTAGATGAACACTGACAGTCATATGGGTACTGCTGCAGGCTAAGTCATCATCAGTGGAATTTTGATGGTGTTTTTTTCAAAGGATATGGTTCCCTACACTAGCCTGTCATCTTTGGGCTGGTGCGTGGGCATGAACTTACGATATTCTAGTGCCTTGAAGAGCAATAACACCTCTCAGTGATGCTTTTTTTAACTCTTGTCCTTAGGGCATACCTTTTCTTTCTTTTTTTTTTCCTCTTCCTAAGGCTTTCTAATTTACTGAAATGGAAAGAATGTGAATCTCTGCAGAGAAGAATTTTTGCTTTAGGAGCCTCTTTTATTTAACAAAGGCCCGGGGATAGCTGTATGAGAAACCATTTCACCAATATTATTTTCAAGTGGTGAGTTACATCTAGGAACTAATTTTTCTTTTATCACTCACAAATACGTAACGTGTCTTTGTTCCCTTAGATGTAGCATCCAGTGAGAAATATCACTGGCAGACAGGAAAGGATACTAGCACGTCACAGAGAAGAAATGGATGCTTGTTTACAAAGCAAAACCTCTGATATCTTTGAGAGCTGTCCTTTTCTCTCAGGCATGGTTTCCTTTTCCACTTCCAGTGATGCTAGAGGGTCCAGAAATGGGTGCTGTTGCATTATCCAAGATCTTCAAATAGAAAGTTTGCTAGTATGAAAAAACCACAAAAGTTGAGGTGTTCTTAATGTGCTCTTAGGCAAGGATAGCTAGTTTCTAAATGTGACATTCAGGTTTTGCTGGAAGATCAGCTATATGTCTAAGGCAATAAAGTATCTTAAACGTTCTTTGGCAGGTATGTTCTTGCAAGTGTGGAAAAACTTCACTTTGCTGAGCATCCGGCCACAGTTGTTTAAGAAACAGGGTATGTGACAGTTACCTTCCTCCAAATATATAACCCAGGATTCATTTATAGCTTCTGTGGTCAAAAGGGAGAATAGATAATCAGAGCACTCCAAGAGATGATTAGATTTCTTTGGAAGAAAGACTTACTGATACATGCAATTCTAGATGCAAATTGCAAATTATCGAGCTGCTTTTACAAAACAGAATTCCTTTGTGAAATATGATCTGCTTTCTACAAATTCCACCTAGACATGTGAAGATGTGAAAAGAGGTAAAAGCCACCATCTTTCACTATATCAAACTATTTTGTTAGAAGTATTGTTGAAAGCATGGATGTGGATTCTGAGTATTTCTGTTACTGTGCAAGTCTCTGGTGTTTGGAGAGAAGTGTAGAGTTCACTTTAGCAGTACATGTAATCAACTAATACATGAACAATATATTGTATTTTCTAGAGGAAATCTATATTTCTTAGACTGCTTTCTTTGTGCCTTTGCCTCAAATTATGCGTCTTGGACAACTGAAAGATGCCAAGCAGAAGGTGCCTGTTTAAGATTCAAAAAATGATCTTCTGACTACCAGAGAAACGTTGTGGTTCTCCATATCATTTTTTGATAGTGATAAATGGAAGAGACACTGGATTTTCCAGCTGTAAAGAGCCAATACCTACCCCTCTCAAAATCTATATGTAGGTGTACATGTAGAGCTATAGAGATCTCCTTGTGAGAGAAGCTTTTCCCTTCTGTTACTTACCTCTTCTGGAGTAATTCTGTGTTAAATCTCAAAGAACTGAACTGCTGTAGTGTCTGCCTTCTGTCCTGTAAGAGGTGATGGTCAAAGAGAATCTAATGTCTCAACCTCTGGTTTTGCCTTCTCACCGTGCTTCTTTGCCAGGACAAGGAGCATGACTTAATGAAATTCTCAGGGATGCATGTGACTACTCTGCCATGAGAGAAATCGGTAATGGCATGTGGGCGGTAGATAGGTCTCAGTGAATGCTGCTGTTCAAAGATGGAGTAAGCATGTATGGAGCATGTGCACATCAGAAGCACAAGAACAACATGATCTCATCCCCAAAATCACCAAGTACAAAAAAATATAAGGAAACGTGGTTTTGTGGTAGACATAAAACAGCTGGAGATTTCAAATACAGATATGTATTGTTTTGTGTACTTTAACAAACACTGAAAAAGGTTTTAGTTTGCAACTGGCTTAAAATTGTGGTGGTATGTCAATAAGAAGCATTACACTACTTGTGTGAGAAGACAGAGTAGAACTTACTCTAGCATACGGCGAATAGTATAGAAGTGTATATTGTATTACAAAAAGGCAGCTATTTAATCCTACTCTTGAGGGAGAAGTGTAGCACCTGTGCCACTTTATACTTTTGGGCAAAAAGGACTTTATATTTGCTAGTTTTATTGCTGTTGCAAGGGTGACAAGAATGTGACCAGTTCAATATTTACTAAACTTTTTTTTTTTAACTTTTCAGGTTGTCCGTCAGATGATGTGGCTCATGGATCATATTTTTAAGTATACAAATTTTGGCATTGTGTCTCTAATCCATGGAGATTTCTTTATAAGACAGGTAAATGGAAACACGAAATAGTGCTTTGATTTATCCTTATATTTGGAACATTGTGGTGTTATGGGACTTACTGATTACCTCCTGGATGGTTTGCAAGATGAAATAACTATGCTGTAATGTGTGTATTTGGGTAGAGTTTTATTCTGAAATGGCTTTTTTCTCAAGCTTATTTTATTATTTGCCCAGACATGAATGTTTATGGAACCCAATTATGATGTGAGCCTTTTATGAGAGGTGTACAAGCAAAGTACATGACCAGTCCTTTTTGTCTCTCTGCTTCTGACTGCCCATTGTTAGCACCTCTTTTCTTTCCTTAGTGACCTTGAAACTGTGCAATGAGTCTGGTTAGGTCACCGTTCTGACTGTCAAAGTTTCAGATAAGGAAAGACAGGACCAACCCTTTTGATGGTGACATGGTAGTAGACCAGTTTAAGGTGGTAATGGGCCTGCATAATAGTAATTAATTGATTCTTGAAGGTTAATTATTATTTGAGCATCAGCAAAGAATGTGTGTTGAGCTCAGCATCTCAAATGTTAAGGAGTGAAAACCTCAGATTATTTCTTACAATTTGTTTTTTTTTTTTGTTGTTTGGTAGCTCTTGATCAAACTACACTGTAAAAGTAGAAACTTGGAAGTACAATGATAAGCATGAACCTGCTGCCACTTATGTGAACTGTGACATCTAGCATACATGTTTCTTTGCTCTCCTTGTTTTTATTTGTCTGGACTTAAAATGTACGGGCAGCCAGAGAGAATTAATGAATTTTCAGTTTACAGAGAAGGAGAAGCTAATTTACTCAGAATGAAATAAATAAATACTTAATCACAACTATGCACAGCTAAAGTGAGATTCCTCGCTAAGACTAGAGGCATGGTTAGAAAACCTCAGGCAAAATTAGATAATAAAATAAAGGTCTCTAGAGAAACACAACTGTGTACTCTGAAAGTATGGAAAGGAACAGGGTTTGACACTTTGTAAAATATAAATTATTTCAGTAGTTAAAATTCACAAGATACAAATTTTGAGGTACACACGGCTGTCAGCTTGTTAATTGTAATTTCTGAATGTGGTGTTGCAATTCCAGTTACAAAACCACACCATTACTGAGCTGCAAAAACTAAGGCTTGTCCTCATTTTTGTAAAGTGGCTGAGATATACATCACAAATAAAATAATGTCATCATGAGTCTAAATACAAACCAATTGAAAATAAAATGTTTCTTGGCTGTTAATTAGCCTTTGGATGTAGCAAAAACACTTAAGGCGAGTGAGTAATGATCCTTTGCCTAACTATAGAAAGGCTCTAGTAATATTTGGATGAGCAAATAATTCTTTTTTTTTCCCTGTAAAATAATGTAACTTGATCATGGTACAATACATCCTATTTGTTAAAAATGTACATTGGCCTCATCTTCATGAGCAGCACCAATGGCAGTTTGAGGAACACTTCTGAGGTCTACCAGAAGTTGACTAGTGTTTTCTCTTCTCCCATTGAAAAGTTTACTGGAAACCAAGAGTGTCAGTAACTTGTCACATTGGTGATGCAAAGTGCATGGCATCCTAAAGAATTTGTCAGCAGTCCGCTGCTACCTGTTTTCTTTAAAGGAAAGAAGGCTGAGACCGTTCCCTGTGATAGTGATCAACTAGCCATGGTCTTCAAGAATTGGTTGTATTAAGGATCTGCTTCTGCTTCTGTATGACTTACTTTCTCTTCTTTCTGGACAGTATGTTAGTTGCATTTTATTTTCCAGGACTCTTCAGTATTCCGCTAGTCACAGTTGCTTTTAAACACTCCCCTCTTCCCCATTAGTCCAGTAGATTTTCCTGTATCACAGCAGCATCCTAAACCTCACGGTATTTGCTAAACGGCAATTTATCCACCAGTCATATTCATTAGGTTTGTTTAGGTTTTGGAGAGGTTTAATATTTAATGTGTGAAAATTTTGTTGTTGGCTGCTGGTTTTTTTAACTATTGTGCTATCCTGGAGTCCTGTGGTGTGGTGGGAAAGGGCTGTTTTAACTGAGGAACTTTTATATTGCTCTTTAATTGCATTAATATGAGCAGGTAGAGGTTTTTCCTTCCCTTTCATGAGGTAAGTTGGAAGTATTTGCAATCGTGAGATTTCAAAATCTAGGAGAAACTTTCACAAAACTTGTCTTCAATAAAATACTGCTTCTTGTTGTCTTCCGCTCAACCCCACTCTTTCCCTCTTCCCTGCCAAAAAAACCCACCAGAGTGGAAGGTTTGTGGCAGTTTTCTTGTCATTTCAGAGAATTAAAATCACCTCTGCTGAGGGATGCTTAAATTTTGGGCTCCCGTGTCTTTTGAGCGATTTGGCAAAGTCACTTTGGAGCACTCAAAAATAGTAATGGACGTAATTACTGTGAAAATTTGGGTAGCTTTCTCTTGCTGTGTGTGGAAGTGGGAAGAGAAAAGATTGTTGTTTAAGATACTGAAGATATTTTTGCAGTAATTAAGGACAAATCTTACTGTCTTAAGTGAAAAAGTTGTGCTAGTACATCAAAGAGGAGAAATTAAGGTTTTTGTGGGTTTTGGTGGTTTTGTTTTTTCTCTTCCCCTTGGTCTGTCAGGTTTAATTACCACCTGGCTATATTGTATGTACAGATAATTATCAAACTAGAAGCTGGTGTCATACAATATCTTGTTGGCTAGGGCATCTCATTTTTATTGTTGTAGGCTTTCTTTAAGTTTACACAAATAAAATCACTTCCTACTCCGCAGTTTCTCTTAGAGGAAGAAAACCTGCAAATATCACAGCCCAGTACTTTCCCACCACCACCAAACAATAAGTATTTCCATCAGTGTGCTGATTTCAGTTGAGACTAAGTGTTCAAGCAGTGCAGATTTTGGAAAAATCTGTGTTTCTGCTGTGGTAACCAAACTCAAGCCCGGTCTTGAGGTCTGGCTGTGGCTTCTGCTACCTCTGCTATTCTAATATGGGGATGTGGGGAGAGATGTGTAGAAGATACATAAGCAAAGATGCTGTTTGGCTTGCAGAAATTACTGACGATATATGGACCTCCAAATCATAGATTGTCTTTGCAGAATTTGGTTTAGTAAATTCAACTTGGAACCCAGGACCAACTAGGGAATTCTGTAAATACATCCTCCTGTTACGTGGAGTTCCCCTTTACAGTCTGGATGCTGCTCCTGCAGAGAAGTCTTCAAATCGGGAGCTTCATTCTCAATTTCAAGGGCTTTTTTTCAGCCTTTCTGTAAAGTAGCATTAACTCAGCCACCAGTGGGTACTCTGGGAACATTGTTTTGTGTTGTCATAAAGGCTTATTTGTATCTCTGAAAAGAGAGAGAAGTCATAGAAATGTAATAATTATCTGTCTTAATGTCATCTCTTTTAAGCATTCGTTTTATTTAGGTAATGTTTTATCCTTATAGGGAAGAGCACACCGTGACCAGCAGCTTGTGTTACTCAAGGAGCATCTAGAAAAATATTACAGGAGTCGTAATCGGAAATGGATTGTTTTATTTCCAGAGGGTGGCTTTCTTAGGAAAAGGAGAGAAACAAGCCAGGCATTTGCCAAGAAAAACAATTTGCCATTTCTTAAACATGTCACCCTGCCGAGACTTGGAGCAACACAAGTAATTCTGAAAACGCTTGTAGCACCGCAAGAAAATGGAACTCCAGCAGGTAGAGACACTGTGATAAAAGGTAAAGACCACTTCAGTCTTGTGGATAAAAAGCAAATTGAATATCCAAGATTTGAGTTAAGCAAAACATCTTGTGTTGAATTGGACTCTTTAAATGTCAAATACATCCATAAAGCACCATCATATTTATATAAATGTTTTCATATTTGCTTTTAGTTCCATTAAGTTTGTTTTTTATGTTGAGACACACAAAAAAAGAAAAATTCAGTTTTAATTTGATTTAGTCTACAGTGTGGCTTCATGAATGTTTGTCTTGGTACATGTGATGGGTAGAGCAGATATTGGAATGAGCACCCGGAGTGGGCAAGAAGGTGGGCTTCTTTCAGCATGATTGATGAGTTGCACTGGTTTATGGTAGTATGGAACTATAGTAAAAGTGTTTCTGAAATATGCAAACCATGTTCAAATTTTTATTCCTGGCTTTAAAAGTTTCTTTGCATTCAGTACTGTATACTTCATTCCTCTTCTTGAACTCTTTTCTATTGAGTTCTTCTATTCTCTACAGATTTTTGTGATGATTGTCCCCTTTGTTGCTGGAGTTAACTGTCACTGATGACTAGATTTGAAGGATTGTTTTGGCTGTCTTAGGTTAGAAGAGTTTGACAGAATAAGAATATTCCTGCAGCATTACTGTTCTGGGATGCCTGGGCTGTAGGGGAGAGTATAGCTGGGATATAAATAATGCACTAGTTTGGGACTTGGTGCTTTTAGTCTCTCAATTTTAAAATTTAACTATTTCATTAATTCAGAGAGCAGGGTTAGATCTTACTTAACCTAGTTGTGGATTTCTGCTACTTAATATAGAAACAATGGATTTAGGGGTTGTGGTGGTTTCTTATTAATGGGTGGTGCTGGCATTTCCATAGCCAAATTATTATAATCATTTAGCAGTTTGAACCAAAGATCCATCCTAATGAAGCCACATATGCAGATTACTTCAGATTTTTTCTGTGCTGAAGTTCAAATTTCAGGGTTAGCAGGAAGCCTCATGCAGAAGTTGCTTCCAGATTTTTAGTTATGCAGTTAATCTTGTGAACATAGGAAATTAATGGAGGTTATGTTCTTGCAGGAGTGGAGGGAAGATTTTAAATGAACTGAAAATCAAGCTGAAGAATGCATCAGAATGTTTCCTTCCTGGCTACATTCAGAAAAGAAATGCTCAAGAAAGCCCCTGTTGTCTTAGGAGATTTTAGGTTTAAAAGAGAAACAGAATACCTTAGTCCTTGCTAACAGTTTGGTTTTTTTAAGGAGAAAAATTTGGCCTCTTCCTGTTTTATTTATTCCTGTCTCAAAGGCAGAAAGGTATGAAAAGTAAGAAGTTCCCTGAATGTGAGTTACAGGCCTTCTAATTCTGGAAGGGGACCAAAAGCAGTTGTCAAATACCAATTTTATATTTTCATACTCCTAGACTGCTATCAACTTAGCTGGCTTTTTTTTTTAAGAGTGGCATGATTCAGACTCTGGAGAAATGAGCATTTGGTAGTAGCTGACCTAACTGGGTACTAAAATAAAGGAATTGTCTCAGAAATACAGTGGAACCACATCTGTCCATCCTACTCAAAAGACAGAAGGCAAGATAAGTAGGCAAAAATAGGAAAGAAATGTGTGGGTTTAGCTATCATTCTTTCAGAGTAATGGACATGAAAACATAATTAAAAGGATGAAAAAGAGAAGTGAAAGTAAATTTTTTTTATGCTACAAGAGAGTGATATTTGATACATATGAAGCTGAGGTATTTTAATGTCCTCTCTTCTAAGCTCACAAAAATGTTTCTAGCATGGTAAAACTTCTCTTTCAGAGATGTACAAAAGGTTAATTCTTGATCTATATCTTGTATAAAAGATTCTTCCTCTAATCTTCTGCCTTTCAAATGCTTTTACTGTACTCTTGCCACTTCAGAAAATTTTTGAAGAATGTTTGTTGAGTTAAATATAACTGTATAAATTGATAAGGTTATATTATAAAGTTAGAAGCCTAACAAGTTAGTGATCATCTTTACTTTTTCTCTTTTATCTTTCCCTTTTTTTAACCACATGAAAAAACCTGGTTCAGCGATACTTGCGTGTGTCCTCTTTGGGTTACCATCATTGAGTTGTGGGTGCTAGAAGTGGTATATATAGTAAAGGTTTCACCAGTGTCTTGCATAAAGAATGCATATAAACTTTTTGTACATTGTTACTGTACTCCTTTGCTTGGGAAGTGGCTTTGTGTGTCATTAGCATCTCACTTGAACTTCATGGTTCACTGAAAACATTTATCCTCTGCACCACTTCTTGTGCCTTATACTCTTATTTAACAATGTTCATGGTGCCCTGGGTTACAAAGTTATTCAGCTTACTGTAATAAGCTTTCTTCTCCATTATTTATCATTCTCTCAATCTTTTTGTTACCACCAAGCTTTACTGATAATGATGGGGGTTCACCTCCCTCCCCCATCTGATTTTAGTTAAATTGGTTTATAGATTAAGAGTAACTCCTCATCATCAAAAATTATGTCCCCTTCCTGTTGAGTTTCCTGAGTAGCTATGTTATGATGAGTCATGATGCACAGTTGCGGTGTTCTTGAGTGCTGTCATTTTATTAGTACTTAATTCATTTAGAATTATCCTTGTAGCTTTTATACCATTCTACTTTCTCAACTGGAATGGTGTATAATACTGGGTGAAAGAAGAAAAGACAAAAGCAGCTATAATAAAAGGTGGTTCATTCTTAATATACTGCTACGCTGCACCCTAATTTGGTACAAACCAAGTTGCATACAGTTCTTTCATCATGTCACCCCCCCTGCTTCCCAGCCCACTAACTTGCTTTTGTCCATCAAATGTCACTGGAGTTACAGCATTCAAATAGTAGGTTAAGAATTGTGCAACAGCTAAATGCTACATCATCTGTCCTTCTTCTATAAGGTTGCTAATCTGAATTCTGTCATCCCTTTGGTAGAGGTGGGTTCATGTTGTGAAGTGCAAGGTTCAGTAGCCTCCCCGAAATTTCATTAGCCTTAATTATGATATTAGTATTCTTAACACCAAATCCCTTTTTCAGTTTATTTTTGTACTAGTTAGGAATTTCCCACAGTTTATTACCCGATTCTTCTTCTGTAAAGTGACAGGAAGAAAAAATGTTCCTGAGTGATACGATCAATACTATTTGATTATTCTTGTACTTAAACTGATCAGTTCTTCATCTGTTGCTTTTCTAAGGCAAGCAGCCTATATTTCCTTAATTTCTTCCTAACAGTTTTCCAAAGCTTCTTTCATATTTAAAGTCCCAATTACTAGCCTTCATCGGGGTGAGATTTAACTTACTGCTGGTAAATACCAAATTAAATGAGTAAAACAGTTGTTGCTTTTGCTGCCTTTTGAAACACTTGTTTAATTGTTATGAAATTGTACAATTTTATTCATGAATAAATAGAAGGATGGAAAAACATATAGGAAAGGTAGTACTATCCCTTGATGGCTTGAGTGCTTTTGAAGTTAGAAAGTACAGACAATGTAGTTGAGGCATCTGTCCCTGAAAAGATGGTATAAGTTAATTCTGGTGGGTGATGAAAGCATCTCTCTGGCCAGATGTGCTGTGCCCCCCAAACAGAGTGCTGGTGCCAGTGCCTATGTTACAGGAGAAGGTTTTAGTGCAGAATGGAAATATGGGCAGCATAAAAATACTTGATGCATAGGTATCGTCACCTTAATCCTGTAGGGACCAGCGTGTGTTTGGGGGGGTGGTATTTTATGGTTTGGTTTTGGTTTGTTTGTTTAATTTTTTAATGCAACACTTAGTTTCTGACATAGTTGCAAGTACAACGTTTCTTCAGTTAATAAGAATTATCTTGTGAGTTTTAGAACTAGCAAAATATTCTAAGTGCTAAACAGCTGGCAATTCAAAGGAGTTTGGAGCAATTGTTCACTGAAGATGTGTGTTCCAGAGCTTATTTTTGATCACCCTTGCCTCTAGTATGGTTTTTAATTCTGCTTTATTTTACCATGCAGCAATTTTTTGTTTGATAAGAGGTTGCTATGAGCTTGGTTAGAGCCATATTGAAATCTTATCTTACTGTTTTCAAATGCAGCACAGTACATTCAGTTCTGATGTTTTTTCTCAGAGAAATTCAATTTTCCCTTCTGTAGAGCTGGACATTGGGCTTCATAATTGATTTTTTTTTTAATCAAAGTTTCTGATTCACTGCTATATGAGGAATGTGACTTGAATAAAATGTGGGAAGGCTTTTTTTTTTTATCCTGGAAAAGGGGCATCTTGTTTTGTTCCAGGTGATTTGTTATGGAGACACCTTGGGATGAAGAGTGAGATGTTCAGTCTGAGAGCTAATCTATGGGAAAAGAGTTAATTTTCAAGTCAGTGGTCCAGTTGATCACATGAGGACAAGTAGAGGACAAGCGGCAAGTTACAAGAACCCATTGCTGTTCAGGGAGAGGTAACAGCCTCTTTTGGCTGCATTTGGAGTGATGTGAGTGTTCAGGAAACCACACCTGAATACTAGTGAATGCTAGTAAATATTTTGTTTTTCAAGTGGAAGCTGAGGTCCTCAGGTTCATGCCTCTCTGGTGCGTTCTTTTCCACTCTGGATGCAATCCGGCAGTATTACACCACCTAGAGCTTGGCTGGAGGCAAGGTTTCCTGCTGAAACCTGTCTTTGTAACTTGCTCTTTTTCTTAGTGGTAAACACTGATGGTCTGCTGGTGGGTTTGAAGAGTCCTGCGCATAGTCAGATCTGGCTTTTAGCATTGGTTGAGAGTAACCCCTGGGAGGACATAGAGAGGACAAAAAGAAACTCTGAACCCCACAAAATTTGTGATTGTAGACAGTTAAGTACCTGCTGTGAGGGGACCATAGAGGATGAAGAGCACTGAATGTCTTGAAGACACTGACGGTAAGTTGTTTCATAACTAAGTATGAAGCAACTTACTATCACTGAATCCACAGCTAGAACAAAAATTAGGAAAAAAAATTAGTTATGAAGATTTGCCTCTGCTGGTTAAAAAAAAAAAAAAAGCCAACAAGTTAGGAGACTGTTTAAATTTTTTTCTTTTTTTCTTTTTTCTTTTTTTTTTTTGTCTGTGTTAGCACTCATGAAACAAGTATGTACCATTCATACTAAGGTACATTATTACTGCATGGTTTGGGTGCAGCTGTGTAGGACAGATGCCTGCAGGCCTGTTTTGAGCATTTATGCGCTATTTAAAAAGAATCAGACTGCTAACATTTTGAGGCAATTTGAGAAATCAAAATCCTCCATCTGCGCTGAAAGTGGCAAGCAGACTGACATCACTGAAGAAAAACAAATCCTCGGAGAGATAGCTTAAATTTGGCCTCTACAGAGGCTTCTTCTGCTGAAGTGTCTGGCAGCCAGGCTCCTCAATCTTTCAGCAGGTACTAAAAATGAAGGGTGAGGGTGTCTCTTAATGGTAGGTAGAAAGTTCAAAAGGGTTTGGCTGTCAGAAACATCTGTGGCTGTGTTGGCCAACCTGAATTTGGCAAAAGTTGTTCTTGAACAGGTATATGCAACTCCCTTTTTTTTAGCTACAAATGCTAGACCTGAGATTCACACTGTATTATAACTTATGCAGCAATCTTTCTGTTTTGAGTTTCTGCTAGTGTGCTCCATTTAAAAAATAATAGGATTTATTCTTGTTCAAAGATCTGCATAGGCTTGAAAGCAGCATCCTTGGAGATACTAAGGTCCTACCCGTTTGTGTGGTATGCAGTTGTCTGTTTCTTTTTCAGTTTCAGGATCTGTTAGAGCTTCGTGGCTTTAAAATAAATATGCTTATGAGGAGGGCACAACACAGTATACCTTCCCCCCCCCCCCCCCCCCCCCCAAAAAAAAAAAGGACAGCAAGATTTATTTCAAAATCAATTTTCTGAAATCCTTGGTGACTTAGGGTTTTTTGGCAATGTGACACCTTGGATGATTATGTAAATTAATTTAAACCACAGCATGCTGAAATATGCCTATGACTATGATTTGATAGCATGTCTCAGTAATTGCACGTGGAGGTAGCTGCACTGACCTGCTTGCTCTAAAGGAGGGTCTGTGGAGGCTGACATTACCTTCTGAATTCTGCCCCCCCCACCCCCCCGGGGTTCCTGGTAGGCTGTCAGAGGCAGGTTTTTTTCCCCACCCTGCCCTGGAAGGGACTGGAGGTGAGTTTGGAGCTGGTTTGAGGAATCCATGCAGCAGCTCTGCTCCACAAATGCAAAAGGTAGGAAATCATCACAGAAGAGGACTGCAGGAGTCTTCCCATAATGAAGTTTGAACCATTATCCACTGAAAGAACAGTTTGAAATACTAGCTAAATATTTAATAAATTATTTTAAAACATTTTACTGTAAATAATAAGATAATGGGCCCATATTCATCTGGCACTTTTCAATTGCAATTAATGATCTTTGTTGCTTACTCACTTAGACAATTTACTTGTCTTTATCCATTCTCACTTTACATCTGGGAAAATAATAAATTGAATGGCTTTGTTCCGAAATCCATTTCTAAATGAATACTTCTGTGGATTTACTATTAATTTCATATTGGCTTTTCTCTAATACATTGCTACTTTTAAAATTAAGGACTCTGTAGTTAGCTTTTTTCGTAAGAGAGACTTGACAAGCACTCTGTCACGATGCTGGCAAG
This sequence comes from Astur gentilis, assembly GCF_929443795.1. Taxonomy (NCBI): domain Eukaryota; kingdom Metazoa; phylum Chordata; class Aves; order Accipitriformes; family Accipitridae; genus Astur; species Astur gentilis. The sequence goes on along the minus strand of NC_064909.1, from coordinate 9,511,420 downwards.
CCTGCAGCCTCTAATGGGACTTTGTGTTCTCATTTCACGTGTCTGTTGGGGTTTTAAAATACTGTATTTCCAAAAGGTGACACTGGATGTTTCAGCTTGACCTGTGTAGCTTGCTCTTGGTCAAATTTTGGAATATCACATTGCATGCTACTAATAACTCATAACCTAAATATTAGGAAATACTGTCTAGCCTTATTCAGGTAGTGTATGTGCATTTGTAACGAAGCAGTACAACTCCATTGTTGATTAGATGCCATGAAAACGCTAGCTGCTTGTTAAAATAATAGACATATGTGATAGCATTGCTGTAATTGTCTTCTCAGACTTAATTCAGATGCAAATTAAATTAAATGCAAATTAAATGCTGGTAGAAACTCCTGAGTCAGTCCTTGCATGTGTGTACTAGTTGGTGTTAATAACTTTGGCTGTTAGAGTGCACCTCAAGACTGTGTGGTGCAGATTTCTTCATGTGTGTGGTAGCTCTTCATTAAATTTGAGTGGCAATTCTGGGCAAGACCAAACATCTGTCTAGCTCAACATCTTGTCCATGACTCCAGGTGGGTATCAGAGGAAGAGTGTGAACACAACAAACATGCATCATACTTCTCCTGTATATGCTCCTCGCTTCTGACTGTTTCCAGTGGGGTAGGTTTCCCGAGCCAGACAGGGGTCTCTGCCTGTTTAGTTAACCCTTCAACAGATTTCTTCCATCTACTTGCCCAACTTCCTCTTGAACCCAACCCTCGGTATTCTTGACAACCTTTGGCAAGGGGTTCCCCACAGCTTTATTCCCCTGTACGCAAAGAATCATTTCACTATGTTTGCTTTGAAAACTTTTCCTCTTGGTTTCATTTTGAATATGTCTATTCTTGTATTGAGAAAGATGGTGAACAGTCTATCCCTGTGCACATTCTTCACGCTAAGTGTTTTTTGTCAACCTCTATCGTATTTCTTTCATAGCTATCTCAGCTGCAGGCTTGAAGCGTTTTGTACTTTGTACTAAGACCTAACACCTCTTACATGCTTCTGCCAACAGGTGACTGGTTTTGATGGTCAACTTTCTAAATGCTTTAAGATAATTGCTGGGTGTGATGTAAGCATATTACTACATTAGTGTATTAAACATTAAGTAAGCATATTACTATACTAGCCTGAACATAACATGACTTCAGCTACAAGACAGCTCCATTTCCCACAGAACAGTTATAAAATTGACAAGCTAAACTCAAAGTGCTGTCTTGGCAATGTGCCCCTCTTTCCTGGCTTGCTTTCCAAATCTGCTGCTCTCCCTCTTTGCAAACCTGTGAATTGAAGACATGCCAGGGAGAGGGCATGGCTAGGTTGATATCTGACCTTGACTATTGCTCGTTGTAACCTATGTTCAGGTTTAAATTTGATGCTCCTGAATAATCTTCATAGCAAATATTTTCACCTCCTTTGATCCTTTTTTCATTTTCTAAATATGCTGAGCAGCATATGAACATGTACTGGTATCAGTCTTTCTGGGACCTTGTGGATGCAGTCTCCTCTTCATTGTGAAAACTGATCATCTTCTATTTGTTGCTTTCTAATACACAAAATGGTGTATTTCCTCTTTATCCTGTAACTTGGATTTTTAAGAACCTTTGAGGGATCTGCATCGCTGTTGCTTCATCAGTGAGCTGCAACTGCGAGCTCTTACAAAGGCCCAGTTGTAAATGTGCTTAAAATGCAGACCAAGAAAATTGAACTTTTATCTTTGAAGTTTTCCTTTTGGTGAATGGCAGGAAGCACCTAATTTTTGGGCCAACGTGTTATGTGACTATACTCATACCCAGTGAGTGAACTTGTTCTATTCTGTGTACTACAATGTGTAAGAACAACAGAAATAACCATGAAAGTAAAATCTTGGTCTAGCTGAAGTTTGTAAGAATACCTCTGTGCTCTGTAATGAAATCTGCATTTGATTTTTGGCTATCTTGTTTTATTTGTGCCTCATACGTCATGAAGTAATATAAAAATGGAGTAACTATCAAATAAGTGACATGCAGTTTCTGATTACTTTTTATACCATGTTTCTTTTTGTTCCTAGAGAGCAAATCAAAAGGCCTCCAGTGGGTGATAGATACAACCATTGCATATCCCAAAGGTGAACCTATCGACATCCAAACTTGGATTCTTGGCTACCGACAACCCACGGTTACACATGTACATTACAGGTAGGAAATAAATCTGCTCTTACATTGAACTAAAATGTTATAAAACAAGAATTCACAGGTTAGTAACGTCATGTTTCAGGATATGGGAAATCAGTAGCAATGTGTTTTCTATGTGCGTTTCACACGTGGGCTACTTGTATTATCTAAACACAACATGGTTTTCTTTTGAAAAGTTCAGTGACCATTCTATATCTTAGCACATTTAGGTTTTTGACTAATGTTCTGTGGCTAAATATAGTTATGGGGAATATATTTGATGGCTAGGTCATCTTTTCCACTTTAATGTTAAGGTGCTGGTAAACCTAGCTTGATTATTTTTTTTTTAAAAAACAATGACAACAAATTAAAAATCACTTTGTTATTAAATAACAGGTTTCCTGAGAGATTATTTTATATTGTATTTAACTTTCTGACAAAGAAATGTCAGCTTTTTCACTCAAAGCATACTCTTAATATTTCAGCAGAGCAACACTCTGGAAATAATAGCATATCTCATTGGCACCTAGGATGGGATACTATTAAAACTTTTCTCCTCAGCAATTCTTTGTCTCGAGACCTAAACTAATGGAGAGAGAAGTTGCATTTTGCTTTTGTTTTGCAGTTAATTGCAAGTCTGAAATATCCAGAAATATTTTAACATTCTTACTATACCAAATATGTTGATCACATTTTATCCCAAAATTACATTATTTTGTCTTAATTCCCTTTTGCTGATTTGGGGAGCTTTTAGACTTTTACAGTAAGCTTTTGGATATCCTTGTGTGGATCCCCTGGATGGCAGTGCAGCTGGTAATGACCTTCTCCAGCATCACTGCTGTGTCAGTATTGTGTGATGCAGAGTACAGGCTGCTCACTGGAGCTCCTTTCCATGGCCACGTTTAAATCTGTCCCTGCTTTTTATAGAAATCTTCCTTCAAGTTTTTTTGAAGGTGAACATACTTACACGCTAGTTTATGTAAGATATCGTAATATCTATTGTGCTTTATTCAGGTCACCTTAGTACTCGGATCTCTGGGATAATTGCAAGTTGAATGTATTTAGAATTTTACTAAAGAGTATTTCCAAAAATACTTCCTTTAAAAATGAGAGAATGTTATCTTAAGTTGAATTAACTTCCTGCTTCTAAATGTGTATATTCAAAACCTATTTTTGAGCATGACCATAAAGATGATGTAACCTTCCCTGCATTGAACTTTAATGTTACAGTTCTTGTAGTACTAAAATTCTAAGAAAAAATATTAGAAATTATTTGTTGTTGGGTGTAGGTCTGTTGTTTTCTTCCAGAGGGTCTAAATCACTAGGTTTAGACAGGGGAAAGGGGCAAGCCTCTCTTTTTGATTATTTTATATATTTTTTTAAATAACCTCTAGTTGTTATGGCTGACCTTGTTAAAAAAAAAAAAAAAAAAAAAAAAAAAAATTGAAGTATGCCCTAACTGGAAACTAATGCAGCGGTATGTCTCTGAAGGCTGAGAGCTGTATGTACTACCTCTGAAATGAGAACTGAGTGTCTTGGTTTTAACTGGAGCTTTGGGTAACTTTCCAGTCCTGGTAATTCTTAAATTGGCACTTCAAGTTTAGGCACATGTCTTCTGGACTGTAAGGGCTTTAGTTGGATGCAGAGTAGCAATTCTTAAAGATGCATTTAACAAAGTACCCTGGCTCTGACAGCAGGCAGTAGCAGCAAAGGCATGGGCAGGCAGCCCGCCCGCGTACCTTCCCTCTGCGCATAAACACACAGTGGCTGTTAACATGTTCTGAGCAGGCGTCGCATCTGGATTGCTCTTTGGGTAGGTGCTGATGGACCTGGGCTTTGTGAAATTGTCTAATACCATTTTTAACCTGCTTATACTTACTTACACAATTTACCTTGATACAATGTGCAGCTGTGCTTGAGGGTGACTACCAAGAATAATAATATATATATATTATATATATAATAATATATAAAGAAGTCACATTGCTTTTATATCCCTTTTTCCAGATTTAGTGTATCATCTAGCTGTGATATGCTAAGACCTTTTATTGAATCTGCAATTAGAGCTGTAGTTTGGAATGAATATGGTCAATTTTCACCTTCAGTGTTTTTGACAATAAAATTTATTTTTAGATATTTTTGTGTGGCTTTAAAAGTATTTTTCTATTTTATGTAAAGGGTATATTTATCCATGGCAGGATTAGCAGAGAGCGACTGAACAGCATGTGTACATGAATTTACTCATGTTGCATCATCCTTTTCTATTGCTTATACAGAAATTTCCCTTCAGGGCATTACAGCAACTGATTTTTATTTTATTTTTCCCAGATCACCTGTCTTTACTCATTAGGGGTTATTTTTTTTTTTTAGCAGAATGCTATAACTTGATGGGCACCTTCAGGGTTTTGACAACTTTAAATCATGTATTGATGATTTGAACAGCGTTGTTGGTACCACTGAGAACCTGTGAAGATGGAGTATGTGCTTGGAAAACTAGAGGTGGCAGACAAGGAAGAGTAGGGAACAACCATTCTTTCCTGGAGGGTTTCTGGTGTTAAAGAAAACCTTTCAGCTCTGCTATCGCTTTATTGAACTTTGTCCAGGATTGGGAAGCTGGATGATTGAAGCCCAGTGGGCTGACATCAATTTCTTAGAGCTTGTTTTTGAAATTATAGGTATGGTCAGTAGAAAACTGTCTCTCAGGAGCTTTGCATGTGTGCCTCCTAGGTGGTGTCGTCACTTGTCTGAAAATACAGTGATGTCTCAAGCCTGTTTCTGTATCAGATCTTAATCAGGAGCAGTTCTGGAAAAACCACCAAAACCCTTTATGCTGGTTAAACAGTGCATGCTAAAACAGCTGTACTTTGTGACCAGCTAGCTGATCCTTGCCCTGTCAATCTCCTTCCTCTCATCCCTGGCATTTCTGTTTAGAAACGCAGAGCTACCTTTTAACGTGCTGAAAAGTGTCCTGGGAGGTTTCTGTGCAGTGTTGCTCCTGGAGAGCTGGTCAAGCTGTGGGGCAGAGGGTGATACACGAGACCTGTGTAGCTGTACAGCTTGACCAGTAATCCTAAACTACTACTTCAAGTTCATCTTCCGTGTGGAGACCAAAACGTTGCTGTAACAGAGCCATGAGAGTATCTGGGGTTGTTGCTGGGAAGGCCAGCGCTTATTCTGCAGGTCACAAATTCAAGGTGGTTCTTCAATAATTCTTAATTTTGATAACAATTGGGTATTAACTATTCTTTGTCCTTAACAATGTAGGCAAGGATTAAATCAGTGACTGAGGTTTGGAAAGGCCTGTGCTGTGTTGAGCCCTGAGATGTCCCTTGTAAAGTTGGTGTGTTTCTGTAACTCTTTGAAACAAACTCAGTTAGCAAAGGAAAACCCAAAGGTAAAGTGGATTCCATCTTTAAAAAGATGGGAATATGAAAAATGTCTTCCAAAGGTGGAAAATGTCAGAGGTGTTTCTGGTTTTCTGCATTTGACATAGATGTCCTCTGAAATTTTCATGAAACGTATATCTAGTATGTCTGGATTGTTGTTATTCCCCCACATTTTCCTTCATTTAGTGCAATAAAATTTTGCTCGTTGTTTGTAATTTGGAATGTCTTGGGAGACTACATTTGAAATCAAATCTAAGGGTAATTTTTAAATAACTGAGAGGAGAGAAAGTTCTGCATGAGTCTGTGTGCTCTAGCACACTAGTTCCTCATCTATTATTTCTTTTAAATGAGTTATAGCAAAAAAAAAAATTTAAAAAAAAAAGCGCCCCTTTGGAAAAATAAAGAATAGTTTTGTCCAGGTGCCATCTCTACTGTATGAAAGGAGAATTGGGATTTAAACATGCTTTTTTCCCTTTTAGAGTAGTCTGGAGTGAGGAATTGATGTATGACAGCAGTGAGGAAAAAAAGCAACGTTTTCTGTGCTACTCGAACTGGAGCAGAGGAGACTGCAGAGCCTCTTTTGTTCTGGTCGCTCAGTCAGTCCTTTCTGCTGTTCCCCTTCGTCACAACCTGTCTCTTTCTGCCTTACGATCTTTCAAATCTAGTGTTTTCTAATAGCCTGTCCTTTTACTGCAGGATTATTTCTTTTTCATCCTACTTCGGGAGCAACAGAGGGGTGTAGGGGACACAGCAAGCAGCCTTATGTTTTCATTTTTAGATTCTTTTCTACCTGATGGAAATGGCAGAGAAGGATCAGTTTAATCCAGTAATCTTTTTTTGTTTCAAAGCTCAATTTTGATAATGAGTTGAACCTTGCTTTTCCAACTTCAGTTTTCACTACAAATGACATGTTTTTCAGAAATTCATAATTAGGCTAAGCTGCGGCCTGATTTTCCTCAGGATATCAAAAGAAACCCCTAGAAAAAAGGACAATTACCAAGTTTCAGATTCTTCAAAATACAAAGCTGTGAGAACCTACCCTTCTAACTATATCTAGCGAATAATTTTTTGACATTGACAGACTTGTCTTTTTGGGACATTGGAAAGTGCTGAAAAACTGGGTTTGCTCCCTGAAAGATAATGCTCAAGGAAAATACCTAATTAACTTCTTCCAGGTCAAACAGCACTGGGATTTTGGGGGGAAATTTCAACCCATCTGTTAAAGCAGTAAGCACCAAAAAAAAAAGCGTGGAAGGTGCAAGGCACCTTTTAATGAGTCTGTTGGAAAGGATTGTTTCCTCTTCTCAGAATGGTTTAGCTTTATGCTTGGGTCATTTTGTGATGTACGTTGATCATAAATCCAGATTCACTGCAGTTACACTCAGCAGAAATAAGCTGAATGGTTTGGTGTCTCTAGATCAAGACCGTATACTGGCTACTATTCGCAGCTCCCACCATTTCCCCACAGTGAATTGAGTTTTGGGATTATTTCTTTTCTTGTTACACCAGTCACTTTCTTAGTATCACTGACTTGGTGTTTCTCAGCTGATGTCCACGTTTCTCTAATATTAAGATTTCACATGTACAGCAGTTCTGTTGTCAAAACGCAAGACTTAAAAATTGGAAAAACCCTGGGTATAAAGTTTGTTTGATACTTAGCTTCCCCTCAATCAAGAATGGCGTGGGATTGGGGTTTTTTGCATTAGCTTCCCGCTGGGTCATACCCTTCTATGACCATATCTGGCATTTGCACTATGTGATAGTGATTGTGGTGTAGAGGCCCTGAATTCAGAGCCAGCCAGTCGCCTCTGCTGCAGAGCATAGTTGCATTTATGCTGCATGAAAGTACCGTGCTATTACCAGCGAACTCAGCTGCTGTGTCGTAATGCAGATGAGTACTATGTCACCTTTCTTTCTCATACCAGTTTTTGTACTGTGCTGCTGTTGAAACAAGCTTTCAGCTACTGAGAAAGTTCTTTTTTCGTGTCCACATTGATACAGATTTACTGAAATAAACTAGACTCGGCTATAAGATGGAATACATTGTGGTTGCTGAATGAGTTTTGCAGAAATGTCGGTGAAGGGCATCCAGTTTGGCATTATATTTTAATAAGCTTTTTTATGCAAGTAACTTGCGTTTGGTCATGCCTGAGATCTACCAACAAGCCATCATGCTGAGTTTATTTAAAGAGTCACTGAAACAGAAAACAGTATTATGATTTAGAAAGAGTAGGGGGTAATAAAGAACTTTTTCTTTCCTGGTTTGGGACATGGATACACATTTGTGTAGTGGTTTAAGAAAGTTGCCATCCCTCGGTCAGCTACGTGGAGTGTCCCACAGCCGTTGTTACCTTGCAGCTGCAGATAGGTAACCTTCAGCTAGAAGATAATGCTTCATTACTGAGACAGATTTGCAGACTCCCATCGGAGTACATCTTTAATTCCACCACCACTTTTAACTTCTCAAGGTGCAGCCCATGGTGGCACTGCTTTTACTGAAGTTTAGCCCCTTCCCCACTTCCCCTTATGATAGCAAAGTAGCTGTTCCCTTGATGAGAAATGAAAGGAGGTATTTCCATTCCACTTGAATTTTCTGGTCAAGTTATCTCACTCAGTGCTATTAAATTCATTGTTTGCCACACCAAGAACAAAGGCACTCTTATTTTCATGCAATGTGAGGTTAGTTTTGTCCAAAAGCTAGAAAGATTCAAGTGCCCAAGAGAATCCAGAAGCTTCAGATACTACACATTGACCTTGTTCCTTGTCAGGACAGTTCTATGTGGTGATAATGTTTTATTTTCCTGAGGACATCGGCAAACTGTTCGCTTTTAGTGACGTTGCTGATGCTGGATACCCAAAGGTGGGGTAGAGCCAAGATGATGCTCATGCTGTGACTACATTGACAACAGTCTACGTATCTCATTGAAAAGAAGAAACTATTTTCTGCATCTTTTAACACTAGACTTGGCAGACCTTGTAGCCGATGGTTGAGGATGACCCTGCTCCAGTCAGAGCAATGGCTTTCCACTGTTGTTTTGGATCGTCTGCGTAGAGAGTTTTGTAACAATAGACTTTCTCAGTTACCTTTCCCGAACCCAGTCTCCTTAAAGACAGTGTTTTTTTAAAACACAGATGCCAACTGAGCCATCTGACGGGCAGAGAATGACGATATTGGCAGTATGTTTAGCATAAAAACAGGGGGGTTTAGCTTCACCTTATCTAGTACAGGAAGGGGTTGTTTCCAGAGTTTAAGGATTTTTTTTAAACATATCATCTCTAATTTAGCTCCGTCAGTAGTAAGAATATTCCACTTGTAAAAATAACTCTGAATAATCTAAAAGTATGTTTGAAAATGCTTCTAGATACACAACCACTTAGCGTTGCTAAATTGTAACAGCCAGTGTAGCATTATTGGAAAATCAGTTGTTTTCCACGCTACATTAATAATCATTCAAACTGGGTGTAACGGTGATCGCTTCTTAAACTTCTTAAGAAGCAGAGTTTATATCCAGAGATTCAAGTATTCTGATACTGTGTTGGTTCATACAAGAGCCTGGATGGATTCAAGCCGGAAAGTGGTGTGCTGCATTCCATTAGTCTCTCACAATAGTGGTATCACTTCCACTACTTTGCTACTCCACTAAAGTTCCAGCTCATAAATTGTTTCTAATGAGTATCTTGTAAGATCTTGTGATAATGTTTTCAGACTAGAAGGTACAATCTTGGAAAAATACCAGGCTTAACTAGGTTATTGAGCTGTAGAGTTGTTACCCATTAGGTAACTGAGAAGTGAAGGTGGAGGTAAAGAATATCTGCAGCTTACAATGGAAACTGCGTATGAAGCCAGGTAACCCTAAACTTCTGTCCTGAGCCCACACGCGCGTTCTGTTAGTTCTGAACCATCTTCAAACTTGCGTAAGCAAGCATCTGTCCTTCAAAAATATACCGTGAAACAGAATATTCGGTTGCTGAGTCTTTCTATCTCTTCACAACAGATAGGCAGAAGAGAGTGAAAATAGTGCTTGGCAGCTCAGTTGTGTTTGGGGACAGAGAGTCTTTCTTAGTGTTATACCCTCAACAAAAATGGCCCTATCTCTGTGGCAGTGTTTTTTACTTGCCTGTACATAAAATAAAATAGTTCTTTATTATCTGTCTTTGTTGTTAATATGCACGCTCAGGACTTGAGCTATTTACTGGACCACCAGCTATTTCATAACGTTTGTCTTTGGCCAAAGACTTTTCTTCAAACTGTATTTTACCTGACGTAACAGTTGCTAATTTCTGGTTACCAAGACTGGCTTTATTGGAGCACAAAGAATGCCGCAGTGTGAGAAAGATGTAGGTAGAGTTGCTAGAAGGGCTACAGAAATATCTGAGTTCATGTTGATGCCATAGTTGGTAAATAAAACTGTTCATCTTCTTATATTGATGTTATCTCTCTTTACCGAAGCACCATTATTTTTAATTTGCTCATTAGAGCAATGCTTTGCTGCTTTTCTCCTCCACTTATTTTTACGTGCATCAAACTGAAAGGAGGAGGTACAAATGACTTGGCAACAAAGCAAGTGAAGATGTTGAAAACAGTAACAGCAACAATAGCATTCTGCAGAAGCGTCTTTTATTTCTGTAGTCTGACATTCCCATATCTGTTCAGACACTGCCCACATGTCTGTGGTGTTATTTCAAATTCTTTTCAGTATAATCAGTCAAGACTGTGTTGAAAATGAACTTAAATGAAAAATCCACTAACAAAAACAGAAGCATGGCATAGATGACAGGGTAAGTGGGAGCTCACTTGAAAAGAGAAACATACATTAAAGGTCTTACATTTCACCGTATGCATTTTTCAGGCTAGCCTGATACACAAGTCTCTTCTGCACTGGCCTCACAGTGAAACATAGTGGATATATAAGTTCCTGTATATATCAAAAGGCACTTAGGGTCTACTGAGGACATTTCACAATTCCTGTAAGACTTGACATTCTATTTTGAAAAAAATCCAGTGAGGGATATCCAGTGTGTTATTCAGGGGTTTCTGTATGTATGTATCTCAGTGAATTCTGCCCTGGATATCTGAATTTCTAAGTAGACATAGTATTCAGTGTAGAAGTACCAAAACAGTGGTTATTCTTCCACTGGGATTTTTAAAACAGAGCAGCAATATTTGAGTACACTTAGTTACATGGTCAGTTTTCAGTGTAAAACCTGCCTTAGAAATTTCAGACAAAGATGCTGGCATCCTTTGAAAAGCACAGAGGATGCGTTTTCTGGGATACAGAAGAGCTATTGGTACTTAGTGATGTCATCACGTGGCTTCTGCCTGTTGAAGAACTGTTTTTTTAAAACTGTGGATGAACCTTCTTAGTCTTTTATTTCTTTCTATTTCGGTCCATGAATTTTATTGCTTCTTGGTTTGTATTTTTTTTTTAGGATATTAATATAGTGTGGTATTCTATTTAAAAAAAAAACCAGCAACTTAGTAGCTTTGATCAAATGCTGTAGTAGAGCATTTGATAGAAGCTAATAATGCCTATGTCTTCTGTGTGCATCTGGCTGGTAACCTGGAATGGTCCAGTTTTGTGTCCTTAATACCTATGGGATCTGTGAATCGGAGAGAGAATGAACCATGCAGTTAGATTTATACCCAACTCTTGTTCTCTGTGTTTTGGGGTGAGCTGGGGTAGAAGGGAAGAGTTTTGTTCTTCACATACAGAATGAATTTCCAAGGTTTAATTTATGTTTGTTTCTTTGGTAGGATTTTTCCAGTTAAAGATGTACCTGCAGAGCCTGAAGCTCTTACACACTGGCTATACCAACGATTCATTGAAAAGGAGGATCTCCTGACACATTTCTATGAAACAGGTAGGATGGTATCTAGCAAAGAGAATTGTGCTTTGTTAATGTCTTTTCTTACAAGGATCTCAAAATGGTTTAAGAATATGTATACATTCTTCACACAGATACAGTAGATGTAATTACTACTTTTTATGTGGCAAAAAAGTATGATAAAAAAATTATCTAGGACAGGTAAATTATCCAGGTAACATTAGAACAGGGTAGTGTTTCGAAGCTGGCACATTCAAAACGGATCTAAGGAAATCCTCTTTTTTTTCTGCAATAACATATAGTTCAGCTGTGAAACTTGCTGCCATGGGATTTCATTGAGTGGAATAATTAAGCAAGATGCAAAGAGGTAGTGAACATTTACATGCATAGTAAAAGTATTCAGAGCTTATGTTAAGTTTGGAAGGGATAGAAAACCTTCAGCGTTTAAAATGAGCAAGTTCTTGACTGAAAGGGATTAAATAAGACTCTTATGGGAGGCAGGTTATTTTATCTGCTTAGCGTGGCTGTTTAGCATGTTCCTCTGGCACTTGTACTATTAGAGAAAAACTGATCTAAGTAGTCTGCAGGTCTAATCCAAAACCATAGTCCTCTTCTGTTTCCTGTTAAGCTAAACAAAGATGCTATGAGTGGAAGGATCTGGAAGAATTACATAGCATAAAGTCTCTGGGGTCCTGATGTGCAGCCCTGTGCTGTCAGTACTGGCCTCCTTGCTGTGAGGTACTGAGGATCACTTCTATCATGATATACTTTCAGTGTTAATGGATCAGAGGAATCTAAATGAACTTAGGGCATTAATAACGTTACTGAAGGGATACTGGCAAACAAGTGATTTAAAATATCAGGTAAATACTTTGAAACTGTAGCTGGAGAAGTGTTTCCTCAAGGCTCTTGTTTTCCATCCAGTTGATACTGAAGTATGTCATCAGCCCTCCAGCGGGGGTGGGGAGAGTGACGGGGGGGTGTCTGTTCAGAATATAAAGCAGAGGAATTCATCATAATAAAAAAGAAAATCCAGAGGAAAAAACAGAGTTTTATTTTGATATACAGGAAAGGAAGTTTATCAAACATAGACTGAGTAGGAAGACTCCAGATGAAATAATGCAACTTGTTTCTGAAGAAAAATAATCATTTCATTAGCAAGTATCACAGTTGTTGAGTGGGGGAAAATACTCAGTCTCTCCAGTCAACCAAGTTTAATATTCCAGAGTGACTATGTTAAACAAAGACGCTACTTCTCTTAGATGATTTATTGCAAAGACTGCTTTAATTTGATTTTGAGTGCTTAATTTATCAATTGTAGTGCTTAAAAAGAGTAATAGAATTCTTTAACAATGCCAAGTTGTATTTTGTTTTATGAAATACTGCTGTCGCTCAGCCATCATTGATGGCAAAAGTCAGACTCTGCTATATAAATTGCATTCAAATGCCTATATTGGACATTATTAGACAAATAACTTTGTGAATCTGTTTAAAACTACAAGTGTAGTCAATAGGAGGTAAAGAATTCATGTTATTGAGACATTATTTCACAAATACCATTAAAATAAGTCATACCCAAAAAATCTAACTAGACCAGAATTTCAGAGAGTATAGTGAATATAATCAGTTTTATTCATTGAAATGTGCTTCCAAAATAGGATAATGGGTTATAATTTGCCAATGTAATCAGTATGAATTAATAAGACATGTTTTAAATGTAAATGCTATGACATAGGACCTTATTAGGCATAAATTAGCATAATGCAAAGTTACTACCATTTATGCCAGTTGAGAACGTGCTTGCATTGCTTTTGTTGGCTTACTGCAGAAGTACTGTTGTGGTTTTTGGAAACCCCGGGGAGGCCTCATGTGAGGGGAATCCCTGAAGCTGCTCAAGAGCTAGCTTTGTATTGATGTGTTACGTTGTCTCAAGTTGGTGTGTTCCTAAGACTTAGAGCTGTTTTAGCATTTTGATTGATTCATTTATTTATTTAAATACACACTGCTTAGGAATTTGTCTTAGTTCCTAAAGCTTACTTCATAAAGGTGGAGTAACATTTAATGCTACGTGAAACTTTAAAAGTTTGCATTGACAATATCATCAGTAGGAGTATGTTCTTTTGGCATATTTTTGGGGGTGAAGAGTAAGACACAAAGCCTAAACCACCTTTTTCCTTTTTGCTGTATTCCAAAGGGTTAAGAACTTTAACTGATCTGGGGAAAACCTGTAATATTAGACACCTTAAAATTAAACAAAAAAGTATCTGCCTAAAATTGAATATGAAACTATCCCATCCTTTCTTACAGGTGCATTTTACATATTTCATTTATAAAATTAAAACAGTTTACACTTAATATCTGTAGGTATAAGCAACACAAAGACTTCTATGTTAGCAGCTAGTGGAAAGCTTGTATTGGCAAGTTCGTGATTTCTCTGAAGTCTTCAGCAGGATAACCTTGAACGCTGCAGTCACACAAATGAGATTACATTTAGCAGGACAAAAGCACTTGGAGACTAATTAAAAACCCCCAAACTATAAACTAGGAGCTTATCAGTTGGAAATGAGTAATTGTATACTGAAGTCATCATGCTCCTCACTCACTCTGATCATAAGCCAACTGGTGTGGTGTAACTAAAAAAGTGAGCAGTGTCATACAGGGCAACATGAGAGGGTTTTCACCAGTGCTACGGAAATACTCTTCATTCTACCAAATCTGAAACCTGATCTGGAAATTCTGCATACAGGTCCGTCATCCCCGTTCAAGAAATAGGAACTGAACCAGGAAGAGGGACAGATAATAGATGCTAAGATGATTAAGGGGAAGGACGAGTAATTTCTCTGAAGGACAACTAAAAGTGCTTGGCTTGTCTCAGCTAGGAAAATGAAGGATCATTTTCTCTCTAAGATACACGTTGGCTTGGGAGAGGGGGAAGAGACAGTTGCTGTCTATACCAAGGAAGAAGGAGAGTTATTTAAACCAAAGGTCAGTGTTGGTACAGAAAAACTAATGGGCCATGGAAGAGCAAATGTAGCGTAAAGTGGACAAATAGAAGCTTAGCAGTGAGAATTATTGGGGAATAAATGGTGTGGTGAATCTGCCCATGTGTGAAAATACATATCAGTGAGAGAAGGATGGGACTCATCAAGGGGTTTTTTTTAGACACTTTTTTTTGTAATTTAAGAGCATTCATACAGGAAGAAAAGCTTTGTCTTAAATGCTTGATTGCAGTTCCTCCAGTGATTGCAAATGCAAAGCATAGAGATAAGTTGCTGATGGTATCTAATTGCCCAAATTGTGTGGTTTCCAAGATTAAAAATTGACACTGCTGTATCTTTACTATTTGTATCATTCATCTCTTGTTCTTCTATGAGTAGTTGGGACTCGATAATGCTGCAGCAAATACATCATCTTCTCTGCTATTTAGAGTTTTTATATCCACTGTTCAGGATTAACAACAACAAAACTCGTTCATATCATCTAGGTTTTCTGCATCTCAGTAAAATGTAACACAAATTATTTAATTTGCTGATGTAACTATATGCAAACAATTTGCTTATGATGATAAAGCTCTGATGTATTCAGAACATTTAATTTACTTTTTCAAGTAAAAAAAAAAAAGTCAAAATAGGGGGAAAATGAATTTTTTAATTGTCAGCTGTATCTCCTGCCAGTCTTTCTCATCTAAACAGGCATTTCACTAAAATCTTTCTGGAAAACTACATGGCAAATTACAATGTTTACTTAATCTATATGACTGACTGGCCAATGAATGTTTAAACATGTGGAAACTGTTGTTTAAAAAAACAAGCATGTGTGTATATATTTATATTTTCAAAAGGAACCTTGAAGAACGTATATATGTGTTTCTTCTTCACAGTATAAAAAATCATTACCAAGTAGCTGTAAAATTTAATATGGAATCCGTTCAATTTGATCATACAGATGTTAATAAATGTTCAAAAATAACACAGAAAACTTAGTTGGCAGTCAGATCTCCCCGCAAAGGTTGAATACAATGATGATAGCTGCTTTTAAGGAATGCTTTGAAGTTTATGCTTAAAGTTTATATCCAAATGAAATGAAAATTGTTCTTAATTATTAAGATAAGAGGTTTTGGAGTTTTTTTATTTTCTTGAAGATAACTGCTAATGCTGGAGACTCTTTTAGAAGTTTAACAGCATAATACAGAACTAACCAATGAATCGTTTGTGGGCACTGTTGCTGGGAGAAACAGTGATGGTAAAAAATCATGCATTAAGGCTATCGTTCCTGCTGCAGAAGCATTAAATGTGTTTTCTTTTCTGTTTTAGGAGCTTTTCCTCCACCACGGGGTCAAACAAAAGCTATTTCTCGGGAGATGACCCTCAGTAACCTGTGGCTAGTTGGCATACAATCACTTGCATTTTTGTCAGGCGGTATGTGGTACTGCATCCTTCAGTATTTTTATCATTGCCTATTTTAAAAGTGGAATGGGACCTGAGGACACAATGGGAATCCAGGCTCTTGCAAATGAGTATCATGTTGTATGTGCAAATGTGAATATTCAAGAGTAAAGGAAAATACTGGATGGACTCATACCTCTCTTTGGGGAAATTTTAACTCCACTGAAAGTGAAGATCAGTAACATAGTGACCTGATGATGTATTTTAAGAATTGTCTGTATTTTTGAAAATGTATACTCTCACCCACCCTTAAGCAAATTCAGCATTTGGACAAAAGGTGCAATTGTACAACCACCGTAGAAGAATGTCTGTGACAAGAAAGCTCTGTCGCCACAAGTATTTCTTGGCATTGTAGTTAGAGCTCAGAAAATTCAGCAACTTGTCTCTTCAGTAGTGTGTACAGCATTGGTGTGGTAGAGATTCCTCATCTGCACAACTTGTACTTTATTGCAACTCATTGTGCTGGAGTCAAAGATGCTCAACAGAACTGGTGGCAGTATCTTTGCAGCTACGCAGTCAGCAGTTGTTGTATTAGACATGTTGATCTAAAACCAAGACCCAAATAAGATCCAGTGTCAGGTGTGTCTTGTGAGGAATCAGTCCTCAAAAAAGCATTGCAGCATCATAGTGTGATTAAAAGCTATCCACATTTGATGAATCAGCCCATCCCTGCTGTGGTCTTACCATCAGCTCTCCGAATTCTGTGTGCTGCCAGTATCTCGTATTATGAGGAAACTTGGAAAATATAAAGTCACGTGGTTAGTTTTCCCTTTTTGTTCAGAATGCATCTCAACGATCACTATCAATTTTCAAAATGCACTTTTAAAGGTGAAAATACAGTGAAGGAAAGACATAAAACTTAGGGAACAGGGAAAGCTTTATTTGTCACGCATTGGAAGCCAGACCAATTCTAGCTGTTTCTGAAGGTTTGCTGGTGCTGCTGGTGATTTTTAGCCACCTTTGTATTTTGTATACTGCAGTCCAACCAAGGTGACCTTTGAGTGGTTTACAGAGGCCTTTTTCTCCCCACTAGTTGCAACAGCACTAAATATACTTGTGGGAGAGTTTAAATAATTCAATGCCAACCATCTTAATGTTTTGTTAAGGAATAATAGAAGAAAAACTAGTTTCTTAAAAAGAAAAAATAGGTATAATTGCTATCATAAATCTATAGGAAGATACTACTGCAAAAAATAAAGTATGGTAAATACTCCGAATAACTACATGGAGGGCAGTATTAATTAGCTCACCACTGTGCTGAAATCTTACTCAGAGGGGGGTGAGTTGAATTTAAAGGCAAACTGCAACAGAAGACACTTTCAGATGTGTGACATAGGATACTTTTGAAAGGCTGTCGATACTTCTGGCAGGTCTAGTTGGCATTGTGTTTATGTGATTATACACAGATTTGAGAGAGCTGTTCCTAAAATAAAACTAATCTCTCTAAATACAAGCAGGATAGCCAGAACTTCAGATGTTGGCATACTGCCTTTTAGAGAGTAATTTTACTGAGAACAAGTAAGCCCTCAGTAGTTGTGGCTTCAGTTAGCAATATTGATCCCCCTTCTCTCTCCCTCTCCTGCTACATGAATCACAGTGAGTGGTGTGCAGAATACAAAACCCAGCTAGTGTTCCCTTTGGGGGAGGAGCTAAGAGCATACCAAAATATGTGGCAATGCCAATTTCCCTGACGTAATGGAAAAATACCTAGTCAAATATGCCACCTCTATCCGCCCAAAAGCAGTAGTTTTTATCCTAAGATAGCTCAGTGGGGGATGGTTGCAAAATGCTACACCGTAGTAAGCTCCCCTAACTGTGAGGCCCCTCATTGACTTAAAAGAACCACTAGAGCTGGGAGACAAGGGACAGTGTTTGCCTGCAGCTTCATGGTTTAGGTAAGATACTGTTTCTAAATCCCACCTCTTTACATCCAGTCACACACCTGAATTCTGGTGTCACGTAAAATCCATTAAAAAGAGGTATGCCCTGAAAGGGAGGCAGTCTTGGGAGTATTTTTTTTCCTGTTGCTCTTGCTGAAGTACAGCTGATGGAATGAATGTATTTAATCTGCCATTTTACAGGAAGGTGTTGGGGCAGCCTGGCACCATTGCCATGTAAGTGGTTATGTCTGCTGCACATGGGTGTAAACGGACTCTCAAAACTGCAAAATGCAGATGGCAAGCTACTTACTTCTGTCCTCCACCAGGTAGTTTGATCAGAATTGCAGAGATGCCCATAGTACAGCTGGTTTTATTTTGAGCTAGGACAGACTGGAGTCATATAAAAAGGGAAGTTTATATAAGCAGATTGCACAGCAGTAACTCACATCAGGAGATTGTTCTTTATAGACCCCGTGAACTCCATGTAAGAGCATATTGTTTATTCAAATGCAGTAATTTTTTTTCCAGTGGATTGCGGTCAATAACGAGTGTTCACGTGCTGCCTAAAGAAATTAGTAATGCGCAATAATGTTTCAGATAATCATTTGATTTATCTGGTCCTGTTCATTTTCAGTTTGTTCCTCTGTAGTTCTTACTATTGTGAGACGTTTGTTTTCAAGCACTGATTGTTGTTTTGGTAGGGTGAGTAAATAGTATTAGGTCTTAGGCTTCTTTCCTACCTGCACTGGAAGATGTGAAGAGAGCCTGACATTGTGTCTTCTTATGGCCGCGTTGCTGTAGGTGACAGTGGAATGAAACCACTGTGAAGGAACTCTGAAGTACCCTCCCAGCATGAACTAGGATGCTGCTTCATGAAAGAGAATAAATTGGATAAAAGAATTTTTTCCATTAAGGGAAAATATAAAATGGATATGACATATAGGAAATTCTGTGCTAAAAATACGGTGCTGGTCAAGACTGTTTGGAGCTTAGCAGGCTAGTTTGTAAAACGTAAACTCCTGTCGGTTGCAGTTCGGTTCTACCTTCTGGCAGTTGGTTAGTGTAACAGATGTAGCGGGCATTTTGCTGTGCCATCCATGGGCTTCCTCTTCTGAAGAGTTCAAAATGCATTTGATAGAAAATGATGTTAATGAACCATGCAGTTGATCACAAAATGGTTAATTAATATAATTTTGAATTTATAATAGGGAAAATATAATGGAAGAATGTATAAAGTGATAAAGAATGAAAAATTCACAGAAAAAACGCTAACTGAAAGCTGTTGCACACAAGTGAAAACATAGCAATTGAAGTGTATTGTGAATAAAGATGGTTCTCTGCCAGGGTTGCACGGAAAACACCTGTACATTTCTATATTTAATTGTTCATAAACAAGTTGTTACAGTTGAAATGGTGTAAGTCCTAATGGTTTGGCATTACTGCTCTTCGAATCCCATTACGTGAAGAGTATCTGCCCATTCACAATGAGCGGTGTTTTCTTCAGCGCCCTTTGGTGAGTGTGCCTTTCTTCCAGGTTCTCTTGTAGTCTGCGTACGGTTCTATCAAGTATTGCAACAACGCTGTCTCTTGCAGGAGGGATTATTTTTTTTTAAGTTGCTCTCACCGTATTTTGAAAAGCAAGATTTCAATTTACCTTGCTCACTGGAAAATTAAAGGCTTCCTTCTCCCTCCTCCGCCCCCAGCATCAAAAATCAGATGCATCTAATTGCAGTAAAAATACAATGATCACTGTGGTACTGTTCATTATTCACTTGTTTTGCAAATGATATAACTTTTTTTTGTCTGACACTGCCATAAAGTGCTGTTAACTTTTTTCACCTGTTTGTACAAGATAATACAGATACCGAACACTGTGTGTGACAGAATTCAACTGCTCCACTTTGCCTTGACGTAAAATTTTTGGGACCAAAGGTACTTAAAACTGGCATTTCCAAATCATGAGACCGGGGTTGGGTGCATTCTCTCGATAGTCAGCTGGAGATTTTGTGGTGATCTGATACAATCACACAAAATAATTATACATCTGGGGTACTGTATTGTTTGGAAATAATGGAGCCATATGAAATAAAGGGTTATTTTGCAAAATTGCATATTTGATAGTTTTTACACTTTTTTTAAAAAACATAACAATTGGAAGAGCAAAATTGAAACCGTACTCTGGTTTAAAATGTCTGCATACATTATGAACACTTCTGATCAGCTTTATTTTTTCTCTAAAAACTGTAGACTACCTGGCTGTGATACAAAAGACATCTTTAAAAGGATTCTATGCATTTTAAAGTTAAACCTTTTATTTTATCATTGGATAATGGAGTAATTATTCGCTGAAAGACTGTCCTATTAAAGTGAGTTAGTTCCTTAAAATTACTCTACGATGGTGTTCATTTTGTAGGATAAAAATTAGTTTTCTTGATACCAGTTATTTTCACCTCAAATTTTCTCCTTCCCTCCTGTGTTACCTGCATTTTTGTTTTGTATGATAAAATGGATGCAGAAGCCTGTAGAGACTCTCAATGATTTTTGCGAAGAGCTGGTCGTGTTTGGAATTATTTTACTGAATTTATTTCATTGGATTTTTTTATCAAATCTTTCCAGCAGCCAAGATGTCTTTCAGAAATGTAGACAGATACAAGAAGAAGCATTTCTCTACAAAGATTATTAGGTGTCTTTTCCCTTTTTTTTTTTTTGTGTGTGGCAAAAATAAAGTTGATTTTTTTTCAAGATTATTTCATGTGCTTCTAATCCTTAATAGATGAGATTATTTTCTTTGGGTGTATTTATTGTGCTTTTATCTAATAGATACACAGTCTCTATTGTGCTTACCATAAACACTACAAATAGCAAAATAACACTTTGGTTCACTATACAGCAGCAGTGTTAATTTGTGATAGATAACATTAGTTATTAGAGCTCTCATCAAGGAGACAGAGACAAATGTTTCTATGCCAGTAGTGGTAAGAGGAGGAGTGGAGCAGTAAGGACAGGGGAAAGCAGCTTTGGCAGCCCTCCCTCGTTACAGCACCGCTGGAAACTGTGCCGGTGCTCAGGCTGCAGAGTTTCTCCGGGGGTCACTGCGTAGCAATGAGTCCTCTTGAAGTTTCTGAGAGTTGAGGGCCCACGAAGAGCAGAACCTGGGGCCCCATCAGCCCTGGATTGCCACCATCCTAGAAAGAGGTGAATCCAACCTTTTTGCAAGCAAGGCTGTAATCACTTTGTAGATACCTATATTTTTTTAACAGTGGTCTGTTTTTAAACAACTTCAGCTAGGCACAGCAATATCGAGTGAAACAGCGCTGTTCATTCGGTGGCCCTGGCATCTCTTGCTAACAGTAGCTCTTAGCTATGTGTCACCTTCTGTGTTAACTGCTGGTGCAGAATATTGCAGCATATAACAAAATAAAAAGGAACTCCTTGGAGCATAGTAAGACATCTTGCACAATTTCCAAAACAGCGCCATGGTTGTAGTTATGTCTACCTCTTTGTTTCCCTCCTGGATTTTGTCTTGGTTTTCTGTGTGGTGTTTTTCTGTGAGGGGTGGGGGGAATCGGGGAGGGAAAGAGTGGGAGGGAAAGCTTGAAATATGAATATTGAAACACTGGTGGGGGATCCAGTGCTTACCAGCTGGTTGTCATACTGAAAAAGCCATTGTTTTTAATTCCTGCCTAGTATGAAATGTTTTAAAAAATCCTTCCTGCTGGAAAGAAAAATGTATTTTTAAAAAGAAAAAACATCGCTCTTTTGGCTATGAGAATGTCAGCTGTATGAGTTGTGACCATATCATGACATGCTGATCAGATATAAATAAATTTTTATCTCTCAGGACTCTATCTTGTATTTTTACTCTTCTGGTAACTGTTGCAGGTTTTCTGAAAGGGTGCTCTACATCTTTAAATATCAATAATTTCAGCTGAGGCAGTAAATAAAAAAAGGTATGTGAATGTCATGTGTGCTCACTCCAGTTTACAGAGAAACATCTCTTCTTGATTAAAAAAAATAAATATATCAGCCTGTGAAATGTACTGAAAGGCTTGCTGCAGGTTAGCTCAGGGCACGGGGGAATTGCTGCGGTGAGGTTCCAGTGCTGGGTGTTTCTCTCCCTCCTCCCCCTGCCTCTGAGAGCTGCTATGAGCTTCAAATATACTATAAAATAGCATGCTTAGCTCGTCAGGGATGCAGAGAGAGTACATCGCTTTCTAGCTGATTGTAAATGGGCAGCTTCTTTTAAAAGAAGTTGCAGAGTAATGGACAGGGCTGTAAGAATGGGGCTCACAATGGACTGGGAGTCTGAAGCGTGACAAAAATGGGTGCCTGAGATGGTCAGACATGTTGTGTGCTGTAGCAACCTTTTCTCTACTTTTGACATACAGTATCTCCTCCTTCTGGAAAAAAAAAAAAAAAAGTTTTATTGTTAGTATCTTTATATAGCCAGCATCCATTTGTACTTAAATTTCCCATATGTCCTTAGGTTCTCTGTGGAATAAGGAAGAGGCCTCTCTGGGCAGTTGTCCATTCTAATATCAGTCTGGTTTTGTACCAAGTTAGCCAGTTGGTTTGATTAAGACTTCTCCTTGAGGTTGGAGAAGTGATACATCAGGGAATTAAGAGCAGCTAGTGCTAGCATCTGGGGCAGCTGAATAAAGGCTGCTTATATTTTTAGTTAAAAAAAAAATAAAAATTGTGGAATTTGTGGTAAATTACATGATTGCTCAAGTATTAAAGGCTGACAAGAATGGATAGTTGATCTATGAGCACTAAAGATGGCAAGGAGCTCACTGGATTGTGATGTACAGATTTTTAAGTTTACCTTGGAAAATGGGGAAAGTTCCAAAAAAGTGGACATTGTAACAGTGATAAACAAGATCAAACTCTAGGTCTATGCAATGAGTGGATAATAAGCTAACTTTAGTAAGGCCCATCGGCGTGGCTTTGGGAAAAAGCAACAATGGCTTTGCTAAACAAAACTACAAGACCAAACTTGATGAGATGGCAAATGTGGCTGATTATTGTATGACAGAATATAGTTGAGGTTTTGTAATCTTGCTTGAGAATCTGAAGGAGGAAAAACTATAAAAGGTGAATCTATACTAAATTGCCTTTGAAGAGAAAAATTTTCCATTTGCTAATTGACTAGTATAATTCTGCAGGTCTGTTCAACAATGTACAATATTTTCATAAACCATATGAAATAAAATGCAATTTCTTTATTCTACCAATTTGTTATTTATGAGGACAAGTCACTGACTAGTCCCAATCACTTAGTAAAGGGTGTGTTTGATAGTAAGCAAAAGGAAGGTCATCTAGCCACAAGGAATAATTTTTCTTCCTGATAAACATCTATCCCAGAAAACAGTGACACTGAGAAGAGTTGAGAGACTCTGGCAACTGATGGCTGCATATGAGTCTCCACTGTAAGTAAGTACATATAAATACATAAAAGGGCAGATTTGACACTTTGAGCAGATATGCCGAGTAGGAGCAGAGGGCAATAGGATTTCTGTCTGCAGCGTTAGTGAGACCATATATTGACTCAAAATGGCTAGGTAATAAGAAAAGTTTCTAAACCAGTCTTTCTGTCCCCACAGTGTCCTTGTTTCTAGGCTAGGCATGGCTGGCTGGCTGACTTTGAGTTGAATTAAATGCTGCCCAGTCCCTTAATAAGGTTTTCTTCACCTCTGAGGGGTAGCTGGCTGCTCACTGGTCCTTCCAGCTGTCTTGTCTTTGGTGGAACCGCATACTCCCAGCTCCGAGCTATGGCTGTCTAACTAATCTGCTTGCTACACCCTGGACCTTCTTTTTTTTTTTTTTTTCTTTGCCCCACAATCTTGGTTGTTTTTTAGGGAAAAATCATTCCCCTTCATCCACTGTTTCTCCCCTCAGAAGCAGCAGACTCCATCACACAAGAGGTTGGAAGCTGAAACTTGAGGTTCAGATGCAATGATGTTAAACGCTCCTGCTGATTAACTTTGGTCACACCCTCAGCTGCCACCAGCAAGTCCTGTCCGCAAGCCTATTTCCTTTTTCTTGCACACATCTCCTTTTCTGAGGAGGAGGTGGGAGGTACAGCCGCACTGTGAAACCCCCAACCTGCCAGTGCTTTCCCCCAAAGTGAAGCTGCTGGGTTTTCTTCTCCCTCCACACTTTTGAAAACACTGAAAGTGCTTTTGTTATTGTGTTTGTTGTGTTCCCTTGTCTCTGTGTTTCTCTTAGGCTGACACATTGGGTCTTCCTCAACAAAGTATTTGAAGGGGAGAAACCTAGACCTAATAGGGGCGTCCTTCTGCACTTCTGTCTTGAAGTGCACAAGATGTTAGGCATCCTTCTGAAAAAGAAAGAAAAATCTCTCCACTGGACAAGACAGTAGTTTTCCTGCATTGAAAATGGCTAACTTAAAATCTGTACAACAGAATTGATGGCTTGAGGGGTATTTTTTTGGCCACTGCTTTGACTAAATACTTCCTTGCAGCTGGTAGAAGTAGTAGAATATTTTATGTGCAATGCTCTGCTCTGTTACACCACAGCCAGTAACTTTGTGATGGGTTGACCCTGGCTGAACACCAGGTGCCCACCAAAGCCGTTCTATCACTCCCCCATCCTCAGCTGGATAGGGGAGAGAAAATATAACAAAAGGCTCGCGGGTCGAGATAAGGACAGGAGAGATCATTCACTATTACCGTCACGGGCAAAACAGACTCAGTTTGCAAAATTAACTCAATTTATTACAAATCAACCAGAGCAAGGTAATGAGAAGTAAAATGAAATCTCAGAACACCTTCCCACCACCCCTCCCTTCTTCCCGGGCACAACTACCCTCCCGGATTTCACCACCAAGCCCCCCCAGCGGCACAGGGGGACAGGGATGGGGTTTATGGTCATCACACGTTATCTTCTGCCGCTTCACCTCCTCAGGACGAGGGCTGATCACACTCTTCCCCTGCTCCAGCGTGGGGTCCCACCCACGGGAGACAGTCCTCCACGAACTCCTCCAACGTGGGCCATTCCCACGGGCTGCAGTTCTTCACGAACTGCTCCAGCATGGGTCCATTCCATGGTGTGCAGTCCTTCAGGAGCACACTGCTCCAGCGCGGGTCCCCCACGGGGTCACAAGTCCTGCCAGAAAACCTGCTCCGTGGGCTCCTCTCTCCACAGATCCGCAGGTCCTGCCAGGAGCCTGCTCCAGCGCGGGGTTCCCACGGGGTCACAGCCTCCTTCGGGAACCCACCTGCTCCGGCGTGGGGTCCTCCACGGGCTACAGGTGGAGATCTGCTCCACCATGGACCTCCGTGGGCTGCAGGGGGACAGCCTGCCTCACCAGGGTCTTCACCACGGGCTGCAGGGGAATCTTCGCTCTGGCGCCTGGAGCATCTCCTCCCCCTCCTTCTTCACTGACCTTGGTGTCCGCAGGCTTGTTTCTCTTACATGTTCTCACTCCTCACTCCGGCGGCAGTTTCTCCCCGTCCCAACTTTTTTTCCTTCTTAAAAATGTTATCACAGAGGCGTTACCACTATCACTGATTGGCTCGGCCTTGGCCGGCGGCGGGTCCGTCTCAGAGCCGGCTAATATGGGCTCGCTCTCTCTCGAACACAGGGGAAGCTTCCAGCAGTTTCTTACAGAAGCCACCCCTGTAACCCCCCCCCACTACCAAAACCTTGCCAAACAAAACCAATACAAACTTACAGGGCCCACACTTGACAAACACAATTTTAAAAGCCTTCAGAGCTGAACCTCATGTGCTATAATTAAGGTGGGGTTGTTTTTCCAGGAAGCTTCTTAGTCAAAACTGATGACAAAAATAAGTATAAATATTATTTTAATAGACTAGTAGAGTCTTAAAATTCAGCTCTGTTCATTGTCCATAAGCCTGTAGTAATATTTGCTGAAACAATGTCAATTAACCAGTGCTGGATTAATTTCTGGCAAATAAATTTTCTCTCACTTCTGTTTATTCCAATATTCAGTATTGATTCTATTGTCACTTAAAGTTGTAACTGGTGGGTTTTTTTACTCCAGCCGTTGCCCTACGGTAATACTAGTAAGGTGTGGTGTGTGTGTTATGTTTACAGTATGACAGCTAAGTATTTGCTAAGCAGGCAGGAGAACATGTATGGGAGGACAGTCTCCAAAGGTTGCCTGTAACACCTACTACTGTGTGCCCCTTACACAAGTCTCAGTTCTGCTGAGGGAATGATCTAGATTAATATCAATTTTTAGCATTAGTCATTGAATAAGCCTTCTCCCCACACTGAAAATGAAGCTATACCAACCCAACCCTAAAAGACCCTAGCCAATTAAAGCTAAAAAGGTAATCTGGAAAAACTTACTTAAGTGAAAGAATAAAGTCTAGTCTGCTTAGTTGATCCAAGGGTAAGTAAAATACAATTCTATTATGTACAAGTACTTGGCAAGTGCTCTCAGTCATGGACTCCAGTCTGGAAGAAAGGATTTAAGATGCAGCAGGTCAGTGCAGAACATAGCCGAGTTCAGAATAAGGAAGGGGTATGTGTTCGGTTCTCCATCCCTCAAGCCTTGAAATCAAAACTGTTGTCTTAAATATTTTATTACAGAGCTGAAATAGAAGTAGGTACTGTTTAGTCTAATTACAGTGGGAGGTTGTGACCGACAGTGTGCAGGTAACTAAACTACATGATAGTCATTATGGTTTTTGGCCCAAAAGTCCTTGAAACTTAGAATTTTATTAGTAGCTAGATGGCCAATTCTTTTTTTAGGCTTTTAACTTCTCAACACAATGTTTTTTTCTGCTCCAGGCTTACAAAGACCCTGATTCGGCAAGAAACGGCAAAAAATACAACGCTAATTTTTCAGGCTACTCAATAATTTTCATATTTGGAGTAACTATTAAAATGCCTTCCTTTATTATGTAAACACAGATGATAGAAGCTCCGTAAAGAATCAGGCCCCAGATATGTCTGAGCCATTATCCTCACACTCAGAATAGCCAGGACAAGTGCCTCAGGGAAAATTGTAAGGATCCCTGGAGTGGACAAGCATCGAATAACCTTGCTATATATAGGAATTTTTCTTCCTAATCCCTCTATTAGAAGCTGGCTTATGTCCTGGCCCACTGAAAATTATATTCCTATTCTGTTTTCCTGTTAGTTTGCCTACTCAGTGTCAGTTTTGTTTTGTTGTCCTGATACATTTTTGAGCTTGGGGAGGTTAATGAATGAGTCCTGCAGGCCACTTACAAGCTCTTTCAAAAATCCACTTTGTTTCAGAAGAAGCTTCATTCGTTGCAAATGTTCTGGTTTTGCATCGGTTGTTCCTTCCTTCCCTTTTGTGTTATGAGAGGCTTAAACAAAAAAATGCCTGATGTAGCTTTTTTCTGTGGCTTTCCTGGTTTTATATACCCCTGTCAGCCTACCATGACTGAGGATTTCTCTGGACTATTTAAATTTCTGTTCTCATTCTGGTAGATCCATCACCTGCATAGTTAAGTTCCTTCTGCTTTTTATTGTAACATTCAGAGAATTGATTGTCATATCAGTATAATTTATTTAAATACTTATTTAAATACAGTTTGATGGTGAGAGGATTAGATTTATTAATGGATTTACCATTAGTGATTTCCTGACTGCAGTGAAACATATATAAATCAAACACTAAATATGTTAGCAGCTACAGCAAAAAAACCTACTGCCAATAGTTTTTAATTTCCTGCACAAAAACAGACACATTTAATTTTAATGCATAGTAAAGAAGACTAAAAAGATAAAGGTGTTCCATAAGGTAAAGTGAGCAAGCAGGGAATTTACTTCCTTCATCCTAGTCTGTCTGTCTGTCTTTAAAAACCACTCAAATGAGGTTAAGTTTAATAAGCTTCTGCTGTATCTCCCTGAAATCTTTGAGACCCAAGCAGTCGTTTATAGAAACCAACATGCTGCTACCCTGAACCAGAGCCACTGGTTGAGAGCTCTTTGGGGAACGAACAGCTGTCTCCCTAAAGGATCTATGAAAAGTTGGCCTCTGCTTTTTATTTGTGGCCCTTTATTATATGAAAAGAAATCTAAAATATTCAGTTAAGCCAAAGGGTGAGGATGTGGAAAAACTACATATTGCTATGCAAAAAGCTCCTGACCTTTATTTTCTGGTTTGCATGTCTCTCTTCAGCACTTTGTTGCATAAGGATATATGCTGTGTACGGTAACGCAGGCAGCACAGCAAACCTCAGTGTGTTAAGGGTAGATATCACAAGGTCAGAAGTGCCAATTGCACTAATTAGTGCAATCCTGACTAAGAACAGTTACTTGACTTTATTTTTAATGAGCACAAGGATTATGGGAATTTAGATAGAACAATAATCTATTTTTATCTCGTATTTTGTAAGCTCAGAAGACGAGTCAGGAATAAGCTGCATAGTAAGACAGGCCAGAGCCATAGCTAAATGAAAAAAACTGCAGGAACAAAAAGTTCCTTCCTTCGCAGCACTGCATGGAAGTCTGCAGGTTACAGCAATAACCCTTACTTGATGTCAAAAGTATGTATTACAATGATAAAGTAATGTACAAGTGTGGCACCCACCTAGGAAATTTAGTATGACAAGATTATTTTTTTTTTAATATGTTGGTGTTTGCAAGTCAGGAGGGAAAGAAAATATATTTTGCTAACAATTATACTTATTTCTTCTAATTGCTACATTATCTGCTATTGAAGGTTAAGAAGGGCTAAAACTGTTAAAAGAAAAAAAAAGGCAACAACAAAAAAGGAGCTGTAGAAAACTGCAGCTTTCAACTGATCCGTCTTCCTCTATATCACAATCTGACAAAAGGGATATAAGCTTAATGTTTTAACTTCGTCAGGGATTCATTAAAGACAGTTGATGGTTGTAAGGAATTAAGAGATGCCCAATCTAATCTCTAAAGTGGTCAATTACACTGTCATTATTGTATATGGCACTCGGCTAGAGGATGCCCCAAGGCGGCACCACACAGCAGTTTCACAGGCTACAGACTGAATGTAAACCAGAAAAAACTCAAACAATAAGGCTTCTGTGCCTAAACCTGACAACTGAATAAGCTACAACTGAGAATCCATTTCTGGCTCTTTGTAATGTGTCCTATCATGCTTGTGGTTGCATTGATGATTAATTATGATTCCTATAAAAATAATTAAAAATTAATTATTGAGTAATTTTAAAGCATTGTGCTTTTGTGAAGAGACTAAATGTTGGTAATGCAAAATGCTTTATTGAACACCCATACCTTCCAGAATCAAGATGCAAGGTAGTACATAGACTTTCCTCCTAGAAAGACCGTGGTATTTCAATTAAAAGAAAGGAAAACCACCCCACATGTCTTTGAAATGGGAGCCTATGTTCTTAGATCACTGCTGTCAGTTTATGCCTCGAAGACGAAGTTGGGTGTCAGTTACTCCAGACCTGTTACTGTGATGATGACTGTTACTTAAGACTAAATTAATAAGCAAGCAATAAGGCGCATGCAGGAGTCTTGGGTATGTGTTTCCCTAAGTAGTAGGAGTTGACTCACAGGCTTATGCATATGTTCTCTGTACGGAAAGGCTCCGCACTGAGATTTGCTTACTCTCTTTCCTGCCTTGTGCACTGACCGCTAGTAATTAAATCAGACAGCGAAGATGGTATCTCCTTTTTGCCAGGAAGACATTTGCATTTCTGAAAAGCTGGAGGCAGACAAAATCGAATCAGTGGGAAAAGTCAAAACAACTTTCTACATCTTGAGAGATGGGAAAGGGGACTCAAAGCTTTTAAAGGATCATTAAACCTCATTCAGAAAAGGATGGGCATAGAAAGCTAGCTTGCTTCTTCCACCTGGGGTCTCTCTGCAAATGCAAGCTAGCCTGGAAAACACATGCTAGGTTAAGTGGGTAGGCCCAGAATCGACAGTTTGTCAGCTTAATACCTGCCCTTGAATGTCTTCAGGATTAGGTTCACAAAAGTAAAGTGTGACTCTTTCTCCTGTCCTTATAAACTTTTATAAAACTTTTCACACTTAATTTGCTTTCATCCTTACCTGACCAAAGTTACATATGTTTTTAGGATGACTGGATCTCATCAGGGCACCATCTCCTTGGATATGTGACTCAAAAAACTGGCACACTCTGGTAGGTCCCTGTATTCCGGTACATTTTTCCAGGGGGTTGAAAAGATAATGAAGTGCCCCCCCACTATGCTGCATGAGCTGGTTGAATCATTTGCAATAGAAGCATTGGTGTGGACAAAATATTTTCTCGTGATTAATCTTAGTTGAGAAAGTAGGGTGAATCCCAGTATTCTATAGGGATTTATAATAACAGTTGATAATTCAGTCTTTTTTAGATATTAGCTTTTCAGATAAGACCAGGATTTTTCCAATATCAGAATGTGGCATTAATGTCAGCAGAAGTTAAACTGGGTCTGATTTGAATTGTTCTGCTCTTTCCTCAGTCACGCAAATCCCCATGGTACTAAAAACTGGGTGATTTAACATTTGGATTACTATTTTTTTGCCCAGGATCCTGTTTTAGGCTGAAAATGAGAAGCTTAAGAGCACATGGAGAGACTAAAGTTTAGCATGAAGGATAAAATGATGGTTTCAGCTTTGCACAAGGCTGTGGGCTGCTTGCTGGTTATTGTTTGTTCTTTGGACTCCAAACAAAATGTTGTCACAAACATAATTGCACAGGCCAGCCTGTAGGAGAGTCTTGACTTTTGGCAAAGTCCACAGTTCCTTTAAGACGATAAGTCTCTGTTAAATACTTATTAAATGTAAAATCCTTCCAGAAATTATCTGCCTCAGCTAGAGATAAACCTGCTATTTCTGTCTAATTTTTTGTCTAAAGGTTGGAGAACATCTCTAAAATAACAGCTCGTAGCCACCAGCTGCACCTGGATTGCTCAATACCTTACTATCCGAATAGCGCAGACTGACAGTATTACCTCACCTGCTTGTGGTCCCGCAGAGGCTCTGCTACCTCAGTCCTTCAGGACACTGACTATCTTTGTTCCAACGTACATCATCAGTGGAAGTTTCCAGTACTGCAATGTTAGAGTCCTTCATCCCCTCCCAAAGGAGATGTATAAGTAAGAGGATTATTACATCTGTTCTGAGAATTTTGGACTGGACATGTCTGTTATTTTAAAAGATCTTTCAGACTGGTTGCTGTCATTAGTTTTCTCTGGTGATGTAGCAGGTTACTGATTATGTTATGTTCACCTGATCTGTGGCAGATATCAGGTATTTTGCTAAACTGGTTATCAACCAGATTTACTAGGAAGGCCTGGGCTTCTGTGACATTGGCTTAGTATCTATACTGCTTTCTGGGCCTGCCCAAATAGGAATTTCTCAGATTGATAGCTGTGGGATCTTGAGCTTGTCCTCAAGCAGTGACTGAGATATTTTACAATAAACATTTCAGCTAAATAGCCAATGAGAAGCTGCTTTCTCATTAGCCTCACTTTATCCCTGCCTACATGCCATCCCAGAGCTGGGGAAGAACTCTGCTGATGTTCTCTCTGGATTTTTAGCTAAGTAATACTTAAGCCTCACATGAGGAGAAAGCTCACTTGCTTATCTCAGGGCTGCACCATAAAACACAGAGGTGGGAAGGTACTTCTATTCAGCCATGTCACATACCTACAAGAAAGACTTGGAAGGATATTCAGAGATTGCAATTTGCTTTAACGTTTGCATAAAAGTGAAAAGAAAAGGCAGTAAGTGCATGTGTGGCAAAACAAAAAAGAAGAGTGGCATTTACAGCTGTTTAGTTTAAAGTCATGAGTAAACATGATGTGAGGGATGCATTACATTTTTGCACTGTATGGGGAAGTCTTTTCTTCCAGCTTTATAAAAACATCCATTTTTATGGTTTGGGTTTTTTTAAGTCATTAGGAATCTAGGACTAGGGTTAGTTATGTATAGAGCAAATGTTAGGGCTAGCAAATGTGTTGAAGTTTAATTCCTGTTTTATATTGTGTAATGGCTTTTTCTCAACAAAAACAAAAGATGTGTCAGGGAGGGAATGAATTTCAAAGTAAATGCCTGAGGCTGAAGTTGGGACACCTGATTGCCTAACTTGGGTGAGATGCCCTGTTGAAGAGTACTGCTCAAACACAATCTCTCAAACCAAGCGAAGTCTGCATCACTGGGTAATGTTTAAAACACGGTCTGCAATCAGTTCCTAGTGATGTGTGCGCTCAGTGAAAAGCAGCTTCTGAAGCTGCCTGTTCACAGCAGCACCTCTCCTATCTGCAGTACTGGGTCCCCCCAGGTTCCCCAGTGGATGGGAGCACTGAGGTCTTAATTCATGGTCCTTATCTGATTTATCTGTGGCAGATGAAGAACTTACTACTGCACCTTTCAGTTTCTCTGCTAGTGGTGACCGCTACATTAAAAAGTTGTAGATGGGCAGTATGCCTTCATACGTTACATTCAGAGTGTGGCATATTGGTTTCAATGGGCCCTGATTTCAGTTTGTATTAACCCACCAGGCCAAGAACTGAGGCAGCAGAGGGCTGACTAATAATGCTTGTCGGATCTTACTGCACTGGTCCGAGGGCTTACCAAACACAGAGCCTGAGGAGGAAAAGAAAAGTTCCAGGAAGAAAAAAACCAGACTTTAGGACATGGGTCTGGTGAGCTCACTACTGAAGACCAGGTTATGGGACAAATACTCAGTATTCACCTTTACGGGGATTGGTTGCCCATTCAGCAGCAATTAAATGCTGTACCCTGCCCTCTTCTGAACTGTTCCTTGCTAGGGGACCCATAGTGTTTGTATTACAATGTGTCTCTTCCTGCCTTGATTACTCTTTTCTGCTATAAGCCCCTTACTTCCAGCTTGTTCTTTTCAAAAATCTGAAGAAAAATAATTACTTGACTGAAGCAGTTAATTTGAATGTAAGAGATAGGAAGCAGCTTTGTAGAAATAATTATGTACAAGCTTAGAGTGATTTAGTTAAACTGGCTCAAGCATGTGCAAGCACATTTTTTTTGCTCTGCTTCCACTGTTCCTTGTAAATCTCCAGATGTACTAGTTGCATTGTTGTAAGCAGTACCTTGAACTGGTGCTGCTGCACAGCTCTGCGTGAAGACCAATTTCTCCCTTTTCTCTCCTACATCCATTACTGCAGAAGTAACACCCTGAGTTAAAAGTTGTTATAATGGTAAAATAGCCTGCTCTGACAGATTGCATCAAAATGTGAAAACAGATTAACATAACTAGAGGTGATCTCGTTCTTACTTTTAGGGAGAATGAGAACAATGTCTTAAGAAAACCAGGTCACCTGCTCCTTGGACCCGTTTTCCTGGGGGTGTCTGTCCTATCTCGGATGCAATGTGTTAACAGGAACATTGATCCCTATAAGAGTACGCCTCTCATCCTTGTTGACTAATGCACACTAATAGATACTGTGGGTGAAGCATCGTTATGTAATTGTGCTTGTGTTGCAGACACTGAACCTCCCATGACATAACAGATCCTGTATTAAAGACAGAAGCAGCTTTATCCTAAGTATTATTGCTAATGTGAACAGACCCAAACATGAGCAGATGCACTGCTGCTACATGCAATGTTATGCCACGATTCCATTAATAATTTTCAATTTAAAAAAATATATATTGTTTAATTTGTTCATAAAATAAAAACAGGTCTTCAGGTTCTGAAGATTTTGTAGTTTAACATCTGTGGTGTTATAAAGTCAGTATTAAATAATTGTAAGATGTACATTAAGCAACATATTTTGACCTTGACTACTCAGACCTCAATTATTCAACCCTTCCGGTTATTATAAAAGGGGTCAGGTCCTCTGATCTCAACTAATTAAAATTAAAAATGAAAATGTTCTGAGTTTGTCTGAAACCTCAAAACATATTTAGTATACCAGCAGAGAGAAAGAGATTAAAAATGTGGAAGGGGGGAGGGAGAAGAAAAAGAAGGGCCCAATTCATCAGAATAGTATTGATTTTGACACTGAAATGTTGGAGGCCATTTCAATATTTTAAACAACACATGAAGCCTTGTGGTGAGTCCACTCGACTGGCATTGGAAGCAAGTTGGAAGCCATGCCCCTCTGGCCTACCAAGTGACTTTGCCTACTTGTGCTTTTGTGTTCTGCACTGAATAACACTGCTTTATAAAAACCTTATGCCCACCCAAACAAAAACTAGATATTTTCTGCCAGCACAATATGCTGAATTAGCTTGTGGAGGGATCAAATGAACACCAAATTCTGTGATTCTGCCTGAAGTGAACCTACAGAGGCTAAGTAACAGGTCAGTGTTTCCCGTTGGATGTGACCAATATGACTTTCACCTCAGAAACATTGGATTAACAACTCCATTTCAAGTGAGGTTTAAATTGGGGTCCTGCATCTTGTGGTATGTCTTCTAGGCTTCCTCTTTCCTTGTTGCACAACCCATGCAACCACAAACTGTGTCCTCAGATCTTCTAGACACTGATACCTTATTTTCACTCATTACAAGTTATCTTACTTTGATTATCACTCCAGTAAACCAGTACTATTCAATCAATGAATATTAGAGGACATAGCTATTTTTTACAACTAGTTGAATTGCAGACAGCTAAAGCAGCAATCTTCAGCTGAATTTTTTATTTAAAAAATGAAACCTTTCAGGGAGCTAAGCTCTGTGTGAGCCAACAGGCAACAGCATTGATTGATTTCACAGGGACTGTGCAGAATTCAGTTATCTGTACCACTGAGAAGCAGAGAGCAAATGGTCACACCGTTACTGAAGTTACTGAATGAAAGTTGTTGGTTTAGAGCAGTGCAGGCCAGCACATCTTAAGCAGAAGAATTCAGATCCAATTCTCATTAATTAGGAGTCACATAATAACTATATGGTATGATTTTCTGTTAAAGACATTAGGAAAGGCCTATTGGGAAAAGAAATGTATTTTACTAGACTGAATAATAAAAGTACTATCTTCCTACAATCTTGCTTGAGTCATATCCATGTAGTTGCAACAATCTATAGAAAGTTAAGAATCCATTTTTAGATTCTTTGACACAATATACAGCAGCAAAGCAAGCATGAAGCTTACAGGAAGTGTGCTGTGGGTATGTCTAAGCTGAACATGTAAGGAAGTGATTGAAAGGCAACTTCTAACAGACACATTAATGTAAGAGAAATAAGAAATTACAGTGGTTTGTATGCCCAAAAGTTCACAATAAAAGTCTAACACCCATTTAAATTGTACCCTTGCTCTTTTGTTTCTGAAGTGAGTCATTGATAACATCCAACTGGACACACTAACCTATCACTTAACCTCCATAAATGACATTTGTACACTGACTAACATTAATTGACCTAACTAACACCTTTACTGCTATGGCACTTTCACAGTAACACTACACCCTTTTGGCATACATACAGCTGTAGGCCTTCCTGGGTCTCCCTGTTAGCTTAGGTAAAAGCATACTCAGAAAAAAACCTGAACTTACCTATAACCTTCCTGTCAATGCTAACATTGTAAGCACAAATGCATTACACTATAATTCTCCTAAAGCGTAAAATGTATTAAAATAACTATTTGGACTGTCTGCAGTTAGCCAGGCCAAAGAACAGGCGGCTTCTTGTACTTTTACCTACGCTTTTTTCATTAGCCTGTGGCTTAATGGAATACTGATCTTAAGACTGAAAAGCTAGATTCAATTGTGACAAAGGACAGCTCTAAAATTAGGCTCAATACTTTATAATTTCAAGGCATTAGAAATGTAGTTTATCCATACATGATATTCTTCATTATGAAATGTATAGACAAAATTACGTTCTCCATCCACCCTATCATGTTAGCAATTTGCAATAAAATAAGCTTAGGAATGTTGGATTATCCCCAAACCAAAAGGTTTTAAAATCTAGAATGATTATATTAAGATATGAGATTATTAAAGGCTTATCTAGGACATGAAAAAGGATTCAGCTCTGTTGTGACAACATAGGGAAATTACCTTTAAAACATGAAAATGCCTTTAGAGTATTGTATTGCATTTTATTGCTATAAAACAGAAGGTTGTCTGGGAGTCTTGATGTTGCATTTCCATGCCATACATTAGGGATGGGAGAAACATTCCCAGTTTCCTAAGGAGAGATTATTTTTGTGGTTGATCCATCTGTTCTCACCCTGCCCCGTAGCTTTCAGGCCTATTGGCCATACTCAGTTGCATTTAAATCATGTAGAAGTCTCAAATGTGATCCTAAGAGGGTTTTTTACTGAAAAATTGATAGCTACATGGAGGGCAGACTCCCCAGCTTAATGACCCCCATGAGAAAAAAGGAGGCAGAATACAGGCATTTTATATAACCTGGTCAGCTGGCCAATCTGTGGATGGCTGCACAGCAACTGCAGCGTGTGCTGTCTATGCCCAGTGGGCATTTCAGGGGAACATGCAGCAGAGCTACTATTATGGGGTGAGAAGCAGAGTTTAGGAGACAAAGAACTCAAATCTGTAGGAATCCAGCATTCATTGACTCTGTTGCTCATAAAATAACTTGAGAGGATTTATCTTCTACATTTCTTTGAAGAATAATTCTTGGCTTGTGCAATAAATTACTACAGGATAAATGTATGAGAATATTAATAATAAAAGCATCTTGCTCTTCTATGCTGCAACCTGTCAAAAGATCAAAATCTTGATCACTACCTGTCTCCTGTGAGGTTGGTAGCAGAGCTCATTTCACTCCAGAGAAACAGAAGTGACACACAGCCACTGTGCCTGACATGCTTGTGGCCACACAGGAAAACCAACAGGGAGGGTTTCAGTAAAAACAAGCCTCACCATTTTTAATAGCAGCATGTGGATAACTGACCTTCCTGTTGTCCTTGTTTAAAGGAAAGGAAGGACTTAGTCAAAACTGGAGCTACATGACTGTATTCTGGTTGTAGTCTACTGAAATAATTGCTACCTGGAAGTAGCAAATATGTTGCTTGTTAGATCAAGTAGGAGATTCTGTTATTCTTGTAGAAGTTACGTTTATAGAAGCCCCCTGAAATCATCTAGTTTCCTGAAGCTTTTCAAGCATCATACTTAAACTGATTTTTATAGATGATGTCTTTTTATTATAGTCACTGTGATACAGCTAGTTACTAAAATAAGCCTACACTAGCTATTCAGAGTGAAGTCCGAGATGAGGCACCTAATGACTTGAATCGAGCTGATACTTTGTGTTAGTACCTCAGTACAGCATTAAGTTCTGATTTTACAAATTCAGCTGTTAAGATATCAAACTTTAAGGAAATTTCTTTCATCAGCTGGATAGGAACCTGTCCATGTTGTTTGTAAAAATATTAATAGCCCTAAAATGTTTTCTGAGCTAACAGACTATCAGGGCAATGAGTTAGGAGCAGATTGGGCTGAGCCCTATTCTCCCCAACCCTCTTACCTACCTCTCCCTTGCTTGTAATGCCTGTCCTCACACCTCTTGGCATTTTTGCCATGTTTGGAATTCTTCAGTGGCCAGCTCCAGCTTCAGTCTTTAGCTTGGCTCTCCACAGGAAGATCACAAAGTCATTATGTACAGCATGTTGGGATCAAGGAGAGGCCATGTCTGAGAAACTGGCAGTGAGCCTAGAGCAGCTCTGTGCTATGCTTTCTGTGGGTATTTGTAGAAGAGTGGGTGGAATAAATCTCTCTGCTGGATAGGGGTATCTGGCATGGCAGGAGCCAAGCTCACACAAGGTAGCTCGAGATCACATTTCTTTTTAGAAAGGGGAAGAGAAGACAAAGGGAAGTGAGGCTGTTTTGAGTGAGGTATAAAGAGACTGCAGATTGGTTTTCTTCACCCTGGGCCATTCATTATTTCAGGACTTTGCCCTCATTCTCAGGGTTGCAAGACCTAAATTACCCTGTGTGTATTAATTACCATGTGTGTATTAATACATCAAATCATTGTAGATAGGGAGAGGATCTGCTCTGATACTGTGTAGGGATTGTAGCCAATAGTGTCTGTTTTTCTGATTATACTGGCCTCAATGCTCTTCATTCTTCATTGATACCAGTGTTAGAAGGAAAGAAATTGTGGATATTTTAAATTTAACCTGTACTGTTTTTCCTAGCTATGTACACAGAATCCATCCTTTCACTGCTGGTTTGTTTTGGGCATTGTTAGTGGAAAAAGAGTCAGAAAAAAAATAAAAAGTGTTCCTGTTTCCTGATGGGAACAGCCTTAGATGTCCTATGATTTGAGCAATGTGTTAGACCACATGATCTCCAAAAATCCCTTCCAACCAAAATTAGTCTATGATTCTATGCCTGTCTCCTGTTTAGAAGGAATTGCCACTTCCCACAGACCTGTGCGTGTTACGCACTTTGTAGACCCATGCTAATCATTTTCTGTCTCCAAGCTAGAGCTGCAGTTTCGTGGGACTTTAGGGCTCTTGTATCCACAGAGGCTGCCAAGTCCAAAGTTGCTGTTCTGCCTAGACAGCAGTGTATATGCATTGTGTATGGGGTCGTCTGCTGTTCAGAGATTCCTTGTAACACCGAAACTTGGGGGGTGGGGGGTGAAATGAGGACAGGATGACAATATTCATAGCAGAAATACCTCACAGTAATAGTTGTCATCTCCATTACTGTCAAATTAATTCTGAATTATTGCCCATCATACACTGTTTAGCTTGAGGGAAGCGAAATGGTGGCTTTGCTTCTATGGCAGAAATGAGAGTAGTTCAGCCCTCTGAGGAACCTTGCAGAGTGGCAAAGGAAATGTCAAATATCATTTGGTCAAAGAGTGTTTTTAAAGTCCTCTGAGGAATAGTCCTTGCTCATCTCCACTACATATATAAAATAGAGAAATAGAGGGAGCTTTTTATTTAGGAAGTATCAGCATTCACACAAAGCTGGGGATGTCTGGAGATGAGGCAACGTTTGGACTGAGACACAAGTTTTACAGACTAAATCTGCACCTTCAATCAGCTATACTTTGATTTGAGAGCAGCAAAGAACAGTAGATGGGATAACAGACTGAAATTCAGCATTTGCAGGCTCAATTTCTGGATCAACAATTAACTTGTCATGTGACACCAGGCAGGTCCATGGCGCTATCACCACTCATTCTCTAATCCAGCACAGTGAGAATCAGTACAGCAGACCTTCTAGTCCAAACTAACTATCTCAATATTTAAACTCTTAGACAAAATCTAGATATGTGTTTAAGCACTCTGATAAATGATATTGCATGACAATGAGTGTTAAGTATCTCAATAAATGAAAGAACATCTATTTAGATGTCTAGTTAGAATTAAAATCCCCAAAGAGGTCTGCTTCTACCTTTGTAGTGTACATATTATGTCTAGAGAAAGGAAAAGATGAGCATATGCTGAAGAGAAAACAAGGGAAACTGATCCCTCAGTGGACCTTAATCAGTTTTGCCCTGGATGCCTCTCTGTCAAATTGATGGTTCATTTAAGTTTTTTCTTCCCTCACTTGAAGATCTACATGAGATCTCCTTGGATTCCCCAGCTTATCAAATTGAGATTTGGTGGAAACATATTGAAGGAGAAAATGGGAAAGTGCAGCACAAGTCCTGTCTCTAAAAGCCAGTTAGAAGTCTTGAGAAAGAAGCTAATGGTGCTGAATGAGCTTCATGTGATGGTCTTGTCTAGAAAGCACTATGAAGCTGAGTGCTACCAAACCTGTATGTTAATACCAGAACTATCTTAGATGTATGGAGTGGGCAATAATGATTAGGCCCCTTCTGTTCTATGACGCTAGTGGTGTACCGTACTGACAGAATTAAATGTTTGAGAGTCATATACTTGGGGTGATTACACAAAACCTGGATTATTCTCTGGGGTCAGGCAACTGCTATTGTTGCTTAAGGCTTCACAGATTAATGGTCATCCTCCATCTTGTGACTTTAAAATTGCAGTCAAAAAGGAATTTAGAAATTATGATGACAGTCTGCACTAATTACTCTGTGTGCAAGTAGGTACAAGTAGTTTGCTACATATGCATTCTACATGCCTGGCTAAAAACAATGCAAGACTCTCAGCAGGAGCTGGTGTGAAAACAGCTAACAGGAGCCCAGGTGCAACTAGTAGGCTCACCTCAAGGAGAGAGCAACCCCTTTAATTCCTGGCACAGAGTTTAGAGACTGCAGATTTTGCCCTCTCCCTTGTTTTCTTCCCTGGGCTCATAATGGTGGCTGTGTGGCTCCCTGTGGCCAGAGGAAGAATCACTTTTTCTGTGGTGAGCAACTCTGGTGAAGATTTCATTTGTGGGGTCACTTTGACATAATTCAAGGACGTGGCATTGTAACTTTTGGCTGTTAAAGGCTTCAGTCTATTCCATATAAAGCTTTGGGGCATGACTAATTAATATAATAATCACCTCTAGCAGAGAACACATTAACTGCTTGAACTCTCAGGACTTAGAAGATTACAGAGAACAAGTTGGAAGACGCTGAGAAATTGAATTAGCAGATTCTCAGGATGGCAGCCAGTAAGGGACTTCATGCACTCATGTGTGCTAAGGGATGAGCTCTGTGCCCTGGGGACCCAGGCAAAGCTGCTGTCTTCTCTGGGATTACACCATGTGGGTACTTCCCTGAGGACAAAAGGGAATGAGCTCCAGAGTGCTCTGGAGCCCTGTATTTATTCAAACTAATATTCTGTGAAACAAATGATCTAATTAACTAAACAGGCATTTGACCACAAAAATGTTATTTTTAGCTAACGTTGCAAACCTACATCAGGGTTGCTTCTTTTTCTCACTGAAACTCTTCATCTATTTTCTACAAAATTCCCCTATTTTTCTTATTTAAATCATCAGTAACCTGTGTGGCTGCTCTTGAATTTTGATCCTCACAGCCTGTTATATCTCTTCATCCTTTCTAATGATGAGATAAGCTTCTAACAGAAAGACAGAAGTAATCAGGATCTTTGAAACAAGTTGTAACCAACAAACCAGGTACAAGTAGTCTTTTGTTTTCAAGTAGAAAAAGAGAGATCAGATCAATGTGATCCATAAAATTACATTCTAGTTTGGATTTTTATTACAGATTTCCAGGCTTCAGGCTAAGTTTGAGATGATACTGACACCACCAAAATGGAAACAAATAAAATAGTCTCAGATTCTGAACTTGAGCCCCTCCAAAACTGAATGAAGTATCGTCGAAATCAGATTTCACATTCAGAGGGAGAAAGTCATAATGGCCTTAAGTATTTGTCTGTTGCATACCACAATAATTGTTATTATCTTAATTTTGCAGACTTGGGGACTGTGGTCTGGCTGAGGTGTCAGCAGCCACTACTAAACTTTTTGGTTTATACTGTAGCCACTAACAGTATTTCGCCCTACTGTGTAACATTGCTGCAACATTTTGTCCCATTCTCAGTTTCCAGAAGGATGATAGAAATCTGGAAGGAAAAAAAACATGATCAAAGGCTGCACAGATGGTTCTGTAGCAGCTGATAGGTAGCTGCGGTTGTTGATGAGTATTTTGGAGGTGACAGACAGCAAGGGCAAAGAAGAATTACTGCCAGCATTTAAAGGGACTCTGCCAGGCCACAAAATCATCGTGATGAAATTCTTAAAAAAATTTTCCAGCACCAAGATTTCTTAAACAGGAATAAACTCGCCCAAAGACAAGGTCATACCTCTCTCTTTTTCTTAAGACAATTTAAAACTGTGCTGTGCAGTAGCTTTCAGAAAATGTGACCTTGGGAATAGAAATCTCTTAAGTGTCTTGCACAAGCTATTTGCTGTGTGCTGCTGTGACCAATTACAGAATTACCTTCTGTGGTAACATGGTACGCATAGTGTCCTGGAGGAAAGAACTCAGGTTCTGACAAGTAATAACCACAGTTCCTATCAAGTTGACTTTTGACAGAGTACCAGTCATATATTACTGCAAAGTGCTGAAGGGGCTTACTATGGAGACCATTTGACACAGCAGGTAGATCTTCAGGGTCCTTTATGAAAAGCCTTGCTAGGCACCATGAGGCCAAATCCATCAGCTAGTGACTCTGTTCATACCCAGGAGCACTCCTGGTCGAGGCCCAGTAGCTGAGAATGATGCCCAAGGCACTGTGACATGTGCAGCAGAGGCTCAGGAGCCCACAGCTACCCAGACCGCTAGGGGAAGTGTTACACAACCATGGTCTGAGCCTGCAGATTGCAACCCTTTGCTACACTACCACATAAAAAATCTCAGCCATGTAACCCTCCCATTTTCTGCTCCAATGCATGTCAACAGCAGCAGGAGGGAGGCTATGTACCACCTGGACATGCCAAACAGCTAGAATAG
The DNA here is from genome assembly GCF_929443795.1 of Astur gentilis. Taxonomy (NCBI): domain Eukaryota; kingdom Metazoa; phylum Chordata; class Aves; order Accipitriformes; family Accipitridae; genus Astur; species Astur gentilis. Next base: position 9,469,451 of record NC_064909.1, on the reverse strand, counting down.
CCCAAATTATTGGATGTATGATTAGACAGCTGTCATGAAAGATCAAGCATGGTTTTAGTCTTGGGTGTGTGTGGAAAAAAAATGAAGTTTGTATAATTTCAACATGAGAACCTAGGGCCTGATTAACAGCAGTCGGAGAGACATTCTCTTGGACCTTGACATATCCAAGACTATGGCTTTCCCCATAACCATAAGAGGTTGATAGGGTGACTGTCAGATTGAAGGACAAGAGGTTTCTGAACACGAAGGCATCCTTAAAGAATGAAAGAGGTATTGTTGCTCTACCTCCAGAAGCCTGCCATCCAGCTGATGGGCCTTGGGGTCTTTGAGGTAGGTGAGTCATTCCATCAAATTTCATCTGTCTTGGGGGGAGATGGAGGAGTTCCTCCCCAGAAACTATCTCTGAGACAACATGAAGGAGTGAGAGCGAAACACTGGTGGGCCACTTTTTACGTTTCCCAGTCATCCTTAGCAGTGGGTTTAGCATGTGATATGACAACCAGACATGATTCTGAGATAATGCTCTCAAACATTAAGCAATAAATGACAAGGACTGATGTTGGTTTAGGATGCTGTCTTAGGAGCTCATCCTCACTCCAAACTTCACACAGTCATTCTGGATGGATTTATCCTCTTTAGACAGTTCTGCTCTTTTTATAGGTGCCCTTGCTCTGTTTGAGGGTCCACTCCAGACAACTGATGCATAGCCATCTGCCAGCTGTATGAATATGTCCCTATTAGACATTTTACTTAAGCACTCTGAGATGTCTCTAATTTCTGATGGTGTAGTCCAGTCTTTCCAGGAAAACCTTACAATAGATATTTTTATGTGGATATAAAACGATCTCGTGCTGCAGTGACTTTTTTTTCCCCCTGTAGTCTGTCACAGGGCTGAGGGCACATAATCCTACTGAACAGGTAATCGCCTGGAAAGCGATATCAGCCCTGAATAGAGATCTTTCATGCAGCATGTTCTCCCTCTGGTCCCAGATATTTCCAGGTAGCTTTTGACATTTTCTATTGTTGGATTTGCTGAGTGCCAAGATAACTCCTCCGAACAAGGCAGGAACAGCTTCATTGACCTGGAAAACTATGACCTGTTTCTTCTTTTCCACTTGGAAGACTAACCTTGAACTTCTGACGCCTGCCACCAGCAGCTAAGTCTCACTGTTTGGCAAGTGCAGTGGGTAGCATGAGTCATATTGCTATGGCTTTAGTGCTGAGCCTGCTTGATGCCTATGGCTATATAGAAACTGCAAATGTTCTCCCATGTATGGTCATAGGTGTCCTTAACTCGCTCACTGAAGAATGACAGCATTCTGAGCCTAATTTCCCAGTCCTAGCCTCACACCTCTTGTCTGCAGTAAGCTTAATGTATATCTAGGCAACACATCAGTGTGGGCTCTGAGATGATAAATAAGGCTGTTGCTACAGGATGGGATTCAGGATCAGGGGTGAAGTACAGAAAAATCAACTATACTCTGAGTATTGGAGAATCCTACATTAAAGGGCTGTGCTGATTTTAAGAAACAGCCCGACTGAGTACCTCTGAAGGCAATCAAAATTTTGGTTGCACAAGATTTATATATACTTTTGTTTTGAAGTGCTCCTCCCCAAGATATTTCTGTATGAACAAAATCTGAAGAATAGGACAAGATTTCAGAACCATATTGCCCTGTAACTGCCTGTAAGCTGGCTTCCCGTTTTCTCCGATTAAACTGAATATGTTATGTCTATCTTTTCCATAATGAGTTCCACTCAGAACTTGGTGCTCCTTAGGCAAGAGGTCATATTAATGTCATTAAGTCTCTTCCTAGAATCCTCCTACAGAAATAAGGCTTAAAAATTGTGAGGAAAAAAATAAGGTGGCCACCTTGCTCTTTAAAGACTTATCTCTAACCACTGTATTTGTTGATTGTTTCAAATGAGGACAGCTGAAAATATTTAAACGTATTTGAGCATGAAGGCAAAATTTGTTGAACTGTATCTGTCAGGTGTGAAATGTTCTACAGGCACCTAAAATAGATGGGCCCTGTCTTACCCAAAGGATATGCTGAGGCAGTGAGTTCTTTAAAGAGTTATATTCAGACACGTTATTTCCCTTCTGTTATTTCCACTGATGACAGTGGGCCTCCTCTACAAGCCTCACTGCGCACCTCTTGCTTGCTTACAAAGTTTAAGCCAGAAAGAAACACGCTCTCATCTGGTCTAACTTCCTGACTAGAAGATTTCACCCTGCTACTATGGATAGAACTTAATAATCTATATATGGTTAAAGTTTATCTTTCAAAAAGAAACACTGTCCTGATTTGTAAACATAAAAAATCAGAGAATCTCCACTCATCGTAGTTGTCTGCTCCTAAGGTTACTTGCTCTCTCAGCTAAAAATCTGTGCCTTTTCCCCTAATTTGTCTGACTTCATCTTCTGAAAATCAGTTCATGTTATGCCTTTCTCCATTAGTCTAAAGAGCTTGTAAGTACCAGGCATTTTCTCCACATGAAAGCACTTATTCACTATAATCACCTTACTGTAATATAAGTAGGACTAGATTTCAGTTTGGTTTCAGAATAATACATTACATTGAAAATATACATAGTTCAGTAAGCAATGGAGCTAATGAAGTTTGTTTTCCTGTGGATTTGTATCTCATAGTTAGATTCTCTGGTGTCTCAAGAGCACACATTAGTCAAAGGTTTTCCCAGCAGTGAACCCATTCATCATCATTATCATCCGTGTGGATTCTTTGATCTGATAATATAGTTGAGCACTTTAGGATGTTTCTTCCCTCTCTGCTGAGTTATCTTCTTCGAACTTGTAGGAGAGGAAGGAATATAGAGACTAATGGAAATATATAGGTGATATGATCAGTTAAGTTCCACTTCCATAGGGAACCGGATAAAAAATCAGTTCTACGCAAAGTAAACACTGGCTTTTAAACCTTTGCAATGGAAAATGCCACTCCAGATGGTTGCATTAGAACTGTCTTGTTTTCAAAATCTTTTTTTTTTTATGATAACATCACTGGGAAACCCACATACTAGGATCCCCACTAAGGCAATAGGTGTTACAGTTGCATAGCAGCTCAGCAGCTCAGAATTCAAATCTTCCCTGTTGAAAATCAGGCAGCCAGTTTCCTGTAATTTGAGCTTAGGGACACCAGGGAGTTCTGTACCATATGGTACCAGAATATTTTTCTTCTGCCAAAAATTTGTCTCCCCACCCTCTGCTCCAACCACATGGCCTTTTTTCCTTAACAGTCAATTACACCAGATATAACTGATATTCTTGGCACAGGAATTTATTCATCTCCTCAAAGCAAAGGATTGTTATGCAGTTTCTGCGTGTTTCTACAGGGGGCTACAGTATGTCATGTACTTGTACTGTCAAAGAGTCCCAACTGTGACAGGTGCCACCTGTTAAAACACTGCTACAGCTCTTTATGGATCTTGCTTCATGGAAAATACTGTCTCTAACCCATCTAACGAACGCACTTGTAATATGTAACATTACAAAATCTGACTGTGTATTATGGGCAGTGCCTAAATAAGACTACGCATTGTAATCTGAGATCAGTATGGTATGCAAACTGATTCCTTTGGTATCTGCTACAAAAAAAATACCTGAAGCAGGTATTCCACTTGTAATAGACAACTGGTTTTATCTTCTCCATTTGCTACTAAATAAGCAAAATGTAGGACTGATGAGAATAAAACTCTGCCTTTGTCTAAACAGAACAGGAATAGGGCTGACACTGTGTCTCTGCTGGCAGTCGGTTTTAAAAATTGGTCAGTAAGTGCATGCTTCAGCCAAAGGAAGTGTGATGTGAATGAAGCTGGAGAGGGCTTGGCTGTCCTCCAAGCTTAAAACCTGAGTTGTCAAGACTTTGCAGAAGCTGTTGTGTCATTAAAGAGTGCCCCAAAGTATACTGAAGCCTTCCATTTGAAGGCTCTCCTGCCTGTATTTTCAGGCATGGTGGCTTGTAAGGCAGGAGGTATTTGGCAGCAACTGCACGCTTACAGCCTTACTACCCTCTGAGTGGACAGAAAAGTACTGGATTCAGAGTAAGCCTGAACTGCTTAACACTTTGCAGGTGTGATGACCTGGGAGAGAATGTGGAAGAGATTTTGCAAACATTACTAGTGATATCACTTTAATGTCTAATGTGATTTCTGTGCATTTTTCTCCTACAGGAGAAACAAGGCAGAGAAAAATCTATTATTCTTATCATAGCATGAGTCTATACACATGGGGGGTTAGAGAGATAATGACTGGCCTGGTAATCAAAATATCTGTGACAATAATGGTGCATGTAGATCTGATGATGGCTGTACTTGAAAACATTTCTCCCAATATATCTGAAGGGACTGTATGTACAAATAAATTAATGGAAAAACATTAGAGACTGACTGTTCCACAAAAAGAAATCCTAATATTGTTGCTTTTCAAAAAATTAGACAGCTCAAGTCAGCAAAATATTTACTGTATCACTTTATCACTTAAAGCATTTTTTGTCAAATGTTTTGAGAGGTACTATATAAACTTTAATCTGGAAGGCAAGTATACTACCTCCCTTTCAAAAGAGGAGAAATTGAGGCATAGAGTCTAAACATGTCACTTTCCTAGGACTGAGTTAGTAAGCAAGCCCAGAACAGAAATCACAGATTGTCATATTAGAGTTCTTGGTTAGAGACAATTCCAATTCTTCAGGTTTGGATGAATTTAGGATTTAAAGTTACTCAGGAATTTAACTTTTGAAGTTCTATGCACCTCAAAAAATCAGTTTCTTAGGCAGTTTGAATAATGGTCTTAAAGATCAATTCAAGCACTTTCTGTTCTTAAGGTAAATGAATACTATTTTGAAAATTAGCATATATATGAAGCCATATATAATAGATAGGGCTGTTATCTCAAGAAACAGAGCTAAGTAATTATATACTTTCAAAATGTCCAGCCATGTATTGTATTTAAATATTCCTCTACAGAATATAAGGAACAGAAAAAGCAAATCTGAAATTAGTAGAATTTATATGCTCCCCTCTCTGAATGCAAAAATATCTTTTCTACTCTCCTCAGTCTCCTCCTCATTAATTCCCATGCTGTTAGGTTTTTTTCAGTGCTTCATGTAAAAACTTAACCTGCTGCTGAATTTATTTCATGTGAGTTTGTTTTCCTCATTTTAATGGTTTGTAATGCAAAACCACAAAGGTACAGCTTCTGTAACAAACTCCCTTATTGAAGCCTGTCTGCTGCACATACTGCTTCTGGAGTCCAACTTGACTCTGAATCCTAACATTACAAAAAATGAAAAGTAGCATGGTCTTAAGCACTATAATTCATGCTTCTAAACTTTGTTCCTTTGCTGTCCTGTCCTCAGCTGTGTTGTGCAAAATTTCTTCAATGAACATGTTCTTTGTTTCCCTCTCAAACCAATAGAGGAAACATACTAGGAAATTTTACCCTCTAGTACTTTTTAGACAGTGCTTCTGTCTAATATCCCAGCATTTTACATGTTTGTGTCAATCCTAGATATGAATTTTGACATTAAAGTCAGCAACTAGAAAATTAGGCGGGGGGGGGGGGGGGGAAAGGTGTTATCTGTGTACAATAGTCCTGGGTAAATGTAAATTTCTGTGCATGCACCAAATGAGAGAAGGTGAGAAAAAAACCAGCAATGTGCATAAGGACGTGTAAGGACAAATGCAATTGAATATTAAAAAACCCAAACTACTTCTGTGGTGAAAATGAACTAAAAATAAAACATTCATGTCTCAGTCACTCCAATATTTATAATTCCTCTTCTTGTCATTTAAAAGCATCCTTAAGATCTCTTACCTTGCTAATATTAGATACTCAATTGCTCCTTTTTGCTAGAAGACTTTGGCACATTTCTGAGATCCTGGAATATCATTTTACATGTCTTTCACCTCTTTGAAGAGAAAGAACAAGATTTTTGTCAGATACTTTTCCTATTATTTTTATAAAGTGCATTTATTTTTCATTGTTCATCCTCTTTCTGTGTTTATTTTCAGTATTTTTCCTACTGAGCTTCTTTTCTGTTTCTGAGCCTGTATTTCCATTTTCTCTAATTCACTAACAAAGTTGCCAGAAACGTAATTTAATTTGCTGCAGTGCTTTACAATGCTTTTTTGCTATTAATCTGTATAATTATAGTGTGTCGGACTCACACAGCAAAGTGTTAGCCATTTATTTTTACTTATTTCCATGCACAAAAAAGAAAATATCTAAGAGAAATATCAAATTACCTACCACGTCATTTATCGTCAGCATTTAATATTTTGTCAGATAACTAGGCCCTGGAATAAGGGAAAAGGTACTCCTTACAGCACAAATGACAGATGTCATAAAAATCGATAAACTGTGGCAGAGAACTACAGAATAAGTTTTTTTGTGTGTTTTTTAAATTTTGGGAAATTATTAGTGAAATTTGATGTAAAAAAAAAAGCAGAATAAAATATTACAAGCAATATTATAAATAGATTATTGAAAACTATTTGGTAGTTTTCAAAGACCTGAAGTCAACACATGTATTTTCAAGACTAGAAATCTAAGAGTTGCTCCTGAACTAGAGATCAGAGCTGAAAATACAGTACCTGACAGAAGGGGCCCCCATTTCAAACACGATAGGTATTTTTGGAATCGGACTCTGGGTTCTCTTATATGGCCAGTGTGAAAATCAGAAAGAAAGAAAATGGAGTGCCTACTGAAAATTTTAATGACCAATTTTAGAAATGCATTTTTCTCAGAATTACCCAGCTCTTAAGAAGTAAGTATAACCAGAAGTAAAATGACTGTGCTACTGGTTTTTGGAACATGACATTTTGACATTTCTCTGATTCAAAGCAACATTTCTAAAGAAACTTTCAAGATAGTCCCTAGACAAAACACAGTATTGAAAACCTACTCTATTTCTTTTGAAATATAAAGACTTCCATTGATAACAGTGGGAATGCATGATGACCTTTTGCTAATTTAAAAGTACAGAAGTTTGAAACGGGGATATTTGAAACCAGAAATGAAGCTTACAGCCTGAATAATACATACTGTACTTTTTGTCATTTTTATTGCATAATGCCATAATTTATTTACTATGTTCATCGTGTATGTGAGGATTTTCTTCTAAGGTAATTAAAATCAGTGATAAAAATGAACCGTTTAGAACACCCTGTTACCCATTAACAAAAAACTAAAATGTCTTTACACTGTATAATTCATTTGCTCATTTTTTCCTGTAACGAATGGACATTACCTACAGATAGAAAGCTATAGGATTTTTATAATGGTTAAGAGGAGCTTTTGTGCCTCCTGATGATGAAAGCAAAGGCTTAGATTTTTCTAAAGACTCATATATTTCATAAATATTCAGTAATAGCACGATACCTATCCCCCTCAAACCTTTTTCAAAGCCTGAAATAAAATGGGGAAATTATTAATGAGACCATGTGCAGATGCAGGATGAGAAACTACTTTGTCCTACTGCTGAATTTCTAGGTCAACAAATACAGCTGCTCCCTTTTGCACCCGATTCAGGCATTATACGAGCATGTTACCATTCTTTGCTGAAGAACTAGGAGTTCTTTCCGTCACAGCCACTTCCCACATGGAGAGAGATTAAATTGAATCTAGAACTGCACTTTGGTATCACTCCAGAATGATTGTAAATTATGCTAGAAAATACACTACACGCTTCTTAAAATTTCTGTAATGTTATTCAGTATATTGTGGTGTCATTTAGTGCCATTTGATGTAACCGTAAGAATTACTAGCTCAACTTTTGGATATGGACCCATGCATTCCTATTTTCAAACTTACACTTTAAGCCATTATTCGGTCTATTTTCAGAAGGTGTTTGTGTATGGTATAGTACAGGTACTTGCATATGGTGTAACAGTAAAGCTGCCACGACTTTTGGCGGTTTTAACGAATAATTTCTCCAAGAACCATGAGGACTTTTCCTCGTTGGTTTTAAAGGAGAGTTTTCCTGAACCAATTTCTATTATTTTAAATAGCTTGAGTTTTTTTAAGCACTTCTCAATATTAAAAAACTCTGTTCGGATACTCCGTTTTTCTGTCGGTATCTGTTCAGCAGACGTCAGTATTTCAGGAAACGGGACAATTTATTGTTATTTTTACTGGAAGCAACATCTCTTCCTGAGGAGCTACGTTACTTACACCCACACGCAGGACGCTTCACCCAGCCCCGCCAGGTGCCGACCGCCCCTTTGGAACGGCGCTGACGGGGGTGCCGAGGGGAGGGGCCGCCACGGCCCCAACGCAGAAGCGGGTCTGGGTCTGGTGCCGGGAGGCTCGGGGCCGCGACCCCCCGCCGTTGTAGTTAAGAGGGGAACCCCAGGAGTTCGTTCGCCGGTAATTTCAGAGCTTGTTCTCCTCACAGTACCCGAAAGAAAGGACACCAGAAGCCGTCGACCTGACGGAACCCCGAGAGGCCGCCTAGTGCCTCACCCGCTGCCCGCCTCGCTCTGGGAAATCGCCGGGGAAAGGGGCTGCCCGCCTCCGGGGCGGCCCCCGCCAGCCGTGCCCTACCCGCCGGGGTGGGCTGCCCCGCCGGGCCGCCGCCAGCCCCGCCCGCAGGGCGTCCCCCGGAGCCCCCCGGCCGGCGAGGAGCGACGACGCGACGCGACGCGACGCGACGGGACGGGACAGAGGGAGGAAGGGCGGGGAGGGGAAGCGGGAAATAGCGCAGCCCCAGCTCTCGCGAGAGCTCCCTGGCACCGCCACCCGGCAGTTGTAACGGCCGTAACCTGGCAGTCGCTGTTTACGGCGGCGTAGCCAATGGGAAGGCGACGCACGTGGGCGGCGCTGGGATGCCAGGCCAATGGGAGGGAGGGGCGGCGCGTTTAAACAGCGCGGGTGCCGAGGCCGGTCCCCCGCGAGTTTGTGGCGGTTGCGTCGCCATGCCCGGCCGCCCTGACGACTACGAGGTGCTGCTCACCATCGGCGCCGGGTCCTACGGCAAGTGCCGCAAGGTGCGCCGCAAGGCCGACGGCAAGGTGAGGCGGCGGCGGCGGCGGTGGGGGCTGGGGCATCGGCATCGTAGCGTGCCGGTGCTGTCCGTTTCAGCTGGGTGCTGGCGGGTCTCCGAGATAAGCGAGCGGCTTTGAAAGCCCCTCTTCCCCGCTCCCGCAGAGGTCTGGCTCGTGTATAAAAGCCTCACTCCCTAAGGTGCTTTTTCCCTCCCTAGATCTTGGTGTGGAAGGAGCTTGACTATGGCTCAATGACAGAGGCAGAGAAACAAATGCTTGTTTCGGAAGTGAATTTGCTTCGCGAGCTGAGACATCCGAATATCGTCCGGTATTACGATCGGATCATCGACAGAAGCAGCACCACCCTGTACATCGTGATGGAGTACTGTGATGGTGGTGACCTGGCTAGCTTAATTGCAAGGTGCACAAAAGAAAGGCACGTGGAATCTGTTTGTGGCAGTGCTGGAGTATCCAGCATTAAGTATCTTGGGAAATCAAAAGAAAAGTGAAATGTATCTCCTTTTCATAACTTTAATCCTTTGGACCGAACAACTCTTCTGAAATGTGAAAGGTTTTGTACAAATTTACAACACCAATGGGAATTGTGCCAATGAACGCACCAACTGATTGGATGTTTATGTTGAAATAGTAAAAAACCTGAGCTCTATTACAAGGCAGAAGCTGTTGAAGGGTTTCTGGATGCCATGCTATACATGGGGTTGAAAACATAAACTAGCAAGTCATAGTTCTTGCATATCGGTAGCTTGATCTGTGAGGTACTTCTGGTTTGCCCGTCAGTAAAACCACTTGCACCCTATTTTTTGTTAGAAGGCCAAAATACATGAAAGGGAAAAGTGATTCTGAACATGATGTTAAAAGCTACTTTATGTGCCTGTATATAAGGCGTGTGGAGACACCAAGTTGATGAGACTTTACCTTGGTCTAATCTTAGACTTAGCAGCCTATTTAAGTATAATACCTGTTTTCACATTCTTGGGTTAAACAAGTACGTGACACCACATGTGTCACTTTGTAAGAATAGTCTAAAATGGTACTGCAGTTGTCCCCAAACATCAGTGTTTTCATTTAAGGAAGGCTATATTAAAAATCAGTCCTGTCTTGGCTCTGTTGTTGTTGTATGTTGCTCATTATGAACAGCTGACAATATACTGTTATAAGTGATGAGAGGGACAGATCTCATCACAAAAGCATCAAATTGATATTTGTGTTGTAAGTAATGGAAATGCTACATATTTGTTAGACTCTTTGTAGGAGGAAGGAAATATTACAGGGATGCTGCAACAAAAGTCTAGATGTCTTCCAACATATTTGGAGTGATTTTTTTTAAATTTCCATTTTTAAAATAGCATATGTAGGTGCCTGTTGCTGTTAGTTTTCTATGAGGGTGCTGGGGTTGATTCAGTGATGTTTTATAATAGCATTTAAAAAGTTACAGAACTAGGACTGGCAGCAGCTACTTAAACTGATGTATGCTCAGAGAATATCTTTTTTAAACAATGTGTTCATCTTTCAGGCATTACTTGGAAGAAAGCTTTGTTCTCCGAGTGTTGACTCAATTGACATTGGCCTTGAAGGAATGTCACAGACGGAGTGATGGTGGAGTCACTGTGCATCGTGACCTAAAACCGGCAAATGTCTTTCTAGATGGCAAGCAGAATGTGAAACTTGGAGACTTTGGACTGGCTAGAATATTGCACCATGACACCAGCTTTGCCAAAACTTTTGTTGGAACTCCATATTATATGTCTCCAGTAAGACCTCCCTTCTGTGCCTTATCTTCCGTTTTGTCCCTCCAAGATCTGTTTTCTTCAGTGTTGGTCTCAGAGTCCATGAACGTTTGGGAGGTTTTAATGAAGAGTTCCTAGTCTTAAATGCAGGTGACTCTTTTCATGGAGTCTATATGTTCTGGAGACCAAGGTTATTTTGCAGTTATTTTTATCTTTCTTCCCCACTCCGTCACTGCCTTCTAATTAAAGTTGCTCTTCACTCTGTAAGTTTTGATGTATTCTTGCAATATTAGAGATATGTTGGAGTATATAGTTCCTGAAAAGGAACAGGGAAGCTAGAGCACTTTTATGTTTCATAGTGTTAAGGTCAAGAGCTTATTAAATTACCTCTTGATGGTAGGATTTTAATTTGTAGTGGAAATGAGCAAGAATGAGTTATTTCCCTGATATGGTGCATTTTGTGAGGGAAAGATGAATGTTGACTGAAATATGGTGTTGTATCAGCTGAAGATTGGTGCAACACTTCAGTCTTCTACAGCGTAGTACTGCCGTAACTTGTTAAAATCCTGCTAGTAAGAGTAGCTGTGGAGATTAAGTAAGTTAGAATCTTAAAACTAACTCCAGTAAGTAATGGTTTAATTTAGGTTTGAACAGTAGCTGATTATCCTGCAATAGTAGAACAATGTCTTGGTTAATAAACCTACGATTGTTCTCTTTCTTTAGGAACAAATGAACCACATGTCATACAATGAAAAATCTGACATCTGGTCCCTAGGATGTCTCCTGTATGAATTATGTGCTCTCTCGTAAGTATAGTAGTGTGGTAGTTAATGTGGAAACTTAGCTGTTAATGCGTGTATCATTAAATTTTGTATAGATGAAAGCTTAAAGGTTTCAGAGATGAGTCCTAGATTTTTATTTCTGTATTGGTCTTGACATCAAAACAAACTTTTTATTGTGGCTTTTTTTAGTCTGATACATTTTTATGGAGAATAAGTCCTGTAAAACTAGTGAAAGAATACAAGAAAAATGTTCTTCTTCAGGCCTCCATTTAGAGCTTACAACCAAAAGGAGTTGGCAGAAAAGATAAGGGAAGGGAAGTTCAGACGAATACCATATCGTTACTCAGAGCAGTTGAATGAACTTCTCAAAGAGATGCTGAATGTAAAGGTAAGAGTCAATTACTATTTTTTCCACCTATAATTTGAACTAGTACTGAAATACTAGTTTTTCTTCTCAATTAAGAAACATACTGATCTGAAATTGTGGTTGCTATCACCTTGTCATCACTGTCAATATCACTTGTAGGAGAAGGAGGAAGGAATTGTGCTTTGAGTCCATTAAACAAAGGCAGCAGATGAAGTGTTATGCTAGGTTCACAGGATGCAAAAAGACTGTCTCAGTATTGGCTTATAGAGAATTTCATAACAGCATGTTTAACAAGGCCTTATAACTTCAGGGCTAAAATGGTTCCAATGTGTTTGGAAGTTGGAAGGGGTTGTTTTGTCTCCATTTCGGGTTTCGATTCATATGGCTAATGTATAGCTCGCCCCCCACGGCTGGCATGGGGATGTTGAGAAGAATACTGCATGAGACAACAAAGCTGTAACAAGAACCCAAGTCTCCAACAGGTATGGATCCTTCAAGAATCAACTGACAGGCAGAGATGTGGAGTGTTAGCTCCAGAACCTATAGACAGTTGCCTCTGTAGGCTCACCACCCCATTCTGGCTCTAAAAGGAGCAGGTGCCTGGGCTGGGAGAGCCACTTTGAGCTTCTGGAGCTGAAGGCTGGTAACAGCCTTCTCCCTCAACTTTTGTCATCTGGCTGTGCTACCCCTTCCTAATTCCATTTTTCTCCAACTTCTCCTTCACTGTATAGCACCTCAGCTGGTTTCTACCTGCAGTGGGTCTTGCTTGGAAATCCCTGGCCTTAACGTTTCTTGGTTACGGATGGAACCTGTTGGTAATGTCTTTCCTTTAGGATTATTGCCGACCTTCTGTTGAAGATATTCTGCAGCACCCCTTGATAGCAGATTTGGTGACAGAAGAACAAAGACAAAATTCTGATAAAAGAGGCCGGAGATCATGGGAGCCAGAAAGGCTGCAGCATTCAGATGCTGCAGTGAATGAGCTGAAACGGAAGGAACAACAATTACAGGAGCGAGAACAAGCCATTAAAGACAGAGAGCAACGATTGGAGCGTATGATATTCCACTTTGGGAAGGGGGTGGCAATGGGATTCTGATTCAAAAGAATAAGTGCAGAGGAAGGAAAGGTAGACAGTTTTCAAAACTCTCATTTTAATGCACAAGGATATTGTACTCCTGCATTCACTACTAAAATTCTGTCTAAAGACTGAAACAAGAATGCTTGGGCTTTTACTCATAGATAGTAGTTCTTGTTTTAAGTTACTTAAGATATAGTTGACAGTTTGGATATAGAAGTCTGGTTTGGGAAGATTATTAAACATGAGTGGCAATCAGGAAAGTATGCAGAAAAATGGAGTATGAATATAGTTCTGCACTGTGCAGTGTAGGTTGCTTTTCACCTACTCTGTGTAAGTGAATATTGGCTCTACTAACGTATAACCTAAGGTGAGCCTGATGTTGGAGCAAAATATACTTGAGTAAACTGTCAACAGCTTTTATAAAAGCTGTACCCTACAGGTAGCTTACCTGTGAAACTATAGACGGCTGGTCTTCAGGTGTTGGGATTTCCTGCCCATATAAAATATGTCTTTGTATATGCAGTAGTCTCTGTAATACAGATTTTAACCATATATATTGTTTTCTGAGCCTGAATAACAGCTGCTGCTGCCGTAAACAGGGTGTTTAGTCATAGCTGAATTACAGTATCTGGTATCTAAATATTTAGAACTGGTGTCATGTGTGCCATGAGTTCATGTGCAGAATAGAAAGCTGCTATAGCTTCACTGTTGCAGCTATAGCAGTGTTTGGGGCGGGGGGAGCGTGCCTGGCATTTCAGAGTACTTGTCCAGTGCTTTGTCGGTGCATTGACAAAGGTATATCTACACAGCAGTTATTCTTGTTTAGAGCCATAGAAGCAGAAATGGTGCATCTGACAGTTTATTACTGCTGTCTTTTTCTGCAAGAAAATCCATCATGCACAATCACTCTAACTTTAACATTTACATTTTAACACTGCATACTACCATATTTCTACTTCCAGAGAGAGAACGGGAACTCTGTGTTCGAGAGAGACTGGCAGAGGACAAACTTGCTAGGTATCTTACTAACCGATAATTGCCTATATTAGAAACTCTACAATCTTACAACAAAAAGCTTAAACTTCTCTTTTCAAAACAGAGCTGAAAACCTGATGAGGAACTACAATCTCTACAAACAGCAGAGGACATTAGCTTGTGCAGATGGTCCAGGTATGGAAATATGCAAGAAGCCACTTGCACCGATAAACGTAGGCTGGTGTGACCAGAAGAATGCCCCTCATGCTCAGCGTGCTGTACCTAGTCCCATTGTAGCCATACAAACCCCAATTATCTCTGCATGGTTGGGAAGAGACTCTTGATTTTCTACTTTGCAAAAAGACTTAATGAATGATGCTCAACCATGAGTATGAGTTACCACTGTCAGCACTGTGGTCTTACGCTGTTTTGAAAATTAGGTTCTTATGGTAAGCTAATGGAAGTGCTGACTTGTAACCCAAATGTTTCTGAGCTGCACTTATTTTACTTATGAATGTCTTTTTATAGACCTTTGTTTTAGTTAATTTTAATAAAATTGCACATGTCTAATCACTTCAGCTTTAGTTCAACTTCCAAAAACTTCAAGGTGGGAAATAATATTTGTTGCAAGTGACCCAGCTGTGATTGGTGCATTGTGTAAGTTCTGAAGAATACAAACTGCTATTATCATACTCCAGTTTAACTCACTAGAAAAAAACCCAAAACAAAAACCAAAACAGTTTTGAAAATGTGCTATAATGCTTCCTGACTAGCTGTAGTCCAATCTGTTTTACAGTGTTTATTACCCGACAAGTATTTGACACTCACTTTGGCCTCAGTTGTTCTGTCCTTACTATCATTGTTTGTTCATTGCACCCACCTTTTAATAGTAAAAATGATTGAAGTATCGAAATGCATTTTGAAATAGTGGTAGAATAGTTAAGTGGCTGGGTCCTAAGTAGTACTCTAGAACAAAGAAATGTGAACACTCTTTGACATGCAGCAACAGTCTCTTCATTTAGTTTTGGTCAGATAAAACAGGATAAGCATGTCACTGCCTCTCATACAAATAAAACTGAAGTTGCATTTTTTCAAGAAGTGCCTATCACAGCAGGAAAGAACACAAGTAAAATGCCACCAGAAGTTAGTGGTACTTGATCCATTTCTAACATTCCTGTCAATTTTGAGAATTCCACCTGTTTCTCAATATATTGTCTGACTTTATATTCTTTAATGTATCAAAATTAAGAATAAACTTGCCTTGGGCTTTCTGATGTTGCCTCTACCACTGGATGACTGAAGGTCAATGAGCTTCAGCATTTGCATCTGTTCTCTTCTGCATCTCCTACCCCTTTATGTGATACTTTGACCTTAACAGGGGTATTAGTTTTTGAAGATGGGCAAAACCACTTCAAGTAGTTAAAACCTCAAGACAGACAATGCAGAAAAGTGAATATGGTTATTACAAGACTGACTAAATCTTGCAATGTCTGTAGATCACTTGATTAAACATTTGTCACAATGTTTGCTACACTTCCAATTCATTCCATGGTACTCTTGTAATAGTGTTTCTCAAATTCTCCCTGTTCTGATAGGAATGGACTAAGTGTTTCTCCAATATGTTACCAAGACCACTTGCTTCTGTTATCTTTAGTTTCTCAAATATTACTGTATTTTTCACAACTGGGTTGCATCTTGCACATCTCTTGGATCCCTAATTCCTCCTCAAAGTCAGTTTTGTGGTTCACTTCATATTGAAATGGAATACCAAAAATCCTGGGTTCTAAGACAGCATTGCTAGACACTACCCTATTTTTGCAGGGATGTTCTGATTCTTAGGGAAGGATTTAATGTTAAAACAGATATAGCTTACTGACATGAAACAACAAAATGCTGAAACATTCACTAGCCTCTTCAATTTGGTACTGCTCACTCTTTTGTGCTTATTCCACTCTTGCTCTAGCCTAATTAATTGAAAATTAAGGCTTCAGCAGTGTTAAGATTAGGATAGTTAGACCTTTGATTAAAAAAAGAATAATTAAAAATCACACCTTAAGTTGAGCCTTGTGAAATTGCCTCTTATGATAGGCAACTCAGCTGTTTTAATAGCTTTTGATGGTAGTTTTTGTACCCTGAGTCATTAAAACCAAAACAAACTAACTGCCTTTTGATTGTGGCAGTTCTATACAGCTAAAACACAGCTATACTATGAAAATTCCTGTTCTGGAGGCTGAAGCGAAAGTAACTTGTTAATTTTTAATGCACCTAAACTCATTAATCATGAAATCAGAGCCTAGTTTGTACCCCATTGACTTAATACAAGGTTAGAGTTGGAACAATGTGGGTAATGTAGAAAGACCTCTGGACAGGTTGGGTCTGCCCCCTGCCATGAAGGAAAGGCAAGGTTTTTCAGTAGCTGAGACCCTAATTCTCCATTTCCTTTTGGAACTGGATTATGTTACTGTTTAATTTCTGTGCTTCAGAAGAAAGGCCATGTCTTTTCTCCTTATGTAAACTAATATTTCCTTAGGTGTTGGGAGGTGCACCGTAGAAACTACACTGGCATATATCCTTTTACCACAATCATTTAAAAGCCTTGTTTTCAATTTTTCCTCAAAAAAAATGGAAAAGAATTGTTGCTATGAACTAAAGTGCATTTAATTAGATTGCTTAAAGCTGTAGGGTAGATAGCAAAATGGTTAATAGCTTTAAAAGACATAAGCTAAACAATGAATGCTGAAAGATGCACTAATTCACTACTTATTTTTTGGTTTCTTAAGATAATGCACTCCTGCTCCCCTTTTCTGCAAACAAAAAGAAAGTACACTTTGATGGAAGTGAAGAGAATGCTGTGCCTCCTGTTAATTTGGAAAACTATCCCCTTTCTAAAGGGAAATGCTCTGATCTCAAGAAACGTCTATATGCTGCAAATCTACGGGCTCAAGCACTGTCTGAACTGGAAAAAAACTATCAACTAAAGAGCAGACAAATCTTGGGCATGCGCTGAAACTGTAACATGGATGTTAAAAATGATTAAATGTTTAGGAAGATATTTGTGCCTCCCTCTTAAGCTGGAACCTACTGAAAATTTATTTTAACTGTTGTTAGACAAACTCTTAGTCTATGATAGGTAGTTAATGATAAAGGCATAAGAGATTACATTACAAAAACAGGTAGTTTTGATACCAAATCAAACAAACTGAACAAACTGTATTATTAAAAAAAAAATATTTTCGTCCTCCTGTTTACCATACATTATTCTTTTGCAAATATAAAGAATGAATATTGTAAACCAGATTTTCCTAAATCTGCTGTGAAAAGCTTTTCAGATGAAATATGTACAGAGATTCATAATCTGTAGGTTAAAATGATGCTGTATGCAATGTACAGTACTTGGTAAAATAAGTATTGATATTTTGTATATGTGGAAAAACTGGCTTTTTTGTCTGCACTTGTAAATATTTTTTAACTATCAAAAGAGCAAAAAGAGATTTTATGTTATCTCTTCCTACTAACTAGGTGACCTATTAAAGCAGACATTTAGTGTAATGTCTTTGGCTAATGAGTGGGATGGGTCAGCTCAGCATAATTGATGAGTTTATACTCCTTTCTGCCTGGGCAGCTGAATGGCTTCTCCATCAGCTCCTGAAAGGCCTGCTTCAGGGCATAGCATTTGAAACGATACCTTCTTTGGTTTGTCTTGAAACTGTGTTATAACCTGATCTCCTGAGACTGCTGTCTTGGAAGGGACACACCATCCAGAGTATTAGCACCTGTGTTTTGGGGAGGGGCAATTGTACTTTGAATAGCAAATCCTAATTTTTTTGAGGCTTATGAAGTGTTTCCATCTTTCCCTTCACGATTCTCTGCTGGAGTGGGAGTTGCTTGCTTAAGGTGGTGTAAGTTTCATGAACTCACTCAGACTCACGAATTAAAAAAAAAGTCTGGCATATATTTTACATAAAAAATTTTCATCTCTTGGTTGAAATGCCATAAAACATACATTCTTAGAAAGCAGCTAATTTTCAAAACATTTGTTTCCGTATTGGGCTATGAATGTTATCTAAGGAGGTATTCTAGGTGGTTTTTACTTGAAAAAAGAGACTCTTACTTGAAACATCAATTTAATTTGGCATATTTGCTGATAGACATGTACTTGTGTTACCAAACAATAGTTCTGCTCTAGCAGATTCCTAACCACCCAGCAAAGCTTATCATATTTGCTTGTATAGTGGTTACTGTTTTCACCACATCCTTTGCTTAAAAGAATTAGAATATGACCATTTTGTTTGCTAGTCTAAAACTACCACTATTCTGGTGGCCATTCGCCAGCACTAGGTGTGGTTGAAATGTCTGGCAGGTATGCACAGCCAAAGCAGCTGTGCTATATGGATCAGTGTAGCTTTCCTTCTGCATTCTTTCATATTGTTGAAGATTCTCACACGTATTTGGAGGGTGAATCCCTGCTTTCTCACCATGTTTGTACATTCAGATTTTTCTGTTCTGTGCTTCAACCGGAAAATCTGCAATGCAGTTCCACTGGCCTTCGTGTGGATCTTTATTGTATAGCCCATAAAACATCAAAGGGTAGAATATGCAGTGGTGTTAGTCTAATCTAAAAAAATATGTAGGATGCAAGAATTTTGTTGCATGCTTTGTCATCTGCAAAATGCAGGTACTGATTAGTGAAAGGAGGAAACCAAACAATGAAGAAAATAAATTAGTAATTGATTCAGGAAAGGCTGCATTGTGAAATGGCTGGTGTTTGCAAATGCTTTGTTTTTAACAAGACCAAACTAAGAAAATGGGTCGAGAGTCTTTTTTTTTTTTCTTTGAACACATAGATGGAACAAATAATTTCTGCATTTAAAAGTAAAATACCTTCAGTGATACCTGCAGCTTTCCTCTGCCTTTAATTCTTTATTGACCTCAAGATGGCACTGTTGCCCTGTAATTGTTGGCAATTTCCTTCAGTCTATTGATACATTCATGCAAAATTTAAGATCTGACTTAAATATATTTTTACCTGTTTTGTTTCAGAAAATCATAAGTGTGTTGCTGCAAGATGCTGATTTTCTTAGGCTACAGATGCTTTAGTACTTGCCGGTGCAATTACTTGTAATTATCTCCAATTTGCCATTTTGCATCTTTTATGCATGTTTTATAAAAATAGTTGAATCAAAGTCCTCGTTAACAATTACACTATTATGAATAAGAAATGCTATGGAGAGTGCAAACTGTATCAATCACAATGGCAGTAATAAATTAGAACAGCTTAAGTTACAGCTGTAGCACCAAGCTATTTAAACTGCGTTATTCACAATGTCTTCTTGAAGTATTATCACTCTAATATGATGAATGCAGTGTTTCTTGAGATTTTTTAAATAAGAACTTCCAACCAGTATCTGTCAAACATAGGGGAAGGCATCCTGGAGATGGTCTTCGTTCTCTCTCAGGATTTCTGCTTTGGAATCCTGAAATTCACATTTTCCTACAAAGGCATAATTGGTTTTGCCAGAGCATGTGTGTAGCATTGGAATCATATTCAGGATGTAATTTTCAATTATATTCCGGAAAATAAATAGAACATTTATGGGAATAGTGACTGCTTATAGAGTGCTTGCAAAACATTACCATCATGCTGATGGGTATACTTATCTCTTAGAAGTGAAGGTAAATTTGTACATATGTGTATGGTACAGCTTAAGCCTTACAGGATGATAATGGTGTACTCTGTTGAATGTTGTGAGATAAATTCATTGATGTTTAATATAGATATCAGGAATTTTAATAATATGTATAGTTGTGGGCACACAGATGATATATAGAAGTGACCTCTGAAGTTACAGAGGTTTTATATGCATAGAATATAATTTAGCTCAAGGATAGACTGGAGGGGAAGTTGCATCGTTTTTGAAAAATGTGGAGCAGATCTCTGATTTCCAGCCTTCGTATGTGACCTTGTCCTGGGCCTTAGGTTCCCTTCTGTAACAGACTCATCACAGGGGGGTGCTCAGAGACAACATTAGGATGCTGTACAGGTCTGCACTTTGGGCAGATTTTTGGTGGCAGTGGTGCAACCACTTTGGTCTTCTGCTTTGGACAGCTGTACACGTACTAGGGAATGGAATTTACTGGGAAAATAGCGGTGAGTTACCAAAGTAATTTATTTAATGATTAGCCTGGTCAACTGTCCCCTCTGCAGTCAGTTGAGCAGGCCATTCTATGTGACTACAGCACTTAAATGGTGTGAAAGTGCTGGCTAGCTGGGCAGATAAAATGCTTAGAGGAAATCAGGTGTAAATATAGAGGACTATCAAGCTTCTTCCTCAACATAAATATCAATAGGTCATTTCATCCATACTATATCACTGAAGAGGTGGAGAGATAAATCCCTCTGGAACAATTATAAAACACTTTATCATAGGGAATCTCACACTTTTGCCTTACTGTTGGTGAGTAACCCCGGAGGAAGCGATCTGGTCCTAACAGTGGCACAAGCCGGTTCACAGGCACTCACTGCAAGACTCAATCTCCTGCAGTTACCCACAGGTACAAGAAACAGTGCAGAGCAGAAGCTCCCTGCTATTGCTCTTGTCTTCATCCGAAAAAGAGAGACTGCTCCTCACTTATGCTGCTCGTCATCCTTAGCGCCTGTGTGTTACCCCTTGCTGTGCTGATAAAGATGAAGTCTGTTTCCCAGTAAGCAATGCTTCTTAGCGTTCATAGTCTAAAATACAGCTGGACCCAGTAATAGTACAGTGACAGCCTTTGGGTCATGTCTTTGTCTTATTCTTTCCTTGTGTAATTTGTGGGAAGCCAGAGGAATCCTAGTAGCTATAAAGCTAGTGTATTGGGCGTAGAAGCTGAAGCCTGCCCTGGGAGCCTGCTTAATAGGCACTTCAGCACCGTGGAAGACTTTGGCCTAATTAAGGCTACATACAGTATAATCCACATTGGGTATTAGAAGTGAGTTTTATTTATATATTTACCTTAAAAGTTAGCTGATAGTTAAATATTAATCTTTACAACTTTAAAAAGCTCCACAGACTGATAGCATAACACCACATATTGTTATACTGCTTTTCCATTTAATCTTGCTTTCAGCCAGATCAGCAATGCTGGGAAGTTACTATACCAGAGGCAACAGTGCCTTTATCTGACATACTATTTTGAAGGCAAAGTGCACTTCTGAGGCTCAGCTGCCATGAAAGGATGAAGCTTTGTTGGAAAAAAAATCCTTTGTATTCTACAAAATGGACTCATGACAGAGTTTTATGATATAAAGGGAAAAGAAAGGCTACAGAGACACCTAGAATTAGCTAGGTCCAGATAGTCTTATTTTTCAGTGTAGGCTCTTTCTCGGTAAGAAAAACATAACTTATTTATGAAAACTTTTGGCTAATTAACTTTCCTTTTTGACTGCTTTAATTTTTTACTGATGGATGATGCTTGTTACTGGTTCAAGCAGAGGTAATTTATGGGCCCAGTTATTACTGCATTGTTTTCTACTGTGAATATATGACTGGTCTCAATGCATTATGTCTACTTCCTTGACAGCTGAAATTCTGACTTGGACATGACATTCAGTGAGTAATAACCAATAATGCAGCTTCCACTATCAACCTTCAGATGTAGTTCTTTGTGGTAAAATTTATGCAACGTGCAGATTTATGAAGACTATGGCAGGTACTTAAGCAGGTGCTTGAATACTTGGCTAGAGCTAGGGGTTTTTTTCCATTACTCATACTAATCTGAAAAACTTTTTTATTTGCAAAGATAGCTGCTAAATACTTTTTTACTGTTTAATCAGCTCTTCTGGCAGGTCCTGCTCTTGCAAGGTCATCAGAAGCAAGAGTATACATAATATAAATTTTTGCATGTGTTTGTGTCAGTTGAAGTCCCAAGGACACAACAGAAGTGCAGTAAAGCCAATGACAAGCTTTCCTTCAAATTCAGTGAACTCTTGGCTGGACTTCAACTTCATTAGCATTAGACATACTAGACATTTGTAAATACTTACACTTGTTTGCTATTTGGGGAGGAGCATTGCCAAAGGCACAACAGGAACAAACGATCCATCTTCCTCAACAGAAGTGAAGACAGCCACTTTAGGTAGAGCTCTCAATCTTAGCTTCTACCAAATCGGACTTTCCTTGACAAGAATTACATCAATAGCCCTCTCGCAAGCTTGGGCATCACACAGACCTCTCTGGAGTTGTATGTAGTGTTAGGGAATAGTGAATGCGTTTTTTTCTGCTCATAATGCGTTTTATCATCCAATTGCAAACAGAAGCAATATTATCTGCCTGACGTCTCAGCTCTTCCTAGACCACCAGGGAACACTCCAGTGACCCCAGAGCTAGATGGCTATTTAGGTCATCAGGTTTAGAAAACCCTCCCTGGCAAATGCAAATGTTAAAGTCACTGACCGACTTGAGTCCTAATTGCCATGTAAAGTCTCTTCTGACTACTACTAATCAATCTTTAGATGCCACTAGGGAAAGATAATATGGACTTTCTGAGACATGGATGATAACATAAACAAAGCCATCAGGGCAAATGGCAGATCATGACAGACAATGATTTCCTGGGAGGTGAAGCAAATACCTCCTATGGCAATGATCCACGTAATTAGCTTGTACTGGATTATAAGTACTTTGTGGTTGCTACTAAAAGCAGAAGGAAGCAGTAGCATTAAAGAAAATGATATCATCAAGGAAGTATTCAGTTGACTGGAAAAATAACATATTTTTATGAGAATTATTACAGACTTACCTTTAGGGCACATTTAAATATTTCTCCCCAGGTAAACTGAAAGCTAGGAAAATCTCACCATTGTGCCAGTTTCTAGAGGGACAAGTGTGATCAGAGAACTGCTGCTGTATGATGTGCTCAAAGGGATCCATCTGCCTAGGCAGGCTGGGGCCTCACTCTCATCAGGTGTAAGATCATTTTTCACCAATCTTAATTCAGTCAGCTTCAGCAAGGTGACGGGCATAGATCAGCAATGTGATGGGCACAGATCAGCAATGTGATGAATACAGGTAAGCAACCAAGATTGCGTCACTAAATCTCTGTGTAAGATGCAATGAGTAAAATTCCCTGCTCTAAATTTCCCACTCTTTTTCAAAGCCAAATTCCTGTCTCAGTGCTTGAGGTCTCAAGATGGAACTGGAGGCTACAGGGGGACATCACCTCTGTGCAAAGCTGCATTCAGTGGAGCTCCATGTGTTATCAAAAGGGGAAAGGGCATGGAACTATATTTTCTAGTTACTAATCTTAAGTAAGAGACTGAAATCTAGACACTGCATTGCCCAAGTTTGAGGCATTTCTCTGGGCAGAGCCCTGGAAACCGTGTTTCAGAAGCTTAGAATGGAATTTGTGTATGAGCAACCACAGCCTTCACTTGTGCATGTTTTTAACCTCCTTCCATGTTCATTTTGCCATCTCATGTTCTGGCTAAAAGAATCCATGGAAGACTCATCTTGTAACTGCTGCTAATTTGCACTTGCTGCTGGCATGGCTGTGGGTGCAAACCAGACAGTTAATTGTTGGCAAGAAGAAGTGAGTTAATCACCGCCTTGGAAGTGTGGCCTTCTGCTGGTGCTCCAGGGAATGAGCTCAACTGAATGGCAAAGCCCAGCCAGGGAACTCAGCCTTGGGTTTGTGCCAGGCAATAACCATGAGTTTTGTTTTCAAATCTGGCTCTGCAGTAACTTCTTATATAAAATCCTAGCGCCTGGCTCAAGTTGACCAGATGGTCTAATGGTCACTTCCTTTTTTAATCCTATTTTTTTACAGGTTAGATTCCATCTGCAAGGCCACTTTATGGAAGTGAAATAGCACTTGCTACAGAGGTCAATTCTAAGCTCAGCATTATTGCAATGATTTGCAGTGTTTGCAAGTAGCCTAACATATCTGCATTGCCTCAGTTGCATGCAAAACTCTCTGTCAGAAATGGGAGTTGTTTCTAAAGGCTCGCTCCAGGTCCTGCCCCTGCACTCCGTACCAGGCTGTTTCTCCACATCTTCAGCTTGGGCAAACAGCCAACTTTCAAAAAAAAAAAAAAAAAAAAAAAATCACCCTTATAAAGTGGGATTGAAGAAATTACTATGCTGTGGTGAAGTACTTTCAGATATGTACGTGCTGAATAATTTTATTTAACTCTTCATAACTTTGGAGTTATTAGTGGACATGAAAAGATATACTGTATGTAACCAATTGGTATTGGTACAAAGTTGGAGAAAAACTATGTATGTTTTGCATGGATTTATTATTGTTATTATCATACAAATATGTACTACCAGAGATGCTGTCAGCTTTAGTCCTAATCCAGTATCCCACAGTTCCAGGCTGTGAACAAATATTTTTTAGCGATCCTACAGTAAAATCACCAATTGTTCTCTTACAGAAAATCTGAAGCATCAACAAGAAAAGCACTGAATAAAATCAAATCTTTGCAATGGTAAGGACAGCTTTCACCATATGCAAACACAGAATTGTCTTCCACTCTTCTTTTTAGTAAGCAAATGCAAAACAGTTAGCCTCTTTGCCCATTTACAGGCTCATTCTCCCTGGTGACTTGGCCTGGAAGAAGAGTAGCTGCTCATTTATTTAATGTCAGGAGAACTCTCTATCATGCTGTAAATCATCCTGTTCTGTTTCAGCCTCAGCAGTGCTGAGAAACAGGATATGTACCCAGTCTCAGCACTGCATGTCCCTAACTGCACGCAACACATTTAAGACCCCTGATAACGGGTGAGGTCCCTTCCTGCCCTTGGTAAATAATAAATAATAATAAATGCATGAAAAGAACACTAGACATTTCTCAGCCTGGGAGTTGTTCTAAGGAAACTCATATTTGGAACTTGCATTACCTGGCAGTGAGTTTTTTGGTTTGTTTTAAGCGTGTAGCTAGTAGAAACAAACCCACACTGATGTATTATTGTCTTGGTACAGCTATTTTGTCCTTTGCAACACACCAGTGCAGGCCACTAGGTAAACTGGAAATCCCTCCATGGCAACTTCTATCCCTCTAATTTTATTACTTAAATTAATACCAGCCTTCTGATTGACAGCCCAGTAGCCTGACTTCCTCCCTTCACAGGAGAGGAAGTTCACTCTGAATTAACAGGGTGAGCCTGTCCCTATATGCACTTGGTGCTCTGCTTTCTCAGCAAGGTTGCTCAGACTAGTGTCACTCTTGCTTATTTGTTTTAGGCAGTGGTTACTTCTTCAAAAAGGAAGGGTAATTTTAAGTAATTTTATATACATTACTGAGGAGGTATCAAATAATAGTATTTGATATCTTTCCCCCCTTTTTTATTTTGTCTGAGCTAATCCTCCTTTGGCACTGGGAGTGAGAGTGGCTGTTTAAACAACAATAGTTTATTTACAGCTACTTGGGGTTTCATTGTAATTTGTCTGGGATGGTAGAAACATTAACCCTAATTCAGCATTGTTGGAAGCAAAGGATTTCCATGTAATTGCTTTTACAAGGTAGGTGTTACAAATGAGAATTCTCATTTAGGACCCATTTCACAATCGCTTCTTCCCTGTGAGTTATGGGGAAACTTTTGCAAAATTTGGGCCAAATATCATAATAAAAAGTCCATTGACCCCTTCAGCTGTTGTTTTAGGGTCATCTCTTTGCAGCATATTACTTCCAGATTGTCTCTCATATTGATCCTCATTCATATTTTATTCATCTACATCTGAAACATTTCCAATACCTGGACCTGAGTGATTGTGGCTGCTCTTGCCAGAAGACACTGGCAGCCAGGGGATAGCCAGACTGCAGGGCTAGAATATTGGGGAATGAGATGGCTTATCCATGACCTGAAACCTTTCCATCACTGCTGACTAGTTTTCAAGAAGACACTACACAGTTTAGGCAGGAGTCTTTAATGTGAGAATCTCTGAGTCAGGGTTTAAAGTCATATCAATGCTACAGCTCCTTATGATCAACCTTTGAGCAATAACTTGAGAACTTGCCCTTGAGATTATCAGTAAATTTTTCTTGCATCTCCCTTAGAGCATCTGTGAAGGATAGGGGATTCCCAAAGAAACCGGTCCTTCTTGGCAAAATATAACCCGATAGGAACTGTCTTACTAAAAGCTCTACATAAATGCTGAGCATTTCCCCCACTGACAAGCCCTTTATGTATCAGGTCTGGGTGACATCAGAAGGATGATAGTGTGGGTACTCAGCAGCTCTGAGAGACAGCTGCCATATGTCAGACACTGATGAATTGAGAGGTTTGCAAACAACTGAGGAAAGTTGCTGAAGTATGCAAAGCTAGGGCAAGATTATTAGGCTTTGTCCTTCGATTGTAAATGCAGGAGGAATCCTGGCCCTGTGGGAGCCATTGATGCTATTGTGGCCTGGGTTGCATACAAAGTCCTGCCTTTTTGATTTAGAGTGTTTATTTGTTTCCAAACCTCTTTCCCCACCATCCCTCATTTCTACTGTCCCTGGGGATGATTCAGTGGAATAAAGCCACATGAATATAACACCCATCCAGCAAAAACACTTGAGGACAGACTTTAAACTGAGCAAGTGCTTTATTACTTCCTGAAGAAGAATGTTTTTATAAAATGATACCCTTATGCCTATTACAAATAATACATCTTACTAATAAGTTGTTTTAGCTAAAGAGAAACCTGTAGAAACTGCCCCCGCTGTCCAACAAACAAGTGAAGCTGGCAGAAGGAAGCAAGAACCTTGGATTTAGTAAAAATAACTAACTCTGCCTATTATTTGCTTTTGACCCCCCCCCCCCCCCGCCCCGCTTGCTGTCTTTGCTCCATCTTGTCTGTCTGCTCCATTTCCTTTGTATTTTTCAGTCCCACTACTTTTTTTTTTTACTGGAACAAATAAAGCCCAGGCTATTACACTGTTTGTCTGACCACTGTACTAGTCTCCAGCACCAGGCAGCCAACAGTGTCTTCCCAGGACTTAGGAAAGAAGGAATCCTTGCTCTTAACCTTCCTCCTGAACTGTATCTATTCTGCGTGTGCACACGTGTGCCCTAAACTGATACCTCTAACAGTCACTCAGTTAGAGGGAAGATGACCACGCTTGTAATTGCCAAGATTGTGTGCAAATAGATGCCTGTGCACATTTTATGCTACAGTTGTGGTCATATGAAATTTCCCAAACAGAGACCATCTTGGAAATGCAACTACTTCCCTTTTTCACTTTAACGGCAACAGCCCTGTGAATTTTTAAGAGGGCTGAAGAACTTGCTGATCTCACTGAAACTGTCAGGGAAAGTAGATAGCAGCACAGAAATTAGCATGCTAAATGCAGGCCAGTATTTACCTCCGGTATCTGGATATTCTTTCGATGTAAATGAGCATTGTATTCTCCTTAGTGCTTTGCTACAGAAGCGTTTCTCCAGCAGTAACATCAAAAAAGCTTGTTTAATTATTAGCTGCTTTGCCGCCTCGGTGACTTCAGCAGGCTGCGTGCAGACTTCGCAGATCATGGCACTCAGGCACGTCCGAAGGCTGAGCAGGCAGCCCTGAAAGGAAAAGCTGGAGGCGACCATTCCCCTCTGAAGGCTCCATCTCTCCCAGATAAACAGCTGTACAGGAGCGAGTATGAGGAGCTGGTCACAGCCCTGCTGCTCCTGCCAGCTTGCTGCGTGCGGGAGGGTCCCCAAGCACGCCTGCTACCCCGGCAGCCCAGAGGGACGGATCGGCGCAGGGTTCCCTTGCCGGCTGGAGCGGATAATACAGAAACATGAAACCCAGCTGCCGCCAAATTTTGGGTTACAGCGGGGCACGTCAGTCAGAGGCTGTGGCCCTGAGCTCCAAGCTCTGTAACCAGTCGCGCTCTGCCCCGGGCAGGGAGCACTGAAGTGAAGGCTGAGGGCCTGGCTGGGGCCCAGGATGGCCCGGAGCCGCTCAGCGCTGCTTGCAGCCCCCTTCGCTGTCCGAGACCCTGCCTTTTGGGCAACCCCGAGGAGGTTTCTCATAGGCTGAACGTGACCTGGGATCAACACTCACTTTTTAAGCTGTGGCTGGATGAGGCAGCATCCAAACTATTGGGTTTTGGCTGCCAGACAGCGATGTTCGTGTGTGAGGGACCGGTGTTATCATCCTGACCAGCACAAACAGGCTGCGTGACGTGGTTACAGCAGGTGAGGGAGAGACTGAGGGGGTCAGGAGGACACTATGCTATGGTGGGGCTAGGATGAATCACCTCAACAGAGAGAAGACTCGACTCAGTCGTGCTACATGCCCTGGTAGGAAGCTCTGGGCCATGTAGCTCTGCCAGACTGTCCCAGCTGCCCCGACTCCTAGGTCAGGCCAGAATCAATGCCAGGAAACCATCGCATAAGACCGTGGTGAATTATAATGATGGAGATCAAGCAGCTCCTCCTCTCCCTCCTGTGACACTCCCCAGCCGACAGGCTGCCTGCATGCTGCCATACTGAACATTTCAGGAGGGGCCACACAGATGCACACCCAATTCCTTGTTCACCCACACAGAGTGTCCTGGAGCGCAATCCACTGGTATGGTTGCCTCCCACGGAGGACTATGTCAGCCCAGCCTGTTATGAATCCTCAGGGAAACGTGAAGACATGAACGCTATCATCGGCTGCTTTCCTGCACGCTTGTAGGCTGCAATCAAGTCTCCAGGAGTCCGAAATATCATGTGGGAAACATTTTTCTCATTTAGGATTAGAAATGAAGGTGTTGGCTATCATTATTAACAAGCATAGAAGCTCTGAAGGTCAGCTTGACAAAGATCTACTAATTCATTGGCTTTTAACAGTTAGTGTCTATATAGATGTATTTTGATAGAACTTATAGTGATTTATTATCACCACAGTGATATAAAATGCATGTACCAGTGCATTAACAACACTGGTGTGCTGTGATGCTGCTCATCAAATAAGCACATATTTTGCTTATTTACATATTCCCTTTTTTACAAGAAGAATCTTCCTACAGGGAAATTTTCAAGAAACAGGCTCTGGTTTATCTAATTAGCAAAGGCACAAAGTATGTCTACTGTAAGTGGCTAATAAAAACCTGAATAAGCATATTCCTAGATCTTTAGTTGGCACTGTTCACAATCCTAAGTTTATACACAGCTTAACTGCAGCTTTTTGCACAAGAGCTTGACATACGGCAGGAAAAAGACCTTTATCCCCACTGTTAACTAACCAGATAATATACATTGTTAGTCAATAGGGGAGATGGAGCATGTATTTCACAAACAGATTACATGGAAACTTGATGGACGAGTCCTTTCTGGGACAGCCATGGTAACTGCTGTATTTAATACTTGCTTTGTCATCTTAGCAGTGGTAGAAATGGGTTCCCTCCATTGGTTCTGCAGCAACTGTGGCACATCATTTAATCTACCCATGCTGATATGAACCTTTGTTTTCCAAAACATTAAGACAGAAACATCTGGCTAGATATAAAGCAGGTCAACACAAAAGCTTTCAAGTAGCAATGTTCACAGTTGCTATTTTGCTATGCGAATAGCCATTCATGATGAATGGTATAGAATTAGCTTGTAAGAGATTTAGATGAAGGTTTTTTTGAAAACTCATGCCTGAAGTGAGGCTCCTCCATGCTTAATCGCCTACATAAATGACCTCCTTTCCAAGAGCAGCCACCACTCCTGTTTGCTTCTGAGGGAACTGTTGGCTTCCCAGGACTGATTAAATCCAAACACCTCATCTATGCCTGTGAATTTTAGCTTGAGACACAGCTTTGAACATCATATTTCTAGTATATTGGTGTAAGCATTAGTATTAGCAGGATGGGCCACTGGATTCTACTCTTCCTTCTGACATTATGCAGTTTGTGGCATTAAAGAACTCACTTAACTCATACTTTAATGTACGAATAAGAAAAACCCTTGTCTTATAATGGGCAGAACTAACACTTGGGGGCAGGAGTCACCTCATTAGCTGTTGACCTCATCTCTGAGCTATTCACATCAGGCTTTCTTTATAGTCAATGACAGAAATGGGCACTCTAAGGATGGGATTCATGTAATCAAGTACATACTACTGTAGGAGGAGATAAATCACATTGCAGGCTCCACTGACAAAGATGATTAGATCTCTGCTGACTCTAAAGGGACTCGTGATCCGAAGATGTTTGTGTGTCAGCTACAAATTCCCAGGCATGAATCCCTCCCTTATTGTCCAGTTGAGACTGTGGTTTCAAGATGAGCATCAGCAAATATGGGCTGTTGCCAGTATAGGGTCACACACTTTTCCCTGCCCTAATCACATGGTACTATGTGTCAGGTCTAGTAATCCTGCAGCCCTAGGTAAATAGGATTAACTTGCTGAACTGGCTGAAAACTAATGATGAAGAAAAAGAATTTGGTTTTGGTTGCACTGGCAGGTGGAGATGATGCCCCTCATGGCATCACATGCCATAATTGCTAGATCTGAGGCCTGGTTGAGGGCAAGAATGTAATTTCTGAAGGGGAAATGTGAGTGCCCTTTTTGGCACCAGCTTTCAGTTGGACTGGCTTAGGTTGACCACAAATTGGCCTCTGTAGAAGGCAGTTCTGAAAATGAATAGATTAAGTTACAGAACATAAAGTTAATATGTTTATGCTTGCTGTCTTGGGATATGATATGACAAACATCAAATACAATTGATCTTTGAAAAGAAAAGAGGTGATGAGACATAGCACAGACCTTCATGTCTCCATCCTTATGTGAAGGCTATGTTTGGTGCCTGGGGAAAGGAGCAGTGTCCAGCAGGTCTCAGTCAGGCTCGCAGCACTTTCCAAATCCCAGCACCAGTCCTGGGAAGAGGCGATGTTAAATGATCAGGACTGAAAAAAACGTTACTTCTGCTCTGTGCAAAGGTGCTTTTCAAACAGGTCTGAAAACAGTTACCTGCAGAAAATGTTTACAGCAGTTCCAAATTTGCTTTTAGTAGATGGCATTAATTATATGACATCATTTGCTAGAATTGTGGCTTTCTAAATATCTGCAGCTTAGAAGGGCAGTCTTTGTCATGAGCTTGGCTAATAGCTGATGAACAGCTATTAACAGCACCTACAGACCTAAATGTGATCTAATGAAAGCACCTGAAGTAGCAAAATAAATGGTGTTTTTACACCATTTTTATACAGATATATCCATTTGTGTAATAAAGGGAAATTCATCCACCTCAAGCTGATATAATTAATATCTAATATATAAATGGTAAAATGATGACCATGCTAGAGCTCAGCCACTTGAAGGACTTTACATAAAAAAGACTGTCATCAAGACAGATGGATGCAATTCTTGCCTGATGTGTATTGTGGCAGCAAGAGCAGCAGGTATGTGTGGGTAGACAAGCCGGCTGGAAACACCAGGTGCACCTGGGTTGCCTGCTGAGGATGAGCCTGAGGCTGCCCTCCAGACAAGACCTGTTGGTGCTGGGTCAGAGTGGGAGCCTGTGAACGTGTGTTGCACAGAGGCCCCCATGCCCGAGCATGCCCTACTACTCCTGTGCCACCAGGCTGTTTGCCATGCTGCAGGCAGGCCCGTCTTGCAGAGCAGAAATGATAGGATGTGCCATATCCTGTGCTCACGGCTGTTCCAGGAACCACCCTGTAAGCTGTGTATATATACCACCAGCGTGATGGCTTTCATTCCAATTTGCCTGGGGATCTTCCTCTTCTGAGCCAATACTGTTCTCGTACCAAGTTCTTACATTGCCTAGTTCAGTCCCTGGGACTGAAGTCAGGTCTTTGCACAGTGTGCCCTTGGTGTCACTGAGCTCCCAGGAGACACGGAGGCGTACCAGTGTGGCTCCATTTCTCAGGGTGCCACCACAGGGCATTTCTTCTTCGGCAGCATTACACAGGTGTTCTGCAGCCTCCTGCAATTCAAAGCTGCACTTGTTGAACTAGTTTTGAACTGACTTTTCAAATTCCATAACATGCACGTTTATGATTTCCCTACAGTAGTAGCTGTTCCTGTAGGGACTTACCTCGAAGGACCTGAGTGACCTTCTTCCAGCAAGAGACCTTTAGAAATCCTACACCAACAAAATCCAGCATCCTATAGTGACAGCGGAAATCCTTGCCCCCAAATAACCAACTTTGATGCCAGAAAATACTGTATATTCTTTGACGGGGTCTGATACTGTACGTAGGTGGAGCAGGCACCACAGCAATTAGCTTACACCTCTCTCAGTGTCTGTCCGCAGAAAATACCCATTGATTCACTGATACTCATTCCCATAGGTCCAAGAGAATTGCCTTAGAGCTAGTGATCTCATGTTCTTTCTAAAGATAATAAAAGGCAGAGCTTAACAATATGATTTATTAAAAATGCCATATGAAGGATAATTTATTTCAGTAATAATTAAAAATGTTACCAACGAATCAGCTGCAAGACATGTTTTCATTCCATGAATTCCATATTTACAGAATGTTTCCATCCCTGCTGAATCATTGTTACTATCTTTCCAGCAGAGAGCCACACTGTGTGCAAAAGTGAGTAACACCACTTTTTTTTCTGACTTTTTTCCTTTAATGATTAATATAGTGGCGATTTTTCTAGTAGGATCCACTTGAGCATTGGCTGAATAAGGTATTAGCTCTAACTAACACCTTATTAACTTCACAGCTCATGAGAGCAACTATTTTGCTCGTTTACTTCTGAATTTTAAGAAAATACTAGTTGTACCATAAGCAGACAAAGCAGTAACCAAAGCAGCCAGGAAATGCTCTTACGTCCACCAAAAAAACCCGCATGTTCATTAAAAACAGTTATAACTTGGCTGTGCAGTTAGTTGTGCCAGAAGTTACAAAGCAGTTGCAGGCTGCCAAATGCCATTGCATCAAATGAATGGCTTGATAGTAAGAAAGCAAAATAACTAGCCTAGAAAGGAAAGATCAAAACTGGACATAAGAAAAGCATATTTTTAAAAGAGCTGTTTCGTTATAAGGGAGAAAAGATTTTGGAAGGGAAAGAAGTGGGTTTTTTAATCTGCTTTGCAAGGTTCAGGAGAAGCATAGAGGATGATATACTGACCCCCTCCACTTATCTAGAGTCCTGCCACTGACTTCCAAAGAGCCCTGATTTCACAAACATGGTAACCAGGTAGAAGAAATCTCTTTATAGAGCAAGATGTTCTTCATTTCCTGTCTTAATGCCAATTACAGCTATAGTCTTTCTTCACAGGTCACAAACAAAAGCACGTGAGCACATGCTTAACTCGCCTCTGTTCAAAGCCCTTTTAATTAACTGCAAACACATGTTTAAGTCCTTTCCTTGATAAAGCTGCTTTCCTGAATCAGGATATAACAGTGAATTTGATGTAGAGCTATGTGAACAGTAATACTCACCTTTCATTTGTATTGTTTTTCATCACAAGGAACAAACTTGTTTATGTAGGTAACTGGACAGTGAATGCTTCTGTTGCCTTTGGTGTTGCTGACTGGATCTAATTTGAAGAAACCTTGTAAGGACAGCTACCAGAGAGAGACATTGCCTGCAAGAAATGCAGCCTAAAATGAACCCTGACAGCCTTGAAGTGGAACAGACAGATGGAGTCATGTTTGCCGGAGTCCCACAAGCCTTTATTAAAAGCAGACAGGTCTGATGACTGCACAGAAAGGGAACAAGTTAGGTGTTAAAAAGAGGCAGTGTGCTCTGTAATATGTGACTGCATTTGCAGTTTATAGACAGGGTTTCACCTTTTCCAAGTGGAAAGGCACAGAGTGATGAAGAGCCCTCCGTGGTGGAGATCTCTCCACTTGCAAACTTGCACAGAAATTCAAAGGAAAAAGCAGTAACTTTACATATTCAGCAAACATGCTGAGTAATAGTGAATCTCCCAACCAAAGTCCTATTCTTCTCAGCACTCAGCTGACTTAAGAGAGCTCAGCAGCACTCAGTGCGAAACATTTTACCTCAGAACAGGCGACAAGCAGCAGCTTTCCGTTTAGCCTTTCCTCATGTTGTCACCCAGTTCTGGGGTGGTATGAAGCTGCATGCCAGAGATTCAAAGTTACTTCTCCCCTCAGAAGACGGAGCATTTATGGTAAGTAAACAGCTTTGGAGACGGGTCCTTCCACGCGTGCAAACCGGAAGCTGAGCCGCGAAAGAACTGGGTGAGTCACAAACAATGCCTGGAAGCCTTAAAAAAAAACACCAAAAAACCCAGAGTCCTCCCTACTTTGAAGACATAGTACTCTCCTCAAAAGCATAAGCAGGAACAAAATGTTCTCCTGTAACACACCATTTATGGCTTCATTGGGTACCTTTATCAGTCACTTCCCATTAAGCTTAAACTTTATTATGCTGCCAGATGGACAGCCCTAAATTTAGGAACTATCCCTGTTCCTCTTGGATGCTGATGTATGGTAATACAATAGAAAAGCCTGGGAACAGCAGCGTAGAGCACACTGGTTTATGAGAAAGAGCCTGGGGAAGAGCTAGCAACGTGAACTCTTGTGTGGTCCAGCTGCCGGTCTGTGCCTGATGTGTCCAGCAGCAGGACTGGGCTGCGACAGGGCCATTATTCATCACAGTCCCTGTATTTAAAGCCAATTAAGGCAACGGTGGCTGCTGGGTCCCACAGGACAAAACTATACACCCAACCCTATTCATGAGGGAGCAGTAGAAGGCCTGAAGAACCATTATTACTTCCCGACTGGGAAGAAACCATGCCCTCCCACTCTCATGAGGTATATTGCCCATGTCTTGTGGCTTTTGGCCCCCAAGAGGAACTCAGTATTCAGCCTGGTAGAGTAGGAAGAAAAGCTATCCTTGGACAAGGGCAGGATCAAGAATATGCCATCCTGTAACAGGAAGACAGCAGCAAACTGACCAATGGTACAGTACCCTTGAGCAGATTAGGTCTCGTGGTGAAGAAATGTTAAAAGGATCACAAATTGATCTAGACATTGTTTACATACCAAGAAAGAAGTCAAAAAAGCCGTAACTCCCCTCCCGTAAGTCAGTCAAAGCTCTTGACACAGTTTATGTTCAATGCTGATTAAATTTTATTCATAAGGGTGGTACTGATAATTGATATCCTATTTATACCACTCAGGAGGGGACTGAGTACTCTTAATCAAGAAAACTATGACATCACAGGGGCAACCAACTAACATGCAGTTTTGGTAATTCCTGAAGTCCATCCAATGCAAGACATTAAACACTTTGTCCTCCCTTCCTTCCTATCTAAATTCCATTGGATAAAGACCAATCCCTGTAAAATAACAACACACCCCACCTACAGGAATTAAAAAAAGGTTTGAGCTGTACCAGTTTCTTTGACCCATATATCCTAAATTTGGGTAATTCTTCCTTATTAACTGATGGCCTTGTGTGGGTGTGAGGAGGAGAGGACATGGGCATGTTCCGTTTCAGTATAATTGCTGGTCAGCTTCCTGGTTATTTACAACATCTTATTAAATGATATTATGGCATATGGGAAGCCAAGGAGATGAGGAGAATGTTACAGCAATCTAATTACTGACTCTCTTACAGTACTCTTTACGATGGTCATTAAAGCATTCCACATGGGTTCCTACTGCTAAACTAAAAACATAGCAGACCTAGATTCTGGTATGAACATCTCAGAGAAAGCAGGGTTCAGGGTCACAGGTCAGCGTGGTGCCCAAGCCGTGTCTGCAACGTAAAGAGCTTAACACTGCAGCGTAAGTAAAGAGGGGATGGCATGCACAGATTAAAGCAATGTGGTAGACAGATGTGGACTCACTGGGACTCTGCTGAGCTTTGGAGAAGCCTGCCCTGAACTGCTCGTCTCAGTTATGCTTGTTGGTAACTCTTTTCTCATGGACGTGTGAACACCTTCTGTCATTTTCCTAATGAAGTGAAACTAGCTGTCCAACTCCAGCTGTCACGAACCTTTGTATGGACCCTGAATCATGATCCCTTTGGAAGCTCCAAGTATAGCAACAGGCTTTTGCATTCTTGCCAGATCTTCCTTTTCAGGACACCAGTTTTCTTACTGCCTCTATATATTCATACACACAGCTACACATCTATAGCTACAAATAGCTATGGCTATTTGTTTCCCCTCTCGCCATTTGCTACTCATGGCATATTCTTGGACACTCTCTCTCTTGCTGCCATGTTTGTTGGCTCCCTGGCACACAGCAGGCAAAGAGGTCAACTCCACCTTTTTGTAATTTTTTATTTGTTTTTTTTGGTGATTTTTCTGGATCTGGATGTCTCAACATATTTGCTTTCCCTTTCCTTTTTTAACTACAACAAGTTTAATACAACAACTGGTATCTAGTGACTGACTTTTTAGCATTTATATATTTTTGTTATACTACAGCTTTTCAAAACTTCCTCGAGCAAAGTTACTCTCTTCTTCTCTCCAAATTTTTTAACTGCTCAGCAGTTATTATCGCCTAATCACTCATCCTACTGCCCTCAGTGGCACAAACAGGAGAAAAATTAAATAGAAATGCCCCTGCAAAAAGGCCAAACCTCATAACAAGACCGGGAGTTAGAAAGGCGGTAAGAAGTAGCTGTTGGGATGTGCCGTGGCACGTGCGGTAGCTGGAAAATGGGCCCATTGACTTGACAGCTGGGGACGGGTGGCGAGTTCGTGCAGTTTGTGGGCTGGTCGCTGGTTCCTTCTCCCTCTCCAGGCAGGCAGGAGCAGAGGGGCCGTGGCTGGGCAAGGCCACTTCTGGTGCCTCAGGAGCTGCGAGGCCGGCACGCCTCCTGCGCGTCTCCGTAACCCAACGGGCACAAAAGCCGCTCCAGCAAAAGCCAGGGCTTCAGCGCGGACCGAGCCGGGAGGGGCGGACGGCCTGGGCCCGGGGAAGGCTGCCCGGCCGCGAGGGGCCAGCTGCCAGGCCCCCGCCGCAGCCCCTCCTCGGGCAGCTCCCCCACACCCCGGGTTCGCGGTGCCGGCGCGGGCCTCCCCCCCTCCACACACCCCCCTTCCCCCAGGCCCCGCGGCTGCCGGCGGCGCAGACCCCCGCGGCGAGCTCGGCGGCGCTGGCCAGCTCCCGGGGCTCACCTCCTGCCGCGCCGGCCGGAGGCGGCGGCTCTGCTGGGCCCTCGCCGCTCCCGCCCCGACCCCTGACGGCAGGGCCGTGCGCCGCGACCGGCGGCCGCCAGCCCGCCCCGGCGCGGCCCGGCCCCCGCGGGAGGCGGCCGGTGCTGACCCTAACGCACCCCGCGTGACGTCAGAGAGCCCCCCCCGTCCCCGTCCCCCGACCCTGCGCGACCCCCTCCCGCGGAGCGGGCCCGTCTCCCCCGCCCCGGCCCGCAGGGGAAGCCCCGCCCCCAAGCGCGCGCCGGGCCGGGGCCGTGTGAAGCGCACCTTTTGCACGAGTCCCGCTCGCCGCGGGGCGGGACTTGAGGGGCGGCGGGCGGGGGAGGCGGGGGGAAGCCGACGGGCTCGGCCAATCGGAGCCGCGGCTCCCGCAACGTCGCGCGCGGCCCCGCCCCCCCTCCTCTGGCACGGCCCGGCGGGGAGGGGGGGCCGCGGCCACCGGGCGGTACCAGGGGGGCGGGGCCGCCTGTCGCGAGGGCGCGCGGGCCAATGGCGAGCGAGGCGGGGGGCGGGGGCGGCCGGGCACCGCCGGGCGGGGGGCGGTGGCCAATGGGGCGCGGGCGGGGGGGCGTGGCCTTGCCGGCTCGGGTTCCGTGTGGAAAGAGTGAGGGGGCTCGGGTGCAAAGTTTGCTCGCCCAGCGCCTGCGGAGGGAGCGGCGGTGGCCGGGCCGCCGGCGGCGGGGAAGGGGGCTGCGCTCGCCCTCGGGGCTCCGCTGCGCCCGCGGGCCGCTCGCCGCGCCGACCGCCCTCCTCGCGCCTCCGCCGGGCCGGCAGCCGCTGCCCCGGCGCGATGTGCGGGGGGATGGCGGCGAAGGGGCCGGGCGGGCCGCGGTGGTGGCAGAACCGGCGGGCGCGGCTGCTGTGCATGCTGGCGCTCACCTTCCTCTTCTTCGTGGTGGAGGTGGTGGTGAGCCGGGTCACGTCGTCGCTGGCCATGCTGTCCGACTCCTTCCACATGCTCTCCGATGTCATGGCCCTGGTCGTGGCGCTGGTGGCCGTGCGCTTCGCCCAGCGCACCCGCGCCACCAAGAAGAACACCTTCGGGTGGGTGCGGGCCGAGGTGATGGGCGCCCTCGTCAACGCCGTCTTCCTCACCGCCCTCTGCTTCACCATCCTGCTGGAGGCCATCGAGCGCTTCACGGAGCCCCACGAGATCCAGCAGCCGCTGGTGGTCATCGGCGTGGGGGTGGCTGGACTCATCATCAACCTGCTGGGGCTCTGCCTCTTCAACCACCATGGCGCCGGGGGCCACGGCCATTCCCACGGCCACGGGCACTCACACAGCGGCAGGCAGCACCCCCGCAGCGGCCCCAAGCCCGAGCAGCCACCCGGGGATGGGGAGGCTGCGCTGCACCGGGAGGAGACCAGCACCTTGGTGGAGAACTGCAGCAGCTCCAACGGAGTCAGCCAGGAGAAGCTAGGTAAGCCCTGCAGCACCTCTGCTGTCCCGCCCCAGCATAGAAGTGCCAGGGAAGTGGGAGAGGTCCCTTCCCCGAATAGGTCCCACCTGGTGCAGGCTTCATGGGGACCACCTGCCCTTCCTCCTGGGGAAGAGGCAAGGCAAGAAACTTTCTTAGTGGTGTTCTTGGGCACACAGCTGTTGCGTCTTTACCTCGCACCTTTCCTTCAGGTGCTGAAAGGAGTGCCCGAAGTTCTGAGTTTGTCTTGCAGACAGGTCAGAGTGTGCAAGAGTCTTAGGGTAAAGCAGTTTGCCTTGGAAAAAAGTTGGTGCTGGTAGAGAAGGCACATGACAAGTGTTTTTCGCCTAGCGACACAGGCTCTCGGGAGAAGTTGCCCTAATACCATCTGAACTGGCTGCACATCGAATAGAGCGCAGCTCAACACCTTGGTCCTGACAGCTGGATCTGTCTGTTGGGTTGGTTATTAGCTACCTGAGAAGCTAATCTCAATCTGAATGTGACATACTGAAGTATAGTCCATTGCAATAATGTTGTACTTCTTCGTGACATATGTAATTAATAGGAAGAAGTCTTGGAAACTACCAATCAGAACTGTGGAAGTCATGCGATAGGCATTGAATGTGGAGCTCGCTGGTGTCAGGGTACATGCGTGGTTTCTTTGAATTAGTTTTCTTTAGCTTTCTAAAGTATGCACCTTCCCACTCACTCGCACATAGAGATAAATATAAAATCTTCCCTTCCCAATTGTGATCAAACTGTCTATTTTGTGGGAGGAAATTTTTTGGTTTTTTTGTCGTTTTTTTTTTTTTTTTAATGGATCCAGAGGCCTGGATAGTTTATTTTGAAGTCACTCGGTCGAAGCAACGTACTGTGTTGTGTAATTGCCGTTTCTCTGCTCTAATCATATGAGATCCCTGTTACCACGAGGAAGGGGTTTCAGTCTTCAGAACCCATGTCTCTCCCTTATTTTCAGGGTGACATCAGGGGACCTCTGTTTTAGCTGAAATGGAGCTTTAATTGAACAGAGCGAACTTTGTTACAGTTTCGGTTTTTCTGTGGTCAGAGGTTCCAATACACATTTGAGAAACTTAGCTCCTGCTCTCTCCCCCCACACCCCCGCTCCCCGTTTTGACTCCATGTTGGTTTTGAAAAGACAGGTTTTGCAAGAGGATAGGAAAGTTCCTCTGAATATAGTACACCATTTTCTTGACCACATAATAAACTCTTAATGTTGGTTTAGTACCAACAAAGGTATCCTAATAATTAGTTTCAAACCATGTAAAATTCCCTTAACTGTTGATCTGATAGATATCTTGGCTTGTGAATTATTCTTGCATGGTGAGACATGGTGAGAAGTTGTGCTTTTAGCCAAGTTTTGGGCTAGTTCTAGGCTAAAAGATTCATTTATAGCATGGATTAAAACGTATACTGTTTTGAGCTAACTTGTCTGGAATTTCTCATGGATGTCCTTCTGGCAATAACAAATAATTTGTTGTGGGTATTTAGGTGGTAATAGGGCATAATTTTGGTCACAGTGAAACTTTGAAATAAGCTTGTGTTTCCTTCTATGCCCTGTCATGATTATGTAATGGATGGAGTTATTCATAGTTCAGCCGTGGAAATGTTACAGGTAAAGGTGCTTGGAGAGTTGTGAAAAGCTGTAAGATGTGTACGTGAAGACTAGGAAAATGGCTGAGAGTGCTACTATGCCTTCATTGGAAATTACAAAGAGGGTTGATTTCCTAAGGTGGAAGTGGAAAGCTAGTGGTAGCCCTAGGGGCTAGTCTTGCACGGGTATCTTTGTGCCTATACTTCATGTGAAGTAATCAGTTTATAGTTAGATTTAAATGAGCATATTTCAAATGGACATGTTTTAACTTTTTGCCATTAAAAAATCTCAAGAGCTTTCTGGAACCATGTTTCCTTTTACCCACCCTTATAGATAGGTCTACTGACTTTCCAGATCTTTTCTCCAAGTACTTGGCAGAGTGTCAGAAAAGTTCCTCTTTCCTTGCTCTCATCATGGACCCTGAGGTCTGAACTCTGTAACATGAGATATTTTCCTCTAATTTATTGATTTCTCTGGAAAGCTACAGGTCCCATGTTCCATAACTCATAGAAGTTGTGTGGAAAATGTAGCTGGAGCTTTAGGACAGAAGCGTGATGCACGAGGTTATGAGCCTGAGGCTTGGAACTGACCCGCTCAGCCGCCTTCATAGGAGCCTACCCCTTCTTTATGATTACAGAATTGCAGTCATGAGAGCCGCGCGGCAGAAGCTGCAGGTCATGCTAACATGTTCATGTTTACAAAGCTCTGAACTGAATAACCACGGAAGCAATAAGCTCCTTGTTTCAGTTTGTCAGGCCAGTGGCTGTTACGTTTCTCTAACACTGGAAGTTTTCTGTCCAAAGAAGAACTTCTGAAGAAAAGTAGGAGGTTAATCATGTACAATACTTTCAATTTTGAACATTGGAAGATGTTTTTCTTTCAAAGAACATTCTTCTTTGTGCATTTATTCCTATATAGCTAGTTAGGTATGGTGGAGTGGTAATATCGGAGACAGTTTTGACAAAGGAGGGCACCAAAATGTTCATTTATGCATTGCATGGTCCATGACCATGAAGGACCATGACCAGGCTTTGGGTATCAACAGCTATATGTCACTTAACAGCTGTATGTCACTTAAAAAAAAAACCAAACAACCGAAAAAACCCGTTTTATAGGTATTCTGAAATATAAATAACACTAGTTCATAGCCTCTGAGAGCTTCAGTGATAACTTATGCTGTACTGTAGTCAATACTGCTGATAAATTCTGTGTGCTAAGACCTAAAAGCTCAGCTCGTTGTATGTCATAGTTCTGCTGACTCCATGCGCCATCTCAGGAAAACTTCCTTTTCCTTGAATTCAGAAGTCTTTTGGAAATGAACTACTAAAACTGAAAATAAGTTACTATAAAGCAGTATCCATAAAGCTTTTTTGCTTCTGGCCTCATAAATTTTAATATAAAATAGCAACACACTCCTATGGTTTAAGAGAGATTTTAGCAATGTGATTAGCCTTCTGGCTTTTCAAAGGAAGGAACAAATGTAAGTTACTTAGCTACTTAACCAGCTTTTTTATATATGCTCTGTAATTCTGCATTTTGTTTAAGAAATGAACAGTGAGTAGTCAAATGGTTAAATAGCTGGAAAATGTGAAAACAGTTTTTCAGTAGAATAAATTAAAATGCAGTCATCCTCATATTTTGCCACTCTACATCTTTAAGCTCCATGTAAAAACAGTTGCCATCTAGATTATTTAGATCACTTATTGGGACAACTGAATATTTCTCAGCCAGAAAAAAGGTTGCTAAGTGTTAATGGGTAGAGTTGCTTGCTTTTCAGTTTTGTGCTTAATGTTGGTTATTATTTTATGTGGCATTATAGTAATGCGTAGTATTATAGCATATCTCTAATCATTCTACTGTTTTCTTGTCAGGTGATATGAAAGACGACATGGCTGACCTACAAGTGAATGGGAATGCTGGTCATTATCCTCTGGATGTAGAGGAGGTTGAAGAAGACTCTAGTGCACAGCTTAATATGCGTGGAGTTTTTCTGCATGTTTTTGGAGATGCCTTAGGTTCAGTAATTGTGGTAGTGAATGCCTTGCTCTTTTATGGGTTGTGGAATCCATGCCCCAAAGATGGGCCCTGCTTTAATCCATGTGTCAATAATCATTGCATGGAAAATGCTACTTTATCCCAAACACTTGGCAGAGCAAACAAATCTGAGCAAGAGAGCATTACGGTGGCTGGTCCATGCTGGTTGCTATATTTAGATCCTATTCTTTGTTTGATGATGGTTTGTATACTGCTGTACACAACTTACCCGTTACTTAGGGAGTCAGCCCTTATACTTCTACAGACTGTTCCCAAACAAATAGATGTTCATTCTTTGAACTCAAAATTACGTACCCTTGAAGGAGTTGAAGCAGTCCATGAATTACACATTTGGCAGCTAGCAGGCAGTAGGATCATTGGCACTGCTCACATAAAGTGTCCTGACCCTTCCACATACATGATGGTGGCAAAGCGCATAAAAGAGATCTTTCATGATGAAGGGATTCATGCAACTACCATTCAGCCTGAGTTTGCCAGCGTTGGCTCTGAATCAGGGAGAGGGAAATGTGAGTTTCCTTGCAGGACTCAGTGTGCTTTGAAGCAGTGTTGTGGAACAGGAGAAGATAGTACTGCAAAGAAGACAGAAAAATCTTCGTCACTTAGTATTTCTTGTTCAGAAGTTGTCATTGAATTTCCGAAAACTAGGAGGACTAAGTCGGAGAGCATCCCTTCAGTTAAACTAGAGGCAAACACCGATCAAAATGAGCAGTTTGAATCATCTTTGTAACTCCCTGAATGGTGCTACCTGAGTTTTGGTGACTTTGACAACAGCTATATTGCAAGAGGAAGAGACAGACGTTTGAGATGCAATTTTGCCAAGTAGTGTAATTGCTGAAGTCCTTGTTCTTGTCATATTGCTAAATCTAGAATGCTTGTTTTAAAGAACATAATGTCACTGTCATGATACAATGTGTTTGTGTGGACTTTGTACTGAGACAGACAAAAAGTGCACCAATGCTGTAACAACTTCAGAAAACCAGTTTCAACGTTTTGGCAGAGACACTTTTTGCTGTGCTTCACATTAAAATATTTTTTCCAGTGAAAAGCTATTTGAGGGATAAGCATGTAGGAACTCAATTTGTGTTACAGATTTCTTGGACCTACTCTTTCTTTTAATATTTGATTTGTAGATATTTTAATATATTGTTTATTTAGAAGCCCTAAGGAAACCAAAGTTCATAGAACATTTTTAAAGATGTAACTACTTAAAACTGGAAACCACTTTGCAATTTCACATATTTTTCTTAAATCTATGTAATAATAAATGTGAAGTCTTTTCTAATGAATTTATCATATAGCATATTTTAAAGAGAACATCATGTGATTGTTAGAAACTGT
Source organism: Astur gentilis (assembly GCF_929443795.1). Classification (NCBI taxonomy): domain Eukaryota; kingdom Metazoa; phylum Chordata; class Aves; order Accipitriformes; family Accipitridae; genus Astur; species Astur gentilis. Next base: position 9,426,027 of record NC_064909.1, on the reverse strand, counting down.
CCCCGCTTTTTCTGGCAAGGTAGTGAGGTAATTAAAGTCAACTGCTTGTGAAAATATCAGATGTGGAAGGGTTTTTTTTTTCTACAAGAATGGAAGTTCAAGCTACTGTATACTGCTCTGTGATCAAGACATGAGACTCACCGATAAAGTAGTGCATACTTTCATATTTTCTGGATTTTCTGGTGGTTTTCCTTATTTCCAAGTTCTGTCTGGTCATAAAAATCTTCAAAGTTTAAAGAATCCTTGACTCACAGTGCTATGAATAAAGAGCTGGAGCTTCATTTTTAACTGATGCTCAATTTACTAAGATAAAAGAATTAGTTATGTCAGTAAGTGCTCTGTTGGGGAAAGTCTGCCAAGCACCAACAGTGTAATTCATGCTTTTAAGCATAGACAGTAGCCTCCATAACAAGTAATTCGGTGGTGCATTTTGCTTGTAGCTGAGTGTGTGTCTGTAAGCGCTTGCAGTGACTGCGGTCCTGGTCCCCTTCATGTCCTCAGGAGCATTCTGTTGACTTTTGAGGAGGTGGGGCAGGGAGTAGGATTTAATTCACTGTATTTCACACTTTGAGATGTTTATGTATCACATAATTTCAATTATTAAGTGTCCAAATGGTTTAATATGTTAACTCAGTTGACAACTGGCTCTAAAGAAGCTGTTACAGTATGCTGCCAACTTAAACCTTAACAAAGGAGAAACTGGTCTATGGACTCTGTGAATTTGGCAGAGACTGGATGAGAGTCGAAGATAAAACCTACAAGAAACCTAATCTAAAACCCTGACCCTTTTGATCCACCTTCAAGTTATGTATGGGAAATAATGTCTTGTGATTTAAATGACTGCTCCTATGCTCAAAACTGGAAAACAGCTTGGATCTTCCATTCTTTGCTCTATGACTCTGGACATGATAAACACTCTGCCTCAGTTTCCCTGTCTTAGAATGGGGATAATACCTACCTCACAGGGGTGTTGTGAGGCTTAACTCTTGTGTGGAGAGCTCTGAGATCTGTTACTGGAAGGCACTGGAAGGAGTATAAGATACTAAATTACATGGTATTTACTTCTTTTACAAATGTATTGCAATACCTAGGCACAACAGAGGGAACTGAGGATAGTTTTGGCCTTACGAAATTCTTTGATGCTGTGGTTTTCAGGTTTTTAACAGTATTTAAATGTAGATTTTTTTAAAAAAGAATGTTTTGTTAGCGAAGGGAATGTAGCTTTGCCTCCAGATACAGAACATCTCGCTAGTTTGTATTTCTAATATGTGTCTCATATGATAATTGCTCCTAAGTAGTTCAAAATAGTGTGCTGCTCATCAGACCTGGATTGGCCCAGGTCATGTCAGTGGTCTTACCCAATTTCCCAGCAGAGCATTGCAGTCAACTCTTGATTATCCATGGGTGGATTACCAGTGTTGTGTATTAACTGTGCAGTCTACAGGGCCAGACGAACTCTGTATCGCATGCCAATGCGTTGCCCAAATGCTATGTGCCAAAGCATCAGGGAAAGTGAAACTGGACTGAGCTCCTCTACGAGAGCCCCCTCTCACAAGGTTTGTGAGCTTGGGTGCAGCGCAGCACCATGCAGTTATTTTGGCTCTTGGCTGCTCAGATGCATCCACAGGAAGCTGCAGTGTGTGGATGGGTCGGTTCAGTTTTGTGCTAGCTTGGGGATGTTGGTGCTTCACAGCCGTTGGCATCGCTCACCTTTTTCTGTGTTTATGCTTGTTGTATAGTCTCATAAACTAACTTAAATATGTTAATATAGTATTTATATATGTTTTTGTTTTGTCTGAATTATTTTAACACTTTCTTCTGTTACCTGTATATGATCTAGAGTTGACTGTTAAATGAGATCTTGTATGAGACTACATTTGCAGAATATGCTACCACTGCTAGTATACTACAAAGTATTAACCAAGTAAATTTTGAAATGAACAAAGTACTATTTTTTTCGAAAATGTGTATCCTTGCTTTTTATGGTAAACTTTGACTAATTATTTTGATCACTAGTTTAAAATTGGTCTCAGTCATTAGTATGAATTATTGAGGTCCTGCTGTATATCACTTAGGCACCATAGTACTACTGCTCTTTAGTTTATTTAAAAAAACAAAACCAAGACAAACCATAGTAGCACTGAGAAGCCTGACTTACTTCTCTCCTGGTGCTCTTATAAAAAGAGAGCAACTATTAAGTCTTGACAGTTGCCACCGTTGGTTAACAGTCTCAGTAAATGCATCTGAATAGATGGAGTTGTAGTCACTAATTCCATTGTAACTATTTAATCCTTTTTTTGTGCCAGAAGTCATATTTTTCTATTTCTGTGTCCATTGCAGGCAATGGCTAGCTTAAAAGACAAAAATCTCTCCCCCATGTTATTTTTATTATCAGGATGGGGATGCAGATGTGACGGTGATGATGATGGGGGCAGAAGGGGGGGTTGTGTGGCCTCTCTGTCATGTGCTGTGTTGTATGTGCAGCACCAGCTGGTGTTAATGGGGCCCTTTAGTCTCTAGCCCTTGATGGTAAATTCCCTGAAAGCATATAGTCAGGTCAAGGTGGTGGCTGTACAGCAGCAGGAACACAATTTTTGTGTTTGTTCTGGCTGTATAAGACCAGACTGTAGCCTGCTAGCTTGTGATATAGTTTGATTTTTTTTTTTTTAATCTGATCTGTCTGTGGTTACACAGACTTGATTTGTTCTGAAGATCATAGTTCCAGAATACTGGGAGCATTCAAAAGCACTGCACAGCCTCTTTTCTTTTTTCCACAAAGCGTGAAACTAGTGAATCTCATGTAAGTGAACACTGCAGTGGTGGGGAGCTAATTGTATTGTGTATCACATTCCTGAATTTTTAAAATAAATATGGAACACTGATTTTAAGGAAAAATAAGTTTGTATTTCAGTGTCTAGATTGTTTATTCTTCTGATTAAATGTGTCAGACATGTGCCAAACATCATTGGGTGAAATATTTTACACTTAGGACATGTCTCATCCAGAAACATGCTATTTTAGAATCACTTCTTAGATTATATCTGCATCTAAGGTGCAGTGCAGAACTAATTCAGATACTCAGTGGGCTAGCCACAGTACCATGAAGCTTTACCTTTTAGCACTGTAAATTGCTTCTGTGGAACCCCTTATAATTTTAGCTCAATTGCTTTCAACATCCACTCTAGGCTTTTGGTAATATCTGTTATTGCTGCATCATGGTATTTGGTATGGACATACACATAGTTATGTAAAAGACAAAACTAGCCCCAACTTGTGACTCCCAAAAAGTCATGGCAAGGCCTCAGTCCTGTAAATTTCTGTATTCGTGAATAGTTTAACTGGGCTGACGAGTAGTTACTTGCATGCAAGGAATTACTTGCAGCAGTGAGTCCAAAGGTTCTGCCAGGACAGCCTGGCTTTTGAAGAACAACTGAAACTACCTAGATTTTATGGATGTATTAAAATCAGTACTGTGGTGGTTTTAAATTTGCTGCAGAAATATTATCAGTTTGTTATAATTCCAGGATTTATTCCTTTTCGCCATTCTCAAAAAGAAAGGAAAAAAAGCCCACCAAGTGTCCTAAGACTTGTTAACAAGTTTAGCTAAACTGACATTTCTGTTTGCTTCTCAGATTGGGCCATCTGAATTTATTAAACACTGCGTAGTGGAGTTTGGGGAGGAGGGATAAAGATTCTTGCCATTCTCCTTCCCCTGCCCCCTGCTTTGACTGCACTTTCTAATCTCTTCAGCTATGGAGAGACCAAGGGGGACAGAGGGGGTGAATTTTGTAGCTAGATGTTCTAAGTTCCACGTGGAGCGAATGGGAAATACTGCTAACTATATTTAAAAGCAGATAAATATGCTCTGACTATTTTAGTTTCATAGCATAGCATCAGTTACACCCTTTTTAGGTATGCATTGAAGTTGTTCAGCTCTGTAGTAACTTTGGTTTTTTTCTTTCTCTGCTGGACGGAAAGCGGTGGATGCTCCATTTGCCTGAGCTAAAGCCAGTCTTGACAATTTTCCAAATCAAACGTAGCTTTGCTGATAACAGGAGGTCTGATTATGCCTTATGACCTTTGCTTTGTGTGGTTAGCTGCCTGTGGGGTACAATACCATGTTTTAGCAGGCTCATGTTTATATTTTTTTTGCATTCACCGTGTTATCTAAGTAGTTGAAGAGCAAAGCCACAATACTGAAAAATATCTTTCATCTGTATGTCTCCAAAAAGCACATGGGATTAATTTGGCTTCTTTTTTTTTTTTCATGTCCTGGATCCTGTTTCTGAGCAATGTTAAAATATAATTGGCATAGCTAGTGTTCATTGATGATACTTCTTTTTGCCTTCTTTTAAAATAAATAATGATGTTCCTTTTTTGTTGGTTTTGTTTTGTTTCGTATTGAGTATTAAAGTCCTGAGAAAATAAATGGAGCTCTTTAATGTCAGATACTTTTAGTTGGGATTTCTTTCTGAGGTCAGTTCCTAGGAAGAAATTTGACTAGTAGAAATGCACTTTCACCGTCTCCCAGAACCTGAGAAGCAAGTACAAAGAGCACAACTAGAAGAAGAGGTTAATAAATGGGTTGTAAAATGATGGCTCCAACTGTCTGGATTCCAGGTGCAATTAAAATAATACTTGCTCAGTTATAGTATCACGTGAAGAGTTAATTATGCAAAATGCAATTTTTTTCCTGCATTTTTTTTCCTAAGAAAAACAGCCTTTGAAAAGAATTTAAAAATCTTCCTGTCCTGTTTATTGGCCATGGTTAAATATCTAACATATGGTGGGTCAATAAGGTAGGCTTCCTAGTAGAAGTCTGTACTGTTTTATTTAATGTCTTTGGAAGATAGCTACTTTAGAGCAGAAGATGCTTTGGTGTTCTTCAGCTGCATTTGTTTCAATTCAGAAACACTGCAGTTTGTAAAGTTTGTTGTGAGAAAAGTACTGACTGCGGAAAAAGATAGAGCTGCCAGCAATAATACTGAGGAGGTCAGGTTTGTTACTAATACCTGCTTTGAGGTGTTTGTGAGCTTGCCGTGATGAGTTCATTTTGGAGCCCTTCACTGGTCCAGCTTCAGCAGCTGCTTTTTTCTGCTTCAAGAGAGAAAAGTGATTCCGTATTATCAGTTATGTATGTAGGAGGGTATGTTTGGTTGTGCTGTAAGCATTGCACGTGAGCTTGAGTTTCACTGTTTTCCAATGCTGCGTCTACCTCATCATGAAAAGATGTGATTTAAACTTAGTATCAACATCCTTTATGAGACATGCTAGTGTGGGAATTTTTAATTAATGGGATGGGAAGCGAAGCCTCAGCTCTATAGCTTACTTTTGCTTTTACACGTACCTTTCCCCATGCCATTCCTAGACCTCCTGCCCCAGATGGTTGGTTGCCTGACCACCTCAAGGGCCGGATCCAGCTCCCAGAACAACTCCTTCTTGCTGCTTTTGCATCGGAGGAGCTGATGCCACAGGGGAAGGGCAGGATGGGAGTGACGCTGTGTCTGACGCCAGGCAGGCGAGCACTTTTCAGCAGGAACCTTCTCAGGCTGATCCGTGCTAGCACCCCAAACCTGGTATGAAACCCTTGCCACCGAAACTTTGGTTAGCATTTATATATATGTATTTTGCATTATCTTTTCTTTTTTTCGTGACAATCAACAGAAACTTCAAGGTAGTGCTTAGGCCAAGTTGTAATCCCCCCTCCTGTCACCCAAGCTCCATTTCTAGCCGCAGCATGGGTAGGCATCCCAGCGTTTCCCTCACACCAGCGAGTGGAGCTAAGAATAGCCGCGACGATGCTGTGGAACAGGATGTGCAACCTGCTGTGTTTGTTCCTGTGTTTGTGCTTGTGTTGCTGGCCTGGGCTGAAGCCTGTCCTCCTCCATCTTCCCTGCTAGCGCTGCTGGGCTCGCTAGGTGAATTCGTTAGATTTAATTTATTAGATCAGGTTTGCTGTGGGTTGGCCTACACTTGTTTCAGTTGCATTCTGCAGTATAGGCAATTGCATTCTGCAGTATAGGCAAAACCTCAGCTGAGTGGGATATTTACTTGCTGCTACGCTTTCTTGCTTCAGAGTATGGCTGCCGAGCGTAAGTGGTTGCTGCTGGCCTGCTGCAGACCTGCGCTGAGCTTTGCTGGTTGGTTTGATGTTACGGTGTCATCCTTCTAGCCGAGGGTGCAGCTCATCAGGTGTGTGCAGCGAGTACAGCACGGTGAGTCTCAGCAGGTAACTAGGTCATTGGCGCTTACCTGATCTTGGTGCTCATACCCTAGTTTAGGAGTGAACAACACTCCCACAGACAAATGCTGCACATATTGCTATACCCTCGAGGTTTTTGCATTAGGCAGCGTTGGCTGGAGACGCAGCCCATCGTTCTTGTCCTGGAGCGCTCTAGGAGTCTCCCCCAGTCGGTTGCAGACAAGCTTATTTTCCCCTCAGAAACGGATTAGGTGAATTAACACAATTTGGGTGACAATTTTCACTCCTATTTTTGTGGCCACATGGGAAGGTTCTGACCCAAATGGATGGGGTTGATTCTGCATGCTTCCAGCTGAGTGTAAGGAGGGGTTAGGTTAAAATACCAGGTAAAATCTAGGCTTAAACAGTTAAGCTTCTAAATACCCATAGTGGCAGAGGTCTTAGACTTTTATGCCATGCTATTTTGAAGGGATTTGCTCTTCTCACATTGCTGTTCAAAAAAAGAAAAAAAGAAAGAAAGGAAGAATTGTGTTTAATTATCACAAGAATTATTAGCCAGCCTTGGTAGCTGTGTTTCAAGTTTGTCTGAAAACCTCCCAGCATATAGTAGATGCACAGTAGAGACACTGATGAGTTAGTCGGCAAGCTATCGCTAAAAAGGAGGTGTTTGGTACATATGCTTCAGCTTGGAAGTGGAATGACACTTGGCACCATAATGTCCCAGTTATCTTTTTTTGAAGGAGTAGGAAAACTACAGAACTGAATACTGAGTCAAGCCGTGTGGGCAGAGCTCCTGTCTCAGGACCGGGCTGATGTCACGGTCACAGCGTGACGTCGCTAGCCGTATGTGAAAAGCTCAGAGCATCACCCAACTGTATATGTTATTCAAAACCTCAGTAACATTTGCTGAAAACTTGCATGGGTATTTTTGCCCTAACATATCCAGAGAAGTTTAGCCACGCAACTTAAACATCTGACTACCAATTTAGAAGGTAAGCTGGAAGGCTTTAGACCATGCTGTGTAATTCACCTGCGTTGCAACAGTGTGTGCTGCTCTGGACAAAAAAGTGCTGTTGAACCCAGAGTTTGAATGCCATTGCCCTTGTGTGCCCTTTCTAAAAGTGTCTACAAAAATGATGTAATGTCAAAATAATGTTTCTCTACTGAAAGCTGTTTGGATACTATAGTCTACAGCTTCTGCAGTAGCCTTCTGTCAACAAGAGGCTGGCTGTCTCACTTGCAGCGCTGCTGATCACAGATGCATTGCAAGACCACCATCTGTGGTGCTCCTAATTGCTGCCCTCTGCCCAGACAGTTATCTTAGCTATTACTGCATGTTTGGCAGTTTCGCAACAATTAACGTGACGTGGAAAAAGGAGGGGACAGGCACTGGAGTTCTTTAGACGTTTTTAAGAATGGAAAATTTGATCTGCGAGATACTTGCCAAAACTTCTTTCAGCTCTGGTAGTATCAGGAAGGCAGATCGCTTCTCCCATGGTGGTCACTCTGGTTAGCAGAGAGCAAATGAAATTGTAGCATCAATGGAGAAAGATGAGCAATGGAGTGTCTATGGGTTTTGCTTTTGGACTGGTTATAGTTCCCCCCCCCCCCCCCCCCCCCCAGCTCTTTTGGTGAGGGTAATGATGTTGTTTGGTCTTCCTCTATAGCTCTGCAGTGCTTATCAGCTTATTACTGTGAGACCTACACATGACATCTGTGGAAATCAAAGTTAGTTAAAGACATGGAAAAAAACACTTAAACAGATCACAGCTGAAACTGAGACCTTAATCCTTTCGAGACTGAGAAGGTAGCCAGCACAACCTCAGCTGTTACATCAGGAAAGGATAGTGCAAAGTACCAAGCTGAGCACGCTGCTATAAAAATGGTGTAGAAAATCAGGTAACAGTAGTTTTGTTTCATACCTGAGCACGTGAGAACTAGCCTGTATTAAGAGACTGCAGCTTGCAAAAACTAACGTCTTTGCACAGAGGCTTTGTTGCTGGCAATGGTTAAAATCCTTATAGAGCAGTATTTCTCCAAATTCCTTAAAGTCAAATGTAGAGAGTCCTTATGCAATATGGAGTTCTCCTTTTGAAACAGTGGTTTGCAGAGAAAAAGTCATTGGTCTGGGCTAGGACAAAAATTGCTTAAACAAGGTAAACAAGGGTGGACTGCTGCCATCTTTCCCTTCCCCTTTATCTCTAAACCTTAACCTTAAATTACAAATCTGAGGTTACTGCAATGCAGTGCATCTGCAACTACTGAAACCAGCTACATTTTAATAGATCTTATTTATTTTGATGATGATGAAGGTTTGAAAGTTCTTCTAGGTGACAGAAATATTTTCTATACTTTTAAAGTTCAAATGCAAGTATTTTTCATGTTACTAAGAATGTTTTAGAATGAAATAATTAGTTCTCCTGATAAAGTGTTTCATAATCAACAAGAAAATTATTTACTAATTCTGTATCCTTGTTTCTAATCCAAGGAGTTTACAGAACATAGAAGTAAACCTCATTTTCAAAAACCTGTCCAATTTTTGTAGGCATGGTATTTTTTAAATACCAGCTAGAAAGAAAGGAGGTTTCAGTCATAAAATTTGAGCTAACTACACAATCTTGGTAGCAGGTCAGTCACCACTAACAAGTACTTTAGCACCGTGCAGAGCTCTGAGTGGCTGTAGAACATGTTGTGAGATCAGGGAGCACAGCAATAAAATAGGGTGGAAAAAAATCTTTGCTTGAGCTTCACAAAAAAGAAACTACTTCAGTGGTACATAAGAAAAGGTATCTGTTCCTAAATTGCATTTTAGCTTGTATTATATATACATAGTGCAAAACTAACCCTTCAAGATACTGGTTATGTGATGATGACTTTATTCCAGAAATACCAGATTAGGCCCTGTCCTATGCAATGGTTTATCTGGGCAGTGAAAGTATGGTCGGGACGAGTGGAGAGCATGATAGATGCATTTCTGGACTGTACATTACTCGGCTACTCCTTGGATTACATGCATTCCTTTTTTAAAATAATGTGAAGGTGTGTTTGGGGTTTTACTCAAATCTGATCATCCTGGTTTTCAAACAACTTTGTTCTGACAGGTTCTTTTTGAAGGAGAATATCTTAACTAATTTAGCTTCAAAGTGCCTTGCCATGACAATGCCTTCAGGTGTCATGTGCTGGCTGGCTTGAGTCAGTGAGACTGTATTTTCCTGTGCTCAGTAAGAATGAAAGACTCTGAACCAAGTCACGGACTGGATGGAGAGTATTAAAGACCTGGAAATGTGGAAGAATGCACTGAAGATGAGGCTAGATTAATTCTCAACACCTTTAGCCTGTGTTAAGAAAGGGGGTCTGTCTGTTAATGTGATTAATCTCAAACAGAGCTGCTCATATTTAGGGGAAGAAAAGCTTAAGATTCACTGAAATGTCACCAAGGTGCTTTTTGGTAGGTCTAAGCTGTTTACGAAGTAAACTGGGTAGGATGGCAATGGTTGTTACAGAACCCCTTAGAGCATGTTTTCCATCTGCTAGCATCTGTGATAAGTAGATTATGAGCCTGCCCTGGTGCAGTGTTGGGAACTCTGGCAGAGGTGAAAAGCGCTCTCTGTTCATAGCACACATGGGGCTCTGACCTCTGTCATGCTTTTCATCCATCAAACGTCGCTTGATAGTGTTTAAAGAAATATGAAGTACTCTCAGAGGCTAGAAAATGTGACTGCTTACTTTGTAGTAACCGTGGTTCTCTGAGTGGTCTCATTTGTCTTCATATTGACTTCAGTTTCCCCAAAAAAGCTAAAATTTCTGTTTAAGGATGACCTTGGAAAGAGGAATGGGAGGGGGCTTGTAGAAATCTCGTGGGCATCCAGCAGGACAACAGCCGTGCTAGGGAAAGAAGCCATTCTCCCTTTGACTGCACTCCAAGTGGACCCAGCCTGAAGGATGGAAAACCAGCAGTCCTGGGGGAAGCCCAGATTGCCGCTGGTTAATCCCCACTGTACTGCACCGGTTTTGGGGCCATAGCACACAGGAGAAGCGAGGGCATTGCTGCCCTGAGCTGGGACATGTGCCAGCTAGCTAACCCGTGCTCTGAGCAACTCCTGTCGCAAAACACCCACCAAATGACAAATGCACATACAGCACTGTCCCTCAACGTTTAAAACTCTCACTCTCTGTGTAGGAAAGGCCTCCAAATCAAGGCCATGTAAAGGGATTGATGGGCTGGTGGAAATGGCGCTGCCAGTGATGTAGCTGCTCTGATACTGGGCTACCAGTACAGTTGTTCCTGGGATTAACGCTGCTGCTGCTAAGTTTAGATCTGATGAATGAGTCTCAAAACTCAGTTTATGCAGAAATGACTGCTTATACCTGGTTACTACTTCTTTCCTTGTGCAGGTGGCTTTTCTAGGTTGTCTGCTTTTTCCACAATGACGGCTAGGCACTGCTTGGGCAGGGGCTGTCCCTTCCCAGCATAGCACTGAACACATGGGTAGGTATCCTCCAGGTAGGGCTACTGGATGCTTCCTAATCCGGTAATGGGGAAAAACACCCACCACGAGAGAGTCTGCAGTGCTTCACTAAATAAGGAATAGATACTAAAGTCTCCAGGACTTTGGAATCACATGGACTCTGACTTTTCATGCAATGCTATATAGTGTTTAGGTAAAAGGTTAAAACTATACTTACTTTAAAATAAACCTATACAGTAACGTGGAGGCAGAAAAAAAGGACAGAATTAGTGCTGCTTCCTTCTTTAATAGGAGTCAAGCTGAGACAGAGAAGGAGAGTTTATAAATGTTTTCTGTTTAGTTTTTTTGCTTTCACACTTTGCATGACTTCTTGTTAGAAGGCTGGAAACAGACTTCTCTTAACTTTTGGTTATTAGAAACCAAAGAACAGTCTTGGAAAGAAATTGGGGTCTGAGAACACAGCAGGGTAATGGGAAACTTAATAAATATCCTGTTGTTATAACATCTGTCATTTTAGCATTAACAAGCTCATGACTTTAGCTGTTGTATGATCACAGCTCCACTCTGCCGATTAAGGGAAAGACTGTTAGACCTTTCAAGTAAAAGCTTTCTGCACGGCAGGATGCTTTAACCTCTTGTATCCTGAAGCTATTTAGCTAAAGCAGCCTGAAAGTGATATTGAGACAGACTCCTGTGCAGGTCAATTAGGAGGGATACAGAAGCAGCTAGGCTCAAGGGTTTTCCTCATTTTGTTCTCTTTGATGTCCAGAAGAGCCAGGGGAAAAAAACCAAAACCAAAAAAAACCAACCAACCGAAAAAACCCCACCCAACCAAAATAACATGGGTTGGTTTTGGTTTTGGTTTAGGTTGTTTGGTTTTTTTAAATTTTGATTTGGCCATACTTTGGTTCTCTTAAAGGTTATAGAGAGAGAATTTAAGAGGCTGTCTTATTAAATGAATAAACATCGCTGGAGCAAAACTACGGTAGATGTCCATTGCTTTTAAGGCAGAAAATGTATACAAACCACAGACACAGAGTGGTATTTTGGTTCATTTGAAACAGGCCTATGTAAGGACCAGAACAACTGTACAAATACTGAACTCCATACAGCGTCTCTTGCCACCTGTTTCTGTGATTTCTTTAGCCTGTTGACTCATATTTTTCTTTTCTGGAAGCTAAGTAAAAATGCCTGCCACGCTGAAAATGCTCCTGGTTTGGTTTTAATCTTGGACGAAGTTCATCCAAAACTGTTCCATGGTGATAATGTTTCTGACTTCTTTTTTTTTTTTTGCTTTTACGTGTCAGGTGGTGAAATCAGAGCCCTCCACGAACTGCATGCAGCCAGTGCTGCAAAGATACAACAAACAGTGCTCCCCCAGTGCGTGGCTTCTTACGCAGGGAGGAGCAGAGGAGCAGAGGGGCTGAGAGAAAGAGTTTGTCTTGGTGCGCAAGAGAAGTCTGTAGCACGACAGGTGCAAGCAAGAGCTGTGGTTTTAGAAGAGACCCATAGCCATCTTGTCCCAGAGCCCTCCACTGTCCTCCCTTGTTGTCCTCCCTCAGGGCAAGGAAGCACCACATCCAGCTCACAGTTGCCTCCAGGACCAGTGTCAGTCTACAGAAGTATGGGTGGATCACGTCTCATAGGATGTAAGGACAAGCCACCATCTTCACATCCTGCTTAGATGCTTCTGAAAAGCCCAGAGGCATCAGTTTGCAGTCCCAAGTGCTTCCAAGGCCCTGCATACTTTAGGAGCCTACATTCCAAGTGATTTTTCATAGAATTTAGGCTCCTTAACACGTTTGGCTTGCTAAGGCTCCTTAACACGTTTGGCTTGCTAAGGCTCCTTAAAGCGTGTTTGTTTGCTTTAAACAGGATTGAGATTGTCTTGGAAATGCTACTATTCTGTTTGGGGGAAAAATCTTATGAATGAGTAAGGCCAGGTGTACAGAAGAGACGCTATCTTGTGTGACATGACTGGAAAGCACAGACATGATCTGCGGCACTGGGGCACGCAAAGTCCTTGCTCAGATCATTAATAAGCAGCTGGTTTACTTTGTGTGCTTTCAACTTCTATTCCTTTTAATGATGTTAAAGCAAGAGCAGGAATCTACATCCTCGCCCCAGATTTTGAAAATACCAGCGCAAGCATTTCAGTAGCTGGTGGTGATTTCACTGCAGTGACAGACTTGGGGGGGTACGTGGCCTTTTTTTTGGTAAAATCCTTTAACTTCCTGAAATAGTTAAAACCCCCCACCTGATTCCAAACCACTTTTCATTTGGAATACTTTTCTGTTTTGTAAGTGAAATTACAAGTTCAAATTCTCTCAGTGTTTTGAGTAGAACAAAACATTTGGACCCCGGTAGCTTTTGCTAAAGACTTTCAGAGCTGCTAACATCTAGAAAATCAGTTATTTGCACAGGGCTAATTAGAACCTGTTGAAGAATGAGAGAAATTAATCCCAACAATGCAGTTCGACAGTGGCGCTAAGGTCTCGCAATTAAACCGTGCTGTTGGATTATGCATATTAGCACATGAATTACTCTTTAAATGATAAATGTTGAACCAGATGATTATCTAAAGCTTCTGGGTAGGGATAATCAGTAAGGTTAGGCTGGCAATGCTTTTCTTTTGCAAAATACAAATAGACGTACAGCTTGCTGAACACACAACAAATTGTTCCCTGTGACTGAATCTCCAGGTTAAGCCACACATCTTTTTGAAATGCAGGTGGCACCTTCAGCTTTTTTCCCCCTTTAAAACCAGGCAAAAATTAGAATAATCAAAACCTGGAGGAACGCCTACCAGATTTCCAGAAACTGGCTGCAAAAACCTGTGGAGGTGCTAATTTACGTCCTCGCTCCAGCAAAGAGAGTGCTGGGAGGATCAGAGGCCAGCTGTGTGGTGGGGAGCGTGGCTGCACGGGGGTGTTGCTCACCATTTGATGCCAGCGTGGGTGAGCGCAGCCTTGCTGCTGAGCCTGGGCTAGCGGGAGCCAGCTGCCTCCAGAGGGGCTGCGCTGCTGCAGTCCTTGTGCATGGCTGCAGTCGCCACGCGCCACTGCAGTCCTCATGCGTGGCTGCCATCCTCATGGATAGCTGCAGTCGTCACCTTGCACAGCTGCAATACTCATGCGCAGCTGCAATCTTTGTGCACCTCTGCGATCACCACGCACGGCCGCAATCCTTGTGCACGACTGCAGGCCTTGTGCGTGACTGCAGTCCTTGTGGACGGCTGCAATCCCCTTGCATGGCTGCAATCCTTGTGGATAGTTGCGATCACCTTGCGTGCTGCAGTACTCATGCGCGGCCGCAGTCCTCGTGCCCGGCTGTGCCGGGGTGGCCCTGGGCAGGTGCGAGGGGATTGATTACAGGGGCTTGGCCGTCGGCCCTGAGGGCCGCCCCACACTTATCTTGCGAAGCAGCCTGCCACCACCCTGCCCCTCCCCTGGGCAGCGGGGCAGCCCAGGGACTGCGGCGCTTGGGCTTGAGCAGGGTCTGGCCAGCAGCAGTCTGTCACCTTGCTGGCCTCCATGTACAATGGAGTGGCAATTTACTGAGCCCTCCACCATCGCTCACCCACCCAGGAAGTTTTAGCCCAGGCCCCTGCCCCGTGCCGGTGACCAACTAGGGCATTGCCTGCAGGATCAGTCCCGCTTTCTCCTGCTGGTGTGTCCCTGTCTGGAGCTGCCCCACAACCGCCCCAGAAGACGCCAGCCCCTCCGGTGCCGCTCGTCCTGAGCACAGCCCGTGGCGGAAACCAGCACAAGGGGGTTTGAGGCAAATGGAGCGAGTGTGAAACTTGTTGCAGGGCTGCCGCATAACCCCAATGATGTGAGCGATTGCCCTCGCACTATAAAATGCCATTTGCCAAAATGAAACTGCTCCAGCCGTGTGCACCCGACTACAGCAGCCGAGCAGCGCTTGCCACCGCAAGAAAACGGGCAGCTGCCATTAGCAGGGAAATTCAGCAGGCCACAACGGGCCATTAGCTTTTAACCAGATTTTAGGGGTGGGAAAGAGCTTTCCTGTTGGGCAAACCTTAACAAGGAAATAACTGGCTCCAAACATCCAGGGGCGGCGGGGAGTTCAGAGCAGAGTTAGCTCTGAACTCCACAGCTTGAGCTCCTCGGTACAATGCAGCCGGCTCCTGCGCATGGAGGAGCCGGTGGCGGAGCTGCAGGGAGCTGCCCTTATTTATTTGTTCCTACCGCACAGGCTGAGACAAGGGCTGTGTTTTATGTTCCTCTGCAGGAAGGTGATAAAGTGCCTGGGAGCTGCTGAAAACCATTCACCAATAAATTCAAAGGGAAAGGCCATTTCTCGTGCCTTGGAAACTTGCAAGAGCTGAGGGATGCTGGAAGGCAGAGAAGACCGAAAGAGCGCATTGCATGGCAGCGTGGCAGGAGGCACCGGCGCAATTTTTCTGGTTCGTTTCGTTGCTTGTTTTTTTTCCCCTCAATGATTTTTACTCTGCCTGTGGCTAGGCAATCAATATCTCTTTGCCACCAATAAATATTCCGGGCTTTTAAATGATGATGTATTCCAGGGTGAAACAAATTAAGTGCGCGATCGCTGCCCTCTTGTACTCAAACTAATTCTGTGGGTCTAAATGGAAACTCAGAGAGAGATTCCTGAACTGGGCTCTCCAGTGGCGGCAGATCTGAACAGGGGGAAAACTGTCAGGTCTGGCTTCAGCTGTCAACTCTGTCACTGACCTGATCCCTCTTCTTTCATTGAGGTGAGCTGAAATTCAGGCGAGCTGTAAGCAGCTCTGCAAGCTGAATCCATCAGGGAGACGCACGCGGTTGAGCACCGGCCCACCCGGAGCACCGCAGCGCCCTTGTTTCCCTTGGCAGGAGTCTGCAGAGCTGGGCACGAGTTCAACGGGCTGGCGTGCCAAGCGTAGCCCGGGCTGAGTGGCACCGGCCCAAACACCTGCACCCCGGGGTGCCACACCGGCAGGGACTTCAGCTTTGACCTGTTGGCTCAGTGGCTGGTCAGGGAGCATCCCCCAAGGACCTGCTACTAAAAGCAATCCTTCCCTTTGATACCCATCCTAGGGAGCCAGGTAGGAACCTGTGTGGAGCCCAAAAGGTCTGCTGTGGCTGTGACAGCAACTGATCCCGTCCCCATGTGTCCAAGGGAGAGCAGATCGGCTTAATTAAGCACTGGGGAAGCAATCTGATTTGCTTCTTAAGCGGAGATGGGTGATTTGGTGTGAATAAATTGTTACAGGATACATTATTCTCTTTGGTTTCCTATGGTGTTTTGCTGAGGGGGTAGAGGGACTGTGTAGCAATTGCCGCTGTGTTTCTCCTCCGGTGTCACTGCTGCTTGAACCCTACAGCAGAGAAACTTTACGAGACAGTTCAGGAAATATTTGACTCCATTTCCCAAGTTCTGCTACAACAAGAGCTGTTGCTTTGCAGGATTAAGACGACCACAGAAGATGGAGGGCAAAGACACTGGGCATCTTTGCCAGGAGCAGATATTGCGTAGTAAAACACTGCCCGCCCAGAGCAGGCGGACCCCTCATGTCGGTGACTGGCAGCCCTTCTCACTCATCCCCCAGAGCTGTCACCACTGGGTCCAGGCCTCCTGGGTGGGGGAACAGGGATCTCTGTGGAGGGTCTTCTTTCTCTCCCCTTCTTCTTTGCGGGGGGAGGGTGGTGCTGTTTTAATAGTGGCAATAGTGCACTGCCTGTGCATTAATCCTCATTAGCTTGTACGTGCATACGGGCAATATATGATGGGTCTTGACATTTGCCATCGAGAAAATGAAGTCCTCCCAGTTTCAGGTCACCCTGTCCTGGTTTTGTACCAAAGCTTTTCTTATCAACAGCCATTTCATTTCAATAAACTAATAATAACCCTTGCAAAGCCTATGTATCAGCAAAAGGCTCTTCACAGCTGTAACTGTCAGCTAAACAGGAGCTAATGCTGCAGAGGGGCGAGTGTTGAGGAAGTCTGAGCCCTTGCCCATGGTAAGTCTTAGGCACCGTTTGCGGAGCCAGGCCCATCGCAGGGCTTCGGCTCTGTCCTAGCCTGCCTCCACTGTGCTTGCGGTTGAGTTATCACTTGGGAGAGGAGGGAGCAGCATAAGATCAGGCTCCACAGATAATTACCAAAGTCTTTACTCATCCTTTGTCTCCAAGGAGAAGCCTCTGGACGCCAGAGGAGGCCAGATAAATGCTTTGAGTCTTCCACTGCAACAGGAACCAGCTCTGAAAAAAATCTGCATTGCCATCTGGCAGGAATATTTGGAGCATCAGGGCAGTGCTTCTCTGGCCCAACTCTGCTCCTGTGGCTGGCAACCCCTGCTAAAGAAAACGGGGGGTTGCTGCAGAGGGTATTTGCAGTGGGGGGTGCTGGGGAGGGGGCAGGCTGCCTGCTGGGAGGCCCTTTGGCCTGAGTTCCCCTGTAGCCCTGAGGCCTGATGTTCATTTTTCTTCTCCGTGGGTTTTGCCCAAGGCAGCCTGTGGGTTTGTTGCTGGCCAGCATGCAGTGCGTGCAGCTTGGGGCCCTGGGGCTGAGGATGAATCAGGGAAATAAGCTATCTGTGAGCATAAACGTGCCTCTAGCCTTGCACACCTTGTAGGAAAAAGGAGAATTTCCGAAAAGGAGGAAGGACACGCTGAGAGGGGCTGGGCAGCGCATGCCTTGTTTCTCACCCTCTTTCCATCAGCACCCACTGCTGAGTCCTTTTGGAGGCAGGCTACAGAATGAAAGACCCATCAGACCCAGTGCAACAATGCCTAGGTGACAAAAATACAGGCATTTATGAACTGATGAACGTGGGATACTTCTGACACTGTGCAAACAGAAGAAGCACTCTGCTTGGGGGCTAAGCCCTGAGATCTTCTAATGACCAGAGCACTTGTGGCTTTCTTCTTGCAGCCCCTCTATCTGGGTACGCTGATACTCATCCACACACTGCGAGATTTGAAATGTATACCCCACAAACCAGTGTGCTGTTCAAGAAATGGCAGTTTGGACAATTTTTCAATCCTCCAGCAGTTTGGAGCATAACTCTCATGGGTGGCAATGAAACTTCCAGGCAGGCGAGGTGGCTGAGCCAGCAGAGATGTTGCAAGGTGCTGCTGAGTGCCACTGCCACAGCAAACCCAATGAGCAGCTGGTGACTCAGGTCTCTGCTATATTCCCTAATGACAGGCTGAAGGATCTGGTGTCTTTGTATTAATCACCACAAGCTCAGCTCTCCACTGTTAGTGTCTTCCCAGGGTTTTGTGTATCTTGGCGTGTTTAGATAACCAAACAATTTTTTGAGTGCTCTGCTGAGAAAAAACACTGGTAACAGACTCCTAGGAGGCAGCACCATGGGCTGAGTAAAAACTGCAGGGCCGTTCTGTGTTACACTTGTTGCAGAGGGAAAAAACCCAGGACCACTGCGCTGTCACCACATGCAGAACGTTATTTTGAAATGAGTCTGACATGGATGAGAAGTAAGAGCTGGAATGGCTGAGCAAACAGATACGCAGCCAGGCAGAATCTGTTTCCACTGTGCCCCGTGGGGTTTCTGTGAGCCTGGAGGCCCACGGGATGCGTTAATAAACGAGCTGCAGTGTTCCTGCTAATTTAGCATACTAACACTCAGCACATCCCTGAGAGGCTGTAAGGAATGAGCTGCATCCACTGCAGCCAAGGGGAGCTGCATCCTTTTGCTTGCTATGCTGCTGGTTTTGTGGTACCTTTTACATCAGGTCTGAGATGGAGGGAAGCACGTGAGCTCTGGGGATTTTACACTGTGACCCCACCATACGTGTTATGCTGTGACCCCAGTCTTCACTGCTCCCTCTTTGACCTGGGTGCTTTTAGGTCAGGTATGTAGCTCTGCCCACTCTGAGGTAGGTGCCTGTGCACCTACCTCAAGGTCTAACTTGCTGCGCTGCCTACTGCTTTTATTTGTACAAGTTTTCAGAAGTGTCATAGTGGCCAAACTTGATGGATTGCCTGCCTGAAGTAGCTGGATGATCAGCTGAAGTGTTTATTTGGGCATATCGATTCCTACTTGTGTCCTAATATTTTAATTGCCAAGTTCAGCCTGCAAACTGTTTTGGGGAACTCTCTTTGGTATTCCCTGTTCCTGAAGTGAAAAACCCTTTGCCCGTACATTTCCTGCTTTCCTATATAAAGGAAAATAGGATTTTATGTTTGAGTTAGCAGAATGTAAAGCACTATCTAGCAGGTCAGTTTAATGTGGGGCTGCTTTCTGTTGGTGGGCAAGAATACAATTCTGTTTGTTTTTCTTAGTTTTTTGTGATATTCTCTTACTGTGAGAAACAAGCACTGCCAAGAAGAGATGAAGACATGGCTTTGCTGCTAAGGAGAAGTGCAAAAGGCTGACAATCCAGAAAAAAATACACTGCAAATGCAGAGCTGCTTTTCGGGCTGATTCCCCTGAGCTGTGTGATCGCTGGGGTGCTCAAAGGCAGGCTCATGGTTTCCTTAAAAGGCACCCACACAGATTTCGTTTCCCTGCAATGCACACCCATGACCCTACGGTATTTCTGGCAAGTCGCTGTCACATGCCTGCCAGCAGCTGCCTGTGCAAAACATGACAGTCAGATGTGCCGCCAGCCTGGGGAGCCTGAAGTTTTGCTAAGGCACGAGCCCATGGATATTGGAGGAAATGGTCAGGAAGCATCATCGCAGAAAACCTTCTTAAACAAAGCTAGACTCGGAGTTGGCATTTCTCTCCTCTCCCAAAATCACTAGATGCAATTGCAGGTGCTGATGCGCTAGCCAGCATCTCCTGGCACATGGCACAGAGCTGGGATGAGAAGCGGATCCAGAGCTGCCATTAGCTCAATGGCAGCACACCAGGTATCTCTTCTCCTGCTGCTGCCAAAGAGGTGGGTAATTACTGTATCCATTTTAGAAATGAAGAAACTAATGCGTGCATAGGTGGAAGGGTAGAGTTTTAAGACTATGTGGGCGTCTGAGATGCAAATGCTTTAGGAAACACCACATTGCACCTGATTTGGATCTGTAGGCATCTAAATACTTGTACCGATCGGACCCAGAGGGCTGCGTGCAAGGGCGCAGGGAGCACGAGCAGCGGCACAGGGTGAGCTCCCTCGCTCCCTCGCTGGGGATCCCTCGCTCCTTGCGGCACCTGGGCCAGTCGCTCCCTGCCTTTGGAGCCGCTCCAGGGACAAGTGCTTCTGGGTTCCCCCGAATGGCAGCTCTGATAGGATGGGATGGGATGGGATGGGACGGGATAAGATGGGATGGGACAGGATGGTGTCTTCCTCTTCACTCTGCAAGAGCAGTCCACATTGGCAGCTTCGCTGATCCTCCCAGTTCCTCCTCCATGCTAGCTTTTCTATTTCAAATAGAAATCTATTTCAAAATGCAACAGATTTATTTTGCTTCAGGAGTAGGAAACCTGTTGGTTTTGCCTGCCTGAATATTGCCCCGGCCCAGGCTGGGTGCTGCATGTCACCTCCTGGGCACTGTCGGTGCTCCTGGGCAGGAGGCAGAGCCGATGCCCCACGCTTGCCTCTCCCAGTCCCCACAGGACTTTGGACACTCCTTTTTATGATGATGACAGGGGTGTTGAAAGCTATCACCCAAGCTGAACTGTGAAAGAGTGAGGGAGATTACCTCAGTGGAAAAATAGATATAATTATCTGTAATAGACTCAGTAACTGTGTAGGCAATCATTTCCTCCTGAAGACCTTGGTGCACTTGAGAAGAGAAACTTCCTGGTTTCTGTGCAGAGTGTCATCATCATTTAACATTAATGAACCATCCTGTTCCTACCCTTCATTTTCCAGTTTTCAGCACACCTGTGGCATCATTTTCCGTAGAAAAACAGCCAGAGTCTAGCTCAAATTTTCTGGGGAGCTTTGAGGGACAATTTTGTTAAAGGTCAAGAAGTACTTTTTCGGCTGCAGCCAAAGGCTTTTCCTTTCTTTTTGAGTCCAACTGGTGGATTTCCTAACTTTGTCATGGTTCTGAGGTCCACCTGCAGGCATCTGCTTCACTGTTTCTGTTGTAGCGTGGTCCTGCCATTTTCCCAGAGGACATCTAGATGGGCAGCCAGATCTGGTCCTCCCTTAGTAGTGCCCTTTCCATGCACCTTCCTGCTTTCTTTTTCCATACAAGCAAGGAAACAAAGGTCTTTGCTCCCAGTGTTGGATTTACCTTCATGTGCCAGGAAATGTGAGGTTGCAAAATGTTGGGGTTTTTTTCCAAAGTCTTTACCATAATGGTGATAAAAATATTCCAATTGACTTCCCTGTCTTGCGTGGCCTTTGTATGATATTTGAATGAGGTTAACCTTTCACCCATGGCCACTTGCACTGGTCCACTTTTCAGGGTTCAAAATGCAAGCCCTTTTTCCGCAAGTAATACTAAGATGGTTTAAAAAAAACCCCAACAACCAACCAACCAACCAACCAAACAAACCCAGAAGGAAAACCTGAGGAAAAAAAATTAATTCCATTTCCCTTTTCAGGAAAAAAGTATGAAAACAAATACATGAGCAATGTGATGGCAAAACACAGCCTTTGTGTGGGATAGGCTTCTGCAGCTGAAATGCCAAATTTTGTATCAGTCTGAACTACTGCAAATTACCTTTTAACCAAAAATATTTGGTTATTTCCACAGCTGACTCAATTTTTTTTACACACACCCCCCCTGCAACTGGCAGGGGACTAACAGCAGTAGGAGCCCAGGAGGAGGCACGTTTGGGGAAGAGGCATGACTGTCACGGTAGCAGTGCCATAGGTGTATGAGAAATACCATGCAGAAGAAGCAAGAGCAACCAGCATTGCTGCAAATGCCTGATCGCATGAGACTGTGGAATGTGGGAGCCTCACACCAGCACAGGGGGTGAAATAAAAGGACTCCCTGGTGAAACTGGAAATTGTCAAAGAGGCTGACACTCAACTGGGCAGTGGGATCAATGGGGGAGCTCTTGAGAAATGTGTGCTGCGACGTATGACACTTCATCCCCTATCGGATTTGAGTCAGTGTCTTTTGCAGCACAGTTATGTGGTGAGGCAAGGTGGTTTTGGTGATAATGTGTTGTATTCTAGTGACCTCGTTTTTGTTGAATGTCTTGTCTTGGACCTTTTGCTATTGCTAACATGCGTACCGAGGAACAATGCTGCAATGCTAAGAAGATGCCAATTAGAAAACCAGTGAGGTCATTTCACACCACGTTCCTGAGCTCTTTGCTTAGGCTTCTCCAACCTTTAAAAATAAATTACAAATATGCTTAATTATTTACCCCCTGGGGCATTGGCCTTTCTGAAGGCTACCTGTCCTGCAGGAGCCAGTGCCCATGCTGCAAGGATTCAGTGTCACTTTGGGAGGGTCCAGGAGAGCTGGCATTTACCTCTCCATTCGCAGTGGCTGGTATGCAGAGGTGGCTGGGCAGGATGAGCCATGCCCTGGGGACACCCAGCGAGCCTTGGCTCAGAGTGGGCTTCACATCTCTCAGGTCCCTGCTTCAGGCTAGAGGCCACGATGAGTCTGGAGGTGGCATGGTGGCCTGTTGGGAAAGGATGACATGGCCACAGAGAAAGGGTGCTCCAGGTGCACATGTCTTCCTGGAGGTTTTTGGCACTGGCCCCTTGCTGTCTTAATGCCTTCATTCATGTCACTGGTAAATCTCCTGCACTGAGAGTAGAAGGTGCATCGCTGCTGCTCTTTCTCTCACCACCTCCCTCAGCAGCCCATCCTTTCCTGTAACTGTTCTTGTCTTTTGGAAGCTTTCCCCCCACCCCAGTATTTAGCTGTATTTCCCTCTTGCCTTTCATGTCTGTTGTTGCTTCTGGTCTCACTCATTTTTGCCTCGTCTTGCTTGGAGCCTTTCTGCATGGACAGAGGGGCAGATCTAGCATCCTCCCTCTTCCTTGCCTAGGGCATGACTCACATCATACTTTCCCTTCAGTTCCTGAATGAATTTATTGTCAGACAATAGCACAACTGGGTGAAAACCCACACCCCGAGAGCAGTTATGTATAGCTTAGAATCGAACTGTTGTAAATATACTTGCTTTCAGGGTTTTCATTAAGAAGTTGATGATAGAGCAGTGAATACACTACTTGTGGGTGCTCAGGGTCAGAAGAAGTCATAACCCCCCTCTCAGGAGGAAAGGTAAGCACAAGCTGAAACACCCAAGCTGCGATCAGTGGCAGAACATCACTTCAGGAAGCATTATGCCTCTTCAGCGGGTGTTGGCTTTCTAAGGCACCTCAAACACTCTGCCAGAGTAATTAGTAATGATCTGAATCAGACATCGCTACGTACATGTCTGTCTACAATGGTGACATGTTTCATCATACATCTGCAGTCAACAGCAATTTTGAGGTGGATACACTCCCTAGCCCACAGTAATTGCCTGCCCTGTGCTCGTTGTCAACCTGTGCCGGAATGTTTGTCCTGACCATCAGTTCTTCAGGTTCCTGCTCAGGGCGAAGCTTGGGCACTTACTGTGAGCTCTGGTCTCTGTGACCAAGCACTCCCAAAGCTGAGATCACCCTTCATTTGTCTGCCTGGTCTGCAAGAAGTCCTTGCTATTTGCAGAGAGACAATCACTTTGCACAGGTCTTCGCGTTGTCTCCATGTCGCTCTAGGAGTCCCGGGCTTGCTGGGGGCAGTGACTGCAAAGTGAAGGACAAAGCTGGAGGGAAATGTGTTTAATTTAGCTGGGACAAGTCAGGCATTGCCTCTACCGAAGGAAAGAACAGGGTTTGATCCCACTGTGTTTTTATTTGTTCTGAAGGAAAAAAGATGGGTAGTTTATTGGATGCAACACGGACGTTTCACTCTCATCTCCAGTGGCTAGATAAACACTCCCCAGTCAAACCCTTACATGTCCCATAAGAAAGCTGGAGAGTAGGGGATATTGTGTTTCCCTTTCACCGAAAAACGTTAATAACATGCAGCATGGACTCTGCCTTTTCTCTGACTACCCTGTAAAATGCCACCCGTTGGGCTGTGCCACGAGTGTAACAACAGGCCGTCAGGTCCAGACACCACCTCTTGCTCTGAACAGCCAGGCCGAGGTCATGTCTCTGTTCATTTTATTTTGTTAATTTGTTTTTTAATTCTTTGCTTTCACAAAAGGCTTGCAATATGCGGTGGAAGGAGGGGAAAAATTAACCGCTGGAGTTTCGCAGCTGCTTCGCTGCTGTCTGCAGGAGCCTTTTGGAAGCCAGGAAGGGGCCGTGAGGGGTGCGGGTGCCCCTCGCCCCTTTGCGGTGCCAGCCAGGGACTGTCTGCGGGCCTCCTGAGGCCCACGGGAGGGTGTAGGTGGAAAGCACTCGTGGGTGGATCGGTGGCCCCGGGGCTACCCAGCTGTGGAGGCGGCAAACAGGCAGCGGAGCCGGCCGGCGGGGAGACCATGGCCTTGGGCTCTCCCCTCACCCCGAGGCTGAAAGGGAAACGCCTTGGCGGGGAAGCACAAAATGGTGGCGGGGAAAAAGAAAGCGTGCAAGGTGAAAAGGCTCATGCGTCCCTGGGGGGAGAGAAAGGTAGGAGGGGCAGAGCAGGGAGACGTGGGGAGGAGACGGTGGCATGAGGCGGAGGGGAAGGGTGGAAGCCCTCCCTTCCCAGAAGGGAGCTATGGAGACGCAAGCATTGTGGAGCCAGCAGCCAGGGCAGGACGAGGGGTGTGGGTGACAGGGAGGCAGACGCAGACCGGCGGTACCTGTTCTGTGCTACTTTACCTGTGACTGCTCGTGCAACTCTTCAGGCCTGCCTTTGTGCTTCATTTTTTTAATCAGCCTTCAAGATCTCAATGTAAATTTGCTTGTCTTGCCCCGGCTAGGGCCAGCCCTCCTGTCTCTGTGCCCTCTCTGCCAGCCATGCTCTGTCTCCTTCCCCAGAAAGCTCACTTCTCTCTGCCAGCCTGTCATGGTCGTCCACAGCAGAAGGTCCATCCCGGCTGACTTTCCCCACCTCAACCCCCTCGGATGAAACATGGGCACCCGCAGACAGTGGTGTGATTTAGAACAGCCTCCAATATCGTCACATTTCCAGGATGACTGTGGCTTTCAAACTGCTTCTGGGAGGTGGATGAATGTGTGCAATGTGTCCTGCGGCACCTCCCGAGCTTTGGACAAGTGACTGGTTTGCTAGAAAGTGGAAGATGACAATCCTGCCCTCGGTGGTGCCTCGGGTTAGTGTGCTCTTCTAGACTTGAAGCTTTGAGACATGGCATCAAGGTGCAAAATTACATGTGTGTTTGTGATATATGTATCCAAAGCGAATTGGGATATCAGAAGGAAGGACTAGACACCCTTATCTTCAAGAAGGGAGCTGGCATTTGATGGAGGCCCAGACAATCTCCTTTGAAACGGTACTAGTTTACAGGGCAAGTATTGGATTTGCATTATTTTGGTGTCCCATTCTCTGTTGCTTGTTCTCAGCAAGGACTGTGCTTGCCTGCAGTGGTTGTAGATCAGATTTATTCACATATCTCCTGTCTTGTGTTTTGGTTTCTTTGGCTGTGGATGGGACACGCACACAGCATCCCAAGGAATTTCCCGTGTGTAATGTCTCGAGGCAGAGGATGGGGATGTCTGGGCATGGGGAAAAGGCAGTTAGTGATGTCCCTTGTGTGAGCCAAGAAGGCTTCTGGCTCTGTCCAACCCCCAGGAACCATGTTGGGGATGACAGCCTGAGGTCTCTGGCCACCAGCTGGCCAAGGCTTCACCTTTTCACATCACAGAGCGTCACTTGCAGGTGAGACTGCATTGGGTGACCAGCTGATGCCCCATGGGCACCCGGCCCCGTATGGAGATGGCTGCCAACAGACAGCTGAGACACCTACTTACCAGGCGGGAGGCACTGACTTGCCACAACGTCCTGAGCTACAGTTTGCTTCAACAAAATCACAGGAAATCATTTCTGTCTATCAAATATGGCCTCATGAGCCCAGGGACATGTGACGCTGGTAGGCGTGCTGCCCAGCTCCCAGCCTGCCTGGCCGCCAGGATGACTGCCACGGGGGTGATAACCCGCCTTGTGTCTCAAGGGTGGCTCAGATTACAGCCAAAGAAAAGATGTTTTTGTCTGCTCCGTTGGTCTCCAGGCCCAACGCTTGTATGTGACATGCTACCTGCTGGTTACTCCCATATGATTCATGACCACAAAAATAATAAAAACACCTAATGGGGAAGCTGGCCTGCAAGGTGTTGCTTGCTGTTATTGTCCAGGGCTGGTGACTGCTGCTGAAGGCCTTCTACTGTATAATTACAGCCCAGCCTTAGCAGGTCTGCCAGTTCATATGGTGCTACTGAGTGGCGTTATGTGCCTATTGCTTCCATGAACATGGCTCCAGAGGATAATTACGTGCACAGGAGGAGGACAGGATAGAAACCTGATCGGGAGGATAAGGAGAATGTGCTTTGTGCCACTATGGGATTACATGCGAGAGCCCAGTATTGACTGAAGAGAGAACAGGCCAGATACCATCGGCTACTCCTGTTATTACACCCCAGAATTCATCAAGGGCTGAAGACAAAGAGCCAGTTAATTATTTATGACATATACGTAAAAGAGGAAGGCAGGAATGCGCAAAGGACTATTTCATCATTTTTCAGCCTACCGAGGCTGCTCGGTTCATATTAACCAGTTCTTCTTCTTTTAAGTCTAATTTTGAAATTTGCCAACAAACTCTTCCCCTCTGGCATCGGTCAGGCCAGTGGTAAACTCAGATTTCTGCTCTGCTTGCTTAATTGGTACCTCCAAACCTGGGGTTTATTTTGCCTGCCTGCTTCAGCTTGTCTCAGGCCTTAATTGCAAGGTCTCTGGGGGAGGGCTTGTTATGTATAACGGGCTAACATTTTTCAAATGGCACAGCTTTTCCCTTTGGAAGAAGCTGAATCATCGACATGGAAACATTTTGCACAATGGTCTCAACTTTGCTTAAATTTCCAGTTAAAAGAATGATCAAAGTGCCTCATTTTGATATGGCCAAAAGCGTTTCATCTTGTCTCATGTTGCAGTGTGGTGCACTGGACCTACCTGGTGAGTTGGGGGCCGTGCTTCTCTGGAGGACATGGGGGATTGTGCCCGAGAATGGGCAAGGGAGCTGCGGCCACTGCAGCAGCACAGTCCCATGTTGCATCTGAAGCTGTGTGAAACCCCTCTGCCTTCAGCAAGGCTGGGAGCTGATGGGAACAGTGCTGAGCTTTGGGCCAGCCTCCTGCACTTGTCGGAGGTCCACCTCAAACACGGCCTTCTCCTCAGAACCTATCATGTGGCCCTCAGGAACCCTTTCCATCATCTGAGGAGTGTGCACAGGCTTGTGAAACGCATGCCTGCATGTTTTCTTCTGCTCAGGAACAGCTCTTGCTTTTCCTTGGAGCATTTTCCAGTAAGGCTGAAGCACCTCCATCCTAGTGAAGGAGTGGTGTGTATGACTGTGGATTCCTTTCTCCATCAATTAATTCTTGTGCTCTTGACTGTACCCCTTTTTTAGACCCATTCCTCAAGAGCACTTTCATTGCAGCCTAACAGGAAGCTTTTAATGAGCACATTGTTGTTGGGATTCACAGAGCAGGCTTTGTGCTGCTTCTGAAGAAAGTACATTTGGTAGAGATTATTTTTCTGGAATGGTTTAAGTGGGCACACGGAGAGGAAACTGGATGTGTCCCCACAGTGGTTTCCCCTCAGGATTAAGCTGCCAGAAGGGCTGGAGCCAAGGCCAGCCTGGCCCCAGCTTCTGTGAGTGCTTCAGGAGGGGCTCATGGCTGAGGTGATTGGAGAGGCTGACCTCTCCACCAGGAGGGACAGTGGCATGCAGATGATGGTCCCTGGTCTCCCTGGTCCTCTCTCCAAAGCACTCAGCTCTGCCATCCTCCCTGAGCACCCAGGAAGGGTGCCAGTATGTCCGCATTAGTTTTCTCCTTGTGCAGCATGCTTTGTTTATTGTTTTTTAAGCAGTTCCAGCTACGGCCTTGCGGACGGGCAAGGTGAGCAGTGTGCTATGAGATGTGGAACTGAACATGATTTCAGATGGAGAGGCTGGGGTCGCAAACCATGCTATGAATTCTGCAGTAATCATCAAAGACTGCTAGCTTTCAGAAAGGAGCCAGCTCATTCCTACCTACCTGTAGCTACTGAGAAAACAGCTAGGGGAGAAAAGTGCATTTTCAGTATGACAGATACCACAGCATGGAGCCAGGCCAGGGAACCTTCCCTCCCAGGTCAGCCTGAGCAGAGGTTATTGGGAACCGAACACTGCTGCACGTGTGATGGCTTTTTGCTCCTGTTCGTAGCGTGCCTGTTGGACACGTCAGTTGGAAGTCCAAGCAAAAAGAACTAGAGGCAAAGGAGTAGGAGATACAATGTCCTCCTCATCCTTGGTGGCATCCTGTTTGTCTGAGGCCTGAAGAGATGGCTAAAGGCTCCTGCATTCCTGATGAGTGGTGAATTTGACAAAATTGGAACAGGAGCCTGTATTTTTAAGGGACTCCAAAGCCAAAAACGTCACCTGTTATTTCAGGAAGTCATGGGTTGAGCAGCTGAACTTATATGAACTTTTTCCTCAGCAGGGGATTTTGGCAGGAAACCGTATTATTTAAAATTTGGTGATTTACCAGTACTTTGCTTCAAAAGGATCTATCCTGTTCTTAATTATGATCCTCAGATCCAGTACTTTTATTTTGTTTAGGTGAACAAGTGTTGTGAAATGCCTTTGTGAACCGAATCTAATCAAGTTGGTATTCTCCAG
This sequence comes from Astur gentilis, assembly GCF_929443795.1. Lineage (NCBI taxonomy): Eukaryota > Metazoa > Chordata > Aves > Accipitriformes > Accipitridae > Astur > Astur gentilis. The sequence continues at coordinate 9,397,634 of NC_064909.1, read as the reverse complement.
CTGGAGCCTGGAAACCTGCCCAGAGTGCATAGCAGGGGAGGACAGTGCGAGAGGCAAGGAGTGATGACAACCTGCCAGAGGAGAGCCGAAAAAGGTGGAGCAGTGAACTGGCCCTAGCAGACAAGGAGATTTCCGTCCTTTTCTTCTCTAAAACGCCTGAACTCCAGGACACACTGGGTGTGTGAGTTTACTCCAGCGAGCCCGAGGCAGTTTCAATTTATGCAACTGCTGTTTGCTCAGCAGATGAGAGGCCCAGCTCTCTCTGATCTTGGTGATGTTCAGAGAACAGGCTCTTCTGTAGCTCTCTCCAGCATCCAGATGGGCATCTGCCCAATGCCAGGTGTGGATGTGTTTTGCGTTTTTCCAAGCCATGTTTTTGAGGAGGCTTGAAAATGAGCATCTGAGGACCCCATAGAGACTTAAGAAGAAGAAGAAACGATTAGTATTCAAAGGACAGAGTGAGCAGAAGGAAGGCACGTATTCCTGAGTTTTCATTCTGGACTTGTGATGGCGACTCACCTCCAGGGTTGGAGTGACACATACCAAGGGGTCTTGGGTGCAGGGATATGCAGCCCTGTCAGCCTCAGCGCTCTGACAGGGATTGCTGGTATGGTTGCAGTAGCATCTGGAAGGAGGACTGTCCTCCAGGGCCTCAGTGCATCCCCAGGCCTTCCCTGAGTGGTCTGCCAACAGCACGTGAGCAGGCAGTGACACTTCTGGTCCTCTCTCCGCAGCTAAAGACCTTTAACCAGGTCACTTTGGGGAAAGCCTAGGATCCGATCTCTGCAGAAGTTTGTGTCTGTGGTGCAGCTCCACAGCAGCATCATGCGCTGGCAGCATCTGCAAGCACCAGTGTACACGTCGGAGACGCTGGCAGTCCTGGTGCCTCACTCTCACGGGGCAGGCTGGCCACACAGAGGGAGCCGCAGCTGCAGATTGGCAATTTGGGATGTGCTGATATATATATTCTGTACTGATCTGCACAGCTGGAGTGACCAGCTTGACTTGACATGTGATAATCTGAGAGGCAGAGAGGAGTCATCTTGTCCTCCCATGTCTCCCCATGGGAGTCTGTGATGCTGGCAATACAGTGCCGTCTGGCACCAGCACTCACCACATGCTTATTAATGGGAAAATTAGGAGAAACGTACCCAGCATGTCAGCCGTGCCGGGCACTGCCAGGCTGACAGCCTTCAGGAAATGCCGTGCTCCACAAAGTAAGTTAGACGAGAAGACTGTGTCAGCTCACCCCTCCTTCACAGCAGACAAACAAATGGGTGTGTCCTCTGGGTGAGCATCCTACCCACACTCTGTGTTGTCATGCCGTGCTGCGCCGGGGTCTCGGGTCTTTTGGGGGAGGTGAGAAGCCAGAGCCCTGCAGCACATGAGGCTGGAGGAATACCATTGCTCTTCAGTATTGAATCCAAAGAGCCCGACGTGACCCAGAGCAGAATGTAGGACAGCCTTGCATCAGGCCTGAAGTACACACCTGCCTTTTAAAAACAATCAGCAAGTTTGACTACGGTGCAGTGTGGCAGCCTGAACGGGGAGACAAACAGTATGACCGGTCTTTATCATCGGGACTGTAATTATGCCTGCAGGTCCCATGCTGCCTGGGCCCCAGTGTGGTAAGGATCGTACGAGACCTGATAAAAGATCATCCCTGGCCTGAAGAAATTAGAATCTCATTTAAAACATCCCAGGAGGGTGAGCCAAACGGGGATGGCATAAGGGATTGAGGTTGGGGAAAAGCGGGGTGAGTTTGATTACAGATAAGGCTGCTTCCTGGAGGCTCCCGCTGAGCCGGGAGGGTTTGCCGGCACCTTTGCCGCGCCACGTCGTCCCACTGATGGAAACGGGCACGCGGGGTGCGGAGGCAAGACACGATGGCGTTACGGGCTTTGAATCGAGGAGGCGGGAGGTGGGCTGCAGCTATATATATGTATGTGTGTGCGTGTATATATATATATATACTCAGAAGGGGAGGAAGGAGAAGGCTCCTTTTCTCAAGGCTGATAGAGGATGAGGGCACCCAGAGCCCACCGTCTCCGGCAGCGCAGGCCCCCCCGCTGGTCGTGTGCCCGCGGCGCTCACCGGGGACCGCAGCACAGCCCCCGTCCGCCCGGCGCCCCCGGGTTCGCCCGGGCCGGTGCCGGTGCCGGTGCCGGTGCCCGCCGCGCGGTGTCACTGCCGGCCAGGCGGCCGCCGCAGCGGAGCGGGGGTGCGGGGCCGGGGCGGGGAGGGGGGATGTGTAGGCTTGCAGCCCCGGGCAGAGCCGGCAGAGCTCTTTCTCTCCCCCGCCCGGCACCCCCCGCAAATCCCGCGGGCGGGGGGATGCTCCGGGAGAGCTCCCGGGAAGGGGCGCCGCGGGGGTTTGAAGACCCGGGAGCACGGCGGGCGCCCCGCAGCCTCCCCGTGCCGCCCCGCCGGGCTGGAGCGAGCAGAAGGGGTGAGCGGAGCCGGGAACAACCCCCTGCCCCCGCCGGGGGCTGGCAGCAGAAGCCGGCATCGATGCTGCTCGGTGGGAGGCCCGAGCAGCTCCGCTCGCCGCGCAGCCCAAGGAGGGCAGCCAGAAGGGACTAACCCGAGCTCGGGGCAAAGCTGAGCTGAGTGCAAATGATCGCTCTTTGATTTATTAGTAGCGTTATTGATTTTTCACTTCTGTCTCAGCGCGGGCTTTGCAGCGGCTTCCAGCTGGCCGGCCTCCAGCACCTACAAAGGCACCTACAGCTGCTGCCGCCTCACCTGCCTGCTGCACCTTTCCAACGCAGGAGGCGCTGGAAAGCTCCGGCCTCGCATTTCTCCTGGTGAAGGTGCATCTGGCATTCCTCGGATTGCCTGCTAGTAGTTAGTTACGCCGGCCATCACGACTTTCTGGTTATAGGTGGGGCTTTTGCACTACTGGAAAGGAGGCCAGGGCAGTTAGCGCTATTTTGGCATGTGCTGGATCCTCTTGTTTGGGCAGGGAGAGGCTGAATTCTGCAGCCCCCAGGCTGAACACGCTCCCCTGCATTTTACTTTCAAGAACAGTCTTCTGCAGGCTGTAGATTTGGCGAGCTCTGTTTGGGAATCTAGCCACGGGGAGAAGGGAGGTCTCTCAATCCCCCAGCAATCTCTGTGAGCGTGGTATTAACCTGCTCACCGAGGAGAGCCAACTTTCCCCTTCTTGCCAGAAGCCCGTTTAGCAGGGTTGCTGCGGATGAGTCCTTCCTCCTAACAAGCAGACATATCCGAGCCAGTAACCTTGCTCTCACAACGCACAAAGGGCAGCATTTAAGCACGCTACATTTTCAAGCAACCTTAACTTAATTCTCCTTCCAGCAGATTTTAATAGCTTTCTCTGCTTCCTCTGGCTTAAGAATTTGCTTTGATAATTAAAGAGCCTGAAATTTCATGTTTCTTTATGATGCCTGAAATTTCCTACAGAAATCCATTTTCTCCTCCAGTTTGAACAAGTTACCACATCTAATATGAGATGGCAGGTAAGAATTTCATACAGCGGGGCACACACTGAACAACAGTGTCTCTGCAGGCTCCTGCCCTCCGATAAAACTCCCTCAGGCTAGCTTTGGAAGGAAAAGCCCAGTATTTCCTGGGCATACTTAATCTCCAGCACGCCTGTATTGTTTGTATTTCTGTGCACAAGTATTTTGGCATATGTGTTCAAAGCACTTTGCAAGCAGTAGATCACCGTCTTTGGGGGGCTGGGCGTGGCAAGTAATCAACCTGCAACTGATGTTTGCTTTGGGTGCTGGTGTGGCCAACAATCCCCCAGGCAAGGCAGGGAGCAAAACATGTGAGCAGCAAACCTCCTTGCTTCCTAGGGGTTTACTCCATTCACTGGTCTTTTGCCTTTTAGGGGTGTCCCTCATTTTAAAGGGCTCCCCCCCCAGATACAGGTATGTCTCAGTGCAAGTGACATGAGCTGCAGCAATATGGGCTGTTCTCATCACTTCTGTGCAAGGTCTCATAGTTTGTTTTTCTCCCCGAGTGCCACCATTGAATTATGGAATTCCGTGACAGTCTTGCTTTTGGGTTAAAAAAAAAAAAAAATCAGTTCTGACACTCATCTTTCTAGAAAGAAGCTTCACAACATAACTGGAACACACTCAAGAGGCTGAAAATCAGAAGAGAAATTAAAATATCCTGCATTCAATTTTATGTCAACTTGGCAATTTTGAAAGCACATTTTATGTGCAGGGTTGGGGAATGAGTGGATTTTGATTCACTCCTTGATTCTGGAGTTGGAAATAGCTGTCTCTGTGCAGGTGGAAGTACTTGCTTCCGCTACATGTCTAATGCAGAACTGGTCTGTGCGTAAAACTACAGAATAAATGATGGCTGCTGAGACTTGGCAGGATGGTTCTCATCTGAATTAGTTTTAGAGACATCTGGACCCAGAGATGCAAGCTGGCACTATCCTGGTTGCGCATTATGCCATCAAACCATCTCACGCAAAGCTCCCTTCCCACAGGTGGGTATTAACAAGCACCACTTGTTTTGGTGCTTGGCGGTTCCTTTCTTTACTCCCTCCTCTTCACCAGCTGTCAGTTTGCTAGATGATTTCTGAATATGGCAGGTGGATGCAATTTCCTTTCATGACCATTACAGCAGCTCACACCAGATCCTACTTACCACCCTTTTGGGAGGTGCAAAATTAGGTGCTGGTGGGTAGAGTCCTGTGGAGTGGCACTGACTTCTTGGGGGGGTGGGGGGTGGCAGAGAGAAGGAGGTTGAGGATGTGCCTCCCAGAGCACAGCTTATTGATGCTTGAGGCCAGCACCAGACCCCCAGCGCTCAGGAGACACTGTGGCTTCTGGTGAGGGTGATGTCTCTATCACCAGCCAGCCCGGGCTGGTGCAGCACTGCCCCGAGCGTAGGACTGTCTGACCCCAAGGGGAAGGCTGAGCTGCGCAGAAAGAAACTTTCTGGAGACAAGCATCTGGCAGGGCTCCTCCTGCCTGGAGGGAGGCGGTGAGTAATTAATGAACAGTAGGTTTCTGTAGCATGAAGGGAGTAATGCAGCATCTGGACAAAACATAAGCAATGCAGTTGTTTGAGCTGCGTTAATGCATATGGTCCTGCTTGCTTGAGGTATTTAGGAGATGAGCAAATTCCTGCACTCCCACAGATAAATTAAATGATGCTGTGTACAACAAATATAGTAAAACAAGTTTATTAAAGGCTGGAGAAGGCTTGGGCTGCTCTGAACAAAGATGTGGGCAGAGGTGTAGATTGATTTGAATCCATCTACATGATATTTTTGTATGTAGGGGTATTTTAAACCAGCTTTACAATTGGCAAAGTTGCCTTAAGTTGAAAAAAGAAGTCAGACTGGATACAAGGAAATGCTTTTTCCCTGTGAGGACAGTTGAATGCTGGAGCAGGCTGCCCAGAGGGCCTCTGCAGTCTGCATCCCCAGAAGTTTTCAAGACTCAGCTGTATAAAGTCCTGAGCAATCTGGTCTGGTCTCATCGCTGACCCTGCTGGGAGCAGGAAGTTGGCCTGAGATCTCCTGAGGTCCTTTCCAGCCTGAATTATCCCTGATCCTGTCTCATTCCTGGAAGGACTGGGCTTTGCCATGCAGCCATGGCTCAAACGGTCTCTGCGCACACACCCACACAGACACGTGCTCACCCCTTCCTTCCTTCATTCCCTCCGAGAGCAGCTGGTATTTTGCTGGTGGGTGATGTCATCACATTTGCTTACTTAAGAGAGGCATCATTAGCAAGTAAGTAATTTATGTAATGCTGCTGCTAGTGCAAATTAAGGTAGAGCTGGGTTAAGCAGGCCCAGGGCAATGAGGGCATGCCCTGCATGGTGGGCTACGGAGAAAATTGCTGCAGGAGGCTAGCGGGCCAGATTACAGGAGATCAGAGGATCAAGGAATGCTGGGTCTGTTTCTTATTCCCCATGCCCTGCACAGCAGAGCAGCGATGGGAGAGGGTTTTTAGTCTGTTGCTGTAAGGGAGCTCAGTAAAGGCGTGTTCCCTGGCAGTGCCCTTTACCCAAAAAGACCTGCCTTTGGTGATCAAATGCAGGCTCAACTTTTTTAAAAAATAGCTTAAAAAATCAGTCACTGTTGTAAGATCACTTTTTCTCTCTGTGTGGATTTCCACACCCGTTTTGCCTTGTGAGGCTGTACGTTTGGTACAGTAGCAGCTAAGGACTACAGGGTGGGGGGATGCAAGAGCCTCACAGCAACAGCAGAAGCTGCTCTGCAGACTTGAGGGAAAACTTTAAAGGCCAAACTCTGCAAAAGAGGAAAGGAGCTGCTTGGAGGTTGTTTGAGCAGTAGGTGGACCCTGGTAGTTCCTTCTACCCTACTTGTGTACTATTTATTGCTGCTTTTGCTCTAGTGGTGGTGGAGCAGAAATGGTACACAACAGAGCATTTGCCACCAAGGATGTATTTCAGACCAAACAGAAAAGATGGATAAAGGAAGGACAGCAGCTAGAGCGGGCTGGCCAGGGGACATGGCACCCTAAAGCACCTGCCTCCTGACTGTACCATGCACCTCACCTTTGGAGACGTGTCAGACTCTGGATTCTCCTGAACTCAGGGAATTTGAGTGTGGAGGGCTTATACCAATCATGGCTCAGGTCAGAGTCTGACCCTCCCCACCTCATGTAATTGAGCAGATGATATTCCTGCCCAGCTTAGCCTACACAACATTGGTTTGCTCACGTTGCTAATGAAGGTCTGGTTTGGATTAGCACACAGGGCTAGGTGATCAGGAAGGAAAAGAAATGCAAACATACAGCCCTTTGGTGGGTAGGATAAAAATCATTACTCACTGGCTCACTAATAAGGATCTCGCCACTCTAAAAGCGTAAGTGTTATTGAACAACATCCTAAAAACACCATGCTCTGTAAGAAGGGAGACTGGACCTGTGGAAGAGAGGAAGAGAAAGCAGAATGGGTGAACCACATAAACTTTATTGATTTCCAGAGTTTTAAAATGTTACTAGGAAAGATGTCAGCGTATCTTGGGTGACTGGAGGAAGGCAGGGGGGCAGCTTCTACTGGGGGTCAGGGCAGCACACTCTGTTCTCCTGCTGATCTGAGACCCCTTGGTGGGAATCTGGCAGCTGTGAGCACTGAGTGAGCGCCGACTGCAGGCGTGAAAAGCCACCAGTGCCAGCTGCAAGTCAGAAGAGCACTGCTGGACATGCAGCCGGGGTGCAGGGTGGAGGATGCTCTGAGATGGATGCAACATGCTGGTCCCTTCTGCCAAAGCAGTGAGTGCCACGGGAGCAAAGCTGCGAGCTCTGCAAAGAGGAATTACTGTAGTCAAGCTTGTGTCATGAGTGCATGCGTTTCTGCTGAGAGACCCTGATGGGATCTAATGAAGGGACAATGGGAGAGGAATACCTTTGAACCACATGAGCTCTCTAGGGCTTTCCCATGGAAGGGGGGGGGGGGGGGGGGGGGGGCTGAAAGGACTGTGGAGGCTTGCCTTCTACACCCATCTCCACCCTCTCCCTTTCAAGAGGCAGTTGGAGAGGAAAGAGGTGACTTTCATCCTGCCAGCATCTGCCAAGCACTACATCTTTGCTATAATTTGGTCTAAGGACAGAGGATCCCCAGTTCACCTGGGAGATTCCTGTTCCCAGTGTAAGTCACACCACAAGAGATACACAGCTGGTTATCGGCCTAACCTTACACCTCATCCTCAGCCTAATGTAGGCATGACCCCTACTAGGAGTTTTGTTTGTGCATTTAATAACAAGTTTGTTTACCACTGGGGACTGATGCTGGCATCTGAGCCTTCTGGGCATGATCCAAAGCAAGTGGGAGCACACCTCTGTCCCTCAAGCTGGAGCCCACGGACATTGAGAGGCAGTAGCTCAGCTACCCTCTTTGGAGAGGATGAGCTTGGAACCTTGGGATCTGGAGAAGGACCCACCTTCTTGCACTTGTCCTGGCTGATGAACGCCATCCACACCCCCTCCCTGGAGCAGCCTGCCTGGTTTGGGAATCCATCCCTGGGCACTGTCCTTGGGGCCATCTGGCCAGGGAGAGCTGCTCTCTCCTTGGCTTGTTTTCTGTACGTTTTGGGGCATCCCAAAGGACTACACACCAGTGTGTTCAGCCAGTCTGAGGGTGACTGAAATTGCATGGAATTTGAAAGTAAAATTGTTTGTACTACACAGACCTAACTAAATGGACACTTATTATGCTATGTATTGTTTTTAAGCAAAGCTATTCTTATAAACATATTCATTGACAATTAAAAGTTTATAGATGGAAATCTAGCTAAAGATATGAATGTTGCTTCTTGATTATAACGACAAATTTCAAAAAGAGAGAGAAAAAAAAAAAGAGTCATTCTCTTTGTTCTGCCTTTCTTACCTGAAGTAAGAACCTGGTTAAATCAGTTAACCATTATCCTACACTTCAGAATAATGCTGCTAAAAATGAAACGTAAAATTAGCCTGTCATTTTTCTGTCACTCACTTGAGATTCAAGTTGTCCTTCTGCAAAGCTTTTCATTTCCATTAAAATACCTTGTGGCAAGTGTGTGGAATTTGAGGAGCAGCAGCAGCAGCGATTGACCCCCAAACCTGTCCAGCCCTTGCCTCCTTCAGGCACACTCTTCCTGGCCAGGGCTGTCCCGCTCACTGCTCGTTCAGAGGGAAATTTTGCTTCTTCTCGCTGCAAAGACCCTCTTGGAGCAAATCTGGCTAGGAACACAGCCCCGCTCTCCTGCCTGCATGCCTGAACCATGTTCCATGGGATGTCCAGCTCTTCCCTGCTGTGCCAGGGAGGTTTGTGTTTACCCTGTCACCCTGGCATGGACAAGTGGGGCTGGCAGCCTGTCCCAGCACAGCCCCCTGCATCGTGCAGAGAGCCAAGGTGGCTGCATGGCTGCACTGCTATATGCTGGTGCTGGGAAACAGGGGGCTGCTAGGAAGGTTTTGCTGGGAGCTTTGCGAGGCCCGTGGGAAGCTGCCGTGATCCTCAGGAGTGAGCCAGGGGAGGGGTCGAGGTGTGAGCAAGAGGAATCTCCTCTCCTTCTAGGCAAATCTCTGAAGCTGGACTTGGCTCAGGTGGCACAAAGACCAGCCCTGGCAAGAGTCCAAGCAGCTGCATGAGAGGGCCAGAATAAGAAAGACAGATGGGATGATGGTCTCGGCACACGCCATAGGGAGCTAGCTTACTCTGGCAAAAGCGAGAGGTGCAGGCCAGCTCTAACGCAGCACCACCCCTTTGATGCCAGCGAGAGTCCCTCCAGAGACAAGAGTGCTGGGATTTCTGCCTCAGGCAGAGAGTCCTGTCAGTTTTTGCAAGAACATCATGGGTTACGATTATGCCTTATCTAACGGATGGGAGGCAGTGCTATTTGGGTAGTAATACACATTCACATTTGGTTTGGCTGTTTTGGTGCTGGAGGAAATTTTTTCTCTACTTGATCATGAAGAGGCCTGCACTGCTCCCATCTGTTTGAATAGTGAGCGTCTTTGATCCATCAGCCAGGCAAACCGGCTAAGCACCCTCTGAGATTCTGCTCCTTCAGCGGTTTGCTTGTCCTGAGCTTCTCAGTTTTATCTTCAAGCTGTTGGGATCAAACAGAGAATTTTTTAAAAGCCTGAGGAGAGTCTAGAAGTGAATTTGTTTCTAGTTTTAGCTGGAGGACTCTGTGTGTGTTGGCTGGCACGCAGCCGATGCACAAGCCCTGCCCACAGCCAGCTGAAGCACTTCGCCTGATAGAAATTCTCAGGCTTTCAGTTTTATGTCTTCAATCCACAAGCCGCCACTCTGATTTTTCAGCAGTCACTCTGCTTAATGCTAATCTTAGGATTTCAACAGTAGTTTCTAGACCAAGCTTGGCCTTGCTTTTGCTCCCCAGGTTGAAATGCCTATACGTTACACCGCTAGGACCAAAAAATTTGTGCCAGCTGAAACCAGTTTTAGCCACGGTGCAGACTCCAACCAGTTCTTGTACGCAAACTTTCATGCCAGGTTGAAGCAGGCATCATCCAGTGTCAATAGCTGTGACCATTCATAAGGACAGACCTAAGGCAAAGCTGATCAGTATTTGCTATCACAGCAACTCCTTCCAGAGCAGTGCTCGAGGACATGACATTAGTAACCTGCTACAGACATGTTTAGGCACAGGTGGTGCCTGGTGATGAAATCTGAGTTGTTCAATTTGTTTCTAGCAGTTAAATAGTTGCTTACAGGCTTGAAGGTAACTGTGAACCAGGGTTTTTACTGGTGGAAGAAGTAAGCTGTGGGAGGAAGGGACATCTTAGTGCTTACACCTGCCACATTCAGAATGAGCAGTAGAAATATTAAAATAGTTGAAAGCCTGCCCATGGTACAGAGAGTGCATGATCTTGCAGTAAAACTGCTCTTCTAGTAATGCAGTCTCTATTCCTGTTCATTTAAAAGCTTGTGTGTGTGTTTGGTACTGCTGACAGTAAGTGCTGGCCAGGGCCAAATCCTTCCTCCAGCTCTACACAGGGGCTCACTTTTGACCTGTAATATTTGGTGCACTTTTTTTTTTCAGCAGAAACTGCCAATCACATTAAGCAATGTGGAGGACATATGCTAGTAATAGGCAGAGATCATCAAGATTTGGGACTGGTTTGGTTATTGCCGCCTCTAACCTGAGCTGCATCAGGAAAGACTGCTCACTCCTGGGCCCTGTCTGGTTCCTACGTAGGAAGAGATGTCAATGCTCCTGGCAGCTCACCTCTGCTTGCAGAGATCAGCCCACGCTTGATCCCAAACTCCCTTGTAGTGCCGGGAGCTCAGCTCCTCTTTGGTTTGATAGCTATTTTCTTTTCAAAGGTGGCGGTGACTGCAGTTGAAAGACATCGGTTTCTGAAATAACCCCCCTCCTTGAAAATACAGTTTTAAACTTTCTCAGAGAGCCTTGAAACTTCTGGTAGAGTCACAGGAAGCAAAAGCAGCAATGTTAGGAATGAATAAATGAAATGTGCCTCATCTACCACTGAAGTTTGTCTGTGCTCAGAGCTGTCATGCCTAGGACTCCCCAGCCAGCCCATCGCAAGCCTTTGGGGTGAGCAGTGACGCATCCTCCTCATTCTGCTTTTTACACCTCCACACATCTGCTTGTGTTTTTAGAGTTGCACTCCAGTGAGAATAACAGTTTGTTTACTCAGAGAAGGCAACATTACCAGTGCCTCAAAAAGCTCTGGTGGTCCTGCTGTTGGTGAATGGCACTGGCATTTTCCCAAGTTATGTGAAACCATTTTGACATGCTGTCAGAAATATTATAAAGAAATAAATGGAGGATTTTTTCAGTAATTGTGGTTTGACACAGGAGGAGCTGGTATTTGCGCCCCTATGGCTTGCAGGTTGCTGAGCCCCTCTATGACCAACCTGTACTGCAGCCTGTTACTCTGCAGCACCAGGATCTGGGTTAGTATGTGACCACCTCCCCCAGAAAAACATTTGAGAGGAGAGGCTTTGTGTTCACAGAACCCAGAGAGACTGAGATGCCGGAGGAAGAAGGACATTTCCTTTGCATCTCCCTGGGACTGTGATTGTGACAGTTCCCTCCCAAAGGCCAGGGAGATACAGGACAGCTTAGCGTTGACTCACGTGCCAGAGAGACTAGGGGTCACCTGCCAGCTTGGTCCAACAGGGATCCTTGCAGGAGTGATGCAGGTAACTCCCAACGTGTCAGTGGTCCCCTCACACACCCTAGTGAGCTGGGGCTGGGCTGTCCTGTCTGCCAGGCAGCAGATGCAGCTGTGCACGGGTGCTGGTTTCCATGCAGATGGTTTCACAAGACCAAGCCAAGCTCTTAATATGAAGCAGGGCAGCGGCACTGGCTCCAGTGGAGCTTCAGCTGCCTGTAGCAGAGATGAGGTCTCCTCTCAGGACCGGTGCCTGGTGTAATGTCCTTGCAGCCAGCGTAAAGAGTGAAAGGAGGGTTTGGCTTTCCACAACCATTTTTCTGAAGTGACCCACATGCTCACTTGGGGCAATGCCTGAGTAGATGCCTCATCTGAAAGCTGCTAGTAAAACAAGAGAAGCACTGACTTTTTAACTTTAAAGATATTGGACTTTTGGATCTTATAGCTGAGCATCTCTTACTTCAGAGTCAGCAGCTTCCTCTTTTTAAGCTTCCTAATTGCACAATTATTAAAACCAGACTTCTGTGACTCTTGTATTTTGTCCCTTTTGAGATGGCTGCTAAATACATGTTTAAAAATCCCAGGTGTGTGTCTGCAGGTTTGTGCATGGCAGGGCAAGCAGGAGTGAGAGCTGGTAATAGAGGACAGCAGGAACTCTTGATTTCCTGCTCTTTCTATTGCTTTCAGATACTTCTAAAACAAGGTGCTCCACAGCCATGCAGTGCAATCTGCAGTGATGAGACTCCACTCTATCTTTGTCATTTTGATTTCTTTCTTTTTTTTTTGCTGACCTGAAAGACTGGCTCTGTGCCTTGCTGTCATTCAATTCCTGCAGCACAACTCCTGACTCCTGTAGTGTTCAAAATACAGTTTACCCAGTGATGTGAGGTCTTATTCCTCAGGCCAAAGCCTAACCAAGAGGACAGCTAAATGTACGTAATCAGCTCCTAAACTGTTGTGTGTGGCTTGCCCTTTCCTAGACACGTCCATCATTAAGTCATCCCAAACAATGCTAAGAGGGCACACACATTTTCCTGCTATTACAGAAGAATCGTTCATTACAGATTCCAGGACTCCACATTTCTCAGACACAAGAGAAGCAACATGCTGGGTGCCAGCTGCACACATGCTGTCATCCCTCACATTGTACATCACTTGCTACACGCTAGTTGACCTCTGCCAAAACATTATCCCAGCAGTCACGCCACATTTGGCTCTGTAAGGGGTGCCAGTGCCCTCAGCCAAGCAGAAGACTGTAGCATTGCATCTGTTAAGTGCAGGCTCGGAGAAGTGGCCAGATCCTTGGCTGCCATAAATTGTTAGGATTGTGCTAACCTCAGAGGAGCTACCTGCATTTGCGGTGCATAATCACCATTTAGGAATCTGGGCCATTAATGAGACAGATGGTCTTAATCCTCTTCTTATTGGATAGTTGTGCACATCACAAGTAAGACTTACTGGACTGTTACGGGCAATCAGCAGAGACCTCAAGGACTAAGTGTCAGTGGAAATTGAATGACTGCTGCCTCCGCAGCTGGTCCCTCCCAGCCAGGTTGGAGCAGATGGCAGGCGAGAAGCTCTCCGTATGGTACCTGTTCAGTCACTGAAAAGAAGACTGGTTCTCAGGACAGTTACAGCTTCCATAAAGAATAAATAAACCACCCACTGAGCCGAATAATAGCTCTAATAGCCAGGAAACACCTTAAAGAATAAATGTGCAGGTAAATCCTGTCACAGAGCCATCTGAATCAGGATGCTGAAACCCCAGTGAGAGTTGACCGATGTGTTTCTGCTGAAAACAGCATTCCTTGCTGGTGTTATGATTTCATTACAGTTGGTACCATAACTCAAACCCACATTTATCTGTCTTTGTCAAGCACCGGTATGGCATGATGGGAAAAACAAAGTAGTGCTGTTGTACAAGCTCAGTGAACACTTCAGCTTACTGCAACTCAATTTTTCTTTCTCCTTTCCCTTGTGCTACTGCCTCAGACATTTTTGAGTGCTGTCCCTGCTACTTTATAAAGTGTCATAGTGCCCATGGGTGCCCACCTCCACCTTCCAGCTTTCTTTTGCTAGCATACAACGAACATTAGTTCAATGCCAAGGATTGGGCCCCAAGAGCCAGCGTGATTTTTTGGCCACTCTCTGTGGCCCTTTTCAAATCCATAGCAAAGCCTTTCAGTAGAGTTAATGAATTATTCTGCAGAGGCCAGGCAGTTTCTGGAACGCTGGACTCAGACATCACAGAACTAATCCTCCTGTAACCCTGTCACTGAAAACACATCAGTGTTTCTCCCCTTCAGCTTCCTTGTGTTTCAGCTACTGGTACAGGACCAGGTTCATCCTGGCTAAGCTGTGTTTCATGAATCATGGCAAGCCACTCCTTGCAGAGATGATAATCATTCTAATCTTCTGTCATTATCTCCCAAAACATCGGGAATGTGCTGGATAAATATTTCCAGAAAAAAAGAGACCTCAACTCCCTGTGGCTGAGCTGGGTTAAAATCTGACCTTCTGCTTTGAGCTCATCTCCAGTTTAAAGCTTGAGTGTATGACAGGCACAGATGATTTGCTCAGAGCAGGGCTGAAACGAAAGTAAAGAGAGGGTGAAGTCATCCCATGCCAGAGACTGCTCTGATGTATGTATGGGTTAGTTCCCATGCTGGTGTAGCAGAGTGAAGTCAACACAAATGTGGTGGTATACCTTAAGCTGAATATCAAGTCCTTCAGGGTAATAGTTACTGAACTGCAGCCATCAGAAATGTACCTCACGGAAAGGAAAAAAACCTGAAACTTTAAGTCACCAGGTCTGCTGTTTGACCTTCTAGACTGGAACTCAGTCTCCCTCACACGCACACATGCTCTGTTTCACGACAGAGTACTAACTGCTGTTGCACTGTTTATTTTAGCCTATCTGCTCCTCCATAATCACTAGATCAGCAACAAGGTGTTAAGAAGACCTTTTCTCCACCTGTTCCTTCTGCACAGGGCAGCACAGCCCTCTGTGAAATGGAGCAGCTTCACAGCTGTGCAGGACCCATCATTCCTGCGAGGCGGCCGGTCAGGTGTGGGCGCCAGGGTCCAGCCTCAGAGCCTCCCTGCACAATGTTTCATATGAGGATGTAGAGCTGAGCTCTGAGGAGAAAACAGAGCCATCCATATTGTAACAGCGCAGATCCCAAGGTCGCCCTGGTCTGTCTCCGTGTTGCTGGAAGGCCATTAATGAGTCTTAGGTTATGAAAGACCAAGATGGAGGAAGGCAGAGCAACTGAGGAGCAATGTCTCCATACAGGCACTGAGCAGGCTGGGGCTGGTATTTCTCTACGTCAAGACTGTTATTTTGCGGTGGCAATGTATTCATAAGCACATCAGAAAACCAAGGCAAAGTAGGCAGTGCCAAAGCTCATTTCTCTGGCTCAGCTGTCCTGATAGATGCAAGGACTGGCTGGGAGCCTGGGGAGGGAGATGTTCTTACACCTCTGGGCAGCGGAGGGAAGCCAGTGCCACAAGCTACATGGTGTGCACATTCATGGGCAGCGAGGAAGACACCCCACTTGGCAAGGAGGCAGGCTGCCAGCTGCTGGGCACCATAACCCGAGGAGTTGATCTGCCACCGCTGAAACAGAGCCCACTCCTCAGAGCCAGCATCCCCCATGTTCACGCGGGTCTTTCAGACACTACCACCATCAGGACGGTTTGCTTTCTGGTACGACCTAACAGCATCTGGAGGGAAAGATAAGATGGCAGTCGGACCCTCTGCTTTGAATGTTGTAGCTTGTTTGCCACTAAAATCTCGCTCTAGAAGTTACATTTCCCCTCAGCGTTACGGCTGTGTGTGCACTTCCCTATCAAAAGCACTCAGACTGTCAAAGAAAGCTGG
This sequence comes from Astur gentilis, assembly GCF_929443795.1. Lineage (NCBI taxonomy): Eukaryota > Metazoa > Chordata > Aves > Accipitriformes > Accipitridae > Astur > Astur gentilis. Next base: position 9,382,136 of record NC_064909.1, on the reverse strand, counting down.
TCTCTGCCCACAGGAAGCTGTGCTGGACTCTGCTTGTAAAATGAAGATGACACGAGCTGTCAGGTGTGGACAACATACTGTGCGTTTATGTCTGCCTTGCTGACAGACAATTTCACTTTAGCAATAAGCAGCTGAAAGTGGAACAGGTTATTTGTTTTGCATTTTACTTTTTGTCAGCAATTTTCCAGGGAAATCTCTCTAGTTCTGCTACCTGCTGCTAAAACAGGTCCTCAGAGACAGCAGCGCCTAGCCTTCCCTTTTCAAGAGAGTAGCCTGGTCATTCAGGTTTCTGTTCTGTCTTTGCTGGCACTTGGGGCTTGTCTGCATGAAAAAAAATAAGACAGCTTTGAATATTATGGAATATATTATTTGGGAGAATTGGGAAAAAACAGTCTTACAGCAGAATTGGAGTGTCCTTGGAGTAGCTGCTCTCAAATGAGACAGTCTCTTCCTCCTGGTAGGCAAGCTCTGAGCAGGCTATCATTTCACAGTAATATCAGTATTCAGGAAAGAAAGAGGGCTTTCATTTTTAAACCATTGCTTTCCAGGTCAGGCGTGAGTGAGAAAGTAACTGGTGTGAATTTAGTGCCAGTACCACTTGCAGACTGTCAGCCCTTGGTAAGCAGAGCTGCAGCATCCACCTCCAAACTGGCAGAGCCATGGGAGAAGCTGTGCAGGTTTGTGTGCTCACTGCCAGAAAGGACTTCCATCCCCTCTGAGGCACCGGGCCCCAGCATGGGAGCACAGCTCAGTTCCATGCCCAGCTCCACGTGTGGCCTTTCTCTCCAGACCACAAGCACTGGAAACGGTGGGTGCAGAAAGCGATCCTCTCAGAGACTGGACCAGGAACAGTGCCCACTGCTGCACTTCAAACCTCTTTTTCCTCTGTAAGTCAGTGGAGAGGCCAAGCGACTAGAAGTGGGACAGAGTCTGTCTTTTTACAGAGAATTAATTGAAGGCAATGTTGAACGGAGATGTTCAGTGTTTTTTTGCTAACTTCCATGAGGGAATGGCTTGTCTTTTCTTGATATAAGGGGGTGGACAGCTTTTGCATATGAAAAGAACTTCTTGCTTCTACATTTTCTCTCCAGACTGCCTCTGCTTTTGCTCAAAGAGCTGCCTGATCACCCAGTCCTCAGCTTTTCAGCAGCTCCAGTCCCTTTATTTCACGAATGATCCCACCTACTAAACTGGTATTTTCCATATTGGGCCTAAGGTACTGAGATCCCTCACTTTCTGGGATTTCCTGGTAGGTAAGGGACACAGGGAGCTCAGTACCTCGCAAAATCAGAGCCTGCATATTCTGAATTTTCTTCCTGAGACACTAATCATAGAAAAGAAACAAAATTCCCTGGTACAGTGGCTGTGATTTGCCTGGCTCATCTATGGGGAGAAAATCTTCAATAAAGTCTGTATTGGTTTCCATTTGTCCCTTCAAGTTCATGCAGATAATCCAGGATCAAATCTTCCTCTGAATTTGCAAACAAGTTACAGCTTCAGCTTGGGAGGATGCATGCCATGTACTTCAGAGACTTTGTGTGTATATATATATATTTCTAAATGGGTGGCCTGGGAGTTACGGTTGGCCCTGATTGCCTTTGTCTCACAAAAAGGCAGTGCTTTGGGGGACATATTTCTCTGTTTTTCTTGCAACGCTGTGTGTTAATGCCGTTCCTCAAGCTAAGAATAGATAGTCTTCATCTTGATGGCTGTTGAAACGGCACGGACAAGAACAGCAAATCTTAGTAATATGCAGGCCAAATCCTGCTCTCGGCTGCACAGACTTCTGTGTAACAATTTGAAAGTTAATGATGCACTAGGGACACTGTGGTGTAGATGAAGTACCATAATGAAGAAGTGCTGGTTGAAAAACCATTCTCAGAGCTCTCTCTGGTTCCTTTATCTCAGTGTAGGAGGTAATTTCAAATAAGGTCTCACAGGGATTTGCTATGAGCCTGGCTCTACTGGATATTTTTATTAGTGTCCAGTGGGACTGACTGGAGAATATATTTATATCACTTTCCAATGACCTTCTTGCCAGAAAGGACTGAAAGCACCTGGAGTAAGGGCCTGAGTTAAAAATGATCTGGACTAACAAGGAAATAGCCCAGAATGAAATTCAGTAATGACAAAGGTGAAATGATATCTTTAGGAATGTACTATAGAACTATACAAGTATCAGAAGTACTGCAAAATAAGACCCAGGGGTCATAGCAGGTCAAGAGATAAATACAAGTCAAAGGTATGCTACTGTGGCAGCTGTTCTCCTCATCTACTTGGTATAAGATGAGGACAAATCAGGTTAATTTGTGTGAAGGAGAACTTACACTAGATATGAAGACAAATGTTGTTACTGTGAAACTTGTGAAGCATGGCTAGTAGCCAAGAGAGGCCACAGGATCCCTGCCATCGTAAGTTTAAGAATTTATTAGATGAAGACCTGTCAGGGATGGCTGCCATGTGCTTCACATTGCCCCAGCACCGACGGTGGGTGAGGTGACCTCCCCGGCCCCTGCAGCTCTGTGCACGCTCCAGCCTGTGCGATGTCAGTCATCTCTGCATTGCAGCTTCTCCAGCAAAGTCCTTCCCTGTGCTTGGGCCAGCTGATGATCCGGAGCTGCGAAGGGGGCACGCTGGGGAGGCGACACTGCTCGTGCTGCTGCTGTGGGGCCCAGGGAGGCCACTGACACCAGCCACCGCTGCTGGGAGAAGGCTTTGACACCAACGGTGGCCACCTTCAACACCTGGGCTTCCATGGCACGGGGATGCGCAAGTCAGCACCGTTTTGCTGGTCCCTCCTTGCTGTTTCACTGCTAGGCTTGGAGCTGGTCCTGCCTTTATTTGGCAGCAAAGTGGACCTTATCCTTAAATCCTTATTTGAGGGAATACACTTTCACCACACAAATAGTCCCCGAATGTCAGTGGGCAGCAAGAGTAAGGGCTGGAGGGATAGGGTTTTTATTCTGCACAAATTGTGGGACAGTTGCGCAAACTTGCTGAATTTCTCCATGTGGAAGAAGAGGTCCTAAGAGGGCATTTCAGCCACCATGTGCCTGTAAGATCCTACATGCACTTTACAAAAAGAAAAGGGAAAGTAACAGTCTTGTTGCCATATGTTAAGAAGAGACAAGAGAGCGCTGACCAGACTTTGAGAAAATAATTTAAGAGGATTGGATTTTGAAGCACTCATGTACACTTTGAACAGCTCCCTCTGCAAAATTGCAAGATTATTTCAGAAAGTTGCCAAGCAACACAGAGGCCATACATTGTAAAGACTATATAATCCAGATACTTGCTTCTTAAAAAATGAAAACATGATCTGAAGGACAGATCAGGAAAATCTTGCTTTTCTGAGCCTCTTTTGGTTTCTTGTCCCTCTGCTTCTTCCACACACCCTCCCCTGCCCCCATATTCCTTCCTTGCTTCTTTTTCTGTATTGGGAAGAAGGAAAAACAATGTGATCAAAGAGACAACAGAAAACTATAAGAAGAGGCAAAACTAAGTGTGACAGCTTTGCAGTACATAAGGAAACACCAGTTAAGTTAGACATTAGCAATGCAGTTTGTATTTGAGCATTTCCAAATAGATCTTGATAAATGCAGCTCAGCTCTGCACCATTTACATATGCCTCTTTGCCGAAAGGAACAAAGGCAGTTGCTGTAACACTCACAGGAGACGAAAAGAGGGGAAAAGGGATGGATTTAATGGTGCACTTTGGCATTTTTTACTATTTTTGGTCCTACTCTCTGAGGGAGCCAGTGAACAAATGGCTTTAAAGAGGCTGCCTGGCACTACTATACAAATACTGGGGAAATGTATACCTTGTGTGTGCAGAGGGATGGCAGGGACTGTGCATAGGCCCCACCATGCTGCTCCTTCATTTCTTCTCTGCAAACTAAGTCCTAGGAGCCCCTTCCTCTACATTCTGCACCACACTCACTGTTTCCCTGTGTCACTGCAAATGCCAAGTAATAATTGGGTTACTCTCTTCTTTTTTGAAAATCTAGATGTTTTAAACTTTGTTTTTCATAAACAGGTTGTTGGAAAAGTTGTTAGCCTCTGAAATGCAGTTAATCTTTGGACAAATAGACTTCAAATGGTGCATTGTTGTCTAGCAACTATGCTATAAACAGCCCTCCATTTGTCTCCTGTGGGTAATCACTGATTTCTCGGGGATTAAAGCTTAAGTAACACTCCAATCTAGGTGCGTGCATCAGACCACAGCGTATTACAGCAGATTATGCCTCCTAGTATACAGCTTGCTTAACCATTTAGAATCACAACAGAAAACCAACAGCTGCAATGATAAGAAAATGAGCACTAGCTTGTCAAATAATTAATATTTTGAGTTACGATGTAGAACATTTTACTGGCAGGCTCAAAAGGATTTCTGTCATAAAGAAGGGTGGGGTGGCTGATAAGCATCAAATTAGAAGATCTCATCTAGGCTAAGCCTGAGTTATTTAAAATATATTGTGATAGCTGCTGCCCAACAGCCTCTGCATGTTCTCTTGCATTTGCTGCCTCATGCTGCAGATATGGAGTTTTACCTTCCAGTGGCATGCAGAACCATGCTTCAGTGAGATACTACAACTCACCCCTGGGCACAGAGTCTCGGGACTGATTGAACTGACTCTCTGCATGTTGTGAATACAATTTACTAGATGCATCTGCTTCCATAGATCACTGTCTGCTTAAGAGACTGAAAACATGTGCTATTGCTAAATCACTGCATTTAACACCTTCCCCAGTGAAGCTCCCCTGCAGCATATACTGTCTTTGATTGCTGATAGTCTCAGCATAATGCTGGGTAATGGATGAATGGGGTGGCCTGGGGCTGGCCATAAGGAAAGAGCAATTGTTTGGTTGAATTTAAATGAAATTAAAAAAAAAATAAAATAATCACAGGCTCTAGATTTAGAATAAATCTCAGCATTTGTGGGATTAGCGTTTCGAATGTTGACCTCCCACGCTGAAAGAAATACAGGTCTGTGGGTGGGTAATGCTACAGATCTTTTGGAAAATGGGTGTTTAACTGAAGGGATTGTGATCAAGACATTTATCTTAAGATTTACCTTAAGAATTCACATTTTAAAGAGAACAATTTTGATAAGATCTGAAAAAACAAACTCATGCTGGGGTACCCCAGTTCCCCACCCTCCCCTTGTGATCCTACTTTAATGGCTTGTGTGTGACCCACAAGCAGTGACTAAAATCTCCCCTCACCCCTGCAACACTTGGGCTCTCCAGGCTTTAAAGATGAAGTCAGGAGGCAGCAGAGGCAACACACTCACTTAGCCTGTCCAAAAAACTGCAGTGCAGGAATGGGTAAATTGTTGTGACTGCCCTCCACTTTTCCCAGTCCAGCTGAGCTGGGGCGGCTCTTGCAGCTTCTCCAGCAGCCGACCCCTCTGTCTGCAGGCTCAAGTGGAGAAACTATGGGGAAAGCTGGGATCAGCTGAAGTGAAAGACCTCCCCAGCACCGAGCCGATGTGAGGGTTGCAGTATGCCAACTTTTGTTTCCAGCTGTGCCAAAAGGCATTTGATGCTTATGGCCAGTGCTTGAGTGCTTGGCTGGTTGGTGGAGCAGTGCAAAGGACACCCCAAACGCTGGGTTGAAACCTACTTAGTTACCAGTGCTTTCCACATGCTGTGTGGGTGACCTGGGAAAGAATCCGTGGATATAAGTGATATCCCAGGGAATGTAGGCTTAATTCAAATGCCCACAGGGTGCCCCCCTCTGAAACACCACCATTTCAGAAACCTTTATTCTTAAGCAGTTGTTAGCAATGGGAAAGGGACGATCCTACTTCCCTAACTGTGGGATGTAGGCTTTAAGGTCTTAGGATATAGTGACAAGGAGATTTTGTACCCTGCATCTTTTCTTAAGTGTTTAAACGAAGGATCTGTATTGAGGATACAGGCACGCTCCAGAGCTCTGTCTGCCTCAGAGTGGGAAGAGATGGCACAACGTTCTGTGGGAGGCACTACACAAACAGTGTGATCCCACCAGGACTTGTTTGAGTTTTCAGTTCTTGCCTCCAGAGGATCTTCCCACTGTTGTGTCCTCCAGTCTCAAATCCCCAAAGCAGTTTCATAGGTATCCTTGTCTTCTTTCTTCCTACTGATCTCTCCTGAAGGGGAGGTATCTGATACAGTTAGTATTTCTTGCACAATACATACCATAAAGTTTCAGTGATGTAATTAGGCTATACACTGTATGGGCAACAGTTAGATTCCCCATATGTTCTGTATTTGTATTAAAAGAAACTACAGCATTATCATCTTCCTCCCTCCTGCAACTCTCCCCCGCCCCCTTTTTTTTTTTTAAATTCCATTCCAAATCAGCTCAAATCCCTCCACTGACTTCAGTAGACTCTGGAACAAACTCAGACAGAGTATGGACAAAGTCTTGGTCCTGTTGAATTTAATGGCAAAATTCCTGTTGTACTGAATTTTGCACAGTAGAAAATTCGCTTTTGGATGAAAGAGAACAAACAATGAAAATCTGTCAATTGCTGTCAGTTAGATTTGCATCAGTGTAAGATAAAATAAGACATATTTGAGTAAGACAGAGGCAACCCCCCTTCAAATATGGTGTGAAAACAGTTATGTCTCTAGTACTAGAGCAATTTTCATCACATAATGAAAATTAAAAATTAAAAAATTAAAAAATTATTAGCCCTGTAAAGGTGATATTATGGACTGCGTCAACTTTTGACGTGGTCATTTTAAAAGCAAACCACCTTGATAATGTCCTTTGGAGATTATTGTTTGTTAATAGTGCACGTTAGGAATCGAGCAATCATAGAGAGTGCAATTAAGCACATAATCACAGATATTTTTGACATCTGTCTACTTATAGGCTCCATGGCATTTTTTTTGCATCTCCCCCCCTGCAGCCTAGTGTCTTCAATTAATTTATCATGACCATCTGTGTTGTAATTTTTGCTGCTCAGCTTGCCTTTCTACATCAGTTTTTTGGCTGAATATTTCATGACACTTCATCATTTTCACTTATAGCGCTAAAAATACGGAACTAATATTTGCTCAGTTAAGTTGCTTGGTTAAGATAATCAGCAATTACACTTCTGTTAAATGACTCTTTATAATGGTGAACAGAAAGGCAAGAAGGAAGCAACAACATTTTAAAAACTGTGTATCAGGTTTCCTGGTGTTGCTTACCTCTGATGCACAGAGGTAAAACCATCAGCAGTTCTGCCAGCTACTACAGTGCATGGCCTGAATCCCCAGCTTACAGGATGTTTCAGAAAGAAAGGGGCATGTCATGGCTGGAAGTTTATTTGGTTATTGTGCTCTGGACAGTCTCCATGGGTATAAGTGTTTTTGAGGGCTGTAGCTAACCACAGTCACTGCATCAGGGTTAAGGATGCTCTGAAGTACACAAGGATCAGTGTACATCCAGCCTCTCTTCACTGATTACAGTATATCAGAAGGAATAACTAGTTAAAGCTGACTGCACTGAGTGGGCAATGCATGCAGCAAAGAAGAAACATTTGTGGGTTTTTACTTCCTAGTGTCATTGAGGTTAGCTGTATAGTGCTCCCAGTAGGTAACTTATTCTACCTCCCTACAATGAAGCAAATATTTTCTGTTGTTTTCCTAGAGTCCTTTGAAATGTTTAGCTTGGGGGCTCACCCACAATAAATATTTGGCCATGATACAAATCTTTTATCTGAAGTCATTGCTCCTGCTAATTTTCCTTCCTTAAATTTCTTCCTTTATTCTAGTTAATACTCATTTAAACAATCTTTTTCTACTCCTGGCATTGTAGCACTCCATGATTCTGTTTTCTATGGCTTCAGGACCTCCAGGTTTTGGTAAACCATAGCAACTGTCATCTTCTAAAAGGAGGAAGGAGAGAAAAAAACCACCATCAGAGCTTACTCAGATACAGTAACAGGCCTGTCACTCAGGAGTTTGTGTAAGGTGACAGGAGAAAGGCTGTTCACTTTATCAAGAGCTACCCTTCCAAGAACATTATGGTATATTTACCTAAGACAAAAGTCCTTGATGAAGTAGAATCCTCTCTGTAATAGACTTATCTAACAGGTTTTCCTGAGAAAGACCTGTATACCTTGCTCTTCATCCAGCTGTGCCCTGGAAGACAACATGGAAATATCTACCTCTTTTATTGACCCAGGACTATTTGCTGAGTTGATTTTTTTTAACCTTCTGGATTGGTGGTCCCTAATGGCATACCTCTTGGGTGAGGTCACACCCAGCAGCAGCTGAGGTATCAAAATGCAAGCATTTAAGCCTTGCTAGGCACAGCCCTATGCCCGCAACTCAGCAATAGCATGTGGAGGGAGAAAGGGGCAGCCCCATAGTGAGAGGGGAGAGAAAGAGATATTGTCTAGAAAAGACATGGTAACACTGCCAGATTTTCTCAAATGAGCCTCAGCTACGAAAAGGCTGGGGACTGCTGCTAAAGACTGAATGAACTTTCTCTTTTTTGCTCATAGTGCACTTCTGTGTGGGCGGGCTGACTGGATTTGAAGTAAACAGCAGGAAGAAGATCCTCCCAGTGAATGAAAAACTGCTTTGCTGAGGGAAAACAAGCACTACAAAAATATGACAAATAGCTCTGAAAGTGGCACTTTTCTAAGCAAGGTTTTAAGCCTATGAAAAAGGCAATATTCCCTCTGTGAGCATCATTATATTCATTGACACACTTCACCAACTTAGCCAAAAACCAGCAGGCCCAATATAACCCTACTGCATTATATTTGATTTTTGTCAGTGATGAAGTGAGATTATTTGCTTGTGGTTGGACCCATGCAGAAGATAGCGGCAGCATGATTGCTACTGATTGAAGAAGTCCATCTTTGGTGCTAGTGTCAGAGGTCTATGACTTTGACACTGAAATATGAAGGCTCTGCAGCTAACATCACAGGCGCTGCAGCTGCGGTGTTAGTAATGTGCTCAGGTGAGTCAGGGCAGCATCTGATAAACCATGAAAAATGGCAGTCCCAAATGGACAGCCCTACAAATTACAATACGGTGAAACTTGATTGTCATGGTGTGTCCTGGAAAATGTACCACTGAATAAACCTTTACTCCATCTACGTTACCAGAGTGCTGCTACCAAGCAACTGATGATTTGAGTGCTGACTGATCAGGTAAGTCATATCAGTACAACAATGTAGGAATCCTTGGTTACAACTGCTAAATAAGGTATAGGAGAGATGAATGATTTTTCTATTGTGAGGCTTATATATCTGCAAAGAAATGCTCCTGAAATATTCCCCAGTCATCAGTGTCTCTGATTCATGGCAGGAATTTCCCAGGAATTCACTGCATTGAAAAGATAACAACGCATTTACTTGGTACCTAAGTATTTTCAAGATGGGCATTCTGCATCAGTCAGATTGATGACTTTTGAAATAAGTTTTAATGGATGAAAATATAAAGGTCTTTAGCCATGTAAGATGTCTTTTAATTAAAACTCAATGATCCCATGTTGAGCAGAGCATACCCAGAATGTTATAAACCTCTGCAAACTGGGTAGTATGCTGGGCTGGAGTTGAAGTTCAGGACAGACACATAATCCTCCACAAATAATTAGAGCAGAAAATGCTTCTAATCTCTTTGTTAGTCTGGTTGTGTTATTTGATCTAATAATAAACTAGACATTAAAAAAACCCCTCCTCATACATTTTAATTTAGGCTGCACTGGACATCTTTTAACCTGTAATTTTTTAGCTGGTCTGTTTTGATTTATGCATGTACTGTACAGACATACATGGTCTGGAAAACCACTGTCCTCTGGCTGTGTAAGTACAGCATAAATACCAAGGTGTCAGAATTTTGGCCCTAACTTATAAAAGCTTTTCAGGCGGGACTTTATTGACTTTACACACATGCTTAGGTTTCACACGTCCTTGAGCGGTGTCACCAGTCTGTGTGCTTTCCTTAACCAAGGCCGCAGCTCTGCGACCCTCTGGCGCAGCTCGACTCCCCTTCAATTTGGTGGGGGCTTGGCCAAGGACACCGGGATGTTTCTGTGCATTTTTGCAGCGCGGGAAGAGGCAGGGTGAGGAGCCGTGGGCTCGCAGAGGTCGCTCCCGCTGCCTGTGGCTGGGACCACGAGCGCGGCCCCGTCCCCTGACACGAGATGCTCCGTGAGGTGCAGGGGCCTGCTCCCTCGCTGCCCACGGCCCCATGTAACCGCCAGTCTCTCAGGCGGTCTCCACGCCAGTTTTCACTCCTTTTCATCTCACCGACCCCTTACTAAACACAGCTCTCTTCACTGACGTCTTACCAAATGGAATCACTTCTCAGGATTTCCAAACCCCACAGGCGTCCCTCGCAGCTCCCAGTGCCCGGAACCCCTTCTTGCAACGTGCTTATTTCCTAGATGAAGCGCTACCCTCTGACACTGCCTGTCTTTCACCTTCCCAACAGCACAGCTCTCCCTCCTCCTCGTCCTCTTCGCCTCCCCCATGCCCTTCCAGCTCCCGCGCCTTCCAGCTCCCCTTCTCCTTCTTCGTCCTTCCAAACCCAGTGAAACCTGTGTGACTTCCGTGACTGAAGCCCCTTGGACGGCCGAAGCTATTACTGAAGGCCCCGGCGATAAATAAATCAAACAGCTCCGTTTACTGTGCCGTTATTTATCAGTGCAGATTTGATCTATAGAGGTAAGTCCCTGCGGGGGGGGGGTGTGTGTGGGGGGTGTGTCGACGGCGCCCCGGGGCCGGGGCCGGGGCCGGGGCCGGGGCCGGGCGGACGCCCCGGCGGAGCGCGCCGTCCCTGGGCCAAGTGGCTTTAGCGTAGTCGCTATGGCAACAGCGGCTGCCGGCGGCGGAGCGGCGGGCGCGCCTCCGCCCGCCAGAAGCCGGCGGCGGAGCGGGCGGGCGGCCGGCGGCGGCTCCGCTCAACTTCGGCGAAGGGGCGGTGTTGAGGCGGCGTTGCCCCGGCGCGGCCGCTCGCTCGCCTCAGCGTCGTCGGCGGGACGGGAGCGGGTGGCGGCGGTAAGGAGGAGGGGACGGCGCTGCCGGCGGCGGGCGGGGTGTTGTGGCCGTGGGGCGCCCGGCGGGACGGAGGTGGTGCCAAGCGGAGGGGGCCGCTGCGTTTGCCGGCCCTTGCCGCCAGGAGCGCGGGGTCGGGGCTTCCCCGGAGGGCGGCCCTCCGGGCGGTTTCGGCGTTTGCCGCCGGTGTGGTGCCGTGAGGGAGCGGCGGCCGCGTGCGGCCCGCCCTCCGCCGGGGCAGCGCCGTTAGAGCCGACGGCCGCCCGGGGCCCCGGGCCGTGAGGCGCGGAGCTGGGGTGGGCGACGCTGGGAGGTGGAGGCGCAGGGCGAAGGCAGTGAAGCAGCGACCCTGCTTTAACGACTTCAGAAAGTCCGAGTTCCGTGAATTACGCTTATTTCTTCCACGTATCGGCTCAGCTGCAGATTAGGAAACCCCACAAAGCTGTCAAGTTTTGGAGGGATTTTTAAACAGGTACCGAAGCCTGCCCAAGTCGAGAGGTGTCACCTTTTGACGGGTATCTTGTAGAGGTACTGGACCAAGCCCTGACAGCTCAAAAGCACTGCTGTAAGCCCAGCTGTTATCCCTCGTCACCAGGGCTAATCCATACCCCAGTGTGGGTTTAAGCTTGCTATGCGAGTTTAGAGGGCTTGACTCCAAGCCACGTCCTCTTTCTGGTACCCTCTCCGCTCACTCTGGGTCCGTCTGTCCGTGCAAGCAGCGGGAGCGCCGCCGCCAAAGGTGAGGCGGGATGGGTGGGCAGGGAAGGGGGACGGGGTGCTCCGACAGCTCTCCCAGGCTGGGCTCGGACACGGCACTGCGGGGCTGCCTGCGTGGATAAACACTCGGTAACTGGTTATGTAAAGAACAGGCAGCCAAGGAGGAGAGCATGGTTTATGCTGCCTCGTGCTTATGCCACTCTTGTTTAAGATCTCTCAGGTGAGACTCTTGCCCTACTAAGTGACTTCAGTGTGGAAGTCCCAACGTGTAGTAACCCCAGCGTGGTACCGCTAAGGTCAGTCAGATAGCTTTGGAGTTATGGCAGTGTAACTGAGAACAGACTACACTGTACACCTCTTAATGCTAACACATTAGTTAAAATCTGTCTCAAGACAGCACTCCTCACTGCTTGTACGGCTGCTCTCTGTGGATGGGCCGTACGTGGGTCATACAGCAATTGCAGGAAGAAAAACATGAGCTTTCCCAGAGCTGTGCAGGTTGCTCCCTAGGCTGTATCTAATCTCTATAAAGAGAGGCTTAAGTTTTCTAACTGTAAACTTAGCATTCTTCTTTTGGGTGCTTATTTTAAAACAATGTGTATTTTTAAGTAAGTCCTGTCACAAGGACCAAACTTTAACAGTGGTCCTACTATTCTCCAGAACAGGGAAAACTCCCACATAGGCTAATAGTTCTGCAGAACAGAGTGAGACTTTGGGGATCTCCAGTAAATATACTTTCCAATAGATACTGTAACCAGGGTTCAGTACTGAATAGAAATGTACAGGCATCCGTTAAAATGCATTCTCACCTTGTGATGCAATGAGTTACTCCAGCTTTCACAGAAGAATCAGTCCTCAATCTGGATGAAGAATGCACATCTCACCCACCCATTTTTACAGCACTTAAGCCTGGTCTACGCCACAATATATGAATAAAACCCCCAAACTTCAGTGGACCTGACAACAGGTGAAATATGCTTTTGGGTCAGAGTTTCAAGCTCTTACTTTATATAATTCTATAGATATAAGTATCTGCAGTGAACTACAATATTAGAAACTCCAGTTTGTGACATTACTGCCCCTTTAATAATGTTGTGTAGTTACAATGACAGTAGAAGAGAGAAAGATGAGCTGGGGATCTCTCTGAGTTTTAATTTTGAAAACCTTTTGTGTTGGAGCCTTCCATCAGATGCTATTGCTGCTTTATTCCAGCAATGGTTTTTTTTTGTGGTTTGAGTAGTTTTTAATAACAGGAAAGCTATGTGTCTGTGTTACCTTCTGAAGTCTCATTTACATGGCTGAATGAATGGTGAGGAATAATTTAGGTCCCTCTGTCCTGACTGGAAACCTGGCTTTGTAGTCTGCAGAGATCAAAGTAAGATACAGAATTGAAGGTGTATTTGTTCCTCCACAGCAAGATCTGAGCAAAATATAGGAGTTTTAATAACAAGTTAGGCAAACAGAGAAAATCAGTCTGTTTTAACTTCCTGGCTTCAGTAGGTTTAGGTAACAGTCCAGTATAAGTTGTGTATGATAGAGTATTTTTATAGTTGCTATTAGAAAAAATTGTTTAAAGCATGACTGGGAATTTGGCATGAAAATAGTCCTGTTTCTCAGCAGATGGAACTCATTTGCTCTCATAAGTAGACAAACTGTAAAATGCTACTCTGCTTCATAAGCAGATTTGAGTAACACCCACCCTTTTGCTTCTGCAGATAACACAAAGATTATCTTCTGTAGAGAGTCCCAGCCATTAGTAGAGCTCTAGGCTATTGGGCCCTTCCTTCACTTTTTCTTTAAGATCTGTAGACTGGATTTTCATCTGGAGTTAATCAACACAGCTCTTTTATTTATTTCAGCAAGGCAAATCTGTTTTATATTAGTGCAGCTCTACTGTAGATCGTGAAGCTGTACCAGTTAGGTATTTTTCAATCACTAGCCAAAACATGACGAGAAAAGGTAGCTGGTCTTTCTCATTCATACCTGAGCTTAGAGCCCAGTTCATGCTGGTTTACCTCTCTTGCAATCAAAGTGCAGATGTAAAATGCTTCAGATAGACATATTTTCTAAAAGATTGAAGCTCTAAGAATGTATTACAAACTGCACAAATGCTGGGGAGCCAAGAGCAGCATTTTTCACGTGTTCTCAATTTTAAAGAGTTTCTTAACAAAAAATCTTTGGAGGGCTACTAGCTGTAGAAAATGTGACATACCCCTGTATACCATAACTGTTGTGGTATTTTCAGAAGGCCACTCAAGCTTTCCTTTGGTAGAAGTGGTACCACTTTTGTATCTCTTTTGTCTTGCAGCACCTTGTGATATGCTCTGACTGTCCTTCTGTTATGCTACCTAGCGGTGATTTTTACAGTCATGCACATTCACAAATAGCTTAAGTGACTTGTAACTCTCTGTGGCAATTACACCAGACAAAGAGCCAGCCCATTTCTATAATGCTGAGAATGCAAGATCTGCTGGAGAAAAACTGATACAGAAATTAGACTGTATGCCAAATGGCATTATGCTTCTCAGACGTATTTGAGAGTGCTTGTCATTGAGAAGCAGACCTGGGCAGCAGCAGGAGCTGTCAGCCCGCAGCAGGCTGGTTGCACCGTGAGCACAGCCCTGCTAGAGGCAGGCAGGCATTACCTGGCACGCAAGGACCTGCTCGGTGCCACAGTGCCCTGTCGTGGTTAGCTCGCTCTTAGACACCACTGTGAGGCCCTTTTTGCTGCCCTGAAACACCTGCAGCCATGAAGACTTAACAATAAATAATGTTTCATTTAAAGTGTTGGCCTGATCCCCTACATTTCTGTTCCTCAAAACTCCTTGCTACTTCTAACAGGGTCATGTCCCTGGATATATTTTAACCACTTTTAATTATTTTTTTTTTGTCCAGAAATAGCATGTGTCCATCACAACAAGAAAATCTGTAGGCTCATAAAGCGAAACACAAGTTCTCTGCTGTGGTCTATAAGCAGACCCCTGAGTGTCCCCAAGAGTTCTTTCTCTTTATTGTGCAGGTCAGAATGAGGAATGCTGCTGTATTAATATCATGATATTTGCATTGCTTTTAAGTTTCTTGATTGAAAAGCTCTATCTACTGCTTTTTCAGCATTAATTGCCTCATAGCAGCTTTGGGAGATAGATGTCTGAGGTTATGATGATTTCCACTGAGATTACAATCACATGGCAAGTAGCTGTAAACACCCTAGACTTCCAGTCACTAAACAAGAAGGGAGATTCCAGACAGATACCAGGGTTCTTTGGGCCCTGGTAAGGTAAAAGTCTCTGTATGGAGAGGATAATGGTAAGTAACTGCAGAAAAGCAGTGTAGAACAGAGAACAGGGATTCTTTTACAAAGCTATGATGGACTATATAAATAAAATTGAGAAGGTGTTGGCAGCAGTTTCTTAATTAGAACTTGTTAAGATTCTTTGTTTGGAACAAAATTAAGATATCTTTATCACAGGAGAAATAGAATTTGGCGTTCATTTATGATGCCGTTGCTACTTAATGCTACTTCATGCAGGTATAGCTAGCAGCATAGCCATGACTACAAATTCTGCCTAAGAAGCTGGTTAAATGTTGTATCAGTTAGCATGTACAGACTTCAGAGATTGGTGTAGCCAAACCAGCTTTAATTTACCTGAGTTGCAGTCCAGGGAGATATTAGATACCCTTTGCTATCAGGACACTGGACTTTTCTGGATAATGTAAGCCAAACTTTACTAAAGAAGCAAACTAAAAAAAAAAAAAAAAAGTAAAAAAAGTTTAATATGCTCCGCAGTTTCACATCATCTGTTTTCCCTGCGACTGCATGTCTTTTAAAAAGTACAATTATAAGCACAATTTGGGAATGGAGCTTGTCCCACTTCTTTTAGAAATAATTCTCCTTGTTTGTTCCCCTCTGATCTGGCATGGGTGGAAAAAGGTTGAGTGGGTATCTTGCATGAACAAATTCTGTCTCTGTGCTCTCTGACCATAGTAGTAAGGAACTACCACCCACAAGAAGGGAGGGAAGGCATTTCCCAGGTCCTTAGCCCAGTTTGTTGATATGCCTTGCCTGGATAACAGTGGATTTCTTGGGACTCTATCTATAGCCAGCTGAGTGACAACATTTCCATTGACGTCACTGGACTTTGGATTAGGCTCCTACTTGTCCAACCCCTTAAGATTTTTCTCCTTCTGCTCTGACACAGCTGCCATACCTCTAGGACTACTGAGAGTCACTAAGGATTGTCAGTAGTACTCCTGGACTGACAGACTGTGAAGGCAAAGGCAAGCCACAGGAGACTTACCCAACTGAGGATGTACCTTTACAAAGGGTCCAACTGTATTCTATCAGTTGTCCACCCCCACCCACCCCCCCACCCCCCAAATGCACATTTCCCACATTCTGCCTACTCCTTTCCTGTCCTGGAGGGTGTTGGAAGCTGGGAACCAGGAAAAGGATCAATGGAAAGGGGATTTTTCTATTCTCAGAAGTTCATCTTCTACAAGACAAACAAGTCCTGCTGATTGACTCATGGTTTACTAGAAACCAGCCCTGCTGTAACAAGTCTTAGCAAGTGGTGATCTAGCCTGCAAGAGCCTGAAGGAGACTGGTATCTGTTGGGTTATATGAACAGCCTCCACTCCACCTGGCCAAAGAACAGCCAGAGAGCAAGCTGTGGAAATATATTCCCTTTGTTAGTAAAAGAGCTGGGAAAGGCTGAAATCCTGTTTTAGGAAGGTGAAAAAAACAAATAAGGCATATGAAGTTTGATATTTCTGATGATTCTTTGGTGCATTCATTGGAGCAAGAAGAGGAAATCACATGGGGAAATATGGGCGAATGTAAAAAAGCAAAAGATGAGGTGAAATTGTACAGAACAAGCCATGAGAAGAGAATGGAGAAAGCTATAAAGTACATGAGGAGAAAAATGCAGGAATTGCTGACAATGTGGAGAACAAAAATGAGATCTGGAGAGAGACAAAAAGCTTCTTTAGAACTAAAGCTAACAGGAAACTTTCATATGAAAAAGTCTCAGAGGGACTTAACTAGCAATCACTAAAAATTGAAGAAACCTCTCAGAGGCTCTGTGAGAGAGAGAGAGAAAGCAAAGTATTCCAGACCTTAATATAGTGTTGTGGTTTAAACCCAGCTGGCAACTAAGCACCAGGCAGCTGCTCACTCACTTCCCTCACAGCGGGATTGGGGAGAGAATTGGAAGGGTTAAAGTGAGAAAACTCATTGGCTGAGATAAAGACAGTTTAATAGGTAAAGCAAAAGCTGTGTGCATAAGCAAAGCAAAACAAGGAATTCATTTACCGCTTCCCATCGGCCGGCAGGTGTTCAGCCATCTCCAGGAAAGCAGGGCTCCATCATGTGTAGCGGTTACTTGGTAAGACAAACACCGTCACTCCAAACATTCCCCCCTTCCTTCTTCCCCCAGCTTTATATACTGATCATGACATCATATGGTATGGAATATCCCTTTGGTCAGTTGGGGTCAGCTGTCCCAGCTGTGTCTCCTCCCAACCTCTTGTGCACCCCCAGCCTGCTCGCTGGTAGGATGGGGTGAGAAGCAGAAAAGGCCTTGGCTCTATGCAAGTACTGCTCAGCAATAATGAAAACATCTCAGCATTATCAACACTGTTTTCAGCACAAATCAAAAATATATCCCCATACTAGCTACTATGAAGAAAATTAACTCTATCCCAGCCAAACCCAGCACACATAGATAAGGTAAATGTATGATTAAAACTTTGTGAAGTGGTTGGTCAGACTTGCAATCAACGGTGTGAGGGGAAGGTTTGTCTTCTAGACAAAGGTCTAGGGTCAATGAGGCAAAAGTCTTGAAACCCATATCTGCTTCTGGAGTGGAACTTACATAAACCACTCTGAAATTTTGCTTGAATAACACCAGAGTAGTTCATTAACTGGATTATGTCAGCTCCCAGGATAGCCTCTTACAAGGAATCAGAAAATAGACTAATTGTACAACATAAAGATCTGTATTCAGATGGGGCAATATCTCTTTCTTTTAATAATTTTAACGTCAATGCTTGCAAAGTGTAACTTTGTCCTTTTTCCCAATAAGAAAGTCCAGCTGAAACTTTTGCCTTCCTTTAGTTGCCCACATCCTGGTGACAGTCCTTTGAATCTTTCCTAACAGGAAAGCCATTTTGAATCATTTAATGATTAGCCTGCATGTGAACTTTAAATTAAAAACAGCAGCTACAATTAATGGAGCCCACAGTACCTTCTGCTGGCTGAAAAGACCAGTAGTGGGAAGAGTAGTGGCTTGTCAAGCCTGCTAAATAGAGATGGCCAGTTTCCAGCTCTCAAAAGGAGGAGATGATGGATGAGAGATGGGGAAGGAAACAATCTCATACAAACAAAACTCCCTTAGGAACAGCTAGCACAAGCTGCTGGTGTGCATGAAATGCTTGCATGGGATTTTCCTTCATTTGAGAACAGGCCATTTCAACTGCAGGTGAGGTGCTTTTCTTAGTTTATACTCTTCTTTTGTGGAAGCAAATTTTTCAAGTAATGTATGGTAGACAAGTGGCAGCCCCATTCAGAGTCAATGGTATTCATGTTCCCATATCAAAAGCAAATCTGCCTGTTACCAGTGCTTTATGAAAGCTCTGGGACAGGGCAAAGTTCAGGTTCAGCAGGCCTTGCTCAGACAAGGTATCCAAAATATTTTTCTAATTGATGGTCCTCTACAATACTAGCAGCAGGTAAAACGGTTCTCCTCATGCAGAGCTACTTGCTTTGAGAGAGACCTGTGAGAGAAAAACATATAGGCAGTAAGAACAGCCCAGGACCATGTGAAAGCCAGGGCAGGTCAAATTAGAGCCCAGGTCTCCTTGCTCTCTTTCCCAGTTCTGACCACTAAATTCCCCTCTTGCTCCTCTTCTAATTAAACAGCTGGTGAGCTAGGAATAGCTGGAAGGACATTCCTCAACTTCACAGTTACACTGCTTTATACTGATTTACCCCTAATGCCACTGAGGTCAGCAGAGTTAAACCAACATGAGACCAGGTCATAGCCAGAATAAGTGCAAAATAAGCTAACCCTTTGCTAGTAAAATACAGAAGGGCATGCTCACCTTCATCAGATGAAGGTGCAAATGGAAATAATAATGATACTTTAATTGGTCAGGTACCTGTAAAAGCTTATGAAAAATTGCTTGTCACATAAGCTGAAAAGAAACAGGAGACTTTTAAATAATTTACAACAGCTTGTGATCTGTTATGCTGCTCACTTTTGCTAGCAGGGCTCACCTATGCAATACATAAGGGGTGACGAGACCAAAGAAAATGTCTTCAGTTTTAAGGATCTTCATCCTTAATAATGTGTAATGGTGAGTGGAGGCCACCGTGTAGCAAGATCCAGGTACATGTTAGGATGGTGGGATTATGGCATTGAAGCTGTCAGCGCGTGAGTTCATTCATGTGTCTTGGGCAAGTAAGTCAGCGGCAGGCTGCCAGAGTGCTGTGTGGTGATTTGAGAGCTGTTAGCTGGAGTCACCCTAGTGATGAAAGCAAATGAAAGGACCTGCTGCTCCTCCTCTTACAGTGCACAGAAATGAGGTAGGAGCAGGATTACTTCCAGCAGCTGCCGACTATGGCTGCTATCATAAGGATAATCATAGCTGATACTCCAGGGCAAAAACGGTCACTACAATGCTCTCTCATGTATAAGCACTGTAAACTAGCAAAGTTGTTAATGTTTATACGGTCTCAGAAGAGTACCTGAGGCCTTACACACCTAGGTAGCTAGGTCTGTGGAAGTTTTCAGCCCTTTTATGTCTTTGTTCTGAAGAAACTGGTATTGCTGGGAGAGGTAGGGTATAGGACTAGAGAAACTAGTCCTTTGATGCAGCTTGTCAAACTTCCTGATTCTAGAAAAGCCTAAGCATTAGACCCTGAAATCATTTCAAACTTGGGACACTGTACAGACTATCCAGGTTTTTGGAGCATGTTCCTTTAATGGTGTGACATATTTACATAATATGAACATTTCTGAAAGAGAACAAGGCTACATTACAGCAAGTGATAAAGGCATGAAAGCAACTGAAGCATCCTTCTCACCTGGTGCAAACAGTGATGGTTTTCCAGGCACTGAAGGCAGAATCCTATTGACCATTCCTCTTCTAGGGAGTCTGGGAGCTTGTGGCTCTCAGTTCTAGAGGGAGTACTGGGTAGTTATGAGCTTCTGGTGATTTGCATTGTCACTAAAAGCTCTAGGCCCTAATATGACAGCTTAAATCAAAAGCATATTTTTCTCCCTTTTACGTCTCTCTTCATGTCTGTGTCTCAATAGTGAGGATTTGCTCAGGCCCTGCAGAATCAGGCTCTTTAGTTCATTGCCCTAATGTTAACTTTTGACGCCATGTCCTGATTGGGCTGCTGCCAAGAGTAGCCTTTTGGTAATCATAGCTGCAACTATTATTTGTGCCACCTCTTCTCCCTGGGGGCTAATGGAAGGGAGCAACAAGGCACGTAAGTGCGCTGTGTGAAGAAACAGATGCTGTTTTGCTCCTGTTCAGGTCCCTAGTGCCTGCTTTGGATTCCATTGTGTTTAAATACAAATACAATAGTTAATAACTTTGTTCCATGCATTGTTCTCTTGATGTGACTACATGAAGGGATTGGCTGGGTGAGGAGTTAATTCCATCTTTTGCTGAGTTGATTGGTGCAGTCTGTTCTGCCTTCTAAGTGCTGGGTAACTCCCAGCAGCAGAAACCTCTCACTTAGAAGTAATAACAGCTTAAACCTTGGTATGGTGCTAGTTGCCTCTCAACCCAGCCTCAGTTCCCTTGGCACTGGTGGTAGCGCCTAAGGTGTGCTTTTCTAGCATAGTTAATAGTTGGACTTCAGATGTACAAGATGGTGTAGCCTCCCCTGCACAATTACCAAATAGCAATTAAAGCTCTGCCTGACCTTGTAACTAATGCAGCTATTGCTTCTGCCAGTACTACCTAAGTATGGGTGAGCTCTACCACTTACGTTACAGCAGCAGCAAACCTACCCAGGTGCAGTGGGTTTGCGTGGCAAGGTTTTGGTAGTGAGGAGGCTACAGGGGTGGCTTCTGTGAGAAGCTGCTAGAAGCTTCCCCTATGTCCGACAGAGCCAATGCCAGCCAGCTCCAAGTTGGAACCACCGCTGGCCAAGGCTGAGCCCATCAGCAATGGTGGTAGCACCTCTGGGATAACGGATTTAAGAAGGGCAGGGGAGAAACAACCTGCGCAACACCAGAAGCAGTCAGAAGAGAGGATTGGGAATATGTGAGAGAAGGAACTCCGCAGACCCCAAGGTCAGTGAAGAAGGAGGGGAGGAAGTGCTCTAGGTGCTGGAGCAGAGATTTCCCTGCAGACCATGGTGAAGACCATGGTGAGGCAGGCTGTCCCCCTGCAGCCCAGGGAGGTCCATGGTGGAGCAGATATCAACCTGCAGCCCGTGGAGAACCCCATGCCGGAGCAGGTGGGTGCCCCCAAAGGAGGCTGTCCTATAGGCAGCCCACGCTGGAGCAGGCTCCTGGCAGGACCTGCAGACCTGTGGACAGAGGAGCCCATGCTGGAGCAGGTTTTCTGGCAGGACTTGTGACCCCATGGGGGACCCACGCTGGAGCAGTCTGTGTCTGAAGGACTGCACCCCATGGAAGATACCCACGCTGGAGCAGTTTGTGAAGAACTGCAGCCTGTGGGAAGGACTCACATTGGAGAAGTTCATGGAGGACTGTCTCTGGTGGGAGGGACTGCATGTTGGAGCAGGGGAAGAATGTGAGGAGTCCTCCCCTGAAGAGGAAGGAGCGGCAGAGACAACGTGGGATGAACTGACCCCAACCCCCATTTACCATCCCCCTGTGCTGCTCTGGGGGAGGAGGTAGGGAAAATCAGGAGTGAAGTTGAGCCAGGAAGAAGGGAGGGGTGGGGAGAAGGTGTTTTAAGATTTGATTTTATTTCTCATTTTCCTATTCTGATTTGATTGGTAATAAACTAATTTTTCCAAGTCAAGTCTGTTTTGCCCATGATGGTAATTGGTGAGTGATCACTCCCTGTCCTTATCTTGACCCATGAGCCTTTTGTTATATTTTCTCTCCCCTGTCCAACTGAGGAGGGGAGTGATAGAGCAGCTTTGGTGGGTACCTGGGGTCCAGCCAGGGTCAACCCACCACAGCAGGTCACCTATCCAGCCTTCATCCCTAAGGATCTCCTGCTAGCTAGAATGTGGCTCCCAGCAATAGTTTGACTCGTGTTGAGTTTCTGCACGAAGGATTGCTGCAAGGTTGTGCCCTCCCATGAGTGTTCAGATAGGCAAGACCTAGCTCCAGTTCTTCTGTGTGGGCAGAATGCTTCCCCAGCCTAACCTGGAGGAGCAAGATATCTTTATAACTTGACTTCAGACATAAGAACTGTGACTGTCATTTTAATTACGTGGTGACTGGAAGTTCAAGGGAAAGTGTGCCTCTTCACCCTTTGTCTCGCTCTCTGGCCAAGTTGGCTGCTATGGGTAAGATTTCTCAAGCTGCTCAGCACTGATCAGTTCTAAGTGGATAATCCAGTAAAACTTTTAGGTGAACAACAGACTTGAGGGGTGTGCTGGGGAGAATGTTCTCGGCTGAGGTGTGTTGATGATGGCACTGTTCTTTTTCTCTCCCTCCCTACCCTCAACCCACTCCCAGTAAAGACACACAGAGCACTATGTCACTGGCTTCCTGGTTCAGGTGGAATGAGCCCCCAAACCGCATTTCCCAGAGGAACCCAACAGAAATGGTGGTTGAGACGCTAATGATGGAGCTGAACTGGCAGACCAAGCAGGCAGAGAAGCAGCAGCGAGAGCGGGAGAATGAGTATCGCAAGATCAAGACTGGGGTGGACTACGGCTGGCTGGTCAGCTATCCAAAGCAGAGCTATGATATCAGCCCAGGAGAACGGCTGCAGCTGGAGGATATGTGTACCAAAATACATCCTTCCTACTGTGGGCCTGTCATACTCAGGTACAGTAAAAGATGTGATGATACAGAACTTTCCTTTCCCCCTCTCCTCTTTATGATATGTGAGGAGCGAGTGAGAGCTATTCAGACCAACAGAATCAAAACTTGGCATCCTTTATCATAAGTCGTGCTGGGACAGTGTCTTTGTGGAAGAAGGGAAATCTAATGTTTTTAAGTCAGTTTAACATGGTATCACTTCCTGCAAAAAGTTACTAAATGCCATTTCCCTCTGAGACTGGCTTGAGTACTTTATGCTGCTGAGTAGCCAGAGAAGCTTTATCTTACCTGATGAGCAGTTATCATTTCAGTATTGTGATGGGTTTTGCTTCAGTCTTTAGAATCTTAGAATAATTGAGGTTTAAAGGGACCTCTGGAGGTATGTGCTTGAATCTCCTACTCAGAGTGGGGCCAACTTCAATGTTGGATCAGGTTTCTCAGGGCCTTGTCCTGTCCATTGCTGAGTATCTCTGAGGGAGGAGATGCCACAGCCTCTGAACAACCTGCTTTGGTGTTTATTCACTCCCATTGGAGCCTTCCTTCCTTGATTCAGGCTGTCCAGCAGGTCTATTGAGGCACTTGTCCCCAATGTCCAGACTAGCCAAAAGGTGCTACTGTGTTTTTCAGCCTGTGAGTCAGGCATTCCCAAAGAAAGGAAGGATTGCTTGCTTCTCCTTCCTTTGCCCTCCCTCCACACCCTTGACATGGAGTAGGATGCAGGTGGGGCGTGCAGTTGGCTTGAATAGCTAGGTGGTGCTTCTGCCTTCTGCAGTGTAGATGTAGACACAGCCTCTTGGACTTGCTGTTGAGCCTTTCAAGTGCTAGACATAGGATTGCTGTTTGCCAGCTGAATAGCCTTCTGTGAAAATGCCCTCAGAAATAGATCTAAGCCTGCTTGTAGCATTCAGACTGGAAGGGAGGGAGGCAACTCTTCCTTTTGAGGGGGCCGTTTTAAGTTACTTGCACTTAGCACAGTGCAAGTGAGGAGTAGTGACTCTGAAGTCCACCTTAGCCAAAGCAAAGCTGAGAAATGGGCCTTTATAATCCATTTCCTCTGTTGCAACATGTCGTTCATTTGGGATCAGAAAAAAGACAGTGCTGGTAGGCCATATGCAATGGAGTTCTCAGCACTCTGTAGTCCCTCACTGCATATGCTGGCACCTGTTTTCCCTTGAATAAATGAATCTACAGCTCCTGAACTACAACTGTAAGAGGGCTGGAATAGCTGGTCCTCTGTCTTACAGTGGGGGTGGCCAGGAAAGGATGCCAAAGCGACCTCTCTAGCCCTCATCTTCCCTGGGGCCGAACCTTGGAAGCAAGCTGGCATAGGGCTTTGGCTCTTGCAAAGGTTGCCATGGTGGCAGAATCAGAGATTTGGGATCATTCAGTGGCCAAGTTCTCTCCATTGAAAGTTTGCTGGGAACAGCACCTGCCTTGTATTTGTATAACTTCAAGCTATCCTGTAAACAAGCTGCTACAAACCCCTTGGGGTTCAGAGTTATCTTCACCATCCCCAGGGCCACTGAGCAAGGCCTGGCTGGCAAACAGGTTATTTCCATGAGAACAGGCTTCAGTCGCTGGAGTTGGGAGGCCCCAAGGCTCATAATGTCCTTCAGAAAAGAGTATTAAGCTGAGCCATATACATCTTACTGTTGCCTTTTTTTTTTTTTAACTGAGACAAATCATGCAAGATGCATGATTTCAGCGCAGCGTGTAGTGGTTGTTTGCTGTTGTTCAGGATTCAACATACTGCTGACAGTAGATAAACATACTCAGCAACATTGGTGGGCTCTACATGGGCATAATGGAAGAGGATAAAACCATCCTCTTAAAAATCCTCTTATAAATTACTATTATAGGCTATCACAAATTGTATTACAGTATAATTCAAGAAGTGGCATGTTTTTGTTTGTTCCATACTGTGGAGTTTGCATGGCTAGCAGAGCCACATTAAAAAAATGAGGCTTGCATAACCTTTGTTGGTTCAATTCCATAATTGAGAAGGGAATGTCATAGCCTCAAAAATGGCAGAACTGGATTGGGTCAAAGGTCTGTTTGATCTGATGTGCAATCTGTATGTGAGAGAGTGGCCAGTAGCATCAGTGTAAGGAAAAGAGAAAAGAACAAGGCAATCGAATACAACAGTATGAACAATTACAGTATCTTGTAGATAGCCAAAACCAGCACAAGCCTCCAACTTACTGTGCCTTGTAACTTGGGAGACTTTTGGAGCCAGAAGTGGTCCTTCTGTCCACAATTGCCCTATGTGGCTTTTTCTTCCAGTATCTTTAGGTTGTAGGGTTTTGCTTTTCTTTTTTGAACACATGTAAACTTCAGCATTTGTGCCATCCTGTGGCAGAGTTCCACATCTGAACTACAACTCTGCTGTAGAAAACTGTATTTTGCTTGTCTTAAACTCATATGTAGTAGTTTTATTCGATAATCCCTTTGTCTTGTGCTGGAAATGTAACAGTTGACCCCTCTTCTCTTCTCTTCTACCTTCTATCTGAGAGCCCTGTGGTTCAGAAATCTTCATTGCCAATGTGGAAACAATGAAAAAGAATGGGGCTTGTGATGTTAGGAGCTGAAAATGTACAGAAGAAAGAAGGAGCATGCAATCTAACTAAAAGACAGCCAAAATTGGCTGAATTCTCCTCTCAGAAAGTGAGATAACATGGAGATTTTAATAACTTCCCCCAAATTGCACAAGATTAGTATAACAGGAATTCAACTGAAATCTTCACATTTCAAGTGAATTACTTTAATCACAAGATCATTGCATTGCTGTTGTTTCTTCTTGAATACTCTGTGACTTTCTATTATGCAGCAACTTCTAGAAAAATCTTCCACCAAAAAAAATGTATGAGCTTGCATTTGGAAATTCAAATGCAGAACATGTACTTTACTGAAGGCCTTGGTTCTGTCTGAAATATTAAGCTTGATCCTTCCCCTTCCATCTTAGACATTTGAAGAGCTGAAGTCCTTTTTGATGTATTGGACAAGCATGTTAATACTTAAATAACACAAGTAGCATGCATCTTGCAAGACTGCAGAGTTTGTTTTGTTTGTGTCATGCAAGGTCTCCTTCTTTGTGAGATTCTGAGCTCAGAGTCAAAGCCAGAACAAAACATTTTTGTATGAGTTGTCAGAGATGTCACTTTATTCTCCAAAGGTCTAAATGATTATCCAAATTGTCCTTTTCTGTGGCTACAGTCACATCTACTGAGATTCTACAGATTTGTTTCTTTAGATGTGGAGGAGGCTGGAAAGGACCACTTCTTAAATGGGAGGGTTTTTTTCAGATCCAGTTTGCCTGTTTAGTGTTTTGGGTCAACAGAAACTTTTTGAGTCTCTTGAAATTCTGTAAGGATTCAAGTACACTGCAAATACCATCAGATATCTGGAGACTCTGATTCACCTCATACAAAGCAAGCTGTTGCGTTCAGGTGTAATTTAGCTTTAGGTTACTGGGTTGGAGATCACTGACTACATTTAAAATTAAATTTTAAATTTAGAGCCATTTGAAGGAAGTGACAGTGATTTTGGTGCGGCCCTTAGTACCTAACTGCCATGGTTAAACTGTACGAGTAGACTAGTAGCTTGCTAATACAGAATGCTAGATTTTTGCCATCTTTACTCAGAGCTTTAGCTCTAATCAGAGCTAGTTGTGGTCTATTTCATTTCTTTGAAACAGCGGGTTTCTGTCCTCCTCTGCCCAGAGAGAAACAAACAAAACCCCCTAATATGGAAATGTAAATCTGCATTTTGGTGATCTTAGATGTTATTAATACCACAGGCTAAGGACTATAATTTTCTAAGGATAGTGTATAGCTGAAGTGGACTTCCTAGTATGCTTGAATGTAAGACAAATGACTAAAATCAGAAATGGGTTTATTTACAATTATGAGCTTAACTTTGAGGTGATGTGACATGAATGTTGCAGTTAAGTGTGAATGCCATTAGTCATCTGGGAGTCCAATAGCCTTCTGTAGCAAAGCTGGTCATAGCTTTACAATATAACCAGAATTCCTGCTCAAAATATAGATTCAGGAGTCAGCAGCTAATTATTAGCACTAAGCACCCCACGTTTTCTTCGAATGACTAAATCTACTTAGAGCTCCCAGTTCAGACAGGCACTCAGGAATACACTGAACTATAAGCATATTAAGTCCACAGACTTCCATTGGATTTAACAGGTCTTTAAAGTTCAGGCTGTACTTAGGAAACCTACTGAACTGGGGACCTACAGAATAACATAGGCAGGTGACAGCACTTTAAAAAAAGCAGTGCCAGTATGAGCCAAGTGCAGCCAGATTCTTCAAATCTAATGCCCATATAAGGAAATAGAAGGGTCACAATTTAAAGAACAAATTTGTTTGAACTGTGATTAAAACACAGTCTGGACTGGGGGATGTGCTCATCCTTATGTGTGCATATACATGCTCCCCAGGCTTCTGTGCTGGTTCAGGGTGAGTTTTGTTGATAGTCACGTCTAAGACTGTGTGACTTGCACAATATATTACAGGTTAGCTACCAGGAGTATCGTAACTTTTTTCACAAATAAGATAGATAGGTATACTTTTCCAGTGAGTAAGGAAACCCTATTGAGGGATTTCTAGATATGGTTGTGCAGTTGCCTAGTTTGAAACTATTCCATGCAAAAGTGTAAGGGTGTTAACCTGTGCTAGAAGATAGGTGCGCCTCGTGCAATTTTGTGTGCTTAACTGCACCAAGCAGCTTTGTGTGGAGTTTGTTTCCCAGGATAGAAGCCCACATTCCTTGATTCCAGTGGTTTTACTGTTTTATATGTTGCTTGTTTTGTGCAGAGGGCAGACTGCTGGATCATCCAGCACGTCAACTGGCTTCCATTGTAACTGGGGAAGATGGCTTCAATTATGCGCAGGTGGATGCAGCAAACATCATCTATTTTCTGATGCACAGACTGGTTTAGCTAGACCACAGCCCCTGATAACCTGTCCAGCCTTTCTGCTGAGACATATTTGTCATGCACACCTCTTGGACTTCATACATGGGCTGTCCCTTACACAAACATGCTGGTACTGAAGTTAGGTGGGCATTAATAAAGGGGTAAAGTTAGCTCATCCTATTAGGGGAGAGGAAAGGGCCCCCTTTCCCTTCTCCATCTGAATAAGAGTGGCCTTTCTTTAGGTGACTGGCAGACAGTCTGTTGGATTGCTTTCTTTTTGTTTCTTAGACCTGCTCAAATCCATATGAAGTAGTTTTTGTGTTGGTCCTGAAAAGTCAGAGGTAAATCTTAACAGCAATAGCAGAGTTCACAAAATAACTCTTGCTGCCCTAGCTAAGGAGAGTGCAAACAAACAGGCAGATAGCCATGAAGGTGGAAAATTACACTGATTTTAGAAAACTATTTCAGCTAGATTCGTTGGGAGTGTTAGAGGCATCAGATTAGAGCTCTGTGTTCAGGGTGTAAATTTGCTGTCGTACCACCCATTTTCTCTCTTGTTCCCAGAGACAGTCACTGGTCCAGTAATAGCCTGACACATGCTGCTACCTGCTCTGCAGCCACAATTCAGCAGTATGACACGCAGCCTCTAAAACCAGAGGCAGTGATGAGGCCTTTTTGGGTGCACAATTGCCAATACAAAAGAAGAGGATGTCCTGATAGATATATATATAATATGACAGCATCTCTCTTTAAAATACACATGGAGATAAAATAATGGAATGACTCATTTCGTTCACCTCTGCAATAGAAGTCCTTTGAAGGTGCCTTCCCTGCTACAATAATGATGTTGCAAAGACTTGGGTTTCGATGGAGTCAGATATCTGTCTATGATTCTGACTAGGATGAAGGGAAAAGTGTATTTATTGTGAAAACTTGTATTTTTTGCTCTTTGGTAATGCAACTGAAGTGCCGCCTCAGAAGGCAGAAAGGATGTTTGCAATGTACAGCAAATCTCTGTTACCGCTGTTACGTGCTAAGCCTCAGCAAGACCTAGTCACTTGCTCTTACAGGCTCTGCACAATTTGGTTTAGCATCATTGTGTAAGTACTTACGTACCAGTGTGAACTACAGTGCCCCAGAGGCTTTTTGCACCCAAATGTTCAAAGTTTAGAGGTTTTTTGGCGGCGGGGGGTGAAGGGAGATTAGGAATTCATCCAAAGCAACTAAAATGGATAAGGAACATCTTGGTGACTTTGGTAGGTTTTGCATCAAACTCCTTTAGCTTGACCGTGAAAGGGACTGGTGCTTCTGCTGATACCGAGTTCCCTCAGCATGCAATATTGGTGTCTCCACAGCTGTGCATGTAGCTGCCAATACTTGCTGTGAAAGAATCACACTGAAATATCTGGGATACAGCATGATGTTAAGATATATGTCCAACACCAGGCCTCCACAGTAAGAGTCAAAAGGCATAAATGTACAAAGAGTCTTCCTGTTTTTTCTCTGGTTTTCTTTCTGTCCTTATTATCTTGGGTACCCTTTGGTACACCATTAAGCAGTGCAATTCCATACTGCACTAAACTCCTTGTTACATTCCCAGGGCTTATAAAAAAAAAACCACCAAAAAACAAGAGGCAAGATCTTTTCTATCAGCTTCTGCTGTATTAGGCTTATTTAAATGCAGTCCTACTGTTTTCCATCCTCATTCAGTTCTATTGGAGAAAAATATCAAAATGCTTACAGACCTTATACACTTCAGCTTCCAGTAAGTACAAATACCTGGATTTTAGCGAAGTTCTAGTTTAGCTCTGTGTCTGCTTGTAGATATAATTTTTATGTTAACTGAATATTTATTAGAAGAGTAGCCATATTACCATCTGTCATAAATGCATACTACTATGGAACAACACTATCTGTGTGTGTGAGCCTTGGGAGTGGATCCCACACTCTCCACGCTGGGAATCAAATCACCTAACAAGGTGTCAGGAATGGTATGTTCTCTTCTTGGCCCAGCCAGTGAGCCACTCAGTGACTTCAAGAAAACTATCCTGCTCTGCATCTCATCTTCCTCACCTGTGAAATAAACAGTGGTAATTCTTCCCTGGTATTAAACTAGCTTAATAAACATTTAAAAAGCATTTTCAGCTCTTCGCTGAGAAAGCACTGGATTAATTCACAGTTGTCTAATTAGATACAGCATCATGCTGCCAATGAAGGTATTATCAGCTGAGCCAGTCCATTATCCTACAGAAATCCAGAGGAAGATGAAATACCACTTCCATGAAATTTAAATATTGAGAGCCTACCAAACATACAACAAAAAAGAGTTTTACAGGATTTTTGATTGTCTAGTAGCCATTGGGTAATGCTATGGGAAACAAGAATTGGAAACAGGGAAAGTCTAGTGAGACTTTCCCTGGTTTATCATCAGCTTCTGGTAAGCAGCAGTTCAGGGACTATTTAAGCAAGGATTCGCATTTGGACAATCACATTTAATCAGCAGTGATGGGGACATTTTCTACAAACTTGTCTCATCATTTTGTTTCTTAAGCTATTGATAGCACTGAGTTCTGATTTAATAGGTGTTGTGTGAAAAGAGCACGTCCTTCTGTTCCAAACTTGCCACCTTCTAGTTTTGTTTGGTGCTCCCTATTATTTCTTGTGCTTATGAGAAACGGTGATTCATTGCTTCCTTACATTCTCTGGCTTGCTTATGATTTGAGAACTTGAGCATATCTTTATGGCCCCTCCCTGTTGTTCTCTTCAGTCCAGGGAGTCCCATTATGCAGGAGAGGGCAAGTTCCAAGCCTAGTACAGTGACTTGGCAGCAATCCATAATTTGATGTTTTTAATCAAAACTGTGTCTTGACTGTGCTTTCAGATTCCGGCAACTCATTGCTGAATATGAACCAGAAGTGCAGGAAGTATCCCGGCTCTTCCGCTCTGTCCTGCAGGAAGCTGCTGAGAAGATCAAAGAGGAGGAAGAGGCCAAGAAGCTTGCCAGGCAATGGAACACAAAGAACAAAACCAGCCTCTCCTTAACAACATTTAAGTCTCGGTCCAGGATTTCCCCATTCATCAGTGACATCAAGACCATCTCTGAGGATGTGGAGCGGGGCACCCAGCCCACCAGGAGGGTTTGGAGCATGCCAGAGTTTCGGAATGCCAAGGATTACTGACTCTATACTAAATAAGGTTTTTAGACAGTGATCTTTCAAAATCCCAGTTAACCCTTTTTTAGCTCTACTGTTTCTTCTTTGTTCCAGCTCTCTCTTCCTGCCTGTCTCCCTCGTGGAAGCTGTGTCCATACTAACTGCTGCTGATGCCCGTGGTGTGTAACACAATTTATTACCAAACAAGCTAGCCTTTCCTTTAATTTAGTAGCTATTCAGTAACCTTAAGGGCAAGGCTCACTTACTATCTCATTCTTATTACTGCTTTCTTGTGGAAAATGAACTAGTTTTGTGATGTCTGTCTCCCCCCCCTCCCACCCCCCTGCCTGGATGTAGTTATCTATGAAAGCTTTTGGCCCAAGCTAGTGAGAGCTGCTGGCTGGACCAATCTTGCTGAAAGCAAGACAGCCACTTACACGAGTAAGGCTTACAGGCTCAGGCCTGTGAGTTAAAGCTCTTATCTGATTTGGAACCAAACTTCCTTTTCCAACTAATAACCTTCCTCAGTGCTACAAGAAACTTCACAGGCAACCTCAGCACTGCTCTGGATTAGCTTTTTGCTGACAATTCACAATCTAACCTAAGTAGAAACAGACCCAAGTTTTTTGAGAAGAAAGACCAATATTATTCCACAGCAACCAGTTTACACATGCTCAGGTTTCTTGAGTATTTTCTCTTTTGTGCAGGCAGAACCCCCTGAACCTTGCACCTGCAGAGTAGATAGAAATATAACAACCTGCTACATAGATATACAGGCGCATACATCAGTGCTGTGGCAAATGCTCTTCTTGGTCCTCAGTGCTCTGTGTTGCTGAGGTAAGTGCTCCACCCCACATCCCAGTAATAAGTTAGTGGGCTGAAATTAATGTTTTTGGCTAAGCCTGAAAGAGTACTAAAGGATAGTATCGATGTACAGAGAAGGGTGAAGGGAATCAGCATTCATCTGCAGGGCTCTTTCTACAGCTGCAATAGTTGAGATCATTTTAACAAGCTGCTGCTGTGAGTGACTGAAGGGCTCTGATGAAGGTTTGTTCTCTGTCTTCTCTCATGAGCACTCAGAAGAGAGCTTTCCATATCACAGGCTGTTGGCCAGTGAGTTGATACTATAACAAAAGAATCTTTGGTGCAAACTGAGTAGCTTGTAGGACAGCATGGCTCTGCTGAGACCTTGAAGAAACAGGAAAATGCCACTGAGGAAAAGCTACTAGGGCCCTAACTCAGCATCAGTAGGGAGAGCTACCACCAGCAAAGGAAATAGAATAGCACACTGTGAAAGTCATGGGTCCTGTAGAGAAGCCAAGGGCGAGGATGCTTTGTAGTGACCAATGGGAGATGGGTAAGGAAGAGAGGGATTTCCCTGTATGACTGGCTTTTGGGGAATCATGCCAGCAGTGTATAGCCTCATGGAGGACCCTGTAGCTTTGTTGTTTCTTTTGTCTGTTTCCAAGTCTTTTCCCTGGGGATCTTTGCAGCAACATGTGGGTACTACAGCCAAGATAAAACCCTTTGAGGCTGTGCCACCTCCAGGAAGAATTCCAGTTCATGTAATCTATCCTACATAGAAACGTGCAGCTTCTTCCAGAGAGAGACAGGGGAGAGCAGCATAAAACAAAGATCAAGATCAAACCCTTAAGAGCTCTCTAAAACTGTGGGATTCTGGCTCTTGCTTTCTCCCCTCTCAGCTATCTAAGACTGAAGACAAGGCTTTCTTACTAGCACCAAGCTGTAGTTTCTAAGTCCCTGGGTAAACAGCGCTGCCAGCAGCCCTCCTGCAGACAGAAAGCAGAAGCTCACTTTTAATCAAAAACTCAGGGCTTCAGATACAGCATCCAGTTTGGGATGGGCTATTTCAACTCTAGGTCAATGAGGAAGAGTTTAAAGCCTTCTGACAATCAGCTTTGTGTTTTTCAGCTGTATGTCCTTGTGAAGTAATGTGATTGTGTATATGAAGTAAAAAACAAAGGCTTTACACACTTAGCATAGCCTTAGCTGTCCAGAAGATGTGGGATCTCTAGCAAAGGGATCACCACAATTGGCAGAACAATTCTTGTTTGGAAAAAAGCTAACCATATTTTTTTAATATATTTACAAACCACTGTATGGTACTGAAGGCTGATATGAGTTCAGATTTCATGCTACAGCTCTTATTTTATTTGCACTCATGTTCTATTTGACACCTTCAGTATTGACTGTATTGATGCAATATTTGATGGACTGCTGGGAGAGATGGGACATTCAGACACACTGACATAAAGCTCTTTGCTACAGTACAGTGTCTGTAATGTGCTCACTCTTTCTTAAGGAGAATCAGGAGTAACTAACTTCCCTACACCAATGTACAAAGCCAAGGAAATCACCTAAAGGGGTGTTTGCACTGTCACAGCAGCCTGTGATCATACTGTGTCCTTCATTAACAACCTCCAGCTAGCAGTTACCATTCTTGTTTAACAGCCAGCAAAGGGAGACAAATCTGACCTTTGGTCAAAGCCATGTATGTTATGGAGGCCACCTGTGGCAGTGCCTGCAACAGCTGTTTTGCCTCAACTTATCTATCATTTCTCCAAAATAAAACGTAACCCAAACTTTTAAACAGTAGCATTCTCCCTGTACCTCTTCTGCAAGTTACACTGCGCTCACAGTAGTATCTGATGATAAAGGGGTATTCAGATACCAAGCTATGAGGTTTCTGTTCTTAATATATGCTATCTAGTACTCTTAAAGGTATAGAAGTAGTACCACATTTGCCTGTAGCCAGCTGCTTGGAGACTGACTGTGACCTTCTGCATTGTGTATGCACCAGCAGGTACTGAAGCAGAGCTGGGGAGGTGGTTAAGATGCATGATTGCTGCACTGTGCTTGCGGTGTTCATTTTTCTTAGGAATGCTGTAGACCAAACCATAAAAGATCCTTTGGTCACAGCATGCAGCAACAACTACCCGCTCATGCTTGCCTTGTCCTAATTCCACATTTTGTGTGGCTAAATTAGCATTTTAGTTCAAATCAGGAGCATGCAACTCCTGATTGTCCCTGCCTACTGTGCTATGGTCCAAGGCACTGGGCAGGCACACTGGGCAAACTAGATTGCTTTTGGATGAAGCTAACCCAAATGATCGATTGCAGCTGGCTTACAGATCATAAAGTTGGACTAATGCTGGTCTGAAGTAAACCCTCATGAAACTTGTGTAGTGTGAACATCAGGTCCTCATCTACAACCGTCTGACTCCACAGCTCTGCTCCTTCTGGGCTGCCCTATTTGTTAGTGTAAAAAAACCCAACAACCAAAAAAACCAAAACAACAATCCCAAACCACCCACATTTCTACACAGCCCTGATAAGACTCTCTGATATGTTCTTAGCCCCTCCCAAGAGCTAGTCCAGTATCTTAACACTTCAAGAAGAATAAAAAGTGAAATAGGAGCATAACATAATTAACAAACAAGTGAACTGAATAAAAATAATTCTAAATCCTCAATCACTCTCTCAAAACTGAGCAAGGATTTTGGTATAAGCCCAGAGCATCACGGTTGCCCCACTGCTGATAGTGTTATGCTGGCCAAAGGACATCGTTACACCCAGGAAAAAGCAGTCCTAGACTTACTATACATTCTAAAAAGTAATGGCAACACCTCTATAGCAGCTCAGCTGCACTGCTCAGCTTCAAGGGGCTAACACTCAGAGTCACTACTCACCTGACAGAAACTATGCAGCCCAGCCTCTATGCCTTCTGCAGATGAGCCTGGCCCACAGGCTGTGGTAGCCGGCAAAGGTCTGCAGGAGGTGAGGTTCCTCACCCATATCAGCCTATAGTTCAGACAGCTATCACACCATGGGGAATTGGAGTAAGCTTCGCAGGAAATACTTGTCTGCTGAGATTGCACTGTTTATACATTTCATCACAGAACCTCAGAGAATTAAAGCAAAGCTGTGAAATATAAAACAATTTTTTGTACTTGTTGTCTGTAATTAAAGATCTCCTGAAATATAATCTGTCCACATCTAGCCAAACACAACAGCTGTTTCACTGCCCTACCATGCACTGTGTATGTATCAAAGGAGGAAGGCAGGAATGGTAAAGGCACTTGATCTAAACAAAAAAAAGCCATCCTCTACAGGCTACAAACACAGCCACCTACGTTCTATCTTGATACCTCTACAAACAGATCCCAAGATTTAAAATGATAAATAACCAGGATTAAACTACTAGAAAGGTCTGAAATTCTCTGAAGCTAAGTGGTTTACAGATACAACCTTGAATTGAAGTCTTCATCAACATGTTTCCAAGCACGTCTCACATTAACCAGTATTGCCATGAAATGAGAAGATAAAGTGACAAAATTGATGCTTTGTCTCCAGATACTTGAGTCACTCCTGTTGATTCTGTACCTGATCCTGGGTACTAGAACATCTTAATATTAGCAGATGGCCCCAGATGGCTCAGGGCTCCCTGTGCTAAGCAGGGTACATGTAAAGCACGCATATGTTAAACAAAAGGAAGTAATTTTTTCCCCATATGAAGTATTACTGAAGTATGGAATGCATCGCTCGGTGGATTCTGGAGATCAGATGAGTGGTTCCAAAAGGGGACTACATGAGTTCAGAGGGTCAGTAAACCACAGTGGTCAGGATACAACCTACAGCACAGGGCTTAGGTCACTCCTTGCCAAAAGCTGTGGACAAGCAAATCTCTGTGTTGTTGCTTACACTACTTCCCCAAACATTGCTACAGGCCTCTCCCAGGAGGAAAACTATAGACAGCTAGGCCATTCTGGATGGCCATTCTGATATTCCAGTGTTGTGCTACACCTCCCTGATAAAGAACATTGCACTGTAGTTTTGCCCAAAAAGCATTCTGAGAAGCACTAGACTGCACAAGTCAAAGCCTTTTTGGTTGTGCCCCGCAACAGAGGAAGGGCTATTAAGCCTCCCTCAGTTCCACCCACCTGTGCCAGGCAGAGACATCATAATCTCAGCCCCTGCCTTTCCCTGGTACTGCCAACCATGCTGCGGGCTGTCAGCACAAGGGACCTCTTGTTCCCTTTGTATGATCAGACAAGCCATGTTTCAAGCTGGCTTACATCAGAAAGATACTGTGCTGGCTGTGAGAGTTGGGTCTCGGGGCCCAGGTCTCCTAATGACTACCATATATTTTCTGTGCAGTTGCTGCACAAATGTATTTTCAAACTGAGGGAAAATCTTTGCAGGATGAGATCTTAAACATGACAAAGGTGAGGAAAAGGGCTACAAGAAGCACTGAGTTATGTGATGATTTATGGTTATCTGTGTATATGGTACACTTCATAAAATTATAAATTCTTAGAGTCTTGGCTAGATAACCAGATTACAGCATCTCACTTCTGTATTTTAGTCACAATTACATTTTTCCTCTACCAAATTAATCTAATCTGACCCGGTAGTAGATACTGCAGAAGTGTGGGAAACAGCACATGTTTTCTACATAAGAGTATCTACTCTCAGAATGTAATTAGTTACACCTGTTCAGTGATCACAATGCCATATTCTCAGAGGCCTCTATTAGGTCACAGTCCATGTGCAGTACCTTTTCCAACCTTACTCTCTGCAGTGTCAGGCTGCCTAAAGCAACAGAATGCACCTAATTTAGTCTGAAGACTATTTAAATAACCAGATGTGGTATGAAGCAGTGACAGTGAAATACTCCTCAGGTGGGTTTTTCTTTTCCACTATATTCTGGCACTGGAGGTCTGAAAATATTTCAGAGATGGAGAAGAGCAGGGTGCAGTTTCTGAAGAACTCAGCAGCCCCAGGTAGGGATGGTGCAAGAACACCTGGTCCTTCCAGGTCCCTACTGGCTCTCAGCAACTTGCTCCTGTTGCATTCAACTACTTAGAAGTTAAAGGCTTCCAGCTGAAGCACCAGCAGGAGAGACTATTGTCTGTCCACAGCACAGGCAGGAGCAAGAAATGAACAAAGACTGGACTAAATTCGCAGGACAGCAGTAACAAATGTTCCCCATAATCAACACATAATTAGGTCTTTGCAGACTAATTATAGGGTTTCAGAATAAGAAAGTGCAAAGCCAATGTCCAAAGGTAAAAAAAAAAAAATAAAAAAAAAATTAGATTTCCATGACCATCCAGCTGGACAGCAATGCCACCTGCCGGCAGATTTCCCAGCAATGATTAACCAGGAAACGGGCAGCAGCTTTGTAACCAGGCCTCTCCTGACAAATAGATTCATTCCTCACACTACCTTTCTCTCACACCACTGTCACCCAGAGAACAGCTCATGAATGGAGAGCAAAATGAACACAACTGATGTTAGCTGTAGTGTTTAGCACCTTATTGGAAGATGGCACCAGTGGCCAGCATGCTGGTATCAGAAGAGTTGTCATCTTCAACATTGTGCCTCTGTGATTGATGTACACTTGTCAGACTGGATGTTAATGACATTCTTCACACTGCTTAAAAGGCTCAAAACATGGTTCCTTAGACCAATTTAAGACGAAAATTGAACAGGCAGGAAAAAAATAACCTGTTGTCAACAGCCAGATAAATCATGATCTCTGCACTGGACAGTAATTCTGATGATTTGTTTTGTCCAGAGATGGAACCAGAAGGCTGGGTGTTTGCCAATAATTTTAAGCAGCAGCTCCTCAAAAGCTTATCACCTTACAGCTTCAAATACAACTAAGTAGCAGACTGGAGGATTTTCAGGTGTGCCCAGGACCTCACATCCTTCAGGAGGACCTGCTATCACTTAAAATCCAGCCATTTCATGGAGGGCCCAAATGAAAGTGGAGCTCCCAACCTTGAGAGCTGAGCAATAACTTTGGAAACTTGTTTCTAAATATGCACAGCAGACAACAAAGAGTATGTTTAACTCATACAACAAAGCATATCAGAGCTCCATCCAGTGGTCAAGGTTCCCACCGCACCTCACCAGGGCAGGTTCAGCAGGTGACCCCAGGGCAAGTTACTTCAGCCTTTCTGACCTCTGCTTTTCCCCTGCATATAAAGCTTACTCAGTTTTCCCCACTGCAGAGGATGACTGGGAAGCTCATATACTCCTGCAGCATGAAACATCCAAGTACACCAAAACAGCACAACTTCCCTAAGTTTAACCATACTAAATATCAAACAGGTATCAAAATTGCAGGCCCTGCTCAGCACTGCAGGATGATACATCTTACTTCAATGGAGGCAAGTACTTCCAATACAAAGTGGTATTCTCATGTATTTTCTCACCTTGATCTCTTGTACATTTTTGCATGGGCAAAGGACTCAAGTTCAGGCAAATCATAAAGGAAATGAGTAACAAAGAATTGTATTGCCCATAAGAACTAGCTGAATCACTTAATTACTTGCATCAACCGTTCTTTCATGTTTGGGTTTTTGCCGGTTTTCCCCACATAAGAAAAGAAACGTATGTAACTGTGCTCCATCGCCTTCTGATAACTTTTGCGGATACAACTTAACAGTTGTATCACTTGTGGAGAGATCTTTAGAAATACCTGGTTCCCTTCCGGCTTCATGACAATTACTCACTAGATCCAGGAGGTCCAAATGAGCACCCTCCACCATGGGATCAATGAAAACCACGCAGCCATTTTACATTTATGCCTGCTTAACTACAGCACTCAAGTGGGAGGTAGGACTAGTGTGGTAGCAAGGGTTTAAAGAGCAACAGACACAAATCCCAAGGGACCAAGTCTTACCAATTCTGCTGCTTACGGCACAATTTTTGTAAATGGGATAGAATACTTAGAAAGAACAGTGCCAAGGAAGATGGGCATGGTGGCAGCAGCTCAGAGAATGTATCTTTCCTCTCCTTCCCACGTCAGTGACTTCTGTTTCTGGAATTTCTGTTCTTAAAAAAATTCAGTTGAATTCTGCATGATTGCCAGAATGGAAAATGGTGCAGGGGCACAGGAAGTGAGTGTGATATGGAAGACTGTCACACACACACACAAAAAAGTAGGTTTCACATCTGAGAGACTTCTATTATTCAGCATTTTAGCAAGAATCTCAACTTGTCCAGCCAGGTAGGCTTCTGCAGCACCTTCCTTATCACCTGACCTCTGCCCCATTCCATGACTTCTGACAGAAGCAGTCTCCATCTATCCCTACCTCATACCTCTTCTATTGTTCTATTGTACCAGCCTTCATCTTCCCCCACGATATGCACTTTTTTGAGACCTGGTAGCAAGGCTCTCTATCAGCCATTTGCATATCAGGTCAACATCCCACGCCACTTCACAGTTCCCTCATGCAAATTTCTCCATTTGTATTTCATCACATTCCTCTACATCTCTTACCTTACTGTCATAACCTTCACATCTGGTTCAGTCTTTGGTTCTGCTGCCACAACAGTAATCTGAAGCAGTATTAAGCAGCTATGCTTTAGTCAAAAGGTCAACAAAATTAACTTCTTTCCTCAGGCAGCAAGGCACGAACAATTATTCTGGCTATATGGGTCTGTGCTCACTAGGGAGACTGGAATCTGTTGGCCAGCTCCAAACAGCAGCCTCAAAGATACTCAGTCCCAAAAAGATGCACATGATCTCAGTGCCTGTGGGAAAAGATGGGGGAGGGAAGGATGCAACATGAATGCAAACCTCTTTAGAAATCCAAGAATCTACACGGAGATGGGTAAGAAAGAAAAGGAGGCTTATAAAAGCAGAAACTGCTGGAAAGTTTCAGACAGCACTTATAACTGACTGGGCAAGAGAGAATAAAAAACTGAATCACTGCCACAGAACTTAAGCAGCTTGGCTTTCTAAAAGAAATGATAGCTTAGAAGTAAATGCTGGCATAGAAATACTTTAAAGCGCCACCAAAGCATATCCAGCATGTCAATACTGAACAGGAAAAGCTCCTCTGTCCTGAAACAATAACAACAAAGTTTTCTTTTATTTTTTTTTCTTTTTTAAAAAGTGGTCTGACTCATTTTTGTACAGAGTTGGCAACTACCAAAACCCTAAAAGAGGAACAGACGACATCATATTACTAAAGGTCCTTGGCCTTTTCCATACTAGCATGGAACAGGGAAGGAGTTTTTACGATCTTGACCGATCTTGAAGGCGGCAGCAAAAAGCAGATTATTTCAATTAAGTCTGAACCTTCCAACCAACACAGTTCTTTACAAGTGTGATCTCCGAGTTTCCCATTCCTAC
This sequence comes from Astur gentilis, assembly GCF_929443795.1. Taxonomy (NCBI): domain Eukaryota; kingdom Metazoa; phylum Chordata; class Aves; order Accipitriformes; family Accipitridae; genus Astur; species Astur gentilis. The sequence continues at coordinate 9,342,189 of NC_064909.1, read as the reverse complement.
TTGCTTTCTATCTTCCAAATTTCTACCTTTTTTTTTCCCCCACTAAATTTTCAGGAAATGATGCTATCTTTACGTAAACTATAACCCAGGGAATGGCAAGGACATTAGTATCTCCCTAAGAGCATGTTTGGGATTAACCTTGTTAAGAGAAGTCCAGAGATAAAAGCTGCTTATCTGCACAAGAAGCTTTGGCATCGCTAGCTATAAGATAACCAAAGTAGCATAAATCAAAGCATGATCCCCATGAAAAAAAGAAAGGAGGAGGGTTTTTTTGTTTGTTTGTTTTTTCTCCTACTGACATTTCAGAACAGTGCTTCCAAAAAAAAGCATCCATCACCAAGTTAGAAGCCAAGTCAACTCCAGTTCTTACCTATGTGTTTTCATGTTTTATGTTCATAAGGATGTAAGGACCTGCTCTTCTTGATCAGGCTTTAGTCTCTAAAGAGTTGCATCTCTGCAACAATTGCAAAATGTTTCACAAGAAAAAAAAACTAGGGAAAAGACAGGATTCTAGCATCTTCACAAAGTTTCATACATCAAAACAGTTTTTAAATTATCCCTTGAGCAACAGTACAAATCTTCAGATTTACTTAAAATACCGTGGCAGACACAGATGTAAAGAGTTTTCAATTTGTTTGCTCTTTAATGAACTCCCCACACTCTTGACCACTGTACATCTGATACTCTTTTCAAAGTCAACTTCCCTTGACTCCTTTATCCAGGTATTCCTAAATTGTGGTTCCCAAGGAGTGCTTGCTACACAAGGGATTCAAGTGGAATTCCTACATCAGAGTTAGGTACACAGGGGCCTGCTGGGTAATAGAAGGTCAAGGCTCTGGAAGGAAGTGAGCAAGCACTGAGTAAACTACCACAGCTAACACACACACACAAGTTATGCTGGGGTCCAGCTGCATATCCAGACCTGTCTCATCTCACGGCAGACTGTCAACATACCTGGAGGGTCACTGTCACTGCCTGCCTCAGCATCATTCCTACAGCTCTTTCTCCTTCCATTAGACTAAGATATGTGTATGTGTCTTGCCACATTTCAGAGAGGGGAAGATTTGGTACACAGCTCACAGGATCAGAAAGGCAGGCCAGAACTCCAGAATTTTAGGTCTAGGAACTGCAACTCCAGATGTGGGGGGTAAACTATTGTGAGCTGCCTTTGAACAGCTGATCCAAATAAATAAACACACCAGAGACCTTTCCTGCTTCTATTTTAGGATAAAAATCATTCAGCTACCACTGTTGCTCTAGAGTATTTTACCCTGGTGAGAGAGCAATAAACCATCCAGAGAAAGATCATATCTCATACTCTGAAAGAAAATAATGTATTAGCGAATGTCAAAAAATCATTTATGTAAAAGCATGTTCTATTTACAAAGGTCAACTTGCTCTTTAGGACAAGTAAAACCACTACTGGAAAAAATATACATATAGAAACGCCTCATCTTTCAAATAGACATTTACAAATACTCTGCTTTGCTTAAACTACTAGAAACATTAAGACATTTGAAATCAAGAGTGCGTTCTGCATGCAGTTAGGATAGAAATTTCATTATTGGACTTCAGTGTGTCATTTCTTATCATTGTCAACAACACACACTCTTATAGGCTCTTCTAAAACACCACAGCCTGGCTATTACCTTAGGATCTCAAAAGGAGGACATGGATCTTCATTAACAAGTTATCAGTTACTCTTCATTTTGCCATTAAAAAAGGACATCCTGATTGTCTTCTCAGCAGGAGAGTCTGGTCTTGTCAAACTTGATGTCCTTTTCCCTGAGTTTCCCTTTAGTGTTTTGCTAGGCATGATGATAGTTGGCTTCGTATATTTACAAGTCCTTGGTCAGCACTCTTCCCATTATAAGGCAGAGTTCAGAAATTCAAGGAGTTCTGCACGATTCCGGTCTCTCTGTAGAGCAGAAAAGCAGAAGCAGTGGTTTAACAGACCTGTACTCAGTGGACCAAGGCTGCATAACCCTGCTTTCTGTGGGGCTTTCAACATCTCAGGCTGCATAACCCTGCTTTCTGTGGGGCTTTCACATCTCAGCATGCTGCACAACAAACACTACCACAAACAGCTGGATATGACTAGCAACCAGTTAGGTGTGAGTGCCTGGAGGAAGTGCAAGGCAATGGGTAATCAGGAGAGATGCTATAGGAGACAAGCTGTCGCTGTCGCTATTTCATGATACATTTTCTAAGTGGCTCCCCATGGAGGCTCCATTGGGCTGTCATCACGTAGCTCGTAGCCTGCTCAGGAGGGAACTCTCAAGCAGAACAGATGCAATTCTCTGGTGTCTGAGGCAACTTCCACTGTACAAACAGCAAGTCTTGTGCTTTGGGAAGTATCATTTTTTTTTCTATGCATAAGCAGCAGCTGGCAGCATAACAGAAAGGGAACCATGAATTTAGGTTCTCTCTTTACATAAGAGATGGCCCAAAGTCAGAACGCTTGTTTCCAGTATTTTTAAAAATCACAATTTATAAAACAATCATTGAATCTTAAACTGTTGTGAAGAATGGATGTTGTTCAATTCAGCATGTTCATGACAGTGGACACCAATCAAAAAAGGACCAACATCAAATATTGTAACAAGCAGGTTAATGGGATAAGACTAGCAAGCATTCAGCATCATTTAACACAAACTTCAGTTCCAGAAAGAAGATAATGTATTTTTGACCAAATTTAACTTGGAATGCTCAGGTGTGCTTTGGTAGCTATAGAATGAACTGTTACAGCTGAATCAGAATCTGCCAAACTGGATACCTCAGCAAAGTAACACTTTTAATGCGTACTGACTACTACCAGAAGCCCTCTGCAGATCGCTCTAAGGTGTGCAAACTGCTGAAAAGAGTGAACATATTATTTAAGTGCTGAGCCCAAACACCCATAGCAATAGCACAAAATGCTATTCATAGTATCTATTTCTCTAGGTATCTCAGCAAAAACATTTGACTGCTTTGAGAGAATGCATGAGCATGTGGTCCTAATACTATTACCATCTCTTTTTAATTCCTCTCTAAATAATGCCTAGTCTCACATGCATTAGAAAAACACAGTAAAGCAGCAATTACCACAATTGATCACAAGAGACTGGAAGAAGATGAGGACAATTAAACAGTGCAAATTAAATCAACAGAGAAAGCCATGGATCAGCTGAACATTGTGGACTGAAATTCTAAGAACCTGCACAAGCATCCTTTGGTTTATCCACTCATGCCTGAGCATTCCAAGCCCACTCATAACACAAAACCTGCCAAAAGAACGAATTAAAATTTCTCAGATGGCATCACAGCCACATTAAAAGCTACAATCAATTTACAACACCTAACTGTAAGATCTACTCTTCTACAAAAAGACTACTGTTCAAAAAATATTAAAAGATACAGTATTGTCCCTTAGGGATATATAGACTATTTTAACTCTTACCTCTTTATCCTTCTTAGTCTTCTTTATTTTCATCTTAATTTTCTTTCCAGTTATCATGCTGTAGTTTTCATTCTTCTTTTTGTTTTTAAAGAACTAAAATGAGATCACACATTAGAAAGACTTAAGCTTTGCTTTATTTTGTAATGTTACAAATCTTAAATAAAATTACAGACAATAATCTTTTATACTTCCTAACTGGCCAGAACAATAGAGATAAGTTTCTATTTGCTGAGGACAAAACTAGTGGTGGTATAAACATTTTCACGACAAGACAGATTAAGTGTTTGGATGAGAAATATAACGGGACTTCAGACTCACACAAGCATACCTTGGAAAGCTGGACAGGTCCCGTTTTCTCTTTCTTTTTCTTCTTTTCTTTCTTTTTCTTCATTTTGTTCTCTTTTTTCCTTTTCTACAAGTATAAGACATATACTCTAATGCTTACAGACTCACAAGGGCAAAAAAAGGAAACTCACAAGTAGCTCTTAACATCCTGTCTAGTCAAGACAGCCACTACTGAACAGGTACTATCTGAAGTACACAGAAAGTAATGCAGCAGGGTTAGCAACCCTTGAGATCATGAGAAACAGAAATGGCCTGATCCCTCATTATCTCTCTTTTAATGTAACCCCAATACATAAGAATCACTGAACAGAAGGTCCTAATAAAACAAAAAAGAAAAATCACAACTGCAAGTATCTACCACTCTCTCTCTGACTATAAATAGTTTCTTCTAACAGAAATACTATAAAGTTATCAAGACTCCCCACTTCCCTTTTCTTCAGAGACGACTCTAAATTCTAGCTGGACCAGCAATGACTGGCAAAAGGAACCTTTAAATTATTTCTCCTTTAGTATACAGTCCAGTACATGCCAACCTGTCAGCTCACCTGCTGTAACCCTAAAAGCGTGATTCAGATTTACATAGCCACAGACAAAAGCATGACATCTTACATGACATTGAAGGTTATCAAAATACGAACAACTATTTTCTGTTTGTTAACTACTTATTTCTCTTAGTAAATGTTTACCTTTTTGTTGTGTTTTTCTTTTTTCTTTTTCTTTGATTTAGACTTAGGAGAATCTAAAAAAAACCCCAAAACAAACCCCTGTAAGTTTAGTATTCTGAAAGAGGCATTTGGTTTTACAGGTGAGGCATACAGAAATGTAAACCATAAGAAGAAAATGCTTTAATTCAGCTAGATATATTAAGGCTGGTTGAAACTAACCCTGAGAAAAGCAACACATTAACTTACTGCCACTTACTGGTCTAACATGGAAACTGAAAATACCTGATTTACTCAGTGATTACTTATACCAATATATTACATTAACAGAGGCAATATTTCTCTCTTCTTTGCAATCTGTTGAGCACAGCTGCAGAAATACCCGTTTTATAGCCAGGGATCCTGACTCACAAAGAAAGCAACAAAAAGTACTGTTGGGGCTGACAAACCACTGAAAATATTATCACTGTTCAAGGCAAATGAAAAACTTTTCGTACCTACTCAGCTCACCTTCCAACTTCAAGGTTTTTTAGTAAATTTTGTAAAGCAGAAACTCACAAGTTCTATAAGTCAATCATGGATTTTAAAGATTACACTGTGACTGGTATGTGAGGAAGTTGATTTTGAAGCACCAGCTTTGACTATGGGACTGTAAACCTAGAGAGACTGTGAAACAGCTTACTAGTCTTCCAACAGACTGCCTTCAAGCTATCACCTCTGCAGCTTCTTTACAATAAATTCCAAGCAAAAGATAATGTAACAGGAATATACCAGAGCACAGCCAGACTCAAAAGTGAGGAAAAAAAAGTTAAGGCTACCCAAGCAATCTTCTTGTGGCCTCCTAATGACAAATGCAGCATAAGCACATCAGAAGCAAGTATAAAAACGATAATTCTATCACAACATTCAGTCTCCTGGTAACAATGGACTGGACTAAGCACCCACAGGGGATGGTATACCTGGCCAGAGGGCTCTTACAAATGTTTGGCGACATCAGAAAAGGGGTACATTCAAGAACACTGGGTCTTCTTCCAGACTCTGAAAATCAGTACGCTATGATGAACAGACACTTGCCCAGTTTTATTCCTTTGCCCACATCTCCTTCAGACTCAGTTTTTACCTCCCACCATCCTAGCCATGGTTCTCGTGACCACAAACCCTAGAAGAACTTCTCTAGACTTCTGCACTGAACTGTTGACTTCCTAGGCTAAGCCAGGCCACCTTTTCCTCCTGTTCACTCTTTCTGAGTTGCCATCCCTCACCATCTGGCCTCCTCACTAGCTCAATCCATTTCCATACTCAGCCACCCTACCTCCCTAGTTCTAGTACTGCTTTGCCTGCTTGTCTCCTGCCTGAGAGGAACCCCCTTCCCAGCTCCACGTAACCAGCTGCATTCCCAGATTCTATATCCCGATGTCTCTCTTTCCACAGCAAAGTGTGTCCTTTCTGCATTCAAGTTAGCTTCGTTTTCCATATAACCTATGTTACCAGCAATGTTGGAGAAGGTAGGTGGGGCATACAGTTCAAGAGAGCAGAAGACAGTTTCCCCCACTCTCGTCTTGGTTTTCCCAGCCACTGTCCAGTGTCTAACAGCCAGAGTTACAGCTGCACCCACTAAATAAGAAAAGAGAAACACAGACAAAAAAATGCCAGAAGAACTCTCCATTTTGCTATCCCAAGGAACGTTAACTCCACTCCTGCTATACACAACACATGAGACTGGGGCAACCTTCGTCATTCAAGGTCTTCAACTGCAGGTTAGGCAAGCTATTCCACTCTTCTGCTGTTAGAATGTATTTTTACTAGATTGAATTCTAAGCCCTCCTGTTGCAATTTTAGGTCATTATTCCTTGCTCTGAAAGTCACAGAACTATTTTCCAGTCCTTCTCCATAGTGGCAACTACCTACACCTATATATCTGTCTTAGCTAAATTACCTCGTGTCTTTTCTTCTCTAGGTGGAATAAGTAGAGTTGTTTAAACATGGTGTCGCGGTTTAACCCCAGCCAGCAACTAAGCACCATGCAGCTGCTCACTTGCACCCCCGCCCACTCCCCCCCAGTGGGATGGTGGACAAAATTAGGAAAAGGAGCAAAACCCGTGGGCTGAGATAAGAACGGTTTAATAGAACAGACAAGAAGAAACTAATAATAACACTAATAAAATGACAACAGCAATAATGAAAGGATTGGAATGTACAAATGATGCGCAGTGCAATTGCTCACCACCCGCTGACTGACACCCAGCTAGTCCCTGAGCGGCGATTCCCTGCCCCCACTTCCCAGTTCCTATAGTAGATGGGACGTCCCATGGTATGGAATACCCTCTTGGCCAGTTTGGGTCAGGTGCCCTGGCTGTGCCCTGTGCCAACTTCTTGTGCCCCTCCAGCTTTCTTGCTGGCTGGGGATGAGAAGCTGAAAAATCCTGGCCTTTAGTCTAAACACTACTTAGCAACAACTGAAAACATCCGTGTTATCAACATTCTTCGCATACTAAACTCAGAACATAGCACTGTACCAGCTACTAGGAAGACAGTTAACTCTATCCCAGCTGAAACCAGGACACATGGCCTTGTAGGACATTTTTGCTAGATCATCTGCTCTCCCCTGTGAACGGAAAAACTTAGGGAATTTTTAGCTGTAAAGTTTTAGCAAATCTATGAGACTGACAACTTAAGCCTAATTCAAAATGACTTTTTTCCTCAGATACATGTTTCTTGACATCCCTCCAAAAGATGAACCAAAGAGCATGCCAAGCATGTTCACACAGTCAGTGTCTGACATGACATTTTAATTGTTTTCAGAAGTTGTAGAGTGTATCAGATGGGATAAAATTCATTCAAGAAGAAAGGAAGACACCTTCCCCCCAACAAATGTGCAAGTTCATATATTTGAGTATTTTCAGAATATATTTATGGCAGATACATTAATCAAGCCACTGAAGTATGAGAACAAGTAATATTTCCATACAGATGTAAATCTGCTTCAAGAGAAGCAGAACTAAGTCTCTGTTAAACTGTGGAATACACAGTCACAAATATAAGTCACTTCCCAATCATAGTAAAAAAAGATAAAATACAGTTCAGTGTTTAGCCTGACACATTTTATTAAAAAATGGCAATCTGGTCACATTACCTGCAGTGATACCAAATATTTTGATACAGAATATCAAAACAATGCAGTCTTGATATAATCAGCAATACATTCCCCTCGAGGTCACAAGTTATACCCACAGAAAAAATATGCCCTGTCTCCCAGATAGTATCTACCCCAATTCCTCTAAGTAAGCAGCAGCTTAGTATGGGAAGTCTTAATCCTGCAATGTTTGCATACGTGTTCCCATTGAACGTGGTCACTGATATTAATAAACTTCACGTGAATCCTCACAGTTAAATGCTTGAAATGTTAAGACCAAAGTAAGACTAAATCAAACACCCCAACTCTGATCTAGATAGATGGGTGAAGTGGAACAAGGTCTGTTTTCCTTATACATTCTAAACACGGCATTTTAAATATATACAGCATATTGTTACAAAGTAACATTTCTTCAAATGGCAGTTTCTATTTTGAAGTTATTTAAATTAACACAGGAACACTGCATATTGTGCATAAAGAGGTACCTTAACACAGCAACAGGAAAGTGTTGAGAGAAACGCTCTGAACATGCAGTACTGGTATGCCACACAGTCCTTTTGTGGTGGTTTAGCTACCTTTAAAATAAGCTTTAAATGTTTCCAGGAGCGCTATCAGAACTGGTAAACATCATGAGTACGCACGGAGGTAGCTTACCTCTGCTACTTGAAGACGACGACCTTGATGATGAGCGTGATGAGGAAGAAGGGGATGCAGCGCTAGAAGACGATGTGGATGAAATGGATGATGATCTGCTTCTACTGCGTTTTCGTTTCCTTTTTTCTTTTCCTTAGGATAACACAAGGCAACAGTGACAAGCATGCTAGTAACTACTGTCTACAAAAATAACTCTTCACAGAACTCAAGCACAACGAACACCTATTTTGAGGGGCTGGTGGTTTTTTCCCCCACTCTTCCAGTGCACCATGGTCTACTGCCAATAGCAAGCAACAATGCTCAACACCAGGGTCAAAGGTGGTAACTGATGTAAAGGATAACATGCGCGACACCATAGCATGGAAAGAGATTAGCAGCGCCTACCTCGGACTTTCAGCTCTCCTTGTGAGGTTGCACAGAGCGTCCTATTTTTTTCGTCCTTCCCGTCATCCATATCTAGTGAGAGTCAAAAGTACGTTCAATAACATCATTTCCAAAAGACTTTGGGGGGAAGGAAGAGCAGTGCAGAAACCGAGAAAACCAGCGAGCACTTCTAAGGGCACTCCTATCAAACCGCATCAGGCTACGGCGAAGCGCAAGCTTAGGCTCTCGTCCTCTTGCGTCAGGAATCCGAGGCCAAAACCCCGCTCCTGTGCCATCTTCGACGACCCGGCCGTTAGCACGGACGCAGGATTTTGGGCCGCGGCCCCACGGCAGGCTCCGGGTGGATCAGAGGGCCCCGCCGAGGCCGGCCGCGGAGGAGGCCCCCGGGGCTGCGCAGCCGCCGGGGGAGCCCCGACCTGCCCCGCACCCGCCGCCCCGGCACTCACCCGCCCGCTCACGACCGCACACAGCCCCGCCGACCCGGGAGGGGCCCTCCCCCGCCAGCCGGCACACGGGCGCCTAGGGGCCGCGCCGCCATTTCCCGGGCGAAGATCGGCTCTCGGCTCCCGGCTCCGGCTCCCGCGGCCGGGCCCCGGCCCGGCTGCTGGCAGGACCCCCTGCCCGACCCACCCGGGGAGGAGACCGGCCGCTGACCGCTCCGGCTGCCTCCCCGCCGACGCGCTTACCAAGGGGCGGACCGGGCCCCGCCGCGCTCCGGCCGGCGCCCCGGAAATGCCGGCGCCGCCCGCCGCCGCTTCCTGTGCGGGGAGGGGGGGGGCGGCGGCGGCGGCGGCGGAGGGGCGGCTGGCCGGGCCTCAGGCCCTGCTCGGCCGGCACCTCGCCTCGGGGCTGAGGGCTTCCAGGGGCCGAGGCGCCTCTGCCCCCCCGCCTTCCCCGCGCTCGGGTGGGCGCCTCGGGCGAGGGCGTCACACCGCGCGGCCAGGCAAAGGGCCCTGCCAGCCGCAGAGGGCCCCTGCCAGCCCGAAGCCCGGGGGCTCCTGCAGGGTGCTGCCGCCTTGGCCAGGCGCCTCTTGCAAGGGGGGCCGCAAGCCCAACCTGACACGCGCTGGAGCCCCTTCCCGGGCCGCGGGCTGAGCCGAGCTTAAACGGGTGTCGTGAAGCCTTTGCTGCACCTCGCCTGCAACTGAAACAAGGGACTTATTCCACGTACCTGTTCAAAAAATGAAGGGCTCCTGCCGCAGGAACCTGTCCGGAACAAGGCTCCTTCGTGCTTCGCAGGATCTGCAGGGCCTCCCACCGCACCGCCCACCTTGCCTGGCCAGCGTGGGCCATCGCCTTTGCTCGGTGCCCTCTGCAGTTAGCCCTGATGAGCTGTGGGCCAGTGCATGGACTTCCCCAGCTCCCAAGGAACAGCGCTGGGTGAGCCAGGTCCAGCTGTGGCTCCTGCAATGGAGACCCCTGCAAAGCCCGAGCTTCCCCCGCCATTCTGTTGCTGTGCACCAGTACGTGGATACGGCCTTTCTGCGTGTCCTTATCTCCACACGCACGGATGAGAGCCGAGCAGGGCTGGCTGTAAAGCAACTAAGGGAGCTTGAGTCCTGCCCGAGGACCTCGTTTCCCACTCCCTCCCACAGTATGAAGGCAGCTCTCATGCTGCCCACAGCGGCACAGCGCCAAGGCTGTCCATCACCTCCACCCTACGTGCCGTATTTACGGAGCTGGGACAGCCTGTGGCACTCGGTGGGTGTTTGAACTCTCACACAGGAACGGAACGGGAGTCAGACGCTGACATTCTTCCCAAGCCCATTTCCAACACTTTGGGCTTAAGCCTGCCAAGTTTTCCATCCCCATTTTTAAAATACCATGTTCTCAAGCACAAAGTAATCACGGGACACTGTTACTGGCCTAAACTGAAACAAATCCAGCCTCAGCTGAACCCAAACCTGCTCCAAACAGAAATAACGTCCACTTAGGATTCCGATAGATCCTTGGACCTCATGGATCTTCATCTGATCTAGCTCAGCTTAGAATTTACTGAACTTCTATGTGCAGCTGCTTTATGATATTCAAGTATAAACCAAAATATCTGTGAAGCACATTGATTCTTAATCTAAAGCAGTGTCAGGGTTTTTTTTTGATTGTAAACAAATACCCAGTATTCCATATCCTTCTAAAAAGTCTGCTTAAATCCAGCCGAAAGGAATATATGCCACACTCATTCCAGAAGGATGATAAATTTTTTTATTCTTACATTAATTTACGTATACAGTGATGACATTTGGCTAGAAAAATGCCTGTAGTAAGAGATATTCAAACAACTACAAACTGTCAATAAATACATTAAAAACATACTGTATGCTGATGTAGAAATACCCTACACTTTTTTGGTTACTTACCCAGTACAATATTATTGAAAAGTTTTTTGGTGTTTTTCATGCAACATCAAAATTCTTCCCAACAACTCATGCGATACAACATTTTTTCTTTATTAGGAATGAGATGAAATTTAAAATCCTGTTTACAAGTAGTAAAAATCACTGAGAATTTTAACATAAATCTCTCAATTGTTGTAATAAAAAAAAACAAATTTAAAGAAGGTTGTCTTTAAAAAAATTTTCTCAACTAATTCTTTATAAAACAGGCAGTATTTCAAAAGGTATGTTTCCATTACCCAGGATGAATCATTTGTGCTTCAAAATGTTAAAAGGAATATTCGTGGCAAAAACCTAAACCCAACTGGTAAGTAGAGGAGAGATTGCAGTATAGATTGGGTAAAACTGAACATGCTTTCAAAATCTGTCCAGGAACACACTAAACACTTATCCACATCACTGCTCCATCACCTACTCGAACAATTAGAAATGGAGTTTTAATAATACTTAGCTCTTCTCATGCTCAAAATTCTTCACAAACACTTAAATAGTCCTAACACTTCTGCAAGTATTATTATCCCCATTTTACGCTTGGGGTGGTGGAGGCGGAGAGGGCTGGGAATTTGACAGGATACAGACCGCATCCTTTCCCTCTTGCCTCCCTTGATTCTCCAAGTTCTTCATAGCTTTCTGTATTTCACACTCAACATACTGGAGAGTTCCAGGAAACATGAGTGGTATGTTTCCATCAGTTATTAGTGGTTATTATGCAAGTTGTGCTATTTTGAAAGTTACATGACAAATATTAAAGTAATAATTGACATGAAGTCCACGTCCGAGACTCAGGATTGATGTCCTAGAACGCCACACCATTTTCAAACCAAGCTTGCTCCTTCTGTAATGAAGCGTTAGGGACATGAGGCCTAATTGTCTCTGTTGTACAGCCAAAATGAGACTTAAATGACTCTTAAAGTCAGTCATGGCCATACAAGAGAATAAAATCCATTCTTCACCATCTGTCACGGAAAGCCCCTACAGTGGGCCAGTACACCCTGACATCTTACAACAAAAAGGACATCTAAATGAAAATGAACATTCCAGATGTGCTAAGTCACCGTAAGGTACCAATAATTAAGGTCTCTTCCCTCCTGTCCCTGAATTTGAAAATATTTGTGTCTGAATTATGTCCTAGAAACCCTGTGGGAAAGCAAGTGCCTAGCAATGAGATTGCAGATACAAAATACAGTATTCTGCCTTTGTCTTTGTCTCAATCCCCAAATTGTATTATTTCAGTTGATCTCAACATCCCACACAGAAAGGGCATTTTTGATTTTGCCACATTTGCCCTCTTGAATTTTCTACCTTATACCTTGCAGTCTGTGCCCCATTTTGATTTTTATCCTGCCTAGTTTACTCTTAGTCTAAACCCAGCTTGGTTTCTTGCTGTCTCTTGACAAGCTCTGGGTTTGCTCTGCCAGTGGACTGCAGGAGCAATGGATAATGTTGCGGTGTCTCACTACCTGATCTGTGAGAGATGAAAGACACACAAAATTCTGTCGCTTGTAATAAAATGATCAGGTGTGCAAAATTACATCCCTCTTACAGGCACCCAAAAGGCTTTAAAAAGGCACGTGTATTCTTTGTCACTTGTTCCTCAGTGCTTGATCTTGGTGGTTTTAGTGCATCTCCAATAAACCCCGCACAATGCACATGTTCCCTTGCAGTATGGAAGGAACTTGCGATAAAAATTAAGATATTCAGACGCACTTCATTGTTACTTAGCAGCTGTCTCGCCCTTTAACAAACACTAGAGCTGCACTACCTGTGAGAATTGGGTTCTTACAGCAACCTCACTCCCTAACCCATTTTCCTCCTTTCCCAAACATCCAAATTTCTAGCAGAGGGGAACAGCGCATGTTACGTGGACCTTTTCCCAAGCAGATATCCAAAGCTCTTCCTGTCTTTTGTAGAGCTTTTAGGCCAGAAAACATCTCTTTTGTGCAGGTGTGGGAACACAAGTACAGGAGTTTTGCACCCCTTCTGCCAGCAGTGCAGCCAAGAGTACCCTGCTTCTGGCCATGTCCTGAGAGGTGAGAAGTGCCTGCAGCTTCTTTTGGCTTCAGATGGGGACTGTGGATGTTTACCATCAATGGAAATCAGTCCCAAGGCACTAGGCAGGAACGGAAAGGACATAACAAAGCTATTGTGACCTGGGGGTATTCTATACAGCTGAAATACCAGGCTAGAAAAGTAAGAGGCATTGGCATCTTCCTCTGGGCTTTCTGGAAAAAACCAACAATTAAAACAAACAAACAAAAAAGATGCAAGATCCCAGGCAAATGTTTTCCCTGCCTGATTGAAGCCATTCTCCCCACTTCAAAAATCCAGGAAATGGAGGGATCAAGATACATTGATTCAAATATGCTAATGTTGAAATGCTTCCATTTCAGACAAGAGAAATGCACTTGCACACTTGGGCATGGCTTCAGTTCTGTGTGAGGGATGGGAGCCCACAGGCCTGCTTGGGCTCCAGGGGGCTTACTGGAGGAGTTTTGTCTCCAAACACTAGTCTGGTGATGGGACACAAGCATTCCCCCCAGCCTGGACTGAGCCAAGTCTGGATCGAATGCATGTTCACATCAAACTGGACTTCTAGCTGCCTTAAAAACGCAGTCTTGAAAAAAAGGTTAAAAAAGGAAAGGCTGATGCTTTGGCAATTCATTATCTGTTATGCAGTCCAAAAGCCTCGAAACATTATCAGTAGCTTGACTAGTGGCAATTCACTATTGCATGGCTAGTAGTCTCCAAAAAAGCATTTCGTCATGTTTAAAGCAGTCACATGGATCAGGCACGCTTTTCACAATTCCTCCAGATCGGTTAAATCCACAACCACTTTCAAAAACAGAGTGTCATCTCTGATGTAGGTGTTCTTTGTGTTCTCCAGGACCGTGTGTGGCACGAAGCGTGGACATCCAGAGGCAATATTCATTTCTCCATCCGGCCTTTTGAAACTGCTGCTGTTGGGGTCAGCTCTAAAGACTTCCACGATGTGATTTTTTTTCCCACTTTGGTCCAAAAGCATAAGTGTAACTTTTTGCTTGAAAGGCCACAGTAGCAGTGAGTCAAACTCCCCTCTCATCACCACAAAGTAGAGGGAGACGTGTGTTCCCTTTCCCGAGCCATCCCCATTCAGGTAGGCTCTTGCACATAACCTGTACCCACAGCGGCTGGTGTAAAAAGGCTGGCTGAATATGGAGAGGACACGGCCTTCCACCGCTTCTTTTTTCTTCATCTTGTAGTCCGTGATTTTCCAGATTAATTTCCCATTGTAGCATGTGCCTTCCAAAAGCTTAAATCGTTCTTCATTTTTATTGAGCTGTGCTTTGTGAATATTGATCTGGCGATCGTGTTTGCTGGACTGATCTTCCAAAACAACTGGGGGGGGGGGGGGGGGATGGGGAGAGAAAAAAAAAAAAAAAAAAAAAAGAGAGAAACATCTGGTAAAATAAAACTGTCAGAGCACTGGATACAAAGAGCAACTGGACTCGAGTTAACAATTCTGAACTACTGAGTACAGGCTGTTACTGTTAACTTTTTAAAATTGTAATTGCAGCTTGTAGTTGAATAAGGAAATTCAGCAACTACAAACCAGATTTAATGCCTGACTGCACAGTACCCCTGCCTTCACCACAGTGCACCAGCCTGACCAAGGCCAGCTCTCTGACCCTGCAGTGCCACAGGAATTCAGGAGACATTGTGGAGTAGGGTAAGGTGGGAGTACGCAGCACACACAGCACCATGGCTTGGTCTTAGCGAGAAGAAAGTCCTTCCTGGCGAAGAGCTGAAACTGACTGACTGTAGCACCAGAGCCTCTACTTACACTACCAGTAAATCTGCAAAATCCCACACCCGTGCAGAAAAGAACTGAAAGTCCCAACACACCCAAGCGCTGATCGTATGTCTCCATCAGGGCAATCTTCTGTTTTACATGTTCAATTGTGTCAAACAGGGGTCGCAAGTCTAATTTGCTTTGTTGCTGGTTTGCCATCTGTATTAGCTGTTTCACTTGCGATTCCAGGCGTGCAGACTTATCCAGGTGACTGGCCAGAGCCTTCCCAGTTCATGCCATTGGAAGAAGGTGGAAGCAGAGATAAGAGACATTCATAAAATCAGCCATTTCATTTGAAATAAGATAAAGAAGCCTTTAGCATGTCAGCAATATCAATTGTATGGTGCATTCAAAAGTACTCTGCTGGCTTAGGAACATATCCAAATGCTCCTTCACAATTAACTTGGCATTAAGTGACTGAGAAGCCACCCCTTACTCAGATCCATTTGCACTGCATCACTTCATTCAACTATTATTCAAATTTACACTTGCATATTTGACATGGGGATCTGGTCATGAGGATTTATACAGTTCTTTTTGCCCAGGTCAGATAAGCAAACTTCTTTATTGGTTAAAATAAAAAGACAATACTGTATTCTAAAAAAGCAAGAAGGGCTTGTGAAATGTCTGGGAGATTGGTTATTGCCCTGCTATTAATGACAACTACTACTGGGTAAACATGTTTCAGGATGCAAGAAAGCAACTGGCAAAAAAGATAAAATTATGTCTCACCTGTGTGCTTACCATCAAGTTGCTATTTTTACCAAACAGTTGTGTAAACTGTCTGAATTCTTTCTCACACTTTTTAATGGCCTCTGCTAGCTGCTGGATTTTAATCTCTTTACATTCCAGGCTCTTATACAGGTCAGATATCTACAGATGGAAAAAAACAGAGTAAAAACGCTAAGGCACACCAAAAATATAGAACAAACAAATTAAGACACACGTGACTACATAGGAGAAAGTGGAAAAGTTTACAATGCAAAACCTCTAACTTAGCAAGATACAGCACTACTTAATTTGCAGTTCGTGGATAAGCACTGGCAAGTACTGAACATAAGGTAAACGTACTCTTTAATAGATCTGTGTGGCAACAGGTGCAAAGAGACTTGTATCTCTCATCCCAATCATGATGATCCATTCAGCTCTATAGGGGGATAATACATCTGTTTCTGTGTCTATGTATATAGTTCCTGCTCCCCCCCATACTAGGATCTAGCCACTAAAAGAGATGAGTCAGTGAGTAGTACTAAGTCCAAATCCAAGTTGTAGCATTTTGAGGCACTTCTTTTTAGCATAAACAAGCAGAAGACGACGTCAATCATCAGTTTGGATGCATACATCTTAGCAGGACTGGGCATACACCCAGTGTCACCAGCTGGGAGCCACAGAAGCGATCACAAGTGGAAAGGTGCTTACAACTGCCTCTGCACTACTCTGTGCTGCCCCTACAGGGGGGGTGACTTGGGCATCTAAAGGCTCCTTTTCGGAGTAATCTGACTGGCCACTGAAACTTTTAAATGCTTTATCTCCAACCCTCGTATCAATGATAAGCAGAGACCGAAAGCAAATGGAGTGAGTGATGGCAACGAGCCTCCCACCGTGTCTGGTGGAGAATATACGTGCCTGAGCACAGAGAGGTTTCCATCTAATTGACTGACTTCACTAGAAGAGCTTATTTTGACTTCTGAGGAGTACACAGATGATAAAAACACTCTTAAAACGTAGCTGAGCTAAACCAGGCAACAAATGCAGAATCTCGTATCATCCTCCAAGCAGCCAAGAAATGCTCAAGAGTGCTCATTAAATATGACTTACCTGTTCTTCCAACCGGGAGTTCTTGTCTAAAATCTGCAGCATGTGTTCCCTCAGGGCACCATTTTCATGTTCAGCAAGTTTCCCTCTTTTAACCTTAGTGAGGCAGAGGGGGAAGTGAAAGAATAAAATAATAAGATACACAGATTTTTGAAACTGTTAGTAAAAAATTCATTGATGCAAGCATTTAAAACATCTCCTCTGTGCTTTGAAAGTGAGGGAATGGCAGTCCCGATTCTCTAGTACAGCATCTTAGCCAATACTAGAAATGGTTGTGAAAGAACAAAAATTGGTTATTTTGATTAGTTACTCCAATTGGTTTGGGAGACAAATTCCAGTCCCAGTACAAACAAGATCTATAAAACAGTACCTTTACAAGACAGCCATACTGCTTATATGGGCAGTCCACTTCTGCCTCAGGGCACACCGCGTGGTGCTTTTCAATCTGCACACATTAACATAAAAGAAACTTGTAATGAAATAAATATTAAGTAACTTGCTGCACTGATAAAATCTGAATGCCTGCTTAAAGGGTGAATAAAGGCCAATGTCATGACACTACTAATCACGTAAACAAGAAAATGAGTATTCAGAGTCAATAAGCCAGCCAGATATTTTTCCATACTGCAAAATGCCAATGGTTGGCAGTGACTGAACACCTCACTTGTAAGATGGGACATATATCCCTTTTAGGACCAAACAAAGAAAATACTTAGTGCAATGAAGTTTTATTGGCACAGGCCAATGTGATCTGCAACATAACTTTTAGTTTTCATAAATGTGTGTGATCTGCTGAGTCACAGTATATGAAAAAAATAATAGTACCTCCTTTTTCAGAATTATTTGTGAACAGTTTTGGAGACAAGGCACAGGATAATCAGGACAGTCATTTTTCTCATGATTCTGGGGAAAAAGAAACAAAACAAGGCAATGGTTTGCATTTTCTAAAGTGGTATACATAGAGGAAGCTATGCAAAGAATAATCCCAAACATACATGTGCAAGGCCCATATCACATTGGTGTTCATAAGAGCAATAGTAACTGGTGTTATTTAAAGCAAGCGCATTTATTATACTTTCTCCTTCAGCTACTCAGCCAAATTTTGTTTCAGGAGTTGTTAAGCCCCATTGCAATGCTGGAAACCTTTCACTCATCAACACTAAGAGGGAACACGTGCTATGGATTCCCAGGGAATGCTTTATAATCTTACCTTTATGTTAATTAACACCACATATTTATTACAGTACTGACACATTTCTTCTCGAAATTTACAGTGCTGGCTCAAATGCTCTTTCAAGTCTTTCCGAAGAATTTGATCACAACATCCATCGTTGGTGCATTGCACGCTTTCAAACAAACACTGCTGAAGGTGCTCCTGCAACATGCAACAGCAAATTAAACCCCAAAGTATTTCATTGCATCTGCAGGTGCTTAACAGACTCGCAGAAACATTTAGCAGTTTGGTAACAAACAAAATTCCAAATACTCTTTCCTCCATAAACTTTCTCCTTTTCCAACCTCAAAATTAAAGTGAACGTAAAAATTTGGAGGTTCCTTTGCATGACTTCCATTTTTCATTCAATAAAGGCCCAAATGGCCAATATGTCTTAGCAAGTTTTCTTCAATCAACCATTACATGGCACCTAAGCATACAGAAGGTATGTGTAGACTCTGTGGATATACTAACGCTACATAAAGCAAATGGTTCTTTTTAAACAAATAACCTAAGGCAAAGCTGGAACAAGCTAACAGCCATAATATTTTGAGCTTAACATCTGTTCCTTACAGTGTATAGCTAAGTCATAATCTTTGTACTTAAACCACATTGCTACAGTAACTCTGAAGACAACCACTGGAATTCAGCTTATCATAAATACACAGAGTTTGCATGAAAATCAAAGGCTTCAAAACCGATCAAGCAAACTAACCTGATATCGTCCCAGAATTATTTTTGAATTGCAGTCAGGAATGTTTTTGCAGAACACATGCAAGTTGAGAACCTCTCTTTTACAGCAGTTGTCTTTGAATACCTGTAAAGGAAGCAAACCAACCTTCATACACAGTCACATAGGATGTTATAAAGAATATAAAAAAGCAAAACGTCACAACAAATCTTTTAAGCACACAAGTGTAGACTCCATAATTGTGAGTATGGTTCTTGATAATTCATATTGAAAACTTATATTAAAAATATGAATTTTCTAATAAGCATAGGGTTTTTTCCCCATATAGTTATTCCACATATGCTGATCCATCCCACAGCCAACAGGATTAGTAGCTCAGGAGCTATAAAACTGCTCCCAGAGCCTGCCTGTATCTAGAAGAAAGCAGCTGGAGCTAAAAGACCCCAAAGACCAAACCAGCTCTGTGCACACTCCTCTGATGTTCAAGCAGTGCAGCCTGCCTTTGGGATGGAGACGATGCCGAGATACCCCTTCTATAGACTCTGAGAAACAGCACTGTTCCTAGTTGCATATGCAGAAGCAAATTAAGCCCCCAGAGCTAACTTTCAGTCTTATTTAGAGATCCTCCTATAAGGAGCATTATAAAGCTGCTCACTGTTGCACTACTGCCATAAAGATTTGCACAAAGGAGAAGACAACGAGTGAAAGATGAAAATCACATAGAAAGTCTAATTGCAATTTCCTATCAGCAATAGCAGAAAGAGAGGAAGGAGACATTTGATTTCACTGGAAAATTCATTCTGGCAGGACCAAGTATCTGGCATACTTTCAAGCTGTGGCATATAAATAAGGACAAACGAAACCATTACCAAAAAAAAAATAAAAAATCAGTAGCTTGCAAAATAAGAAGCATGAACTTGTCTTTTCCTCTAAAAAGTTACCAAAAAGTAAATTTAAGTCTGCAGGGTTAATGATATATAATGGAAATAGTTAAGGTAGCAAATTATAACCAAGTCAAAACAAAGACAATCAAATAAAAAAGATTCCCCAGCAAGATGGGGCATTAAAAAGTAAGTCAATAAACTCTCGCCTAAAAAAACCCCACCCAAACACCTGAAGACTAGAGAAGATTTAAAACTTTGTGAAACTCTTCAATGCTACTGGAAATACAGAGGACTAAAATGAAATAACTTCAGAACATGAGGTATAAAATAAAGCTTTAGCTCTATAGCCATACTTCCTTTCTGGGAGAGCATCACTGAATACACTGCTTCCCTTAGCATCATTTCAGAGACAAAAACTGCTCTGCCCCTGAAGACTAACAGGCTATGAGCCACCTTGTTCTCAGCTGTCTCGCTTTTTCCATGCAGATGTTGACTGCTGAAGTAAAACTACAGCCACTTACCTCGTGCATTTTTATTGTTTCTTTGTCGACAGGACAAGTGGGTACTGCATTCAACTCTCTAGATCAAAAGAAGATTCATGTTAACCCACAGAAAATTTGATTTATTTTATGTAATTGGGCTATGCTAGAATCTGATTCTGGCAGAAGTCAGTACTAGATACCATAAAACCCAAAAAAGTGCTTTGAAAACATTTTTGTCTGGCAACTACACAGCCAAATTCTGCCCACAGCTCTAAGAGGGTATTAAGCTACGACAGTGAATATGTAACAGAAAGCAGAGTTTGTCCTGTAACTGCTGATGTTTTTTAATTAAGAGGCCTTTGTCACTCTCTGGCCATCGGCTGCTCGCAAATATCATATCTGAAAAAATCCCATCGTGTGCATTAAACCCAGCCTTTGCCTTGTGCAAGCAGCACACTTCTTGCTATGCCAGTAAAAGAAGATCTAAGGGCTCCTGTCTTAAAAGGCTTCCAGAATTCCTACGATAAAGGACAGGAAAACGCTTATTGAGGCAGTGCAAAAGGGAGGCAACCCAGAGAGAGAAAGCAGCAAACACAAAGCATCTAAAATTCATAAAAGGTAAATAGCAACATCCATCCACGTAATCAGGCTTCTCTGCAGCCTTCCCAAGCCAAATCCTGCCCTCAGGTACACCAAACAGTACGTAACGTATTTCCAGACAGGTCTGCCGGGTAAACTCATTTGTACCTGCAGGTAAATCCCAAGCAGATGGATGCCAGCAGCCTTGTGATTTGATTGTAATATCAGGTAATACTAACATCAGTTTTATAACTCCACTAAAATAAAAGAAATTGTACAGAAGCAAACAAAAAGAGCTTAATCTAACCACCAGTGCCAGTACTGAGAGACATTAATGCAACAAATTAATCTGAACTGCACAATGCTAGACAGACAGACTGAAACAGCATCTCACGCAGTAGTGCTAAAGCTTACATCAACAATTTCTTCCCTGCAGTTACCAAAGTATTCCTCGCCAGCACTGGGTGAGGTCTTTAAAGACACCTTTAAAACACCGAGCATGCAGTCATTGAGTTCAGCAGAGCCTTTCCATTGACTCCTCCAGCGTTTTATCAGATCAGTACTATTATTATGGCACTCACTGCTGATTTATAGAAGGCATTGACTTCTTTTTAGGAAGGGGTGTACGGGGAGCTTGTAGACGTGGGAAGAATTTGCACTGACCTCAGAGAAAGAATGCACTGTTGGCAAAATCGGTGCCCGCATCCCGTCTGGTGGGGATTGCGAAGGACGAGGTGGCAGTAGGCGCACTTGTACCTGTCTTCTAAGGTTTCAACAAACTTGTAGTCGGCATCAGGCTCAAAGTCCAGAGAGACGGCGCTGGCAGAGTTCTGGCGCGTGAAGATGCCCGAGAGAGCAGCAGGTTCGTCGCAGGCCATGGGCGCTGCGCTGGGAACCAGACACAGGGGGATTCCTTTCAAATTTTCACTGGCAGCCACACTGCCTTGGCTACCACTTGCAGCAGGCTGCCGCTCGCAGGAGGGCTGTCATCTGCAGCAGGATGCGACAGATTTCGGAGGTAAATGCAGCGCCAACTATGGAAGAACAACAAAATGCTCAGAGAACCACAAAACGATGGTTACACGACAAGCATCGAAGCATGCTTCTTTGGAAAAGAGTTTCACAATCTGAAAACTATTCCGCAGAATAGAGATGTTTATGTTTTTTTAAATTTTCTTGCAGCAGCTCTTAGTCTTAAAAAAATTGCAGGAGTCACAGACATGGCTGGGGAAAGCAGAGGCCAAGTCTTGGCCCTAATGTCTGCCAGGGAAGTCTACACTTAAGGTAGAGCCCACCCACATGACTTCACAAGTTCATTGCACTGGTTCGAGCAGGAGACAGCTTTGTGATTCACAGCAAGGAGCATACAAAAAAAAGGCAACAAGGGGATTTTACCTTCAGTTTAGGTGTTACAGGAGTCAAAGCCTCTTAACTTGACATCTTTCTTTTTCCTCTTGATCACTCATTCATAGCAGTAAACTCTAATCCTATTTTTTCAAAATTTTACTTAATTATGTACAAGTTCTTGGCTATATTAATCCTGCCTGAAAGAAGTGGTGGGAAAAAAAAAGACAGAAAAGCAAGATGGCAATCAGAGGAGTGACATAAGTTTTTCTCTCAACCTACCAAAGCTCATACACAGCACAGGAATGCAATGTTAGTTTTCTAACAGGAAAAACCAGCAACCTTTGTTTCCAGCCCTAAGTCACAAACCTTGAGATTTGCCACCAGTCCCTCAATCTTGCAGGTTTTTTTTTTGCAAGTAGCTCGAGACCTAGAGCCACTCTCATTTTCATTTCTTGTGGCTTTGCATTCAGAAGACATTTTTTCCTTACAGGATGTGTACAAAAGCACAATGCACCTGAGGTCTCACATTGTTTCACAGGGGAAGTGCTCACTTTTATAGCTGTGCTGGGGGATGCTACTTCGCCTCTGCATGCACCACCCACCCTGTCAGTCACTCGAGTCACTCTTACTGGCATCAGCACCTCTCCGAGAGCTCTGACTCAGCTCCTGTAAGGTCACCGAGGGTATCTGCTGCTTTCGTAGGGAAGCAGGGCCACTACATCACCATTAATAACCTCATGGCTTGCATGAAACAGTATGCCAAGTACTGATATACTGCCCTAGCTCCCTGCTGCAATGGATTCCTGGCCCATGAAAGCAGCAATTAGGCTTCAGAAAGCAGCATCCATTTTCCTTTCTACTTTAATATCCCATACTGGGTGAGGAAATCCTGCAGACAGATGAAGTACCCGATTCAAAAACAAGCCAAAGCACTTAACCAATGAAAACGTATTTCACAGCAAACATTTGCGTGCTCCTGTAACTCAACACCCTTGTTCACGGTTGTAGGCAGAATTTACCTGCCCAGCTTGTGAGAGCCTCTCTGCCCTCCACCAGGCTGAATGTCAGACTTACTCCAGCACAACTGGCCATCTAACGTCAGTAGCCCACAGGAATACGAGCCCTAATCATATTCCAGGCATAAAGACTTATTCCAACTGGAGTTTGCAAATTACCCTGTTTGGTCCCTCCAAATGAACAGCCTTCTGCTTCAAACCAGAGATGATTGTCCATGTCACTCCTTTCATTTTTAGACAGCTGACCTTTTCTCCTCTGAAAACGGGGTTCCCAGTTCTCTGACACTCTAGTAAGGAGCAATTCTATTTTCTTCACACGAACCAGAGATGCCCAAATGCAGCCCAAGGGATTACCAGCCTTGTGCCTGGGCTGCCTTGGTAGCTGATGCCAGCAGCAGAGCGCACCTGCTGCTTCAAAGGCAGATGGACAGCTGTCACTGTTAACTTCCACAGCATAGACTACCTACAGGACAAATTTCCTACAAACTCATTCTGTCGTTGGTTGGTGAGAATCCTGAAACATGTTTCCTTCCTCTCTCTTATTAGTGCTCTCTCCCATTTACATGGTATCCAATTCCCTGAGTCCTATTACACTCCAGGACTTATATCACCTGATAGCATGGTTTAGCAAGTTAATGCCACACTGTGTAAAAATACACTAAAAAAAAAAAAAAAAAAATTCCACGTTTTGCCTATTTTGCCTTTAAGGTTCTACCTTAACTCCAGAAGTACTTCCAGCTGGGGTGAACAACGTTACAGATGTTTTAGGCAACGAAGTTATGGGATGTATTAAGAAGAAACACAGTCACCAGCCCAAAATCCCATCCAGAAACTCCTTCAGAGCTCTCTCTGCTCATCAAATCAAACACATTCGTTCCCATCTCTTTCTGCAAGGAGCACTCTGCTGTGGTACAATGCCTTCCAACTACCTTGCTGAAATGAGAGCCTTTATATCCTTAAACACCTTCATGACGCACCCAACCCAGACCCCATTCCTAAAAATGGAGACTCTCAGCACCTCTGTGAAAGCTCCTCCTGCACCTCAGACTCGCTCAGGAGCCTGCTGCACAGCTGAGGGCACCTCAGGGCACGGGAAGGAGCACTTCAGGTGAAGGCGAGCCTGCCTGCTCAGAGGGCAGAAGGGAAACCTCGGGGCGCCCAGAAGACTGGGGATGTTCGCCGCTACTGCCAGCCTCGCAGGAGGTTTGCTGCAGGGTTTGCAGCTGCTTTGCTGGAGGAAACGGGCTGCCCTAGGAGAGGGCCTGCGGATGGCGATGCTTCACCCACGCTGGGGAAGCGCCTGTGTGAACCAGCTGGGGAGGTGGGCTCGGAGGAGCCGAGAAAGGCAGCCCTGTGCCAGACCTACCGCCGGCCAGCGCTCGGTGGGATGCAATCCAAACCATCGCAGGTGGCGCGTGATTCCTGTCCCAGTGCCCACCGGTGACTCAGGGCGGATTGCAGACGCTCTTCGTCCGCTTCCGGCTTCCAGCGCCCGTGGTCTCGGAACTGAAAGCAAAGGGAAACCGTCAGGGGAAAAAGTGCTTTTTTGTGACACGGAGAGCACGCCAATGGTTAACTGAATCAATTTCCTGCTTACGCTAATGCCTGGCCCACGTAGGAGAAGAGGTATGCTTTCACTTCTGCCTGTTCACAGCTAAGAGCAATGGGAAGGCGTCCTTTACTGCACACACTACAATATCTCAGCATGCATGTGAACTGTAATGCTGTTTTAAAAGAGAGTGGCAGGTTCATGCTGCATGACAATGCTCTTGTGGCAGACACACAACACATGCAGCAAAGGGATTTTCATTGCAACTCCACTGCAACAGCACACACACACAAATTACCCCAATCTATGGACACTGAAAATCAACACATCAAAAAAACCCGGAATTCAAAATACTGAAATAAATAGAATTAATTCTGACCGCACATAGAAAAGTAGTATGAGTCACTAG
Source organism: Astur gentilis (assembly GCF_929443795.1). NCBI lineage: Eukaryota > Metazoa > Chordata > Aves > Accipitriformes > Accipitridae > Astur > Astur gentilis. Next base: position 9,317,365 of record NC_064909.1, on the reverse strand, counting down.
AAGCTAAGCCCAAGTCCTATGAACGGCTACCAAAGAGTGGGAGCTCAATAGCAGTGCAGTACAAAGAGCTCCCAGCTGCACCTTCCCACCATTTCAGCATCCCAGCCCTGCCTGTACCAACAGCAGCACATGCAAAACACTTCTGGAACAACTCGTTACATAACGGTGTTGTACACAGATGCTTTAACCTCACTGGAAATAATCCAAGGGGGAGAATTTTCATAACAACAATAAACTTTCTTAAATGTGGGCTATCCTGTTTTAACTACCACCACGCCAAACTGCGCCCAAACATTTTCCATTAAAATGCTCCACACAGTATATCTTGCTGTTCAGAAACTGAGCAAAGCACAAGCAGAACATGATAATAAGAAGAAAAATCAGCATGGGCATGACTTAATATTAATATAAAATTACATTAACATTTTTAAAGCCATGTTCAAACAGTTCCCCTCCAGCAGCACTGCTGCCTGTCTACGCCACCAGCAGTCAGAATTGAGAGAAGCGGCGTGCAACACCAATATCACATTGAACTATTGTGGACAGATTAACTTTTTCTTAGTCATGAAAACATACTTACTGCACATAGAGAAAACCATCTCTATAATGCGGTTGCTCTTTTTAAAGACAACGTATTTTTCCTGTTTTCTCTCACACAAAGCCAAGCCCCTGCAAAAGGTCAGCAGATTACCCCATGAGCTCTGAGCACACCACTACAGCAGGCTGCAGCACCAAAACCTCCAGGACGGCAGACCCGAGGCACAGGCACTGAATGCCACCACATCTTTTAGACTGAGAAGGGAAAATATGTGTTGTTATCACGCATGGAAAAGTTTGGTCCTGCTGCTGCCCAGCAAATAGGGGCTGAAAGCAAGGCCTCTGCCAGGTTCACTGCATGAGGGGAGGGTAATGCTCAGCTCCCCTCCAGGACCGGGGTATTGCTCAGTAAAAAACACTGTGATCAATTCCTTACTTATCATGCTTTAATAAAATACATACAACAGGGCATAGGAAAAGAGTTATATACCTATGCTCCCATACACCTAGTTCCAGTTCAGCTCTATTGCTTTGCCCTAAGGCACTTGGTAGGGACAAGTCTTAGAGGATGCCTTGTCCCTCCCTCTGAAAATGATCTACCTTTTATGGTACATCAGAACTGGAAGCCTGTCTTAGTCACAGTGGGGAAAGTTTTGTCAAATTTCGAGGTCTAAGATCAATTTGGTTCATTGGGAGATGACAGGCAGAAATATGATGGAGGTGAACATACCTTGCATTAAAATGACGCCCTCCAAGCTGCTGTATAAACTAGGTAGATTAGCTGCCTCCAGTATTTTTGAGTTAAAATAACAAAGTTATATGATTTACTACTAATATAAGGTCCTCCACAAAAACACTGCAATTTGGGGACAAGAAATATATGCCCCAACTCTTAACATATGGAGTGGAACAGGTAACAGAGTCTGCTAAAGAATGACTAAAAATATCTATACCCTTTGAAATACATATTTAAGATACAGCAGATTATGTAAAAACAGCAGATGATGACATCTGACCTCACTGAGGGAACATCCTCGTCCCTTCCAACCCAGGAAGAGTTACAACACTTTGACTGCTGACAACAAAATGCACTTACAGAGTCGCCGTGGGGGAGAAGGACTCCGGCTTCATCATTTGTGGCCCCCCAGCCCAGAGGCTGCAAAGGCAAAGGATCCCCTATTGCACCAACACAGACCCACCACTGACGCTCAGGGCTTGCTCCTACTTCACCTGGCAGCCAGTCAGTCTCAGGAACTGTTCTGCTGTTGTCCTAATAGCTTAAAAAACATGGTGCAGTGACCAGCTGGTAGCCAGGAGAAAATATTTCTAACTGTAATAATTTCCTATTGGATATGTGCCTGAGACCCCACAGGGGATGTTGCTGCAGAGGGCAGCAGAACAAATTTGTTTTCTTTTGTATATAGACAATATTATCCAATTCAAATTCCAGTATTTCCTTATTCTCAAAGCACAGTAAAACCTTACTAAGCAAGCATCAATTTGCTAATCTCGATAGGCAAATTTTCACTAAGCAGAGTAAGACGGTAGGGTTTCCTTTGCATAGAGTTACAGTCAAGCATTACAATAAACCCCCATAAGACTAGACTTCATTGTTTTTCTAAGGCATATATTACAACACAGATAGCATTTTAAAAAAATTAAAAAAAATACACTCTTACATCTAACGAAGTATGTCTGGTGCTGAAGTAGTTTTGATTTTACAGCCAGCTTTCTTATTTGCTACATCTACTCTTTTCCCTGGATCTCCTAATCATTAATTGTTTTTGTATTATCAAGAAATCTCTCTATACCTAATCAACACAATATTGTTACAGTAATATGGAAAACTTTTGCCTTAAAATAATCTCATTCACAGCTGGAAAATAACTTTGTTCCCATCACTTCTGTAGCAATACCTGGATGTTTTACCACCTTCCTGAGCACCAACAGAAATTCTGATAAGAGGGCACAACCATTCACCCCTATGACACACTGGCACTGCTTTGCCAGTTCAGGGAGTGAACTTGGTTCCCGAGATGTTTTGAGGTCTACAGCCTTCCCCCATTGCAGTCCTGTGCCATTGACACCCCTGTGTGCCACAGTTCACCCCTGAAGAACCCTTCAGAGGTGAGGAATAATTCCAGCAATGTTAGGCTCCTGCCGGCATTAACGAGACACATTTTGGTAAAGCCATACCTGAAAACTGTAGCTGGTCCTCAATGGGGAGAAAATGAGAGAGAGAGAGAGAGAGAGAGAGAGAGAGCTCACACCAGCGTAAGCTTTGTGGTTAAAACAAGAGTACAAGCGTTTTAAAACAGCAAGGGAGCGGAAATCCCCCAGCGTAGCTTTGAAAAGATCACGTTTAAAAATGTTTTAAAAGTGTTAGGACAAAAAGCAAGCCATTGAAAAGTATTTTCCCTTACTGCATTGATGCAGGGACTGCAGATTTTACCATCTGGAGCAACACAAAGTTACCAGGAACTTTTCTCACAGTTTTTGTCCAAGATACAGAGGAGTTTTCACCTTTTGCAAAAGTGGTGAGTGATGCGACCAAAGAAAAAATACACGGGCAGCACAAAACATGTAAGGACGTAAGGAAAACCCAGGTCCAGCCCTGTGAATCCCTCCACGGTAGCCCTGATGAGCCCAGGTGGACCCACTTGTTGCAGGAAGCGAAGGGATGGTTCATGGAGGAAACGGCACTGGCTTGGTCACAGAGTGACTACATCAACTCACGCTACAGGCTGCACGGGGATTTTGCATTTAAACCAGAACTCTCCAACTGAGATAAAATCCATTTTAAGAAAATAAACGTTTATATTTGGGTTTGTAATAATTTGAGTGGCCATAAACCCTAATGATTTTGTAGCCTGAACTTAATTGTGCACACAGGATTCCTGGCAGCCTTCATCTCCACTGACTCTGTCAGCCTCCTTCCCCACACCAAAACGTGCTGCCCTCACAGCAGTGCCGCGGGTTCCATCTCTAACCCCGCTCTTTCCTTATTGTCCTCTGCCCCCTCTCCTGGCTTTCTAGTCTCTTTTTCCCCCCTCTCCTAAAGTAAGGCATCTTATTTTCTGTAAAGGCAATAATTTTTAAGTATCCTGTTATTTAAAATACTAGTTTTCCAAAGAAAGCTACTATTCTATCTTGTAGTAAATGCAATACATATCCTCTTTAGCCTTTTCCCTTTAACTGAGCTTGCTCCCAGAGCATTTCTAACCTATTTCATTTTCCATCTCCCCTCCCAGGAGGCATCTCAACCTACTGCATGTTTTCCTGAACCTTCCCTGAAGCTCTGGAACAGATAAGTCATTGCTGAATTCTGTTCAGGCAAAGGGAAAGGCATCGATTTGAAGGTATGCTGCTTCTTTATGGGATCAATTAAATTGATCCAAGTTGTATTTCTAGACGCAGCCTAAGCTCACTTCTACAGTTAAGCTTTTTAAACCAGAAGATGTTCTTTTGTCCTTGCCATGAACTCACGTCCTCAGGGTGCATCCTGGTCAAGCTGTTGACTATACACAACCTCTGTGCAGGTTGACATCAGAACAGCAAAAGAGCTTGTACACGGGCTTTCCTTGAACCCGGCAGCTCTGGAGGAAGGATGGATACGGCTGGTTTAGTCGGAAGGAGGCAGCACTGCAGAAAGCGTAGTGCTCTGCGAGCACAGGTCCAGGAAGCACCATCTGCTTCTGGGAAGCTTTGGGGAAAACCCCAAATGGAGAAGTTGAGTAGGAGCAGGATCTTAATTTTAAACAATTTCACTCTGAGGATGAGTAGAGAGCAATAGGCCAGTGCTATTGTTTGTGGGCAGCCCTCCATCTCCTCCAGCACCAACTGCAGTGCTGAAACCCAGACCAAGATTCAAGCACGCTCAAGGGGATGAAGGTGAGTGAAAAGACAGACAGCAACAGCATTTAGGAAACAGAATGAAGGAGGAGAGGCACAAGAACAACATAAAGAAACAAAATTTACTGAAAAGAGGTAACAATAAGGGACGGAGAGCAAGACAACTAATGGGTTTTAGTATTTTTTATTTTAGTGTATTGGAGCCAAAGTGAAGTCCTCACTTTTCCTAACAAATAATAGGCCATCACACATTTTGCAGAACTAGGTCTTTAGGGCTTTTAAGTTTACATCTCATTCCCTGCCCCAAGGGGACATGCTATCTGGGACTTTAGTTGCTTTGACCATGAATACCTATTCAAGGCATAAGAGAGTCTTGGTTTTAAATTTCCACACCCCTCACTCTTCGATTTAGTCTTAATGAAGAACTTAATCAGCATGTATACAGAAACCTATGAATCAACTCAATGGTTATTTATCCAAATTACTAGGATGAACTCAAATTTTGCTAAGGTTGGCCACCCCCTTCTTCTGACGTGTTCCCTTGTGCCAGGGGTAAACAATTCCCCCCACTGCAGCCTCAAGAATTCATAAGTTCAGTGGATTTTGCTCTAACACACACATGTATTTGACAACATACAGACACACATTTTTCTAGTCACAGTCCTCACGGAAAAGGTAACTGCTAACGTCAAAACCCGAATACTATTGGGGGCCCCATGAACTTGCTGTTGGGAAAGCAGTGACAGCAAAGATTGTCACCATTTTCTTTTCCTAAGAAAACAGGGGAAAGGATATGTTCTTAAGGAGTCCTTCCCACGAGATCAAACAGGACAGCCTGGAGATTTACAAAGGTATGAACTGGGAGCGGTGCTTTCACGTGGCCCCTTCTCTAAATGTGATCTGCAGTTGACAGCTGTGCTGCTGCCCCTCCGTGCACGCTGCCGCAGCCAGGCAGCAGTGCAGCTGCACAGCAAGCCCCACCACTGCCATGGGCCTGGATGAGTGCCGGGAGCAAGGCGCACGGACCTGCCATGATGGGTGAATGGCGGAACCACCCCTTTTGGCATCAGGCAAGATGCCGTGTGAGAAGGATGCTAAACACGGGCAGCATCCAACCCTGCTCTCGCTGTTGGCACCAGTTTTAGCTTTATTGCTCCCAGCAGTGAACAATGTCACAGTTTTTAGTGACCTCAAGGTGCATCTCAGGCATCACCAAGGCCCACATTCATAATCCCTCAGCAAAAAACTGCCATCACACAAGGTTTAACGTCAATGACAGCAAGACAGATAAATGGACAAGTTTTTTTCTTTATAGATAGTGCCCAGTAGCCTTCCATATTATCTTTCATTGAATATGTGATCTGGCAACTGTTTGTACCTGCTTTCTCTTAAGGCAATATTAAGAAACCCTTGATTTTTGCTTCTTTCGTAGTTAGCAAGGGCCACATTCCAGTTTCAAGTGCATGGATATAGCGGACAAGACTGAAAACCATATGACTTATCACAGGTCTGATCATTGCATGTCTCACAGCAACTACTTCAGGAAAAACTGCTTTGCAGATTGTTCCTCTCCTTGAGGTTTGGTTAGTCACTAGGTGGATTTGTGTAGCAATAATAATAATAAAAGCCCCCAACTTTTACATTTCAATATTATCTTCTGCAAAATAAGCACACAGCAACATACTTACCCTTAGAGAATCCCTATATGCAAATGTCAGTACATTACATATAAAAACTTGCTTTATCAGCCCACTCCCCAAACATGCCTAACTGTAGAGCACTCTGGGCAGTCCCATATCAAAACCACTGCGGTTTAGGGTGCCGACAGTTTCTCACACACTTATTTATTTGTTGCAAGACCAAGCTGGGGAGACTATGGAAATTTTTGCAACGTTTTTATTAACAATATGCATGACTCAAGTTTCCTCACCTTCCCGAGCCCAGCCACGCACTGGGGTAGAGAAGTTCGCTTCTTTCCTGGGCTGAGGGAAGAGTGTGGAACAACCGCACACTGCAGCCCGAATTGGTACAGATAAGGGACTGACCTGATGACTTAACAGCATGAATATTAACTCTTCACAGTCATTCGCCAAGAAACTTGGACAGAAAAGGACCAGAAAGCAAAAGAAGAGATTCCAAAATCCTCACCACAAGTCAGGGCCCAGACCCAAGGGTGCGCTGGCCATAAGGTACCCCAGCCAGCTGGCTGCGGTCCTGCAGCAGCACCCTCAGGTTGGCATGCTGCTCTGGGCAGGCCGCTGACCACTGCTGACAACGGCATGTCTGTGAGACGAAAGAAACTACCTGTATCACTGCAGTCACCACCAACTCTCTCAAGAAGGTCAGAAGCCCAAGGAAAGTTATAACTCACGCAAGACCCTCTGGAGGGCCAGAGGGAGGAACACCTCTCCATAGTCAGCTATTTACTGATGATAAATAATGTCTGTTTATATAAAATCAAAGGGTCAGACAAAGAATTGAAGAAGATAGAGGGCTATAAGTTAGCTTAAAGATGGGGCGCAAATAACGTCCAGGAGATCAAGCACCCTACGAGTCTGCAGCTTCCCATTGAAGGAATGTGGCAAAGTGACCCAAACGATATGCAGCACAGAATGAAGAACTCCTGACCTGGCCCGTAGCTTTGACAGCTGTGTAAAAACTATACCCCTCAGGGAGACTGATTAGGGAGCCTGTGGGGTGAAATAAAGCGCTGTCTGGTTTCCGCTCCTTGCACTCATTTGAAATTCCTTTTGTCAAAGTCTCCAACAGCAGCTTTCTGGCTTTAAAATGTTGTCCCCTCCTGGATGTCATTCCTCATCCTCTCTAAACTCTGCAATTACTCCCATGCCCTCCACAGTTTCTGTGAGTGCCACAAGCATTTCTTTCTTCCTCCCTGATGTTACTCTGAATCTAATCTTTCAGCAGCTTACACCTCTTCAGCCAAAGTTTCCTGCCAACTGCTCATAGATGTGCCCTGTTGCCGCAGTCCGTCTTCCTGCATAGGCTGAACTCTCGGCCTCTCCTGCAGTACCCGAGCTGTGGATGACTGCTGGCTCGGAGGTAGCCCACTGTCCCCAGCCTTCCCCAACAGGCCTTCTTCTGCACAGTGCCTCAGTGTCCGAACCTGACACAGCCAGCCTGTATCCCACTTGGGTCCATAACCTTCATCTCTCTCTGGCTTGAAGCCTTAGATCTTCACAATATCTCACCAACTTCTCCTGCTTCATAACGCTATACAATACAGTATTTCTTGTCTACTCACACAAATAAAACATCCATCATACTCTGGTTTTCCAAACACTCATTTCTCTTGAAATACAATGTTTTACTTATTTAGCCACCCAGGGTGCTGCTGCAGGGATCATTTTTCTAAGCCATAGCTATAACCACATCACCTCTCTGTCCGTCCTTCCACTTCCCCATTGCACCAAAACTTCTTGACTTTCAAAGCCTGTTCTAGTCTCCCTCCACTTGCCCCTGCATCGCCTCCAATGATTTAAAAGGGTTGGTTTCATCTCTGGCCAAATGGCGATACCAGGCTCCACTGCCTCCTTTGTTAACTATCCGAGCAAGTGTGTACTACGAGGGCGGATTTTTTGGAGGGATATTAGCAGGCTGTTCTACCTCAAATATCTTCTGTAAAGTCTCCTTCACCAAGCAGCTGGGAACAACTGGCTTCTGACTATGACGCTGGTCTGGAGGGTCGCACTGTCTCCTATTGCTCTTGCACACAGGTGTGTCCCTCCCGACTTGAACTACAAACCCCCTTCAGCTGAGGGCTGCGGTTTTGCCCTCTGCTTGCACAGCTCCCGGCACACCAGGGTCCTCACCCACGGCAAACTCTTCTCCACGTGACAGAAATAAAAAGGATAATGCAGGCTAATGGCAAAGGAAGTTACTCTGGGTAGTTTTAGGCCGAGTACAACACATGACCACCACGGCTCACGCTAAGATCAAAAGCAACAATGCAACGCAGTCCTCAGGCGAAACAAGATGAAATGCAATACTAGCCAGGACAGTACTCCTACACGAGAGCAGCCCAGAGCGCCTCAACTGTATGTGCGTTGCTAAACCTGCGTGCTCTGTGTAGAATCAGCTGGGGCTGTTTAAAAATACGACCGTGTTACTGCTGCCCGTCTGGAGACATGCCTGACCTGAATACACCCCGCTATTTTTAGGACATTGTTGCACGCCTTTCAGCCATCCTGTATTTATAAAACGGAAGTTATGAGGAAAGTTGTTCTTGGCTGGCACCAGGAAGGCGCTGCCAAGCTAACAACAGGCGAAGGGATTCAAGAAGTGCAACAATAGGCGCTCTCCATTTTTCCTTCTTAATCTAAAGAGTGTTGAAAGTATTTTGTCAAAGCCTGCTGCCTCGGTATGCTCCCAGAGTGCTGTTAACCAAGGAAAATCGGAGGGCTGGCTGGGTCTCCCTGCACACACGCAGAGGGGAATTCCCCCCCCCCCCTCCTCCCTCCTCCCCCGCAGCCGAATTCAATTGACACCAGCGGCGATACTTGCTACAGTTCCCCGCAACGGAAAGCGGTCAGAGCCGCTGCGAAGCCGTCCCTGCCTCTTTGTTTCCGTCTCAGCCTCCGAAATTCCAGCCCTGCCAGCCTCCGAGGCACGCTCCGGGCCTACGCTTCCCCGCAGCATCGCGGGGGAAGGCGGCGTCGGTGAGCCCGTTCGTGAGAGGAAAGGGAGGGGAGCAGAGGGAGGGGAGCAGAGGGAGGGGAGCTCACGCTGCCAGCCCGCACCGGGGCACGCCGGGCCGGTGCCGGGCTCAGCTCCGGAGAGCGGAGGAGATCTCCCGCGCCATCAGAGAGGGGCTCTTCCACAGCAAGGCGGAACTCCCGTGGGCACCAAGTTCAGGTTTTCTACGCGGCCCTCCGTTTTCAGCCGAAAAGCGCCGCGCGGGCTTCCCCTCCCACTCCGGGGGGGGGGGGGGGGGGGCAGGAAGAGAGAGCCTTCCCCAGCGGGGGTCACCCACCCCCGCGGGCCTCCCGACAACGACCGCCGCCCGCGCCCCGGCCCCGCTCCCCGACACGCCCTCGGCCCCGGCCCCGGTCCACGGCGTGACCCCCGCACCCGCGGCACCGCCCGCTCCCCAGCCCCCCCCCCACCGCACCTGTGCCGGCGGTCGCTGCCCGCGGCCCCCCCCCCCCCCGCCCCGGGGCGGGCGTCGTGACGGGGCCGCGGTGGCCGCCGCCGGCGGCGGGAGGTGCGGGCCCGCCTCTGGCTGCGCGGGGCGCGGTACCGTGCGCGGCGGCGGCGGCGGGGCGGGGGGCGCGGCGAGGAAGCGCTAGTGCCGCCGCCCCTGGCTGCCGCTGCCGCCGCCCCCGCGGGCGGGAACCGCTTTCGGTTTCATGGCAACCCCCGGGCGGGGAGACCCCGGCGGCGGCGGCGGCGGCGGCGGCGCGGCCCCGCCCGCGGGGCCGGCGGAGAGCTCCGCGCCGCGCCGGGCGCCGTCGAGCGTGCCCTGGGTGGGAAGGGAGCGGCGGTGTTTCCCCCCCGCGCCCTCCGGAACGGCGCCGCCGCTCAGCTGTAAGGTAAGACGTTAGCTCCGGGCCGCCGTGGCTCAGGAAGGCTCCCCGGCAGCCCCGCTTCGCCGCCGGCTCGGAGTTCAGCACCGGGCTCTGGCAGCCTCCCGCAGGCTCCGGGAAGATTTGATCAAGCCAGGACAAAAGTCGACCACGGGCTGCGTGGTCAAGTTTTCCAGGACGGGCTAACGAGAGTCCGTGGCGAGGAGCACCGCTGCGCTGGTGAGGATCGGCAGGCTTTGTCCACTCCTCCTTTGGGCGATACGCCCTGCTCGCATCTCGGGCCTGCCCGCCTGGACTACAGTTACTCGTCCGTATTACTTACATCTGCGGTAGTGAAGCAGCAAAACCAAGCCTCTGCTAAATACGCAAAGAACACGGACATTAGCTATTACCCACATGCCAGTATTATTTGCTAATTACTCAAGACATCCCAAAGGGTTTTTTACAAAGGCAGGCAAGACAGCCATCCTCCAGCCGACGGCACTGATGCAATTGTTGTACCGCTCCCTCCCCATCACCTGCTGCTGCACTTTGTTCTGTCTTTCACGTTAAACCACTTCTAGGAAAACCAGTCCCTAAGGAAAATACCATACTAGCACGTGAACAAAAGCTCTAAGGCTGACAAAAAAATAAACCCGAAAAAGAAACAATTAGGCTGTGCTATCTGGATTGTCTTAAGATGAGCTCTAAAAAATAATAGTAATAAAATGGTTTCAGAAAGATTCTTCTTCTGCTAAAATGACTCAAGACTTGCCACTCCCAAGGGTGTCAGTCCATATTGCATTGATTCTGGGAGTCCAGCAAAGGTGTAGAGGCCATCACTATGACAGAAACCTTTTAAAACACTCCCTCTTGATAGAACTGAGGACTATTTTTTTTTTTTTTTTTCCTTAGCTTTTAGGACTATCCCCATTGGTCTGGGTACTACTTGTCCAGGAATTTTGTGGGAATATCCACCAGAACAACAGGCATTATGTTTCTGTAAGTAAATATTCAAACATAAATGAATAGTTTCTTTGGAGATGGGAATCGGGTTCCGAAGAACAGACATTTGCTGCATTCATGATCCTCCTACTGCAGAACATTATAATTCCCCAGAAATGTCCTTCGTGGTGACAAAGATCTGTCAAAAGGCTCATCGAATATCAGGGTGCAGGCGTTACTTTTAAAATCAAAACTCCTTAAGATTCCGTGAGCGTAACAGGAGGTCTGGTTTGCATTAAGATAAAGTCATATCCCTGAAGCAGCAGTAGAGATCACAATCCCTGAAGCTCAGTGCTTCCTTTTGTGCCAGTCCAAGGGAAAACTTCCAAGTCAGTAACAGCAATGAGGATTTATTTTGCTGCTATAATTATTGCAGTGTACAAAACTACACTGAAAAAGAGCTTTAAGATTAAAGAATAATTGACACAACTGCAAAGTACCAACCTTCACTAGTGGTGAAAACGAAGCAACTTTTTTTCTAAAGTTGCACTTGAGTATCAAATTTTAAGGATGTCTTATAAAAAATGGGCCAGTTGCTTTTGAAACAGCCCAGGTACTCTTGCCTGTGTATTTTGCCTCTCCTCCTTTGATGTTTAATTCATCAGTAACAGACTGTAAGTTGTGTTAAAGAGTTTATATTTGCCTATCATCTCACATACAACTTCCTGTGATCTTAAAGCAGATGTCTATCACAACAGTGCCTGCCTTTAACTTGCTCAGAGAAAGGCAAACTCTGAGGTTTAGCTATTTCAACCTCAGGAAAAGCTGAAGGTTCACCACATTTATTAAACCACCCAGTTGTATTCAGCGCAATTTACAGTGCACCATTTTGCACTGGAGCTGTGACAGCTGCTGACTCCTCTACAGCTTCCTTTGCATTATGAAACGCACCTCTACAAAACCAATTTCAAGATGTTTCTCTTTGCACTGGTTTTGCTTTTGCCTGACGACCACATTTCTGCCTAGCATCAGCTGTAACTTCAGTCTATTCCTTTCTTTTGCTAGCGAGAGGCACAACATAGTTCCAGTAAGCTTCATCCTAAACTGCAATTCTGCTCTATTCATCCACAAACTCCCACATATATAAGCTATTGGTTTGTGTTCTGTTTTCTGTGAAGTTTCCAGACTAAACACTGTATGATTTAAGAAAAATCCCAAAACAATATAAAGACAAACAAAAACCTAAGGACAGAGGTAACTATAATTCCTTTTGCTAACCATCAACTGTAAGACAAATTAAACTGCTTTACTATGATGTGAAATGTTTAGTGATTGTTTTATTAATGCAGAAATACCTGCTTAACTTCATACCCATTCTGATTTAAAGTGCAACAATTAAATCTGGTAGTTCTTGTACATCCATATTTTGCAAGTGTTGTTCCTAGAAGACATGTCATTCAGATTATGCCTTGCATTTGTAAAATCTGTCATTTTTTTAGTACCGTTTTGCTTTATTAACTAAAATAAACTGTACAAAAAGCTGTAGAATTACATTAGCTTTGAACAATGTAGGATACATGTTCTCTGCCAAACTTTAGTGTGCAAACATTTTACATTTTTTTAAAGTGACAAAATTAAGCCAACCTTGAAGTCAGAGTTCATTACTACATTACAAAACAGGAGACTAGATATGGCAAAAGAAATTCCCCACTGAAATCAACACCATTGTATAATTTTATTTCTAATTCTTAAAAAAATATAAATGAATTTAGAAGAGAATCACAGTATAAGGGCCCTAACATATTAGACCATTACAAGGTACATAAAAATAGAAGACACAGATTTCTTTGAAACTTTAATCCTTTGATTAAGCAGCAAGCATATCACTCTCCAGGCAAACACTGCTTAAAACAAACCCTACCCCCCAAAACAGGACGTGCAAACTGTATGCACATATTCTGCAAAGCACACAATAAAGACATTTTGCTATGTACATACTTATTTAGTACTACAAATGCTAGGAGTTCCCTACTGTGTGCTACAGTGTATGTAAATTAAGAAATACTACCTATCTCTGACCCTCCCTCCCCCCTTCAAATACAGCACCTTTGCCCAGTTATAGAATATTTAAACAAGATTAAACGGAATTACAATGTACTGAACAGTTTTATAGCAGTTGGTGGTGGCCAACTGTACTGCAACACCCAACATTCTGCATACTGAAGTCTATCGACAAGAGACAAAGACAAAAATTAGCGAAGGTACAATACATACACCTGGGAGACTCAATGCTAAAAAAAAAAAAGAAAAAAAAAAAAAGAAAAAAAAAAGAAAAAAATCCTGAAGATGTATCTTATCATTGTTAAGAATTAAACTGAAATACTTAGGATGTCAAAATGTACCAGATCAGTTTTGTATTGGTTTTAAAGTCTGGACAGCAGCCAGATTTGTGTGTAGCTGGTGAGGGAACACTTATGACTCCCAGAACACAAGTTTCAGTGACCATGAATTCCTTGCTGCTTATTTTACAACGCTGCTTTTCTTAGACGAGAGGTCATCTGATGCTCATGTAGCAGCTAAGCATCTACTCTGATGCAAAAGAGAATTTGTAAGAAAGACCTTTTGTACGAGACCTCGGCACACCAGTGAAAACTGTTCAGAAAGAAAAATCTCTCAAGTTTGATCTGAAAATATTTTTAAATGAAGAACTGAACCATAAAGGTCAACACCTTAACTGCAGTTCAGGCCACAACCATCAAACTTTAATACTAGATTTACAAATGAAATAGGATCTGATGCTGTAAGAACTTCCCTTTGCACATAAAAAAGACCTTAGCCAGCTGCTAAACTGATTGTTAGACCATCCAATTTATCTGTGAAAAAGCCTAGGGAGAGCACATTCCATTTTCAAATAAAGTCTCATTTTAGTCAAGGGCAAATCTAGTTAATAACAGAATGGATTTAAAAGGATTTTCAAACATCATTTCAGCTATAAGCAAAACTAATTTTCTAAATAGTATGGCAGTCAACATGAATATTATTACATAGTCAAGAATGCAATATTTTTTCAATAGCTTGATTCAGATCACACAGTTTCAAAGAGTGCTACTCAAATTTGCAGCCTGGTTTACTTGGAGGGTAGAGGCATCTACTTTAATAAACAAAACCCCAACCAAACTAAAAAAAACCCAAACACCTCCAAAATACTGCTGGGCATAAATCAAGGTTTCAGAAAAGAATACAGTGGAAGGAAAACCTTTCAATCTCCTAAAATCTGGAAGCAGTAATTAATACTCAAATGCAGATTTTACTTAGTCAATAAACAAAACAAACAAAAAAAACCACAGTAGCCTCAAACCCCAGCTAATCAACTCTGCCAGAAATAAATTATCTCTGATTTCTGCTAACGGTAAGACTGGGCTGGCAGCAGGTAACTCTACTGCCACAATATTCTACTACCTGCATCAGCCTCTATACTTCCCTCATGAATTTTAGGCAAGATATCAATGATCTAACATACGCAAACTGCAGACAGCCATTCTCAGAGGAATTAAATTCTACTGTACTTAAATTAGAAGAATTAGTGGAATAACGAATTAAATTAATGGTTCTTGCTATATGGTTCCTCTCCTGTCATCCCCCGGGTGGTGGAAGTTGCTGCCTCTCTCTCCACCCCAGCCCACAAGAGATACTGCAGCAGGAAACCAGACTCCTGTTTTCAGCCAACTTCTAGGAGTAGAACACGCACAAGATTTAGTAAGTTTGGTACAATAGCTTATTGAGTCTTCAGAATACTCTTTCAGATGAGTATTTAATAAGACAGTACATTTTTAAACAAGAAAAAGTGTTCTGGGAAAAACATGAAGAGAATAAACACCTACATCTTACAAGTGCGTGAAATGCTTCTACTGTTATCTAAACAGGGCCAAAAATTCTGAACCTAAGGCCATTATTTTTTTGCACTAAGTAGTAAAAAAAAAAAAAATAAATTCACACACACAAAAAAACCCAATGCTACATTTAAGTCTCCTACAATATTATCTATTCCTAGATTTGCCAGACTACTTTCTTGTAGTTAGATGCTTGACTACAAAGAACTGTAATAAAATAAATAGAGTAAAAATCAGTTAAACAAAATCTTGGTGTCTTGAACATTTATTCATTTAAGAAGTTAACTTCCTTCAACAGTTATTCATATAGAGGAGGGCTGTATTGTAGGCATTGTTCTGCTGTACAAGTCTTCGACATAAAAATATTTTTATACAGGTGGTCACTCACATGGTTCCATTTCTAGTTATTAGCTTGCTCCTCTGTAAAACTGGTCTGATACCTGTGAAGGCTTGCTCTTTTCTCCCCTTCGTTATTTGGGAAAAAAAAAAAAAGAAAAAAAAAAAAGTACATCGATACAATTTTTCAAATGTAGGAGTTAGCATAATTCTGCTTGATTTCTTCAGTGCAGAGTGGACTGAGATTCTGTCTGAATTCCAATAAGCGAGGGTGGCTGCTGGCCGCTAACCGTGGTTAACACTGGCCTTGGATTTAGACGAGGAGGCATGGAATTAGCTGGGCGGATGAGTGGTGGGGGAGGCTGATTTAGAGTCGGCCTTGGCTGAATAAATCGCGCCTGCTGTTGAAGTGGTGGAGGCTGACGATGGAGAGCAGGAGCAGCAGGAAGCGCTGGACGAAGTAACGGGGGTGGCTGATTTAAAGTTGCGATGGGAGCGGTAGGTGCTGGAGCAGATGCCTGTGCTGGAGGTGAAGGGCCTAAACACTGAGTGGCCGGAGTGCTTTGTGCCTGCACAAAGGACAAAGACAAGACTGCGTGAACAGCCATCCCAGCCAGAACGTAACGCAGTTGGGCTGCCACTGTCCACTACACAGGAAACAGCATTTAAAAAACAAAACAAAAAACCTGAGAAGTTACTGAAAAGAAATCACCAACCAAAACATTATAGACAGCAGAACTAAAAATATTTACGAAGCAAGAGTCTTCTTCTAGAACAAGAACTGTATTTTAACAATAAAACAGTAACATGATCGTCACTATGAAAGGTGCAGTCCTGCTCCCAGCTGGTTAACGACATTGGCTGAAGTTCTATGCAAGCTCATCATCATTCTTTAGAATGCAGTTTGCCACTCCACACCAGTTAACCTTACATTATATCACTAAATAAAATGCTGTTCCTCAACCCATGCTTACTTATTTCTGGTACACAAAACACACCTCATCTTCTTCATCAGTGCTCTTTCCTGATGGCACATTAGAAGTATTTTTTGTGTCCTCCCCTAAAGCAGAAGCATCACCATTAGAAGCCAGGGTTCCTTGTTCCGCTTCCCATTCCTGCAATACCTCCTCTAAGTTAAACCGACGCCTGTAGTTTACAAAGAAGTTCTTCACTTGGCCAACAGTCTTGTTGCCAATTACATCTGCAATAGCTTGAAAATCTTTACCATATTTTCGGACACCTGGAAGGCAAAGTAAATAACATAGCTGTGAAGAATCAGTCAGACACAGCTACGTGTGATGTATTTATAGAGAGAACCTATGGGACCTGCAAACCAAGGGCTCGCTAATTAGGAGGACTTCTCAATTAGGAGAAGGCCTCAATTTCCATTAAAACAAAATAATTTTTAATTGCACAGCTATCAACATACAAATCAAGAACTTTATTAAAAGGTCGTTACCCACTCTTCTTAAAGATCCTGGCTTACTCACCAAGCCTCCCAACCTAAAACCAGAAAGATCTGACCTCTGACAAATAAAGTAAACCCTTCAAGTGTGCTTGCAGCAAGGGCAGAAGCCCTCGACAAGTTCAAGACAGGAGAGGGAGGGTGACCGAGCATGTGTGTATAGCTGTAAACAGGGTATAACACTAGAAATGTTAAGTAACAAACACTGACAGCTTCTATAGGTTCCCTCTGTGCCAGCTGCACACAGATGTTTCTTTGCTCACAACCTGTGCAGAAGTGGTAGAATGCAGTAGCTACTGGACCAAGCACAGGGCAGAACAGGGGGGCACAGTTCTGTAAGTCACAATATATTGCTCATTCCTGCACCTGTGACATGCTTTACTGAGGCCACAAAGAGCAACTGGCAAGCATTCACCTGACAAAGTCTTTTTAAAGCTTTCATTCACCATTTGAGCTGGGTAGAAGAATCTGGGGTTTTGAGACAACCACCTTGGGTAATGTAAGTAAATATAAGCTATTGGTGTCTGTTTATAAGACAGCCCAGCACAAGCCTCCAGGATCAAATCCTCCAGCAAGAAGCAGCATGACAGAAGATCTTTGCATTGTTCTTTTCATTCATTTTCATGTTGACATCAGTAGGTCACTTTTGTTTACAAGAACTTCACAAGAAAATCCCAACACATACTTTTTGAAGTTCTAAAACTACATTTGCATCTCACACCACCCCCGTCCCCCCTTGAGTATAACATTCCGTAGTTTTTAACCTAAAACTGGAATTATAACCTAAAGTTTATTGATATTCTCTCAGTTGTATTTAGGGTATGTGTCTAGTTCCACCTCAAGAAAAAAAATCCTAAAACTCTCCAGCATCCTAGAACAGAGCTTTTAGCTGCACAAAGTATATTTTTAATCACAAGTGTCCAAAAGTTTGGAGACTAAAATAAATAGTTTTATTCCAGACTGAATAAACAGAAGACTCATTTTCTGCTCTCAGCTATGCATGAGTGAATTACAATTTGATGACTTCTGTGAAGCTCCTTATAACTAAGCTCATTCGGAACATATTACAGTGCTTAGAGGACAGGCACTCTGTCTCATTACAGGAAAAGAAATTTATGCCTGATTTCATGCCTCACTTCAGAAAGTGAAGCAAAGGATTCAGAAAGAGAGAGCTGTTTCAAATCTGAAAGCTATGTTCCTTTTCAACTTAATTGTGAAGAGTATGACCTTCAGCTTGTTCTGCTCTTTTCTACTTTCTTCATTAATAGGCACTTCTGATGTGGTAATGTACACTCACTGTAATTTAAGAGAAAAGTTCAGCTCCAGGATAGTAACAATTTCTGTAGCCGAAGCTGATGTTTCAACTGTCAAGAGCCCAGCTACATTATTTAAGATCTTTTCTGGGGCATACAAAAGAATCCAACCATCCTGACTGCAAGAACCTTGGAAGGAAAACAAAAGGACCTAGCAGAGCCACGTGGGAGGGCATGTATCTAGGCAAAGCAAAGACAGGGATTTGGCTCTGTGCTTTATCAGTTGTACAAGGTATCAGCTATACTCCTTAAACGCTGTGTGCACCCACAGAGCACTCCCTCCAGTGTTTTAATATTCTTTGATTGCCCTACCACTACCACCCTTACTAATTTATAATGGTAATTAAATGTCCAGTGCAACATATTCAACATCTTGTACAAATTAATCACGTGAACAAAGTGCCCACCAGAACAAAGCACATTTTTGTTTCAAAACTACTTTAGACTTTTAGTGATTTCAGCCTTTTCTGTTACTATGCTGTCTATACTTCTTCCTTCCCCTTAATCTGCAAAACAACTGAGCCTGTTGGCTAACTTCAACTAAAGTTGTTGAAAATAATGTCTTAAAGCCTATTTCCAAGCAAACAGCTTGAAAACAGTGTATATTGCCTTTACTGAGAGCCCAACTATAAGAAATTTCTAAAGAAAACAAAATTTCCTTAGCTACAGGCAGCACTACTCATTTTGGATTCTTTTCAGTGTTATTTAGTGCTGCTCTAGTATCACCACAATGACTCCTACACAATGATGTAGTAAAATCCTTTCAAGCTGCATCAGAAACAGAGGAAGTTCAATACACGTTTATGAAAGTTTTATGCATAAGGTGCTGGCATATCTGTAAGAGTTGATGCCAACCCATCATCCCTTTCAAACTGGTGCACATTACTTACACATCCTTACACAAATTCTGTGCTAAACACCACCCAAATTATTTCTGAAGTGTTTAATCTGTTATTCAGTAAGAATAATTTTATTAGGTTGCTGAAAGTGAAGCTCAAAGAAGATGACTGCATAGCCACACTTCACATGTGTGAATGTCTTTCTCCTGGCTCATTTGACAGTACCCCTGGTCATGGCAATCCTTCAAGCTCTTCAAAACTTCACCCAATTGCAAAGGCGGACTTGAACATGTGCATGCTCACTATTACAATGTTTCATCTTGAAAGTCTAACTCAAGAGAAACTCATAAATGGAAGTTCGATGCTGTCTATGCCGCTGAATGTTGTGCAGCACAGCAAACACTGAGAGGCACACAAAACATTAGCCTGGGTCCAAAGCAATATAATACAGCACCACAATGAGGCAGAAATAGTTAACAGCAACCTCTGGGTTATGAAAGGTGCAGTTTTACTGTGATGGGATTACAGTGCTCCTGGCAGCTACCTTACATAGCTAGATCCCGGTCGTCCCAACTATATTCCACTGCAAAGCTATGAAAGCCATGCACTGCTTTTCAATTCAAATTTTGTTGTTTTGAACAAGTCTTAAAACATTTTTGCAATTGCAATTTTCATATGGCTGAGATCTTAGTTTGAAAAGATGATCGTGCTCATACATTCCTATACATAAATAAAGTTTGTAACTTAAGAACACCTCAAGTGATGAACTGGCCCATTACATTCAATAACTATTCAGACAAAGTTGAACAGTAACTTGATAAATTATACTGCAAAAGATCGGCTCAGAGATCATAAGTCTGAGTCCACAACCCCATTGCAGGCAGCCACACTGCTTTTAAGATTACACACTCAGCTCTATTTTAATGTGGGTTTTTTCATTACCTCCTCTTTAGTTACTGCCAATCTCTTGAGATTACCCACAGATGACAAGAGGTTTTTTATGTTTAGGAAAAAAAGTGCCACCATTATATTACTGCAGATTATTTTTATGATTTCCATGGTTGGATTTAATGTCTGAATTCAAGTGAACAAATCACAGAAGTGCCACCTACCTGCTTAACGCTTATGATTTCTGTAAAATTATTAAAACATGCCAAAATATATCAATACATTTGATGAAATAAATCTGTTTTAAATGTACAAACTAAATGTCCCCATGCTTAAGTCAACTTCCAAGTTCAAGCCTAACGCGCATTATGGTAGCTTTTAGTACAGCAAACATGGCTACTTTCTTCTAAAAACAGAGTCAGGGCAAAAGACAGCTTGGCTCCTTCATGCATAGGTCTCCTAGCTCAAGCAAATATTTTGAAGCAAGAGATCAGGGTCCTTAGCCTGAGGGATGGGAGGTTAATACCTACAGCACTGTCATTCCAGGAGGAAGACTATTACCAGGCAGTAGGTAATGACGGGCTAATAAGAATACTTTGTTCCTGGTATTAAGGTTCTCTCCCATCTCCATTTTATTATGAAGTGGCAAAGGAAAGGGACTAAAAAGGAAACATAATACATAAGAAACACATGTAAATTCAATGAAAACAAGTTTCTTCCAGAAGGCCTGATTTCTTAGCCCACCCTTAAATGTTGAGGCTGACTACGTTTACAAAACAGAAGACATTCCCTAGAGAAGAGACCAGAAGACTAGAACTCCTCTTCAGGGAGTCATCACCAACCTTCATTCTCTTTTGCCCATGCTCCAGTTTTATTATTTACCTTGTTGGTCTCATAATGCTATAGCTTAACAAAAGCTAAATGCATTCTTATCACTTCTCAAACCGACACTTAGTGAGAGCTCCAATAACTAAACTGTGAAAATGCAAGACGGTTTGAATCCTTTCATGCTAAGGCAGGCACAATGAACCTGGATTTTCCCCACTCCTCCAGCAAGCATTCTACTTACTAGACTATCATATTAAAGATAGGCATCTCCTTCAGTTGCATTTGGAAACAAAACAAAAAAAATGAGCTCGTTAGCAGTACTGAGGATGAACTTAGGACAGAAAATGGTTTGGAGATGCAAATCCCAGTCTGAGGCATGTAAATTGAGAGTCATTACTTCAGACACACCATGCTTTTCAGCATTTCCATTCACACTTCAAAATATACCTAACTTGAGGTTCAGCCATCTGGCTAATAACTACGAGATATGGCATACCTGACAGCCTTACACTGATATCCTGATCCAAGTGAACGTTTTATACTAGAATTCAGTCTTTTGTTTTAAAGGTGAAGAATACAGAGAAATAAAGCAGATGTGTATAACTGAGGTCATTATATTATCTTAAAAAAGATGATCCATAGAAGTGACTCAATACATAGTGTCTTCAAGAGAGCATTAGGCTCTCCAGTTATTTCTCTTGCATGCTCCTTGATTAAGCAGTGCATGTTAAAGCAAGACAAGAGTCAGTTTTCCTTCATACAAATGAAATAACTTCAAATTAGCTCTATCAATAGCCTATTAGAAAATGTTTTTTTCTCCAATAAGAGCGTTAGTCAAGTATCCACATCCAGCTTCAAACTCTTAAAAGGCCTTCACCGGGTAGATATCTGCTCTTCTATTCCCTCACGAACAGAGAAAAGTAACTGTAGAGCAGTTTTACTTCTGCTTTTTCCTACTTTAAGAACACAGAGAGATGTCTTAAGTGTTTGCTTCAAATTTTATTATTTCAACTATTACTTCAGTCTTCCACTTCAGAGAAATTGACATAAGGTGATTTAGAAGATGATTGAAAGGACTTCTTGGTACTACTACAGCTGTTAAACCCAGCTAAGCTTTTCTATTCAAGATTTAACATGGGTAACTGAAAGACTAGTGTCACATTGCTTGAATGAATACCCTAAATATTCTCACTAGTTTTGCTGTTTTCCTAGTGACTTTCTTGTAAGACCAGATAAAGTTTAGCTTTTCATTAGAGAGAAATACAAACATAAGCCTGAGTACCTCTTCAAATCCTGTGCATCAGGTTTCAAGTCACTACTACTATTAACGTACCTTGTACTGCAAGAAGCTGCTCTTCTGTGGTCCAACGGGCATTGATTTTCTGATTAGACTATTAAAATTAAAAAAATGGCACAAAGATCATTAAAATGTTTCAACAGCTACAAAATATCTGAGCATCAGAATGTGTTTTACTTGCACTACATTTTGTAACTTAGGTAAAAATCTCTTGCTTATAAGCCACAAATTTATAGTTTAAGATTGCTTTCATGAAGAGAAGTAGCATTTAAAGATCTAGGCTTAGAACTACACCAATAGTTTTGCCTCTGTTTTATTGCAGTTCTTAATATCAGCTATATAATAACTTATGCAAAAACTAATGATCTTTATACAGACAGATTTTGAATTTATAGTTACATTTATCTAAACTATTAGGACTTGGTGTCTGGAGTGTTTCACATTCACGTTATGTTTCATATCCAAGCCTTTAAAACAAGCAAAAAGAGAACTTCAATAGTAATAAATCATTAATTTCGGTTGCCCAAATTTATATATAGTCATGTTTTTACACAGAACATAGGATTTACTGCTAGCAATCTACATGATCTACTTTTAATCAGACACCCCACCCCCCCCCCCCCATATATTAGGGCTCAATTTCAGCTCCCTATTGTCATGAACAGACATGAAATTTCATTTTTTTCTGCTTCTTTGTTCAGCCAGTTGCCGTAAAAAAAGCCTACCACTAATTTCTTATAAAGAAGCCAAACTCACCCCTGCATGTAATTCAAAGGATCCTGTTTAAGCTGCTGCTGAAATGCAAACACTATGCTGCAGCAAAACATGTTTCTGCAGCTTCCTACTAATGTAAGTGCAAGGCCACAAATTCTAATATTTATTCTGATTTACCTCAGGAGGTTTGAATTCTTCAATCCCGCCTTCCATTTTCTGTTTAAGTGCACTGTTTACTTGCTTAGCATTTTGAACCTTGGTCAAAAACAACAAAGTTAATCAGCTCCACAAAGAAAGTTGGTCACTTTACACATATATCTTCACTAGGATTGCCACAAGTGTACCTCCTAAGTTAGAAAGAGAAATATTATGGTTTAAGGCTTCACTACTTTAACTGTTAAAAAAAAAACCAAACAAAAACTTAAAAAAATACAGCACAGTTTACTACAGAAAGAAAAATATTTAAGCCATTCTTTCAAAAGAACAGTTTGTCTGCAGAAATATTAGAAGTAGGACATAACAAGCAAGTTTTGATAATGATGCATATGTTCTTGAAGAAGAATGCAGAATATTCTAGACACAAAACTTGGTTCTTAGAAATCTAAGTGAGATATACTGTATACATTAACTTCCTCCTTCTCCAAAAAGCACTTTGAAAAAACAAATAAAGATTTATGAGATGTTTTCAGTTAGTTCCTTCTGACAGACTGCTTTTTATTGACCTTAGATCTTCCTTAGATTTCCTTTAAGGGTGATTCTTGAAATGATTTAAAATATTTAAATAAAATATCTTAGTCTATAAAAAGGAGAGAGCTTCCAAATCGTACATATACATATCTATTAACCATTTAAAACTGACAGCGATGCACATAAGGTAACATAGGTAAGAAAATAATTTTGCATACTACGGTGCACAGCTATTACAAGTGTTCTTAAGTATGGACACAAAAGCAGACAACTCAGTGGGAGATTCCAAAGGCTCCATCTCTGAGATCACTGCAAGAAAAAAAGAGAAACACAACCTCAAGGCTGTAACTCACCTACACTTAGGCTAAAGAGTGAAACCCACCTATGCTATTTAGCCCCAGAGTCCTGCTGTGACAGAAAGAAGCATATTTCTCCTGTAAAAGAATACAAGGGAGCAAAAACCCCATGAAACCCTTTATTCACTCCATGATTTTGCAACATGGCAGCTCTTAGTGGTCTATAAGGCAGCAGAAATTCCAGGAGATAAGCCTTGACTTTGTAGCCCCACCGCTCCTAGAAAGCAAGCATGCACATACTGCCGTACCCTTAGAAGCTGAATAGACTCTGTGTTTCAACTTTAAGTGCCAAAAGTTAACTTCTTCATGCAAAGGACGCAGGCAATTGTCCTCTTAAAGGTGAAGACTACAAAGCTTTTCTAAATTTAATAAGAACTAGAAAGCTCATGAATTAAAACACAGAAGTAACTAGGCCCATGATTTCCCCCCCGATACTTTCATGGTAGGTAGGGAAGGACATCCAGAAAAACAGCTACAATTTTAAGCACAACAAATGTAACTTCCTCTGCTTCATTGGTCTTATTCTCACTTGTCACACAAATACTTTTAACAAAGTTTAAAAAAAAAAGAAAAAAATCAAATCAAATGTGACTTTCCCCAAATCTGTAACATTGTTTTCATGCCATACTCCCCTTACTCCCCCCCCTTTTTTTAAAGGAAGTCATCTTGTTTCATGTTATCCACAAGAGCAGACGAACATAAAAAACAAAACTGAAGAATAGCTAGTCAGCTAGTGTCCAGCATTTCTGGTGATAACTGTGGAACAAAATTAGGAAGACTCACATTAAAGAAGTTTCAGAATCTTCACAGATAATCTTCAAAATCATTACAATCAGAACAATCTGAGATGAAAACAAAACAAGACCAATAACCCATGGTACCTGTCGCTTTAATGAGATTAGTTCCATATCCAGCTGTCTAAGAATTGTGTTGGCTGCATTGGGACTACAGGAAACAGCTATCACATCTTCCTGGGTCAGGTACATGCCTTTGGGTGGACGGCATTTGGAACGCTGAGAATGGTGGCGATGCTGCAAGCTCTGATACTCTCTTCTACCCAGACCTATTTTGCTGGTCTGAACAGGCTGCTCATTATTGCCCTTTAATTTACAAGAAATAAATCATTAAAGAATAACAATATCTTGTATACAACTTTATTAAAGAATAAAGAATCGCATAGCATTGTAATGTCATATTTATGACAAAGAAAACCCAAACTAACATCCTCCTCTCCATGTAGTATCCAAACTAAGTCTTGCAGATAAGCTGATGGAGCATACCAGTCATTTGCTGGATAAGCCTGCATTAGTCTTAGAAAGGTCAGTTTTCAAGTTTGTTTTTTTTTTTTTTTTTAAATATGGCTGAAAATACAATAAATAGTACAGAAATCACAGTCTGAATACTGTGAAAGAGGGCAAAAATTGAGAACCTCTTATGTACGCAGAAGGTAAAAAAAAAAAAAAAAAAAATTACATGTTTAAACCAAGCAATCAGTGAATTTACACATTTATTTCTAGTCAGATATGAAGAGTCCAGGTGAACATCAGGGGAGAAGAATGAGAGAAAGTAAACCAGGACAGGCAGGAATGCAAGATGACACTTTTTCCTGCTGCAAGCACTCTATGGAAAGTGATAGTGCTGTTTGTTTTGGGAGGGGATTTGAGATCTGGAAGAGAAAGGATGGATGTACTTCTGCAGTCATTGTAAAAATCCATGTAATTTAGCAAGCTTAAGCCTTTGTTGTTTGCTTTTTTGAAGTGGAAAGGGATAGCAAAGAGGAGATGAAGTCTTTGTAACTGCTGTTTCGGTATGTTTGGACACCTAAAAATTTCAGCTTTGTCTTCAATGGGCATTGCTGCACAAGAGCTAGTCTGCATGTATGTGACTCCCATAGAGCAACCGGGTAGGTTCCCTACAGACCAGGAGTACGGAAGCAAAAATTACTTTCCCTGCAAGGATTTTCCAATTCAAAGCAATGCTTAGTACCAGAACAGAGATGGGATTCAGGCTTTTTGCTACTTCAAGCAGCTCCCTACTGCTCCTCCCTGCTGGCATCCATGCAGGTTAAGAGGAGGTGGTCATCTGATCACAGTGAAGAGAAAACAAATTGCAGCAGCCATTATTATTATGTTCTGTAGCATTAGTACAGATCAGCAAACAGTACTTTGCTCTACTATGCTTGACCTTCTGCCACATTCTCTTCCCAGCTAATGTAACATCTTAATCCAGTCCACAGACTTCATAGAGGCCATCTTAAAAGCACTTAAGATATTTGCTCTTCCTTGCAAAGTTGACATAGAGCCTTACATCTTTGACATCTAAAAATCCCAAGTTTACTTCTGGCCCATTTATTCTATTGGTCTTTTCATTCTGCATTGCTCTTTCAGTATGAAATTGCACTTTCTGTCTGTTCAATCTGGATTTAAAGTGAAAATATTCTCTCAAGCTTTTGTCTTGCCAAGCTAAAGTGTTTGGCTTGTTTTATAGTTTTCTCTGGTAACAGAAAGTTTCCATTTCTCTGTGCATTCAGGTAGCCAACTTGGTTTATATTTTGCTTAGGAAGTGAAAGTACGCAAATCCTACCAGAAATATTAGCTCACAAAATTATCTTAGGTAGGTTCAAATAGCTCATCAGAAACTGCAAACCTATTTGTCCTCTTCCTAGAAGACTACAAACACACTACTTTCACTCTGGACTGCATGTAGCGATTCAAACAATAACCAAGGAAAGTAAATTGAACAGAATAGCCCTTATTTAGAAGTGGCTTAGGCAGCAACTCAAATCAGCAGATTGCAAGAACATTGTTACAACAGCAGAATGAAAAGTGAAAAGGTTCATTATTAGACCTTGTGCCATTTCAGGTTCTAAAAAACATATCCTGGCTTGTTAAAAAAAAAGTAAAAATCTCAAATGCTTTTACAGAAAGGGGTAATTGTAATTGTACTCCCCCCCTCCCCACCCCTGAGGCAGTTAAAGTGATACATTGAAGGTGACTGCAAAGCTGAGAATGGAATCTAAACCTATCAGTCTCTTACTCAACATCATTTTTGGTAGAACTGCAAAGTTTTATTAATAATCATAGATGCCACTTCATGGGAATGTTGAGGTTTTGCACTCTCTCTCCTCCCATATTCTCAAGAAGCATGAACCGTCCCATTTTAGGAAAATCACAAATATGTTAAGTTGATCAAGGAAAAAAACAAATGTTTACACACTTAACTGTAGTTTTTTTAGACTTGTTCTTAAATAACTTAATGTTTACCAAAAGAACCCAAAACTTGAACATACCCCAAACACAGCACTTATCTGTAAAGCTAACAGTAAATGCTCATTAGAGGAGACAAAAATGTTTTTCTCTACATTTATTAGTAGAAAGTGTCTCAATAAAGCCACATATTAGTTGAAACATATAACCTCACTGTGGCTTTGAAAGAACAAAAAAAGTTAGTCTTGGAAAAATGTCATTTAATTTTAAAATGCAAAGAAAACATTTAGATTCCCATAACACGCAACCAGTAAAGCTGTAAACATATTAACAAGACAAAGGCAGGGGGAATGTTGTTTTACCAAGTAGTGATAGCATACATCTCTTAAAAAAAGTGAAGATCTCTCAGCTGATAGTGAAGGTAATGAGAGATGCATTTATGTCCATGGAACAGCAAAAATATATGATAAAATTTTGTTTCAGTCAGAAGTTGTCAAGATCTTGATCACCTAAAACCCCTGTGATTTCAGCAGGCTGCCAGCTAAACCTCTTTACTACAAGTCATATTCTTCACAGTAACACATTCACAGAAAACAAACAAACTGACATTCACCATTAAGCTATCTGTTACCTCCTTTTTGGCTTCTTTTTTGGGATCATAATCACTATCATTTCCATCCATTGGATGAGCTTCTTCTACATCATCATCACTGAGGACAGATTATAAGAAGCTGGTCATTTTATCTTTTTTAACCTCAAATATAAATATGTATCAGGGTAAGACAGAATGATCTACTCTAAAATATCTAAGTATATGGTATCTCAAAGTTATTTGTAGTTTTCAAAAGTAAGCTGTTACAACCATATTTCTTTTATTAAATTCCAACAATTATTTTGATAAACAGCAATCCTAAGCTGTAGTTTGAAAATTACTTTAAGCAGTGCTGGTACTGCTGCCAAAAAAATTTGGTGTCACCCTTTCTTCAATTCAACCACTTGTGCCAGCATGAACACTTACATGGTCAACTATACCAAGGCTAGAAATAATCTTTCATTCGCCATGTTAGTTTTAATAGATTAATTTTCAAACCACTGCACCAAGTGGATGAATAAACCCTTGCTGAAGTCTGTGGGGAGCAAAAGGGGACAATATAAGATGGGAAGACACAGGACTGCTTTTTCACCAAAGTGCTCAGGATCTAGCAGTTTGGGGGAGGGGAATGAAATCTGATGAATTAAATCAAAGAAAAAAGGTTGAAAAGACAATAGGTAGTTTAGTTGAGTCCAATCCAGTCATTCACACAATGTAATTTCTGAATAAATGAATGTAAAAACACCACAAAAATTTCTAATTATTACAAAAAACCCGCAAAATGCTAAATATAGAAGCAAACTGATTTTCTTCTGCAATTTTTCAGCTACAGGGTCACTAAGTAAGCATATGAATGTTAGATTTCAGGAACTCTTTTCAATAACATATAATTAAATAGACTCTTTTGCTCTAGCTAGGCAGTTTTCTGTAGATGTAAAATCATACTTTCCAATATAAACATGATTATATTACTTATACATTCAACATATTAAATCACTTTTTTAAAAGTACAAGTTAATACCCAAGTATACTAAGTGCAATATAATTTTAACTTCATAGTAAGTAGGGGAAATGTCATTCCCTTCTATCCAAGACAATTTAAAACTATTTTGAGCTCTAATTCTCTTTGACTGATAGCAGTTCTAAGTCTCCTAAAATAAGATTTCATATGAAGTTTTGTTATAAAACAGTACTTGGGCATTCGAATTGCTATAGCTCTTGACAGTGGTTGATCTTTCAGTTTTAATTACATTCTAGTCCAACCCCTGCCCCCCAAAACCCAAAAAACCCCAGAACAGAAACCCCCCACATTGACAAAAACACTCTCCTCCCCACACGATTATATAGGGCTAGACTTCTCAAATAAAGCATTATTTCTCAACCACATTCCCAGACTTAGGGGTTTTTTAAACCCTTGTTTTTATAGTTACCCGTTAAAGCACTCAAATGTGTTATTACAACTCACACCGATTGGAGTGATATAGTTCTTAAACCACCAGTATCAAACCACTCGCTAAAAGCAGAGACATCATCACAGATGCTTAAACCTTAAAAACCTGGTTCACGCTGAAACATAATGGCTGAAAATTACTCTGATATCTCTACCTAGAAAGACTTCAGTCTCTGGTTAGCTACTTAAGGATATAAAACTTACCTGTCACCTTGATTATTTCTATTAGCTAGTTTTCGAGCCTGCCGATCCATCAAACTTGTCCTAGAGCGAGTTTTTTTCCAGGAATAGTAATATTTTACAAGGCTTGCGATAGTCTTGTCTGGAAGCTAGAAGAATTCATTAACATATTAATACTTTTAAAAATTAAAATTCCACCCAAGATTATAATTCTGCTCTGTTTACAACCACCTCTACCCAAGTATTTTAAATGCATGGATGAGATAAAAAGGAGGGATGTATTTCGTGTATGTTTTTAAAAAAGGGAGAGGGGGAGAAAGACTTTTTTTATTAGACTGGAAAACCTGTAAGTCCAAGAGACATGATGAAATTAACTTAAATGTTATAGTCAAGGTTGTTCCTGAAGCTTTTACACAGAAATCAACATGAAATTTTAGCCCAACTGGAGCCTTTGCTCCTAGTGAATTCGAACTGTTTAATGCTTCTGATTAAAACATTACTTTACCATTTGCTGGATCCTGTGAAAGCTCTTTCCATGGAAGCTAAATGCTTGTTCAAATAGGACTTTATCTTCAACTGTCCATTCATCAGGGAAAGGAGTGAAGTTAGGGAGATCCGCAAGGGACTTCTCAATATTGTGTTTATGCCAGAACAACATGCCGAGAGCCTTTGAAAAGAAATAGTCCCTTTTTGGATTTAGTCAACTTTCTAAAATGTTGAGAAAAGTTAAATAAAAAAAGGCAATTTATTTATTTAAAATAAAATTTGACTATCAGAACCCCTTCTCAAAATGTATTTACAATTTTATTGGCTAGGTACTACAGGTTACAAAATTCTCTTTGGAGATGGTATGAAGAGTGGCCACATCTGTACTTTATTAAAGGTAGGAAAGCTAGACAATTTAAGGTTGGCATGGCAGCAATAATTCTGACGTAGCATGAACTAGTCTGATAGGCACAAATCTGACCTGCTTTCTTCCTTTACAAGCATGTATCACCTACACAGTTCCTTATAGATCTTCAGGCCTTTACTAACAGCCCACTTAAAAAAGAAAATAAAATTACTTTTCAGCAGCTAGAGGATTATCCAAAATGCAAGCCTGAAAGTTCAAAGTGAGAGTGGTCTTTCTACAACTCTCCAATCCACAAATAACAGCATGGCCACTTCCACGTCATGTGCACCCAATAAGGAATGGAAACTTAAATATACTTTCTTACATAATTTAATTTCTCAATATTCTTAAAGAATTTTATGCCAATTAGACTTTCTGCCAGAGAATCAATGACAGACTTGATGCCAAGTCTGGCATGGAAATTGGGAAATGTAATCCACTCAGTTTCAACCATACAGTGCAGACATCATCACCAGTTGTTCATCAGCTCTCCAAACCCCTGATTTCACATCTTCTAATAACCTGGACATAGCAAACCTCTTTTCTTGTTAAAATGCCAAGTGACAAGCACCTCTTGCAAAGATAATTTCTATTCTGCTGTGACCCGTCTACAGTTATTTTTGTACCAGAAGTTGTTCTGAAAATTAGTCTTTTTTGTAGACTTATTTTGAGATCCCTCAGTTCTCTCTCTGCCCTAACAAAAGCCAAGCCATAAACAAAAATCACCAAACTGCAGGTATTCTGGACATCGTAACATTGGCAGGCTTTTTCAGGTAGCAGTTGACTAGCAAGTCTCTGCTATTATGAGCTTCCATCCTCCAAAACTTGATCATACAACTTGCTACCACTTGTACACCAAATATTTTTTTTGCAATAGGTAATCCTACTTTTACATAAATCGGTTAATTTATGAAGGAAATTCAATAGAACTAAGTGCAGTCCAG
The DNA here is from genome assembly GCF_929443795.1 of Astur gentilis. Lineage (NCBI taxonomy): Eukaryota > Metazoa > Chordata > Aves > Accipitriformes > Accipitridae > Astur > Astur gentilis. The sequence continues at coordinate 9,286,632 of NC_064909.1, read as the reverse complement.
CAAAGTTTTATCCTGTACTTTTTATGGGACAGTGACTAAAGGTTATTAAAAAAAAGTGAACTTGTTTGTTACTCTCAAACCTAGAATTTGATTCTGTTTTCCCTCCTCTGAAAAAACACTCACTTAAAGTTGGTTTGTCTCTTTTTTTAAAATATGCAAGAAACCTTTCCAGTGCTGTCCGTATCACAATTAATGGCTCAAATTTGTACTATATTTGAATTCTAATATTAAACATTAAATTTGTAAGCTGCTTTCCTAAGAAATTCTTTAGCTAAATATACACACACAATTGCATGACATGCCCAGTGTATCAAGAAACATACCAAACCTTTCAAAAGTGCACATTACAAGCTGAGCATGTCATGAAAACAAAGAGCTCAATCTTTTGCAGAGAATCCAGACCACAACTGTATGCAGATCCATTTAACTGCAGTGTTTGCTGCCGTGCCTGAAGAGAAACAGCGTTAATTAATGGTAACCAAGGGAAAAAAAAAAGAGTTGTGTTATACTTTTATATAAAAAAATCCTTTAAATGAGCACTCTCATTTCATAGCACTTACCTGTTCCACATTGTATCCATGTTTTTCCTTTGCTATTGCTATATATTCATCCACTGTAACAAAGCAATGTCAGAATTATTCTTTAGTACTTTTAGTTATGCTATAAGGCGACACAGAATTAGCCATCTAACACGGGAAAACAGTTTTCCCATGCTTTAATACACTGCATAGGCCCAGGTCCCCCAAAACGTTATATTCATAGTGTTATTAATAATAAATAAGCCCACTATCTTTAATCCAACATTTAATTTAATGAACTTTTTACAGAAGCTAATTCTCAGTGAAAAAAATGTTTTCTTTCACATTTTTACTGCAACAAAGCCACAGAGGCTCATCATTTATTTATTTAAATCAGAGACTAGCTGATTATTGAAAGGCTATGTCTTCTTGGAACCCATTCCTAAGAACACAGACACACTGGGGAGGTTAGTTTTAAATTTAACTACTTCTACTGTTTGTATTCCCAAACATGTTAAAAATTAATGGAAAAAGATCCTAGATCAATGATCATGCATATCCTCAATATTAATATAGTTTTCACTGACCAACATTAATTTTAACCATGGCATGAAGTCAGTTTTCAATAGAGTATATGAAAATTCAGTAATTAGCTCATCAAATTTGCCGATAACATATTTTTTAAATCATATTTGGCCATACTAGAGCCAGCTTTGAGTTGAACCCTTTCCATCATTTTGCAATTAAGTCCTGCTAGTTTTGACCTTCAATGGGTACTTTTTTTAAAGAAACAGACTCTTCCCATTCACCTTCTACAGTTCACAATTAAGTGGCAACTAAATATAGTGGAAAGGAAGCATGATTGAGAAAAGGAAATAATTATAATCTCATTATTCAAATGGACCAGGGATGTCCTTACGATGCACTGTTACAGCAAAGAGTTAATTGTAATTTAAAGGAATGAAGAAAGTTTAATAATCATAGCCGTAGAGTATTTTATTTCTAACTGTTCTACAGTAGTAGAAGGTATGTTCCCTCAAATGTAGAGGGATACAAACCTCTAACTACTGCTAACAGGTAGAAACTGTCCCGAGGACCAGGTTCTCATGACTGCATCGTCAAAATTTATTCCCCTATATTACATATGGGAAATTCTAGCATAGGAGGCAGGTTTAAACTAGATTAAACAGATAATTGATCACATTTAGTCAGATGACTCCTGTATTTCAGGTCACTTTTGAAGGGAGAAAATGCTCAGTTTTTCCTGATGAGACAGCAACAAGAATTCCCCATTGACCTGGGCCTCAACACATCTTTTCTGAATTTATCCACTGCAATTCCTTTTCCTAGAAATTTAGAGCAGCAAGTTCCTCACGTTTAGATGTTTTATTCTTTTATTAAAAACTAATGGTTCCACAGACACTGACAACAATATAACACAGGCAGTGTGTTTTGAAACAAAGACTTAACTATAAAATAAGAGGTGATCTTTCCTTTCCCCGGAGTTCTCTAAATAAAAAAAAAGGAGAAGCTTTGCGTTTAATTTACTAATTTGCAATTTCACTGTGTGTAAAATAAAGAGTGAAAAGGCACACCAGAACCAATTATTTAGATATACTTAAGCATCCAAATTCCTAAGCAGGGAAGGACTTACACTTGGCATCTGGAATATTATGATATGGAGACCATACAAGCATCCCTCCATTATCTTTATCAGTATATTTTGTGGCACCTGTAAGGAAACAAGTCAGTCTCAGTATTTATAAATATGATCTAGAGAACAACTATACATGGGACAGTAAGTAAAAGTCAACCATATTAAGAAGTCCAGCCCAGGTACTAAGAGGAGGGAAAAAAAATCATTAATTCCACATTATTTCCTTAAGACATTGAATGGCTGAACTTGAACATCACTCTTATGAGGTTCAGTCATAACTGGATATTAGGATCCCGGTTACCACAATTGGAGCATTAAAGTGCACTGCTGAAGTTGGCATGGGTGCAAAATTTAGAGCTACTTGTGTTGGAACAGTCCTCCAGAAGTTATGATTGTCTATTAGTACTACAATATTTATCACTATTCATAGGAGTATCAGGATCTACCATGTGAAGTTAGGCTTCCTTGTAACAAAAAAACATACGAGATTAAGGGTAGAATACAGTCACCATCGCCGATCCTTTCAACAAGGAACTATACTAACAACAATGCCAGAAACAATTCTGTCCATCTCTCTCTGTAGTTTTGATTTTCATATCCATGTAATTTTAATATTCATAGCCAACCAAATTGTGTAGCTGTAGAAAGTAGTGAGGTGTAAAAGTCATCTTTTTTTTGTTTTGTTTGTTTGTGCTTCATCTCCACCTCAGTGTAGCAAGGGAAGCAGTCCAAGTTACCTAACCTATCAGGAGGACAGAGCAATACTGATGCAACTTTGTACAAAGCACTAAATCATAGAGTCTTTGATTTTTAAAAATACGCTGTAAAAGAAAAGGAAATTCCCCCATACTGGAAAAACATTGACTAATAGTTACATCTCATTAATATTTTACAAATGTATGCTACTCCATAAAGCCTCTTACAATCTATTTGTTTACAACAGTTTATCTCGCTAAGACGTTGCTCAACAATTGGAGCATTTACAGTATGAATTCCTTGAGGAATCACACCCCCCCCCCCTCCCGAGGAACTTTCCTTGCATCCTTCTTGGAGAAGGACAGATTTTTTTATTCAGTGAAACAAATAACTTTTCACTCCATGTTAAGCTTCCACACTTTATATTTAGGTTCTACAGGAGACAGGAAATAAAACAAAACAAATCAATGTTCTGGAAAAGAGAACAACTTAGTGCTTTCTAATTATGTACTGTGTTTTGGTGCTCTTCCCTCCTTAGTTTGGCAGTGTTTTGCATTTGCTATCATCTTTGCAATCTTCAGATCCATTATGACTGTGAACTTGAAAACCAGTTAATTAGAAAAACTAAAAGAACTCATGCATCTTCCAAAATGAGATGTGCAAGACAGATAACCTAAATGCATCATAAACTCTGTAACAAGTTAAAAATGAACATACATTCATAAAGCACCAGTTTCAAGGCATAAGCAGTACTAAACTCTGAAAGGGTTTTGCTATATAACAACAAAGCCCTTAACATAACATTTTACTGTAGAACAAAAAAGCATGCTGTTTTTAGTCATTAGGAACGCAGTATTTCATGAAGAGTCACGCAAACATGTTACAGGCACATTTCTCTTGTCCACTGTTTTTATTACAAGTAAATGACCACTACCCTGTGCTCCACTCTTTAACTAAGACATGAGGAGAAAACAGGACCACTAGAGAATGCATCAGAATTTCAGGTTGTAAGCAAGAAATGTCTAAACTTAACATGAGTATACCCTCAGTTTTTCCTTCAAAAAAAGAAAACCAGACACCTGCAGACAAGTGGACATCATGAATACTACCAGATATTGAATATTCAAGTACCAAAGTGAAAAAACCTAGTTTCAGAGTTCTATCATTTGTGCCTGCTGGAGATCACATATGCAGTGACACTCCCCTACTGAGGTGCCACCCTCGGGTGACTAACAAGCAGCTCCCACCAGAACATCCCTTTTTGAAGCAGTGCTGTTTCTCCAGCAGGAATCAGACAACTGTTTCTGTGCAGGTGGCATTGTCACACTGCCACAAGGAAAGCAAGGATGACAAAGGAAGGATGGATGGGATGCATGAAGGAAGCTTGGAGGAAGACATCATGCCCTCAACACAGGATGTCCATAGCTACAGTACAGGGATCCCTCCACCTCCATATGCAAAACCATGATCTACCTTTGTAAGAACTGCTTCTGGTCCTTTGTGCCCCAAGTATTCAAGGGAGCAGCACTCCATCCCCTCAAAAAGTTTGTGTTTTATCTCAAGGGCAACATGATCTTTATCTGGAAGATCCATTCCTATTATGGACAGTGGCTGGAAATACCAGGCAACACGTTAACCAAAGCACGTTAGAAGAGCAGAGCTGTAAGCCAGTAAGGAGGAGAAAGACCATGAGCTATCTCTCAAATATGACAAGTTTCCCCCTGGCCAAACGCCACATTCAAGCCACTTAGGAAGAGGTTTCTGTACTTCAGCTGCTGTGCTCCTCTGCCAATACCACTGAGAAAATGGGGCTAGCTGAAGATGACCAACAGGCACTCTCCACTGCTTCCAGAATAGAGAAAGTGTAGCAGCAAACTGACACTTTCTAAATTTCAGCTTCGCATTAGAAGTTAGGTACAGGCAGATGATGCTCTTCTGTACACGACTCCAAGTACTGAGAATAAAATGAAAATCTGGAAGCATACAAGACTTAATAAGGGCATTGTGGGGTAGCATGGCAATTTAAAAGTATATTGGTTTCCAACATAAAAAGTACCATCATCTGCTTAAGACTAAGTTTTGAGAGTAGGAACAGAAACACAGAAACTAACAGGAGGAGGAACTAAATTTGTAACATAAAGGATTGGAAATCTTTAAAATAAATAAGTAAATAAACAAAAAACATCAGGGAATGTGAGGACAGATGGCATAGAATAAATGGAAAATTTTATATACTTCATCACACCATTTGATAATTTTGATTTAAGAAAGGCTGTTTTCATATACAAAGACTAGAGGGAGAAAAGTTACAAGGACATACACAGAAATGGATTCCATAAGTGACCTTAAAAGGTATAAAACGTTCTTCTTGACAGTACCCCCCACCCCTGAGAAGAGGGTAAATGGGAAATACTTATTTCAGCATTAAGTAAGCAAAATTCATACTAAAGCCTTTGGGAAGCCCAAATTTGAGTAGAATAAAACTTCTCTAGCAGTCATCTTAGCTCAGGATGACACGACAGTATGGTGCATCTCCAGTGATGGCATTCTCGCACTATGCTTTCCAAGAGAATGCAAACAGCCCACAACATAAGGATACCAGCTTTGTAACATCCTGCTACATCTATAGGTGGGTCAGAAAGTACAAACAGAAAAAATTTCACCTGAAGAATATAAAATACTACAGGAAAACCAGCAGGAGGAGACAAAAATCTGGAGTGCAGGAGATGGTTTATTAACTCAGTAAATTAGGTAAGGACAGTTATGATTTTTATTTTACGAAAACCGTTTTTTGCAGTGAGAAAACTTCTCATGGCAGTAGTCTCTAGTGACAATTAAAAATGGTATTTCTCTTACAGCTCTATCTGAAGGCTTGCTTGTAAAAGGGGGATGGTGGGGGAAAGGGTAAGAAAGAGTACGTTTAAACTAACTTCTCCTAATTGTTGCTTCCAACCACAATCCACTTCTTCAAGAGACACTGACAAACCGTTGATTCACTTTTTCTTCAAACAAATTCTTCTTTTTTTTTTTAAAATCCAAGGTCATGTATTTTTACTACCATCACAACTTTAATCATGAACATCTTGTTCCTCAATGTATTGTCGTAGGGCACTGCTTATGAATATTTTTCAACACAGGTTAAGTGAGGCCAAAGGATTGGTATTTATTCTACTTATTTTAGTATTCTGTGTGTGTACCAGAGGGCTGACTTTGTATCTTAGACTTCCATCTAGTTTAATCTGTCATCGATTCCCTTCTCCCACCTATTTGTTTTAAGGGGGTTAAAAAAAGCAGCATTCAAAGTACTGCAAATAAACACACATTCTAACATATCTGGTAGCACCCCCCCCAAAGGCATTAAAACAATTCCAAGAAGAAACAGCATTAATGTTAGTTAATTAGAGATAGTGCCTATGTCCATATATGTGAACCTAGAAGTATGATGGAGTGTCCGTTACATCATTTGCTACCAAAAAAAAAAAAAAAAAAGTCATTTAAGTGTAGCTATGACAAGAGCACAGCTTTTTGTCCAGCATTACTTCCATCAATAAGAAATGATGCCTCAAGTCCCATCAGAAAAAAACCCAAAACAGATGAAAGCATGAGATCTTGTTGAGATCTCCTCAGGTAACCAATGTGCTAAGATGTACACTTTATGGACTTTTTCTAAAATTTTATAAGACTTAAGTGTTCCAAAAAATGTTACTATCTTCTTGCCCTAATAATCAAAATACTAAGGACGACAATACTATACATTATACCTCTTACACAGGACTTATTAAAGAAAGATTTCCATCATTAAGGAAATTGATAAAGGAATATATGTTAATCCCAGTTATTGGGGAAAGGAGCATCAGTAGAATTCCACCCCCCAGGGACACTTAGGAGCTCTAAAAAGTCTGATTATAAGAGAGCATAAAATCAGCTCTGTAGTTACAAACGCAATGATACTATTGCATATATAGTTTACAAAATTGCAACCACAGAACCTCAGTTGTCCTAAGAGGGGTGAAGAGTTCTTTTAATCAAAAGAAAAACAAATGCTATGTGTCTTTCTAATTTAAGTGGCCTGTAGGAAAAACAAGCCCAGGCTGTATGTTAGAAACCATCATTTTTATTTATGTTTATTTTTATGCAGGCAGTGTAAAAATAAAGGGTGTAAACGGTTAGTCTTATTAACAAAGAGACCTAGACTACATGCTCCTTTCTAGGGGAAAGGCATTCCCTTATGCCAAGATCATGCATCCATTTAATCCCACCCTCCCCCTTTCTTTCCCCCGGCCTTTTCTTTGGCCTGTGGGGACTTGTGCCCATCAAGAGGGGCTCGCTCCAGCTTTAGGAGGCACTATGTGAGAAGCTCTGGCCCAATCCTCTTCCGGTAGGAAATCATCTGACACCAATGGAGCCTGTTTGGAGAACAGGAAAGTAGATAGGCTTCATCTGACCACTACAGCAAAACTGATAAACGCTCCTACGGTCTCACTGCTCCGTGTAGTAACGCCAGACAGCATTCTAGCAATTAACTTGCTAAAACCGAGTACCAGGCTATGCAAGTGTACCCAGTATTCCTCGGGGCGGGGCTGGGGGGGCGAGGAAGGCGGAGGAGAGCAGCTCAGCCTGCAACAGCGGGGCCAGCGAGGCTACTACCGCACACAAAACCAGGGGCAGGAGTTTCCCACCGAGCGCATCTTCCACCCAGCGCCTCCAGCACGCAGCCAGGTCTGCTCGGCTTCCGGCAGGGCGCATCACTTCCCACCCCTGCCCGACAACATCCATCACCCCTCGTCCAATATTCTTAAATCCCCCTGTTAATACATCATATGCGTTACGGTTTAAGAAGAGAAAAAGAAAACAACAACAAAAAAGCATCGACCTCTTTCTGCTTCACCGCCTCCCGCCGGAGACACATAATACGGCTGATAATGAAGCGAGAATTTCCCACCGCGATGCCCCCCCCCCCCCCCGCCCCCGGGCGCACAGAGAGCAGACGCTGCCCCTGCCAGCCTCCCGCCGCCGGCACCGGATCGCCAACACAAAGGCTCGAAAGCAAAATAAATACAACCCCGCGGCCGCCGCCGGGGGAGCGCCCAGCCGAGCCCACCCCAGCCCCAAAGCCATCCCTCCCGCCTCGGGAACGGCGGCGGCAAGATGTCAGGTTACAGCCGAAAAGCGATTTACCGGGCTCGAAGTCAGGAATGCGCGCCTGGTATTCCGCTCCGACCCTCATTCCTACATCTGCAACGCAAAGGGGGGAGAGAAATTAACGGCTGGGCTGTCCTCGGGCGGGCGCCGTCCCAGGCTACCGCCGTGTGGCGGGCGGGCAGGCGGGCGGGCGGGCTGGCGGACGCGCCGCCCGGGAGCCCCCGCCGCCTCGCCGCGGCCGTGCGGAATAAGCCACCTCCCCCCCCCCGCCACCCCGCCCGCCGCCGCCGCCGCCGCCGCCGCCGTGGATTAAGCCCCGACGACCGCCGGGGAGGGGGCCGGAGGGGGAAGGGGGAGTTTATTTCAGCGGAACAATGGGGACGGCGGCGGCGGCGGCTCCCGGGAGACACTCCCCATCGTTAAGCACCGCGGGGCCGCCCGGCAGCCGCGGGGCCGCGCCGCGCGCTCCCGCGCACCCCCTTCCCCCCCCCCCCCCCCCCACCCCCCGCGGCCGCGGCGCGGCCCGGCCCGCCGCAGTACAAACGCGCGGCGGCGGGGGAGTAACGGCAACGACGGCGGCGGCGGCGGCAGCGGCCGCGCCGCCCCGACACCGGCGCGGGGAAGGGGGAGGCGGCTCGGCTCGGCTCGCCGCCCCTCCCGCCGCCTCCGCCACCCCCCTCCCCCCGCTGGCGGGGCGGCCCGGGGCCGGCCCCAGGCTCGCACCGTGCTCGTCGCCACTGTCACCGCCGCCGCTCTCCGGCTCCGAGTAGTGCCCGTTGGAGGGGCTGCTGCTCTTGGTGCCGTTGGGGGCTGCCCGGCTCTTGCCCCCCAAGAGCTCCGCTCCCTTCTCCATCATGCCCGGCATGTCAGGGCTCGGGGCGGCGGGGGGGGGGGGGGAGCGGGGGAGAGCGGCGGCAGCGCGGGCTGCCGAGGGGGGGAAGTTAACACGGAGCCGCCATGTTGCCCCCTCCCCGCCCCCCCCCCCCCTCGGGCCGCCGCGGCGCCGGCACCTCCTCCCCCCTCACACCGCCCCCCCTCCTCCCCGCCGCTCCCCCTCCTCCCCGCCGCTCCCCCTCCCCCGGCGCCGCGCAGCCCCCGGGAATCCCTCCGCGCCGGCCCGGCCGGATCTAGCCGAGGGGGCGGGGATGCCGGCAGAGCCCCGGCGGCGCGGCGGAAGGATTCCTTCCGCGGACCGCGCCGATAAGGGGGTCTCGCCGCGGGGCTCCTCCGTCGGGCGGGGGCGGAGGGGGGACTATTTCCCCCAGAGGCGCAGGGATCTCGGCGGGGAGGGGTTCTGCGGCCGTTGGTGGCGCTACGGCCAGCGGTGAGGCGCGGGAGAGGTGCCGGGTCGCCACGGCCGCAGCCGAGGCGCTGTGTGGGCGAGGTGGGGGGGTAGGTCAGGTGCCGGCTGTGGGGCAGCGTCCGGGTGAGGCTGGGGCCGCGGAGCAGGGCCTGAGGGCAGCGGTCTCCAGTGGGGCCGGAGGGCGGTCGCCCGGGGGAGCAGGGCGGGGCCCCGGCTGCGAAAGCCGGTGCCGGCTGGAGCTAGGGGCCGGCGGGGTGAGCAGCCTCGGCGGGCGGGCGGGCGGGCGGCGAGGCAGCGCTGCCTTCCTAGCCCACGGCTTTTGGGAACGTTTCAAACCAGGGTCAAGTCAGGTGGAGGGGACTGTAAGAGCACAAGAAAGCCGGCACCAGAAACGGGCAGCGCTGCGGGTAGTTCCAGGTGCTGAGAGGCGTGTGTGAAATTGTGCTGATTTTTCTTGCTAAATGCACACCGTTATTTTTATTTATTTATTTAACGTAATTCCAGTGTGTTACCAAGTGCTCAGGTGTCACCATACAGTTCATATCAAAATATCCGGGTTTTAAGAGAGGGGAAGAAAAAAAAAAAAAAGAAGCTGAGGCTGGCTCCAGATAGAGGCTGAGTTACAGTATGGTAACAGTCTAGTTACTTAATCCGGAGATGCCTTAGCCTGGTTTGTTTCTATGCAAATACATTTAATGTCATTGTGGCTATGCTTTAAATATGCTTTAATGGCATTTTTTATGATGTGGTGGTAACTTGGCAGTCTGATTTCCTGATGCAGGAAAAAAGTATAAACTTAACTGTTAAAGTTACCATTGCTATATACTGTAGTCAAGTCTTACGTTCCAACTAAGACTATCTGACAGAATTCGTTATACTTTGTGACATCTCAGCCATTCTTTCCAAACTTTGCCCTGGCAGCTGTCTGTCCCAAGTTGGTTGGTTGATTGATTGCTTTAAAAGTGCTAGCTGGAAGGGTACAGCTGCTTTCTTACAGTGAGATTAAGGGAAGATGACTACTTCTGTCCCTACTTGTGACTACTAAGTGTCCATAGTGCTTTACAATAGAATTGTAACATGATGTAGTTTGCCATGTTTGCAGGGTGCTGTTGTTTGATACTTGTCTTGAAATCAGCCCAATATGGTCAAATTCTGTACTTTTGGAAAACCTTTGATTTACGTGTGCTTCCTAGAATATGGTGGGAAAATATTGTCAAGATTCTTCCTGCCCTGGGAATATTACGGTCTTTGAAGAACTGTTTTTTGTGACAGCTTTTGGCAGCTGACCATCAAAAAATGTGAGAAAACAAGCTCTGACTCCTGTATGCTTGCTGTTCTTTGTCTCTAAAAGTTGGAAAGAAGGACTAGTAAGGAGAAGGTAGAAGCAAAAGTGGTTGACTACCTGCAAGTGCCTCAACAATTGAGGAAAAAAAGCTGTAATGCGATCTCATGTTTTAATGAACACAAAAGAATTCACGGAAGAGAAAGCACTCACAAATACCAGAACCATGGGAAAATCTTCAGCCAACGTTTGCACTTTTAAAATGCAAGATCAATATGAAAACTTGCAGAAAATTGGGCTTGGTTATTTTAGTTCTAAAACTGAGTATTTGAGGTTTTTTACCTTTATTTTCTAAGGATGTGAGATTTGGGCGCATGTACAGCATTATGACTGCATATGTCTGTCAGTTCTTAACTGATAAACCAGCTGAAAATTTTAATAAGCTATTACGGCTTTCAGGAATGCTAAGTGTTGTGAAGGTAGTCACCTGAAAGGAAGAAAGATACCTTGTCAGTATGGGTGGGAGGAGAATTGTCTTAAGAGCTTGCTCTTTTTGTTTCTGTTACTTGCATGGCTACTGTTAAAACTGTACTTCGGAGGTTACATTAGAAGAAGGTAGGTTCACTGAGTCAAGCACTTAAGTATTAGCAAATGCATATAGTGATTTTTTTTTTCCCCATGCAATCTTAAAGTCGTCTTGCCTTGGAATATGCCTTCTCTTGTACGGAAGTCTTCCTTTTTAAATTTTTTTTTTTTTTTTTCCCCCCTCTCCATAGTTCCTCTGTCACATTTGGTGTCTGGGTGCTCCTGGATTGGATGTGATATGCTAAAGCAGACTGTTGTTTGCAAGATTGGTCCTGCATTTGTTGTGGAAACTACATATAAGGAATTAGCTTAGACTAATATTACCATATTCTTAATTTTTCTTTCTAAACATAAGCCACAGAGGACAACAATGTAACCAACGCATTCAGAAGGTATGACTTGGGCCAGTGTAAAGAGTCTTTTTATGATTCTGCCAGGTTTTCATTCTTGGAGCTTATGCATTTGTTCTTAAAACTTACTTCCCAAAGTTATAGTTTCAGGGGGAAAGGTTGTGTTTTGGCAGGAGGGGAGGGATTGCTGGACTGCAAAGTGGATTGCAACAGAGAGGAAGGGAATTGAGGAATGGAGAGGTTGCAAACAAGGAAGGTGAAGCAGTTGCTTCTTTTTACACAGCTACTAAAAGGCTTTAATAGAAATAGAAGCTCAAAGGGAAACAGCTTTCACTATCCATGAATTAACTGACCTTCAAACCCATGTGGCTTCTGAGGTTGATCCATGCAGGTTTGGGGCCTCTTGCAATCATCTTTGTTAGAACAGGTTCTTGGAATTCATTGCTTTACATCAGGCTCTTAGACTGTGGACTCCTGCAATTCATTATGATTACCTTGCACTGAGGGATAATGATAGCATTGACTGTTGAGTGGTGAACACTCAAAAAAAATGAAAGCAAAGACTGTTCAGAACAAAATAATTTCCTAAAGCACTAGATGGTTTCATATGCCTATATTACTATAGAATCATTTAGATTGGAGAATACTCTTAAGATCATCAAGTCTACCTATTAATCTAACACTACCAAGTCCACCACTAAACCATGTCCCTAAGCGCCACATCTACACATCTTTTAAATACCTCTAGGGATGATGACTGAACCACTTCCCTGGGCAGCCTGTTCCAATGCTTGACAACCCTTTTGGTGAAGAAATTTTTCCTAATCTCCAATCTAAACCTCTCCTGGTGCAACTTGAGGCTGTTTCCTCTCATCCTGTGGCTTGTTACTTGGGAGCAGAGACTGACACCCACCTTGCTACAACCTCCTTTCAGGTAGTTATAGGGAGCGATAAGGTCTCCCCTCAGCCTCCTTTTCTCCAGGCTAAACAGCCCCAGTTCCCTCAGCTGCTCCTCATAGGACTTGTCCTCTAGACCCTTCACAAGCTTCATTGCTCTTTGAATGTGCTGCAGCACCTCAATGTCTTTCTTGTGTGTTATGTTCATCTCACCTGTGAAATTTCTAGCTCATGAAAAGTAGATGCCATGCTTGGCCTTTTTATCTTACGGTGACAGTTTTACAATTTTGGTTTTTTTTGGAAATACTGTTTTGACAGTTCCCTGGCTTGGGAATGTCACTTTCTACCATTTAAAATCTCTGTCTTTTTAGATCTGTTTAGAAACAGGTCAAATTAGTTTGTGATACTTCTTCAGAAAAATTACCAATGTCTAACGTGTGTTGTGTGAAACAGAGAAAATGGGATGACCGTGAACCCTTTTGGCAATACCCAGCCTGGAAACTTGTGCTTTAATGTGAAGATTTATAGTTTCCTTTGGTATGAATGTTTTGTAAAGAAAGGTATGCTCATTGTCTTCATAGACACATTAAGAAAAGTGTGCCTGGAATCAAGGTAATTTCAGATAAATTACACTGCTTGGAGTCTGCTCACTCCTTTGCTGGAAAATATATAGGTGTCATCTGTCAAGCACTATGTTTCTTTAATACTAAATACAACTTGGTCTGCTGCGTGGTAAGTGGGAAGCTTAGAGTGGACAGGGTGAGATTTATTAGTTCTTTCATACTGATGGTTGTTGCTCTGTTCCATGCAATGTTCTCGAGTTTTCCAAAGACTCCATGTTTTAGTGGAACCAGTGGAAGATGGTGGGAGCTATGGGTTTTCTACAGCTCTGGAAAATCAGGCCATCGGTCTCAAGCTGGGCACTTACTAGTATTTCTGAATTCTAAGTCTTAATGTTTCATTAAGGCAGAAATCAGTAAAAACTTGTTCTATAACTGGTCAGTGAAATGCAACAATAAAACATTTGTTAACTGAGTTGCTGCTGTTAACATCCCCAATGGAGAGAGATTTTTCTTTGTTTGCTTTATTTTTGTAGTGCTGTCTTCCAGTTATAGTCTTCAAGAGCTATCTGCTCTCCAAATCTGGATGGAATTCTTTTGCAATTTTGTTAGTGTCATAGAGTATAGACTGACTGAGGACAGTTAGTAACTTATTCTTGGGAAATGGAGAAAATCATGTTGCAGTTTCTTTGGGAAATCTAAGGACTAAAGCAGTTGTAAACACTTTACTGTATTTAAATTTCTGCCACCAGCTGATCAAATCATGCTCTTCAGAAACCTTTGCCAAAATTCGAGACTCTAGGCTGTGTTATATGGTGTTAGTCGTTGATAAGCGGGGAATGTTAGGACTTGGCACTCTGTTAAAAATAGTATTTTGAAATGGTTTGTTGCACTGTAGGAAGGCTCATCCAAGAACTAGCATAGTGGGTTAGTACTAACATCCATCTTGTTCAGTACTTTGATCCTGACAGTTATGAACAGCAAAGGCTACAGAGGAACTCGTTTTGAGACAGGTGCCATAATCTCCATTCCCTCTTGGAAAGAAGCCTATTCTTGGTCTTCTAAAGATTTGTTGAAGCTCTGAAGTGTAAAGCTTGGTATCTTTTGAAAAAAATCATAATTTCAATTCCTCTAGATGTGTTATGAAAATATCTGTTCCACCTTTACCTATGTGTAGATTCTTGTTTCAGTGACTTTCTATAGCAGTGAGTTCCACTGACACTGTATGACTTGTTTTTGGTTTCTTTTAGAAGAAAAATGAGAAGTTTGCCAAATATCCTTTTTCTTGACAGGAGGGACAGGTGTTCATGATCAGCCCTTTCAGTCTCATTGTTTCATTTCTCTACAATTAACCTAAATATCTGGTAAGCTGTACTGTTTACAGAAAGTAAAGAGGGCTGCTCTGTGTCCAGTTGATTATCATGACACACTGTGGGAAAAGCCTGAGTTTAGCTGGCTTAACCTTATGTTACATAGGCAACTTGGGGCAGCAGGTCATTTCAGAAAGTCAGTTTTCAGACATCATTTAGCTACTTATATTTTTCCATAACCTCTTCAAAGTAAATTTTGGTAACAGCTGGCAGTATGTCTTTGAAGCAGAACATTGGCCTTCGGTATTGTCAGTGAAGATTCTCAGTCTGTCTATGAATAGCTCACGTACGTGGCTGAAATGGCAGCATCTCTTTACAAGTAATTTGGGTTTAAGGCTGGTTGTTTCCCACAGGGGAAAATAAAAGGCATTGTTATTGTTTTGGTAAGATAGCATGCTTTTACTTTGTCCTGTCTTACTTTTGCATACAGTTACCTAAACTACTTTTCATAGGGCTGTTCAGTGGAAAGCAGATCTCACCTAATTAATACTTAAAGCTGTTGGACTTCCATAAGAAATGTAATTTTGCTTCTGCATGGCATCTGGATTTTTTGTGGTTTTGTTTGTTGGTGGTTTTTTAAATGCAAAACAAGTGCTTTCATTTCGTGCACTTAGTGAAATATGTGCTAAATTTGCGCTTTTTTCTTTCTTGTCAGGTTGTCTATTACTGTTGTACCTGAAGAGGTGACCATTGGCTGTGAGTTAATGATGTTTATGCTCCCTCCTATTTTTTTCTCCTCCTTTTCCTTCTGTGAATTAACATTACAAAAGGAACATACTGTGCAAGATCTTCTCCTTGCAGTTAATAATACCAAATACTCACTCCCTTGAGAAAAATATCCTTTAACACATACCAGAATAAAAAAATTATGTTCTGGTATGTTACTGTGTTGTGTGCCTAAAAAAAAAAAAAAAAGGAGAACCTTGCCCCAAACAGCTTACTGTTTAATGAGGACCCAGTCAGTGTATGTAAACAACATTAGGAAAAACAAGGGAGAATAAGGGAAACATCAATAATACGTTAATGTGAACAAACCAGGTAAAATTACTGTAACTCTGTAGTGCCCATCCATTTAAGACACAGTGTCATTGTGGGAGTAATCTTGAGGGATTTGAAAGAACCAAAGGCAGTAGTGTTAAGACCCTCATTTGAGGAAGATGATGTATCTTTGCATGTGGAAAAAAAGTATAGAGTGGTGTAGTAACCAGTAGTGGCAGCTTGTTTTGCTGTATGTCTTGGGCCTTGGACTGTAACAACATTTTATGCTACAGCATACTGGCACCTCCTGCTAAATTTTTTTCTCCGTAGCTTATCTTACCTGGCTTCTTGTGGTTTAAGGATGGGGTGGTATAAAGTGGAAAATAACACTGACTGTATATGACCAAAAGAAGGTTCCTGAGGTATTATAAGAGTTTATATTTTTGTTTTCCATCTCATGGCTTCTGTAGAAAAGTATACACTGTTTTTTAGAAATGCCTGGAACTACGGAACTATGCTGGATTTTGGAGGTTGGTGTGGCTGGACCGTATAGATACTGAAACATTATTACTATTCAAGTATCGTATCTTTTCCTACTGTAACTATTGTTTGGCTGATGTAATGGTCCACAGTTCAGGAATGCAGTTTAGGAAGTATCAGCAAGAGGTTCCATTTTGAGAATATCTATAAGATGGAATTGCAAGCAATAAAAATATAATTGTTAGTTAATTTTTCTGGAATGTGCAAGATTTATTTTCCTGCATGGAAATTGTTATTATAATACCATTTCACTGGATTTTTCTAGGAGTACAAATGATTCTCTTAAGTGTGTTCTGTTAAAAACCCAATTCAACAACAAAAAAAATCAGTATGGCTGTGTCTGGCTCTTAAAGTTGTATTATATAATGCTTTCAGGAATGATGATTCTCTCTTCTCCTGTCTGAGGCAGATAGAACTACATAAATACAAAAATTGAAATCCACAGTCTTGCATTTGAGGGTATGTGTGAATACATACAGTGTCAGTTTACACTAGGAAAATTCTCCTTGGGAAGATTCAGCAGTTCGCAGCATTTCTGCTGGAGTGTTTGTTAAACCAAGAGGAAAAACAAAAGCTCGTGCTTATATAACTTTATGTTGAAAAGGCTGGATACCACTAGGACCTTGCTATTGTTGGTTTCCACAATAGTTTTTAGAAAAATACCGACCTCAAATTCACTCACAACCAATGGATTAAATTCCCTTATGCTGGAGGTGAGTTTTTTCCTTGCTCATACATAGTTCACTATCTTTTATCTAAATCGCATCCCTTTTAATGAAGGTGGCTTTTATCCTCGGTTTAAGGGTCTACCTAATTAAAACTTGAAGTGTGTTGTAGTCTGGGAGCCTGTTATGAGGTCAATTTGTGTTAGACATCTAGTGTTCTGAAAAACCAAAGAGATGATCCAGGTTCAGAGTTGCACTCCCTAGAGATACTGCTGAACTGCCAAAGGCATCTTTGATAGAAGATGCTTCTGCTGATGTTTCATGTATAAACATTCACTTCTAACAAGTGTGTGTCCCAGCCCATCCACTCATTCCCTAACTTCACCTTCCTTTGTGCCATGTGCTGTATTTTGGTTAGGTAGCTGGAGATAGGTTTGAATATTATGGTGCATCTTTTTTAAAGAGCATATTTCACTGTACTGTGTGACTTTACCCAGAAGATTTTGTATCAATTAACTGGTAGCAGTCTTTGCTTCACAATAATCAATGGAAGTGCAAACCGGAATCTTGTTCTATTTGTTTAAACACTTTGAATTTCCTAGAGCATCTATATTCATGACTGAACATTTGTAAAATGTGAGCTTCTTATGAACATTGTACCTGGCAGTGCCTGAGCTTCAATATATTGTAAAAAAAATTAACCAAAATTAGAAAAGGCGTTAAAAAAACCCACAACAGGTATCCAAGTGTTTACGAAAATCAATAGCCCATCAGACTTTAGGGTCATGTGATATTAGTCACTAGGACTAGATATGAGCCCAGTGCCGATAAAGGCAGTGGGAAAATAATGCTATTAAGATATAATCAAACTTAGAAAATTAGGAATTGTTCTCAGTGCAACTGTAGGAGATAACAGAGATTAGTTAGAATGAGAAAATCGGTAGTCACTGTATTTAAATTTTAAATTTAAAAAAATGGTGGTACTAAGCTAGTTACAAAGTAGTTTGGTTTTTTTTTTCTTTTTTTTTCTTTCCAGATTTGTGCTCCTGAGTTGTTTGGCTACTTCTATGTATCCTTCCCACTGTCAAAGAATGCAACAAAGTTCTGTCTACATAGAAAGCAAATACTGCAAGTAATCCAGCCTGTTGACAGGAAGATCAGTAAGTGGGAAATACATGATGAAATG
This sequence comes from Astur gentilis, assembly GCF_929443795.1. Lineage (NCBI taxonomy): Eukaryota > Metazoa > Chordata > Aves > Accipitriformes > Accipitridae > Astur > Astur gentilis. The sequence continues at coordinate 9,268,903 of NC_064909.1, read as the reverse complement.
TTAGGCTTGGTAATACTTTGAAATGAAGTGAGAAGAGCTTGTTTTGCTTTTTTTTCCTTCCCTGTTGTAGGGGTTTTTTGGAGGGGTGGTTGGTTTCTGTCTGTTGACAAACCTTCTAAAATGGAAATAGTACAAGGAGCAGATATGGTCAGTGAAGTTGTGAGGTAAGAGATCAACTTTATAACATAACTCCAAAACAGGAATTCTGAGCACATGTAAGGCAAAAGCTATGAAATACAAGCCCTGTGCAAGAAACTTATTCACTGTGTTGAGTATAGTTTTATACTGGGTACTTTTTGAGGTATGTTTCTTGGAGAGGCTATTGTAAAAGAGGCAGTAGCAATGTCTTTACCAGTGTCAGCCTCACAGGTGGGATACTTCTGTCCAGAGAACAAGCAACAAGGTTTTTAAGATTCTTCTGCTTTTTAAATTTAACTACAGAGTTTAGTCTATATATTATAATTTGGGGAGTCTTGACTCCATATGATTTAGGAAATCTTCTTCTATTATTATATTCTTGGAAACTGCTGTACAGTAGAATACAAGGTTTGTTCAGAAAGCTAATCATGTAGTTTAAGTCAAGGGCAGTGGTTAACAGGGGATGTTTTAGGGCCAAAGTAGGGGGGGCGGGGGGGGGGGGGGGGAACAACCAAAAACCAAAGAGATGAAAGACCTGCTAGGTAGCACAAGCATATTCCTAACTAGGAGTTATTTTTCCAAACCTGGGCCTAAAATAGCTAGTTTTTGGTTTTATTCTTTGTACAGCATATTATGAAAATGTAGGATTAAAAGTGGCTTTTCTATATTGCTAAATCAGGGACTACTGGACCGCGGTTGAGAGAGGAAAAATGCAGTCAGTAGCAACACATTAATACAGCCTGAGGTGCTCCTTGCTACTTAACAAAATACTGTTGCCCAAAACCATGGGTTCCTAGGCTTATTGTGGACATAGCATGCAAAGAAAAATATTTATTACAATTACTTAGTGGGGGTCCCTCCCTTCTGTTAGAATTCAAGCAAGCTGCACCTGAGTTGCTTCATTTTGCCTTGTTTTATATTGACCCAGATGCAGGAAAAATGAAGCCAACTGAAGTACATGATAAAAACATTAACAAAAAACCTGCCAGACCTGGAACCAAAGAAACTGTGGTTAATTTCTTTTCCTCCTATGAGTAATAATACTTCAGTGGGTCACTGCCTGTGCTCTGAGACTGGGAGAGACCATGGACAGGGCAGGACAGGGTTGAGCCAAGAGGGTTGGGTAGAGGTACCTGCAGTAAGGAGAATAGTGATAGTAGCTGATACCCTAGTCAGGATGTGTGTGTGTGGTTTTTTTGTGTGGAGTTGTGTTTTGTTTGGTTTGGGGTTTTTTTTCCCCGCCCCCCCCCCCCCCCCCAAAATCTGGAAGGATAGCATGCCACCTGCTGTTGAAATAAATGGAGATGGACATGCTGTCCAAATGGGGGAAATTTTTCTATGCTCTTTTGAGCTGTTCTAAGAAGGAACAATTCTTCCCTGTAATGTTAGATGTATAAATAAAAGACAGGCTGTGTACTCTCTCATCAGTTTTATTTTGATTTTTTTTTTCTTCCATTCAGAATGTAGGATTTTTTTTAGTTATTTTTCCGTATTTGTTACCCATAAGTCTGGAGGAAATTCAGTAATTCCAGAGCTGGAAAAGGGTCCATATTTATTTTTTTGACAAATTTGTTATGGCTGTTTGGGAATACTAACATTCTTCAATTCTTAGGTCTGCTGTGCAACTGGATATTTCTTTCAGTTAAAAGTTTCATTTCATTTTAGACTGCAGAAATAATTCGACCTTTAGGAACCTCAGGCTGAACTTTGCCAATGTCTGGAGCATTTTGATTAAAATGAGTTGTAGAAATAAATTGAACAGTTTCAGTAAGATGCACAATTTTTTTCCCCAAATCCTTTCCTTTTGGTAGACATGCATGTACTTGTTAAACTATTGACTCACCTTTTTTTTAAAGACTGACTTGTTTCTCATTGCTTTTTCCATAAGATAACAAATAACGTTAATCACAAGCAACTAAGTATTCATGTATGTGTGTACTTAGATGGCGGCATTAGCCTGCAAAATCTGGGGGTAAAAATTTTTAGAATAATGACTGCTGTATTGATTTGAATGTAAAAAAAAATAAAATAAATTATCATTGTTTTTCCATCTTAGTTTGAATTCAGACTCTCCTTTTTTTGTTTAGTGTCTGTATGGCAGAGTAACTTGTGCATTACCTTCTGTAACTTGTTATCCTATCAATTAATGTATTTTATTCTGACAGTTTAGCAAAAGCCATATGGTAGTATACAAATGGAACTTGCTTTAAAGATCATTTGTTCTTTTTATTTTCAGAGTTGGTGGTAGTTTCTTACAACTTTGCACTATAATTCTGTTTTTTGACAGTTTGTTTTACAAAACTTCTTTTACAAAGAACAAAAGGTAGTGTGCAAAACAGGGTAGAAATCAAAAAGGCCTTGAATAAAAACAGTGCTTTTCAATATAAATTAATTAAATTTCAAGCATATGAGACTTCCCTAACCACTGTGTTTCTTTACTGATTTGATGCTGTGAAAGTGAAAGGACAAGTCTCAAAGAACTAACAGAGTCTAACAGCAAAAGTTTTGTACAACTTTGGAAGAACTGGGTTTGCTCAGACTGAAAGGCAGTGAGAGCTGACAGAGGAGCGCTATAGCAACTTTTCATGCATTTGAAAACTTGCAAAAGGGTTGGTGATTTTTGTGTCTGCAGAAGAAAGAGTTTTTACTAGCTTTGAAGACCAGATGACTTAGCAATATTTTAAGAAAAGCTTTCTTATGAGATTTGTTAGATGTTGGAACAGATTGCCTAGAGACGCTGTATGGCTGACTAAGGGGAAGTTTTTAAAGGAATTGACAGTAGTGTCTCTCAGGAGTGAACCTTGTGATGAGATGAAAGAAATGAGCTCTGTCCTGTTACAACGTTTCTATTTCATAGATGCCATGGGGTTTAGTGACATTCCCACAAATTAGTGCCTGGAACTATGTTTTTATTGATGATACAGTTTTCAACACGCTTGTGTGTATCAACACTGGAAATTACGGTCATGTTAGTAAATGGGTTGGCATAAATACAGGCTGCTGCCAAAATGGGAGGTGTCTCAGCTGCCTTTCCTCATTTGCCACCAGTGCTGGGTTTCTTTTCAGGCTGGTTTTCAATTCGAGTGGGGTCACAAATATGCACAGCTTAGATGAAGGCAAATCTGTCCTTTTTGCAGCAGCAGCTGCTTAGAGTGACTGTGGAACAGTAGCTTAAGGTTCTGCAGCCAAGGGATGGTCCCTTACTGGGGTATTACTACAAGTCCTGATGTAGGGCCTTTTTCAGGAAAAAAGAGCAGGCTGAAAGAACAGCATAATAAAATACAAGTGAAGGTCCTCTATAGCAAACTATGACCTTTTATATTAGCCTTAAGTGGAAGTGTTAGGAATTAAGTTCTGTCCAATAGGCTTTAGCAAACAAAGAAATGAAACAATTGCAGTTTTCAACTTTACAAAAAAATGATAGCTGGAGAGAGGTAACCATCTAATAGTGAAGTCAGGCAGTGTACTTGTGCTGCTTCAGGTGGAGCTTTGCTTCCAGCTTTGTATCATTTGCAAAATTTACCAGGAATGGCAAGAAAATGAGTATAGAATTTGGAATAATCACAGTGAACATTAATGCTGTGTCCCTCTGCACTAGTGGTGAAAAATTCATATCACCAGCAGGAATCATATTTTGCAGTGGGGAGAAAGTCTAAAGGAGGTAGAAGATAAAGGAGAAATGTTACAGCAAATGGAAGATTTTATTCATTTGAGATGTTACAGGGTAGATGTCAACTGCGGCCGAGCTAAAAGGGTACCCTTGACATGGAACTTTTAGTATTAAGGATGATGCTCTGAAAAATCAGACAATCAGAGCTAGATAATCAGAAACCGGACCGCACAATGCAGCACAAACGGCAGCCAGCCCACACTTTGTGGAGTTCCAGAAAAAAATGAGGCTTTTCTTTCTTACTCTGTCCCCCCTTGCTCCCACTTATGTGTACTTGCTGATTCAGTTTAAAATCTTTTTTTTTGTTTTTTTTGTTTTTTTGTTTCTTTAAAGGCCTCAAAGTTTCTATAATGTATGCCAGCTGCCAGATGTCTCCAAGTCATAGATATTCCTGCAGAGCCTAGCAGAAGCTAAGATATCATGCATGCACTTACCTAGCCCTCTGGCACAGTGGCTTAGAGGAGTAATGGAACAGTCTTCCAGATCCCATTTTTTTCAAAACCTCACTCTTGGTTGTTAGCAGTTGTGTAAATTCATTGTCAAAGGTTACAGTTACACTTTTTCTGGGGAAGTTGCTAGAGAGTTTAAGATCTCTTTGGTTTGGCCTGTGCTGCTGAAGCTAGCAGCAACTAAATAATCTGGGGTCTTCGTGTGTATGGTTGTTGGGGATCGATTTAGATATGTAAAGATGCAAATAAATGCTTCCATGGGATTTTTCAAAATCCAACAACATTTCAGGGGGAATTAGTAGCCTTTTTGCAACTTCAGGCAGTTGATTTTTTCTCTCCTAACCTGTGTCTCTTTGGCAGCAAATCCAGGGTTGGCCAGTATACAGTTCATGACCAGTTTAAAAGTGGCTTCCATGGCACAGCTACTTCATACGTCTGGCAGCAGGACTGCGCCATTCTGGGATTTTCGATGTCGCCTAGGTCTCCGGCTGTGTGAGGGGCTGCCGACACTAGGATGCTCTGGGACTTTATTGGTAGCTTCTGCTGCAAAGAAGTCATCACCCGCCTCCACCCCTCGACTCTCCACAATATGTAGCTTGCGTTTGGTGACTTAAAAACGCTGTGGGCAGCAGGAGGTCGGCGGCAGGAAGATGCAGCTTTTGCGGCAGCGCGTGCGTACTGTCAGCATTTGGTCACAACCGTGGGCCATGCTGCGTAGCTGAGTGGGACCCGGCGTGTGACTGCGCTGTGGCTGGCTGCGGTTCCTGGCTGTGCTGTGGCCCTGCCCCAAGCATTACCTGGGAGAGAGCTAGCTGGGGAGTGCCAAAATTCCGTGGGAGCGGTGCTAATGCTTAAAAAGCCTGAGTGACATGGACCATCGTCTTTGCCATGCTTTATTTGCTGGTATTGTGAGAAATAGCTTTTCCCCAGATATGTGATCATGCGGAAACATGTCTTGAATATGCCCTGAGAGGAGGAGCTTGAAGGTGCTGCACTTAATGGGACGCTACAGCAAGTAAAGGCCAATGCCCACAAGAAAATCTGCCTTTTAAATTAAAAAGATGTGAGTATTTTCCATTTAGTGAGACATTGGTAAAGGGGAAAGTCGTTTAATCCCTGAATGAAAAACCGTTGTAAATTAAATGCTTCAAAGAGCTGAAGACCTGTCAAAGGTTATATTTAAATAGTTTATCTCACTGCTTCCACTGAGCTGTTAACGAGTTTGACCACGTAATACTAAGTAGCCATCCCAGGAAAGGGTGAAACGCGAGCCGGGCTGATGGCGGCAAGGGCCGGCAGCCGGCCGGGAGGCAGAGCGCGAAGCCTCCGCTGTTTCGCGGCGGCGTCCCACCCGGGACAGCAGACGGAGGTGCCTCCCGCCGCCCCGGGGAGCTGCCGCCGTGAGCGTGTGAGCAGTTCTAAAGCACTTGGGGCGCACCGGTGAGGGGCCGAGCCTCGCCGCAGCCGCCCCTGGGCGGGGGACGAGGGCCGAGGGCGCCGCGAAGCGCCCTCCGCCCCCTGACGGGCCGAGCCCCCTCAGGGACGCCGCTTCCCCCCGCTCCGCGGCCCTTGGAGGGCTGGCCCCTCGCGCGCCCGCCGCGCGGCCAGCCGGCGCCGCGTTTCCCCCTTGAGCCGCAGCCGTGAGGGGTGCTGGTGGCGGCTCCGAGCTCGCGGGGCGGGCGGGCTCCGTGCCCGCCGCGGCCGCCCCTCAGCGAGCGCCGCGCCGCGCCGCCCCCAGACGATGGCGCTGCAGCACCGGCCTTGCGGCGCGGCGGCGCGGGGCGGCGGCGGCCGGCAGGGGGCGCTGCGGGGAGGTCCGGCGGCGGCGGCCGCGGGGCTGCGGTGCGCGGGAGGCGGCGGGAGGGCTGATGCCGCACAGCCGTGCCGGTCCCGGCGGAGGCATGAGGCGCGCGGGGCGGGCGGGGAGCGGCGCGGCAGAGCGCGGGTCGGCGCGGCCCTGAGCGAAGCCTCCGCGCCGCGCTCCCGCAGAGCGACTATGGCCGGGGGAAGGCGAGGGCTGGTGGCGCCTCAGAACACGTTTCTGGAGAACATCGTGCGAAGGTCTAACGGTAAGGGGGGACCGGGCAGACGCCGCCGTGCGCCGGCGCCCCGGGGCGGAGGGCGAAGCAGCCCGCCGCCGCCTCGGCGCGGGCAGCCCCGGCGGAGGGGCGTTGAGCCCCGGCGGCTCCCGGGCGGTTCCGCCGAAGCGGCCGCATCCAGGTGCCGGGGCCGGAGCCCGCTCCGCCCGAGTCCTGCGGAGAGCCCCCCACCCCGGCCCTGCCCGGCCCGGCCCGGGCAGCGCGGCGACCGCCTCCCGGCGGGGCTCCCGGCCGCAGGTGCGCCGTCCCGGCGGGGCGCCCGGGGAGAGCTGCCGGCGGGGCCGTGCCCGGTGCGGGGCCGTGCCCGGTGCGGGGCGAGATCCGCGCTCGGGGTGGGGGGTGGGGGGGCGAGGCGGGGGCAGCGCCGGGGCCTGGCCCGGCACGGGGGGCGAGGAGGGGTCGGGCCAGCGGTGGGGTCCGGCGCTCGGCGGGGGCTGCGGCTGCGGGGGCACGGCGGCTTCGGCCGGGGAGGCGGTGCGGGGATTCAAGATGGTCTCTGGGCAGGGAAAGCCCGGTGCTGGGGGATCGGCGAGGGCTGCCTGTCTGAGTTGAAAGGGAAGATTTGCCATAAGTGAGAGGAGAGTTTGCCATTTTGAGGGCTGATTTTTTTATCCCCCCCCCCCCCCCCCCCCCCCCAGTGCACTGTAACCAGGTCTTTCTCTTGGAAAACTGTGGAGTGGGAAATGCCTCGAATTTCACAATTGCGTGCAAATATGCATTAATGTTATCCAGATTCTTGCACTTAGGGACTTACCAAAAGCTGCTCCCTCAGTAAGCCTGCGACCGTGCAAGCGTTTATGTATTTGTTTAAACCTAGGCATATGCATTTTTTTTAGAGCTCTGAGCCTAAGTTCTGCCATTTTTAATGCTTCCATTGGCTTCAATGGGGTTACTTAAGGGATTAAGAACTTGTAGTATGATTGAGAATATGCAGGATCAATCTCCGTTTGAAGACGAGATGAGTTAATTAATTAAAAATATAGTCAGTTTGTTCTGATAAGGCAAAGACAATTAACCCTCTTGACAAGCAGCTATAAACTCAAATTATCCCAAGAATGATTTTCAATTGGTTGGTGTGGTTTTTCTTTTTATTCTTTCAATTAGGCAATATTATTGGAGAAACAGCCTTTGATAAGACCAGATTTTCACATAAAATTGTGAGGGTCTTTTTATAGGTTGTTTCCCTCTGCAACTTTCCTGGAGAAGGGAAGGGGCTGGAAGCTGCATTCCTGAAAAAATACTCGCCATTCTTACAGCAAATCTTGCCCTCTTTTTTCTTTTTTTTTTTTTAAGAATGAAATGTTAAGTTTCATCGCATTCAGGCTGCTTCTCAAATCTTTCAACACCAGTTATCTAAGGCTTTTCTCGAAACTGTCTTGAGTTTTTAGATTTTCTTCATTAAAAACCAATTTTCTCTTTTGACTTTCAGTGCCAAAACCTTGATGCAATAAATAAGTTGAGGTTTGGAAATGGGGGGGAATCATGCAGCAGAAGCTATGCTGTTTCCTCCTCTCTTCCCCCATTATTAAGAAGGTGTCATAACAGAGTGTGGTGCTAAGCAGCACAGGTAAAATGACAGCATTCCATTTCCAAATGCTCAGCAAGTCCTGAGGACTGTAATCAATACAAGTTTTTAGATTAAGCTTGGTAGGAAGTGATGCACAGTTCAGACATATTAGGAGAAGCTTAGGGAAGTGACTCAGGTTTAAAAGCCAATTTCTTCTTTGATGTGCCTTCTAGTTTTTGCTGGACCCAGTCCAGCTTTGCTGTAAATGTGATGCCGTCACAAATGAATGCTGTATGAATCAGTTCTAACGTGGGACCATCAGCCTCTTCTAACCTCTGTCTCTTTCGGGAGACAAGGATAGTCTCCTTTCTCTCCTGGTCTGGCAGGGCTGTGCTGGCAGGTACGGGAGCAGCATGGAAACATGCTGGTTCCTTGTTGCCTGTCTCATCTTGGCCTGCCTACTTGGCCTTTGAAATGATTTGGGATGCCCACAGGATAAGTGCTTAAATGGGCCTATAAAGCTTGAGGTTTGGCTCTCCCTTCTTGGTTTCATTTGATTGGGTAGTAACGTGACCCACAGTGAAACTATCTAGGCCATTTGGGATTTGCCAAATAAACCTTGGGCTTGTTGTCAAACTGTATTTGTTGGCACATGCAAGCAAGTTAAGTAGTGCCAACAGATACTGAGTTGATACAGATATAGGAATGTTCCTAATTTGGGGAGGATTCCCTTTGAAAGGAGAGGAATTTGGTCATAGAACAGAAATAGGTACTGAATAAGTGCTTCACTTAAAGGTACTTGTATATGACGTGCATCCACAGTCACAGGTGAACTGAGGAAAACACATTCTTGCTATGTGTTATATTTTGGGGCAGAGGGTGTTAACTGAGTGAAAGAGGTCATATGGTAGTAACAACGTAGTTGGCATGCAACGTCTTTGGGAAGCATTGGTCTAAGGACAGCCCTAATTATACCATTTTTTACCAGTATTTTAACAAGGAATTCTTTGGACAGCCTTTCATATTAGGTGTGGGACTGGTAAGCTGATGCACCTTCAATTGCTAAAGGTAATAGCAGTGTAAATAGGCTTGCAAGTTTAGGGTTCTTCAGTTAGGGTTAGTGTTTTGCTTATGTTTATATCACCATCTGCAGCAAGACTCACCTCAAACACTGTTGGTCTGAATTGTTTCCTTTAGAATTATTAGGGACAAGACCTTCTGTTGCAAATTGACTGAGACAGGTTCTCATGCGCTAAATGCCAGCCAAAAGAGCTATGCTAGGGTTAGAAGCTGCACAGTATTTCCTTTCCACACGTTGGAGTAAAGAAGGAATTGAGAACTTCTCAGCCCATCCTGGGATGGGATGGGTTTGTGATAGCACACACAGGAAAGAATTTATAAAGTGTCATCCACCTAGACTTGTGGACCTCATCTGGTCCTCTGTGATTTCTTCTCACATGATGACCTTTGGATGAAGTGTGAATTTAAGGCTCTTTCCTCTTTGAAATGAGGGACACCATAATCCTGCTTGTCTTGTATTTAATGTTTAAAAGCTGTGTTTCTATACTAGCCATGTAGAGCTAGAAAAATAAATGTTGCATGTAGTGCTTGGTTGACAAAAATTTGTTTGAAGCATTGAAATATTTAAAGACCAGAACACCCCATGGGACAGAAAATGAGCCAATGCTGTAAAAGAACAGTGCAGTATGTAAAGAATCACTAGCCCCTGATGGTTACTGCTAATGTGGTATTACTGTTTTTCTCAGGTAATGTAATACACCCACAGTATACAAGCACTACAACAATAACAGTTATAATCTTGGTTCATGGCCAAGGCACCCAATTCACATGGCGCGGTATGTCATAGAGACTCCTGATTCTTTGCAATATTCTAATGCTTTATCAATACCTGGAGGCAAAAATACTTTTCAGTTTATGTAAATGCCAGATAGATTCTGCAGTCCTTCCTTGGTCAAAATTCTCTTTGAGGTACATGATAATTGTGCATGTGTAAGGATGGCAAAAGCAAGCCCTGTGTTTAAATGGCTTTGGAATTTCAGTGGAAGTCACAGATGCTTTTCTGATTTATTGACAAAATGAGGAGGCTGGAAGAAGGGGAGGTTAGAGGGCATAAGGCTTGTGTGAATTCAGTCTTGCTTTCACTAAATCCCCTGGGAACATCCTAAAGAGATGTCAGGTATGGAAGCAAACCTGCACCCTTTGATGGAGAATGCAGTGAGCTTCCTGTTGAGGGAAGGAAAAAGCACCTTCAGACACAAATCCTGAGAATAACAGACATTTCGGTGATTTATGGCATTACTTCCATTGGAGAGTATAAAGTCTCAGAACAATAACCATTCTGCAACCTGGGCATGCTAACGTTATACCATTGCCTGAGACCTAGGAGAAAAATTAACTTTATCATAAACAGCTCTGAAACTGAAAAACCTGGTTTTGTGTTCAGCTAAAGAGAAATGCGAAGGAAACTAACAGAGTATGAAGAACTAACCTGAGTTTTATTTTCATACTTTTGCACTTGAATAAAATGTTCATTTAAATGAAATGTTTGCAAAGGATCCTTAGCCTGACAGTGCTGTGTCTGCTGCAACCTGGCCCTGCCTGCCTTCCCTTCAAAACCTGAAGCCGTGAGCAGCATGGTATGGAGATGCAGACCTGGCTGCAGCTAAAGTGATTTGGGTCCCGAAGCAGTGTAGGCGTGCTTCCCCGAAGGCTGGGTTTACTACCTTAAGTGTTGTGGGTCTAATCACTTTCACACTGAGCTGTTACGTTGGTAGGGAACACATACATGAACATGACAAACTCTGCATCACTCTTTTGTATGTGATGTGGCAAGGGTAGTCAGGTCCTGGGCATCACGGGTGTACCTCATACTACTGCAACACTTTTAGTAAATAGTATCAGTTATCAAGAAAGTATTTTCATACTGAGAACAGGACTGCTTTTGTTGAAATTAGCAAGCAAATTTTGGGGGTGAAGTATACTTTTCTGTTTCCTTTTGATAGAATATGTTTGGTTTCCTGACAGTTCATAAATTTCCATTATTTTCAATGAATCTGCAAGCAACACTGGTAAAATTCATTATTAGCAGAGGACTAGCTCAGAAGCCTTGTGCTGCAGGTAAATTACATCCTAGTGTGACCCAGTGAGGTTCTATTGAATAGGGAAATGCGCTTTAGTGACTGTTCTAGACATGCAAGTACTGAGAAGGGCAAAGTTAAATGTGCACAGGGAAGAGCAATATTATGGTGTTCCTTATGAGGTGCAATGTCTGGGTTAGCTATTCTAGTTCTTAAAGCTCCCAAATGGGCTGACTTGGAAGGCTGTAGCAGATATGCAGAAGGATTTCTGCTCTGTGTTGCCAGTTTAAAGTCTCATCCACCTTCTGGACTTCAGTGGGTTAATGTCAGCATAAAAAAACCACCTAAATAATGGAATAGAAGTGTCTGGTCTGGAGAACGCTTCTCTTCCCTTGTATGGAAGGCTCTTTGCTAGAGTCACACCTTGGAAAAAGTGCATGGAAAAATGCTGTTTCAATAATGATATGTATAGAGTGCCTTCAGCTGAAGATTTTGTTTCTCTTGCCATTACTATGGCTTGCCCTGTGCAAGGCAAAGTGAATGTTATTCTTTACAAATCTGGCATTTAGTGGCTGAACTTGAGTCGTTACCATTTTGTATCTATTCCTGCAAGACTCAGTTTATTCAACTTTTCCTGTAAAATCACTTTTGGCTGAGTAAAGTCCATGAGTGTAGGTCGGTCTGTTGGCACTGACTAAAACAAGACATTTAGCCATGAAAGCAGCAAAGCTTAAAAAACCACAAGGGGATGACTTGTAGGTTCTGTGTTAAGGACATTTTCCCAAACTGAGAGTAAAACTGAGGAAAGGGTCTTGTTTCTTCCTGATCTTCCTTCTTTTCTAACTTAACAGCTGCGGAGATGCTTTTATTTTCATCCATGTTTTTCATACAATTGGTCAGTACATCAAAATATCTATTCACTATTGACAATTTTTTTTTCTCAGTATCACTTGAGTTGAATATAAAATGTTTTTTTCCTGGCTTTTACTAGGCCAGAAGCTTCTAGTTTTATGTGAGAATCTTTATGCATTTAGAAATGTACGACCTGATTTCCTTAAAATGACTTTTATAGATAGTAAGAAAAAAAAAAGTACAATGGAGAGAAGATAGATAATGTGTTTTAAGATTAACGTTCTGAAAGCTCAAGAAGTTCTACTGTGATAATTCAACATATCAGTCCATTTCTGTATTAAATCCTAAAACAAGATCGTAAAACAAATCTTAATGAAACCCATTCATTGGAGAATTTGTTAATGCATTTTTTGTAACTCATATAGCTGAAAGTGAGCAGGGAGTTAGGTCTTGTCAAGTGCTTTTAAGGCTTTTGATGGCTGGAGCTATAATCAGTAAGTCAAATGGCTTCTTTAAACTGATGGAAGACCATATAATCAATGCAACTAAAACATGCTTTTTCCTGGATTTCTTTTAAGATCAGATGTGGGAAAAAAAACCCTGACCAATTAAATGGTGAAGTCTCAAACAGTATTGTTGTCCTTTATTAAGAATAGTGCAACGCATGACTTCTGCAACTGATAAACTTTCTAATTTCTGAAAATTATCTCCTTTGTCTAAATGTCTTGTCCTTTTTTTTTTTTTTTTTTTTTAATTTCTTGGTATGGACAATACTTCAGGGATAAGTGAAGAATGATGCTATGCATAAAATACATGTGTACGTGTGCACAGCTTATGTGCACTTTCAATTTCACCTATTCTTGTTCCATTATTCTGCAATAATTTGTTTTATTTTTAAAAAATAATTATGAAGATTTTACAGCTACTAGTGTTGGAAGGATGTATTCTTTTCAATTTAAACTTTTCTCTTGGTAGAAATCTACTATGAAATATTTGCTATAACAATGCAAAAGAACAAATGTTGAGATGGAACCAGTAATTTTTATCTATACTTCTGGCTGAAATTAGCAGTCATTTTCTGTAATGATTCAAACTGAGTCACTTGAAGTTGTTGTTTTAGTTAGTGTCTCTTTTGTTATTTGTGGTAAGTATGATTAAATATATTTTTTAATAATTCTTTTCAGCCTGTACTTGCGATATGCTCTGGAGTACACATGACTGTGTAAGTCATGTTTGAATAAAGCATGAAATACCTGCATTTAGCGGATTGTGTTCATGCTGTAGCAGCCAAGGAGCTTTTAAATCCATTTTTGTTTCTGTAAAATAAAGAGTTACATAAAACTTTTATAAAACATGTAAGCCCAAATGAATCTATCTATAGGGTTTTATAATATGTTGGTTTGTACTAGAGTGAGGCTACAGTTCAAAATGATTTGGTCTTGATATTAAGGATGTACAATTTTGAGGCCACTATATCATTCTTCTATAGAGAGATCAAGTTGTTCAATGGGATATTTAAACATTGGCGCACTCCCATTCTAGGAATGAATAGAAGGAGGTACTGAGTGGATGTATCCATGTAACACCATTGACATTTACAGGAAAGTGTGGGTGGAAGAGCAGAATTTTGTCTTATTACCTTTATTCTATGATGTGAATAGTCTTTTGGTGCTTTCAGCAGCTCTGTACTTTCTTTGAGTACAGTTACAGCACTTCTATTAAGATGAAAATTTGGTTGGTTCCTGTGTCTTTCCTCCCTGAAGTTTGAGCCTTGAATCCCATGCATGCAAACGATTGAATAGGTGCTTGAAATTCAGTTTGACTTATTTGTACTGATTTAGGGCCATATTTTCATCTCAGAAGTTAAATTTGAACAATGTAACTAATCAATGTGACTAAATTCTTCTGTTTTCTTTTTTCAAAACTAAGGCTAAACATAAGCAAAAATTCATACATACCTATCCTTTGCAAAGTATTAAAGCAAAAGCATGATATGAGCTGTGTGACTGTAGCAATTTTGACAGGCGTACTTATAAAAAACATTCTATTTCCATGCATTGTGTTCCTTACCAAAAATGAAACCATCTCTTTTTTCCCCCATATCCAAATGATGCTACTTACGATGCAAAGTCACAAGTTCATAAATACCAGAATTGTTTAGAAACTCATCTGTCCCTTGTACTTAAGATCTATGATACAATCTTTAATCATATGCCAGTTGCACATGATTTTTGCCTACCACACATTTCTTATGCTGGCTGTGACATAGCACCTGTGGTGCTTTATGCCCAGCTAAAGGAACAGTAGCTAAGGAGGCTGTATCCCCCACCCATATCCCCAGTGACCACAGTTAGGGTAAGAAACCTATTTACTAAGCAGTTGTTTTAGTTCTGCTGTAGTAGCGGTTTGTGCTTTGTAATGCTAGAGGTCCAGCTTTGCTCCACTGAAGATCAATGGGAGGAGTTTGAGACATGATTAAAAAAAAAGATGTGCTGGTCTCAATAACCAGGGTTATGTCCTCACCCAACATGATGAAGGCTGTGGTCTGGAATGAGGAGAGCAATTTCTGTTCAGCTGGAGACTGATGGGAGCATTAGCAAGTTTGGTGAGGAGCAGGTCTTCCCACCACGGTGAGCCTGATTCTCCTTTCACTGAGAGGGGAAATAAATTAGGAGCAAATCTTTTGAGTTTTGTATTTGTGTGATGACTGTGGGAAAAGATACTAATAATATATTTAAATTACATTTGTGCACACTGCCAACCTGAGCAGACTTGTGGGGGGCTTTGACAGACCTGCACGCATATCTGAAAGCACAGTGGGCACCAGCCTCTGTTGATACCAAGGTCTGTGCTACAACTCGCTGAGCAGAGGTTTCCCTTTGGTCGCCTCTGTGTGCTGCCTCTGTGCCGACAGCAATGTGGGAACATGTCTGGCAGCGTTGTGGGAATATGTCTGGCTGCTATTCTCTGATCTTCTGCCAGTGTTTCCCAGAAGAGGGCCTGTGCATCACTGAAGGAACAGGGAAGCGGAATTGGTGTGCTGGCCTCTGGAAGGAGGTGGGGGGCTCAGCTTGGCAAGGTCCCCCTTACAGGAGAGGCTGGGATGCTATGGGTGCGGATGTGGAGCAGTGCAGGGGGAATGGTAGGGAGGAAGCATTTCAGTAACTTGCTCCATGCTATTGCAATGATGTGACCTCTCCTTAGTCAGGTAGTCCTGACCAGATACATGTCTGTGAGGTGCTGCTTGTCCTTAGGCATTGTGGAGGTTTGAGCTGATGGATGGTTTTGGTTAAACCAAGCACTATATGTAAAACAAGATTCAGTAGATAACAGTAGTTTCGGTGAAGCTGGGTGTCCTGGAGACTTGCTATCGCTGTTAAAGTATCGCTGTTATTTGGAAAGACATTTTCTGATTCTTCTGCGATGGTGTATTTTGTGAGTGGAGGAAAGTACTGGTTTCAGTGACTGAGCAAAATCCATTCTTACATTTTGGAAGGAGTTAGAATGTTTTTCTTGTTGCTTTAAAGCAGCTGTGTCTAGTTTAAAGTGATAATCCAAAATGGGTCTGACATTTGAGTGTGTAAAGGCTGACAAGTGGAAATACTGCAGTAAACAGAACTGACTTGTGGAAAAAGCAGTCTAGAAAATATGAAGTGAGGCACTTCACAAAGTAACCAGTGCTGCAGACCCTCATCACAGAAACCCACCCTACTCATGCAAGTAATTGTGCTGCCTTTGAGGTGCTACAGTTCTTACTTGTGTTTCTGCAGCATGCCGTGGTCTGTGCTGTGCTTCTACACATTTCTACGCCTCCCAATGGTCTTGCTCATCCTGTGCCAAATGCAGCACACGCCAGAACCCCAGGTCTTCTTTTATATGAGCCCACCCTCTCCAGTTCCTAGCTCAGTTCTTCTTGGAGCTGATAAGAAGGGCCAATGATGCTTATAGCTTCTCCTTGGGCCAGGCAATACTCCTAACCCAATTGACATTGTGATAGAAATTGATTTCCTGGTAAGGGAGTCCTTTGAGACCTTTCAAAGAGGTGCCTCAAGTCACTAAGTAGTTTGAGTACTGCAGCTATCACATGTACCTATTACCCCCTGTCTTTGAAGACAATTTAGCAGTGGATTTCTTCATGGTCTTCCTCTGACCAACTCCTTTCTGGCCTTGTTGACCCACTTTTGAGTCCCCAGGAGGCTTTGCCCTGTGATGCTCAAAGAGTTCAGTAGAGCATCCCTCATGCTTGTTGTGCAACAAAGCCACAGCTGTTTCCTGGCCTCTGGGACCCTGTGTCCCTGTAGATGGAGAGGCAATATTTGCTTCAGTAGATGTTATTTAATATTTTCTTATGTTAGGAACAATTGTTTAACAGATCATGAGCTGTCTTCAAGCAGCGCGTTGTCAGGGTTGTCAGTGCAATTGAATGTAAATGATAGCAATGAGAACATCCCTTCTACCTCCTGGTTGTCTGTCAGAATAAACTATGCAGGGGACTTGTAAGTGGGAGTCCTTATTTTATGCTGTGTCTTGTGAGTGTTTGCTCAGGCAAAACACCATTGTCAGAGACCCTCCTTCTGAAGAAATGCAGGTGTATTCTCCATGTAGGCACAAAACCACTGTTGTGTCATTGTTTTGTCTTTAAAGAGATCTGTGAAGAGGAGTAACTGGAAAGAAATTCCTATTTGTCTCCAAGACCATTTCTTTGCAGATGCTGGGGCTCCCACTCTGTGGGCTGTTAGGCCACAGCAAGTTAAAAAAAAAAAAAAAAGTGGGTACAGGAAGTTTTGAAACCACCAATGCAGATCATCTCTCCCTTTCCAACAAAATCAGAAATGAAGGACCTCATCATCCTGAGCCTGGTAACCTCCCAAGGAAAGCAGGTAGAGAGTGGTGGGTTGGAAACCTCTTTCCTGGCCTGTCAGTTTGGATGGTGCTGCACCACAGCTTTTCTCTGCTGACTGGCTGCTGTACTTGCAGGGGCCAATGGCTTCCCTGCAGCTTTCAGCTACATGGGGAGTTCCCAAGCACTGGTCCCTTCAGGGCATTTTTTTGGATCTAGGGATCACCCCAGGGCAAACACTAAAAAAGTGTGGCAATGGAGCTGGAGGAGCAAGCCCAAAGATGAGTCAGAGTTGTGGTGTTGACTCCAGAGGATGGGTCCAACTTCAGTATTTACTTCCTGTGTGTTTGTAAGCTATGTAAGGCTTGGATCAAAGAAGGGAGAAGATGCATGAAGTGGGAACTAGCTAGAAGCGAGACACCCTTATAAAACAGTGGGATGATCAAAACCTCTGACTTGCTCTTTGAATTGACAGGTGTCCAAGTTTTTGCCTTTAAAGCTTTGTAGGTACATAAAGATCTCTCAGCTTGGTTGTAACTCCCAACTAAACCCAACCTGGACTCTCTGACGAAGTATTCCACCTCCACCTCCTGGAGAGGCTTACCCAATGTAGACTAACAGGATTGTCTAATAAGGATGCATAAAATACAACAGCCAAGTCACACTGACTTAAGAACTCATATGGTGAGGATGTTGGCACCTGTTCTCTTAGGAAGCTTGATAATTACAATAGTCATTCAGGAGCTGAAATGAAGGCTGAGCTTTCACTGCCCTCAGGTAGCCCCATATCTTGTAGGAGAACACCAAAACTGCTAGGCTGTCAGAGGGGAGGGAAATATGTGCATGATTCCAAAGCATCCTTTGTAAACTGCCAGTCCAAAAAAATCAGGCTTCATTGGGCCAAAAGGTAAGCAGTGGGAATCTGATTCTTTAGCTTCTGCAATAATGGCAAAGAATCTTGGGTATTATCTATGAGAACTGGGCTTATGTTAGGGCTTATGTTAAAATATTAGGTGTTGTAAGTAATATAGGAAAGGGGAACACCGCCCCCCGCCCTTAAAATATCCCCTTTTTTCATTGTTTTCCATATTTTAACTTGGGAAGGTTTCTATTTGCTGTGCTAATGTTTTTCAGTTCTATCTCACCAACACTGTGCGTGGAGCTTCCAGCTCCCAAGTCTTTGAGAGCTAGGCATCTAGGGCCTAGGCTGTAGCAGTCTCACCTTTTGGTGCTTGGTGGACTTAGTGCTTTGTTTTTACCTGTAAAAAGATGATAAAAGCACTGTCATACCTCACAGAAGCGTTGCAAGGCTGGATAGAAGGTGGATTAGCATGGTAATGGTCATCAGAAAAGTTCCCTATATAGCTTTTAATAAAAAAAAAAAAGAGGTTATTTATCCAAAGAAAATGGTGAGCTTTAAGCGTGAAAGGAAGGCCACTGCTTAAGTTAATAGAAGCTCTTCAAGAAGTTCTTGAGGAAGTGAAGGGAAGGGTAAGTTACCTTTTGAGAAGGGGAGACAATGAGAAGGAATGCATGCATGAAATAACATCATTCAGGGCAGAGCCTGGCCTAACATTTGTATTTGCATATTTTTTTGTCATTTTTTTGTACTTCCTGATGAAAATTTAAAAATATCCTAACACAGTACAATGCAGTGTTTATAATAGACACTCAAAAGCACTTGCTTTAGCAATGAGAAATGACTTGGCTTACTTATTCATAGGAAGGGGTAGAAGACATGTATTGTTTTTGGAACAAAGTGCTTCAACCAAGCAAAACCCATGGTATTTAAAAGAGACTGTGAGAAACAAAGCAGTTAAAATGTCCTGAATTTATACTACTGGTGTATTTCATTCAAGATACACTTAATCATGCTCATGGGACTGGGCAATGGATTTAGACAGCTACAGGAATGTTTTATTCAAACTCACTTGAAGTTTGCAATGGGACAAAAGATTTTGAAAGGGAAAGTTAAAATAAACAAAACTCTTTGCAATTAATAGGTAAAATGTCTTGTTTGTGTCTCTTGGTTGCAGGAAGCATTAATGACAGGTATGTATGTTTGAGCAGTTGGGGGCAGATCCTGCAAAATAGATGGTGTAGTGGACTCCCTTAAAGGCTCCCCTTAAATATGAATGCCTCTTAATCTCATGTGGCTGCCTAGCCTTTCTCTCAAAAGCCGGGAGGTCTTTGCAGCAGTGAAAGGAGCCACCATCTCCTGCCTGCCTGCTGGTGCCCAGGCAGCAGCACTGCTGTCTTGGCGCAGGTGTAGTTAGTTGACTGCGCAAGAGAAAAGCAAGGTCTGGGCCCAGCACTGAGTATGTTCATAATTTGAACGAGAGTGCAATCATGAAGTAGCACACGCAGATCCAGTGAGAATGGAGGCATGACTCCTACTTGGTTTTTTTTCCTTATTGATTGAAACTCCTTCTGACTTATACAGCAAATAGAAAGTTCTTTCTACTGGTGTAAGTACTAACCCTAGTAGTCTGGTGTCTAGTTTGGAGCACTGTGCCGTACACATCCCACAAGAAGTATTTGAGCTTGTGTGGCCAGCAGTGAAGGCGATGTTGAGAGGAGCCACTGTGTCTACATTCAGAGAGGAGAAATATCGCTCATGTGCTGTTTTGGCCATGTGTTAGAGGCTTCACATTCAAATTGAATGTCGTGGTGGATCAATGCATGTCGCACAGAGGGAAACAGTTTGGTGAATCTGTCCTCAGTCAAGAGATGAATTTTACCTGCTTAACCATCAGGTGTTTCATTTGCATAAAACCATCCTCTTAAGCTTTGCATGAGTAATTAATATTTTTTTAATAAGTATTTACTTAAAATTAAAACCAGGAATAATCCTGTTGACTGCAGTGGGAATAGTATCTGGGAAAAACTGCGCAGGGACTGAAGCAATCAGGATTGGGTCCTCAAATGAGTATTTCCTCTAATGCAATCATAGCCTTGTCTAATGTCTAACTGATGTGCTCTTTCAAACAGATACTAATTTTGTCTTGGGTAATGCCCAGATAGTGGATTGGCCCATTGTCTACAGCAATGATGGATTTTGCAAGCTATCAGGATATCACAGAGCAGAAGTTATGCAAAAAAGCAGCACCTGCAGGTATTTGAGAACAGATTTATTTTCTGTTAAATAGCTTGTAGTGTTGTGCTTGTTGCTTGAGGAGAAAAGTAATCTGTTTATTCCAGTTTTGTCTTTTATCTCCTGGGGCTGCATCTGTCAAATATGCTTTCCAGGTGAAACAAAATCAAAGAAGGGCTATTTCCAAATAGGTTTTTTTCACACTGTAAACAAATGGCTTTGTGTCTTTGTCTAGCATCTGACTTGAATTTCTTGCTTTATTTGCAGTTTTATGTATGGAGAGCTGACAGACAAAGATACAATTGACAAGGTCCGGCAAACATTTGAGAACTATGAGATGAACTCCTTTGAAATCTTGATGTACAAGAAGAACAGTAAGTAGTTGCTTGGTTTGTTAACGTAGGTGTGTAAAGTTGTTTTAAATTATAGTGTAAACGGCAATTCTGTCAGCCTGGAGGACCGTGCTTTATCTAGGGCTAAATAAGCCCCAGTTCTACTAGCTGATCTACAATGGAAAAATGAGAACACTAGGGTTGAGAGTCACTCAGGGATCCAGACGAAGCTCTCTAATTTGTTCTGATGTGTAGAGCAATTTGTGTGTGATGCTTTATGACAACATTCAAGATTCCATCCGCAATGATAATACACAAACTAGGTTTGTGTAAATGATTTCTATTACAGAGAACATACTTTTTAAATTTTTAAAAAGTCGATATAGCAAAGCCAGTATTTGGATGTAGTTTTGGAATAAAAAAGAACCCATCTTTTGTGTTAGCAGCTGAACTACCGAAGTTTTCAGATGAAACTGTCTTTTGTTTTGGACAAAATTTCCTTAATTGGGATATGATTTTTTTCCTAGGAGTTCCAGTCTGTCTGTAACTGCACATCAACAGATGAACTACTTGCCCAAAACTTGTTGCCCCATCTATTGTGGACTATGTCTTGGCACAGTTATTTTCATCTACTTAATGTCACCTGAAGTGTAAATACACTGAGGTCTTTAGCCTGGTCAAATGTTAAGCTGAAAGTCTGCATTCTGTAACTTATTTTGCTCTTGACAATTTCGCTTTCTAATCATGAAACTGGTAGTGTCTATTTACAGGGGAGAGTACCTTGCAGGAGCATCCTGTTAGCAGCTCCTTCCCATTACAGCCGTGATGATCAATTTGATCAGTTCTACGTTAGTGGGCATGGGGGACTTTAACCACAAAATATAACTGCTATGATGTAATTTTTGACAGTCAACCTTATTGCTGTTTTCTTTCTTGTTAGAAAGACCAGTTTTCTGGGGAAAAGTTATCCAATCTATCTGTATGTGTGAACCATTGGTATTTCTGTTGAAATGACCAGCTAGTACTGATGGATTTTGGTGAGAGAACCACAGGCGCTTCACAAAAGCTAAAAGATAATACTTATGTATGCTAGTACTGTGGATGTGTCGAGCTGCTTGTTTTCTATCAGAATTAATCTGTTCTTGTAAGGAGTGATGGTGCAAAATACATGGAATTGTTTTTTATCTTTTAGAGAGGAAAAAAAATATCCTTGAGGGATTTTTCTTTCATCTCTCTTCTAATCTTTTCCTTCTCTTTTTAGCCTGTTCAAAGCATCATGACCTCTGACATGCTGCCGTTGCTCAGGGCTCTTCTGGAGCACGGCTTTGCTGGTCCAACTCATTTGAAAAGCTATATGCGCTATCTGAATGGCGTTTGTGCTTTTTTCCTTCTAGTGTTACCTGTCTCCAATGTTTACCTATTTCTTAAAGCTGATTTTCTGTTCCTAGTTCAGTTAGTGGCTGTAGGGACTATATGTAGCTCACATCTATGCATTCAACGCCATGTAAATAAACTGCAGTCATGGGATCTAGGAGTGTCTGGAATTCTCTCTTAGTTAGCAGTGATTTGGCACCAAGAGGCTATGCAGCTACTCTTCTGTCATTGCTGCAGCATATGGCCTGTTGTAGAGCCTGGAGCCTCTGTCTTTTATGCAGAATTAAAGCAAGGTAACTCTGGAGTGAGGAATGCTTCCCGCCCTGCTGTGTATTTCCCTGAGGAGAGGCGGTCTAGAACAAAGTCCAGCTGTGCAGAAGCTGTGTTGTGCGACATGCCAAAAAGCAGAGCTGCGATGATTCTGCTGTGTTCACAAAGGGTCACAGGCACGGGAGAAAGGAAAGCACAGAGCTTGCTTTTAACAAAACGCAGTGCTTTTATGTTTGTTAGATTTGTAGCTTTAGAGGTACATTAACTACTGTTACAGAGACTGACTAATAACACTAGAGTTGTAACTGAAAAAATACCAAAAAGGGAACATCCTGGAGCTTTTCCTCAGAGTAAGCCACATCATAGAAAAACAGCATCTTGTCTACCAGTCACTTAGCACCCAGACTAAGTGGTCGTGCCTTTGTGGTCACCTTATCTCTGCCTGCAACTATGACAGTTGCCTGCTTGGGCAATGAACATAATTGGTTTCAACCTACTCTCAATTTGAAGGTTTTGGAAAGGACCCTGAATTTTTAGACATCTTTTTTCCTGCTCTTTGTTTCTTTTTTTTGTCTCTGTATTCTTTACTCATTCTGGTTTTATTCTTCAAATTAGCCAGTAAATTAGACAGGAAATAGATTTTTGTTGTTCTTTACCTGTCCACTCCCTCCCTATAAACTAACAGTCATGATAAATAGCAAGTTTTTCTTCCATTTTTGTGTTGCTCAATAATTGGTACATTTTCCACAGCCTACACATTTAATGTACTTCCAGCTGTTTTAACAATACAATCTCTATCCTTTTTGGGGGGGGAAAAAAGGAAAACAAGCAGGAGTTCCAAGTTAACTATGATGTTGCTAGTGCAGGTCCATCTTCATCTTGTATCTTTATGAGCAGCACTCATTTCTCTCTTTTTCTATCTGAGTAACAATTATGTCCTGATCTTTCACTAGACATGTCGACAATAGATTGAGACACTTAATAATGCTACTAGAAGTGACAGGGGTTTTTTTTTTGACATGACGCTCCATGGAGTGCTAGACACTCCATGACACAGTACTAGTAAGCGCTTGCTTGTCTGATAAGAATACCCCGTCCACCAGCCTCATTGCAATTCACAGTGTCAACTCTAGAAACAACATAGGTTGCTGTATTCAGAAGTATGATACAATTTTCTGCTGCCTTCATGTTTGCTTTTACGGATATTGTCTCTACCCTGGCCTCCCCTTTCTCTGTCCAGCCCTCCCTCCATCCAAAAGTGACTATCCTTCCTCTTTTCAGAACTCGAAGTTAAGATGCAATAGAGATTTGATGGTTCCTTGGGCTATGCCCTTGATTACTTAGCAGATATGTGGTGATCATTGTTATTCTCTGGAATAACTGCTTCCTAGAAATGCAGAGATCATTCAGGATAATTGGAAGCAATTGGAGCAAGTGGGTGCACAGCCACCAGATTTTTGTCATTGTTGCTCTGATGCCATCCTGTTGCATTCAGTAGGGATTCATGGTCATATCTGGAAGGAGACAAAGTGAAAGCTTTCTTTAATCTGGACTGCAAAATGACAACAGGCAAGGTTGACAGTAATTTCATGCGAGAGCTTCAGTTCCATTGTTTGATTAGACGTGAGTGTCCAGTGATGCTGGAAGTATTATTTTTATATGGGAAAATCAAAGCATTGCTAAGTCTTACTGAAATCAGTGGAGTTATGTTAACTTACACCAAGGAAGGATATGGCCTAATGTATTAGAAAATATTTTGTATCTAGTCTTAGTCATATCTTAGCTTATTTGAACTGATGCAGCTTAACCATCTAACTTTTTATGTGACTTTGACAGCCATTTACTAGGTTTTTACACTTTATGGTCAGCCTCATAAATTAAAATGGCTGAGTAATTTAAACTTGGACTTTCATTGCCTAGTTTTCCATCTACAACATAGGTCTGGGTTACAAGCAGTGCAAAAGAAGGCTTCTAGATGCACTTGCTTCCATTATTGCTGAAGTAAATTTTTGTAAGAATATAAATTTACTTGCTTCTATCTGCCTCTGAAGAGGTGGTGCCCATTTGAAATCTAATCCCCTTTTCTATGCAGTACTTGATCTGCTTCAGTGGAAGAATATCTGAAGTGGGCTGGACTCCTCAAAACTAAAATGCATGAAGAGATACAAAGAGTCTTCAGTTGTCCCCTGACTGAACAAAGACATTCCCATTGCTTATGGTCTGCAGCAGTGTTGCAGAGAGTGATAAGGCACCTTTTTTTTTTTTTTTTTTTCCTCAGAGGTTTTCTACAGGTGAGGCCAGTGGAATGGCAGCAGCCAAAGGCTTGGCTGTAGGTAATTGTTTTGCACACTGCAAAGTGGTTTGGATAAGCAGTGGTTCTTCTCCGAGTATACATATTATGGTGAGGGTCCCAAAGGCTAGTCATCACTTTCAGTTTGTGCTGGGGTTCACTTCCCTGGTTTTCTGGGTGCTTGAATGTTTAACAAATTTAATAACACGAATATTTGTGTGGGTTTTTTGTTTTTTTTTTTTTGTTGGATATATTTTTTTAACACACGCACCGTCCCCCCGCAACGTCTTAGAAGGCTTTTAGATGTCAAAGAATGACAAATAAGACCAAAATAGTGATTTGGCAGATTCTACTTGCACTTATCTTTGGGACCAGTGTTTTCTACAGAAGTTAAAAACCAGACAAACAGCTCCATCCTAATTTATAGAGAGCAAAATTCACTTCAGGGTGGTACACTTGTGATTGCCCACCACTAGGGAGAGTGTCTCATAATTGTTATTGGTTAAGACCATTCAAAACCATTAATATTTGTGTGAGCTGTGCCTGTAGTGTCTCCAGATGGAAACCTTTGCTAAACCAAATCATTGCATAGGACCAGAGGCAGGAAAGAATGAGGGTGTTGGAATAAAGTGGCATGTATCCTTCTGAGCCCGCCATTGAAATGTAGCTCCATATTTGTCAAGCAGTATGCACACCTGCCTCTCCTCTTCTGTGAAATCCATCTGCATGAGTTCAGTTACTTTCAGCAAGGGCAAATCTGAGTATTTTGGATTCATAAAACTGATAATTCCCATTGATCTTGTCATTTTCAAATGTGCTGGCAAGCAAGACCTGCTGTCATCTCAAACGTATACAGAACAGTAAGACCTCCCAGTCGTAATCCTTAAATATTTTATCTGGGGTAAATGGAAAAAAGATTTCAAGACTTCCCTGTCTCTTTCCCTTCTTTATACTCACTTTCTGTTCTTCAGAGAACTCAGAATAAGGTAAACCATATCAACACTGCTGCAGTATAAAGGTGTGTGCTGAACCTTTTTCCTACTGTGTTGTTTCAGTGTCATAGGATAACCCCTGTGCATAGTGATTCCACCTTTGGGGACTGAAATAGATTTTCCTTATCTTAGCATGTAAAGATCTGACCTTTAGAAGCATTAGGTGCCAGAGCACAGCAGCACCAGATGCGGAAGACATGAAGGTAACAGCTTTTAAAGTGCTGCAAATGTATGTTAAGGTCTATTAGTTTTGGCACAGAGTGGTGAGCTACCTACTGAGTTGGTTTGTTCTCATTCAGTGCACACTCTGCTAGAAGGTAGAGTCTATAGGAAGACTTTTGCTCTTTGTCTTGCATGGTCAAATGTCACAGGGTCCTCTGTGCTCCTAGTTAAAATCTGTGTGGATATAGTGGCTTGCCTAACTCCTCCTGATCACACCTCATCAGCTCTTTTGCTAGTTTGATACTGGACAAACTATTTGGTCTGTGTGGGAAAGAGAGAAACAATCTCATACTGAGTACCTTGGCATAAGGGAAACTCCAAAGGGGGTGACTGCAGTGGTCAGCCGTGCTGTTTATATAACTGAAGTCCTACTGTCTGCATCACTCCATGTAGGAATTGGTGGAGACACAGCATGTGTCTGATGACTGATTGAGACATTATCAAGTAATGCAGAGGTTGTGCAGCTTTGAGGAAAGTTGCCCCATTCAGAAAGGGCAGTGAAGGTGTTGGCTGAATTGTCAAAATGTAATTTTTCATTGTATTTATAAATTAATTTTGTTTTACTTTGTGGGAAGAAAAATTATATATTGCAGTTTTACTTAAACAATGTGCTTTTTGTAGTTTTGAAAAACAGCTGGCCTCTTTGGTTAAATTGTTCTAGGTATGGGGAAAGAGCATATTTAGACAGTGATTTGATTTTCATTATAGCCTATTTTCACTTGACAGGAGGAAAAACTGAAAGAGAGGTCATCAGTATGCTCAGGGGGAGAAGCCGGAATAGACCTTTAACATCTCATTCACTTTGATACTATGGGAGTTTCTGAAGGACCTCAACCAAAGTTAAATAGCATGTTAAATGCTGGTGTTCCTGCTCAGCAAGGGGTTGAACATGCCACTGTTGAAATACACAGGACTGAAAAAGAGGAGAGGCAAGAGACAGTAGTATTTGTGTTAGAGATGGGAAATTATAAGGTGTAGAGACATTTACTGTGTGTTAGTCTGGAGAAGACTTGGGACTTGAATCACAGCTCTTAAAATAGTCTTGCCTTTAAGGCAACATTGCAAGTACTGTGCTCAGGCCAGTGAATAATATTAAGACCTGCATCTGGTAATTCTGAAATTAGCTACTTAACTTTGGTATCACAAGACAGGCTGGTCCTATGGCTACTGTCAGAAGTTCATTGTATATTTTAATTTGTCCCCAGTTGTTCACACTGCTTCTCTACCAGTTTTGAAGTGACATTCCCTTTTCTAGCAGGATTGGTACTATGCCATTAGACAAACTCTGGATTCTTTCACTGTTGATTCCAAATCTAACAGAAGCCAATGTGGCTCATGAGAATTTACTTCTTTGTTTGTGCATTGGCATTATCATTGAACTTCACCAGTGAGAGAGCTTGCCAGAACTGAACACAAAATGTAAATGAAAGTAGATGTATTGTTGGAAACACTGGTAAACAGTTTCCGTGTGGCTGTACATCAATGCAGACTGGGGGCATATGGGGATGTTACTCTTGTTTTGCTGTGAGAGCTCTGAAATATGCTGCAGTTTCACTGCCTGAATATAACCCATAGGCTGAATCTGAAAATCACCATTTTTCATTAAAATGGCTTTGTGCCTCATACCAGTAGTGATTGTCTGGCTGAGCAGGGACATCCGCTTTGACACCAAGAGTATTAGGGCTGCCTGTAGGAGGTTGAAATTCTAGTTTCCAACTTGATTTATAAGTGGTTTATACTTTAAGCTTTCCTGTTTAATAGTTAAATAAACTGTTTAATGTTTAAAAAGTAAAATTCTTCTGATAATTAAACCAGTATGCAGGAAAAAAGCTGAGCGCAGCCACATCTTGGCTGAGCCTTTCAGTATGTTCCCACAGTTCAGATCCCAGTTACGCTATGAATGAGCTCCTGGTTGCAGAGCACTGTGGAAAGCCCATGTAGCCCACCACTGTGAGCACTCACCTCATGATTGTATTTTTATATCCACTTGTCTTCTATTCACAAAAGAGACTGCCAGGATGGTTGGAAACACACTGCAGGGAAAAATACTGAATAATGTTGTGGAGGCAGATACATGGCCTGGCAGAATTTGCCATCTACTTATTTCTGCTGTTGCTGTGTTACTGTGTAGATCCAAAACTGGAAGATGATTTACACAGACCACGTGTGCCACCTTGATTTTACATTCTGCCCTGGAATACACCCTGTTTGTGACACTCTGATGCTCTGGAAATTATAAAGGTACCCAAATAGTGACAGTCATCAAAACCGCCTACTTTTAGCTATCAAGGATATCTGGCTCTTTCTCATTGTCTGCGGGGCACATCACTAAGATCTACACTTGGTTCTAGGTAAAACAGTGTTTTGTTTTCCTTTTTACTATAAATAGTGCAGCACAGGAGTGGGAGTCAAGGGAGTCAGAAAGCAAGAACCCTGCTGATACAAGCTCCTTGCCCTGCAGCAGCCTTCTACAGGTTATCAGGAAAAGTCTTTCCTCTTGCTGCATTCAGAACATGTTAGAAAAATCTTGCAACACCATATCATACCATAATCATAGAGAAGATGACAGCATGCATCTGTCAAATAGCCAGAATAAGAGGGTGAACCACATCCATTCTGTTTCTGTGATATGTACAGCATCTTTAAAAGCAGGGTAATACATTTTTATAGTAGTGAGAGGCAGAGATGAAGCTGAGTATGTAATTCAGCCTCAATGCTATGAAGGTTAGTATTATGTGCAGCCCATAGCAACATGGCTGTAGAATGGCTATAGCTTGAAGTAGCAAAACAATACAAAGTGGTTTTGGGGAGGGGGAGAAAATTCCTAATCAAAAAAGCAAGTACATGTAGATGGAGATCCTGGCTGATTAAAAAGTTGCAGTGTTAGTGGAGGGTGTTGAAGTGGGTGAAATAAAAAGCAATTAGTCACCAAGGAGTCTGTGTAAAAGCAAGATATGGATTTGATCAGCCTCAGAATAGTTCACATGTGAAGATGGGAGAAACAAGTAGGCAAGAAGAAAGGGTGATAGGCAATTTTAGGAGCTCCTGAGAGAGGGTAGTGTAAAGGGTGTTACTGTCTTGAAAATTGCTGTTGGCTCCTTTGTGGCAGTGTCTTCTAAGCTCATTAGCAAGTTAGTGATGATTTTACTGGCACAGTTACTTTGCTGAACCTTTTCTTGCATTTAGCATTTTTGTTTGCTCATACTTTATTGGAAGGGGTTGTTCAGGAATGCTAACTCTTAAAATAAAAAAAAAAAAAAAAAAAAATTGACCCCCCAAATACTTTCTGCCATGCAGGCATGCTCCAGAAATGGCCATCAGCGATTCCATCTGGATTTCTCTGCTTTTTGAGCAGAGGCCTCCATGTATCATATACCCTGCTGTTTATAGAGGTGGCTGTACATATGGCATGGAATCTCAGCCAGGGTTTGAAACTGCCTGTGCTATGCAGGCACAGTGGGAGCCTTAGGAATTGAACTTCATTTATGGAAGTTGTCCGTGGGTCTTGGAGATGCCTTGGCTTTCTGTGGCCAGAAAAGATTGCTAAGCACAGTGGATGAGTAACAGCCAGGTGAGGCACTGGTAGCAACAACTTCTGTTTTATTAACATATTTGGAAGAAGAGCTGCCTTTGCTTGCTTTGCTGAACAGTAACTTGTGAACTACCTGAGGTTTCCTTGTGACCCTTTGACAGTCAGGAAGCACAAGTGCCCCTTGTTGTAACTAACTATTGCATGAAATATACCATGTAGTACTCATGTTAAAATACTGAGCAATTCAGGTGAAAGAGACTCTGATCTCTAGCCTGGAGGAGGGTCCTGTGATTGAGAAAGAAAAGAAATAGTCTTCTAAGATTACCCTTTCTAAAATAGAATTTCCTGCATGAGTGACAAAAATTACGTGTGGTGCTGTTTATTCTGGCTTTCCCAGATGGCCAAAATCCTGCTGATTTTTACATCTTATATTGGCCCCTGGTATGTAGACCCTTCTCTCTAAACGTGGCTCACAAGGGACACTCGAGAAATGTTGCTTACAGCAAGCAAGCCTGAATCCTCTCTTTGGCTCTTACTACTTATGCCTGCAAAAGCAACAGTAAGTTTTTTCATCATCATTGAGGGTGTAGGGACAATCTGAAAACTCATGTACAAGCTCCCTGCAGGCCCAGGCCTGGTGACCCTTGAGTGTCTTGTTTGCCATGTACCTCACTGTTGAAGGAGTCATCCTTTTATGACCAAAGTTAAGACTGCAGACTGAAAAACGGTGCCTTCAAGGAGGCCAGGTTATGACATACAGGAGCCAACTGCTTTGTTCTGAGTCCTCCAATCAGTTTATACTCAAATATCACTAAAATCACTGTGGTGACTCCTGTGAAACAAGACGGGTAGATACCGTCTTGTTACGTGGAACTTCATTGCTATCACTAGGGTCTTTTCAGCAGCCTCAGAAGAACTGCTAGAAATATAGAAAGGCAGGGCTGACTGACAGTTTCTCTCCTCAAGGTGATCTGTGTGGAAAGATGTCAAGGAAAATTGACAGCAGCATCTGAAGGGTCATTATCTGGGATCATCTTTTCCTGTGATGTGCAGGCTCTAATCTCTCAAGCAGTTTTCATTAGTAGTTTATCTACTGCAGTAATTAGAAGAGTACAGTTTCATGCAGTACAACTTACTCCCATCGACAGCCCATGGTCTGGTCCTGACGGCTTGTTCTCTCCTGAATTCAGTGGAGTCTTGCTTCACACTAGAGTGATTGTGAGCAAGCTGAAAGGCGGATTTCAAAGGATTTCCCTTGCATGGGAGGATGTGCAGACTCGACCAGATCTCCTGGAGCCTGGCCCTTGAAGCTGATGTAGGCTGATGTAGTTGTTAGGGAATGGTGCTCCCTGTTTGCAGAGAAGTATAAGATCAACCAAACTGGTCATGCTCTTGAGTTGAGACTCTGAATTATGGTCATGGTCTAGGCACAGTTGGTGTGTTCTCAAGTTCTGCATAGAACCAACAAGACTGTTGTGTGCTCCCTTTGCAAGTACATGGGACTTTCTTTCAGGAGATCACAAAGCACTTAATAAGTTCAAGTATTTGCTTTGATAGATGAAACCTGGAAATAGCGAGTGATTCCTGAAGATTAAAAGCTGATCAGAGGCAGAGCAGAGAACTTAACTAACGCTCTTGTCAGCTGCTTTGTCATTTTTCCTAATAGGTGTTTGCAGAAAAACCCAACATTAAAGTAACATTTACATATGGCTGATTTTGAAGTATAAACATCTAAACTAGCACATTTACTGTTCTGCCTAACAGTGACCAACTTTTTGATATGTTTTTTTTTCCAGGAACACCTGTCTGGTTCTTTGTGAAAATTGCTCCAATTCGAAATGAGCAGGATAAAGTGGTTTTATTTCTTTGCACTTTCAATGACATAACGGCTTTCAAGCAGCCCATTGAGGATGATTCATGTAAAGGTTTGTCTTTTTCACAATTATATCTTTATGCTGTTTCTGTTTGTTTGCCCTGGTCTTGAAAGAGCTGAAGTCCTTTAAATACCAAAGCCAAAGAATTAGATGTTAAAATAGCTTGTAGCCATGCCATTGGGGACTGCATTTGTGCAAGGAATGGTTGCTGGTTTAAGTGAATTGGCTCTGGCCTGCACTGGAAAGGGTCATTGCTAATGAAACCCCCAAGTGCTTCAGGAAGCAGAGTTTACTTAGCAAATAGGTGCTGCTCTTCCTTTTAAATTCATTATTAATGCACACTCCAGCATAGCCTTCAAGGAGTCACAATGTTGCTAAACAGTCTCTTTGATGTCAGAGGGAACTGAAGGGCTTGGGGGCCTGTACAAATTGTGCACGACACTGTATGCAAAAACTGAGGAATTAACCCTGTATGAGTCTAGCAAAGAACTGAATAATTTTGTTCTGTCTGGCTTGATGTTACTTACCATTATTATGGGATTCCTTACATTCAAGTTCTGGACTAGTTTCCTTTAACATATGTGAGAGATTCCCATTGTCTTAAGTTGAATCAGGTTTAAGCTGTCTTGGTGATTGAAGTAGCATTGCTGTGTTTTGCTGTTAACCCTTTGCTGAGTTACACCCTGGAAACCTGGAAGCAAAGTCAGCTGTGACAGCAGCATAAACTTGCACTCAGGTTCAGATCCCGTCAAAAATAGACCTTTTGTACCCATATGGAGCATTACAGAGACTTGCGTCCTCTGGGGTAAAAAAAGACGTAAATTCTCCTGTTGTTTGCATTTTTGTAGTATTTAATAATATTTGTAGTATTAAATTAAACAGGAAACTTGCTGTGAAGGTGAACTGATTTACATTTATGCTCAAAATGTTATTCTTTAAAAACATAGTTTCTCAAAGTGGAAACACCTGTTACCGTGAAAAAAGAAGTACAACCTTGACAAACATACCCTCTTCCAGGCTATGTGGGTTATTTTTTTTCTTTTTAATGCTATTTGTTTGGTTCTTCGTTGCTTTAATAAAACAAAAAAATTTATCTTGTCAGAAAGGTTGGGCCTACAGTATTTTTTTTTCTTTGCCTAAGTGGTCTTCACTGTATCCTGATGAGGACTGACAGCAGAGATAAATCAGCATGATGCAGTAAAGCTGGTTCTCATTTATTTGCTGGGACTGAAGGCCCTTGCTTCATTTAGTCAGTTGATAAGCGGGACTTTCAGTCAGGGGTGGTAGCTGTGTCTTTTCTCTTTGCTTTCACAGAAGATCCTTAATGTGATAGTGATATGCACTCTTGTGAAAAGAGTTTGTCCTTCACTTTCAACACAAGGAAACACTGTAACTGTTTTGTTTTCAAGAGAAGTATGTGAAGGAAGGGAACATTAATGTTTTTATAAAATCTCCTTTGGATCTTGAAATCATGCTGTTCTTACAGTGATCATAGTAATTCTTAGCAGTTCTATATCTAAAGCAATGTAAGCGCTAAACCTACATAAAAGTGCACCAACTTGCAGAGGAGTTAAGATGATAAGCAAAATTTCTTCTTCTGGCCCACGGAAACTGGCTAAGTGACTAACAAAAGTTGCAGACAGAAGAATTGGATGTATTATTTAGAGGCCACTCACAGCTATGTACTCCTTCCCCGAGTGCTATGACTTTATGTACAGAAGAGTTTATGCACTAAATGAGTCTTCCAATATTGTTTCTGAATCTCCTAAAATTAATGAAGTTACATCAGATTCATGCTGGTAAAGAGTTCTCTGTCATTGTAAACACAAATCAAACATGATATAAATGAAACTGCACATTCTGTTCTAATCCTTAATTTATCCCCTACGCCTGCCTTTCTTCCATAAGTTACTTGCTGTAGGCTAGCTTTGGAATTTTGTGGAATGCATCTCAGGAAGTGATATTGTATCAGTCACTTGATGGCTAGATGAGCAATTTCTTGGAAAAGAAGGGCTGATTTGTCAAACAATTAAAGACTTTTACATATGTGATGATGTCTTTAATATTAGATCTCATTGTGCAATTGTATACTGTGGTGGTGGGGAACAGGCAGGTATGGAGTATCAGACAGTTGTCCGTAGGGGGCTCTAGGATTCATGGAGGGGAAAAACATTTCTAGAAGATCTAAAAAAGGTAATATTGTATTAGCTTCTTCTAAGAATCATTGCTTTTACAGACCTGAGCTTTGAAGAGGGCATATACTTTGTAACATGTACAATGTTACATAGGAATTTTGTAGCATGCTTCTGAAGAATAGCAATTTTCATAGGAATGTTTCTCATAATCTAAAACCAAATGAAGTCCCTATCTGAAAACCTAGAACAGTGAACTTAGAGATATAATGTTTAGTTGAAACAACTGAAAACTGATTGCTAAATCAATTATTTTTACTTCTTTCACCTTCAATCAGCTTTTATCAACTACTTTTCCTTTACTGTGTTTCTATGTGAAATGAGTTTCCTGTGCATATGACCACTTAATATGTAATAGGCTGCCTGCAAATGCAGCTGTTTTATTAACAAGTGTGCTATTTACATAGTTGCAGAGTGGCATAGCATAAAGTATTTAGGTTTTTCAAAATCAATGCCTGTATGTCTATGTAGAGAAAAAATGTTATGTAGTACAAGAATATGATCAATTTAAAGAGCAACTAATCTGTCAGACTAAACCTGCTTAGGTGTCCTATATCTTAGTTTTCTATCACCTGCTGGCAATTTCAAGCATGATTGTTTAGCCACAAATGATGTAGTGACTCCTTGAGTGAAAAGTGTTGCGCTCTAATGACAGGTGTTTGACTTGTACACAAAAATGAATGGGCATCTGTTAGCCAAAGGTTTCTCAGAGAGATAGAAGGTCCCAGTACCACTTTTCATTCTTAATTTTTTTTTTTATTAATAATATCAGACATTGGTGATGAAACAAAAAAATATTTCTGAATTTGTGTAAAAAGTAGACTTCTAATTGTAGTCTTTGTTAATTGATTCAGATCATTTAGATGATGCTTATTTTAGGACTGCCATAGAAGTTAAGTAAATCTGCTTTTAAGTGCAGCAGCTTTAAAAATAGTGCATTCTAAATAAAACAACTTAAAAATAGTGTGTCGGTGATGTTGATGATACAATATTTTTAAACAGCCTCTTTCCGCTCTTCCCTGTATGCTTGCCTCTTAAAAAAAAAAAACAAAAACAAAAACAAAAAAAAAACCCAAAAAACAGGAAAAAATAGGTTTACTTGAATAGAAGTAGGCAAAATCAAGCTATAGCATAGCTAAATTTGGCTTGTGAAGTGCTAGGTCACCTTCTTAGCTGAATTTTAGACTATATGCTATATTTAGAATTCATGCATTTTGTCTGTATATGTCTTTTTTTGGTTTGAAAGTTAACACACCAAGTATGAGATGTTTGAGAATAGTGTATAAAGTGGAATGCATCACTTTGAGAACAATAATTTGTGCAGACAAATAGAATCTGTGCCTGCACTCTGAGCAGCTAGTAATAAGTTTGCCTGAACAGGTTTTGCATATATGAATACAATGTGAACATATTCAGATGTATCTAAGCTGCTTTATAAAAGTTTGGAAATTATGCTTTGGATCTTAATTTTTGCTTCTGATATTTTGTTTTTATACAAAAAGGTGATCAAATTCAACATCACTGAATCATAAGAGAATGGTTGTTAGCCTCCGAGCTATTGTAACCTCCTATGCTTTGTAACAATCATCAGTTATCATCTCCTCTGCAGAAGAAGCTTTATTTCATTTTGCAGCTAAGCTGTCCTTTGCATCACAAGCAGCCTACACAAAAAATACTACTTTGATTGCCTCCTTCATCTTAATTCAGGGAGAACTCCAAGTGTTTCCTTTCTTTTTCCTTTTTGTTTCTTTTTTGTTGTTGTTGCTGTCTAATTTTTTTGTTCTGTTTTTAAAGATGTATTTATATAAGCAGAGCCAGTGTTTGAAATATTTTGATTAAGTTATGCTCTTACTTTCATCTAGATGAAATATTTTCTTAAAAAAGGAAACAAATGAAAGGGAAGTGGTAAGTATGTTAAAAAACTTTGGTATGCTTTCCCAGTCCAGATGGAAAAATAAGACTATTTTAGTCATGAAGTTTCAAAGAGAATAGGCGTTAAGACTGCACAGAGGTATGATGGATGTAAGCAGGGATCTTTGATGTGCAAGAAGACAATGGTGGTTTGAGTGGAGACAAGAACTGCTAGAATCCTGATTTAGTTGCATTTACACAGTTCTGTGTGAACGATAGACCTGTGACCAAATGAGCTTATTCTCTAGCAGGCAGTGGCTCCTTGTTCTAACTCTAAGGATTGTGTAAGTCATGGATCAGCAGCTTGATAACAAGGGTTCTGTAACTACCACAGTTCCTAATGTTTGAATTTACAAGTCATCGTGATCAAGTTGAGGAGAGTGATAGGAAACAAATAACTACCTACAAATAAATAATAAATGTTGTTGTGGATTGAATATCAATAGCTCATGCTCACCTCAAAATACAGAAAATTGGCTTCTTCAACTCAAGAGCATTGTTAAATGAAGCTTCATTCCTTAAATAAGAGAAGTCTTGATGAGTTAAACATCACATCACAAAGGTGTATTTCAATGCCATGTTTCCCCAGGAAACAAAGCTCAGAGGACAGTTTTTGTCCCTGTTGCCGGCACCTTGTCTTCTTGGGTGTTTCCTGAAGCAGTTTCTATTCAGCTCTTTGCAATGAAATGGTGGAAAACTGAAAGAGCATCATGGAATGCAGGACAGGTGAAGTCAGTGCTGTTAATCTTGAAGGCTCTTCATCCTTTTGAAGCTGAAGATGTTTTAGTGCCAGATCATTGCTTTGCCCCTGCATGATGTTTTCTGCAGAACTGAAAAAGGAGACCAAACAATGATAAAAATGGGTTAGAATCAAAGGCAGAGGCACAGGCAAACACAACCATGGGGCTGGCATCTAGCTTTATGTTTGGTTCCTGAATTCCAAGCTGTCTTCTCTTGTCTGTTGACAAATCTTGTCTGTTTGACAAATGTATACGCCTATATGAGAATCACTTAGGGTCATTAGATTTCAATTTAATTTATATTTTCTCTATCTCTAGAGGAAAAGAATGGATGTAAGGATATACCAACTGCTTGTGTTGAAAGAGAATTCCTAATCCATATCATCTGGTCCCCCATCCTAGCAGGACTGACATCAATATATTCTTACGCCATTATGAAACCTAGTTGCTCATCTTGGAAAGCTCCATCTTCTTCCTGTAATCAGCTCCATGACCCTTAGAATTTAATTTTTATGTTCTCTCCTGTGGCTTAAGTCCATTATTTGACCTCTCTTCACTGGATAAATATCTGACTCGCTGTAGTCTGTGTCTGTCCTTAGGCATCTGGAGGAAAAATTACAATAAATTCAATAGGTGCTGCTGTCTTTCCAAGCAGCATTGGAGAAGTTATCATTCAATAGGATTACTGCTGGCATTCTCTCTCATTTTCATTTTATTTGTCCTGTGCCACAATCTGCAGGTCTGCTATAGTTACACTTTGAAGTTCCCACGTTTTTGTCTTCCTTTCACACACACACACATACACACGCACACACAAAAGGCAATGCAAGGAGGAGGAGCACAGTGATTTAGTGCCTGGGTTTAGGCATATCGTCACACAGTGGCATGTGCAACTCCAAGCTTGGCTCCCATGTGCTGTACCCAGTGTATGGAGAGAGGTAAGGTATGTACTCCCAGCCTGCCATTTTCAGGTCAGCACTGACAAAAAAGCCAAGCTAAAAAGCCCTGCCTCTTGACACAGTCTCTTGTCCATAACAAACAGTTCTATTGTTTTCAGATCAGAGTTCAGAGTATATGGTGAGAGATCTAATGTTCGTGGGAACAGTTCTTTCACGTACCATTTAGGCACCCACAAATGAGATTTTCAACATGTAAGGCAGGGGAGGTGCTTGTAGGGGATGCTGAGGACAGAGGAATGGATTAAGCTGCACCTTTCAAAAGGAGATGGCTCTTGGGAAGAGGGAGAGGTACTCGAAGGTGCTCAGCAGTTGTAGCCACAAATCATGCCACAGAGATGTCTGGCAGTGCTTTTGTGCAAGAAAGCTCAGGTGAGGTGCTTCCTTTACTCCTCTCTCTGTTTATATCTGAATAGCCTAGTTCTTGGAAAACTTGATGGCAGGAAGAAAATACACACTGAAAGTTTGTCCCCAGGTTTCGAACCAAATTTTGAGTCTTCCAGGAAAATGCCCCACCCGTTGGTCTGTTTTGAGTTCGTAAAAGGGGCTGTCTGTGTTAGCTGGCGTTAAAAACATTATGTGTCCGGTAAGGCAGGCAGATTTCGAGTTCCCATGTGAAGCTCGAGCTCTGTGGTCTTTCTTTCTGTCTGTCGTCAGGGCTGCCGGTTGCAAACCAGCCCTGGGCGGCTGCAGCCGGCGCGGCGTGGCGCAGCCTTCGCTTCAGCACCATGGCCAGCACCGCGGGCAGCTGCTCCCGCCGCTCCGCGCCGCCCGCTCCCGGGGCGCCCGTCTGCCGGGGCTGGGGAACGGGGCTGTCGTTCACAGCCTCTCGGGACAAATCCCCCTCGGGCCTCCTCGGTCTGGCTTTATGTCACTGGAAGTATACCGATGCTGATAGCCTTCTGCCACGGTCCTGTAAAACAGTAAGAAAACATTGTAGTGCTGGCATGCAAGTCCTGCGAAAGCAAAATTTTAGGTTGGTGTAAGTTGCTGTAGCTCTGTTGGCTTTACAAAGGCTAGTCTGATATATATCAGCTGAAGATTAGCCATTAGGAGTGGTTTCTCCCACCTGATCCATTCTTATAACCTCTACTGGCTTTACTCAAAGTAGTAGGGCCTTCAAGCCTTAGTTTATCCATTGTAGTTGGATTTCTTCATGTACAGTAGAGAAAGAACACTCTTTATAAATGTATCTTTAAAAAAAAAAACCCAAACCCCCCAAACCCACCGCCTTCCATGGAAATGTATTGTGAGAAATCAAGTGCTTTGGGTCAGGTTTATAACAGATACAAACTGACCTCACTTGAGGTTCTGTCATATTGATGTATTTCTCTGAGAAATAGTCCTTTAGTTTAGTAGCTAATCTTACATGGGTTTATCAGGAAAGATCTGGCTTCCTGGATGGAAATCGTTCAGTCTGCTTGTTGGTGAATACTGCCCAAAAGTGTTGGCTAATTCTACTCAACTGGGCTATTAACTTATCACTGACACACTCGCTTTAAGGTATAAGAAAATATTCAATTTTATTCTTGATTTTGGAGAGGTTGGATGGATTTGGTCCTCCCCTTTAATAAATGCACCATTTTGCATATTTGTAGAGGGAAAAATGCTAAACTCTCTTTTCAGGTCTGCCCTGAAAGATCTTGTTCAATACTGGACCCATGTAATTTGTTTATTTTTTTGTGCTCACCTCTCAAATAACCAAATATGTTCCTGCAAACTCCATCATAGTGAGATGCTAAGCAAAGATGTGTTCAAAGTACTCGGCAATATTTTAACCACCCATATTCCTGTACTTGTCATGGATCACTTGCAGGCTAATCTTCAGATTGGTCTTTAAAACCAGTCACTGCAAATAGTATCTTTTTTTTTGGTGATAAAACCATAACGTGGAGAAAACTTTTTCCAGAACCAGGTTGTTGTTAAGAACAGAATCTGCAAAGTGCTGAGCATCCTCAGCTGGAGTAGGAGGTAAGACTACTCAACAGTTCCCAGGTGGTGCTAGCATTTTCAAGACTGGGACTAAATGCACTGATACTTTCATTTCAGAGTATCGAAAATATCTGGATGTGTACTCTGCCTGACTTTCTGTTATGGCGAAGTACTGCTCATAAAGGTTATAGCTGTAACTAGCTCTTATGATGGTCATTTGAAGTCTTCTGTTTTGAGGTGTATTTGAAATGACTGTAAAAAATATTCTGAATTAAAATTCAGCATAAGACTTCTCTGCCGGAAGCTGCTAAATGTTTTATTAGAGTTTGAAAAAATCTATTTGTATATTTCCCCCTTTTGTTTAGAGAGAATAAAATTAATGGTTTTGTTTTGCTTTGTCTGCTCTGCTTTTTATTATCTTATGTATATTTCTCTGCTTACGCCAGATCTATGCTTGATACATCTGAGGCCAGATTCACTTCTGTTACAGGCAACTGTAATTTTTCTTGTGTGTGATTCTAGTCTTACACTGTGATTAGTCTGGAGTGCCTTCTGCAGTGCTGTGACATCCAAATCTGGCCTTTGGATTTAATAGAAGGTTATTGTAAAGTAGACATTTATCCTTACAAAAGATGCAGTTCATGTAACAGCACTCTTGTAGAGCCATTGAATACAAAGTCACTGCAGTCATGGGTTTTATTACTTTACCACCCTGACACCTATTTTGTGACTTGCTTTTATCTTGCACTTGGTTAAATTACACTCCCTTGTGGTCAATATTAAAGCAGATTGCTCTGTTTTCACTTTTTTTTTTTTTTTTTTTTTTTTTTTTTGTTACGAGAGGCTTTGTATGGTACATTTGCAGCTTTTTTTGGTAATGTGTATAATCTTGCATGTTTTCTCAAGGTTGGGGAAAGTTTGCTCGCTTGACCCGTGCCCTCACAAGCAGCCGAGGCGTGCTGCAGCAGCTTGCTCCAAGTGTGCAGAAAGGAGAGAACGTTCACAAGCATTCGCGACTTGCTGAGGTAACGTTTGCTTTCCCTGAGAGACCATAAAGAAATGTTTTTAGCCTTTGTGGGTATGTTGCCTCTGTGTGAGCCAAGCATTGTCTGTCCCCCTTGCCCTGGGAATTTGAAGCCTGGTGCTGGCATGGGAGCTCGGAATATGGCATGTGTGCTGTGAAATGTGTCCCGTGACAGTGGAATGGAAACAGGTCTCCAAAAGACTTCATGTAACCTAATTGCAGTGTTGTTCCATATCTCAGCAAAGTCTTACAATGGCATTATTACTGAAGTAATAGTTTCTTGCTTAGTTTCCATTCTTCTGAGGATCTCAATGTTAGTAGGAACTTGGACTATTCGCTTTTGTAAAACTGAGGTGAGAAAAACTCAGGCTAGTACAGAAGGGAACTCTGGAGAATCCTTGATACGGTTGTTCTCTGCATTCATTTATGTCTGGTTCTTTTTCAGTGGGATCCTGATCCTGCTTTACAAACTGGTTAAAATGTATGTTTGAGCTACTGGTTTTATGGACAGAACAGCTGTAAGATACCACAAGCCACACTGCAGACAGATGAGCAAAATGAAACCTTGTGATTTAAGTAGAGTCTCAAAGTTTTGAGAAAAGCTCCAGGCAGAGGCGGCTTCTTGAAGTACTTCGGGTTTTAGGGCTTTCACCACGAGGGGGAGAGACTGTCCCAAGTTTCCTGTAGCTGTCTCCTGGGCCAGGGAAAGTATTGATATGGTGTTAATGATAGCATGGCCAATATAACATGGCACTTCTGTGTCACCTATTGCTTTGAATGCCATGGCAGCAGCTGTGACTCTTGTCAAGAATTCTTAATCTTGCTGTGTAGCTGGAGGTGTAAGCCATTGATAGGTTCCATGGGGTCTCCATATAGTCAGTACTCTGTTAATTTTGCCCTGTATACGTCTTAGTTTCTAGGCAAAATAAACAACTCCTGCCCAGGCCTGTATTATTATCACATGTGATGATGAAATTCCCACAGACAGGAACGTTACCTATTCAGTATGTAACACAGATGCACTCAAGAATGGAAAACTGATTTCTGCTGGAAGTACAGAAATAACATAGATCATACTAGCACAGGGGAGGGGCAGACATTCACATGGACACTATGCTGTAGGAATACCATGTGATTATCACATGTCCACCCTGAGGTTGCTTTAGTGTCCTGGAATTTGGAATCGTCTCCCTCCTAATCCTACTCAAGGCTTAGCATCAAATAATCCTTCCTTCTCTTTTGATGTCTACCTTGAATTTTAGTTCATGCTAAAATCTAGGCAGTAGAACGCAAGACAAAGGGTCTAAGGTTATTCTCTTTGGCTCAGTGAACCTCAATCTGGACCTAAGTGACTACACATTACTGAGACTTCTTGCAAGCCGATGCGCTCAACAAGTCTTTGCAAGTATTCTAACTAGCACAGCCAGTTGATTCATTAGAAATAATAAAGGGCAAGTGTATAGTTTACATATCTGAAATTAGTTTCTTTAATTGCTGACTGAATATTGCAGTCATTATTTTAAAAAGATTAGCCCCAACTGTGATGCTAGGTACCTTGTTGTATATCTGCTGTCATTCCACTTAAGTCAATAGAACTACACTAGAGAAAAGCAGAGTGCAGATAATCATACAGACAAGCCCACTTTTCTTCCTTTGAAGACATATGGGGTGCCAGGCTTCTTATTCTAGAAAGATCTCTCAATAATACTGAACACAGGATCTTTAACTGTTTCCTGTTGCATTTTCAAATCCTTATTTTTTTTCTTCATCTCTGCAGTAGCCTATCTGAAATCTTAAGTTCAAATTAAAATTAATCCTTTTTCTTTTCCTACTTATTATGACATTTCACATCAATCTTGTTTGCTTGAGAAGGCCTTTCATTTATTGGAATATTATTTGTGTTGCTCTTAGTTCTTTATCACTTATATTTTTGAATACCTGAGGAGCTAGTTGTGTCCTAGAACCTGAGTGGGGCAAGGTCTTGTACAAATACAAAACAGGAGCCTGCCACAAAAGCTTACAGTTTGTTCTATTATTTATGATATACTAGTTTAAGAAAGGTGTTAGCGACAAACAACTTTTTTTTATCCACAGACTATGACTAATACGAGCAGTGTCTGTTAAACCTCCTCTGTCTTTTGCCAGTATGTGTAGATTTTTTTTTTAGCCTGACTTCTCTGATAGCAGTCATATGAAAACTGCTTAAATTAATTATGCAATTAATGCAAGGGAGTTAGGTAACTCAGAGTACATTTTGCAATAAGAGTGTAAAGTAATTGATACATTTCTGTGGCTTTATCACCAAGAAGCTGATTGTAGAAACCATTCTTCCTGGTCGCTGCATAGTACATGTGTCCTCTGCACCTGTGGTGTTAGCTGATGTATTCTATATATTTACCAGGTAGTTCTGCATAAACAAGATTGTGTCATAATTTTAAAAATGTGATAGTTATAATTTTTCTGCTTTTATTTCTTATAATGGTGCTTAGCAGCACTGCTTAATAATGAAACTTCTGCCTTTTTTTTTGCAAACCTTGTTTACCAGGGACTTATAACTGCCATTAAAATCTGCTTCAAGTTGAGGCTTGCCACCTAGCTCTTGGCTTGGGAGCAATTTGCGTGGATGCCTGTGAAAACAGAAGCAAGGGAGAGCGAGAGAAAGCAAATATGTGCAGTTGAAAACACAAAAGGGAGAGATTAAGCTGAAAATGAATGACTGTGTTGGGTGTCCCCCCCCCCTCAGTCATGCAGTCTTAAAAATAAATAAATCATTTTAACCACTTGTTGATGCACTTTTATGAGTCCTGACTGGCGATATATTCACTATTTTTTAACAAATCTAGGATAAAATTCTTTTATTATGTTAAAATAAATGAACACAGACTTGTGAAACCCATGATGAAATTTGTCATTTCTGCTCTTGAAATAATATTCTCTGGCTTAGAGAGCTATTAAAACATCATGCATTATTACCACAAATAATAAACGCAGATAATATAACTGTAGTGGCTGGTGAATCATAAGTAATTGGAATAACACTTTCATTAATAACTTTCTGAAACAAATATTTCTTTTACTATGGTATAACTGCATAATAGGGAAAAATCTTCAAAATCCACAGCTGTTTTGGTTATTTAGAAAATGATAGTAATGAAGGGTTTGTTCAGTGCACACGGGTGGAGGCTCAGTATATCGGTTTATATAGTTGTGTACATTTTCTTCATGATTACTTTTATATTAATCTCTTGGGTTTTTTTTTCCTCTCCAGGAGAAGTACCTTTAAAAGCAGTTTGAATCTAGTTAGCTCATGTGGGTGGGTAACCGCACCTGACTGCTTCAGCAAATATTGTGTCTCAGGTTGGCACTACTCTCCCTAGAGGCTGGAGTGCAGCTAGAGCACCTTGGAATAGGGCAGAAGGTACTCCTCTTTGTATCTATCTGGCTTTGCTGTATGGTGCAGAGAGTGGGGTTTATAGCTCTTAATTTCCAGATGACCCAGGGGTGGGGTGTGTGTCTGGAGGGATGATGAAGAAATGGACCGTGTGTGGCCCTTGGTGTGAAAAGTGGAGAAAAGAGCTCTCCTAACTTTCAGTGCAGCAGCCTGACAAAACCTAGATCTTTAGCCTTGAGCTCTGTGGACCTCTTTCCATTATTTCTGTACAGCACTGAGCCCTCTTACTCTACTTAATGCTAAAAGCAAATGCTTGTTCTGTGAGATAATTAAGCATCATTATAGGTGTTTTTCCTCTTCCTTCAATGAAAAGAAGAATTTGATGCCTTTGAAAGCTCTTGGCTGGCAGTCCTGAGGGCTGCAAGACCTTTGCCAATCTGTAAAGAAAGTTGCCTTTCCTGGGAGAGGTAGTGTGAGCTGGGACACGGCCCTTCTTCTATCTCAGGCTGTGAAAGGACAGTTCATCTCTCTACCAATGCTGGGAAGATGGTTTTACAAGGTGCCCGTTAGTGATGTAGTGAGAGGGAGCCAGGGCTAGAACTTTTCACGCCCACCCAAATAAAAGACTGGAGACACCTCAGGCTTGCTGCAGGTGGCTTTCTCCACCTTGTGAGTGATTGATTCCCTTACATCATTCTTTGATACCCATCTCCTGCCCTGTCCCTGCCCCTCCTTTTGAGATTCACACCCACACTGCTGGCACACATCCTTCCACTGGAGACCAGCTAAAGCCATGGCCCCTGGTCACTTTAAAGAGCTGTTGGTAGAACTTAACCAGAGACTCCAAGGTGGTAACAGAAGTTCAAAAGACTTATCAGTAAGGTCCTTAGCCATTCAGATAGTTTAGAATACATTTACTTTCTAAATAAAAAGGGAAGGAGACATTAATCCTTTTGTTTTCCTGTGCTGTAGCCCTTGAACCTCAAACAAGCTAGGGGAGAGTGCTTTGTACTTGGTGATGACATTTAAAAACACTGAAGCAC
Source organism: Astur gentilis (assembly GCF_929443795.1). Taxonomy (NCBI): domain Eukaryota; kingdom Metazoa; phylum Chordata; class Aves; order Accipitriformes; family Accipitridae; genus Astur; species Astur gentilis. The sequence continues at coordinate 9,225,081 of NC_064909.1, read as the reverse complement.
TAAAGTTGTTTATTTTCTTAATGAGTTGAAACTAGAAGTCTGTTTTTCTCTGCATTCATTCAGTTTTACATCCCTGCAGTTCCACTGGCTTTACTGTAATTTTGTTTGATTTACAGCAAAATAACAGGCACCATAATTTGGCCCCTTTATTGCCAAACAGAGATTGTTCTTGCCTTTGTTCCTGTTATTGAGGTATATGGCAACATATTAGTACGTTTTCCAGTAACTTTAGTTTGGATGATGCAGAATTTCCACAAGTTCTTGAAGTACAAAGAGACCAGCAGTGGCCAAAATGGAGTGCATTATACAATTCTCAGTCTAGAACTTTTGTATGTATATATAAGAATCAATCTGACAAGAACTAACAAAATTATTTTTTTCAGTGTTTCATGGTTGAGGTTCCTGTGACAATTAGAATGGTCACAGAAATGTTTGACCTTTTCCTGTAATAACAGAGGCTAAAAAAATAAGCTCTGGGAGACATGTGATTGCAAAAGAAGCAATTATATTTTCACCCTGCATTTAAGGGGTTATTCCAGTGAGTGAATATTGCAGAGGACTCTTCTTGCCCAGTGAAACACATTTCAGGCTTCAGATCTTATGTTAGAGCCGCTGCTCAGGCAAATCCTCATAAAAGTCAGTAGCAGGTCAGTGCTTTCCAACTGATTCAGGAACAGCTGCGATGTTCAAAAGGGAGAGCAGGAGGTATTTGCAATATTGATTTTGGGCTAGAGCTTTTGTCTAGAAAAGACATCCTAATATTTGTCACTGGGACTGCAAACAAGCTCTGAAGGGAACAATGCTCAGAGTACACCTACTAACTCAGTACACAACCTATGCGTCCTTCCAGTCACTACCAGTGACTTCTGGGGACTGCATTGGCTGGCCAGTGCCTCCTGTGGAGAAGAGACTGCTTCTGTCTTGTGCTGCTTGCAGCTCCTCTCACCATAAGGCAACTTTAAAAAAAATATCTTTTTTTGGTAGAATGGAGAACCTGCATGAATCAGGGTCAGGAGTGGCAGAGTAGTTAATACTGCAGTAGACATGTCCGAGTCCTAGTTTGGTCTGCAGGCGTTCTACTTAGGGGAAAATGTTCCTTTTCCCTCTTTGCTGTTATACTAGAAACTCAGTGAAACAAATATACTAAGTCCTCTTATTTTTTTTCAAATTGTTGATGCCTTTGTAACACGCAGGTCTCCCTGAGCAAGTCATGCTATTTCTCTTCTGGAGAACATACTGGGCTCAAAGTCAGCAGGCTTGCAACTCCCACTGTCATTTACACATGTGCAAAGGACTGTGATCTGACCATGTCTGACCCCTGTTGTGCACAAGAGTAAGTGATTATGTGAGGTTCAAAGCAGCAGGGAACTTGATCTGAGGCTTGTTTTGTCCAAGTAGGACTCTTGTAGCTGATTGTTTTCTTTTGTCTCCTTTGGCTTAATCTGTTGGAAAAAAGCCTACCAGTTAACAAAAAAAGAATAATAAAAAGCATTCAGAAAAGCCTGCAGATAAAAATCCGTGTCTAAATAATTGATGTTAAAAAAGCTGAGATAAGGAGCATGAAAGGAAGACATCCTCTTACTAAAGCTATGTTGTCTGATCTTTTCCATGGGAAGATGGCCATTTAATTTCCTTCTCTGCTCCCTATTGCTCTGAACTATGTGCAAATAAATGTGGAAAAGGAACCATGCTCCTAAATAGTTCTCACAGGTTCTATGCTTTTCGCATTAGCAAACACATCTCACTCAAGCAAACCTTCATCTTCCTTTCAGTTTGCTCCCATAACTCACCCAGGGTAAATTTCATTTTAAAATTTAACTTGTCTTTATTTGGAGAAAGGTCCTTCATGTTGATTTCACCCTTGTGTATATCCATAGATATAAACAAACACATTCTTGTTCATAGATATGTAAAAGAAACTTTAGTTTCCAAGAATTAAATACATGCTCATACTGTTTTTGCACTAGTTTGCAGAACTGGAGAGACGGTAGACCTAAAATGGGCAGCATTGATTGAGATTGCAGTTATACAAAACACTTGGAGCATGTGCTCAGCTTGAGGTCCAGGGTTTAAAACACATGCTGACAGATCATCTTTTCCTGTAGCACTTTTTTTTAAATTCATACCTAACTGCATTGTAACTTGACTGTATACCATCAGATAGTGAAGACGCTGATCTCCTCTCAGTCAAAAGTTAAAGTTCAAAATGAGTTTATTGAGGCTAATGATAGTTATACATGGGCTTTGGTCCTGCATGGTCCAGAGAAGAGGAATAAAAGCCTATGCATTCGTGATAGATTGTAGTATAAGGCTATTTCAGATACAGTATAGTGAAGAAAATAGACAATGTTGAAAAACAATGTGGTCCAGTGGTCCCAGTGCTGGACTGGAACTCAGAAGTTGCGGTATTTTTTCCGGGTTTTGCCATTGATTTCTCTTTGTAACTGCCTTTCTTCCCATCGTTTATCTGTCTTATCTGTTTAGACTGCTGAAGGAGCTGTCTCTTCTCTATATGTCTTGGAGACCCAGCACATTAGGCTTAGTGTCAAAAAATAATTAATGGCATTAAAAGAAACAACAGCTGTTCTAAGGTTGATGCTGGTTTGTTTAACAGAATACTTATCCTGACTTGCTTACCATTTGGTGATGATAAAATGAGTTAATGGACATGTATTTTTATCAACTGTTGTACTGACCTTGAGAATCTACGATGTGAAAAATAACATTAAAAAATTAAGCATGTTTTCTTTTTCTCCTGAAATCTCTGTGACTACAGGTATTGCAGCTGGGCTCTGAAATCCTCCCGCAGTACAAACAAGAGGCACCAAAGACTCCGCCGCATATAATTTTGCATTATTGTGTTTTCAAGACTACCTGGGACTGGATCATCTTGATTTTAACCTTCTACACTGCTATTTTGGTCCCTTACAATGTCTCCTTTAAAACCAAACAGAACAATGTAGCATGGCTAGTAGTTGACAGCATTGTGGATGTCATTTTCTTGGTAGACATTGTGCTTAATTTCCATACCACCTTTGTGGGGCCAGCAGGAGAGGTGATCTCTGACCCAAAGCTGATTCGCATGAATTACTTGAAGACCTGGTTTGTGATCGATCTGCTCTCATGCTTGCCGTATGATGTCATCAATGCATTTGAGAATGTCGATGAGGTCAGTATACTAGTTCCACTTCCACCCATTAATTATTACTTAATGGTTGGGGGGAGGTGGCGGAGAGAAGAAAAAAATGTTTGCTTTTAAATATATTGAACTAGTGTACATACGTCTCTAGTCCTCGCTGCACATAGAAGTTTGCTTATGAGTCCTAGCTAGAAAGGTCCATCTTTAACTGCACTAGGAGAGAGGCTGAGGTTTTTGGTGTCAGAAATCCGTATTTATTTTCCTTCATTCTACATCCTCAGAGTTCAGGAGGACAGGCAGAAGCAGACAGCAGAACCTCTGTACAGCACTGAGGAAAACTGCTTCATCTGATTTACCATGAATAGCTTGAACTGGTGTGTCAGGGTAGTTTCTTGGGGCAGGGTTCTCTTGCTTTCACTGTTGACTGAACGGGTTATGTCCACTAATGGCAATTCTTCACGTGAACAATTGGGAAGTATAATACACTTTTCTCAGCTGCTTCTAATACAATGTAGCAGGTGGCAAAGAGGCAGACAGTGACTCACTAAATCTTCTTAGACTGCCAGAAAGTACTGTGTGGGTATCTGGTGATCCATGCAGCATTGTTTGGCAACAGTTGTTTTAGAGGAAGGTGAAGCAATTAAAGATGCTGTTTTGATTCTTGTTTGGTAATTCCATAATTAGTCAAAAGGATAGAGAGAAATCTGGAAATCTAGACTCCTTAATTCTTGCTTATTTCTTTGGGAACAGGTCACAAGCCAGCAAAAGAACTAACATTCGGACACTTAAATGCACAATACTACCCTGTTTTAACTGCTTATTCTCCTACTGGATCAGGCTGCCAAGAAAACATTCCTGAACTAATATATTAAGGTTCCATGCCTAAATAGTTCAGAGAGTTAATGAATTGTTTACAAAATCTTAAAGAGGATTCCAGCAGTCCACTTTCTAATTACATGTTACAAAATCTGTACCAACAACTAATTATGTGTCTGTATTTATCTGTGGCACATACTAAACCTTTAATATACATACACATCTCATTAGTGCTTAGTATTTAATTTTTAGCCTGTAAAATTTAATTTTTATGCGTTCCTTTAAAATATGCCCATGTTATAAAGGACAACCTAGCTATTAAAAGAAAATTATGCCAAGTGAAATATCTGGGTAAAAGCATAAAACCACATTACTCTTGTAAAAATACATTACACAGGGTTTTATCAAATTTAAAGTATTTAAAGTATTTTCCTCAATGACTTGAAGACAAGTAGGCAAACTACTGAATGTAGTGGAAAAAACAAGACATTATTTGATATTTAATTCCTTAGAGAGGTTTTCATTTTATATAAAGCTACAGACTGAAATAACACAAATGAGATCAAGTAAAAAAGCCTTGTGAGACCTGTCCTGTTTGTCATAAGAAGGACCCAGACTGCAGATTACTCTGCAGGGTTTTCACATACTACTTTGCCGTGGCACTGATAAAGCAGCAGAAGGAGAGGCTATATGTCAGTTTTGGACATTTAGACTGAAAGAGGAAAAAAATAAATTAAAAAAAAAAAAAAAAAGGCAAGAGACCAAAAAAAAAAAAAAGGAAGGAAGCTTTTCTCACCCACTGCAGATGGTATTAATCGGCTGATGATTTTGCTGGAGGAACGTTTCATAACTGTAGACTGGTGATGTGACCTACAGAACATCCCTGAGGAAAATGTCTATACCGCTGGCTGTGACAGCCCTTGAGCTGAGCACAGGCACTCTCAGACTCATGGTAGCAATTCTGCAGGGAAGTTCTTGTTGTGTGAGTTTGAATTTCTCCCAGTTCTCTGTCTCAGTGTTGCTTTGTAACAATGAGAAGCTGATTGGTACTTCAGTTTTCCTATGGCTCTTCAACAGTCTCTTTAATCAGTGTAATAGTGTTTGTTTTAGTTATTCTAGCTATCGTGCCCGAGGAAAAAAACATTTTTCTTGATGCTATTCTTTCAAGACTGTTTGTCCCTGTTTCCCCTAGTGGGTTCTGACATTTAGCTAGTATAAATCATTGTAGAGTCATTAGAGCAGAGTTTCCACTGGTGTAAATTGCTGTACTTCTATTAAGGGCTCATAGACTGGTTTACAGGACCTGAGGGGCTTTGCCAGCAATGTCAGCAGAATAACGTAGTGCACATCAGGTGGGGATTTATGACAGTATATGCTGATCGCTGTTTCATGAACTGCCTGTAGAGAGAAAGATAACCTTTATTAAAGAAGGGGGGTGAGGGGGGAGCCACATTGAAGGAGTCTTGAAAGTAGAAAGGCTTTGTGTTATATCTTCTCTGTTGTGTAGAGTATTCCCTTGTGGGTCAGCTCCCTTTCTTTTGAACTTGCTGGTTTAAATTTTACCTGTCGCTCACTCTGGATTACACATCATACTACTTCACAGTTGATAGTCAGCTGCGAGGCTGCGCTGTTCCCCTTACAAGTAGCCAAACTGGATTGCTATCTGTGTGTCACTTTGATTTTGCTAAAGGGAATTCCCTTGGAGCCATGAGACTGGAGTTAGTAGGCAGCCATGGCTGCTGCAGAGATTTTTTTTTTAGTCCTATGTGAATACTCTTAAAAGAATCGCCAGAGAGTAAATGATACCTATTGTCAAAGGTGGTGATAAAATGAGATGAAGAATATGAATTGCTATTTTCCTGTTTTTATGTTTTCCATATATGATTTTAAACACGAAGAAATAGGACCCTGGCTTTGTTGCAGTCCCTGTAGTGATGGGGTACTGGGACAGGTGGAAGCTCACTGTTTTTTCTGCCTGCTGTCATTCTCTGTTAAAAGAAACTTCACTGAAGACACTGAGGATGTCATGGAGGAACTAACTTGACAAGTCAGCTTGTTTTTAAGAATACCATAATTACTGTGATGGAGATGAATTGATTTGCAAGGGACATAGGACCTGGAGCTGAAGAAGTAAAAAGCTGTGTATATAGGGTGTTGAGGCTCTTTTGGCTCTGGGTAATTTTGAGACTGTCCCATCATTTAGCTCTGGGTAGATTAATAGTGAAACTGGTTTTGTCATCTTTAAAGTGATCCACCAATATATGATTAATCATAATATATGAAACTAGAGTTGGTAATTATTTTTGACAAGCAGATACTAATTTTAAAAAAATCTGATACTGGATTTTTTTCTATTTTGAAGTAACTTTTTGTTTTGCAATTTACTTCATTATTCCATTATAAGGTATAATGGAAAATATTTTCTTGAAACAAAATTCAGTGTGACTTTTGTGTTTTTCAGGCAATTTCAACATTCTTTGGGTTTGTTGCAGTTTGGAACATTGGTGTATTTTCAATTCACATTTTTAAATATAATTGAAATTCCAGTTTCCTCTCTGCGTGGTTGAGAATATTTTTGTCCAGAAAAATAACTTGAATTCATTAACTATTAATCAATACAACTATTAATAACTACAATTAATACAAGAGGCACTTAAGTATGAATAGCCACATTCTACAGATGGAAGAGGAAGGAAAAAACATTAATGTCTTTGTTCAAATCCATAGAATTAAATATGAGAATGTATGAAGCTTCTGATCTCAAGTGCTGTGCTCAAAGAGACAGTACAGTATCTCGCATTCAGACATGAACAGAATTCAACAAATGAAGGAATGAATAGCTGTAGAGAAATTTCCATTGTTACCCAAATGAAAGAAAAGTTATAAATGTTTCTCCTGGCTTTTCTATATGGGAAGCTAATTATACAGTTAGATACAAATTACTTTCTTAACCTGCCACAGAACTTCAAGAAAAGAAAATATTCCACTGATTGATGAATCAACTTAATGCTAGGCTTAAACTTCCTACTGTTAAGACAATATATCATGCTGTAGTATAGTTTGAGTCAGAAAAGAAAATATTGGTCTAAAATTTACACAGCCCTTAAAACATGTGGTATTAATCTCTTTTGTTGAATGATCGCAATAACATTTGTCAGTAATCCTTTACAGTAATTAGTATTATTCCTCACTTAAGGAAATACCACCTACTTTGGGGAATAATGTTATCTTTTTTGTGTTCAGACATCAATCAGTAGTTTTAATAAAAAACAGGCTTAAAGAAAATTCCACAATTTTTGCCAAGGACAATGCAATGTAAGACTTTGAATTCCAAAGGCAAGTCGAAGCATATTTTTGCAGTGTCAGCTTGAGCAATTTTATACTGTGGTTTTCAGCCATAATACCATAAGATATAATTTATATTGGAAAAAATTTGACTTATTACATGCGACATTGTTGTTGTGAAATCTCATGGTAGGAGTGGAATCTAGTCATGTCACCACCATAGAAATCTTTGAAATAGGGAGTTTGTAGTAGTAATTGCAATCTGTATTTGAATGGAACACTGTGATCAATTGTGGGCTGATGCCAAATTGAGAACCATATATCACTCTTATTAGTTGAGGTAGAAGAGAAATAAATGCATAGTAAAAGATCATCAGGAAAGACATATTCAATATAAATGATCTAGTGTTTGCTTAAGTGGATAAGTGAGAGAGAAGCTAGCATGTAGGCAAAGAAGATACACAGCTTTGGAAGGACAAAATTTATGATGATAAAAGTCCCAGAAAAAACATAATACAGAAGTGGTAGAAGTAAATTAAGCTATTTAGTACTAAGTGAGCATGGTGTAGCTGGAAAGTAAACAGTGAGTTAAGAGAGGAAAAAATGAATGTGTTGCTGGTCAGATTATTGGCAACCCTCTGAGGCAGTACTTTTGCAATAGATTAATTTAAACCTTATTAGTGGAATAATCTCTCATGCTAATACAAATTAGCTATCTAGGAATTACTGAAGTAGCTAAACTGGAAAGCACGCAACTTCCCTAGACTTGTTTTACCATTTGCTTGCAATAAGGGGCAAGGGAATAAATTATCATATTTATAGTTTTGTGGAAGAAACAGGGGCCTATAAAGAAAGATTTTGGGTTAGATGAATTTTGCAAAAAGTCTTTTAAACTATAAACAGCTGTATAATATGAAATCTGTTTGAAACAGTGTGTCGTTCACCGCTCTTATTTGGATCTGTCCGATTAGGCAATACTGTGTTTTGCATGTGAGTCTATTGATAAATCTGGTAATGAATGAATATTTTTCTGTGACTAATTAAAATTAAAATAGTCATAACCTACTTTCTTTTCAAAGTAGCTAAGTACCACAGATTATGATCCAGGCATAGAGGAAATGTTAACAAATTGGACATAATTAAAGTAGATGAGAAGGGATTAGTGAGACCCCTGGACTGGGTGACTCCTTACTGGTGCTCCTGGGGAAAAAACAAGCAATTGGGTTACTGTAGCCAGGTGGGGCAGTGGGAGGAGGGCTAGAGCATGGGCCTTGGGTTGAGGGGTGTGCTGGTGGTGGTGGAGGTTTACTTGGTTGGGTGTCCCCTTGTGAGAGACCCCTGGGAAATAGGGCAAAGCCCAAGGGAGGTGTGCTCTGGGCTGTAACCTGCCAGAGGCCCTTGCAGCAAGGCTGGGGGTTTGTTTTTGGGGCTCCTCGGTGGTGTTGGGACCTTCAGAAGGAGCTTGGGAGCCTTGACCTGTGGAAGAAGGGGAGTGCAGAAGAAAGGAAAGGTGGTCATGGAGGAAGAGGGCTGCTTGACTGACTTTTGTAGGTGCCTCAGTACTGCAGCATGGCCCCAAGGGGCTGTGCCAGGCAGGAGTTACTCCTTAACAGGCAGGTAGGTGGAAGGAGTGTTTGCGGAAATGCAAATGGGGTGAAGCAGATTCTGGGGTAAAGCAGACTGGCCGGGTATAAACCAGGTAGGCAAAGAAGCACTTACTGTTCACAGGCTCTTGAGGATTTGATTCAGGGTGTCTCTCTTCTTTGTCTACCTTTTTTTCCCCTCCTATTTTTTTTTTCAATCAAATATGAGTTTCTCTAACTTCCCTCCTTAAAAACCCAGCCTCCATGGTACTAAGAAGTGCCTCTCTTATGCTACCCTCTGAAGGGGCAGGCTGCCTTTTCCCCCTAAATCCTCTGTTTTCCAAATTGTGTTGGTGGTGTATATAGGCACTGCAGAGTTCTTATGTCTTTTAACCCATTGAGGTTTAAATTCTCTCCTCTGCTGTAAGCCTGCTTAAGGTGTTTAGTTCATTTAAATTCTGCTTGCTTCCCTGGTCTTCCCCAGGTTCATACACCTTGGTGGCTCAGAGACATCTATGCTGTCTGCTGATGGATAGCCCCTCCCAAAAGAGAATACCAGAGCAGGATGCGTTGCTGTGTCCCTGCCCAACACCTACTCTGTAGGTTCTGTTGTGACTTTTAAGATGCCAGTTAACTCCTCTTCTGCACTACTAATGTTCAGATTAGTTTTTTTGCTAAGTCACAGATAAGTAGGGATGTTACTGGGTTTCAGGGCTACTTCTTCATAGCTTTGAAAAGCCTGACATAATTTATCATACTGTTAAAAAGAGAATAGTAGTCTACATAAGCTATTCAATCTGTATGAGGCTATAAGAATTAAAACACTGAATTACATTTTCACTGATAATATATGGTGATAGCCTTTGTCCAAGAAGAAGACCAAATTGAATACATTAGATTCTGAATTATTTCAAAAAGCTGCTGTTAGTGATACTTACACTGCATATAAAGGGAAGCATGTTTCAGAGATGGGGATCAGTACTCTGTTCTTTTTCCCCCATTCAGCATACTTGTATCGATCTGAGGCAGAAAGTCAGTTGAGACAGCAAAGGGTATTTATTTGAGTAACTAAATGGTTCCTTTATAGTCTATTTCATATTAGGGATTGGATTAGAATTGGAAAGATGGAGTGGTATTAGATGCCACTAATACTAAATCTTATTTGGGTGTTTTGCCTCTTCAAGATAAGTAAAAAGCTTCTGGAACTGATCACTTCTTTGAATCACAAGCATTGGGAAGCAGATTGCTGTCTGTCAGGGGTAATTTTTTTATTTGATACTGTGGAAAGTGGGATTTTTTTAGATTACTTATCTTTATCCTTGTTCTTCCTCTCAAAATGAAAAAAAGAGTTTATTTCCTGGATTTGTTGGTTTTCTGAGTGTGCATGCATGTGTGTAGAGCAAGCATGGATATAGTTTTATAAATGAAAAAATCAGCCTTTCTATCTCTTCTCGCACCCTGTGCTCTTATAGATGAATTATTGCTGTTTCTCCCTCGATTCTAACAAAGCTCACAGATGTCTGACTAAAATAAGCTTTTTGAGTCTAGAGATCTGCTTGCTTCAGTGCTGAAAACCACAACAGTAACCAGAGGGTTTAAATATTGATTTTGACCTGTGCGCATAATGTTATCTCATCTCTTGGTTGCTAAATATGGCAATCTGTAGGAAAGGTCATGTTCTCAGACCTAATTAAGAAAATCAGAAGCAGCAAATAACAGAAATGAGAAAGTCCTAATAATGACCTGACAGGGCGGCCATGCTACTGCAGATAGGCAGAGCAGCACAGCTGAGTTCAGAACCAAATGTCAAGGCAGAAGTCACTGCTTTCCATGGTTGTTGCCTCAGTTATGGTAGTGGTAAATTTGGTTCATTGCCTCCTTTTTTTGGATAAATAATTTATTTTTTTGTTCTGTTTTATTCTCATTCTTTTAATGGTTACCTTTTAGTCTCCTGCATCTTCCTTTAATTGAGATGAGGCCTGAACTTCAGCAGTTACATATGAGAGGAAAGTGCTGGAAAACTTAGAACAGATTTGTGCCAATACTGAATATTTCTCTTTTTTAAAATAGATAGTAAGTAGGGAGTGAATTATACTTCCTCTGAGCCTAGAAAATATCTTAATGCTTGGGTTAAGTGCATTTTCTTTCTATACACGTGGAAAGTAAATAATGGCCTAAAAAGTGAATACTGTCATGCGGATTGAATCTATTACTAAAGTGTAGTGCTACTACAGCTGTAGGAGGTGGGATGAAAGTTGCATTTTAGTTCTTTTCTAAAGTTGTTCATCCTACATCTTGTTTGGAAGGGAAAATGGATTATTTCTCACTTCTTTTTTAGTAGTTAAATTTTATTGCTGTTCTTCAAAAAAATTGTATTTTGTTTTTTCTAGTTAGAATTTTATTATTTGATGAATTGAGTTGAATTTAATTTTGCATGGGAAATGAACAGCAGCAACTGTTTTTTATTTGTACGGCATCTAGCACTGTAGTGTCCACTGTTACTGTTCTTGAGGACCATAATGACACGAGTAGCTAATAATTACTCTGCTTACAGCACTTATGTTTTCAAAACACTTCAGAAAGTACTTTATCACAGTCTCTTCTGTATCTCTTTTTATGGATATGGAAGTAATGGCACAAATCTTACATTATCTGATGCAAAGCTAGAGCCAAAACATGGATATCCTGGATCTTAAGTTTGGAAAGAAGACTACTTACATGGCTGAGATACCAGTGTGAGACAAGGGGTACATTGACGGTAGATCATACCTTGCAGAAAACAAGGAGATAAAAAAGAAAATCTGTGTAAATGTGCACAGTATCTAGTGAGTAGGTTTAATTAATGACAAATTAATTATACATGGGAATTTACTTCTGGCAGTATTTCATGAACAAACTTACAAAGCGTTCTCCTTGAATGTAGAACGTGAGTCCTGCTTTCCTCTAGGACTGAGTCTAGTCTGTTTTTCTGTTGTGTTTGAGGTGCAGTTTCACTCTGCAGAGATTGCATAGGAGGAGAAGAAGGGGGAGTGGTTATATTTATTATTTTAAGGGCATTTGGCATTCAGATTTGCTCAATCAGTGAATACAGAGTTATCTCTTCTGGCTCTCAGTGCCTTGAGCTTGCCCTTTGGTTTGGAGGGGACTCGCTACAGATTCTTCCATTTTTATGCAGCAGCCATCACTGGCAATGAAAGTAAACCTGCCAACCTATTAAATATTTGTCAACAACTGTATGCAGGTATCAGTAGTAGAATCTTTTAGTGTGATTCAGTTACTTCAAACAATTTGAAATATAAGTTTGTGTGAAATTCAGCATTTTCTGCTGTACTTGACAAAGTGCTGTGTATTTAAGTAAGTGCTGCACCCAAGTTCTCTCTGTAACAAAATACAGTAAAAAACGTACTATTTTTCTACCCTGGCCATATAACAGATTTCTTAGCTTCTGCATACCCCGAGGGGAAGGCTTCTGTTGGATAGAGTACTAATAGTTGGAACCATGTCTGAGTAAATCAGGTGTAGGTAGAACTTTGTGGGATTTTACTTAGTCTTGTCCTCACCCTGACTGCCACATAGACGTTCCTTATGGTGATGCTTCAGAGCAGAGCATCTGGGGGTGCCTGCTTGGGACCTGTAGTGCAATTTCTAGCAGTTTATGAACTGAGGTTCATCTGTTTCCTTTGGGCAGAAGGAGTTCTGAGTGTCTCTTAATCTGACTCTCAAAGGTTATAGGAGTAGCAGAGCTAAGTAAGAGAGTGGGACATGCATCAAGAGGAGTAAATTGAGTTCAGGCTCTTTTGCGTGACATCGTGGAGCCATCTGTATGATAAAAGCATAAAAATAATCTGCACTGATAAGAGCATTAAAATGGACAGTTATCTGAAAGTACAGTTCTATTTCGGAAAGTGGTAATCTAAAAATGTCAGTTTTGAATCCAGCAGATCTATTCCTGTGAGTATTAAAATATTACTTGCTAAATTTAGTGACAAAAAGTACTGTTTAAAGTATTGGAAAATTATATGATTTTTTTCTACTGTATCATCCATGAAACAGTCTATTAAATTTCCATTGTTTATACCCATTTGAAATTCTGTCACTTAGAAATTTTTAAGAGAGTTATATGAATAATTATTTCCCTGGGCGTTTCTTTGTCTTGATATTGATCCATTTAAAATAGACAAATCTTTTCCTCTGAGGAAATCAAATAGAAAATACTGTTAATGCTGAAATAAAATAATTATTTTTTTTAAGCTTTTTCTGAACTTTTAGAATCTTATTGGCAATGCAGTCAGGTGAAATATTGTGACTAATTTGAATATTAAATGCATCCTTTCAATGCAACCAAATCAAGTATATCTTTATTGTAAATAAGCAAGTTCTTTGTACAAAAAACCTAATTCTCTCTACCTCTGGTCAGAATTTGGTAGAATTACTTTCTCCAAAATGATGCAGTTCTATCACTTTTAAAATATTTTTACAAAATTTAATTCTGTGAATTTCACAAGGGAAACTAGGATAAGAGTACTCTGAAAGCAATTTGCCGTAAATGTTTTAAATCTAATTGCAAATATTTAATTTGTATTCCAATTTTTCATATCCAATTTCTTAAACTCTCCTGTGATTTTTTTTTCCTAAGTATTTCTAATCCTTGACTTTTTTTTTTTTTTTTTTTTTTTCCAATTAAGAATTAACGAAAGTCCAAACTTTTAAGTCCTTCCTGAATCATTATTATTTTTGTCTTTGGTAGGACTCTCACTGACAAACAGCATTTTTTAATTTTTTTTTTTTTAAATCCCAGTGATGAGTTTTAATTTTAAGAACAAGTTTTGCACTGCTATTTTTGAGCAAAAATAAAACTGGTTTTTAGAATGTTTGGATGGAAAAATTTCTTGTCCTTGCCTGAGACCTGTAAGCACTTTGTGTTTAAAAAGCTTGGCTTTTAGACTGAAGCTAAAAGCAGGCTATTACTGGAGACCTCTCAAAATGTAAAACATTATTGTTTTGCTGTTGAAGTTTGTAAAGAGGAAAGGGAGAAATGGGCATTGGTCCTGAGGAAAAAGGCCAGAAAGTTGTAATGTCAGAATGCGGATATTTAAAAGGTAGAGACTATATGTGCTTGTCAATCAGGGACTTGCATATCCAGTTCTAAAATACATTTATCGTGTTATACTTTTTTGTGCTTTTCCCTTTGCTTTTCTTCTCCATACTGAGTGTTCAGAAGTACCTGCTTTTTCCCTCCCCTAGAAATGAAGGCCTTATGCCTTCTCTGTCATATTCTCCGAATTGGCATCAAGGCTTTGCTCCATTGTTTACAAAATGAAGCAGGGTATGGAATGAATGGGAAATGGAACTTAACTTTTACTTTGTGAAGGAAGACTTGAAAAGTTTGGCATAGATAATCAAGAAAAGAATAGATCAGTTGGTCTCTTCTAGGTCCCTGCAAATATCTCTGATTTAAAGGAAGGCTGCTTTTTTTTCTTTTTGTTCTTCCTTTTTACTGCCCTCCCCCTGGTTGTGTTAGATCTTGTCCAAATACTTCATAGAAATTGGTAGTGTGTTCCCACGTAACAAATTACATCTGTCTCTGAAAATGAGTCAATATAATCATGACAAATTCATGAAATAAAGGCGAAATACATTGCTGCAGTCCTGGGCAACATGAGTCAATATGCTTTATGCAATTATTTAATAAAACATCTCTTCTAGTGCATTGAACCAGCCTAAGATACTGAAGCAGTTGTATTCATGCAGGAATAAACAAACTTCCAGTAAAAGCTGGTGACCAGAAGTACGCAATTATGCATTTCCAGAAATACTCATTAAACCAGTCTGCTTAAATTTTAATCAGACTTCTATGTATGAAACAATATTGATAAGAGGGAGTAGAAAAAAAAAGAAAAAGTATTTTTATGAAAGGCTATTCAGATCCTCTCGTGCCCCAAATGCCTTTGGATTTTTTTTATTTAACTTCTTCTGCATGGAATTGCAAATCTATCGAAAAGTTAACAATACAAAATCCTGCATGCTAGCTTAATTCTGTTTTATGGGAGCTGTATTAGTATCGGCACAGAAATACTACATGGATAACAAAGCTGTCATAAAAAGAATGTGATGTGGGGATTAGATAGTGAGATATTTGAAATAGTTAAGCTTTGTGTAGTCCATGTGAGAAATGTCAGAAATGTCAGAGGACTGATTATCAGTGTTTGAATTCTTATATGAAAGTAAAGTCATAGGAAATGTGCTGTTACACTGAAAAATTACAAATCGCCAGGTACTCCCAGTATTTTTTGGCCTTCCTCATTTATCTTCCTGCTATGTCTGAGCTCAATACTGCAAACCATGTTACATCTGAGACATGAGAGGACACGTGTAGCCCAGGATCATAAGGAAGTCAGGAATAGCCATAAGAGGTTCATGACTCCAGATGCTGCAGTGAATTCAATAGGTGTCTGGTTATGTTCCTCTCAACAGTAGATTTGTATAGGTTAATGGTCAGTGACTTCCACGTTTATTTTCAGTCAGCCTAAAGTAGCATCAGGATGCTCAGGGACGGTCTACTTGCACAACTCGATGTGCAATAACTAGCCTGTCATTTGAAGTCTTTACAAATGTATTTGGAGACCTATTCAAATAATCTGAAAGCGGAGTTCAGAGAGCAACCTACAAAATGTTAGTGGATGAAGACAAGAGTGCATATATCCATCCCTGAAAAGGGTCACTAACCTTTTTGTGTTTCACAATCTCTCTTTCAGGTGTTATCTGATGACCATTTATTTGTTATGGATCACCTTGTGTCTTTGGAAACCACAGTGATGAATATTGTTGCTTTAATATTAAATTCTAATGGTCACTGTGCTTTATCTTTCTAGGGCATCAGTAGCCTCTTCAGTTCACTTAAAGTGGTCAGGCTACTTCGGCTGGGTCGCGTAGCTCGGAAGTTGGACCACTACATTGAATACGGAGCAGCAGTCTTGGTTCTGCTGGTGTGTGTGTTTGGTCTTGCAGCACACTGGTTGGCCTGCATTTGGTACAGCATAGGAGACTATGAAGTTATCGATGAGGATACAAACACGATCCGAACTGAGAGCTGGCTCTATCAGCTGGGGATGTCAATAGGAACACCTTACCGCTTTAACACATCAGGCTTTGGAAAATGGGAAGGCGGACCAAGCAAAGATTCGGTCTACATCTCCTCGTTGTATTTTACAATGACCAGCCTCACCAGTGTTGGATTTGGGAACATC
The DNA here is from genome assembly GCF_929443795.1 of Astur gentilis. Lineage (NCBI taxonomy): Eukaryota > Metazoa > Chordata > Aves > Accipitriformes > Accipitridae > Astur > Astur gentilis. Next base: position 9,209,011 of record NC_064909.1, on the reverse strand, counting down.
GCTCCGACTACAGATGGGGAGAAGATCTTTGCTGTTGCTATGATGATGATTGGCTGTAAGTATTAGAGATTCTGTCTCTCATACACACAATGCCAAGTAGCTGTGTGTCATGAATACTGATATCATAAGAACATCTGGAATTGTGTCAAATGTTATTACGCAGCTTAAAATATTTTTGGTGGCAGTATAGGTATTACTTTCTTACTGGTTAGTTTTAAAATCACAAATGGGAGTATTGTGACTAGCAAAAATTCAGTCATTTTGGAAGCAGTATTCTGTCAATATCCTTTAAATATTATCTTGTAAGTAAACCTTAAAATGTGTAAAGCCTGAAATATTAAAAATTAATGCACCACAGTGAGCGCAGACAACCTTTGTGCCTCTATTTGGTATGCAGCAAAATCTTTGTATGTCTGAGAGCTGTATATATTGGACTAGTGGGTGGGTGAGTGGGAGGAGGTCCAGGAGCATCTCATAAGGGAGAGAGAACAGTAGCTCTCTTGAGACCATACACTCCGCTGTGAACTGAACATACAGTCAGATCCTAAAGCAACTGGGATGATGCTGGCCTTGGGCACCTCTGGCTCACATTTCCTTGTCACATCACAAGGGATTTATATTGCCAAGCTGTCCAGCTTTTGGCCATGTTGTCACTTCAATGCAGGATCTGCACTCAAAGTGCCTTGATTGCTACTTGGAGTTAAGAACCATACAGTGGCCACCATTAAACTAGGTCATGGTTTTCTAGATAAGGGTGGAATTTGTATCAAAATAAGGAAAAAAAAAAATTCTACTTTGTACACGGAAGAGCATATCATTGTACAGAGAAAGAGAGAAGCTTCTGTATGGTAATATAACATCTAGAGGAAAAAAAAGTCAATCCCTGCTAAGCAGAAAATTAAAACCAAATATATAATGAAACTCAATTAGCAGCACAGTGCCTGTTATGGTAGAAATGTGAAGCTTAGATTCTGATGTGTCATTTTACAGCAATACTGAAATCATATACTGAGATTACGTGTGGAGTGTTAAGCAGGCTGAAGGTTAGTGAGAAGTATAAAGGCAAGCATTCTTGATTGTGTAGGGATTGGGATATTTTAGCTATAAAAATTGTTAATTTTGTTTTTCTAGCTTTTTCCACTACTAAGAGTCCCATCATCCTAATAAAACACCCATGTAGCAGATGGGAAATTTATATAAAATTTGGAGAAAATTATGTGGTTTCCTCATGAGAAGGTGCATTAGACAATGTAGCAGTGTAGTACAAAACAGGCTTCCAAACATATTTCCTGATTAAGGCACCTGTTTAATGGGAAATATCCTGACCTTTGGCTTATTGTTCATTGAGTTATGCTTATGATACTAGCTAGACAAGAATAGCTAGTATTATTCAGTATTGTTATTTAGTACTATGAATACTGAATGAACATAACCTTCATAAAATCAAGAATGTACATGGAGATATTTTGGAGTTGTACCTGCTCCAAACTATTCATATGAAAATGTGGTGGAAAGAAACTGAATTTGTGCAAGATAAATGCTGATAGATATCTGCTCTGAATTCTAAAATGAACTTTAATTTCAGCAAGTTGTAAAAATAGCATTCTGGCAATTTTAAATCTCATGAATGCAATCACATTTCAGGGAAATGCTTATGTTTGGATTTGGTTTTACGGAACCTTACATTTCTAACCCTATAATTGTGTGTGTGTCTGAGCACCTTTATCCTGTGAACAACTTCTTGGAAACCATTAGAACTATTCACAATATGTGTTTGCAGGAATCCAATCTTTGAGTTTACCCCTCTGGATTTTGTAGGGTCTTGATTGCTTTTAACACACTGAAGTTTTGAGCTGTGGTCATTTCTTAGGATGGGAGGAACAAAATTGGTTTGTTTTGTTTGCAGCTATTTAGAGCTTAATTGTTGATAGACATTCTTCCACTATAAAATTTTATGTTAAAATAACACTATTTTGCCTGCAGAATTAAGCTCTCAGATATTGATCTGAGCTTGAACTAGGGCTATTTAATAAGAATTTTGTCTGATCTGTTGGGAACCTGAAAGGTACATAGCAAATATATCAGGGATAGATGTGGAGGAGAGAAAAGAAGTTTCCTGGCTAAAGGAATGTCACTCAGAAAAATTAATATTTGTCCTTGACCAAGTAACATGTTTGTTATGAGCTGAGCTCCTCACTTACAACACAGTTGGTGGCTACATGTTCCTGTTATGGTCCTTATTTTGCAGATGTCAGATCACATAATTTGCACATGGGATGGGTAGGGGCTGTGGATGTCCAAAGCATCAGAAATAAATGATTTCAAATAAATTCTGCTAATGTGTTACTTTCCACTAATAAAAGGAAAAGGTATATGATTTCTCGTTTATACTTTGCTATTAACACTGCATTTATTTCAGCACCTATCTACTGATGCATTCTCAAAAGCTACTGCTGTATTTTAGTAGCACAGGGAATGCCATTTTCCTTCCATGAAGGGTGCAGAGAGAGTTAATTGTTTGACTGTCTAAAACTCCAGTTGAAGATCAGTGGGATTTGCTGAGTCCAACCTCAAACGTATCTGTCCACTAAATTCTCCCCTGCTAGAGGATAAGTCTCTAAAAACTGTGTGAATTTATCTTGTTTTTAAAGTGGCTAAGTATAGTCTGGGCAAAAAATACATACCTGTATATTTAAATAGTCTAGTGAAACAAGTAAAGTAATTTTACAACCTTTCTGTATGAAATAGGAACAACACTGTCACTTTTTGTTTGAGGATGTTGCCGTTTTTGTTTAGTTGAGTAAGACAGTATGTTAACAAGATTGGTTTTGAGATGCCAAAACTGCCACTATAGTGTCATCAAAAAAAAAAGGGGGTATTTGGGGACAAATGTATAACAGCCAGCATTAATATTTCAAAGTCATTCCAGCAAAATTTTACTCTAAATAGGCTGGAAATTTTTAATAGGAGGGTAATTCTTTTTCCCCTTGGGCAAATTAACCTCCTGTGAATAAATAGTAAAACTTCCATTAGCCTGATGGGGACAGATTTAGATGAGCAGAAAGAAAATTAGGATGTTTCCTTCTCCTTGTGTGTTTTATCCTCTGCTCTTTTTGAATAGCAGTAAGCACTGTGTCAAAGAACTAGTGGCTTGTTAAGCAACACTGCGGCCAGCTAAGCTTACAGTCAGTTTTACTAGCACGATCACCTTTGAAATTTTGAACTTCTCTGTATTTGTGAAAGAAACTGAATTTTCTTGAAATGGAGATGGTGGTCAACATGTCTGAAAATGTCTGCTGCCCCCACCTTCCTTGCATGGGCTGTATGTGTAGCTACCCTACGGAAAGTTAGGGTGCAGGTACCACTTCAGTGCACGGTAAGCCCTTGCCTCCCACTGGTGGCTGACCGAGAAACTACAACAGTGTGGTGCTTGCTTGTTCCTGGATCCAGTTTAGAGTTACAGCGCTGCCTTTGCACTCTTCCTCTGATTTTTGGTGTCAGTGGTCTTGACTTCGGTTTGCTCCATGAGCTATGCCACCATGGTTTGGCAGGGGCACTCGAGAACTGCTTCCCTGGAGCGCAGATGTTGGCATCAAGTGGAGGGAAAGGAAGAGTTTACTTTTAGAAGTGCGAACTCATCCTACTCAGTTAACTTAAGAATAAATAATTTATATATATACATACATACATATGTACATAGCATATGTGTATATATACACAGAAAGAAGGCACATGTATTATGATGTTTAAAAGAAGAAAAAGACAGCATTTTTTTTCCTCCATGTTTGATATTCTAGAGTTATTTTTGATAGAATGGATTTGATTGTGCAAAGTTCTTGTATCTCTGGGGAAGGCTGGACGTTGCGTGTGCTACCCTGAGGAGCATTGCCAGGTGGCGCAGTCCTGCAAGGCTTTCTGGTTCTTATTTCTAGCAAACTTAGTTTTTAGTTTTGGTTTTGTTTACTTGATTTACTGGCCGAGCATCTGGAATAGTTTTGGGGGAAGAAAGTTGTGAACAGCAGCAATACTTTTTTCTTTGATCTTGGAGTGTTGAGCCTCTCTGTTTCAGGAGAGGAGTTACTGTGTAAATGAGTGGTTTTAAGACATGTATTGCTGTCTTCTGCACTGGCAAACTGACTGAAAGGCTTGTGGTACTGTCAGCGCAAGACTATGGTGACATCCAAACAGGACATTTGTGTCAGAAGGGCTTGGAATATTACAGGTATTTGAAAGCATAAGCAGTTTTTAACTAGTGTCCTTCCATATGTGTAGTATGCTTATGCATAGAGAGATGGAATTAATATTCTGTAATTATGTTCCATCTTCCGTAAGACAAAATTTGGTTTTCTCTGCTGCTAAGCCACTGATACATCCCCTTCTGCTCACTGCTTACTCCCTCTGTAAAGCTGATCCTGTGTCAGAAAGACATGTGTTACACTAACATTTTGTAAATCCATTGACCACTAGTAATAGTACTTTGTTATAATGTCAGATAGCTGTTTAAAAAAGTAGGTAAGACCACTTCCATTTTCTTTTTTATTCAGTCTTTCATTATGGTAAATAATAAATCCAGGTAACTTTTAATTAAAAATTTAGAGATATGTTAGTGAAGCTACCTGGACCAGTGGGAATTTTGGCTGACTTGAGTGCAAATGTTGGCCTAGTAAGAAGTTTAAGGTGTGTGAGCTTGTAGAGGGAAGGGTGGGTATATCATGTTAGCAGTGTGTAGACACTGGGAAGGGCTGATGGAAGTGAATAAGCTGCGTGTGGGTATTGAGCCTGTGGGGCTGGCTGGATTGGTTGGTTTTACACTTGGGGCAAAGTGTAAGAAAGCATGGCTTGGTCTCAGTGGCTCTGGTCTCTGCTTTGGGGCCCTCTTCTGCAGGGAGGTGTTCTTGTGCTTTCAAATGCAATGACTGCACGTGCTGTCCTACTGATTGCATTGTGGCTGCAGTTTTCCGGGAGAAAGTGTTTTTACTGTTGGTTATTTTGACATGAGTAGGTGCAACCCCTAATGAGATTTATGAGCAACTGCAGCATACTCATCGTGTAGCCCTGGGGATGTATGGTCTATTGGTCAGGTCCACCGAAGGGGGATGTGGGTAGGTAAAAACCACTGTTGATTCTTGACCTCAAATAATGCACATCTGTTTGGGAAGAACAAATTATTTTAAAATAGAGATGAAGTATCCAGTGGCTGCTCTTAAGGTTTTCTGTTCTGTAAAGGCTTGATGCATCTGATAAGATAAACAATTCATATTACCATGTAGCTGTTTTTCCTGAACATATGGTAAATTATAGTTTTGTAAAGCAAACTGTCTTCACATCTGTCAGTGAACTGACCTGAATGGTTTTGCCTCACTTTATTTACTGAGTGTTTGTGTATATATAGAGAGAAGTATGAGTGTTACTACTGGAAGTAAAAGCAATTAACTCCTCAGCTTCATTTTAAATGAATCAAAGCATATTTGCTTTTCCCTTTTCACAGATGGCCACTAAACTGCTAATTAATAGGGAATATGTCTACAGACAGATCTTTCAGAGAGGCTGATGTTACATAAAACCAGGTTTAAAACCACTGTCTGGGTCTGTGGAAAGACATATATTTTCCATTTTTAATACTTGGGGGGAAAAAAAGCTATTTCAATTTTTAGTTTGTTCCCTGTGGAGACATATGCCTCAAAATAACAGTTCTCGTATATTTTGTTCAGTGAAGCTGTCAGGTTGTGTTGCGCATTGTTTATTTTTCCTAAGCAATAGCAGAAACGCGAGGACTTCCATTTGCTCTTTTCATATCTGGGCACTGTGTCAGCAGTCCCCTTGCTGTGCAGGTGGAGTAGGGATGAACGGTTCTGAAAATGCTTTGCATTTTCCATTTTTAACATACCATAATACTGATGGATGCTTGCCTATCTGGATTTTGAGCAACTGAGCAAAATCTATCATTTTGGGAGCTTTTCGTTAGTGTTCTCAGTTGCACTGAAAGATTCCAAGCTTTTGGTGCTTGTTCACACTAAATTGTCCTTGTAAATAGGAACTTCCTGGAACTACAGGGCTTGACTCATCCAAAGTATGAAGTTCACTGAGGAAAAGGCATATGTTTAAATGCTAAACTAAATCATAAATCCCCCTGTGGACACTATGATTAGACCAGATAGTGAGAGGGATCATGGAAAAAGAACAAAAGTAGGAGTTAAAAGGTCAGACTCGAGGACACGCGTGCCTACACACATAAATTTTCAGCCTCTGAGTTCATTAATCAAAACAGACCAGAGACCAAAAACTCATCTTCATTGATCTTGTGCAACACAAGCATCATGCAGTCTGCAGCACTTCAGCTGTTGTCTCTGATTAAGGTAGACGCAGATCCCGGGAGCGTGGAGTAGCTGTCTCAGCTTTGTTCGGCTTTGTCTGTGAATAGCTTCTTTCTCATTAGACATTAAACCAGGAATGAGGATAACATTAAGTAAATTTGAAAACATAATTAGGTAGTTTTATTTACAGCGCTCTTGCTGAGAGGAACAGAAATCTGCCCTAGTAACGTGAACATCCCTCTGAACTATAAGAAAATCTTGGTGGCTGGTATCATGACACATGGGTCAGTGTTGCTCCTTCACAGCCTCACAGAGGATTAATGTGCTTTGGTGACCTGCAGCAGGGTAGAAGTGTTCAGAGGCTCTTGTGAACAAGGATAGCCAGGAACTGGTGAAAATGAGACTGTTAGCATCAAAATACCTGAACAAGATAACAGATGTGTTGCAGCATCGTGTTTGATGATGTTCCTGAGGCATGACTTCCCCCTCATAATGCATTTCATAAATTGTTAGAGCAAATGGATGTGGCACTGCTGTGTGTGTACTTACCAAACGTGTACTTAATTGTAAGAGAAGCATGTGTGTGTACTGCTAGTACCCCATTTAGGGGATGGGGGACAGGGGCATGTTGAAATCAGTTTTGCTGGAAGTTGGTGGCCTGAAACTGAGAGCCAGCCACGTGCCAAGCGCTGGCTTGGTTTGCTGAGGATGTCATTCAGGGGCTGAGTACAAAGGCCTATGAGACTTCAAACTCAAAGCAACTTTTTCGGTATTCATGGTTATTGCAAGTGTGATGTTTTGATTTGGGGACATGCTAGGAAAGGAAAAAGAAACCTTGCCTTGCAAAAGTGGTCTCTTGGATACTCTTTGTCACTAACCCTGGCAAGATGACAAAAATCTCTTGGATACCACAGACTTCTCGTTAGCCACTGAGGTGGCGGTTGGCATGCTTTCCATATGGCTGGTAGGTTTGCATTGCTTTTTATTCACATCTATCTTAGCCACCAGCAGCACTACTCAAGCTAGTAATTCCTAATTTAAAGACATGGATTTATATTATTTTTTAAAAATGTTTATTTCTTTCTAATAAGTAGGGACTGTCTTTGCAGATGTATTCCCTCACCCCTCACTGCTATGCTTTATTACTTCTTGTTTGAAGCTAGTCATGATATTTGGAGCGCTGGTGTGTTATTGCTACAATTGTTAAGCAACTATTTGGGATTTCAGAATGTTATTTTGCTTGGATGCTTTCTCCATTAGAATGAACCACCAGAAGTGTCATGGATGTGTTTCTCAGCTACACCAAGTTTCAGCAAAGAGGTAGAGCCAGCAGAAAATCTGGATAGAGTTTCTCTGAAGGTTAGAAGGAGGGTTTGGCTGTTAGGGTAGGATTTGGTCTGGTTATCTCTAAATGTGAAAATACCTCAGTTTTTCTTGTTAAGAGTAAAGAATGGGTAAAAAGAACCCAGTAAAAACGAAACAAAACCAAACCCTCCAAAACCAACAACAACCAAAAACCACCTACCAAAACCCCAAAGTCATTGTGATTAAAAAAAATGGATAGGCAACATTGTTTTAGGCTTTTAGGCCACATAAACAATCCTTCAGACAGTTGAGTCCTAAGGGATGCAGTTTTTGGTGAAGAGCATCGGTATCTCTCATCAGTAAGCATGGGACTGCACCAGGTCACGATGACATTTTCAGACCCAGTGATGAGCTGGAGTGTCTGGACTGTACAGAGTTACATCATTGGTATTCAGTACAGACAAGGCATGCTGGAGAGATGCGGTCAGTGCTGACAGACTTCACAACACGGCAAGCTCCAAACCTTGAACTGTAGCTCTTAAAAGTTGCCTCCTCTTTGGATAAGGACATCCAAGGCCTGCAGATTTTTTAAGAATCGCTTCTACTGAAACATAAAACTCTGGTGTCAAAGCCAGCAAAAAGGCAGACTTTAGGTGACACATATGTAAATAGCAAACTCCTACAAAAATCATCATCTCCAGGCTAAGATGGACTGGAAGGTTTTTTCAGGTTCACAACACTCGTGCTAATGCTGTAATAAATCTGAGCTAACGACCACAGCTATATGAGGAGTAGCCCATTCATATGGGGTTAGTCATCTTCTCACCACAACACACTTCAAAGCAATATTTATGGAAGAAAGAAAATGTTTTTTGTGAGTATATTAATATGGTAGTACTTTGTTTCCTGGCCTGGTTTAGGGAAACATAAACTAACTCAGTGTGAGATGTTATTCCTTACTATGCAAAAGTGAGTAAGCAATATTCTTTTTCTTGTTATTTAAAGTGTGTATGACCAGATTAAAGCTAGATTAAATTATTGCTATTAAATTTCCCACAAAATGTAATTTGGAAATGGCAAGGGTAAATTGCTCATGTACTTTTGGTTGTGAGGGGAAAAAAGAAGATAAAAATTCCAGAGCGATATCACATGTATATGCTTGATGAATTGGCTCGTGATGTGTTATCTTGCCTTAATGACTTCAAAAATTTCAGGCTGTACTTCAGCCTAATGAATCTAGGGAATGGTCCTACCTCAGAATATACTAGAACTTAATTGCTAGAATAGACCCAGGAAATTTTACTCCAAATCAATGTCAATATCATGCAAATCCAATCATGATAATTTTTGAAGTGAGATTTCTGTGAAAATTTTTAATTCTCAAGATTCTTACAATCTGTTGTCTCCTGCAGAGCTTAACCTTGCTCTCCGAGACACTGGACAACTTTTGAAAGAACTGTAAATGCAAGTGGTGAAAAAATAGTTCTGTTTGACAGGAGAGAAGATGAAAGCTATAAAGTGTTAATAGTTTGGGTTTTTTCAGCATATGAGGGAGAACTCACACTACAGTAATGTTATAGATAATTGCCTTTTTTCTCTTTGTTGCATAGTGTTTCTAAATTTTTACCTTGAATTATTTAATAGTAATGAGGAGGATAAGGAAAATAAATGGGTGTTCCACCTGTGGATGTCTCTCACCTGATGTCTTTCATATCACTTGCTGCTTAGTGCAGAATTTTGCTTTCTTTAGGCCATTTCTAACATTTCTTCATATAAGTAGATTTGACACACTGAAACGTCCTGGCTCTTTCAAACTTTCATCAGCATCTACAACCAACTTGTTTTGAATCCTGAAGGAACATCATTAAATCAAGTTAATGTTTGAGAGTGAAGTGCCTGATGCATCCAGAACATGAACTGAGAGGGCAGAGGAGTGTCAGAGGAAGAAAGAATATTTCAGGCAGGTGAACCAGGGGATAATATACAAGATAAGTGGTTTGTTCCCTAGGAAAAAAGCTTCAAGAATCTGCAAGAAACATTGTGTTTTGATATACAGGACAGCAAACCTAGAGGTTCAGTTTATAATTTTGTTCTTAAATTACTGAGGCACACAAGTGCAATCTAGAACAGCATGGTTCGTCTTGTTGGAATTTTATTCTCTATTCCCACCTGTGAAATTGGCTAAATACCTATAGCACACAAAAAGCTCCTGAGAGGCCTTTCCTTAAGCCCAACTCTATTGCTGAAGGAGAGAAATCCTGGACAAGGATTTAATTTTACATGAGAATCATCTGTATTTCAAAGCCATTTCTGTCTAAGAAAAATCCAGTTAGATAGGCATAGGAAAAAATAGCAAAATAGCACATCCACTCATATGACACATCGTGCCACTTGTCATCTAGTATGTGGAATATGACAGAAGTTCTGAAGTATCTTCTAAGCACCTTTTACTTCTGCATCAGCTTCAAAAAGAATATATTTATTTTAATAGCTAATTGCTACTGGACTCAAACAGGCCTGCTGTAGGTTACAAAATGTTGGAGTAGAAACAGCTTGCCTAGCTGTAGTATATAAATGGTTTATGGATCATGATATGTCCCTAACCACTCAGATGAGCTATCTCATGACATCTTGAGAATGAATAAGGATTAGTTGTGCTTGCCAGATCAGTGAGTTTTAATGCATTTGGCTGCTTTTGTATTTTAGAGAAAGATTTGTCAGTTTATAAAATGATAAGTAATGTTCTAGAGGATGTGGATGCTGCTGTGGGTCATATGCAATTTATTTCTTGAAGATGAGAGCCCTGAAATATTCTAGATCAGGACTTGAGTTGCTATATGAAGACATATCCTTTCATAAGCACCAGCCTGATGGAAGAAAATCTGATCTCCTGAGAAAATATGGAGTATATGTGAAAATGTCAGTATCTTTTATCCACAGTACAGCAACTCTTGCTGCAACTGGTGTGAAAAATGTGGAAGGAGACAAGTAACTTATTAATAGGTCCTCTTGCCTGGAAGAAAAGTAGAAAATTTATTCCAACTGAAGGGTTTCAACAGCCAGTAGGGTCTAAAATCCTAAGTGCCTTATGGTAAAGAATGAAATAGTTCAGGTATTAAGGCCTGACTGTTCTTACTCCTCAACATGAATGGGGAATGTTTTTTTTCCTTCTTCTGCTTTGAAATCAAACCAGTAACTTCCAGGTGGTGTGGAAGTAAATGGTTCTGGTCAGATCATAGGCAAACCTTGCTCTCCCCTGTCACCATCTCAAAACCAAAAATGGGTTGCTTGGTAAGTGCCGGTGAAAGGAATGATTCAGGGTCACAGTTTGGTAATTCTTCAGTGTTAATGGAAAGATCCTGAGGGATTTTCACTACAAAATAAGAGGGAGCTGGAGATTGGTAACATCTTCCAAGTGTTCAGAGGCCAAACTGAAGGAAAGAAAATTGGACTTAAGATAGAATTAATTTCTGTCTTTGAAATTGAACTTGAATGAGGTTTTTTGTGAGTTATTTTCTGGATCATCCTAGTCCATGGAGACCTTAAACAGTCTCAGAGCTTCTAGGCAGCTTGTTAAGTGAATTCTGAAAACCGTAAGCTTGCTTATTACAGTTGTATCACTTACTGACTGTTCGTACTTTTAGTACAACTTTTGTAAAATATGAAGTAGCATACTCGCTCCAGTTTTGAACCAACCCTATCTTAGTTTTCCTTTTTCAAAATCTTTCACCCCTTTCATAGTCAGAGGGCAAATGAGTGGAATTCTACCTCCTAATGGTCAGGTCTACTGTGGCACTTTGCGAGTGTGGTTCTGGACACTGCATGTCCTTTTGCATCAAACACACAGGTTCTGCAATGATTTTATGTTGTTGGAAACAACCCAGTATCCACTGAGAATAGTTCATAGAAGTGCACCTTAAATCTGATGTGGCCATTCTCCTATTTCCAGTTTTCTTGCCTATAATGGACCACCAGTTTCTTCCTCCTACTTTTCTCTCACTTCCCTGCATAAACCTTCATTTCTGGACCTGTCACTGCTCTAAGCTTCGCCATCCCACACTAGCAGCTTCATCCGGGTTTGGGGTTTTTTTTTTTGCACAGAGAGAATTTCATAAGAAACAAGGAACTGTAAAAGATAGTCAGCTTGCCTTGTTCTGCCCCTAAGCAGTAATTCCTTGAACTTCTTATTCCTTAAACATTTGTTTGACTTTAAGCTTCTCATTCAGTTCAGTGCATTTAAATGCAGGGGGAGGGGAAAGAAAGGTGATTTCCTGTATTGCAAAGATCCAAATAGGCTTTGATTTCTTGATTCACTTTTGTTTTGAATATTTTTGATTCTGCTTATTCTTTCTTCATAAAAGCCTTTCTTCACATGACTGGGAAAATTATAAAATCAATTTTATCAGGAACTAAGTATGCCAAAACTAAAATTTCTAGGAACTGGCTTTCTCGCACTCCTTGCAAATAAGTTGACTGCAGGTTAACAATGAGGTGACAGCTACAGAATGTGGGAGGGGAAAATGAGCATTTTTCTGGAAGGGAGCCTTATTCTACACAAAGTTAGCAACCTCCTGTGAAAATCATAGAGGAATTACCGAATAGGCAAATTACTTTGAGCAAACCACTGTGTCATGTAGGTGCCACGCTGACTGTGGGCAGCTAAAAGGAGGAGAAGACCTAGCTATATGCCACCTTTGGCCTACTATGCTGTTCTGATCTGCTCATGCAGAGAAAATAATGTCTAATACTGCTTTGAACCTTCATGTACATAGCAAACTTAGTGACAGAAATCTGTGTGAGAACTTGAGCTTGAAGTTCTGCTAAAATGCAGATAGGTGTTATTACAGATACCCACTACAATGGCACCTGTGTTGGTGTACCCACTAATCATGACCCATAAGTTCTCGACTGGCTCCTGACCCATCCCCAGGCAGAGTTCCATGCATACCGCTGCTCTCTCAAATAAAGGGCAAGTCCCCTTCCTCGCTATCCTTGCCTGCCTTTCCTGAAGAGCCTGTGTCCATTCATTGCAGGGCTTCAGTTGTGTGAACCATCTGACCATGTCTCTGTGATCCCAATGAGGTCGTCTCCCTGTAACTGTACATAGTCTTCCTAGCTCCTCCTGTTTGTTCCCTATGCTGCCTGCATTGTTGTAGGTGTTTCCGAGAGATACCTGAGCGTGCTGTGTCCCAGTACAGGCTGGGAGTGGCACTGGAATATGCTGTCTGACCATGAGGGCAGTCTTCTGGAAAAACAGGAAAAGGGGAGAGGCAGGTGGGTCAGAATTTTCTTTTTTTCTTGCTGGTATAAGAGAAGACAGCACGCTCCTTGTGAAAACTATGACAGACAAGTCAATCAAAGCTTCTCCACTTGTGTTTAGAACTATGGGAACAGCAGTACCTGCGAGGCAGAGATCTGTGTGACACTGCCAAGGATCTTCTGGGGTATGCCTTGGAGCTGCCAAGTCGATGGATGCTCCTGTTTTCTAGTGATGGCATCAGAAGGTTGTCCGTTCAGGGCAGTACAGCTGACCATCTGGTTTTTGGGACTCCTGCTGGTCTGTTAGTAAATGCACTGATAGGTGTGAGATGGAAGCTTGTAGCTACTGAGTTTCCCTTGCTTCTTTTGCTTTCATGCTGGGGTGCGTGTGGGTGGACAAAAGGGGGAGCAGGCTTTGAGAGAGAGAAATAGAACCCAAAGTTGAAACTAAGGTTTCTTCTCTTTCCTTTTCAAACTCTTAAACTTCTTTATTGACTGCTTCCCAAAATACACAGAATCTTACATGGTGCATGTTTAAGATGGTTGTTTCCTTGTACTAGTTACAGACCTGTAGTCCAACAGATGAGCAATATTTCTCTTCTTCAGTCTTTGTGGCTGAAAGAGCATGGTTTGAAGCATGATGCTTTGAAGCAGACAAAGACTTGAAAAGGGAATTTGAAATACTTATTTATGTGAGGAGGAGTGCATGCTGGTAAGTATGGCCGGTTGACTGTACTGATTTTATCAGGTTTGGTTATTGTACTGTACAAAGTGTATGAGATTCTGATCATGTAAAAGAAATCTCCCTTCATGAGGGTGTAGTTCAGATCCAGAATGGAGTTCTCTTTTATTCATACACAGACTTCAATAATACACAAGACTGGAGGGGACACTACTGTTTTATGGGACCATTGTGTTGTATCATTGGGCAGCCAGACAGAAGAAAATGTTTGAAGTCATTACCACTTTGGGTTGAAGTGGAAAATATGATGCAGCAGACAACTGTAGCAGAAAGGTATGAATGGTTCAGTACATGGAGTACTGGGACGATTGCAAGGGTCCACAGCGCCATGAAATGGGAAGTTCAGTAGTTCAGTGGCCAGTGAAACACTGGGTCAGAAAAGCAGGGAAGAGACGAGACCCTGAGGGCAATCACATTTCTCAAGCTGTTCACCTTCAGTTGGGAAGGACAGCAGTCTGCAATGAAGCTTGTCTTCTGATGCATTGCGGGGAGTAGCTGTGGTAGAACTAGTGAGGAACAGAACTAACTTTCTAGCCTAGCACACTCTGCACAAACATGGGTAAATCAGTGTTTATGACATAAATACTGTCCTCATAGTAGTAGCTATGCATTTTCCTTCCTACAGCTGTTCTGTAAGCCACATCATGGCTGTGTTCTCTTCAGCAGAGATTTAATATGAGATAGTGTCAGAAGTGGAGAGCAGTGGGGAGGGAATCTGGGAAAGTATTTGGCAGCTGCACATGAATGAGAAATGCTGTTTTCTGTAAGCTTTTGATGTTGGGTATTGGCAGATAACCCATACAATATGCAAACATAGTGTACTGGCCTGGTAGGGCTTGGGAGGTGTTGGAGCCAGGGTCTGTAGGCCCAGGCTTTAAAGTAGCACTGGAGGTGGCTGAAGAGTTTCATTAATTTGGGGTAAATGGGCAGTGAAAGAAGCTGCTTCCCAGAAGGCAGCAATATGGGTGGAGGAAAAAGAACTTAAATCTGAGACTGCTATATTTGTGCATGTATGTGTGCTGCTAGCATTGCTTTCCTCCTCCATTGCTGTCTCTAACCCTATACTGCCAGAGAGTACTGCTTTATACTTTTAAGAGGAAAGTATCTGGTTCTGTACCACTTTCTATGCAGCGATGCACAAAATGGTTGATACTCAGTAATGTTTGCCTGAGGCCGCATAGCCAAATTCCCCACCAGTTGCTCACAGAAAAGCTTTGTCTTTCAATAGCTACACAGTAGTACTTCTGTTTTAACAGCTTTGGAGGATCTTGCCATCAGTTGCCGTTTGCCTGGTGGACCAAGTGCATTCTTGTAAAGCAGGGCTACTTTCCAAAATGACCTGCTGTTTGAAATGCCCATTAATTGCCAGTCATTTTAAATGCTGCAGGATTGCTTGCTTCTCACAGTTCAACAGGCTGTAGATTCATCAAAAGTGAAAGAAGAGCACTTGCTGTAATTATAGCTGAGAAACAGCAAGTTTCCTCCAGAGCCTGGGCTGAGCCTGTGTCCAGGGTGGGTAGGGAAAGCAAGCTGCTCTTCTGTGCCCCAGTTCTGATTGATCAGGTCCTCTAGGAGAGAGAGGGCAGCATATAAATGTGCCAGCTGAAGGAAATAATCAACATACAATCCACAAAACTTGTTTACCCCAAGGATCAGATTTTACTTTTTCACAGACTTCTCCTCTGCTGACTCCAGCGGTGCTGTTACTGAAGTGTTCCAGGAGGAGTTTCAAAGGCTCTGACCCTGCAGGAGCTGCCAGTGTTTTGAGAGCTTTTGCAGTAAATAGGAAGGCAAAACATCTTTCATTGAAGGGTTGGATTTCTTCTCAGGTTGACTCAGAATCTCTGCATGTAAATGGATTTACTCTTCCTCATGAAATGTTATTGGGGCAGATTTTCAAATTATGTCAGTTTTGAATCTTCAAACAAAAAATTGCCTGTTGACAGAATTAGAGACTATTTCATGTGCTGTCATAACATTTTTCTGTTAACGCTTGGCACGTTATTCTGACCAATATTTTCTTGGGTACTTGATCATTTGTGCTTTAACTTCTGATTTTCCCCACTTTGTTCGTGGCAAACCAGACTTTATGTTGCTAAGCCTCTGATGCAAAATAGAGCTATGAGTACTTAACACCTATAAAAACCAATGAACCTGGCCTTAAGAATTATAACTATCTATACTGGTGACCCAGTGGAAAACTCTGACCTTGGACAACAGGAGGCAAGACAGCCGTAAGAGTATATGATTTTTCAAGTTAACGATGTAGATACCTAGATGTCAATGGCACCTAAGCAGGATGTTCAATAGAGAAAATCTAGATGGGACTGTAAAAGTTAAAATGTGAATGAAAAACTTTAATAGAGAAGCCTAGTAGCATAGGCTAATTCTGCTACCTTAAACCCCCTAGTTATTTGTGGAAACAACTGCACTTTCAACGCTGATACTGATTTTTCTGGTCCTGTCAGCAAGGAGCTGCAACTTGCAGATATGCAGTCTTTCTAGTGAGAGAGATGACTGTACCTTCCCAGTATCAGCTGATAAGCTTAGTGCTGATACTGGTGCAACAACAAAACCATGCTGTGCTTCTGTATTCCTTGCGTGAATCTCTGTGCTTTTCTGTGTTGTATCATTGTGTAGTGAATACACTGGGTATGCTGTAATTCAGACTGTGGACTTCAAAAATTACAATCAGACAAGTAAACAGAGCATAACAACTATGATCATCAATTCAAAACAGCTTGATTGGACCAGTGTCTTCCCATTAGAAAGGGAAAAAATCTCAACCCCAAAACAAAGAGCTTTTTTACTGATGGCTTTGTGCCTTCCACAGGCTGATGATGTGTTTTATGTTATTGCTTGTGTTCTGAGTCCTTCCTACGATTTCTGATTTTACTGCTATTATCTGTCTGCTGCCATCATGGTAGTGTTAGAAACAAAATGTAGCAACATCTATAATTAGGATTGTCTACACATTTTCCTTCTATTTTCCATTTGACTCATGTTCCTAACTTTCTAAATCTTTCAATCTCCAAGTTGAGATAATCAAGGTCAGCCATTTCTGAGAGCAAGGGTGGTGTTTGTCCATTTAACAAAGCAAGATTTTGATCTTCAGAGCAGATACGTAAGAACAGCAGGGCTGGAAACTGAAATTTGGCAGCAAAAGAATACTTGTAGAGGAGAATTCTTAGAAAAAATCTGAGCCTTCTTTCAAGAAAGATACCAACAATATAAGGATCTTTAATAGTGACCCATTGGACAATGCTGACCTTGAAAGACGCACAAGATTATGCAATTACTGAGCTAGCCATATACATAGTTTAATGTCAGTGGAAGTGCTGAATAGACATAAAAATTATATGTATTGCCTTCTCTGGATGAATCACAGGAGAATGAATCATGGAAGTGACAGGGAGATACCTGACTTTAGTGTGACTCAGGAAAAGATGGTCATGTTTAGCTCCTGAAAGCCACTGCTCTGAGGACAAGCGAAGACATATAGGCACCCTTTAGCTGCCAGTGCCTGTGGCCCAGCCTGGCAGGCTGACCACATCTGGGTGCTATGGGGAAACACCCACTGGGAGAAGCAGCATGGGTTGGCCACCCAGCTGTGGCATCAGTAGCATCTGGTGGAGGAGTGGTGCTGCCTGGAGCCTAGGCCACGTGTGAAACTAGGAGCATCTGGGAAAAGGTGGTAGGTGAGGGACAGATTGAACTTTTAAATACTGGACGGTATGTACCTACTGGGTTAGCTAAGCTGATCTTTGGTACCTCCGTCTTTGTAAGCTTGCCTCAAAGAGTACAGACATGGTTTTCTGCACAGTCAGTTCTATGCTAGACCTTGCCCAAGCTGTGTTGCTATGCACAGGTGTTTGTTAGTGTGTCTGTCTGCCAGCCAAGTGTGACTTGTTGGTGTGTTTTGTACTGTCTAAAGTTGGAGGTTTTTGCATTATTTTGTTTGCTGAGATCCTTAAAAGCATCCTCCTTTGTGTCTTCTTTTGGGGAGTAAATTCCCTTCTGCGGCGTTCCTCTCTAGCCTGCTGTGATACCGGAGAGTGCTGTGTGCTCTTCATTTCAGGCACTGGTTTTTAGATATGTGGGACTGGCAATTTGTGAGTTGATTGGTGAAGTCTGTGTGCTGCAATTAACCTAATTATGGGTTTGATTACATTAATTAAACTCTTGTCCTGGACAGCAGCTGTTTAATCATTTGCCTTCAGGCTCCCCCTCAGTTGGGGTCATTCTGAAACCTGCTGGTTTGGGTTGGCAGAGTTGAGTCATGAGTGTGTGATACTGACATAAGTGTGTTGACACCAACACTGTGCTGACTTTTTTCCCCTTAATCTTAAACTTTCTCTTATTAAAACCCTATTGTAAAACTTTAAATGTTATTGATCAACTTCTATACTGCTGTTCTTTGGAAGCTCTTGAAAGTGTGACTCTTCTCCAAGGTGGTGGGAGAGTCTTTTGCACCAGCTTACGCTAATTTGCCTTTTGGTGCATATGTGCACTTTGTGTTATGCTTATGGATGCTATGCTGGATGCACAGACCCTGAGAGAAAAATTTAAACCTGGCTTTGCTGCTGTAGCATTAATATATATGTGTATTATTTCCTCCCCCCAGTACAGTTAGCTGGTTTGCGTCACAGCTTGTTTTGGAGAGCTGTTGACTTGTAAAGGGGCAGGATTTGGGAGGTGAGCTACAATGAACTCCAGAATCGGCTTTGGCAGAACCAGCGGTGGCATAGCATGATAGGAAAGTGAAGGTACTGTTTCTGAGCTTTATGAGATATTCCCATCTTTGGTAGCCATGTTGAAATGAGTGGTGAATTTTGGTGTTTCTGCTCTTTAGAAAGTCTGCAGAGATCTGGTGTGATCGGTAAGCCTGTGGATTTTCAGTGGAAAGCACTTTAAAAATTTACTTCAGGGTAGAAAAGAAATGTAGCATTTTGACTTCTTGGAAGTAGATAATGGCAGAGACTCACAGATTAAATCTTGCACTCTTCAATTCTGGTTACTTCTCCTTTACCTCCTGCACGGAGATATTGCAGTGGCTATTAATTCTCATTGCAGAAGTGTCAGTGTAGTGGTTCAGTGTTCGTCAGCTAAGGGGTACCTGCCTGATGCTCTTCCTGAAGTACCTATGAGGGAGAGAAGGACTTGGTCGGTGAAGAAACTCCTTTCCTTTCCCAGTCATCGTGTTGTCTAGTTGTTTCTCTGTGCAAAAGTTCTAGCCCTTGGACTGACTTTATAGACCAGCCAATGGCAATTCAAACTCAACTATGGGGCTGTTGAATGGGAGCCTGGTGACAGACTGTATCATTTAATGACTTGGTGGTTTGTGTTAGTTCTTCTTGAACCGAGTAGCTCTCATCAGGGGTACTCTGGCAGTAACTTAGAGGGAGCAGGAGGCGTGGACATGGGGACGTGGTACTAGTTTTAGAAATGAGATGCATTGCACATAAAGCCAATGCAAAGGGTTTGTGCCTAGAAGCTGAACATCAGAGATGGCAGCTAGGTTCAGCTCAGCTGAGCACCTGTAGTCCAACCACACTTGCGTCCCCTCACAGCAATTTGTTGAACATACAGCTGCGAAGACTGGGGAACATTGTGGCTTTCCTGAAAGCAAGGAGGAATGTAGGTCTTCCGTATGGATTGTTAGCTGACAGAAAGCAATGAAGAAACAGATACTTCAGCAAGAAAGGACTGTAACTCTGGTGGAGTGAGTCCTATGGCAACATTGATGCTGCTACACCTTTTTCAGAATAACTCAGATCTTTTACATTTGAGTACTTAAGCACAGGCCTAGGACTGGTTTGTCCACAGCCTTGTAGCAATTTATATATAATTATATATATAAAATAAAAATTTAAATGTAATAATTTATATGCCTATAAAAATTTCCATGCTGATTTTGTAGCATGTTTTCATCTCCAGTCTGTGCAGAAGGGTTTTTGTGACTGTAAATGCTGTGAAAAGGGAAACTGGGCAGTTCCATGCAAATGTAAATTATATGGAAACAGACTTTCCTGACGCTGCCCACTAGCTTAGCTTTTAATGCTCAGGGAATAAGCAGAAAGAACTAATGCAGGAACTATGTTGTCTTAATGGTAGATTATTGGAATTGGTGACACACAAAAAAGAAGGAATTGGGGAGGAGGGAGGTGTGTGTATAGAGCAAGTATTTCTACTTGCTGAATACTTAAGTTTGCTCCTATTTTGGTGTTCTGGTCTTTTGGGGCACTCAGAAGCCCCATGTCATTTGGTTTGTTTCAGCTGAGGATGCTCTGCAGCTTGAAGTATCAAGCCTCAGGTTAGAAAGATTGTTTTTCAGAACTGAGAAGCATTTTAAATTGATGGCACTTTTGTAGTGAATACCTTTTCCAGAAGACTGAACAGCAGCAAGCCTACAGAAGCCAATTCCTTTATATGTTGCCTTATCCCTTGTGATTGCTGTGACGATTAAGTAACTTCAGAGTAGAAAAAGTTTGAATGGCATTTGCCTTGAGCATTCTTGTGCAGTGCTTTTTTTAATGAGCTCTCACACTTCCAACTTGCAACTTCTAGTATTTAAAGCTTTCTCTGTGCTTTCACTCTTATTGTAATGTTGAGGAAGTGTTTTGGTTTTTTAAAGACTTTTATTAGCAGTTGTCCCTTTTGTGTGGAGTATGAAACCATGGATTAAGGCAAGTAAAGGTTTTATATTCATTACAACTTAATTCTGTTCTAACTTTAGTTTAGCTGGAAGTATATCAGGCAGTACAAGGGTAGTATAATACAGGAAGGAAAAAAACCCGGATAATGAACCCGGATAATGAACACTCAGAAGATTCCAAGGCATTTTTCTAAACACTTAACAAAATATTTATAGTTTTTCATTAAACTGCTGTGACAACACATTCCCACTATCACACTCCTGCTGGAAACACTAAAGGACATTGCTCCTTTTTTAAGGCTGAGGTAGAGGACACTGTATGCAAGTACCAGCAGAGGGAGTCAGGACTGGGCATTAACTGCTGGAGATTTTCAGATCACAGTGGTCATCATCTGGAAGGGGAAACATATTCTTAATGTGTGGGGTGAAGTATGAAAAGACTTCCTTTAAGAATCTGCTGCTTTCTGAGTGATACACATATGTGTTTTCTCCCTGCTGCACTTTGATTAGAAACACGAAAACACAGTCCTGAGTATTCTGATTTGGGAATCCAGATGGTGATTCCAGTAAAAAATGGTTTACCGAGCAATTTCCTTCCTTCCTGTACCCTTCTCAGACCACACTAATATGAAGCATGGAATGGGGTAACATTTAGAACCGTTCAGGATTTCACATCTCTACCTTGTCAGTGGTAGAAAAATAATGTCAAATATGAAAGGCTCCTAACAAAATAGAGCCACACAGCTGGGGAGGAAAAATGGTTCAAGGTGTTGGCAGCATGCTCAGAAGAACCAGTACCTCCTCTCCTTCCAACTGCGGAGTAGTGATCTCTAGATGGATGGATGCTGTCCCTGATGGCACAGTGGTTAGAAGAATTTGGGCAAGTGAAAATGCTCTGAAGAGTTTTGTGTCTGTGCAGAAGCTCTTGAAGCTCTTTTCTGCCAGTCTGCAGAGCAGCACACAGGACTTTATCCCTCCCTTTCACACCCTGGTGGTGACAACCTGTTTACTTAGGCTTTGTATGAAGGATACTGTTAGGACCCAACATTTTTGTTCTTTTTAGTGCCCTCTGTGGTAATCTCCCTGGATTTGTTGTCTAGTCCCCTTGGCTTGTTCTAAAGTGTTTATTCTTTCATTTTTCTGGCTTATTGCCTAAGCTTTCAGCATTGAAAAAATGGAGAAAAGTAAATAAAAATAACAGAGTATTTGTTTTAAGATATAAAAAATGAGCAATTTATTTTCATTAGCCTCTAGCGAAGACACCATTCTCACCGTACTATTTGTTATTACAAGCACTGTGTTTCCATGGTCTGATTTGCACAGTCTAAAGTGTCTTGCATTGCAGCCACAATGCCGACACACTCTTCAAACAAAGCTTTTAGGAGTGCTTGTTAGCCACAGCTCAGCCTACTACTGCTGCATTTCACTTGTTGATCTTAGTGAATGTTGTCTTAACTCAAACAGTTTCTTCATTAAGCAGGCTTTTGGTACAATTTCTTTTTCCTGGAGAAATGGAGATTCACCCACAGACGGTGTTTCTGTTTTCTCCTGGGAGCTGGTTACCAAACGTTCAGAGAGAATTGGTGCTTGTTAGCCTCTAGAAACTGCAGAAGGCTCTGGACACAGAAAATGGATGTTATGGCCTGCAAAGGAAATAAGCTGATAGGCAAAAGGCAAAGCAGAAGGTGAAAAAAACCTTGCTGCTTATCTCATCAGTGCTGAAAAATGCCACAAGTACAGTGGGGGAGCCACTGGGGGCTAGTGCACAGGGGAGAAAGGACCTGAGTTGGCAGGTTTGGGTCGAGTTCCCAGCTCTGTCACACACTCCCCTGTGTGACCTTATGCAAACTGCTCTGTGTCTCTGCTTTGCCTGCCTTGCCTCTCTGACTCTTCACATCTTGCAGAATGCCTTTTACTCAGTGCTCTGCACGTACCATACCACTGTGTAGCTATCCCCTCCCTCTGCAGTGCTACTGAAGTGTGTCTGTTTTAATTCAGAGGTACTGGTTTTAGTAAAGGCAAGCCTGTACAGAAAACTGTACTTTAAACTCTCTCTATATTTTTCACCAGTTCGGCTATCATCTGGTGCGTTGTGTTCCATGTTCCTAACCTCACCTACCTTCCCCGTCTGCTCCTCCATCCCCCCTCTTACTTATTTAGGCTTACATCCCTGTCTGTCCCCTTCCTCCCCTCCTCCAAGCTGTGAAGACTCCCTGTTCTCTTGACCATCTAATTTAACTTTGATTCCCTCCTAGTCATTAGGCTTCTCTATTGAGGCCAAGAAGGTCTGGCAGCCTCTTTGATGGGTCTGCTAAGCGGTTGATTTAAATTTTGCAGGCTGTGTGATGCAGAGAGACTGCTAAATCACTGCTCCCAGGACAGGTTTCTGAAAGGCTGGGGGAAGACAGAGTATTGAATAGAAAATTGGAAGAGGTGAGAGAAAACAGGAGGGCAGAACTTCTGGAAGGAAGCATGAAGAGTAATTTTGGGCCAGGTAGATGACAAGAATTTGACAAGGGGAAATGGTTTAAAGAAGAGTGTGTGTGTGTGTGTGCGCATGTGTAGATGGAGGAAGGCAGAATAGGTGGTTATCCATCAGAGGGACATTTGTCAGAGGGAGCTGAAACCACGGTTACCAGATCCTGAATGCTCAACATCAGGAGTGATATTTAGGGACAGCTTCAAGAGGTGCTCACCCAGAAAATCTAGCTGTGTGGTTTGCAGGTAGACTCTGTTATTAAAAAAAAACCAAAACAAACACCCCATCCCCCCCACCCCACCCCCAAACCAAATGAACAAAACAACAAACCAAAAACATTAAAAAACCCCAAACCAGCACTGTGGCTGTGTACTAGTCAAAGCATGTCAAGTGAGCTTGACAGAAAAATATTTTAATAGCCTGGTGCTCATGTGCTGATTGATTACAGCAACAGATCAAAGATAAGTATTCTGTCAAGAATCATTAATATCTTTCAGCCAGTAGTAGCTATATAATATAAAAATTTTGAGCTGTTGAGAAGCATTCTATCCTTGCCTTGTTCCCAAGACCGGTAAATGAAAATTCATGGTAGCACACAGAGCTTACAAACAGTTCTTCACTTCACATAGCTTTTAAAAGGTGAGCATGCAGGTTATTACTACAATTCATTAAGTGCTAAAATGAGTTCCTGCGTTTTTACTTCTTTATAATTTGATAACTTCAATGCCTGTGAATGACATTGAATATATTTACGACAATTGTTTGCCCAGCTCCTACTGTTAGTCTCCAGTTACTGTATGAGCTCCAAGATCTTCTTGTTGCCTCCATCAGTGGGAAGGTAGAATTTAAGAAGATCTGGTAGATGCTACTTAGGTGATAATATATGTGGCAGAGAATTACAGAAGGCAAGTTCTTCAGTGCTTACACAAGGGAAAGACTTGTGATAACTGCAAAAACTCTTCTAGAAATCCTCTGGTGTTGTGAAAGTGATCCCTCATCTGAAAGAATTATCAGGGAATGCTTCCTTAATGACTGCTTTGGGACTGCTGCAGGATTAGGCTAGATCCAGTGTTGTGTCAGTAGAGAGTGGGGATCTGCGCTGTCAGGACTTTTCATTTTGGAATCCAAAGATCAGGATTTAAGTTCAGGAGGAGCCATTGTTCTCCTATTATGTGCCCTGTATCACAGTGATGAACAGATGATGACTACTAGGGCTAACTGAAACTGAGATTCTGGCTACTTTTACCAATTGCTACAGTCACCTTATGTTCCTGTGGTTCCTAAGACTTTGTTGTTGCACACGTGGGAAATCACTTAAAACAATCTTAGAAATTATGTTTTTCCTATGATCTTTTAGGATTGCTAGGATAGTAGTAGGTGTTCTCCACCTGCTGGGGATGGTCAAGTAAAGCTTCCCAAAGCATGCCTGCCAGAAAATGCATTAGTTTGTGGAAAGGTGAGAGCAGAGAGGTCTGTGTTTATGGCCAGAGATATCTGCCTCTCCCATTCTAATCAATTACTTCATGGTTAAAAGGCTCCAAGGATATGGAAATGTTGGGTACATATCCCTGCTGTATTTATGGAGACTGGAACAGGTCTAACAGTAAAACCTCTTTTCTTCTCCTTTCTCTTTCTCTCAAAATACCCAGTAACCTTCAGGTGAAGGAAAATGGGAGACCTGAGTTTAGGTCTCTACTCTTGCGCTGAGATTTGAAACACAGGCCTGCTGTATCCCAGATGTACGCTGATTGCAAGGGAGTATGGTTGCAGTCTTCCCTAAATCATTCTTCCCTAAGCAAGGAAAAGCTTTGTGCCCCTAACTACTGGATGAGGTTTGTAGCTGCAAATTATTGACAGAGTTATTTCATTACCTTTGAGAGTCCTCTGTACTTTCTGTTGGCCAGCTTCAGCTTATTACCATCTGCAAATGCCATTCTTGTGTGCCTCACAAGTTCAGGCGCTGCACAAGCAGTATAGTTCTCTAAAAAGGTCCCAGTGGGTTATTACTACATCATTACTTCTGACTGTACAAGTTTGTATATGTGCAAATATATTTGCATTTTGTGCTGGCTTGCTAACAAACTCACCAAAGCACAAAACGCTGCTACCTGACATTTTTTAAATGTCAAATGATTTCTTTGTAATGTTTACTTTAAAAAGAAATCAGGCAGTATCTCTTATGTAATGACATCTACCCCTTAATATAATGATGTATCTTTTTTAGAAGTTAGGTGTGGAACTCCCAGCTGTATGCATGCTTACCTTTACTGCTTCTTTTAGTCCTGCTGAGTTCTAATAAAACAGCAGAGTCAGCCTGGAAGACAAGCATCTTCAAGTTTGGAGCCAAAGGAACAGTAATGATTACCCATTTCTGAAAGTTAGTCTATAACTCTCTTTACCACTACAGAGAAAAGTATTTTCTCACACGCAGTCATCCATGGTTTCTCATTAAAAACCCAAACAGTTGTTTTGGTTATTTTTTTGATAAGCCATAGGCGTCTTCACTAACCTGTCTTTTCACTCATCAGTAAAGCAGGCCCTCTAGAGAAGCCACTGTTTTATAAGCTTTTCCCATTTCACATTCATTTACATACTGTATGCACCTATAGATTTTGGTCTGCAAGCATATCTGTGATTGGTGTGTGGGAGGAGCATGACTCAGACCTTGTCATTCCAGTGACAGTTACTCTTTAACTGCCGCAAATTATAGTCTTCATCTGTGAATGTCATCTTTACCTCAGACCTCATTGGTTTACTCAACTTAATAAAAAACTTCAGTATTCTGATTTGTGTTAAGCACCATTAAATATTTGTAACTGTTTAATGACAGCAGAAAAGGGAAGCTTTTGGATCAGTTTGTCTTTAGGTTTGTTTGGGAAGCATTTGAAAACCCTGTATGGCATATAGTCACATAACTTGTTTGTACTTGTTGCACCCAGAAGTAAAAGATGTGCATGTGCAAGACAGGATTGGCAGGTCACTCAGTGTTGGCCGAAGAGCATCTTGCAGTCATTCTGTGGTTATTGAAGTAACAACATGCTGGGAGCCTGGCTTACCAAGGTTACTGCATCAGAAACTTCAGACTGAGCTGCGGAGAAGCAAAGCGGCCAAGTACAGCACAGTCCAGTTAAGTGCAATAGCTTTAGGGGCTTCATTTCCCAGCAAAGTCAATCTGAACTGAGAATTAATTGTTGTCCTTAACTCTGGTATCCATTCATCCCGTCAGGTGCAGCCATGCTCTTAACCCTAGCTGCCTGGCCTGTCAACTGAACAGGCTTGACAGCTCCTCGGTGATTAACACAACCTCTCTGTGCAGCCAATGTCTCGGTCACTGGTTGCTTTGCAGTGTGACTGCTTGGAGAAAAGTCAGCTTGAAGGGTGCTAGTGAGTGTAAGCCAGGTAAGCTACAGGAGACCCAGGCTCTGACTCAATTACACACTTTCTGTTGTTTTAAGGGTTTTGCTTAACTAGTTTTTGGGTTGGGGATGATGCAGTTAATCCAGAGAAGTTACTTCTCTCTGGAATCTGTGGGATAAGGGATGTGCAATTTTTACATCAGCTGGCTGGGTGAGACCAGCACTCTACCACCCACCCTTGGTTCACTTCACAATGAAACCAAACTACCTTCATCCCACCCTGCTTTTATATTAAGATAATTTTTAGGCACTAAAATTTTACCTTTTTTTTTGTTCTCAGAGAAAGCAAAGCCTAAAAAAAAAAAGACTCTGATGTACTTGCTACATGGACAGCAAAAGCTTTTTTAAGTCAGTGAATGATAGTGGTGGAAGAGAGCTGCTTTGTCTCGGTATTTCTCCTAACTGTGTCCTTAACTTTAATCACAGGCAGACATGCTCACACCTATGGAGTAGTGTTTGAAGCCTATGTTTAAGTGCATAGCTGAGCTGAGGTTTTAAGCCTAATGAGAAGTGAGATCACTGCAGCCTCAGGGGATGCCTTAAGTTCTTCCTCCTTGTAGTCTCACTGGTGGATTCAGATCTGAACATACTCGGCAAGAAATGCAGCCAACTACCAACTTTCCAGACAGGCATTCTGGTAGGAGTAGAGGAATCTACCTGAATCCATTTATCATTGGGAACAAAGGATTACTCTAAATATCTCGCTAGAATGTAAGATACCTTGATTAAATGAGGTCTGGAGCAATGACCAAAAGTAACCACACTGGAGAATGCTGCTTGGGCAGTTGTCAGCAAGTGCCTTCAGCCATCAAACTTTTGTGTTGCATCAATGATGGGGGGAAGTGCAGTCTAGAATTCAGTATGCCTAAGTGCTGGATAATGGCTTTGGTGTAGAAAATTCAGATCCGGTTCTGAACTCTCAAAGGCCACAGGTAGGTTATTGCAAAATCAGGCTCAGGAATTGCCAACAGGAATGGGCCTGAGCCAGCAGTACAAAGCCCAGGAGAATGTGTGGCAGTATTATAGGGAAAGGGCCAGAAAGTTTGAGTAAAAGATGATGTCCTCGAGCCTCTCTAGATTTCCTTCCTGCAAGGCTTTGTGGAAAACATCATACAAATCATAGAGGAAATAGGGTAGACAGAGGAAACATAAAAAGTTTGTATGTAAGCAGTTTCACACAAAAAGATAACAACTTTTCATTTTTATTCACTCCTTTCTTGAATCTTTTCCTAACCGTTTTTTTTATGTGTAGCTCTATTTCAGTAATAGATTTTTAAAAAATGAGAGTTTGCTTGTAATTGGGAGTAACCATTTCAGATAAGTTGAGGGTAGATAAAAAAACAGCTTTCAAAGTAAAAGCCTTCATATTGGTGCAAGTCAGTAAAAACCTAGAAGCTGTATCTGGAGATTTAATTTTAACCAAGTAATTGAAAATGGCCATGCATTACTCTGTATAAATTGTAGAAGAAAAATGATGCCCTTAAATGGCTCAGTCGTCATTTAAATGGTGATCTGTTCATTAGTGCTGGGAAATGAAATGGAAATCCATTTCAATTTTATAGACAATTTAAATTTTATTGTCCATAAAATTCTACAAAACAGTAAAATAGTGTGCTTTCTTGCACATTGCAGAGGATTTAATCAGATTGTGCAATTTTAATAATTCTTGTCATTGTAAAACCCACTGGTGAATACATTGACCTGAAGTCATCCCTTGTTGATAAGTGTCCTACTGGTGAGTCTGGCCTTGTATGTTTGGAATACAGATGGCTTTTGCAGCTGTAATCTGTTTGTACAGTTAGTTTCCTCTTGATAATCAAATTGGCTTACGCTAGAGCAAGGCTTAGCATTCACTGAAGTACACATGCTTAAAACATAGGCATCATCAAGATCCTGCTCCACATTTAAAACCCTTTATGACCCTCCTGAAAATGTTCTGATAAATATCTTGTTCCTTTACAGGAATTTTAGTTGTTTTAACTAGTTGTGAAAATCAGTACGTTTCCTGGCCATTCTGTCCTACCTTATTAGAGATGAACCTATCTTGTGGGGGCTAAAACATGGAGAGGTAACTGGAAAGTGCTATTTCTGTGGAATTATCTTCCTTTTTCTCCGGTCTTACCTTTGAGTAATCATGCTGCTGTTTCCCCTTGCAAATCTTCTTGCCTGTTGCTCTTGCTTTCCCATATTGTTGTATTCTGACTGAAACAAAATTTGATTCCGCAAGGAGCTTTCCGTGGACTCACTGATTAAACTGTAATGGTTTTTTGAACGTCTTTGGTATCAAGGGTTAAGGCCTTAATTTCAGCGAATTACTAAGCATTACTGTGTTTGCAGTTAGTCATGGCTATCTGGCAGGTTTAAGAATTTACCTTGAAGTTGAAGCAAAACATGTATCTTCATATCTGGTTTATGATGTACCTTTGGATGTAAAATGATGTTGCCTCATTGTGTCTAGCCAGTCAGTGGAGGTACAGAAATATTGATGCCTTCAGATAATTTAAGTGAGAAGAGTCATGTGAACTCATTGGTCTGCAAGTGCTGTTTGTTTATAGAATATGAACGTGGAGCCCTGTTTTCCTGAAGGTGAGAGAGGCTCGCGGTTAGGGATTTCAAAGTCTACCAGCCTGAAGTCTCTCTGTATCCAGGATGTTCTTAATTCCTTTCAGTGTCATGCATGTGTCATTTTCTGTTGGCTTCCCTTTACAGCACAAATGTAATGTACAACCAGACTCTTCCTTAATTTTGCAACCAGGAGCTTTCTTGCAGGGCTGATGCTGAAGCTTGTTTTATTGGCTTTTATTCACTTTGGCTCTGATTGCTCCTCTGATCAGTTTTGGTCTGTGTGTTTTCCCATGCTGTTTATCTCAGCCCAAACATGCTGAAGGCATAAGCAAAAACGGTTAGAGATTTGTGCTGCCCACAATGCCCAGGCTTGTGAAATTCTTGGGAGCCAAACACCTGCGATTGCTGCTACCAGCTGTGTGGGTGCTACCAGATCAAATAAAAATAAAAAAACTTCAGTTTTGAAGCATCCTGAGGGATGCTGGAGTTCAGCATCTTTGGAAGGTTTGGTGTTTTACCAACACTTACCTCTCTTCTTCCACGTTAAGCTTTAAAGTGGCAAAATGTAAGTGGTTTCAAGTCCCTGAAATAACAGGAGGTTGTTTGCTTGTGGGTCTGTGCTGCTGTAGTAGCAGTCTGCTTATATTTTGTAGAGCTAGGAAAGGGTGTGAGGAGAGAAGCAGTGGGAGCTGTTTGTGGTGTTTGTTCCATAGCTGCTGTTAACTCTTCCCTTTCTGCCCTTATACACTGCAGACAGCCTATTTTAAGGTGCACAGATGTTTCTACTACTCTAGTCCTTGGTAGTTGCTTAAGTGGCTTCTTAGACCAGCTGTTCCTTTGTTTATGTCTCTGACTTTCATTTCATTGCAGTTCCTGTTTTTTCTGGTGATGGGAAGAGGAAAAAAAAATCATGTCTCTGATGTGCTGTTGTTTAGCCATTATCAACTGTGTCCTCACTGGTGGCCTATCCTTCTGCAGGGGAGACATTTTCATTGTAGCTGGAGCCTAGTGTGGTCCTTCTGTGTCCCATCTGTTGTCACAGGACAATTTCAGCAAGCGTGATGATGAGTGTGAGAAGATTCGCGGTAGGATTTGACCAAGAGTTTAACAAAATTTGCTGGTGGTTTCTCATCTTTCATCCTAGAAGTCAAGTGGTTCTGCCACATAGCTTGATGCTCATGTCCCTTGAGGCCTATTCAGGCTTTCTGCTTTGCTGTTTGCCATTGAATTGATTTTTAGACTTGCTCAATTGATAGTAGTGTGCTAGTTCTTTGACCTTTGCCATTGCTACTGCCTTGCTTTTGCGTGTGGGGTACTTAAGCTGAGGTGCAAATTACAAGCTGGTGGAGTGAAAGAGGGAGGTGGAGCAGTGTATTGGTTCAGTCTGGAAGAATAGAGAGCTGTGGGAAGAGCAGGATCTAGCAGTCACTGGAGCAGCATGGGGACAGCTCCTCTGGGAATTTACTTTCACTTCAAAATATGTCTTTTTCCCCAAGTTGTGAAATTCAGGAATTGATGTACACGCTAAGAAGATAGTAGCAATTGTAATTTGTTTTATACCACGTGAAAATGTTATGTAAATATATTGTGAAAATTCATGAAGTGCGTAATATTAATTGACCTATCAGGTTATGGCTAAGTTGTTTCCATTTATTCTTTACTGGCTAAATGAAATGATATCTCTATACATTGTATCAATAAAAATAAAAGGTAGAGAAAAGATTAGAAATAGGAGACTTTATAATATACAACGCTTCCTAAGACGTAGCAAATTAAGCAGCTCTGCATCTGTCTTGATAGAAAATGGGACAACCTATTTAATTCTGTACTGTTCTAGAAGGTTATATAGATACTTGATAAGTAAATCTTGTTTTAGATGCTTTAGTTTCAAGTTGCAAGACTACAAATAACAATTCTATCTAAACTAGTGCTGTAAACAATTCATTGATAGATACCTGTTCAGTTTGGTATTTGGTTGCAGACTGTAATTAACAGTTCAGTGTTTTTCTTTTAACTGCATGCTGTCTACCCATAAGTAGGCATTAATTATCACTAATCAAGACCCCTAATCTCAAGCAATTATAAGCTCTTACATTGTTCTAATTGTACATTTAAAAACAATGTGTTTTTCTCATATAATTGTGTTATAAACCATACAATTATTAATTTCTGCTTTTCTTTTTATCTGATCAATGTTAATTTTGTGTGACCTCACAACGTGTTATCTGAAAAATGCCTTTGAGGCATGCAATTTTTGTGGTTAATTTATGGTTGTGTTTCGTCTTCAGTGAGAAGTGATATAGTGCAACAGGTTTTCAAGGCTGTGCTTTCTCTCAGCCGTCTACGAACTCAATCATTTGTTGTGAACTAGGAACTTGTCAGTGAAACAAAAGTGCAGTTATACATTTAAATCATCTACTATCTGTAAATGCAGGTGCTTGCTCTTTGAATGGTATTTAGATTAGCACAGGCTGCTCCTTAAGTATGTAAAAGGTGTTTGTTTTGGTTTTTTTAATTGTTAAGTGGAATTTACATCAGGCAGACAGACTTTCTGGATCAGTTTTCCAGAAGGTGAAAATGGAGGCAGTTCTGTTTTAGAAAGCACTGCAAGTCTTGGGGGCAAGATGTAAGAAGTTGTTCACTAGTTGATGTTGGTCTTACTTGTTGCTGTATAGGTTTTAGGCACACATTTGTATGCAAGGGCTTTGAACGAGTACAGTTTGAACAAATCATCATCAATCTGATGATTCATCTCAGGAACCGCATGCAGCACTTACATCTGTAATTGGGGTAATTGCAAACCTCTCATTCTTACAGATAGAAATTTTTCCTCTTATAATTCTAAAATGAGATCCCAGATCTTTTACTGTGGTAGCTGAGACCTGCACTGACTTGTATTTATGTCTCTATTCTTATTTGTTACATCATTAAAAGTAGCAGATGATTTGGTGACCTTTCCAACCTGCGTCTGACCTTCATGATTCACTTGTGCGGGTAATTGGCTATTGAAATTACTATGCTTTTATCTTTGACGTTATTTAAACACTGGTTTAAATGGGGTGACACAGACTGCATTGTAAATGGGTGGCCACATTGTTGGGGACAATGTGTTTTTCTTTATCTGTTGTCAGAAAAGAATATTAATGTAAGGGTGAGGGGCTCTATCTTTTCTGAGGGATCTTGACATTCATGGAGAGGAGATGTTGGAGATTGTGCTCTGTCATAAATTGCCCAACTGTCTTCCTGTAGTAGAGTGTGTGTATTTCTGAAATCTTTCTTGGCCTGCAGTGTACTGCAGTGGGTTCATTTCATTATTTCTTTGAAAAGAAGGAAAGGCACACAGTAAGCTATTTCTGTGCATAAGAGGTCAATGTTTAATATGCTAAAGTATCTACCCAATATTAGGCTGCAAAAATTGTTGGTTTTAATGCGTCTTTAATAGTAATAAAGGGCTTAGCTAATGATAAATTAAGGATTGTAAATTTGGGGATTTTTTTAAAAATAAAAGATTCATGTAGGCAGGAATAATTTTTCTTGCCAAAATAATTGTCATAGTGGAGCATAGTAGCTGCAATTTGCAGTGGAAATTGCTCTAGGACTGCTCCCCTCATAGTAATCAAAGTGAAGAACCAAATTTCTGGTTTTTCTTTAGGCTTCATGTAGCTGGACAGTAATGGGACGGAGTAGGGACTCCATTTTACCTTTTCTGGCATAGAGCTCTACATCCCAAGATACTGTACCCTCAGGTCTCACTGTTCGCCAGAGAGCAAGAGATAGTTGTATGCACACAAGTATGGTTGCCCAGAAATCTACAGATAAGAATTTGCTTGGGACCCTCTTCCTAAACTGTCACCTATTTTCAGCGCTATACTGGCTGGCAGAAGAACAAGGTTTGTGGATGCCTTGTGCTGCTTCAGTGTCCTGCCAGTGGGACTTTGCAGTTTTGGAGGCCCCGGGTTCATGTTCTGTTAGGGAACCTGGTAAAAGTCCATGTAAGTAGGGCCTAAGGTAGCAATATTGTAGGGTTGTGTTTGCATCTGCATAACAGAGAGCAAAACAGGACATAGTTAGGGAAAGGTAATGCTGTTCAAATACAAAATGCTCATGGATTAAGGAGCATTTATAGTAAATTTTTTTTAAAGCATTTCTTCATTCTTCAGTACTCATTGCATCAGACTTCCTGGTATGGTTAAGCTCAGGCATGAGTTAAGGTTAAACAGAGAAATAATCTATACATTTCTGGTCACTGTATCCCTATTCATACTCTCCACTTCTTTTTAAACTGAGTTTGCACATTTTTATATATATTTTTATACCCGTCTCTACAGAGCAGTAGTTAGAAAGGGGGAGAGCTGGTCTCTACAGGAGCTCATAAAAAGAAAAGAAGTCATACAGCATCAAGAGGGAATTCTATAGAGCATCAGGAGTGTAAAGGCCTTAAGTAAGTCTAAATTTAAATTACATCTCTTGGTGATAAGGGAAAAGACAGTTCTGTAAGTTTCTGTTGCACATTATCAAAGGGTTTTTTTTGTCATAAAACCTTAAAGCATTTTAGTTGGCTTAAGGATATCTGCCTATAAGACTGACATGAATAAATAGCTGCACTCTCAAAGGAATTAATGGGATGAGGGAATATATATATATATAAAATATTTTTTTTAAGAGGGTGTGAGGGAGGAAATAAACAGCAAAAAGGTGTATTTAGATAAGACAAAATATTTTCTTATTTTTTAAAATTTCACTTCGCAATTATTTATTTTCATCTTGAGTGGAAGAGATATAATACAGACAATTTGGTGCCTGTTTTGGGGGATAGGAGATAATAAAGAGGAAGAACTTCCTCAGCAAGCCAGAGCACTTACTGGTGGTTATCGGTGCATCTGCCATCTGCCTGTTCGTCTCCCTCTGCAGCCGGCCTCTCACATGTCACTGACCTGATTCGCAACAGAGGAAAACTCCACTTGAGGCTTCCAGTCCTTCCCTTTCATTCAGGGCTGGATTGGCTGGAAGAGCTTCCGCCCCAGCCTCTGCAAGCCATCAAAAGATGACCACTGAGACTGCCACCAGCCTGCTTTTCTGTCTTGGGCTTTGGCAGGCGGATCTTCTCAAGTCCTGTGTGTTTTCATCTGCTTCTCTCCACACCTGGAAATACTGTCTGTTTTTTCTCTCTCGTGTTTATTCTTAAACCCATCCTGATGAACCAGCTGGCTTCATAACTGTGTTGAGTGAAGTCAGAAGGGCTGTGCAGCAGTCTGCCTTTGAGGGCTCGAGCTCTTGCCTCAGGCCTTGCTGTTCTTCTGCCTGAAGAATATAAAGCATAATGCGAGTTTTTATGTATTATTAAACTTACATCTATAAATCGCTGACTATGGTAGCTGTTTATTACATATTCCATCTTCTGCTTTGATGCATTGTTGTTGTCACACTGAGGTGGGTAATGATGACTCGGCTTACTACTGTGGTAATGCACTTAAAGCTTGGAAATCTGTCACTGATGGCATTTCAACACAGGCTCTATAAACCAGAGATGAAATTTTAAAGTATTTGCTGTCCAGCTATTTGTCTGAAAATTCTTGTGTCTTCTATTGTGGCTCTGTAAGGGTTTGGATACTACTGAATTGTTTGATGGACGATGACAAATAGTTGTGTTGCAGGACTCGCCATCACAACAGTAGGTGGTGGTCCTCAATTTGTAGTGCTGAAGGTGACCTATAAAATGCTTGTGCCCATCGGGCCTTCCTAACAAAGCACTGATATTGCATGAATTTCTATGGGCCTGGCAATTTCCTGTCTTACAGCGCAGTGGAACACAGACTGATGATCACAACTTATTATGTATTATATCTATTGTTTTTCTTCTTTTTTTACAGCCCTTCTGTATGCAACCATTTTTGGTAATGTGACAACCATATTTCAGCAAATGTATGCTAATACAAACAGATATCATGAAATGCTGAACAGTGTCCGGGACTTTCTAAAGCTCTACCAGGTCCCTAAAGGACTGAGTGAACGTGTGATGGATTACATCGTTTCCACCTGGTCAATGTCCAGAGGAATAGATACTGAAAAGGTAAGTTAAGTGAAACTGCAAGGAAAGAAGTCACATCCTGAAAGTATTTCATGAAAATAAACAGGAGGTACTTTCTTAGTAAAGAAGACAAATATTCTTTAAATAGTTCCATGTAGTACCTTCCCTTAATTTAAAACTTTCAAATACAGTATTTCAGCTACTCTATCATACTGACATATGTTAGTGGTAAAAGTACATATGTTTTTCTCGTGATACGGCATGAAATAGTATACAAATGATGAAGGAAAGAGCTTGGTTTTCAGTAAATAAAGAAGATAACTAAAAAAGTTCCAAGTTCTAACACAACCTCAGAATTTCTTCAAATGTTAGGGGTTTTATGTTGGTTTTTTTGTTGTTTGGGGAGGGTTTATTGCAATATTTCTGTTGTGTAAGGTTGTTTGCAGCTCTGTGGGCCTGAATACAAAGTAAAATTTGTTTGTTCTTCATAGAATTTGAATGTAATATTCTGTGTGCAGGTTAAAGAGACTAATTAACTACTTGCCGCTTTCATATTAGTTGCTGGCTTTTATGGAGAGAGATACTGTTTTTCTTCCGATTGTAAAGAGATATGATTTGTGGGGTCGTTCATTCAGGAAATCATACCAACGCTCTGGTCACCAGCCTTCTGGTTGGCAGCTTAATTTAGTATTCTAAACTTTAGATGATGCAGTTAAAGAGCAAACAATCTCACTTCTGTCTAGCTGTTAAAGTGTCATTATGAAAGAGTAGAACAGATGTGGCCTTGCACTGGGCTGTCTGGAGACCAGTAGGTACACAGGGTACCGTTTGCTTTCCTAAATGGGCTTCAGCGTACCTGCCATTTAGATCCCAGACCATGATTCTGGTAAGCATTGGCCATCATACTAGCTGTCAGAAAGAAATGGTGTTTTAGTACTGGATAGTGCTGATTAGAAACTGCTCTGCCTGTTTTCTCATAAAATATCTTTGTGCGGGGTTATGGGTTTGAGGTATTTGGGAAAAGTGGAGAGACAACATCTGAGGACACATAGTATAATGAATGCTGGTGCTTTCATTCACTCCCCCAGTGCAAGCCCCTCTCATCATTTTAACAAAGCAACAAGAAAAAATTGCTATGTAAAACATGTTTGGATTAGCTTATCTTCAAAGTTCATTCTTGGCTTCCTCTGATAAGGAGAGAAATGCTTTAAAATGCCGTTGGAGACAGCAGGATAACCAAACCAAGCACAACTCACTGTAGCCTTTGAGAATTATCTTAATAAACAGGAAAAAAGTCTCCAATTATCAGGACATCAAAGAGCTTAATATGGTGTTGTTTTCAGTAACTGGTGTGTTCATAGCTGAACTGCCAGTAGTGGTGACTGTAAAACCAAGAAATCAGCTTTCATCTGCATAGCAAAAGCTAGCAGATATAAGACCAACTAATGTCTGTGCCAATCCATAAACTCTCAGGTCTGAGCGCCATTGGTTCGATGCCTGTGTATAACTGCTAGGATGTCATGCAATGAATAAAACATGTATTGCTCCTGTGATAGAAGGGTGGTAGTTGTGCTGCTGTGTAATGCAGTGCTGATTTCTACAGATGAGGCAGATACTTAAAGATGAACTTAGCAAAGTCAGTCTTCTCGCTATTTTGTAGGCGACAAATTTGGTGTTAACTGCAGGCGTGCCAAGGAGTGAATAATCAGCTAAAAGCAAAGTCTGTAAGTCTAGAAAATGCCAGTATAACAAAATTTAACCAAGAGCTGCTGAAACATTCTAAAATTAATCCATGAAGATATGTTTCTTACCTCCCATACAAATGAAAGTCTTCTGCCATTTGTCTGTAACTCTCAAATGTCTTCAATCCCGTTAATTTCTGCGAAGTCTGCAGACAACTTCTCTAAATGGAGAATGGAAAATGAGTTAACTTCCTCTTAGACTGGGAAACCAAGGGGTTTTTGGCTAAGAGCCTCATTTTAAATATACTCTTGTATATTCTGGTTTCTTTACTACTATTTCTATTACAACAACCCTTTTTGTGCGTGATAATCAAGTAACTGTGAAGTGTGTGTGTGTAATTCCAGTAGCAAAGTTTGGCAAGCATCTGCAAATACAGAATGGTTTTGTTGCCAGAGTAAATAAGATAGTTGCAAAGACAGCTACAGCCGCTGCCCGTGTTCCACGTTAAATGCAGGTCCTGGTGCCCCGACCCACTTCTTTGAGCCTGGAAAACTGAGAACTGGCAGGTTGGGCTGCTGCTCTCTGTGGGGCAGCCAAGAGAGATCATCCATGAGTGCCCTACACTTAAGCACTATGGAAATATATCTCTTTCAGAAGTAGTATCTGTAATAGCAGGTCTGCTTGGAGATGGGCCAAAGATGATGATATTGGTGATAGTCATTTGCCTTTGGAGTAACAAACGTAATATCTGGAACCAGTGCCGTGCACAGATTTATGAACTTGGTTCTCTGCTCAGATCTTGCACAGAGCCCCATTGCGAGGTGTAGGCACAGCCATAGTGCTGCCTGTTTTCCAGGAGTGTTTGCATTGAAGCAACCGTCTCTTTCCATCCAGGAAAATGTGTAGGAGTAACTCTGAAGCTCACCCAGAGTGCTCATTTATTGAATGGAATAGATATTACTAACAAAAAAAAAAAAAAAAAAAAAGAGGCAGACATCCACTACTCAATGTTTTTCTCATATAATATGTCCTGAGATGTACTTCATCACAGACTATCCTCCAAGGATTTTGTCATCCCAAAACCCTGTTCCTGTTATGTATTTCCAGTGTTTTTGCCAGGAACTTTTAATCTGTACATGCAGTAGTAATTCTGTATTCTTTCCACTCAGCTGTTTGTATTGTATTAAAAACCTTCAGAAATGGCCCTGATGGGTACCCGCTGTGCTAAGCATCAGTTTGTGTACCCTTAAGAGCACACATCATGAACTGCCGTGAGGAACATTGCATTTGGAAGATCAAAAGTTGCCCAGCACAGTGTCATACCTCAAAGTCCCTTTCTTGTGTGAACAACAAACTTGTTACTGCCACTGAGGGGTGAATTTGAATACCTGCAAATCTCAGTATTATGAGTTAATGAAACTTTTAATAATTTTTTTTTTTTTACTAAAGGGATATGAGATTACACTTCTCCTCTATACAATATTCTCTTACTTGCAGTGTATAATTTGTGCAGGCTTTTCATGGAATCTGCCTATCAAAAGAGTGACAATCTAGAAACAATCCTTCAGGAAGCTTTTCTCCACCACTTTCTGTACTGCTGTGCTCTCAGTTTTATTGTCTTAAAAACCTGAGGCCTTATCCTGGTAATTCAATACCCAGCAGAGCATGTTGCTGAGATGAAAACATTATTTTCCTTCAGGTATTGTAAAGTAGTCTAAGTTAGTATTGTGGCTTATGTGTATAAATAATATAAAAATAAATATACAGACTGAGATTAGAAATCTTAAAAGAAGGAGGAAAGTAGTTCTTAAACCCTGTAGAGTGAACTAGGGATAATAGGCACATATAAGCCATGCACAGGAATTGATTGCCTAATTTCCTTCTCAGGTTTTGCAGATATGCCCTAAGGACATGAGAGCAGATATCTGTGTGCATCTGAACCGCAAAGTTTTCAAGGAGCACCCAGCCTTCAGGCTGGCGAGCGATGGGTGCCTTCGAGCACTTGCCATGGAATTTCAGACAGTGCACTGTGCCCCTGGAGACCTGATCTACCACGCCGGCGAGAGTGTCGACAGCCTTTGCTTTGTGGTTTCGGGGTCTTTGGAAGTAATCCAGGATGATGAAGTTGTTGCTATATTGGGTGAGTTTCACAGCTGATAATATGCATTGT
Organism: Astur gentilis; assembly: GCF_929443795.1. Lineage (NCBI taxonomy): Eukaryota > Metazoa > Chordata > Aves > Accipitriformes > Accipitridae > Astur > Astur gentilis. The sequence continues at coordinate 9,170,395 of NC_064909.1, read as the reverse complement.
GCACAAATATAGATGCTTAGAGCATTTTTATAGCCTCTTCTACTCAAGCACTTAACTCATTCTTTAAAAAGCTTCAGTCATGTTAGCTTTAGCATGGCCTGGTGAGGTATATTTTATTGTCCTTCCTGTTCCACAGAGGTAAATAGGAAGGGCAAGCATCTCATCTCCAGATTGCTTCAACCCTATTTCTTCTGGTCAATGGAAACTCTACTTGAGCCTTGGGATCCTGGTCATTATTGGTGTTCTCCCTGTCTCACCACATCTCTTTTCATTAGAAATTCCATTGAGGACTTCAGAAAACTTATTTTTAAAGTGCCTGGCTTCCCTGCCTCTCTCCCATCCCCCCCGATAATAATCCACTTTTGCTGGAAATTTTCCTATTAGATTTATTTAAGATTTCATGTTGAAATAATATTTCTTTCTTTTAAAGTCAAAGTAATATAAAAATTTAGAGCTGATTTGTGTTAACTTGGAATGACAGCTGGAGGCATTAAAAAGAAGGTGATAGTGATGTGAACAACATTGAGGCAAAGCTAGGAGAAAAGAGTGTGATAATCCAATAGATGTATATGAATCATGGGGTGACTGGAGCACTGAGGAGGTGATACTTATCATTTGATTCTGTCAGACCCTTTTGTGATAAGGTAAATTCTCACAGTGGCTTAATCCAGTACCTGTCACTCTTAGCAGCCTGGAAAAAGAGAAGAAAACAGCTTGGCAATCTTACTGTTTCTGAACGCATACATCCAACTCTCCTAAGAGGAATGTCTACTGGAAAATGAGGGGACTAATAAATATACCGAGTTCGGTTTTTCTCTACTTCTGAACAGGATTGCACATACAGCATAGGGTGAATTTAATGTCCTGGGGAATCCAGTTCATAATATTTTGTGCCACACAAGAAACTAAAGCGGTGAGAAGTAGGGGGATAACTGATTCTCTTTTGTTCTGGAATCACCTGTGCTGTTCAGTACTATATGATACTAGTGACTTCTGCTTTTATAAGTTGCACATGAAGAATGTACTACCTTTTGCCATGCTGAACTCTCATGAATTAACATGGCAAATGTAGAACAAACTACAGCCTCTTAGTTTGTGTGACCTTTTTATCCCATAATGCCTTCTCCTGTGTCCATCACAAGAAGAAAACCTCAAAACATCTTGCTGCTCTATTTAATCAGTATAGGTAAAAAGCACCGAAATAATTTTTTTTTAAATGTCCTTTAAAGATACCAATTTTCTCCTCACCTTTACTGGTATCTTCCATGTTTTATCATAATACTCACTTTAGAAAATACTTGGCCTAGATTCCTTGAGAAATCAGTGTTAAGGAAACATGAACCCCTAATCTCTGCTGCTGCGGAGTGATAACTACAGATAAATGAGCTGATCCCTTGGTATCTGAATGAATAGAAATATTTTGTTATTGCTGTTCTCCTGGGACAGTAACTATTGATTGTCTTCCCTCCACACCTTTATTTTTTTGGAATTTGGAGTCAGTTCTCTGGCTTGCACTAAAGTTGATGAGCTCTGTCATTTTCTTTGTGATTAGTGTAATCAGAGAGGGAAGTAAAATGAAGTGGGATCTGTTTGTCATTCTGCGAGATTTCATTTTGGATAAATGTGTATTGATTTTTGTGTTTCAGTTTCTGGACTAAGGAATCCCTTTCCTTCCACACATGTGTGTACCTTCCTCCCCCAGGCTGTGAAGCCTTCTGTTGAAGGTTTCTCTATCCTGATAAGAAATGGCGTGGTTAACTAAATTTTTCACCATTTTAATCCCTATTCTAAACCAGTTGGACTTTCTTCTCCTTCAGCATTGCATTATGTAAGTACCACATTACTGAAGAATGCTGCAGGAGATGGCTCAGGATTTCCTCCCTAACTTCTTTGTACTCTCAGTTTTCTTATCTGTAGAATAGCAATGTTTCGGGTTTTTTAATTTCATGTTCAGCTAAACTTGTCAAGTTCTTGATAAAAGTACAGCAGATAGAACAGCGCACTACAAGCAAAAAAAAAATTAACATCTATATTGTACAAGAAACGTGATTATTGCTGATCATTCAGCCAGAACAGCCTATGCTGTAAGTTTTGTTTACCAATCACAGCTAAGCATAGCTATTAACATCAGGCATGTAACAGCAAACCATGTGAGGAATTCTGTAGGGTAATGTCAGTTAACAGGTATGTTGGAGAGACCGTAATCTTCTCTCAGGTATTCTTGAAATAAAAAGTAAGTGCATAAATTATTCGAGGTGAATGTTTGCTCAGCTTTAGCTGTCACTTAATAAAGCAGCCTTTGCAATTTACGATGTAGCCTGTATCTTCCTTACAACAGAGAAATAAATTGCATCTCTAAATTAGTCTGTGTGACTGCTGTACAGCATTACATAAACCAAAGGCAAACTACACTTAATCCTTAGAGGATTCAATTCATATGAAACATTTTCAAGTTCTGAAATCATTTAGCCTTGCAGACTAGCATATAAAATTGTATTGCGTAGCCCTGGAGTTTGGAGTGTATTGTGTACACTTGCATAATATCCTTCTAGATCAGTTCTGTGTAATACGCAAGAGACAGGTATATTTTCAGTTCAGGCTTATGTTCTTATAACAAAGCACTGACTTTGATTGACTTGGATTGATACGAGTACTGAGTTGGAAGAAATTGCACACAGGCCAGCAGTGAAAGAAATGTACTTTTTTTTTTTTTTTTTTTTTTTGTGTCACCTAAGATTGCTTCCCCATTAATTTGACTTAGAGACAAACACAAAAATGAGTAAACAAATAAAAAAAGAAAATTCTTTGCAATGTTTATGGAAATTCTTTGCAAAATTTAAAGTAATTGATGCATTTTGTATGAAGTTTGATTTGTTGGGGTGAAAGACATGTTTTTGAACTCTGTCCAAAATTTCTGCTGAAATAAAGAAATTAGTGATGTTCATGCAACACAATCTTTGGATTTGATGTGTCAAAGAAACAAAAATAAAAAAGTATAAAATTACCTTTAAGCCAGGTGATTTATTTATTTGTGATTCATTCTAATACAAATGGGTCAGAAAAGGAGGGCATAGCAAGAAAGGCCACTGTATTACTATGGTTTTCTAAGTTAATGTGTAAGTATATGAGCGGGACTATGTAGAAGTGAAGATTAACTAGTGGAAAGGTGCTTGGATGAAATACAATTCTGTTTCCTGTAGTTCACTGTTCTTCCATTTACACCATTGATATTGCGTAGGGTGAACTGCTGATGTACACTCAGCACTTTATGGAAGATAGAGACAAATCCCACAGTCCCTGCCTTGAAGAGAACTGAGCGAAGCACTGGTCGTGCAGGACTTCCATTAAGAGACTGTTTTCAACTCGGCTTTGCTTTTAACTTTTCTAAGCCTTCCCATTTGGGCCGATGGTGCTTTGTTCATCTGAGACTGACATATCTCTTTGAACTACTCTTGCTTAGGAACTTACCCATTTATCCAAATGTAGTTAGAGAAAATGCGTTGTTTTGTCACTGTTAAAAACAGTCAACCATTTGCGTGCACTTAATTTGGCAGCTCTAGTTTCTCTGCTTTGGAGCAGACCTTTCAGGCTGAGCCACTGGCCATCTGAAAACTCGACCTTATTGCAGGTCTTTGAAAAGTTAAAATTTACTCATGCTCAGGAGAGATTTGCTACATTTTAATCTAATAAATGTCTTCTTAAAAGATTCCTCCTGAATTAAATGTGTTGCAGGTAGGGACCATAAGGTCTGGCTGCAGCTTTCTTTGAAATACGCAGGGGAAAAGGGATTGTAATGGAAGCATGAAATAAGCCTGCATAGCTGGTTATTGTTTCTTAATTTAGGGTAGCTTGAAGACCTAAACTGTCTTTCAATGCACTTTTTGTATTTTTTACACTATGAAGGTACAAATTTCCTTAGTGCAGTATGAGAATGTAGATCGTTTGGAACTGCATTAATCAAGAAGCTGTTAGAAGTCTAGCTGAGCAGATGATACACCACTGCTGGGGCTAACAGGGTACTTCCCTGGTCCTCCAGTCTTTTAGTCTGGACCTTTTTAATTTCTTGTCACCACTGCTAGAGGAAGTGCTAGTTCTCGTGTTACACCTCCAAGTGAACGTGTACGTAGATAATTTAATGAGAACTATAGAAAATAATGGCATAGTAGCAAAATTAACTTTTTGTAAGTATTTTCTGGAAGTACACGGAAGGACTGGATAGGAGGCCTTATTAGAAAAGGATTTATGTTGTGTTAATTTTTACAAACAAATGACTGAGAGAACCATTTTTGATCTTACTAGAAAATAATTGATTCTAAGTTAGATATGACTGACATAATTGTACTCCAAGATTGAACAGAAAATCCCTCCTCTCTAGGAAATCTGAAGGAAGCAAGTGATTCTTGGACCCAGGTTGGTTCCAACCCATTCTGCTTAAAATTGGGGTAATCTCTGAAATTTAGGAAGTTCCAGTAAAAGGCCAGAGAGAGGAAGGACCTTGAAATTAGAGCGACAGGCTTTTTTTTTCTAGATAGCAGTGGGGAAAGTGGTGTCTTTCCATGAATTTTCAGACTGCTGCAAAATGTGTCAATTAATGACTCTTAGAGGGCCTGACTGAGCAGCAGATCTTCACGTATGTGAATCGTTCAGAGTTGCTGAAGTCGTCTTGATGATCCCTGCAAGGGGGCCCTGTGTGTATGGATGATAAGACTGGAGGTTAGTCTTGCGGACTTGATTAGAAACTGGGAGCCTTTAAGCCTTTATTTAGCAATTAAAAAACAAGTCCTTGAAAATCACTGTGATCTTCAGAGCTGAGCAATGGATGAGAAAAATAACATTTACTAGAAGGTTTAGTTGAGAAAACAAAACCCCCACACAAAACAGTTTATCCCAAGAGTAAAGCAGTTTATCCCAAGTGTTGCATCCCAGCTGTTCTGCATTTATTATGTTTTTGCTATCCTTATTTGAGCTCCAAACTTTGAAAGGAATAAACTTTTTTATTGATTGTCGGTTTAGCAAAGAGTATTAATCATACAATCATAGAATATCCTTAGTTGGAAGGGACCCAGGAGAATTGTCGAGTCCAACTCCTGACTCCACAAAGGGCAGGTAAATTGAATGAGATGGGAAGGGAAATCAAGGCAGTAATTTATTGTGAGCAAGGAATATCTTTGCCCTCCACAAGGGCAGTTTGCTGTTGCTATTTCTTTTGCTGCTATCAAAGCTGAAGGGAAATAACAGAATGTAGATATTACGTAAGTGTGAAAGTATGCAGTAACAGAATGTCAAGAACGGGAATTTATAGTCTAGACCTGGCTGCCTTCTTCACCATCAGGGGGAAAGTGGGATATATCAGTTCGTTCTTTTTTTCTGGTGGGGGTAGGGAGGAATTGTGCAAAGGATCATATGTGAGTTGAGGAAGTGAAAATTTGACGTCCCTGAAATATAGATCTTTTATCGTTATTTACAAACCTATAACATTGACAAGATTGGAGACTGTGGTTTTAACATGATATTGTAGGAGAGCTTGGTGTACCATGTTTTGTTTCAGCAGGATATTAAATGCTCCATTTGCTTTGTGTAGAGAAATTCCTGCTGATTTAATTTGATATAATTGCAATCTTAAAGGAATGTTATAAGAATAATTGTTTGTTTTCTTTACAATTGCTTTAGCTTACTCATTTAGCCATAAGCATTTCATTCAGATGTAGACGCAAGGGGTTTGATTCAGATTTCGGTGGGACAGATTTGCATCCAGATAGGACAGTGCAGACTGCAAGGGCAACTGCACCACAGGCATGGTTTATTTTAGAGGAGAGAAAATAGCAATGCAGAAGTATTGTCTGTCTTAGATGTACTCAGTGGGAAAGCATTGCATCTTCCACACAGTCGTGTACAGGTTGCTTCTCGGCAGACTTGAAGATGTCAGGTAAGTTAACTGTGCTGAGCCCAGGCTCAGACAGGCTGTCTTTAGACTATCCCCAGTACCTGAGCTAACTCAGGTTTCCCTAAACTAAAATGCTTTGTGTACAACTCTGTTCTGAGAATTTCATTGTGTGTTTTGGGGCCTGTTGTTATTTAATGCCAAGTCTTTGAAAAAGTCCCTTACTTCTCCACTTTATTTTTCACCTGAGTTTTAAATTTAGTTAGATTTCCCTGTGTTAAAAATGCCAAGCTGCTGTGCTCTTAGGCTTAAGAAGTGGTTGCAGGATTATGGATGGCATTAGAGTTTTGTTACTATTTTCAAAGACGGTATCTAACGTCACAGCATTGTTTATGCTATTGAATAAGACTGTAACGTGACCAGCGGTACTATGAAAAAGGAATGATTGAAATTAAAATCCAGCTTTATCTTCAGTAGCTCTGTTGTGCTCTTTCTGTTTATAGTTTAAACCTTTCTCTTTTTTTTCCCCAGTTTTACATATATAGGCAGATCAGACAAGTTGCATGTTTCTATGCGGTGATTCAGCAAACATGAGGAACAGTTTTAAAAGTCTGATTTCCTCAATACATGTCCAAGCACATTGTTAGGAAGGGTATTAGAAATGGAGATCCAGCTAAACTTTTTAGAAGACAGTAACATAAAGAGGTCTACGTTAATACAAAATTTTTATTTCACAGTGGATGTAGGAGCAGCACTAAAACTTTTATTGAGAAGTATAGGTTTATTCCAAGTGGTGTTTTTGGACAGAGAGTATTCCTTATTCCTATGTGTGCCAGACATCTAGAAAATGTAATGTGGGTTGACATCAGGAGTTGCCTATTTTGAGACATCAGCCAGACATTAGTTGTTCTGTGTCTAACTTCTGGTAGAGCATTAAAAGTAGGAACCACCAAGCGCTTGTCCACTGCTATCTATAGATGGTCTAAGACTGTGTAGGGAATTAGAGAAACAGATTTTTTAAAACACTTGATTAATGACTTGCTGGAATAACTGGGGAAGAGGGGGATTCCCTGTGAATAGAGGCCTCAGTCGTGAACTTCTTGGCACTTCAAATCAGTTGATTTTTCTTCTAGAGTTTCATGTTTTATTGTTGCGAATTTATGCAACTTTGCATGATGTGCTTTTAAGTTGTCTGACACCATCACATGTGGAAGAAGTCCCCTTTGGAAGATGGTGATGTCTGGTGGCAGGCTACTGGCAACAGCGATCCGTGACGTACTGGCAGCTGAAACGGAGATGTGGTGGAGATGAGGCTCTCTTTTCCAGTGTGTTCCTTGGTATCTCAGGCTGTGTTAAGAATGCTTGCCCATCATATTTGTGTGCATACTCCAGCCAGAGATATTAAGAGGTAGAAACTATAATTTAACAAAGAAGTTGGATTTCTGTAAAGGCCCTGATTTCTGGCAGGTGAACCACTGAATTAATTCTCATTTTTGTTTTGGGTAGGGTTTTGTTTATGTCTCAGAATTCTGGAGGAAGAAGAATAATTTTTTTCACTGAAAAGCCAGGTTAAAAAAAAAAATCCAAAAAATAAATCTTCACAGAACACTTATTTTTCTTTGTTTTCTCCAGGTTTCAATTTTAAAACTTTTTTTCAGAGGTACGTTTCTGAAACATTGTTAAATTTATCCTCAAGGAGTTGCTAGAAATATTAAATAAAATGAAGTATCCTATAGTTCTGAACTTGGCAAGGTTTTCAAAATATTTACTTTATATATTTCATAAAGTAAAATCTACTATTTTAAACTCCTGTGAATCCTTTTGTCTGAAATAAAAAAAAAAAATAATCAAATTTGGGGGCTTTAATGTAAGCTGCAAGCAATAGCTCTAACATAAAGCCTGTTTCTAAGTCATTGGGGAATAACTCTGAGAATATTGCAATTTGAGCCTCTGGTATAGGTTTTTCAATCGGAGAACTAGCACTGTCCATGCTATGACAACACAGATGGAGCAGTGTTTTTCCTATTACTTAACCGATGCAACTAAATTCAAATACATTTGTGACTAGCTATTTGAGCTGGCAACTTCCATGTCTTCAGAGTTTGTACAAACTAGCCACATATTTACATTTTTCTACAGTAACCCTTAAATATCAAATAAGGATAAACAATTCAGATTCTGGTGAAGCCTCCTAGCTTTTTGTGAATAAGCCTGGTAGGGCCCAGTTGACATTTTAAAACTCTTCTCATCACAGTAAGTCAAGCAGTGACATATAATCCACACTCTATTCAGTGAGACAAATAAACACATTAATTATAATAGTAATAGAAATCTTAGCTATAACTAATTCATGTTGTTGCTACTCATCTGGTGCTCTAAAATAAATGTTTTTATTTTGTCTGTACAGTAATGTGCTTCAACAGAGAAAATTAATGCATTTGTATAGTAAACTGTCTGCAAAATGTTGCCAAGCTGTGTTTTAAAACACGAACAGATAAACTGTGTTTCTATTTGTGCACCAGGCAAGTCACTGAGAGTGTAACTGCAGTTTATTATCACTGTAACACTTCTTTGGGTTACTGTGGCACTGATACTCTGGCTTTTTTTCCTTAAGGTCTTACTAGAGGAAAAGAGTGATTAAAGCCTCTGGTTAATGAAAAATAGTATGTTCTCTGCAGTGCAGTTGGTCGTTCGCTTCTCATTACGTGTCTCAGTTTGCATTTGAGAAATCTTAAGAAAATCCGAAGCAGCAAATCACCTCCATGCATCATCATCTGCCAGCTGTACTGTGTTGGAGGACCCAACTACAGGCTGTTCAGTGGCTGTCAAGCTGTGCAATTTATCTGTGGGACGGGTACAGCGTGCTCTACCTTGATACCAAATGGTAGCTCTGTTTTTTTCTGGCTGCCAGATATTCATTGCCTTAAAACAGTGCACCAAGAGGAAAAATTGTTTTTTGCTCTGGTGCCTCTACTTTCTTTGAATCTTCCTTCTCTCTGTAAAATGGGAGAATTTAAATTGCATGCCTTTCTCAGATAAGGAGGAGATGAGGGTAGATTTTCAGTTGAAGCCAAGCAGACATGTGTGATCACAGAGGGGGTTGGACCCTGTTTTGAGTTTGTGTGGTGGGGTTTTGGTAGCAGGGGAGGAGGGGCTGCTGAGGTGGCTCCTGCGAGAAGCTGCTAGAAGATTCCCCGACTCCGAGTCAGACCGGCCTCTGGCCAAGGCAGAGCCCATCAGCGATGATGGTAGCACCTCTGGGAGAACAGACTGAAGAAGGGGAACCTGCAGTGGGGGACGACATTGGAATGTGAGAAAGACCCCTCTGCAGACACCAAGGTCAGTGAGGAAGGAGGGGAGGAGGTGCGGCGGAGGGGGGGATGCCCCTGCAGCCCCTGGTGAGACGGCAGGCTGTCCCCCTGCAGCCCTTGGAGGGGAGCGGGGGAGCAGATGCCCACCTGCAGCCCGTGGAGGACCCCACACCAGAGCAGGTGGACGCCCCCAGAGATGGCTGTGACTCCATAGGAAAGCCTGGGCTGGAGCAGTTTGTGCCTGGAGGACTGCAGCCCGTGGAAGGGATCCGTACGGGAGCAGTTTGTGAAGAACTGCAGCCTGTGGGAAGGACTCACATTGGAGAAGTTTGTGGAAGACTGTCTCCTGTGGGAGGGACCCCACGCTGGAGCAGGGGAAGAGTGTGAGGAGTCCTCCCCCTGAGGAGGAAGGAGCAGCAAAGACAACATGAGATGAACTGACTGCAACTCCCATTCCCATCTCCCTGTGCTGCTGGGGGGAGGAGGTGGAGAAAACCAGGAGTGGAGTTGAGCCTGGGAAGAAGAGAGGGCTGGGGGAAGGTGTTTTAAGGTTTGGTTTTACTTCTCACTATCTTTGTTTTGATTTGATTGGTAGTAAATTACATTGATTTTGTTTTTCCCCCAAGTTGAGTCTGTTTTTTGGCCATGACCATAAGTGATGAGTGATCCCTCCCTGTCCTTGTCTCGACCCACGAGCTTTTCTTTATATTTTCTCCTCCCCATCCCACTGGTGGGGGAGGAGTGAGGGAGCAGCTTCATGGTGCTTTGTTGCCGGCTGGGCTTAAACCACACCAGACCTGAGTCTCTCATCACTGGCTTTGAACACAAGAGGTAAATACACTGTCCTTACTGGAATTATGCTTGAATACAATTGGTAGGACCCTGTGACATGGACTAACTTCAGATGCTCTGGTTCTGTTCAAATCTGTTTAGGAGGTTAAAAATAAAAGAGAAAGAGCAGGCCAAGTTTTTTGTTTGTTTTTAAATTTCAGCAGCATTTTAACTGAGCAGACAATAAAATAGAAACGGACGCACAAAGAATCTGTGTTTGCCTTTGCAGCAGTTGGTGTCTCCCTCTGCTTGGAGGTGGAGAGCGAATCCTGAGGGCACAGGCCAGTGTGGGTGCCTCAGGGAGCTGTGATGGGAAAGTCGTTGGGCAGCTGTGGCAGCAGCTGTGGATCAGCATCACAGATAACTGTATTTGGTAACACCTGATTTCCAAGATATATGCTTAGTGCTGCCTTGCTACTGAGGTACCACCAAGCAGTGTTTGCTCATTCTAGCTTATCTTTGGGTTTGCTGAGACTATGTCAGATCACAGTACTTATGTAGTTCAAACGTGCAGATGAAGGCAGATCTGGAAGGGGCCTCAGCTAGGTTCTGGTGTTGGCTGCTGTAACAACTATTACTATTGATTTAAGAATGATTCTAACATGAATATTTTGTATGATGTACTGAAAATCCATGGATTCATGTGAATCCCATCAATGTCCATACTGACTTGGAAGACCTTTAGTACATGAATCCATGGCCTCATCTTCTCATCCAGCTGCTATCACACCAAAACTGCACCATGACCCCCAGATACCCAGAACCCAAAAGTGAACTGAGTAGCTTATCAGTCAAAATATTGCACATAGAGTCATATTTTTTCAGAGTAGGGTAGAATATCTTCTGTCTGAGAGCTCTTCAATACTTCCTGTTTGTAAAAGTGAAAAAAATAAGTGTTGTTCTGGTAGGCACATCAAGGCAATACAGCTGTAATGTGCAAGCATGTTTTTTTTTCTCAAGCAGAATCAGCAAAACACTTGGCTAAGTTGTAATAATCAGATCTTCATTACTGGTGTTGCTTTCAGGAGACAGAATGGATGTGGCTTGACCTTTTGGCTGACTCAGGCTGAATTTGCAGTGGTAACAGAGAAATCTTTTCACTTATAAGATGAATAGCAAATTTGTTATGGAGAAAAGGTTGGGAAAGAAAAAATACGGAAACAGAAGGTGCTGGTTTTATAAAATAATTCTTCAGTGTTTAAATATATCAGGGTTTGGGGACTTGTTATTATAATTAAAACAAACAAGCAAACATAAAAGGCAGAATACTATTTGGCTTTGCAGTGCATACTGAGCTGATGGTGGAAAAGGTCCTCATCCCACAAATCCAGCAGGGAATACAAATGATTGATGGTGAAAGCTTAGATCATCCACTTTAAGTGTGATTGGCGGTGTTCCTGGCAAATGTCTGGAACTCGGCAAGCTGGGAATGAGAAATGCAAAGTACTGACAAATGGCCATCTGCATTTCTCTAGTTTTTTAATCTTTCTTCAGAGGTAAGGTAAAATATATAAAGCCTCAAGTTATATGTAAAAAGAGGCTTTTGACTCAGTTCTCTAATGCAGCTATTAGACTTTGCCAACCACCTTCTGACACACCTATAAGTCTCATCTTACTCTTCTTGCTTCCCAGTTACAGATGTTTTTGATAAAACACCCACTTAATCTGCCCTTTTTTTCCCCTTCCCTTTTCCTGAGTGATTGATCTTACTTTATGGAGAACATATAAATGAAGGGAGATGGTATGCAGTTCCTTGTTATGTTTAAGAATATTGTTCTAATCCAGTGCAGGTACTCTTGGGTGGAATTTTAATTCCTGCTTGCTATAAAGACTTGCTACTGCTCCTTTTTTTTCCCCATTTTCCTGTGAATGTCAAACACAAATTTTTTAAAATCTGACAATCTAGATCGATAGTTTTGGTGTGCATCATTTAGAAAATGCACTTGACAGAAAGCAAGCAGTGTGATGCTTGCACGTGTGCCTTGCTTTGGAAATAGAACTGTAATGTAGGATTGACTTTTTACTGGATACTGGCTGTTAACTCAATGAACTTCAAGGAAATTCTTAATGATAGAAAACAGTACAACTTCTTGTTTTAGCCTGGTTTGTCTTTTTTAAAAAAATTGAGGCTTCTGTGATCTGACTCAGTCTGTGGTTCATGTGTTGCTTTTCTCTGTTTTGGTTTGGCTCAGTGGGCACCCGCGGACGTAGCTCCTTCACGGGCTGCTCTTGTCACCAGAGGGAAGCGGCTCCCTGGGGTGGCAGGAAACTGCAGGAGGGGGAGTTTTTCAGGGGTTACAAATAGCAAGGGAAAAACGGGGTTGCTGCCACAGGTGGAGAACACAGTTGTGTCTTTCTGTGTTACATTGAAAGCAGAATTAAATGTTAAAAAGAGTGAGATGTAACTAACTTCTGCTGTATGCCATTTCATATGCAGGCAAAGCAGCACCATGCTGTTTGCACTTGCATTCTACTAATTATTCTTCATGTTACTGTGGGGCAGTAAAATAATTGTTGTCATTTTAAGGTAGGAAACTTGTCTGGAGATGTTAAGAAACACGCTTAGAAACAAGCTAGAATTCCTCTCCCTTACGCTTGGACTACCAGCTCTAACTGTTGCTCATCAGTGATGGCACATTTCAATGCTTGATAGATTCCAGAACGTTAATTAAAACAGTTGTTTAGCTAATTGCCTGGAAGACTGCAAGTAAAAGCATATTTATTCCAAAGGCAAACAATCCATTTTTACCCAGTGAAGCATATCAGTTTTTATGGTGCATAAAAATTGTTTTACTTCAATTTTGAATATATTGTGCGTTTGACTGTCTAAAGGCCTTGTAGATGATGATCTATTTTAAGTGCATGGAAGCTTTTTTTCTTAGGCCATTTTTAATGTATCTACTAAAAAAGTGTATGTTTAAATAATTGAAAGTGTGAAAAGTCATTGCCATTAAAATGAAAAGTTGCTTATTGCATGGGGCTATTGGACTACCACCATGCTTACTGATATGCAGCCTTTGCAGTATTTCTGGATGTTGGTACTGTCCTATATAAAAAGACTAGAGGTGGAAGGAAGGGTATCATTATGGTGCCTTTGCCTAACTTTGTGGGGAAAAAATGTGCATATCGAGCAGGTGGTTCAGTGTATATATGCATTTAAAATGGAAATATAGTCTATGCTCCTCCAAAGTGTTCAGGGACTAAACTGGTCCCTGGCAGGTGGACTGCATAGGGCTTTTGTGGAAGACTGGGGGCACATCAGTGTGAACCACAACTTACTGCACTACGGCATAGATTACCATCAGGCTGATAGCTTCTCCTCAAAGAGAAAATGCTTATCATCTAATGGAAGAGATTACATAATGGTGGAAGTGCAGCTCAAGGGCTGAAATGGGAGTTCTGGGTTTAATTTAGAAGATTTCTTGATCTCTTTACTCGTGATGGTTGTCTTGACTTTCATATAGCTCTCATACATGACTATTTATTTATTTAGGGAATGAAATCTAAAAGGGCCTGGGTGAAGACAATAAACTAATATATATTATGATGCTTTGGCTTTAAGGATTGCTACGGGCAAGGTATTACTTGTAAGACAAGGGCCCATCTTGTCCATCCCTACCACAACTTGATAGACACTGTGAATGTATTTCTTCGTTGTTTGTGTTAAAAGTGGTGTACAGTGGTGATATAACACAGCAGAAGTTTAAGAGGAAAATACCATTCAAAACAAAAACAGTGCAGTTTTTCATTATCAAGGTAACAACTAAATATTCTTATCTTGTTATCATTATATGTCAGAAAACAGAAGAAAAAAAAAAAAAGACCATTACTCCTTAAAGGAGCTTGTAACTTTCTCCTAAACACTCCCTTTGGTGCCCAGCCTAAACTGGAATATAACCCGTGAAATCCTGACTGGGGGCTGATCCTCAGGCAGATTTTGGTATACTTGTTCTGTGTTGCAGTGCCTAGACTGGTGTAAATGCCCTCATTTCAATATTCCTCAGTAGGGACTTCACTGGCTGCCCCAAGCTCATAGAGGCAGGCACATGGGAAGGTTGTAAAGAAATGGCCATGTTTTCTTTCTTCCAGGGTGTAACAGCTAAATATTCTTGCCTTGTCAGTATTATCTTGGCGATAACTAGCACGTACTCTTCTTGTTTTGGGTTATGTTGTTACCTTAAACATCCACTGTATTATATTGGGACACACATGCACCACTACTGAAAGATTTTCTTGAGAATCTTCCCAGCTGAAAAGCATTAGAGCCACCAGAGTTGAAAGATCTGCTCTTTTGTACTGTTGTAAAGACAGGCTTTTCTGGCAATGATCTAGCAAACTAGGGCAAACTTACTTTAATATTGATGTACGGTAGTGTTTCATTACACTCTGTAACTGCACTGCTATATTGTACAAGATGGTTTTATTGACACAATGGTGGGTAATTGTTAGCCAGATTAAGAAAACTCAACAACATAGATGTGAGAAACAAATCCTTTGCGTGCCAGTTAAAAGAAGAAAGGGAAAAAGCATTTCCTCTTAATTAATCTCTTTGAAAGGGATCAGAACAGAACATGAACCAAGAATGAACTGTTTGTCTTGATTTTTTTAGAGGAAAACCTTCACTGATATTTAAAGGGGACTTGTCACATGAAACACTTCTGATTGTGGTTTATTCTTATGAAATTTTACTGGGCTGTTGTAATTAAGAAAAAGATAGTGGAAAAGGTTATCAATGACATATTTCAAAGATTATTTTTTTTCCAGACAGAATTTTTTTTCTGACTGCATAAAATAGAAGAACCTTGACTGCGTAAATGAGATATATGTTCTTTTATATTTTTGGTGGAAATAGTACCATTATTGAAAGCAATGCTGCTGCTTTTCTCTAGGCAAAGGAGACGTTTTTGGTGATGTGTTCTGGAAGGAGTCTACCCTCGCCCAGTCCTGTGCTAATGTAAGGGCTCTGACTTACTGTGATCTTCATGTGATTAAGAGAGATGCCTTGCAGAAAGTGCTGGAGTTCTATACGGCCTTTTCACACTCCTTCTCCAGAAATCTCATTTTGACCTACAACTTGAGAAAAAGGGTAAGTAGCTTTGATTTTAACATGCACCATATAAATGATCACTTTTAAGGACCGTCTGTATGAAAAAAAAAGAATTGCTTGAATTTTAGCATTCTTCATAGCCTCTCTTATAAGAAGGTTTTTCAGAGCTTGCCTAAAAGACGCTGCTAGAATGTACGTTTAAAAAGCTATAAGTATTTATTTCAGTGCTAGTTTTATAGAGAGCTGGATTGAGTATATGTGAAAGTATTGTACATTTCTATGAAGTGGACAGATTCCAGGATATTTGCGAACTGTCATGCACTTGTGATAAACAGCGTTCACTACTTTCTGCAACTTTAGTTTGTAAAGCAGCTAAAAAGATGTTAGGGGCATTGCCCGAAGTTACAAGGAAAGTGGAAGGAAAGGTATGAAATCTAATATATGGGACAAAAGTCTACAACAGTAGTCACAATGGAAAAGTAATATGAACATGACTGATTCTATGAAAAGTTGTTTCTTTTAGTATCAATCACATTTTGGAATTACTTTGCTATCTATAATGTTTCCATTTTCTTATCCTTGATTTTTTGGCTCTTTTCATTTCTTCCTGCATGCCAGTTCAAGTTATTTTGTCAAATGCGAATCATCATAACCTAATATCCCATTTTAAATTCTCTGTGTAATCTTCAGTGAACCACCTCTGCAGATATTTATTAAAACTGTAGTAGGTGTAATTCAGTTGATATGATTTTAAGATGCAATGTAGAAGACAATAATATTACATTGAAAGTAAATACATGGGAGCGCCAATACTTGCTTTAAAATATTAGGATATAAAGATACTTGAGATCAGCTAAAGCAATAGTTTTGATAGTTTGGTTGTTTTTTGTTTTTGTTCCTAAAAACAGTTCTCCATGGTAACTTCTAGGTGCCAAGTAAGTCCTAGATAATTACACCTGAAAAAATAGAAACCTTTTCATCTTTGAAATCTGTTTTGTAAAATTAGGCTTTAAGCCTAGAGTATTGATATTTTTTATTAATTATTATTATTATTAATTTTTGGACCTAGAGTTGGAACACTGAAATTAAAATAGTGTGATGATGTTTTCTATCTGCATATGTTATCAATATCAAAGAATTCAGCTTTTCAGTATTGGGCAAAGAAGAATGTGCTATCCACACTTTGGTCAAATAAATCAAAGCTCTAGTAGAAAATAGAGGTAATTAAAAACTAAGGAGCAAATTTGTACTTGAGGATTTTCTCATAGGACATTTTTTTTCAAATGACATTATGTTCCTGAAGGACAAGGAAAAGATATACATCTGCAAGAAGATTAGGAGAGATGTCCTGTTAAAAACTAAGTTTAAAAACCAGCTACTTACCTGGTGTTAATTAATGTAAGAAATAAATTAAAGAATTTGGTATAAAGCATCGGTATAACTGACTGAGATGTTAAAGTAAGACTGTGGGTAATATGGTAAGATGGTCTAACTACTTTTTTTTTTAACATCAGTAGAAATGACAAACTTTGAGGCATAGAAGGACCAACTCTCTTAAAGCTCACAGTAATGCTAGCAGAGCCGCATCATTTTGGATCTGCTCTGAGCCGAAAGTCCAGATTTTAGAATCAAATGGCTACTCCAGTAGTGACACTCTTTCCCTCCATGTTCATCAGTGTAGTTTTTCCCAGCCCAGGTTACAAAACACTTTTTAACCACAGTATTGTAATTCCTGTGCTGTCAATTTTCTACACAAAATGTTCCTAATAAAAAGGTATGTTTTATGATAGCAATTTTCATACAGATATTCAAATAATTGGATTTTAATTGAGTTGCAGTCAGCAGAAAATTGGCGTTGATTGATAATGGAAGTGGCGGTTTGATGGTTCTAGGTTAACAGACTGTGATTTTATTTATTTTATTGAAAGAAGGCTGATTACAATCTGAATGCAAATGCTAAATAATGTAAATACTATATACTTTCAGAAATGCATAGAAGGTATGGTACTTTAGAGATTGGAGATAATGCACATTAAAAGGCAACTCTTTAGAGTTTGGAATTTAATCTGCTTTAAATATCTGTGAATCTTTTATAGAAATAGCTCCTCGGCCTGTCACTTCTAACACTTCTAGTCTATTTCTGCAAATGGAATTTTGTAGAATTCAGATGAACCGGTACCTTCTGTGAGTTACGTTTGTAATGTATTGCATATCCTTTGGAATATAAATACCAGAACTGCACTTCTCATTTCAATAAACAGTTTCATCTCTGGCTCCAAACTTGTTCAACTAGTTGAAGTGTAGATACTGTATATTTATCCCAAATATATTCATACAGATTCCAAATACATGAAAAAGCAGCTTTGGGGATTTTTTTTGCCTGAAGGATCTCATAGGTATATTTTTAGACTTGGTTATTCCTCTGAGGCGTCCCCAACTCCAGGGTGCATATGCCTTCACTTGGCCATGGTACTGAGTCTCACTGCATAGTGCAAGGCGCTTTCTAGCCAGGTTTCGCTCCGCTTAAGCGACGGTTACTGTTGGTCCTCTCTTTCACCATGTTCATGTATTCCTTGGCTGCTGGGTCTCCTCCAGTGATCCCTTCCCTCGTGGATATGGGACTCCCTGTCCCAGACCCTTCGGTGCCAGTGAGCAGTGCTCGTCGTAGAGATGTCCCCCATGCTTACTGGAGTCTGGATCCACTTGCTAATGACTGTGACAGAAATAAGCAGACATGCAGATGCAATGTAAGGTACCAAACCCAATTGGTCTTGACCTTAGGTAACTCTAGAGCTGGATTTAGGCAAAGTGAAAAGCATCTTCCCTCCATTCCTTGTGCTGCTCTTCCTACCAGTCTTGAATGTGCTTTGAGCTGAGCTGGGAGGGAAGGACGCTTCTGTCTGTGTGTCCCCCTTATGCCCTCTCTAGAACAGGGCCGCAGTTATGAAATGTTACTGCCTGTGACATCTGAGGACGTCCTGGCCAAGGGAGCTACTTCCAGTCCGCTGTTCCTGGCACGGCATGGCTGGCTGGCTGTGCTGTGAAAACAGTTTCCTTTCACTCACTTTCTTGACAAACTGGTGAAATATCCTCTTTTCTAAAATTGTCAGCTCACTGTTAGGTGACTCCCCGAGCAGTACCTCAAGCTACTAAAATCCCTCCTGAAGTTATTAGCTGTCTAGTTGCCTCTGGCTGGAGCTCAGACTTGGAAACCTTTTACTTTTCCTAAAGGTGAAGAGAACGGAGGTCTTTAATTAACTCTTTCTGCTGCTAGTCATTGAAATCTTCATCTAACTGGAAGCAGGGGGAGAATCAGCTGCTGCATCTCTCTCTCTAACATCTGAAGAAACTAGAACTGCAGTCTGTGGCTGCAGGTGGCTGTATGTCAGACTCGAGGGCTTTGCAGCTGAAAGGAAGCCGATAGAGGATTTCTCAGAGCACTTCCTTCTGTAACAATGTTGTGAAATTAAAGCAGGTTGACTTGATGTTTCGCTCCATTTTTGGAATCTCAGAGAGGAACCAAAGTCTAGACACTGCGGGTATGTGGGATGGTCAAGTGACAAACCCCTATGGAGGGTGTGCTAGACAAAAGAGGGTATTGCAGGTTTGGAGGGCAGCAAGATTCACAGGCTGGATGGAGGTCTATTTTTTCCCAACAGATATTTAAACATTTCTGGGTTTCCAGCCTGGACTTCATAGCTCCAGGATGGTAGAAAAGTAACAAGAGAGAAGCTTGCATGATAGATCTTTAGTTGTCTTTTGCTTGTGATGAGGTGCAAGTTTGCTGGCACCTTCTTTATGAATGTGAAGGGCCTTCAGCAGCGCTTGCAAGCGTTCTGGTTTTGGCAGTTGCTTTTTTCCATGTGTGTGAGCTTTGTGACCAACACTAACTTACACTGTTGTACCACAGTGTATTTGCTCAGTTCATTCTGCTGCAGCCATAAATGATGTTGTAGCTCAAATGGTCACACACGCTACATAAAAGAGAGAATTCTCATACGTAATTTATTAAGCTGAGATTTCTCTAGTAAGCCATTTTAGCCTGGATAGAGATTAAATGACTAATTTTGAATACTTTGGGGTATCATGATAGAAAGTGCAAGTAGCTTTTCCAGAAGCTGAAATTTGTGCCCTGGAATAAAAGAAGTAATGAGGTAGGATGTAGAAATGTTATTTGGGATTTTGTAAGACTGAAAAAAAATGGCAAAGAACACCCTGCATTTTTACAAAGCAAGCATGATTTAGTGATTTAAAGCCAAAGCTCCTAGTCAGAACATATTTCTTGAGAGAGCAGCGATTGCAACAGAGTAGTCTGTCTCCCTGCCCGTGTAAGATTGCTTGCTTTTGTACATGTAGTGGTATGCTTATTCTATGCCATTCCAACTGTGCCAGTGGACACGGCTTCCACCACGTCTTTGTAAAAGGAATTTAAAAATATAATTGTGCTTTCCTCTTCAGCATTAGCTTCACCTTTTTTCTTTTTATACTGTAAGCTCTAACTAGAGAGAGAACCTCTCTCAGATCAAACATTTCAGTTAGGAGTGCTTCCAGCCTGGATTTTAAATCTCGGGGGGCTAGGCAGCAGGTTGCTTTCAGAGGGGCAATCCATAGCATTGTATTCTGCCTTTCCACATGACAGGTTTTCCAATTCTTTTTCATGATACAGGTTCAAAATAGTATTCCAGAATTCTTTCTAATATGGAAGGCTGAATTGCTGGAAGATTTTAACAAAACTTTCTTAAAATAAGAAGAGTGAAAGGTTTTAATTTTAGAATATTGGCCCATTTGGTGATAGATTTCAGAATGGTCAAACTGACAGCCTGTTTCTTTCTCCTGTGCTTGTACTCACCAAAACAATGCCACAAGTCATGTGGGAAGAGGGTTTTAATGCTTGACTGGCATGCATCTTACAGCACTGAAAACCCAGGACACTGGGCACGACTGAGATGTCTGGATGGGTCTGTGGCTTGGACGTTATGCCATATTAGCTGGCCAGGAGGCTAAGCTGTCATTTTCCAAAAAAACCTTCCAAATGTAAACAAGCACTTAAGTAATCAACTCTGTTCTTTCCCATGCTGCCTTTTAAAAACTGTTCAGGTACTTGAATGTTCCTATATTCCCTGTTTCTCTGTGTCAATCTAAGCAAGATGTATTTTATTCTATTTCCTCATTGGTAGATTCCATATTGCATTTTTGCATCTTCTCTCTGGTCTTGGACAACTTAACTTTTATCTGTCTCTAACAGATGACTGTCTTTCTAGCTCACAGAGTTTTATGCAAATTGTCTTTGCACCCTGGACTGAAAGTGCTCTGAGGCATGTTGCATGTTGTTAGGTTTGCATGTCTGCTATGGATAATTTAAGTGATGGGACTGGTTGACACCCTATGCTCTGAGGAGCATGTGCCCTTGGATTTCTTTCTTTTCCTCTCCTGCAGCTTGTTGCACCCCTTCAGGTAAAGCCTTAAAACCCAGACTTGGAGAGGATTTGACCAACTGCAAGCTTTTAACATTCATATTTCTACAGTGATTGTTAAGCGTTCAGCCCAGGGTAACTCCATTACCCTTCAGAGACATCATCTTGATGTGACGATGTCTCAACTAATTCCAAAACTTTGGAGGTTAAAAGTTATTTCTGTTCCATTTAAATCTATATGGCCTTGAGCCTTAGGGTCCTATGCTTATACAGAGGAAGGTCTGGCTGCAGACAAATAGTTTACATAGTGGGGATGTAGATTTGCAATAGAAGACATAATTAACCAAGAAGTTCTAAGACAATGTGGCAGGTTGACTGTGGCTGTTTGCCATGTGCCCACCAAGCTGCTCTATTGCTCCCCCTTCTCGACAGGACAGGGGGAGAAAAATAAGATGAAAAGCTCATGGGTCGAGATAAGGACAAGGAGATGACTTATCAATTACCGTCACAGGCAAAACAAACTTGATGTAGGGAAATGAATTTCATTTATTACCAATTAATCAGAATATGATATTGACACATAAGAACAAATCTAAAAAACACCTTCCCCGCCGCCCTTCCTTCTTCCCAGACTCAAATTCACTCCCAACTCTTCTACGTCCTCCCCCTGAGCAGTGCAGGGAGTTGGGGAATGGGGATTGCAGTCAGTTCATAATGCTTGCTCTCTGCCATTCCTTCCTCCTCGCACTCTTCCCCTGCTCCAGCATGGGGTCCTTCTCACAGCAGACAGTCCTTCACAAACTTCTCCAATGCGAGTTCTTCCCACGGGCAGAAGTTCTTCAAGAACTGCTCCAGCGTGGGTCCTTTCCGTGGGGTGCAGTCCTTCAGGAACAGACTACTCCAGCGTGTGTCCCCTATGGGACCACAGATCCTGCCAGAAGACCTGCTCCGACATGGGGTCCCTTCAGCGGGCTGCAGGGTGCGTATCTGCTCCACTGTGGGCCTCCATGAGCTGTAGGGAGACAACCTGCATCACCATGGTCTTCACCACGGCCTGCAGGGAAATCTCTGCTCCGGTGCTTGAAGCGCTTCCACTCCTTCACTGCCCATGGTGTCTGAAGAGTTGTTTCTCTCACATATTCTCACTTCTCTCTGCTGCTGTTGTGCAGTGGTTTTTACCCTTTCTTAAATACATTATCACAGAGGTGCTACTAACATCGCTGATGGGCTCAGTTTTGGCCAGGGGTGGGTCTGTCTTGGAGCCTCTTAGAACTGGCTCTGTCCAACAGGAGTACAGCTTCTGGTGCCTGCCTTCACAGAAGCCACCCCTGCAGCCCCCCTGCTACCAAATCCTTGCCACATAAACCCAACACAGACAACAAAACTATTCCATTGCTTGTATTCGGTACATGAAACACTTTCATGTAAATTTTAGCTGTAACTTAGATTAATCTATGTGCTAAGTAGTGAAACGCTTCTTTAAGATGCTCTTAAATGACTAATTCGTTCTAAACTGATGTGATGAATTCATCACTTGTCTGAGATGCTGCCTTCTACTGTGAATAATCAGCAATTTTTCATACATTTAGATGGTGTAGTATAATATCTGTACAATTGTTATAAAGAAGTAACTTAGTATACCATACAAAATAACATGTGTATTTCCCAAAATGGATATTAAGTTGTTGAAATTCTGATAGGTCATTCACTAATAAATTGCTTTAAAAGTAACCTAGTGACCAATAGATATTAATAACCATCAATAAAATAAATTGATGGAAGAACTGGTAAGGGTGAATTTTGAATTACAATTCATCTTAAAATGGAAGACTATGATTCTTTTATGATGCTGATACTAAAACCATAACTGCCTTGAAGTATCTTCAGTAAGAGAGTATTTCCTGTTCTGTGCTATCGTAGATTTATAGGTTTTCTCACATTGGTCACTAAATACTTAATGATCATTTGCATTCAGATCACTGAATTAGAAATTAAATTTGTACAGACTGAATTTATAGAATCAGAATTTTAGCTATTTCCCAATGTGTTTTCTAAGTATGGAAAACTATGTCAATGTTATGTCAATGAAAGGCATTCCAATTATATGTCAGTACCTGAAAAAAAGATGTGGTAAATGGAATAAATTTTGGTCGTCCTGAAACTGAGGTTAAGCACTTCATTCATTAATCCAGAAACAGGATTGATTTTTTGTTTGTTTTATCACATTTTGAGTAGACCCACTTGAATTTTTTTGGAAAGGGGTTTTTTCCCTCAATGACCCATAAAATACTCAGCCTTAAATATAAAAGAAGAATATTCTGACCTTTCCAAAATCTGTAGAGTGTTCATAAAGTCTTTCCATATATGGTAAAGCTATTATGAGTAGATGAAAAATACAGTTAACAAGGTTGATGGTGAATTAAAAATAAAATTTGTTTTCAGACTATTTTAATCCTTAAAAAAAAAAAAAAAAAGGCACAACATTTGGCTTTTGTGAAGCTGTTTTCAGATGAGTAATAGAAAGTTAACATTAAAAAGGGGTCTTCTCGCATTTTTGACATGCACAACCACCCACACCAGCTTGTTTATCCCAACAGAAGAAATGCATTACTTTGATTTTTACCCTTCTCCACCCACATAGATTAAAGCGTAGAAATAATTTTAATATAGATAAAGGTTACTCAGTGTGAATGAGGATTCCCCAGAATAGCTCCCCCAAGCCTTTTTAAAATAGAAAATGAATTTCCTAGGAACTGGGTAAATTCTAAGCGTTGGCCCACCACCAGGGACAGAAGACAATAATCCAAAAGACTGTAACTGCTGTTACGCAGTCTGGGAATCTGGTCTTCATTGTGAAAACAGTGAAATACTCCCTAGTATTTTTACAGTAGGAAGGATCAGTCCTTAGTTTAAACTCATATTTTTCTTACTATTGTGTTGATTTAGATAAATAGAAGTTTAATACAGATACACAAGAGAGGCTGAACAGCAGCCTGTGTAGTGTGTTATTTTCAGTACGTGCATGGCACACTATCACCTGCTTATAGTTAAGTGTACTGAGGTGTGTTACTTTTGGACCATGCTGGCAAAGAGGAAGGGGGCGTTCCATGGGAATTCAAAGAGTTCCTAACCCTTCTCCAAAGCTTGAGGTCTATCTTCTACTGCTTACCATGCCTGAGTGGCCAGAGTTTAAAAATCTCTCTGTATTTCTAATTTAAAAAGTAAAATATATATATTATTTTTATTGGTGCCTGTCATCCCTGTGTGTGTACCTGTGTGTGTATATATATGTGTAATGACTGGCCTATCACTGAATCTCTCAAGTAATTAAAATATTATGCACTTTTTTTAATATATGAATGCTGTTGCCCAGGCTTTTTTGCCTGTATGTGCCATGTTCTATCATGTATTATAACTGCATTAATTATGTCATGCCTCTGGTGCCCTAGTGATTGTATTTTCTGATATACCCTGGTGCTTCATATACTGTGGAGCGTTAGTGACCAAGCAAAAGACAGAACAGTGACCTAATACCCTCCTGTATTATTTTTTTTTCAACCCTAGAAATTATCTCTGGTGTCTGTGGTCTAGGAATCAGGTGACTTTAGGACAAACTCTTACTAAAAGGGTGTGATTTCCTGCCATAACAGCTTTAATCTTTTGGTCTTCTCTAAGGTCACTAAAAGCCGAACTTCTAGGACTGCAAATCCAAACACTCAACCTGTTCAAGGCATTCCATGAAGGAGAGAGTGTAGACAGCTGTGCAATATGAAAGCTGAGTTGCAATGGCAAACCTACATCCTTGAGCAATCAAACTTTATAATCTAAGTGATCAGATTGGTCCTTTCTTCAGCTCTCCAATGAAAGCTGAAATAATTACCCCCTATTAAAAAAAGGAATAAAATTCTGGAGGCTATTGCTAATGTGTAGAGACTTTGTGATCCCTGCTCCAGACCAAACCCTACCTACAGGTCCTCTGTTTTCTTGCTTAAATGTTGAGACTTTTATTGTAACTGCGAGCTCTTGGACAGTGAGACAAAGGAGGTCTTTTTCCTCGTGGTGTACCTGAGCCAGGTGTCCACAGCTTTTCCAAGGACTCCATTTGATATGTGCCGTGGTGGGCATAAAACAAGTAGCTCACCTTAAAGGTGACAAATGCTCTTAAGATTTTGCTTGAAACAAAGCAGTTTTCCAGCTTGATTTATGAACACTGGCAGGTGCCCATAGTATTTGTGTCAAACTATGTTTAGACAGCTTATGTTTTTCCTTTATCTATGCTTGAGAATCAGCCTTCTAGTTACCTTTGGACAAGTATCTTGCTGGGGGGATACAGCCAGGAGCATACCACATTCCTCCGTCTCAAGCTTGCTCAAAATAGTCACACAGGTAGCGTGGTGTCTGATGTCAGCCTGCTTTACAGGCTGCTGCCCATTCCAGTGTGACATTGAAGTGTTTGACTGCTGAACATGAAGTGGAGTAACTGCTAGGTGTGGCCTTGTGAAAGTTTTTGAATTTGAAATTCAGTAAGATTTACCATCATGGGAATGAACCAATTGCAAACAAAACTTGATAGGGCACCTTGCCAATCACCTGCTATGACCATAGCTACTGACTATTGCCACAGCTAAAGTCAAGTAGTAACGAGGGTGTTGTGTTGGGGTGCGGCTCAGTATAAGAACTTACTGAAATATTTTGAGTAGAATCATGAATCAACCCCTTTCTATTTGGTATTATTTTTGCAGCAGGTAACTGGGCTTTTCCTCAAACTGTGTATGATTTGTTCCTCAAAAAGTAGTGCATTATTGTGTCAAACAATCTGTTTGGATTCAGATTTTCAAACAGAAATGTGGTACCTGACACTGATGTAAAATATTAAAGCCCTATGTAAATGAATGTACTAAGTGTTTTTAGAGTAATTTTTCTAAATTAGCAAACTGCAGAAGGGCCTTACACTCAGCTCCACTTGAAAACACTGTCAGTATTCTCCCTCTTGCTATCACTTTTTTTTTGTTCCCATTCATTTTCTCTTTCTACCTATTACATTCCAAAATGGGGTGTGAACTTCAGTATCTTGTGTAATGGCACTGATATATACCGAGTTCGGTTATATCTCCCTCAACTGAAGCAGGAGCATACAGTGGTAGGCTACTCTGAGTATACTCTGTGTCCCAAAATACTGTCCATATAGGACTTGAGTGGGAATAGCACTATCCATGAACAACTGTGCAGCTGGACATGAAGTAATCTTAATTAACCACAGGCCCAAATCCGTTGTCTCTCTATGCAGCTGTGAGACTGCATAATGCTTTCACGAGATTTTTATCAGGAGCTGAGTCTGCTAAATCCATTTTTAATTAGTACAGCATTATGAGTGTGAAAACCTGACACCCAATTAAAGTAATATTTGAGACTTGAATACTATGTGCTTTTGTTACCATATACGTAGGTGTTTCTTCTTTTCATCACCATCTTCTGGGGTCATTTCCAAACACAGGAAGGAAAATGCTCAACACATGCCTTGTTCCAAGTCTCTGTGACTTTGGCAAACCACATCTACACCAGGTCCCCAGCATGTGTCCCCAGGAACCATGCAGCCAGCCCAACCTGGCCTTTCCTTGCAATTCATCTAAAGGTATTATGCCTTCATCTTAGAATTTCAGAGGATGTGCTTCCACCATCCAATAAACCTTATGCTTGATAATTTCTCCCATATGCTCTGTAATAAATATACCACACAACAAAATTATTTTGTGATTCATTTACACAGCTGACATCAGAGAATCCAAGAAAATTTCTGCCAAAATAATTTTGTAACACATTGGATGATTTACTTTGTAAACTACCATAAGCATTGTCTTTGTGTGAAAAAGCAGAATTATGTTCCCCTTCTGGAAATATTTTTTTCCTTTATTCTTACCCCCCCCCCCCCCGCCCACTCTCACTCTCTCTAATAAGAGCTAATAGTATACCCACGTTGACAGTTGACAAGAATACGTAAATCTGTGCCTCCGGTCTTCAGGGTTGATGCCTTGTTTTTGTATGAAATTTGAATAAATCGTGTAAACTCCAGCATTCTTTGCACTGTTGCAGAAGTGAGGCATCTTACACTTTTCCTCTAAGTAAGGGGATGGGCAATTTGTTAATTGTTTTCCAAGGTTTCACTGTTATTTCACAGTAACAGGAAAGATATTATTTGTGGCCAGTTATTATCCTGATGAATGAAAACAAAATTGCTGTTGGCTTTCACCACTTACTTGATCAGATGGTTTAGGTTGGAGATGAAATATGAGGATGCTGTAATCTTTGGTAACATTAAGATACAAAGCAATAGCAGAGGAAGAAAATAGCGTTAGCTCTAACAAATGGATATTGGCTTTGCTGTTAGAACTTTGGTATAGTCTAGAAACATATTATTAGCTTTTGATTTCCCTTGCCTGCATTTTTCAAATTGCTCAAGGAGCAAGCTGTGTAGGAGTAAAAGTTGTATTGGTTAGTTCAGTGGCTTACATGCTTTCAGTGATTATCTTGTACCCTTTCCGAAAGAGGAGATTCACATTTAGTCCAATGACAAATTCATTGGAGTAAGTGGAATAAGTAATAATGAAAAGCTTTTATTTGGGATGTCATTTGGGAACAGTTCTATCCTTTAACATAAAAGCATTATGATGTTCTTTGTCAGTAGCATTCAGAAATGTAATTTGCTTTTGACAGTCAAGACAGTTCATAAATGACCTTCATCATTCATACCCAAACCATCCCGTAACACAGATGCAGCCATGAAGGGAGTTTGAAAAACTTGTGGCTTCTGGTTTGTAATATATTTCAGAGATTTAGCATAGTTTGTCTAAATTTGTTATTGCTCTGTTATTTTTATGATATCTAGCATATTTTTTAGTGTTATGACAGCATAACTTCAAAAATACTGAGGGGGTGTTTCTTCTTGTGCTCTCTGAAAATCTATCATTAAATATTGCATATTGCTTGGTTCACCACATTTTCCAGTGAGTAAGATTTTCCAAACCCCATCATTGTCACCACAGAGCTGTTCAGAAAGGCTCACTTTGTAGAATTATAAGGCCCCTACCAGATTACCTTTAATAATATTGTCATTTTCTTACATGTTGGAATTTCCTTACTGAACAATTTAAGGTATACAAATGGAGCACTTCATCCAAAGATCTCATGTGGGGTTTTATTTCTTTATTTTTTTTATAAGATATTGAATAATTTCTTGTCCTTATATGAAGGGAAACTCAAATGTAGAGGATTCAGTGACTTGCTGGATTGTATAGCATCTGTCAGTGATGATGAGGAACAGAATCAGGATTTTCTAGCCATATGCTCTACACAGTGTAGAAGAACTTTGAAGGTCTGCAGCATGTAGTATAGCGTGTTGAATTATGCCATGTGTAGTGGAAGAGCAGACTCTGATTTTGTGCTGCAGTCTTGTAAAAGGCCTTTGAGTCTGCTCTCTGTCTGAGAGACAAGCCACCCTATGAATAATAAGTATTTAATAGTACATACAAAGTGTTCTAAAGGAAGCAACTGAGTGAGCAAAAACAAGGACAAGGTTGCCAAGAGAGACTAGAAGAATGGTACTTGGAACACAAGCTTGTCCCTCTTCCCCTATTAAATACTGCATGCACAAAGAGAGCCTCTCAGTAGATAAGCAAGGTAAACGGAGAAAGGGGCAGGAGAGAAAAGGAGTGGATCATGTGGTGTCTCTCCATGGAGATGGGTGGAAAAAGCTGGATGAAGGGAGCAGCTGGTAGTATGTGATCCACAAGGCTATAGGACAGCAGTAGGTGACTGGGGACAGAGGCAGCTCATTCTCTTTCAGTGTTTTCCTAGACCAGGTAGACACAATAAAAGCAATAAAGGGCAACTTCGAATTGTCTTATTCACCAACTTCTCCCTAGCTGGCCACCTAGGAAACCCTTCTGATTACACCATTTGACAGCCTGTCTGCCACCCCTTCCGGCCAACGGAAGCTGCAATACAGCAACATCTGTGCTCTCGTGATCTCTTGGGAATATTATTAAAGCAGCCAACTGAAGGAGATGGAGAAGTCAGGAGCACCTTCTAGTGACATTACTGCACTTGAGGTGCATTCTCAGCTATCTGGATGACCTAGTATCTGAGGTTGCTCTAGTACCCAAGTCTAACCCTACCAATACAAAACAGTGTCTTCTAGAAAGTCTGACCTGAGACCGTGGTGGTGCAGGCTGCATCACATCTTACCACTACCACAAAGTGTCCTAGAACCAGGGATACCTAACACGCTTCTTCAAAAGCTGTGTGGCATGGATGTGGAGCCCACCTCTCCCACCGGGCAGGCCATGCTGCTGGGCCTATGCCATGGTGATCATCAAAAGCAATCTTAATTGGTATTTCCACATGCTAACCCAAATGGTGCATGATTGATCCTGCTTCTCCTGCTCCTCTCATGTGAACACGAGTGACAAAGCTGCTTTAGGGACCAAAAGAGATATAACATTTGCATCCTGCAGCCCTCCCACCTTAGAGAAACAACATGTGATCAAGCTGGAGGCTGCTGCTCCGCAGTTGCTGGATGAGAGCCAAATGTGGGTTTGTCAGACTACCCAGACTCACTTAGCAACTGCCTGTGTGCTTGGGATGTGCCGAGCCAGTCTCAGCACACCACGCTGTCTGCCCCTGCTTGAGTACGCCACCAGGTCACGTTTTCCCTTGAGATTTACTCTGCATGTGTGTTTTGCTCTGTTCTGCCCACCAGCAGGTGAGCCCCACGCCTTCTGAGCAGCTTTTGAAAGTGACCTGGGCCAGCTGCGTCCATTCAAACAGGTACACCTCATGCTCTGTAAGCCGTCTTATTGCTGAGTTGTGAGAGCACCTTCTCAGGAGACAGTGCTGGAGCCAAGAGCCTGAGGAAGGGGGAGAATGGGTGTTCTGCCCCATGTGAGCAAACAGGTCTGTTGGGACAAGCACCTAGAGCTCAGTGGTGGTTGGCTTTTCAGGTATGGGCCCTGATGGGCCTAGGGAGGTAGATGAGAAAGGCTGATTTCTCAGAGATCTGGATCTTTCCTGGTTCTGATTTCTTTCTCCATTCCCCTCACGTGGCCTGAAGAGATGCTGGCAGGTAGCAGAGCTAGGCAGGACCCCTTCCGTAGGACTGGCTTGTATTATGGGAGTGTGTATGGTGTGGACAAACAATGTGTGTATTAAAGACTAAACTGGCTTAGCTACGAGGGATGGTGGTACCTATGGCAGTAGGTGCCCCCTCAGAGATGCACTGAAGAACAGCTAGAGCCTGCTGGAGACACCAGGCTGGGCAGCAGCAGAGAAGATAACATTCATGGTCCAGCCTGAGGTCATCTTGCATACACAGTACTCAGGAATGTTCTGAAAGGGAAGTGTGACACTGATTATTGTTAATCTTACTGTAGAATTGATCTGGAAGAAAACAAACTTTTTAAAAAGGCTTACTGTTCTTCTGAGCTATTCGGAGGTTTCTAGTGCAAACTGTTCAAAGCATAAACTGTTGCTTACAAATCTAGCGCAGTTCAGTGCCGGGTATTTTGTGGTTCGTGGAGTTGTGCAACAAACAAATAGGAATAGTCCTTATGGCTGGGAGCCTCCTCAAATGGATCTGACATCAACAGAGAACGCTTCTATCGAAGAACTTCATGATCCTTCTTTAACCAGAGGTTTCTAGTCCCTTTATTTTTGTACATGCTGAATCAACTCTTTGCATGGTCAGTAAGGCAAGAGTGAGCAGATAGGAGTAGAGTGGGAAGAAGTCTATAATACAATAATAATAAGCTAAACAAATTACCTTTGTAATGGGTGTAGCGTAAAGGTAGCTAATGTTAGTCCCTATTTGGCTGTTGCTGGATCGGTGGCTCTTTTGTTCCTGCATACTTATGTTAGGACATTCTAATCATCATTGCATTAGAAGGCTTCCCATTTTATTTTTTCTTTAGGGTATAGATATTGTAACTTGCACTTAATGTAGACAGTGAACAAGAAAAGATTTCAGAAAGACTTTCCTTAATAGCGTATTAATTGGTAAAGATTGTTTTGCAATACAAATATTCTTTGTTTACTATTAAAAAGCTTCAATTGCCTTTAGACATCCTAAGTGATTTAGAGAAACAGACAAATGATTTAATTTTGATTTTGTTTTATACTCCAATGAAGCAAACAACAGATTTGGAACAAGCTGCTTGCTAGACCTTGGAAATTAAACTGCTCGTTTTATTGGGCACTGGCAAAGTGTGTCTGCCTTTCCTGATGACAGACAAGCCTGCAATACGTTGACTCATGCTTGTAGGGTTCCATCAAGCTCCTTTTATTTCCTTGATTATGATTCTAGTGCTGCTGCCCAGGCAGGAGCTCCCGGTTTGATTTCCCTTGGAACCTGTGCTTTCCAGAGAACATCTGCCCCCTACAACCTGGAGTGAGTTACATTGTGAGAGCCCCAGTTACAAGGCTATGACTTGTCTGCAGAAAGCTGTTTAAATGCAGAACGCTGAAGCTTTTTCTTACCTCCTTTAAGTGGGGATCTGCATGCATGCAGCATTAGGTGAGATTGGAGCAGGGCTTTGGAAGACAACAATAGTCTAATTTTAATTTATAAATCTAACTGTTTCGATAAGGCTATTGCTGAAATCAGTGTTGTGATGACTGAATGTGATACTTGAAGCACTCTTGTTCATGTCATTCTTGGTCCTTAGTAAGTTTTCTCAGATCTCGAAGCCAGTAGTCAGCAGTTTTTTGCAGAAGCGTGGGAGCTCCAGGTGAGCGAACCACTAACCTAAGTACCTTGAGTAATCGTGAGTGCTTCTTATCTGGCTTGCTTAATGCACTCTAAGATAAGACATTTGAAGGCAGACTTCTTGCTTGCATGACACTTTCTCAGGCTCTAGAAGTGCTATTAATAACCTGTTTTCACCTAATTAGTTCTAGTACTTGTACCACTAAAATAGCAATAGTGTATTTACTTTTCTTTTTTTCTTTAACTTTAGTTCTGTTCAGGTTTACACAGGCTCGCATTCTGCCTTTATCACCATGCTATCCTAGTGTGTTCTGGTGAGCCACAAAGCAAAAGCACTAACATCTGAACATGCCACACATGTAGTTTATTCTTTCTCATCTCTTTTCCTTGGAGAAGTAAATGTATGTTCAGTATACTGGTTTATTTTGGGAGGGTTTCTTAGTTTGTCTGTGTTGAAGGTGGAGTCTATGCACTGAGAACAGCAAATGGTAATAGCTTCTGAAAAGCAAGGTGAAGTAGAGCCCCATCTAATATTATATGTAATTACATTTTCTTGATGAGATGCATCTTGCAGGCAGTACAGTTTTTTCCCCTAGGAGCAAAGGGCTAAAAGGTTGTTCACTGGAATTACTTCTGTCTTTTAAAAGACAAGCTATGTTTCCTCTTTTACGTGTTTCAAGAGTGTTACAAATAGGACTATATAAAGATCGGCAGTCAACACAGTGGCAATCCAATGGGTTTTCTTGTCTTGTTTTAAGAAAAACATACAATAAAAGAATATTCCAGTCTTAGTATTTCACAGGACATGTTTTCGATATTTCTCTTGATTTTACAAAATTGGAGTGAAATCCCAGACTCTGCTAAATCTAACTTATGTTCTTCATATTAATGCTGCCTAAAAAAAAAAAAAAAAAAAAAAAAGTGTATTTTCTGGCATGAGAAAATTAATTGTTGGATTCTTCATTTACTGGTGAGAAAAGAAAACTGTTAACTTGTTCCAAAGTTGCACAGTTTTTTAAGATCCAGTTGTCACAGTTGCTGTATCTTGGTAATGAACTGAGCACTGCCTAAATCTGTGGGGCTTTTTAACTGATGTGCTTTTAACTTCCCTCTTTTTTGCTCTGACTCACATCTTGGATGTTAAATTGTGTAACCTGCCAGCCAATTGCCTGCTATGAAAAATGTTGTAGCTGCAGGGATTATTATTAAGTATGTCTAATAATTTTCATACTTTAGTGATCTATTTTTGGATCATTACGCAACCCACTACTCAGTGGGACTAGGCAGAAAGGGATAGAGCAGGACTGGGTGCTGATAAACATAAAACATTTGGTGTGTTCAGCCAAGCTGTGGGGGTCCTCCGGGCACAGGTGGTCTGTTTAAAGCTGTCTTGCTTTGTAGCAAGTTGCCATGGTCTTCCCCAAAATACAAAGCCATTTCTTCCCACTTAAATCTCTGGGCACTGGGGACAGGATGGCTTTCAGCAGCTGCTGTATGGCTATTGGCAGGACTCTTCTGCTATCAGGTAGACCTGCCCCTAAACATAAACCACATGTATTTATGTTTGTGTGTGTAGTAGAGAAGGATGTAAGTGCAATTCAAAACAGTGTCAATACATGCTGGAAACTGCATAGTAAATCACCATATGTTCCAGAGGAAATGCCAAAGTCATGATCGCTTTATATGTGCACAGCTGACTGGCAAGCAGAAAGGTAGACTCATGATGGGGGATGCCATCATATGCTTTTCATCTTCTTCGCTATATCAGAGCATGATTAGAGCCCATCTGCTAGGGAAGGGTAGGAAAACATTCAGCCCAAAGTTTTGCTGCTGGAGCATTCACACCAGCAAAAAGGAAGCTAAACCCAAGGAGCTCTCTCAGATGTGTTTGTTTCCCATTTCTTTTGAAGTACAGAATTTTAAAGATTTCTTTGAAATTCTCTTCCTTCTGCAACTCGTACTGCTCTGGCTTTACGTTTGTATGACAGCCTGACATTTGCTGGCTGTAGTTCGCAGACCAGGCATGTCTGGGAAGAAACCTCAGCCCTACGTGCCAGTTCGGTTGGATAATACAACTGGGGAGGGGGCAGTAAGCATCTCTGTTCTTTTTACCTGTGCCAGCATGGAGTATTTAATGCCTCACTAAAGCCCTAAGTGCAGGCGTAAGAGTGGTGGTATTTGCTGACATGTTTGGCAATCTGTTTGGTTTGTGTTTTTTCCAAGCTCTTTAAGGATACTTGAAATGTTTGATAGAAAATCATAGAAATGAATAATGACTACTTCTTTTTTTTTTTTTTTTAAATTAAACCCGATTTATTTTAACTAATGTAATTTAGCTTTCTTCAAACTAGATCCCTATGTGGATTCAAAACTGCTGTACAACGATAACGTTGACTGCTGTGACACCTACTGGTCGAGCTGAGCTGAACAAGGGAAAGCCTGTGGGTACTTGCTCTTTCCTCTTCCTAATAATAATTCCGGTTAATGAGTTTGGCACTTGGGGCAAACACAGCAAGGATGGTGTCTCTTGGAAAGATTGACACATCTTCTTTCAATACATCTCCCAGTACTTTGTGCATGAAGAAATTTAGATAATCACTTTTCTTTTTGCTTTAACTTCTGTCCTTTCCATTCCTAGTAGCTCTTTAATCTTCACCCTCTTTGTTTCATCTGTCTTATCTTTATCCAAGTTTCTTTTTTATCATCTCTTAATAGTATTTGGAACTGCAAGGAAATCACTTTGAAGTCTTCTCTGGATTGCCTTCCTCTCCTAGAACAGTTCTTCTTCATTATCTGTGATCATTTCTTTAGTGCTGGAGACCTATTATCACTCTTATTGCCCTGTTAGGCATTCCACTTTTCTGGGAAAGATAAGGAGCCATTCATGCAACTCCTTCCATAAGATCTCATACCTAAGGAGGTTTTGTGAGTATTGAGAAAAATGGAGCTTTTCTGTATACATAGAAATAAAGATATTAGTAATTCACAATAAAAAAACAGCTTTGCATCTCCATTGAGCAATGAAGAATGGGTAACATCTCGTAACTGTAGGAAAATTTTCTGTATGCTTTGTCAGGGGGATGGTTTTTCTGCACTCAAGTAGTGCTGCAATCTTCTAAAAATGCATTCCCCTGTGTGTGATTCTGGACCATACCATTAATCCAAAAAGTTACACAGAGGGCTTCTTAGGTTGTTCTTCCTTTGAGAGACTTGCTTTGAAAGACAGTTTATATTCTAGAAGCTTGAGTAGCTTCAAGTAACCTAAAGTTGCATGAGGTGATTTGACCTGATCTGGTAGTCCTCAGTGGCGGATAGGGAGGAATTCCTGCTGTTTCCTCTTCCCTGTTTCTGGCTGCATACTTCTGTCACTTATTTTGTGCCCGGCAACTCTGACACTGTTCAGACCCCGTCTGCAGGCCCGTTCAGTTCACTGACCTGGCAAAAAGAGAGAAGATGGGTCATGGGAATTCCAGTCTGATGAGCACCATTGGGTAGCAGCAAGGGACCACAGGTGGCTGCGAAGCAGGAGTGAGAAAGGAGCTGGAGTCGAAAGCAGGTTAGTGAGGTCTTCCCCATCTTGGCAGCAACAAGCTGATAGATTCAACTGTTGCATGGATTTTTCCCTATGAAAAAAAGGTTTGTTATCTCTTGCTGCTTTTTTTCCCCTCCCTGGTCTGCCAGCTCTGTGGAGTCTTGCGGTGAGCTGTAGGTCATGCTGCTCTTCCTCCTTCCCTTTCATTCTCTCTGATTCTGGGCAGGTTCTTGCATCACAATTTTAGCGTATGGTCTGCCCCCCTGTCTAGGGCATCTGGCAACTTGACCAACATGTCTTCTCTCTCTCCTCCCTTGGGGGAGAGTTGTGTATGCTCACTTTTCACTGTGGATTTACATTAATTTTTTTTGCATATGTGGCATTATTTTTGTTAGAAAAGGCCAGGAAAAGATCTATCAACTTTAGACTGAAAGTTGAAAGGTTTGTGAGGGTACTTTTTCTATTGGTATTTCTGACCCTTAAGAAAACTTTGTGTCCTGCACAAGTAGGCTTTGCCTTTACAGTACAAAGTGATTCCATCCTGATGGACGGAAGATTTTACAAGGATTTTCCCCTAGAACTTAAATGGTTTTAACATACCCCTGAAAGTTATGGAGCTGAGGAGAAAATGGGAAACTGAGCAAGATTTCACATTCCTTGGGAATTCAGTGAAAAGTTGAGGTTGTATATACTATTATCACAAAAGATGATGGTACTGAGGGTTCACATTGGTCATCTAC
The DNA here is from genome assembly GCF_929443795.1 of Astur gentilis. NCBI lineage: Eukaryota > Metazoa > Chordata > Aves > Accipitriformes > Accipitridae > Astur > Astur gentilis. The sequence goes on along the minus strand of NC_064909.1, from coordinate 9,134,883 downwards.
AGTAATTAGAAATTGTGCATTGTGTATCAGTCTGTAGTCTAATTAAGAATGAATCGAGATGAGTAAATAAGCTCAGCATTGGAGAGGAAGGGATAGAATCTCTATCAGACAGCTGAGATGGTCAAAGTGTTGCTCACGGTACAGGCTACTCCTGAGCATAGGAATTGACTTTGCTATGCCAACCAGAATAAGCTTATTTTGTTCTTCAGTTTGAAGAGATCTGGCTCAGAACACAAAATAGGCCAGTGATGACTATTTACTTGTCTGACACTATTCCGACCTCAGACTTCATTTTAAAAAGTTGGGTTTGGACAGCGGTAAGTGTTACTGCAAGGTGCTGAAAAGTTCCTGCTTACCTGTGCCCTCACTGAGGGTTGAGGGCAGTGGCTGCGATGGTGATATTTCATTATTTCAATTTAGTAACAGTAAAATGTCCTTAGCAAATCGAGACCCTCAGACTTGGCTACTGCTGCCTGCAAGGAGCAGTCAGCATGTCAAAGATACTGGTCTGAAGCAAAACAGTTTAAGGCAGAGGATGCATGATTCCTGTTGTAGTGACAGGGAATTAATCTCTTTTTGTCCGAAGGGTTGGAAGTTACAAAAGAGTTCAGTACCTTCTGGGATTTCCTAAGCCTGTCAGGGTCCAGTCGCCCATAATAGTCACTTAACCTTATTAATAATTTTACTCCACATCTTTCTTATTTTTGATCCCTTGACATTAAATGACTTGCCCAAGTTCACACAGGAAATCTGTGACAGGCTTAGGATTTAAACCCAGGTGGCCAGACTTCTAGCCCAGGTCCTTAGGAACTTTCCGGGGTGGCTTCTCTGTAAGCTAGATCCTGAAAAAGAGCCTGTCAGTCAAGTGGCACTTCCAGCAAGCCATAATACCTTTTAGACTAGAAACCTACAGAGTAAACCTGTAGTTTGTAGTCATTTTTGCACAGTGTTAGTGTATCTCTTAGTGACGCACCGCTAAAAACTGTCATTTGAAATCTTGAATTACAGAAATCTCTGAGTCTTATTTTAATCATAATCCTATGCTTAGCTAGAGAAGCCTATGCAGAGACAACTCACCTTGACTTAATTATATACGTCCACAGTGCCTAATTTGTGGTGATGTCATTTATCTGATGGCAAAGTTTCAGAGAGTGAGGGACTGCAATTTAATGTCACTGTTGCCTTGTGCTGTTGTGGCAGTTTGACTTTGGCCTCGAGATGTAGTGGGGCACTGTGTCCTCTAGAGGTTTCTCCATGGGCTGGCTGGAACTAGAGTCTCCTGCCAGGTTTGGGTACAGCCCAGACAGTGAGGCAGAGCTCTGTCGCCCTAAAGGAGCTCCAAGCCACACAGTTCTGCTGTCTCCAGTGCAGCCACTGTATTAAAATACTTTCTATTTCTTTTGAATTCTTGCTGTGAGATTGAAAATTAATTACGTAGAGGAGGGGTGTCCGATCTGTGAACCTCCAAGGACAGTTTGGTTGGTGCTGTACCCAGCTGTGGTACCCTGTTTCCCAAGGGCCCCTCAGGAGCAGGGCAAGGGCTGGCTGGGTTTTCCCATAGTGAGCTTCCACTCACCACCTTTCTCTGGGATGTGAAAATACCTACAGCCTCATATATGACAACAGGCTCAGATACAGCATACAGGAATGTGCTGGCATCCCTCGCACCTTGGTGACTCTTCTCTCAGTTCAGTTGTTAATTGAATCACAGACTGGTTGGGGATGGAAGGGACTTCTGGGGGCGTCATCTTTTCAACCTCCCCATGCTTCAGCAGTGTCATGTAGAGCAGGTTGCTCAGGACCTTTTCATTAATCCTTAGTGACAACGACAGCCAGGAGCCCACAGCAAGTTCCCAAGTCATGTCCAAGAAGGGAGCAGTTGGAACAGACTGCACAGAGTCCCTTGCTGCCTGCAGCCCATCGCAGCTTCCCACCTTCCCGGGACGCTGACGGGACCCCACGTCGTGTGTAGCCCTCTCTGCCCTGAGAATGAGCTGTGAGACCCAAGCGGCTGGTGAGATGGGGCTGCTCAGCGGGCATGGCACCTGCTCGCAGTCTGAGGAGGTAGGCAGCTTTTCCTTCTCACACTAAGTCTCCTTCATGGCATTGTCTCTGCAGAGCTACAATGAAGACTTTCTCAGCATGCCCGCTAAATGTTTGCAATCAGTAAATGGTAGTTGTTAGGTTTACATGCACCCCATGTACTCAGCGTCACAGAGGCCAGAAATAGAAATGTGATTTTCTTTCTAACCTTCTGCGTCAGCCTGAATAGTAAGAGATTCTGTGGCTTTGTGTTGCGTTCTTCTTTCGCATTACTGTAAAGATATCTGATTGAATACTAAGTATTACTTATTATATCAAAAATCACAATGGGATGCTCCTGCAATCTTTTGTTGTTATGTTGAGCCTCTTTTTTTTGTAGTGCAAATAACAATCACTTGTATAAAATTTGTGCCTGTCACAGCATCCTTCTGCTTTCCTCTCAGATCTTTGTATGATGGCAGTGCGTTGCCTATAAACAATGAATTAAGGAAGGATTTTGATAAAGTCTAGGAGACTGCACATAGCTTTTCAGGTCATGTGTTTGCTTAGTAATAATTAATAGATCTGTAAACTGTTAAAAATAAATAAATCACATCTCTTTCTGGCTTCTGCTCTTGCGCAGAAGGTTTGGAGTAAAGTCCAAAGAGCTTGCAGGGACATACGCTGCCTGCTTCCAGCTCTTGTCCAGGGTTTGTATCATCGTATTAGAATTTAAAGATCACAGAACAACATGACGGTAGCCATTTTACGTGTCAATATAGAGTCTGTTAAGTCTCAATCCCTGACTTTGGGTTCCTTTCTCTTTCTTTCCTCACTGAGAGTCTTTGGAATTTTTATTTACACTGCTGCCGAAACTGATGTCTGTGGTTTTTGTCTTAGTTACCTTTTTACCTTTTGTGTTAGTTCCTTACCTTAGGAAATATGTACTCTTCTTTATTAAGTCCAAAGTATATTGTCAGTCTGCTGAACTTCTGATGTAATTGTTAAGCAACGTAAATTGTGCCTGAACACAGTAAGTGCAAATAATTATTTGTTTTAACATTTAAAGATGTGTTAACATTTAAAGATACACAAACTTGGACCCCATGAAAGTCTGACTTACAATGTTGTAACTCACACTTAGTGGCAGAGGCAGCTCCAGAGTTACTCTGTATTCATTTCTGCCTGCCAGCATTAGCATGCATGGCTTTGGTGCAGTTGTGCTCCAGAACTGTGCACGCAATCATTCAGTTTGTCCTGATAAATGAGAGTGCTTGTGCTTGCAATTTTACCAGCACATCGTTTGAGAATTTATTTGAATGCTGTGGTTTCTAAACCACCTTCATCTGAGGGGAATGCAGTTTTGCAAAGCCAGTGAAATTACTTGGTGAAGATAAAAGTGAGACCTCTGCTTTTCTGTCAGTTATGTAAAACAGGAAAAAAAAAAAAAAGAGTGTGGTCTGGGATAGTAACTGTGGACTACATGGTTATGTGGCTCTAGCTGGGTTGGTATCTTGCAACAAATATTTACTCAACGTCCTTAAGAGCACAGGTGCAAGCATAAAGAGATTGCTCCTCTCAGAAGTCCATCTAATCGGGTGTCCAGTGTTGGACAGTGTCCAGTGGACAGCACAAGCGCAGGATGAAAACATCACAGTACTTTTTGGAATAATCTCCTGGCACCCAACCAATTAGGGGAAAGGATCGGAAGCAGTTTGTTGATATTTAATAACCCTTTGTGTATTTTTCATCTATGGCTATGTCCTGGTACCTTTTGAATCTCCTCAAAGCTAAAATTAAAAAATTCATAAGGCCCATGACAAGGAGATCCAAGGGTTAGTAACCAGCTGCGTGAGAAGAGCTGTCTTTCTTGTTTTGAGCGTACTAATATAATTTGATAACCCTTAATTCTTTTATCAGAACACAGGGTGAGCAACTGTTCCCTGTCCTCTACCGTGACACTAGTGATTTTATAGCTCTCTGTAGACACCCTCATGCTTTCCTTATTCTGTCATGCCTGTCTCCCATCAGAGGTCTAAAATGGACTTGGTCAAAATAGCGATCTCTTAGGAAATGTTGACTGAACTTTCTCAGACTCAGTTTACAAACAGGCGAAATAGGAAAATGATGCTGTCTGTTCCACAGCAAAGTAACTGTTCTGATCCTTAATTATGTTTTAGATAGCAATAGCAAACATAATGAGGGTAGTGAGAATTTTTTAGTTAGTGGTCTCGACAGACTTTATCCATTTAGAACATTGGAGGTACACGGAGGCTGAACATTTGAGAAAATTATATGGGGATTGATAATGAGTGATTTGTTAAGCTGTTACTGCTCAGTTTTCTTTGTAATGGAGAAAAGTGTGAAACCTGATTGAGAGGAAAAATACTCTAGATATGTGTAGGGAAATGGTTGTGCTCTACAGGTACATCAGTGCACATCTCAAGCCAACTGGCATCTAGATGATTAGCACAAACCCTGGAAGAAGTAGAATGAAGACAAGTCACATTTTATCCTTTTACAGTTTCTTCAATGATGTGGCATATCAAAAAGCTTAAAGTGGCAAGCTAGAACCCCCCATTAAAAAAAAAAAAAAAAAGTGCTCTGCAAACTCTAGAGCAGTTAGTGTAATAAAAATGGTGAGGAAAATCTGGAAATAGTGCTAGGTGGGGGGGATACAGAGATGAAAATTAATGTGCTTTTTTATATGCAACTTGTGTATGGGCTGAACTTAAGTATTGCTTTTAGTTGCTGGCATCTTCTTATTAGAAAGATGTAGGAAGACAAACAGGAGGAAGCTCAGTAGAAACTCAGTATATGAATCGGATGGAATGTGGCGTATGATTAAATACCTTTAAACATTTTCTGTTTAAAAATACAGTCTTTCAATCCAGCGTACATTAAAATACAAATAGTAAACAGGAGTCAAGAAAGAAAAAAAAAATTTAAATCGGGAGAAAACGAGCAAAAGAAGCTGCAGTTTTTAATATTTTTTTACTGTGGAGAAATGGCACAGAGCAGCATAATGTTTGGTGTTTTATTCTAAGTACCACAAAGTAAAACTGGAGAGATTAGATGAGTCTTTGAAGGAAGGGGAATATTTTACAAACTGACGATATGCAGCAAGGTGAATTGGCTAGGTGGGTAAGTGGCTCCAAGCCTGGATAGTGCCGCATTATATGTCGTCCCCTTCTCAAAAAGCAAGGGAGTTAGATTTCAGTTCTTGTAACCCAAGAGGGCAAAAAAGGTGCAAGTACATAAATGTGCATGTTCATGACACACTGTTCCTGCGCCTGAGTGTTCAGCAGGTTCAGCTTAGATGCCAGCTGTATTGCGGAGGCTCTGGCCCAGGCTGCTGTCCCCTGGCCTCACTCACGCGCAGTTCTCCAAGAGGAAAAGAGATGGAAGGGTGCTGCATGGTGTTGCGGTGTGGGGGAAGGGGTTGATGTCTTTGGATGTCAGTGTGCTCTGGAGCCGAGTGTGGTGTCTTGCAGAGCTGTCTCCATCTTCTGCTCTCCTCCCTGGAGACAGCAGGTTTCCGTGTTTGAGCCAAAGTGGACCGAGTTGAGCACGGGGGGGAAGAGAAGTAAATGGTGCTGCTGGGCTGAGCCAGGCTCTGCCTCCTTTACTTCTGCAGAGTAATACCTTGCTCTGTTAAAGAGAATGGAAATATTTGCGGAGTAAGGTACCACGTACTAGTAATAAAAAAGCCTGAGTCTAGTCTTACATTAATATTTATTTAACACCACAATGTTAAGTGAATAGTAGTGTAGAGGAGGGAAGCTATTTATTTTTCACACAGCAGAGGCATTTTGAAAAAACAGGAGATGGTAATGCAAAGTTGCTCAGAGGAGTGAGCGGCATGAATGCTGGACGTGCATATAAAAAATTCTGGAAGACCGTACTGCTTTCAGCTCACTGGGCGGAAATTAAAAACAAATAATCTGTGTGTCAGTGGGATAGCAGAGAATAATTTTGGAGCCTGCTGTTGTTTTCAGATTTATGTTTTTATTAATTTACTTCTTGATTTTAAACTCAAAACATAGCTACTACCACTGCAGGGCTAATAATAATTTACAGTAGTGCCCGGGATCTTTAAATGGGTGAAAAGACAGAGGGATATTGTAATCTGGTTTTGGATTACGCTGTCTGACTGATCTTCGGTCATTGTTTTCCTAACTCTCAATGGCAGGATGAAGTGTCTGGGTGGGATGTGTGAGTAGCTATGTCAAAGCAGGGACCTTGCTTTATATTTCAGAAGAATTTCTTGTAGTCCTTCTTCCTTTCTGGAACATTTGGATTTCTTTTCTTTTAAAATATTGGAATTGCTTTTCCAGTTAAAAAACGTTTTCACTATTGCCTTGAAACCTTCATAACCAGTATCTTTTTCACGACATGGTTGAGACTGCATGGCTGGTTTTGCCCATGAAGCAAATGTATGGAATCAGATCTATTTGCTATAGCTGAGGAAGGCTGACAAACTTCCTGGAAAGTACCTTTTAACCAAACCCTTTTTACATTTTTTATCATGAGGTGGTTTGCAGAGAATCCACTGGCTGTAGGGACAGCAGAGAGGGTGGGGTGTTGCTTGCAATAATTTGGTGAGTGTTCAGTAAAAGCAATGTGATCAAACTAAGCAAGCAACATTTGATGCACACACTAAATTTTGAAATGCTTCTGCCTCAGCAAAGTCATCTTTCATGTGGTTGTGATTCAGCCCGGAGATGATTTCCAGGGAGAAATGAGAACTAGAAATGCACATACTGGCTGGTAATTGTGTGAATAGCAATAAGTGGGTAGCTCAAAGCCAGTAGATTTCAACTACTGGGTTTCTCCCAGTTTGCTTTTTCACAAGAAGCAACAGTGGCGAGGGACAAACACTTTTGCTTGTTACTTTGTGGGGTCTGAATTATTTCCTAGATGGATGGATGTTCCTCTGCAACATACTAGATGATGAGATTTTCTGTGTGCCATATTTCAGCACAGGTTCAACAAGAAAAAAATTCTCCTGTTTTATTATTCTATGCAAATTATTTCCTGTAGCAAGAAGAATTTCAAGCACTATCTAGGTCATTACTGGTAGAATTAATTAGTTCATTAAAAAGTGCCACAAAAGAAATGTAAATCACAGTGCCCATCTATTCTGGGCAGATCATTGAAGTATGTACTTTAAAAAAAAAAAAAAAAAAACAAACCCCACAAACAAAAACCTTTCCTTGCCTTAGAAATGGAATAGATGGTTGGGCAGTTCTTTCCCTTTTCTATTTTTAACAACATGGTGGCAGCCAGTGTAACTCATTTGATATATGTGAAGACCAGAGTGGGAATATCACAGCTCTATACCATTCAGAATTGTATTTGCAGAGAGTTAAAATTATACCGAAGACGTGGACTTCAATTTCCATGGCATGGTGATGAAATATGTGAGATGATCAATGTAGGTAAAATACTTGTTTCCTTGCTGCTGTTAAGCATTTTCTTATCCATGGTGAATACCTTTACCTGTGTTTAAAGTTTAGCACTCTCATTTGCTTTTGATACAAAAGTATGGTCAATAGTGATCATGCTTAGCAGCCATTTGACTCTTCTTGCTGCATTTATAGGAGCCATGTGCACTTTTGGCTGCATGGTGGTAGCAATGGAAAATGGTATGCTTCCCCCAGATCATGCTACCCGTGTGCTTCTTACGGGCAGGACCTGAGTCGACCACCTCTCCTCCTTGCAGCGGATCTGCACTCCTCCTTGATGGAGAGACAAGGTGGCTCAGCCACCATTGCAGTGACCTTCATTTATGATTCCACATGACTTTTCTTAGGGCAACATTATGCTTTTTTGAACAACGTATAGTAAAGAGCATATACTGAAGAACTTAAGTGTACAGACGTTCTACCTCCTTCAACACAAACCTTTCATTTATTACTTTTTAAAGTTAGAAACATATTTTACTTTAAGGTAACCATTCATTAAACTGAAAGCTTAATCAGCAGTTTGAGAATCTGTAAGATGATGAACAGTGTAATATTAAGCAGTGGTCTCTTCTGGGAAGTTAGTGCTTTATCAGCAGATACCAGAAATCAGACTTGGTCTGAGCTGTGAGAATCATTGCAGCTATAACCTAACATTTTCTTCATAGATTCAATACTGCAAATGACCAAAAAGGTTACTTATCACCTTGGAAGTTTTCAAAGGGAAAAAAAATATTTCTAGCTGAAAACGTCCTTTTGAGAATTATCTTGTAATAGAAAACAAACAAACAGACAGAAATGGTGAAAAAAAAAAAAAAGAATTTGGAAGGAGGAAAAAGAAAGTATCCTTTACTCAGTTCCAGTTGGTTTTCAGTCAGTAAAATTAGGGAGCTAGACAGTTTGGAAAAGTAACCCTTAAAAATAAATCTTGATACTAAAGTTAGCACTCAGAAGTGCAAGACAGTGCTATGTATATTAGTTATTCTTCCTTTTGTCCTAAACCCCCAGCAACCCAAAATCCTTCTGTATATCTTATGAGGACCAGGGCAGAAATTTTAAAAGAAATTACTACCAGGGAACATCTTCTGAAACTACAAAAAATTTTTTTGAAGTTACAGGGGTTTTTTTCCAAACATACTCATTATTATGTCTTCTAAATGAAAAAAAAATTCTTTCCCTCCTTCCCCGAATTAATTCTGGGCTAATTAAATCTTTTAACAATATATTTTAACATCTCTGACGTATTTAATTTGTCCAATTCTGAAAAGTACATGGCCTGTAACATGACACAAAATTCAAATTATCATAAAACGTTCATGATAGGCAAATTTATTTCCCGTGTTTCTCTTGGTTGTGTCTGAGTTATGCCATTGAGAGTTTCAGAAACAAAAGCATCAGGTTAGATTTCTGCTGGTATTACTTTGTGCTGGGAAGCTAAGCATGCTGCAGATAGATGTCAACTTCTTTGAGGTGATTTTTAGAAGTCTTTCATAGAGAAGCATATTTGGTATAGAGGAATAAGTTTAACAGCCAAGTTCAACCTCAGCTCTTTGAGAATATCAAGATACTTGTCTGAAAGAAATCTGGAAACTGATGCAGAGAACAAGGGGCTCAAATGTAAATACTTCAGTATAACCTGATGATGCCGTTTTGCAGGACTCTCTTCCCTGCATGGGCTGATTCAAGTCATCTGGGCTTACCTATAAAAAGGCAAAGTCTGCTTATTTTCCCTCCAGTTTAGAGTGTTTGGGTTACAGTTTTTCTACATCTGATCCCAAAGAAAAAATATTTTATGTTGCTCAAATCTGAATATCCATTTTGCTATGAGATACAAATGACCTTCTAGAATCACGTTACTTACCCCAGTGTTTGCAAATCAACATTTCCAGACAGAATAAAGCACACAGTTGTTTCATAGTTATGCATACATTGTAATTGAATTGCCTATTTGTTGCTGTTCTTACCAATTTTTCTAACAACTTGCTTACAATTTTTTGGCCAATTTATATGTTCTGTGATTTCCCATCAGAACATTCTAGTAAAGAACAAAGATATTTCTTCAGAAAAAGAAAGTAGAATTATTAAAACATAAAGAATGAAATAAAACCAATCTGATAACAAGTTGCGCTTTTTTTCTCATTTCTTTCAGGATAACTGGTCACAGCAGGGATAATTTTCAACTTTTTTTTTTTTTTTTCTTTCTCAAATGTAAACACAGTGTCGTAGTGCAAACATTAAACTGGAATTAAGGGTGATGGTTGGGTATTTATTATGCAGAGTATGCCTACTAGTTTAATGATAGACTGACATCTAAAATTAACAAAATTTGTACCTTGTCAACACTGAAAAAGAAAAGCCACTTGCTGTGTTTATTAATTGATTTATTACTTCTAAAAGCATCTGATAATGCAAGAGCAAAATGGTTATTTATGAAATGAAATCTGTAATGAATTCATTACATTTGGTTGCAATCAGTAGCATTAGAATCAGAGTTATTTTGTCAACAATACTGAAAAAAAATTGTACAAAATGAACGGTGATGTGGACCATCTTTTGCTGTTAAACTAGAGGTTTGGTGAGCTGCTGAACACAGGGAAGGGAGTGACCTGAAGTGAATGAGCAGCTTCAAGAATTTTTGGAGAATGTTCTGAGTAAAATAGTTTTTGTGATGGAAAATGGTCAGGTCCCAGTCACACAGGGCCATGTGGAGTAGGGGCTTGTTAACACCTTGCTGTACAACCAGTAGTGATAAGGAAGCTGGCTGTAAGACTTTGGCTGATAAGTCCTTTAGTGTTTCCCCCACAGTATCATTGGCATTCATTCTTTATTCAGATGCTCCAGGCTTCAGATCCTGGGGGTGGTGACCATCCTACCTTACTCATTGTGGCCTGACCCTGCTCCCCCTCCTTCTGTCAGGATGACAGCGACTCCAGCACTGGCTCCCCCCTCCTCCATTCCCAGCCCCTTTTCCCTTCTTGCACGTCTGTCTTTGAAATGACATTCTCCATGGTGTCCTCTAGATATGTCAGAGATACGCTGATTAGTCTTGGGGAACGTGGATAAGTAACTTGTTTGAGTAATTCCTGTGGAAGTGAAGTCATTGATGTTAGTAGAAATGGCTTTGTTTCTTTTCCAAATGTACCTCATCACGGTATTTAAAATTGTGTAGTGACCTGCTTTTCTCAATTCCACTCATTGTGCTGTTTAGTATTTCAGCATTCAGTTCAGCATTTCAGGTGCTTAATTGACTTAATTTTTCTACAGTGAAGCCCATGATTTTGCTTATATTGTCGTAATTCTCTTTGATATTACTTTAAAAGCCTCAGTGCTGAGAATCTTCCAAAGTAGAGAAAAGTAAAATGAAAATATTGCAATCTGAATAGTTTGCTTTTGGGTATTAGCTTTAAAATTTTGATTTGTAGAAAAGGTAAAACATACTTGGAATTATAGAAAAGTCTAATCCTAGCTGAGATCTGCCAAATAAACAGCGAGGCAGCCAGACACTGACAGCAGCACACCAGTGACATGGGATAAAGCTCTTCCTCTTTTTCTGCTCTTCCTTCCCCCATTTGCTTCTGCTGTCTGCTGCCATTTAGCCTCCGGGTTACGCTGAGATGTGAATGCTGCATGAAATCTAATCTAATGCAGAACTGCATTTTGCTCTGAATGGTCTTTACATCCAAGGTGTATTTTTCTTTTCTAAACCCACTTGAGGCTGGCTTAGTTGCTTGAATGAGGTGTAACGGATCTGCAGACATACTCCCCAAGCTATTTCCTTTTTTCCCTTTGGTTGCTTTGAATTTTTCAGATTCTGAAGCTGTGATAATTCTCAATGGTTTTTCAATTTTTTGATGGACTTCTACTGTTTGCCTCTGCTAAAAAAAGCATGTAGTCTTTTTTACTTCTTAATTTTCAGCACTGTTTCTGACACAGAGTCCGGATGATCAACAGCTTGTATTTGACTGGTTTTCTACCTTTACTACAGTCTTAGGAAGATGAGAGATAGTAACGAAAGAGTCAGAGAAGAAAAAAGTGCACTTGCCCAATGTTCAGCAGTATGCATCTCTTCTGCCTCTCTAGAGGTCAAAGGTGGGGGCAGAGCTGCCTTCACAAGACAGAAGAGGTAGAGCAGATGGTATAAGATGAAGGGTTCAGGGTGGGCCAGAATCTCATTTCACATGAAGGTGAAGAATTTTTTAACCGCACATCAAACTAACACTTCTGAGTGCTAGCCAACCTACCGTTGTAGACCAACAGCTAGTTCTTTCTTTTTGCATGTCAAAAGTATTTTCATTTGCAGGCACCATTTGGTTCTGAGAACTAGGCCATTAAAAAAAACCCACGCCACTTTATAGTTTAAGATTCACAATAAAATAGCAAGAGTCACAGCACTTGCCAGCACCTGTAATTTCATGAAAAGACTCCATTTGGTGCTTTTTTCCCTGATGGCACAATTCCTGGAGACAAGCATCTATGCAAGAAACCCAACTCATACATTTAGGAATCCCACAATTATAAATCTTTGGAAACATGTGTGATACAAAACCTAAAAAGCAGGGTATTTTTGGTTTTTAATCTTGTGAATTCCAAATCTACTCTCATGGCCTTTTAATGATGATAAGCAATAATATTGTTGATAACATGGTTTTCTCCCTGTTATGAAGAAAAGAGGAAAAAAGCAGCAAGGTTATTTTATACCCTTCTTAGCATTACTTTTCAAGGTCTTTTATTGATCCTGTGTTTTATAGATAACCAACATATTTTAAATCAACAATTTTATTTTTATTTAAATTAGGCTGTAATTTTAAAAGCACTGAAATAATAATAATAAAGCTTTTATATTTGTTTGCTATAACATTTATTTATAAAATAGCTGCTTCAATATGAAATAAGGGAAAGGAAGAAGAATCTAGTCACAAGCCATAGGACTTTCGTTAAAGATTTTGAGTATGAGAAGGTTTTCACAGAAATGCATTTTGTTCTTCTGTTGTAAAGATGTAGGCATACACTCTTAGAGCATAACTGCATTTTACTTCACACAGAAATATAACATATATATATAATTATGCACGTGCAGTTAACTTTTGTAGGCATCTGATGAAAGCACGAAGTAGAAATTCTACTTAGACGTACTGATATATTAATACTCAATAAAATGCCCTAAACCCTTTTTTGAATTCCAGCTACTATATTTATTTGAATAACAAACAAACATATTGTGACAAAATGTTTTTAGGAATATGGTCCTTCTTTTACAACTAATAAGTATGAATAGTAAAAAAAAAAAAGCTACCTGGAGAAACTGTGGAGAATTCCTAACAATTTCCAAGTAATAGGAAACAGGGTACTGCTTCTTAACAGATACAGAGTAACCTCACTGCCAGCTGGGAGCCTGCCCTTGCTGCCAAAATTGGCTTTTTGAAAACATTTTCCTGGCCACAATGAATGTTTCACAGGCTTATTCAAGGTCAATATGGCATTCATCAGAAATCTTTGTTTTTCATGTGCTGGTCTTTTCTTCCAACCCTTTTAGAGTTGGTGGTCAAATAATTTTCTGCCAATGTGTTTTCTTTAATTTGAAAGCAGAGAATGGCATAGCATTGCTTTTGATATAAAATATAGTGGTGAACTCCAGGAGGAAATAAAATGGGACTTCAGGAGCATTACTTACTAAAGAAAGAGTAAGGCTTATGCCAAATAGACCTACATTGATCATGGATAAATTTAGATGGAATTCAAAATAAGTTTTCTAATTATAGAAAGGATGAGATGTTGAAATTGGCTTTTAAAGAGTTAAAAACAGTCAAATTAGGTCCAAGACAGAACTTAAGATGACGGAGAGGATGCAGTTGTCTGTGACAGCACAGGATTGGACTTAGAGGAACTGTCATTGCCCTCCAAGCCTATGTTCCCCTGTCCTGCTGGCAAGAATTGTTTTATTGATCTGTTTATTCCATGTAATTGGAGGACTCGCATGGGCCCTTAGGACCATGCCTATGTGAGGGTGTTTATGCTTGAGGTGCAAAGTCTGAAACCTGCTGAGTCAGTTCCATGTTTCACAGTATTTCTGAGCCACGGGTGCTGGCAGAGCCAGAAGGGACCAAAAAATATGTTTGGCATTTCCCTTCTTCACACTCCCTTCCTTGGCCCTCTCAAATCTTACTGTTATTACACAGGCAGGTCTGTGTGTACAAATGTTCACACACACGTAAAAGAGTCTTTGACTTGAGGTGTCTACAAGGCCTCCACTTTCAGCGTTTATTCCAGCATGGCTTCTTTCTGTGTACGTCTAATCACTTGGGTTTGTCAGTCTTGAGACATCAAGCCAAGTAACTTATGCAGCAAATGTCCTTCCTGTGTTTTTGCATCCATCAACCCTCAATTATTACAAAAATGCATCTACCGACTGCAATAAATGCAACTATTCTGCTCTTAGTTATAATTGCTTCCACAAATAAGCAATTTGAGCTGAAGCCACTGCATCTTCTCCTGCGTGATTATGCAATAGTGGGGTGTCTATGAGTCACTGAAATCACCCCCCGTGCTAAATCTGCCGCTTGCCAAGGGACTGCCTTGCCTGTGCAGTGAAAATAGATTGAGAAGGTAACAGTGATTTGTATCTACTTCTAATGTGATTCCTTACCACAAGAAGATTAAGCTAAGGGATTTTTTTTGTTTTGTTTTAATTTAAGACAATTTTAAAAGGCAAAATCTTTTTCTTACAGAGTAGAAAGATAAATTAATATATTTTTAGTCTGTGACATTTTGCTGTCAGATGGTGTATTCTATATCCTGGACTAGATTCTCATTTGATTATAACTTAAATTCCCTGAAGCAGCATTTTAAAATGCAAAAATAAGGTATGTTGTATTTAAATGGTGGTATTAATGGATTTCAAAAAGTAAAAATAACAGCTTAGTAAGAATTAGCTTTGTTGATAAGGTTGCAATATTGCAATACAGGAAGTCTTTCTAACTCCTCTTGAGAGAAAAGAGTTAGCCTCATGACAGAGTTGTGTTGATGGCTAATTTTAAGCATGGCTTTATTGCAGTGGGATTCAAACATGTCTCAGAGAATACAACTACCCCAGCTCACATTTTAAGAAAGCTGGCATTTAAAAGGCTAAATGATTCTCTGTCACTTACCCATGACTGGAAAAATCAATGTGAAGGGTATCTCTGATTTATACTGTGACTGCCACAACAGTAACAGTGTCTTTGTCTTGGTGATTTTGCCCTGCTAAAAAGCAATCTTGGCACAACATTCATTAAACATGGCAGGTTTTGTTTGCTAATTTTGAATGTATGCTGTAACGTTTTGGCGATGCAGAAGTATTCCTGACAAAGAGATGATAAAAAAGATGTTTTGTGATTTAACTCTCCGTTGATTGCAAAATGAATTTATTTTTATTTAGCATATTTAAAGCATGACCCAGCAAAGAAAAGTGATGTTGCTCCTAATCCATTTTTTACAGTGATCACCTTAGTGCCCCTCAAAGCACTGCCAGTGTGTAATAGATAGAAAAGCACAGAAGTGTATCTATATGAACTGTTCACTGTAGGGAACACTTCTCCCTATTCCCTTCTGCATTCCTGCCTCCAAATCTGTTCTTCGTTTCCATTCATTTTACAGAACCTGTGCTCTGCCTTGGAAGCAAAACATTGCAGGAACTTGCTAGTGCTGGGAATGGACAGGCATTGAATGCAACAAAGAGCTGATGTTTAGAATAGCATTCACGACCAAGAAAAGGCAACTGTGGACAATTAAATGTCAGAGGGAAACTGAAATATTCCTTAATCGCAAATGTCATGTCTCCTTCCATTGCTTCCTGTGGTGGGCCACTGTCGAGGAACCTCAGTTGAGGACCATGCACCAGCAGCCCCAAAGTGTGCAGTCCCTGCTCCTTGGGCTCACTGACGGCATTTGCCAGGGAGAGCATGAAAGATGACCAGAACTGGGGAGAGGCCATGAGCTTCTCAGAGGGATTTTGGAAGATCTGCGCTGCTTTGTGTTTGAAATGTTCCTTTTCCTCTGAAGGAAGGGGAAGAGTGTGTTCCTGTTCAAACTGGGCACTGGAAGCGAGTGGTGGTTTCAGGGAATTGCCACTGCAGACGGGTCCTTGGCTGACATGAAAGAAAGGGATGGGGGAGAGGATTAGAAGCTTTCTGAACTCTCCATAAAGAATATAAAGGCGGAGGTAGCACCTGTGCTTAGCTAACCATAGGTGGAATCTACTCCAAATTTACATGCACGTTTTGCATAGGGTAATGACACTACAGCACTCTTCACTTGTGGCTGAGTTTGCCTTTGAGTTAAAATCACATCGGGTTACTTTTGCCTTCTGCTGCCCCACAACCCACTGGCTTGCCCTCGTTATACTGTACAAACCTTCCTGTATAAGTCTAAAGGCTGCAGCACAGGCTGACGATAATGCAGATCTCAGTGTTGAGCTGTTATGACGGGGTAAGGCCCAATATTTGTAGGGTGTGTTTAGCCAAAATGGACTTTTAGAACAGAAAAGGTACCTTTATAGAATTATTCGGGAAATCTATTTTTAGGTTTTTATTGATTCTCTGTGTAATCATTAGGAAAGGTCCAACTTTGTCCTCTGACAGCATTGTAAGTCTGATGTAATTCCAACAGGAGGAAAAAAGCAGGGAAGAATGCTTGCTTTGTGTCACATAACCAGAGAGGATCAGCACAGGTGATCGTGTGGGCAGTAAGTAAGTATAAGTTTTGAATGGCTCTAATGGATAGGAGGATGAGTAGGGAATTGTACATAGAAGAAGAGCAGAAGTCAAGATCTTGGCTTAAAAGAGTGAAAAACGTAATTCCAGAAACCCTAAAGAGTAAGATCTTTCTGGCTCCATATTGGACAGAGAAGCAGATAAGGTAAATCCTTAAATCTACAACAACTGAAATATTTCTATTACCCCATTCCAGGTGTTCCATTCAGGATCAAAGTAATAATTTGTAAACTGTAGTACAAATAGGTATAAAGAATAACATTCCAGCCCAAATGAACTATCAGTCTAAGCAACTTTAAATATTGAGAACTCCAACAAATTCAGTGAACGATAGAAAATGACACCCTCATCAAGAGTTCATTTGCTAGAAGGGTGCTTTAGTTCAGCTAATCAAAAATGTTTTCTATTACTGTGTAGGACTGTCAGCAGTCAAGTAAAATAAATGGCTCGATCCTGGGTGCATTGGAAATAAATGTGCTTGGATCTTAGTGCAGTTGTATCAGCTATTTGAAGATTATGAATGATAAAAGGATAAATTTGATGGTGCTGACTTCAATAAAGAATAACATTAAGGTAGCTGCAGGCACGCAGCTTTTAAGATGTTGCAGTATAAAAATTCGCATTTATGCCTTTATAGTGTATGCCTGCAGGAAAACTAGTTAAAAGGCAAATAAGCATTATAAAAGAACTAAGAGAAAAGCTTTTTCTCATAGTAATTGAGAGAAATCTGTTATGAACTGTTGAATCTGCAATGTAATTTAAATATATTATTTCCTTCTCAAATTAGAATCTAGGAGTTGCTGGCAAATTATCCTTGTTGACGACTGTGACGCTGTTGCTGGTCCATACTTTCACATTGATACATCAGAAGTTTTACTTCTAGAAGAGAAGTAGTCACAGGGAGAATCTTAATTTCATTAAAACTTGCTTCTAGAAGGAGGTATACTGTCTGCTGACTTAGCGTAGGTAGGGTCAAATCTTCTTCCACCCTCAAGCAGTTCAGGACAGACTGATCTGAGGACTAGGCAGTAGGCACAAGATCGTCAACAAGATCAGTCACAAGATCAGCAACAGCTTTTGCCTTTTTTCATGTGTGATCGGCACCCCTGACCAGCCCTGCTCTGCTTTGGACATCTGCTCCATCATGCAACTAAATTTGTGGCAGATTCATGCCATTTGTTCCAACCTTTTGATGAAATCTGAACAGGACTTGTAGATTACGCAAAGTTTTCCCCTTCAGTATTGCACCTCGCAGATCACAGCCCCCCCTTTTAAAGGACTAGCAGAACAATACCAATAGCCCCGTCTTCAAGTGAAGTGTACATCACAAAACCAGAACCGTTAGTTGGTTGTCATCTTAACAAACATAGAGACACTTGATGGTTTTAATGGATGTAGTTTGTTTACACACAGCTTGAGCAGACAGAAATATTACATACCATACTTCCAAGTCAGCTTTAAGTCACACTGGGAGGGCAGTAAAGGAAAAAGTATGGCCATCCCATGAATTATACCATAAATCATAAAATACAAAAGGAGCAAGTGCTTCTTTACTAGAGAACAAGCTGTTGAGTAGAAGGTCATAATGCTGCAGATTTCTAAGTGTTGTTAAAAGGGAATTGTCTAGTCAAACTGGGCAATTATCTCTTTCAAAGACATCTTTGTAAACGGAAATCAATATGGTTGTTAATGATAATAGGTTTCCAACAGTGGTATGAATGTACCTGGTAATTTCTAGGCAATTGAGTGATAAAAACAAGTTCCATTATACTTGATTGCATTTATTTTTTTATCCTCTTCATAGAAGTGGTTCTAGGAAACTCTTGTGTATCTTGGATTAGCCAGCCAGTCTGGTTTCAACCCTCAGGTTAAGACAAAGGTAGAAAGCTGCTAGTTCATTGTGTATATAATCTGCTTCTGCCTTTTTCTTTTTGAGTATTGGCAAAATCTGTAATTCAGGCTCTGCCGATGTGTATCACTAATTTCTGGAACTTTGCACCAAGTTTACTTTGTCACCAGGAGCAAACCAAAATTTCTGTGGGACTTCATCAAGCAAATGGTAGAAAACAGCTGTTTCCAATTAAATGTTGTGACAGTACTGTGAGGTTCCTACAAGCCTGAATTTTACTTCAAAGAACAAAGGGACCGAACAACATCAACCAAGAGCTTTAATTGCAATTTCTGTGTATATATACCTTTATATAAATTTATTTAGTTAGTTATAAAATCTCTGCAATGAATGCTGTAACAAAATATTTACATGCTCCTTTTTGATACCCAGATCAGCCTCAACAGTGTTTACAAAATACTGCCAGTAAAGGTGTCACTCGAAATTGGATTTTGACACTGTTGTCTTCCATTCATTGGAGCATAGCACCAGTAAATTGGTATGAGTTTTTACAGACAATGGCATTTAAAACAATTCTTGACTCAGCCAACAGCTATGATTTATTGTCAGTTAGTTGGAGCTGCCAAAGCACCAGACGCAAAAAATTGCTTTGGAAAAGGTCTGTATGGGTGGTGTGCCTGCTTTTTGCCTCTGTGGCTGGTGTCAACTCCAGTAAATTCCAGGAAAGAATTTACAGGAGAGTGATGAGGCCCAGGTAGAAAACCAACCAGCAGTGAGATGGGCTTTCATTTACATGCTGCAGATTGGTAGATAGATGATTGGCAATGCTGTTGCTTATCAGCTGTGTTCTGCATTACCGTAGGCTGTCCACTCTCTCTCTCGCCCTGTATGTGGCTAGTATTTGTTCTTTCTGACTACCTGTGTAGGGGAAGGGGATGAACAACTTTAACTTGGTGTGTCTTGTAGCACCGAGATACTGTTTTCTTACTGTGAGGAAAAAATTATGAAAGCGAGGCTGTATTTTTCTTGTTCTTCCACAAAAGATATTGACATTTTTCTCTACGGCACTGTGGTCATACTAAATGTTCACTGGTAGTCCTACAGGCATCCTCACCACTGAATTGGTTGATTGTAATATTCAGAGCATTAAGGAAAAAGACCCAGAAAATGGAGTTTTCACTGTAACTGTCTTGCATGATTATTGCTGTAGACATCTTGCAGTGATTTAATCTGTTTACTAGAGACAGAAATGTGTAGCCATTGCAAACTGTCTATAATAATTAGTTCATGATAACAAAGTTATGCCTGGATGAGTGCAATGCAGCCTCTTGAGTGCATTTTTATGGAAAAATATTAACAGTGCTGAGTTAGATGAAACTGTACTAATCCTGTTGTTATCTGTTCTATTTATATTTTATAAGCAAGAGCTGTCAGCTTGATAAATGCAATAGAAGTTACGTATACACAGTTATTTATGAAATTATTTGAATGAAATCTCAGTGACAGGTAATGACCCTGTGCTGAGGTATGTGTCAGTGAGTGTTTCCTCTCGACCTTTTAAACAGGGGTACCCCAATTTCTCCAATGAGTCTACTTCTTGTCTTCCTTGAGGACTGCACTAAAGGTGGCTAAAGGGATAGCCACAGTTTCTCACACAAATGGATCTTGCCTATCGTGAAAGGTTATCTACTGTGGCTTTTTTCCACTAACACCCTTTTTCCTGACATTTTGCCCTTCTGATGCAAGCTCACTGTAAGCAGCTTTGCCATCCTAGTGCGATGGTTCTGAAAATGCCTCCTGTGAGAAGCAGAAACTGGTTTTCATCAGAATTTTCCATTCATTTTTTGAAGGGAAATAAATTGATCCTCAGTTGTTAAGACGATCTCTGTAGCATATATGTGAGAGGCCAGCACATGGAGAAGGGTACTGATGGTCCTTTCTGTGGTACAAAAGCAGTGTCTAAAGCCTTTTCATACTCTAAAACCCAGCCACTGAGATGAGAGAATAGTTGCTGCTCCTTGCATGTTCTATGGGAAGGCTGGAAAGCATCTTACCAGTGTCTGCAGAATGGTTTGCTAGAAAGCAGGGACATGTTTCAAGTTTTTTGAGGGGACACACTGAACGAAGTGTGTTGCCTAACGGTTAGATGCTGCATGCTTACACAGGTGGCTTGCTCATTTCTGAGCGAGGCTTGCCTCTGATTTTCTACAGACATGGGTGGTGCTTGCCACTGTCTAATTTGATCATGGATATTGCCTTTATCAGAAATGGAGTGAGGCTTTCCTGCTTTCTGAAGAGGTAGAAGGAGATGTTCGGTTGGTAGCTGACGTGACAAACTGCACAGACATTTTAATGCTGTTTGGGACAGCGATGGTAACTGAAGCCACGTTTCCTAACCTGAAGTTCACTGAGCTTTTTCCCTGAAAAGGTGCCTTCTGGAGAAAATTGCATGTATGTCATAGACTTATCCTTGCACGTGTACAGGTCCCAAAAGAAGGACACAGTAAATACAGCAACACTTGGACCAGGGCTTTACAAATCAGACTGAGCTGAGTTCCTCTTTTCTGCCTGCTCTTTTCCTGCTGGTCCCTTTGAGATTTTCCTAAATGGTTCCCCAATCCAGTAACAGTTTCTACTGTAGAAGTGGTAGCCACCCGCTCAGTGGTTTCTTACTGAGAAGGGTACCTGGGCTATTTAGGGCTTTGTCTGACAACTGTGCGGGAGGTGGGTGTTCCCTAATTCAGAAGAGCCGGACACGTTCCAGGGGAGGAGTTGACTCTGCTCCAAGACTGGAGCTGTGGAACTGGAAGGAGAAATAAAGGACAAGGACCACCTCTTCCAGCAAGTGGCTCATAGGACAGGCGGGTGGTACAGGGTGGCTGGGGCTGGAAGGAGCAGAGAGAGCTCCGGGGGCCGCAGAGCTGCCACTTCATGCAGCAGATGTTCAGCTTTGGTCTCTGCTCCTCCTTTTGCTGCAGCTCTGCTCCTCTTGGAGATGGTGCCAGGGGAAGGGATTTGCACGTCTGACATCTTTCAGCCAGTTTTAAAGCAAAGCCAGAAACAACTGTTGGGGAGGCAAAGGGAGCTTTAAAAGGTTTCATTTGCCCTTCTCTAAAACTGCCCCTTTCTGACTGATTATTTTTCTTTAATAATTCCTTTACTATGGAAAATGGAAGTGCAAGTGGATCATCAGGCACTTGTTGCTTACGTATGGTTTAGCTGCATGGCACTTTTAGTCTTAATAGAGAAAACAGAGATCAGGCACTGCCTTTGTGAGAGCATGTGCCTCCAAGCCAGCTGTGTGCATGGGGTGTGCCATGTAAGAGCACTTAGTTTTCTTTTAAATTAGGGTTTTAACAGCAACATAGATTTAAGTAAAATGTTCAGTTGTGGTTACAATGACTCATTCCATCTTTCTTCAATTTTTGTTTAGAAAATACATTAATAATACCGTTCCTTATAATAAAGAAGCAGTGGATTCCCAATACTGTAATGTTTCAGCAAAGTTCAACTCATCTCGTATCTTCAGTTTCACAAGTCACCACAGAAATATTAACTGGGTAGCCTAGCCATACATTTTAGGCCAAGCGAAGTCTCTCTCCAGTGACTTGCCCTGTGCCTGTGTGCCTGTTATCAGCTAGGTTTGAAAAAAGAACGCGAATCCCAGGTGTTCAAATGGACTGTCCACTCAGCTAAGCAGTTAACTGCTGTAGTTTTTACATTCATTGGTGTGATTTCTCATTCCTTGGTTGCAGCTGCAGCTGATTAGAGGTGACAGAGGATTTACCTTTGTCTTCTGAAGTACTTTAAAATGTCAGAAAATTAGATTTCCTTTGAAATTGAAGCAGTGGATGTGACCGTTACATCCTTCCATTGCCGTGTGTTTTGCACAAAGTAGGCTTTTCTATTTTACATATTGCTATGATAGCTTATGTCTGTATAACTCTGTTTTTGTAGAGTAAGAGATATCTGTAGCTATGGCTAGTTAGTTGTTATTTAAAGTTGCAATTGCAATTCTGCCTCTCCTGGGAGTCACACTTGTCTGTGCTGACCTGAAGCCCCAGTTATCTTTGGAGAATGATGACAAGAAGCTGCAATGGAAGTCCTCGAGTCAAATTTTGTCCCACGCTGTGGGATCTCGGGGAATGTACTGTTTGCTCTCGCACCATTTCTGTAGTGGATGGAAGGGGCAATGTCTTTGCAGCTGGGTCGCTGGTTAAGTGAGATGTCTGGCTCTCTAAGGCAAACCCAGCTACCATGCGGGCTACTATGAACATAGGAAGCTTTCCTGTTCCCCAAATCATGTGTTAAGGGTACACGTGCACAAAGCTTTTCATACAGGATGGATGTACGGGTTGTGTCCCTTTATGCTCCTCTCCTGTGCCTCTGGAAGGAGGCTTGGCCAGGGCTGCAAGAGTAGGCATTTGGCACAGGGCACCATGAGGAGAAAGCCTCCTGGGAAGCCTCACGCCTGCACGCAGTCCACGAACCGCTCTGTGCTGCTGTCGCTGCTGCCGCTGCTGCCATCCACTGGACTCTTCTCAGTGGTCAGTGCTTTTTAGCTGCTTGCTGGGCATTGCAATCACCTTTACTTTGCCCAATCTCTGGTGTGTGGCAGCAGCCAAGGAGACAGGGCGGGCTGTTGGCACGATGCTCTGTGCCCAGCATCCCCTGCTGTGCCTTCCCTGGGCAGCCGTGCTCTCCCTGGCTCTGCCGTGCTACCTTGGCGGGGCTCCTTTGGTATCATTCATTTGAACTGCGTGTCCATCCCCACGCCATGACTCATATGACACAAGACTCCTGTTGATTGAATTACCTAATAGCCTTTACAGCAAATGGTGCAAAGCTGAGGTACCACAGGGCTCTTGAATCACTTAACTTATTTTGCTCGCTGGTGTATGCGTGTGTAACATATGCGAGGATTCAAAGCTTAGTTCTGATCCTACTAAAGTAACATAAGACCTAATCCTGTTCCTACCATGGCAGATTTATCGGAGCATGACTGCTAATGCTCTAAAGCTGACAGAGACAGCTACGTGCTGCGGACAGACAGCAGCTGAGGGTTCACTCCCACAGCTACCGTGGGAGCAGGAAAATAGCAATGAGTAATAAGAGTGAGTGGGGAATTTACAGCAATTTAACAGCAAGCAAAATGAATGTAAATTGATAATGTGCTCCCTGCATTAATATTAATTATTTCTCTCACCGAAATAAAATGAAAAAAACATTGAAAGTATTCAGTTTAAAGTTTTAAGACTATATTATTAAGGTACTTATATAATGCACTTTGGACCTTGCTTTCCTATTTGTATAAGAAATAATAATTTTGGCACAAGATAAACAAGTGAAAAGGAAGAATAATACTCAGAAAACAAAAGTCATGACGATTTCTCCTTGTGTTCTTTTCTTCTTCTATTCGAGATACTGCTCTGCTGCTCTATGTTCTGCAGTTCTTGTTCTCTGAGAATGTGACTGATTGCAGTAGGTCTCTGGTAGATTTCAGTCCTGTAGAAGGAGTGATTTAACTTGGGGAGTATAGGCTTCGGTCACAGTTCATAATCTTTCTGTAAATTGCAGTATATAGCTGTGCTGCTCCTCACAGCACCTTAGAAAGGATTTGCCATCCAAAAAAATTATCACTTCTCCACTTTGTTCCAAGAAAATTGTAATTTGCAGCCTTCAGGAGAAGCACTGCATTTGTTACCTTTCCTGACTAGTGGGGTTTTTCCCCCTGTGCTGTGTGGCTGGTTCATCAGGGTAGGCAGTGATGGCTGGCTCCCTTGTGTTTTGCCCCTGATCACATAGGCAGGCGCCTTGCTTCTCCACACATGTGCTCAAAGATGTGAGGAAGCTATTCAGGGCTGTCTCTGCGTGGTAGCCATATAATATGGGACAGCATACCTCCCTTTAAGCCAAGGATTTTTCTTTTTACATGCCTGTATAGCACATAGCGTGCTTTGGGCTCATATTTAAACAATCGGCAATGATATTGACATATTCAGAGAATAATATTGCAGATCCATCCCTGTTAGCTGTCAGAAATGGATCATGGCTCCCCTCCATGTCCCCCATTCCTGCTGATAAGTGTTCTTAAGTGCTGGGCTGCATCTCAGGTGCATCATAACCCCATGCCTGCCACCAAAGTGGGTGATGTGCCTGTAGTTTGGGGTGTAGGTACAGACACAGGCAGAGACAGTCATCTGTCAGTGCTGAGAAGTCATTCTCTGCAGCTGTTCCCAATGTCTTCTGAGGAAAAGATAGTTGCACAGGTAGAAAAAAATCCTAAAGGATCAATTTGGCCTACAGAATTGCCAGCTGGACCATACAGATCTAGTGTAAGGTCGTCTAAGCATGCTGAAGTAATTTTCAATTTTCCATTGCAGAGCAGGAAATAAAGCTGGAAAATTAATATAATTTCTGTTTTCCATAGGAGACAATGGACAGATTGTATGCTTTAAGGTCAAACAGATGTTTCTTCTTGAAGCATTTTTTTTAATCCATAAAAACAGTGGGAAAATATATAAAGAAGAAAAATGGTTCAAACAGATTAAGGGTATATTTTTGCTTTATTGCAAATATTTTAAAATGTCATCTAGAAAGAAAAACATTTAGCTTTGATTTATCTAATAAAGTCCAGTCATTTTCAAAGCCGTCTCTTTCCTTCTTTGTTTTATACAGAAGTAGAATGAACTTTCTAAGTCACAAGTAAGGAAAAGAAGAAAGAAGATGATTTAATTCTTGTTAATAATTGTCAGAAGATGAGATTCAAAAATGGCTGGCGTTTTGGTATTTAATATCAGGTCTGCTTTAACAAGTTGAAAAGCCGTATGCTAAAATGCTTGGAATAGTTGTAAAAACAAAAATTCCAATACTACTCTTTAAAATCTCTCTACTGAGAGAAATAGAGAAAGCAAGCTGCACGTTACATGAAAATGGCAACGTATGGATAGCAGCATCAGAGCTGTCACCAGAATGTATTCACCTTTTTGGCACATTTAAGTTTGCAGGTGCAGCAATGTATGGGTTTAGAGTATGGAAGCATGGAGTCAGTGTTATCTTGACTTCTGATAAGTATCTGTGTTTGCACTGGGGTAATAGAAAGCATATCTTTTCCTCCTGAGCATTTAGACCAAAGCTCACTGTGGAAAACATGGGCTATTATTTTGTGCTTGTACAAAGTCTGGTGTGAAAGAGCCCACATGCAACTCAATGGTTTCTTTCTAGCTTCTGAGCCCAGAGTAGCGGGTGCACTCAGCCTTCGAGTCAGGAGCTGAGGTAGCTAAACTTCTTTGCAACGTATCTTCCCAGGGAACTTGTGCAGACAATCTCAGGGACCTGCCAGTGACATACAATGTAGGCTAAGGGAATAATGCATCCTTCTTCAGGGTCGTGGTAAAGGTTTAACATACTCTGATCCGTAACATTTATGAAGACTTTATTCAAAGAGCACTCTTGTGTGCCTTCTGCATTTTCAACATCAGGTAAGAAGCTTTATAACCCTGAATTATTTATAGGTTGGTAATACAGTATAGCTGACCTTTTTATAGGGTAGCATCGTGCAGAAGGGAATGAAGTATTTTAGCACAATGGTAATGCACACAAGGCACAATCTTGTTGTTTCAATTGTGATGTTCCCTAGCTTTGCTCTCTCCTAGCCATTTTTTTGCAATGGCGTTTTTTGAGTCTTATGTGTGAACCGATGGCAAATCATGCAAAAAACATCTCTTAGATTTTGTAGGAGAGCTTTCTGTTTCAGCTGTGACTGATCAAATGCGGTGTTATAAAACCAGTTTAAAAGTTGTATCCATTCTGCTCATCTGATAAAGATGAGCAATAAGGCCTGTATTTCCCAGTTTATTGAGCCTGAGCAATATCTTTTACCTGCTCTAATGCAAAAGCATTGAATTGAAGAAAACTGGCATTGTACTCCCATGAGTCACCAGAACAGTAGTGGAATAAAATTTTATCTATGGCATAGGAAATCCAGTGTGTTTCTCTAAAAAGTGTATTAATATGGTCTTTTGGATTCTGAACCCACAAGCATGTGATAAATCCACATGCCTCTCGAGTGCTGTATTTTGGTTTTGGATCCAATTTGCACAGATACTAGGTTGTAAAAAAGAAAACCAACAAAACAAACCGAAACCAAAACCAAATAAAAACCTCAATGTATGTGCTTCTAAAAACTCCCAGGAAACTCTCATATGGGATAGCTCATGCAAGTACAAGTTCTACTATTTATCATTGGCATTAATGTATTAAAATCTTTCTCCTCTGGTCAGTAATTGCTATTTTTTTACATCTGCTTGCTTTAGAATGTGCCATGTAATTGCTGCTTAGTCCCACTTCAGGTCAACCAATTTCTTCATTTCATCTTCCAACTTAAATGTGAAAAACACACGGTCTGGAAATTTGCCTACTCTTCATTGTAAGAGGCACACAGAGCAATACACAGAGATTGCCGATAGCTCACTAAAAGCCAAATTTTGAACATCTGTATCTGTACTTTGGAGCAGCCCAACCCAGAAGAGCTCCTTTCTAGAATGCGAAGAGGGACTGGAGACCCTGGACAGCAGGTACAGGAAGGCATGTACTTGCCTTCCTCTCAACCTTTGATAGGATTTGAAAAGCAGGACAAAACGGTAATGCGTTAGGTGGGTTCTTGACTATTTCGCACTTCCTAGAGTTACATCTCTCAAAAATGCAGGCTTGGGCTGCACACTTGCATTTAACCATAGTGCATTAAATTTGTAGTGGGTTTGCACTGCAAATCTGACAGTAGATTGATGCTTTAAAGCATACCTCAGGTGAGGGAAGCAGAGATAAATCTAATAGGCAGTAGTATTACTCATTTGTGCACTGCTATTCGGTAGGACATTTTACTTATCTAGGATGGTAAAATAGGGACATTAAAGATTCAGACTGAGCAAAAAGTGAATGTGGAATGGCTATGCTCTCACTGGCTTTAACATCGTAGCACAGTAAGGAAGTGATGTGGGTCAGTGAATAAAGGCAGAATAATGGCTGCGTGTGGGCAACTTTCGAACATCGCTGTAAGATGCTGTTAGATACTTGAAATTTTTAATCTTTTAATTTGTCACAAAGCCTTTTTTCCTTTAAAAGCTTATGCTATAAAAGTATGTAGCACTTCAAGAGAAGTGCTGGTGACTTGTAGGGAACTTAGGCCTGTAAGCAAGCTGTGGCTCAGGTGTCTTAAGAGCTCTAACTACAGCCGCTTGCAGCACTTGGCCTCCCAGTTTCAGCTTGGTGTGGAAGTTACTTCAGCTAAAGCTTTAAAGATGTTTTGTAACAGTTATGTTTGTGATCACCAAAAATATTGTGAATCTTCCTTAGAGAAATTGGTAAGAGAAATAAGATGCCAGGCTCTGAAGAGAGATAAGGGTTGAATGTCTTCCAAAATTACTCAGATGTTTTTTTCATTTGCTGGATTTTTGTATAGTTTTATTCTTACTACTGAAACCAGGGGTTTCAGTGATTGGGTAACTGCTTTTCTCTTTAGGCAGTTCAGTAACTTCAGTGAAGCTATGCTGAACTTGCACCTCTGAAGGATGTGATCGGAAGGATTTTTGTGTGCTCCTAAATTGGGCTATTTTAAGGGCAGGAATGGCCATAGTGAAGTTTAGCAGACCTATTGCCCTATCTGTGTTGTGGCAACCTCCCAGGGCCTGTATCACCTGTAGCAGTATTGTGTCCTTCCTTCACAGATGTTTGTGTCCAGAATGGTTTTCTTAATGCAAGTGTCTGCAAGCGGCCGTGCACGAAGACAGCCTGTAGCTTCTGTCCACAGTCACCGGTGGAGACCTTGCTCTGCTGGCAATATGTTTATAAGGCACCTTTTCAGCATCCTTATCCTCTCCTGCAGAATAAAAGAAGTGAAGCCAAGGCAAAATAATCTCCTCTAAGATTTTCATTGTAAAGGGTGATTGAACCAATGGAGAGTAAGTTATGTTTTGGACAAAATAATTAAAAAGGTATGAGATAACCGATTCCAGTGTAGCTGGAAAACCAAAACAAAGCAATGAAATCTCTGAGGGATTTAATAGACTTCTGAAAATGTAATTCTAGTGCACCAGACAAACAATGAAGTTGCCTTCTTGATATGCTGAGGATTAGGTATCTTGCTTCAGCCATTTGTTGGACATTTAATTTCACTCTGGGTTAAGAAGCTTGGCTTCTGCTCCATACACGCCTTGCAGTTTTCTTCTAGGAGCATCAAAATCATGTTGTGGCACTTCACAGAGACATTTCAACTATGTTTTCCTAAAAATAAGAATAGGAGAAAATGAATAGGGGTTTATAAGAAAGATGGGGACAGACATTTTAGTAGGGCCTGTAGCAATAGGACAAGGGGTAAGGGTTTTAAACTAAAAGAGGGTAGATTCAGACTAGATATAAGGAAGAAATTTTTTACAATGAGAGTGGTGAAACACTGGAACAGGTTGCCCAGAGGTGGTAGATGCCCCATCCCTGGAAACATTCAAGGTCAGGCTGGATGGGGGTCTGAGCAGCGTGATCCTCATTGAGGATGTCCCTGCTCATTGCAGGGAGGTTGGATTAGATGACCCTTAAAGGTCCCTTCCAACCCAAACTATTCTATGATTCTATGAACGCAACTGGTGGTGAAACAAATCTGGAGACTGAGAAAACCTGTAACGTTTTGGATTGTGTGGTCATTCTCAGAAGTCTGGTCTTTTTGTACTGTCTAAAATGAGCTACCTACAGTTATTCCACATGGATACACGATGAAACAAACTTTTAACTGGGAGATTTTTCTCAAAATTTTTCTGTCCAGGATACGTTTCCGTTACACTGTCGTCAGCAGTAGAAGCAGCTCCTCGCCGGAGCTCAGTGGCATCTTGCTGCCTGTTTTTAATGAAATCCCCATTAGCTGAGGCATCTTGTCTCCACTGCGCAGAGTTACAGAGGGTATCGGTTGGAAAGCTGACAATTCCTTCTTTTCAGGGTGAGGGTGGCTTTGCACAGTGTGCGCATGGCAGACCGTTCTTTGCTTGGTGTCAGTTGTATTAAAGTAGAATACAAATGACATTTTTTCCAGTGTAGGAAGCACTTTCTTGTTCTGGTCGCATGAAATCTTTGCATATAATGCAAATATATTGTAGCATATAAATATGATATAAAGATCTCCATACATGCTGTATAAGATCTCTCCATGCTGTATAAGAACAACATAGCACCAGTCGTCTCACTATGACTGCAGGGCTTTTGCAAAACACCCATTAATTCTGTCCAATCAGTCCCCATTGCATAGATTGAAGAAAGTGTAATGTTCCTCAAGTTGCTTGCTTCTGAATGCTTCTATGTTTCAGAGGTTCTTCAAGCTCTTGTAAATCAAATGAAAGATGGATCCTGTCCTATTGCTGACTCATGCCTCTTAGGGTTTTTTTCCATTGCATGGGGTTTTTAACATTTTTCAATGAAAATGTATCATATTGATAAACCAGACATTTCAGAAGATACATTTTCTTGAGTCATAGTTATTATCTTTCTCAATTTTCCTTAGACTTAAGAAAAATTTCTACTGCCCTAGTATACAAAGGTCTTTGGAGAGGGTTTTTTTGTTATTATTATTTATTTTCACAGCACTGATTCTCATTACAAAAAAATTCAATGCACGTACAGTTTTATTTCTTTTGGATTTTTTTTTTTTAAATTACTTGAAAACAGACTTTTCATTTTCAGGAAATCCTTTGCTTTCAACTGCTGTTTCTTCATTGTATCTGTCTCTTCCTTAAAGAGCTGCCTAGAAAAAAATTACAAACTACTATCTTACAGGAAGATAGATCACAGTATAGTTTGAAGGGTTCTCCCTAAATTCTCACTTATATAAAGGAGTATGGGTTGAGGTGTGTGTGTAAGTGTTGCATTGCAATATGCTTTAATTATTTCCACAATCCTACTTAGTTTCTGGCATTCCTGGGAGACACACTTGCACTGATGCTAGCCGATGACATTTTCCTCCTTTTCTGACTATTTGAAAACGTGCAACTTTCCATGCTTCTGACAAAGTCATCCTTCAGGCTCCACAAAATCCATAGCTATTTACAAACTGCCTCAAGCCTTTTTGTATGCATAGAAGTCATAACCTATTTTGATCCTTATTGATTTAAGTTAAAGGATGAACTACATGCATTGATATTAAAGAAACAATCTGGCTTGATTATAAAGCACGAGCCTGTACTAGGAGCAGTCGTGCAATCTTTCTTCTGCGGGTAAATGGGTAGTAATGTCACAGGGCATTGCAAAGAGGAATTCATTAATCTTTGGAAAGGATAAAGCTACTGCAACAAGAAAAGCCCATGAGGAAATTACTCTGTTGGCTGTGCAGGGTTTGGATGCTGCGTATGCTAGTGGTTGATAGACCAGGTCATGCAAAATGCTGTGAAAAATAGCACCTGCTGAACTCAGCACTGCTCATAACGCAGGAGCCCTGGGTTAGAGGGCAGAGCTTTCATAAATAATGACCACGGCGTAACAGGAGAGTTGTCAGAGGCAACCAGAGCTTGCGGTTTCTTAACACTCCAGCCCTGCCTGAGCCTCGTGCCAGTGCAGTTAGTTTCTGAGCGTGGGTGCATGTGTGTGCGAGGGAGGGCTACCTGTGGAGGTTTTGTGGAGGCTGAGAAGCAGTGCTTGAGGTCAGCGCTGGTGCTGAGCGCTCTGTGTAGCCACTGAGCAATGGGGAGGTCTAGGGTGTTCTGCTCCATTAAGAATCTGGTGGTTTAAGCTTGTTTAGGCTTTTAAATCAAACTGGTTTTGATTTTGAATTTGCTAAAATCCCCCAGCATTCAGAAGCGAAAGTATCATCCTCTGGCGATTGAAAGATATGCAAATTACAGACTTTATGTATGCAGTATTTTCTACCTGAGAAACTTAACCTGGCAATGTGAGCTTCTTTACAGTCATGCAAATTCATGGGACCTGCACACCACTATGGGAGTGAGATCAATTTGCATATACCTGAAGTCAATTTTTTTTATCTGTACATAAGTCTAGGAGAGCATGGTCAAATTAATGCCCTTGGATAAACTAACTCCTCTCATTTCCATCATGGTTATAGCAGTTAGAATCTCTGCTTTATCACTATGTCTTCCATTTTGCCCGAAAGCATCAGATCATGGGGAACTAAAAGTAGGGACCACTTATTCCTGTTGCGTTACACAAGTCCAAACAATTTATTTACAGCACTGGCAATTAAATGCACCGTGTATAACTGTTCTGCAAGCATATATAACTCCTTGGAATATTTAGTCTTACAATGAACATCCTGTATTGCTGGGAAAATTAGGATCGCTTTTCTCTCTACTGCAGTCACCTAGTATAAGGACTAGACTGATTATTCACTCTCTTCACTCTCCATCCAGGCAGCAAAAGCAATTATGTTTTCCTTGCCTCAGAAGCTGTTACAAAGCTGAATCTACTTTAGATTCCCAAGTAAAAGGTGGTACTGAAGTGGACAGATACTATTTGAGGGACTAAAGCTTATGGCACAACCTAGATAAGTAGTCCAAAAAAAAAAAAAAAAGTGAAGCTGACTGTTGTTGTTTATAAACTTTGGATCAAATCCTAACGTACTTATTTTTACTGGGATTTTTTACTGATTCTTATGTGTGCAGCAAGACTGATGTTTTGACAGTGCTTATTAGTTTTCCAGTTGAAATGAAAGATTTCACATACACCTCCTGTCTTCCTCCTCAATGTCATTATACCAGTGGGAACTTTTGAATCCTTTTGTCTTGGAGCCTCCTGTGAGGCTGCTGGAGCTCCTGGAGCACACGAAAACATCTTTAGTAACCTAAAGACTGTCGCTGGAGCTTTTTAGTCTAAACTTAAAAAGATCTCTTAGAATAGGGGGGAAAGGCCTAAAAAGTTAAAAGGCATGTGCAGTAACTGTCCTGTGGAGGGGTTTAAGTATGGTGATTCATGCTAATACCAAACTACCTGTAAAATCCGACACTTACTTTAGTTGAAATATTTGTGGGTTGGTTTGGGGTTTTTTTCCCTTCTGACTGTTATTTTTCTGTTGATTCTGGGTCTGGTTCCTGTATAGGACAGAGTGCAGGAGACATTTCGATTGCCAGATCGAAATAGATAGAAAGATAGAAATTGATAGAAAGAATTGATAGACAGAATTGATAGAAAGTGGCCAGGAAATGAAACAGTATGGGTGATTCCTGCTTCTTCAGATGAGGCCAGGATTTGATTTTCTGAGCCTTTTGCTTGTGACGCATACTTCCTGCATGTTATGAAGCAGAATTTGTTATCTCTTAAACACTATGAACTTTGTCTCTATTCTAGTTGTTTGGTTTTGTAATACTGACACAAACTGGAAATGTTTTCAACAAAATTATGATGCTTTAAAGCTATGTCCAGCAACGTGTTAGAGGCCATAGTGACATCTGCTTGTTGCTTAAAACTGCCAGTGCTAAGAGGGTGCCATCAGCTATAGTTAGACACAAAATTTAGGCTTCAATCTGGCAGTGAAGTGTGGGAAGAGGGAAGACATACATCTGAGTCCAGACCCTATCTCAGCTTTGACAAAGTAAAGGAGAAAGTAGAACTGTCGCTCTCACCTGTTCAGGCATTTACGTTTCCTTTTATAAACAACTGACTTTAAAAGATCGAATTGGAACGATGGCCTCATCAAAGATAATGAATTTTCCCATTGCATCTTCCACTGCCCGGGAGTGCTTGACCTTCCCAGCAGCAAGCGCAGCTCAGTCCTGACTCCTGACCCTAGTTCCTCTGGTCAGGCCAGATTAGCAAGCAACAAAAATAGCCGAGCTGCTGCCATCAGCCACAGGGAGTCAGAAGTATCCTAGTCCTGGTTGCCTTATATGCAAAACACATCTCAATGCAGCGTATGATGCATTCGCAAATTTGTTGCCTGGTTTGTTCTTGGAATTAAAGTGAGGACATAGGCCAGTCAATATTCCCTTTGGGTATTTGGTCTGTGAATTGTTGCTGTGTTTGGAGCCATTTTGGTTAGTCAGAAGCCTTCTGAGTTTAGCTTCTGTGTGTGTGGCTACTACAAATCCAGCAAGGAGTAGCTGGATCATCATATTCCTACATCAGCCTATTGACATTATGCAGCACTATGCAGCATTTAGGTCCTGCAGGACCTCTGCAGTGGCTGGTATTACTAAGCTGCATAGAAAGCTTCTGATCAGTTAGTCCCAAGCCTACAAGAGGAAGAGGCACCTTTGTGTGGTGTATTAATCTGAGACTTGGGAGATACTAGTCCACTTCTCTGCACTGCAGAAAGATTTCTCTGGTGGCATCTAACGAATAATTTATTTTCTTCTGTCTTCTGTTCCCTGTCTGTAAAACAGATATGGCATCATCATGCCAGACTGCGGCTAGGAGAATTAATGGTCTGCGTGTATAGAAAGGATAACGTGGTCTGTTCGGAGTTTTGATTTCGTCTGTTTGGCAGGTGTCCCCACAGTCATCAGAATGTTTTCATGCAGTTCAGGAGGCTAGTTTGCATCTCCTGAGGTACCCAAAAGGGAAACGGAGCAGCCTTGCCATCGGACTCCCTTTTCACTGGGGTTGAGCTAGAGGCTGCAGAGCAGCCAGGTCACATCTGTGCTGTGTGATTGGTCTGTGAATTGCTGCATGAAGCTGGCAGGGGAGTAGCTGGGCTGCTTCCTCACCCTGCTGCCTGTTAGGCGTTGTAAGCACAGCTAAAGTTCTGGACACAGCAGTAACGGGGTAGCATTCAGTCTCTGACAGTGTGAAAAAACCCAGAAACAACTACAAAGCCAACAGCAACAACAAATTTTGGAGTGCCTCAGCAAAGAATGGCATGTTTCCTTGTCATTCGCTTTGCTGTCAATAATTGCTTGTTGTAGCTTTGTCCTTGAACAAGTTTTGAATGTGAAGAAGCCTCTCTGCGAACAAGAACAGCTTGTTGTATTGAAGCATGTAAACGCCTTGGAAATTCTCAGGCAATTGAGAGTGACTCACTGCTTTAGCACCAGCGCCGGGGATCATTTGGCAAGATGCAATTTCAATAACCAATACAGGCACAAGGGCCAAGTGTTTTCAGAGAGTGGAGGCTTCACCTAACCCAGTGTAGCTGGATGTGGTGCAGAGATGAACCTAGCTTCTCCTTGCCCCCAAGGTAAGGGGTAAAAGTATTCTCACATTTAACTAAGTCGTCTTGTCTGCCTGATAATTGCTTCTTCAAAGCTTTGATGTGGTGGATGCAGCCAGCGAATGATGGATTCAGGAAGATAATCAAATGCAACATGACACGTCAAACATCTATTAAGACAGAGAAACTTCTGCCTTCCCTCTCAGGTATCCTGTTCTCTTGAGTCAGGCAAAGATGAGGCTTGTATGCTTGTTAGATACAATATCCCCTGTGAAGTAACTTGACTCAGCTAACGGAGTCATTGCAGCATCTCGTGCCTCTGCTAAATCCTTCTGGGTCTGCACGCTACAGCAGCAGCAGGCAGCCAGCCGTTCATGGCCAGCTCTTTACCCTTTAATGGCAAACCTGAGGCTCTTCCAGGGGAGAAGTTGTGATAACAAAGTTAAAAAAGATCATCTTTTAATCACCACTGCACCTGACCAAGGTTGGAAGGTTGGATGCAGGTGATATAAGTGTAAAAAAAAGCAAAGAAAGAAAAATCAGATCATGCTGTTGTAACTCGTATTTTCAGCAAACTCAGTTCCAGACAGCATGTGCTGTGGGCAGCTGGCTTGCAGAACAGGTGATGATACATAGCCACATTTAAGACAAATGCTGAAAAATTGCGTGACTTACTAAAGTAACAGCTTTTCAACTTATAGTATTCTAAGGATGATGATTTTGAAGAGCAGCAGTTTGAATTTTAGCTGTTTTAACCCAAGCTAATGTTCTAGAAAAAAATCCTCTTTATTAATAAACCAGATGCTTTATTTTCTAAGAAGTCATGTATGAAATTACAAATGCTAAGTAAAAGAAATACAAAAGACAAAATCCGTTTAAAATGTTGGATCTGGCAAACTTTCCTGTTAGAGAAATGTCTAAAATAGAGGCTGGATGGGGCTTTTCCTAACTGGGTAAGAAAGATTGTTTGAGGGGAAAAAGTGAATTTGGAAACACAATTGAAAAGATTCCTGAGCACTGCTTCTTCAAAGGTTGTTTTCATTTAGTCCAGCATCACAAGTGAAACCTACTTTATATCTTGGAGCTGCTGTGGAAGTTACTGCATCTGTCTGTGCAGGAATGCCTATTAGCAGCCGAGCTCATGTTCTGCCATGGTCTGCAACCAAGCACCACACATCTGCCTGCAGACCTTCCACTGCCCTGCACATCACGCCTGTCCAGGCAGCAGGTGTTAGTGACACATCTCCCACTCCTCGCAATGCCCATGTTCAGCCTGCACAGTACCTTTCCGACAAATCTTCTCAAGGGCCTTCTAAGAGTTGAGACATCAAATATATATGATTTCCCCCCCCCCCCCCCCCCCCCCCAGAAATCTCTTTTAAAAAGTTTGGAGTCTGGCACTGTGTTAGAGATAAATGGACTTTAGGTGGAACTGGTGATACCCAGCACTTCCCAGTGTCTGTCCATGAGAGAGGGGCCTCGTGGGTCCAGCTTTGTGCAGTGGAAAAGGATTTTTGTCCCCTGCTTGTTCTGCTGCTGAGCTTTGGGGAGCAGGGAGAGGAGAGGGCAGTTTGCAAGTATTTTAATTCTTCACCTCTTCTGATGCAAGACCCAGCTTTGAGAGAGCAAAGGCAGGCAGTGTATTTGCTGTTCTCACCCACTTTTCAGAGGCAGTGAGAGCACTCGAGAGTGCCGCCTCCTCCCCATGCTGCCCTGCAGCAAGGACACCCCACCTGCCCTGTGTGCCACTGTGCCACCCTAGTGGTCCTGAGGGCTCTCCTCTGAGCACGGGGACAGCCACCCAGGCGAGGCACACAGTGGGGCAGCTCATCTATCCACGACTGAGCTAGAGGACAGCTTTTCCACGTAAAGAAATCATGAGGCACATCAGGAGATGCTCCAGCACTGGCATCCTGCTGGGGGACTCTTGTCCTGAGGGCTGGCATCAGATCCAAGTTACAAGCGAGCAGGTTTCGGAGTTCAGGGGGATTAAACAATCTCTGCTGGCATTGCTGTGCACTCCTTGACGGCATTTTCCAGAGCCTTCTGTCACCAAAGTACAAAAGCTGGATCCAGGCAGTTGCCTGGTGCTCCCATCCACTTCAGCCAAATAGGCATTTTGGGCTGGATGCCCCTGTAGCACAATGAGAACAATGGAAATTACAGCTGATTTACTAAGCAGCGATGCCTCTGAGCCAAATGGTTTCCATCTGAATATGAAGCAAATTTGCCAGCATGCTGGTGTAACGCATGCATGATCTCTTTGTCCCTTCTGTGCCTTTGTAGTCAAGTGTTTGCTAGAAAGTCCAGCATTAGATAAAAATCAGGAAGGGAGGGGTAGAAGTCAGAACTTTAAAAAATAAGTTTCTCTGGATGTTACTTAGTAGGTAATACTAGCTCAAAGTGTTGGGAAATGGGTAAATCAGAAGAATGCAAACTGCTTTGTGCAGACTAGCCTAGGTGTGTGCACGAGTCCTAGGCTTGCTTCCGCAGGGGCAACGTGGAGTCCCCGTGACCCGAGTTGTAGGAGTTCTGTGGTTTCATCTCGAGTTAAAATGTTTGCTCCTGCGGCCTTTTGAAAAACCTGCTTGAAATCTGAAAGCGCTGTAACTCCTTTTTATGAACCTGGTGCCAAAACCTCTGCAGCGAGGCCCCTGTGCTGTCAGTAGCACAGAGCCAGATTAAGTCCTTTTAAGGACTTAATTTTGTAGCCTGATAAAAATCTATGCCGTGGGCAGACTGGTGATAAAAAAATGCATTTTGGGACAGTTAGGGGCATTTGAGAGGACAGCAGGGGTGGGGGAGGAGATGCATTCTTGATGAGCCTCTGAGTTCTCTAAAATCTGTTAGTCCTTCCCAGCCCCCGGATAGCCTGTGATTAGAAAGACACGATGATGGCTTGGGTCCACCTGCTCTTGAGCTGTGATTTCAGTACGACTTCTCTTAGAGAAGTGGGCGCACAGAAGAAGTTAGGTGTCAAATCCTAACTGGCGGATGAGTGCCTGTGAGAAACTGCGTTATTATGTAGAAAGGGAGATGGTCCTAAAAGCAGTTCATTTGATTAGAATGTCATTATGTGAAAAACGAAGAGCACTTTTCCTTTACGTGCAATGCTGAAGCTATTGCCAAAATCCAGCTTTTGGTCGCTGGTGCTGGTTGTATAATGATGACTGCTTTGTGTTTCTGAGGATTATAACCTCTTAGCTGAAAACAATGTCATGAAGAGGTTCTTCAGTGTTGTTTGCTGTATGTGCAAACACTTTTATTTTCTCTGAGCTTTCTGTTAAATTGTCCAGCTGTGTCATTGTCAGATATGCACACATAACAGGTCGATCCAACCATTGCTTACTCAGATTCAGAGTGGTACACTGGGCCATACCTGCTGTTTTCTTTGCTTCAGTTTAGCTCCATGGCTAATGTTATTTTGGATAATAATATCTTTTTTTGTGTACTTAACTGCTGAAGTGCCTGCCGCACTCTTCAGTCGCTAAAGAAATAGTTTCCTTTTCCTGATACATATCTTTCATGTCTCAGCTTATGCCTGTGGTATGAGATCATCCACCTTGTCACCTGAACATATTTAAGTGAGTTTTGGGACTAGTAATTCTTGCAGACTAGAGGTCTTACAAAGGCATAACAAAGAGCAGAAAGGAGAGGAGAGTTCTCATGGAGGCAGGAAGAGAGGAATTTTTGGTTTTGTTTGCTTAATTGTGAACAGTTACATTAATTTGTACACTGTAGTCAAGTACAATCATTGTCATAACAGAAAAATTTTACAGCACCATTGAAGTGTCCACTCCTAGGTCATGCTTTGCACTGGGAGCTGTTCCCAAGTGGATCTCAAGTGCATGAGGCCCTGGTTCTGTCCCCCAATTTGTATGAGGTACATGGCAAACCTTTGTTTCCGCTCCCCGTGCACGACAGCGCAATGTGATGGTGACAAAGCAGAATGTCCCAGCACCTGCCAATGGTCTGTGGCAGCATGAAACCCACTGGGCTTCCAGCAGCTTCTCCAACGTCTCTGTGTCTGCAGTTCTTCCTGTTTTCAGGAAGACGAGAGTATAGCATGCTGCTCACAGCCTTTATTTCTGATCAGGATGGTAGTGTTTTATATTCCTAAACTTGGGATAAGAATCAGTTTGTGTGAAATATGAGACTAGAAAATGGGTGACATAAAACATAGTATGACAACCTTCTTGAAAATGCCTTTCTCTTGTTTTAAAAATAAGAAAATTATCCTTTGTAAATATAAACTGTAAATACACACGGAGAATGAAAAAAAGCCTGTGGCGCAGTGTGAGGGGGGAGTTAAACTGTGATTACAAGGCACTCCTAACCTGAGATACGGCTTTGGTCATGGCTTCTTCTGGATACTGGTACCACTCTGAAACTCAAAATACGCCATGTTTCAGTGAGGCTTAGAGGTCAAGAGTTACCATCCCAGTGTTACCAGTGGAAGAGAGGCAGCTTGCTCAAGGGCAAGCTCTGTGTCACGTCTCTCTCTTTCCTCGCCTCAGAACAGTGGATCAAGGAGAAAACTGTTTTACAGTGCCTCTTAGGAGGAAGCAAGGAGACGTCACCCCAGGTATTTAAGTTTAGCCCAATGTGACGTTAGAATGTGGAAGAGGTGGAGATGGCAAAGCACGATAGTTAAACAATCAATATTTTATCGATCACTAAAAAGTACATAAGCACGTTGATGTACAGTCTGTGCTTTGCCTCACTTAGGCTACAGCTGAACTCTTCAAACCGGCCTCTCAGATGAAAATCAAATGTTTTGCATTGCCTCAGTGAAGTGGAAAAATGGGAGAAGAAGAGAAAGCTTAAATGAAAAGCTGCCTGTAAGATGAAATGAAACATTTTAGTTTGGGGACATGAAGGATTAGAGTAGCAAAGCAGAAGGAGGTGGCTATTAGATAAAACTGGGCTAACTTTCAGGTCGAGGAGGTTCATTTTTCTCATTGGTTCGAGAAGATGAAGAGAATGGTAAAACTGCTGTCCAGGCGGGCCTCTGGGATTAGGTGTTGTAGTCTCTCCGGCTGAGACTTTCTGTTTCGAACCAACAGCGAGGGTGTTTGCTAAAGCAGGAGCCAGAACGTGGGGATCCCACCTCCTGGTGAGGGCCTGCGTCTCCAGGCTGGAGCACCATTTCTGTCACCTGCCTGAG
This sequence comes from Astur gentilis, assembly GCF_929443795.1. Lineage (NCBI taxonomy): Eukaryota > Metazoa > Chordata > Aves > Accipitriformes > Accipitridae > Astur > Astur gentilis. The sequence continues at coordinate 9,095,498 of NC_064909.1, read as the reverse complement.
GGAAGCTGGGGGACCTCAGTTCCAACCCCCGCTTTTGAAAGCAGGAGGACTTCCTTCAGCCCTTCCTATCGGACTCGTTTCACTTGTTTGGAAACGGGACAGCCTGGCTCTGTAGCCTTGAAGACAGGATGCCCCGTTGTGTATGTATCTGAAGTGAAATGGCAGGGGAGACTGAGAGCAGCTCTCCCCAGAGTAACCTCAGCCATCCTGGCCTGTGTCTTTCTTGCAGCGAGCGGGTGTCTCTTGGGCACAGTTGCCTCGTCACAGTGCAAAGCTCTGGGGAGGGAGGGAAGGGGGGCAGAGCTTCCCTCACTGCGTCTCTGTGCACCTCGGAGTTTGAAGTGAGTTTCTGTGCCGGCTGGGCAGCCCTGCCCCATAATGTGGTGACTGGAGCGTGCTCTGAAAGGGGCGTTCAAATCCTTTTGGCAGAGGGGAAAAGGGAATTTTCAGCTTTCAGCTGTCTGTGGGTGCTCTCAGCTACTCAGGCAAAGGGAGACAACACCATGACCGTGTAGTCCAAGAGTCGGATGCAAGCTCGTTTTTTCTAAACAAAACATTTTAACAAAAGCAGTTGCAAATGCAGTCTGAATTTATGATGACTGAAATGGCATTTGGGGGATGAATAAACCATTGTGAATACATACTGCCCATATCTGTATGCAAGAGAGAGAGGTGTGATACAAATGAAGGCTGGGCCAAAGGCAGCTTTTAGGCTTACATTTGACGGCGCCAGGGAATCTTGAGTTTGTGGTTCCTACTGGTCCTGGTAATAGACATCGGCATGTATTGGTTTTCAATATTCAGATTTAACTTTGTCATTTTTTGAATACACATGATCATAAATATTTTTAAAATGAGTGTTTCAGTCTACTTGTAAGGAAACAATATGCTTGTGCTGAATTATCCTGGTTTTCCTCTTCTAGAGCAGTTGTTTTCTTTGGGAGAAATTTGAGAATGTTTTAAGTTCAATGTGTTTGAAATCACAACTCTCTTGACAAATTATATTCAGGATCTCTTATCTGGACCTTGTAAGGGTGAATCTTTGCCAGTCATAACAGAAAGGGACATCTTACACAAGTAACATTTCAAACCGCTCATAAATTTTTGTGTGGCTGACATCAGACATTGAAGTATGTGCTGAGCCTGTGATGTCTTCCCATGTAACAGGCCATTTTGTCTCATTGAATAGTGCCATTTTGCTGTGTGTGTGTGTGTGTGTGTGTGTGTATATATATAAACTGAAAGCCTAATACAACCCTAAGCATTGCTGCTATGTAAATAATAAGTAAAAATAATGGCATTGGCGATATTCAGAGGATTGAGGAATTGCTGTAAAACACTTGGAGATGTGTGAATGAAATACACTGATAAGACAGAAAGCATCTACGTCTGTCAGTATTTGAATCTGTATTTGCCATGGGACCTAAGTGTCTGCTTTCACAAAATAAAAATACCTGAAACAAAATCAAGAAGTACAGGTCTAAAGGATTCGCTGTGAAGTTATTTGGAGCGATCTGTCAGTTCTTGGCTATTTTAATTAGTTCACATGTGCATTTACCACACAGGAGACAGCTCTTAGTTTTGACACTTGACAAGGAAGACAGGGCCATCACTTACCACCAGCTGCAACTGAACTGTGGCAAACTGGTGGAGACCTATTCCTAGCTTAGAGGAGCTCCTCGTAATGGGAAGATCTGCGATAGCTCACTACAGTCAACTGTTTTCTTCCCTTCAAGGTTTTAAGCTCCTGGCTAGGGAGTTAGTTAGGGCTGAAGAGATTTGACAGCTGCTTTGGGAAACAGCAAACTATGTACTTTTTATTGCTGTTTCTCATTCAGTTATTAACAGTTTGTTTTCTTCTCACATAATGTTATCCAAGCGGTGCTCTGAACAGGGAAAGGACAGACTGGTTGAGTGGCACTGGGCTACCTAGTCTGGTAGAAGATTTATTCTTTTTTATGCCGAGCTGCAGGTTAGTTTGTTTTTCTTCAATACTATAGCTGAACTTTAAGCCTGTTAACTCAGAGAGAGACACATGAAGAAGAGTTCATGCTATCATAGGCAATTTATGCAAGGAAATTTCGGCTGAGCTTAATGTAATTCTCAGTTTATAATTTCAAGAGCTGCACAAGCCTTGTACATCAGTAACACTGAGTGTTGTGTTTGTGTGGATTTGTTTGTGAGTGGGCATTCAAAGGTAGCTGAATGACTCGTAAGCTCTTGGGACTAATGGTGCCTGATTGATTTGAATATATTTGAAAATACATTTGATACCCTCTTGAAACAAAAAATACCTGCCGACCACTATAACCCTAATGACAGAAAGCAGATAAATGAAAATATGAAAAAAAAAAGTGCACGGAAGAAAGACACTGGCTAAGAGGAAATTATCTTAAGGGCAAGCTAGTGTCTAAAACGTAATCAGTGGAAAGAAACTTTACAATTTAACTATTATCTCAACACATCATTGCTTTCCTGAGCTCTACAACCTGTGCATCTGCTTCAGATCTCAAGTGAAATTGTCTCTGAGTGAGAGGGGGTGAAAAAAATCCCAAATCCTTGACCCACACAAATTGCCTAATTTCTCTCAGGAAACACTTGGTAAATGGCAGCAAGCCAAGGGGAGCTTGGGGAAACAGATTCTGACTCTTGAGAAGGCACTTTGTACAGATCATATGACGTTTTGTATAGTTCTGATTTAGGTGACAGAGAGGTAAGATCCTGCTGTGCCTTGGGCTCTCCTTAAAGAATTTTTTGAGGCAGCATTTTCTGCCCAAGAATGAGGGTAGTATGTTGATCTGGAGTAGAAGGTGAGTCTATATGGGCTGTTTGTCTGTCTGATGTGTGTACACAGATTCAAAAGCTCCCTATGTGCTAAAAAAAATGCAAAGAAAAAGGCAAAAAAAGCCCCAAACAAACATGAAAATATTTTTTTATAGGTGGTGCTGCTAGAAACTGCTGACATTCGGCAGGCAGGAAGGAAAAGCATTCTTTTCTCCTCATTAACTACAAACAAGAAGTTACTACAGAGCATTTCACGTTTTGACAGACATAGTAGCTCTCAAGTGGTACAACATTCCCCCACTCAGATCTGGCATAATTTCCGCAAAGCCCTTGCCTGCATGTTAGGTATTTGCTTGTCACAGCTACTTTTCCTCTCAGAAATAATGAAGTTCTAGTAGATCTTTAGCAATATGTATTTCAGTGTTTTTTTCATATTATTCTTTTATTCTTTTTGTAAGTTAGTGAAGAAGGTTGCCAAATGAGCTGTAGTGTATTGTAATTGCCAATGTCTATCCAAACTGTTGACTAGTGTCAATGATGTGGTTTTTAGTTTTAATTGTGTGGTTGTCAACTTTACTATTGACAATGTTTTAGAGCCTATTTGGGGGAAGAGACATCTCCTGTTGCCTCAAAACTTGCTAGTAAGTGTGTTGTAGATCAGGCAGGTTTTGTCTATTATTTCCACTAATTGCTCTGGACATATAATTCTGTCTTATTTTCAGTAGTATTTTTGTAAAATCTTTTTCCTTTTCTTTCAACACTAGCCTAGCCTGTAAACATGAGTTAGGATGAGGAGTGTGACATAAAGGACTAGAGTCTTGAGTTGTGCAGAACTTCTAAGTAAATGATAGTGACATGATTAAACACTAATATTCAAGTCAGTATTTCTAGAATTTGTAATTAGGCTACAAAATATGCTGTCACAGAGAAGAGCTTCAGTACTGTTGAAGCCAGTGGTGCTCATGACAGTTACAGTTAGCCCAGATGTTGTTCTGTATAGACCAAAAACCTTGTTACTTCTACTCATCTGGAGACCATGGATGCTCATTAAATTATGAAGTCATGTTTCTTCCAAGCACTTGTATATTAACAATCCAGTAGTGCACAGAAGTCTGATTTTTTAAAAGCAAGGAGGTACTGCTCTATCTGAAGGGCAGGGTTGACTCTTCCCCCCCCAGAGCAAAGACTTCTTGGAGATGCAGAAGGGCTGTGCCCATCCACATGTTGGGGCTCAGGCTGTGTGTGCCCAGGTATATACCTGAGGTTTCCTGATACCAGCACTCCTGATACCAGCAGTCCTTGGCAGCCGCACTGCCAGGTTCTTCCAAATCTTAGTTTGCTTTGAGTTTTCAGATTATTACTCAAAATCAGAAATGTTCGGGAGTGCCCCGGAGGGATGTGACATTAACTGGGGAGAAACCTGTTCCTCTTCAGGAGAAACCAAATGTTGCTGTTGTAGCCAGCAAATCTAGAGAAAACTTTTTGATATCTGCAGCATTATTGTAGACTTGTGCTTTTTTGTGTGGCCCCAAGTCCCATGCACAGCTCATTTGCTGAAACCCAGGGTCAAAGCCAAACAACATGGGACTACAAACTGGGTAATTTGCATCAGCCTTTTAACAGGTGTGTGGACTTTGAGGATTGTGCCTTGAAACTTAAACTGCATAATGGGATCTGCACCCTCACCTGTCATAAATGTGACCTGTGTACTTATATACCTTCTCACACATCTACACCTCTACATACCAGCAGTGCAACTGAGAATAGCATTAAACCCAGGAATTGTCTGTGGTAATAGATAATGGAAGTGAAACCCATTGCAGATTTTGGTGGGAAGCTTCATGAGCCTGCACTGTTGATCTATATTTTGTGAGAAGGTGGGACCAGTAATTCCCTTCTTTCTGACAAACCATCCCATGTAATTGCAAAAGACATAGTCTCATTTCTCCACCATTTTCCCTGACACCTGCTCATACGCTGCTACAGGGATTCTTCATCATTTTAGTCTACGTTGATTGCATGCAGCTTTGGTTTCTTTGACATCGGTGTCAAAAGCATTTTTATTGTCAAGCCTTCTGTCTCTCTCCTTTCCCCCCCCCCCCCTCTTGCTTTCTTCTTTAAAAAAAAAAAACAAAAAGAAAGAAAGATTGGATCCAATTTTCATCAGACTAACATCAGCCTGAAGATATTTTCATCAGTTCTGGGCAGATGCTAGATGGACTGTGTAATAATAAATGCCTTTTTGTGATTGTTTCCCTCACACTTGAGTCCATTTTCTGTGAGCACCGTATGAAGTAATTTTAAGCTTTTAATTGTTTATGATATCTGGCGCTTCCAGACTCTGTGAATGTTTCTGTATCTGTGAAAGACAATTATTAAGCACCAGAAAAAACTGTTGCCATGCTACTTGCTGTTAATGCTGAGGAAGACCTGCCAAACCTTGCAGTATTTGTGCATTCTATAGAGGTGGAAAGAAGGGGAGCTTGTGGAGCTAATAATAGCAGCAGCTGTGTGGCTAGGAGCCTCATAATTGTAACTCCATGATGACAGTCTGATTCAAAACATGATGAAATCCTTATTTCTATCTATTCCTGTGGGTCTTGGATCAGTTCTTACTGATCATCCAAAGTTTGGATGGTTTTGCATAAGACCAAAAGATCCTTTCCTCTTCAGATGCAGGCAGGTCTTTTTTAGCATTTGACAGGATAAGGTTTTCAATTTATTCATAATGTGTTTTAAATGAAGCATCCCCTGATCTTTAAGACCGTCTCATGCAGTGTTGGCACAGTGGTTGCATTTACAATCAGATAAGAACAAGACCAGAATACAGTTGCTGATATGTTGGTTCTGCCTTGCCCTTCTGTTGGTTAACTTTGTGGGAGTGTGCAGAGTGTTAAAGAACATGACTTGCTACGGTTCGGCAGGCAGCATCGTTCTAGTGCATTTTGCGGGCTATCAACAGTTCAGAGATGGTGAAACTCTTCAGTGAGCTGTTTGTCACAAGAGCAACTAGAGACAGGGGACTTCTGAATTCCTCATGTGCACCAAGTGGTCTTCCCTACTGTAACAAAACAACATGCCATTTTTAGCTGTTTCATTCAAACCCGGGCAAGTTCCAAAGCAATGTCAAATCTACGTAGTACTACAATCTAATGGCTCATTGGGTCCTGCCTCTCCCTATATGCAAGTGAAGGGCGCAATGGGAATAAACCTTTGTCTGGAATAGGTGAACAGCCTGCTGAGAAGTTTAAGGCTCAAATTTCGAGCCTTTATTATAGTTTCTTCTGATGTTTTTTCCCTCTGGCACTTCTATCACACTCATTTGGAATGTTTCCTCAGTAGTGACTGAGGCAGCAGTTCCAGATTTGGCCTGTGTAATTATTTAGGGTTGCCTAGGGATACCTAAGGAAGCAATAAGAACAAAGCTTTCCTATGTGGCAGTTTCTACAAATACTTTTGCAGCTTCCAACTAATTTTACCTCAGGAGATATCCTGAGCAGGGTACCAGTTTTGTCTGTTTGGTAGCCCTCTATGACTTTCTCTACCAAGTACTTGCCCAGTCTATTGAATCCGTGCAGACTTTTTGCATTCAGAGCATCCTTTATTAACATCTTAGACATGTCTAATACGTTCAGGTAATGAACCATGAACTTGCCTTTGGTTTGTATGTGACTCCTCCTGCTGTCATTTGATGCTGCAGTTTTCATATTAGATAAGACACTCTATAATCAATCCCTGCCTACCCCTGTTCATACCATGTCTGATTTTAGACACAACTGTCATATTCTTCACTCACCTGCCCCCATCTTGTGTAAAGGAAGCAGGCGCTTAAATTACTGCCTCTGTATTTGCATCTGGTCAGATGAGATAGCACTGTTGTTGACCGTGTCAGCTTTTTGTCTTGTTGCACGGCAGTCTTCAGTTTTAATGGCCAACTTAGCATAGGTTCTCTGAAATGTCTTTGTGAAACAAAGTGAGTACCCCTGTGCCTGTTCCCCTCTTATTACTGCTCAGTAAAAACAACTTGGCGCTATGCTGGATAGTTCTACAGAAACATCAGCAAGTAGTGAGATGGGGAAAGCAGTGGGTAGCAGTGAGCCAGCAGAGGGAAACAGCTTGAAGACTCACTGTAGGATTAGTTGTTTTGCTTGACTTCTTAAGAGGAACCTTGTATTTAACTAAATGAACTACATATTCTAGCTCTGGGCAAGAGTGAGAATTTAAGCACTGAGCACTGCCTGTTAAGATGCTGGAAGGTAGGAAATAATTCAAACATCTCCAAAGAGTTAAAATTGGAAAGCTTAGAGTTAAATTGAAAATTCTAAAAGTGTGAACTTTGCCTGTTTCATAACAATAAAACTATTGCCTCAATCCTTCACAGTAGTAACTGACTAGATGTAATACTTCTGCAGAGATTTTTAAACATAAGACTCTAGAATCAGTGCCTAAAAGTGAATTTTTAAGCATCTGAGGGAGCAAGGAACAGAAACATCACTGATGTCGGACAAACTCAGTCTTGAAGCAAAAATTGCAGGAATCTTTTATCAAGATGTGATGATGGATTCTTTATTACTGTCAAACTGGATGTTTTTCTAAAAGATGCAATCTAGTTGTAACAAGATTCCCTTCAGGGAATGCCCCTTCAGAGCAATCTTATGTCCTGCCTTATGCTGGAGGTCACATTGCAGTCTGTTCTTCTGGTCTTACAATAAAGAAATTATGGAAGTCATATTCATGAAAAATGTCCATGTTGTGTTATTTAAATGGCGCTTGGGTTTCAGTGCTGAGCACAGGAAAATCCAAGTAACAGTTGCTGGGCACTCCACATTTGACAACCAAATAAGATATTTCAAGTATTCATTTATGTCCACCTAATTTTTTAATACTTTGGGGAGAAATCTTGACCTTAATCTCTAAAGACATTGATTCTACAAATACAGCTTGAAAATTCTTTGAAGATTAAGAAGAGGCAGGGTCTTTCCCCAAAACTTACTAAAGACTTCACAACTAGTTAATACTGAAGAAAGGGAAACATGCTGGGTGTAACCCTGTCTTTCTTCCTTGGACACAGCTCATGCACGGGCAGCACTGTGGTCACAGGCTGTGTGCTCTCACAGGTCAATGGGACATACGGGTGCATGCCTGCACAGGGACACGTCAGTGCATTTCTTCACTCCTCTGGGTGCATTGTCCAAAATTAAAATTGTTATTGAGTCATCATAATGGCCGGCATCAGTTAAATATTTATATGATTGCAGCAATCTGTGCCTAACATAGCTATTTTTCAAGTTTTTGGCAAATCTAGGCTGATACCCCCACAATATTCACATTTCTGGCAGCTTGGGAGGCTTTCCTGTGGAGCTACAAGATTCAGCACCTTTTTAATAAAAATGGAATTACGAAACGAGACTTGAGATTGGATGTGTGAACTATGCACTTTTAGGCCTGGTGTTTAAATTTCTTGTTATTTCATCTCAGTTCAGGTTCTTTGTCCATATTTTGGTCTTCACATACTGTTAAAATGCTCCCACTAGATTTGTTTCTGTGTGCTTAGGTCTCAAAGAGGATGATGTTATGGAGAACTACATAGCTTGTGAAGTAGAGGTCTCCTGTGTTTGTGTGGTGTGTAACACACAGTCTAGGAGATTTTGAGGGTACAAAGCACTATCCCGTCCCAGACGAAAATGAATGCTTGGAGAGAGAGAGATAAAGAGGAACTGCTCTAAAAACTATCTTTGCATCTTTGCCATAATATTTTGGGTTTAATTTTGATTAAGGTCCATGATTGTAGCCATATCAAATTCCACATGAAAAATGCTGTGTAGGCTCAGACTTCTCTTCCTTATAACAAATGAAACCTATTTTCTTTCCCTTTGTATTCTTACTGGTTGTGGGAGCAGGTGTACATACATCAACATAACAACCACATTTTCTGAATACCTTGGATGCTGCTGAAGCTGTTTAACCACTTAAAAATTGCTTTTTCCTCAACAATTGTAAGAAAACAGTCCATTCAAAACAGTTATTTGTATTTTTATTTCTAAGGACTTGCACTTAATCGTAAAAAAGACAGCAGCAAAAAAAAAATCCAAAATGCAGTTATGTAAAGTCTTTTCAGTTACTGCTGAGCTTTGCATAGTTATAACACTTATGCTTAATACATAAATATGGAGCTGTCTTGAGAAAATACGGCATTGGGGAGCTTGCAAAAAAGGAGACCAGTGACAGCTTTGCATGGGCTTCCCAAAGACAAGTTGTTCTCTGACAGGTATTTATCCAGTGTCTTAGGAGTTAGTTAAAAGAAGCCAACCCAAGAGTCAGAGGCTGTGTCCTCTGGCAAATGTGCGTAAGTTTGATTTGCACCGCATGAGTGCAGCTTGTCACATAAATGTATGTGTATAAAAGTTCTTGAACAGGATGGGAGACCTGAGGATTGCATTTCTGCATTCACGCAGGTGATTGCTGCTGTGGTGTACTTGCCTTGTAGCTGGTGCAAGGCCTCGTGTGGAAAATGGAAATTAGGGGTCTCATTACTGTGATAGCAGTTACCCGTAGCAAAGGCAGTATTTATGTAATTGCTCCTCCGCATATGCTCCTGTTTCTGTTGCAGTCTGATCTCCTGAAGGGAAAGAAGTGAAGGTATGTTCAGGGCCCTGAGGCTGACCACCACACCCCGAGAAAGCTGATGGCAGCTCCTCCACGGCTGATGTATTCAGTAGCATCAACAGGGCTCATCTAGGCAGCGCAACGGAAAGCAGCGGCGGCTGTGGGGAGATAAGCACTAGCAACAACTGTCTCTCAGTGTTCACCTTTTTGCTTTTGCTAGTAAATTTGCTTCTCATGTACTCCAGCATGGAGACCACACGACCAGCTGCGTGAGATGCAGTGGCTAGTACAAGTATGGGTTGGGCTAGGCTGTTACTAAGTTATTGCCTGAGACTCGCTCCATTGCCCTCTTACATGTGCGGCGCCATAGCAGAGGCAGCTTCCCGCAAATAACTTACCCGTTTACGTTACAAGAGCCAATCATTAAATAGTGAGAGGTACTCCAGTGCTTACCAGCCAAGGTGCTGAGCAGGCTGTGTGGAGCAGGGGTTGGACAAGAGAAGGACTCTGGGAGGTAGCCCAGCCTCTAGCTCTTTCAAGCACCCAAGTGCCTTCCCTGATGACCCCTGTGAGGGTGACCGTTGTACCACCCAGTCATACGCCCCTTCTGAGCATGTAAGGAAAGCACACAGTCCAGATTCATAGGTCAGACTGAGACCGCTCACGTACAAGGACGTGCTCATGGACCAGTAAGCCCCGTTATCTGCACGACCATCTAGCACAGCGCCGTGCGGAATGTGGATGCCCACACCAGCGCCAAACACGCAGACTCTGGGAGAGGGAGGGCTTGGCACCGAATTTTGCAGAGACAAGTTGACCTGGCTTATAGCTGCCTTGGTTTGCTGGGGCTGTGTGCCACCAGAGCCAGCCTCAGCCTGCTGCTGGAACGACCCCCTGAGACCCTGCCTGGCATCGCTAGGCTCCAGCTGACTGTGCCGGGCAGCCGCTCTAACGCTGGGCTGACGCTCTTCCTTCGATTAAAGCGGGGGACTGCCAGCGTGTGGGAAGCCATTAGCCTGGAGCATTGTATTGGTTCTCCCTTCCCAGTGAGTAAGTGCTTTTCTTTCACTTCTAAGGATTACGCTGCTTTGTCCACTTTCTACTGAGCTCACCGCAGATCGAGTTTCCTGGGGGAAAAAAATACTGTCAAGAACCCTGTTTTCTTATTCTTATCTCACAATTAGTTTCCTAATTGCAGCTTGGAAATAAAATATCCTTCCCGCTAATTTTATTCTTTTGTATTTGGGAAAGGCTGCCAAGTCTGACAAGTTCTTCCTTCCAAAAAATGCAGTGTTAAGATGTTTTTTTCCTGCTTCACAATGACAAAACTGTCAAGAAGCATTGGAGTCAGGAGAAACATGCATTTTGCGTGTGCCAGTGAAGCAGCGCTTATTATGTTTAGTTTAATTTAAATCTGTCTGCAACAGAGGGTTGGGTTTATTTACACATTTCCTAATAATGATTTGAATCTGAAAGTTATTTCTGCATTGGAATGTATGGACTTTGAGTGGATTTTCCCCAAAGCAGCTAAAGAGATCAGGTCTCAGCATTCAGTAGAAGCTGGGGGCTACAACTTTTATGCTCTGTATTGAAAAATTCAGCTTAGGGGACTTCCCATTTTCAAACCAGAATACTTATTTGTTCTCCTTTAATACCACAGTGGAGGTTTTTTGCTTGGAAAATACCAATACCAGTGTAAAACACATGGAGTTTTTGAAGAGAATGTGCTGCCATCAAGTCCAGGGAAGAAACATTGCCTGGCTGCACTTTGGGGTTGTGTGGGAGCACTGTGAAGCTTTCATCAGTACCTTGAGACCCTTGGGCTGCTCCACAGAGATCACTTAGCCTACAGGCTCAGGAAGATATAATCAGGAGGGCAGATGGAAAGTTAATGTTTCTGTGTCCAAAATGTCCCCCTTTCCATAGAAATAAAGAAATAAATCAAGACATGAAGCTCTTCAAGCTTCTGTAGAAATCAAGCCACAAACAGCTTCCCCATGTCTTGCAGAGCCCATTCCCCACTGTCCTTGTACCCTTGACTATGGGACTGACTTGAGCTTTGCCTCATCCCTAAACTGCAAGTTGTTTCCAGAAGAGGGTATGGGAAGGGAGGGAGGGCATGAAGCACTTTTCAAACTGCTGTTGGAGAGTCCAGAGTAGTCTCTGCTGTACTGACCCTGTTAGCAGCCAAGCTGCACTAAAATAGTTATAATAAATCGCATGGCATGTAGTGAGCAAGCTCTGGGATGAGACTGACGTAAGACATGGGAATGGCTCTTTGTAGTATTAGAAACCTGGTGCTAAACCATGGAGTCAGGAAAACAAATGTAAGAAGTCACTTTTAACACAAAATATAACAAGTAACTTCCTGGGATCATTATATTTACAATGGCGCTGCCTTGCTGACCTCTCGTAACTGGAGAAATCTTTTTCTTCTTTTTTTTTTTTCCTTTCTGGTGTTATAAGACAGATGGTGTATGCTCTTAAATAATGAAATAAGCCACGTTCCACACAAGATAAGACACTTGACAATGTTGCTATAAATGTGCAGAGGTTGTGTATGTGTCAGTTAAAATAAATTCTTTCAAATAATTCTTTCTCTATAACTTTTCTCCCTTAACGGATGTGCAGTTAATCACAGAGTGAAATCTCTTTCCCCCTGTAGATTGTGTTCCGGAAAATCAGCGATGTCAAACGTGAAGAAGAGGAGAGAATGAAGAGGAAGAACGAAGCACCTCTGATCTTACCCCCAGACCACCCCGTCCGCCGGCTGTTCCAGAGGTTCAGGCAGCAGAAGGAAGCACGGCTCGCAGCAGAGAGGGGCAGAGATCCAGATGACCTGGACGTGGAGAAGGGGAACATTTTAGGGGAGCACTCCTCCACCCGCTCGGTGGTCAAAGCCAGCGTTGTGACTGTACGGGAGAGTCCGGCGACCCCTGTGTCATACCAGTCCGCTTCAACATCTGGGGCATCTGACCAGGCAAAGCTGCAGGCCCCGACATCGGACTACGCAGGATGTAAAGCATCGGGGGACTACCCTCGACGAAAAGGCTGGGCCAAATTCAGAGACGCCTGTGGGAAGGGTGAAGACTGGAACAAGGTCTCTAAAGCAGAGTCCATGGAGACTTTACCAGAGAGAACTAAAGCTTCAGGAGAAGCTACCCTGAAGAAGACAGACTCTTGTGATAGTGGCATTACGAAAAGTGACTTGCGCTTGGATAACGTTGGGGAGACAAGAAGCCCGCAGGACCGCAGCCCCGTCCTCACCGAGGTCAAGCATTCTTTTTATCCCATCCCAGAACAGACTCTTCAGGCCACCATGCTAGAAGTGAAACACGAGTTGAAAGAGGACATCAAGGCTTTAAACACAAAAATGACCAATATAGAAAAACAGCTTGCTGAGATACTTAGGATATTAACCTCAAGAAGAAACTCCCAGTCGCCACAGGAGTTGTTTGAAATATCAAGGCCCCAGTCTCCAGAATCAGAAAAAGACATGTTTGGAGCTAGCTGAGGTGTTTCTTTTTAAAAAACAACCAACCAACCAACCAACCAACAGCCCCCTAATATTTTAAATTTAATCTTTCTTGAAAACAAGTGAGGGACCAGTTCATTAAGCATGTTCCCTGTGTCTAAAAAGGTACGGTAACAGGAATTGCAACCTCATGTCAAGATGGCAGCTGACTCTGAAGCCTTTTTGACAGCAAGGGTACAGTTTCTAAAGTTTTTCTTTTCTCCATTGGTGCCCATTCCCCCCTGCTCCCCCTGTCTCCCTCGGGATGTTGGAATAAGAATCCTGACAGCAGCAGCCGTCCCCATAAGCCCCAGGTGACCTCTGAGGTTTTTGGAGCATGCCTTATGTCATTAGCTTGGGTTTTGCCTATATGAATATATGAATAAGCACTTGCCAGGGTGCTTACCTTTTCAGCGTTTGGGGGTGGTGGGGTGTGTGTGTGTTTGCTGCTGCTGTCACTGTCTCAGTCACCTGTACAGCATGTTAAATGTCACAGTATATTTTCATATATCTGAAATAATGCACAGAGCAGTAGGAGACATATTTCATTTCAGTAGATCGTGTGCTGCTCGGTACTGAAGTTACTTTTGGGTAGTCAAGGAAGGGCTAAAAAGATGAAAAAAATTGTACTTTTTAATTGCAAACTGATATATTGCTAAAGCAATTATATTTAGCAACATCCTCAACAACAGCCACAGTATTTCAGGTCTGTTAATAAATGGGATCTTCCACATTCTCATTCACTGAGTCAAGGATACTGATTTTCAAAAACTTAACTTCTGTCTCAGATGTCTTTGAATATTTGTTACCTTTGCTTTTAATTCCAGCCACTGGAGAACAGACGGTTGGGTGTGCAGCATACCTGAGCACAGCCTGCTGTACGACGTATTGTGAAGATCAGTAACAGGTCATGCAGATTTGCCTCCCCATGAAAATATACTGTGGCATTTATGTCCTGGTTTTGCTATGAATCTGCTCTTTTAATTCTTGTTAAATAATTATTCAGAAGTTTCTGGTTTGATAATGTTCATTGTAGCCAAAGGCTTTCACAGAACTTTTAAAGATTTTAGATTGTGGCATTTTCCTCTACATCCAGATGTATTGTTCCTGATCTAATCTATCTAGTAAGCAAACGGATAGTAGAGGTAGAAATACAGTGCTTACTGTATACAAGTGCTATTGTAGCAAGGAAACAAAAAGATCTGCTTCTTAAAGAAGGAGATGTTTCCAAAACTTATATTTTCATAACTTTTTTTGGAGGAAGATTGAAGCACTTTACCAAAACTACTCTTCATTATTCATTAGATAGGGTAGCATAGCTGGTTATCATGGCTTGGGTTATCACCTTGGGATATAGGTGTATATTCACAGTATAGTCTCTCCACTGATCCGGTATGTTCACTACTTAACAGTAGGTTAGAGCTCAGAAGCATGGTGCAATACTTTTTTGGGTTTTCATTTTTAACGGCAATAGGTCTTAACACAGTGTGGCAGTAGTTAAGTCTCATTCTTTTTCCATGCTACTTAGTCATTTACAAAACACCACATGATTTTGGGGGGAAGATTTTTGTTCATGTTAAGTAAGGAAGAGGCAAGGAAAATGACCCATTTGAAAGGATTTCTGCTGGCCTGATGCTTGCACGGTGCAATGCAGAACTGTGTCAGAAATCCCTGGGGAAGTGTGAGGTCCACTGATGAACCGGCACAGTGGTGAGGCTGTGCTGTGCAAAGCTACCAGCTGAGGTTTTGAAGTCAGTATATTTGTTTGTATCTGTTCCTGCAGTAACTGCCCTTGCTCTCAAAGATGCTGATTATTCTGAGTTCAGCACCACCATTTCCAGGTCCAGAGGCAGCTGGTTTAGGATTGCTTTCAAGGGTCTTGGTTTGATATAGAAGTGCCCACAGATTGTGAATTCTTACCCAAGGACTGACATATTCCCAGGAAACAGCTATTGGGATCAAATCTGCAGGTTACCTTTTCCGTCCCACAAGAAAAGGCAGTAGGGAGGTGACTTGCTCTGAAACTGAGGTCCCATTTATTTCTGGTTCCATGTTTAGGATTTTCGAGTGGTAACTGGTGTCTTTTACAGTTGCACGCTGCAGACATGCAGTACCGAGGAAGGCTCTCTTTGACCAAAGTCAGGCTGTGTGTTTGGTGCTTTAATCGCTGTAAGTGGCAACAGTTACCTGTAATAGCTATGACGTGATTGCCGTAAGAAATCCATACATCAATGGTTTCAGTTAGAAACAGTTGAATGATTTTTTTCTTTCTAGTCTCCTCAGTCAGTAAATTCATTGGATAATGAAATTATGCCTAAGTAGAACACAGGTGTACTGATATACAAGGATTTATAATTGATGCCCAAAAGTTCCAGCAAGTTTTTAGAGATTGGCTTGGAGCCAATTTCCTAATCCAGGCAAATTCCTCATCAGTGTTATGTTCCTGATACTAGGTTTTCTTCGTAAAATCCTTGAAAGGCTAAAAGTCTTGCTGAACTTAGGAAACATTTTGTGAAAGTGTCACTCATTTACCTGCAATTGGATAAACACGGAAATTAGCTTATCCAAGGTGGGTGAGGGAGGAACTGCTTATAACCTTCAAAGTGTGTGCCTAGTATCTCCAGAACTGCAGTGCAGACGTAGAATTAAATGTGCAGTTGCAGGTTACCTGGCCCTTCGTTGCTGATACAGAGTTGAAGTATCTCAGTGGTATTTTTATGTGCCCTCAGGGATATGTTAAAGGTTATTCGGCAGGGTCAGTGCTAGAAGCCCCATAATTAGCCACAGCTGTGAATAAAGGAAGACAAGTCCCCATTTGCTGGGGGTACTTCTCACGTAGCCTGACGTTCAGTACGATACTGTACTCCTGCACACCCTGTATGACAATGGGTGGGTGCAGCACGGAGTCCTTTTTTAAGGCTTTTATGAGGCTCTTATAATGGCCTATAAAGCCATTTATAATCCATTTGTATAGCCTTCAAAGATTGTAATATACTCGTGAATTATGCTTAAAATTTAATGTCTTTAAAGATTATGGCCAAATTTGATTTTGTTACGGTCATGAAACTCCAGAGAAACTCTACTCCTTACGATGACACCTTCAGGGTGACTGCTCCAGGTCAGCACTGACAGCGGTCAATGTCATTCAGATTTGCAGAGCTGTAACTGAGATTAGACCCATTTTATTATGATTTTATGAACTGGCAGGCACTAAAACTAGTTGTAGGAGACTGCATCATCCCTCAGTAACCTGTATATGTTGTAAGAGAATTTGAAAAAAATATACTATCTAGAATGAACTTCGGTCTTTGGATTCCCTGGGCTACCGAGTGGTTAAAATGAGCAAAACCTTGCCTTCTATGGGACTAGTCGCTCCTTTGAACCTCGGACTAATTTGGACCTGCGCTGTGGTGCCCATGGTCTGCCAATGCAGCACTTCTGCTTTAGAGAGAGGTTGAAAGCATCAGTGTTACAAATCTGTCTTTCTCCATTGAGCCTTACACCTAGATGCCTACGGCTGGATGGTGTGCATACCCAGTGTAATTGTTACTTGTCCTTTCATTTTGTTTGTCAGCTTTTCCTTTTTCTTTTGTTTCTCTCTACATGTCGGCTAAGCCTTTTCACTTAAATCATTTTCCAGCTTAGAAATGAATGATCTCTGAACATGAGACTCTGCCCCTTAACAAGCAAATGCTTGTACATACTATAAGAAAAAATTAAAAACAAAAAGCCTCAGTTTTAACTGTGTTCTGGCATAGTGCTTCTGCTATTTAACAACCTGCTAAATAACCGCATTAATCTAAAAGAGATGGTGTGTTGCATTTTTTACTATATGATGGAATTAGATTTCAGGCAAAAGAAGATAGTTGAGTGAAAGAGCCCAGGTTATGATTTGGTAAAATGGGAACTTCTGAAAATTCATGCTTAAACTGTTAGAAAGAACACCAATATGCAGCACGGGATTAAAAAAGCAAAACCCAATCCTAACCCCTACCATGTTCAGATACATTTACTTCTGCCTGGTATTACATGTGTACTTTTAAAAACACCATTCTTGTTTTAAATCTCTTTCACAGTGCTGCCCTGAATCCCAGCGAACACCCTGTTTAACAGCTTCGAAGGTGATGTTCTGTTTCTACAGTACTTCACTTTAATGAACCGAACAAGATATTTACTGTGAATATCTGGTGATATATTTTCAATCACTCTTAACCAGTCTGTGAAAGAATTGAATACATAATTTGTCTTTACTATATAAACAGCAATGTGTATGATTACACTTGTGCAGATGCGTGTACATACACACATATATATAATATCTCTGTATAGATAAGTCTATGGATTGCGTTTCTGTTACATAAAAGCACGTCCCTCATTTAATGATTCCAGTTCAAGAAGGGAGCCTACATCTTCCCAGTAGACATCCACTGAATGTCCTAGTTAGTATCTTGTTTGTTAACTGTTGAAATCCTAAGACCATGACTTTTGGTTTCTCTAGTTGGCCTCAACTTTATACTGTTAGTCTGGCAAGTATTGTGACTGAGAAGATCTGGCAAGCATTGTGATAGTCAGGATACAGAAATACACGTGAAACTGGAAAAACGCTGTATCATAGTTGGTGGGAATAAGGCTCATAAGCCACTATTTGTTCCTCACAGTATCTCTGAAGCTAAGCTGCCCTGGTAGCGCTTCTCATGGCTTTTCCTGCAAGAGAGATGATGGAATAAATGGATTTCTTTTTCCTGGTACCAGGGTCTGTCTCAAAGGTACCGAGCCTATCCTTCTTCTCATGGGCAGAGTTAACACATGGTTGCTGCACCTCTGCTTTCTTGTCCTGATGTTAGGTGGTGAAAAGCACCTTCTACTGAATTCTTCATTTCAACATAGTCTCCTGTGGGTGTATTCGCAATAACAAAGTCTGTGTTTCAGCTGCACTTCTGATTCATTAAGACAAACCTCTCAGAGAGAGTCCCGCGCAGGGGAAGCTCCAGAAATTTGAGGTGAGGCACAGTAGGATACTGTATCTTCCAATCAGACATAGTTTTGACCACATTGTTGTGGCAAGCATTGATTCAATTAAATGAAAATAAAGCTTTTTGCAATAAGATATATCCAACATTTAGCCTTAAGACCCTTTCATAAGTGATATAATTCAAACTGTGATTCCATTCTCCTTCCTTCGTAATGTTCTGTAGTATTTACAGTGTTGCCTAAAGATGAAGCACTTTGATTAGCTTTCTAAATCTAATGGAAATCACTTGCTGGTAATCACATTTCTTTCTCCACTTATTGCCTTCTTATTAGGATAATGAATTACTCCAATAGCCCTCTCCCCTCACAAAACAAAGAGACATAACTATTGTCTGAACACTTTTGTATATCAGGGAGCCAACCCGTCATATCGCGAAAGTGTTTCAAATTTTTTTTTTACAGTTTGACAAAGCTAATGTGAATTTACCTGCAACTGTAATTTGTTTCAAGCTGATTGTTGAGTGTTGTGTAAACTTATTTGATGTGTAATCCCAGAACATCTCTGTAACTGGATCTAAATGCCTAGTGTTAACAAAACAGTTTGGGGTTTTCACTAACTGTTCTGAAAGGCTCATGGTTTTTTTTTCTTCTTCCCACTGAATCTGTGACCACTAACATAGAAAAAGAATCATTTTAGCTGTAGATGAAAGAAGTTCAATAATCTTGTATCAGGATGAACTGCTATATAAAGAAACACCAAGTTTTCTAATGAATGTGTTATATTATTGTACCTACATACAATCAATATTTGTACATCTGTTGGAGACCTGTCTGCGTTTCAATATTTAGCCACCACTGCATGGACACTTTATTGATATGCAGTTAATGCAGTTGCTTTGGCGCTTTTCAATGTACTTCACTTGTTTTTATCCTTTCAGAAATCCACCAAATACTCTTGGTTCTTTTTCTTTGCATTTGTCACTTTGTTCAATGAAGCATGACTAGAAAAAAGAGAACGAGTAGATACTATTTTTGTGGTCAGCAAAGCAGCTGCCAGTAGAGAAGACAGTGTGTGTATGTATGTATACACACTGTCTGGGATTGTTTCAGTTACAAATGCAGCCACCTACATTAACAATATCCCTATTCAACATTTTTAAACAAGCACAAATAATATTTGTAAAAAAAAAAGTTTAATTTTATTTATTATAGTAATAAACTATTTTATACATTACATTAGTTGCTTTGGTGTGCTTTTCTATGTGTTGAATATGTGCTTATAAGATCAACAAGGGGGTTTTAAGTAACTCTCTAGAACTTCTGGCTAGCCATTTTGTTGCTGTTGTTTTGTATCTTGAGTGCTATCAGTAGAGAAGTTTGATATTACTGTTTTGGTTGTAAACAATTCCGGTTGTTTCCTCAGATTTCTGTCTGCTGTGTATCAGTACAGTCGGGATTTACACTTCCAGGGTGCTGTAAACTGAACTCCGGTGTTCTGTAAAGTGAATATCCTGGCACCCCAGGCAGCATCCTGCACTGTGGACTCCAGTCTGAGCCAGGTGTTTGCTGAGCAGGAACAAGATCACCAGAGGACTGGCTGTGATCTGTCTGAAATGATCATTTGATAACCTGAGGGTACACCTGTCTGTTGTCAGTCTGTTTTAGACTGTGTTTACTACTGCAGTATCTGAGAACTATTACGAAACTTCTGGAAACCAGAGTACTAGAGATGGAACAGGCTTATGCTGCCCTGTCATCTGCTGCAGAAGAAGGTGAACTTACCACAGACTTACATGAAGACATAAACAACACGAATGAAGCCCCTAGTAGTGTGTCGCCTGCCAGTGACACTACTGCAACAGACAGCAATGAGTATTATTTTGTTGGCTATCTCGGCGAAGAAATCGATAACCAAAGGTGACGGGGAGATCCTTTCAGGTCAGGACGGGCATACATGTCAGGATCATGCACCACAGCTGTTCCTGCAGGCCAGCAGCCGCTCTGCATGTGTAAACAAAGTTTTAGTCTTCAGGATGTCAGCCTGGACTCCACGAGCTTCGCACCCATTTTTGTGGTTCATTCTCCATCCTCTTGCTTGAGGGTCTAGTGAACGTGCCTGCCACCTGTATTAAGACACTTCATGGGATTCTGAATCTTATCTTCAAAAGAACAGCAATAAAGCATAAGCTTTCAGACTGCACAGCTGAGGCTAAACTGTACTGAAAGCAGCCAGGGAACACAATGAGGAGCTATTTTTAACACCATTTCTGCATCCACTGTAGTATGTGACAGGATCTCCAGTCGCTAGCATTGTTTCACTGGCCAGAATGAAAATCCAGCTTTCTTTTTCCTAATGTTATACAGTGTTCCCTGTACTTACTAGAAGAGGGTAAATTACCATAGTGAAGGCATGTACTTGGTGGGGGGCTGGGGGGTGTGGAGGTCTCTAGAGGTGGTTCTTATTTTCTGAACTCTCCATTATTGTCTTTGCTCTGCCTTTTCCTGCATTCTTAGCAGCCTCCCTGGTTGCGCTGCAAGCTTAAATTAGTACAAAGAGGGATAGCATTGCCCACACAATGTGCCCCGTCCCAGCTTCCCCACCCTTGTCAGCCCCCCAGCATTGCAAGCCAAGGGTTATTAACTGCAACACTTTTTGCCCAGCTTTGTGTGCTACATTGCAAAGCTCATGTTCCACCTGCTGGCCTGTCAAGCCTGGGCTCAGCCGAGCAGCGAGCAGCCCCCCTGGCCCACCTGTGCCAGCCCCCGCTGCTCATTCACTGCACCTGGGAGCATGTTCGGAGCAGGGACTAGAGGTTCCTAGACCACGGGGAGTGCGCTGCAGCTTCTGACTTCTCTCAGCAATAGCTGCAGGTGTTGCTGCTTCTGTTTTGTTATCGGTTAGTGTGCAAAGGGCAGCACCTACAAGTTACCTGAAGGTGTGTATTTTGGGGGTTGGAGCCTGTGTAACGCCGTACAGCCTCCTCGGGGCTGTAAAGGAGCCCCTTGCCGGTAGTACCGGCTGGCAGAGGGCCGGACCCCACGGAGCCTTCCTCACCTCTACGCTGCCGTGTGTGTGGCAGCTGCTGGGGACCCCTCCCAGGGATGTGGGGGCTTTACCTGGCTGGGTCTGCAGCCCCGGGGCACTCGGCTGCAGGGATGGCAACAACAACTCCTGGAGCAGTCTGCGGTGCGTCGGCTTGCGGGGAGGTGAGCGTTGCTTACGCGGTTGTGAATTTTGCATTTGGTAACCGGCTTTCTTGAATTGTCCAGTGGTGCGTTTTAGTATCTCTGTTGAGGTGAGAAACACTCAGGCTCCAATGCTTTTTTGCATTGTAGCAAGTACAACCAGCATAAACCAGCTCTTCAGTGCTGTGAGAACCTGTGGGACTGAATTGTAGCAAATTTACCCCTTCTCGCACATGTGTGCAATAGCAACGTCTTTTATTTGCCCCCCTCCATCACTAAAGGAACATCAAAACTCTTTCTGTTCAGTGAGCGCCAGCAATGCGTCTGCCTGGTGTGGGAGGATGCTGGGGACAGCCAACAAAACCTGGGGGAGCGATGAGGCCAGAGCCTGTCTGCGCCCTCACTTTGTGAGAGGTGGCCACTACGCTCCAACCTGCCCACCCATGGCGGGCACCAAGACTTGAGGAGACCTTGGCCGATGAGCTGCTTTCCATGCTCGCCTTGTGCTCCCCTGAGGTGGGGTGGTTAGTAAGGCTGCCTATCCAACCAACTGGAAAATGCTGAGAAGGATGCAGTGTTGCTATGGTATTCACTAATGCCAGTGGTGTGAGGGGTTTAATTGCAACAGGCATATAGCATATAAAGAATATCAGCAAATACAAATATCGTTCACAGAGAAAAATGCATTTTTGCCCCTTTCATTCTAATAATAACCTCAGTGACAGTATGTGGAAGCTGGGGGGAATAACCTGTCCTGTTGTTGAAAGGCAGAATGAGTAAAAACCTGTGAGAGATCCAAAGGTGGCATTAGAGTAACTGAACTCCTAACGTGTCTGTCAAAAGCGGATACGGAGACCCTTTGCTTTTGAGACAACACGCTTTTGTTGTTCTCCAAAGTGTTTCTTTTGTTGAGTTTTTTTAAGCTTTGTTCACTTTTAGAGTTTTCCTTGAACATATTCCTGTTCAGGCGGATGAGGAATGAGGCAATGGTACTTTGGCTTTGCTGTTAAAGCCTGCCTGGGGGGATGCGCAGCCCCTGCGAATGTCACTCCAGTTTGTACGTGCAAATCTGAGGGGGATGTGCTTTAGTACGGGTATTTGCCTCCACATCCCCCATTCTGCTGGCTGAAATACAGAACTCGGGGAGAAAGTAACTGTGCTGGAGTATCTGTTACATGTGTGGATTTCCTATAAAAGGAGGACTATGGCCTCTTCTTCAGCAGGGGCTGCCACGGGGGGGAAACGCTAAGCAGCGGTAGCACACCGAGTGCGGTATTAAACCTGGGAGCTACTGTGTGCTCAGTAATGGGACCAAGACAGCTCAACAAGAAATGGTTCCCTGCAAGCAGTGGCTTCCAGTGAACAGAAATACAGATTGCTTTCAAACCTCTCCGGCAATCTTTTTTGGAGCGTTTTACAGTTAAGCAGAAGGTATTTTAGAAGAACTAACAATAACAGGAAAATTTATTGAACATCCTCAGCTGTGGTGTGAGGATAGGAAAGAGAGCTAAGATAATCCATATGTAGCCCCAAGTCAAAATAAAGTATTTGTTTTGGTTTTCCTTTAGAATGATAACACTGCACATGCAACCACATTGAACCTGGCTATTGGAAGTGTGGAGACAGACAGAAATACAAACTACAGCAGTTCAGCTGAAAGCTAAATTGAAAAAAGCATCCTTTAGGAAAGCGTGCAGAAATTGTGCATGAACTACTGCATGAAATTACAGTTCTGGCCACAGGAATTGTAAATAGCTCTGGAAAAAGGGGGTGGGCATGTCTCATTTGTGAGCAGCAAATAAAGCAGCTGTAGTTGGGCCTGCTGAGAAGCTGCAGGCTGGTTGCTCTGACCTCAGTGGTAGACCAGGTGTCGGGAGAAGACTCTAAGGTCATGGCACTAAGTGGAAGGTGCATATAATGTAGCCAAAGTACAGCCTTGGATACCTGTCCTGATGGGTTGAATCTGCTGCATTCCTTTGTCCGGGAAAATCAGTTATGGAGGAAACCTAGCTGTGTCTCGGGAAAGCCTCTGAGGAAAGCCTAGGACAACAAAGGGTGAGAGGGTGAGTGCAGTCTGCAAACCCACCGAGGGGGCAGACAATGAAAGCACAGTACTGGCAAGAGAGCAAATGGGACTGAGTGCCCGGGAAGCTCCTCAGGCTGTATAAAGGGCTGTAGCCCTCTGAGTTACCATCTGCCCAGCAGCTGCTGTAGTTTCATTAGCGGAGTGTGGCTGCCTTCTGGAAGGAGCCGTGAGATGCTTCACCCTGCCTAGCTTGTCTCTGCCAGTGTCATAGGGTACCCTTGTGTTACTGTCAGCAGCCTTAAAGTTTCAAAGATTTAGCTTGGAAACCTTATTATGAAAATGTAATTTTTCTTAAAGTGGAAGTTTCTTCAACCAGCATGAAGTAATAAGTAGTTCATAACCTCCAAGTACTCCAAAAGCAGTACATTATTGTATTTTGAATGCTTGTCATGCTTTTTAAACCCTTATACCATGTCAGGACTCATACTAAACTTGCAGTTGTTCTTGGTGTCAATGGTTATTGGTGTAACCATCCAAGGCAAGCAGGACATCTTCAGTGACTGAAGACCTTTTGTAGGTCTCGTATTTTTACCAAGCAATGTTCAGCAGGATTTGATCAGATTGAGGAACTCCGAGAATAAGTAACCTGAGCAAAGGGTGCTGAAGTCTGGGCAGACGGCACTAGCAGCGGAGTGCAAAGTGTGGGTCAAGAGAGATTGGCAGTTGACAAGCTCTGGGCTCAGGACCCAGAGCTCGCTTGCTCACACACCCCTGGTGACCACCTGGGATATCGCTGTCTGGGGTGCCGGGGGCTCAAAACCTGCCTGGGGCTTGAAAGGGGTTAAAACCACGGTAGTTTCCCCTAACCCTTACAGTCAGAGGCTCCTGTGCTGAAGGGTTCCTGAGGCTCCAAGTCCTGTAGAAAGCTTTCTCCATAGTTTGTTCTTCTCTGTGTTTTACCATTTCATAGCACGATTGGTGATGGGGCTGTGGGAACGGGCTGGTGGAGCCCAGGGTGGGCTGGGTGTCGAGGCTGGTGTGTGGTGTTTTAGCATGGGGCCCACGGTAAGGCCATGTGTGGGGAGGGTACTGAAGGGGAGTTATCTACCTCCCCAAGCCACAGCTCTGCGTATGCCCAAGGCCCTGGCAGGCAGCAGTGGGACTGGGCAAGCGCTGGGCTCACTCTTTAGTCAGCCTGGTTCTGGACAGATGTTTGCCACGACAGGACCTAGGCCATGCCCTTACTGTGTCTGCAGCCCTGTCACGAGAACAGAACCTGATCAAGGGGTGGCCTTGAGGCAGGATGCCAGGAGGTGGGGGAAGGCAGCTGAGAAATCGCTGAAGTAGCCTGGAGCAGAGATGTGACCAAGTGAATGTTATTAGCCTGTAATTTCAGCATAAACTACCACCTCAGCACAAAACTACTACCGCATGAGTAAAGAAACCAATAACTATAAATTAGCTGTAACATCATTTAAAGAACCGTCTCATAAATGCTTATTTTTATCCCTGCAATTCGGCTTACTATAAGGTAATCCTCCCACATACCTGAGCCCTTAAAACAACCTTAACTCTTCCAGCAGTGGTCTGAAAAAAGTCACCTAGATCTTTTTTCCCTAAGACTTGCTATTTAAATTCTTTTACCAACAGTGTAGATGTTTCTGGTCTTCCTAGTATCATTTGCAGTTGTTCTATTTTTGCCACCTAATTTTGGAAGCTCAAACGCACTAGTGCAAGGATGGAAGTTCCACAGTCCATAAAAATTAATTAATTTTGTCAAGAAAGATCAGCTCTAGAGGGAGTGCTAATACAATTTAAACTTCACAGGTCATAACTGAAGTTATGTTTCTATATTATTTCTTCAGTAAACTTTAATTTTTCAGTGGCTGGCTCAGGTACCTGTCAGCAACGACTGACCTCAGCTACCCAACCATATGCATAGTTTTTCTTAAATCCCTGTGGATAGACATGCACTTTTTTGCCTGTAGACTGGGTGTTGCTGGGGAAGTCATATGCCACAGGTAGCCCGTTTCATTTGACCCGTTTCTGAAAAGCACTGGTATGCAGGTACCTAAGGTTATTTACAGTTAGACCAAACTGACCCTGGATATGATGAAAGGTGGTACAGCCTAGCTTGTGGTCAAAATTTGCCTGTTAAATACTGAAGACAGCTTAACTTGCTCTCACCCAGACCTTTGTGACTCCCAGCATAAGGAACGAGGAGTTCTTCTGAGTATCAGTAAGTGTGTTTGATTCCCCTAACTGCGTAGCTTTCGTTCTGTCGTCATCAGTGTTGGGTACTGAGTGCACATGCTTGTTTCCTCCCAGAGCAGTAGTTTCCAAGGCCAGTGATGCTGCACAAGGCTGGTGGACTGACTTTTACCCTGCTAAAGCTCGTGGGAGTGGCACCGAGGCTGCCTGGATGTCAGGCTTTGACACTTGCTCAGTCTCTTGCATAGTGTCTAAACTACATGGGTCAGATCCATTAGATGTTTTCTTTTCCTTTTCTTCTCCTCCTGGGCATTAGTGGCATCCCTGAAAGCCTCTCAAGCTTGGAGCTGGCAGTGCTTGCCCCCCAGGCTGGAGATGCCCAAGATGAGCTGGTCCATCTGCAGTAAGCTCAGGCGTAGGTCACTCGCGCTGTGGGCAGCTGGGACTCGTCTCATTCTCTGATGCTCTGGCAGCACCTGTGCTTGACGTGACTGCATTTGTTGAAAGTGGAAATCTCAAATAACATAGTTGTCTTCATCTTTTCTTCCTTTTACATGCAACTAATGAAGGAACTGCCCCACAGCAGCTACTAGTGAAACTACTGAATTCGGTGCACGTGCACACAACACCACTGTGCATCCCATGTCTGCAGGGGGTTGGCAGAGACTCCCACTCCAAAGCGTCACTCTCGGAGGTCCCTTAAGATAAGAAACAATCATTTATTGCATGCAGATTTCCCCTCATTTCTCAGAGGTGTTACCGCCTCAGAGTTCTTCACAGGCTTTGTGGAGAGCAGGGTTTCAGCTGTCCCTGCGGGATTAAAATACATGCCTTGACTAACAAGTGGTTGTGCGCGGAGAGTTATTTTGCAAAGCAATAATGGGCAGTGCTATTCAGGGAAGTGGGGGAAGGACTATAAAGTGCAGGCAGGAGAGGCTGTGACAGACCATGCATAGCAATCTCCTTGCTCTTCACAGCTCCTTGAGGAAAATCGTGCCAGCATGCCTGAGGAAGGTAAGCCTCTCCTTAGCAAGTGCGAGCCGCAACCAGCTCAAGGGTTAGCAGTGCCAGAGAAAATTAAGCGGATGTGTGAGAAAAAGGACAGGGCCTATGTTACTGCTATGACTAGTAACAAAACTGCTACAGGTTTTCATAGTTAAGCTGTTTTTCTCCTGACCTGTGGTAAGCTGGTTATTGCAACTAAGCTGCTTTTAGCTCTCAGATGTGAAAGAGATACGTGAGCAGAGCATTGCTCACCCTCTAATCAATGAAGAATTAAAGAAAGAGCCACTTACTTAGCATAATCTTACTGTCCCCAGTAATAATGATGGCTGGGAGGGCTTTGTTAGCCAAGAAGGGGGTTAGGGGAAGGCTGTATATGTGTGCAAGAGACTTGATTACTATGCTTTGTGGTATCCATTAAAGCCATATATTATGATATGCTATGCTTGCTAGTCTCTTAAACAGTTTTTCAAAATCACTTGTAAACTGTTTTTGTCAGTAGCCATCCCGTGTCTGTCCAGCTCAGTTTCAGAGCCACCACCTTGCGGTTTTTTTTTTGTCATTGCACTCTTGTGGCTTTTAGGGTCTATCAGTAGTATTGTACCCACACCTGACTAGAAGTGCCTCCCCTTTGGTTCAAAATGGCCAATGTCTTTGGCAATGTCTGTCTTTGTCAGCTGTTTCCTAGGTCCCTCAACTAGCTTTTCCTTAGTGTTTGGAAGTCTTTCTCCCCCTCCCCTCCCCTATCTTTTCCTTTGGTAAGAGGGGTGTCTACTTCAGTCTCTTCCTGGTCTCTGCAAACTTCCACTTCTCTAGGACTGTCACAGAGGACTTGCTTGGAGGATGGCACTTCTGGCTACCACACAATTACATCAGGTGCCATGTGATAATGAAAAGCAAATTCTCAGGTCATGCTGAGGAATGTGTCTCCAAGCTGAAAGTATAACTGACTACATATAGTTAAAGTGCTTCAGACTGTGCCTGAAGCACTTTACAGAGCTGGGTGTCTGACCAGGTGTGCCCCATGCCTTGCCTACTGGTGCTGTATAAGCAGGATGGAGCAGAAACTTTGTGAGTAGGCTTGTTCTTGAGACATGTATTTCAAAGTAGCAGGACAAAGAACCTCTGGAAAGATTGAGAGTGAAGCAAATCTATTTATTTCTCATATGATAAATATCTAAACTACAGGAAATAGTATCTATTTCTTAAATGGTGCAAGCACACGTCATACTGCTGACTCAGGACCAGGATAGCAAGCATCTGAAGGGAAGCAGCATTTTACTTGCATACTACTCTTGGTGACCATTCTCAGAAGTTTCACATGCTGAAGTCTCACCTTAACTGATCTGCAAAAGGTGTGTTTGCTTTTTAAACTCACACCATTAGGGAATGCATGTTCCATGCAGTGTACAATAGGGATAACCAGCCTGCATTGCGCCCATCCTGCAGGCTTAAGGTGCATAGTTGTGTTTCTTCGCAGAAGTAGAGCACCTATTTTCCTTGCACCAAACCGTAGTTCTCGAAGACACAGTTCTCAAGCCAAAAGTCAGTTGCAGCTTTATTTATAGAAACAGAAAAGGATACAAAACTATGAAAGATGTATAAAGCACTGAAAAAAATTATAAAATAATTTTAGTTCAGAAATAAGCATACTCTAGATGACCTTCAAGGTAATTTCCATATTGGAGTAGGAAGTTTTGCATGCATACAAATTGGAAACTAATCACTTTAGTAGCCCCTTGTTTCATGAAATAACAGTAATCGATAAGACTGAAGAACAGACTCATGACTTTTTGCTCCAATGTTAATTCCACTTAAGTACAACGTTGCAGTTAAGTTTGAGAAAGTTCTTGCCCTTAGCTCAGTTCTACTCCAAAATGAAAGGCCAATCTCAGATCCTTTTAGTAAATTCAGAGGCTGAGAGCAACATACTTTGTGGCTGAGAGGATTCCTTCAATCATAGTTAAGACAATCAGGAGGGTCATGTCTCTGGCCAGGCAGTATTCAAGGTAAGTCTTATTTTCAACATTCCATGGTATCTCCTAGCAATGACTTCCAGGGGAGATCACAGCTTTGTCACAGGGGATGGGGGAAATCTTTCCCTAAACTTAAAGGGAAGGAGCTTCTGCTTTGAAAAGGCAAGAGATGGGCTTTGTCTCTGGATGGGTAGAGAGCTGAAGCCTCTGCCCTTATTTCTTCAGGAATAAATGAAGGGGAAAAAGGTGGCTGCTATAGTTCTGAGCAGCAGAGACATCAGAAATGCAGGCACTAAGCGGAAGCCTGTCTCAGGGACTGAATTTCTTTTTGAAGGGATAAGCTATATCCGACTTGGCTGAAGCTGCAGGAGTGATGGATGGTAGGATGCTAACTGTGCCTCCCAACAGGCTGGAATGGCTGCCAGGAGGTACAGAACAAGTTTTGACAGGAGTCCTTCTTCTTAGGGTACAGGAGACTGCTCTTGGAAGAAGCCCTCTCCAGGACTGGTGGCCTTTTGCCAGGCCTAGGGGGAATGTCTAACTTTATAGAAAGACTGACGGTCTCCTGGTTGCTCTTCAATATCAGTTTAAAAAGTAACAGCTTGGGAGACACCCCTTGTGCCAGCCAGGAGTAGGGTCTCCCCTGCTTGTAGGCAGGCAGGATCTTCCCAGCTCTGGGCAACCTAGTCTTTTGGCAACAATGCTGCTGTAACAGGTCTGGCTGTGGGCACAGGACATGGAGCTCAGGCTAATTTGGTGCCACTGTATTGGACCATTCTAGGTTTTTTTAAAGTTCTTAAAATGCTACTCCCAGGGTGACTAATACTGCAGGAGCTGACTGCCTGGACACCAAAGAATGAAGTGAACTGAATGGATTTACCATTCAGCCAGACCTGGGTTATCTCCCTTCATAACAGAAAAATGCAGGAGGCAGACTGAACAGTTCCCTTGAAGGTGGGATTTGCCCTGTAATAAAATTAGTATTATATGCTTTAGCTCTAACACAAGGCAGAGACCACTTAAAGCCCAAGGGGCTGTAAGGTCATATTTGATTAAAAAGAAAAGTGGCTCCTTAAGAAAAGACCTGCCTCCCTACACCCTGTTTTTAAAGAAACAAATCAAACCATTCCTAAGACTACCAGAAAAGGCCAGTGTTTTAAAGGTGAAGTTTTAAATGAAGACATTGAAGAGAAAAAGCAGACTTTTCTACAGTAGGTAGAAAAGTAGCTTAAGGCTGAACTACTGCAGTCAGTGAGAGTAGGCAAAAATGTTCTAACTTGTATCAGAAAGCAATCAAGAAGAACTGATGAGCATCATGCCCTTCTTTAAGTGCAGGGCACAGCCCTGTATGCCCCTGGAGAGAGGCTGTGAGAGATCAGGCTTTTTGAATTCTGCAAGGTAGAATTTTTTTTTGTTTACTATCTCAAAATAGGCAGGAAAACATTGGAAGAAACAAAACCAATCTTCAACATATATAAAATACCTATTCTGACATGCTTCCAATGTACATAGAGTCACAGAGATACTGTTTTACAAAAATAACATAATTAAAAATGCTTCCATAATTTCTCCCCACCCCCAGCCACAGCCCATCAGTGTTTCTGGTTCAATTCCTGCATTCACAATCCAGAATCCATTAAATGAGCTTTTGGTTTTAGCACACTGACCGAAGACTTGGTCTAGCCCATCCTTCTGCAGATAGGATATCCAGTGTAGAAAAGCCATCAACCTGTCTTAAAAATCATTGGTTTTGCATCATTCCTAATTCACAGCATACGTTTGCTCCCATTCAATTCCAACGTGAGAATAGCAGTACAGGAACCCAAGAACAGTCAGTGTAGCCCATGGCCAGCCTATAAATAGAAAGACAGACAATCTTAGTCAGAATAATTAATGACTGCTTCATGTAGAAAAACTCTTGGGATGACCAACTTATGATGCTTCTAATTAATTTTATTAGCAATTCAGTCTCATAAGAAAGTAGAGCCAACCCACAGAATTTGAAAGGGGAAATCTGGATTGTCTGAGCTTCAGGGATGCCTCATCTCCTGCAGCCCCAGTCTTTTCCATTTTCAGGGAACTGGACTAGGTTTATTCCTGCTCTGCACCTCCAAATGATACTTGCCAATTAAAGAGGTCTGTTTCAATCCTCTCCTTTGTAGTGGGTTTGTCTATCAAGCCGATCCCCGAAAGAACCCTGATGCTTTAAGCTGGCTTATGGCACTTCCTAGGCTCAAAGGGATGCATAGCCACAATGCAGGTGATTAAAAATCAGAACAAATCCAGTTATCTGTTCTGCAAAAAGAATCTGGGGAAACCTCTGATTAAGGCTGTTTTGGATACCGTGCAGCTGGGTGTAAAAATTGATGTACACGCTCTACAGCCCCACATCAACTAATGGGGTCAGAACACCATTGTGCCAGTGCAAAACAGCCAGCCCTATTTGCCTGATGTATTCCCACTAGATGCTTTTTTTTAACTAAATAGACTGACTTCTCCAATATACAAAACTTTTGCTGGGGAAATGATATGTTTCGTTATTATTTCAAACTCTTTTTAGTGAAAGTCACCATCTTCTCACTTGAACTTTTAACAGCTAAAAGCAGTAAACAGGAGGTCACAAGCCCAAAGGACTACTGCTTTCCAGTGGAGTTGTAAATCACTTGAAAAATCCATAATCAGGTAAATGATTTTGCTTTTCTTGATACCTTTCCTGGCAGCTCTGTTCCCTTTCTCTATCTTCCTCCTCTCCTTAGAATTTATGAAATTTAGAGTTTATAGGTTGAAATCCTCAGCATTAGGCCCTAATGTTTTTCAGTGTGTTTTGTCTGGGTGAAGGGGGGAGGGACAAAGGTGTTTGAGGGGGTTTGGGCAGCTTTTTTGTTGCCATTGTTGACAGAAGAATTTTGGTTATATTTATGACTGGTTTTCTTCATGCTGTCCTTGAACTGCCAGTACCTACTCCTGAAAGAAAAGCTTCAGTGCTCCCTCTTGGGGAAAACTCTGGTCTGAAGGAACCTGCTGGCAGACATGAGATTCCCCATTGGCCTGGAGAATGGATGGAAAGAAGTTGTAACCTCCCCACAACACGATACTTCAGGAAGAGCTCTTTCTGAAGGTATGTTTACAAGGTATTTTGCAGGCTGCTTTTGTCCAAGCTTCAAGCTGATTCCAGTCTGGAGGCTGTTTAATTGTGCTAATGTCCAGCTGAGCCTTAGCTTAGTACCCTGCCCTCAGCAGGGCCGATGGCCTCAGGCTTGGCCCAGTACTTCTGGGCACTGTATGTGCTGGGCCCCTTCCATGTGCTCTGAGAGCCTGGGCCATGTAACACTTCACCTGGAACAGGTTCAGAAAAAGTTATTTCTGCCCCCCTCTCCTGTGAATAGCTGTGTGTTTGCTTCACAAATTTCTAATTGTTCTGGACTTGTTTAGTGGTGAAACACATACAGTCTTGTAACTGGAATGATTTTCATGGAGTAATTTACAAATATTAATCACTTGTCCTCACAACACCCTAAAGCAAAATTATACATTTTGTTTAATTATTCGTTCTACAAAACAGAATTGCTGAGGTATCTCCAAAGGCATTTTTAACAATAAAATAGTCTTGGGGTTTTTTTCAGTGAAATTAGCCTACTGTACATTGGGTTTCATCTTCAACAGCAAGTTAAAGACCAGCTGTGCTTTGTCTCTGATAAAATTGCATGTGAAAGTATGTCAATAGATCTAATAAAAACATACCTCTTCTGGCAGCAATATTGTGGTGGCTGCTTTACTGCTTTATACAGACAGAGCCAGAAAGTTAGAAAAAAAGACTAAGTCCAGCATTGCGCTTTTTTTTTTTTTTTTTTTTTTAAAGAGGCACTTTTGGAAACTCTGCTAAATATGTATTTCACATTTTTAAATACTTTAAAGCTCTGGCACACAGAAAATGTGCCAACAGTAGCCTTTAGTCTGACCTGCTTGTTATCCCCAGCCAATGTATAAGAGATCTTGTCAGAATACATAGGTATGCACTGGAAATCATTTCTAGATGCCTTAGACTTATGATAAGATTCCTCCATGGTGCCCACAACCTGGGTTCATGGGGCTCTCATGCTGTTGTAATCAGGCTTGTGGTAATCCTCCTGGAACATAGGGAGTGTCTCCTGTACAGTAACAGGTGTTAGGGGTTGCATTCAGCTGATTATCTCCTCCTGATCTAATTAAGATTAAAAGGAAGGGGGAAGACTAAGTGACCCACTATCAGTGAGAGAAAAGGGGACTTCTTAAAAATTTGTGTTGCATCTCTTCTAGGAGGAGCTGCACAGATCCTAAAGCATTTCTTTCTGCACAGGTGGGAGGTAGCCAGCTCCAAGGAGGGGTGGAAGAGGGGGCACCTCTGCCTTGCTGGCCCTTCCTTGCCATACAGGAACCACGTGCACTGCTGCTGGGCAGATGGAAATAAATGCATGTGGTTCTTTCACTGTAAGTGAGCAAGGCAAAGGCAGACTCAAGGCAGACTTGCACAAGTGCATCCACATCTGAGAAGCGGCCCAAGGACAGCCTGAAGCAAGCAGGGGCTCTTTAAACTCTTTTCACTCATCTCTTCCATTTTAGGATTGGATATAAAATAAACTTGTTGAAAAGACTGAAGAACTTGGTCTCCAGAAGGTGATGTTGTAGGGAAGGACACATCGAGCAACGCTAATCCAGCAAGGATGCAATTTCAAATTCTGCCTAGTGTGTAAATGACCTGTGTGTTGTCCTTGTATGTGACCTCTAAAATCAAACAGCAGCAGGAGCTGCTCTCTTGCAAGATAAGTTCACAGGAACCTTTTCCTTGCTTAAACAGTTTCTCCTTCTAAACCCAAACAACCAAACAGTACTGACGGTCTTGGATCCGCAGTTCGAAGGAAATTTCTCTTTTTGCCCTCGGCCAGCAGCATAAGGTATGTTTTCCCTCAGGCCTTTTGCTGACTTCCATTCTGCTCCTACTCTCAAACACTATTCAAGGGGCTCTTCTTTCTGGTGGCTCCCCAGCTTTACCTTATCACCCTAAAACATTGCATCCTCCCCTATGCTGTACCATTCTCCAAGCTCTGCTTGGAATGGTACGTGCCTGAATTCTAGATTGGTATGTCTCCACAAAGTCATATACATAAAATGTACTTTTAGAAATGTTACTGGGGTCAAATCAAGCACTAAGCTGTTGGGAAATGACTGAGTTAATTTTGTCTATTCAAAAACATGTCACATACCACCTTAAATCTTACAATTTCTTGACTGTCTTCAGTAATTTGATTTTAGGCTTGAAGGCCAGGTTTCACAAGACAACTCATTTTCCTTATCTTTTTTTATGGAAAGATGAACTAGTATTCATTAACTATTCATTTGTAAATCCAAAACCAAATTCATATGCTGTTTGCAAATTCAGCAATATTTATGAGCTTTATCTGCACAAATTTCTTTTAAGACAGCTGGACTTCCCTTTTAGAAAAGAAACGCTGGGTGAGAAACATTAATTGAATCATTACCAAATTCTCTGCTTATACAGGTATGCTGCTCCACAAAAATCAAACACAAACTCCTTTGTGAAGAGCACTGCAAATTCTGTGGCAAGGTGACATTGGTGCTTTATCCATCTATTACACAATCTCATTCCAAAGAAGTCTCCAGTCCCAACCAGGCATGAGGCAACACTCTGTTGCACACAGCTATCTACTGTCCAGTAGTCTTGCCAGTTTAAAACTGCATTTTGATACGTTATGTACTCAGCTTTCAGCATAACAAATAGGAAAGTTGTTTTTATTACATGGTCGAGACAGAATTAATACAAACTAGCTGCAACAGGAACAGCTTTTGGAGTTAGTCCTTCCTTTGAACCTCCTATCTCCTCTGAGAACGCTTCTGGATACTTTGCAAAGGGCATGTTTCTGGCACACTCTGGATTTTGAAGGGAGTGAAGAAAAACTAAGCTTTCAACTCAGACATAACAGCCTGGATCACAGCCCTCAAAAGACCAGTTATGTCCTCATTACCTCAGTTCAAATCATTTGAACCAACATTTAATCATGTATCCATAAGGAAGCTCTTTCAAATTTCCTAATCACCTACAGTAATGACAACGAATCACACCAGCAATGTTTTGGGCATACCCAGGTTTCACATTGTTATCAAACACTCAGAAACAGCCCTTTGTTCCTTCCAACCCATGAGACGCAAGAGAAAGGGACCATAGTTGCATTTTGCATTTTACAAAACTGCCTTAGTAGCTTTGGGACCTTAATTCTACTTTCAGATGTGACTTGGCCACACAGTCCTCAGAAGTCTTCAAGTACAGAGAAATAATTAAATCAACAGAAATCAGAAAAAGTCATCTCTCTGAAAACCTTGACTTCAGGAGTGTACATCTTACTCTGACTTTGATTTGGCAGTATCTAAGTTGCTGTAAGACTTAGCACTCAGGAAAATTTATCCTTAAACAAAAGGTCATGTGACAAGACACTTAAGTAATGCCTCTGTAAAGTGGAATTAAAGAGGTGCAACAGTGGGGAGGAGGAGGAACAGGCACTGATTTGTCAATCAGGTTAAAAAGCCAAAGCAAACCATCACTTGAGGCCAAGACTTTTCTTGCCTACAATTACTAACATCCTTAAAAGATCAGTAAAATTGCTGCATTTTCAGGAAAAATAACACATTCAAAAATAAAGACCAGTTGAAAGAAACCTATTATCTAGCTCAACATTTGAAGCAGAGGATAAACTCTGGATTTTTAAATTTTAATTTCAGGTCTGTTTGTCACTTCCAGATGGACCCCTGCTGACCATTATAGCAGGGTATGTCCAACAGCATGTATTGCAAACACTGTGCAGTCTGATACCTAATTACTCTTTAAGTATTTGGAAAAGGAAATCCTATATATTTTCAGCTGTGTTAGCATTCAGCATGTAGATGTGGGACCGGATAACTTCAAAGCACATTAGAGGTGATCTAACTGGTTTATACAAAATTGCTCTATGCATTGTGTGTCAAGTTTTCCAGCTGCTCCATACACACAGACACAATACACGCAACTCTACTTAATGCTGGGTCTGGGTAACACTGCATTATGCAGTATGCACTGTATTTGCACAGCTGAACAGAAAACTAGCATTCACTGTACTATATTTCCACAAATACTGATCTTCCAACAGACCGAGCTCAGTGTTTCAATGAAGAGAAATGGAAAGGACTTCTGTTTCTCCTGGAGTTTATTCCTCTTCTGAAGTATGAAAGAAATTACAATTTTCAAATCTTGGTTTTAAGTTATTTCTGAAGGATATTCTTGTCCTTAGAATACACCCTTCAAAATACAGCACTCGGATGGTAAGTAGCAAAATCACCCTTTATAGAGAGGAGTTTCCTACAAACTCCTTTGAAGTGCCTCTAGATACTAATTCCTTCCTATCTGCCTCCCCTTACTCACTTATAAATAACACAGACAGGAAACCAAGTATTTTCAATTATCATGTGAAGAAAAAGAGCCAAGCACAGCCTTTGTTTTCTAGATGAAGTAATTTTCTAGCTTAAGTAACTTTACCATTCATTTACCATTAAGAAATCCCTATGAAACTGGAACCTATAATAGTAAACAACTCTATACCCAGCTGTAAAGAAAACAAAACAGAAGCAATTATGGGAGTATTAGATCTATTTGGAATTCAGTAAAGTTAGCTTTCATGTTTTTTATCTCTCTCTCTCTCTAGCCCACTTCTTCAGTTTCTAGTAAAATTCTGTCATTGCCTCACATTGCTGCACTCACCCTTAGCAAGCTCTGGAGTTGTTTATTAGTGGCTGAAAGCATTGCCCTAAGCACTTTTGTTTTACAGCTCATCCCAAGAACAAAATTTAGAGATGGGAAGATGCAAGCAGAGCTGGTAGGAAGCTGGCAAAAGCTCTTGTACATGTTGAATTATACCCTCTCTGCGATAAAGTAAACTTACTGCAGTATCATGTAGTAGGGCCAAAAGCAGAGAAGAATCATGTAAAATATGAAATGAAGACATGTAATTCACCTTTTGTGTGGCTGCTGCATATCTGCATTGTTTGCTATACTGTAGGTACAGCAACACAATTACATTGACAGAAAATTTAATGTATCTCAATCACCCAGCTGCACCCCATCCCAATCACATCTGCCCCACCTCCACTGATCTCTGTATACTCTGCTTGAACTGATGAGAGTAGGCAGTGATCTAAAGCTGATTTAAAGAATTTTCCCCCATTTTATCCTCCCACTGCTCTGCAAGCTCTATATCACCTAGAGAATTTGATTAGAAATGCAGTTTCTCACCAGTCTGTATTTTCTTGAGCAGTGCTATTACAAGACTTCTTCTGTATGCATGAAGTGATGTAGAAAAAGCTTTGGTCAGGAAAGCAGTCTTCTAACTATTTAAATTCTTCCTAATC
Organism: Astur gentilis; assembly: GCF_929443795.1. Classification (NCBI taxonomy): domain Eukaryota; kingdom Metazoa; phylum Chordata; class Aves; order Accipitriformes; family Accipitridae; genus Astur; species Astur gentilis. The sequence continues at coordinate 9,058,792 of NC_064909.1, read as the reverse complement.
TGGCATTGGTGATAATTTTTTTTTTTTTTTTTGGTATAATCCATATTTGAGGATAGTCCCTTAAAAATACAAGTGTGCACATACTTGCTGTAGCTGCTCTTCTTCAAATCCAGCAGAATTTTTAATACTTGAAATCTTAGCCTAAAGGCTAATTAAGGCTCCCAGTTTCTGGGTTTAAAATGTAGAATGAGGAGGCTACTAGTTTGTATTATTCAAGTGCTTAAATTCAACTGTGGTGATTTTCTAAATTAATGGCTAACTTAGGCATTACTGTCTGTGAACAGCCTGTATCCTTGTGTAGAAGCTTTTACTAATAAGCATTTTATTTTTGCATACTTCCAATTCAGCTACTGATACATAAAACTGCTGCTGCTAACAAACAGGCCTTGATAAAAGAGCTGATGCAGAGAAATTAACTTCCATTTAACTGGCTGCTTGGCTGTCACATGGGAGCACTCAAACCAGGGATATCAAATCACCTCCAGCCATTCATTCAGGGAGAACTGCAAGGATGGTGAGGCAAGATGCAGTACATAGAACATAATGAATTCAGTTGTGAAAGAATACACAAGGAAAGCAAAGCCTTAACCTGAGCCACGGCAGGGGTTTTTTGCTGCTACTTTCAGCCTCCATGCTGCATGCATTGTGAAGGACAGGCAATAAACTCTGCCAGCAAATGCACAGCCCTCGAAGTCCCAGCTGGGCATCTCCATCCTCCCACGCCATGTAAAGCAGCACACAGTTTCACAGGGTCTGTATATTCAAGATGGCAGCTTGTCCCATTATCAGCCCCCGGCAAACAGCTCCCACATCTTTCCCTTCTGTCCACTGCATAGCCCGGGAGCAGAGCAGCACAGTGGCTCAGCCAAGGGGAAGCAGCCTGGGAGACTCCAGGCTGACCTTACTTACTGCTGTAGATTTCCAGGTGTTGAAGATACTTAAACTTCAAGTGTGGGTAAGGTCTAAATATTCAGAAAAAGTATTACTGTACAAGAGGAGATATTTCAAAGGAAAACCAGGGAAATACTATAAGGATATCTCAAAAGCTGTCCCATGCAGCATCTGGAAACAAGACTGAAAAGGACAAAATCCTTAGCTGCCAGGTCTAGACCTGAACCTCAGCCAGGTACACTGGCAGTAACTGCAAAATCTTCCTCTTCAGAAGACCTGAAGTAGTTTCCAGTTAAAGACATTAACAAATGTATAGCATAGTAGTCTACTTATGTGAATTCTGAATTATACCATCCTGGAGAATGCTTACATCTGTGGCTTTTTGAGGAGTACTTATCACTGCTGAGGAAAACTGAAAATAGATAGATAACAGTCCAAGACCATCATCTCCAACACAGGATGACTGCAACTCACCCAGGTCAGCACTGAGAGCAGAAAGCCATAATCTTAGTGTTTTCATAATGCAAACAGGATTTATTTTGCAGACATAGGTCACAAAAGTCGTGGCTCTTCTGTGTTCTTACTGTGTGTGGAACCACACTTTACCATAGCTAAAATCATTTTACTTTTATGCCTGATGGCACTGAAGAAAGTTGCATGCTGACAAGGACTTTCTTAAACAACATGAAATCAATTCAACCTATGTCAGGGCTAAGAATACTGAACATACTTTTTCCTATTAATTAGATAAGCTGCAAATAAACAATTTCATAGGTAGAGCTCAAAAGATGGGCCCATCCTAGAGCTTTTATAAAGCACCCCTTGACACAATTCAATAATGATGCCAAAACTATTTGCATGGCATTAAGTATGTACACGGAAGAAAGAAAAAAAACCAACCTGCTGTGTTATTTACAAATGCCAGTAAGTGCTCTGTGGATGCAGGTATCCATACAGGACAGGCCTGCCTGCATGGATTCTCCATTTTGTCATTGGAGCCAGAATCTCATTTAATGCTACCTAACCATCATACTAGCAGTTCTCCAGATGCTGTACAATGTAGATCAGAAGCATTATTTCCCCTGTATGTGTCACATGATGTGAGCAGGATGATGCTGGTAACTTCACTCTATATTTCTTGGGTTTTTTTTTGTGATATTATCTGACCATAATTCTACCTTAAGTATTTTTGCTTCTAAACATTGTATAAAGCATAAAAGAATCATAAGAGTTATGCCTTCTGCTTCATGTTTTAAAATAAAGCTTCACAAGTTACCCAAGTTTTTCCCGCAGATCTAGTCAGTGGAAAAAAAACTGAGATTTTTAGGCAGTAATCCTGGTCTCATGCATATCAAGTTGACTCTGTAGTAATTCAACTAAAATCAAAAGAACCATATTCGTGCTACTGCTGAATTTGAATTAACAGTAAGAAAGACTGCTTAAAACTACCTGGCAGAAATCTTTCTGCCACAACCGCTAATAGGAAAGGAGAAGAAAACCAAACAGCTAGCTTTAGTTTACAGATTAAGGAGTGAATCTGTAAATCAGAAGCAACCTTCCTTCTCCTCCAGGTCTTCAGTTGAGAGCTACACACAGCTAATGTGAAATCAAAGCCCACAAACTATGAAATCTCAATGTTTGTTCATTTGTTTTTAGAACAGAGACAAAAGCTTTCAAAAGCATTATTGTAAATAAAGATGCATCTTCACCCAGAAGCAAGGCAAAAGTTACCTCTTCAAAGTGTTATGCAAAGAAAACATTTCAGAGTAATATATCTGGCTTTGGCATGCATGAGGACAGCACTAGCCTTATCATTAAACATCTACTCAGGTATTCCCAGCACAACCTCTTTAAATATGGTATGAACAATTATGGAAAGATAACACTTGCGAAGATTTTAGGGCATTCTCCACTTGTAATTATTTGCTGAGACCATTATAGATGCCAATCAAAACAGCAGAGCCAGGAGCCTCTTTTCATTACAATTGCAAGATGAAACAGGAGAATAAACAGCTAACTCCCCAGAAGAACATGAACATCCCAAAGGCAGAACTGGGAACACTGCTGCTGCCTGGCAGGATCCTGAGGTGAGCATCTGTCTCTTATTGAGGAGAGAGATACCCATGTTATATTATAGAAAGCCATGCTGAGCAGAAGGGTGAATTAACCTCCCCTCTACTAGAGCTTGAATTTCAGGAAGATTTCTGTATCAATCTAATTGGGGTTCTTGGATTTAGGTTTGTATGTCAACCTTTCTGCATACAACAAAACTCCTTCTCTAAGCTTTTAGTGCTAGGGAGCTCTTGAGAAATCAAGGCTATACACTCTCAAAAGCAGAGGATTTAAACCAGGGATTCAGACAACTATCATCAATCACCAGAAAGCAAACATTTGGGTAAAAAGGTGAAGTATTATAATTTATTTCCCCAACCTGATTTCTGGCTAAGGTACCCTGGAATGGTCATGAATATGAGATGCTTAAATGACCATAAAATAATTAATTTTTAAATATGAAGAATTACTTAAGGATGAATTATTCACAGTTCCCTTCCTATCTGCAACACACTTTTTAATCTACAATTTTTCCTTGTCATCCTCAAAAACACTTACGCTCCCAGACTGTTGCAGCAATTCTATGGTGCTGCTTTGTCCCTTCACAGCATTAAGAGCAAGAAAAAAAGCAGTGTAACAAATTATTAACAACTATTTACAACCAGCTACACTAGCAATAAACAAACTGCAACTTCTTCTCACAGAGCTCTCCTACCTGAAATGCTCTGTGTAATGAAAATTATATTGCCTGTTAGAGCTTAATGCAGTAAGAGAAGGGCTGAGACCACATAAGTAATTTACAGGAACACTGCATTTGGCATAATTGCTGTATCAGTGTAAAGCTAGCACTACAACTGAGGCCATTGAACTGAGTTCTCACTTAACAGAAATCCAAACATCTTGAGGGATGCAAGTGCATAGATAAGGTAAGGAGGCAATCTTGCAATCGCTTACTGAGCCGTAGCAATCGATTCAGGACTAAGACGTCTTTAACGCTGCTGGTCTCAAGTTGCATGAACTTACTCCCCTTCCGCTCGTGTCTTGTTTTCACAGTGTGGCCAAAGGGCAAAGAAAAGGGCTGATGTGGAGTTAAGGCAGGCAGCCCCGGAAAGACAGTGGCGCCTGAAGGTGGTGATCAGCCAACAGAAAACGTTGACAATGAACAATCTCCATCACACTGGTGGCATATCACATGAAATGTAATTGTTGCATGCAAGTTATCTGGAGGAAAAAGGCCATACAGGGTTTGACCTTGGTTTACCAGTTTTTGATAAAAAAATTGTTTCACTTCTCACCTGCACGAGCTGACCTGACCCTGCTGCAGCCCATATAATCATAGCAACTAAATACAAAAATTATCAGTAAAATAGTTCAATTACAGATAGTTTGCAGGAAATATTAAATTCGTTTTAATTTGGAGGGAAAAAAAGAGCCTGTACGAGTCCACCATAAAGACCATTTGAAACAAATTTAAAAAAACCAACCAAACAACTTAAAAATTCCTTGAAAGAGATTAATATTTAATTGACCTCAAGGTCAAAATTAGAAAGTTTGCTTGTATATTCTCAGAAAACACATTCTGGATTTCACAAATACATCTAGTGAGTTTCGGGAAGCAATACCTTATTCCCTGCTTTCTGTGTGAATTGGAAGTGCACTCTCTGCAACACAGAGCCCAGAGAGTACCTGAAAATACATGTCTACCTACGTAAGCTGTGGAAGCGTGGAGCTCATCTGAAGCAAAAGCTAGCAAACCATTTATCACCTACATCAGAAAACACGGATTAGAAATACCCAGGCAGCTACATCAACTCCCAAAATCTGCCAGCATTGGTCTCCTGAGCCCTGCTCCGCTTTCCTAAAATCTGGTCTCAGGCCACTAAGGAGCCACCCGAGAGGAGGAAGTTTGATCAGCGCAAATCTGAGTGAGTTACCTACCAGTGTGGTAACTGAGATGAAAATGATTCTGTCAGCCCAAGCCCCTTCATCCGTACACTGAGGATAACAACACTTCTTTGCCTTGTAGCTGGCTCAGAGGAATGCACATGGAAAGATTTAAATGTTGTTAAAATAGCTTAGCTGCTCTCCTTGCTTTCCTGTTTTAAGAAAGCTTCCTGAACAGCTGCTGAATGGGATCACTCAGAGTGTTCCTTTCAGGTAAGATGGCTGCACTAGTGGAGCAAATCATATACAGGAACAAGCCTGAGGCTGCAAAAAGATTTAAAAAAAACCCAAAACCAAACCCAAACCAAAACCACCCCCCCCCTTTTTTAAAAAATATCTTAAATATCTTTAACAGCATCTTCACTTTTCTAGAAGAAAAAAACACCCACAAACACCACCTCCTTTACATTATATCAAGCTATAACCAAGTAAAACAGTATTACTATGCCTTGCCATAAAGTGCCTATATTTAAATTGTCTTATAAGTACAGCTTAGTGCAATGAGATATAATCTTTCCACATGCTTCCCTGGCCCACCAAGATTAGCAAGGAGCATGATCTGATACATGGCTGTTACACCCTCTGTCCCACCTGTGCTCTGCTATTCAATGTAATAAAAGCAACGCTGCAATCCTTTAACAAGACTGGTGGTAGCGCTAATCTAGGTATCTTGCTCAAAACGATGCACACATGCACCTCTCTGGAGGCAACTAGTGACCCCTTTATATACGTTAACTCTGTAGCGTTCAACTAGTTTCTTGTCTCCTTGCCCAGGTGTGCAATGAAGTGACACTTCAGTGATTCGCAGCCTTGATTGTGTTTGCTGTTGATGTAAAGCAGGAACAGAGTAACTGAAGCCAGCTGTACAACCCCAGATTAAGCAACACAGCGTTATCCCTGAGGACAGCGAGGCATGGATTTACTCTACTCCCTCACCAGAAGATGGCTGGGCCCTACGTGGATGTCAGGGACATGAGGGCACCAGCAGGCTCTTGTTGCCCTGAGCAGACTGAGCAGGGGCCTCCACATTGCCCCTGTATTTAGCTGTATAAAAGTATATTGTGTACGCATACACTGTACGCGCGCTGTACCTGATTGTGACTTGAACTCCCAGCTCCACCTCGGCCCTGCCTTGTCACCAGTGCCTTGCCCAGCCCTGGCTGGCCCCTTGGCCGACCCTGGCTGACGCCAGCAGGGTGTCTGCCCTGCTGAGGCACGCTGGCAAGGGCAGGGTCCTGCCGGCCTCGCTGCCTCCCTGCTCCCCCTTCCTGGTGGAGCAGCTTCGATGGCAGAGACTAGGCTTCAGCCCCAGCCACTGTGGGATTTCTCCTAGTCCTAATTTCACATCTCAAGGGAGAGAAATAGAATGAGAACTGGCTATGAAGCAGTCATTTCCATTTGTAAATGGGATAGCACAAAGGAAGAAATGAGAACAAATTTCCATATGAACAGTCCCTGCTAAACAATCATCTCTGCAAATCTCTCCACGGCATGTGTGGTGCATTCTGCCTTTACAGGATCAGCCACACAACCAGAATAATGAATTAATCTAGGCACCATAACATCGGCTCAGAGGATCTGATATAACGGAGCTGGATCTGACTTGTTTTATTTCAAAGACCACAGTTCACGCGCAATGGTGTGGCCACACACATCAGTCGTGTTAAATATAATCTGGGGCTAATTAATGAGTGCCACACCTCAAGCAGGCCCAGACCACGATCAAACATCTTTGTTTACAATCTCTACATGCCAAAACAGCACTTCCTCATATCCCCATTTTTAAACTAAAACACCAAGGTGGAGAAGTAACCCACTGGAGGAAGAGAGCACGGTGGGTACGGAGGGCTGGCTGGGCACAGGTGAAGCTGATGTTGAAGCAGGGTGGAGCACTGGGCTTGCTCAGCAGCACAAAGCCTGGCCACGCGTGGGACGGAGGGTGAGCTGGGAAGAAGGAGGCATGAGGAAAGGCTCTGCAGAAGATAGATCAAAGATCCCGCTTCTCTATTAGTGTCATTCCTCGTGTCACTGTTATGGTCAATAAATGACCCAATGGTAATTGGGCTATGCAACTAATACTTTTAGCATGGCATAAGAAATGTGAAGGTGGTAGATTTTAAAGCCTGAAGTAAACAAAACGCTTACTAGATCTGATCCACTTAGATGGGTATGGTAAGATGGCAGAAGGAAAGATAGCCATAGAAAACAAGCTACCGAGAAAGGTAGCTGTGATTTTGTAGGGGTTGCAGTAAAAATGTGAATGGGGTTAATTGGACTGGGAGCGGCTTCATTTTAGTTAGGATTGCCAAAGCTAGAGGCTGTCAACCCTTGGTAGGTTGGTGAAGGCATGTTGCCAAATGAAGATGTCAAGGTGTCCATCATTTACACTGATTAGCTAGAAAAGATCCAAAAGATGCCATGTTTGGGAGGCAGGGGAAGACAGGGAATATGGCTCACCCTGCTGAAATAGGCTATTTTTGTTCTGAAGGCAGTATCACTCCTGATCTTGACAAGGAGATTAATGCCAATTTCTTTGGCAATAATTAGGATATCTAATAGGGAGGCCTAGAGGGCTCATCTGCTTGCCGCCTCCTTTATTTTCAGTTGGATCTTCTACTGGTTCTACATGCTGAACTACATATTCTGGATGAAATGGAAGGGCTTCTCAAAAATTTATGCATGGTCACTGAATGCAGCTGAGTTTTGCACAGGAAAATGGATATTTAAAGAGAAAAGTATTCATTTATTTTATCGGTTCTTTACTCTGTTTGGAAATTTTAAATGCACAGTCTGGCTGTCCAGCCACCATATATCGCCTTATTTATTTCAAAGAATCTTTTGAATGGATACTGGCACAACCCAGTATAGATTTTGAAAGTTCTGCTTTTTGGATCAGATTTTCTGACACAGGTATTAGCATACTTCATGTCTGCTCACAGTGTATTCATCATATGGGCCAAGGCTGCTCAGATGACCCTCTGTTTCTCCTTTGAATAATTATTTTGCATTGGGATTTGTCTCCATGTTCACTTTACTGCAGAACTGCAAGATTACTATGGATAAAAGACCTTCCTCTGTCCTTTAGAGTTTCAGTGAGGACTGGACTGAAGAGCTCAGCTGCAGTCAAAGTTTGTCATAACAAAGAAGCCTGATTAAATAAGAGAAATTTACCATTTGGCAGAATCCTTCAGCTGTTCATAAAAGAAAAAGTCAAACACAATACTTAATGTTTTGATCAGAAACTCTGCTTAAGTCTTTTACTTGCATCCTTGATGACCTTTAAATTGCATTTGAATAAATTTCAATTACTAAGGCAGGAAAATTACCCTGGCAGATGGACCAGGGTCATTACCAATTTACTAACATCTCTCCCTTCCCTTTTGCTGAAGCCTCTGTTATCTTCTATGGCTTTAGAATAACAAATTATTTTTTATTCTTTAGAGAGTGATGTAGCTTAATTTGTTTTAAATTCTAACCCAAACTGCAACAGATGTTATAATTGTTGGGCAGAATACTTGAGGGGCTGTGGCATGTCTCCATTTTTATTTGCTATTGGAGGCCACAAAACACAATAAATGAAAGTACAAAGAAGGACAGAAGCGGAAGGGCAACTCAAATGTGTTGGCATCACTCTAGACAAAGACTGAAAAAATAAAGCTCAAAGGGTTAAAGTGATTGAGTGAATCTCCAGTAAGAAGGAAGAAATGTCAGAGGCAGACTGAGCTGAACTAGGGAAACAGTGACAGAGAAAAGATGGGAAGCAAGAAGCAATCTCACAGATTTGAAAAAACGAACTCTTCACTAAAAAAGAAGCCATAAGAGGCTTCCTCAACTCATTAATACTGATAATAACAGTCCAGTTAGAAAATGGGCAAAGAATGGGCACTATACGCTACATTAGACAACAAACAGTCTTAATCAAGTATGTTATGCAAGTAAAACATTCCAGTTCTCTTGTTAAAGAATACTTGTTTTTAGAAAAGGAAACAGGACAAAAAATTCAATAACTTTTTTTTTTTTTTCCAAATCTTAGGTGGTTATTCTTAGTCTTATAAGTAAAAGCAAACAAAGCTCTTATGTCAACATAAACTTCCCCCACTGCTCCTGAGTATGCCTCAGCAGGGACACTAGTTAGCTCAACTTGTCTTGTGCTTTTGGTGCATACATGCATCCTGTACATGCAGAATGGATGCCGAAGGTCATTTGGCAAAAGGCACCCCCAAAAATGATCAGTTTGTAAATTGTGGTTACTGCTAACTAGGGTGGCCTTTACCTGGTAAAAATGGGTCCAGTCTTTCAAGCCGCCTTTGAGAGCTAATTATGCCAATTTTGTTTCAGACTGAAGACTTAAGTTACTCTACAGTGAAGAGTTGTAGGCTTGATAGAGGTTGACCAGCAGCTTAATTATAGCTGTAATCCTACTAATGCAGAAAAAATTTATTGTCTTCCCTCTTGGAGATATAAGTGGACTTAATCTTGTATCTCAATCAAGCTTAACAGAACATTAAATACAAGTGCTGTCAGTAGCCAACTTTAATGAAGGCAGCAGTACATAAAGCTGAATTGAATTATTAATTAAATTACTCCTGCAGAACTCACATGATGGTAGAAACACTCTGTAAGAAGTGTTGGGTAAATGTTAACATTTTCTAACAAAATAACCACTATCTTTGATTAACGGAGATCTAATCAGACTATACATTAATTTTGAATCATCTATAAATTGTCATGGAATTAATTTGTGTCATCTTTTAAAACCAGTACAAATTTGGCAAAGCACTACATGTGATACAAGGTCTCGATGTAATTAACTTCAGTGACTAAAACGCTCATAAAGTGTGTGTCCTTGGCAAAGTACAGCACTGCCACAGTCTCAGTTTCAAGAGAACTGATGGGTCAGCACTCACTATTGTAACAGAAGTACAGGAAGGTTACTGTAGGCAGACCTTTACAGTTGGTTTATATACTACTGTGCCTGCACTGAACTGAAATCATGGATATTTTATGTAACACTGTAGACAGCGTGAAGATACAGAAAGTGCAAAGTGTAAGCAGGACAAAAAAAAAACCCAAACGCACCCTTATTTCTTCACGCTGAAGACTGAGCATTTTAAGATGGAATATCTGGGTATGCAGTGGGTTTTCTTGTTTGTTTTTTTACTTTGTTAGTGGCCAAGCTCATAGTAGCGCTTGCACACCATGTTGGAGCAGCAATGCTTATTGCATTTGCTGGGGTAATAATTACATTGGACTAGATTCCCAAAAGGAAACATGCTTCGCCCTGGGAAGCTTCTGCTGGAGGCTTGCACTGGAGCTGCCCCTGATGCTGGGCTCAGCTCTCTGCCTCCTTTGGAAGCTGCTCCATGGCTCAGTTAGAGAGTCATGAAATAAAAATCCCAGGATTTTCTGTATCCTTGTGGCTTGCACACTCCCCTATAGCAGAATGGAAGAGAGAGGTTCCCTCCCTGCTCCACAGACTACATTTTGTTTCTATCCAGTAACTGTTTAAAGTACATCAGACTTTCCAGTATGGCCTAACTGGCAGAAGCTAATCCAATCACATCCTGCAGATACTTCCAGCTTGTCTTTAGCATTCCCTAGGACCAAGCGGAAGACATGTCATTACTCCACTTTACCTGAGCAGTGGGCAGTAAAGGCAAGGGCAGATTTTTCAGAGGAAGAAGAAAGGACCTTGAACCTATGCATGACAGACACATACACTAAGACAGACAATCCTGGAGGGAAAAAGGGGCATGACAGGACAGGAGGAGATATTTCGTCTCACAAGATACATTTGGCCATTTTTTCTAGACTGTCAAAGCAGGTAAACGCTGACTCTCTCTCCTAGTTTCTCCTGTCCTCATCTGACAACCTTTTAACAGCACTAATGTTAGTTAAAAAAAGGACAAGCTTGTGTATTTGACTGTAATGCAGGAGCCACCTTCACTGAGAGACAGAACAGCAACGCTTATGCCAATATAAAGAAGACACCTTCACGTTGGTGAGCGATCATGACTTTTTAAACAAGGACATGACCTCTCTAAACTTGGCATAGGTCAAACAAATTGAGACATGCCTAATTCATGGCAACCCCTTCTATATACAATACAGTGGATTTTTCATGCACTGCTATCACTGAAGAATTTACTGTCAGCTCAAGAAGCAGAGAAACCAATCAAGGCACTGAAAGGATCTTCTAATACTTTACTGTGTTTCTGCTTGTGGCTCTACCTTCTGTGCTACTAAGCTCCATTCACAAACCCCAAAGAACTTGGTGTCTAAGCCAGGCTGTGAGAAAGCACATCACAGGGAGGGAATGAATGCTGAACTACTACTGACCGAATGCTGAACTACTACTGACCGACAGCAGGCATGACAACCAAGATCTATTCCCAGTTCTGCTACTGACTTGCTACTTCTTTCTGTGCCTCCATTTCCCTTTGTTATTTGTAAAGCAACTGGAATCACAAAATTCTTCAAATGTTTAGGTTAAAAATGCAATACAGGACAACAGAAGGATATACCCATCTACTGCCCTATTTTACTGCTCAGAACCTGACAACCTACTGCAACCTGGCCAAAAAAAAAAAAAAAAAAAAAAAATCTGGCCAAAAACCTGGCCAGATTCAAATGACATTAGAAGAACAATCCATGCTCTCTCTCTTCAGGAGTGGCAATTAGAAACAACGAAGGTTTACAAGGATAGGTGTTTTGGGACATTTTTTAGCAATTTTGTGCAACATGTTGCCAGTGCAACACAGGTTTTATTGCAATAAAGGAAGGTGCAATTCAATTAATTTTTTTTAGATAAATGCATCATCACGTAAAATTTGCATCTTGTCAAACAGGTTAGCTCATACAGCAATGTGCATAGAGCTCCATGACAGCGTGTGAGAGACTGAAAGAGTTAGTGTCTCAAACATTATGGTGGGGCAAGTTCTGCTTAAAGACAAACCCTGCACAGCAAGGAACCCAGGTGAAAAGCCCATCAGCTCAGACATCAGCAACAGGAGGGGGAGGGCGTGCTGGAGGGTGTGCAGCTCCCTGTTCTGATAAGCTGTTCTGATACAAAGACCAAACAATGGCCACTTCTGCAGGGAAGGAGAAGTTACTCCACAAAGGACCCCCAAGCCCAAAGGCTTGCAAACTGCTCATTAACTGACAGAGGGGCAAGGATGATAAAAGGACACAAACTGAAGCCCCAGATGCGCAAGCCCGCCAGGACCCGTTCCCTCAGCTGATTGCACCCCTCGGCTGACTGAAACAATGCTGGACCCAGGACTGGTGAAATCTTTCTCTCTTCCTTTCTGCCTTCTTCTCTCTTGCCTTTTCCACAATCCCTACACCTCATCCATTTCAAGATATAAACCGTTGACCAAGTCTGAGACTAAGAGTGGATCCAGCTGCCCCTAGACCCTTCTCTGAGGAGGAGTCTGGAAAATAAGGGGGTCTGCTCTGAACCTCGTGACTCAACGGGAGGGATCTCCTTATTCCCTGAATTGATGTATACGGTTACACAGTTTACAGAAGTAGTCTTATGCCAATTCCTATTGTGAGAAACCCTGCCACCTACTACCAAGCCTCCCCAGTTTCGTTTGCTTCTGTCATAAATAAATAAAATCTTTAACTGATCATTTGGTGTCATTTCACCTTAATTTAGCCAGAGGGAATTTCGAATTAAACATGACTCCCTGGTCTGTCCAGTCTGGTTCGTGACACTGTGTCACCATCATGCTCACTGGAAAGGATGCCTTAGAAAACACAGAATGATCTTGCTGCTACTAGGAAAGTCCTTTAACCCTGGCTGCTGTAATAGGGTCTGGCATTTTACTGTTCAGCATAAAGCAGCAAGATGATATCAAATGCCTTAGCAAAGTTGTATGTCCCTTACAACTGCACACATCAGGTAACAGTACAATAAAGTTCAATCCCTGTTCTACATAATTTTGCTCATAGAAGTTACAACAGTATTTCTGCCATTATACGCTCTTTCAACACAGAGAAGAGTTTTACTGAACTGGTAGAAGTGTGAATTTATGTGAGATGTCCTACTGGTACAGCCTGTGGGTATTCCTGTACTTGCAAAGGTGCCCTCTGCATAGGTATGGCCCCAAGCATATGAATTGAGAATACAGAACCAAGCATCAGCTGGACAGAAATCCCTTCGTGGTTTTTCACTCTTTGAAAAGTGGTCCTCCAAAGAAAACCCGGACTAGCTCCAGCCATTATTTAGGAAGTCATTAGTTCTTGAGAAATTTGGCATCTTGAAGTTACTCTGCATCCTCAGGGCTAACCTCTCCTAAATGCAGTGGATGAGAGCTTAATTACTATCGCTCTCACTCTAACTAGGGCTAGCCTCTGTCCCGTACACCAAGAGGGAGCCATTAGTAATTTTCCCTCAGGAAGCACAGTTCATTATATGCTGCTGTCAAGTATAAAATAGCTTTTGGCTCCTTCAGATTTTTTTGTTTTGTTTTGCAGCATGACAGAACAAAAGGCACCGTGCATTGAACTGCTGATGTGATAAAAGGCACGACTGCCACTACATAAGCTGAAGCAGCTCAATAGCTGAAAACAGCCACTTCCTGCAGAGAATTGATGTGACAAACTTGGACTAATTTTTTGAGCCAGGCAATAGATCTTCAGCCCAGGACAGAGCAGCAAGTGTATCGAACACAGACTGTGTAAAATTCGGCATGCAGCTTACCCCAACTTAGTGTTCTGTGAGATAGCCTCACCGCTTGGAGAAGATTTCTTACGAACAACACCTTGACGGCGTTTTCTAAGGCTATTAAAGCGTACGTGAAAGAAACAAGGCTGACTGCAGTAAATGTGAGGTTTAATGTATCTGGGATAAGCTCCTACTAAAATTTTCATATGACATAATAAGGTTCAGATTTAAATACTGTGGTCTTTGTAGAAAATGGGTTTACCTGAGAAAAGAAGATCTGGACATTTAAATCTGGTACTCACAAACTGACAGGCATTTTGCCACCAACCTTAAAGGAAACAGGACCGGGTTGCTGGGGCATGGGTGCTCTTTGTTGTATGGTGACCACCACTCCCAGCAACTAAGGCAGAATTTAAAAGCACTCAATAATTTGGGGGACTTGGCTTGAAAGTAGCTGTAATATTGATGCCTACCTCACTTTGGAAATATACCATTTGCTTGTGACAGTTATTGGGGGACTTCACATCTATGAATACGCAACAGGACTTTCTCTCGCAATCCCCACCCTCCTCACCCTGCCCCCTAAACGATCCCCCACACCTTCCCATCTAAGAAGTACATTGAGTATTTTAAGAAACAGTAACACTTGAATATTAAAATTATGTATCTCTCTAGTAAAATAGTTGGAGTAGAGGACAGGAAAATAAACAGATTTTTTTATCTACTTCAGTGAAAAAAAGAAGACACAGTTTTGCATACACAGATCAAAATACTTCTGTGAAATGAAATTGCTTAACAAATAACTACCAGACTTCTGTAGAATGTTAGATCTCCTACTCTTAACTTTCATGAAAAGCATTTAGAAAACAGAAGGTGACACCTGTGTCTGTTCTGAATGTGTAAATTTCACTTGAACACTTTTTACTACAATACCTCCATCTATCAACTTTTTCATTGCAGCATTTGGTTACCTTACAGCTACCAACTCATTTACCTGCATCATCATTCTGTGCATGGGAACTATCCCACCCTTTCATCATCCCCACTGTTCTTCTCCAAAACCTGTCAGGCTCTGCTACATGCTTTCTTGTATAGGTGGGAAGTCTGCGGGGACTGCAGAGCTCAACAGTAGCCTCAATGTAAATACCAGAAGGTTTAACAATTGCCTGTATGTGAATATTGTGGTGTGTAAAAGAATCCCCATCCAGGACTGATAAACATGGCAGAGTAAAGCAGAAGGAAGTCCAAATAAGGTAACAGGCTGTGAAAGGAATAAATTGTGGCAGGGATAGGAACAAATGCAGGTGGAACTGTCTATAGAGCAGATATCCCAAGAGGAACAACTGTCTGAAAAGCAGGACCATATAGCAAAGCTGTCATGTTGAAATCAATGAAAAAGACTGGTGCAAAGTAACACATCAGAGTGGGGAGAGCAGAAGGGCAAACACTACTTTCCATATTGTACAGACAGAAGCTATGCAATAAATCCATATATGCTTGAGCCTTAGGCTTGTAATGGACAAATGCTTATATGCAGTGCATTTATGAACTTGCATATGGTAGGCTCAAGCACCACAGAAACCCAATCTAGAATGAGGTGAGTCTCCAAGCCAGATGCTACTTTTGAAGCTTTTTGCACTTACTTCCAAATCAAGTCGTAGACAAGTTTATATCTGTCAAGATGTGGGCACAGCACAGCCTTGTACCATGGGAAAATGGCATTTCCAAGATGGACAATGCTCACGTTTGGGTTTTTTTCTGCTGCTGAGCTGATGTTTTCACTGGACTGTCATTGAGATAATGCCAGGCTCTCTCCTGGATGGTAACAGTCAGCTCAGAGATATGAAGATTGGATTTTGTTCCCTCCCTTTCCTCTGTCAACACATAGTTGACATGTAAGTGAACTGTAGTCAACATATAAGTGAAATAATTTCATCTGCCATTTTATTGCTACACCACCGAAGCCTTGTAAGATCCTTCTGCACCTATTCATGCTTGCCCCATGTCTTTTTTACCATTAATACTAGTATCATCAGCAAAGTTGACCACCTAGCTCAGGATGTAAGCAGACAAGTAATATGTGCCTCCCAGGCACCCAGTAAAGATTTCTTCTTCCCCAGAAGCAGAGAGAGAACAGGACAAAGTCAGAGTCATGTTTCCTTTATAGTCCAGTTCAGCTCTTCCAGAAGCCCAGTGACGCCTGCTCCGGGCTGCATGTCTGCCTAGACCAGAGCACACAACCAGCGCACACTAACAAGCAAGACAGAAGGATGCAAAGAAGCCACAGCATATACCAACATTAACGCTCTGTCCTGCAGTCCTGACACAGTTTCAGCTCAGACTCCATAAATAACTTACGTACCAAAAAAAGCACAACTGCCCTTGTTAACTTGAGTGGGAGTTTCTGAGTAAGAAAAGAGTGACTGGTCAAATCCCATATGACAAAAGGCCAAATCCTGACAGAGGCAGTTGTTCCTCACCTCTGGGGCACAAACCTAAGTAGTCCTGCCTATAGTTCCCTTCTTTTCCTCATCTCCAACCAAATGCCAAGTCTTGCCTCTACCCTTTCAAAGAAAACTGCCAACCTGCTCATATGTACTTCAGCCCCACACTAGGAGATGCCTGAAGTATTTTGTCTGAGTCTTTTCTTCTGGAAATTGGCCTGAGGGAAATATGCTCTTGGAATTTCCATTAAGACTTTTTTCCTTCCTGATCTTTCCAATCTTCTTTCCACTTTAAAAAACCTCTGGAGGTGGCAGGAGCAATCACTGTCAGACTCTCCTAAATAAGCAGCTCCAGGCTTTCAACATTTTGCTAAGCACAGAAATACACCAACACAAACAGCCCTGGGAACCCAGACAGAGCTAAAAGATGGCTCCTCACAAAGAAAAAAGGGCTTTTCAGGAAATACCACAGAAGTGTACAAAACAACTACCCAAGATTGTTTCCCAAGACTTCGCATTGCAATAATAACGTAACAGTCAAAACAGAAACTGTATTTTCTATTCCTGAGAAAAAAAGTCATTTCTGTTAGTTTTATGAATTCAGGTACGCGTTAGTTCAGCCCCCACCTTGGATGGACTCTGCAGCCTAGCACACGGCATGCCAGCGCAGTGCAAGGCAGAAGAGTTCTTCCAGTCCCACGCTAGGAGGGCTTTTCCTCCATGTGATTTTACACAGCAAGTCCAGATTGTTCATCAGCCACCCACGCTTGATAGTCACCTTTCCAAAATCCTCTTTAATGTTTAATTCTGTATTTTATAATTTTAAGCCAAGTCCGTGCAGCAGCAGACCATGTGTGAAGAAGATAAAGCAGAAAGCTTAACAAAAACCAGCATCCCCATGTCCACAAGAACTCTTAACCTGAAAGATTCAAAACAATAATGCCTGACACTTAAATACAGCTCCAACATCAAAGCGCTTTGCAGACCCCACGTACACTGCAATAAAAGACTTGGGGAATATAAAATGCTCCTCTGTCCAGATGACCAAGTCAGTAATTCCATTTTAAATATGCCACGTCAGGAGACTTCCACGAGCTGAGGGTAAACTGAGGGCTTACTCCTAATCTCACCGATTTCCCTGTAAAAATCTTTCAGATTCTGTAACTAATTGAGCAATTGTTGTGTGTAAACCTTAGCATCACAGAGATTTAGGCAGAGTATCCAAACGGACAATGAACACGTATAATACATCCATTGGAAGAAAGCAGCACAGGTACAAGCTGTAACGTAGCAGAAGACTTAAATAGAGCAGTGGAAGGAGACAAAAATGAGAGGCAATTCAGATTTAGGACTGGAGATGCTGACGGAGGAAAAACAGTGGACATGAGCATATGCTGGTGTAAATGGTGTGGCACAGGACAGGCTTAGACTTGGGAGCTGAGGCACAGCTGGCAAGAGGAAAGATACAGTCCAACACTCAATGAAAATTATTTTTAATAGTTGCATCCATGATTGCACGGAGATTAAGAAATTTATTTCAAATGCATTTTTAGCATGTAAATTACATTTTAATGCATTTCGCTTTTTAAACAAACTTGTTTAAAATTTAGTAAGAACCAATGATGACTTCCCTGAATATCTGATTTTTTTTGTAATCTATTCAAATCATTTATGTAAGAAATATTGCATTACTGAATCATGCTGTGAAGTTTAGTAAGTTAAAAGGTGATGATTTTATATGAACATAGAAATGGAATAAATAAGACCTGTAGCTGTGGATGTCGATTCAAGTTCTATAAATAATGTAGCAAATGATACTGTGACAGAAGTACCCAAGCGAACTCCTGCCCTGTTTTAAGTACTTTTCTACCATAAAAGCAAGTATATTTTATTTTGAGCCTGAAAATTAGGAAGTTTTGTCCTAATTAATTTTAAGTTTCCATTTTCTTCAGAGATATGCAGGAAGATTTTCTTTAAAGTAGCTAAAAGTTGGAAACACAATGTGAATCTAAACCCAGGATTCTTTATCTTCCCCTTCTCACCTACAAAAGAAAACTGGTAGAGAGTGAAAGAGCTTGGTGCTAAAGGACTCAGTACTGGCCAGACTTTCTGAAGGTCTTAGATATCCAAAGGTGCTGACAGGTTCTTCAGTGCTACTGAAAATCCTCCTAAACACCAAGTCTCCTACTGTCATTACATTTTTATTTGTTTGGGAAGAAAACCATGAATTTTTGTACTGACCATCAGACATATATCTTTCTTCTTTTTTTTTTTTTTAAATGAAAATAAAAAATGTGACCAAAAATTAAGATTGAAATTAATTCCTCAAGTTTCTTCCTCATCTGTAAACATAAAGTCAAGCAAGGATGTGGAAACCCTCCGATTTTGATTAATTCACTTTGGACTGAAGTAGACTTACCACTCTCCCTTTGTTTTCCTACTCGTTAAAACCCATGAAAACTTAATGACTATTAGACATAACAGTACTCTAGAAACATTCATGTTTCAAAGAGATTTCTCCCTGAATTTCACACTCTTCATCCCAAGCAGAGCCACTTACCACTCATTGCCAGCACATGTCTTCGAGGCACCTCTGCCTACTCCTGTCCTCCTCCCTGCTGAGGTCTTCTCCTTCCTGCCAGGGCTGTTGTGACCCAGCACCTCCGCGTCTTTGCCCAGGTGATTGCCCGTCAAATAAACCAAGATCACAGCAGCCCTGGGCTGCCAAGATGTAGCATTTCCTATGACTTTCAAGGGGCTGCCTGAAGGCAGCCTTTTCTGCACTCTGCTCACACATACAGGCAATGTGCCAAATCACTACTACTGTGACAATGCAGAGCAATAGTAAATCCTTTTAAAAACCCAGCCTTTAGGGGTATATCCGTACCTCCTTTTTAAAAAAAGTGGGACCTCAGTGCTGTCCTTACTCTACTTTGTACCAAGAAATATCTCTGTCAAGCTGGTTCTGCCACAGACCATGCATGGTGTATAAACCCACAATCTACTGTTGCTGTCCCCCACTCTTCAATTAAATCCATTCATGGTAACAGGACACACTACATTTTCTGCTAAATTTCATTAAAAAGGTAATGCAACAAAAGCACTGAAAACCAAAATCAATATCTATGCAGAGAGGAAAGGCAATGTAGTTTTATTTATAGCAAGAACAGCAACTTGGTTGGATCACAGTATCAGAAAGTTACATTTAGGGAACAGGCATGAACTACAGCATCAGGCAGAAAGCTGTACAATTTAAATCTGAGAGGAAGACCTGTGCAGCTTGTCAGCACTGAACAGCAGATCTTGATATTCTCCTACAGCATATTCGAAAACATTAAGTCAATTTCCCAATGTAACAGTATTCATATTTACAGAGTTTTAACATAATAGAAGCTTTTCATAGAAGTAACCCATACTTCTGAAACTTCCTTTTGCCAAGCATAAGAACCATAAATAAAAATTAATTGCCTCCCCCTCCTTCCCATATTCTGAAAAGCACTTAAATCAGGAATTGCCTAAATCTTTAATGCATCTTATCCCTTTCTGATTTCAAGAAAGAGTAACAAAGCTCTGAGTGTTGACACTAAGTAAAATCTTTGTTTGCTTCATGCAATCTGTCTTATGACTTGCATGGGTATAGTAATCTTTCCATATTCAAATCAGAAGCAATGTCCAAACATTTTTTTGACCTTGAAGCTACTAAAAATCAGAAAGCTCATGTCCTCTTTTCAGTGGTAAAAAGCATCTGTCCTACTTCTATTGGATTACAAGATGCTAAACAACAAAAATCACACCATTTTTAACATCTGGTATCCGCTTATCACTACATTAGAATTACAAGAAGGTTTTAGAAGGTTAAAAAAAAAAAGATGATCTCAAAATCCTGAAGATAAGCAAACCCTCCTTTCACTGCACAGACCTCTGGCATGACGAGACAGTAACATTAAAATTATGTAAGTAATAATGTAACGAAGGGGATTAGGAGACAGTTAAATATAAATAGTGTTCAGACTTCACAACATGTACCCAAGTGCTCATAAAAATAACATTAGATGATATAAAACTTCTGCCTTTTTTGTGTGATTGCTCAAATTTTCTTACAAAATAGCTGAAGGTTTTTCATAAAATCATTTCAAAGAGAAGTTTTGTTTCAGTGAGGAGGTATAAATATGACAAAATACAACCTGTTTATCCATCTTCTAGGAAGTGATAGGTGATATTTCTTAATTCAGTTATGGAAAAGAAGTGTACTGTTTACTTAATTTAAAACTCATAATTAGATTTTGATTAAACAGCCCAAGAATTTAAACGTAGCACTCAGTCACCTGTAACTTTTAAGAACGTTGCTTCAAAATATTTTAAATCAAACTTAGTAAAGACTATTTTCTTCAATAATGAGTGGATCTCCACAAACAATGCTTAATGCTTATGTTTGTTTGACCAAATTCATACAACTCAATGCAGTCTCTGCATGAAATGCATGACACTGGCTTGTGAGAAAGGTTTAGCTAGAAAGCTGAATCTCAGCATTTCATTTCCAAAAGCCTAAGTTCCCATGTCAGACAGAAAGTCTGAAGCAAATCTGAAGAATTCTGTTTATTATACATGGAGGCAACTGATAAATATTACTGCAACTAGTCAATTGTGTGACTGGAATGTCAAACTTCATAGAATACTGGTAGTTAAATTGCCTCACTGAACAGGAATCATGTGGATTTGGAAGGATTATAAAAGAATAAATTACCCCAGCTGTTCTCATTCTCTTAAGGCACTTTAATAAAAGTATTTGCTGGAGGCAGTGTTGTCCTGATGCTTAATTTTCACAGACACTTTACAGCCACATATATCAGCAGAGGTCTTATTGAGTAGATATTGTTTATGTATGGCAGCAAATACAGACAATCAGCATTATCATTTTTTTCTCTTTTTCAGGAATCAAATCAAGGGGTTACTGGTCTTAAAGTTGATTTTTAAAAAAATGTATTATTGGTAAGTAGGCACACAACTCATTTCTGTCCCGTTTGAGGAGCAATGTACTGTACTGATTGCTAGTTATTATGCACTTGCAACGTTAATCTTTTTATTACTTTAGTTCATCTATTTAAACTGAGAGTTTCATTAACACCACTAGAAATGAACTACCGAAAAAAGGGCAGGAACAGAAGTGAGAGAGGTGCTGATGCTCTGACCTTCAGCACTAGCACACACAGAAGGAAAAAAAAAGGCAGTACCTTGTGATGCTACATATACTTGCATTTCTTCCCTTACACCATTCTCTAGATAAAACTGTGTTCTAGATTTCTATCAGATTAAAAAAAAAAAAAGACAAAGAAGCAGCTGGATCAAGAACTTTTTTTTCTTTTTTCCTCTTATGAGCTTGTGCAAAAAGCTTATTACCATCTACCAGCTATTTTTGTAGGGAATAAGCTATGAATGCTTTCCAGTTCTTAAAGGAAAAGTCTACCTGGCATTAATCAGTATTACCTGGAATGAGATCTCATCACAAATAACAGCTGAAAGAACAACAATGAACTGCTTTCTCATTAGTGGAGAAAGCCTCTGCCAGCTGAGTTTGAAACAGGTGAGCATGTGCCTGCACTATTCCACCTCTTGGGTTGACAAACAGCTTTTCCATCTCCAAATCAGATGCTGCATCTAATTTGCCATAACACCAAATTCTTTCAAGTGTGTGCACATGTCCGCATACATCTGCATGTGGAGATTTTCTTTTAAACCTGAACAGCTACATACACTCTGTTGTAAGAGAGCATTTAACCATGTTTACTGATTTTAAAACATGCCCAGCAATGCTGAAGAGTGAAAACAGTCTTGCTTTTCCTTCTCTGATAAGGTAAGACACTTTATTTTAAAGCGAGAACTGTAACAAAATTTTTTTGTGTATTCACTACTACATTAAGAAAAAAAATATGCTCAAACACACAATAGCAGGGTGAAATGGTAAGGCAAGAGACAGGATAAAAAAGCCCCCTCCTTCTCAGTTTAGATCTTTTGTTATATTAACAACATTCAGGGATTTTAATGGATGCCAGACCAAGAGAAATAACTTCAATTACTTTAATTAGTTTTCCTTCAATACTACATATAAAAATGACAAATAGGAATGATGAAACTGATTTCCATATACTTGCCTCTTAGTCCTCAATGAGTGTGGGTTTCTCTCTCCCTGTTTTCTTTTTCCTTTCAGTTTTATTTTATTTTTTTGTTTTATTAAATCTGCAGCATGGAACAGATAGTCCCAAACAGAACTATCATTCTTGTTTGTCACTGTCAGGGATATTGCATTCTGGTAAAACCAACTGATTAATTAGTGAACTGGCAATTCATTCTCCAACTATGGCTCTTCTTCACCTGCTGGCAAGTTAATGAATGAGTAAATATACATTTACTAGGGAACACCTGTTTTTAACTGGGACACTTCCTATGATCAAAAAACCCAAGATCAAACCAGGAAGACAGGCTTTTTTTCCCCAACACTTTCCTCTCCGCAGCTGTATATTTTCAATCCTTTCTGTGATAATTATACTAATCTTTCTCATGTATAAATACACCAAGTTTTGATTATAACTCAGAGAAAATGGATCTCATTATTAAATAAAAATACACCATGTGTCTTTTTTAAAATGTTCTACTTTTGAACATCCTGCCTGGATGCTTGTGGGAGGAACAGGTCAAGGGAACATCCTTTCATGAGACATTTAATGAGAAAGGCAGCAGTCAATGCAATGCTGTCGCCTTAATACACCAAAACTACTTCTGCTGCATCAAAAAAAAAAAAAAAAAATTGAAGTTTTTGCCTTCAGTTTTCAGTGTGCTGCTTTCTGGTAAAGCAAAACTGCACTTTGATGCCAGTTAGCACCATGGTGCTGATGAGCGTGCTGGTTCATCAAAGGGGCCTGAGGGGCAGCTGAAGGCTGCAGCAGAGCCAGCAGACTGATTTTGCCCCCTGAAATACTCACTAGTGAGTGATCACAGCTCCTCTGCTTTCAGACTCAAACCCAGCCAGCCTCACAGCATCTCCAAATTCTTTGTTTCTTTAAAACCCTGATGCCTTCATGAACATTTTGCTCGCCAGCAGGTACAGCTCTGGCTGCCGCTGTGTGATCCTGAGGCAGGCTGCAGCCAGCTGTGCTGCCAAATGCACTGATGGACACATGCTGCTTGTGGTCCTTCCTTGATCTGCTGCACATTCACCTGCTGCCAGCATGGACTTACTGACCAAGTCACTGCTTGGTTTTGGGCATTTTGAAGCCATTTTTAAACTGACACTGCATTTGGAGGTGGGGACAACAGCTGCCTCTAAGAAGTGTTGCCACTTTCTCTTTTAAATATTTATATGTGGACGGCAACAAAAGAACACATCTGTCTGCCAGAAAATTAGCAAAGTGTGGATAACAAGATCTAAGAACCAGAGAGAGTGCAGCGAGATTCAGACCTGCTAAAATCCTTCCTCATCGGATGATCATTTAATGTCTTAATGTCACGTCCCAACTTCTCAGGACGATGACTCAGGTTTGCTAATTCCCGGGTCAGGATTAAGGTGAAACAACACCAGGGATCCTTCAACTCACAAAGCTCAACTTTTATTTGCTCACAACAAGAGTTGGCATACTCACCATAAAAATTGGTATGCTCACAACAAAAACTGGCGTGAAACCGTGTCACTAAACCGTGTGACGTGTGCTAACCCTACATCACCAACCACACACTACAGGCCTTGCTTATCTGGGACTCAGTTCAGGGAAGACACTAAGGAGAGCCCTCCCGCCGAGTCCCGAGGTTCAGAGCAGCCACCCTTGCTTTCTAGACTCCTTCTCAGAGAGGAGCCTGGGGGCGGCTGAATCCGCTCTCAGTCCCAGACTTGGTCAACGGTTTTATGTCTAACGGGATGAGGTGTAGGGATTACAGAGAACAAAAGAGAAAGAGAGAAGAGAAAGATTTCACCGCTCCGGGGTCCAGCGCTGGTCCAGCCAGCCGAGGGGTCCCGTCCCGGCGGGCGCGCACACGTGGGTGTTTGTGTCCTTTTATCATCCTTGCCCCTCCTTCGGGCAGGCAAACTCATTAGGCTAATTAGGGAAACAGGTCCGCGGGCTTGGGGGTCGTTTGGGGAGCAACTGCCCCTTCCCGGCAGACGCGGTCTTTCGCCACGCCCGGTGAGCTGCCCTGCTCGGCACATCAGAAGAGGGAGCCGTGCACCCTCCGGCACGGCCGCCCCCTCCAGTGCTGATGGGCTTCTTTTCACCTGGGGTTCCCTGCTAGGCAGAGTTCGTTGTTATGCAGAGGTAGTCGTTAAGCATAACTTGCCCCACCACAATGTCTGAGCCATTAACTCTTTCAGTCTCTCACACTTAAGCGGGTAAGAAATGATCCAGCTACTTGAGTCAGAGCTGGAGGCACGCAGTGGAGACACTCACCAGCCACTCGGAGCTATTCCGGACTATGAGGTTGTAAGAAACCAGTTACGGACAGATATATTTGTATTACACTATATGCCTCTAACTGGACCAATGTCTAATCTCGTGTCTTCTACGGAACTACTAGAAACTGGTACATTTTGTTACAGACTGAATACAACCAGCTGTAAAACACCGAATTGATTGCCAGTAGTTAAAGAGGCAAAGCTTGCTGAAGGACTGCAACTGGAGGAGCGCTACAGGTGACCCGCTGATTTTGCAGTCTGCTCTCTCCACCCAGGACTCCTAATTCTTTGTCATCCTGACCGAACTTCTCTCCCTTTGGAGAATCTGATGCTGAACTTGCAGGCAGAAATGTTCAAACCTAACATGCACAAGTATGTTGCAGTAGGAGCCCACTGAAATGTCCTGGATTCAATGCCTGGATTCTAAATCCTGGTATTGAGATACTTGTAGCTGGCTGAGAACTTCTCTGACCCAAAATATACTGTCATGCTGACTCTGCAACTTTAGAGAGAGAAAGCCAAATTTTTATGAACCTTCTGAGTGTGGTTTCTCATAAAAAAACCACAATGAAACAGAACCTTTTACCATTTCCTACAGGAGGGGAAAAAATATAATCCCTGCCCCAAAAATCTTGTTTTGAAATGCAAGCTAAGATTTTCTTCTTCAAAAATTCAAGTCTAAATGAAATTTAAGCCTAAGGCAAACACACCTTCCTGGACCCTATCTGACAGGTCAGGAAAACTGTTTTTTGACTGGGTTTATCCCATATTATGACAGGAAATTTTTTTGGAGACTTAATACCTCCCCAAGACAGGAAAACCATTTCCCGTCCTGCTCTGGCTTCCAAGAAAGACTTGCTGGATCGGGACAAGGCTAACACAGGATGCTGCCCAAAGATCATCCCTTTGAATTGAAAGAGTGCCCACTGCCTATCAGGAGGAGGAAAATTCAGGACCGTTACCTCCAGCTTTATGCTATCCTGAGGAGTCCAGATAACTGCTACAAATCTGGCTGGTTGCGTCCAGGCCAAAGCATTTGGTGTTGCAGTGAAGATGGCTACAAGAAGCCAAGCGGTCAGTGCTTGCCGAAGCAGAGAGAATGAAGTGTTGCAACTGTCCTGTCTGATTGATCGTGCAGCTCTTTCAAAGCTGTTGCTTACTCACTTCTCTTACATTGCAGCCCTAGTAGAGAAGCTTTTGCTGTGCTCGCTTCAGTCAAGGATATAAATAAACGTGACAAGCTTTTAGAAGCAACCTGTTAGCACTGCCTTGCATTAGCAGACTATCATGAAGAAATGGCCTCGAGCTTTTAAAGATGAACTAAGAAGTGCCTCTTCAAAGAACTAAACTGTTAAATGTGAGAATTTTATTCCTGCTTTAGTGACGTTCACAACACTGTGTGTTAAGCATGAATTGAAAAAGGCCTTCAGTTTGCAGCTATGCCATTTCCACTCCATCCTCCAGCAGAAGTTTGGGAGTGAGGATTCCTCACAAAGGACTGAAAACCCTTTGAGTTCTTTTACATGGCTCTAGCAGCAAAAGGAAAAAAGAAGAATAATAAAAACGAAACTTTACAATAGGCGTAGAGTCTTGCAGTTTTAACAAGTCTTCTATATTTATAGGCCTTTAGACTCTAGCACTGTATTTTCATGGGGACAAGACTTAGGAGGACTCGCTCTCACTAGCTGCAGTGCAGTGACAAAAGCAGAGCAACAAGGCAATGCACTAACTCCCAGCTTTACTTTGTTTCCAGAAGGTGAGGCTGCCTCGCTGCATGGCGTGATTGACTGTATAAACAATCACCTACGTGCACACTGAACTGAGCTCTGATGAACAGGTGGGTAGCAGCACATTAGGGAACCGCTGATACAGTCCGTAATTACAGTGCAGGCCCAGTGCTGCAATCCACAAGCATGCAGGTGCACACACGATCAATGTGCTCATCACCTGAAGCTTTTCTCATTCCTGTCTTGAAGATGCACTTTGATCACCTTAACAGAAGAGCTGACCTTAAGAGAAAACAAGAACAGAAACTGCTATGAAAGACAGCCACAAGCGCACAAAAGCTTCCTGTGCAGCAGTGTTACTCATAGCCAGCTGCTTATGATGAGCATGAGCACTCTCATCGGCTCGTGAGTCAGCAGCACCTGCTCCCCATCACCTTCCTGGAGGATACGTAACACAGCAGCACCGTGCTCAGCAGCCCTCTTCAGCATCCAGCTGTTTGTGGTAGGACCTAGCCCCCAGGATATATATTGCATGTCAGCAAGTATGCGCTGCTAAATATAAGCATGCCTTATACTAGTGTCTATACTGTTCATTTTGCATATGTGCAGGAGACACTAAACAGTTGTCTCACTAGAGCATCACGTCTAAACAGAATCACATTTGAGCAGAATTAGTAAAGAAAACTGAGGATAGTTTAGGAATTTTTAGTTTTTAAGGATTCAGTAGGTAATACTTTAATCTCTGTGTAGTCCTGAACCATTGTTTCAGTTTAAGCGCATGCCTAAAAAAGCGCATGCCTACAAACCACATACTACTCTGCTATTCAACCCAGAAGTTTCTCTTATTTCAATTTTAAGACAATGTGATACTATTGAACCTGGTGTTCAGCTGAAGCAAATGGGAATAATTCAAGAATCCCAGGTGGGAATTCCACAAAATAATTACTCATGTGCATATTACAGTTCTTAAGGAGTGCTCTATTTGATACATCAATGGCTGCAATTCCTATAGATGTGAAAAGTCTTGACAGATAACAGGTTTACTGTACTTTCTGACTACCTCCAGCGATAAGTAATTTACCATCCACCCAGTAAATTTATGATAAACCTAATATCCTGTTGCTTATTAATTATCAGCTCAACAAGCCATTTAAGCAGGAAAGAAATGTACAGCAAGCTGCTTCCTGCCATCCGGCATATGTGCTGTAACAAATGGCTGTAGAGTTTACAACACATCACATAGAGCAAGCCGGGCAGGATTCCTGAATGTAGCATTGTTCGAAACACATCCCTGCATCTAACTTATGCGTATTTGTTGTGGCACTGTGAAGTCTTCCTTCCTTCACCACAGGAAGCGGCATTGTCTGAGGAAGTCATTTTAGGTGACTGAAAGAAACCCTCCCACCCTTGTGCAGCCCTCCCCAAAGTAACTCCCTGTACCAACAAAACCAGAGCTGAGCCCCCAACCTCAAACAAAAGTAACTTTGCCTTTTAATGTGAACTGACTCCACTGGATGATTTTTTTTAAACTGGCCTCGTATTTGCCTATTTCACAGATCATAGTTTTAGGTGGAGTCCTGACATCACTGAAAACAGTGGAAATTTCTCTCAATCCCATCATTCAACCTTGTAATTTTAGGCACTGCAGCACAAACTACGTATCTGCCTACCTGGCCTGTGGACAGAGTCAGATACTTGTGTATCCAGGTTGACATAGACTACACCTGCACAACTTTAAAGCTAAATCGAGCTCAAATAAGTATAGCCCACTTAGCTTTATTTGTTTCAAAGTTGCCCCGCAGAATTTGAGTACTGCAAAGAGGAAAACCAGAACAGGCAACCCATGTCCTCTTTCTGGCTCCGCAGCAGCCACACCAAGGAGCAGAAACCTTCCGATACCTCATTCTTTCCTCTTCCATGAAATGAAAAAAAAAAAAAAAATTATCCATTTCACCAGATATTTTAAGAATTTCAGCACCAGCCTCAAGTTTTGTGTTCTTGGTGTAGACAGTGAATGGAAATGTAAGATATAAACATCACGCTACAGTCAGTCACAGATGCTGTGGTCCATACACAGACTGCTATTCCTGGAAGAAATCTCAAGTTACCATTGCTCCTATTCACTTTGACAGCTCTAATTTGATTTTTGTTCTGGAACTCTCTTTGTAGAGGAGAAAAAGGCAATGATCACAAAACTTTGATAATGTGCTTTATAAAAAGCAGACCTCATTATCATTCTCATTTGTATGGCAGTATATTGGCATTTTGATTTGCCCTGTTTGCAACACCAGTCTGTAGACCAGCCCTGGAAGTCTCCTTTTCTGTTCAAAAAGTTGAGTGTGTGGTGCCATGCATGCAACAGCTCCCTCACTGCTCCAGCGAGGGCTTCCTAATTTCTCATTTCTAGTGAATATGGAACTTCTGTTCTGCAGCATAGACAACTCCTTGGATACCATTAAGAATGAGAGAAAACTAAAATTGTGCCTATTCTTTTCCTCTGCCTCATTAAGTGCACTGGGATTTAAATACTGGGAACTACACACTACAGACAACACAACAGAGGTTTTCCTACTCTCTAAGAAGCCACTCTTTCACAGATGTGGTCTTTATTTGACAAGCTCTCTACTGAGCATGAGATCAAGCAGACCACAGTCAACTTTCAGTTAAACTCAACAGCTTTTCTTGATTGATGTAGGACTTGACTCCAAGCATAAGACATCTGGCACACGCTTTGGATACTAGGATGTCATGTTTACTTATTTCTTTCCTTTGGATTCACATAGATACACGCATATGGAAGTGGCATGAGATAATTTTGTTAAAACCCCATTTATTTATTTAGTGCATTCACTTCCCACCATTCATTACTGCTGCTTAAAGTACTTCATCTCAGGAAGAACTTTATTAGAACCCAGCAATATAACATATGGTCATGTTTGCTGCTCTGTACACAGACTACTTTGACAAAAGAGCAGAATCATCAAAAGATATAAAAAGCACAGGTTCAGAAGGTGAGTTTTGGTATGCACATATGACAACCTGTTTTGTTTTTTTTTTATACTCACCCTATACAGAGTATTTTGCTCAGAATGACTGCAGCTTGTGCCATAACTGTATTATGCATTTTCTTATAATATGGCTGTGCAACCAAAGCCAAGGGATGAATGCAGGCTAGTTTCCATCTTACATGTGACAATGAGAGCCCCTAATGTTTTGCATGAGCCTATTTTCTATATAGTTCCCTATAGTTAAGGGACCACAAGACAGCAAAGTCCCTCCCACTGGACGAGATCATCAGGTTTGTGACCACCTGAGGAAACTGAACATACATAAGTCTATGGGACCTGATGAGATGCATCCCAAAATCCTGACAGAATTGGCTGATGTAGTTGCCAAGCCATTCTCCATGATATTTGAAAAGTCATGGCAGTCAGATGAAGTCCCTGGTGACTGGAAAAAGGGAAACATTGCACCCATTTTTAAGGACCCTGGGAACTACTGACCTGTCAGCCTCACCTCTGTGCCTGGGAAGATCATGGGACAGATCCTCCTAGAAGCTATGCTAAGGCACATGGAGGACAAGGAGATGATTCAAGACAGCCAGAATGGCTTCACCCAGGACAAGTCCTGCCTGACAACCTAGTCTCCTTCTGTGATGGAGTGACTACATCAGTGGACAAGGGAACAGCTACAGATGTCATCTATCTGGACTGCCGTAAGGCCTTTGATGTGGTCCCCCATAACATTCTTCTCTCTAAATTGAAGAGATATGAGACTGGTGGATGAGGAATTGGTTGGATGGTTGCATCCAGAAGGTAGTGGTCAATGGCTCAATGTCCAGATGGAGATCGGTGACAAGTGGTGTCCCTCAGGGGCCTGTATTGGGACCAGTACTGTTTAGTAATTTCATCAGTGACACAGACAATGGAATCGAGTGCACCCTCAGCAAGCTTGTGAATGACACCAAGCTGAGTGGTGTAATTGATGCCTGAGAGATGGGATGCCATCCAGGGGGACCTGGACAAGCTTGAGAAGTGGTCCCACGTGAACCTCAGGAGGTTCAGCAAGGCCAAGTGCAAGGTCCTGCACCTGGGTAGGGGCGACCCCTACTATCAATACAGGCTGGAGGACAAAGGGATTGAGAGCAGCCCTGCGGAGAAAGGCTTGGGGTACTGGTGGATGAAAAGCCGGACGTGAGCTGGCAACGTGCACTCGCAGCCCAGAAGACCAACCGTATCCTGGGCTGTGTCAAAAGAAGCATGACCAGCAGGTTGAGGGAGGTGATTCCGCACCTTTACTCTGCTCTGGTGAGACCCCACCTGGAGTTCTGTGTTCAGCTCTGGAGCCCTCAGCGCAGGAAAGACATGGAACTGTTGGAGCAGGTCGAGAGGAGGGCCACAAAAATGATCAGAGGGATGGAACTCCTCTCCTGTGAAGAAAGGCTGAGAGAGTTGGGCTTGTTCAACCTGCAGAAGAGAAGGCTCCAGGAAGACTTTATTGCAGCCTTTCAGTATTTAAAGGGGGCTTATAAGAAAGATAGAGACAAACTTTTTAGGAGGACCTGTTGCGATAGGACAAAGGGTAATGGTTTTAAACTAAACCAGAATAGATTTAGATTAGATATAAGGAAGAAGTTTTTCACAATGAGGGTGGAGAAACACTGGAACAGGTTGCCCAGAGAGGTGGTAGATGCCCCATCCCTGGAAACATTCAAGGTCAGGTTGGACAGGGCTCTGAGCAACCTGATCTAGTTGAGGATGTTCCTGCTCATTGCAGGGAGGTTGGGCTAGATGACCTTTAAAGGTCCCTTCCAACCCAAACTATTCTACGATTCTGTAAAAAGGTCTCATCAGAATCAACAGCTTACATGATCAGCAAAAGGTTTTGTGCTGTACTGTGCATGTACTACTTTTAACTGCAAAATTCAAACCAGGATAAAAGGATGGAGCATTAGACCAGAATCAGAGAATCTGATTTCCATTTGTGGCTCCACTACAGTCACGATAGGCAACACAAGACAAATCATTCACCTCTGTGTGAAGTCTACTGAAAGCAAGAGTTCTCTGCAGGAGGGGAAAACCCCAGAAAGTTGATGTAAGTAACATCTGCAAAATGCAGAAAGGTAATGGCCTAAAGGCTCTCAAGCCTTTCAAACAAATAAAGGTGATGGCCAGAGTCCGCTTTCATTAAATATTTTTTCTCATCTCATGAAATGACCAGACTGAAAATCCTGAAACATTTTTGGCAAAGCAGAATTTTCAGGACATATTTGTCATAAAAAAGCCAAAACCAAAGAAACCTTACCACTCTTAAAACAGCACTAGGAATCAAATAAAAGTTATGTACTTAGGAAAGAGAGAACTTAACACTGGCATGTAGAAAGGAATACATTTCCCCTACAGCCTCTGCAAGCCCATTTGAGTGCTCCTGATATGATTACTCACACCTTCAATTTGATATTTCCTTTCCTTCTTTCTTTCTTGAGCTGGAAATCAGCTCCAAGATGGAGACAAAAAGAAATAGTAATGCTCAACTTTTAGCTGAACCTATCAGAATCAAAATTCCTGTCTTGGGAAAATGAGATCTTTTTTAAAAAGCCCCAGATGCTGGAGCTGCATAAAAATTTCAGCTTTTCATTGAAACTAGAGTTTGTATTCAGCCTTCGTATTTGTTGCAAGCTACCTGAAACACAACTGGACTGCAGCCAAAGACCAAGAAATCAAATTATGATAGAAAATGCAAATGAAACAAAGCTCTAAAATTGATTTTAAGGCATTAACACATTTTTTGGTGATGAGATTTCTGATATTTCGATAGTCACATTTGGCAGTGCTGAGGAGGAGATCCAAATGGCACCAGTTCACAGTCCACTGTAAAATGAGACTGTCTTAATCTGTGGCCAAATTAGCTCTTTTGTGACATTTTCCCTTGAACATTTAGTAGTGCTTGCTAAAGTAAGGAGGGTAAGGTAGATGAAGACTGCCTCAGCCATTTGAAATAATCCCTGCAATTTTAGTCTTTATTTTGAATCACCACTCTGAAAATTCAAGGTGGCTACTTCAGAAAGTTAATACCATAAAAAAAAAAAAAAGGAGAGGCTGTTCTTCAGGAAAACCAGGCTAGTACATATAGCAGGCAAAACCCTTAACAACAACAACAGAGGAAGGGGAACTGTATAATTTTGTCTTACATTGCATCATGTTTCCAGTCAAATTCATAATTAGCTAAAATTTATTCCAATTTGGCCTTTACTGGATTTAATAAACTACAGTGTTCCCTACTGCCCTTTAACAAGACTGCATAGCAAAAAGAAGTAATGGAGTTAGTGAGGGACATCATGAAAATAATACTAGACAAGCTCATAAACTCATCTGTACATCATGATACAGCTATTTTTTTCCTAATACCTGATTTTGCTCAATTAGAGAAGTACTGGGAGATGTGCTGAATGTTACTGGGAAGCCATCGTCAGATACTGTAAAATAAGATACGACGTTTGGCTCACTAACACAGTTTGCATCCCAAAATCAAATGACAGGGAAGCAAGGGTTTCAGCAGGGTTAACTGCTACACCTGAGTTGGTAGAGAAGTGCTAGGACAGCAGTCACTGCTTTTTAAGCTCCGGTTCTGCTAAGTGGCATGGCTATCTGCCCATCACTGCCTGCCAAATGTATGCTGCTACTAATTATAACTAGTTCAAATATGAATGAGTAAAGAGAAGCAGGGAACCCATTATTACAGGGAAATACTGCAAAGTGCGGCCTTATTTACCTACACGAAAGACAGATTTTTGTCACTCGACAGCAGTTTGAGCAGAATCCCACTAATTTCCATGTAGCAAATCCAGTGACTCTCAGCCACAAAATTCCTCTGGCTCCTGCTCTTTCTCTCAGAATAGATTTATTAGTTCGGTGCTACCATGAAGTCTCCTATTCCTTGCTTTTTATCAGCTGTATAATTTGGGTTCAATATCCTTAATATTGGGTGGCCTTGTTCTGTTTTACCCAGTAACTTGCTGAATTCTGTGATAAATGAGTAACTCTTTGGATTCTGAGTTTTATGGATCTAAATCTTCAACCTAGGTGCCAGCCACTAAAACACTTGCCAGTGTTTCCAAGTATTCAATTTCTCCTTGTCTGTAGCTTCTGCAGTTTGAGTCTTATTTGAGGATGACAGTGCCAGTCTCCTGTCTAGCTAGGGACAGAGAAGGAAGACACTCAATGTGCTGTGCGCACATTGTCAATACATCTTTTTGTTTGCTTTTCTACAAATAAGGAACAATTTCTACAAGGCTCATTTCCTCCCTCAGACTCAAAACTATGGAACAGCCCTTATGACCTTGCAATTGTCTCTCACGGGCAAGACACAATCAAGATGGGCACAAAGGACTCCTCAAAGAAATGTTTCCAGGGCGATACCACGCTCTATAGTCCTGCAGTACAGTAATCATCCATTCTGCTGACTCTAAGCACAGAAACAGAGCATTCCCACCAATTATTTGCAACAGTATAGACATACAGTATTGAGACACTTGGTGTCACTGCCACCATCTTTCTCCTTGTCCTCAGCATCTGACTTGATATGACCATCAGGAGCTGTCACCACCTGTCATAACAGGACCTGCATTTCGCTGATCCCCCCTCCACCCCATCTCTCACAACTTCTTAGAACTACTTTAGCCCTTAAAGGAAGTCTGCACAAGCCCAGGATCCAAACCCAAGATGTATGTATTGGGTTTGCTTGGCAAGGTTTTGGTAGCGGGGGGGGGTGGGGGTGGTGTTGAGGGATGGCTTCTGTGAGAAGCTGCTAGAAGCTTCTCCTATGTCTGACAAAGCCAATGTCAGCCAGCTCCCAGGCAGATCTGCCACTGGCAGCACCTCTGGGAGAACATATTTAAGAAGGGGGGGAAAAACCCCACCTGAGCAATTGCAGCCAGGAGAGAGGAGTGGGAATATGTGAGAGAAACAACCCTGCAGACCCCAAGGTCAGCGAAGAAGGAGGGGGAAGAGATGCTCCAGGCACCGGAGCAGAGATTCCCCTGCAGCCCGTGGGGAAGACCATGGTGAGGCAGGTTGTTCCCCTGCAGCCCGTGGAGGTCCACGGTGGAGCAGATCTCCACCTGTAGCCCGTGGAGGACCCCACGCTGGAGCAGGTGGATGCCCGAAGGAGGCTGTGACCCTGTGGGAAACCCACACTGGAGCAGGCTCCTGCAGGACCTGTGGATCCATGGAGAGAGGAGCCCATGCTGGAGCAGGTTTGCTGGCAGGACTTGTGACTCTGTGGGGGACCCACGCTGGAGCAGTCTGTGCCTGGAGGACTGCAGCCCGTGGAAGGGATCTGTACGGGAGCAGTTTGTGAAGAACTGCAGCCTGTGGGAAGCACTCACATTGGAGAAGTTCATGGAGGACTGTCTCCTGTGGGAGGGACCCCACGCTGGAGCAGGGGAAGAGTGTGAGGAGTCCTCCCCCTGAGGAGGAAGGAGCAGCAAAGACAACATGAGATGAACTGACTGCAACTCCCATTCCCATCTCCCTGTGCTGCTGGGGGGAGGAGGTGGAGAAAACCAGGAGTGGAGTTGAGCCTGGGAAGAAGGGAGGGCTGGGGGAAGGTGTTTTAAGGTTTGGTTTTACTTCTCACTATCTTTGTTTTGATTTGATTGGTAGTAAATTACATTGATTTTGTTTTTTCCCCAAGTTGAGTCTGTTTTTTGGCCATGACCATAAGTGATGAGTGATCCCTCCCTGTCCTTGTCTTGACCCATAAGCCTTTCATTGTATTTTCTCTCCCCTGTGCATCTGAGGAGGGGGAGTGATAGAGCGGCTTTGGTGGGCACCTGGCATCCAGCCAGCATCAACCCACCACAGTGTACAGCTTGTTTTCTTCCCTAGAACCCTGCCTGGGCAACAAGCTCCAGGCATACACACCAATGCTGATCAATACCCATCAATGAAATGGGCCATTTCATTAGCAGTAGAGCTCTGGAGGCAGCCTCTCTCACTGTGAGCTGGCTGGACGCCACCACGAGCTGCTCTCAGTTTCATCCCCTGTAACTTGATGCATCATTGGCAGACAAAGATGAAAAAGGCAGGTAGATTGTGTTCATTCCATCATTGATTTTACTGTTTAAAAAAAAAGCCAACTTGGGAAATAAAATATTTCCTCAATTTTTCCTTTTAATATGTGAAATTCAAGTTGAAACCTAGACGATTTTCTAGCATACAAAGCCATATAACTCACAATGAAGATGACAAGCACTGTTGACAATAGGACTCTGGCAACTTTCAGTATCACTGCATTGGCTTTGGACCTGACACTGACTTAGCCCATACTGTGGCTGAAGCTATAGCCAGTAAAACCAGGAGCTGAACACACTATGCTTCTCTGGTTCCATCTTTCTAAGTACCATATTCAGGAGCCAAATCCATAACTCATTTAAGGTCTACCGCTGACCTGTCATTTAGACAACTACCCCAAGCAAAGTATATCAGATAATGAAAAATTGCAGGGGGAAGCAGTGATTTATAGAAGTTAATTAATGTGCAAAAACAAAGCTGAGCAATTAAACTTTAAAGAGGCTGCCATTGTTCAGAATCAATCATAGAATCATAGAATGGTTTGGGTTGGAAGGGACCTTAAAGATCATCTGGTTCCAAATCCCCTGCCATGGGCAGGGACACCTTCCACTACACCATGTTTCTTGAAGCCCCATCCAACCTGGCCTTGAACACTTCCAGAGATGGGGCATCCATAGTCTCTCTGGGCAACATGTCCCAGTGCCTCACCACCCTCACAGTGAAGAACTTCTTCCTTACCTCTAATCTAAATCTACCCTCTTTCAGTTTAAAGCCATTACCCCTACTCCTATCACTACACGCCCTTTTAAAAAGTCCCTCCAGCTTTCTTGCAGACCCCTTTTAGGTACTGGAAGGCTGCTATAAGGTCTTGCTGGAGCCTTCTCTCCTCCAGGCTGAACAACCCCAACTCTCTCAGCTTGTCTTCATAAAAGAGGTGCTCCAGCCCTCTGATCATCTTTGCAGCCCTCCTCTGGACTTCAGGTGGGATCTCACAAGAACAGAGTAGAGGGGGAGAATCACCTCCCTCGACCTGCTGGCCACACTTCTTTTGATGCAGCCCAGAATGTGACTGGCTTTCTGGGCTGCAAACACACATTGCTAGGTCATGTTGAGCTTCTTGTCAACCAACACCCCCAAGACCTTCTCCGCAGGGCTGCTCTCAATCCACTCATTGCCCACTCTGTATTTGTGCTTGGGATGCCCCCAACCCATATGCAGGACCTTGCACTTGGCCTTGCTGAACTTCATGAGGTTCACATGGGCCGACCTCTCAAGGTCCTTCTGGATGGCATCCCTTCCCTCCAGCGTGTCGACTGCACCACGCAGCTTGGTGTTGTTGACAAACTTGCTAAAAGCACACTCAATCCCACTGTCCATGTCACTGACAAAGATGTTAAACAATACCCAACGTCCCGATACTGACCCCTGAGGAATGCCACTCATCACTGGTCTCCACTTGGACATCCAGCCGTGACCACAACTCCTTAAGTGAGAGCATCCAGCCAATCCCTTATCCACTAAGTGGTTCATCTGTCAAATCCATGTCTCTCCAATTTAGAGACAAGGATGTTGTGCGGGACAGCATCAAATGCTTTAGAAAAGTCCAGGTAGATGACGTCAGTTGCTCTTCCCTTATCTACCAACACTGTAACCCCGTGGTATAAGGCCATCAGATTTGTCAGGCACAATTTTGCCCTTAGTGGCAGTCAGAAGAGTGAACAATCACCTTTTCATATCAGGCTAATTGGAGGTGACAAAAGAGAAACCTGCTTTGGAAAGGACTCCTGCAACAGGTCACCCATGACAGCCACAAAAGAAAGCCTACAAAGGCATCAGCACAGCACTTTGCTGCATGGCAAGGGCATGCTAAGGAAAGATCAGCCACACAAGCCTCCTGGCTCCAAAGACTCCTCAATCTCTGCAGACCCCCAGAATCCACACCCAGTTATGTGCTTGTCGCTAGTTCAGTACTATCCTGGAGTCAGGAGGCCTGAGGTCTGTGTGATGATTACTGTTAGCAAACACCCATTTCAGTGGACTGCTGGGGATTTTACTTTTCTGCAGAAGAAAAATCACATCCTTCCATACTTGAAAAACAGAAAAAGGAAGAGAATATACAATTGTATAACAATAACTAAGGGTACAAATGAAACTGCACTGGTGCACGGCTGATGCTGAGGATAGTTAAAAAAACTGGCAGAGAAGATTATCAGGAAAAAGGTAGCAAAAAAGAAATAAAGAAGGGAAAGGATGAAGGACCTGCAGGATAAGCAGGTAAGGACGTAGCAAAACAGAAATTCTGGGGACAGGATATGAGAAAATAGTATGTGCAAAGGGAAAAGGAAAATGAGAATGGAAATAGAAAGGAGACAAAAAAATAACAATGAAATAAAAAACCAAAAAAGCAGATATTTGGGCCAGAATAAAAAGGTACATTGAACTGTGTGTCAGCATCCTTACACTGCACCCACCTTTGAGGTACCTCAAACAGTAAGAGTTTCAGCCTGGATGCCTTTGCATGTCATTTGCACTGTTTTGTTGCATTTGTTAAGACAAAGCTAATCCTCTCTGTATTGTTCCCATTTGAAATTAGAAGCAACTTTTTAAAATGTTGAACAATACCGTAGAAGAGAGATAAGTGTTTTATCTGCCATACTCAGCTGCAAGCTTCACCAAAGAACAACCACATTTCACTGTTACAGCAGCTCAAGTAAATCTAAAAGCTAAACTGAAATCTCAGAAACCAAAAACCTATCACAGTACCAGAGAACATGAAAACATACAAGTATCAGAAGCGAGTTGGAGCTTTTCCAATCTGCTGCAGACCGCTGACTCTTCCACACTGTTAACACAAAGTGGTTCTGCAACAACAAGTTTTCACCTGTGATTCATTTTAAACAATAGATCTGATCCTGAGTAAGTGTTACTTATCTAGTTCGTGCTGAATATTCCTGACACAGTGTGTTAGGGAGAGTTTAAAAAGTAATAATAATAACAATAATAATAATAATAACAACAACCACCCCACTTTAATAAAGAAAAGATACACTTTGCAAGTGAATCCTCTGATTGCCTCTGCTTACAGCACTTTGATTTGCATCACAGAGCAACATAATCTGCCTGGACTGGATTCCTCTCTGCTGAAATTAAAACCTTAAAATGTTACCCAACATACCCAGTCCGAAGTAACCTCTTCTCTTCATGAAGCACATGGACATGTGGATGTAGGCTAGCCTATAGACTAATTTAGATCAGAAGGTACCTCTAGAGGTCATCTGCTCCAGCAACAGCACCAGCTTAGGTTGCTCAGGGCTTTGTTCAGCTAAGCTCCACAACCTCTCTGGCCAATCTGTTCCAGTGTTTAAATATCCTAATTCTGAAACCTTTTTCCATGATAATTAATTGGATATTCCTTTGTTGCAACTTATGACTGCTCCCTCATCCTGTTACCATGCAACTCTAAGACAACTCTGTTCCCACCTTCTCTATACCCTCCCCTTAGATAGCTAAAGAGAGCAGAAATATGCCCTTCAGCCTTCCCTCCTTAAGCCTGAATTTTTTATGTGCACCTATGTTACAGTATCCACTCTGAGTCTGTTACACTGTTAACATTTTCATTTTTCTTGTCAAAAGCATTTTGTAATCAGCAGACCCTCAGTATCGACTGCCACTTGTACAGATCTGCTCCTGCCACACAAAGCTACTTGCTGATGCAGACACAGCCATACCCTGCCAGTTTTCATACAGTGAGCGCAAGGACAGCATGCCTAGGAGCACCACTCCGCACTTAAACAGGTATTTTTTTGGCTCAGCTATAAGCCATAAGAAGCTTAATTACATTAGCCCAAATAAGTCATTCAGCAAAACCTTTCCAGCAGACAGCCAACAAACACACCCTTGAATACAAACTCATCCGTTCAGTATTGGTTCTGGATAGGAATTAAGGAGAATTAAAAATATTTCAGCTCTTACAAATGTCAGTCTGAAATGGCAGTTGTCTAGATAGCCGGTGGGATTTTGCCACTGTCACAGTTTCATGGCCATTCTCAACCTCAACACTAATACAAAGCGAATGTGATACAGTTCTGAGTCATCGCTACTTTTTTTTATGTTTAAAATCTCAGTTGCTTCCAGCAGCAACTAATCATTTATTAATTCCACCACAGAAGATGCTGTAAGGGATTTACAGGAATTAATAGAAGCTAATCTGCTTTCTGCCCTGAACTGTCACTCCTGCCCATGAACTAATGAAGCAGTGACTGTCCCCAAGCTCCAGAGCTGCAAATGGGAAGCTGAGTTCTGTGCTACTTTTTCTTTGGTACTTGGGAAAGGTACTGGCTTTTTGCAAGACGGTAATATAAAACAATTCTTTCCTTTTTTTTTTAAAGCAACTGAGAGAAGAACAACTGCATCCATCAACTCTCCATCCATCACCTTCCTGTCATCTTTCAATTTATTTGCCACTCTTTGTGGGAGGAAAGGTGTGTAAATGCAGCTCACAATTATGAACCCTGGTGACTATTTATAACTGCAATCCACTCCCTTCCTGATCCTTTACAATGCCTGTTCTGGATTTATTTACCTTTACAAAAGATTTACAGAATTGGCTGCATTTGCAGGGCATTCTTTACTCTGTACTGATAAATATCATGAGCAGTGAGATATACGAGGAAAAACTCCTGTAAATCAGAAAGTCGGAATCAGCTCAACTTCACGTTTTAGGTATGCAGACAACATACATCCCACCATTCATCAGATACTGCATTACTTAGATATACTCATGATTAGTAAGACAGGAAAGAGTAAAAGGAAGCCCTCCTTGCTCTGCTTGACCCAGCCTGTCATCCAAGAGACGTATCCTTGCTAACATACCCGAAAGCTTCTCCATTGACACTATCCGAGAGTTTCCAAAGAGCTAGACAATGCACTTGCTGGGGTGCGCCAAGTGAATTGATCCCCCTTCCAAATCACAGACCAGTTTTTCTTAAAGGTAGCTGCAGAGCGGTTAGGCTCATTTTAATGGAGAGCAGCTGTAAATGCTGGCATGCGTAATTAGTAAAAGAATGCCACAAATATTTAGATAACAAAAACTACAAACAACCTCTGTGATGACAAAGGTAAGAGTGATAAGCAGCCATGATTTAAAACAAACTAATTATGTCCAATAAATCTATTCTCCTTCTGGATAAAGAACATAGGAAATTTACTAAATCTGGTCATGAGCAAAACATAGTGGGATGGAGTGCAGCTGCAGAAATGTCAAACTATCCTCACAAGGTTATACATGACATTCTGGGAGAAATGCAAACAACAGAAACTTGGAAGAAGAATTCCTAAGTGTCCTTAAAGAACTATAATTAGTTTTTGCAGGTCAAAACTAACCCAAATGTGATGTGAGCAAAAGGAAAAAAAGGAAAGCAGATTTTGCCTCTTATTTCTTTTACTTAATGGCAAAGTTTAAATGACAGGCACCCCAAAATTCAGATGCTAATACAATATTCTAGAGCAATCCTAATGTGGTAATGATCATATTGGTACGCAAAGCTGTACAACTGATTTTTGCTTCTTCTTTTAAGTTATGGAATGAAATCTTGTTCTTCAATGCAAATTCTACTTCACCTTCAATTCAATTTCATCTATGCATTTTAATTTGAATGGCCAGGACAAAAAATATCATTTTTTTAACATAGTAACTTCTAAAAATCATCTAACACTAACTGTTGCCTGCTTTAAAGGTAAAAAAAAAACACAAACAAAAAACCACCA
This sequence comes from Astur gentilis, assembly GCF_929443795.1. Lineage (NCBI taxonomy): Eukaryota > Metazoa > Chordata > Aves > Accipitriformes > Accipitridae > Astur > Astur gentilis. The sequence continues at coordinate 9,017,786 of NC_064909.1, read as the reverse complement.
ACAAAAAAAACAACAAACCAACCACAGAATATTATTTTTGCTATGAGCTTCCTGTCTTTTTTTTTTTTTTTTGCAGCAACACAGACTGGATTGCAAATATGAAGATACAGTGAAAACATGGCCTCAGTGAATGATTTCCACATACACACTCTTGTATACAGTCGCTTTCTTAACATACATTTAGCATAATGACAAAAACGCGTTTTCCCATCCCCTAGCAAGTTTTTCTTTCTGCCCTACAAGGATAGACAGAAACTGAAGTTCATACCACAACTAGTGGGGAGCAGTTTCAATGCCTTAACGTTCTACTGTTGACTGTCTACGTGCTTGACAGATGTGCCACAGGTAAACAGAAACTATTTTAAAAGAAACAAACCTTTTGTAATTATGGGTTAATTGATGTTAAACTCATATTCTGAAAAGAACTACTGTATGCTTGCAAGTCTAGGGGGAAAAAAGCCCCAACCAAACAAACCCGCTGCATTACCATGGGCCTCTATTTGTGGTATAGCTATAGGACTTCTTCAGTATTGCTCCAAAAGTCAGAACATAACTTTGTTTTACAATAAAAATGTACTTGTCCTCTGCCTGAAGTGACAAAGATGACTATTTCTAATGAAATATATTTTAAAATATATGGGGTTTAGCAGAAAGAACTCACTCAAGAGTCCCCACAAATTCCCACTTACCTGTCCCTCACTCCCGTCTAACACTGTTGAGCTATTTTTTACTAGCCATAATCCAGGTTGTCCACGACACAGCATTTCTGTGCGGCCTTTAGTTTTATGGGGTATCAAACACTTCGTTGGGATAAAAAGCTCCATGCTGCATCTCCAGCAAACTTTTTCCCCCTCCTTTTTCAAGGGAAAAATGCCATGCTACTAGAACTAGATTAGAAGAAACCAGAGCTCAATTGCCAGACAAGCAGTTTACATTTATGATCTGGAGGCCAAACAATGTCTGTGCTTTGCTTGAAATATAATAAAGAATGTAGAGGCTGTCTGCTCAGTAGCATTGACCAGGAATATGCTATTGTGTAGTAACTCTGGCACTTTAAATTGAGGACTTCTTAGTTTGGAATTTGGTCAATACTTTTCGACACAGGTGAGCTGGAAGAACGACTGAAATTAAAAACATTGCAACAGAATGATTATTTTAAGAAACAGAAATTGGTAGCATGACAAATGAAGAGATAAACCCAGAAAACTAATTACTGTCATAAAGGAAAGAGATTAAATTCTAGAGTAAGCCCATAACATTTCAGATAAATTATGTGGAAACAGCAAGAAGCACAGTGAATTCACCATTGGCCACTACTCCCTGTGAGACTTGGAGAGTACCGATAAGGCAGGAGGTTAGAACTACCAGAAAGAAACCAAACACAAAAATTACAAAATGTAAAAAGCAATACCAGCACATCAAATTAAAGCAGTTACATGTAGAAGGTTTTCTGAGGACATCTCATAAAACACATTCAGCATTTTAACTAACTCCTTTTCTCTGTTTGAAAACTTGAACATCAAGAAATTTGTCAGACTGTTCAAGGCAAACTTCTACCTGACTTGAGCACACAGGTAATCTCAGACACTTGATCAACTCTTAAAAGCTGCTGTGGATAAATCAGCGTGTGATAGTTACCTCATGAGTTTTCCCTCAGTTTATGGTAAGTAAATGGAAAAACGGCAGAGCCATTTTAGTTTATGGTTTTGTGTATTTATAAACACATGCATCTATTTGGATCAGTTACATCAGTGCTGATAATCAATGCCTATCTAATGTTCTGCTTTTACCTAAACAAAACTAGCTTAATATTGGTCTAATGAAAAGGTATGCTTTCAGCTCATTTTAATCAAGAAAATGCAGTAATGACCATGTGAGCACTCCTACTCTAGCTCAGTAAAACTGATGCCAACAATGGCATAAACAAACCTGTTTCTAATCTGCTCAGGGTAAACTGAAATAGTCAGCCTCTCTTTACAACAGCTCTGGGACCGTGATTAAAGCTTCTTCAAAACCAAGTACCTGACTACACTCATAAAATAAACATGGTTTATCTTCATTACCTGAAATTAGCCTATGGTAAAATGATGCCAGGCAAGCATTTTACCCTTCTCCTTTAGTCAACAGGAAAACAGCTGTCTTCAAACCAATTCTGCGTAAGTAGAGACTTCAGTGAATTTGAAATGGTAACTTTGAACTTGGAATTACCCCATTGTAACTGGAGTCAGACTGAGATTTAAATGAAATATAAATACTGCATTTCTGCAGCATCACTAGGTTATCTAACCTGAGCATGTGGATGTACTGAGAAGCAGCCAGTAAGAATTATGAGACCTGGAGACAACATAAAAGAAAGACTGATGGAAAGACACATGGAAAAAATAATGGAGGGATGCAGTCAAATCTGTAAAAGGCCACCTAAAAACAGAAGGAAATAATCTGTCCCATCATCCTGTATTGGCCAGGGAAGAAGAATGGTTCCTTGTGTCAGCAAATCTCAGGTTGCCTGACAGGGTTGCTAGAAAGGGTGGGCTGCAGCAGCCTGAAGAGCAGCCTGGAATCCCAGCGCTGGAGGGCTGTGGGAGTACTTTGTACAAGTACCTGCTCCAAGTTACATAGATATAGGATGCGTATGCTGCCTTGGGGCAGCAGGTAGCAACAAGATCTGCTTGAAGGTCCTGCCTGGGCCTACTTAGCCAACTCTACCTGTGACACAGAGAAGGCACACACAGTTACAACCATCTATTCAATGCATGTTTTCAATTACATTTTCCAGTGCGTGATGGAGTGTCTGCACTCAATTCAGGTCTTCCTCTCTTCGCCTGACACATTCATGTATAACAAGTATGAAAATAACACGTTCAATCTGCAGAGTCACAGACTGATAATCCTATATAGATACCCAGCGAACGCGTGAAATGATCCTGTTGGTTCACTGTTTTCCAGAGATTTTCAATGATTAGGGTAGCATGGTTTCACACAGAAAAAATTGTCGTAATTATTGCAACAAGACAATGAATGAAGGAAACCCAATTACCATGCTTCACATGTATAGGCTTCCAGTAGCCTTTTAGTCAAGGGATTCACAAGAAGGCACTGAAGAACAAGTAGTTCAGTAGAAAAACAAAATATTTTGAAAATGGAAAGAACTGCCCGGAGACAGAATGCAAAGAGGGAAGATCAATCCCTTTCTTGAAAACTAGCAAGTTGGGGGGCTTGAAGATTTCACACTGGTGAAATAAAACAAACTGGAAATTCAGTGAAGAGTGAGACAGATAATTACAAGTGCTGTGAAGTTACCAGCTTCTTCATGGAACCAGCAAAGGACTAATGAAGATCTAGTATTCCTTACACAGTAGGGAAACCTAGTCAGTTCCCTACAGAAGCAGAGTGAATGATGAAAGTAATGCAAAGCACTAATGCCATCTTCAACCAATTCAGTGTTCAACAGAGTTAAAAATTTGAGTATGCTGTTTGCAGTTCACAGAAAAATCCTCCCTGCTCCTATAATATTATAGACCTTTGTGAATGTAATTTATTATACTGAAATCTCCTTTTGTGCTGCTTAAACCCCATTACTGATTTACTTCCTCCTGAATACATTATCCAAAACATAATGCTTGCAGTGCCAAATACATCACTTCATTAATCATTTGTATGCTTACTCAGTCTCCTCAGGCAGTTGTCTGCTCTTCGATGCCCTCAAACTATTCTTATTCTCCTATATCAAGACACATTCAGGGTGATATTGGGATTGGGGGCAGGGGGCAGTTACCCACAAAACCCATGATATCCTAAATGGTCACCCACCTGTGACTGTTATTGCAGAGCAATATTACTGTCAGTTTGCCAGTCAGCCAAGAGTTATAGACCACCCATCACACATCCTCTAGCCCAGAGTGAATTCTGATGTCTTTCAACAACCACCAGTAAAATTCAAAACTGTGAAAAGGAACAATCTGACAAAGAATTAATAGAAATAAAAGTAGTCACAAAAACAGTCAAGCATTTATTTCTTCCCTAGAAAAGACTAAGAAGAAGGATTTAAAAGGATTAAAATATGAACAAAAGAACAAAATAAGGGCAACGTGCCTGCTTTCATGCCTTGCAAGTATACTGTTTGCTAAACACAAAGCCTCACTAATGTCTTATGGGATTGCAGCAAAACGTAAGTGTTGATGAAGATAAACTTGTGTACGTTTTCCTGAAACCACTTCTGCTAATAATACCGATAATCAAGGCTCACCTCACTGGTTGGTTGGTTTGTTTGTTGAAGGAATTAGGGAAAGAACATATAGAAAGAGATATTGCCAGGGACAGTATATATTTGTAAACATTTGAGATGGCTGAATATGGTTTTGGTTTTATTCCAGATGACACTATTTTGTAGGAAAGGACATACTTTTTGATGCCAAGTGTTTTGTATTCTTTTTAAGGTAAATGAAAGAGAAATACAGCCAAAAGGTGTTATACTTTACGATGTTTCACTTCAAAATGGTGGACATAGAAGAGAAACAAATCACCATACATGTGATAAATAAGTATTTTTTGCTTTAGAAATAAAGTAAAAGAACAAACAGTCAGGGTAGCACAGCCAGAGTAGGTGGGCTTTACATCTTTGCTAGACCTTAGCCAGACTTATTAAACTACAGCAGAGTCTACTGCATTCTGCAGTCTCTAGCCTGCTGACAGCTGTTGTAGGTTATCAATTTCAGCAGAAAGTGGAAAAGCTTTACAGCTGCTCTAACCTCTACCAGCAATGTAAAAGCTGTCTTCACTACCAGAGAGTCCAAAGACGTGTTTCTGTCCTGTCCACCCAACTTTTTTTGAGAGAATCAACTTTGACTTGAAAAAAACCCTATCTGTTTTCAGCTGTAATGGACATGAGAGCTTTGATTGCTGAAGCAAATTTCACAGGCTGGGTATGTTTCTATAGGTGACATTAACAGCGATCAGAAGAGATTCAGTTTACACTTCAGATAAAAAATCAGCATACATGCAGTACATAAGCCACACAAATGCACCCTGTACTTTGGCCTCTCAGTACTTACAGCACAAACAAGAGCTATAGTCCAACATCAAACCCAGTATTAACCCAAACAAAAGCTTTTACTACAAAAAGTGGTCTTTCAAATGAAGTGTTCTTGGATATCTATTAGAATTGTTAACTGGAATTCATGAGAATGTGCTGTTACACACATTGAAAAGGATTAAAAAATGAACTGCCTTGATGCACTTCCTTAACACTGGCCCCACGATTCTGCAGCCTCAGGAGATGCCCTTTCCAGGTGACTGTCAAAAGAGCTGCCAGCAAAGCCAGTCAGAACTTGGAGGACAGGATGAACAAGAATTCGGACAAAGTCAGAACAGCACTTCCTTGGATATATTATTATCTCAGACGGCAGATGCCAATAATTTCACAGGTTTAGATCTTCACCAGAGTCTCTGAACTGGTGCTGCAGAACCTGGTTTATATCTAACCATTTGTATTGGGTTTGTGTGGTGGGGTTTTGGTAGCAGGGGAGGGGGCTACAGGGATGGGTCCTGCGAGAAGCTGCTAGAAGATTCCCCGGCTCCAAGTCAGACCAGCCTCTGGCCAAGGCAGAGCCCATCAGCGATGATGGTAGCACCTCTGGGAGAACAGACTGAAGAAGGGGAACCTGCAGTGGGGGACGACATTGGAATGTGAGAAAGACCCCTCTGCAGACACCAAGGTCAGTGAGGAAGGAGGGGAGGAGGTGCGGCGGAGGGGGGGATGCCCCTGCAGCCCCTGGTGAGACGGCAGGCTGTCCCCCTGCAGCCCTTGGAGGGGAGCGGGGGAGCAGATGCCCACCTACAGCCCGTGGAGGACCCCACACCAGAGCAGGTGGACGCCCCCAGAGATGGCTGTGACTCCATAGGAAAGCCTGGGCTGGAGCAGTTTGTGCCTGGAGGACTGCAGCCCGTGGAAGGGATCCGTACGGGAGCAGTTTGTGAAGAACTGCAGCCTGTGGGAAGCACTCACATTGGAGAAGTTCGTGGAGGACTGTCTCCTGTGGGAGGGACCCCACGCTGGAGCAGGGGAAGAGTGTGAGGAGTCCTCCCCCTGAGGAGGAAGGAGCAGCAAAGACAACATGAGATGAACTGACTGCAACTCCCATTCCCATCTCCCTGTGCTGCTGGGGGGAGGAGGTGGAGAAAACCAGGAGTGGAGTTGAGCCTGGGAAGAAGGGAGGGCTGGGGGAAGGTGTTTTAAGGTTTGGTTTTACTTCTCACTATCTTTGTTTTGATTTGATTGGTAGTAAATTACATTGATTTTGTTTTTCCCCCAAGTTGAGTCTGTTTTTTGGCCATGACCATAAGTGATGAGTGATCCCTCCCTGTCCTTGTCTCGACCCACGAGCTTTTCTTTATATTTTCTCCTCCCCATCCCGCTGGGGACAGGGGAGGAACAAGCAGTCTCATGGTGCTTTGTCACTGACTGGGTTTAAACCATGACACCCTTTACAAAGCATTAAAAAAAAGAAGAAAAAGAAAAACATCCCTAACTCTACAGTTCGTACTAGCTGCATTACAGTGCCAAGGTCAGTTACCTTGCTCAGATTATCCTTGCCAGTTCTGTCAGTGCCAGCCACGCAAGCCAAAGCAGCCACCCGTGAGATGTGAATCTACGCTCTGCTTTTATAGATTGAAAGTGTTGGTCTGTATTACATTTTTAAGTAGGTATAACTTATTCATTCCATGGAATGTGCTCTTGCAGCAAGTTACTGATTCCACTGGTATCTTGGACTGCACGATACACCATCCTACTTGTGCTACTTCACAGTGGGACTGTCTGCTCCACAATCCAGTCCAGTAAAAGGAACTGGACAACAGCTTTTCTACAAGCAGGGCAAGAATGAGAGCCTATGCAAAAGCCATGGAGGAAATCTGCAAAAAGAGAGTAGGCTTCAATGCAGGTCTCTCATCAAGGTTTATTTTGCATGAATTTGCAGTGTGAAGAAATGCTTAGGCCAGAACTTTTTCTTGGCTGGATCTGCCTTGTTTCCATTTCTTTTTTTCTGTCCTCCCTTGTAGTCATTGTCTTCTTTTAATCTCAACTGGAGTTTAAGAAGCTGCTGAGAATACAGCTCCATTCCTTCAGAGCAGCAGTCAAAAGAATACTAATTAGCTTTTGTCTTTTGCTGTTCTCATGCTTTAGTTGTAGTTAAGCCAAACTGACTCCTCCGTCAATAGCAGAAGAGTGCAGAGACCAAACACATACTTGTAAAATAAAGAAATAATGACTGCTTCCTCAGTTCTATAAAAGAAATTAAATCCTACTGTTTCAGGGAGGTGTAACATTATGTACTGCCCTACGCAATTATGCAGTACTGCCCAGCAATTATGTCCTGCCCTGTGCATGAGGGTATTCACTGTAGTCAAAGTCAGCAACCCATTCACTGACCAGATTTTCAATGAGGCCCAAGTAGCTTTCATCCCTGCCAAGAGCTTCCCTGGTCCTACTAAAAGAGAAGGAAAAGGGCCATGTTTACACAACCCTGCCCCTCCTAGCTTGCACTGCTCAGACTGAGCTGTGTACTGGCTCTCACTGTCACAAAAGCTTTTCCTGTTACAGACCTGGTCCTTACACATTTTTTCCCTGAGCATCTGGTACTGGGTGCTAGCATAATACACGATACCCCAGAAGACAGACCTTCAAGTGTGCCAGGACTGGCCAATGTAATAAAACTTGGTCCACATGACAGTCTGCCACCATGTTGAAGGAATATTTGTACTTTTTAGAAGACTTTTGAGGGTCTTTAGCCACAGCTTGTTTGTAATACCTGAATTAGTCCCATTTAACTAGCGAATACTGCCTTCTCTATTTCTCCTGCATACTAATCCAAGAAAAATGAAGACAGACCCTCAATGCCTAGCATCAAACCCCTCCTCTCCACTGGCAAGGTTAGCCATTATCAGTATATCACATGGCTGGCCTGCAACAAGATATTAATTATAGAGCTCAAGTTATAACCATTAAGTTTTCATGGAAAGAGAATTTAGTGAACAGGACTCATGATTCCCAATTTCTCCATCTACTTGTGCCCCTGACTTAATATGCAACATTGGCCAAATCAGATTATAAGAGTTGTATTAAACTGGGCACAATACTGTTTACATACCTCAGTGAGCACTATAAGGGCTTTTGGCACATGGACAAAAAAAAAAAAAAAGTGCTAAATGCAGTAATCTGCTCTCATAGAATTACAAGTCAAATAATGTTAAAAGGCTCTTTGGGGGATATTGATGGTTTTCCATCAGGGCTCTAGTGATGGTTTTCCCCTGAGAGTCTTGATGATCCTTCTTTTTGCTCTGCATGCTGATTCACAGGGGCACTTCCCTGTATTAGTCATGCAGATCTGTTATTTCTGATGAAGCGGTAACCAATCTGTGTAAGAAAATGCTGGAAGAGAGAATCTCATTCTGCTATGACATCTTTAGTAAGGCTAGGAATAAGATCAGCAAGAGTAAGTCTGTTTTTGCTACTGGAAGTAATATCCAAACCACCATGCAAATACTCCTAGCACACCTAGGGTGTGACAAAAACTGAACCCCTAACTTTTTTTCATAGCTTTTATGCAATAGCTGTGGTCTCAAACGGCCAAACTATTAACAACAGAAGTTCAGTCTCCAAGCTTATTCCACTGCTAGAGTAATCTGCAGACCCGCCAGGAAGTAGTACTGCTAAACAGCAGCAACCATCCGAACGCTTCTTCCCAGTTTGTATTCCAGAGGCACAGAAAAAACTATCAGGTGGTACAAACTCTCAGTTTCTCCTGACTGCGAAAAAACTGAACTTAAGCTAAGGCAAAAAACTGCACACGCCATTAGCAATTCTCTAGAGTTTTTCAGCCATTTCATTTTCCACATTTGTACAGGTTGACTGTTCTTAACATTTAAACATGCTATTTGGGCAGGACTAAGCTTATTGTCTCCTGTCTCAATACTGGAGGAAAAAATAAGATCTCCACATGCTAGACTTCATCTCTAATGGATGGTGCCCATGTCTTGAAGATTATCTTGTTCCACACGTATGTTTTAACTTCTGATTAGCTACACTAAAAACATAACTGAGGCAGTTTTTATAGACATCAATGAAGGAATATATAAAACATTCTTAACTGCATACAACAGACACACTAGAACAACGATCACTGTTTTAGGCATTTTAAATCAAAGGTAATAGCAACTGGGACAAAATTAAGATTCTCTGATAAGCTGGTTTTCAACTAGCTACATACAAACTATTTGTTAAATAAAATATGCCTTCACTGTAAATATTACTAACAGAGGGGCTAGCAAGGCATTACAGTCACAAGATTCAGGTTTAAAAGACTTTCAATTATTTGCAAACTATTCCTCACTGCAGGATGCATATTAACCTGGCAAGTAATGGAATAATATACTTACACTTTTCTTTCAATATTAATAACTACTAAATATGTTTTTCCTTCTGAACAATGCAACTACTTCAGTAACACTTTACTACTATTTCTAAAGAGAAACAACCCTCTCCCACAACAATACTCCTCCACACAAGTACTAAGACTTGAGTTGCTGTTCAATCTAGATGCAAGATAAATATTTATTCAGACATAAAAGTCCCACCATTGGGAGAATTTTTATGGATAATTTGTCTTATAATACACAAGTCACTCTTCTCCCAGGATTGCTTCAAAGTCCAAGTTAGAATTTGAAGAAGGATTATTGTATTTGACAGAAGGCTTAGCTGTAGGTCTAATAAAAGCCACGTGAAAGAAGGCAGAAGTAATAAAAATCAATAGTCCAACATCATTATATGGTTAGGAGCATGGATGTTAACAACACAGAAAACCAATCATGTTACTTATCAGTTTTTGCACGCAAGCTGCAAAAATAAGGAGGTAGCTTTAAAAAAAAAAATCAAAATAACTAAATCGGTTATTAACAGCAGAGCATATTTTCTACTTAAGACACTTAAATATTGGTGTGCTACTCAGTAGCTACAAATTACTTGCACCATTTACTGCCAACTAGTAGAATGGGCAGGAACACACAGGTCTGGCAGCTTGACAGATTTGTGGGAAAAAAAAGACTCCGGTATCTGAACAACTGTCAGAAATAAAACTTAACTTGTTAAAGCATACAGGGCTTTAAGCTAACCTACTAACAGTGAAAATTCAACACCTAGGAAGATATCCACAACCTAACAAGTCACAACTGGGTGTCAGTACATACCCTCCTTGTATTAGGAAATTTAGAAATAATAAGTGAGAAAAGGAAAAGATAAAATGGAAGACAGTTTATTAAATTAAAACTAACCTAATACTAGAAGTCCATTACTTTCTTGGAAGAAACATTCTTGAGGAATTTCCCTGCTCTGAAATGTATAATTATTTCACTACAGAATAAACAGCAAGCATCAGATATAATTTGTAACAATAACTGGGAATGCTTATGATGATCTCTGACTTTACAACTGGATTTCAGACATTAATATTTCTTGCATTTATTTAGTCTAGTATCTCAGCTACATTCTGTTACTTACACACATGTATACATGCACTAACAGAAAAATGTAACATTTTCAGGATTACTGAGGTTAAGTCTAGGTACTGTGCCATTTAGTACTCCAATTCTATCTGTTCTCACAGAGCTTAGGCAGACCTGGGCCATGCACTTCAAAACTATGTATTCAAATGGTCATCAGAAGTCACACACTAGAGAAGATGGTATCCCAGGGGTGCAGCCTCTGTGGCAGACAGAACTAAGGTTTTAGGAATTATAGAGAGATATCTCTCCATTTTCTCAAGGAAAGACAGTGCCCAAAGAGATCAAAAAAGTCATAGACCCACATGCTTCCCTCCTCATCCATCCTTTACAGGTGCCACACTAAACAGCAAGATTATCAATGGAGTAGTATAACACTGAACAAAAAAATCCCAGCTGTTTAGGAAGGAGACACACTTCTGCCCTCATGGTGCTTCCTTAGGGACATCAGAGCAAAGTTTGCTCCACCATATGGTGGCTGTTTCTCATAGGGCTTGATCAAGTCCACATGAAGTTTGATATATTCCACGTTGGGCATGAACTTAAATCCCAACTCTGCACAGTTTTAGATCTTTGAGTTGGAACCAAGCACACTAAGAAAAAGTGCCACAGCATGCAATTTAGTAAGGAACGTAAAGATGGGAACTGGAAGACATTTCACAGAACTGTCAGCATTTATGATAGTCTAAGTGTATAAATTTTATCAACTATGGATACAATGTTTTGCTCTCTCCCTCTCAAAAAAAAAAACCCAACCCCAAAACCCTACCCAAAACCCCAAACCCTACCCAAAACCTCAACAGTCAAGACAATGAGACAAGGCCTAATCAAATCAGTCAATTTTTTTGCAGGATTCATGTACTTTTCATTTTCCTATTCTGCAAAGCAGTGGCTATTTAAGGATGGTTGAAATAAATGCATTCAGAGATAGAAAGAGAAGCTAAAATAATCTGAAACAACTATCTTTGGTTGTGAACCTAGAACAGAATTATAGGCTAAACAACATTAGTGTAAAAATGTTGCCTACTTATGCAGCAGAACTGTGCTACAGCATAGTAAAAACTCCTGTCAAGCTTCCTCGGTGAGAAGAATAAGCTCTGAACTGCTTTTCATTCCTGTTACACAGGCAACACAGCTTTCAGAAGAGGATCAGCCTCCTCTGTGGCCCATGCCCCTTCAAAACAGAATTGTTAAGAACATCTCTGACTTTGCTGCTAGAGATGCAAGAGACAGACTGAACACAGCTTGAATTTCCAATCTCAAGCTGATATGCAGGGCTGGCATTTGGGGAAAAATAAGTGTCTTTTTTTCCTGAAAGCTGGGAAAATTTGATCTAGCAGGCTCCAACTGGCAGTAATTGTGGAGCCCCACAATGCTGTTTTAACATCAATTTCAGGAGATAAACAACTTAGAAAGTTGTCATGAAAGTCTCAATGATTGCAAAGCTAAATACAGCTGGTGTTCCAGTTCCTGCTGTTAAATGGTTACTTTCTGTATTTGGGAACTGTTCTCTCAATGAGCATTAGAAAAAAAGTGAGAGTCAGGACTAGTTCAAATCTGAAGACAGATGAAAGGAGCTGACAGAAGGCAGAAACAGGATTCAATGATGAGAAAGAAGTAGCAGCTACAAGGCTCCTGGAAATTTCTGAATAAGAGAAAAGAAAAAGATTGCGTCATTCTTCAGAGAACTTTTCTCAATGGTTGCAAGTCTTAGCTGAAATTATGGCTCTTACTAATCAGTTACATGCATGTCACCACATCCATAAGTTCATTTATGTATAAATTTCCCAATAAGCATAGTGACACAGTAAGTACAAAACAGAAATTCAAGTACTTTATACCAGGCTATGTTACTGTGAGTCATTGTGAGACTTTTGCCGTATACGGCGAAAATACAGGGGAATGAGAAGGCAAAACTGTGAGCGTCCTCTGCCCTCCTAAGGTTCTTGGCTGGGCTATTTTGCATGGCAAGAGCCAACAAGTACAATTGCAGAGAAAAGAAATAGCCATGATCAGTGTAGGTCACTGCATTTCTTCCTCTGCAAGATAGGCCAAAATTATCTTTCCCCCCTCAACACTGAGGACAAGCAGGACCTGGAGTGGAAAAGAAAATTACTCTTGCTGGTAATGTGTGACACAAGATCTGGCATAACCACAGCCACACTCCCATATTCCAGTGTCGCTTCTGGAAGCAACAACACTGCTCCCTCCGGCAGCCCTCAGCCCTGGTTAATCTACAACTCACAGGGGAAATGAGGAGCGCTATTCCTGTCTTGTCAGCAATTCCCAAAAAACAGTTTCAAGAAAACGTGGTTCCAAGAGTATTCCTACATGGCTATTTGATGTGCCTGTCATTGTACATTATGTGCATAAGGACCCAAAAGAGAAAGACATTTTACAGGTGTTACACAATTATTTTTTTTAAAAAAAGTTCTCCGATGAATTTTAAAACCATTCCCACCCTCTTACTTCTTTGCTGACCTCTGCTATAGGAATTATAAACTGAATTACATGTTGACAAGCAGTCATGAGGTCATGGCAATTTTAAGCTTCTTGAGACAAAAACTAGTTTCATTTTTCATGTTCGTGCTATGTTCAAGACAAAGAGTCCACACATTGAAACTGCTTCAGTCTCTGAAAGACTATACTAGAACAGCACAGACTGATCTGCTACACCAGCAGAACATGCATGTTTGGCAGTACCATTCATCCCAGCTTCCACACTAAGCATGTTGCCACCAGCAAGGTTACATCTGTAAGATGGACTTGGCCAACCCACTACAGCTACTGCTCATCATACCATCCTATGCTTTACTGGCATCATTACAATGATAAGAAAAAGGTTGTATGAACCTTGCCCAAGTAATTGAAAATCTGGGGGCATTTTGCCTGTGATCAGCAAAGCTCATTAAGTAGCAAACTTCTTGTCTTTTTATAAAAGAACTGCAGATTGCCAGGAAGGTAGCATGATGTAGGAACAACTCCCCATTTTCTGTGTGCAATGTAGCTTACTTAGGTCTGTTAAGTTACGTACCACATAATGCACAACAGTGAACTCTGTACATTCATAGTGTAGACTCTCCTACATTTTTGTACCTGTACATGGCATATCTAAAATAAAGGTTTCTGACCCTACAATCCTACTGATCCCAGCAGACGTGTCTGCACATGTTCTGGGACTTTCTAGATAGAAGGATCTTTCTGCATTGATATGATTGTAAGATCAGGTCCGAAGACTGTGACAACAAATGGTAAACTATTGAGATTCAACAGCAACAGTTGAATTTAAACACAGCAGTGCTCCAACAGTTTTCACATAGAACAGAGGCTCAAACCAATGTGATTCAGCAGAAAATGGCAGAACATGCTTTATTGGTTCAACTCTGAAGAACCCCCCTCAAAACCCATGTGAATATTTGCTTTTATATAGCTCTCATCCTTTGGAAGGTGAAGGGGAAAAAAAACCCAAACCACTGCCTCCTTATTACTGCAGACCAAAATTCATTTTTCTTGGTATTTTTCCAGTTCAATTCCCAAATAACAGCACCCACCAAGCAAGGTCACAGAAATTATTGTAAAAACAAGTTTTCTTTGTGCATGAAGAGGAATGAATCATTTGGAAAAATGTGACATCTTCAGTACTATTCCTGCCACTATGCAATACTTCTCTAAATTATGCAATCCATCAATATAGCATTCAAATGTATTTTTGGAAAAAATGACCTTAAGTAAGTTTCTGCATAACAGCAGTGAGTGCGATTTCTCAGTGACAGTGAAAATTTGGAGAAACAGGAACGCTGGAAGACCACAGGCCAGCTACTCTACAGTAGAAGCTTCCAAACCAAAACAAGGGCCATGTGAAAACCCAAACAGTGGCAACTCTGAACAGTAAATCATTGAAGTAGCCCTTCTTTTTTCTTTCAGCTGCAAACAAATTTGAATGAAAGTTTTGCAGAATGGACAGCAAAGTATCACACAGTCACAGGGACACCTCAGCTGACAGGTCTTGTGGCCTCCTTTGAGGTCCTTCGCTGAATGATTTCATTCCTCCTGCACCTTTAAGCCCTTTCATAGCTAGGTATTTACAGATATCGCTGTTAACGATCTCAGAAGTTGAAGTGCAATATGGCTCCTAATACATCATTATATGTTATCTGGCAACACCTCAGAGTTAAAAAGTCCAACAAAATCCTGTTCAGTAACACGTTCTAACTACTTCGCTCCAACTCTTTTTATTAGCTTCCCTCAGCCCTTAAAATGTGCTAAATTGTTAACTAAGCTAACTAGCAATATTCACGTAGTTTTTGAAGGGAGAGATGCTGATCATCTTGAGACATTTTTCCTATGCATGTTATTGCAGCAGATGAGGCATGCGAACAGCAACATATCTAATGGGTAGACAAAATCCTACATGAGCCAGACTAGAGAATACAACCACCGATACAGGAATCTCATCTTTTTTTTGTTATTGACATCTCGCATGGCAGTGGAGCTACACAATAAGTAACTCACGGTTTTTAAATGATTTAGCTGTTGAACACAGAAAGTCATCTCAACCACTAATATATAAGTGATTTTTTGTAGAAAAAGGACCTAATTTCACTCTCTCCAAAATCAAGGGCAAAACTTGTAAAGGTAACAACAGCAGTCCAGGATGACATCTTGAAGGATCCTGATACCGTTTCAATTCTCAATTAATTCACTACATGATTTACATAAAATGAAACCAATATAAATTCTGAGAATAATCTTCAATACTGGGATATGGAGTAATTAGTAAACAGCATCATTTTAATCTAATGTCATAAGATAATGGTCTACTGTTTCTGCCAAAGCAAGCTAAAAATTCAATGTTTACACATGTTACACCAAACTCTTTGGTTCACTCAAACCCCTGAATCTTGTATGCCATTATCATGGAAATTCCCACTTGCAAATCAATGTCTAAGATGTCCTGTGAAACAGTCTGAGATAGTGCTGCACAGCTGTAAGTCCAAAGGCTTTCTGCCTCCATAAAGTAGGTCAGGTAATCACCTAGTAGTGATGAGAAAGATCTTTTCTTTTCCCTATAAATTAACCAAATAACTGAATTCTGATGAGCACAAAACCTTATTTTGCTTCAAAGCAAGCCGAAAGGGAAAAGTGGAGCAAAATAAAGGCTTCACCATCTTCAATTAGTGAACAAATATTAGACATTGAGAAATCAGTTTTAGTTTTGCATAGTACAATTGGTTTTAAATGCTCTCAGAAATTTATCTAACGAAATGTTCACATACAGGACTATACGTTTCATCCTAAAAGCTAGAAGAAAAGAGCAAGTATGAAACAGCAAATAATTTCAGACTTCTCCGTGAGAGTATTTGTCGATAGTTTAAAATTGCACCACGACTTCCACGAAGCTGCACCTCAGCCACAGCACAATGGGCTTTTTTTCCCCTCAGACCATTATACTTCAAAAAGAAACAGTTACAAAATGTTACTGAAACTGAGGTTTTGTACATTACCAGGTCCTTAACTTACTTAAGAAATATATAAATCCAAACAAAAATCCTACTGTCCTGTACACGGATTTCTCTTCCATGTAAACAGCTGTACCTGCTGATGAACCACCTAGAGAAACAGGACTTGGAATGGGTCTGGAGGCTCTTCAGAGGTTCCTCCTACACCACAATGAAATCAGGATTTTCTACATTACTTGCTAGATTTTTGTCTACCTGGAGACCACCCTCCAAAGATGGAAATCCAACAGCTTACCTAGGTAATGTGTTTCAATACTTTCCATGCCTCACAGTTTGAAAGTTTCTGCTACCTCAACTAAAGCTTCCTTGCTACTTTTTACAGGTTTTTTTTCTTTTCCTGGCCTCACTGGCGATACAGAATAGCTTGTTAACATTTTCTTTGCAGGTACTTCTATGTACCCATTTCTCCCTTCAATACTTCCCTCTCAAAACAAAACAATGCCATTTATTTCAGGGTCATGGCTCCTAGACTTCCAATCATGTTGCTGTATTTCCCTCTCCCTGTTAGATGATTTAATTTTTTTTTTAAACTGCAGTAATCAAAACTGGACTTTTTTTAACTTTAACCTTCAGAACACCATGTAGGAGAAGAGGTTATTTTGTGCATTTTTCACTGGTGGCAGTGCATTTCGGTGTAAGGTCTATTTCTGCTGTAAGCGGTGTGATGCTGCACAAAGTTTGCAATCTGGTAGAACAGTCAGATACTCTTCATTGCAGGACTTCTGCCCAGCCAGCCATTCTGTACTCCTGTGGTAAATAATTTCTAACCAAGGGTGAAATACACTCTTAGCTGGATATCTACCGAAGGCACCTTCTCAAAGGTTGGATGTCCAATCTAATCTAAACTAGTCTGTACAAAATGCCTCTGAACTCAGTGAAGAGGCACAATGCATCTCATCCAATGCCAAGACAGACGTATGTGGGATGAACTGCCCTCAAGAGAGGCACTCCTCACAATTTAGCAAGGTAAACTGGAGAGTTAAAGTACTGGTTTATAGTTAAGTTAAATGATGGCTGTCCAATTTTCAGACAGCTCTTCAAAGTAAAATACGCCTGACATGCACTGTGCGCTTTCCTCATTGATCTGGGCTCTGTCCCTCACAAACCAGAGAAAGAGCAGGAAGCATTTTATACTTTTATCACCCTATATACTTGTGTCCCCACCCAGCTTAATGCCTTTGGCCATGCTTGCTAAGGTAATTCAGCCTCAACCAAAAGCACTGCACAGTGCCAGTCCCAGGAGAGAGCCCTTCCAAAGAGAATCCCCCTCGTTGGAGGCTCTCATTTTCAAGTGAAGTATCAATTAATTACTCTGAATATAGGATTAAACCCAGTTTGTTATGTAGAAGACATTTCTCCTGCTTTCTTATTAGAACGACACTGTTTCCCATGAGAAAAGCCTTACTAAAAAAAGTCAAATGCTTGCTGTAGGAACTTTTTTTCTTTGTAAATAACTTACAGGGCCAAGTTAAGTTTTAGAAACAAGCAGTAAGGGTGGTTCGAACAGTTTGAGAACAAATTTAAGAATACTCATACATATAAGACACACACACCCCTGCTCTCATAATTTTGACAACAGTGATTTCAATGATGCACAGAAATTCATTCTGAAGCCAGATAAATTTTATTTGTTTTTCACAAGAGGAAAGCAAACACTAAAAAAATACTGCAACCTGGCACGCTCAAATATAAATTCTCCTTGACAGTGGTATGGCAGCTGTGGAAAGCACTGCCAAGGCACTGCAAAACAGTTCAAATATCAGTCAAGCAAGACTTCCAGGAAAAGAAAAGGTGTAACTATGGCATGGCAAGAGGCATTGCAGCATCCAAAGCTTATCACATGTGAGAAAACACCTCATCTAAGTCTTGTTTCTAGAAAGCAATACACAAAGCTTTGATGACGAAGGTAGCTCACTTACATGGTCCTCCCTGCACTGACTATGCTGTCCTGGAGTTTAACTTTCATACCCATGGCCTCTCCTCCCCACTCTCAGACAACTGTATAGATTTTTGATAATACTCGGTCTTTGCAAAAGACAACAGTAGATCCCCTTCAGTAACCAAAGAGCAAAACTAGAAGTGCATTTTGTACCTCTTCAACCTCAGTAAAACTTCCTTTTAAGAGTTAACCATTTCAAATTTGCTTCGCTGTCACACACATGCTAATGGGAAGCTGCTCTCCAAGCACTGTTTTTAGATATTATACAATAGGACTTGATTTCTGACTACAAAAAGTGCTATATGTTGGGCATTTAGGGTTTTAAAATACTAATATTCTCAGGTTCATTTACTTGCCAGACCTGAAAATGCCATGCACAACACCTAAAGCTGCACCTAAACCTGGACATCTGATTTCTGCTCTGAGGTGCATTTTATTGCTTGAGTTTAGCACATATGCTCTTGACTAATTTTGTTAGTGATCTACAAATGCCAGTTATATTTACAAACTGTGAAATGCACATCTATTCTCCTATTTGCTTCCTACCTGTATACATACAAGTCTTTTTAGACATAATTCTGTGGGATTTGAACACAGGAAAGGAACTGAATATTCTTTGCAGCTGATGTGCAGGTGGACAGCTTTGTTTCCACAGAGCTCTATTCCTTACCTGATCTCTACTCCTTACCTCAGAGGGGTTTTATGTCACACTGTTGCTGCAGAGCCCTCTGCCACTTCAGTCAACCAATCTCAAGTCCTGCTGCCCAGGTTGCTGAGAATGTAGATATGTCCTCCAAATGCAAATGTCTGCTCTCTAGATTTGGTTTTAGAGTGGTGCAAAACCCTGTTTAGGTTTCCTAAACTAAGATGAATTTCAAACAGATCAAAAAGGTTTTAAATAAAGCAAGAATATTATTTTTAATATTGTAACCTGAAATTCACCAAGTATCTTCTCTCTTCTCGACCCAAAGCTAACAATTATTGACTCAAAGTAACCAGATAAATATCTAGCAGATCTTAGTAATGTACTGGACATTATAACATTGTTTTGCCTACAAAGTGCAAGGACACAGATTTGGATATTACATAGAGAAGAGGTTTGGGGGTCCCTTGCCAGATTTCTTGACTACTTTTCACAAGATACTAATAGGAGGTCAACATCTGTTCTAATCAAAGCCTTCATGCTTGGGAACTTTATATTGCTTGCATCACACCAGAAAAAGTGTAAAAATAGAAACCCCAAACAAACACCCTCCTGCCCCACAGAACATCCACCCATTACCACCACCCCTACTTCTTCAAACATATCCCCATTTAATTTTTTATGAAGGTAATGACAAAAACTTCAGTTGAAGACAAGCAGCTAGATCATCTCATCTGTCCTTGGCCTGACAAAGGAATGACCAAAGAGTATATATTGTAGTATTTAGTTTGGTCTGAATATATTGACGAATTGGATTCACCAGAACTGTGCAGATGATACACAAATTTATTTATCTTTACCTTTCAGCATTGCATTCTCCTAATATATGTGTAGATTTTTGTTACATCTCTTACAGACCAGCACTTAAATTTACTTTAAATTGAAGACCATAGTTCTGAACAATCCTTCTGGATTTGACTGGCCTTAAATGCTCAGCATTTGTTCCAGAGTAGGAAAACCACAATGGAGCAGGAGTGTTGATGTAATAAAATCTTAGTGGATGTTTCAGCTGGTACACGTGAGTTGTCAGAACCATAATGCAGTAATAGAATATGCTCAGTCATGTGTGTAATCTAAGGATACAGGCATATAAAGCTTAACACTGAGACAAGTTCTACTACTAGAGTATGAACTACACTAAGCAAAAGCTTTTATGCTCTAAAAGTGAAGTTAATTTGATTAACACATTATAGAAACAAAGTTGCAAATGACTCAACTAACTTGCTATTCTTATCTTAGACACCTGGTACCCAATACTGAAGTAACTGTATGCACTCAAGTTAAATGCAAAACAATAGACCAAAGGAAAAAAAAAAAAACCCACACCAAATCATACCTAGAAAAACAATCAATAATTGATCTGGTTTAATTAAATACTATTCTACTTGTTAAAACATTGTCCTTCATCAGTTGCAAACCCCAGCATTCTGCCAACTGCTAATCCTTCTGAAGTGGAAGGCATACTTTCTCCATTTATAATATACAGATTGCATTAAGAAAATAATTTGCACAAAGCTATAAACCTGAAGTGGACAATTTCACTAGTGCGTTTTTTTTTTACTAGATAAGAAGTGATGTCTAACTTTACTTCCAAACTTACTCTCTCAGCTATTTTTTTTCTACTGAAACTACTAGCCAACTAACCGGGAGGAAACAATTTAAGACAATAGGAAGCCTTTTTAAGAAAACAGAAAACAAATCTTTCATGTTTTAAGAGCAAAAACCAAACATAAGCAAGTATTTCACCCCATCTTCCCTGCCCAGTATTAACAAAAAGCTTTTCTATATTTTATGCTAAAAATGTACCTTTCTTAGGTCTGTTCAAATATTTTTTTTTACTTGAGCTCAGAAGATAAATCGTTCCATTTATGTACATAACTTACTCTTTAATACTCATTATTTTGGGATGCTTAAGTAGGACCATGGAACTCCAGAGCTGACTCTAAACCATTGCAAGGAACAAGAGGAGAAAACACTGCATGAAGGAGCAATAGACAGTGGTGGTCTTTGTAGGAGAGCGCTTCTAGGCACAGAAGCCTATTAGTACTTCCCTCATGAGGACGAAATATTTGTCTATAAGACCTTTATTTGGCAATGTGGGCCTCTGGCAGCAATAAGAACCTAAGAAGAAAACTGGTCCTGCTTACATTGAGCTCTAGCAAAAAAAATTAAAGCTGAATTTGTCTCCTGAGTCAGCTCACAGCACAACACTGCATACTGCTTATTCAGCAACACCACAGGCCGATACTGTCACCCAAATTCCTCTGTCCTCAAACCTCGTCCACAAGTCAGAAGGCCCCTACCCTGACAACAGATCCACTACAATAAAACCTTAATTGCTCAATTATGCTGTATTATGCAGATCTGTCCTGGTTTCAGCTAGGACAGAGTTAATTATCTTTCTATTAGCTGGTATTGTGTTATGTTTTGGATTTAGTTTGAGAAGAATGTTGATAACACACTGATGTTTTCAGTTGTTGCCAAGTAGTGTTTAGACTAAGTCAAGGATTTTTCAGCTTCTCCTGCCCAGCCAGCAAGAAGGCTGGAGGAGCACAAGAAGTTGGGAGGGGACCCAGCTAAGACAGCTGACCCAAACTGGCCAAAGGGGTATTCCATGCCATGTAACATCATGCCCAGTGTATAAACTGGGGGGGGGTTGGCCTGGGGAGGGGATCACTGCACAGGAACTAACTGGGCATCAGTTAACAAGTGGTGAGCAACTGCACTGTGCATCACTTTTTTTGTGTATTCCAATTCTTTTTTTATTATTATTATTGTCATTTTATTATTATTATTACTATCATTAATATTTTCTTCCTTTCCATTCTATTAAATTGTTGTCTCAACTCACGAGTTTTACTACTTTTTCCCAATTCTCTCCCCCATCCCACTGGGTGGGGGGGAAGTGAGTGAGCAGATGCATGGTGCTTAATTGCTGGCTGGGGTTAAACCACGACAAGATCTCATTTACTAACCCTCCACAGAATCTATGGGGTTGGCTTACTAATCTTACTGATGTACATGAAATTCAGAGCTGAAAAAAAAAATCCAACCTGCCTAACTTGTCACACATTTATTATTCAGTCTTCAGTGATTTCACTGACATAGAAGTCTGATAACTCGCTTTCTAGACGATGAGAGAAAGGCAATGTTTCTTTGTAGTCACACAGCCGGCACAGTTATTTAGATTTTGTCAGAAAGATTTTTGATGGTTTTGAACAGGAATGGAAAGTTAATCCCAGTTAGTGCAGCAAGAGAAGAACCTGGCTCAGCCCACCCAAGGTAATATTTGGAAAGTTCTGTTATCTAGAAAGCACATAAAAATAAACTTGCCTTCCATAAAGATCCTGTTCCAGTAGATTTTTCCAACGTGACTTCCTCCAAGAAATATGAGATTTGATAAAATCAGCATTGAAGTGCTAACAGATGCTAGGACAGCATGAAGTCGACGACGAATTCTTGGTGAGAAGAAACGGTCCTGAGGGGCAAAACAAAAGGTGCAGATGAAGTTAACAACCACTACAATTTTTCAAGCAATGTAAGAAAAACACATTGTAGTTGCAACAAACAACTTTTATCCAGAAGTTGAAATCCTTATGAAAGAGATCCCAGACTTTGCGAAAAAAGCAGTGTTGAATCATAATTGAGGTTGAAACGTACCTCTGGAGGTTACCTAGAAAGGTCACCAAAGCAGGGTCAGCTACAAGAGGCTGCTCAGGACTGTGTCCAGTAGAGTTTTGAACATCTGCAATGATAGAGACTGCACAACCTCTCTGGGCAGCCTGTGCCGTACCCTCATAGTAAAAAACATTTTCTTATGTTTAAATGGAATTTCTTGTATTTCCGTTTGTGTCTGTTGCCTTTTGTCCTGTCACTAAGTACTACAAAGTAGAGTCTGGCTTTATCTCCTTTCTCCGTACAATTAGGTATTTATACATATGGATAAGATCCCCCCCGAGTCTTTTCCTCTCCAGGCTGAACAGTCGCAGCTCTCTCAGCCTCTCCTCTTATGGCAGATGCTCCAATCCCTTCACCATGTTTGTGGCCCTTTGCTGGACTCACTCCAGCATGTCCATGTTCGTCTTGTAGTAGGGAGACCAGAACTGGACACAGTCATAAACATTCTATGTCTTAATTCTTTTCTTATTAAATGTACTCCTTGATGAATTTTTGCTGATGGACATAAACACTAAGGACATGCTTCTGGGGTGGATAATACTATCCAGTGGCTTGCAATATGGAGTAAAGCACTTCAGTACAAAACAAACAGCATCAAACAACTTCAGAAGTCATTAATGCTTTGTTTGATTAATAAGACTTCACTGAAAGATTCTAGAGTCAGATCAGAACTGATTGACCTTAACAAAGAGATACTTCCATAGAAAAAAAAAGATTTAAATACACATGCAATCCCAAATTTTTTCTCAGTGCAAATATTACTGCTCATATTTGAGAAGTATAAGTATCTGTTACAAAGTTTTTGGTACTATTGTTCTAATGATACAAATTAAGTATGTTTCTCTCCACCATATACTGGTTCACATATTTTTTAATCTATATTTTGCACTACCATCTGAGGCGTGAGTGCAGCACAGAGGCTGCAAGAAGATGGTGAAAAAAGGATAAGAAAGTTTTAGCTTCCTCCAATATTCAGTTGTTAGAATGAGTTTAAAAAGCATTACAGCACTTCACAAGGAAACATTGTCTCATTATTGCATAAGGAAAAGTGTCTTGTTCATCATGGCCCTAGGCTGAAAGCCTCTTTACATAGTGCCTGAACCTACAATAGACTGAATGCTTCATGTGAAGTGATAAGCATTTGCCAGGGCATGGGAACTAAGGAAAATTTCAGGAGCTGCTCAGCCTTCACATCATAAATGGTTATGTTGCAGAAAAAGTCTTTTGACCGCAGCATAAAAAAAAAAAAAAAAGAAAATAAAAGAGAGAGAGCAGTAATTAATCTTTAATAGCTGCAGCCAGACCAGAATTCATGCTCAGATACCTGAAACAACATAAACACATACTCAAAACAGACCTAAAAAACACATTCCTAGATGATTAAATTGCTAGTTCTGTAAGCATCAAAACAAATGTTTCAACTGCTATATTATAAAGTGACAAATCTTCAAATAAACGACAGTTACAAGCATAAAAATACAATTTTAACATATTACTGCAAAGTAGATCTGTGGTAAATTGAATGTTAGCCCCAGTCAGAACTATAACTAGTGTATGAGTCAGTCTGAGTCAGCACAAAAATGGGGATAGATAAGCTTCAGTGGAAAGTACTCTGTATCAGCCTGTATGCGCAATACAGCAATACTCAATCTTCCACACACCGCTATGAAAAACATTCATGTATAAGAACAGACAGATTTTTCTCTGAAAATTCTGGATGAAAACTAGGGCATCACAGGAGAAGAGTAGAGAAGATAATTACATAAATATTCAGACACTGACAGTTACTTAGTGAAACAACTTTTTCCCTTTCTAGTACTTTGCATCTCCAAAGCTGCCCAAGGACTTCCAAAACATTCTCTTTCAGTTCACACACAGGTAGAGGACATCTTAAGTTTTCTTCTCCTGAAATGCATAGTATGAATGTGTGGTCCGACATATAAAAAAATGTATGCCCTTTCAGAATGCATAAGTGTATGCACACAGAGAAAAAGTTTGAAATCTTACTACTAAATCAATGTTAACAACCAACTTTAAATAAGTTTATGATCATGCTAGCTTGAACTTTTGTGTTAAGAGTCACCAAACTTACCCTCTTCTTACACCATGCTAATTAATTCTGATTGAGCTGTAGCTTATCTATAGAGCATAGTCTATCATCTGATCTACCTTTCACTCTCCCTTTGTCTATCAAACTTATTCATCAACTCTATAGAGAAACAGTTTTAATTAGGGGAGAGAAAAACAGAAGAACCTTCTGGTAAAGCTGTAGAAAGAGTTAGAGATGGACAACCCATCAGACAGCTGGTGTTGGACTGCATTTTCCACCAAGGCACTGATTAGACCTGGTGAGTTTGTGAGGTCTGCCTGTTTTACAACCCAAAGCAGTACAGCCAAGACAAACAACATGAATAGCTAAAAAAGCTCTGCCACTTTAAAAAAAAAAAGTTACTAAAAAAATGAAATAAACCTGTCACATATAATACGTCACCCTCTTCAAAAGTCCTGTATGTTAAACAATACCAGTTAACTATAGTACAGACCAAAAAAGCATTTGGTCGTTTATAAGGTATAAGGGAGTAGTTTAGGACAGGAACAGTTTACACAAACACTGAACCCTTTCTGGGTTTTGCTGGAGCTAATTTCCATTAGCTTCCCTAGGCATTGATCCAAAAAGCAGTACACGTTTTCCTGAGAGTCTTTGATGTCAATGCAGCTTTTACCCAGCTGCAATGAAGGTAAAAAAATAAAACATTCTTCAAACATCTCATGTCAGCTAGAAAAAGCTAACTATGACAGTACCTGAGCAGCTATTGTGCTCAAATTAATACAATGGAAGCATTAATTTACACATGAAAAAGGACTGAGGCTGGTCTACATAATTCATAATAACATTTGTGATCTAAATATCTACCAGCACATGGATTTTTCTGAATATACAGCAAGATGTTTTCATCAGACAAAATTAAAAAACCTCCACACCCACAACTCTTCATTATGCTATTTAATGCTTTTACCAATATGTTCCATTGCAACAAGACAAGCCAGCTGATACGAATTTGTGGTGTTTCTCTGGATTTTACTGCTGTCTCTTTCTATCTCCTCTTGTCCTGTTGGAAATACAGCTAGAACATAGAGGGGCAAAAGAGTGCCTAGTGTTAAAACGACAATGAAATCATGGATGCCTGGCTGCAACCCTTGTATTTGCATCCTTCCTCGATGCTCCATCTTACTTGTAACCTCACATCAATACTTCATCATACTTTACTTCTAGTAATCACCACCACCACCACACACTGTGAAATAAATGGACTGCAGCATTTAAACTACACAAAATAAATATATATATTGTCAAGATACTCAGTCCAAAGGCATGCAGCATGACATAGGAGGTGACTTAAAGGTTGCCTCAGGCCACCTTCCTGGAACTGAACAGTTTGGGTTAATATTCCAATCCAATTTCTGCTGTAAATGAAGACCAGCCTCAGACATTTTTGTCAAATGTTGGGAAAAACCTCTCTGCACATTGTTGGGTCTAGCAAAATTTGCTACCATCAGATCTCTCTCAACTGGGCCTTCTCAGTCATCTTACAAAAATAAATGACACTATCATGTAGTGGGGTGCCTTGAAAAGTACATCTGTGTATGTGTTTGAGAGGGGTAGAAGACTACAGGCGTGAAAAGGATTTGCATGGTCCAAACATTCCCATTCCTAAATCCATTTCCAGTTACATATGCATGTCACATTTAGCCCCTAAGCTAAAACCAAGCCAGAAATAGGAAGCTTGTATAATGGTTGTTTCTTGAGAAAGATAGCTTATGAAGAACAACCCGCACCAGAATAGATCATTTAGGTTAGAATTAAGAAGTCCAGTTCAAGGACAAGTTGGAAGTTTGAAGTTATAGAGGATGTGAGAGAAAATACTCATTTCATTTACTTTACAAGATAATTATACCACTATGAGCATGAAACAAATGTGGCAGGAGAAGTGGCTTCAGACAGCAGGGCATCATTTAAAAGAACTTCTCTCTAAGGCAAGTTAGAGGTAATCAACAATAAGTTTGCACTTTCACTGATTTACAGGACTGTGTACAATGATATTACTGAATGACATGGAGAGATGAAATTGAGGGTCCAGAAGTATGTTTCCTAACTTTACACCTTCTAGCTAGCCAACAACAGAGAAAATACCTTGGGGAATACTGACCTGCCTAAGTCATCCACCCTCCCATGTGGAAGCTCAGGAGACACTCAAGACTGAATTCTGTACAGCAGTTAAAACTAGGCAGAGTCCTATGCAAAACATCACGCTGAAGTCACCTTTTATAGAAATATATTCCCCAGTATTTTATCAGTGACCCAATCCTACACCTTCCTACAGCAACCATTCTTAATTTTTTTCTAGCAACAGCAGTGGCACCATGGTGATTTGGCATGTCCCAAATGCTCATTATTCAGAGGGCTGCTGAAACCATTTGCAGTAGCTTGTTCTGGGAGCAGGTCACATGCATCATGCTGTTTTAGGGAAGGCTCAGGAACTGGATGCATGTTTTCCACCACACTGCAAACCCAGCCTGATGACAGGGTTACATGTGGTGAGAAGCCTACCCTGACAGACTTTAGCTGGTAACTTCTTGGCAAGGGCTCAGAAGATGGAAAATATATACACGTGCTGCATATGCAACCATCTCATTTATATAGCTGCTCTGGGACAGAGTAAAGAAGACTTCTACATAAAGTCAGTGACGTTATCAAGCTTGCTTGTACTAAAAATACTTTAACAAGTCCCATGTAAGGGAATTAAATTCACCGCAATTTAAACAAGCATCCATCTTCATGGAGTAAAACAGATTCACAACACTTATTTCTTTTTGAACTACCCTTCCAGAGACTTGATAATCCAAGCACGTGGCAAAATAAGAGCGTATGGTAAAATTGGAGAAGCAGTTGAATATTTCTTATGGGAACATATGCACTATGGAATAAGACTGTCAGATACTATTGGCCAGAGTGACATGAAACATGTGCTTGATACTACAAACTGCAACACTACAGATTACATTATTCTATTTTCATCTGCCTTTGGTTTTTAAAGGGTTGAAATAATCTAGTACAATTTTTAGAAGAGTTGGGGTTTTTTAAACATTTAATTACTATCTGTTCTACAGATTTCATCCTCTCCCACTTAAACCTATCAGCCAACTTATACATAATAATTTTAAAATAAGATACACAAACTGCACTATTTGTTATATTGAAGAAATCAAGCAAATTAACTACCATGAATATAACGCCTAGTCCTGCATTATCTTTCAGTGCCTCCCCTAATACATGAGAAGGGAGTAAGTGTGCTTTCTACAGTTATTAAAGCTCCATCCTTTCAATTTCTTGAAGGTTTTCACTAAAGAAGCAATGCTTAAAAGCTAATGTAATGTTGACTCATCTTTACGTCACAAAAACTAAATTAAATATTCTTTGCAATGGTCTGTTATATGGGGTTTGCAAGGATTTGGGGGGGGGGGGGGTGACAGATAGGTAAACAAGTTTGTGGGTAAAGTTGCTGCAGTACAGGAAGGGCAAAGGTGGTGCCATTATCCCTATCAGGAAAACACTTGGGAAAAAAACTCAAATTGCTTGCTGGAGTTCCTTTTACCAGCACAATTTAAGGATCTGAACTTTGGTTTTCACCCCCCATTGCATCGCAACTGAAGAGTAAAGCCCAAATTTGTTTACTTCTCTACAGAAGCAACAGAGACCACCCAGTCAATCTTAAAAGTCCTTTTAGGTGCTTCCTTTTAGAAAATGTTCTTAGATAAATAAATGACAGGCCAACTCTTCATTGTCTATCCCTGGACTCTGGTAATCAACCCATTACCACAAGAGTGAACACCTCAATGCATCCCTTGAATCTGGGTCATCTGCAATGCAGCCATTTGCCAAAAATAACAGGACAGCATAAAAAGAAGTGCACGGGTGAAAAGCTGAAAGAGAGCGAGGAACAGATGGGATGGTGGGAAGGGAAGCAACACATCCTGACTAACAGTTACGGCTATTTTATCTATCTGCAGTTAGGTGCACTGAAAATGGAGGGCAGGGTGTGACTGAGCAGCTGGGGGAGCAGAT
The DNA here is from genome assembly GCF_929443795.1 of Astur gentilis. NCBI lineage: Eukaryota > Metazoa > Chordata > Aves > Accipitriformes > Accipitridae > Astur > Astur gentilis. Next base: position 8,989,272 of record NC_064909.1, on the reverse strand, counting down.
GGGATGGAGGAAAGGCTGAAAATTGTGTCAAAGCTCTGCCAAACAGAATGTCAATTTATTTGATTTTTAAAGCGGGCAGTAGAAATGAAGATGGGTTGGGTCCAAGCAGTGGGGCAACTTCTGAAAATGTTTGTTAATACACATTGTCAATGGGTAATAGTGACAAGTGTGTTTGGGAGACTGCAGAAATGAAGGGAGGGACTATACATGTTCATTAATGTTGGTAGAAGTTAGGCTCAAAGAGCAGCAGGAGCAAGGGAAAGGCAGCTGATGAAAGGCTGACATGTCAGTACCTGCTCCCGCACTCTGAAGCAGAGGGACAGATGTTGAATAGGATAAGAGTGGAGACTGTACCACAGAACAGAAAAGCAACAAAAATAAAGAATTCTGGTTGAATACACATGCAAAAATATCCATTTATGAAATAATCCAAAAGAAATTGTGGAATGCCCAGAGCTAGAACAGTTACAAGATAAGGAACGGGCCTGCAAGCGGAAAGTGAAGGAGATGTGCTACCAGATCTTATTCATCAACAACTGCCACACCAAATGGAAGAATAAATTAAATCTCCAATCAACATATACTGCACCCTTCAGTAATCATGGCAATCACTCCTGTTTGCTCCATTCTTCATCTAGCGCTAACCCAGAACCAGTCCCCCTTACTTTGCTTTATTTTTCTGGCATTTTCTTTTTCTTGCAGTTGTTCCCTCCCTTCTCCCCAAGCTGAACTGTGGCCTAAGGTCACCTCCTGTTTCTTTTCAAGGTATATACTTTCCTTCCAAAACAAAGGTAAAAATTAGCTCCTGAAAGGTTCACACATGAAGGTGGGAACTGACAACATTTTTCCAAGAGACAGGATGATGCAAATGACCTATAATTCCCTACATCGCTCCTATAAAAAGAGGAGCACACAATTACAATCAAGCAGCTGTCAGTTAAGATCTATTTTCACATATAGAACTTGTTTCTGAATTTAGGAATAAATGCTATATATAGTATGAGAAGATACTCATCTTCTCTATTGATGTCTTACTAAATATTCACTCAACAAAATGTTGTCTTGCACTAGCACCAATTCATTTTTAGATTTTCCAAAAGATCTACATTTATAGCATCTCTCAGCAAACAGCCAACCCCCACTTCTGTTTGAAGAAAGCCTCCTACCGACTTGTATGTATGCACTACACTTACAGATGCATGTGTGAAAGTTTCACATACACAGAAGTAAATTTCTGTACTCGCTCCCACACTTACTCTTCACCCTCAAAGAACCTGCCCAAACATATTTTTTTTTTATTTTTTTTAAAGTGGCAGCTTGTGAAAAGTGCAAAATGAACAGCATTGAAATGCACCATCCTCTTTTCTGTTTTATGTTTACAGCAGGGAATTTAACCAAGTAATGGCAGTGTATATAGTTCTATAAATGTGTCTCAGTTCTCACCAAGGAGGACAGGTCAAGAAAGCCGTGCACTTTCCTGTGTGTCCAGGTCCTTGACATCCTTATTTTTGTTCTGCTGGTTCCCTCATCCACATTTTTACCTTTTAAATGGCAATCAAATTAGGAAAAGATCTAACGTCACCAATCATTAGTGCTGCATTTTGGTCCTGCCTTTATGGCCCTCCCACATTGCCACTGTGAACCTGCTAACAAATAAATAATACACAGTAATAATCCCCATGGAGACATCTGATAAACACTCTCAGGAAATACAGACCTGGATTTCCCTGTGGCAAGCTTCTGTAGCTCAAGGCATAGTGGAAAGACAAGAGTACAACCACTCCTCAGTACTTTAACTTGTATTTCCATAACTTCCGACATCTATTGTCTGGACTAATTTTTGAGGTAAACAACAGAGGGAGGCTGTATTCGTATAACAGTAACAAAGCAGCGCATAAGCAGCATCACTTTTTACCTTGTTTTCACCCCATAGCATGATTTACTTGCTTTTCAAACTGAATTATGGCCTGAGCACCAGAAAACTGCCTGATGTCTCCAAAATAGAAGAGGAAGTAATGCTGGTAGGTGGAAGAAACATTTTTTTGTTATGACAACTGAGCAGCTATGCAATGAGCTTCCCAGCTGACATTGTGGTCTGAAGCAGAGCAGCAATCATCTGGTTAAAGACAGATGGAAAATCACAACAGTTTCTGCACTGCTGGCATCAAAAATATTTCTTGCACGATTTGACAAAAAATGGATGCTTGTACTCAAAAGGTATGAAACAATAGAATGTCATCTCTGAAATCTTACTGCAGCCACTTTGTTATTCACCATATAAAAGCCTGTATCATATTGCATATGCTTGTCCCTCACACAAAACAACACCTCCTAGATTTTCAGTCTTTGTTACTGAGTCTGAGACAAGAAGTTCCCTCAGTAAAGAAAAAACAGAGTCAGAGTGCTAGTCTGTGTCTCTGTGTATGCATTTTTAGCAGGTCTCTCAAAATATTTTGGGATCCACTTCCGTGAAGACAAATGAACCCTTAACAAGAGGAGTGTGGAGAAGAGAGAAAAAAATAAAATCAAGCAGAAGCCGAAACATGGCAAGAATTACTTGACTCAGAATTATTGTTGGCAAAGCTAAAAGTCAGTGGAAAAACCCTAGGATGCATCAGCCAGCCTATATTCACCTTTGATGGTCATTCAGCAGCTCAGTACAAAACAGCACCTCAATAACTAAGCTTGCTCCTTCTAGGTACCATACACAAAGACCAGTTGTCACAAGTCTGCCCTGACTAATGTTCACATCTAGGAAAAGGAGTTTCCATTAATTTTTGAGTCAGACTACATCTACTTTGGATAGTAGAGATTTCTGGTTAGAGCAATGATATGGCTGAACTCAAGGTTGGGGTGGGGGGTAAGGGGCGAGCCCCATCCACTGGTCTGGGCTTTGACATTATGGGTGATACTTAGATATCAAAACCCAATTCTGCACTAGAGAGTAAGTCTCGTTAAGGGACTTTGTTCAGCTACCCCACCTTACGTTCTTACAGATTCTCAGAGAGTGAAGTGACAAACCCAACAGCAGTCTACAGCAAGCATATAAAAAGGTTATGAAGAAACTATCGTTGGCAATGCTTACTACTTAATTGAATCACCACGTTGCAATAAAAAATATGTATGAACTACAGAAAACTATTATTAAAAAATAAAAGGCCAGACAGGCTTGACATTAGCAAACCAGTGATATAAATACTCTTCCCACCAAATGAAGCAAAATAAAGATCAAAGCCTAGTGTGTGCTGAAGAACAGCTGAGAAGAATCTTTATTACAGAGATCTTATTAAAGGTCTAATCTTGCAAGGTGGTCAACAAACATACTTCCCTTGAACGAGTTCCTAACATTTGGTCTGATCTTGCCTCAGCTGCAGAAGGAAGTTTTACAGTTATCTCACAGCAGTTTAAAGTGAGTTGTACTTGCAAAAAGAAATTCTGTCATTAAAGCAGATAGTTGTACATTTGCTTGATGTATATAGGACATGGTTGTGAAATTCACAGGAATCTTTATCTTGGCTAGGCTGAATTTGGGCCCTAACATAGGGCTGAGTAATTACTGCAGAAGAACCCAATTGGTTTCTACTGCTTTGGGTGCTTTTCAGATTCCTCTCCATGAGACAAATCATGTAGCAATAAACTAAACAGTGGAAGTAAAGCTTTCTGCTGGGGTAAAGAGCTAGGTCAGTGCAGCAAAGATTCCAGCAGGAAAGCATGCAGAAGACAAAGTGGTGAGACTGCAAGGAAGGGAGGAAAGGAAAATTAAACCTTTCACCATTCAACAGCAGTGAGCTTTTAGATCAGCTTAAGTCCCTGTCGAACCACAGCCCAGAGGTCAGGCTGACCAGTCAGTACCTTTCCAAGCTCCACTCTAGCTGTCTGCAGGATCATTGCATAATGCCTAACCTACTTATAATAACTGTAGAAATTTTAATGCACCTAGCAGAAAAAACAGGGCAAACAAAATTAAACAGAGAAAAAAAAATGGATAAAAACCCCTCACCACACTCAACTTTCTGAAATACCTCTGTAATTCTGTTCTCTGTGAAGCTGAGGATGCCAATTATCATTGACCACATCTCTGGTACCCAAAACAATGGCGATATTTTAACTATAGAGACAAACATATGGAGTTCATTCTTTTTTGGAGGAAAAAAAAAAAAGAAAATATCTAACACACTAACCAAACCTAGTCTAACACACTAACAAAACCACGGACATCATATAAAATATTTCCCCTTTTGCAAAGGGTGGTTGGGAAGGCAATTACAGTGTACTAAAATGGACCTAATTAGTGCACCTCGTTACAGTCATAAATGAAAACGTAGAAATCAAACTATTTTATACTTTAAAAAAACAAAACTCTTACAAGGATAGTACAAATTACTTTAAAATAAGCCATGCTTAAAAGTAGTTGGTTTCTCAAATTGAATTGTTTATAATGTATTTAGTTTCTTACTAAATAAAGCTAGAAATAAGATCTTAAACTAGAAATTCATCATAGCATGATTTTTAGAAGAGAGACCTTTATGTCTCAATTTAAAAAATTCTTACTAGACTCAATGATAAGTTTTCACTTTACAAAAGAAAAGAAGATAAATGTTGCTGTTTCAATTGAGATTAAAACATTAATTTTAACAATCTGCCAACTTTACACCCTTTGCTACATCTTCTTTTGGATGATTTCCAAATATTTCTATTTTAAAAATCCATTGATTTAAAGATGTTGTCAGCTATTCTAAGATTTAAATCTATCTATTTTTATACCAAGATCTAATTTCTTGTATAGATCTATATCTTGTTTTCCTTAAGGAAAAATGAGGAGGAAAAATATTTATATCACTGGAAGAATGACAGCCATTAGCATTTTCTTTCGGAAATCTGACATGTTATTTGTTAAAAGTCAATACAAATTCTGTCATTGATGTTGAACAAATTAATACTGGAGTCTCTGTTCATTTGTAAGATATTAATACAGAACCAGTGAAACAAAGCACTACTTTGCTCAGAATGGGCCTAAATATCTCCTGAAAAAGTAAAAAAAACCCTGATAAAAACACAATGAAAATTCTCCAGTTTAATATAAAGTTCCCAGATTGCCCTAGCTTATGATGCATAGCATTTATTGTTGGTTTATATACAATGTTTTAATGAAAAGACAGTATTACTTAATTCAGTTCTAATTTACTGATATCTAACAAGTAACCTCTAGGGGAAAAAAGTTGCATAGATAACTTCTCACAACACACCTCACTGAAACATGAAAGTTCAGAGCAGTGTAAGCTGAAAAGTACAGAAGAAGGAGCATCAGCTCTTTTAGAGCTGAAATCAGGAAGCCATACTGGTTTCCAACCAGTACAAATGCAAAGTTTCAGATCCAGTTTTTCGAGTCAGGAAAATTTACTGATTTCAGTACATATTTGTTTATATGCTGATTTTACTTCTCACAAGTAATGCTTCTTTGTTCATTTTAGTTCAATATGCCTGAGACAACATTTAAAACCTCTCAGACTGCTACAAAAACGTTATTTACCCATATTGCGCTTAGGTTTCAAGTGCTGAGAATTAAATTACCATAAAATCTGCTTTCTTTTTATATATATTCTTAGTCAGCACAAGGATTCAGTGAAGGATGAGAGTCAAATGTGCTTTATTTAGATTTCTAAACCTTTCTTTTGCAAGAGAATTTAGACAATATAGTGGGGGGAGAAAAGGGGAGCAGTTTTAATATAATTCTTATTCTTTGTGATCAATTCAATTTTAAAAACAGAGCAGAATTAAAATTCAACTTATTCTTCAAGGGTTTTTTTACTATTTTACTAATTAAACACCTTCTGCTCAACTAAATTATATAACTCAACTTTAACAACAATAAATGAAGAGGTTGGGTAAATAGAATGGGTTAAAAAACCAAACCTATGTTTTGTATTTTTTTTGGAAACTCATCTGCTATTCTGGGGACAAAAATTAACTTTCCTTTTCAAAAATAGCCTTCAAGAGCCAACATAGCAAGTGAGTGAAGTACAAGAATGCAAAGGATTTCAGCTTGTCAACAGATGAAATGTAAGTGAAAAAACCCATCCCCCAGAACAGGATTCTCAAGGCTATGGTGACAAGGCTTACAGCACACCTCTCCCTGGATTATAGGAATGTTTCCAAAAGCCAGATTACAAGGGAAATAGGGAAGTTTATACAGGGCATTAGGGAATTTGCACTTCATTTTAAATGTAAGTGATACCTCTTAGAGAATGTCACATCACTCCACCCCTTGATAAGGAAGGATCAAAGTCCAACTACTCGTCTGCTCTCCAGTCTCAGTGTTCAAGAAGAAAATGGAAGTTTGTTAGAAGAGTGAGGAGACAGCAATGAGGGGTAGTTTGCAAAGACTGAAGCTATGTTGTTGTAGAGAAACCTTCAAGGCACAAGGCAAAGCATGACTCAGCCATAACCAAATGCAGCAAGATCTGCCTAATGCACTAATTCAGATGCCAAAACTATTCCTATTATAAATGGTGGCTTCAGAAATATTTCAGGGGAAGATGTGAAAGTGTCTTCTAAGGAAAGTCTACAGCCATGTTTCCAATCAGGAATGGAAAACAAGGGAGACATGGAAGACATTGGATAGGCCTTTAAAAACACTAGATGAAAACAAAGGGGAGGAAAGGGGTAAAATGCACTTTGTTCATTGTTAGGGGGTTAATTTATGCAAAAAAGAACCCTACTGCCAGAATTAGTTAACTATAATTAGAAGTACATGCTGGAAATTAATCCAACACATATAACGCACCTTCATAATGCCATGTCCGTATAATTTCTAGGGTATCTAAGTACTTAATTCCTTAAGAGTTCTTTTAAAATTTCTAATACAGTGACAGCAAATACAAAAAGCCCCTACACATATTTCCTCATACAGCTGGATGCCTAAATAAATATGTTGTCTTCCAGTCCAGAGACAAACATGCAGCTGGTCAGATAGTAAAGCTCAGTTTCACCCTAGAGGAAGGAATAATGGATCTGATAAACTCATTCTCTAGGAAGGAAAAAAGCTGCTTCCAGACTGTCAGTGAATTCACAGTTGGATGATATAAGGTAGCAATGGCTGTTATTGGCTGCTAAATTACTTAGCTGTATTAGTTGCCACACAAGGGATGCCACAACAATGAAAACTGAGATGGGTGGGATGAAGAACAAGCATAATTACTTGAGCATCAGGACTTCATCAGGCTGCAGAGTGAGTCACCACCACCACAACATTATACAGGAGTACAAATTCAATGCGCTCATCACTACTAAGGAAGTAAGACATCAGAATTATTTGTTCTTACAAAGAGTTATTAGAAGACTTAGGATTTAATAGTGAGCAAACCTGCAGACTAAAATGACCATCACAATTAAAATAGTGCTTTTTGCATATGATTGCATATCAAAGAATTTTGTCCTTTGGAAATTACAGTATGAAGGTCAAAAGTATAAGGTCTTCAAAGCAAGAGGGTATTTTCTTTACTTGGCTCTTTCTTTAGTGGCATAAAATTTCCCAGTGTAAACTTGTTCCCAGATGCAAGCAGCTGCTACACATGAATTTGTCCAGGAAACACGTGGTTAGAAATATACACTCCTAATTTTAGTGAAGATTAATATTTTAAGGCCATCCTGAGTGAAATCAGAACACAAATGTTAAAACTGGCTTCTGTTCAGGCATATACAACATGACAAGCAGTCGCTTACTCTAGGACTGCAGAGGAAGCTTTTAGGACCATGCATATTTCAGTGTTTGCTTTCCTGATACTTTGCAAAATTCTAGTTGTATGGCTTACCTCAAATACTGGAGGGTGGGCAAGGGAATGCTAACTCTTATCTGTTATCCACAACTTTCAATCTAGATTAAACCAAATTAGTAACCAGGAAATTCAGATGAGCATGGAGCCAGGAAATAAGGACATGAAACGAAGACAGATTCCACTTACAATTAACTCTTGAATAAGTGAAACAGAAAGTATCCTCTTGATGCCATTTTCCGTAATTACTCCAAGCCAATTAAGTGCACCCCAGTACCACAGATAACTCTGTCCTCCATGCCAATAGCTTACAAAGGCAAAAGTGAGAGCTGTGGAAAAGAGTGTTCCCAGCAGACTGGACTGAGATCCTCCCATCGGAACATAAATGTACCTGTAGGTGAAATGACAGATAAACAACGTTATTAGAGATTTCACAGAAATCTCAGAAAACATCCCCTACAGAACAAATTTTTTAGTTTGTGGCATAAAAAAAGAGTTTGAATAATTACCCGACATTCTCTATTTACAGAGCTTGCCCTGGTTTCTGAAAAGCTGTACACTACTTCATGAAGTATGTGCATATACCATTTGGCAAGAAGATAATTCTGTGGTCATGGGAACTCTGCATTAGGCAAATATAGAGCATAAACTATATTCTCAAAATTGCTGAAGTCAAATATTCAGGTTTTTTTAAACTGCAGTAGTTGTAAGTAAACTTATATACACAGAAATGACATGTAATCTTCATGTGAATTTAAATTGTAAGACTCTTAAAAAAATTTAAAACATTATATAAAAGTCATACATAGTCATAACCCATAGAATGTTTTCCCTTTGTCAAAATGTAGACACATGCAAACATGTTTTATTTTTAAAAGCTTATGATTTCTTTCTTTTTAAATCTTTCATTAAAAATTACATGAACTGAAAATATTTCCTATCTGGTTCTTGTATTATACTCTCAGGATCATGTCTGCCTAATGACCTTCAGAGCACACGTACCAAAAAACTCCCCAAAGCCTATATGAAGGACCCTGCATGCAATGATATTCTGTATTTAAACTGAATCCAGGAGTCAGAACCTTAGTCTTTAATTGATAAGTGTCCAGAAAGCAGTGCTTGTTCAGTAAAAATACCAGAAGCAATGGGATTCTGAAAACTGACACTGTTTTCTGGGTCACTTCACTTCCTCCCTGCCTAGAGAGTTACATCCACTCCTGGCATTTTCCAAGTCAGGCATGGCCACTGGCCAGCCTTTATCTGAAAAAGGCACCTATTACTGTCAACACTTTGAAGAAGCTCATCAGGCAACAGAGTCACCATCCAGTTCATGGGTACCAGTGAGGAGAAGTGGTATATGAGAACTGCCGGTGACAGTTCTCCTCAGCTGTCATTCCCTCGACATAACGCACTGTACTCATATTTGAGACCATTCCTACTTGCTAAGATAATTCACAGAAATTTTTTGCAGTGAAATTTTTCTCTCTGGTGATCAGTTTTTACATTCAGAGATAAATACTAGCTTAAAGATTTTAAAGGGAAATTAACATAATGCTTTATTCCTAATCTTAGGAAGTAAGAAAACATGGTAATGGGATAAAATAAACTGATGAAAGTAATTAAATGGTAAACTGAAAAGTTGTTTAAAAACCCCAACTGTCAAATGCTCCAAATTCTCTCTAAGCATAACATCAATACACCTTTTTACTTCAACCTGCTACAGGAAACATCTGATTACATTTGTAGTAACTTTCAGTATAAGTGTGCTTTTTACTAAGCATATGAAAATAAACAGAAATTAAGATCAATAGTTTTTATTTAATTTTTTTTTTCTTCTCTCTCCCCTTTCTATGTTTTTCTTGGGTCTAGTCTTTTCTCCTCACATATATAAAGAAACAGCGTGGCAGTAATAGATACTTGCAATTGCAATCAATTAGTCTAATAGCAGAGAAGTACATCTTGGCAGTCTGTAACCTGGGGGATCCCCTGCAGGGCTCTGGCACAGAGGGTGAGGAGAGCAGAGCCACAGACCCCACTGCTTCAGAAAAATTCCTTATACACAAAGGACTACAGAAATGAAAGACCAAAGCAGATCATCCCTTCTTAGGGCATACTTTCCCAACTCCCTCCCTCTCCCTTTTTAAAGGCTGATTGCTTTATGTTTTTAGGCAGGGCCCATTGTCATTACCAGTTTCCCTCGCAGGCTGGCTGGAGGAGGGCTGGCAGCCCTGCTCCGCAGCCGACAAACCGCAACGCTGAGAGCAGCACCTCCGCGCCCTTGTCAGTACGGCAGTACCTTGTTTTGCAAGGCTTCACCCAGAGGAGCCTGAAATAGGATGTTGCCGGCCCTGCCACTCTCAGCAATGCTCACTCTGTCGTGCATTTACTGAAGCAGCATTTAAAAGTAACCCAGACACCATCAGAGACACATCTCCGTGACGAGACCTTACTCTAAGCCCTAAGGAAACATTTCTGCTGACCTTAGAGGGTCCTGGGTTAAATCCACGGCAAAAAAGGTAGCTTTTGCTGCAGAAGTAGCTCTGGGTTTCCATACAGTCCCTTTCGCTGCACTGAGACAGACCTGTCAGCACGGGCAGCCTCTATGGGCACCCGCATTGCCAGGAATTGCCCAGCAGCACCAGCTTGTTCATTTGCAATCGCAGCTCAGTTTAGCTTGGCCTGAACGGCTTTCAGATTACTGTGCAGAGAAAAACAGGCTATTTTCTGATTTTTAGTGTTTAACAGCAGCAGCTAGATAATTGAGCAGCAATAACTCATAATTCTGATGAATGTTCAGGGCCAGTGAAGTTTTAGCTCCTAGTGAGGCCCATGGCAATTGTGCAACTGAAAATGGACTTGTGCTATCTTTGTGAAGACCTACCTGGAGAAGGACAGAAACCAAAAGGAGTCACGTAATCTTTAGTAACCCTTCTACCTTCCCCTCCAGTACTGTGGAGAGTCTGCCTCCTTGCCCAGAGGAGAAATGCAAAGCAAAAAGCAACACCTCTTTCCTTCCCTGCTAGCTACCATAAGAAAATGGAAAGAAGGCTGGCGGCCATTTTTTGTCACGGGGGCACTAACTGCCCTTAGATTGCATGGTCTTGCCTTCCCTTGTCAGGGCATTCCTGCTGGCAGTTTTAAAGTAAGTATAAAGGACTGATGGATGTCGAGTCATTTCTCTCAAACAGTGTGAAGAGCAATTCTGTATGTTCCTGTGCTTTTTTATGCAGAAAAATTCATGAAAAATCCATTATTACATTACAGACACACCAGGAAAAAAAAGAAATATTTGCTACCTCATCATCCCTGTGCACATCATACCACGTGCATACACTCTTAAATTGGCAGGCCTGCGTACAAGCAATAGGCAACTCAGCGTGCAGCCAGGGGCAGATCCTGGCTCCATGCCAGGCACTTTGTCCTCTCTGATATAACCAAAATTGTCTTGCAAAAGAACCACCGCAAGAGCCCGCATCCTTGCAAAAATGCATTTTGCTTATTTTTGAGCATCGTGGTAGTTTAGAATCTAATTTCTCAATACTTTCCCTGTGTATTTACACAGAAGAGTACTCATTTGATTACGGAAAGCTAGATTTACACTGAAGTGTGAGGGAGAATAAACCAGTGAATAGTATTATTAAGCCAAACGATAGAAGAAACGTATTACTTCTGTATTATCATTTGCAACACAAACACACACTTCGTAACTAATGATTTGTTGTGGTTTAACCCTGGCCAACAGCTGAGCCCCACACAGCCTCTCTCTCACTCCCCGCAGCAGTATGGGGAAGGAAAGGAGCCTCTTCCAGTACATTAGGGAAGTTGTTCTGTCCTCCAGTTCACTAACAAAATCCATGAGGAGGGAAGGAGGGAGGCAGGGAGAGAGAGAGATTAAGGGGAAATGGCTACTACAATTTGATGTCTTACATATCTGCATGCTTCCCAACTTCTTTCCTTCTTACTAATACTACCGTTTACCTGCAATCTATCCTACAGGCCCTCTGTACTGCGATTAGAAACTCAAGGTTTACAAAGACGGAGAGGTTGCTGTACAGCATGCTGATCTGCTGCGCCATATGCAGAATAGCATTATATAAATATCTCATTTTAAGCTTCCATGCAGCTTTTAAGACTATTCCCATCTCTAATCACAGAAAATCCACAAAGAAGCTCAAAACCCCCAGTTCAGGGACTATTAGCACATAAAAGTAATCATGGGTCCTCATGGCAGACTAACACAACTCAAAGGAACACCCTCATAGCAGAATTTCTTAATAGCTCATAAGCAGATTACACATTTACCGTAGATGGGTAAGGAAGGCAGACTTAGCTGAAAAACGTAGTGCCAATGTGCAACAACTTCATCTTAATTCACATACTCACAGAAAAAGAAAACTCAACAGTTATTTGGCATCAGTGAGCCAGACAGATAAATGAAGGAAAGCAACAAAGCATTTTGCAAAGAGAAAAGGATATTAAGGCAAGTAGATTTGAGGACAGTAATTGGTCATGTCCCTCCAGGTTATTTTAGAGGGATGGGTAATACTGGTCCCCCTTAAGATCCATGAAAATTACAGCCAGGAAGAATAGACCTGTGGAAGATGCTTAGTATCAAAAAATGCAGGCTCGGTCAGTATTTAAAAATAAAACATCAACTTAGGGGATCAAATATCAATCCCTGCCAAAACTTCAAAGTTGAAATTTGAAGGTGAAAGAACAGAGAAGATTTCTAGGCAGGCTGTCAAAGACGAGCTCGTGAATGCCACAGGCCAGGCTTTGCCAACCATTCCTAAACTGGCTAGACCTCTCAATGACAAGGAAAAGCACTTCATTTTGTCGGAAGAAAAAGTTGTGCATATTAGTTGGAGAGAAAAGAAGGGGGAAGAGAACTCCATGTAGATTAAATATCCCAAAACATCTGCAGGGGCATTTGAGGCACAAAAATACAAATAAATATTGAGAGAACGTTATATAGTAAAAATTATTTGAACACACACCTGGCATGACTAAACATACATTCTTAGCCTTCCCCTTCCAAGGCAAAGATGCTGTGTATGTGTCTTCTGAACAACCAAGTGCCTTACTTTTAGTCCCACTTACAGTAGCTTAAATCAGCTTATCCACAGCCAGCAAGCTGTTCCATTTACACAACTTATCTTAATTTTAACTAAGTGAACATTAGAGAATTGGATAAAATATGTAAATGGTACCATTTACATCCCTAAAGTAATGCAAACACAAACATAATAGCTGAGGTATTTAAAAGTGACATTTGCTTACAGAGAATAACTTTTAAATCCAATACCCATTTTGTTAGTTTTCCTGGAGTGGTAATCTACAGAACAATCATAAGAGTTCTGACAATCATTCCCTTGGAAAACACGTTGTTTCTTTTCTTTTAATGGCATCTACAATTACAAAGTTTTTATTCTGATAAATTTATAAAACCACCAAGAAGAGCACTTGCAACCAGTTAAGAATCACTCTGAAGGCTTTTACTTGTTGAGGGCTCAATACACTGCTCTTACTTCCACATGCATGTAATTTTAAACATACTTAAATCTTGAAGTAAGTGTATGTAAAGCACCTCTTTAAATGCTGTTCTGTCTAGGGGCTTTCTTCAACATGTGCTTAAATTTCTTCTTGAAGTAAGGCCATACAGCAGGATGCATGCTATCCATGATTTTTCTTCCCCTCTCCTTAGCTATTGGCCTTGAAATGTCTTATCCATAAACACATGAAATGTAAATTAAAAAAAAAAAGTTAATTTGCTTGTAATGGCAAATATCTTGTGAATACATTTATGAGCTTTTTGTGGTTTATTTCAGGGAATATTTCACATTCAATATTCCAATACCTCTCTAAATTTCAAAGCATTCAGGAGTTAACCATACTGTTTTGAGTTGGACTGTTACATAGCTAACACAGTAAAAGTTTCAAAAGCAATAATAAAGTCTTCCATCTTATATGCCAACAACAGAAATCACTTGAGGTTCTGTACAGTGATGGTGGCCATTTGTGGAGATGTATACAAAGTTTCATCCAGGTAGCATTATGCCTGGAGAATTTGACATTTTAAGTCAATAAAAAGTTCTTCATCATTAGTTACAAAATCAATGCTCAATGTGAGCCTGAAAAATTTTGAGGATAAACTTCAACAGCCAAGTTACCATGCATTCTGCTTCTAAGTTATCCCAAGGATTGTCACCACAAAAGAGATTTGATTGTAATGAAAAGTGTGGCAGGATATAGGGTGAAAACTAGAGGGGAATTCCCTCTAGAACTAGGGTTGGGCTTCCTTAATTTATTTATTTTTAATCCGGAGTTTTCTTTTTGTGGCCTTAGATCATTGATTTCAAACTTCTTTTCTACTGCATAATGAAAGGATTTCAGGCCCAGTTCTGCAAATTCTTACTTCTGGGCGAGCTCTTACAATTCCTGTTATGTCACTGACTTGGATGGAGCTACACAGAGTGGATAAGCACACGTGTAAGTCTTTGCAAGACTGGGTCCTACATGAATAAATCTGTTTTAAATCACAGAAACATCTGTAAACAAGACTTTGAAGGCTGAACCCCACATATTTGCACCTGAAATAAAAATAAAAATAAATAACCAGAGGTATGTGGAATACCATTTGGCAAAACTTCCATTAGGAGACATAAGCCTTGTTCTTACTGTGAAACTCAATTTTTTACATGGTCTAATAATTTTGCTGGGCTGTTGGCAAAGCTTTTAAAGCTCCGTAAGATTCTCTCACCTCACCAGCCTAATGCAATGTTTAGAGAGATCTTGACAAATGCAGACCCTTTGAAATATTTAAGCTAATGCTGGCTCCAGGCAAACCTTGTTTAAATTACCACAAAAATATTTAATGAGAAATTAAGTCCATTTGGGTTACAAAGCATTAATGAGAATATTCATATGCAAGCACACTCGTCTTTACAAATATGACCTGAATTTTAGTTCACTTTCCAGTTGTTAGCATGTTTCCCAGCAAAGACTGAATATGCAGTTTCCTACTAAAAAAAGCCTGAAAAGTGTTTAATGTATTTTTCTTCCTCTGCATTCAACACATAAAAAGATCTGAGTCAAGTCCATATGTCAAAGGGCAGATAATTGGGGAATACTGAACAAATCATTCTGAATTCACTCTTCCAAGGAAGCTCATGTTTTCAAAGAGATTCTTTTATTTCAAATGAAATTTTAATCTAAATCATAATACATCCTTTTAATAGAAAAGGTTTCATTGCTGGTGGACCGCTGTGTTTAGTTTTCTCACAGCCACATCTAGGAAAAAAAGAAACCCTGCCTGCTTGCAATCAAACGCAAAACTACCAGTCAACTACCTTTGATTGCAATGGAAATAGAAGAGGTTCCAGATGACCAAAGCACCAAAAGACTGGTTAAATCACTAAGTCCAAACCAGAGCCCCAACCTTTTTGCTGACGGTAGGAGCCTGTATGTTATTGCCAAAACAACCTAGAGTTAAGTGCCTACAGCTCAGCTACTGGGCAGGAGGGGGCTGTGTCCCCAGCTGAGTGATGGAGCCAGGAAGCAGGCACCACCTCCCAGGTAGAGTTTACAGAGCTCCCTGAAGCTGTTCTGAACTTAACTCCCCTCAGGGGCCCAACTCATACCAGATACTCACAATACACCTACCATGTGCTGATAATATCCAAGCTCAGCACGAAGCACAGCAATCAGGCTATATTTCTTTGAAAACCTGGCTGAAGGAGGGATCTATTAATAGCACTGTCACTCTTTGCTTATAAAATGGTAGAGGTCAGGTTCTTTGCCAAGGAGACCGACATATCTTGTCTCCCAGAGGAGTGCTCCAGCTGTCTGTTACCAGGCTGCCACCAGGCAGAAAAGAAAATGAGATTCAGAGAGTGAATATGCAAGAAAAAACAAGTCTGTGGCTAGAGCATGAGAGAAACAGAGATCCCGGTCCTGCTTTCTGCACCAGGAATTGCTCACTGTGCCCAAAAGAATCATTAGAAAAAACATACAAGCAACACCATGAACAAAAGAATTAATTTTTTTTCCTCATTTTCTTTACTTCTCCTGACTCTGACACTGGAGGTCCCAGCTCAAAATTCAGAGTTCTGCAAATCTGCACCAGAGGCTGGCTGAATAGGCATAATTTTCCCACACAAATAAACCCTCTGCAGCAAATCTCTTCCCTTGCCATCTCCCCTCTCACTGTAAGTTTGCATTCACAACAGCACATTTTATAGTAGTTTTCAACTACAGCTAAAGCAGCAGAGATCAATTCTTCCTGTGTGTCTGTACATATCGAACTATCTGGGGTTCAGTTAGTGAAAAACTGTTAAGCATATGTCATTTGTTGCTTTGACCATGCCAGGAATGAAGGACTACAATTCCCTGCCCTGCCCCCGAAAGCCACTTTAAATTCCATAGGTGTAAACACAAGCTATTTAGCCATCCTGCTAATCTTAGTACGCCAGGTACATCAGCCAAAATGCAGATCCATCCACATCTGTGGATTCAGATGTTTAAAATACACTCATCATTGTCTACTTAACAGCTACCTTTTCCAGCATGCCTCTGCCAAAGGAGTGCATGAAATGTTAGTCACTACAATAGAACCTGTATTATTTTCCTTATTAAAATATTTTTGCTTAGAGACAAGATGATACAGTTAAACAGCCCTCTGCAATTTGCTAGGTGGCAGAAAAAATTGTTTAATCTTCACAGATCTTTTTGTGCAGAGCTTGATGATTCTTTTGCATTTATATATCACTTTGTACAGATGCATGTGAAAGGGCTTTGTTAGTATCCACAGACCACACAGCAATTTCACCAAACCATGCAATATCTTTGCCTCACTGGGCTGTATAATTCTATAGAGAAGCAGAAACCAAGGCGTCAGAAGACTTTCACTTGGTACATCAGAAATAAAAATTTTTGTGAGACCAGAATAATGTTCAAGACCCAAACTTCCAAAGTCAGTGAGGATTCTGTAAGCATTACAACGTTCAGATTATAAACCAACGTCAACAAGATGTACTTCAAATGCACCGCTGAAACAAAGTGAAGGCATGTAATTAATGAAAAGCAGAAATAAAGAAGATATATTGCTTAAGTGTTGCAGGAAACTTGATGAATATCAATGTATCTGCTTAAATATTGAATATTATTACATATTCCTCCAAGTTGCATGTGCACAAAGTTTGAAGAGTTAGACTTCTGACATTATTCCAAGCCGAGTAATTCACTCAGCTCTCATGAGTTCACATTTCTTAGAATATACTGTCTGCAGTTCTGGGAAAGACTATTTATAAAATACAGCCAAGTCATTGAGATGTCTAGGCAAAGCTGAGATGACTTAAGATTATACAGCACCTTCCACACTAGAGGACTTCTATACACTCTCCAGCCTGGGTCAAAAACCCTTCAAAAACACCAGTAGAGTTAAATCCTCTCTGACAGAGTACAATCCCTATTTATCAGCCCAAATTGACATTGCCTAATTGTTATATAAGTGAGAATGAATATCAAATTTAATTAAGCAGAGTGAAGCAAAATATTTGCTTTTCTTGAAGCAGCACCCTTAAATAATGATGATCTCTTTTTTTTTTTTTTTTTCTCATTTGTAAAGAAAGCATAGACACACTCTAACACCAGTCAGGAACATGTTTCAATCCAGATAAAAACTTAAGTGGGAAATGTCAGTTCCTGTGAAGTCAGCAGCGATGGGGGACCAGAGCTAAACAAACCAATAAGTTCTAAACACACAGCAACAAAATGTCCAAACGCAAAGGTAATACTTGAGTAAGAAATGCTGTAGCTACAGTCAGAAATTTAAATATGTGTGTAAGGAGGGGAAGGGGGGGGGGGGGAAGCTGCATGCTCAAGGAAAAAGGAACGGTAAAAGCTTGTCAGGAAAAAAAAAGATAAGGTATCACAGAAAAGAAAGTAGAAAATGTACCATAAATCATCTTAGCGTCCTACAACACTTAGCTGTATACCTGCCCAGTTGTCTAAGGGTAGCCTGTATGTTAGAAAGAGAGAACAAATAATGATTGGTGAAAGAATGACTTCTCTGCATTGATCTTCACAAAAAGCCCCAAGACAATCAATAAAACTGGTTTTAACTGGGAAGTACAAATGTAGGCCAGAAAATGTAGAAAACGGGTTAAAGACCATTAAGACTGTCAGCAGCATTCCAGTTGGTGTGCCTTCATGAACTTCTCTGAAAGGTATTCAAGAAAGCATCTGGTTGACACATTGGATCACCAGTGATTGCTTCTCCTGTTTTCTGCTTCTTGAGATTTAAACAGACTGTGAAAAGCAAACAAACTCCTTTTCTTTCCTCAAAAGTGGGGGGAACCACGCAGGAGCAAGAAAACCCCACACAGCTTAGGAACTGCTTAACAAATTCCTGGTGGTGCTTAGGAAGAGACTATGAAACAGCAGCTTGCACTCACACCATCCTTAGTACTTGAGACTAAACAGCTAAGAAATAGCACATAGCTTCAAAGAGTTAAACAGAAACAACACCACCAAATTGGCATGTTTTCCCAGAAAAACCTCAACTAAAACCAAGTTAAAGTCTAAACAGGAATCTAAAGAACGTCATGGTAGCATAGCTACAATTTAGCTTTGAAAGTTGAGAAGGAAGGATGCAGGAGTACGGCATTTACATGGCTACTAGGCATCCATCAGCTCCTGGCTGAAACCAAAAACTAAGAGGCAATGAAAAGGAACCTGAATTTCAGGTGCACCCTCACCAGTGATTTGACTGTTTGCCCTGAAGTAGCCTAGAAATGCTTAGCCAGGTTAAGGAAGAGTCTCCCATTCTCCCCCAGTTTTTACCTAAAACTCACAATTCTCAATTATGAGCTTATACAGTGGCAGAGCATAGCCATATGGACAGAATTCTTGTATACCAAGAAGTCAAATACAATTGTCTGGGGTCAAGTGTGTTGGTGATGTCCTGAAACATCTTCCATTTACATTGCAAATGTTTAGTTTAACAGCACCACTGCAGAGATTGATAATGATGATCCATCTCTACAGTACTGTTTACTGACATTCAGTGAGAATTAATGTGAAGTTGACTGGCTGTAAAATGATACATTCTCATTTATACTTGCTCACCCATTTGATTATTAGTGATGCTAGCCTTCTCCATTTGTGTTTCTCAACTTTTTCTATAAACTAAAGTGCCCTCAGTACCACAACAGCAGCCCACTCCATCCCCTCTTCATGACCATTTGGCAAGTCTATGATTTCCTCAGTCTCCATTCTACTCTGTACACTTCAACACTGTCAAAATGAAATTAAATAATGTGATAGTTCAGAGCACATTCACTAGCATAGAGACAGTAACAGGCTGAAACTGCTGGCTAAAACACATGAAAGACGATTAATGGCTATGAACACTTCCCCGGATACCCAAATCATTAGTTCATATTGCTAGGTTATTCCTAAGACAAAGGGAAAATGCAAGTGTTCTGTTGATGCATATGCACCGATTACCAAGGTGAGCACTGGATTTTTTGGGACAGTGATAACTAAGATCAGTTTATTTGCTCCTAAGAGAAAAGGCCAGACCATATTTTCTTTTATTGCCAGCAAGATTGTTTTCATCAGTTTCAGATGGATAGGGATCTGGGTTCTGTGCTCATTTTCATTGCCAACTACCTTTTGCACCAAGCCTCCTCTGCTCTACCCCTAAAATTAGCCAAATCAAGCCTTTCCGATATTTGAGAACTGAAGAATCAGAAAGATTTCTTGACCACAGTTACAGAGATGATGCTACAACTCATTGCTATTTCAAGAGAAAAAAATAATTGAATAATTGTGCATTTATATTTCTTTTTCAGCATGTATTCACACAAATGCTTCAACTGGATGTCTGCATGTTTTGCGGGGTTTGTGGATGCAGGGATGGGGTTCATTAAGCAAAGCATACATTTAGCAGAGCAGCAAGACAAAAATTCTTTCACCACTAACATAGTCTAGAGATTGGATTTAGCAGAGTGAACTTGACAGATATTTCTTCCAATTTGAATGTTACTTCAGTTTGTTCAATTTCTGGAGTATACGCATTAAAGGATTTCCATTTTAATGTTAAAAACAATGTTTCCTACATTAAAAATTCTTTATTACAAAAACCCGGTACTACATGCAAGACACAATGATTTTCTTGTCTTATATGCTGGGCAGAATAGCTGCACATAATTATGACCTGGCTGTCCAGTTTTAATCTAAGCATTCCTGTATGAGAACTCTTACTATGCTTCCATGATCTATTGATATTTTTACTTGCATATTGACTGAGAAGTAATTATCTCCATAAAGTGGAGAAACCATCAAGAAAATATAGTGCAAACTAAACTGCAGTCCTTAACATCAAGCCTGCCATTTAAATCTTTTTTTGAGCACAGGCACAGTACTAACGTTGCAGCTAAGCTGTGAGGTATCAGTGTTAAGATGAAATTTTATTTAAAGAACAAACATACAAACACTTTTCTCAGACTCTTTTCTGTGCCTTTACGGGATAAGCTAAGCCTATGACACAGCCTCCTGAGGTAATTCCTCTTGGACAGCTGTTGTTCCCTCACTCCCTCATCACCTCTCCTCTGAGCTGGGAAGCACAAACTGCTGGAGCTACTCCTGAGATCCCAACAGGTAATGGCTTTTCTGCTCCTGCCTGGCATGATGAGAAAGCAGTAAGGTTGGAAGTCAAAGGATCCGCTCACAGACTCATTTAAGCGAGCTCCAACATCCCTTTAAAGCTACAGGGGACAGCATAAAGCCAACTGTAACAGTTGGTGTTAAAACCTTTAAAGCATCCACTACCGGTAGAAGGTTAAGGATTTTAAGTGGGGCTGCTGCCATTCAGAACAGGAGGTGATTTTTTAGTTCCTATTGTGACAAGAACAGAGTGGACAAGAGTGAGCACAGGCAAAATTTAAATTGTAAATGGAGTTTTAGACCCAATTCTAGTTCTGAAATATACATTTCTTAACAACAGCCCCTGTGATCAGCAGGATCTTTGCACAGGATATTTTCCTTAGCTAGCTGTATCTGTGCAAGAAAAACCTGGTCTTAGTTATCATGCACAATTTTTTAACCTGGTTAACAGAGTTCAATATTAAATATCAGTACATTCTGTGAAGGAAGCCTACCTGTGATTCCTATGGCTCTTGGTTTGCTGAGTAGGTAGAGTTTAAATCAATAGCAAGGACATTCTTCTCCATCTTTCAGCCACATTTCCTATGCTTTTTCACTTTCTAAAGAAGAATAGCAATACAAAAAGCCACCATGCTTTTCCATTTTAACTCAGAATTTTTGAAAGGTAAGGTTATCAAGAAAATATCTTTATGACCAATCTTTGTTTTTGTGAACAAAACATATATCAAATACTTTTTGTATGCTTCAAAGACAAAGGAAGTACAGGCTGAGTCCACCATTCAAGAAAGAGAGAGAAAAGGACAACAAAAGTACCAACCACTGGTGCTTGACAAGCTGTAACACCACTCAGACCGCTGCAGGAAAGAGCCTGGTTGGCAGTATGACACAAGTACACTGATTATTTTTTGTTAGCCTGCTGGAAAAGAGGCAAAGAAGTCTTACACCATGCAGGCTTGATTCCTGCCTCTTGAGGTTTTTTGCACTGGGTGCAAACAAGATAAAGAAATGGACTGCATCACCTGTTTACTGTGTAATCTATTAACAGCATCTGATCCACTCCAGCCCTGTTCTAGTCAAAATTGAAGTGCAATACTAAAAATCAACATTTCAGCATTATTTCAGTACCAATTCTAGTCTAGTCATTTTGATGCAGTAATTAAGAAAGTGTTCTGTTTCCATGTTCCTTATAGCAAGAAATAAAGCAGCAAAGAACCTTTTTCTGAATCCAAGTATCTTATCTTTTCTGTACATAATCCTGCAAGGATCAATGGTACCACACAGCTGTGTCAGTCTGAGGAAGATTGGCTGCAGATAGCATCCAACATCAGGCAGCAGCCTGTAAAGAGTGCTTGACATGTAAGACAAGCCTGTCCTGTCCATGTTTCAGAGTTTTCTAGATGATAATGCTACTTACATTTAACATTTTGCCAGTTCAGACAAAATCATTATAGTACAAACACTGTTCTGCTGTTACTGTCTCTGAAAGCCATTATGTGAATGAACAAGACAAGGCAAGAGATGTAAGTACATAGTGATGGCATATTTAAACTCTGCTGATCCCATGTTAGGCATAGACCTGTCTTGCTTAATTGGGACAGTATGTACATGTTTAACATCAGGCATGTACTTAAACAACATGTCGAACCCAAACATTTTAAAGTGATCCAAAAAGCTTTCGATTTATATATTCATTCTCTTTTCAAATTAGTAGTAACTAACACTGACCACTTTTCCTGTTTCTTACAGGCTCCTGGACTACACACAGTATTTTTTCCAACATTTTCCATGCTGCAAATTCGTCTCTTAGTTACTATGCCTAGAGGATTCTCTCAAAAACCAAACTCCCTTAGGATTACCAGTCCAAATATAGAGAACACACACTGATCCAACACCTAGTGCAAAGTATTCAACTCTCCCATCTCTGCTTCCCAAAAGGGCCACAAACTTGGATAATATCGTGACTTGCACAGTGAAGCTCTATCATCCTCAACACAATATCCAGCGTTCCTGGCTCAACACTTACCACCTCTCATGCTTTGGCAGGAAATCAGCAAGCCCTGGGTGGGATTTTACGATGCTATCCTGGTTTCATTTCTGAGGAAGACTTAATAGCTTACTGCCAGGTAATGCTGTACTGGGCTTATTAGAGCACTAAGGAGCACAGTCTGTACCCCCACAGCTATCATTCAGCTAACTCAATGTGGATTTTCGCATGCACAGGTGAGAGAGAAAAAGAAGGCCAAGGGGAAAGAAGAGAATGTTTTACAGACAGCACCTGCCCAGTCCACAGGTAGGCATGAATCAGTATCTCTCATTTATGTTTGCTGCTGGCAAGAAATGATCAAGTATGCAAAATATTCAAGCTGTCAAACATGACCATGAGCTGTATTACAGTAAGAAAACAATTGCTTGACATTTTCACCTTCAAATTCTAGACTTCCTTAAGTTATTACGATTCAGACATTAACAACAGATAAAACATGACTAAACAGACTCCCAAAACCATTTTACATAGACACAAAGTTTTAACCCCTGCTACATTGCATTGGGATCAGCTTCATCTAATAGCCAAGTGATTTAACACATATGCTTCAAAGCAAACACAGATAAGGATCTAGCTAACTGTGTTGGCACTATTTGCAAGCACCCTACTTCTTGTTTTCATAAGCAGGTCTGCAGAAGCAGAGGAAAGATCATGAAAAGAAATCTATGTAGAAATGAACTGCAAGAAGGGAACAAAAACACCATGCTTTTTGTTCCTTTTCAGCATCTTTTTCTTCCTATGCAACTAAAGTACAAGACTCAATTTATGAAAATTAAAGCAGAGCTGAAGAAGGAATGAGAGACAGAAATTAAGCGTATCTTAGAAATTTGCCATTTGACTGATGATGGAAATTGTTTTACTGCCCAGATGCTAATCATGTTTTCAAATTATATCATAATTATTCAAATGCAAGTGACCTTGCCATGTGTAAGTCTTAGGAACTGCTTGTACATTGCAAAGAACAGATTTTTAGACTGTTTGCAAGCTGAAATTTGATTATGCTGAAACATTGCATACCAAGGAATAATGTGTTCTGACTTAGTGAGAATGAGCTGACTGGAAGCAAGGTGAGACACTAATTAAAATCTGTGCAGCACCTGGAAATTATCAAGTGGTTTAAGTATAAAGTGTTGTTATTACTAATGTACAAATATGTATCTCTTCATGGCTGAAAGAACATACAGAAAGAATACAGCTAGTAGTCCTTTATTCTCTAGACCCTTCAGCTTGCTTATGAATTCTGTACTGATGTGTCTGATGTTAAAGATTGTTTTTAATAAGTTTCTCATGACTTTTCTAAAAAGATACTGTTTCCTTCTGTGTACTTGGGAAGGGAGAATTGCTTTCAAGGTAGGTAAAATATCATGTTGCAATCACTTAAAATTCACAGGAATATACCATCTAATATGGTTCAGCTGGTCCACATTCTCTCAGTAGGGTTCAGTAACACTTCCCATACTTTGTCTGCATGGAATACATACATGGAAAGCAAGATTTGTCATAACTGTAATGGTTAAAAATACAAATTCCATTCTTCCTACTTATTCCACTTGGACAAGAAAGTTACATTGAATGTCATCTTAAAATACTGTTTATCCTCTGCATGTCATGTGTGATCCAGGATAGTATACCTATTCAAAATGATATTAAAAAGATTTCTTGGTTGTTCCAAAGTTATTTTCAGGCACTGGTAAGTGTTCTGTATTTTATTTGAAACAGTCTGTGCTTGTCAAATCACATTTTCGCTTGTTCTATAATAATGCTTATCCTATCTGCATCACTACATCATCTGAAAGCATTCTGGTACTATATTAAAAACAAAACAAACCCCACCATATTCTGTGGTTTATACACTCATCACAGAGGGGAAAACATTTGTGCAATACAGCATAGCAGTATGGCATGGAGGGAGACAGTGCTCTTAGTTTGGGTAGGTGCTCACTACAAAATCACGGGCTGTATTACCAGACAGAAGAAACTCCTGAAAAGATCATGTTTAACCTGCATGTAGCAGGACTCATTACCCTTGAGGATTAGGGTTACTGACCCTGATCTGCCTTCTAGATCTTCACAATGAAATCTTTTGGGTGTCTGAGCCCCACAGGGCCCAAATCTTGAGCTTCTTTAGTACTTCATAGGGCAGAAGTATAGAGAATGCAGACTAGCTTTCCTGTGTTAGTAGTGGCCCATGATAGTGAAAAAACCCCACATTATTCAGTGCCAACTGGACCATTCAATGTACATCATCGCACTGTGGCGCTCTATCTAGGAACAACAGAAGTTTCTCAGCAACAAAAGTTATAAGAGACAGAGCACTCTCTGAACATAACAATACCTTTTTGGGGCATACTACATTGTGCTGCTGAAGATAGCTAAGCTAGAGACTATCTGCACAATACAAAAAGCAATTAGTGGGGAAAAAAAACCAACAAGCAAACCAAAAACCAAAACAACCTATACAAAATGAAGCAGTGTTGCCCTAGAATCCAGTTCCAAATCCTGTCCTGTCCTCCCGACACTTGAGTTGTATGTGCTAGTACTCGACTGCACCACAGGAGGAAATTGCTTATTAGCAATAGATCTGTATCTATGTATGAAAATAGGGATGCCATCTATAGATATGAAACCTTGCATAATGACAGCCTACAAACATACTATGTCACCAGAGAAAAAACCCAAAGATGACAAGGAGGTTGTAAACAACCTAAATCAATCCATTGCAGAGATTATAAGAACCATCTTCAAAGTCACCCTTCCAGGGGTAAAACCAGTTGTTAATAATTTGTAACTGGGTCTAAAACACTTACCCTGGAGGCAGGAAAACATGTGAAACACCTTCTGCTGACAAAGTGAGCCGAGCTTGCCCCCATTATCCCACCCAAACAAGCCGCTGCACTGAGTACAGTGAACAACCTGTACAAACAATATGGAGCCTAGTTTACATTTTCAGTGTTTCCATATGTGCTGGATGTACATAAATTACTCAACACATAGTTTTAGAGAAACCTTGAATTGTTCTGTCAGGATACAGGAACACTTCCCATAGGACATTGTGGAAACGCAGGGATGTAACAAATGCTTCCAGGACAGCTGCAATGCCATGTATGCTGTCCATCAGTGCTATGTCTGCTCCAGCTACCTACACAGGAGTTAAGGAGACCGACTTCTGGAAAGTGAGAAAACAGACTGGGAAGAATGCAGGGTAGGGCTGATTGACAGGAAGCAGACACTGTAATTAGCTAGAATTACTGGTCATGATGCTACTGTTGATTTTTTTTTTTATCATTGTCATTGAGAACTATTTTGAGACAGTGGCTAGATAAGAACACCACAGCACTAAGCAGACTAGCTGAAGCAGCAAAAACAAAAGTTTAGAGTGGTAGAAATGATAAAGGCTAGAAAAACCCCAGCTGACTAAGAATGAGAAAAAGAGAAAGGCAAAGATAACATGAATAGATGTTTTAAAGAGACAAAGTAAACTTACCCATAACCCTCAAAATTCCAAACCCTTAAATGCACCTAAAAGAAAATGTTATGCTAATGAGTTAAAATTGTTTTAAGAGACAGACAGAGCATGGCTACCAGAAGAACACAAGCTACAAAAACAACTTAAAGAGAGACTGCACTGCAACAGAAAAGTCAGCTCAGATGCAAAGATACAAAAATGTAATTTTCAGTAATTTTCATGAGCAGTTTTCATTTTTTAGGCAAAAAGCCTCAAAACCTGTGAGAAATCTCAGGAAAAAATTGGGATTGACAGCAAGGAGGTATAAGATGATAATGTTTGGCTGTCTAGAATTCTCTATCAGGTATCATCTAAATATGGTGTAATGCTATTTTTTTTCCACAACCAAAACCTTCATTTTCTACAGATCTATTCATTAGATGTATACACTACAAACAAGATGTTAGATAAAAATATGATTGGGACAAAATGTTATGTAACTAGTAAGTGGCTAAGTGAAAATAGCCTACTTATTTCAACATTAAGAATGTCAGATATTTGTTTTATATAAACACCTCAAAAAGTAGGATATTGAACCTACAGTTCCTAAACCCAAGGTAAGGTACTTAATAGGTATCTCCAATTACAGTGTACATATGCAGTTTTTTTGAAAAGTCTAAGAAAAGGAAGGATAATTATAAAAAATGTATACCACATTTACATACATGCTTCACAACACAGTCACACTGAAAATGTCCTTCACCTTAAAGATAGATATCTTTCATCATACTCTTTGATATATACCATAAAAACTTTAAGGGCCAAGCCAGAGCAATCTGAGCTTGAATTCAGTGTAATTACCTAGGGAGCAGGCAAAGATTATGTTACCGATTTCTTCACCTTTTCTCACAGTGGTTGCTGCATTGTAGTGATTGAACTTCCCTTTTTGTGCAAGTTGCTGGGCAAACAAGGAGAGGGTCCACCAATGACCAAAGGAAAACTGGTCATTGGAGGACTTCCCAGATAGTTTAAGACAAACAGCTGTAAAGGAAGTGAAAGACAATGAAAGTTTCACCCTCAGCTTCAGTTATGTATACAGTTCGTAGCAAAAGTAACTGGTATGAACATTAAGTTAAAGTAGCACAGGCTAATGCAGTGATCTGCTTAGAAGCTACCTTCCTTAGGATACAATGAGAGGTTTTAAATTACTAATGTTACAAGTAATTAATGGGTTGAGATCCTAAAACTAAAAGTAACCAAGTAATACAAGACCTGGCTATAGAAAAATTCCTAAATCAACTTATGAATCCTACACAATTCTTTTGAAGCATCCACAGTAGCTGGGAATGTTGGGACAAGGGGACCCTATCGGCTTTTCATTTTTCTTTGTCCAGAAGATAGTTACACAGGCCAGTACACTGGCTTTGTCATAGAGGAATTCTGGCTCAAAACAAGGGTTTAGGGAGGAGACACACAAGATGGCCTAAAGAGCTATAATAATACATAGGATGAATTAAGCACCAGGAGGATGGATGAACAGAATTTAACAGCCAGACTGCTCAAAAATGGACACCAGAGCCAAGTGTTCCTGACACAAAACTGTCCCATGGCACCTATTTGAGACAAGGATTCACAGCCAAAAAGATGGTTTAGATTCAGATGCAAACTCATGGCCTTTGGTGTGTTGTGTTAGAAAAAAGAACATCTATAAGCAACTAAGTAAAGCAGATATTGCGTCTATAGGTAACATACTACGGAGTACTTTTACCTTCATACACAGACACCCATTACTACAATATTCAGTAGGCCCATCAGTTTGGCTAATATATAAATAATGCATCCAGGAACACAGACAGCGAAGACTCAGCACACAGTATTTATCCACTGTTTTTATAAGATAAAAGCAACACATTTCTCTCAATATAGTACTTTACTGGCCAGCCTGTATGATTTACCAGGATTGCAGAATCCAGATGCTAGCAGAATACTGAAGCAAAATATATGAACACCATTGTTAGAGAGTGGGTTTTTTCATCTTTGAGGACCAGGAAAATAGATGGTCCTGCTGTAACAGCAAATGGTGCAAAGATGCTGGACATCAGCTGAGGAGAATAGTCTTACCTAAAATGATCAATAGGAACCTATTTCAGAGCAGCTCTTGAATAACTTGGAACGAGACTTTCTGGAGACCTTTTCCAAGCAAAGAAGGTTTTCCTTTCCCAGATCAGAAAGGCAGGATTGGAAGATTCATTCATTTGTGCTTTTATTTAAATAATTGAGAGTCTGTTAACTAAAGTGGTTGTGGCAGTCTCCTGCCCGGGCTGAAACACAGGGCGATAAGCCTAACGTAGCTAATTATAGCAGCAACCATCCTAAATCCTCTCAGAATCTGTTTCATAGAAATATCACTTTTCTGTGAAATAATTACCTCTTACATGCCAAATCCTATTCCTGACATGCATATTTTAATGCTCTGACATTTTAATGCCATCTGCTGCCAAGAAGCCCAGCCTACCACGCTGTCAGAACTCAATCCCTGCACCATCTTCCTACTCCCCATCATTCCACTATTCCCCTGAATCGGAGGAACTGTTTCTCCGATGCCCAGTGTTACGATTTACCCTTTGGCAGCACGGGTAGGAGACACTACCGAATGCAAATGACAGCAATTTTCAGCCTATTTGTACATTTTGTGGCTACAGTTTCTGTAAAGTGAAGAGGAATCAAAGCCCATTGCTCTTGAAAGCACCAACTGCCTTTAGATCATGTGTTCTGAGGCATTTGTGTACGCAATAGAAATAACGAACAGTCCCGTTTCCTCTTCCTCGACCTATGGCAATGGAGGAAAAAACTTCCTCTAGTGTCATTTACCTCATATCAGTGAAAGGGCAGGTATGATGAAATTATAAAGTACCTTCAGTCAGATAGGATTAGCTAAGGCTTTTATCTTCACTTTCCAATATCTTAAACATTGGCAATGCAACCTTGCACACAAAAAAAGCAAAGAGAAACAACCACATACACCACAGACAAAGTTGTTTTGGACAACTTGCACAGTAGGAACATATTTTATCCCCCCTCCCCTCCCCCCCGATTTAGGAAGTCTAAACAGTGTGGCTTTACATTTCAGATTTGTCGTGGTTTCAGCCCGGCCGGTAACAAAGGACCACGCAGCCGCTCGCTCACTCCTCCGCCCCCCTCCGGTGGGATGGGGAGGAGACGGAGGAGAGAAAAGAAAAAGAAACTGGAACCTCGAGGGTTGAGATAAAGGCAGTTTACTGGGACAAACACAAAGAGATTACAACAACAACAACGGCACTAATGAAAAAGTATACAAAAAGTGTGATGCACAGTGCAACTGCTCACCACCCGGGACCCGACGCTCCGCCACTTCCCCCTCCGAAAACCGAGGCCACCCCCCGGCCCGCTCCCCATTTATATACTGAGCATGATGTCCCATGGTATGGAATAGCTCCTTGGCTAGTCCAGGTCAGCTGCCCCGGCTATGCCCCCACCTCCCAGGTTCCTGTAAAAATTAACTCTATCCCAGCTGAACCCAGGACAAGATTAAATCAATAACACACTAATAGTATTTAGGAAAGAGTTACAGTCACCAAATAATATTTTCCCCCTATGTTTAGGCATTTCAGCAGAACTGGGACTGTGTGCTGTACACTGAACATGTATAGGTAAATGTTCAGAAACAAGGAGAAACAATACTTATGTCCTTACATGTAGTAAACAGTGATTTTAAAACCAGTGGACTAAAACCTGATTCCAGTTACGTCAGTTGTGAGATAGGAGTGCTTCTACAAAGAAGAGGGACTACAAATAATCATTAATCATGAAGTCATGGAAAATACAGGAGCATTTTCCAACACAACTATATTGCCAGTACTAAATATAAGACAACAAGTAAAACTGTGCTACTTTCCTCTGTTCTCCCTTATTGTTCCCCCATTATGTATTCCATACTTACTTTTCTAGGTCTAGTGATTGACAACATGTATTATCCATTCCTATCAGGACTGGAAGATCATTGGCACTGCCATGTCAGCGCACCCCTCCTTGCAGGCTGCCACTAATAACTTTTCTGACCTGAGATTTCTCACAAGTCAGCAACTGGTTGCCAGATGCTCATATATAAATATTTTATTGATACCTTTTTGTTTAGTAGCAACAACTCAAAAAAGCACAGATGGATTGATATTAAACCCAAAATAAATTAATAGACAGATTGCAAACTGGTTTATTACATCTAAAAGAAAGCAAACAAACCATCTTTCTTTAGAGCTCCCTTTCATTTCTTTATATTAAAATCATGTTGATTAATTAGACATCTTTCAAAAAAAAAAAAAAAAACCACAAAAAAACCCCCAAACCACCCAACACTGCTCTTTGAAAATTACAACCAAGATAAACCAGCAAAACAGAAGAAGCCATGTTCACCATCCAACATACATCTAAATGGAGTCATTTCGGAGCTTTCTTCATTGATTTCATAGGGGCTAGTAGTAAATTGATTACACAGAAAAACAACCCCCTATTTCCTTTAATGTTGATCATAAATTAAAACCAAATCAAAACATAGGAAAAATAAATATGCACAACAAAGGATACTAGCTTGAAAAACTTCTGTCATTTGTTTCAGGACTACTAACGTGCATCTCTATACTTTACAGAACATTTTGTTCAAAAGACAACAGTAACGACACTTATGTGGAAAGCTCTCAAGCCTGCTCTGGGGACTCGGCATACTGGGGTGGCTTTCTGAAACACCTCTGCACTAATGCAGGCAGCATGGGGAACAATCAGGAGGAGCTAGAAGTCTCTGTGCAGTTACATGACTGGAGTGCTGTGACAGGCTCTTCACGAAGGACAGCATGGGAAGGCCAGGAGGGGCACTTGCCCAATATGTGAGAGAGCAGCTGGAGTGCATGGAGCTTTGCCAGGGATGGGTGTCACTGTACTGGGTATCTGCTATAGACCTCCTGATCATGAAGAAGGAGATAAGGCCTTCTTCAAACAACCAGAATAACCCTCATGTTCAGACCCTGGTCCTCATGGGGGACTTCAACCACACCAATATCTGCTAGAAGAACAACACAGCAGCCCTCAAGTAATCTAGCACACTTGTGGAATGCATTAACAACAACTTCCCAGCACAAATGATCACAGAACCAACAAGGAAAGGTGCTCCGCTGGACCTTGTACTTACAAAGAACTGGCAACAGATGGGAAAGTCAGAGGCAGCCTTGGCTGCAGTAACCATGAGATGATGGGCTTGAGGATCTTGAGAAGAGGGA
This sequence comes from Astur gentilis, assembly GCF_929443795.1. Taxonomy (NCBI): domain Eukaryota; kingdom Metazoa; phylum Chordata; class Aves; order Accipitriformes; family Accipitridae; genus Astur; species Astur gentilis. The sequence goes on along the minus strand of NC_064909.1, from coordinate 8,958,036 downwards.
GCAGAGCAGAAAGCAGGACCACAGCCTTGGCTTTCAGGAGAGTAGAGACCATCCTCTTCAGAGATCTGTTGAAAAGAACTCCATGGGATATGGCTCTGGAGAGAAGAGGGGTCCAGGAAAGCTGGTTGATATTCAGGCATCACCTTCTCCAAGCTCAGGAAAGGTCCATCCTGACAAATAAGAAATCAAGCAAATGCAGAAAGAGGCCTGCATGGATGAGCAAGGAGCTCCTGGCTGAACTCGGACATCAAAAGGAAGCTTACAAGGGGTGAAAATACTAACTTCACTGTTAGTCTTCCAGGGCCTTATGAGTCTGAACTACGGGACATTTTGATTGCTGATTTATTTTTAAATGATCCTTCCGACAAAACTAGGACCTACTGCATGCACCTCTGGGCAGACTTTTGCATCAGTTCTTAGGGGCAGCATCGGGACCTAAAGTCACATAGTTCTTCAGAGAGAAACAAAATCTTTATTTCTAGAAAACATATAAAACCAGAACAAAAAGTCTGTTGACGTCAACACAAACATGAGGATCTTTTTCAGGATAATTGTATGCATTTTCAAGGTCTGAAGCTGTATGTTACGAGGACACAAACAACAAAGGACAAAATGCTGACCCAATATCAAGGCATTAACAACTTTGTTGTTTAATAATGAGAAGAAAAAAAAAATAAAAATCACTTTACTCTTGTGGAAAGTGGCCTATCATTTATTCACACATATGCAGTTATTCACATGTTACTACACTTTAAAAAAAGTTCTCCTCTTGCTATAAGCTGGCATAAAATGTCAAGTCAGCAATTCTGTGCACTGATGCTATAAATATTTGATATCTACAAAATAAGTCATAACAATGTTTCCTACATACTGCCCTCAAGAGATTCCATAGGATACAAGAGGAGTCAGCATGCTGTGACCACTCTGCACAGGTTCTGAAAGGGTCTATGCTACTTCAGTGAAATGATAATCACCCAGTCAAGATGTATGCTGACTCTAAGACACTGATCATAACCAGCACAAAGATATGTTGGCTTTCTGCGATTAAATGATTTGTCAGTCTGATCCCAAAAATGATTTGTCCATCTACAGCTCTAGCGAAAGCGTGTAACTCCAACGCATTTGCTTCCACAGCTGAAGCATCTTAATGAAAGCAAACATTATTTTTGTAATTTACTTCTGAACTCTTCAGAGACACCATCAGCTGAAGCAAGGCACTTCTGCCTGAATATTGCTTTCTGAGCCTTTTGTTATAAGCTATACTTAAGGTGAAAGAAATTTGAGAAAAATCATTTCAGACTTTCCCCATTGATTTGGTCTGTGCACTTGACAGCACTTCATAAACCTTTTGCCACTGCTGCTTGTTTGAGGTGGATCAAGTTTTCATCTTTCCTCAGATCAACAGAAGAGGAGGAAAAAAAAACATTTAAAACAGCAATGTGAGGTACAAAAATAATTTGCAGAGGAACTAAGGGCATGTATGGTACTGGACACTCACTTTTTGAAAATTACTTCTGAGCACTATGCCTCTGACCTGCACACCCTTCTCTAAGCACTGTCCAAAAAGCAGCAAAGGTTAATGTTCTGTAATACAGATACCTGCCTTCTAGCACCAAAGTATCTTTTAACTCAGTAACATTATGCAAATAAGACCACGTCTACTTTGAGCAATCTATATATCACTGTACAACATCTGCAGTTTTGTTGGCACATGCCGTAACATTTCTTCACAAATTGTGCACAGAAATTCAACCACAGACAATTCAATCACAACTTTTCACTTAGTTATAGCTACGCTAACTTGCTACTATTAATTTTTGAGAATCAAAACCCAGACGAGCAAGGTTGATACCACATCTACAGGAGAGTACAAATAACAGAATATTGGCCTGCAGGAGCAATTTCTGCCTGCTGTATTCAACAGTTTGTCCCTATTAAGGCTATTTTTTTATACAGAAGTGAAATACTGATGGCTTCTATACAATTTCTTTACTTGAAGTCGGGGCTTAATTCCTACCTGTTATAACAATTCCTATAGGCAACCGAAAACCTGCATAAGACAGAATGGCCTGCAGTACCATAAACCAAAAACCGAGGTAAAACCATGAATAAGAAATCACAAAATTATTCATTATAACTTCTGTTCCTTAACCACTGTTCTCAAGTCATGTAAAGCTCTCATCAGTTTAAAACCAACATAACTTCAGTTCTGGAATCAGAGGAGATGGGGAAAATCTTGCAGAGGTATGTATCTCAATGAACTAGAATTGTTGCCCATAGAAGCAGGGATAAGAAGTGATGGAAATCCTGGCAACAGTAATTCTTAAAACCAGACTGAGTGCAGTACAACCAGTACTGTAATAAACAACAGACTAATGCTCCAGACCACTGGAGGACCAATAAGAAGTTATTCTCCAACTCCAGATTACAGAAGTCAAGGGACAAGGGTAATAGATGTCTCATTGTATCTAATCACTGAAACTAAGTTAATCCAAGAAATAAAATTTGATTTTATATTACTGAAATTGTTTGTTTGACAAAAATTAAAGACCACTAACCCTTTCTATCGAGTTTAAGCTTAATTACTGTCATGCCAACATACAGAGAATCATCTTGAAATAATAGTCCAGAATTAAAATATGAATCCGAAGCATTACCATAAAATTTTTACATAGGTGTTTCTTAAAATTGTCTCAAAATATGTAAAATATGTATTTTATATTTGCAATTGTTATTTTGTGAGGAGTTAAAAAGATAAATTATACCTAATATTGGTCGTCTTTCTTGCAGCACTTCTAATGCAAAAGCCTAACAATTTCTAAACATAAAACATTATTTTCTTTCACATTCCTTTGTGTCAGTTCTGTAGATTCAACAATAACCAGCTCTGTGAAACCTGCCTGTATTTTGATAATAGGCTATATGATCCAAAAAGTAAGCCACACACCCCCATTTAAAAACGGCTCAGTGGCTGCAAATGCCAAGAGAGTGCAGCTCCTACTCCGAGAGTTCAAAAAGAACAAAGTGCTGCAGGTAGCCCCCCCTCGGAGGGCATTTCACCTACGTGGCAGTAATTCCAATCTAAGCCCATGGAATCCAAAAGCCAGTGCACGCTACAAACCATCACACATGAAGATGCCACTCCTGACTCCAGAAGTTCACGAACCACAAATTGAAGACAGTTTACTACCTACAAGGCTTGACGCGGCTGTACACACCTCCTCACGAGGTGTGCATTGCTGACTGCTAGCAAAGACAGAGTGCTTGGCTAGGGAAAGCTCTGCTCTGATCCCACATGGCTGCTCTTGTAGTTAAGTTTTGCTCTAACCTATGAGGTTCCCCAACGGAAGGCCTCCCAAAATCTGAGGAACTAAACAAGACTCCAAGTGACCTTCATTTCTTCAAAGTGGAGGCACTGCCTCCCCTTTAAGAATCTCCTCCCTGAAAGGTACAGTAATTTTCTCTAATGATGCTTTGATCTTATGCAAGTTAGCACTCATATACTTGAAATATCAATAAAAAACTCAAATGACTGCTTATCTGTCTTCCTCATCCAGCATTTCACAATGAAAAAAGCCATTGCAAATTTGAAGATTCCATTCCTCAGAAATGCAAAGATGTATTTAGTCCAGTCATGGCTTGCTACTAGTGTTACATACAGTTATTTGGTACCACTTTATTCTTGCAGTGCTACCCCAAATAAAGAGTATGAATGCAAACTCTCTCTTTACACTGATCATACAAATATTGGTCTATTGGTTGTGACTAGATAACCAACAACTTAAAATACAATTTTTATGGCTTATTTTGTTGGTTCAGTTCAAATCACAGTGAGGGAAAGAAATTAAATATCAAAAACCTTTCCAGAGAGAGGGAGAGAAAGAGGATAAAGCAGGTTTCCATGGTTACTTTGTTAACCATCTCCATTTTGCTGTTTACATAGTTTAAAAGCTACACGACACTATAAACAAGAAGAAATTAAATATTTATTAAGATCTACATTACAGAAAGCTCCCACCATATGTCATGTTTGTTTCCACAGCTGACTGTCCAATGAAGCTGTAAAAGATGCACTGACATCTACTAGTTGCTGGTGCTATCAACTATATTATATAGGACAAACCCTTACTGAACATGCACAGAGGAAGCCCTTGACTCAAGTTCATTTACTAATATTTCACTTGTAATTTATTTGCAGTAGAAGATGATCCCTTGCCTTGAGAGCAAGGATAAAATTTCAGGTGTCTCACTTGTAAGTAAAAGCTCTTGCTTAGGTGTCAGCTAAAACTAACCGACCACCAAAGGCTGCTCTCAAGCTCTATCCATTTCAACAGATGCAGTTTTAATCATTTACTTCTAATGCAAAAGAAGTTCCTCTTATCTTGAGTCATCACCCTAAATGAAAGGTTAATTGTGTATAACAGCACTTTTCAGCAAAAGTCATGTAAATCAGGTCATTTTTATTTTTATTTCCTAGAAACTTTTATTTTAGCTAGGCTTCTTATTGTTTGGGGGAGGAATGACAAGTAACTCTGTGATACCACTAGTACTGGGAAGACTTCAGACCCACACTCAAAAGCCCAGAAGTTCTATATGGAGTTCCCAGCGCAGGAAAAGTCTGGAGATATTTTGAAAGTCCTGGGTATCTGGATATCAACTTCATTCAGTTAAGAGGCAGCACTCAGCCTTAGGTCCTGTATGCATAGTCATCACACAGCAACAAAGTTAACTCCAACACTGAAAGCAGTCCTGCAGTACTCATTTCAGTAGAAGATGGCAAGTAGAATCATAGAATCATTTAGGCTGGAAAAGACCCTTAAGATCATCGAGTCCAACTGTTAACCTAACCCTGCCAAGTCCACCACTAAACCATATCCGTAAGCACCACATCTACATGTCTTTTAAATACCTCCAGGGATGGTGATTCAAGTAGTACAGCACAGTCTATTTAAGTAGCACACAGAGACCAAGACAGACATATTTTTCTAAGAAGCAATGTTTTTCCTGCTGTGTCCTAGCCAAAAAGTGTCCTGGAAACTGTTGTGCAGCTTGAACACTATCAGCCTGTCCATCATCCTCCAGGCAAACTTCTACATTTCACTGTTGCTGTGTGTTTGCAAAAACTTCTTCATTGTACACATTTGTTTTTCTTTTAGACAATCTGCGAATCCTGCAGAGGTCAGTTATCTCTTCTCCATGGCAGGATCAACTCTACTTAGGTTACTCTTGAACAAGATTTGTTCCTGAGTTGTTGCTATACTCTGAGGGCATTCAAATGAGAAACTTTATCTGAGCAACCCATGGCCCATTTTGGCTCCCCTTTTCCATCCATCCAGAAAAGACATTTTATATATTTAATATATATATTTTTATATATATATATTTCAGTTTAGCGTAATTCAAAGGAAAACACTACTGAAGTTTACATTCTAATCTTAACTCCCTATCACTGGTCAAAAAACTAAGGTCAGTATTTGAAACTACTCTGCCTCACTAGCACATTGTAAATGTCTAACACTTAATATTTTCTGAGCAATAGTCTAATCCAGATTTGAAAAGCAATTCATTGTACCAAAACGCTAGATACATTTTGAAATAATCTCTAAATCTACCAGAACTGCCTCTGAAAAGCACTAGCACATGGAATACCATTATCCTTATAGCTAGAGGATATAATGTTCATTATGTAACATCAGTATTCACAAAAAAATAGTAGGGCAATACTTGTCACTTATACATCCTGATTGTCTCTACATCAGTCAAGGTGGAATTCTGCTTTATTTAATGTTTTTTGGGTTTGGGGTAACATCACATAACTCAGACAAGCAAACTGCATTTTGCTCTTCACATAGAACATAACAGCAGAGGCTGGCTGGAAACTGGAGTTAATTTTCAAGAGTCCAGCTATGTTGCTTGCAAGAAATGCTAAATCTTCTCCAGGAGAAAGCAAACAAGAACTGTATAACAGCTGATAAAAAGTATTATCCTTTGGTTGCCATGACCTTAGCTTGTTCTTCAGCACTGCATGGAGGTACTGCAATTACATTTTTGGGATATATTAGGAAGCCTACAGCGTGTTACTTTACTTCTTATTTCAGACAGTAAGATATAGGTCTGAAGGTTTTTGACCCCTCATTCCTTCAAAAATATGAGTTCTACCCAACTATTTACTTGTGACCTTCAAGGTGGAAGTCTGCATGGGATTGATTCACATGGCCCAGTTTCTTCAGGAGCTACAGAAGGAGTGTTTCCCCTTACACTGCATAACATAAACCACATGTATTCACAAAGATGCTAAGTGACATAGTTTATACATGCTGTATTGATTTTTACCTTAGCTGCTTAAAAGACCAGTTTTTACTACAGTTCCCTATTTACATTTATAATCTGGTCAAGTAAATGCAATTAAGAGCACATACAGACTGCATAAAATCACATTTCCTTTTTTTTTTTTTTTACCCTAAATTTATATCTGTGATAAAATGATTCCAAATCCAATAGTTACTTCCTGTCCTGTTTTATCATCTGTTCTTGGTGTTACATAAAGAGCTTATACTAATATCAACCTAGAGCTCTTATATAGCATTCTTAATCCATAGATCTCAAGCATTTTACAAAGGATGATCATCATCCTGCTTCATCTATTAAAAGAAAAAAAACATTAAGATCTTCAGAGTGAAATTTGGATCTCACTGAATTCCCACAGTCCATAGTAAAGCTAGGATTATACTTTACATTCCAGTACCACTGGTCAGCCAGAATAGCACCCATATCTGCAGATGTATCCCAGAACCTTCCATAACACTGGGGGCCTGTGATTTGCACTCAGCAATCCCACATGCCACTTCAGCACCAATTCAGAGAGAATATAGCTTTCAACACATATCTTATTCAGCTTGACATTCACTAAAATGCTTCCCATCCCACACAGGCAGCACTTTTTTAACAGTGCACTCTACCTTCTCCCGGGTGTCCTGCTTACAGTTCTAAACACACGAACGTTGCCATCAGTGCTGTAAATAACTGTAGTCAAGTCCTCTACTCAGGCTTTACTACTGAAATCAATACTGCTGCAGACAGATACACAGATAGCAAGGTCTAATGCTGCCGCTCAGGTGTTTCAAAGTATTTTTACCTCCACACCAAAACCCTCAAATCATCTGATCTGTGGGTAATTAGGTATGAGTTACCAGGCCTCCTGCCTTCATCCTTTCCTTTCCTCCCCTATTTTAGATGTTTCTCATGCCCACTCTTTGCACCTTGCTCTAAGCTAGATGTTTAAACTTACAGACTTCCTTAACTCTATAAACTCTCCTGGACTATTCAGAGGACCTAGAACCAAGTATTGGAGCTTGGAGGGACAAGGACTGAAAGCAGACAGGGTACTAACAACCACACAAGTTACTGGGGTATCGATCTGATTGAAACTGCTGCGTGGTACTACACAGCCATAAAATAAGCAGTAACGCAATCTACTTCAGTATGGCATCTGATCATGTACTACGCAGACGTGACGATCTGAGAAAATTCTGTAATTTAGGACTTCAGATTAAAGCTGAGGGGTTATTGTTTTGACATGCTGTATCACAACCACCTCAAAAACATTTTGGACCCAGGCAAAGTCAAGCAAGCACAAAGATGAGCCAAAGAGCTGTGACCTCCAGGAGAGGATTCAGAACGCTTCAGTCCCCAGAGCACTCCACGCAATAAAGTAGCCAAGGAAGAGAAGCGCATGCAAGCTTTCCTGCCCACAGGGACAAAGGGAGTCCTTCTGTATTCCACCGTGCTAACCCAGACAGGTTATTCTGAGCAGCTGTTCCTAGAATCCCATGTTACAAGAACTACCTACTGTCGGAACTGGTACTTTCAGGAAGAGAAGGCACAAAAGCAGAGGAGGCCACACAACAGACTGCATCTTCTGGGACGCACGTTTCCTAGAACGGGACCTTCGGCCTCATAGACTCCCATGCCACTCCCCGAAACATTTGCCACGCAGAGAAAGACATTATGGAGAAAGCACAGCTTCGACGTGCAACCCGTCATCCGTCCCCAAGCGCAGCCAGGTCCAAGTGAAGTACAAGCGCGGAAAGACAGACTGCAGCTCTGCGGATGTCGCCAGGCAGCTCCTCGTGCCTGCCTTTGGGCGAGTACACTCGAGCGGGCTCCAGGTGCCGCCGGTTTCTGACCGGCCCGGGGGCACCCCACCGGCCCGGGGCTGAGGCACGGCAATCCCCCAGGGCGAGACGGCCGCCCCGCAGGCAGCGCCAGGGCAAGGCCGCCCCCTGGCGGCGGCCAGGGGCCGCGCAGGCGCAAGGGGCCCGGCCGCGTCCTGGGGCGGGCCCGGCTGAACCCGGCGGCAGGGGCGGGAAACTCGAGCGCCCTTTGGGAAGGCCGGCTCCCCGGGGAGGGCTCTGGCGCTGAAGCAGCAGGCAGCCAGCAGTACAGCCCTCGTAATTTAAGCGTTTATTTCCTCCCGCATGCGGCGGGGAAAACAGGGCAGGAGGCTCGCAACACGTTCCTTTTTAAGGGGGAGGGTGCGAGGTAAGTAACCTCAGAGCAGCAGCGATTCAGATGTATAAAGGTTTAGTCTGAATCATGCGCTGGCTAAGATGTAATTTACGGCAGCTGTGCTGCATACAACTCATTTACCAGAAGCTGGGAGTAGCAAAGAATGCTCTTTTCATCCTATTTTTTCCACTTTTTTTTCCAGCACCGGTCTACATCTTAATTCCAACGTACTCCCATGCAAAAATAGCACGCAGCTTACTGAAACACGTCTAAAACATAAAACATGAAATAACTTTGAGATTGAAGTTCATACCAACCACATCTTACTGTTCGGAAGTCGTGACCGTGTCTCTTAGCACACCAAACTACAAATATGGGTCACATGGAAGAAAGACAGACAACATTACAAGCGAGAAAGACGAACTAATAGAAAAGAAAACAAAATTAAGCAGAAATCTGTAAATTTATACTCCGGGTCATACAAAATCCTAATACATGTGTTTAGCTTTAACTACAAGCGTTTGGTGAAACTGGAAGCACTACATAAATAATACTTTTTTAATATAAATAACATCTTACATATTCAGTTTTGTGACTCTGAAATACAGGTTGCTGCAGTTACAAAAGACACAAAGTCCCTCGGACTGAAATCACGTGTAAACTCCAGCCAAATTCCGGCCCTTATAGTCAAAGTCAGGGACAAAAATGTTCCTGTGATGTAATTTCCTGGACTTCACAAAGAATAAATTCAGAATCCTTACAACCTCAGGTGGTTCAACACTCCTGGGCACATACTTTCTTCTATTATATTGAGATACAACCTTTGATCCAGCTCCATTAAACTACTCAATAAAATTATTTAAAAGTGGCCTGAACTGAATCTCAAAATACTTCAGGTTCCACAAACAGCACATTTCTTGCTCATAGATAGTAACTCAAACACTCTGCAACAAAAATAACAAACTGTTTTAATTCACAGTTGCAACACATAAACATGATGAGATCTGTACCTTGTTAATCCTGACTTCCCCACTCCAACAGTTTAAGTTAAATGTCACATTTACATAACATTTACATAAAGATTTGGGTTTGTTTATACAAAACCCAGCCTTATTTTTGCAACATGCTGAATGCTAATTCATTATGTAACAACAGATTGTTTGCTCTATTAAAAAAAAAGGTTTAATTCTGAGAAGGTGTTTGAGAGACTGCAGTTGCTCTGAAGCAATTTAGCATCATTCTTCATTACTGTCTGATCAAGTTTTTGGGGTTTGTTTTTGTTTTGCTTGTTTGTTTTTTTAAAAAAACAAACTTGAGTTTTTGGACACTGTCCCACCCTAAGAAAGACACCCTAACTGATTTTATACACCGTGGTCACTTGTAAAGTTCATCCTTAGCCCTGTACACACACAGCAGAACATTGACAGAGCCTCCCACCGCAACACACAGGAGTTTAACTATGGACTTTAACAGCGGCAAGGCTGGATCTTGTAGTTGGGAACATTTGAGAAGCTTCCAAGCACTGTCCAGTTTGATTTTTATTTTTTTTTTTAATATCACTTCAGTGTTATCACTGCTTTCAACAGGAGCACAATTATACTGGTGCTGACCCCTTCAAAAATTGCCAACACCAGCAAACATTGCAAAACTTCCAGCACATCTGAAAGCAGAGCTCACAGCAGTCTGTGATGCAGATGGATGTAACTGCAGTATTTTGTAAAAAGAGCTACAGCTCCTTCACGCTGGGGTCTCTATGGATAGATTGGTTGCTGTTCTCTTTTGTATTTTAGAGCTTTAAAATGATTTTTGCTTAAATCCTAAGGCCCTATATTGAAAGTAAATTTAAACAAGAAATAATTCCTAAGCTAATACCACTACCTCTTTACAGTAATAAAATAAACACTTTAACCTTAAAACTACTTATAGATTAGACACAAAGCCAGTCAATCACATCTAGTGATTACTACAATTGCTTTTATTAGGAATAAGACTACATACTTGGGTTTTCAATGTGCTAACTTGATCACAAAATTTCAAATAAGTCTCTACAAGGACTGTCTCCAGCACGTCACAAGATGTACAAAAGATGGCAAGAATCACCTTTTGTTCTTCCCAGCCCTCTGGCTAAGGAGGTATTGTTACAGTGGGGCTTGTTTTGTCCAAAAGGATGTTTTTGTAATGTAACTTGGAAACAGCCTGTTTCTGCATTAGTCTGCTCTAGAAGCTTGTTTCACAGCTGAACACCCTTGACCGAAAACGCTGCTTCTGCTACTTCCACTGGCTTTATCTGCACTGCTCCAGAAGAGTACAGTCATCCAAGGGAGTCAAGACTGGAGAATACTTGCTAGAGCCTCATGCCCTACTAGTCCTTGCCTGGTTTAAAGGCTAGGGATTGGAGGCAGAAAGGACCCCAAAGAGAATGCAAGTACAGCAGTTGCACATATCCTACACACAGTGGTCCCACCTGCACATGACAAACTAAGTACCAGCATCACTGGATCCTTCCCCAGGAAGCATATCAGTAGATTTAAGTGGAATGATGCAGGGCATCACTTGTGTCTTTTGCAGTTTTTACTCTGTACATTACTTTGATTATTGTTGATAGATATAAATTGTTTTCCTTCATCCAGATACATTGCCGCTTAATCAATACAGCACCTTTGTGCCAGCACTGATCCAAGTAAGAAAAATGAGATAAAGACATAAAGTTGTCATAAGACATACCACAGGTAACACTAAAGAAGACAGCATTGACTATTCAGTGGGTCTCCCATAGATGCACAGGCCACACGCAGAAGTCAGACACATCTGCTCCAACCAGTCCTGCCGGACTCCCAGGCAAAGCAGTACAAAGATTGGCAAAATTGTTTAGGATTAACCTCATTTGGAATAGATCAGCCAAATCCACGCAATGCAGAAATTGCCCCTTGGGGCGCTGTGTTTTTCTCAAGGTGCCTGAAGGAAGGCGAGAGCATCACCGTGGCCATTGTTTACGGCAAAAGACTAAGGTTACATGCTGACTAAAAGCATGGCCTGCAAAAGAGAAGGGAAGTCCCCAGGGTAAAAGCTACTGGGGAAATACTAGGGGACTGCATACGGCACAGGAAGACCAAAGTTGGTGTACTCGTATCCACACCACCCATCAGAAAGGGTCTGTGGTGTGAACGATCCCCAGAACCATGCTCAGATTTTAAGCAGGGGCACAGGTCTCTTCAGCTTGGGATAGCTTGAATATTTTTGAGCTTTTCAGTAAGTCTACACTAATGCTTAGATAGTGAATGACTTCTCACCATCTCAGTAAAGAGTTGTGATGTCTTTCAGGGGGAAGTGTCTGCAGCTTTAAAAAATTTGATCTCACAGGAACTAATCTCCGTGGTACCTTTCTGAACAGAGTAGAACAACAAGGAAATAAATTTTACTTAAACCAGTTATCAGATAAGTTCATTAACATACTTTTGGGTAGCATGGAAATATGTAGGGTCCTACGGTATTCCACAGAGAATGAAAACAGGAGTTGAACCAGTTGATGAGCAGACTTTTCCTTACCTTCTTTCATGAATGTACCTTACTTAGAACCATAATCCCTCTTTTGCCATGGAACCATTCTGCCCTTACATGGAGGTGACCCATTTCTAACTAAAAATCAACAGAGGTCAGGTTATAAAAATCAACATACTAAACTTTGATCCCAGAGCTAAACTATGCCTTGCTTCACTTAAGAACACTAGAACAGGGGAAGATTTTCAAGCGTTGCATTTGGAGAACCTTTGCACAAGGTAGTAAGCTAAACCTAAATAACCTGCAACTTGAAACAAGCTAAAGTAATTGCAAACCATGGGGTGAGCTGTGAGCACTGCTAACAGATGGACACCTTTGGGAGACATTGGGGGTGCACAGTCCTGCAGCTCTTTTCACAGCCAGATCTGTACTGAAATGAGTATGATTCACACTTTTTCCACAGCACAGCAGTGCTGAAAGTGTGGAGATTTTTCAAAAGGATCATGCCTCCAGAAACTGTCATTCTTCTCCACTGCCCTCATCAGCATTGCCCTAAAGGAAGCACGGTTTGGCATTAGAACAGTAAATATTCTCATGTGTTCACAATTTTATTTCATCCAATGCCCTATTCTCAGCACTGGATGAAATGCCTGGATAAAATAGCTTCAGTGAGCAAACAGCACCAGGCAGCCTCTCTCTTGCTCTTTACCCTCTAAACTGCTACCCCAAAGGCTATTTTTATGCATCTTGAACTCTGAAAATATACACATTGCTCCATTCTGAGGATGCTTAGATTTAGGAGGAACAGGGTTGTTTTTCCTGTAGTCACAATGAAAAATATATTACTATGCTTGTATAGTGCTTGTGTGACAAATAACATGGATCAATAATTTTGCTGATCTTAAAAGAAGTAACAAATACTTTCTTTTATATCATTGTGTGAAAACAGTGGGCAAATAACTTTCCAAGTATGGTAGTACATTTTTAATGGATAGTATCAAAATTCAGTTTTCATTCATGAAATTACTGATCTTTCCCCCATGAACTTCCAGGATCCCTGCTTCAAACATTACGGTATAGCTAACAAATGTTCAAGGCCCAGACCCCGACGTACTCAACTGCACTTTAGTTTCACAGTAGTTCCATGATGCCACCATATTTCAGCATGCAAGTGATCAGAAATCTAGTCCTACAATCCAGTTCAGCCCAAGCCAGTAAACACCACATAATTAGCCATTTCAGTATAATACACACTTTTCAATAACAAATACATTCTAAAAGGTGGGATTTTTAAACCTAAGCTATCTTAAAAACCATATCAGAAGCATAGTTCAAGCCACAGCTAGATGGATAGACAGAAATTATTTTATATTTATTTTTTGCTAAGAACACAGAAGCAGCTGTGTGGCTGTAATTTGTAAAAGGAACTAGGCCTTAAGCCTCATTGTTTTAAGACTATTCGCCTTATTGTTTTAAGACTATTCATATTAGACATATAACTAATGATTAGATATTGGTTTAGATATGATTAATAGAATGCAGGTGCATATAAAACAATATCTATGAGCTGCATAATTGTTCTATGAGACTCCCTCTTCATGGCTGGCTTAGAATCCAGTCAAGCTGAATCAACAGAGGAAGGATCATATATCTTAGACCTAAGACATGGGAGGGAGTAAGTGATTAACTTTAGAACAAGATAAATTAATAAAATAACCTGAGTAGTTTCTTTAGAAATTCATAGGTACCTTTGAAGCGTAAGAAGATAAGTGATGGCGACTGGATACTTTCTGCCTGTGACCACCAATCTCAGAAGAACTGAGACATGAGAATGGAGAATGGATGAGATAAGATGATGAATTATAACAATATGAGAACAGAGAATTGGCTGGAAAATTACAGAGACTTTGGATTGGGACAATGGGTGGCAAAAGGGTATATAAGATTTGGAAACTTTTGGAAGTGTGCCATTCACTGCGGTGGTGGCCCAACTCTGAGTTGTTAATAAAGCAAACCTAGAGAAACCCACGGTTGAAAATTCTTTAAGATAATTCTCTGTCATACTTTGTGTCATGCTTCCCTTTGGCAAGCCATTGACTGTGTATGCCAGGCTACGTACAGCCCTAGTCCCTTCAATCAGCATTTTAATAAGTAATTGGGCACAGATTGTCCTTTTAGCAGAGACTGGTTTTAGTTTTGCTGACCTTTTATTTTATATCTGAAAGCATCATACTGGGTTCCCTGTTCCACTGCAGGGTGGCGTCCTTATATTTAAATCAATACAACATCTCTTGAACATTTTAAATCTCAATTCATAGATTTTCAACACTTCCTGCAACTCTGGTTTGTTTGGGTTTTGATTGGGTTTGGGGGTTTTTTTGCCCCCACTGTTGGTATTTCACACATAGAAACCCAAACTGTGAAGAGGACCATGTATGACAGATACTATATGAACACAGAAGAAGAATACAGAATCATAGAATCATTTAGGTTGGAAAAGACCTTCAAGATCATCAAGTCCAACCATCAACCATGCCCACTAAACCATGTCCTGAAGTACCCTGTCCACTCGCTTTTTTAATATCTCCAGGGGTGGTGACTCAACCACTTCCCTGGCAGCCCATTCCAATGTTTGACAACCCTCTCAGTAAAAAAATTTTTCCTAATATCTAACCTAAATCTCCCTTGCCTCAACTTGAGGCCATTTCCTCTTGTCCTATCTCCAGCCACCTGACAGAAGAGACCAGCACCCACCTCACTACAACCCCCTTTCAGGTAGTTGTAGAGAGCAATAAGGTCTCCCCTCAGCCTCCTCTTCTCCAGACTGAACAGCCCCAGTTCCCTCAGTCGCTCCGCATAAGACTTGTGCTCCAGGCCCCTCACCAACTTGGTTGCCCTTCTCTGGACACGCTCCAGCACCTCCATGTCTTTCCTGTAGTGAGGGGCCCAAAACTGAACACAGGACTTGAGGTGCGGCCTCACCAGTGCCAGGTACAGGGGAACAATCACATATCTGCAAGTTCTCAGGAGCATAGACTGTCTAAACAGGCAAAACCAAAAGCAATAACTTTCTAAAGGTCACGTGGCAGACCAACAGCAGAGATGTAACATCAATTCCTCTGTTTCCTAGTCCAAAATACATCTACTAAACAAAGGATTTTTTTTTTTTTTTTTTTTTCAGTTAAGGAAACCTAAGCAAAACTCATATTGCTACAACAGAAGGGAACAGTTTTTCCTCCTTAGCAGTAGAGTTAGAGGGAAAGTATCTGATGGCTCCCCAAGTTGTTAACAGGGATAAGCGACAGACTGAGAATGAAGTATTAAAGCTGTCAAAGGTTAGAACACCACAATGTATAGAACCCACAGCTGGCTTTGAAAAAATGACACATTAGTCAAAGACGACATTCAACTCATTCAGATTCAACGGCTATTTACGGTCCAGGGATTGCATGAGTGTAAAATACTGCATCTTCACAGGATGTAAAACAATGCAGTATAAGAGAATAGTATGTTATTACATTCTTTGTATGAAGCAAGCGAAAGCACGTTTTATGGCAGAAACATTACCAGGGGCTCAAACTTAGTACATCAATGCTTACCACGATTCTGTTCTTGGTTAAGTAGTTATCCACATTCCCAGGGGACTTTCTTGTGACTGTCTTCCCTTTACAACAGTAGAATATTTTTAAATCATTTCTTAATATGATGATTTCAATTTCTGATATGATTATTTAAAAATAAATAAATAAATAAATAAATCTTCTGGTCAAAATATAGATGAGACTGATTTTGTAGAACTGATAGCAGAACTTAAATACATTCAGTAGTCTAAAAACTGTATCTACACACTGAAATACATATATCTTCAGCAATATTGACGCTATGGCTTTAGTGATGAGAGCTGTCATGTTACATGCAAAGAAATACATAAAATAATCCTAATGTTACAAAGCCTACTGCTCAAGGGTTATGAGATGTCAGGTTGGGGGTTTGCCTGTGCAACCTTAGAACAAACCTAATTTTCCCCATGACATAGGCTTTGTGTGATCTTGTATCTTACATGGGTTTTGTATTTAGTTTAAACCACAAAAGCATGGTGTTCAATATGATACTACTCAGTATTCTTCCCTTTACAATACACCCTTTGTATTATTGTCCAACTGCCACCCAGACTTTGGACACAGAATTACCATTTTTTCCTGGATTTAGCCATAGCACTGATAATCTAGAGGAGCTGAATCTGAAAGGGGTATATACTTCGATACTTGAGAGGACAAAGTGAAAAGAACACTTAAAAGTGATGCTGAGCCTAAGGCAGAGAAACGCTTCTAGACATTTATCATTCTGTCTGGAGCTGTATGCTTCTTTTACTAGCTACAGTCAAGAGCAATTAGCAGGGTTCTGAAAACATTAGAAAATACATGCTTCAAGTGAGTGACCAGAGGAGTGAAAAAGCAATCAGGAGCAACCAAATTGTTTGAGCTCTGGAAGCCTGTGAATCGGTGCCAAAAACCTCTGCATTAAGGCCACAAGGACTCATGAGTGTGAAGGCTTAACAGAGTCTTTATCCAGAAAATATGACAAAGTAGCCTAAATGAGTTCAGTAGCAAGGCCAAATCAAAGGAAGCCTAACATCACCTGATCCTTATGGTGGGACCCAAACAGCATGCTCTGGCTCACATACTGGGTTCATTCTTCCAAGGTAAAAGTTCTTCACAGATGGATATTGCAACATTTTAGTGGTATGAAATAACTGAGAGAATGAACTCTCCAAGGGCCTAAAGACCATGGCAAATTTAATCTTTCATGGTACATATCACACTTCTTTGTAAAGATCAGTAGATAGTGATAGGTATCTTATTAAAAATGATTGCAAACAGATCTTAGTGAACACTTCTGTCTTTGTTCACACAAAAGAAATCCAAACAGCAAAAACAGTTCCTCAGTGTAGCATTCAAATGCTTTAACCTCCCTTTTCTTGCTGAAGTGGTCTGCTTTAATCACTGCATTCCTCTAAATGTCAGGCAAAACACAACAATTGTTCCATTTTTCTTATTCATCTTCAGAACACAGTCCAACCCCTGCATCGAATCAATCAAGTTTTCTGTTGAGAAGATAAAACTCCCCTCCAGTCACAGTTTTCTATAAAATTCAAGCCTTTATTAGAAGGTATGAAGGTATTTGAGTTACCAGTGCAAAAACTTGAAAAAGTTTTTCTTCAGTACAAGAAAAATTATGATTTCCTCAGGAATGAGTGGAACACTGCCACTGAAATTTCCTGAATCAAGGTTTTCCTGAAGGACACCTGAGGAGGTTCCTTAGAGAATAACATTGGGTAGATATCCAAGCCAAACAGTTAAAGTTTCTCAAACTAATATATAAATGGAAGATGAAAGAGGATCTTGCCATAGAAAACATCAAGTAGTATTGAGTTCACATGGCTATCTCTACTGATAACAACAGAAATGCTTTTTAATATGGAATTGCAATTCAATGTAAGTATTAGCTTACCTGACAAGAAAGCGATGTAGCCCAACGTCAAAACTTCTGTAAGAAAAAAGAATCACCATATTTTAATTATTAAAAAAATACTACTCTGTTGGGTATTGTAAGAACACTGTATTTCAAAACAGCCAATAATACCAAAGATAAATATAAAACTACTGGAATTGATAAAACTGAAGCAGAAGTGTAATACACAACTTCCTTTCTGTAATGACATGTGAAATTTAAGAACATCATCATATAGAAAGATTTAGATGCATGTTAAAAAGATCACAAATTCCTTGTTTGAGTATTTCTTCAATAAAGCAGTAACATTCAGAGTAGTATAACGCACATAAAGCATAAATTGTGTGTATTCTGTTACTGGAAATAGTTTTTTAAGCATCCTGATGACCAGTGAGTTTACATGTTTCCTGTCATATGCAGGGAGGTCCTCTAAGCAAAACTACTGTGAAATCCTTTCTTTCTCCTTTTCTGCTCTGTACTGCATTAAAATGCAAGTGATTGCTGTGAATTGTCTCCAGGATACAGAATAATCAAAGAACCCCCTTATGTCTCCTTCAGATAGACAAAATACACCGAAAAGTGGGCTTTGCAAATGTGTTCCACTCAGATCTGGTGAGGAAAAGAACTTTGAGGACTTTTGACAGCAAGTACAAGTTAGATCACACTAAATTACAAGAACCAGGCCCCAAAACTTCAGCATTAACAACATACATTGACAGTGCCAATGTTTTCCTTTTCTGTTTCCTCCATCCCTCAGCCAGGTCAGTAGAATCAAGATCACGAACAACGTACAAGCAAATCCTTGACACTACAGGAAGGTATCTGCTGATTTAAGACATCTACCTAATACCTGAACTATATGCCAGTTTTACGGGACTATCAATATAATCCCAGATTAACTGTGTACATAACAGCACAATTAGAAAACGCAAATGTCTTATTTCCAGCGCTAGGCTTGCTCTGAAATGGGCTTACATTATGTACACGGAATACATTTTGGTATATACTAAGCTCTTGAGCATCCTGTTCCAAAACAACCTGATTGATCATTTGAGTACAACATGATTTTAACAGTATTGCTTGCAGCATGCTGCCTTCTACCTGAAACAGCAAGAGAAGTCATCAGATAGTTAACACCATCCTGATAACAGCAGCTAGATAAGAAGCTGTAGAAATTCTAGGAATTAACAGGGAGGTAAAGTCCACTGGTTCAGCAGGGTGGAGAGGAGGAGTGTGAATTTCTCACTCAAAAGATGCCTTACAACAGAAAAAATATTCTGCCAGGAACATGCACGTGGTCATCATTAAACCTATATTTTCACATTCCTTTCCTAACATCATTCCCCATTTTACATTATTGTTATGTTACTGTGTAATTATACTGCATGAAGTGTATGCAGTTATCTTTCTGCAGTCCTCCTGCCTAGACACATACTGTAATTTGGCTCCCTTCTTCACTAAAATATTAATATCTGTGTCATACAGACAGTCCTTTCTATCAGAGCTGCCCACAGTCTGTATTTATAGCTCTGAAACCCTTTTATTCCTACAACCAAGCACTTCAGTATGTTTGTGCTGGGATGGGGAGAAGAAATTTGTACAGTTCCAGGGAACAGCTGTATGCTAAACAACCATCTTGCACATCTTCAGCCAAGCTCATCTTTTCAAGTTCTCCTAGCAACTCTCTGATGGCAATGACTGAATCTGCTATCATCTCTCAAGGGACACAATTGAGCTTCTCGTGGACAGGGACATGGACCATAAAAGTATCACCACTTTTGACAGAGAACCAAAAGCCAAAGGACTTGGGTCTACAATGAGCATGGAAACTGAAAGGTTCTGCTAACTTCAGATGATCAGAGCTGAGTTGGACAAAGATAAGGCAGAGTAGATTCAGACAGGGAGGGAAAGTGAGACAGTTTGCTTCAGACTTACATGCCATCTTTTCTCTCATTTTTCACTCTTTCCAAAACATAATGCACTTGCTATTAAAAAATATTTATAACTATTTCATATCAACTTTAGCTATTAAAATATTTCCACAAAATATTCAATAAATATTGAAAATGAACATGCATTGAACCAATTTATTAGAATAAAAGGAGGAAAAAAGATCAGAGCCGCACTAGGTATATCTCCACATAGATAAACAGGCCCCATTATTCCTCAGTTTGATGCTATACTGATACATTGCAACTGACTACTTAAGATCCTGAATTCTCAACAGTGTAAGCAGTCATTTAAAGATGTAACTACACTATGACCAGCAGAATTACAAGAATATGCAGTAGCATCAGAGTGTGCACCTAGATCTTGAAGACACCTCAGGACAGCACCATTGAATAGTTCTAAAAGCAAGAACAACAAGGCCGAACAATTTCAAACTGTAAATGGGAGAAATAGTTGTGTCACTTAAGGCTATGGATATTGAGTACATACACTTCTAAGCACCTAGGATAATGAATAGAGACATTGTGCAAGGCAAAAATACTGAAAAGCTAGGATAACGAGAGGCTGGTTTTGACAAAACACTACCACAGACGCTTTCAGCCATTCTGCTTGTTCATATTTAAATACATACTGCATTGCAGTCTACAAGTGAAGTGAAAATACAGTAAAGTAGCAATGCAAACAGATCTGGTAGATGTAATTAATCCCTCCATTCTCAGTTGGAAAAGTTAACAAGGGGTAAAGAGGGTTTACATAGCAGTGTTCAGACTGCAACTTGGGGGTAGAATAAGCAACTTCATTAAATGAAAAAAAGAGAACAAGTAATCGTACTACATTTGTATTAAAAATTTCATAGTGATCCCTTCAATGTCACAGGAGTCTACCCATCAGGCATGACAGGGTGCCCCCCCAATTAACTCAGATTTACAGCTGCCATATGCACATGGACATGATTATCTACTGCCTATAAAGTACACCCATATTTACTTGATATTGCAATATAATTTATAATCAACTTCATTCAGCTTGTTCAATCCTGAGCTTCTCTGCAAAATACAGGTTTTATGTGGTAGCCCTTGCCATTTAGGGTGCCTCAGTTACATAAAAGTTTCACAAACACTTTTTGAAATCCTGTAACAAGTACAATTTTTTGAAATGAAGGTTTTAATTAACATTTAAAACAACAAGGGAAAAGACATCCGTAGCAATACGAGTAAAAAATTATTTGCCAGTTAAGTTCTCTGTACTGCTCAAATGACAGAAGCAATATAATGGTGGGGTTTTGGTTTCTTTTTTTGAGAAATAATGGGTAAAATCTAGTTTATCAGACAGTAATGGTAGTCTTCGAAGAAGGCAAAATTTTGACTAGTGAGTGGAACAATAAAGGGGAGATATATTTAACCTCCATTTTGTAATCATGTTACTTGCTGCAGACAATTTGATATCTTTGCTTTATAAAAAGTCTCAATTCTGTTCCTCTGAACAGCAGTTTTGAATCACAGTTCTGTATGCAACTTCAATGCTTTTGTTAAGCATAGAAGTTCTAGTTTGATACATTTCAACAAAAGATTATACATATAATTCTTCCTAACCAAATTCATCTTTTCCCAGTACATCAACTAGAAAGATGACCAACAATATACATATACTAAATGAACAAGGACCTTTTCCAAAATATAATCTTTAAAATCTCTGCCTGCAAGCACAAATATCTCTTCTCAAGGTGCATTTTCAAAATTATTTCAGACATGCAGTTTCTGCTTTGAAAGCTAACTGCATAATGCAACAATCTGCCTCCAATTTTACATTCAGCACAAAGCTGATGGGGGGGGGGGGGAGGAGAAAGAGTCCTCTTGTATAGAAAAGATATGAGAAGGCAGAAACATGCTGGTATGAACCACATTCAGTACCAACAGCACATGCACTGAAATTTTAATCCTGATGATTCCCAGAAAAAAATTACAAAACCCCTTTTTTTGTCCTCAGGATGCAAAAAGGCATATATACATATCTGAAAGCCAAATGAGCAAAACTGTGACAAGTTTCTATTCACGCTGCAATTAGGGTATCAGAGAAGCCAGTCATCTGTTTCCCCCCTGTCATGGGTACTTTGGACTCCCTCTGAGATTCCCATCTGTCCAATTTCCTTATAGTTGGACCTTATTTTGAAATCCTGTGCCTACCACTTGCCACTTAAGAGTGCTGTAGTGCACTGTTCTTGAATTGTATCTTCCTATTGCAGGCTGACACATACCGACATAAATCAGGATCAAAAACTGCTCGACATTCTCCTAGGAGCTGGTTTGCGCTTTCCTGGCCACATGCCCCAAGCTCAGCACAGGTCCGCAGACGGTGGCTCCCAAGTGGAGCTACAGATTGACATGCAGCGACAGACTCTTGTTTCCCGAGCATCACTACCCAAATACCCACCCTGGTCAGCACTCTTTATAAGCACATGTTATCCAATGGATCATTTATGCTCCTGCTTTCCAAAAAGCTGTGTCTTCCTTTAACTGAGGTCTAAACTCTGGCTCTCAACAGAGGAGTTGTGCGAGCCTTTAGTACGCAACTTTTAAATTCAGTGAAGTTATGCCAGCCTATGTTACTGACGTACCCAACCCCACACCTACCTAGATGAAAACTGCCACACTCATTAGCTGTTAGGGACTACAATTCATGATTCCCATATCATAGCTAAAGGACCACAATCTCACAACAAGTTTTGATTGT
Organism: Astur gentilis; assembly: GCF_929443795.1. Lineage (NCBI taxonomy): Eukaryota > Metazoa > Chordata > Aves > Accipitriformes > Accipitridae > Astur > Astur gentilis. Next base: position 8,935,839 of record NC_064909.1, on the reverse strand, counting down.
GAGACCTCATTCCCAATGACTTACAACATAAAAAAACCCAAAACTACTGAGCACGTGTCAGGATCATGTGAATCAATTTAAAGTTAAGCTCATTACCAGAACTATTTTTTATGAAACTAATTGCAGTAATTTGAGTTGCCAAACCCTGGTTTTGTATATCCATATTTTTAAACCATGTACTGAAGAGAAACCAGCACAGCTTTGTTTTCTGTTAGTTCCTCCCCTGGACTGCTGGGCTGCACGCTATTCCTGGAAACGAAGTACAACAAATCATGCAACGTGTGGCATAATCTGGGAAACATTTGGCTAACCATGGACTTCAGCGAAGATGCCCACTGCAAGCCCACATTACCACTCTGAAAAGAAGATAGTGGCACGATTCTAACTTTGGGCCCTACTTTCAGGGGAGTAGATCTAGGTAGATAGTTTTCCATTTGTAAAGAGTTCAAAATCGGTAACATAGATGGAGGCAGGTAAATGTGATGCTATGTGCACTGAGACTGTATTGCATTGTAGACAGAAATATCCCAGGCACCTTAAAAACAGTCATGCTGCCACTGGTATGTGAACACTTTTGAACACAGAAGGGAATAGTGTAATTTCTATATGCAGGAAAAGAGAGCAGGAACAATACCCCACATTTTGCTGGAGCAAACAATATAATAATTGCACTTAAATCTTTTCAAATCAGTTAGTCTAGTTGCCATTTATGGTGGTGATGAAATCCAACAAGTGGGTTATTATAGCTTCAGTACTCTCTACCCTGTGGGTATCCACCATCTCTTAAAAGAAGCATTGTAGTTGCTGCAATGTTTCAACACCAGTTCTCAGCCCTTCCTTTTACAAATGTGGCTAAACTTGACATTAGAAAGTCTAACTCATTCACATATCCTCAGAGTAGCCTATCCTATTTAACTGTAGAACAGTGTTTGCAAGACCAAAACTTCCATTAGCAGTCTTTGCAAATAAATCTAGCATTTTGCCAGTGAGCTGCTGGCTAGGCTAAGAATCTCTCCCACATCAGAACATTTTGCACTGGAGACCAAGAGGTCACTGAATGACACTGACACAATGCTCTCAAGTTGCTTCATTGTCCCTCTTTTTCAAGCAATGTCTTACAACAGGGATGCCCAAAAGACTGCGTGAATCAGAATTCCCCTGACAGATGCCCCACCATTTAGCAGTTCTACACTACTTTTCTGGATCCTCCTGCTCATCTTTCTTCCAATGCTTCCTGTGGCAACTTCCCCAGCTGGCAATCCCTCAAAGATGAAAGCTTCCAAATCACAAATAATTACAAGTGTGCAACCTAAGTCTGAAACATGTTTTAGAGTCTTGTCTGAAGAATAAGATTACTACAGGGAAAGAAGATAGCAACGTCTATATGCAGGTTTTTTAACTGCTATTATTTAATGTCTTGGTGAACTATAAAACTTTGCTAAAGCAAACCCCCTAGAGGGGGTATGCCTACCAAGTAGAGTAAGTATTTTTCAATTAGTGACTGCTACCAATTGATTCATCATCATCCTCATTATTAAAGATTTGGGAAAGCCATCCATATTTTTAAAAGACACTTTTGCCTGTCTATAGCTTGCATGGATTCATACATCCTGTTTTCTGCAAGTTTACTTGAAACATACACCTTCATAGCACAGCTTGTCTCTTCAGTGACAATCAGCACACTTCTTTCTAAATAATATAACTGCCATCATGCTCAGATACACTATTTAGAAAGCAGATGCACAACTTAAACTCAACAAACAATTAAATTGTCACAGAAGATATTTTACAGCAGAAATAAATACAGCAAGCAAACTGAAAACATTCATCTAAAAAGCCCAGACTCTTTAGTGTTGTTAGTTTTTTAAAATGAAGATGGGAAGATGCATGATAAAAAATGAGATCCAATCCAATACAACCACCCATTTGGACTTATTTATTACCCAAACTATGGAATATAGTTTTGGACACTGAGCCTTGAAAGTCACTGTCCTGATTTCAGCTAAGATAGAGTTAATTTTCTTTCTATTAGCTGGTATTGTGTTATATTTTGGATTTAGTAGGAGAAGAATGTTGATAACACACTGATGTTTTCAGTTGTTGCTAAGTAGTGTTTAGACTAAGTCAAGGATTTTTCAGCTTCTCCTGCCCAGCCAGCAAGAAGGCTGGAAGGGCACAAGAATTTGGGAAGAGAACCAGCCAAGACAGCTGACCCAAACTGGCCAAAGGGGTATTCCATACCATGTGACATCATGCCCAGTATATAAACTGGGGGCAGTTGGCCTGAGGAGAGGATAGCTGCTCAGGAACTAACTGGGCATCGGTTAGCAAGTGGCGAGCAACTGCATTGTGCATGACTTGTTTTTTACATTCCAATTCTTTTATTATTATTGTCTTTTTGTAATTGTTATTACTATAATTATTATTTTCTTCCTTTCCATTCTATTAAACTGTTCTTATCTCAACCCACAAGTTCTACTTTTTTTTTTTGGTTTTTTTTCCCTCCAGTTCTCTCTCCCATCTCACTGGGTGGGGGGGAAGCGAGCAAGCAGCTGCATGGTGCTTAGTTGCTGGCTGAGGTTAAACCACGACAGTCACTTTGCAATGTTTTCTGGCACTCTTTTGGCACACACAAGCATGTTCTTGGAGGTCTCATTTTTCACTTCAGCCTTTCAATTAGTGCAAGACACTTGGTAAATTCCACCCACATACAGATTTTACAGTCTGCCCACTGATACAGTATTGAAATCAGGAACAAATACATATATGGAGCTCTTTTGGCATTCCTTCAAGATAAACAGTAACAAATTCTATCATTTCCTATGTAAAAATAAAACAGCTCCATTCTTACCATGCAACATACAATGAAACAAACCCTGGCTCAACCCAATGAGAAAATTCCTGTTTAAGTGAATTCACTGATCTTTTAAACATCAAGATCTTAAGAACCTGCTTAACCCTAGATCTCATGCTTCAATTGACTTTTTTTTTTTTGCAAGCTTTGATTTTAACCATCTGCAATGCAGCTAACCAGTAGTAGCAGCTTTCTTTCATCTCAATATAAAAATGTAGCTAAGAGTAAAAAAGGAAAGTCTGTTATCTGAAAGAAAAAAATATGAAGACTGTCAAATGCTTTCATATCATATCTTTGACAAGCAATTTCTTGTTACAGTAATAATAAGCTGGGCTTATATATACATGAAGATATCTTTATTACATTCTCTTGACATTTGCTTAAGGACATACTGGAATTTTAACACTTCATGCTTAGATAAAACACTTTGAATTTCTGTTCTGTTTCTTCCTGGAATAATTCAGCAGTACCAAGTTGCCTTTTGGTTTCTTCCATTATTAGGATAACCAAAGCCGCCACTGCATTCAGCCTGTGCCGGATGCCTCCATCCAGAGTTCCTGCTCAGTGCTGTAGAGCTCTTCAGCACCTATACAACCCATGCATAGACATTCACCTTACTTCACAAAAAGTAGACTTTGTAAATATGTGATTACTTTAAGGTTGAACAGAGCAAACCCTAAACATTTTACTTGCAACATATTTCCTGCATAGCATCAGAGAGAAGCTAGGGCTTCCCATACTTATGAGAATGGTAGAAACCCACAATGAAATCCTGACCCAGTCAAAATCAGCAGCAAAACCCTCACTGATTTCAACAGAAGCAGAAATACCTGGACTGAGTCTGGACAGCCTGTATAATGCAAGATACAGTCTAACTTCGGTATACATTTTGTTAGACACACCTTAACCTCCAGGTAAAAAATATCAATAGTCCCAAAGCTTCACCTGTGGAGTTTCAGTTATTAGCTGGGAGCTCAGGCTGGAGACCTGCATAGCAAAAATAATGTACAATAAGATAGCCATAAGGAGAGAGTTCTTTTGTGAACCACATAAAAAGACTTCACAAACTGCTAGTGGCCTCCAGCCTACAAATTGGATCCGTGATCTAGTGTGTTTTGTTGTTTCATTTCAATTTAAACACACAACTTGTATTATATCAGAAAGCCTGAGGAAAGTTTTAATGATTCTAGGCAGTGACTTCCCCCCATCCCCACAATCTCCTGGCCAGAGAGACAAGCAGAACTTCAAGCAGGCATCAGTCATTGCCAGTGTTAATATAAGATCACACACAGGTCTGCCTATTTAGGAGGCTTTAAGACAAGAAATTAGTTCCGTTTCTCACATATCCATCACATTGGATCTTGGTGATACAGTTCAGCAGATACTTTCTTAAAAAGAGCAAATCTCATTTGTATTCTGTTAATCTTTCCTAGAATCCTTCAGAAGAAATATTACTTTAATTTTATACCTTCCCTGATACTTTAAAAGCCTGTGGTAGCTCATGGTGAGTGGATGAAACCCAATGCCCATTAGTGGCAAACTCCCATAGGGTAAGTTCTCCTTGAGTCTTCCTCAAGTAAAACTCTTACAATGAAGTGCGATTGTCCAATTACTATAAGAACCCTATCCTTACTGCAAGCAGAACAATAAAGTTTATTAAAAGCCATTACTCATTTTCTACACTGGTTGTGAGCAGGCAGAGTGCTGTTTGCCACATGTGAGCAGCAATAATAGTTTGTATCTATGCAGAGCTCAGGTCAAATACTGTGAAGAATGGGCTTCACAGGTGATCAGCAGTAGGTGGGCTTAGCTTGCAGTTTCAAATTACAGTAACAAAGCAGTCACTACACAAATAAATTTCCAATAATTATGCAGTTTAGACCCAAGAAGGACTAGGGTGCTTCATTATTGCCTCTTTTTACACTCCAAAGAGACAAATAATAGATCTTTTTTTCTCTACTGAAGAGATTTAAGGAACCTTTTAAAGCTTTAATACAACCAGCAAATTGAGCTGTACAGTAGATAAGAACTATAACATGCACTAATTTGGCTGATGTTAAAAGCAATTAAATATTTTCTCTCTGTCAGTGAGAGAATGACTAACAAGTTCAGAACTAAAGTATCTTTCATATATTCAGGTGACATGTTAGCTAAAAATAACTTGTCACAGATCAATGCTCAGATTTAACCATTGCAACAGTTAACGAAAAATACAAGTAAGTAAATCAGGAAAAATGTTATTTTTCAACTTAGAAACAAGTTATTCCAGTACTAAAAAATGTGCACTAATTGCGCAATTAAATGCCCAACTTTGGGGCAAGAAGCTTAAGCATTCTTATATTGGCAAGCAGGTGTAACACATAAAGGTTACATATAACTCACAGCCTAAGGAGGGCTCACCTTTTCGAGGCCAGCCTGACTCCAGCTGTTACTCCGCACAGTAGCTGTGTGTTTCACACAGGAGCATACTGCTTAGAAGTACCACAGGGGTTGTAGGTGGCAAGGACATACAGCGAGACCTGCCTTACGTTCAACCCTCATCCTTAATGTGTGCTCTGCCCCCCCTACCCCAGCCTGACCTTTATTCAAGTGGTAACCACCAGTGGCAGTCATAATGGATGCATCTGGTCATGACAGCTGCATCCAGCTCAAAGTGGATTTGGGGGAGACAGATTACAACACAACAGCCAAGGGCCAATTTGAACAACACACCCACCTAACCACAGTGCTGGTCAATGTCTGACTCAAGCCAAGTTTGGAAGAAGCCAACATCTGTAGTCAGTGTGCAAATAGGACTATGAGTCAATTGTCTTACTCCGTAACTAGTGGACAGCCCAGGGCCTGTTGAGCTCTCCTGCACAGCAGCAGGCTGCACACCAGGATCTCCCCTTGAGTAGGGATGCCTTTCAAGGTTACTCCTGGAAGGCTGAGAGATTCCTTGCTACAACAGATTCTCTGTGATTAAAAACATGCTAAACTTTGAAATCTTAGCTAAGTGACATGAAGGATCAATTGTGCATATATAATCCTTTAGACATAAACTGTTAACCAAGTCTGGGACTAGGAGTGGATCCAGCCACACCTAGACTCCTCTCTGAGGAGTTTAGAAAGCAAGCTGGTCCATTCTGAACCTCGTGACTCAACGGGAGGGTCTCCCTGAGAGTTTTGTCTGATCCTGTCCTCTATGCAGTAAATATCAAATGAACCTTGCCATCAAATAAAGCTTGTTAAACCACTGTCACATTTACTATCAAACTTTGTTAAATCACTGTTTTATATCAACAAACATATCGCTACTTCTGTCTGAGTGAAGTGCACCACTCCATCTGCAACACCAACAGAAGGAAAAAGAGGCCTTTCCTTTCTGACACTCTTACCCAGAATCTTCAAAGACACATAAAAAGCTTCTCAAGAATGAAAACTAATATTCTTTAAGCTTTTTAAAGCACATGATCCACAAATACAAGTAAACAGAAGCTTTCCATGACAAAACCGTTCTTCTGCATGTTATTTTTACTAATGATTTGGGATCCAATTCAATGTAGTTGTCCAGACAGGACACACAAACCAGATCTTATGATTTCAGGGTGTTGAAGTTTGTAAAAGGCAGCTTAATGTGGCCCATGGGCATTGATGTATTTGGACTTCTGCACACTTTGGCAATCTTGATTTCTTTATTCTTAAGATTTCAATACAGTTTCCCCTTACTCATGGCCTCATACTAGGCCATTTAAACACTGTGGGTGTCATTCAATTTAATCCAACTATACTTTTAAATAATCTTTTTTACATATTTAAGAGATCATCTCTAGAAATAAAGGGTGGGGAAAAGATGCTTTTTGATTTTTTTAAATAGAAATACTGCAGCATTTACATTTTTTAAGATTAAAACCAGTGAGAAGCTAGATCATTAAAAGACATTTTTGTTTTACCTGATACACTGTCTAAAACACACTAGACAACTTTTTCTTTTGAAATATCAAAGGCTGGAAATATACCAGAAGTGACACTCCTTATCTCCAGAGGAAAGGGAAACATGCACAAGCCTGTCTTTCCTTTCCTAGTCAGTTCCAGCTGCTGGGTAAGTCCCATCAGGGGCATGCAGCAGAGAGCTTCTGAAAAAATAGCTATCTAAAACTATAGGATAGAGACAAAGCAAATCACCTCAAAAGCCCCGATCCTCTTGAAGCTGACTGCTAGGCCATTTATAGCACTTAAAATAAGATTCTCTGTTCATGGCCCAAGTGGGCTTGGCCTAGTGTCCCTGCTCTGATCTCCAGAAAGCATTCTCTCCCTAGGCACTGAACCGCATTGAAGGTCCTCCTGCAGCTTTGGGAAGCAGCTGCTGCTGCTGCTGCAACCTCTTCCACCACAAAGTGGGCAGCAGGTCTGAGCCACAGATCTGGATGGGCCACTCAGATTTCTACCAGGCTCTGGGTGATTCACACTGAATCCCTTCTTCACACTGCCACAGAGATGTGGAGTTCCTTTTCACTGCCTTCCTCTCCTTCCCTCATGCAAATTTTTCAAGGATTTGTAACTTAACTGACTCCTGATGATACCTGCCATGGAAGGGAGTTTACAACCCATCATCTAGCATCCTCCCCCCCCCCCCGGCCTTGTAACTACCTCCAAATGACAGGCTGCACGACAGCAATTTGCTGTTATTACTAGCATATAATCAGAGAACCAAACTCATGGGAAGGAGAAATTTAGGGAGTAAATCTGCCATCTCAAACTTCAGACCATCCACCAATTTATCTAGAAACACCACAACAAAAGAGCATTACAATACTCAAACAGAAAGCAAGAGCCTTCCACAGGAGTTTAAGAGTACAAGCCCCTAAACTTGTAAAGGCACCTTTTTCTGAGCCCAGAGGCAGGGAGGTGATCCTGACTACACATGGCTGTAGCACAGTTACAGTCGGATAATTATGTTTTTGTTAACTTGTGCCAGACATTGGCTATTTGGGAATTTCAGGAGGCAAGCTTCCCAAATCAAGCATTGACAGAAACACCATTTCTGATCTTATTTAAATTTTCTTAATGGTATCTTATAACATAAAGCCTTTCAGCAGCTTAATCAACTTGATATATTTAATAAGTTAACACCCAAAATTATTTATTCCAATAAAAAAAATCAGAAGCCCAGAGAAGGGAAGTACATGATAAACTGAGCTGAGACCATGAGAAGTGCAGAAGAAAATGGACTTTAATTACTTTTTTCCCCCTACAGATCAGAAAATCCATCTTCCTCCTTTAAAAATCTATTCCAGTCCTCACCACAAACTAAGAATAGGCAATTAGATGTAAATACTATCAAGTGTTTAAGCCAGAAATAAGACACAGTAAGTTTTTGCTTGCTATTCATCATTCCGAAATGACTGCATGTGGTCACAGTGATCTCTTGTGCTCACACTCACACATAACATCAGCATCAGACTTGTCTTTTCCCAGAAAGGAAAGGAAGGGAAAATACCCTGTACGGTCCTCTCTGATAGACATACACAAGGAACTGTTTCCAGAGGGGGGAAGGTTTCGCGAACAACAGTGAAGGTAGACAAAAAGTATCAGGATGAAGAAGCAGATGCAGATGAGATTACATTTTCATTTATAGATTCATTTTCTATGGCATTGCTAGAGCTGAGAATGTGATTAGCCTACGGCAAAATTCTAATCCATGACTTGGAGCAATTTCACTGAGACCTTGTATATAGACCACTTCTCTCATATAAGGCAAGGAATGCTTTTGCAATAATGTGGCAAGTAAACCAGACTGAATTGCAGACAACTTCTTTCAAATCATAACCCAGACATCACTTCTGGATGTCACCAAAACATTTGTGGGATAAACCCAATGTGTTCATACAAAAGCACAGATATGTGTCTGTACATGCAAAATACAGCCCTCCTTAGTCCATCCATAAGCACACAAGAAAATGGGGCTTGACTTACGTCAGACTCTGTCTGGTCAAGAATCAGGGTGTTAAATACAAGGTGCAATTTAGAACTTAGAGCACAGTAGTTGAAAATGGCCAGATCTTTCTCCATCATTGCATTATTTTATTTTTATCTGGCAGCATTTGTTCAACTACTCCATTTTCTTTATTCTGGATGAAATTCTGTTTCCTGAGAAATCCACCTTTCAAATAGTACTTCTTACTGCCTTCCTGAAGAACCTCTATCCTTCCTGAGGCTAACCTATACTAAACATGCATAAAGTTTTAAAAGAATATGTCTCCAACACATTTGTCTCTATTTTGGGGTAAGACACTTGGGAATGCGCAAATTTTAAGGTGGAAATGCAGAGAAGCAGAGTTGTGCTTCTGTGCACTTCATACCAATCTATGACCAGAGATAACTGATTTCTTATGCCATGCTGTTCCCACAGCATGTCAAAACACATCTGATCAATGTGTCCAACATCTTCATAGAAGAGTACTCACCATACTCAGTAACATAGTATGGAAACATAAAAATGGAAGCATGACTTTTTGTCCCCCCCACGAACAGCATCTCTGCTAAGTGTTGTCCTAATTTACAAACTAACAAGTTTCTTTGTGGTATACATTGCCAAAGTCATTCACTGATATGTCAAAATTGATATAGGATTTAGTTACCTGCTATCTGTTGTTTCTGTAGTTTCCACACACTTCCTCCTCCACTAGAAAATTTTTCCATATTGAACTAATTTGCAAGCTTCAGCAGTAGGATAACTTTTTCCAGTTGCACTACACAATTTGCCCCCCTGCCTGAGAAGCTGTATGGCAGACATCATCAGCATTGACCAATTCTTTAAAATCACTTACAAGTTCTCAACAACATTTGTTGCTTTCACATGATTCATTACCTTTCTTTTAACCTTGGTAACAAAACTCAAGTTTTAATTCCTCATGACTTAAGAAGAAGCAGACATTAAAAACTCTAAGCTGGTGTGTCTGTGAACTGCTGCCCTATCTGGAAATCAGGAACTCAGAAACTCATTTTCACAGCTATAATCAAGCTTTTGAATAATAATAAATTGATCATGCATTTATTAGCTATGCAGCTGCATATTTAGCAAGATAATATCCTGGTAGAAGGAAACCACAGTAACACATTCAACACCTGTATTTGTCTTGAGACAGTAAACAAGATTGCTAATTTTTGGACTCAAGAGATTGTCTTGATTAAATAAAATGCAAATTAGGGAGAATCTACTATAAAGTTGATAACTCCTTTTTAATTAAAGCCTTTTATTTTTAAGTTTGAATGGGCACAATTTGGTTTATTGTTTAGCACCATAAATAGGGAGGCAGAGTACCTGATTTGTTTTTCTAATACCTGCTTTGCTTTTCACCTCTAGAGAGATTTTGGACACACTGTGGTATCTTTCTTACCTTTCTGATTGAAAGCTCTTCCACCTGTGTCGTGGTTTAACCCCAGCCTGCAACTAAGCACCACGCAGCTGCTCACTCACTCCCCCCCCATCCAGTGGGATGGGGGAGAAAATCGGGAAAAGAAGTAAAACTCGTGGGTTGAGATAAGAACAGTTTAATAGAACAGAAAAGAAGAAACCAATAATGATAATACTAATAAAATGACAACAGCAATAATAAAAGGATTGGAATGTACAAGTAATGCGCAAGGCAATTGCTCACCACCCCGCCGATCGACACCCAGCTAGTCCCTGAGCGGCGATTCCCCACCCCCACTCCTCCCAGTTTCTATACTAGATGTGACATCACATGGTATGGAATATCCCGTTGGCCACTTTGGGCCAGCTGCCCTGGCTGTGTCCTGTGCCAACTTCTTGTGCCCCTCCAGCTTTCCCGCTGGCTGGGCATGAGAAGCTGAAGAATCCTTGACTTTAGACTAAACACTACTGAGCAACAACTGAAAACATCCGTGTTATCAACATTCTTCGCATACTGAACTCAAAACATAGCTCTGCACCAGCTACTAGGAAGACAATTAACTCTATCCCAGCTGAAACCAGGACAACCTGCTGTATCGCATAGTGAATTATGTCAGCATGTACTGATTATAAGTGACACTGCTCTGGATGTATCAGATCAAAAGCTGTGTTGTTATGCTCAAAGGACACCAGGGGGTGGTGGAAGACTCCTTAGTAGCATAGTTGTATTTCTTACATTGTGACAATCATGTTGTCTTTGTCTTCAGGCTACCTTCTCTCCTTCAAAATCTGCACTGCTAATAGCTTTGAGACACAAATAGCAATACTGGGTCTTCTGAAAGCCTAGCTAACATAATACCCTGTTTCTGAGAGTACACTAAAGCGGACACCAGCAAGAAGGGTAAGAGCAAGCCAAGCATACACAAGCACTTTTTTTCCAAGCAGCCTCCCCAGTGCTAGCCAGCAAGGTAACAGGGGTGTACTCCATGTCATCCAGCTCATTTCCACCCCACTCCATTTCCCAACCTGGCCCTAGGAGCCTTTAATAAGCTTTACCAGGCTACCATTTTATGAAAACAGTCCGATACAAATCTCCTTACTCTACCAGCTTAAAACTAGGTGCTGTTATTAACATTTAAATTTGACCCGCTCTGATAAAGTTGTTAGGAACATTCACTTAGAAGGCCATGTATTCACAAACTACAAAAAAGTATTTAGCACTTTAAGGAAAAACAGTCTCACCATTCGTTAGGCTTCACAATACAAGCAATTTCTTTTCACCATTTTTTGCTAGCTTTTATGTTAAACCCATCAGTTCCACACTTCATCCTGTTCAGACAGTCATACAGTTTAGAAACAAAGGCTATTCCCACTTCTATCACTGACATTCCTATATAACATACCAAAACACATAAAAAGACTGCAAAGCCTCTGGGCAGTAGTGATTGAAGAGTTTAAGTGTAAAGGCATAAGGGCATCATAATTCATGGATTCAGAGGGCAAGCTACATGAGTTTTCTTAATTGAGAATGACTCATAATTCACTAGCAGCCATAGGAAATTCTACTATCCACGCAGCTTTGAGAGCAAGAAATCAAGTCAGCTGTACATGAACTGATTTTTTCAGCCTTCAAAGCAAACAAACAAATTCCATCCATGAGATAATTTTATTATTTCTGGCAGTGAAAGTTTGATACATATATGAATGAAATACTTGGGCAAATGGTAAATATCAGCAGTTGACATTTTTTCCTTCTGTAAAAAAAAAAATTAAACTTTCTGCTTAGATACTAGTTTCAATTATCTTCTGAGAGAAGCGTTATGAACATTTTTTTTAATGAATACCCAGTGTTTTTACTGTGATACACCGCACATCTTTGCAGGTGCAGAGTACTTTTTCATGGTCCATTACAACCACCTGACACAGCAGTGTCATTAGTATTTGTGCTGAAGTTCAGTTTAATTTGGCACCTTCAGAACAATACACAGATTCCCTGGAATAGTAACTGGGAGAGGAGGCAAAAAACCACTGCTGCTTGCAACTCTGTTTGCAAGGGCTAGCAGGCCAAGAGATGCTGCTCTCAGGAGAATACCTGGTAAAACCCACAGATTTCTATATTAACTCTGTAGGTTGTAAGTTCAGTTTAAACTCTGAAAGAGAATTTAAACCAAGGCATTTGCTAGTAGTTCAATTTTTAACAGTTCATCTGTTTTGTGCACTCCATTTCTGCGGCATTTCTTTGAATACTATATAGCTACAGTTGCCAATTATTATAAACTATAAAGCCTTCTTCTTACAACTAGCTTCAAGCCGAAAACAAAATTAAAATTTCATCCAATAAAGCTCTGATAAGACCAGGCCTGCTGTTTTTATGACTAAAACAAAAAAGCTTTATTCATTTTACAAAGCAGTCAGAGACCAAACAGGGTAAGGACCATCGTGCTAGGCTCTGAACTAAAAAGCAGAGAAGTCTAAATAATTTTAAGTAATGTTTCTAGAAGTCTGGGGCACAGGATTCCACAGACTGAAGGAACTAAAAAGAGTGCAGAAGAAAACAAGGGAAGGGAGAAGTCAAGTGGATCCACTGTTACACACAGGCTAAACAGCAAGCAGAATCCACCTGGGAGAGTTTTAAGGGAAAATACTTCAGTGAACACCGATTTAAAGCAACCATAAGATTCAAAATTGATACTTTTTTTGTCAAATATTGTGCTGAAACTCTTTAAAAGCAAAGGGGATCCAAAAATTCAAGCTACATTATAAACAATTACCATTTATCACAGTATTTTTAATATGTTGAAGACTTTCTCTACCGCATGACTCTACATATTAAAGTGTTACAGCTACAGCTTTCCTCATAGGGTGATTAATCAAGCATTTCTTTTCCTTCTCTAGAAGAATACCTAGCTGAAATGTGGTTTTTAGACCAAGACTGAAAAATGAACCATTTAATAGATATCTGGAAAAAATAATTGCTGAGTTAGTGAAGCTAAGTAGGCAGAGTGTAATTCTAATAATTAAGAGGATGAAAATGCAGAAAGGGATGCTTGCCCCTACCCTCTGCAGTGTGAAAAAAGTAACCATCAAATTGAAGTTCATTTAGAAAGTGCTGAAGATGAATCATGGAGGTGAGAGAAAAAGGCAAGGACATGAAAGCAAGAATGTATGTGACTATGAACACACACATGCATGTTCTTATACACAGACTGCCATATATCAGTAATAAACTGAAAAGTAATAATGACTAACCTCCACATTTTAGTGAAACTGTGCATCAGGCTCACACAGCAAGGCAGAGCTGGAGGTTTGAGTCCATCCATTTGAAGGAGGAGAGCAGGAACACCATATAGAACCAGGTATTTTACATAAAAAAATAGTACTTGTGCTAAAGCCAGGCCACCTAGAAAAATAAAAAGAAAAAATCATACCTTAAACAAGTCCTGAAATACTTTTGAAACCTGTTAATACTGATTACTTCCAAACAGCCATTATTCAAAGAACTCAAGCAAGTACCATCAGTTGATGGGAAATACAATACCTGCTTTTGTAACAGCTATAGCACACAAGCAATTATGACTTTAGGCACACACACAAAATAGTACCATCATTCCAATATGAAGGCATAAGTAAGCATCTGTAGTTCTGCTTTCAAAAATCTTTGGACTGTGGGTATTGACTGCTATGAAAAACAAATACTGACTTTATTCATACTAATACTCTAATATTTTCTGCTGAATGAAATAGTATTTGACCAATAATCATAGGAAAAAGTTCAGTAAAAAGCAGAGGCCAACACCTATATAGAAACTGGTAAGAGTTCACTCCTAAAAGTTCCACCGACTTTGGTGAACTTTTCCATCTCACTGACAGTTGACATAAGTAAAATCTAATCCCAAAGGAAGGAAAGTAATTATAATTTAGAAGAGTAAAAAAATTATAAAATGCAATTGTTACATCTCCTTCCTTTCCTGTGTTTTGCTTTCCCTCACTGATATTAACTAACTTGTGATTTGACTGGAATACTTTAGATATTTAATATAATATCTATATTATAATAATAAGATAAAACCTTCCAGCAGACTTCCCTTGGAGACAAAGCAATCTGACTCCAGCAGTACAAGTTCACGAACATCTAAATAATCTGCCCTCTTTTTTTTTGGCAAAACAACCCTTTTGCATTCTGCTGACTAACAAGTCTACTATGGATGACAACCAAAAGTTGAACATTAAAAATTCATCTCATATGTAACAACCTAGGGTGAAATTCTGGCACTAATAGTGTAAATTGCAAAACTCCTGCTGGCCTACACATGGCCAGCCTTTTACTGCTACAATCCAACATTTTTAGTTTTAATATCATGATCCACATGCATGATGTAAGAAACAGTTGTGCCATACAGGATAAAAATTTAAGTTAGAACAAAATACCTAGAAATGAAGCTTACGGTATCTTCCTTTCAGGGAAGCAGTCATCTAGTATTCAATAACATTCTTCCCCAGAGGAAAACAAACAATCAGAAGCACAATTTGGATACTAGCCAATTAGCTACACATTAGATTACTGCTAAATCATCTATACAGCCAACTTTCTTCTTTAATTCCCATCTCATTCAGTTTCTCATTTCTTTTCTGACAAATTTCATTGGAGAGCTGAATGCTGACACCCACACAAACCGATTATGAAGCTCACAGCTATCTGTGCACTGGTAAATTCCAAAATCCTTTGGCTATGCATAACGGAAAGAGATTTAGAGACACAGACTACCACTCTCCTGAGACCCCCAAAAATCAATACATTTGATTTTAAATACAACGATGAAAGATTCCAAGTCCTCAGAGTTATAATAAGCAAGTTTCAGAAAAAGCAAAAGCATTTACGCCATCTCTAATAACATACATCTAAGCTATCATTACTGTTAACTAGAAGACAGCTCAATAGCACTGGTATCTTGAACAAATGTAGACATCACATCACCAGTCATTACCTAGCACACACTAACTACTCTACATGGGAATTTCTAAGACTCCCAATATCAGCAATATGAAGGTTCTCATTGGTCTTCAACTCATCCCAGCTGTGAGAGAGTTCTGGCCACACATGGAAAACTAAGGGCAAGACTCACAGCCACACAACAGCTGGGCTGTATTAGCAACAGGCACAGGCTTTAAACTTTCTTACATAGCTGAGACATTCCAGCTGCTTTGCATTTGCCCCATTGTAACACAAAGCAGCCAGAAGTACACTACTTCACCTGATTTAAAAACATGAAATTTAAAAAGAAATTTAAGACCAATGCTAAACTTCTCAAATTCATTAGCAATATCACATAATTTGTTCTCTAGTGTTTCATTTAAAGCTTAAAAAGAACTTGCACACAAGCATTATCTTAAATTGGAAACAAGTTATATCAAGTGTGTACTTAAAAACACACCTAAGGGAAAAAGTATTGCAAAAATGCTATATTTTCCCCAGAATACTTAATTCAAAGCATGCAGAGTCAAAGTTATTTTTTTCTAAAACTGAAGTATGTTAAGGGATAAGAAAAACATCAATTTAAAGTACCCATACAATCTTAAACCCATGTGCTTCAACAGTCAAGATGTTTGAAGTCCCAGATTAAATTAACTGACTTTTATAGAAATTGATATTTTCAATTTATCATCTTGCAATCCTTAAAACATTCTAACAACTCCTATGCTTTAAAAATGCATTTATAGACCTTCAAATATTTACCTTCCTTAAATTTACCACAAAACTGCATTTTGTAAGATTCATAGCTTTGTTTTAAGAATAATTAGAACATTCACAGATTTTTAAATGGGTTTTTTTTTAGTTTTCATATTTGCAAAACTGCCTGATATTTTTTGACAAGTTAAACAGAACATTTTCACAAGTAAGCAACAAAAGATTTGGATCCAAGTATTAGAAACCACACTTGGCATTTTTCTGTCCATAAACCATCTCCAAAACTCATGGTCAAGAATTACAAATTAGCAGGCAATTTTATCATGAGCACAACAGCACAAATTTACCCTTTTTGCAGCTACATTGACCCTATGGCATTAATGATCATAGATGCTTGTTTCTGTTAAGTACCAGGGCAGGTTCAACTAGAAAACACATAGCAGACATAAATATGCAGCCATATTTCAAAAGGGTTAGTGACACATGGCACAAGTCTAATAGGAAACAGACATTTAAAACCACGCAGAATTTAGGGCCATATAATGTAGCTCAAAATATCAGGCTTTAGGGGTTCATTTACCCTTTCTCTTATTTTTACATGCCTCCTCTCCTACAGGAAAAAAAATTTAAAACCTCCGTGAAAGAACATGCGTCTGCACTGGAGCAGATAGGCTACAGATGTATCTTGGCAACAATGCCAACAACAGTAAGGTGCATCACGAGTTTCCAGCTCCACTAATCAATCAACAAGAGCACAACTGCCGAGCTTTACACACTGGGCTACAGCATTTTCTTCACAGCAGGACACTCCTCCCTGCCAAGACCGCCAAGACTAGATGTACTATGACCTTCTTAGTTTGGTATTGACTCCAGCAGGAGACTACACCTCATACTGGGGGAAGCTTTCATATGAACATATGACTACCACAGCACCAAGTCAACTCAGCACAAGCTGCCAGGTAAGCAGAGCTCTGGAGCCATTGCCAGCAATCCCACGTACATCATGCTGTGCTGCCCGGTCCGCCAGTCAGGGCTAACTGTCCACTCATACCTGCTACACTAACGCAAAAGTGACAACTCAATTCTGTTATTGCTGTCTCTAGTCACTGAAAAAGAGTATCGTGCAAGAAACATGAAGCACGCTCATTTCACTACTTGAACAGAAGACAATGCAATTAATAATTAGGCTTATATTGCTTAGCAGTGTTTTTCACTGCTGCTTGGCAGTGCTTTGAAAGAGGTGCTGGCTCACAAAATTAAAAGGAATTATGAAAGAAAAAAGTACTACAGGGACTCATGCAGCCTGGCTTCACATCCCAGCCATCCAGTAGCACACAAGCAGCAAGAAAAATCCTAAAACATATGGAACAGTGGCAGAGAAGTACATAACAGTGTTTGCCCTGGAGGCTAAGTGCTTCTTTTTAGACAAAGTTGAATGGACATAAAAATCCCAAAGTGAACCTAAACAAGGCTAAACAGAGCTGCCAAGGGACTCTTGGTCAAGGCATAGACAGGTCCTTCCAGGTTAAAGAAAACCATAAGTTTTCAAGGATACACATGCCTTAAAGCCACCTACGTTGAATATTCCCCAAACACCTACAGTAAGCATTATGTTCATAGTAAACACTTGCAGGAAAGAACTCTCTAAATAAATTGACAGTTACGACATTGCACTGGTTTTGGCTGGGATAGAGTTAATTTTCTTCACAGCAGCTGGTATGGGGCTATGTTTTAGATTTGTGCTGAAAACAGCGTTGATAACAAAGGGATGTTTTCATTATTGCTGAGCATTGCTTACACAAAGTCAAGGCCTTTTCTGCTTCTCATACCACCCCACCAGTGAGTAGGCTGGGGAGGCACAAGGAGTTGGGAGGGGACACAGCTGGGACAGCTGAACCCAACTGACCACAGGGATATTCCAGACCACAGGATGTCATGTTCAGTATATAAAGCTGGGGGAAGAAGGAAGAGGGACACACATTCAGAGTGATGGTGTTTGTCTTCCCAAGTAACCGTTACACATGGAGGCCTGCTTTCCAGGAGATGGCTGAACACCTGCCTGCCCATGGGAAGTAGTGAATTAATTTCTTATTTTGCTTTGCTTGCTTTTGCTTTACCTGTTAAATTGTCTTTATCTCAACCCACAAGTTTTCTCACTTTTACCCTCCTGATTCTCTCCCTGATCCCACTGGGGGAGTGAGTGAGCAGCTGTGTGGTGCTCAGTTGCCAGCTGGGGTTAAGCCACAACACAAGTTAAAAAACAAGTAGTCATAAAAGTAGGTTAATTGCCAATGCTATCTGGAAGTTTAGCCTGCAGGAAAGCTTACAGAAAATTTACCTTCACACACACACACTTCTTTATAGAAAGCGGTGAACTACCCAACGTTTTAGAGACTAAAATCTTACTGAGTTTTCTGATTCACGTTTGTGTTTCAAGTGTTCAAAACGGACATCAAGATGCCAAATATTTTATCAGATTCTCCTTATCATTATCTTGCAGGATGGAAAAAAAAATCTCAGATTACTGTGTTAGTATTTCATTACCATTAAGACAGATGCACAGACACCGTAATTTCAATAGAAAAATACTGCGTGCTTCTTAAAATTAACTCAGAAATCCATTTCCTATCTATGTGTTTATTAGAAAAAGAACTGCAACACATCAAAACCACCACCCTACATCCAACTTACATAGACGACTCTGTAGGTCTCACTTTCAAAGATTTTGGAGTACTAGAACCTAGTTAATTAAAACAATGATGCTAACACACACTAACATGTGCATGCTTCGCTAGAACAAACAAATGGCACATGGTTAAGACCAATACATTAAACCCACAGAACACTCAGGACATTGTATCATACATGCATACATCTCAGATGTACGTGTCTACATCAGAGGCACACCTCTGATAAAGCACATACATACAGATTCCTAGTCAAATATATTTTTACAATTACAATATCTATTAGTATACTAGATTAATACATTGCAGTAATTGTATTAGACAACACGTTTTTATGCAGAATTCTGGCTTTCATCATTCCCTATACCTTGTGAGACTGACATGAAGCTCTGTTCAGATAAGCAGAGATGGGTAAATGGTGCTGAATCCCCAGGCTAAATGTGAAGCCTCATAAGGAAAAGATAGGCAGTGTTTTTTTAACCTTTGCATTTTCAGAATCAGACTTAACACACAAATGAATGAGCAATACTCAACATTCATTCCCATTTCTATATAACAGAATGTACCCCATCAGAGTGAATTTTACCATTGATATTCTATGTTGTCATAGTGAAGAAAAAAATAAATCACTTATTTCCATTTAAGATCTTTCAACTAGGGCTGTTGAGCTCCCTATTACTACGTAAGTCAGCGAGTTTGTTATTCAGCTACAGAAGCCTGAAGAACGTATGTCAGAAAGGATCATGAATCTATATGCCCTTTTTTTTATTTATTTTCCCAGGATTCATTACCTACCACATCCAAACATTACTCACTACAGCAGATGAACCTCTGATCTGGCCCAGTGTGGCTATTCTGGTACGCTGCAGTTCACCAGGATACTGGACTACTGGGATCCAGAGTGGCTTTTATCATCAGTGCCTGCAAATCTTCATTTTACAGTGTAAAATGTAAAGGCAGCAAATTAATCCCAATTAACTAAAAACTGAGAAGAATGAATTAGCAGGGTTTCCATTACCATGGAATACAGGTCTTCCTGCTGTGTCATTAATTCTGAAAGTGCCCAATTCTTTCAATCTGACCGATGCTACCAGAATGAGATGGAGCACTAACAAAAACATGGAACTGCTCAGAGTTAAATAAGCACAAATGCCCTGATGCTGTTCAATATGCCAATAGCTAGTTATTGATAGATACAACAAGTATTTGTGAATACAGACACAATGATTCATGAATTCTAGAAAATGCTCTCATTCTCCAAACAATGGCTTCCTGGGATCAATAAATAACAGCACTGTGCTGCCCAGCTGACATCTTTAAATTAATTCTGTGTTCAGACACTAACATCCCTCCCACAAACCAAAGAGCTGTACGTATATGGCAAACAGGTACACACAGTTAAAAAAACAAACACTATGGTTACATCATATTCTTCATTCTATTCCTGATGTGGGACCTAATATTTGGCCACTGGAAAACCATATTGCTTGCTGTCACCTGGCTTTTCATGTAATTCCTACCAGAGAAAATCAGCATTGCTGAGAAGGATTTGAAGCCAAGGTTTGCTGCAAGGACAGGGGTGTCAGGATAAGCAGTACTGAGAAATGAGCCATTCAGAGGACAGCAGTGAAGCCCAGCCCATGAGCAACCCTTAATAGTGTGCTGTCAGGTGCTCATCATACCTGGTCGGTCTTTGAGAGTACTAACATCTGCTGGGAGAGTGGAGTGCCACTGGAGCCCATCACATTAAAGGAATACACAAGTCAGTACAAGAGTCACTGAAGAAACAACTGCAAGTTTTCACATGGCTTTTGTGTTCTCTATCTCATACTGTCCAGTGAGTACAGCCAAATGCCTGCCTTCCCCTGCATCCACAGGGAGCAAGATTCCCACTGCCCTATACAGAGAAGAATAAAGTCTCGGGGGGGGCTGGAGCTATGGGCGGTGAGGGGAAATCATTTATACCTAAAGTTACCCAAAAGAGTTAATACTTTGATATCTAAAAGCACCTCTACCCAAAGCTAGCTCTCACTATCTGTTCTTCTTCCACACCAGAGACTGATTTTTCCTCTTGTAGGTTATTCTTGCTACCAAACGCAGGCCACTGACAAAACAATACAACTGTGCACTCAGCATGAAATTGCACTTTTTTCAAACCCATATTATGCAGCTTTTTGTTAATGCACAAGGCATTTGGTCTTCAGTACTACAGCCACAGCTTGCTGTGATATAAGCATGCAAGTTAAAGAAATATGTGCAGAATGCTAAAGGAAACAATTTCAATGTGAGGAGGAATATGTGGTAGAAGAAATTCTGACATCTACTTCGCACGTAGGGATTGTAGTATTGAGCAGGGGAGGGGATACAATAGAAAAATATTATGGATTTGTTTTCAGGGTATTTAGGCCATGGAAGATGTGGATACAACCAGCTTTTTCTCATCTCAGGGACAGAAATCCAGCTAAAAGTCTTCAACATGGAAAAAATGGAATTAAACAATAGATTTTGTACTGCCTAGCTGAAGAGCTTAAACAATCAATGTCCATTTTCTCTTTTAGTAGAGAAGTTCTTCTAAATAATATGAAGAATAGTTTTAAGAAAGCTGCTGTTCTTCAGAGGACTGTCCAGCTAGGACTCCAACCATTTTTCATTTAACCCCCCCAAAATCCAGGAACCACAGTGCAACAAAACACTTACATTCCTACCCATTAAAGGATTGATGTCCAGAAGTTAGGGAGTATTTCGATTGTGCAGAGCTCCACAGTTGTGATAAGGTCGAGTGCTTATGGGTAAGGATGAGGGGGAAGGCCAACAAGGCCGATATTGTGCTGGGAGTCTGTTATAGACCACCCAACCAGGTTGAAGAGGCAGATGAAACATTCTACAAGCAGCTGGCAGTAGTCTCACAATCGTATACCCTTGTTCTCGTGGGGGACTTCAACTTTCCGGACTTCTGCTGGAAATACAACACAGCAGAGAGGAAACAGTCCGAGAGTTTCCTGGAGTGTGTGGAAGATAACTTCTTGACACAGCTGGTAGGTAAGCCTACCAGGGGAGGAGCCTTGCTAGATCTATTGTTTACGAACAGGGAAGGACTGGTGGGAGGTGTGGTGGTCGGAGGCCTTCATGGGCTTAGAGACCATTAAATGATTGAATTCTTGATTCTCAGTGAGGTAAGGAAAGGGGTCAGCAAAACCACTATGGACTTCTGGAGGGCAAACTTTAGCCCATTCAGGACACTGGTTGAGAGAGTCCCTTGGGAGACAGTCCTGAAGGGCAAAGGGGTCCAGGAAGGCTGGACGTTCCTCAAGAAGGAAGTCTTAAAGCCTCAGGAGCAAGCTATTCCCATGCACTGCAAGACAAACCATTGGTGAAGACGATCGGCCTGGCTGAACAGGGAGCTTTTGCTGGGACTCAGGAAAAAACAGGAGAGTTTACCATCTTTGGAAGAAAGGGCAGGCAACTCGGGAAGAGTACAGGGATCTTGCTAGGTCATGCAGAGAGAAAATTAGAAAGGCAGAAGCTCAGCTAGAACTCAATCTGGCCACTGAATAAGAGATAGCAAAAACTGTTTTTATAAATACGGTAACAACAAAAAGAGAGCCAAGGAGAATATCCATCCTTTATTGGATGCAGAGGGGAAAACTGCCACCAAAGATGAGGAAAAGGCTGAGGTACTTAATGTCTTCTTTGCCCCAGTCTTTAATAGTGAAACCAGTTATCCTCAGGGTGCTCAGCCCCCTGAGCTGGAAGACAGGGACCGAGAGCAGAATGTACTCCCCATAATCCAGGAGAAAGCAATTAATGATCTCCTACACCACCTGGACACTCACAAGTCTATGGGACCAGATGGGATCCATCAGAGAGTACTGAAGGAGCTAGCAGAGGTGCTTGCCAAGCCACTCTCCATCATTTATCAGCAGTTCTGGTCAACAGGGGAGGTCTCAGACGACTGGAGGCTTGACAATGTGATGCCCATTTACAACAAGGGTTGGAGAGAGGATCTGGGAAACTACAGGTCTGTCAGCCTGACCTCAGTACCAGGGAAGATTATGGAGGGGTTCATCTTGAGTGTAGTCACATAGCACGTGCAGGACAACCAGGGGATTGGGGTCAGCCAGCATGGGCTCATGAAAGGCAGGTCCTGTTTGACCAACCTGATCTTCTATGACCAGGTGACCCGCCTAGTGGATGAGGGGAAGGCTGTGGATGTTGTCTGCCTTGACTTCAGCAAGGCCTTTGACACTGTCTCTCATGGCATACTCCTTGAGAAGCTAGTGGTTCATGGCTTAGACAAATGTACTCTTCACTGGGTAAAAAAACTGGCTGGATGGCCAAGACCAGAGAGTTGTGGTCAACAGAGTTAAATCCAGTTGGCAGCCAGTCACAAGTGGTGTTCCCCAGGGCTCAGTTCTGTTTAATACCTTTATCAATGATCTGGATGAGGGGATCAAGTGCACCCTCAGTGAGTTTGCAGATGACACCAAGTTAGGAGGGAGTGTTGATCTGCTTGAGGGATCTGGATAGGCTGGATCGATGGGCAGAGGCCAATTGTACAAGGTTCAACAAGGCCAACTGCCAGGTCCTGCAATTCAGTCACAGCAACCCCATGCAGCACTACAGGCTTGGGGAAGAGTGGCTGGAAGGCTGCCCAGCAGAGAAAGACCTGGGGATGCTGGTTGACAGCCGGCTGAATATAAGCCAGCAGTGTGCCCAGGTGGCCAAGAAGGCCAACAGCATACTGGCCTGCATCAATAATAGTGGGGCCAGGAGGAGCAGGGAGGTGGTTGTTTGCCTGTACTCAGCACTGGTGAGGCCACACCTTGAGTCCTGTGTTCAGTTTTGGGCTCCTCACTACAGGAAAGACATTGAGGTGCTGGAGCATGTCCAGAGAAGGGCAACCAAGTTGGTGAAGGGCCTGAAGCGCAACTCTTATGAGGAGCAGCTGAGGGAGCTGGGGTTGTTTAGTCTGGAGAAAAGGAAGCTGAGGGGACACGTTATCACTCGGTACAACTACCTGAAAGGAGGTTGTAGTGAGGTGGGTACTGGCCTCTTCTATCAAGTAACTAGTGATAGGACAAGAGGAAATGGCCTCAAGTCACACCAGGAGAAGTTTAGATTGGATATTAGGAAAGATTTCTTTACTGAATGGGTTGTCAGGCATTGGCACAGGCTGCCCAGGGAAGTGGTGGAATCACCATCCCTGGAGGCATTCAGAAAGCATGTAGAAATGACACTTCAGGACATAGTTTAGTGGACATGGTAGTGTTGGGTTGATGGTTGAACTCAGTGATCTTAAGGGTCTTTTCCAACCTAAACAATTCTATGATGGAACCTGCTCTCTCTCAGAGCAGGTTGCTGACTATGTACTTCCATAGCTCATTGACCCACAGGGCAGGCACATAAGCTGCCTTTACTGGTGGCTGCCAGGCACAAGTTAGGAAACCTAGGGAGAGGAATGATCCAGGAAAACAGGGGTGACCAAGAGAGAACTGAAGGTTCTACCTTTATGTGAACTATACATACACTGTTTTTAGCCTTCTGCTCCCAATTCCCAACACTCTTATCACCCAGTTAATGACCCTGAAATTGCCAGTTACAAACATAACCTGCATCTAACAGCAATTAGATATTACACAGATATTTCAATTACAGCAGTTCTTCTACCTATAGCACAACAACAATGCAGGAAAGCATGTGCCACATCATTGTTTATTCAAGAGACAGGCTCCATCTACACAGATTGCATTGCCAATAAAGAGACTGGAGGATATTCAACAAGCAAGGCTACAATGTTCTCTCAGCTTTTAAGACACCATGGTAACACATGTCACAAGAAACAGACAGCCAAGCTGGATTATCTAGGTGGCTTCCTCTAGAAAGGGAGAAACTCTGTGCTGACATGCTTACATTCAGAAGAGTAGGAGACTATACAGAACTATATAGGAGAACTACAGATCAAATGAAGTGAAAGGAATGAGGTAACATAACCTGTAGGCAAGAGTGCTGCTACACTAATCCAGGTACTGGCTTGTAAAGGGCATGGAGAAAAGAAGAATCTGAACATTTGACTTAAGAGGATCATTGGTTTAGTTGCAAGAGGACACAAGTTTAAAAATTTAAAAAGTTTAAAAAACCATACAATTCAAAGTGTACTAACAGTAGCTAATGCACACAAACATTAATATTGAAGGCAGCTTGCACTTGTTACAGTTAAATACACAGGCATCAAAAACATACATGCACCATTTTGCATATTGCTTCTTGTAGAAACTCATTTGCCTTCCACACAAGAGAAAATACTTCTCTTACTGCTGGGTAACACATTCTCCCAGGTACTATTTTTTTCTTAATTTTATACCTGTGTACACTCAGTAATGTTACTTTAGGTAACTTAGACATTTCTGCTTTACATGGCCATAAATGACAATGTTATACAGGGGCATATTTAAACAAGCATTGCAACTCATGCAGGGTTGGTTGGGTTTTATTTCTTTGCTGTCTCACCTCACAGGAACACCACATGAAGTAATGCACAACACAGTGTAGCTTCACACCGAGTTGTAGACTGACCATCATCATTGCCTTTAAGATGCCGACAGCAAAATCTCACAGCACCGTTGTCTTTACCTGCACTGCTGGCATTTATTGCCCATCATTCAAAGATATCCCAGAAGAAAAATGGAGGAGCAGTTATTTCCCTAATTAGAGCTGACTGCAAAACAGCACCACAGCCTTTCCCCTAAGTTTACCAGGCTTCTGGGACAGCCAGGCATCACAATGTAAGTAGATGCTCCATGCTGCTTTGAAGCTGCTGTAGTTAAATAGGAAACACAAAATGAATAGAAAACCCAGCAGTGCAGAAAGGCTAATATACTATGTGGTTAATCCTCCTGAGTCAACAACAAGCTGCTTCCTCAGTCTCAAGACTCAGTTATCTGATGTAATTAGTTTTAATAGCAGAACGCTGAATAACAGAGGGGATTGTTTGGCTCTGTGCAAGAAGTGGTGTAGAAGCATGGTAAGATTCTTATGGATCCAGTAAGGATCAATAGAAAAATATTACCAGTACCCTTACTCATATATTGGTGGCTCCCTAAATGGACTGTCACTGATTTGAGTCTAAGGAAACTTGTATAATCATTGTGATAAAACCTATAGAGAAAACATTTTAAGTGACAAGCTTCTGCCTCAATCTCATTTGTAGCATATTTTACATACCTGCTATCATTACTACAAAGACAAAGCTCAACAAGAATAGGGTTACACTTTGAACACACCTCTCCTAAAAGCCAGGTCTCCACAGAGGACTTGTTTCAATTCAAATGATATTTTAATCAGGCAGCTTTACAGTCCAAACTTGCTTTAACACTGGCTTTCATCACCTGTTGCTTTGAGGCATTTTAGCCTTTTCTAGTCATCTGTTCAAAATGCATTTTAATCCTTAGGATGTAAGACTTGATTTCATCAGATATACAGCCTACTTGGCTATTGTAACTTATTTCCCTCTTTTTAAAAAAAAATCAGCACTGGTAGTCTTGAAGGGAGGAATCCACCAGTAACACCAAAGCTGGAATATCTCAGCTCTAATTCTGTAGCCTTGCCTGCCTTATCCAGTGGCCAGCTTTTTGCCAGACATACAGACAACACCAGGAGCTAACATTTAATCCATCAATGAATTGACATTTAGAACAGGAGCAAAAACTCAGAATCCACTTTCTAAACAGTGACTGAGTGAAGAGAGGTAGAATGAACCATGGAGACAAACCTCTCACTTTCTGCTCTTCATCTGCTCTCACTCTTTATGTATAAAAATTATATATTGAAACATACATTAAGTGTGTGTATATATATGCACATACAAAGACAGAGCACACACATTGCCCTCTGCTGACCAGAGTCCAATACACAAGTGTCCTCCAACACACACACTGCTCATCATACATGATCTCTAATGAATTCTTGACAGGACCATACCAGCGTGCATATCAATTCCTGTTACTTGCTGGCACAGTAAGAGATACCTCCTTCAATCACCAAGGCTTTTTCTGAACCCAGTCTTAAGGCCTGGGGTTTCTGTTTCTGGGGTTTCCCCCTACCTGGTGATACACATAGCAGGGGAGAGGGGGGAGGGCAGCAGGGAAACCAAGTCAAACCAACCACATATGCCAGTTGGTTACAGGTTAGTCTACAGCTACCTACAGCCCAGCACACCAAGCTCTTGCCATTTTATGTTACATCTGTCAGAACTCATTTTCCTGCCCCCGCACAGTTTGGCTGGAAGGGTGCAGAAGAGGGGGAAGTCAAGCACGAAAACAGAGCTGAGAGGCAGTGACTGCTACTTTCTGACCACCTTGTTTGCAATTCCTTCCCTCTGCTCTTTTCATGAGTACTGTCATTTCACCTTTCAACATGAATACATACTAGAAACATCAAAACAGAAGGAGATCAATAAGCACTTTAATTCTTAACATCCCCCCTCCTTCATCCCTACACTAAACAAACTCTTTTTTAAGTGTCCACTACCATGACTTGGAGGGGAACAAACCACTTAGACCAAAGTTTAGACACACATTTTAGACTGGAAAAAAAACACCAGAATATTTTTTAATTTAGGAAGCAGCTCAATATATTAGTCTGTAAGCTTCTTAGAGGATCTACATGTTATATTAAGAGTGTGCAGACCACCTTTCTGACAGTGACTGGCCATAATGTACTATTCATAAGTACCTACAGATGATGGAGAAGTAGACTGGGGGTCTTGAAGTGAGGGGAGGAGGATTTCTGCTATTGTTTCTATACTCACCCAAGGCCCAGTATGATGCAGCTTCCAAAGGTGGAGCACTGCTGTAGAGAGCATGGATATACATGAGGTGAATCATCAACTCAGCCAGGCACCACCAAAAGAAAATACGAATTATGCCCATGATTAAGATGCTGAGATTTGTCTTCAAACTGAAGGCTTCTTGTCTCCTCATCTAAAGAAGAAATCCAAAGAGGTTATATGGCACACAACTGAATGTTTTACTCAAATACTCATCCTGAGAACTTTTTAAAATTTCATTTGCTATTCATTACTATTAAGAGGACCATTTGACTACACCATTTAGAAATTCCTGACATACACCGAGGGAGACTGGTCTCTCCATGCTCAATCTCAGTAAGCAGTAGAAATCAACAAGAGGCCAAACATGAACATACACTGCACCAAACTTGTAGAAAAGGCCAAGTGCTGTTTACCTGAACAGAATCCAGATAGGAGACTTTTTTTAATTCCTGTAACTTAATCAACCTCTAGAGAGAATCAAAAAAGTTTAAAGAAACTACAGCTATGAAGGAGAAGGTTTTTCAAGCAGCAACCCTACCAAACACAGGAGAGAAAAAAAAGGACTGTTTGCTCTTAAAATACCTCCTACTTCTACCAGCTGCATAGGAATGGTTATCTGAGGACAGTTCTTCATTCTTCTCCTGTAGCAAGGAGCTGCCAAGGTCAGCAAGACCTATGACATGCTGAGCAAATGGCAATTAAGTGCAAGTTAAATATCAGATAAGACAAGGTTTGCAGTTGACAGGCTTCTCAAGATGCCCCAAACTCTTACATTGCTACCTATAGTAAACACATTGGTATACTATTATTTTACCTTCTTTCCACAGTAAAAGAGAGTATAGTCAAATAACAGAAACATAGGATTGCCTAAAAATTTAGTCACATTTTGTACATCTACCGTTGTATAGATATGCAACATTTACTTTTCCAGTCTTTAACTGGCCACCAAAAATGCATGTACAAGATAAGCAACCAACCCATCTGCACAGACAAAACCCCCTCATAATTGCAAGCACACAGTACAGCTAACATGCTGTTAGCTCTGCTCACTTACAAATGAAGCACAACACTCATTTTGAAGATTAATTTGTACCAGAAAGCTTGGAGACTACTATTTAAATCACAAGGATTTGCACAACAGGCCTTCAAACCCATGCCTAGAACTGCTATGCCCTGCTTCAACCCAGAAATTCAACAAGGCCATTGATGAAGTGTCAGCCTCTCATTTTTGCCTGGCAATGGATACCAATTGCCAGCACTGGTATTACGCTCTTCAGGCCACACAGCAGGTTCTATCTCCATCTCCAGGACTTCTGCTTTCCTGTGTGCTCAGCAGAAGCCTTCATCTCAGTTTCAGCTTCAGTTAAGGGGTTCTGCACACTTTTGTATTGTGCACTTTGAATCAACTGCTGGGCACTGAAAACTTTTGAAACCCTCCTCCAACCTCACCTGTCAAGGCAACATCCTCTGCTCAAGTAAGAGCTCTGACAATGCACTTCAAACACCAACAAGAAACACATTAAGGTTGTTCAGTTTGTTCCACCTTCTTCATGGCTTTAACCAAACAGGTCTGTGCATATTTAAATGAGAACCTACTGCAAATACAGGCATACCATTCTCAACCTTCCTTTTTCTCCTCACACCAAGAATACAGGTGACTTTGCACAGGTCTTTGCTGAGCCATATCAGATGAGCCTGGTTTCAATGCAAGACCCACCCCCAATTTTCCTACCAGCTATCCCCAAGCTGCTCTCAACTTGGAGTCTCACAGGTCTTCCGAAACATTCCTTGGGAAAAAAAACCACACTAAAACCAACAAAACAACCACCTCCCCCTCTGCCAGGGGTACAAGAATATAGGTGGAATTTAACACACCTCAGAAGCTACAAAACAATAAACAGTAAAAAAATAAATTACCTCAGTTTCTATGCAAGTCTATGCAGACTTTTCCTACAACATCCAGCCCAGGATAAGAACATTCAGCCTTGCATCTTCCAAGCTACTGAAGACAAATGAGCATAGGCCTTATCACTCAGGGGTCCACCAAAATCTCAGTTTTCACTTTCATAAAGCCCAGCCTATTTGCTGTGGCTTCAACAGAAATTTTCCAAATATAAGCAGAAGCAAGAAATGCCTAGGCTTCTATACATAAACTGAAACAGTAGTTTTATGGTTTGAAGTGTCTGCTCATCCACTTCATCCCAATGATGTTAGCTATAGACATCACAGGTGGTGATCTCACTTCTTACTCAAGTATGCAAGAAAATATGGAAAGCAATAAAGCATGGAAATGTGGGGGTTTCCCCTGTCATGTAGAAGCAGGCTTGAAAAGCAGCCTGCAAGACACTAGGAAAAACATTCAGTAAGATAGGTAGGTCTTCTACATGAAAAGAGCTGCTCAGCTTGCTAGAGTTTGAAGAAAAGTGTTCTAAGTAAATCATCAGCTGTTTTTACACCAACATAAGGGGAAACTGGAGTCTTCAGGAATTCCCAATACAAACTAGCACCTTTCTGTGACTTTGAAATCTGTTTCAGAGTTATAGCCTGCTGCTGCTGAAAATGTTGCTTTATTCCACCTGATGGAGAAGAAGAAAAAAATCCAGTCCATCAGCTACATGCTAAAATTACAAACACTCTCCAAATGTAACATGTGTCATCGGCTCCCTGGTCAAAGGGATGAATCTTATGTCAGACAAGAAAACATCCTGTAAATTAGAACAACTCAGGGACAAAGGTTTGTCTTAAAGTTGTTATCCAGGACACTGTCAAATTCCCAATGCTACACTCAAAATTGTCCAATCTTCACATTCCTATAACATTATTTGATATTTTCAAAATTATGTGGAAGGTGGCTTTAGACACCCAATCAATTCTTAATCTCCAAGAAAACTTAAGTAAAAATTGAAATCCTTCAAATCACTAGTAAGGAGGAAAAATATTACAGAATCAGTAATAGATGCTTCTACTGAAGTCAAAACATGAATGAAAACTCCTTTTCTGTAGGGGTTTGGTTGGTTTTTTTCCCCCTCAAAGTACCTCATTGAGGGAAAATGTTTATTTCAGAAGGAAATAAAGATCAGAGTCTGATAGAGAAGATAAATCATCCAGCCTTCAAAAACCATTTTCCTTTCTTTCCACCTTCTCTAACACTGGAATCTAATCAATCTCTCCCCACCCAAGCACCAGACAAAAAGACTTATTCTGATAATATATTTTGACTAAATATATTCTCAACATTAGTTACCAGCCTTATGTAAGTTTAGTATTATGCCACGGCTAGCAGACAAGCACGAATACCCAAGACTGGTTTCTAACTACAGCCTTCCCTTTCGCATGCAGGATACTTCAACACTTAAAAAGGACAGGAGATACAGACTAACATTAGGACACCTTCTGTTTGAAAGACATCAGTATCAAATTTTGTCAAGTAGGTAACTAGAAAATAGGAACTCAGGCTTACCTGTAAGCTACCTATGAAACACACCATTAAAACATCAAGGAAAACTGGATGAAATTGTCTACCTAACATTTTCTCATGATCGGTATTAAAATCTCTCAATATTGGAGGGGAGGCGGGGATCAACCTATCATGCTTTAATCTGTTCCTCAAAGTACAGGGTCTTAGTCTAGATTTGGCATCTGAAAAGAGATCATCATCCACTTCAACAGTTCTTCACCCAATTCACATAAGGCACAGATGCACTGAAAATCTTGAACTGCATGATCTTAAAAAGCACAGTTACCTGCTTACTGAATTCATCAAAATTCAGAAGGGGTCCATTGTGGAACGTGGGATAATAAAACACATATGCCAGCATCCACAGGAATGAGTGGGATGACTTCTGGGCAGGTCCATGCCAGCAGTACTCCAGGCTGAAGCTAGTGCAGAAGAGACAGCGGACAGACACAGTGAAGAGCAGCAGATAATACTCATTTTCGGTGTCGTACCACTTTCTCTGCAAGACAAAAAGCCAGATCACAATGGTGCAATGTTGCGTTTTCTACACAGCTGGACAGCGATATCCACCCAGAACCTAACTTTCAGGGTCACCAGCAGCAGGAAGCAACTAAAGCAAACAGCAGCTGGAACAAGCATCTGAAGTAAACAGCACTAAACACATTAACAAGCCCTGGCTGTTGCAGAAAAGGCCTCCAGAGCTACTGCAACCAGCATGAAGAGACAACAGCTTGATTTCAGAAACATATTAGGTTATGAAGAACTATGACAGCAGGAGAACTTTTCTTACAGGAATGCCATTATCTCCCTCAGATTTGGTCCAGTAATATAAAATCCAAACCAGTGTGTAACACTGACCGCCAAGGGACTGCTACAGCTGAAGTCAAGGCTGCATTTCAGATCTGAAGAGAATCAGTCACTCCTGAGAAAGCTTGAGGCTGGAAAAATGTTACCAAACCTTTATCAAGTTTGACACTCACTGTCGCACCCGTTTCCAACAACAAAAACATCACAAAAAACTTGAAAACATCAGCAAATGTAGTTTGGCTGATTACATTTGTATTGCAGCAGGTCCTTACACCACACTGAAGAGACCCTATCCACTCATCTCCCCTCTGCCCTCCCCCTAAACATCAGGGCAACAAGCCTTGTAACATATGCCCTGGTTTTCCTCTTAGTCCAAGCAAATACAAGGACATTTGCTCACAACTGATCAGCAGTTTCTCTAAAATCTGTACTGCCCAGCAAAAGTCATTAGAGAAAGAGCAAAACTGAGCTTGCACCAACCAGTTCCAAGCAAGCAACTCATTTGGTACAAATCAGTGTTGGATAAACAGTCCCCCTTTCCATGCAGAAGTCTGCAGTCACCAATAACATATGATCAGACTTTACAAAGCAACTCCTGAACATGACCCCAAAAACCAGCACCTTAAATTGGTATGATTACAGCTCCAAAGAACAAGAAATGTCTTTACTAGAGCACCAGTAAAGTATCATCATATTCCAGCTCTACTGAACACCGCTTAAAGGCACATAATTTCATCTCAATGCACCAGCCAGCATAATTGAGAAATACAACTTTTCTAACTGGAGAAGCTCCAGCATGAGCCACTGCAGCTCTATTGTCTGAGGTTTTTCAAGCCAACCTCTGCTTACATCAACTGAAGGGATGGTACTCCATCATAAAGATAGCTGCCATAATGAACAAATGCCACCATAATTTATTTGATGCTTAATTAGTCCTTCTTACATTACCTTGGCTTCTTCCACAGCTGGTATGCGTAAAGTAAATAGCAGAATAAGGGAGCACAACCATGTCAGGAGTGACAGCTGGAACTGAGCCACAGCAAACGAAATAGTTGCATGGAACAAAATGACAGCAAAGCCCTTGACTCCCAGTAACAACCAGCAGGCAGCCATTCCATAAACCATCAAGCACCATGGTTTATACTGTTAGAAAAAGAAAAATGAACAAGTTTTAGTGTTGTTATTTCTAAAGAAAAGCAAAGCACTTGATATCAGTGCTGTCCTACACAGAGTCTGTAGTAGAAACAAATGCAGTCAACAAGGTTAAGAACACGTATGAAACAATACAGGGAAACTCAACTGTATCCATTAAAATGGAAGGGAAGGGGTTTCTGTAGCACCATGTGTGAAATCCAGAGCCTCCCTGATCTGGGGTAGAGCATACCTTCCTCCTTTCCTTCCCCAAACTAGCAGGTGTGACACCACACACCTGTCATTTCCCACAATCACACTATCAATTCGCAATCACACCAAAACCCAGGCAGTCATCACTTCACAGTCTTGGAAAGGAATAACTATACCCTTCTTGTGTACAGGTCACACAACATTAGTTAATGGTTCACAACAAAGCACAGACTTTCATGGGTTGGAGGCTGAAGTCTCCAAACACCAAGGCAACCTACATACTCGGTGTCACTTGTACATCATTACAGACCCACTCGCACAACTCACCCCACAGAACAGTATTTCCCACACTCAGTAGCCTCAGTGCCAAGTTCCTATGCCCACAGTAAACCGAAACCCACAGAAACTCCCTGCTGTGAAGAAAAATCTATACATACCTTCTCCACCAGGAGCCTGGACACTTGTGATACCAGGAGGTGACCAGCCAGAAGCCACAGTATACGTTCCCTTCCCCATTCAATCCAGTAGCTCCACTCAAAGTCCATGGGGTCCTGGGGTATCAAGGGAACTGGTCAGTATGCGTAGCCAGCCATAAAAGCTTGTTCTTACATGACAAGGAAAGATCTCTAACACACTAGGTCTGTTACCCAACACCACAGAACTCTGCATCTGAGGAATGTCATTTCAGCAATCCAGCTGGATTGCTTACAGCAGTGAGCTCGGACAGCACCATTTTGGCTTCCAATGGTGTGAAATTCAGAAAAAGAGTTTTAGATGGTGTTGTGACTCCTAAGCCCAACACTGGTGCTGAACCTGACAGAGCAGCAATCACTGCTTTTCACCATGAACACCAGGGAGCTTTCTAACCACAAAGCTGGTAGGGAGGCACCCATGCACACCCTCCCTCCTCCCCAGGACATAGGTAGCAGGCTGGCAACTACACAGAGATGCAGCCTGGAACTAGGGTCCCACTTCTCTGGGCTTCTCAGTCCAACACAGCCTTGCTTTGGTTCCCTGTCAGGAAGCTTCTCAGGAAACAACAAATTAGTCTGCTACTACTGTTCCTGACCAGCTCTTCAAACCCAACAAATTCATACCTCTGCTTGCCTTGATCCTTTTAATTTTAGGATTTTTTTTTTTCATTTAGAAAGAAGAAATGAAACAGTTTTAGACTACACTTAACCCATGCAAAGTTTAGCCAGGAATTTCTTTCTTTCAACTTCTGTCAGCTTTTTAAGCAAGTCAACTGCAAAGCAGAGCACTGCCTTCCCTGTGTGTACCCCTCATCTCTCCTGAGGGAGTTCAGAGAGCAAATCTGCTCTGCATTGGAAAACCAAAAGCTTGGGTAAAAAGGCACCTTGCTAGAAGAGAAGTTTCACTCCCTGTTTCAACAAAGTCTACATGGGATCAGATGAAGTCAGGTCAGCTGGAGATTCCTGTGACCTAGGGTTTTCATCTAAATTGGGTAAGAGGAATCAGCTGGTAGCTATCCCCCATACAGAGCCCCACTAAAAGTTCATCTCCACAATTGCTTTATACCTTTCTTGAAATTGAAAGCACATCAAGGGTCCCTCACCAGCAGCGATGGTAGGCCCAAACACAAACATACTTCCACAGACATGCACTCCTAGTCTTGTGTAAGTCATCCTCAATATTAGTTGCATGCATTAGTTGCACTTCTTCAAAAGGATGTGAGGTCGAAAGCAAGCGGAGGATGGGGAAGGGTGTTGTTTTTTTGTTTGGGGTAGAGCAGTGCTAGTGTTCATATTAATTTTTTTAAGACCAACCATGTTTCTTTAAGCCCTTGCACCTCAAAAATCTCTTCTCCTCTATGCTGGACTACAGGCTAACCAAGAGGAAAATGCATATTCACATTAATTCACATTAAAGCATTAACCAAACCACACAGTCACAGGAAAAAGGCTGAAGAAAATGTCAAGGGTAGTCACAGCTTTTAAGGCCAAACAGTAAATCAGAAGGCTAAGTGACATAATGAAGGAGAAATACTTAGGCCAGGGATCAGGAAAAGAAACAAAACTTTGGTTATGATTCTTAGATCTAGACACACCCAGCAAGTCCCTCTTCCTCACTAGAAGCAGACTAAAATTAGCTATGAATATCCAAATCTGCAAAGTTACCACAAACCTCTGAAGCCAAATCAGAAGCTTGGGTGAGCAAAGCACATGGAAACATGATATCCGCGCTATTGCCACAAAATAAAAGATGGTGGTATCAGTCACCCACCCTACCTTTTTGAGGCCCCGAAAGAGAGTCCCTGGTTCCAGCCCAAACCGTCTGTCCATCGCAGCTTCATATTCTGCAGAGAAGAACAAACCTTTACTAAGAACACCACAGCCAGAGCAGGAACAGTCAGGGATGTGGCCTCTGCTGCTCAAGAGCAACACATTACCACATTGCCTCTGCTGATGGGGACACTCAGAGCCAGGAAAGGGCACATCACGATGTCACCACTCACCAGATAAGCTGCGCATCCAGGCCACAGTTCTGCCCCGCAGCAGTCACTGAGTTGCCCAGAAACTATCCCCCCTTTGATTCCTCCCTTGCAACAGGGGCAGTAGCAGACAGCGACCAACCTTTTACCACACAGGACCTGCACTAATCCTTACTTCCCCTCTTTCAGGGCTGCCTAGTTTCTCCCACCAGAGCAGAAGGACACACAGACCTGACAGTGACCACTACAGCCAGAGCAGGGCCAGGCTGCTCAGAGAAGCCACCTCCAGAGCCCGGTCCCATGCAGCGTTTTGCCATCTCCACAGATGACATGCTGTATACATGGGCACACAGCCCTATACCCCTTTACCCAGCACTTCCTTCACTGCCCTGCAGGTGCCTTTCTGGCACTCCTGTTCTTCCGAGAGCCAGCTAGGGTCATTAATGTAGAACACCTTGCTGATCAAAACCTAACAAGATGCAGCGTATGTTTCCTTAACAAACCTCTCTAACTACACTTCTACTAGATTATACCACCTTCATTTCCCACCATCTTTTGCTGATGTGCTAGAACACAGCTTCTTTTCATCTACAAATTGTATTTACATTGTGTAAAACCCCACCCCTGCTCTGCACTACTCAGCCCCACTGAACCAAAGCCAAGCCACCATACCAGCTACCAAGACATCACGCAAAGCACAGGAAAATATTTGGAACCAAACTGACCCCAAAGCTGCACAGACATCCCAGACATTGCTCTGAGCCCACAACAGGAGCCCCAGAGCTCCAGGCAGGGCAGCACTCACCTGCCCTGGGACCTCCCCAGGGTTCAATCCCCAGCAAGCACCATCAGGAGGCACAGCTGCTTCTGAACCACCCACTTCCAAGGGGCTGCAGGTGAGAAGGCTCAAGACTAGCCAGGAAAAAAAACAGTTCAGAGCCAACATTCATACACTTCCCCCATTTGAGTAGCTAAGCTTCAGAGGTCTCCCTCATCTCTTCCCTGACAGTCGAGTGCCAGGACACCATTGCCAAGGGCCCTCCCAGCGCTAGAGGCAGAAAAGCCTTGGGAAAAG
Organism: Astur gentilis; assembly: GCF_929443795.1. NCBI lineage: Eukaryota > Metazoa > Chordata > Aves > Accipitriformes > Accipitridae > Astur > Astur gentilis. The sequence continues at coordinate 8,899,254 of NC_064909.1, read as the reverse complement.
CCCTCCGCCCAGCTGGCACCGGGCTACCATTTCCTTGCACAGGGCTAGTTTGCAGCCAGGAAGAGCACAGGCACACCTTGCAGAAGAGCAAAGTTAGAAGCCAACCCAGAGAGAACAAGTCAAGCCCAGCAGCCTCACCTGCCACAGGCAGGAAGCACTGCAAGAGCGAGCACGTTCGCATCACAAACTTACTTTGAGACACTTGGTGCACTTCGTAGAAAGCATAGAGGTGAGAGCCCACGGCCAGGACCCCATAGACACACATCTCCCAGGCCGGCAGCAGCATCGGCCTAGGAGCCGCTCCTCCGCAGACCCCGCCGGCCGCCTCCCTGCGGAGAAAGAGAGGACGGGAGAGGTTTCCCCGCGCAAGAAGGACGGGCACCGAGCAGCGGGACGACCCGCACCGGGCGCGGCGGCGGCGCAGCGGCCGATCGCCGGGCCCTCGGCACGGCAGCGGCCACCGAGCGCGCTTCAGGCCCCCGCGCTGCCGGGGCCCTACAGCGGGGCGGGCTCGGGGCAAGGAGGCGGGCGGGCTCCGCCGGCAGCTGCCAGGAGGGGTGGCGAGCCCTGCCCGGCCGCCACGGCTTGGGAGGCCCCGGAGCCGAGGGCTCGGTGCGGCCCGGGCCCGGCGGGGCCCTCGGGGCAAGCCTAGGGCCAAGGCCGGACCCCGGCTGCTCTTGCCGACCTGGGACTGAGGGGGGTAGACGAGGGGACCCCGCTCCGCCCCTTACCTGAGGGGGGAGGGGCGCTCCGCCGCCGGGAGCGGCCGCCGCAGCTCCAGGCGGGCCGGGCCGAGCCGAGACTCCAGCCCCGCGGCGGGCAGGCGGGGCCCCGGCGAGGGGCAGCTCCGGGCCAAGACGCCCCCGCCGCTCCCCAGAACACCCGGCCCCGGCCCCGCCCGCCCCCTTAAGAGCTGCGGCCACCCCCCGCGGAGGGAGGGCGGGAGCGGGGCGGAGCTCCCCGCCCCTGCGCGCCCCCCTCCCGGCCGCCAGGCGGCGCCGCAGCCCTCCCGCCGCGGCGGAGCGAACCCAACCCCGCGGCGTGCGCCGGTCCCGCCGCGCCTCCCGCTCCGGGGCAGCGGCTCCGCCCGGCCCCGCCGGGTTCCCCGTGGAGAGGGGGCTCGGGCAGGCCCCGCTCCCGCTTCCTCGCCGGCTGCGGCCCGGCCGACGCGTACCTGGAGAGCTGCGGCAGCACTTGTTCGCTGAAAAACAGCGTTGTCTTCGGGCGTGAAACGCGCCGTGCAGGTCTGCGTAGATCTGCCGAGAACCTGTCAGTTGGCTTACATCAAACGCATGGGCCGTTCGGGTAAGAAGTTGGCGTTCTGGTCTGTGTTTCCGTAGCATTTATCACGACCTGACTGCGGATGCAGGCACCCTCACGGCTGAGGGATCATAAGGGAGTGTCACTTGTACAAAGGTGTCCTGGGAAGAGAAGCGCCAGCTTCAGGCTTTTACAGGAGCCGGGACAAGCCGGGGGCACGGCGCTGGGAGACAGTCAAGTGCTGCAAGGAAGAGTGAAAACACAGACGTCTTCTTCAACATACCGGCCTCTGAAAAGTTGTTCTAAGAGATGTTGTGTAAATTAACCGTGAAGTAAAAATGGAGGATTGCATTCAGACCAAAAGGCTCTCCGTAACAGCCTCTCACACGCTTTTTTCCCCTTGCTGGAGTGCAGGGTACACTGATGCAGGGACACGGTTTTTACAGTCATCATGACATAACTTGAGAAATTAGCAGGTCTGAAGAGCACCACCAAAGCAGGAACGTGGGGCTGGAAGTACTGGTGCTGACAACCACCTCATGGATCAACCTGCATTTTAGCAAGGGGAGAGGGTTCCCTCCTCTTGGCACTTCAGACATAGCTAATGAGCCTCACTGCTCTTAGTGTTAAAAATACAGAGACTTTCCAGCCCAAAAGGTTTGGGCAATTTATGCTCATCTGATCTTGCATCATGTGACTTTTATCCTGCTCTGTTGTTGACATCGGTGATGTCATTTTTTAGTGGGGGAAACGTTTCATATCCTTTTGCATGTTGCCTTGCTGTATCTTTAAATTGCTCTTATAAAATAGTATTTTAGTTCCCTTGATCACCTTGAGGCCTTCTTTGCCTATTCAAATTCCCGTTTCCTGATCTTTGAAAGCCAGGCTTGTGTCTGATACTCCAGGTGAAGTCTCACTGGTACAAGGGGTTGTCTTTCCTGTCTGAACCAGACATGCATCTCCTAGTGTCTCCAAGAATCACATCTGTCCATCAAAGCCAAGTGGTGGTCTTTAATCACTTTGCCTTTTGCCTCCAGTTTTTCTTCCTTCTCTCTTTGCCAGGCAATGACTTACCTTCAGTTTTCAGCGTCAATTTTGATAGCCTAGATGCAAGATATTGTATTTGCTCTGTGGAACTGCCGTAAAATCTCAAGGTCGGGTACATTCTCCTCTATGATACCCAGATCCTCTTCTCTGCTGACAGTGCTTCCCCAATTTTTGCCCTCAGCAGGTTAGTCAGTACCTTCTCCCCCCAAGAAATATGACAACACCTGCAAAACAGCACCAGAACGGCAGTACTGAATTTGTAAAAACATTCCCACAGGACTGCAGCCGAGTTACGGCCACTAAGGGTCAGCAGAGCTTGTATTTTCCTGCAGTTTTGTGGTTTCTGGTCAACCGTGTAAAGTCGGCACAGGCAGCAGGCCCTCTAGGTGGCTGCATAACACAAACAGTATGCACGCAGGAGCGGTACTGCGGCTTCAAAAAGGGAAGAAGTATAACAAGTTACAGCTTTTACATCAGCTTACACTGAAAAGGACATCTCTGTCATTAGTTATGTGGTGACATCCAGGAGCCCATGTATGCTCTGGGACCAGGTGAGCAGCTACCCTTCCACAAAGGTCACTGCCAAGCCCATGGAGCAGGAACACTGACAAACTCTGACAACGGTCCCAGCTGGAAGATCTCACTGCCTGGACTTCTACATTAGATGACTTTTTTTTTTTCTTCCCCACCCTTATTCAAAGGATTTTATATAGTAAAACGTGACAAGAATCTCAGTGAATGACTTTGCAAGACTAGCTGTAAACTAAGCTGCTGAACGTTGCTGGCACAAACACCTGTGCATTGACAGGCACTATTTTAGATGCCACAAATAAAAAGCGAGTTCTGCTACTGCTATACTCACTGACAGGCAGTGGAGGAACCTGAGAGCAAAAACTCTAGAAAGGCCACAGCAGAAAGCCCCACTTCTCATTTGCTCAGCAAGGACATAAAGTTTTTTAAACATCTCTTGCCCTGTGTCCCAGCAGCTGCACAGGCCTGGCAGCCTCATCAAGGCATCTGCCCTTTGGGAAGAAAGTGGTGTGATGCTGTGTAAATGTGTGGCAGGTTTCTCCAAGGCCAAAAAAAACATTCTACCTTGGGCAGAATAATGATTTGTGATGGTTGAGGTGTTTCCCTGGGACAAATTCAGAGCATCACTTCTTGAAAGTTTGCACCACTCTTACTCACCGCCAGAATTGCTAGAGTGCAAGAGGCAACAACCTGCCAAAGAGGTCCATGTCTGTCTTTGCTACTGGGAGCCAGCAGGAAGGCATCCAGTCCCCACCGTGGCTTTGATGAACAGTGGAAAATGTAGTGCCAGCCTCCTGCAGATCAGTTCACGCATCACTAGAAGAGAGTATGTCTCTAGCAGATGTTCAAGTCCCACTTTTTTATTTCTATCTCTTCTGAAGCTGGTATGGCACCTGAGTTGGAAGTGTTGGGTTTTGGCTGTAAAGTTCAAATGCCATTTGGTTAGAGTCTCACTTGCTTATGTGATCAGCTATAGGTGTGATCATCAGAAACTGAAGCAAACGATTCCAGAATCAAGGAGGACAGTGGTGGTGGGAGGCCTTTTAAAAGAGCCCTTGCTATTGCCTTTCTGTGCAAGTTCTGCTGAGGTGAGATCGTTACAGAACTCTTCATTTCTAGGGCCTAGTCATGTCCACGGGGACAAGGCAGGGTGGGGTTGTAAAAGGCAATGAGGTGGGCAACCGAGGCATTTTGCAGCTGGGAAAGTAAACTGAAGCTTGTGTTTTTGAGGAAGTCCTTTTGTTTAACTTGTCATTTGTTTTGCATGCGGCTGAACCAAAATGTGTATTTATGAATCCAGCAGTAGAATCCTCAGACAGGATAAAGTGTAGGGCTTCTCACTGCTTTTCTGAATGTAAAGTTCCCCTGGGAATTACAAGCAGTGCCCTAGAGCTTTCCCTCACAGGTTGATACCTTGCAGCATTGACCCAAGCCTCTTGTTTTCATTCACCCTCTGGAAATCACAGAGTAATGCCCCCTGCGTGCAACATCTGAATGACAGGACACGATCAGCACCCCTTGAGAGTCTGCAGATTAGAAGTTCAGCAGCAGACAGGAGGATGAGCCATGTACATTTAGAAGAAATCACAAGTATGACAAGAAATATCCATGTAGCAAAACAACAGTATTAAAATGGGGAGAGTCATAAATATAAAAGGTGTGGTATTTACAAAGAGAGCCAAGTGAGTCTTCCAATTGTCAAGCTAAATACGACACAACTGAGGTTAACATGAACCCTGCCTCCAGAGATCTCAAGCATGGAGTTAGGGACTCTAGAGAAACAACATGCGAGTTTGCCCTTTTCGTCTTGTTTGGCTTTGCTTAATGAAAAGCAAACATTACATGACGTTGGTTAGCATTGCAGGTAGCCCCATCTTTACAGGTTCCTCTCTCTGACCCCCAGCCCTGAAACTGGCTGTTTGTGAAGTGCCAAGCATTTTTTCCCCCATCATCTTTAGCTGTATCTATGTAGACATTGTTTATAAAGAGACCCTTGCAATCACAAAGTCAGTATTTCTGTGCATGCAGATATAATCATTTTCCTGGCTTCCTTTTAATGAATCCCTTGCATCTTTGAGAACTTGTTTCGTGCTCTGAGGCTGGAAAATTACCATCAGGCTTCTGACTGGGGATTCATAAAATTACTTTTGGAAAAAATACAGTAAATTAATACAGTATTGTAACTAAGCAGCTCACTGTTGGATTCATGCTGAACATCTCAGAGGCTTCCTTGTCAATACACTACCTGCTTTGCTTAACTAAAGCCCTGAAAACCACGGCTCCTGGTCAGAGCCTTTTAACAGATTTCTTTACTGATTACCCATTCTTTCCTCCAATGAAAACAGTATTCTAAGTGAAGTCATACAGCCTTGCTCTCACCATGGATGTAGAGTCCACTTGTGCACAGTTACTGTAGCTGGGGTGAGATTCAACTGTGCTACATTGATCACGTCTGAGTCTCAGTTAATCATGCTTAAGTCTGAGTTTCTAAGTAGTCAGCTATTAAACACAAAGGTTTTTCTTCTTTTTCCACAATACTCCTTAGAAGTTGTCTAGCTTTAAGTGTGAAATGATGGGAGTTAAGGGGATGGTGAGTCAACTCCTACATACCCTAGCCATCATATTCAAACCTCCTGTGATTCTTAGCAAGGAAGTGGATAATCCACTACTGGAGTATTTAAACACCTCAGTATTTCAGTATCTCAGTCATCCTTGGGCAGAACGGATAGACCAGTCCAAACATGGGAGAAGAGATTCTTCAAAAAATCCCTAGGTCAGGTATTACTTTTCTTACCATTTTTAAGTAATAGTGGAATGAAATTCAGAAAAAAGGCCATATCACAGCCAGTTTAGTCAATTATAATTTACATTATTACAAACAATGGCAAGACTCCCACCTGACCTCCAACAGGGCAAGGAGCTGACAAAATGTAAGTGATCCAAAAGGTGTTTTAAATTTAGTTATACTGAGGTTGTAAATCAGATGCAAATCTCATTCTATTATGCCACATTATACACCTCTTTTCCAGTGGTGTAAGAAATTACTTCTATCTGTGCACATCTATATTTAATCCATAGCTATATTCCTGAAAACATTGCTTTTTTAATCAATTCAGTGAATGGAATAAATGTAGCAAAATAATACATCTCAGATTACTGTATGATAATTGACAAAAAATATTCAGACAGAATAGCCTCTCTCACTGCCTACTAAGCAAATTTTATGAACTCTCCATCTCTTCACATTGCTTTGCTATATGAACAGCCAATCATATCAGCTACCACAACCACCTGTATTTTACTGACTTATCCCTTACTTCCTATCATTTTCCATATCCTTGTAAAAGGGTGGGAATACATTCCAGGTTGATTATTTCTATTTGGCAGAATATTTTTCTTTTGTCTTTGTAAGGTCTGTGAAACTAAGAGGAGTCAGTGGACCTGACTGCTCACAGCATCACAAATGGAACAAATACAGCCTTGTTGAGTAGCCAGCTGTTCAGACAGAACCAGCAGAGGACTCAGAAACTTCTCCCTCATAGCAATCCGGCAAAGATACAGACCTCACTCTTTTATGTCAACTTTCTGGTAGAAATATTATTTCTTACAAACATTTCTAAGTGGATTGGATACATTCCGATATCTTTTATGAACAGATTTTGCTACATCTTAATTTCATAAGCAATGCCAATACTTCCCTTATTATTCAGGCTGCCCTCTCTTCAAGGACTGTCTTTTTGTTCCATGAGTGTGTGGGGCCTAGTCAATGATGCCTTAATTGCCAATTGTTCCTTCTAACCCCTACCACAATACAGATATTAAAAATTCCCTGAATACCCAAGTCAATGCAATTATATTCATGGCCACAGTCATGCCTGCTCCTTGGCTACCTGGCGCATTTGTGGCCTTATGGCTGCAGGGTCCCGTTCCCTTTACACATATGCACACTTAGATCAGTCTGCACCTGCCTCCACATTGTGTTGTACATAAAAAGCTTATAGCTGGTTTCCTACCTGAATGCATGGATGACATCTTAAGAACTAAGGTAACGGTATATTACTGGTCATGAGGAGTCTTCCTGTAAGGATATTTCAGAAAACAAATGCTTTTTTATGTTTTAGCTGAGAAGCTTTCTTGCTTTGTGCATTGACTTCCCCCTAATTTGTCTCCATTTTACGTTTCACCTTTCCATGAAGAGAGGGTAGTACTGCAGGATGGGCTTCAAAGTCATAAAAAAACTGACTTTAGGATGCAGGTATCTTCTATTTTGCTTCTGTGTTTATGTAACAGGCCATAAATGTATATAAATGATAAGAAGTGCTCTGTCATACTTGAAGCATTTTTTAGATTGTTCTTGAGATTATGCCTTTCAATAGGAAAAAGAATTCAAAAGCTCTCTTGGTGCCTGTGCAAAATGCCAGAAACATCTCACCCTTTGCAGATAATCTCTTCATATAATGGTGCTAAAATATTAGCAAAAATTGCATTTAACTCATAAATATTTACAGCTATTTGAAATGCCAAAATTTTGCTCTGCAACTAGCACAAATCAACTGAGTAACATTGTGTACAATAAAAAAGTGGGTCATTGCCAACTGTGGCTTATAACTGCAACATGATTTGCAAATACATCAAATTGCTGCCTCAGGACAAGGTGTTGCTTTCAGTCCACAATGTTGACTACTGTAGATTTGGAATAGGTTTCAAACTTCACATCTACCATAAATTGCCATAATCTTCCTGCTTTATTTAGTCCGAGTTTATAGCTTTTTACTGGAAAATGAGAAGAGGATTCACCTCTTTAAAATAGCACCTTGACATGGAAAATGAACTGAGTAAGGACAAGCCCATACAAACAATGCAAGCCCTACAAGACAGATCATCCTCTAGGCTGCCTGAAGGAGACAATTGAGAGTCATCATCTCTGGACAGTGGTTTACACAGCTGAGTCAATGGAGATTTAGTGCAAAATACAAAGACAATTGTATGGAAGACCAAAAATCAGAAAAATCCTTTCCCTTGTGAGTGTCCCAGATACTAGGCACAGCACCACACATCCACTTTTTTCTCTTTTTGGCCCCAGGTATCCTGCATTCTTGTTTTGTCAGGTGACAGCCTTTCCATGGAAAAGTGGAGAGCTGTCTTTCCCCACCACATTGTTTTTCATGAACTCGCTTCTGTTATGGAGAAAAGTGGAAACTCTGAGGCTAAAGAGAACACAAGATCTGTCACTCTCACATTCTGAGGTTTGCTCTGAGCTTTAGGTTGTGCCAAAGGGGCCTAACCATTTGTATTTTAACTAGAAAGTGGTGATGGCTGCCTTGAGGGTGTGGAGAGCTGGACCTGCTCTGGCTGCTGAGGCAAGTGTACTCCTAGCAGCCCTTGAGGAGCACAGAGAGACCGTCACTGAACTCAGAGGTGACCTACAAGTTTTCACAGCACTCCCTGAGACACAGGGAGTCTGCAAAGGAAATAAAGCAGAGCTCCAGGTGCCTGAAGAAATTTTGGGTCAAAGAAGGAAATGTCAGACCATTTCAGCACCACTGGCATTAAGTGGTTTTAAGTGGCAGCGTTCAGTTACGTACCTCTAGTTTACCCAATTTCTGTTTAGATGCTGGTCCTTCTTTGGATTTAGCCTGGCATTCACCTGGGTATTCACAGACTTTTCTCCAGAAGGGAGTTTCCAGAGGAAGTGTCAGACAATACACCTGGATCAACTAGTCTCATCATTCAGAGTTGCAGCACATACATAGAGAACAAGGCTAAAAAATGAAGGTCTTCCATTCCACTCATGGTTGAAATTGCTTTTTGTTTTGAAGTGTGGTCTTTGAGAAAACTCTGCCTTTAAATGCCATTTTTTGCTACTCACGTGGTCTGCTTTGTTCTGCTCCAGGCTTGCTGCCACCTGATCTATGGCTACTTTGGAACACAAAAGAAAGACACTTGAGCTGCAGGACTGCTGCTGACCTACCGTCAGAGGCAACTGCATGCCCGGTACAACTCTCCACTGAGTTGTCAGTTTGTTTGCAGCTGAAACACTCTGTGGACATTTTGAGTAAAATATATTGAACAACGTGTCTCTTCACCGTTTCTGTTGCAACATTCTTACCACAAGGAAACAGTGGGGAGTATTTTTGGTTTCCACTTTCTATAGCTCTTTCTAAGGAAATGCTGTTGTGGGTTGCTCTAAAAACACAGTTGTAGGTACTGTGGTATGATTTAAGCATTTAATCTGTCCCGATTACTTTATAACAGAGTGCAGAACACCATTCTTATGAGTGTTTGTATTAAATCTCACACTTAAAATGCACTTTTTATCATCAAAGTGTTTTCCAAGCATTAATTTTCCAACATCTTATAAAATTACTTGGCAAAACAAAGTGATATTATCACCATTTCACAGATAAAGAAACTAAGGTGAAGAGAATCATAGTCAGAGCTGGGACTGGGAGTTTCAGGTTTTGTCTTGTGCTCAGAACAATACTTCATGCTTCCCCTCTAAAGACTAACTATTGCCAATAATAGTCTGACTTTATCATCCTTCAGGGCATGCTGCAAGGCACATTTGCTTTCCCAAACTGAGAGAAGCTGGGAGAACAGCTCTGGTAAGAAAGCCAACAAGCCTTCAACTACTGGGTTATTAATGCCTGGGCGATGCCTGCTCTTGGAGTAGTCTATTTGGATAATTGTGTTTTAAGAATGTGCTCAGAAGTGCTTTGAGAAAAGTGTTCCTTTTTAACTAATGAATGTTTACAGGGAATAAATATGTTAAAATACTGCATCAGTATTCTTCACATCAATAGCTACTCTCATTTATGTCCATTTTCTGAAACGGGGGGAATCAACAGAAAAGAGGCAGATGAAACAATTGTAAGTATGACATATACCTTCTTGAAGGGCATAAATGAAGAAATTGCTAAGTTATTATAGCTTGAAAGCAAGTAATTTTTTTTGGTATTTTCTGAAGAGCGGAGAAAATAGGTAGACAAGTATGATATTATGGTAAAAACTGCTTCTGGAGGGTACTTATGTTCCCCTTCTGAGGTGCCTGCTATCTGTGATTCCTCAAAACATTATTGTAAAGATGAAAAACATTCACTACAGCCTCTGAAGAATTTTAAAATTTGCACAATCTTGCAAGAGAATAAATGTGACCTATTAGCGAAGAATACTTTTCAACAGTAATTTTCAACAAATTGGTTTGTTTCCCACTACTGTATAACATCAGTGTCTTCTCTTTTTCATTAGACCTAGTCAATTTTTGAGGCTCTGAGTGGAAAAAAAAAAGAAAAAGAAAAAAGAACATAATTGTTAAAAGCAGCTTAAGTGCACACAGCACAAATTTTGATCATTTTCTACTCTGTTACCATTTTTATTCTTGGTATTGCTCTTTCTGTAGACGAAACCAGCAAAATCTTGTTTACTGCCAATACCTTTCTCTAGTGTCCTCTGTGAATCCCAGATGTTTACTCACAAACTGTGCAGGAGCAAATGTTGTCTGTTTCCAAATGACCTTTTTTGATTCCCATTCAAAAATCTGCAGTCACTTAAACCTCGCCTGCTTGACAGTGCACACACCCACACAAACAGGACATTGTTCTCTATTCTTCATGCTTGAAAACCATGTCTGAACTTGTGTTTTAAAAAAAAAATATCATGTGGACTTAGCTGTGGGATACATATTTCTTTGGTATGGCCCGCAGCATATTTTTTGTTAACAGCACACAGAATAGGTGCAGTGTAGTTTTAAAAATTAGGACAGGATAATGCTACTTTCCCAGGGCAATGCAGTTCTTTGCTAACATTGTTTCAGGGTTTGGCTGACAGCATGTATTGACCATGTAGCAATCCAAGTGTCAGAATCAGAGAATCTCAAAGTGCCACAGTCTCTAATGCCCTACTTAGACTAGATAGTAGCTCTATTAGAAAATTAGTTTGCGAGTAAGTCAGCCTGAAAAAGGATGTAGATCAAAAGGAAAAAGTATCATTCCAGTTTTGATAGGTAACACTAGCTGTAACCCAGAACAACTCACAGAGGACGTGGCGGCGGCAGTCCAAGGCTTCACATCTGATACCCACAGGGACAAACTCCAAGGCCGGGAGTAGAATGAGCTACTGAGAAGTCCTGCATCTGAGGGACAGCAGATAGCAGGAGCCAATGGCAGCAGGGCAGGGAAGCATGTTTAAAACATTGACACGTTGTTCAGGGGGCTTTGGTCAAACTGGTACAAGACCATTTAGTCTTACAGCTGCCCTCATATAACTGGTATAAGCCTACAAGCACAGTACCACCAAAATTGGATATGATCTTCTCTGGGACATTTTCTGCCCCTCAGTAACACTTTGGCAGGCAAACAGGCCTGGAGAAGTACATAACCATTGCCTACTTCAGACTACACTTCTCCAGATTAATTACTTCTCAGCTGAGACAAGTTTTTCCTAGGTATGAGAGGGAAGTTTTTTTCACATGTTCAGGTAGGAACATCATACAGGTCCAAATTACACTGTTTCATATATATAAATAGATCTGCTAAGTGTGGAGCTGCTTTTCTTCATTTGGACAGACACTCCTTAACTAAGGAAAAGGTATTTCTTCACCTGGCAGCCAAAAGGTGTGTTTTGTCACACACACTTATATGATGGTCTTCCAGGAATGATGAAATTACTCTTTGAGAGAAAAAGTCCAGGTTCATAATGGTCCACAGGAGCCTCATTTGACCATGTCTACCTTCTTAAGGGACTCCACCTTTCAACTGGCATAGTACCAGAACAATTTGATTTTGAAGGTGTTAAACTGCTCTCTGTTCTCCATAAGCGGTAACTCTTGTTCACCCAGCAGTCTGTTCTCCCACAGATATCAACACACACTGCTCTCACAGCGAAATCAGAACTGTGTATACACAGCTACAGCGAAATCAGAACTGTGTATACACAGCTACCAAGGAGAGCATTCCCATCCAGTTTCACCCCAACACACACTGTACCCAAATCATCTAGTCCTACTGCAAAGAATGAAAGCAAAAGCCTTGTGTGACTACCAGGGACCCTTTAGTCTCCAGGTCAGAAAATCATTCGAATTAATGGAACCTGAGAGCATGTTCAAGTAGTTTGCTGAATAGGACTGATTTGCTCAATTGAGACTGCTGTCTTTGAGGAAAGAGTCAATGCTACCAGCCCAGCTCTCCCAGGCAGCCTTACAATAACAAAACACAGAGTGTGTTTGTTAAGTAAGAACATGAAAATACCACCAGGTGAGTAAGCAGATTGCAGTTTCAGTAGTCTTTTCATCACAAACATTGTGATTTTTTTTTAATTATTATGAAAAGCTCTTTGACAGTGTAATTTTAAGTAAATCATTCTCTACAAAGCTTTTTTTATTTATTCTTTACGATTTCCATCATTAGATATTAGTCTTTTCAAAGGAAGAGCAACTTGTCAGAAAAAAATGCCTGTTTCAGAATTTAATGAGAACATTTATTCTTTCTTTTCTCTGAAGAGGATTATAATGTGATGGGTGAAATATAAAGAATAATTAGTCCCATTGGAGAGTAAACTCCAAACAATACTTTCTCTTTTCACAATCTGAACTGGGTGAGCAGGATTTGGTTTTGGTTCATCAACGAAGGAAAGTATTAGCTAACTCTAATTGCAAATTCTTTACCCTGGTAGATGTGCGAACCTTAAAACAACCAGTTTGGCATTCAGATCCTCCGATCTGCTTCTAAGAAATTGCTTATAAAAATCCTCCTTCCACTATTGGGTTCTGGATATCATTGTTATTTTACAGCCAAAACATTCAGGGCTCAAACCAGCTCTACAGCTGGATGGGCAAGTTACTCTATCCGTATGTGAAATGTCACTTGATTAGCCTGCAAAAGGGTTTTTAGCACACACAAATTCAGATGCTCAGCTGGTATAAACCTGCACAGCACTACAGACATAACTAACTAATACTTTTGTTCTTTAATCTCAGAATCCCTAAATTAGACATAACATGTCCAAGGGATCACAACAGACCAAGGATGAAAAAAAGATGCATTTACAATAATGAAAAAAGCAGAAGAGATGCTCCTCACACTGTTTGTTTCAGTAGATTCTCGTTTTCATTAAGAGCAAATCCTTTAAATTGCTGAGGGGATTTTTTCAGGGCACAATCTGTGGGAACCAGCAGAGCTGCTCAGGAGAAGGGACAGAGCAAAGACCAAGGCTAAGGCAGTCAAACATCACCGGCACCATGGGCATGAGAGCAAGAAGATGCGGTTGGCGTCAGCATAAAATGAATTGGTGAGGGCTGAAAAAACAGCTGATCAGCTTTGCAAGGGAACTGATCTCCATGTCAGGGGTCTCATGTTATCTTGGCTTACAGCTACATTTGGCCAAAGTTTATGCTGGTCTTCAAGGCCTCTGGTAAGTCAGCTAGTGTAATCAAGTGGGATTTCAGATACGCTCTCTGACTGTTCAGCATACTGATGAGGCTAACGTGACACAAGCAGCACACAGACATAGATACCTGTGATGCTATCCAGAGCCCTTCCACGCAGGCCTTTGGGGAAGGGCTGGGGAAACTACACAGGAATTTCTGAGTGTCATTGTCCTGATTCACAGCCCAGGACTCAGTGCCAGGCTTCCAGGTTTGTCTGGCTCCCAAAGAAGCCTCTGTCATCCTTGGTGTATTTTGAAGTAATCTATAAGGAAATGCAGTAATAGATTTTTTTTTCAGAGTGAGTATTGATGTGGAAAAATATCTGGGTAGGGCATTAGTCCCCCAGGAAATTATATTCTGGACATTATATTCCTGAGATGATCCCATTTTGTTATCAGACTTGGGCCCTTTGCCTTAAGCCTGTGGAGACTGGTTACAACATGAGAAAAGATGACTTATGTCTTCTCCCCCACCCCAAAAAAAAAAAAAAAAATCAGAAAACAAACAACTTTCTACTCCCAATTCTAGAGGACAGGGGGCTGGGAAAGTGAGTGAGTTTCAAGATAGCTGCTCATTTCCCTCTGTGACTGGAAACTAATTGCTGCAACCACAAAATACAAAATGAAAGGGAAGCAAGACATAAAAATGCAGGCAGTAACAATCCTGGCTGCTAAATTAACAGAATTATATTATCTGTCTGCAAGACCATGCTGAAAACTTGCTGTATTCCAAATCATACTCTTTTTTATGATGGGTTGAGGCAGCATCTTGCTTTAGTTTTTCACCACAAACGTCAAAAAATAAATGATTTAAACCAGACATATGGTATTTGTGCACATTTTAGGGCAGCTCCGATTTAGCAGATGCCTTGTATTAATAATATACAGTTGTGACAGGAAATGTGGTTTAGGTTCCTGGAAAAACATAAAAGCTAATTCCATTACTCCATTTCATGGTGCTTTTCCTCAAATGCTAAACTGGTTTTGATTATACTGAAACCTTATAGTGAGAAAACTTTGTCAAGAGTATTAACTTATCGGTGCTTATCCTCCTTACACGTGTCCTCCTGCTGACCTACATTCTGGGCTACCTGTGAACAAGCCTAAAACACACAGACAAAATTGTCCTACAAGACCTGGTAATGTTGCAGAGTCCTTTTACTAAGACTATTTCAATTATTATTTTGCCTTAGAGATACTGTGTTCTGCTTCCCATTCTCTATTTATTCTGCCTGAATAAAAGCATTGAAGACTTTCAGTTTAACAAAACATTTCAACAACAGCAACCATCCCCCAAAACCTCTTATCCATAGTAACTAGACAAATCATGGTAATTGATCTCTAGAGGGAGTTTATTAAAAGCCTAAGCACAAACACTTTCCAGAACACTGCTGTAATAAGCATGAACTCAAACAAATGCTCAGTTTGCTATCTGCAGTTCGTCACTTGATACATTTTGAGCAACTGTCTTAAAAAGGGTTTTTTCCTGGGAAAAGGGAAGCACATTCTGGTGGATTAAGAAATAATACTGAAGTGAATTCACTTCAACTAAGTTTGTCTTCAATGCCAGAAAACTTACACATCTTATGGATCATTGTATGTGAACTAAAGTTATAGTAAGAATATGTTACTTCCAATGTATCTAAATGCATAAATTTTTCACCAGTAAACCTCAATTAAGTCCTGAATTCAAGAGCGTTAGTCTGATGATTAGCAAGCTATTTTATAGCCAAAGAAGGATCAAATATTTAATTGGTACCTGACCATAGAAAAGGATAATCCAGATGACAACAACAAGCAATGAAACAACCCACACCACAAACACAGACAAACATCTACAGCTAATGTTGTGTTTGGAGCAAAAGCAAATGTCTGGAGGTGAATTACAAAATCAGAAAAATCTGTGTTTTATAAGAGCTTAGCCGAGCTGCCCACAATGGAAAGAAAGTGCTTTGAGGTTTCACAGGGCTCAACCCCTCCCCTCCAAAAATCTCTCCATCAGGGTATCAAATGACAGCACACTTAACCAATGAAAAAACTAATCAGAAGCATTACATCAAGCTTTCATTATTTCATCATGGTGCAGCGACACAACACTGGGATCTTCTGAAAACTAGTGTGTAGTTCCCACCCCCCACTGAGGTATGACATCCATGTGTGGATTTCTCCTTACCCCCTCAGCATTATAGTATTTGTCATGGCACAGCTGATTCCTGTCAGTCTAAGTGTTTGTTGTGGCTTGTGGGATCTTAAAAGGTTCCAGTATTGTAGCCTTGGGTTTGACCTGCACCTTAGCTTAGGTGTACAAATCTATGAGATGATACCCTCCACAAACCTAAGGCTAGGTTTAGAAATCTGGGGATGAATCTACTGTACAGCTGACCAGTTTTCAGACATGGCTGTGGTAGTCCTCACTATAGTAATATTTGGGAATATCATTTGAATCACACAAGGAATTATGTTTACATACATTTTGGTTCAGGCAGATTAAGAATGCCACAAAAAGATCCCCCCTCTGAACTCATTGAGCAAATGGGGAATGAAAAATCTGTTTATCATTCTGAAATGTTTCCTCTACTGTTAATTTCACTGTGTATATTTACTAATCTATAATAATCAATAAGAGTTTTCTGAATCATCCTTAAGATTTTCCTCCGCAAACCATACTTCTTGTCTATCGTGTAGCACCTGAAAGGGCAGCAAGTGATTTCATAAGTAAACAAGAGTCACGTTCTTTGCTATGAAGAGGTTTTGGTCTAAAAGGGAATGTCAATAGCTGAGGAGCACAATTTAACCTTGCTCAACGTGAGTAGTAGAAAATGAATTGAACTGATGATTTGTTCTGAAGAATGTACCCTGAAGTCTCTGGTGAGGCCACAGCTGTTTGACATACACATATAGATATACATATATAAATGCTTTTTCAAGAATTCTGCTCTACTGCTTCATACCAGAGCAGCAGACAGAAACAATGTCCCCCAGCTATCCTTCTGCAGGCCTGCATCAATACGGATCATAACAGATCCCTGGATCCTGTACCCACCTGAAAATCATATAGTAAAAAAATGAAGATTCTTATAGTAAGAAATTAATGGAATTAAATGTACTAAACAACTTCTTAATCCTGATGGTAAACATTGCAGAAGAAGATTGTATCAGATACTGGAGAAACAAATGCACAAAAGTTGAAACTGGAAAAATTCAGGCAACAAACTGCAAATTAGCAGCTCTAAGGATAGTTACCTCTTGGGTCTACCCTCTACATTACTGGGGCATGGACTACCATGTGAAATCCTTAAAGCAAGACTGAACTGCTTCCTTACAGTGTACATTGTCAGTCAACTACAAGACAGCTTTCACCAGGAAATCCTGGTGAATTTCTGCAGTCTGTGTAATGCAGATGATTAGACTAAATTATTGCACTGGTCTACTCTGGTCTTAAATTACATGAAATATCAAAAATGATAGTATATAAACATCAAGGGAAAACCCAAGTATTTTGTATTAAGAAAATAGAAAACAGCAGTGGAATGGAAGGCAGTATTTCAGCAGAGACATGGCTTTGCCTCGCCAAGTCTTGAAAAGTTTAAAGTAAGCAGATTTCAGCACCTCTCTTGGATAACCTATTCCAGAGATACAATACCTGCCTAATGGAGTTTTTTCCTAACATCCCATGTGAAAAATGATATTCCAAATGCCAACAGATTTAATTAATTCACTAATCAAGGCCTCCAAGAAAGAAGCTAGGAAAACCTAAATGAGCTCTTCACAGTTTGTGAAGAGCATCTAGGGAGGCTGAATGGCTCACAGGGATCTACACTGTACATACACATTCACACGGTTGACCTGTGACAAATTGCGGTGAGAAATTTCTGAGGATTTTCAAACTTACATCCCAGCACTTTTCAGACTATGGTCTTTTGGGGAAAGAGATGTCAAATGGACTTCTACATTACCATTCTGAGCACTATATACATTAATGAGTGCTTTTATATACATATATACATATACACCCTCTCCAACACACACACACAAAGATTTTCAGTAGCAAGAAAATGTCTGTAAAAGCACTATAGTTCTGTGTTGATAACAGAAATAATTTAACAGAAACATTTTGGGTACTTTATAAATGTTGGTAGCCCTTACTACACTATATATGTTTGCCTAACTAGAATTAAATAAACCATTGCGGAAATACTCATTTGTATGTATTTGAGTGCATGGGCATATGGTTGCAGCCAGTATTTTTAAATATGGAAAGGTATTCTTACAACTTCAGACAGTGTTACTAAGGGAAAAAATATCCTGAAAAGGCACCATAAGCAATTTGATAGGTAAGTGGTCATAATACACGTCAATGTAACTAAAGGATTGAATACCTGTGTTTGGCATGACATCAGATATTTTTCTCTGATTCCCACTCCATACTCCCCTGTACATGGAAAGATATGTGTCCACCATAAGACTGAAACTGGATAGACAAGGATTTTCTAAATGTTGTAGGCATGTTTCCATAGCTGCACTGCTCTAATAATATAGCTAGAGAAAACCAGACACCCTCCTGAGCCTGACTACAGCTGCTTTTGGTATGACACTGAAAGCACAGAATAAAGCAGAAAAGTTTATGATGAAGACCCCACTCATACTTCCTTTGGTGCAAGATACTCCCTCAGCAGGCTTAGTGAATAAGCATATGAGCAAAGGATCAAGCACCTCTAAACCTCTGAGGTGCGCGTCTGCACTACAACTGTAGCATAGTGCAGAGATGGCTAAGCTGGCTTTAAATGAGCTTGCTCAAGTGCTGGACATAGTCAAACTGCAGACTAGCCTGCCAAGAAGTAGGGTAAGCCCTCTGCTCATCTCCAGGCCACTGCAATTAAACTGATCCCAGTATGTGAGTCAGCTCAGGTATTTCCACAACACACTGCAGACTGAAGTGTGAACATGTCCTTTGAAGTGAAGAACCAGTCAAGGCTAAAAGAAGCTGAGAACCTCATCAGTGCAAACATGGAAAAGAGCTGACTTGACTAATTTATGTACAGTTGTACTAATGAAAGCCTAATTAAATCTAACACTTTGGAAAGGTCAATAAACACTGTTGCAGTTGGTGGATTTCCACCCATGACTACTGAGATTTATTAAGAAGCTTAGTTTTTCCGAGAAAGGATTACCAAGGAGAGAATACTGCCAATTTTTTATGTTTTACAAAAACAGTGCGTCTAAATCATTAGATCATAGCATTACATTTCTTCTGAAAATTCTGCTTTTCTATAAACAACCAAATTATATTTCAAGCATGAACAGAGCTTATGCTAATAGAGAGGCTGAGGATTTTCAATGGAATCTGATCACACGATCTGATTTGAAAGGAAATCTCTGGGAATTTGGCAAGGGTACAAGCACAGTGGGCTCCTGTACCATAATAATGACAGTGTACAAGCAATCCCCTAAGAATCACCTGAGGAGTTTATGAACTGGAAAAGACCCATATCAGAGCTGGGGGGAGGGGTGGCTTTGGAGCATATGTAGGATTATCTGATTTATTTTTCTGGGCACATGCAGAATTATGTACAAGATCTGGCCAAAAAGAAAGTTTGCATAATTAAGGAATATAAAATGTTGCTTCTACTTGCATTCGGCTTTGTGGAATTATTTGACTATTCTATCAAAATTGATTAAAGTCTCTCCCTTTAGAAAGGGTAAATGAACTAAGCAGATATAATTCTGGTAAGAAGTCTTGTACATGCATACCCAGTTCCCTGGGTGAGTACCAGCACTACAAAATGTTGTCTCCTTTGAAGATTTTTTTCTTCCATTGAATCCTTGGTCAGGAGAAGTACCAGAAGCTGCCATTTAGGAAGTGATGCAAAGTGCACTTCATCCTCCTTTCATACCAATTACAGACTTCATATGCAGTCTTCAGGAGCTTTTCATTTTAATTTAGTTTCTGAAAAAAATTTATGGTTAACAGGTGGAGGCTAATAGCTTCTGATGAAAAAAAACAACATATGCTAAATCTAAAGGTTTTGCTGTGTGCACAGGCATTGCTTGTTAAATGACATACAATATACTGAAAAGGCCCGATTCTTCCATCTGTAGGAGTTATGAGTAACACTAAAGAAGTGAAACTCATTTCCACAACACAGAGTTGGTAAGTACCAACTCTTGGTGGACTGGTCATTTATATTCCTACAGCCTCTCCGTGTCCCATCCTCAAGAGCAGACAGCTATGTGAATGAAGTGACTTTGAGCCCTGCAAAACTCCATGAAAAACTGTTCAGCATGGAGATGTGGATACAATCTCTGGCTGAAGAAACCCCTAGCTGCGGATTGCTAGAAACTGGAAGGGTAAACTGAGACAAACAAGACTGTACGCTTGTCAACTATTTAAACTTTTTACCCTGGGCTCTGTTATTAGCCCACATCATGCACAAGACATTTGAACAGGCAAATCTCTGGTCTGACTCACGACAGCTGTTCTTAGGTTCAAAGGGAAGAGAACATGGCCCGACTTTTACTCAATCGGATTTGCAGCAAACGTGAGAAAATGTACAATTGCCTTTCATTCTGGTCTCATTCACTATTTCAATCCTTCACCTTTCTGCCTGTGTGAAGCTTAATTAATTCTCTTATAGAGGCAAAGTGAATGTGACATCAACGCTACTGACCTCTAGCTCCTTGCTCCCCTGAACACATACTCACTGTTTAGCCTCCTAAATCTAAGATTTTGGACAAAACAGCAGTCACAGTCTGCCACAGCATGCAGCTCTGAAATTAAAGGCACAACTTAGCAATAATGTCATTTTGTATTTTAGTTTTGTATTATTCATGTAGTTTAACTTTCCAGAGGTAAGCAATGGGATATAAAGGACCTGAGGAACAGAGAACAAAAAGGCATGGGGAGCTCCATGTACAGAGTTGATGATGAAGATCTCACCATAAATCCTAGGCAGACTGGGTGCTCTCTAGCCGCATCTTCATTCTGGGTGATGGTGGATGAGTACCTCAGAGCACTATGTCATACAAATATAAACAGTCTGTCCTTTAATGTGAGGCCTCATGGTATAGGTACATCCCCAAACACAGCAGTATGAAGCAAGAAGCAAGTTCCTGCATACACATGCCATGCCTCCCAGGTCTCTGCTCTCCCCACAGAGCCCCTCCCTACTCCGCAGTACAAAAAGAGTGTGCATATAGTCCTCTTCATTTAGCCCTGTGCCTTGCAGTCACTGTCACTTTACAAGATTTGGCAGGCAATGTCCTACACCAACTTCCACCCTCTCACCTGAAATGGAGCAGGCAAACATCACTCAACCAGGTGACAATGGGAGAAAAAGCTTTGATACACCGATTTAGTAAAACCCAATGTCCTGGTTGCAAATCCACTGTAATCCCATGCTATCAGAAAGAATTCCCACTTGTTTGAGAATCAGGAAGCTTTCTGCTATGCTGTTATCCTCCCTAACATGTACAGTCCCCCTGCTGCTTTGCTTTTCTTGTACAGTAATGCAGCACGTGATAAATCATGACACTGAACTGCCGATAACATCACACCTTTAACAAACTTGCCATCTGATGGTTTTCTACCAGAGACTGTGTTCACTGAGCAAGCTTTAAATTTAGAAAGGCAAGCATGTAGCTTGACTGAAGGGAATGTCATCCAAGAACTGATGATATTGTTAGATAAATGCCTGAAAGGACCAGCTGTAGTAAAGAATAAGCTCTCAGCATCTTTGCTAATGGATTGTGGTTCTTTCTAAGAAAGAAAGGAAAAAAAAGTGTTTTTATTATTCCAGTCTATTACCAGAACGTGCTAGCATAGCATAGCATCAGGATATGCATGAAGAAACAGGAAAAGCATATGCATGGCAGGATACACAGGATACACATATGCATGGTAATGTAAATTTAAAATATAAGGGGAAAAGTACTTCTAGGATTACAAACTTGTCCATTAAGTTAAAGTATCATCTGATATTTGAATAAAACTCTGCTGGAGTGAAACTGTACAACTGCCATAGATCACAAACCCTAAATGCAGCATTTAACAATGGAAACTGTAACCCTGTTGGGAAAAACAAATGAACAAACATGTGCCACCATAAATGTTTTTAGAAGTCTCTCTCCCTGCAAATATTGTACAGTTTCCTGATCTCCAGAAAAATGGAAATGGTGCTTTCTTTACACAAGGCTCTCCAGTGTTTGGGTCAGCAGAGAAAAAAGACCAGATCTCTGAGAAGGATCAAAGTTTGCCAGCCAGACCTCTGGTTTGGATTTATTCTCCTTCATTTCACCCTTGTCCCAGCTGCTTGTTCAGTAAAAGTGACTCCCTCCTCTCTCATTACACTACCCATTTTCACAGGAGTCACTCTCTTAGCCTAGATTCTCTGTATTTTGTACCAAACATCTCTTTTTTCCTTCCTCTCTCATTTCTCCATTCCAGTCTTCAACGTGGACTTTCTCCTGGTGGCATGGCACGTCCCCCTTGGGTAGCCTCGCTCTGCAGGGCTGCCATGGGGGCCTCTAGCTACACCATCCCCTCTGGGTGCTGCCAAACACAGCCCCGCTGTTTCATTGCTGCCACAGCCACGGGCAGCAATGCAAGAGGAAACAGTGCCCAAAAGAATGCCAGGTTCCCTCCCGCTCTCTCCCTTGCTAGCAGCCATCCTGGCCAGGGGCTGGGGGGCCAGGAGTAACGTCAAGCAGCCCAATGTGCCCCCACCACCTCTGCCGCAGCCTGCAAGTGCTGGCGGTGGGCAGGCCTGCCTGCTGTGGGAGATGCCATCCAGGCTCTACATACGCGTTTCTGTGAGCCACCCCTTGCATCGCACTGAGCTGCAACTGTTGTGACTGAAATGTCATCTCAAAGCCCCATCTTTGTGGCCCTGGGGATGACTCTGCCGGGGGCCACTGCATACCCTCACCCTGGGCCACCCCTCCAGTGTGGCTGCGTGGGGCAAGGGAGGCCACGTATTGCCCATTTCGTCACCACCAACTATGCTACTCTCTCTCCTGTGACTTTCAGTTTCTCTGGGAGATGTCTGGAAGTGTATTTGCACTTAGGGAAATTCCTGCTTTGCTAAGTGGCCTGCAGTTTTATCATGCTTATTCTAAGAGGAATTAACACTAAATTCCCAAGCCCATTGTATTTCTCATTGCCTGGGGAGAGAACCCCCGAACAAGCTTATTTGAAGCCCTTGTTTTGTCTATTACTTATTTAGCTGCCAGTGACAGAGACAAGTCTCCAGGGAAAATGGTATTTTGCAGGAACTTGAATTTTACTTTAGCCAGTTGTGACAAAGTATCTGAGTGAATTTTAGCCTATTGAGAGTTTTGGGTCTCCCTTCCATATAAAAAGAACTAAGCTTATTAAAAGAAAATAGTTTTAAAGTATGGTCACATAATAATCCATGTATAAAGACCATATAAAAAAAATTCCAGACATCCTTTAGTTGTGGTGGTTTAATTTCTGGAAAAGTGTTTTTTGGTTTTGTTGTTTTGGGTTTTTTTAGTTTCCAATTACAAGCCAAAAATCCACATTTCCACACTCAGGATATAACAAAGGCCCCTGAAATTGAAACAAAGGGACAAAAGTGACTTTCTTTTTAAGGATTTGGTAGTTGACAGGGAACTACTATGGGAAACAGATGAGAAACGCAGATTCCAACTGAGCTGTGTGAAACAGCCAGTCCCTGTTTGTTACTAGACAAAATGGCAGGCACATAGAGCTTCTCTTTATTTTTGCTGCTTTTTCTGTTATGCTCTATTTTATGTTTCTGTTATGAATTGCAAGGAATTCTTTTGTCTGGCAGGGCTATCCGGTCCATACCTACCCAAGGTCCACACACCCCTAGGAGAAGCGTGGCTGTCCCCACAGACTGGCAGAGTTAATGGGCACTCAGCCCCGCGCCCAGCCCAAGCACATGGGAGAGACGAAGCACGCAGCTTGGCTGCAACTCGTGTGCAAGACAGCACAAGCACACAAGGGAGGACAGTTGCAATGATACAAAAAATAAGCTGGCCCATGGAGAACTTAGAGTCATTGACAACCAGCTGGTCACTGCAAGCTGGGTGGGACCAGTTCCCACAGAGTTCCTGAACAGTTTTTTTTAACAGGAAAGCAAAGTTAATATCTATTTTTGCCAAACTGTTTAATTGAAAAAGGAAGAAACATCAGTTTTACAGATTGTTCATCCAAATATGTTCTTCCCTGAAAAGCACGTATTATCTGCAGGCTTTAAGATGAGTCACCAGTGTCCTGCTATGTCTGGAGAGCAAAAAAATTGAAGAGCCAAACCTGTTTCAGAGCAATGGGGAGCAGGCAGTTACTAAAAAGATCGCTTAGTACTGGCACAGGTTACCAAAGGAGTCTGTGCGATTCCCATCCTTGTAGATTTTTAGGAACAAATTAGACAAACAGCTGCCAGAAATGATAGGCGGGTATAAATCAGGAGGAGGGAAGGCCTGTATCTCGCAATCTCTTATGGTTCTACATAGCTATGGAGAGACCCTTCAGGAAGACGCTTTGCATTTCATTATCAGCCACAAGCAAAAGGAAAAAACAAAACCACTTTCTATTAATTTACTATCAGTCAGAGCGCACAGCAGTAACTCTGATTTTGAGTAATTATTTCTGCTGTTACCCAGAACTTACATTTGTGGGACAAGTTTACAGCCAGGATTTGCCTACATTAGAGTATGCTGCTACCTGCCTATGTAGTAACTCACTCTAACAGAGGAACATAATGTGTGTTAGCAGACCTGGCCTCCATCTAGTCTGGAGTTGAGCATTTGAGGGCTCTGGGCAACTACAGCAATTCAAATAGAAAAGAAAAATTTGAATCCTTGAGAGCCTAGTTGATAAGGGAGCCTTATTAGCTGGTATGAATAGGTATGAATATTTACCTTCTGTACAGAAAAAGGTCCTTGGTTTTGCCTTTGGACCTTGGCTTATTTATGTAGTAGCTGGACAGTTACAACATCAAAGATTTTGATGAAATATTTGCAGGATCACTTGACCCTACAGATGTTGTTAATATTCAAATGCTGTAATTATAAACTAATTGACATTTAAGCAATGGAATAAGTTGCCCCCAGTGCATGTGGGATGTATGACCACATATGACTTACAATAACTATAAAGCAGCTTGAGTTATAAATGGCTTGCTTAAGGAATTGTTTTATGGGACTTCATCCCAAAGTATTTTTTTCTTTGCATTTCTTGGTCACCTGTTTCTGCCAGGGTAATGAAATTACACAAAAAAACCATTATGAGCTGCTAGAAAGATGTTGGTTTGCATAAAGATTTTAGCAATAAAAGATTATTGATGTTGCACCCTGGCTTCTGCAGAAATAAACCAGTGGGGTTTTTCATCATAACTTCGGTAATAGCTTAAATGTGAGTAGCAAGAGATGAAACTAGCAAAAAGTCACAAATATTATTTGGGTTTTATCTAGTCTCAGTCTAATCTGAGAGTCCACATGCTGTGTTAATGGCTTCTAACAGAGACCAACACTGCGTTTTTCATGAAGGAGCTGTAAAAACAGGTGATATTCTGTTGTAGTTCAGAACTGGGTGGCAGATATGCCTGGAAAGCATAGCTGGAGAAGCCTTCATATGGACTTGGCTTGCTCTATTGACCTACTTATCAGCTTACTGTGGACATACTGTGACCTGCTTCAGAATTTGTACCATGCTTACTTAATAATTTCGCACTTCGCAATACAGGAAAAGCCCATGCAGCGTGATATAGTGTATAACAGGTAACTGATGAAATTTAACAGGAAGTCTACAGGGAAGACCTGCAAGCCAGATGGGAAGGAACAGAGACATCCAAGAACACAGCCAGATTGCTGAGATAGCTTAGTGGCACAAAAGATCAACCTTAGTTCATTTCTTCCTTCATCTGCATAAGTCTTCATGTCTGCTTGACTTTGAGAAATCCTCATTCCCAGTGTTTGAACCTGTTCATAGTATGTGGCATATGGTTTTTATGCAGAGGTATATGATCTCTGTTATGGAATGCCATAAATTCATTGTCACAGGAGTAGCAAGTTGGAGGTGCAGGGGACCATACTTCCCCCAGGGTAAAGAAAAATGCCAAAAGATCTCAGCTATCCTATGGCTCCTGCCCTAGAAAATATCCTCTCATCTCAAGGGAGAAGCTAGGGGACTGAAATGGTCCAACTAAACAAAGAATTGTATCGTGAGTAAAACCTAAAAGAGCGGCTGTGTTTGCCAGCCATTGCTGAACTAAAGATAGAAGGCTTTGCTTATGCATTGACCCAGAAGATCTGAATACATGAAAAGAAGGCATTTTCCACTGTCTACAAATACAGAAATTCTGGAATAAGGGCTTGATGCCAAATATTTTTCTAAGCTTGGTGTGTCAGAAGGGCTCTGGCAAGTGCCTTTAGAAAAACAACTCATGTTTGCACATATTCACCAACCTTTTTGGGAGACAGTTTCTTCAGACTGCCAGTTGGGTTGTGCTTGGCACCTGAGACGTTTTACTGGAAAATACAACATGTTTTTGTTGCTGTAGAAGGTAGTAAGGTTTTCAAAGATTATGTTTTGGTCTGAGGAAAAACAGTAGAAGTGCATGACTGGGGACTTCAAGTAGAAAGGGCTGACGTTTCTGGCTAAAGCTAAACAAGCAAAAGTATAAACTCTCTCTAATCAAAATAACATACCTGGGAGAAAAATTAACACAGTGAGGAATACAAGCAGACCACAGTACAGCTGAGGGCATCACAAACTTGCCTGGTCCAACTAACAAGGAAATGGAATAAAGATTTTATGGAATCATGAACTATGTAAGGATATTTGTGCGTAATTTAGCTTAAAAAAAAAAAGATGTTTCTGATTCTCTCAGGAGTACATCTGTTGCAGCTTTGGTATCAGGATTTCAGGCAGCTATACGAGACTGGCCCATAGCCTATCATACAGCGATTTTTGAAAAGGTGGGGATGTTTGCCTGTGAGTATGTGAATATTTCTCTACCAGGCTGCAACTTTGCACTAGGAAACTTTGTGGCTTTTTTTTCGTAAATGAGAAGCTGTAAAGCAGTACAAATGCCAATCTGCTTTGACTGTAAGCAATGATCTCAAGTATGTCTTTCAGTAGCATGGTGGCCCTAAGGTCATCATACAATGGCCTTCCTAGTCCTTGCAGTGTGCTCAGTTACCTCACATATCTCCAGGATGGACCATGCCCTTGAGCTGTGACTTTGTGTCAGCTGTGCCAGTAGGCAAGTTTGAAGGGTTTACCTGTTGCTGTAATGTTTATGGTGGGCTATTAGATTTAAGGATTACGCTGGCTGATAAAGCCTTGTTATGAACTATGAGGCCTTGTTATGAACTATGAGGCCTTGGTATGAGACCTGCCTGGATTTGGACAGTGAAGCGGCTCAGGGCTATTGCAGAACAAAGAACAGGAGAAGTAGGAAAAGTCAACAGAAGGGAAAGTTCTCCTCTATTAAGATCACTACAAGGACCTATTGTCACGTGAAACTCAGTTTAACCAAGCTGCAGATTTTTATACATAATGTGGCATCTGTCTTCACTGATCTCCTCATTTCCAATTTCACTTAAAAACACATGTCTAATCAGTTTGAATTCTCAGTTGCACAATCCTTGTGATCTGTCTGGCAGACTGCTCCTGAGAAAGCCAAAAGCCCAAGTATCGCCTGCACGGCGCCTGCATGTTCCTCATGCAGTGCCCAAGGACAGTGCCAGGGGTAATGCCAAAGCAAATAGCTGTGGAAGGGCTTTGATGCTCTTTGTATAGATCAGCAACAGATCTTTTGGTATAATTTGCTGTGGTTGCAATTGCAACATTCTTTTTTTATGCAATTGTAACACAATTGATCTTTTGAATTTCAGGCTGGTGAGGAGGGATCCCCTCACAAGCAAAGGGGAAGAGAACTGTGCAAACATTGAACTGCAAAGAAAAGAGTCAGTGGTGATTTTTCATGTAAACTAAGTAATAGTGAAAACTTGAACCATACATCTGATATCTATGTTTTCTAAAATGGGTTCCTTTCCCTAAGGGAGGAAACCCCCTAAATGTGAGGAAAAACCCTAAAATGTGAGGACCAAATCTTTCACAGTCATATATTTAACAGCAGGAACCAAATTTACATATACATTGTGCATCAGTGATGCTTATTGCCTAATTCTCCAAGTTGAGCACACAAAACAATACCCAGTCATCACATATCTCAAGACCTGGGCTCCCATTCCCAAGACTAGATTAGAAATGTGCACTGTTAAATAAAAGTCGTTTACATGTCCCATAGACAAAAAAATGCTTACCACTAGAAGACCATATATAGGACCAAGGCTATGCTATGGAACAAGATGGAAACAAGCAAAGGCTGGGGATCACGGCTCGGCAGCAGAAGGCTGCAGCTGCCTGCTCTAAGCCTTAGTCTCCAGCAGTACTTACTCATCTGTAATGACTGGGAAGCTCCAGACGTTTTCAGAGTTTCTCCAGTATGTGATTTTCCTACATCATCATCACAAGCCAATCATCACAGATACTGCATTAACATCAAGTTCTTAATGAGGGAATCAGATGGCTTAAATCAACGAAACTCTAGGGACTTTGCCCACCCCCCAACCCTCCACCTTGGCTGTGAAAAGTCTTGCTTTTTGCTTTCCTGTCTGTCTGACCACTGCCATCCTGGGTACACATGAGCAATTTGTACAACAGGTACACGAACAGGTCCTCACAATGCAACTGACTTCAAAGGCCTTGTCACAATATTGGCCTGACATTAAAACCTCGCCACCAAAGGTAGGATTTCTGGCCTTCAGCTCACAGTTGAGAATAAGACTGTACTAACGGGATTCTCCTTGGGTTTTCCTTGCCAAAGCTGAGGTCAGCCCACAAGACCTGCCTTGACACATGCTCCACCAAGTACACCCATGCTAGCTAGCACCACTAAAATAGGCTCTCCAGTGGGAGGCACACTTGTTTGCCTGACACACAGCAAATACTCGCAGAGCTTTCCTCCCAACCTTCAAAATGTAATACACTGCTCATACTTAAGTGCCACATTTTCTATTTCTTTCCATTTGGAGATCCTCCTGTGTTTTTTTCAAACATGGCCTTTGTTTGCTGTACCTCAATATTAAAAATTTTGGAAGCGTTGCTACAACACAACAACATCCCCCAAATTAATATGTCTTCTTGTTCTCAGATTCTTCCTGTGCCCTGTAATCCTACTGTTAATCAGTTTTGGTTTTTTTCTTCTTTTTTTTTTTTTTTTTTTTTCCTATATAAGGATCTTTAGACATTAATAGATACTGCATGCTTTGCCCATGAGTAATTTTGCAAGGCGGTTTGAAAATCTTGGGACAAACTATTCTCCATTAGTGGATGTTACTATGACATGTTCTTTATGACAGGTACATTTCCAGTGTCATATCTTTCATTTTAGCAGATCATCAGATTCTGTTTAAGGAATTATTCTGAAAAAAGGTGTAGTGGTAGGTAAAATACATCAACAGAGAAAGTAAATGGAGAGTTTACTTTTTCATAATATTTTCCCTTATAACATAAGAGCAAAAACTTCACACCAGTTAGGTCAGCATTTCCCATAGGGCCAAAACACAATCCTGAAAATTCTGTGAATTGCTGAGGATATTAAACACTGAGGATAAGATTACAGAGAAACAATGCAGCCATTTTGAGCTGAGCTTTCCCACAGTGAAAGGTTCAGTGAGGCCCAGCTGGTTGTTTTGACTTCAGACACTGACTCAGGGATTGGAAAGTTGGACACCAAGGGTGGAGTAGAGAAATGATTTGGCAGGCAAAAGGAAAAAATTAACCTTTTTCAGTCCACATGCTGCGTACTGCACCTACCAGCCACTGCAGGGTCTAAAATCAGATTAGCTTCTGTATATATTTGGGTTTAATAGCACACAAGTGATTATAATTCTTCCTTTCTCCTCCTTCATTTGTGTTCTGTCTTAAGCTGGAGGCCTGGAAGCAGCTTATGCACACTGTATATCTTAGAGGGGCCCGATCCTGTCTAACTGTCTCAGTAGTGTCATGACACAAACAACTGCAAGTTATGACTACAGGATAAAATTACAGAGAACCATCTGAGGTTCTAAAAATTCACCTTCAGTTTTCAGAAACCTTTTCTTTATTTCCTTGCATTTGAAGTTTATTCTGAATGTTGGGGGGGTTTGTTTGGGTTTTTTTTGAAGAAAAGTGAATATGCTTTCTGCTAGTACCCTACCAGAAGAACAGCTATTTTCATTGTTTTCTTCCTTACACGGTATAACATTTGTTCACTTCTGCTGCTTTCCTGAACAAAACACGGTTGATAACATATACAGAGATGCACTCAGAAACGCAGGCACATTCCTTGCAGATAAATTGAATGTTGCTTCTGACTTGCTCTGGAGTGAGAGATGAGGGCACAAGGGGAAGTGCCCCCACCAGGGAGGGCTGCGACGGCAGGGCTGCTGTGCAGCAGGGAGCCCTGGCAGCCATCAGGAGAATGGGGTGGCTGCTCAAGCCTGGCTGGGTCTGCTGGGGTGAGACTTGAGTGTGGGCTGCTGTGAAGATGAGCTGCAAACTCTGCCATGCCCTCTTGCTGGCTAGAAAGCAGCTGGGTTTTACATCTGTGTGCAGGGCTGCTGTTGTACCCGCAGCGAGTAGACACCTTGTTGCTGATTTATAGGCATCACTTTGTTGTGCATTCCTGGTGCCTGTAGGATTCTGCTGACTTTACGCTTGCTTAACTCCCAGTAAGATCAGCGGCAACTTTGCCTTCATTGAGATCATAATCCTGGAGCCTCCAAGAGGGAATATCGACAGACAGTGCCAAACCACTTGGTATTCTGTGTTTAGAAGGCTGTGCAGGCTGGTGGATACACCAGAGGAGAGTAATTCAGGGTGTATTTATTGCTGTAGCGTGACTCTGACAGGACCATCTAACCTCCTAGTGCATCAGCTTGCCCAGCTGGGGAACACAGGCTATGATGGGTGTGAATTCCCATTTGCAAAGCTTGTTGAAATGCTTCAGAGGGGCAAACAATTGTTTCTACAGAGTTATTGTTCTCCGAAGAGAATTATTACTTTTACAATTGAGAACTATCAGCTTTAAAAAGAGCTTTCTGTCTTAGCCTCTCTCTTCTTGCAAGTGAAGTATTTTTTTTATAGTGAGGAAGCCTCAAAGGCATTATTAGTAACATGTTTTCTTTCCTCTTTCTAAAATCCCACTTTTCAGTTTTCTTTCACTATCCAGTCTCAGGTTAGTGAGTACTGACAAATACTATCAACACATCTTGACAAAGAATAAAGTTCTGTCTAGAGCCATTTCACTCCCTCAAACATGTTGAACTAAGAAAGCTAAAGAAGAAGCGGGGGTGGGGGAAGAAAGAGAGAAATGAGAAACATTTCCAAACATAACATAAAAGGTCTTGCCTTAAGACCATGGATTTCCTTTTTGGTACTTTCAAAGAATGCGTCTTTAGTTCTCTTTGGCTGTGTGACCAACAGTTGTGGGGTGTGTCTGTGGTTTTCTTCTCTTCACAGTAACTCTATTGTTCAGAAACTGCAGCCAATTTATGGAAAGAGGTGGAATGTTTATGTAACTTACTTTGCTTTAGACAAGAAATAAAAAAAAAAAAAAAAAGACTGGTGGAGGAAGGCCAGTCAAAACAGGATTTTTCTTCCTTTCTGGACACAGATGTTGGGAGAAAAAAAAAGCCAGCTCTGTCTTCACGTTAAGCTAAACAGCATTTCCATTTTTAGACACTTTTTTAATTAAGTAGGTCAGAAAAACAAAATCACCCATTAGATTAGTGCTGTAATTTACGCGTTTCAAAATGTGTCATGTTTGAGAGCTGCTCTGTTGACATGCTTACAACACCATAAACTGAGAAATAGATATATTAGGGTCAGATGATACCACTTTTGCCTAGACTGCTGTGTCCCAAACATATAGTTGGCAAGTACTGCTAGACTGCAGATGGTGAGTGTCTCTTCATAACTAGACTCGAGTTTCCTGCCATTTCCAAATTAGCTGAGCTACAAATATGATTTGCAAATTGCAAACCAAAACAAGGTAGCCAAAAGAACAAATCTTCTTATTAATGTGTCCCCCACTGTCTGTATTGCAAAAGTGGACAAGTTGGGATCACTGAATTTCTGCTTTATCTATCCAGTGCCCTAATGCCTTCCTTGAACTCTTCTTTAACTGCAGTATCTATCTAAAAACTTTACGTCAAATTCAGCTTTTCTAATTGGACAAAGTTTGTTTTACTGCAAAGTTTTTTATTAAGTAAGAAGGATCTTTAAAGCTTAGGGTATCCTCAAGTGGGCTCTCATGAGCTTGCATTTGTTAGGTTGGACCTGACCTAAACTAGACAGGTGCAACTCACCTGAAGCAAGCACATTTGCACCAAAAATATCTCAAAATGAGGTTTTGAATGTAAGAAACAATTTCCAGCCATCACTCAACACCATCACAAAACATATCCTACTCATATTGTAGGGCCTCCAGCATGAAACCAAGTGGGCATGGAGCCAGGCTGTGCAGACACCAGTACCAGCAAGACTGGGTTGCAGAGTCTAAATTCAAATTTTGGTCTTTGTTTCAGACGTACACACAGAAGTCTCACAAAAAAAACAACATGGAAAATATTATAAATAGAAAACAGAATGGAGTTTGGTGGCTCAAAACCTCTAATGAATGCAGTGTTCTCTTAAGCCACAAAAAATACAGAGCTTGAGAGACACTGAGGAAGCTGCCCCTGCCAAAATATTTCAGCCTTGACAGGGAGAACAGTTTTGGGAGGAAGATTCTGTTTCTATAATTATCTGGTCCTTTGCCTCACTAAGACCACCAGTTTATTGCATAGGGCCAATAAAGCCTTCTCAGGTGCCAGGAACATCCAAGAGTTTCCACCCTACCCCAGCACGCAGGTGGCAGACAACTCTTAACCTACTACAAAACCTGTAAGCCTTTCAAGTGCTTTGAAAGGTGGGGCTGCACCAGCGTGAGGCCTGGAAACTGTTCCAGCAACATTATAGAGCTTGAAACCCCTACTCAAGTGTGCAGAGAGTTTATTTGACCCAACGGGCCAGATAGAGCTGTGATTGTCTTACCTCCTCGCCAACTGCAACAGAATTGCACAAGCATGAGCAGAGTCTGGTCCAATAACAAGTAATTTGCCATATGGAAGCTACTGAGCAGACATCTGCAGGACACTGAAAGTGCTTTTCTATATACAGCGCCGAGTGCTACAGTTGTGCATTCCACAGAGACTCAGTTTGCAAAGGGATAGAAATGAAACATTATTTAGGGTTTTGGTTTCTTGGCCTTGAAAACTGAAATCTGAAAACAATTAAAGCCCAGTGCCATACCAAATCAGTTATGCAGTCATTCCTGGATTTTCCCATGGAATTTTTACATAAGAATTAGGCTGTATTTGATGCAAACTAACAAACACACAAAGAATTGTGCTGGTCAGAGGCAGGCCAGCTTATAGACGAGTTTCAGGAGTTTTTGCAAATGCATGCAGAAATCAGTCAGAGGCATACTGAAATGCACAGCTAAAGATTACTATAAATTTGATGACAGCTCACCCATTAAAAGTTCTACCATGCCTTACATCTTGTCCCTGAGAGATGGGTTTCTGCACCCTCCCATTCGGGCATTGCTTATCTTCTCTGTCACTGCAGATTTCCCTCTCCAGTCCACCTTGTACACTCTGTCCCACAAACTGGGACACTGGGAATACCCTTCCCATCTCTCTTCGGACACCTTTCAGTCATGGCATTGCTGGGGGATGGAGCAAGCCCTCTGCTTTTTCAAGGAATGAGCAACCTTTGATGGTAGGTTGGCTGCTGTCCAGGAGCACACAACGAAGAGGCTCCCTGCAGCTTTCTCAGCTCTTTGTGTACCCGTGTAGCAGCTGGGCAAAATCTGGCCTCACAATGGTGTGTCTGTAATGACACAACCAAATCCAGTCCTAGCATGGAAGGGAAACACCATCCAACTGGAGGTCAAACTTTGAATTATAATGGTGCTCTCCAGACTCCAGATATTTGAATCAGCTTCTTCCCCCTTCAGTCAGAGCACTGTAGTTAATGTTTCTTTATCCCATTAGAAGTCCAATTGCCCTGAGAGGAGGGGATTTCTGCGCTTCTTTCAGAAAAGTGAAACTTTTGCTGTGCAAAAGAATGAAAAAGACAGCATATTCACCAGGCAATCAAGTGTCTTTAGTTTGCCTTCATTGCAGAAGACCTGGTGCAAACTTCTAATGAGCACGGCTGTGCAAGAGTGGGTCTCTGATTATTTTCTAGTACCCTGTTAGTGCATTTGATTCTCTTCTCCAGCCTATTCATGAGTACCAAACCCACTATAAAACTCACTAGATTAGTGACAGGTATTACAACTGACCTGTAGAAGAGTCCTGGAGGCAGCCTTACCCAGATCCGAGATGTGGACACAATGGCATGGAAGAGAGTCATCATGGTGGTCTGGCACAAAAAAACCCCACACCCCCAAACAAAGCAAAAGGTTTTCCATTTTGAGCCTTTTATGGTTAACTCAAAGCTTTTCTTTCATTGAGCCAAATGTTGTCATAATTTTCACTGCATTAA
The DNA here is from genome assembly GCF_929443795.1 of Astur gentilis. Taxonomy (NCBI): domain Eukaryota; kingdom Metazoa; phylum Chordata; class Aves; order Accipitriformes; family Accipitridae; genus Astur; species Astur gentilis. The sequence goes on along the minus strand of NC_064909.1, from coordinate 8,865,362 downwards.
TCTCTAGAGTTCAAATCCCTTTTTTAACATGACACTTTGGATGTGAGTTGACAAGTGTTAATATTCATTATTCTACAAAGCTATAAATATCCTGAGGTATAGCAACTCACTGGAAAGGACACGACCAAAATTACTTCCTCAGCCCTGTGCTTACGTTCAGATCTTCATCACAGACACTGTTTTTCACATACTGAAATGCTTTCGTTGCACTTATTTTGGCACTAAAGTTCACTCATGTACTTTTATTTTAATGGGTACTTGTAAAGTTAAATTAAAATATTCAGTCAAACTTTCCAGTTCACAGTAGGCTACTTGCACACACACATTGACATTCAGCCTATACACCATTATCCTGTTGCAGTGCATGAAGAAAAGCAGTCATTTCAGAAGCTACTGGAGTTTCCCTACTGAATTTTCCCTACAGATTCTCCTTCTAGCAAGATCTTACTTGCAAAGTGTTTTCCCATCAGAGGCTTGCCAGATTTTTGGGGCAATGCTGAACAAAGGTCTTACCATCTTTGCAACACTAAACAGCATTTAGACTCTTTCATAAGCTTGATAGCCTGTAAATCTGAGATAGTCCACACCCTCTGCATTCCTGTGTCGCATACTAACAGCCTCTTCTTTAATTACAAGGTGTGGCATTTCTGGACAAGAGACAGCTAATCCTCCAGACCTGTGTGTTATTTACATTTACCCCAGAATTTCTCCTTTATGCAAAGCTTTGGCTCTGAAACTGCAAAGGTTAAACCTCACCGACAAAATCTCTAGCTTATGGCCACACTTTGAAGCCATTTAATATTCTGGTTTATTAATGATTAAGTGGAAGTGTTCTGAACATATAGGAGTCAGATCTAAAAGCTGGGAGGTATTTGGATCTAGGAGTTTGGTTCATGCTGGTATGTTACAAAATGCAACCATCTGCAAAACTAAAACTTCAACAGGAGCCCATATTAGCATGTTACTTTAAACCATGCTCAACTGCAGTTGTCTTGATGAATCCTTGATTAGAAAGGAAAGAGCTAAAGCTCTGTGTTTCTTACATAAAAGACAGTCAGAAGACATGCTGGCAAAGAGTTAGTGATTTTGGTTCCTGCAGCTGTGAAAGCAGCATTGCCTGGGTGTGCACGCCAACGCCGGGCTGCGCAGCCCCCGAGGACTCGCTGGCAGGAGGCTGAGAGCCCCCAGCTCTGTGGGCCAGGTTGCACTGGGCTGCAAACGGGAGACTGCCAGGGCCCCACTGTGCGGGAATGATGGGACTGGCCCTGCAAAGCCAGCAGAGTTTGGTGCTAGCTTTGCTGGAGCTGGTAGCTGAAGCACACCTCGCTCGTGACTGCCCAGCGCAGGGGAGGACCACTTCCTGCAGAAGGGCGGCCAACACTCCTCCTGGGCCAGTGCCCACCGCTTGCCGGGCCGTTTCCTCACCTCTGTCCAAGTCTGTCACCCACGGTGCTTCCCACATCCCACAGCTTCAGGAAATCCAAAAAGCCTCAGCCCCAGCCTTGTTCCAGCCACACATGCCTCCTCCCTGCCTTACCCTGAAATACTTCTCCTGTTCAAGAGCTTCTCTCTTGCTGCCATCTTTTCAGCCTGGTAGAAAACCACCCTCACCTCTTTCCTCTCAGCTCTGAGAAATCCTCGATAAGCATCACTCTTCCCTGGGGTGCAACAGCGTGGGCAACGCTTGACCAACAGCGAGTGTCAGAGAGGGACTTACTTGGTGGCAAGTTGTGACTTCTAAAGGAAGAAGATTTCTGACCCTGGCCATGCACACAAGTGAAAAACGTCCCCAGTCTGTAATAAAGCCTTAAAAGGCAAAAAAAAAAAATTCAGGACGGAAGCACTCTGAGGCCGAGTCGATAATTTTGCCATGGCATAGCACACGCTGCGCACTCACGCGTCCACACCTCGGTGCGCCCCGCGCAGCAGCGCCCGCACCACGAAGGAGCCGCAGCTGCGGGATTCGGGTTGCCGATGGCCCACTGCTATCCCCCTCAAACATCCCTCTCCCTCCACCAGAGACACCCTGTTACCATACCTCTGGCTGCCTCCGCCACAAGCCCTGCTTGGCAGCGTCTGCCCTGGTGCATGCCCACACGCCATGCTTGGTGTCTCCGACCACAGCTCCCTCGGCAGCACGCACTGGAGGCAGCCGCTGGCAGCCCCTGGCAGCCCCAGGCACCCCCAACACATCACTGCTGGTTACAGAGAGCAAAAACTTGACTGCAGCCCCTCAGAAAGGACTGGGTGTCTGTGGCAAGGTGCTGGCAGGGAGGGCTGCAGGAGCAGCCTCTGTGAGGAGAGGCTGGGGCTGCCCCATACCGGACAGGGCTGGTTCCAGCCGGCTCCAACCGACCCAGCGCAGGGCACAGCTGAGCCCCGCAGCCACGGGTGAGCACCTCAGGGAAAGCCTGTGAGGAAAAATGTGAGAAAGAGCCCTGCAGACACCCAGGTCAGAGAAGGAGGTGCTGCAGGCGCTGAAGCAGATTCCCCTGGAGAGGACCACTGTGGAGCAGGGTGTGCCCCTGCAGCCCGTGGACAGACCATGGTGGAGAAGTTCATGAAGGACTGCATCTCATGGAGAGGACCCACTCTGGAGCAGGGAAAACAGCATGAGGAGGAAGGAGAGGCAGAGAGGAACTGTTACGGACTGACCGCAACCCCCATTTCCCATCCCCTGCACCACTCTAGGGGGAAGAGGTAGAGGAGTTGGGAGTGAAGTTGTGCCTGAAAAAAAGGAGTGAGGGAAGGTGCTGTTTAGTCTTTTTTTTCCTCACTATCCAATCCATTTTAATTGGTTATAAATTAATTTTCCCCAAGTCGAGACTGCTTTGCCCATAAAAGTAATTGGTAAGTGATCTCCCTGTCTTTATCTTGACCCATGAGCTTTTCTTCATCTTATTTTCTCCCCCTGACCTGTTGAGGGGGGAGAGCGAGAGCATGGCTGGCTGGGCGTCTGGCAGCTGGCCACGATCAACCCACTGCAATCGTAAATTGTACCAACCACAGGAGAGAAAGAAGAGAGAGGAGGACAAGAAGGGAGCAGAGTTACCCTGACACCATAGTCCAGACCTGGTGCTCATGATGCTTCCTGATGAATTGAGCCATTATCTGAGGATTGCCCTGGGCACAGAGACCCACTTCAACACATGCTCATCATGAGGTTGAATTTGTGGGTTTGGAAGTTAGTTATGTGCAAGGGCAAGGCTATCCCTGCCTCCTGCCCCGAGACAGTGTTCTTAAGTAGGACAGGATCTTTCCTGAAGCAGTCCAGGAAAAGTCCGCTGAAGGGAAGGATCATGAAAGAAATCAGGAAAGGCACAGATCAGTAATCCGCAACACAACTGGAAAGATAGTGAAAAGTCATCCCTTTTGGGGGCCACTAAGAAAGCTAGTACAAAATATTAGGGTGGCTTTTAGCTTATAACTTTTGGTAACCAGTGTGTCTGCTGGCAGATACAGCACTACTATGCTAATGCACTCCTCCGCCCCTTCTACCTAGGACTCCTTTAGCCTGACTTCCAACTCCACTGCTTAAGAATGCCGGGCAAGCACATAAATTGCCTCTGCTCTGTGGCTGAATGCAGCAGAAAATTTATTAATGGAAAAAGAAGAAATGCAAAAGGAAGATCATCTCTGGACATAGCCCATGCAAAATGTAACTTGCCATAACACAGCCCCGAAAAGGCAGTACTAGCAAAATACCCTGGCATGTTACAGCATCCTCCCAACTTGTATAAAAGCTGCTTTATTGCTGATCTCAGTTTACTCTATTCCCAGGCATAACTGAATTGTGGTTTTTTTATGGGTCGTCTGGCCTCCCCAGTAAGTGTTCTGGGCCATCATTAAGTCTGGGTAAGGCAAAGCTATACTTTTTTTTCTTCTTCTTCTTTTGCAGAACTTCTTTCTAGCCTTTTTTCAGCAGAAGCTGCAGAATGATATGCAGTGCCTTTCCTGAAGCAGTCTGTGGATAACCAACTGCTTCTTCTTCCTCCTGAAGCCACCAGCAACAAGTCAGGAGCTTGGGAGTATGGGCAGTATTACCAGCATTGCACTGTCTCCCAACTGCCTCAGCTCCTCCAAGCGTCCCCTTTGCAGCCCAAAAGCAACATTGGGAAGAAAATGAACTCACATACAAAACCCACTTGCAAACTTCCAATCATGAAGAAGTTTCTGGGTGAAAAAAACAACCCATTCAAACTCAGAATGACAGTCTTTGTAAGCAAAACTACTTCCTTCCAGTTCCTCCAGCTTCACCTGCTTCCCATGCTTGACACAGCGAAAAATCCCATGAGAAGCTCATCTATTCATACCCAGGAACTGCTCATGTTACTAATGTGCATAATCTGGATGCAAAAAATCATCAAGACATTAGTGCATTCTTGAACTATATCCTGTCATATTCACTGCAGGAAGCACAGAAAAAAAATATCAACTTTTATGCAAAAAACCTGACTTCTTTTATCTGTGCTGCATGTAGTGAGCATGGAATACTAAGTTTGCAAGGGAAGTCAGAGTTACCCAATTTGTTTGTCAGGACCCTCTGGCAATGCGGCAAGGAAAGCGGAATTATTAATAAAAATGTTCAGAAAGTTGTGGTTAAGGTAAGGACAGGGAAGACCTCTCTGCTTCTGCAGCTGTAAATGGACTAGCCCATATGTATGGAAAAGCACCACCAGGGAAAAGACCAGCTTAAAGAAAAACAAAGGAAGAGTGATGTGAAACTGGTGGTGAAATAAAGGAGGGAAATGGAAACTAATGAGAAGCTACTTGTCTATTAACTGGAGTCAGAGGAGGGAGGCAGCACATTTCAGGGAAATATATTTCAGTTCATGACCCAGTTACAGCACATTTCTCTCCCCTCTCTGTGTCCTTCCAGTCCACTGGTGGTGGCCCTTTTGCCATCACCACATTCTCCCATTTACAGACAACATCCAGCAACGAGCCTTTGATCGGGGAGGGGACGCTAGTGCTGTTTGCTTTCCTTTGCACCTGCTCCACAACTGAGGAAGAGCAACAGGCTACAGCTCATCTGACTGTTCATTGCTTGGCAACCCATCAGCCCAAAACTCAATATTATTTCTGGGATACTTAAAGTTTACAACCAGCAGGGTAATGCAGAAGTAATTGCAGGAGTAATTGCTGTGCAAGCCTACATAGTGCCGGGGTGTTGTTAACAGATCTCTAATCATCTTTCAGAGTGACAAAACCAAATTTTTGCATCATAGCTGCCCCTGCCACCTCGATGTTTTGCAGCTCACAAACCAGAGGAAGTGCTTCCTGTAGCTACGGGAAGGCAGCTTTATCATACATATGGTCTGGACTCTCTTCTGGCCCCCTCTGTCTTCATCGCACCCAAGTCCCAACCTCTGCACTTGTAAAGAAATGGTGGGGGAGGATGCAAGGGAAAAATAGTGTAAGGAAAAAACAGCCTCCATTCATGCCCTTACATTCAAAAGGTCCAAAGCTATTTGTAATTGCTAGTTGCTGTCACTTCTCTGGAAAAGAACCTGGTTTTGATTCACTCTATCTCTTGGCAGCAGCTTCTACAGAGGCACAAGGCAGAAACAAAGAAGCTGCATTTCAGATCTGCCCATGGTAGATACAAAGTTTGGACCTGGATCCAAATTTCTGCCTGCAAAATCATGGCGCCAAGCCCACTGGCTGGTGTAATTTTGGATTAAAACTCCTAGGTTTGTCCTCTTATAGAGAATATAAAGTTTCATTAGTTACATAGAGGCTTAACAAATGGTCTGAGCAGGGATTTCACAATGAATATGTGATGATTAACTGCAGGATCACAGAGATTAAAGGTGGGAAAGAACTATTAGGTCATTGCAGCCCTCTGCAGAGTTGTTCTCTGTAGTGTATGTCTCCCAGCACCTTGTTCAGGCTAGTTTTGAGTGGCTCAGGCAAAGGCTATCCCAGTTTCTTTCTGTAGGCTGTCCCATACTCAAGCAGATCTTGCTGATATTTAACTGATATTTAATTTCACGTCAGTCCATTCTATAGCCAAGAGCCATCTTAAATAGTCCTCTTTCCCACTGGTGTCTTCAGGTTGCAGTTTTCTGCCCTTACGTCACTTCGTAAATTCACATCTATTTTTCTGTTTGCCATCATTTCCCGTGATCAAGATCAGCAGAGAGTAAATAGCATACTTCCATGTATGCTATGCCCTTTCCAACCTCCATTAAAACAATCTACTCTTTCTTTGGACAGATGACATTGAATTTCTGTGGTTTGACTCATCATGTCATTTCCTGCTCCCGCTTTTGACTCTCCATGAGGTGCCATCATGACAGAGAGCAGGACCCACCAATTAATGAGATGTAAAGATACAAGAAAGGCTTTCTTGACATAATTGTTTTTGACAGCTTAGTACGACAGGAGATAGATGCAGACTTGACCTGAGACCATGTGGATGGCTTCAGGTCAGTTCCTGCTCTGACTTGCATCCCTAGGTTTTTTACTCTGCATCCTGAGTTTAGGCGTAAAGTGCTGCAGCTGGTGCCGATGAAAAGGAAGTTTGATATGGTCGTAATGTACAAAGCAGCACACTGCAACTAACTTCACAGACTGAGGCCGGGAAAAATACGTTCCTCTCTTCAAGTCACGTTAATGGAATATTTTCTCCTGGATCAGGATCAAACATTGTAAGGTAGACATTGTCTAATACAGAGAAGGATGTGGGATGAACAAATGCCAGAGCGAACAGTCCTAATGACCCTTGCTTTAAAGAGCCCAGAGACAAGACAGAACAAGGCCAGGGCTCCAGGAAACAGCCCAGTGAATGTGCACACACATGTGCGTGTCCTCCAACAAGCTACGCCCAGCCTCCCTCCGGCACTTCGAACAGCCTTCCCCTGCCTGCAGGCAGCCGACTTCGAAGAGGTTTCAGGTTCCCATTCAGAGAAAACGACAGCTAGCAGCTACATGGCTACACACACGGTTTTAACTCCAAGAGCTATCACAAATGCGAGCGCCTGGTGTTGATCCCAGCACTTCTAAATTTTCTGAATTCCCTGCTTACTGAAGGGTGAAATTAGACTCACACTCACAACTTCCAGCTTGCGGAAAGCAGCTCGGAGCAGGTAGCGGAGGGTATGGCGCACAGAAGATAAAAAAAGATGATTGTGGGTGCAGAGAAATATATTCCAGCAACACAGACTTTGTCGTAGCAAAGTTCAGACTGGGAATTTGCATATGGAAATTCTTTATGAAGGTACTCATATTAACAATCTGAATTGCACTCTTAAGAGATTACAGCAGTTAGGGAGAGGTAAATGAGCTCTGTCAAAACAGGAACAGCTCTAAGTGATTCCCCAAAGCAGGATCAGGGCATGCACCATGGCAGACTTCCTCCATATTCTGGCACTGGCTAGGGAAATTATGGAGGTGTTTCTCTTCTGCTTCAAAGCACAGGGTCTGGCAGCAGTTCTTGTCCAACAATGTGGAGTTTGAAAGAATTTGAGTCAAAGCAGTGTTGATGCAAAGAGAAAAAAAAAAGAAAAGGTGTTAAGGTTGTAGTTCAGACACCACCAAATCACCTCCAGTTTCCCACGTTCAAAGGCACAGGAGGTGATGTGGTCATGTCCCTTCAACAGCCTCTGAGCATCCTTCAGGAGGAACAGAGCAGGGACAGGAGGGCAGACCCATGGGGTCACCTACAGTGGAGCGCTGCACCCAAGATGCATCTTCCTGTAGGAGCACCTTTGGGTGCTGTGTAGCCACGCTTCTGGGAGCCTTAGCAAAACTGCAGTGCTTCTCCAGGCAAGCATATGACAGCCATAAGGCAGCTGTTTCTTCCCAGTATGTCTCAAACATCAGCAGATCTTTTAAGCAGAATCTGCATGTCCCAGGTAAGTCAGGACCCAGGACAAATGCAAGGACAAGCAGACAGTCAGAGAAGAGTACTTAGCCACACAGAGGGCTGGGGCATGCAGGTCCTTCATATCGTGCAGAGTTGGCTGTCACCAAACAGTTCCAAATATTTGCCATTCCTTGTAGGTGTCAGAAGATGCATACAGATATACCTACGGATAGTCCACACACAGAGCTCTATGATCTTCCTAATCTTCTCCTGTTTCTCAGGGAAGGTTATGTCTTACAGGCCTCTGCAGTATACTTTCAGCCCAAAGGAAGTACAGTGGGTCTGGCAAGCATCAAGGGTTTAAAGCGCTGCAGCCAGCTGCTCTCACTGACCCCAAAAACTTCTCAATCCTGCCTGATTTCTGTTTCCTCAGTCCAGATCCGTGAGGAGGAGAAAATAACGACTCCATGGGTGTCCTGCTATGGTATGTGCCCAGCAGATCTTCTCTGACGAGCCTTGCCCAGGGGTTTGTCCCCATGCCAGGTTACTGATCTCACTGGAGGTGTACCAGAGTAGATTATGTGCCTGTCCTCTTCTAAGTCTGGCATGCTTTGCTTAAATTTACCATAATTCTTATGAAAGAGTGCAATGAGGATGAGAGAAGTAGTAGAGCCTATTTTTCCATGTAAGTAGTGTGAGCTGTAGAAAATGGACACTGGCAGTGGCTATGGTTGATGAAGCCATATCATTGTTATAGAAAGGAACAACCCATTTTCTGAAGCCATGGTAGAAACAGGCTCAGAGAGAACAGACCTGATGGTGCCTCCACAAGACCCAGAGTAAGCACCATTGCAGATCCTAAGAAAGATATTTTTCACACATGGGGCGAACCACGTTTGCTGTGCACAGAGGAGACTGACTCAGGGTCTGTAGCTGTGCACTGTGAGGACAGGATTAAAGCACTGTGGGCTGGCACTGCCCCACACTCCCAAACCTGCAGGGAGCTTACCCAAGATTCTTGTTCTTTCAGCTCTTGCTTTTTAAAATTTCATCAGTGCTCCCGTGTGGTGTTTTATGCTCTCAGGCTGCAAAGAAGCATTCTCTGCTGTAAAAAGTCTGTTTAAATTTTCCACATCCCCCCCCTGGAAAAAAATGAATGTAAAGCATCACCCAATGACACTCCCTACTGCTGATTCCATCGACACCCTTTGTGTTTTCATGGACATATTTTCCTTATAAAAACCAGTTCCACCTTCTCCACTGCTATGTGAAAGGCTCAAACAAATGTCAGAAAACTGACTGACAGACCGTACAGGCAAAGCAGAGAACCTGACTGTGTTCAGGGGCTGTCAAGTGCACAAAGTAAACAAAAGAATAGATCTATGTAATTTTTCCTCACGAATCTCAGCTACAACTCCTATTTTAGACATTACTTGTAGAAGGAAAGTGCAACACAATGTCAGTGTGTTTTAAATGTAAAAAGTCTCATTAGTTTTGACAAATATGTTTCTCTGATAAATTTTGTTATAACTATCAGAGGCATAAAGCCTAAACAGCATTTGTGCTTTTAGCAACTGTTTGAAAGTTATGGCTTCTTAAAACTACCACAACCATTTAAGAAACAAAGTGTTATGGTAATGCCCTGGGTTTTTCCTTCCTCAAAGCCTACCTCTGGCTCTTCCCCCAGGTTATCTCTGTTAGAGGCTCAGCAGCCTTCCTATCCCATGCACCACCAGGACGGAGCAGTAGGATCTTCCGTGCTCTTTGCTCAACTTGCATCTCCCTGCTTGATGAGGTTGTGCTGAATACAAATATCTAGGTGAAATATATTCAGGTTTTGCAGAAATCACCACCACCATGGATGACAGAGCTTACACAGCTCCCTGCTGCAATACAGACTGCCTGCAGGGCTGACAGAGCCGCCCTCCTAAGCTGGGATTTACTTTCCTGCCCTGCCAGGGACTCTCAATCCAAGGGAGCAAGAGAAAGAGTTGCATATGCGGGTTAGATTCTAAATCCCTTTTTCTGACAGCATGATGCAGCTGCGTGCTGCAAGCACGTCTGACAGACATTGGACCCAGGGGAGGATCAGCTTTGAAAAACCTTCCCTGGGATATTTTTGCTCCTTTTACTTCATTCTCTGCATTTCTTCTAACTCCTGGGGTGGGTAATTTTCCTCAGCCAAAAACGAGACAAAAGGGGGAAAAAGGGAAGAGAGAAGTATGCTGCAGTGAGTGGGCAGCCAGGCTGCAGGTGGGCATAGCACACATAAGCAGCACAAAGCAGCTTATTTCACACAAGCCAGGGAAGAGAGCACAGGTTTTGCAAACACCACAGGCCGTAGCAGGCTCTGTCCAGCCTCAGCTGTGGGGCAGGAGCAGACGTGTGGGGCAGCTTTGTTGTGGGTGAGGTGGGAGAGGAGCGCACCATGCCAGGGATCGCCCAGGAGAAGGCACCCGGGCAGGGAAAGAAGCATTTCACAGAGTTCATAACCTCTTGTGCAACTAAACCAGTACAAATTGCCAATGCCCCCACAGTGCGGCTTTTCCATTTGCTAATGATGAAAACAGAGCAAAATACAAAGTGCCTGCACCCACAGCCTTCTCCTTGTTAACCCACTGCCCATGCATGGCCCTTCCACCTCTGGGCCAAGAGGGGCAGAAAGCAGCTGCCAGGGAGGCTGGGGCCATCCATCTCCTCTCCGCTGGCCCAAGACCACGTGCCCCATGCACCCCACGTCCCCCTTGGACCCTTCTGCCAGCCGTGGAGAACTGTGCTCCTTTGCCACACGTGCCGGCAGCCACACCGATGGCCACTGGCACCTGGTTTTAGATGAATGCACTTGCAGCGTGGCTATGCTCAAAACACTGGGGATTTCTATATTTGCAATTAGAGTATTCAAATTATTTCAACTTTAAAGGTGGGAGGATCTATTTATTTTCATTTTATTTTGTGTTTTTTTCAGTTCTACCTGGAATTCAGATTTAGGTAACATGCAACTGAATGTGTCAAGGTATCTGAAGGCTCAAAATGCACAATGCAATACTATACTATAGCTCTTTGTTATGCTAATTATTTCTTCCCAGCTGCTCCAGCAATGAGCTCCAGCTCGACCTATCAAAGGGGAACAAAACCTCTAGGCGAGCTTTCTGCTGCAAGGTCCCTTACCTCTGTGCTTGAGGGGCTGGGGCTGCATCTCTTCCGGCACCTGTAAACCAAGCTGAGAGGTAAAACAATTTAATATTGCAGCTCTACTGCCGCTGGGAACATGAGCTAGGAATTAAAAAGTGATACCCTCTTGACAGTCAGGTTGCCATGATTTACATTTTTCTCTTGGGTCCCCTCCCCCTCCACATGCATCTTCTCAGCACTTCTGAGCAAAGGGGAAAAATGAGGCAGTGTGGGAAAACATCCAGTCAAACCTCAGAGGCTCTGCCGAGATTCTGATTTTGGCACCCACCAGGGTAGTGCTATGTGATCATGAAGGATTTTTAGTGCGCGGGTGTCAGATTCATGACAGCCAGAAAATGCTGTGGTTGCATTATTTAAATGAAAATTAACTTTCCAAATAATAATAATAAAAAAGGTTTCATATATTCAAAATTAAAAGAATAAAACTATCGGCCTGGTTGCCTTTCTATTATTTATGCTGATATTCAGTTAAAAGAGAGTTTGTCTTGTTCCTGTGTTTCTAGAGCCTAGAAAGATATTTTATTGATAGCACATGGAAATATTAAAAGGGAAAAAGGAGCTTTGGCAGCTGGAAAGGGACTACTGGGGGCCACCAGCAGCTTGAGAGGCTCAGAAGACCACTGGGAATGTGGGGCAAGCTTGTTAGCTGAATGCCTTATTTATAATGGTCACTAGTGAAATACCTCAAAAGCTGACATTACACTGTCATCTTTAAGCCTCAGAATTAGCAAATAGGCGCTTTCAATGGGTGGATAAATTCATACAGTAAAAATCCTTGTCTCAACCTTCAGGCAGAATAACGAAAATGATCTGACAGTGGCTTATGCCCTACTCATATTTTTAAGATTTTCTTCATGACCGTGATGACTATACAGGTTATTTTAAAGTTTCAGTATTGGAACAATTCTGCAATGAAGGTACATTTCAGGATTGCGTTAACGCACCTTACTTCTCATAGCAAACACAAAATGAAATTTGCCACTATTACACTATTTAGTCTGCTGGTAAACCAGAATCCAATCTGTCACGCAGAGGAAGGGGTCAAAGAAGGAACAATATGTATTCAGCCTCCACTGGTAAAATGTAGGCTGCTCAAGATTTAAAAATTAGTCAAACTGTATTTTCAGGATAATAATAATAATATCAATAGAAATTGAGAAACGTAGGTCGCTTTGGTCATACTTGTTGAGACTCACAGAAGATAAATTTGAGGAAAACATAACATTGAAAGTACATTACACTTACGGGGTAGCAACACTTAACGTATGTGCAGTGTCTGATGATTTGTAATATAAAGGGCAATTGCGTTTTGAGCCAAAACCACACTGCTGTATTCAAAGGAATAAATGGCCCCATGGCAGCTGTATGGCTAAGAGGATGTGGCTGGTAAGTGAGGCCTACTCACAGAAGTAAGTACAGAGGATTTCACCCTGAAAGAGCAATGGATGGAGAGGAAAAAAAAAAATTTACAAGGGTTTTTAGGGTTGATGAAGGAATAGAGCATAGATTTTACACATATACAGAGAGACAGCAATTATTTTGGAGTCAGGGAATAAAACCTGATTTGAAAATAATCTGCTTCTTGACTCTACTCCCACTGGCAGAGACTCTCCCTAACTAAAGGGGTAAATATGGATTAGCTGATCCCACACTGCATGGGGTGGAGGAGAAGGATTGCCCTTTGAAACTTTTCTGATTAAGAGAATGAGGCAGGGGGAAAGACAAAACCAACAATAACCAAAGGTGTGGGTCATCAGCTGATACGACCAGGCACAACTTCTCCAAAAATCAATGGCACAGCTCCACCTCATGCCAGCCGAGAGACTGATCGCTCATCACCTGGCTGCAAAAAGTCTCTGAAACATCAGCCTGCAAATGGTCAGAAAGCATTTGACAGCAGTCACAGTTACCAAGTGAAAATGCTGTATCAGAAATAGAGGGTGGTGAGGGGACAGTGGAAGCGATGTCGTGGGGTCCCTCTGCACTTGCTGAAGACACGCAGCTGTGACAGTTATGGGCCAGTTTCTTACGGAGGAGGCACAGCCATCAACTGCTGCCACCACACCACCCTCCTTCGCAATGGCCAGAGCCTTTAGTTGTTTCAGGAGGCAGCCACAGCCCACGGTACGGAAAGGCGAGCCTGGCGGGGTATTCCACGGGGAAAGTACCACTGAAGGAGGTAGCACTACACGGACTGACCTTGAGCAGACAGACCATTTATCTCCTTTCTACAGTCCCAATATGACACATTAGATGCTCTCTGCAGTAAATTGGAGAATGATGCTGTATTAATTGAGAAGAATTACTAGCCATGGAAGAGAAGTTATTTTTCAAATTCAATATCTCCCTGTTTTGGGGTTTTTGCTGGGTTTGGGGTTTTTTTTTGTTCATCACGCATACTTCTGAGTGTACACAGACCACCCATCTGTGACTTCTCCTCACACTCCCTGCACTCCTCCGCCAGGGGACTTGAGCAACAGAGATTAAAAGAAGTTAACGTACTTGCCTACCCGGCCTCCCAGCTGGATCTGGTGAGAAAGCTTTGCATACCTTGCAGTCTGCACCACTTCTGCAAAACCGAGGAACTGAAACTCTACCTCACCTAAGGTGCGCTCGCTTCCTTGCTATGAATTAAAGACTAGGGAGAGCAACAACAGGCCAACTGCAGCCCCCAATGCAACTGTTTTCACATGATTACTCCCCTGGAGTTTAATCTAACCTTCCACACCTGACCCCAGGCCCCCTGACATAGAAAGCCACTGACCCCAAATGGTAAATTCAGTCTGGTCTTAACAGCCACAGCTGCTTTGCTTCGTGCTCTCTGTGGAGAGCCACGAGGAGTGAAGGTCTCACCCGAACACCCCTCAGCCCCAGGGCTGGTTTGCGTTCAGTTCCCCAGTGCAGACCCAGCTGACCGGGTACACCTCGCATTAGCAGCCTTAAACTGAGCAGGATTAGCTGCTGCAAAGGCACTCGGCACCCTGCCACGGCTGTGTTTACATTAGAAAAAATGGACCTCACAGAGACAGTTTGCAAACACCACAAGACGAACTTTTGTAAACTCCCTCGGTTTAGTCATCTTTCCCCATCTGTCAGAGAAGTTAAAGTGAGATTGAAAAAACACAGGAAATTACTGTGTATTCCAAGCCGTCGTGACTGAGCAGCTTGGCTGTTACATGGGATGCCTTGTGGAAGATTCACATCTCCTAACATTTCCAGCAAGATCCTTTGCAGCGCTTCCCTGGCTGCGATCTTTCAGCAGGCTCTGCACACCCTGCCAGGAAAAGCCTCTGGAGTGCTTTGTGCAGCTGCAGAAAAACTCATACCAGCACTGAGGAGCCCAAAAGGTTACCTCCAGAAAGCCAGGGCAGCCCCTTTCTTCGAGGTTGCAAAGCAAGGGACAGGCAATGAAAAAGGTTAGGTCCCTCTGGGAGGCTTCTGTGTGAGAGTTCATTCACTGAATAAAATGCCAGATGAAATCCTTTACCCCACGGCAGTTTAAACCTTTCTCTGATGTGACTGACTGGCTCTTTTTGTGATAAAACTTAAGAAACTTCTTTTATCAAGGTTCCTGGCATGAGTAAGCAGGAATTGCATTTGCTATACCTCTGGCTATAGCCTTTATCTCAAGAAGGCAATGAAAGGGCAGGAGTCGAATACGGGCTAGAAATCACCTTCACGTCTGCTTCGGCCATAGCCCTTTCATCACCAGATCACTACCATTGCAGCAATCTGAGCTAGCGGCAGCTGGAAAGGCCATTTAGCTGGGTGGGTTGCAACTGGCACGGGCCTCCAGAAGGGCCACGAAGCAGCCGAGACACACTGCACGCTGGTTAGTTTGTTTAAATTCCCCTTTAGATCACGCTGCACCTCTGAACCAGCTCCTCACCTCCCCTGCACAAACCCAAAGAGTGGTGGCAGCCCACGTACCGCCCCCGTGGCGCGTCCTGGTCTTCGGCGAAAGGACAGTTGGTAGATGAGAGGTGTAAAAGGAGGATGGAGGCCGCACAGGAAGATGAAACATGAAAAAAAGTCTCTTTACCACAACTTTGCTTTGGGGTGTAACATCTTCAGGGCTGAAAGAAGCACTTCATCTCTGCGGCTCAGCCTGCATTTGTTTTCTCTGTGGAGCCAGCTGCTACGCTGGCATTGCAAATCGGTGCCAGCTGAGGCTATGAGTGCTGGTGATGCTTAAGTAACTGTGTTAAGCTGTTTCAACAGATTAGCTAATCCAGTAAAAATATAAAATTTTACCAAAAGTATTAAGTATATATGAAGCACAATGATATTATGTCACATTTTGAAAAAGGAACATAATTTTTTCAACTCAAATGAACTACGCATTTCCAAGGGAAATGTATTACCTGGTGGAAAGCAATCCTGAAGATAAAATGACACTTCAGCTCTTAGTGACAGTAAAATAGATCTGACAACAGAAACATCTTTTTCTGTTGCTGTTTTCCATGTTTTATTGAAGTACCATTATTAGTCTGCTGAAAGGCACAGTACTTTATAGTTTTACACTCTAGGAGCAAAGTATCTTATGATAGAGAGTAAAACAGTCTCCACAGAGAGCAGCTCTACTGCTCAGTTTAGGCCAGGATCAAGTTCAGGAGCATTCATTTAGCAGTTATGCGTGGGACATACGGATGAAAGGCATTAATCTTGGAAAAGAACTATTTCTTGAAAATTTGTGATACTAGCAAAATGTCCTTAGTACTGGAGCACGCAACGGGGAAAAGGCCTATCAGGTTTGCACTCTTCACATGCCATAAATCAAACCAAATTTAAACCGTGAAATCCATTCAGCCTAGCCCAGGTTGGAAATCCTATCAAGGTCTATTGCATTTCTGGCAATTGGACAAGGGTGTTTCCAACTGCCTTTTCTAACATGAAATACCTCTGTCTCTTTTGTAGCAAAGCGGATAACTCAGTGGACTCCTGAGTCCAATACATCTACTTTCAGTATTTGCCATTTTTTTTGTGAGGCAGGGTCCAGAGAAAGGCATAAAAGACCACTTATCCTTAGGCCAACCTTCATTAGATGACATTTCGCCCCTTACTGACCCGGATGACACTCAGCAAGACTGTCCAGAGCTGTAACAGGTTAATTTCTAGGTGTCCCTGGAACTAAAGAAGCTGTTAGAGAGGCCTGAGTAGACAGAGAGTTCTGCTGATCTATCACTTCAGCCAGTACAAATTCAACTCAGGAGACTGCAATGGGTTATATATGCAGGCTTGCTCTGGAAGACCAAGGAGCCCCTTAGGGTCAAAAAGCTTTCAGCCCCCCCCCCAAAGTGTTACCTGATTTGTGGTTTGGGCAGCATTTGGCCAGGCGTTTTCCTTGGCCATACATGCAAGTCTGCAGAGAAGTTTGCTGCTTCACAGTGCACCTTCAGACTGTCGTAAAGGCTCCTGAAACCCTGTGAAGGCTGAGCTCCATCTTGGACTCGGCTTGAGGTGCACAGTCAACTGCAGCGTAACCTCTTCAGCAGGGAACAGTTTGATTAAATAGCATTTCCTTGGGTGAGGGAGGGGAACATGGGGGAAAGGACCCAGTAGCCATTGGAAATGTAAAAATAAAATGAATTTTGGTCATTTTAATAAATATATATCAAGGAAATTTCACTTTACTACAACAACACATTAGTATACAAGCATCTAATATTTAAGCTTAAAACATCAAGTGTTTATCAAATATTGGAAAAGAGCAGACATTACTAGACTATCTGGGTATAACACAAGAAAAATCAGGTTTTTAAAAAAATTGGTCCTTGTGGACAAATGTCTAAATGATGATCCTACTCATACACTGTATGAATGAGATCTATATTTAATATTATTATTATTAATAAAAAAAGCTTCTGTCTTGGAGAAATCAGATGGGACTTACACTCTCTTTATTTGTTGTTCTTCACAATGATAACCCTTACAAACTTATCAGTTCCAACTCACCTGACTGCATAAAGGTTATCATTGATTTACATCCTATTCTCTTTTGGCTGGGGGGGAGCTTTTTCCCATGACCACTCGGCTTAGTCACGAAAACTGTCCAGTTCGCAAACATGACTGTGGGGTGCGCACACTACCCAAAATAACCGTGGCCCAGGAGGACTCAGGCTGAACCCATGAAACCCAGAGCAGGAGTTCTTTGACCCAGAGACCCGGCTGACTCCAGCACCAAATCGGGGGCAGCCCGGAGCGGTGTGCTGCCGGGGACCCTCGTGCCCTGCGCTGAGCTGGCCGCTCCCTCAGCACAGGGGTGAATTTCACCCTTTGGACAAGAACCAAGCAGAGAAGATGTCGCTTGAGCGCTTGATGCTGTGGGAACAGGCAGCTATTATGAGTCAGCCGTGGCTTGGAGGTGGCTATTTTGCCGAGCACACCCTGCCAGTTGTTACAGGGACTGTGGGAACTAATTAATTTGGTGGATCTAAGACTCATAATACTCTTAGGCCAACCCTGACTAATGTCCTCTCGGCATTTTAAACAGAACACTTTTGCAAACAGTCTACCTAGGGATGAATAAATGTTGTCCTTAGCCACTGAAATCTCAGCTCATTTCTCCAAAATGTTCTTTTTTAAAATTAAACCCCTTACATTCATTCAGATAAAATCATGTTTATCGCCACATTATTGATTAACATTGTGCTTTTTGCTTTCTTTTCTTGTCTTTTTTAAATCAACAGCAAAAGTCATAGAAAACTCCCGCATGCTTTTGCAATCTAAAAGAGAAAAATTATGCGAAACAGAATAAAGTATAAAACATGCCACTGGTTCATGAACTTCATTATACGAAGAAGGAAAAAAAAGAGCCCCAGCAACAGACAGTTGCCATAGAAACACTCAAGCATCGAATGCTTGTTTACAAGAGACATCTCTCTATTGTTTCTTAAATCCCTTCCTAAGGATGGCAAATCAAAAAGCAATTGAGCATCAAAAAGGAAGAACAGAGATGTTTGAATAGGAAGTTGAACTCAGTACTTCAAAGGTTAAAGGTTTCTAATAATTTGATCCACCCTGTGGGTGGGTTGGTTTTTTTTATCTGTTTAGGTTAAATCCCTGCTGTATCACTGATTTATACTTAATTTTCACGCTGGCAAAAATTAAGACAAAAAGTAAGGCACCAAAAAAAAACCTGCCCTGTATAACAACAAGCCTCATTAGTTATTACAGCCAAGGTGAAAACACGCAAGTACTTGAGCTGCATGTTGTGTTTCTGATTAAGATCCCATAAACAGGTTATTTCTTTATGCTATGTCCTATTTTGTCAGTTGAACAAGATGCTGAATCCAGGAATTCAAGAGTATCAGTACGAAATGTAAGGATGGTTTATTCCCAGTCCATGAAGACAGTCCTTTGTCAGAACAAATACTGAGTTACAAGGAGCATATCACCCTTGCTGGTAGCAAAAATTTGTTTACCAGACTTCTAATTCCTTGGTAAACATAATGGAGGTTCTTCTTAATTAATGGCAGACTTCTTGGGGGTGGGGATATATAAAACGATATGTTTTCCCCATCTGGCTGATTGGTATTTTCAGTAACGAAAGCCACACCATAGCTGTAGAGACTATAGTGCTAAGCAGTAACGCAACTGCGTTCTTTATGAAGTCTCCATATTTATAAATAGCCCGCTGATGCAGATCATAGAGACGCTTTACGCAATCTGCACTCCAGTCACTTAAAACTACACGTAATGTTTGTGGCATGATTGTATCATTTGTAGAAAACTATAAAAAATCCATTCAAAATAAAAATTTGATAGACAAACAAACATGCTGCGCATGCTTCAACAGAGCAAGAAAGATGCCTCATATTTTACTTCCTTTGCTGCAGCACATTTTATTACTTGGTAAAGATTCCTTCTTCCTTAAGGATTTTTTCCAAGATTCACTTACATTGCTCTTGTCATTACATCCAGTCTCAAAATAGTCATAAAACTTGCCTTTACATTCAAGAGCATGGGTGCCTCTTACAGGTTCACAGTTTAGGGCGATGCTCTCTCGCTCAGGTTCATTACCTCCTTTCTCGTCATTAAATTTTGCCTTTTCCTGATTACTGTGAGACCTGGCATTAGTGATGAATATTTCATTAGCAGGTATCTGGTCATCACTCCTGTAAGATGGGGCACTGCCAATGTCATAAACTCCCTGCTGGGAACAGCTTGGCAAAGAAATGGGGGAGGAGGAGGAGGAAGTATTTTCTGTACTAGCAGTAACAGAGTAGGGTAGATTTAAATAGTGACTGCCACACTCTTGATAGAAGCAGCACGTGTGGAGCTTCTCGTACTCCTCCTTTGCCATCCGAAGGCGTTTTCTATATGGACAGTCCTGAGGCACAAACCATTCTTGTGGTGAGGTGCCACTGAAGGAGCAGGTGGAGAAGCACCAGTTGTTCTGCATGATGATTTCTCCATGGATTCTCTTCATTAGATTGTTGATGAGGACAGATCTCCGCAGGTAGACTTCAGGATCATCAATGAATTTCAGCTTTTCCAAAGACATGTAAAGAATATGGGCCCGCTCCTCAAACACAGAGATTGTCTGAAAATGCAAAAGACAGAAGATATGGAACTGAAGGCAACCGGTTTTGTTCCAGGCAAGGAGAAAGAAAATGAAGCCAAGTATTCCCCCCGTGCCACTACTTTTCTCCTTCTCTTTCTGAGGTGCCTAAAACCGTTTTTTCATTTTGCACACCCATGTAGCTGGGCTTTTTCTTGGCCACAGCATTCACCCAGGTTTAGGAGGCAAGTAGCTGAGCATTACACCACAGAGGCAATCGCAGGGCACGAATCCAGGATGGGAGAGTAAAATCCAGATGCGCACATCTGGCTCTTTATTTGCATTTGGGGTTAGAACATAAAATTGTTGTGCAGTTTCGCTCCAGTGATGGCTGGGGGCTTTTTGATGTGAATGGACCCGATTCCACCACCCCCTGTGGGGCTTCTACAAAGCTCTGAAGCCAAGCGAAGGTCCCCTCCCGCAGCCTCAAGGTTTGCAAGACGCAGCCAGCAGCCATCGCCTCACGCAGCAAGTGTCGGAGCATTTCATCCACTGCCAGTGGAAGAGGCCCTCCAGCAAGGAGGTCTCCATTTGCCAAGCTCCCTTATACTGCCGTTGTGTACAAAAGCGCATGCAGGGAGGGAGGCAGGGAGAAACCCATCTCAAAGCATCACAGCATCTGGAGAGCAGCTGTTGGCCTGCATACTACACCCTGCGCTCTACAGGACCGGTGGGAACGCAGATAGGCAGGGACAAGGTCAGGAAACGAAGAGAGGATAGGGATTTGCAGAAATCCTGGCTCGACGCCCACAGATTTGTTCTCCCTTCCATGGTCCTTCCAGGACTCCCTTTCTCAGCACTGGCAGCATGAGCAGGTTACTGCCCCCGGGAGGCCCCGGATTCTGCGCTGTAATCACTACCCTGGGAATCAAAATAAGAGAGGGGGCAATACATGCTACTGTAAGCACTATTAACTAATTTTCATTTTTAGTAAGAATTTGGTTTGCGTAGGAGGAGAGCAGCACAGCACAAAGGGAGACTGCTCTAAATCCCCCCCATCTGTGGCTTGATCATTCTTCCCTTTCCCACATGGTTACAGCATTTTTGCAGAGTGGAAGTCGTAGCTATGAAGACTGAAAGAGCTTAAAGCACAGCTGCTTTTCACATCCATTCAGCTCTCCTCAGCCCTCTAGCTCTTTCCACAGCCTGGTCCTGTCTGCAGGGCTTAGAAGCAGCACAGTGCCTCGTAAAAAGAAAAATTGGCTGTGTTTTCATGTGAGTTCACAGCTGAAGGTCTTCTTTGTTAGAGGGAGTAATTTTCTATAATAAATGACTCATTTTAAATTGTATTAAGCCTATAGGTTAATTTGCATCCTTTATACCTGCTGCAGCAATAGTCAGTGAAGCCATAAAAGCCTGGAGCAAACCAGTAAGCCTTGAACTGTGATCCTCCTGGAGATAACGTCCTGGAGGGCCACCAGTAGGAACAAGTTGTCAAAGGCTTTCTACTACAAATGTTTGCCAACAGCCCTCTGGAGAGAGGCTCTGGGCCCTACCGTCATACCCGCTACAGGACAAGTAATCTCAGAACATAACTCTGTCTTTACCGGGCAGCAAAGGTATAAAAAGTGTAAGATATTAGAAGAAACCTGGTGGGCATCCTCCCTCCCCCAGAGCTCAGTGCTGCAAAGTAGAAAACACGTTCGTGCTGAACAGAAGAAAACGGTGACCCAGGGTTTCTGACATGATACACCTCTACAACAGCACAAAACAATGTCTGGGACAGGTCTCGTACCAGTACCTCTACAACCGGTTTTTATGCTGTTCAAAAAGGATGAGTAACTATTCCTCCTCTTTGCAAGGAAAATAATCACTGATACAAAAATCCAACAAACTAGCCAAGAAAAAACCTGGCTGAAATCAGAGACCGATGTGACATGTGGGAGACACGCTCACTAACTAGAGCACATTTTTCAACACCCTCGGTGCTATTTATTCATTGCTCTGGCAGCAGACTGGACGCCTTCTGGAATTAACGGTGGGGCAGTTTTTCACCTTCCCCGTCAGGTACTTATTTCCAGCCAACACTATTTGTAGCCGAAAATTCCTTCAGCTACTCTAAGGTCCTTGGGAAGCGAGCTCGGTGTTACTGCTCGCTTCTCCTCTGTGGAAATCCATCCAGGGAAACAGAAGCCCCCTGGGGAGACCTTCCTGCCCAGCGTACCTTGTAGGGATGAGGCACTCGGTTCCCCTCACGTCTCAGAAGCCTGCCGCTGCGATGCAGGTAAAGATAACATATAAACTTGCTCTGCATCTTGATCTGTTTTAGCTTTCTGTCTCTGGGGCTCTCGTGGTACTATTGCCTCCCATAAGCTGTGCTTTAATCAGATTATATTGTGTCCTCTCTGCTGCCAACAGTACACGGGTAGCACTGGACTACCGTGGGCCAGGTACGATCCCAGCAAGGTAAGGATGGTGTCTCAAGGCATGAGCTATCCTTAAGCACATCACTCCAGGCGTTCAGTTCCTTACAGGACTGAGTCCTTAATGAACAAGACCCTAAAATCTCTCATTAAAAAAAAAAAAAAGTTAGATTTCCATTTATGTATTCACTGGCCTGGGAAATGTTTGCTCTAATCCCTCCCCTGACAGCTTTCATAAGAAAAAAAGAAAAAAAAAAAAAAATCTTTCATTTACTAACCTGTTCTTTTGGAGTTATGAGCTTTTTAATAAACAGGATTAAATACTGAAGGAGCTTGTACTCACTTTCCAAGTCATTGTGTTTTTCTAGCAGATCTGTAACCCATTTGGGGTACATGGAACTTATTACTGTCTTCTTCCCTGGAAAAAGTTTTGAATGAGTGGGGGAATCATGGGCCCTTTTTATTTATGTTCTTCGTTTCTGCTGTTCAAATGCTGCTATGGAGCTGTTTCTGTAGGCATGACATAAACTAGCTGAGAACAAACCAATCTGAAAAAAAGTTATTCTCAGCGTTTCCATTTACAGTTGTTATAAATGAAGAAACGCCTTTGCTTCTTAAGCAATTCGATGACAATAAAACAATAAATGTGAACAAGTGACAACTATTTGTTTCTGAGCAAACAGCTGGATCACTCTCTTAATTCAGCAGAGCATTTCAGCCTCGTGGAAATGGGTCAATCGAGTGTTACTAAAGCATCTGAAACTCGGAGTAAAAATAATGACTATTAGAAAACATACTTTATGTGTACAGCTGCTGAGCGGTGGATGAAAATCCTCCTCTTCCACATATTTCCTTTTAAAGTATGTGATCTTGGATGTTGTTACAGGATTTGAAATTCCCCTGTAATGTGATCCTGTGGGTAATAAATCAGATATGACAAATGACATGCGGTTTGCCGGAGGTTCTCCAAACAAAATACTTTTCATTTCCCTTCGCGCTACGGGAGAACTCCACCGCGTTATTTTCACGTAGATTCGCAGCCATCAGAAATAAACCCTCACCTGCCTCGCGCGTTAACTCGCCGGACGCTCCCGGCCGAGGGCCGACGGGACAGGCAGCGCGGCGAGCCGGTGCCGTCCTCTGGCCGCTCGCCTTCGGGAAAACTTTCGCTCCCGGCCGCCGGCCGGGCAGCCGCCTATCCCCAGCGCGGCACCCGGCGCAACCCGGGGCCGACGGTTCCCGCCGAGCCCCGCGCACCTGCGGCCCCGCCGCCGCGCCGCGCTCGCCCCGGGGCAGGGGCAGGGGCAGAGCCCCCGCCCGCCGCCCGCCGCCCGCCGCCCGCCGCGCCCGGGCCCGCCGCCGCGCCGCGCCCCCCCTCCGCGGACTACACCTCCGTCCCCCCGCCCGCCGCCGCCGCCGCGGCGGATCGGCGCGGTGCCTACCTGCGGCGGGGGGCCCGGGGGCCGGCGGCGGCGGCGGCGGGGGGGCGGCGGCGGCGGCGGCGGCGGCGGGGCCGGGGCCGGGGCCGGGGCCGGGGCGGCCGCAGCAGGGCGGCTCCCAGAGGGCGCGGTAGGCGGCGAGGTCGGCGGCTCCGTCGGCGGCGATGGGGCGGCCCAGCCGCTGCATGGGCAGCACCAGGGTCATCGCGGGCGCCGGCACCTGGAAGCGAAGCAGCGCGGTGAGCGCCCGGCACCCCCTTCACCTGACACCCCCCCGGCCCCGCGGTGTTCCGCGCCCCCTTGGCAGTCATGCCTCCGTATACACGTATGTAAAAACCACACGCACGTATATCTCACACAGACACACTTTTTTTTTTTTTTTTTTTTTTTTTTTCCCCTTCTTACGGCAGGAAAAAGACCGGAGCCCTCTCTCACAAAGGGCGCGGGGTCCCCGGCCGCGGGAGTTTGTCGCGCTCTCCCCACCGCCGCCCCCCCGGCCCCGCTCCCGCCGCCCCGGTCCCGGTCCCGGCCTCGGCCCCGGCCCCGGCCCCGGCCCCGCCGGCGCTCACACACCGGCACGGATCCGCTCACTCGCTTCCCATTCTCTCCCGGCGGTGCTGGCACGGCGCGCTCGGCACCGGCGGGCGTGCGAGTCGGTGTGCGTGTGTGTGTGCGCGCGTGTGCCTGCGGTGCGTGTGTGTGTGTGTGTGTGTGTGTGCGCTGCGTGTGTGTGTGTGTCTGTGTGTGTGTGTGTGTGTGTGTGTGTGTGCGCAGTGGGGTGTGCGTGTGAGAGAGCGCGCGCCCAGCAGTTCGGGATCGCGTTCCTTTCTTCTCTCTTCCCTCCCGAACGAAGCAGACAGCAGAGACTTAGGTAGTTGTTTCCACTAGCCCCGATCGGACTGAACTGGATCTGCCTCCAGTCAAAACACTGCGAGACTAAGACAGAAAATTGGCTCCGGTTTCAAGCCGTGAGTTGCAGTCCCACCGGAGCCAAGCACAACATCGGCGGAGCGGGCGGAATATTAAGCAGGAGCGGGGACTCCAGGGCCAGCGCCAGGCTGCGAGCTGCCTCCTGCCGCGACAGCAGGCGGCAGGGGAGGGGAGGGGAGGGGAGGGAGCAAACTTTCTGCGAGGGGCAAGGGATGAGTTCATAGTCACCTACTTCTTGGCAGAGGAGCGCGGAACAATGCGCCCAGGCCCGGCCCGGCCCCTCCCTCTCCTTCCTCCTCCTCCTCCTCCTCCTCCTCCTCCTCTCTCCAGGAAAGCGGGATGTCGTTTCCCCTCGGCGCAGCCCTCCCGGAGGAAGACGAGGGCCCGAGCGAGCAGCGGGAAGGAGGGGCCGCAGGTGGGCAGGTGGAATTTCAGCAATTGTTTGTGTTAGCGGCCGAGCGCTCGCTAACAAGAGGAAAAAATAAACCGCAGCAGAAGAGGGAGGAAAAATAAATCATTCACATCTGCCAGTTGTTTTCTTAAATCCTGGAAGACTGCACAAGGCTGCTACTCGATTAAGAAGAAACGCGCTCCCTGTTCGTTAGATGCGCGCACGCGCGCGTGCCGTGGGTCTGCCCTACGCTGCTCACCGGGGCGGAAAAGGGGAGGTGAAGGGGAAATCCCCGAGCAGTTTGGCCCAGTAAAGGCCACCAGACCTCGCCGCAATCAGACTGAAGGGTGCCTAAACCCCTTCCTCAGAATCCATTTAGTGATCACGCACCGCATATGGCCCTCAGCCGTTTTCTGGCAGTAGCCCGTTAATGCCATCTTGCTTTTCCTGGGCAAAGGAACAACGATGTGGGGAACGGCAAGCCACTAGACTGGCCCATTGGAAGTTATCCCTGACACAGACTATATATTATTTATTCCCTGCACCTTTTGTTACCGGCTGAGTACCGACGCATGGAAAGACTGGTCCAAACAACAAGTGGGTCAATCTGCTGACCTAAGAGCAGCGCCAAAAAGCGGCCCAAGAACCCGCTAAAAAGTCATCTATTTTGTGGCTGAATAGGTTACGCCGTCATTAGAAAGCACCCGTGGACTCTTCTCGTTAATCTGCACTGAGGAATCACTCACAGGGAGACATCAATCTTTTCACATTGGCATGATGTCAACACTCAGGGTTTGTCCTTAGAGAATACGGTTGGAAGAAACTTGCTGCCGCTTTGGGAGAGTCAGGATTTCTTTGCTCGTAATGAATTCAGCATATCTTTGTGGATTTTTTTTTATGAGAATCAGAGATTTCGACTGTGTATTTATTTTTTTTTTTTTTTACCGTATTTCATCACAAATAGGTCTTTCTATGCTTAAGCAGAGAAAGGAAGGAAGGAAGGAAGGAAGGAAGGAAGGAGTTGAGATGCCTTCTGCACCATGCTGCTGACTTATCTTGAAAAACTGAGTTCTCTGGACAGCTGGTAAAGTAAATGAACTGCTGCTGGTATTTACCATACACAAAATTAATAGAGGCAGGCCAGTTAATTTCTATAAACAGCTACTGTCCGTGCACATTCACCATGTTTCCAAACTGTATAAAAACAAGGCATAAATAATAGAGCTTTCCTAGGGAAAAAAAAACCCCAACAAAACCAACCAGCAAACCAAAGCCCCAAACCAAGCTTGTAGGTCTCAGCATGCCTTACAAAGCTGTATAGGTGGCACTCAGCTACAAAATGATCCCCATTTTGTAGTGAAGTAATTGCTTCAGCACACAGAAGCTGAGAACCAGGCTTTTAAACGGAGCTTGTGACTCTGGGCATGCTATTTGTTCCCGTTTGATTTCCAGACGCACTGATTTCCAGCTGCTGCAAATGAGTGGGAAGGGAGCTGCGAGTACTCAGCACATGGGAAAAGTCAGCCTCCTTGAAGGTGAAGCTGGACACGGCAAAACTGAGAGCCTGAAGTACGAGGTGGTATTTACTGAACAAGCGCTACCGGACCTAGCTCCATAAACAGGACCTCTGGCGTTGCTCCTGAAGAGCCAGCCTACTGTTTTTCCCCATTAAGGACGGCAAAATCCACTCCTGAGTATCTTGCCAGAAGTCATGCAGCAAAGCAGTGTCAGAGCCAGAAATAGAACCAGATCTCATCGTCCTTCAGCTGTAAGCCCAACCCATTCATATTACATTATTGTGTGCAATGGAGGGATTTAATCCAAAATCCTGTTCGTTTCAATGAGACTTTGCAGAACCGCACACACATTGTTACATTTCCATTAACGCCACTGGAAATAAAGGATGAAAGATGTACATTTGAGCATACATTACATTTACTATACAAAATTACAGCAAAAGGTTGACACTTAGGGCTGGATTCAATTTTGAACAATCCATTTGGGAGCCTTGTGTGGGCTTCGGTGGCATGGAAGCCAGGCACGGGTTTTTTATTGAACCCAGCCCTCCATCCTTAGGCTACCGCAATTTTTCCATTTTGTCAGCCAACTGCATGCAGTGTGAGGACACCCCGAGGCATCTACAGCAGCCTGAAGGTTAAAATGTCAAAGTTTTTTCCATGTGCAGTTTTACGCAGTAAGACTACTATACATTGCTACGCTACTCTATTTGCTGGGGTTTTCACTCGCTATTCCTCCAGAGCCATTATAATGTTAATGAGAGAACTGTAATGATGCCATTCACATTATAACAAGCCTGATGCGATGTCAGTGAAAAGGGCTCTTTATACAGTTCCAGAATGCCTCTAAAAACCCAAATTTAGATATAAAATGCCTGTGACAATAATGCTGCAGGTCTCACCAAGATCAGTAAAGACAAGAGAATAGACGTAAGATGGCTATTCCTTTCCTAACTCCTGGGTTTGTACCCAAGTACTGCAGCGGTTTCAGTCTTTATTGTATATTCTGGAGTGTTTCCATTGCATAACAACATGACTTGAGGAGAGAATAGCGTTTCTTAACTGTACTATACCATTGTTAACATCTGGATTGCAGTGCTTAGAAAATACAATTGCCATCATTTTGGTAGCTGTTACCTTTCTGGCGATATAGAAAATTTACGCTGCAGAAGCAGTCAGAAATCCCACTGCACGAGCACTGCACGCAGGCTGTGCAGACCCACAGTCTAAGAAAGCAAGTGACAGCCGGAGAGGGGAAGGGGAGAGGCACAATCACATACCCAGACCGGTGTACACATACATTAAAACCAACGAAACCCAAGTGTATCACATGTAAACAATTCCAGGCTAACCTCGTAAACTATCTGCTCTTTACGGTTGCTGCAACAAAGTGTGGTATCACCAACTTGGCTGAGGGAGGCAGGGCATCCTGTGGGCAAGAGCGTCATGGGAGAGGGCATAAAGGCTCCCCTGGGAGCAGCAGATCAATGCACGAGGACGCTGGCATCGCTAGCGAAGAGAGCAGAGCCACCCAGTAGAGACAATGGTGGAGCGGTGACAGCTGAGGCGGAGCTGTGACAACCTAGCACGTGAAAAGAAAAGACTAGAGGCAGGCAAATAAGGAGGAAAGGCAGGAGGTGGACTGGCTCTGACCGCAGCAGTGGACAGGGAAGAGGATGTTGGGAGCTTGTGTTTAAATAGATCGAACTGGCTGATATGTCACAAGTTCAAGGAGGAGGAAGTTACAAACAGAGACGGGAGATAACAAGGGCCTTGATTAAAATGTTTATTGTCCGGATAGCTGTGTGTGGAGTTGTAGTAACATTATGAATGAAGCAGTGGAAACACTGGGGACACTGAATCGCAGCACACTTGGGGCAGCCCAGTCACAGTAAATGAAAGCAGAGTCAAAGATGATCCCTGTGCTCAGGGCTCTGGAGACAAGGCGAGCAGCAAGGCTGCAAGAAGTGGAAAAGCATCTAGAACTAGCCATGCTGGGTTTAAGCTGAAAATTGGACTTCGAAGAGGCAGGCCATGGGTTGGGAGCAGACAGGGAGATCTCTTCGTTCTCTTGTTGATAGAAAATAGCTGAGAACTGCAGTATCTAGTCACACCAGTGCAGAGTGGTCCCTGGTCTGCAGTGAGGGAGATGCTGAGCCACAAGCCAGAGACTGTAGGGACGAGGCGAGGGAAGAGGGGAATGGGGACAGGTGACAGCAAGGCAGTGTGGGCCCTGGGGAATGATGATTTTCTGTTCCTTCAGCCGTACTTTGTATCAGAAATGTGTGTAACACCATCTAACATAAGCATGATACGAGGGCGAAATGAAATGGTTAAGGCTGGCTGAAATAACTAGACTGGTAGAACAACAGGTCTGTGTGCCAACGGGGTCAATTCAGCTCTTCATCCTTCAGAGGTATAGAGAAACTATAGACCTGCCAGGTCTAGTGTTTTTCCCTGTATTTCTTGGCTGTCATTTCAGGGAATTTCAAGGAATCCACTGGTTTTTTTCTTTTTTTTTTCCTTCTTTTTCTAGAGCTGGACTTACTGTTTGGTGGAAAAGGAATTAACTTGAAATGAGAAATTGATTTCTGTGTCAAGATACAGCCTTTCTGTGAAAGCGTTTCAAAGGTATCTTCACTTAACTTCTGTCCTAATGTAGATTATACAACTCCAGATGCTTGAGTGTCTCTTTCTCAAGACAGAATTCCGAGCAAATATTTCTCTAACTTTCCTAATTCCCACATGCTAATTTTTTTTCCTGTCATACTTCTCAGTTGAATTCTTCCCAGACAGACTTTCTGGAGTTATTCTGTCAGGGTCCCCTGCTTTTCTTAGCAAGCATTTTTTCAGAGAAAAAAAATAAAAATAAAAAAGAAAACGTTCTTTTGAATTCTTAACAGTTGTGCTTTCTCCTGCTTCTGGTTTCTATGAAGCAGAACTAGAGGAGGTTTCTATACTGAAAGGTTTCCTCTTTTATTTCTTCGTAGATAGATGTCACCTATCAGTACTCACGGTAGCCTATATGCAATGAACATTTAAATGGTGCTTCTAACGGAGTTTACCCCAGAATTTACGCAAATATATGAAAATACAAGCAAATCTGCAATCTTCTTGCAGAACCACAGGGCTCTGGCAGATTTGAGAAAAGGTGACATCAAGTTTACTGCAGCCATCTCCCAAAGGCTGCTTTGCCTGCCTGCTCTGGGAGAACAATAAAGCCCCATGATATTTATTTCAGTAAGCGTAAATATTTTTTCCAGTGTTCTTAGCCAAAATGTCTCATATGTTCTCTGCCTCCACCCCACTGGTGGCTGCGTGGCCCTGCTAGACATATAAAGCTTGGTCCAGGACCACTCAGCTCAGTGGGAATTCAGTTTGCAAGACACTTCAGTATCCTGAGGGTAAAAGGTGCTCCTATTGCTGCAAACTATAACTGACAGTATTTCTGATTAGTTAACCTTTGTAACGGGTTTTGACACTGAATAGGTGCTAGATGTTGTTATTGGGACTGAAGTCAGAGAGAAAAAGGCGTCCCAGCAGTCAGGCAGGGCTGAGAAAAAGCAAAGCCCTTCTGTTACAGAAGGAGACTTCCCAAATCACAAGGCAGTTCTCGTCACTCGTTCTTTAAAAGAGGTGCCAATTAAAACAGCTTCCCCATTTAACTCTCACTCCGGTGCAGCAGTGCATGCATATCACTGGCACTGTAAATTAGATGGTTTATGGGGTTAATTATATTGCCTTCTTCACTTTTGCCTGCTGAAGAAAGTAAACAAAACAAACAAAAAAGTGTTTTGGAACAAAGAGCGAGTTGTCTCCCGCTTTGCTGTGCGCTACTTTCCACGAAGAATGAGAGCTATTATTATTCTTTTACAAGTTTCCTTCTAAGGGAAATAAACACCAAAGGTAGGATTCCAAGGAAATGACTCACAAATATTGGCAACAGGCTCCGAAAATTGGATCCAGTCTTCGCAAAAGCCTTTAGCAGAATACTAACCCCTCTTATTGCAAAATAAACTTTTCCCAGACGAGCTGCACATCAGCTCTGCGCGTGTGTGCGCGCATGTGTGTGTGTGTTAGGAAGCAGAGACAGGAACAGAACCCATTTCTCACGTCTCCCCCTCTTCCCTCCGGGGCACCGCTTCTGATGCCATTTTTAGCTGGAAGCTGGAAATCTTTAATAACCGACTGAGTCATCCTCGGGAGAGGGAGGGAAAGGGATGCGCCTCACCTTGCCGAGCAGCGTGCTGCCCGCCGGCCGTCCCTGCCCGCAGAGACCCCCGGGAGAGCTGGGCTGGGCAGCCGTTTTGCTACAAGCCGATCTACAAGAACTGGCAAGAACCTTCATGCTACAGCTGTAAAAATGAGGGGCAGAATGGGGAAGGGATTTTTTTTATTATTTTTTCTTAATCCCCTGACGTTGCATTGAATTCAGCAGGGCAAGATCAGCCTCTAATAATCTGTTTTCAGTCACCGAGTTACCCTTTCAGATGTGCAGAAGGTAACCACGCACCGTGACTCATATTTTATTTCTTAATCAGGAACCCCAGGAACCAGGAATGCAGACATTGAAAAATCAGACAGCTGAGCAAAATCAGTGTGGCAGGATTACCATCTGCAAACAGAACAATCTACTTTGCATATTTATTTCTCAGCTGTTTAAAATTTTGAATCACAAATGCATATTCTGTATCATTTGTAATGCACACGTTCTAAAACGCTCGTGCTCTCTCATGTTGGTTTGGGGGGTTTGTTTGTTTGTTTTGTTTTTGACGATGTAAATCTGGTTAGACAAGAGTGACAAAAATTGCAAACCTTACACTGAATTCCTTTGTTGCTTGGTGCTACTTAGATGAGCCTTTCAAATGAAAGAAGTAGGTCCCCTTACTCATTTCCTTTGTAAAATCCTATTTAACCACTCCAAATAGAGATGAAACAAATGGGGATGCTGGGCCAAAGTCAGATTTTTTTTTTTTTTTTTAGAAAGGCCCTTTACAGCGTGCCTAAAACCAATTGGCAGCCAAGTACCTACTTGAGACGCTAAAGGTTGCATTAGTGGAAGTTTTGCGTCTGGTTCAAGGTCTCCAGCATTGCCAGGTAGTTTCTAAAGCCTGTAATTCACTCAGTGCCCAACAGACACCTCTTCCAATAGGACCTCTAAGGAGGAACAATCTTTATATAGACTGTCTGAGACATCTGAATTGTGCTGAACTCCAGCCATTGCTCAACCAGCTACAACCAGCTGTCAGGGCTGGGAAGAAGACCAGGATAAACCAGTCTGGTGTCGCCTTCCTGAACCTGCTGGCAGCGTGGCACAGCAAGCTGGGGGGTAGGAGCAACTCTGACCCCACCTCGCTGCAGGGTTAATGGGTGAATTTTAACATCCACAATTGCATGGCTGGTCACTTTAGTGACACGAAGAAATGGTCAGCTGGGAAGTGACGGCTGCTGCAGGGAAGGAGAGGCAGAGGGACCAACACCAAGCCAAGGAGGGGGAGAAACAGGAGCAAGAGTGGAAAGAGGGAAGAAAGGCAAAAGGTAGCAGAGTCTTGTAACTCCCCGGGCTTTTCATCCTCTAATCTATGGACTTCCTAAAGAGGACGAAATGACCTATCGCTAGGAATAAATTAATTATGCTAGCACATGATGGAAAACATTCAGTTATCCACAAGTCAAAAATCACTGGAATCGCATCGGCTACCCCCCTGCTCGGCCTCTTGCCGGTGCTCAGCTTTTCCCACTTTCCAGAAGCTCCCCCCCAAGCAGCCAGAGCAGCACCGGGTCAGCCAGGATCTGATCCCACCCAGGCACTGCCACCTCTCCCCCTCGCCGCTCTGCAAAGACCGAATGAGGGGAAATAGCACCCACCTGCCGTCTGGGTGCGGGCACCCGCAGGAAGCACCTTCCCAGGGAGAGATACTGGGAATCACTCGCGCGTGTTTTGTAAAGGTTAGGAAGAGTGAGTTTAGTTACAGGATAAAGGTCTCCCAGCCGCAACAGCACGGCATGTCTGCGGTGAGGAGCTGGGAGGGGAAGAGATGGGAGACAGCCCACTGTTGTATGAGATATAAGGGGTTGATTTAAAAACTTAATTTAAAATGCTTTCTTTCCATAATAAATGTTTGCAATAAATGAATTGCATCGGAAAAGAGAAATGTCTAAATAATGACAAGATTATAAAATATGACACCAGTGTTGAGTATCCGTTTTTTTTATGCATGACATAGATCAGGAGGCAACTGGGCAGCACAAATGACCTGTAATTGGCAAGAGATACTTTTAGCAGGAATGGATTAGTCATTCACCTCTGAGCACTGGGGACATCTTCCCAAAATCAGGCTTTCTGGGGTAGCATCACAAATTACAGTGCTAAGATGAAATATTATATTTTGATGCAGAACTTCATATTTGACTCAAGTCGTTTCTTTTTCGAGACTTATGGCATGCAGATTGACTCTTACTAACATGGCTTTGTCCATTCATTTCTCAGTCTCCTTGTCTGTGTCCCTGTTTTCAGACTTCAACTTTTGTAATCTAGAAAAGCAAGCAAACAAAAAAAGGTCAATTTTATCAAAATTTAAGAGGCTTTATTCATGTTTTGCTTAACAATGCAGACTCAAAAAGTCCAAGTTTTTTAAAAAATAAAACATTTTAAGTTCAGTTTTCATTTTAAGTCCAACCTATTGATTTAATAGCTAAGGAAAAAGTAATCTCTTAGAACCAGGGAAAAGTGACATAAAATACTTAACATCATTAAAAATAATTATGCAACTAAGGAAAGTGAGGGGAAAAAAGAAATCTTGTACAGATAAAACTGAGGTGACAAAAGCAGCTGAGGTGATGGGAGAGTTAACATAAGTAGATCACAGACATTTATAAGAAAATAATTCCTCTGCACAATTTGTCATTGCAAAAGCGGAGATGTAGATTCCACGATTCTATGATTTCCACTGTCCTCGGATGATAATATTCTGCTAGGATCTGCATTGCATTATTTAGCTGGTACTACAGAAAGTTATTATTCCTTTTACTTGAACAGTAGCATAAAAACCTTGAAGTTATTCTGAGAATTAATTTTCATTCAGAGAACTGTTTTGAGGCCTATGTCCTCATCAAGGCTGGGTCTCGTAGCGCTCTGATCCACA
This sequence comes from Astur gentilis, assembly GCF_929443795.1. Classification (NCBI taxonomy): domain Eukaryota; kingdom Metazoa; phylum Chordata; class Aves; order Accipitriformes; family Accipitridae; genus Astur; species Astur gentilis. Next base: position 8,832,012 of record NC_064909.1, on the reverse strand, counting down.
CAAGTGGTTCTTCCTCTAGCACTGGCTGTTGGTCTTATTAGCACTTCATTTTTCGGGAGTACTTTTACTGCCATGAATAGGGACTATTCATAAGGAGAGCACAGTCCAATGTGGATGACGTTCCCAGGGACCAGGAAGGACCATGTGTCCTGGTGGAGTCTCCTGTGGATGCTCCTGGCAGAAGCAGCAGATAAGGGTATGGGAAAGGGGAAAACATTGGTATGTTCAAGTTGGAGCCCCCAGCTCTCTGCAGGAGATCAACCCCTCCTTGACACAGAGGCAGGTTCAGGCAAAAGGAGGGTAGACAACCAAAGGCTGGACCCAGCACGGATGAAGAGGATTTACTTTCCTCTGTCATGGACCTGGGTAGTCTCTAAAGTCCAGAAAGGAAGACAGTGTTGAAGTATGGGAGGGACAGCATTTTAAGAGCAGGATCTGGTGCAATGGCAATTACCCAAAGCCATTCCCGCTTGCCTGCTCCAAAACCTCCATGTAGCTACTGCACAGCTGTGTCAACCCTCTTGTTTATCCATATGGTGTGTCTTGGACTACATCTAAGCTCCAGGGACTGGGGAGCTACCCAAGCTAAGTCCTATGAAGTTTTCTAACTGGTATGAGTAATGGCTGGGGACATGCAATTGCTTTAGTTTAAACAAACCTGTGCAGCAATACTCATTATTTCAATGGAATACACTGTTCCCCAAATTTAAAAAAAACAGGAGGAGGAAGATGCGGGGAAGCGCTTGTGTATTCCTTTATAGTCTCACGTTGTGTACAGTATATTGATGCTCACTCCAGTGCCAATATCCACTTTCACCTTCATCTCCAGCAGCAATAGTTAAGACACTGTATATCCAGTCCTTCTGAACCATGCACTCTGGAGCTGAACAGTGACCTTTTATTTTTTTGCTAAAAGGAGAGAGATTTTTAAACTTCACTATCAGTTCATCCGTCAAACCACCAAGAAAAAAAGAATAACCATCAACTTCAGTTCAATTATTCAGCTGATTCATTTTTGTCATTTCTATGAAATTGCAATATGAACTCTAAAATAAAATCTAGATCTCACGTTGAATCTCTGAAGTATTTTTTAGCTCCAGCTAGCTGCTGTTCCATGATAATGAATTAAAGATTCACTTCCTTCCCATGTCTACTTCTGCTTGACACATTCCTGTTCGCCGTCCCTCCCGGTTACACATGCTTTCTGCTTTTCACAAAAAGAGGAAAAGACTTTCCTCTCCCTGCTTCCAAGGACCAGACGGTGCCAGTCCAGCTCCCATTGAACAGTTCCTCAAACTCACCTCACTCCATGAATAGTTTCACTGAGTGCAGTGGGAGTACTCAGCCTGAATAAAGCTGGCAGAACCTGGCCCCAAGAAGAAAGATCCAATCAGTCCAAAGACAAAAACAAGCTCGCAGCAACGTCGGGGGGTGCAGCTCTGAGAGGCACCAGCCCAACTTGAGGACAGCCAGACGCAAGGTGCCAAGTTTCTGTTACAGCCTGGGAGAAGTTTGCACAAGGTTCCCGGAGGATTACGCAGAGCTGGAAGGGCGATTTGCTGGCGAGTCTGCTCGAGCAATTTATTATTATGAGCTAGGGAAATACACCCCAGTTGTCTTTAATGGGAGTACATCGCAACCTGTGAAGGATATATCATCTTAAAAAAGAAATCCCAACAGCTAAAAATCTGGATGCTGAGAAATGTACCATTCAATTACAAAGTAAATTATATGAGCCTCCTGCGTGTGGTTCTGCTCTCAAAAAGCATTAGCAGCTTCCCACTACTTTACAGCAATGAGAGCAATTTCTTTACTCAGAGAAACACAGTAAATCAGAAATAAAAGGTCCTCAAGAAAAATATCTCGGCAGTAATTCCTAATCTGAGGGGCACAAAAGGAGTTAAAAAACAGCAAAGCATAGCCAATGATTGAGAAATAAATTGGTAAGAGAAATTATTCTGGGAGCCAGAGTGGGTCATAGTAAGTTAAAAGTAGACTGTTTGTTGTCTGAAATTATTCCAAAAGCAAAATTATTCCAAGAGAGAAGGATAAACAGCCTTAAATAATCCAAACCAAAATCAAATATAAAAGCGAGAATATTATTTAGTTGGATTCCAAGTCCATGTCATCTTGAAGGAATTAACCACTCACCCAGGTTTTGCTCTCTATTTGTTTCTAAGTATGTAGGCTGGAGAGGAAAGCATTAGGGGAATGCAGGGAATCTCAGGCAGGGCACTAAAATTGTCTTACTCAGTTTACATACTGTGTGTGTTTTCAAATATAGTTAATTTTGCCTTCCAAAATCTGATCCAGGTAATAAGGAACACATAATTATGTTTCCAAGTATATTTGTACAAAGGAAGTAATCACTTTAATGAAAGCCCAAAGTTAAATACATAAGTTTGAATGCAGATTTTAGAATTGGGATTCACTCTCAGGGCCGCTACACTCTACAGCAGGGTACTGGTTAGCCTAAGTCTGATTCACTTGGTACTACTTTAGCAACTCCACACACAGGTGTAAATGTTAAGACTTTTAATAATTTCTGAGTATGTAATGATACTTGGTACGTCAGGTCCTTCTGTGTCTGTGTGCTAGGAACTACACACTCACTATGAGGTTAAAACCAAAAGTAAACGCATAGTTAAAGAACAAACAAGCAAACCATTAGCTCTGCTAGTTTAGCAAGAATTTAGCTTTAACAGCATTACAAAACCTAAATGAATGGATTTGCTCCTTACTCATTCTCATCAATGAAAGCAACCAAGCTAGTTACCTATCACTGCTGGTCTGGGGCTGTCCTGGTGGAAGGCAGTATAACGCATACACATTTCAAATTCCATATTGAAGGATTTAAACACTCATATAAGGTTTGACATATTTTTTTTTTTTAGTCTCTGAAGTAAATATCTTCATATGCATTTTAGAGGCTATTTCTTTTAAAGGGACTTCTATTTCAGCTAATAAAGTATCACGCGCTAAAGGTGGTTTAAAATAACAAAATGTAATCATCTCTGTGCATACAGTAACTTACATTTTGGGCTTCAGGAGGCTGACACTTCCTTTCACCCAGAGAGCTTCAAATGCAAACAATTCTAGTATCTATAAAGCATTCATTTGTATGCTGCCAAGGACGACTCCAGGCATGCTTCTTTTTCCAACCATTAGCTATATTTAGAAATAAATAAGAAATCCAAAAGAACTGATGGATATGGGAATACCTATCTATGGAAAGCAGCAAGTTGGGAGACCTTACTCTTGTCCAGTCTATCTGAAGAGCTTAATAAACTTGTTTGAAATTGTTCTGCACATCAGCAGGATTTTTGTTAGAAAAAAAAAGGGGAAAAACCCCAACTTAGTTGAATTCATGTAAGTCGATTCAGTTTAGTTAAGGATTTCTTTACTTGCTTAGTGGCTACTTCTCAGTATTGATGTGAAGGTTATTACTAAAATACATGAGCCAGCTACTCCTCCTACAGGTCAACACATTGAAATCTCTGTTGATGAGAAAACGGTTGGTTCTGGTGTTTCAGAAGGTGGCATATTTTTTCAATGCCCCAGCCTGATTACAGGCAGCATAGTACTTCTGGAGGGAAACAAGCATTTTCTGCTATCCCTTGCAGAAGAGGTGAAACCATGGTCTCAATTGTTTGCATTCATTAAAGATCCTCTAATACATTTCATGAGAGTAGGTTCTTTAACCTCCAGGCTTTGGCCAAATTCCAACTCAATTACTGTCTACCTGAAAATTCTCCCATTAAATTAGGATTGATGTATTTGACTCCTCCCTTAAACTGGTGAGTAGCAGTGACTTGAACTGCCAAGGGCTTTCTAGGCATCATCTTCAAACTGGCTCATTTCAGGGGTAGGTTAAGAATATCACTCCTTGACACAGGACTATATACTGCAATTAGTATTTGTTAAATGTTTCAATATCCACTTACAAGAGGAAATATTACAGTGAAATGCATAGCTCCACATTGTATCCAGAAAAGAAACCAGGTAAGATCCTGTGCAATGACTCACTGAGAAATGCACGGACAGATAGTGTTAGTGGATACAAGCAACGGCTGAAGATCTAACTGCAGACCACCATGATGCGTTCATGTTTTTTCAGATCCACCCCTCACGTAAGTGACAACGTTTCTACTTTTTGTACAAGGCAGAAATGTTTGTCATCCAGTGGTTACGCGGACTACAAATTCATTGAATCATTTTACAGCTTTTGTTCTTTTGATTGCAGCATTTACTGGGGATGCTTAATTTGGATTGCCCAGAATGACAATGAACAGCTCAATTGTATTCTGTATTTCAGGCTGTTGACGCAGCAGAGCTTACGCCGCATGTCTACCTTTTGAGAAAGCTTTCAGTGAAATATTATGCCTAATTAGAGAGGGTGGGATATGCACTCAGAGAAGAACAATTCCTTGAAATATTTCTGGCAGTGAAATGCTTGCCTAAGGGTGGATCACCCTGTTCCATGGAAAAGCCAAGAAGGAAGTGGAGGAGCCAATCTGGCTGCGAGATGTGCAGCGGCTTGGGTACCAGCATCCTTGGGCCTTTACAGATTGTCTGGAAACACCTGCTTTCAAATTACCTTCAGCAATTCTCGCTCTCAGCTTCCTAGGGGTGCTGGTGCTCCCACATCAGTCACGCACCAGCACCCTTCCTCTCAACGGGCTCCCTGGGGTCCAAGCACCGACAGTGACAATCCTCCTACAGCGGCTCTTGTGTCAGATAACAAGGGCAACCTATGTCCTTGAGGTCCCACAGGTCCTGCTGTGTGACAAGGGTTGTGGGGGTGGAAGGAGGGGGGAAAAAAAAAAAAAAAAAAGAGGGATTGGTGGTGGTGGTGGTTTAGGAGAACCCCCAAAAGAACATCAACTGTATTAAATGTACAGAATTTTAAATGATGACATTGCTATAAGTATTCTAATTGATTTTTCTGAAAGGATGCATACCAGAACCAAGCAGCAATTTCTGTCCCATCAAAATGACCCTCTGTGGTGTTTCGAAAGTATTTAGATTCGTTACTGCCTGCCCCTATGGATTTCACGTGCTACAATTTTTACAAGATTTTTTCCAAATAAGATGACAAGTGGTTGGATAGATTCCTCACAGGCAAGAGTCAGCAATGTAAAATGCCCCATATTCATAACAGTTTTCTCAGGTAGTGGTTTCAGCATCAGATTTAGCTGGGCTAAGTGTGGATTGCCAGGGAGAGGACAGCACAGCTCCAGCTGCGCGCTTCCACTCCCCTCCTTGCGCTGGCAGTGACACTCGTTCAGGCTCTAATTCAGTCACGCTGGGGAACTGATCCCACTGCAAACTTTTAAAAAATCTTCTTAGGCTTTATCCTGATCCTTCAGTGACTCATGTTGATAGCAAGAATCACAGGAAGACTGCCTAACTAAGGTATTCAGCATACATACATATTTGGCATGTTTAAGCATAAGCAGAAAAGCATTCGTCTGAATATAATACCACATGCAGCAATTCCTACACAGTAATGCTTTAGAGAGAATATTTCATACTGCCTTTCAACAGAAGGAAAGATGTGCATCAGTTTTACTGATTAATTTAACAGTATGACAGGTCATTTACTGCCTGGATATACCAGTGACAGGGAAGAAAATGGGTATTTTGCCAATAAGGGCCAAGTAAATCAGCTAAGGCTACAAAGCCAGCCTGCATCAAACATGGAATTAGAGGGTATTCCTGATTCCCAGTGCCATGCTTAGACCAATAAATACCACCACACCCTTGCCTTGCTTTATTAACAGGTATGCTCAAGAGTCTGGAAACAGCCCGATTGCCATTTCCCAATCAATGCTACTACTGGTACACGATACATTGGTGCCGTCAATGACAGTAGTTTGTACTTGCTGGCAAGCCTTCTGTGGAGAAGTTCAGTTAAGAACTTTCCATGTGCTTGGAAATAACGAAACATACAGAACGGCTTCGTCCCAACTGTCGGCTTGGCTGTATGCATAACAGATGGTGAAGGCTGAATGGTTAATGCTATTACTTAGCCTATTGGCCTGGCCCGTGTGCTCCAGAGTGTTTTATACTTCTCAGGAAACTGCAACAAGCTTGTGCGATGATTTACCACTGAGTCTTACTTAGATCTAGCTATGTTTTCATGACCTTTAGCCTAGCTGATTGATTTGGAGCTTTTCAAAATAGCTGATTAGACAGCTTTTTCTTTTTCCTGCCTTTTTTTTTTTTTTTTTTTTTTTTAAATATATAAATATGAATGATCTCTATGTTCTGTATCTCCCTGGTTTCCTAAGAATGCCAGACATTTTCTGGTGAAGGCATTAATTAGCAAAGGCTTGTGTGACTGACATTTCAGTCTATTGGTACTTTAGGTCTCTGCATAGGCAGATGATAATGCTGTGATGTCATGGAAAATGTGTACTTAACACTAATAAACAAGTGGGGTACAAACCTGCTCTACTTTGGTGTGTTTAAGCCTGCTCCCTTTCTGAACCGTTGAACTACTGCAACAAGAACTGATACGACAGGATGTAACTTAAGCTTTGATTACTGACCACTATCTTTTATACTTTTATTCATTACATTTATAAAGCTGGGTTGGCCCGATATTCTGAATTTCTCTTTACAGTTAACCTTTAATTGTAAACATGGAACTACCATGAAGAAGAAATGGAACTACCTTCATCCCAGTTCTTGAAACCAGGACTTTCTCAACCAAGAATGAAAGATCATTTGAAGTTTTCTTATTTCCCACTAGCAAAATTAAAAGCAGAATGTCATTTTTGCATAATGCAATGAAATAATGCGAAAGGCTACGAAGCGAGATTTTATTCTACCTCTAAAATATACATATTAGTTCAACATGCTCTTACAATTTGACAAGAGGATTTTCATTATTAATAAGATGAAATGTAAGGCTTCTAATTAAGTAGAAAACAAATCAGTGTAAACTACACTTAGAACACACAAACCTATTAGGTTTTGAATTTAATAATAAATCATTTCTCTAAAGTGCAGCTGATTTGTTGCATGATCTTACTTGATAAGACTTTATTTCATTTCTGCATTTTTTGCTTCCTTCTATCCTTACTATTCTTAATGGTGATACAAGAGCAAATTTCTTTTTTCAAATCCCTATGCTGAAATATAGCTCCTCAAAATGATTAGCAGGTAACAAAATGCCTTAGTAATGGTCTCATTAATTTTGGGGAAATAGAGTAATTTATGAGTAAAATGAAATGTCTAATATGAATCAAACACTAAATTAGAACTGCTCTGCTGGACTGTAAAAACAAAAATACTACAGAAAGAAAATGCATGCTACAAATTTCAGCAGGAAAAATGCTAAATAGCCTTTACCCACAGGAGTTTTTGGAAACAATTAACTAGTGACTTCAAAGTGATTTTAAATACTACCTAATGTGGAATTTCCCACACGAAGACAACTATTCAGAGAAAACCTTTGACAGGTAAAGATGTATCTGCATAGAAGTGCTGTAACTGGGCTCTACCTGTCTGAAGCAATTACTGTTGCACAACAAACTATTTAACAACTATAAGCATTACATGTAACACTGCTCAGCTACATGCATGAAACATGGGTGACTCAAAGGTGCCACACATGCAGTTGAAACCTGAATTTGATTCCCATGTATATTAACTCTTTTCTGTGGTCTTTCGAGTAGAAAACGGCTGTTCATAAATGGTGAACAACTATCACCCTACAGATAATGTACCTATTTCACTTATTCTGCCATGTTTTCACAGCTTCATAAATCCTCAATTTTTAAACAAATATCTAATAGTTCATATTATCACTTTTTAATAGATCTCATATAATCTGGAGAAAAACATTTGTGGTTTGTTTGGTTTTTTTTCTGATAGACAAAACGGTCTGAAATGTCTTGCGACATCTTCTAAAGAATTTGGTGGACACAACTTAAGTGCTCCTCTCGAAATTTCTCAAGTACCAAATATGTATCAGTCTCCATATGGAATGACAAGTTATTTTTAAGTGTATAGCCTTTTGAAAATGCCAGCCTTAATAGTAGCAAGTACCACGTTATCTTATTTGTAGAAGTCCTAGGATTTGCAGAGATGGTGAGGATGGGTCCAGATGATCAGGATCGTATAGCAAAGAAATGTACCCCTCTCTCCACTTTCATGTGGTGAAAGTCACTGGGCTATGCTCCTTTCATCTGCAGAAATGGGAAGAAATGAGACAAGCTTTTTATACTAAGTCTTCCTACCTTTAGGATAGGAAAAAATTGCCTTAATTGTTGTAACAATTCTTTTTTTCAAGTTTGCAAATATGTATTAAAATGTACATCTTAAAGCAGAGCTGCCCTGAGAGGCCAGAAAGCTTTTTTCTAATATGTACCACAAAAATCATTAGAGGATAATATAGAAGATCTAAGCTGGGTCATAGTAAAAATTATAACTGTTACTTACAGAAAGTGTTCTTTCATGTTTAAATCAAACCTCAATTATTCAGCCTACTTATTCCTTAGAAAGTGGAAGTGAAGCATAAATACGTTAGATGAGACCTTTTCTGAGAAATATATGTGCGACAAAGAAGCAGAGGGAATCGCAGATGACCCCAGAAGAAAACTGTATAAAGTCAATCAGAATGATCACCTGAGTGTGTCTTTATTTGCCTGTATACACATCGTATTTGTCAGAACATTATCACACTGGTTAATTTAAAATTCTCTAAGTAGAAGATTCATGACATCAACAAAGACTGTGAGGAACAGAAAGAGAACTGGGGAAACTTAGGAAATTTGGAAGCGGAGCCAAAAAGTGTGCAAGGGCTAGGATTAGTTAGCTTGCCAAGATAAAAAAGTTTTTCTTTTTAACACAGACAGCAGTTCAAATGGTTGACCAAGTGTTACTATCTTCTAAACAGTGAAGTCTATTACATTTGTTTACGATCTAATGAATTCCAAAGTAAAGTGACAACAACCGGCTTTAAAAGTGATTTTTCCTTTTTTTTTAAGTACTTTCCAGCAATTAAGTTCACATGCAAAAAGCTGATTCCATGTACAGAAAATACTTTGAAATAACCAAAGGATACCCATTCCAGTCCTCAAACTGACAAAAATACACTTCACAGAGTAATCAGTACAAATACAGCAAACAAAATACAAATCCACAGCTGCAAAGCTTCAGATATGCAAAATGACGATTTTTAATGTTGTGACAGATCCATGATTTGAAAACATACTATAGCATGTTTTAAGCAAACTAACATGGGATTATAGTTACCTGTGCTGTACAGGTAAATATAACTAAAAGCAGCTGGTGGCATTCTGCCTCTCCCCAAAATCAGGGGGTGTGTAATGGGATGTGTATGCTGGAAGTCCAGCTTTTTTTACAAAAAGAGAACTGACAACGTTAAACTAACCTTGCATACTGGAAACCCTCAAGATTAATATACAGTAGCACAAAATGATAAAAGTAGGTTTTTGCTAGGTAATAATAAAGAAAACAAAATAAGTATCTGGCAACACACAACTGGAGATACTGTAGATACAATGTGACACTTAATTATAAACCCCTCTGGGGATTTACAATCTGACACCCAGTATGCAGATCTGCACATTCATCGCCAGAACTCCCGTCTTCACCTGCTGTGGACTGAAATGCCATGAAACATGTCTTCATCTGGATTATAATGACAGTTTCAAAGTCCTAAGACTTTAATAAGCTGCATAAACAGTTGCAAACAGTCATTTGCTCTAATTATGTTACTGTCAAAATGTAAAAAAAATATTTTAGAGAATTTTAATTACTGCTTATTCAACTTAAAAATGTAGAGAAAAGAAAAGCAGCTCAAGGAATTCTGAAAATAGGGGTAAATTCAGCCACGGACATGAGTTAGGGGCTCCAAGGTTCTGTACAGAAATGAAAGTATGAAAACAAAATAAGCAATTCAAGAAAGGAAACGAGCACTGATATTTCACCTCTAAAAACTTTAGTAAAAATGCTTTTTTTAAAATGCATATAATTAGAAGCATGGTTGATAACATGACTGCAATATAGCCATTTTCTACAATCTTTGATTGATATATAAAAATAATTCTCTGAGTTCTGCGCCAAACAGGACTTGCAAATATAACCTATTCCCATTAAAACTGTGCTTGGTGTCTTAAATGTTTAAGGCTATACATGCACTGAAATTTAAGGAATTTCAAGTCGGAACAGTAGTTGAAAACTGTGTTATATTACATAAAATACACAATGAAGGGATACTGGTAGGAAATGTACATACAATGCAGCATGAATCGGTTTCTGTAAGACCAGCATACACTAGACAGTTATTATATAATATCAGAACTTCAGACACAGAAAAGCCAAATCTGTTCCCAAAGATACACTTCAGATATAGGTATAAAATGGGTAAAACAAGCTAACTGGACAGCATTCCCATATTTTTGCTTGTGATGGGATTTTGATTAAAATGCACAAAGAGATACAACTCAAACACTTTGCTACTGATAACAACAATGCACAATCAGTCAGAAAAGAGGTATCTTGAGTTCTCGGCTGTGAGTCACATTTACAGAAGCCTATTTTGTATTTATTCAAAGAGATCCAGCACATCATTTCTGTCTTTAAGTAATAGCAAGTCCAAACATTATTTGTCCAAAGAATTAGAAACAGACTTTGTTCTTTGGTTAACACCATGTGACTTACATCAAACACAGGAATCAATTAAGAATAAACAGTCGTATGAGGAGGTTCCTTGGAAAGGGGGTGAGGAAGGAAAGGGGAAAACTTCAAATTCAAAGAAATGCATTGTGTTAAACTGAACTGCCATTTGAAACCTCCTGTACTAGGAATAATCAGGTTAAGACATCTCCCCAGTTGCAGTCACATTGCTTACACACCATAACTTTAGTTTCTCTGTTAGTTTTATACAAAAGAAAGAAGGCACCGACTGCATCGGTGGCATACAGGCAGTATAAAAGTATGCAAGAAAATGCTACATACTGTGTATTTCATACTTTTAAAAAATGTGGTGAATGTGTGCTATCTCTATGCAATATAATGCTTCACAAATCCAGTTTCTTATATCCCAATGAAAGAATGAATTAAAATGTGAAACACATTTTAATAGTCTTGCTGATAACAGCGCAATTCAATAGTTGTATTCACTAAGATCAGTTATTAGCTTATAGTCACCAGAAAACAAGTTCAAAATTACTGAAGATCAAGGGAACTATAATCTATAACTATACTTTTGGGACAGAGCTAGCAGCCTTTATTCATGACAGATGTCCCGCTAAGGATGGAGAGGAGGCTCCGTTTTACCACTGTTATTCATGTTAATAGTGCCTATCTCTCAGTCATCCTGGAGAAATAGATGGAATTGCTTATAGGGAAAGGTACTACACAACATGAAAGATGTGTGGTTAAACCAGGACCTGGGTAAAAGGCAGTAGGTTCAGGCCCTTAGTCATTGTATTTAGCACTTCAGATTGTGTAACAGTGATATAGCTTGCTCATAGAGCATTTAATTTTACATTGTTAAATAATCTTATATAAAAATAGGTAAGAAAGCTCTGTAAGAAAGTATATATACTATAGAAGGAGAAATCTCTCCTTAAAAAAAGCAAAGAAAGGGAAAAATTGAATAAAAGGTTTCACTAGTTACGCTTTGTCATGAAAATCACATTAAAAATAGTTACCATAAATGAAACAGTACTGAGCACTAATCAACCTTGTGGTTTGCTGGAAAGGACAGCAAACTAGCTGTACAGTAAAAAAAAAGATCATTGCTCTATATCCTTTTTTGTAAATATTCCCTAATACATTCAACTGCTTAGAAATTTTCTTAAAATGTCATAATAAGCCATTTGCAAAATTTACTATCAAAACTTGTTCAAAGCCCTGCCCCTTGCTTGCACTATGGCCTAGAGATTACATCTCAAAGCTATAATGCTTCTGGTTAATTCTGTAAATTCATTCAAACTCATGCTTTGGAAATGAACCGAAAGTTATGAAGCAATCCACTTTAGAACCTTGTCATGCAGTGAACGTCCGCAGGATTTGCAAAACACAGGAAAAAAATTAACCTGATAGAATGGGCAAAACTCTTGGCCTCAGATATAAGAGAAAAAGGATGACATCAATTACATCTCTGAATGCCCATGAGGTATTCCTTCAGTGGTATGGTATTACTGCTTCTGCTCTCCTGAGTAGGGTCCTCAGAGACAGGCAGCTTTTGGAGGCTTTATGCCAGCTCAACCCGTAGATGCTTCCAAGGAAGTGAAAGAATTCTTCTTGCTATTAGGCTAGCCCTGCCTATTTTCTGGGCATAGCTGTTTCCCAGTCTTCATTCCTACAGGAGCAATACTACCCACTTTCCTGACTACTGGCACATTCCTCTGCAAAAGGATGTGCTTTCTACATTATATCAGCATAAGCCTGCACAGCAAAACCTGATCCAGTGTGTATCAGACCAATTTATTAATTCAGTCACATCATGTTACATTTGAATTAATTAAGCGTGCTAGCATTAATACAATTGTGCCGTATTCAGGTAGGCATAATATAAGCAGACACGTTGGATGTGGAAGATTTCTGCATAGTCTGCAGACAGGAAGAAATCCTGTTTGAATTTAAGGAGGGGCAGTGATAAGTTCTTAAGGCTAAACTAATCTGTGTCACTGTGGGGCAGCTGGTACTCGCCCTACTCGCACTCGGCAAATAAACACCGTCTGCCCTGCTTACATCTGTAAAATACACTAGGTTAGAAGCCACAGAATGCCCACACAGACCGGTGCTGCTTTGAACGTATAAACTCCCACAATTCAGATGTCACAGTTTCTCTGAGTAGGGCCCTCTGAGGGCCGCAAGGCTGCAGGAGTGGAATCTGAGTCACTGTCGCTGCTACTGCGTGAAGCCGTCTCCTGTTTTAACGCTTTCACTCTCAGATGACATCTCTTCATCAGGCGTTGATTCACTGACAAGCAAACGCTCCTGTGACTTTCCCCTCAAAAACTACCATCAGAACAAAGTAGTCTGAAATCCAGCTGTGATGCACTACAAATCTGGCAGTTGAGTTAAACAGACCAAAAATACAGAACATTCTTGATGGCTCATTCTAGCAATAAACTTTGCTGAATGTTCCAGTTAAAATGATCAAAAAGTTTGGGGATTGCTTTAACATTTTTAATATTAAGTTTTAAAAAAATTTCAGAAGCTGAGGAAAAGAAGAAATGGAAATAAGAGATGATTAAATAACAAGTTTGTGACAGTGTCCAGATATTTGGGTTTTTACCTCCATTCATAACTGAAATCACATTTGACTGTGTTGCAGGTGCCATGCTGTACCACTGCTCCGACCTACTGATCCTATTGCACTTCATACTTTCAGGATCAGGCCTACTCTCCTGTCGATGCCCATGGGCTCCTCTCATTAACATTAATGGCAAGCAGACATGCACATCAGTGGCAGAATGAAGTGGATGTTTAGCTGTTACCGAGAATTCAGGTTCAGGAGGAAGTCAGTCTGCCCTACAAGTAACAAGCCTTAATTTTAAAGTCTGCTTTAAACAGGACAGCTTTTTTTCCCTCCAGAAAAGTGTGATGAGTAAGTAAAGGGCTCAATACAACTCTCAGTTAAATGAAAGGGCATTCTGCTGTTAGTTTCAAGTTGGAACAGCTCAGGCCAAAAGGCTTCCCCTCAAACCTCTTTCTTTGATTTTTACCGCAGACTTTTCGTTAGAACTTGTATGTGTAATAGCGATCTGTGTTCAATTCCTACATGAAAATGTCTCCTTCAAAGAAAAAAGTTTTCTTCTGCTTCACCACGTTAAAACTGATGGTTTGCATTTCAGAACTCTTAGGGAGTTGGACAGGTCCCAGAAATTTTGCACCAGTACCTTACTGTAACAGGTGTAGAGTGCCTGTGACTTCTAAGGTCCAGAGACTGCCACAGACAGCTTCCCAGGGTGCTGGGGAGTTTGCAGGAGCAAGTTAGAGAGAAGAGAGAATAAATCAGTAACACAAACACAAATTTTAGATAAAAAAAAAAAAAAAATGCTCCAAAGGTATGAAAAATGGGAAGGTACTGATGCTGGCACTGCATGTGCCTTCAGGAATGGTTGCAAAAATTTACAGGTGAAAATATCTCCTACAGTAGATGCCATAAAATCTGTTTTCAGCTCAAGCGTTCTCTTAATTGATAAACAATGTTCAGCTCCCGTAAGACCATATGTATTCATCCCAAGGGCTCAACGTATTTCGAAATCTAATTACTAATGAGGTTAGAGGATCTCAATCAGATTTAGAAATTACGTCATATTTCTCCAGGAGCAGATCTTACGCCTTGCCTAACTTCTGCCTTTGCAGCCAGACCTCGCAGTGTGGTTATGACATGGATGTCTTAAGTCCTGAGCATGAGGCAGCACCACAGGGACCAAGCCTTGCATCTTACCAGTATTATCCTCCTTCCTTGTGCCACCTGGCTGAATGGGGAACAGAAGCATGGCTCTGCTGACTCCTTGCCTCCATGCATGTGGGAGGCAGCGATGTCCTGCAGGTGCTGTACCAGCTCTCATCCTTATGTGCAGTGATTTCATGCTTGTCTGCACTGCCCTTCACCATCTTGCCCTTACCACAGAAAGGAACTAACCAACTTTTTCATATTTATAATACTTCAAGAAGACCTATGTGGAATGTTCTAAATATTAAAACAAACAGATCATATGCAGAAAGGATGCAATATTTTCAAGAATAGAATCTGTAAGAACATCCCTGTTCTATAATTATTTAAGGCTACACTGACAGGAAACAGATTCAGTTCAAGAACTGTAATCTCTACATGGTATATTGGCACACAGAAAAGTAATTTGATAAACTCTTCCAAGTACTTACTGTATCCAAGTACTTACTGTACTTTTGAACAAAGGTAAACACAAAAAGCTATAAAAAAACCCACAGACAACTCTGAGGAAAATACAAATGCCTCTAATTTGTTTCCAATACTTTGTTCTTTAGAAATTCTGTTCCATGCTTAAGACCTAACTGAATGCACAAAACCATACTGTATGTATAAGCCCTTATGCAGGGTTTAAAAAACCCCAGTATCTAAAGGCAGATTTGAAATACAAAAGTAAAGGTTTGCATAAAGCAATAAGAAAAAAACAAAATTACAAACAAATCCTAAGAATGGGATCTAGGAAGAAAAAACAACATGACAGCTATTGATACTACAACTATTTCATAAAAATCCCAGGGTGAATCCAATTATTGGTGTGACTGGTTTTGCATGGCAAATCCATATTCTGCTGCCTCAAAATTACACATTCATTTCCATTCTTTATACGTTCAGTTCCCACCCTTTTTACAGTACAAAACCAAGTAAGCCAAACCTACCTGCTTCTGTGAAGCACAGGCTGGACCTGGACACCTTGGGAAAAGTCACATGATCTAGAAAGAGATTCCTCTTCCCAAATGTGCCCAACACAGACTACTATAAAACTCTGCTGTGTCTAAATTAAGATTTCAGTGTCTTAGAAATCTGAATGGTTTGATGTAAAGCTGAAACGATGGAACCTACAAACAGAAACCCAAGTCATGGCACAATTTAGTTTAGTTTGGTTCTCTAAGAGGTTATTTGCTGCACCTTCCAAACTGACTTCATCTGTTCAATGGTGATGTTAAGTATATTCTCCACTGGAATTAATTAGCTCAGTTCTTGCTGTTAAATACTGTACCTTATTTTATAAAGCAAAACCTGTACAAAGAGACTACCATCAAGAGAAAACTTTCAGCTCTAGGAAAGAGCATCCAAATATCCACAAACAGAATGAGTAAAAACACTTCCACATCCGTTGAAAAATTGCTTTTGAACAGCTTCTAAGTCAGTGTTTCTATTATATGGAAAGCTGAAAGGATTGGGAAAATCTGGGCATTTTCCTTATGCAAACAAAATTAATGTTGATTTTTTTATTAAATTCTACACTCAACATTACATTTCACAACAAAAGGGACTGAAAGAGACAACCTGTATTGTATTACTGCAAGACCATTCCTGTTTAAAGAAAGTTTTTGTATAATTTGTATTTAGTAAATAAAGCTTCTGTAAGGGAAGCAGCAGCACAATACCAGAAAAAACAAAGGCCTGTAATAACATTTTAAATCTTTAAATCAATAAAAACTGAAAGCCTGGCTCTGCAAATAAACCCCTCAAATGACACCAAATAAACCAAGAAGTGGAATTACAATATCATTTAAAAAGGACTTAATGATAGTTAAATAGTGTGAGAATTTGAGAACCATGTGAAATATCTTTATTACAGCATACTCACTGTCTCCACTCTCACTGTACTTGACTGTCTGTATACCCTAAAGCCAGGATTGTTCACAGGTATTATAAATAAATTCAAGAGAAAAACATTTGTCCTAATGAGAACGCTCTAGACTACCACTAATTCTCTCAACAAAACCCAAAATGTCACTATTCTACCCACCAAGTGATACAACAGTCAGTGAAGTCCTACATTAGTGAGACATCACAATCATTTGTAAGAAAAAAAAATGCTTGCTTCCATACAGCAACAGTTAAAAGTATATGAAACTTATAATTAGAGGCAAAAAGAATATTTGAATTGGGAAGCTTTTCAAAAATATGTTTACTCAATAATCCACAATTTCAGTAATATGAATTAGATTCAGCAGTCAGTAAACTACCGCGATTCCAGTTAAAGTATTTGGGACAAATAGGAATCTCAGAAGCACAGATACTTCCTTCATTTCGGTGGAAGCCATGAACGTTTATCTGATGGCAAACTTTCTTGTGATACTGTGGCTTCTCAGTTGTGTCATTAGAAAGCTGTGTTTCCCAACTTGAATGTAAGCAAAGCAAACTTCTATTTTGGGTGTGAACATTCATTCAATTGCTGGCAAATCACTAGAAAAATAACTTACTGATGTTCTCTTCTGCAAGAAGAAAGGTAAAAACTCCTGGTCTGCTCTCTACTTCCAAACAACAGCATACGGTAATCCCTCAAACAGCTCAGAAGAGACTCAAACAGATACCGTTTTCAACCAAAGCCACAGTATTTCACATTCATTCGGAGTAGTTCAATTGCTTCCACTTCGTTCACAGGTTTTCAACCTAACTTCCAACTGCTGATGTTTTAAAGAAATTTGTATCAATTTGTTTAATGAAAATATATTTTAGTAAAGTCGTGCTCTATGAGCTTCCTACATTGGAATACATGAATACAGGAAGTGCTTTCAACAGAAAGTTACATAGTTCTACAGTACAACCTGTCTAA
Source organism: Astur gentilis (assembly GCF_929443795.1). Taxonomy (NCBI): domain Eukaryota; kingdom Metazoa; phylum Chordata; class Aves; order Accipitriformes; family Accipitridae; genus Astur; species Astur gentilis. The sequence continues at coordinate 8,814,718 of NC_064909.1, read as the reverse complement.
GGAGATTTGGAAGGGACCAAACTAATGATCTGGTCTCTTTGGATTAGGCAGAAGTACAGGCAAGAGGGAAAAACCCAATTTATGCCATATATAGAGCTCGTTCCTGTCACAGATTGAAGAAACATTAGTTTGATGTCAAGGTTCACCCGATGCCCAAATGCTAGTATTTTTCAAACCAACTGCATATCAAAAAATGAAAACTTACTTGTACTAGGCTCCTGGAAAGAAACTCAGTGTAAAACAACAGTATATACATATTAGCTATATTAATAAGTGTTCTCCACCGGTGTTTTTTTTTTTTCTTTTGCTCTACAGATCATTAACTTTTTCTCAAAGTGCAAATTATTGACCTTTAATCTGAATGCAGGCAGGTCAGAAGCTACAGTATTAAAGCAATACAAAAAGTACACAAGGAGGAGCTTACATTAATTTGGAGAACCTTACATAAAATGTTTCTAAATTGAAAACCACAAAACAAACCCGAACAAATACAGCATCAGGTGGATGGGGGAGAGACCGCTAACATATCTGTGTACAGCAAGGCTTCTCTGACAGTAAGGAAGTGTCTGACACTAAGTGAAGATTAAATATTAAATCCCACCATTTTGCATGTTGTGCGTTCTTTATGATGGAATGTTGACCTCAATTTTCGTTTTTTACTTCCACAACAAATCTGTTGATTGTGACGGGGGATGATCATCTTCTTGAGAGACCAAACTCCCTTAAAACCATGACTGCACTTTGTACTGTCCATTATGATTCTAGTAAAGTATGCCATCTACATACTTGCTGTCCTTTAGATTCTTTCATTTCAGTCCAGTGATTGAGTTCATCTTCTCCTGAGCTGTTGAGACCTAAGGAAATCCACCCTATCATCTCTTTTCGTTTCATGCTGCGCTTATTATATACAGACAGTATGAGCGTCACATCTGAAAGCTGAAACAGTGCCACTTGGAAAACGAAGGTTTCTTTATATACTGGATTTGGCTGCCCTCGGCGGATTGAAGTTTTGCATTTGGACATCTCTTGCCCCATCGAGTTCAACAGTGTTAACTTAACATAGGTATCTACAAAATAAATCATATTTTGGAATGTCAGATATCTTAGAACAAAAGTTTCTGAGAATGAGATATTTACAAGATAGAAGGATATGGAGTATACCAGGCTGACTGAACACAGCTTAGTTTAGACACATGGAAAGATGACAAGTAAGCAAAATTATAACAAACACGCTAACAAATTAACTAGCTTCAGTACTATGTAAATGGATTAAGTTAAAGCTATACCTCATAATCCTCTTCCCCTCGACCCCCCTTATTTGTTCTAAACAAATTTCATTAACACTTAGCAAGCTCCAACTAGCCACAACACTGTAAAGCATACCACTGAATTTTCAGAGAATAAGAATAAACGAAGTGGAATGAAGGCAACTAATGAAGAGGAAAAAAAATAACGCTGATACACAGTGACGATATCAAAACAGCCAGAATGAAATGTTTAAGAATAATCTCTGCATGGATGTGGTTCTCGCTTTGGGCTTTTCAATTTTATTTATTTTAAAGACCAAAATGTAGCAAAGTGCATTCAAAGGTGGAAGTTTACAGAATACAAAAACTCTCTTAATTCCTAGATTCATGAAGGAATAAATTTAATACACCTTTAAAGAGAAGTATGTTTTTGCATAATTCAGGATGGTTGTTTAAAGTCCAGCTTGTACAGTGCTCTTAGGAAGTACGTTTAAGAAGCTGATTCAAGTAAATGTGGTTAGCACACACTGGGTGTTAGTATTTGGGTAGAAACCCTTATTTTTAAAGCTCTGTTTTCATTTGACTAGAAGCAGCAAGCCATTCTCCTGCAGAAGGATGCGCATTTCATGAAGTTAACTGATTTTAAGAAATATTAAACTGTATAAAACAATCTGGTGTTTCACTCTTTATTCCTGTAATATTCATGTTAATGAATAATATTATTAAAAGATTGGAGTTTATGTAATAGAAACACATTGAATATTTTCACTTTGCAGGTACACTGAAATCCCAACATCCATAATCAGAGATAAATGCAACTTTTGCATTAAAGAGTGCCACAAATATTAAACATCTAGTTTTATAAACCAGTATGGTAGGCAGCCGTGGATAGCTTTACTGCTGGCAAGTTTTCTTTTGCATGAAAAAGACAACATCCAATTAGTTTCTGCAGGAACTCACCTCGGATTATATAAACCTGTCCACCTATCAAGTGTTTTAGACAACAGAACAGTCCGTCTGACAACAGGGGGTGGAAAGCAGTAAAAGAAATAATGACCAGATGTCAATAGTTGGGTGAGAGAGGATCAAAGGTTAAAGTTTAAGAGGAAACACTATTCACTGGAGTGGAAGAACACAAAAACTTAGCAGCATAGATCAGAAAAAGGATTGAACAAAAGGATTGTTGGGTAAAATTTAATGAAATGAAAATTTTGTGCAGTTTTTGCGTAATCTTTAACAAAAATTACACCACTTACATAATGAGTTATCTTAGCACTAATAGCTACTGGGTTCTACAGCACACTCAACATAGAAAGAACCATGCAAACGATTAGATTATAGAAGACTGGGTAAAAATCACTGTATCCTTTTTATCAAACCTTATGCTTTTTCATGCAAACTCCAGCATATTAAGAAAAACTGCACAGAGTAATTATACTTCATATATTAAAAGCAATAAAATGAAAAATCACCAAACTGAAAACTAAGCTGGTTTTGCCCTTAGCTTTTATAGTAACAGATATTTGATTGTAATACTTTAGTTTTTTGAGTACTGATGGACTTGGGCATGAGAATGACTCTGATCTGATCTCTAAAAGTAGCTGAGGGATGCTTGCATCTGAAATTCAACTATGGGTCTCTATTTAAAATGCAAAGATCTCACTTGTTAAAATCCATGTGTTTATGGATTTAATGTGCGTGTGTGCATGCATACACACACATGCATTTAATGTGCAAAAGCTTGTACCCCGTTTCAACAAAATTTTAAAGAATACTAAGAAGCACCTTTTTCTCAGACAAAATATTAATTGTCACACAGAGAAACAAAGACACATTCTAACACCAGCTGCTGTTGCCTGCAGGATTTGGCCTATTTGCCTGTACTTGGTTGCTAAATGAGTTACTATATAACATATAAATATGCAGCAGAGGAGTATATACTGCCAAGAATCAGAAATGTAGGACTCAATCCATATTTGCTGCAGAAGCATTTCACAAAAATTGCATAGGTTCACAACCCCTAGACTACAGAAAGGATCGCATGTGGGAAAGAATAATTGCTTCCATTTGTATCATAGTTTCTCAAGACCTGAATGGAAACTGACCTGTGCATGTACTTTGCAGTACTTCTCAGGATTTTGGACCACTGACGGTACAAACAACAAATTTGATCAGAGCATTTCATCATCATCCCTATGGGCCTTAGTTTTCATTTTGTGGAAATGATGGCATAGAAAGAGGCTGGTATGTGTCCACAATGTTCTTGACAGGGAGTTAGGAAATGGCAGTGGTATGTACCTGGGTCCAAGAGTTTACAAGAAGATGCTACCACTGCTGGGGGGCAGGGAGAGACACATGGCACAAAACAGCCCACAGAAGAAACTTGGATTCCACAATATTCTGTCCGTGGTCTTACCAGACCCAAAAAGTGCATTAGCTTCCAGATTTCTACAAACAACAGAACTCCAAACCTGCATTTGGCTAAACAGGACTGGACTATTATTATTATGAATATCAAAACTTCCCCCTATCCTTCACAGGGTATGACAAAAGCTAACACACAAGATCTTCCCTCCAAAAAGGTTAGACAGAACATGGTATTACAGGGCTATGTGCCATGTTCTATGCTGCTTTCTTGCAATCTGAAACAGATTTTTGACCCCAGTGACACACACACATGTGTAAGCTAGACAGCATGGGCCCCCAGAACCCATTTTGGGAATTAACATACCAGGGAATGAACATATCTATCTTCAAAACAAGTACTGAACCCACATCTAACTTGCATATTCTAAATATTAAGAAAAACTTGGCTTTCTCTAGAGATTTCAGAAAGATAAGCATAAGCCACCTACTGTTTATGCTTTAAGGGAACACATGACCCCTTCTCTCCAAGTCTTCCCTCCTATTCATTCCTTCCCCGCCCCAGTGTCCTTGGGCCTTCTTGGATTTCCCCATCTATTTCAATGCTTTGTCTCCGAAGAGGTGACTCTGGGGCAGCTACCTAATTATATAAAAGTATGAGAGATTCTTCTTCTGCCTTCCTTCTTTGGCCATGTTAACAAAGTCTGGCTCCATCAGTGTGAAAAGTATAAAGAAAGCAAAGCAGAGTAAGGCTCAGCCAAATGTAATTAATGAATAGAGTAAAACACGGGTCAAGAAAGAGAGAGGAGAGCATCAGTCTCAAGTTGTTTGGCTTACTTCCTAAACTCTGAAGACAAAGTGAGATGTGCAAACCATTTATAAAATGTTGGCAGCCTGCTACATAATCTACTAGTGCCAGTTAACCTGCTAGTGCCATAAAATCTGGGGATTAAAAAACAGAAAGAGGGGCTAAAACCTGAGCCTCCAGACAAAATCAAGACGAACAGGTAAAGTATGTCTACAAGTTACGTAAATCAGACTCATCATCTAAAAACAATTTAAAAAAAATTTAAAAGTTCATTACTGAATTTTCTCAAGCTATATCAAAGAATTAGAGACAGTAAAAACATTCTGTGTGTGTGACATTCCATCTGCCTCCAATTTAGAAGTACATAAAGTTCACAGATATTTCAGACAAATATATTTTTGAACAAATGCTTGAACGCACAGTTCAAGTCCTTTCCGATGAACATTCCTTCTGCACAGTAAACATGCCAAAGGTCTCAATTCATTTCTCTGTTGTCTTTACTGACATTCCCAAGTTACATATATTACTGCCGCATATACACAGGCATATAAGCAATTAAAGACTGCAGTATCAACCCCTCTAGGAACAGCAATAACTGTTCAGAGTGTTTATATTAATAATAGCTGGCATGTACTTTCTCTTTAAACACTAACTTTTTATTCTTGGCCTGTGATGTGAGGCATCAGTAATTTAGCAATTAATCATTATGATAAAGGTAATTTATTAGTCAGTCATCATGAAAAAATAAAGTCTTGTCAACTTACAATTAATATTTTGAATTTTAGATTTTTGCTATTTCCCAACTGACTAGAAATATAAAACATGAAACAGATTAGTTGATGATTGCTCTATTTCATTTTGATTGGGTAAGACTAAATGATAGGATTGAAGTCCTTGCTACTGAGAGCCCCACCAGTACAGAAGCATTAGGATGAAAAAAGATTTTCACTCACTGGGTGGTCTGTTTGCTGCCAAGTTTTTGAAGTGGCTGCCTTTTATCACTTCTGCTGATAATCTTCCAGTTGTAGCATTATAAAGGAGGCCAATGAGGATTTCTGGAGCTGAGCCATGTACCAGAGACTGACAAGAGGAGGTACTTTCACTGCAGGACACTTCTGACATGCTCATTTGAGAGTCACAACCCTATAAAACAGATAAAAAGTTCTATGTATTTTATGGAACAATGTTACTGGGAAGTAAATTTTTAGAATAATGCACAGAAAATTAGGAAAGCAACTTTCTGACAATAACAGAAGTTCCATTCAATCACCCAATAAGAAATGTACATCCTTAATATATACTTAGTTTGCATATGTTAAAAGGTTACAAAGACTAAAGCAGTTTGGAATTAAAACAATTCTTAATTTTGTGTTTCCGTTGCTTCATAATTCAGGAGAAATAATAGCAGAAGATGAAGAGCAGCCTTTATGGTCCCTATTTACTTCAATTGCTAAGATAAGACCTGTAACGTAATTTGTCAGCATCCCGGAGAACATTAAACCTTGGATCTTTTACTTTCCAAAAATGTAAAACACTAGTGGAACTTTGAAGATAACAAAATGCAAGAAATTCTTATTCATCCTTTGTAAAGGTTATTCTCTAGACTGAGAATTTATGAGTAGCAAAATAACAGAACACATGCAAATAGAAAAGTGCACTCTGTCTAGAATAAATTAGATTACAAGGAATTTAACTGATCCAGGGATACAGAACTGCAATAGACCCTTTGTCTTGGGTGGGAAAGGAAGAATGCCATCCTAAAGCTCAGCAAGTGATACTTTAATTTCCACCCTGCAAGCTTCCAAAAAATTCAGCTCTGTCATGCAATTCTTACCACATCGCATCTTTGATGGGAACTTCCAATATTAATTTTTATCATTTTAACCCCTCATTATTGGCCTTAATAAAAAGAAAAAAACCCCACAACTTTCTTTACACTGCCATGCTGATCATACCATAGTTGTTCCTACTTTCATTTCTTACTTTCATGCACTGGCACATAAGAGTTGTACCACTGAAAATAAGAAACTGGATGGAATCTAGCCAACAGCACGGCAATTTGCCTCGTAGCCGAGAAGAGACTTTTGAATTACCAGTATATCCCTTTATGATTCTCTCAGAAAAAAAATGTAAATTGGATCCACAGATCTTTCAGATATGGCTTGACTCATTTGGGAATCTGGCAGCAGTCTTTCAAGAAGTCATGATGATTTTGTGAAGCTGATTCTTCCAGATTCCAAATGTCTCTATCATTTCCAGCAACAGCTGACATGGGCACAAGATCAGTCCTAAAACCTAAATAGCACAAATCTTCATAAAGATAAAAGTTAACTTTAAAAGCAGGTAACTTGATCTGATATATAAAGCCCAAATGCATTACAGAATCTCAAATTATAGAAGACATGATATACAAGAAGAAATTATGAACCTACAATAACATCCTCCATATTGATGTTTTAACTAGTTCTTCTCTATAGAACATTTCCAAGAAGTCTGGCAGAATTTTCAAGTAGCAATCTAGTTCATCACTAACAAACATTCACTGTAGCTGGCAAATGTATTCTTACTACTAAAGAAGGACCTCAACAAAATTCCCTGACTTCCATTGCCCAAGCTGCAAATTCTGAATTTTAAGTCTCTGGTTATTTCTCCAGTAGTTCTCTATTCAATTCCAAGAATAAATTTCAAATGGGTTGCAAATTGTAAATTGCTGACATTGAACTACAAGTATACATTCATTCTCCGATTCTTGGCACTCACAAAACAGGGAACTTTTGATTCCTAACTTCAACAGCAGAATACAAAATGGAAAATTTAAAAGAAAGATGAGTTGATTCAGCAGTCAGTATACACTGCTCACTTGAAAGCCTCAGACTGTCAAAACTGCAGCTATTACTTAAGTTTTCTGGTCTTTTAAAATTGTTAACACATTATCCCTGTCATGCTTATCCATCTTACTATTTTGTTGGGCCAGGAATTTAACCACATTCAACGTGATACTGTTCAAAGCTTAGGTCTCAAATTTGATTGTGATCGTGCTGCAAATCCCCCAAAAAGATATAACACGAAGTGAGCAGCTGGGTAACACTCCCTCCCAAAGCCTCAAAGGGCTCTGACATCTGTACTGAGAGAAGGTGATGATACCACTTTTTTCCTAATTGTGACTTATTTGTACAGTTTACTAATGTTCTTATAGGGATTCAGTCTAATTCAGTTTATGACAGAGTTAAACTGATTACAACAGGTATCAGAATAACATTTGGAATGGTAGAAATAGCAAATAGTAAATGAGTGATGACTGAGTGGGAATGAGTCCTGAAGTGCCTTGAAAAGGAAGACAAGTAGCTTCTGCGTGATATATTAGAGAAGGGGAAAAACAACTGAAAAATGAAACAAGTGTGATATTACAAAGTTACCTAAGGATGGGCTAGAAATATAATTCCTTTACAACAGAATCCTGAGTGGATGTGAGAAGCGCAAGACTGCATTTGTCAAGGCCAGAGAAAAGGATCTCATCAGCTGAATGGTGGGATGAGAAGACCCAGGTGATGGTTCAGATCTGTAAGTGGATGGAAATGCAACTAAGTGGCTGTACCTTAAAACCGTTGCACTGATAGAATTGGTAGATGTAGCTGAAAACCAGGAGAGAGGGTCTAACTTAAATGTATTCCTACAATATTTTCTAAACCAAAATATTTTGCCTTTTGTTTTCAGACAGGTGGCAGGTTTGAAACAAACAAAAGCATGGTGTTTAATCCCTCATGTATAATAAACTTATGAATCTCCTTCCTACAAAATGCTGCGGTGACAGAAGTTTAAAGACATTAAAACAAAGCAACCAAATTCACTGAAGAAACAATCTAAACAATATTTTGTTTTCCATTTCACATAAAAAAAAGACTCCAATCCATTTTATTTCATGCTGACCCAAACATATTTAAAAAAAATACTCTGCTTTTCAATTATGAACTGGAAAATCCTAATATAAAAGAAAGTGAGATGGTTAAGAAGAAAAATGAAGCAGTGAGGAGTGAAGCAGATTAGAAGACAGACTGATGTTACTGGGTTAACAACATAAACCGAAGTATAATTTCTGTGTCTATGATAAGGGAGAAAACAGAGAATTTGGGGGGTGAGTAGGTAAAAGAGATGAGAAAAAGGGGAAGGTGAGGTTGTATTTTGTCAGTTTTCTTTTGAAAGAAAACAGAAAGATCCTATGAGGAAGAAAAGAAGAAACAGGAAACAGGGAAGGTAAAGAGACAGCTGGGATCAACAGGGCTCAGATCAACAACTGGAGAAAGACTTTTCATTGCAGGACAAAGTTAAAATCAGGGATACTGAGAACTATTAGATGTCTTCTCAAAAGTATTTTCTCCACCACACAGTTTATTGTTCACATTGTGGAAACCCATTCATTGTTTTCCGTCAGGTATTCCATGATAATCACAGCTTCTGGTAAGTAACCTGACTTTAAGTCCATAAGCTGCACTAGAATTGAGAATAACAGTTTTCCAAGTCTGTGTATAGAGGTTTTTTTCTGTTTACATAGTCAAAATTCAAGAAGAGTGCTAACAAACTCATCAAGAAAAAAGCAAGACAAGAAGTTACATTTTTACCTGCTCAAAATGTAACCTTCATGATCACGTGCCAAACTGTAAAATATTAACACTGAAATTGCTAATTGGTACAACATGAATATAAACTCAGCTACAACAAAGCTTTCATCTCATGACACTACAGTGCTACCAGATGCTTTTCATTCCATACAGATCTGCATTCAATCTATCTGTAGGCCACTTTGTTACTGTAGCTCCACTGTAGAAAACGTAATATTTAGACCAAAAGTTACCATTTGTTTGAAATAATCTGTCTACATAAGTTTATTTTTGTAACTCTTCTCTCTCTTCCTCTATAAACACTGTGTATTTTAATAAGGGAAAAAAAGGACTAAGGTTCCATAATAGCAAAAGCCTTTCAAGGTCAGTGAAGCACCAGAATACCCTAGTAAGAACTGTTGTAAAATCTTAAATGCAGATTTTTAAGAACTTGGATGAATTGTCAAGGTATTGATGATCAGTGCAAGAAGCTGTCTCTTGAGTTTGTCTCCTGGATATTAATGCTAGATCTCTAACCTATTTTTGTCAATTTAGCCATAACAAGAATGTATTATTAACAGTAAACACAAGCAAAAAAATATTAGGTACAGTCTATTCCAAATATTTGGTTCAAAGGTGTGTCTTACTACAGTAAATTATAAATTTTCAGCTTTTCAATTTTATAACACAGAGCTTTGTGCAAAGGACCTAAACCTTCCCATAGACATCACAGGATAGTACTTTACTACAAAGTTAGGCAGTTTTATTTGATCAACACTTAAAGAATCAGTGCCTTTCACTAGATTATAAGAGTAAGGTGTGTTATATTCTACAAAAACTTAATTACTAATTCTCCAAGCTATTGTCCTTGATGACTTCTATGCATATATTATCTAGGGAAGAAACATCACTTTTTAATAAATATATAACAAAAACATTCCCATTAAGCGGTATTTGTATTTCACAAAATACAAATTTGTATTTGTACAACAGTTGGCAATCAAAAAAAGAACACTCTTTCTTCCCTCGTGCCAATGGATGTGAATGCATACAATGTCAGACCTGAACCCCTAAGAAGTATCTTCATTAATCTTTTTCTCTGCTCTCTTACAACATAGAGAATCCTCTATTTGCAACTATGGTAATATATGTAAAATGTATTTATTTGTCTTCCTTCACCATAATTCCATGGAAACAGGATATTTGTTACTTACATATTCATCTCCTACTGTTATTTTTCCACACCCTGAAGTTCTGCTTATAAATTCTGCTCTTAAGCCAACTGGAGTTAATGACAGGGAATAATGCGGCCATGCTCTGAGGGCAGTTAAAAGTTCATTTTCCTCCACGCACAGGTTAAAATCATGCCTCTGTAGGCTTACAAAACAAGAACATCTGATTCTCTTGGCTTTTCAAAATATACACAGGGAAGATGAAACCTTGCTGACAATCCTTCGGCAACAAAAATCTGATTCACAGCATGTTACTTGTCAAAATGTCTCTCTCAAATTTTAAATGTTAATGTTATACCAGTAATGTCTTAAAGAACTTTTTTGCACATTACTTTCTTCTACTGCTATATCAATACAACTGAGGGGTTAGGGAAGGAAATTTGAATCCTAGTAGGCAAAAGAAGGAACCGAATCCAGGTCTCCAACATTTTAGATAAAAGTATTCATCTCTCTTAATCACCAGCCCAGTGCTGAACCCTGAAGCTACTGTTCCACTTTCAGGCAAAAGCTTGCTGGGGTGATGAGAGCACCCAGGCACCAAACAGGCTCCAGACCAGCTCTCAGCCTGGAGCCCATCCCCTACTTCAGCTCTGAGAGGCAGAGAGGAGGAGAAAACTGAACCTAGAGGCTCCACATCCCTCATTAGTGGCTTAAGCACAAGGTACTTTATAAAAACATGTTTCAAAGCTAAAATACTTTTGAAAAAATATCAAGATTATTCCTGGGAAAGAGAACTTAAACTACCTGAAGAACTCAGCCCTTTAAAACACAGGGGTGTAAAATAATTAGGAAAGTCAAAGAATGGAGCTTTATAATTTTGAATTCTGGCATCTAAATCCCACTTACGTGCTATACTGGACACTTGGATGCTTTTGCGGAGATGTTTGCCTCAATTCCTCATCACTTCTGCTTCCCTTTCCTCTAACTCATGAAAAACTGTGACGTTCGATATGCTTGAAAAAAGGAAGTCCTCAAAAATACAATACTCATAACAAAACACTTCCTTAAACGAAACAATCGATACTCTTCCTGTATAACTAATAGCTGCAGGAAGTATCAACTTTTTGCTTCTAAAGGTAGAACTCAGGTGTTACATGATGCTCAAAACAATATTAAATGTTTGAAATAATAAGATTCTTATTGATAAGATTAATAATAATAGAAGTTTGCAAAGATGTTGCAAAATAAGAATTAAATTAAGAAGCAAGTGCCAAGAAAGTTTGCAGGTGTTGGGGTTTTTGGGGGTTTTTTTGTTTGTTTGTTTGGTTGGTTTTTTTACACAGTTCTTTCTGTACTGTATACCATCGTCATTTTGAGGCTTTGGTGATTTTAAAAAATACCTGAATTTAAATGGTGTCAATCTGGATATTCTAGCTTTTTTGTTTGGTTGGTTTTTGGTTTTTTGTTTTTGGTTTGTTTTTTAAAGAAAACCAACACTTTTGAAATTGTACAAAGCTACCTATCTTCACAACATGCTAGGGAGGAAATTCCAATTCCTATTGTAGCTGGCTGTCCTGTATAGTAAGATAAAGAGAATATAGAGTTATCAGTATTTTGCTTTAAACTAATTACCTGAACTTGCAAATGCTGAAACATATAGTTTTAGGCACCTCTCAAAGATTCAAACTTTAGGAAAGCATCATTATTTATGACAGGTAATTATTTGGGGTTTTTTTGCTTAATAGCTTCCTTGAAGCACGTTCCAATTAAGTATAATATGCATTTTTATTCATGTACTTTTATTCATACTTTACGGTATTCATATCTAAGTCAACTTAAATCACAAACATGAAAGTAAATATTCTAATAATATATCCATTATGCAACCTGATTTTAGGAAATAAAACATATTAATTTGGGTAGAATGGCAAGCTTTAAAAATTACCAGGATTTCCTATTCAGAAATTCCAATTAAAAAAACCTTTAGCAAATAAATACATTCAACATTGATGGTATTCACATCAAATATGGAATTGTTTTAATTATTAAGCTACTATTAATGTAGTTGAAAATCAGATTATCTGAAGTGGTAAAATTCACATTTCTCATCAAATGCTTCTGTTCTACATTCTTTTTTACCCTCAAGAGAAAAAAAACCTTCTAGATGCAGAATTTTACAAAACACATTGTTTTCTCACAGATGAAACACTGGAAAATGGAGATCAAATGAGAAATAATAATTCTTTCATTCACTACAGCCAAAGGACTAAAATCTTAATAGATACTATAATGTACAGAGCTATAAAACCTCCTTAGATACATGATGATACTACACAAATTTCGATTTTGAAAGTAATTTAAAATTAATTAATTTTAACAAAAATTAAAACCCTTGTGGGTTTTCTAATAAGAATACAGCATTATTAAAATAAGGTTTGTTTTCAAACTTTAGGGTACTCTAATTTAGTCATAAAATGAAAATGACAAAATAAAATGTATATATTCTTAATAATGGCAAAACAACATTCCACTTTTCTGAAAGATTTTGAACAAGTTCACAGCGAGATTTCTGTGTTGCTGTTAGTATTTCATGAGAATTTGCTATTAGTACTTTGTGTCTAAAAGTTTTAAAAATGATCAGCTCTGCAGAACAAAACATTAATTCTCTACAGAAAGGGAAGCATTTTAGGTTTTCTAGAACTTCTATTCATCTGCATTTAAATTACACCTTTGGCTTCCTTGCCAGATTATGAAAGATCACCTAGTTGTTCCATAGCCTTAATGGGCTTGAAATTTGCACAGCAAACCCAAGCAGCGGTGGAGGCAACTGGAAACGAATGTACAATGGAATTTACAGAATTTACACAAGTCCACCGGCTTTTTATACAGTCATGGGCAAGGGGAGGAAAAGAGGCAAGAGGCCTTTTATTACTGAATTCTGTTTTCTGATATAAGACATGTAGCATAAAGAAACACTCAAGCACTAAAAGCTGTTAGATGTTTGTGCTAGCAATTTAGTTAAGAACATCTGACACAAAGTGCAGACATTTTACCTGCACTTCTGATGAAGCTATGCTAACAGCTCCTACCCAGACTCACTCACACCTCCCCCTCTCTTTACTCCCTGTCAAACTTGTAAGACCATGGAGATGTTACTGTGGGACAGCTTCCAAGACCACAGACTTCTTTAAATGACAATACTCTGTCCAGATGGAGTTATTCTCTATGCTCACTGGGGAGATCAATGGCAAATAATTTCATTTTTTCTCTTTTCTCTCTTGAGTATACTCTTTCAAACTGGGAAAAGATAAAGATTCAGTGATCAAACAGTAAGCATAATTTATGAGTAGTCAATCTATAGACTAGTATTTGATGGCATAAACATTCATGCAATTATTTTTCACAATGAAAAAATCCATAACATTAAAGGTACATTTAGAATGCATTTGTCAGTTAAATTATCTGCGATTAACAGTTCACCCAGCTCCAATTTAATCTGCTAGTGGTACCCCTTTTGATTTGTTCAGGTCATGTTTAATCTCATGATCGGAAGATCACCAGGTGTTTGCAGTTATAAGGGATCTGCTTCAGTTCTTAGAGCTATCATACACACCACAAAGAAGGGCAAGAGGTGGAGATAAACTGGATTCTCCTGGGGCCAGCAGACAGCTGATTAAGCCCAACAGAAGGACAGGAGCTGTGGAAGATCCAGCTCAAGGTCAGACAATGAGGGCCAAGCCTGCCAAGAGGCTAACATACTAAGACTAGAAGGACCCTTTGCTAAAGGCACCCTATGAACAGAAATACTTATCTGACACCGAATACAGGATGCTTGAATATACAAAACAAGTGATTACCTGGATATCCTCAAGTCTGAAATGAAGAATGCTAACAAAGAACACTTACATTACACTGCAAAGCCCAGGAGAAGAATAATCACCCAGTAAATAAACCAAAAACTAAAACTAAAAGTTCCACAAATATGTAGGTTATAAATTTGCAGACTAGGCAACTTCATCTGTTTGTGCAACGTCTCTGATTAGGATTTCCCCCAGTGGAGATGGAGGAAAACTGCACATGCTTTTGCTGAAGGGTGCTCAAACCTGCAAACAGAACTGTGTTTTCCCTTTTTCTTGTTTCCTTGAAAGACAGTAACAAAAGTGAGAAGATATTTGTGTGTACACATACATGAAAACAAGAAAGAATTCAGATTAAAAGAAAATAGAATAGTTGGGAAACTCAGTATCTCTAAGGGAAACAGAAATTTCACTTGGATTCATAAGTTAAAGAATATATCTCCACTGAAAAAGTTGCTTGAGGAAGATTTGAGCTGCAGCTTGTACTCTTCAAAAGTAGAAATTTCATGCAATGTGACAACCTTGTTAGTCTTTACTTGTAACTCCTACAAAGACACTTCTGGGAAATTTACAGTTGTTTATACAGTATGATTATTTTCCTTACTGCTCTTTGAAATTGCAATCCAGGTTGGGAGATCATAACGCCACAAAGAATGATAGTCTGAGAATCTCACAGATACCTGATGAAATTCTCATTTTTCTAGCTTTATATATTGATGAGCTTTTTTCTGCGGTTTTTTAGGGTTTTTTTTGTTAAAGATGATCAAAACTAGACATACAATTCTAGACAATGACAATGTGTTTGTCACTGACGGACTGGCTTTCTGGGGCAGCAAGAGTATTGCTCAAGAGGATGACTTCAATTTAATATAGAACATTCACAGCCTGTCATTTGACTAGGCGCATTTTAGAGACTGAAAAGCATCATCATATACTCAAAATAGTAATACCATGTCTAAAACATATTTGTGGACCCAAATATCAAAGATTGTGGGGATCAAACTGAGTAAATAACTTTTTTCAAGCAACTCATTCATTAAAGGCAAAAGATCCCAGTATTTATTTATTTAACTCAGTACACAGATACTAACATGGAGAGACAACAAACAATCTTTATTCTGGCTACGTGACCAACTGATGATTTTGACAAGTAGATGAAATTCTTTACATTGCTGACATCAAAGAATTCTCCCAGTATCCTACATTCAGGGTCATGGTAACAGATCTAGTTACTAAAGTAGGAACTTGCCTCCCATCTGGGTATCAGCAAGGTAGTTGAAAGTTAATGTTAAATTCACAGTCTGGTTTTGGTAATGTGTTGAAGAAAGCCCTGGTGTTATGCTGGCATTTTTTTTTAAAACCTCTAAAAACTTGAAGGCCAGGTGGACTTTGTTAACTCCGCCATGGCAGTGGCACGTACATTCAGAATGCTTTGACCATCCACATTGGCCAGCACATCCCAGAAATAGTATAGAAATACCATTTTGATAGCATTTTTACTAGCTCTATTATCCATGACTGTCAGGAGTAACTGGATTCAAATTATTATTCTTGTATCTTACAAAAAAGTCCAGCAATAAAGGCTAGAAATGCAAATTAATTGAGAAATGTGGTGGATGTACAAGATTCAACTAAGGGCTCTCAGAACCTCATAAGTAGTCAGAAGCTTGTTTCCACAGAATTAGGGTTTTTCATTTGGAAAAGCTTTAGACTCTTTGAATTGCTGCTAGAACAGGAATCACAACCCTAGCTAGCCTAGACATGACAGAATGACAAACCCTGAATTGTTGCTTTGTGAAAATCTTCCTGAACTGATCTTGGACTTGATTTTCAATGGACAAATAGCAGCAATATGGCCCATGCCTACGATGGTATAAGGCAGAGCATCCTAATGACAAAGATCCTTCTCACAATCACAGTGGAGATAGCCAATAACCCATGAGAGGGCTGAAGTACTAAATTTAGTTATAGAGTTTAAAGCAGTTTGCAGGGACTATTGCCTCTTACTCTGGATTCATTCAAATAACTGGATATGAATTTCTGTAGAGCTTTAGGAAACATTCTACTGTTTCTGGATAGCTCACTCGAGAGGCTTGTTCAACTTATGACAGAAATAACCATATCACCCTCCATGACAGTAATCAATTAGCAAAAACAAGTGGCATATGTTGAAACTGGTCAACCATTTTGCTCCTGAAATGACGGAATGGCTGCAGTTACCTGAGACAAGTTGTGACTGTAAAAAAAAAAAAAAAATCTTGAAAACTACATAGAAGTGTTCTACAAAGCATCAAGGTTATTCTATGTGGGGCTGAAACAGTCTCACAGTCTCAATGCCTAGTCCAGTGCTTCTTGGATGAACAGACTAATATATGACAAAAATTGCCATGAATGATTAGACATATTTACATAAGAAAAAATCCGGAGACAATAGCACTGATTTGGAAAGCCAATTAATTTTTAATTGTGACAACTGAACTTAGCCAGCGGGAGGTCCTTATCATCTGGTCAGATTCTATCAGAGTTCTTGAAACTTGCATCTGTCAGAAGAGTGCAGACACACCATTGGCTTTAAAGCACAGTAGCCACAGCTGTCTTTGTGTTTTTCCCCCCATATCCTGATGAAGACCCAAGCAGAGAGAGAGACACATGGGTTAGCACTTATCTTCTCAGCTGCCAGGAGCAGTGCTCAGTCACCACCACACAAAGGCACACAAGGTGAGGCAGCCGTGACACTGGAAAGACAACGGCTGTTACTTGCCGATACTGCCATGAAATGTTGCACAACCAGCCAAACACAGGGAGACTGCTTCATTTGCCAAGTACTGTCAAGTTCTCCTGCAGCCTCAGTAACATGATCACCATTTTCCAGTCACCTAATAATTTTCTTCAAAGAAATTGCAGGAGTCATCTTTCTTATTGTGTCAAAGGATTAATTCTGATTTTCCATGTTTTACACCACTAACTCAAATGAATTCAGCAAGCTATTCCCAAGATAAGAATGTGCTCAGTGTTTAAAGATAATTGCCCCTTACTATGATGAACATAATTTTTACAAGCTAACTGAAAGCATTTATGCACCATCACATAGGAACTGATCCTTTTAGGTAGAATTCTAGTTAAATAAAATACTATGAACAAAATCTTTTGAGTATTTTTTTCCCCCCTAGACAAGTCTTAGTCATTTTTTCATTAACCGTTTTAAAGTATCATACTGGTATTTAGTAAAGATCTGTTTATACATATGTATTTTAGTATTTAGCCTTCCAAATATAATCCTGAACAGACCATGCCGTAAGAACACAATAGTAGAGTCACCAATAAGTTTAAAGTGTAAGAATTTTCACAAAACCTGACAGCTCGACTCCAAAATGGACAAGAATTCCCAAGAAAGAAATGCCTCTCTGAAAGCTTTTTTTCTGAGAAGTTATAAACACACAAATATCCATTCTAAAGAATACTGAAGATATACCACACATAAAGGGCAACATGAAACAAATGTCTTAAGCACAATGCATAAACCAATATATACTAGATGATTAACCATTGTCAAACTGGAGAGTGCACACGTGTGTGTGCAAGAGCGAGCATTTTTATACACTGCATGCACAAATGCCTTCACTCAAAAACCCTGTAATTAAAATAATTCTCGGACACTCTGGATATTTACAGTAAAGATATACAAAATAACCCTTTAAGCACGTATGATTGCCCATACCATCCATCCTTTCTTATGGGGATCACATCTGGGAGTCCAATATGTTAGAAGTGTTATAGAAATAAAGAAAAATTTAATTCTCCACAGTAAACACCTTGTTATTGACAATACATAATGAACGATTACTAGATTGGCTTAGCAGGAAGAGGCATGTTTTGGTCATCCAAATTGTACTTCCAAAATCAATCAAAAAATAAAAACATGATTGATTGTTGTTATTCTACACCAAAAGCAACCTATGGGATGGTGAAGAGGATTATGCTTGCGTTTTTTATCTTTTCCAAACAGATTTCACTCAATAAACTGCTTATATGTTTTTATAATCACATCATACTGGAGACTGTTGTTCACCGTCAGGAAAATTTCTTTGAGTGAGAAGAACGAAGAGCAACTAAAAACAGGTCCACAGGGATTTCCTGAAGAAAAATAAACAACATCGCGATAGATTCTAAACTTCAAGATGGGTGAATAAAAATTTGTTTACAATTCTATTAAAAGGAAAATTTTTCTAAAAGCATCAACAAAGGTCTTTCTAAGCAAACTATACTCAGACAAAACCACAATGTACACCCCTGCTTATTAACTCTGATGCAATGTCCAATTTCTATCAAATCTGAAAGGGGAACAGTCTCAGATAACGGTGATAACTGTACTCTGGCTAGCCCATATTGGTTCTGTTATTTCCTCCTCACTTGAAAGTATGCTGAACTTGGAAGGAAGCGTGTGATAAATAAGGGGGCTGAGGAGGAATTCCCTGTTACGTGGGAGACCTGCAGCGACGCAGGACTGTTAAAGACAAATGGCAATAGGACTGGGGATAATAGCTCCCAATGTAAGACATTGTATGCAATGTAGGAAGGTGAGGAACAGGGTGAAATCTTGGGTGAGAAAGACAGTTTGTGAATGTATTTGTAAATTTGAAGCCATGTGTAGCTTTGAAACCTAATTTAAGGAACATCCTAGTATCACGTACTCACCATGACATGCACTTGTCCACATTTTAACAATAACCAGAGAGCTGCAGGCCCCACTTATGTGAGTGTGCCACCATGTTTGAAAGGCACTGAACTTGCTGGTCTACCTTTAACCAGATTCCCTGATAGCTTTAAGGTATAGCTGAAAATATAATAAACTTCACAGGACACAAACTGTTCTTATACAATCAGAAAGCAGATGAGTAGCTAATGAAACACATTCACATAATATCAGTCACAGACAGAAACAAATAAAATATGTTTCTGCAGAAGAGACTGGCAAGATGTTTTAATGGATTATGAAGTTTCAGTGACAGAAGGTGTACTTAATATATAAAGTCCATATAATGAGAAGCAGTGGAAAAAATAGGACAACTGTCATGTGTCCAAGAAATATTTTCATAAATGCTGTCAAATATAAATACTTGTCAGCAACAAAACACTCTGCAACTGAACAAGACAAATTTAACTCAGAATTTACAATGTACCTCATCATGGATTTTATAATTACAAATATCCCTGAACAACTGGATATCTCCAAATTGAAACAACGCTTACCTTCTCCTGTTAAATAACTCCTGCCTGGATCCAACTGACATTTATGATTAATTGGGCATAAAGATTGTTGTTGGCTTATTCTAGCAAAAGGACAGTTGAGAAGCAATACAACCAATGTGTACAGATAGACCCAGAGGCAAACACCTGAGAAGGGTAAGAACTAATTTAGCTCAAGGACCATGCTGGTATAAGAACAAATGGTAATAAATTGGCCTTGAAGAAATTCAGGTTGGAAGTGAAACAACCTGATATTTTCAGACGAAAATTTGCAAATTTGTGATCAGGATGACCTGGCTGTCTGCAATAATAAGGGCTTCAACTCAAGTGACCCAGGATGCCCCCCACTTCCAGTCATACATCCTAAAAACTCAGTAAAATTTAACACTCTTGCAAAATAACTATATGTTAAATCCTGTAATAAATCTGCTCACTGAAAAAAAAAATCATATAGGCTATAAATAACAATACAAAAATATCTGTAAACTCAGATGTCAATGAATTTCCAAAGGTTTAAACCCTGATTTGCAGAGTTCCAAAAAACCATGGATCCTCATTCAGGCAATCAAGACTATGAAGGTTCCTTTCCAGCAACAGGTAGGGCTAAGATAAATCTGCCTAAATCCCATTACAGCAACAAACTCTGGAAGACCCTTTCACTTCCTACCAATATTCCTTATTCTTGTTCCTTCTCCCAAAAAATGAGGATAGAAAAATGTAGACATGGCATCCCTTACCATCACAGAAAATAAATAACAATCTTCTTATTTTTGATGCCTTCTGGAATTTGTTTTTACTCTCCCTGCCACAAAAGCTCAAGAAAATAATACAGAAAAATAACCAATGCACATATGGGATATACCAGTTAATAAAAAGCCTGGTCCATTCATTGGCACCTTTCACTGACTTCGGTAAATTTTATACAAGAACCTACCGAAAACACACACAAATTTAGCCAGTAACATTTAGAATATTCAGAGTTTTGTTTCATGGGTTGCTTTTTTTCCCAGCTGTGAAACTAGCAAACTCTGTGTTAGGGAAGTTCACACTATGTAGGTGAACCACTTCATCCTTGGAATAGACTGATCTGTACTTCTTAAGGAATCATAAAAAAGCTGTTCTATTTTCTGTTGATCCTCCATCAGATTGAAGTTTTAGTCTCAGCTTTTACAAATTCTAATTAATATTTTTAGTCATTAAATACAACGGCATTTTGAGTGTCTTTTGTAATATTCATGTTCAACAGAAATGCCAATTCAATTGATCCAAACTTCTTTTGAAAATGTAGAACAAATTAACGGCATTGTTTCCCCTGAAAAATCATTTTCCTTTCTTTCCCTTCTCTTCCTCTTTTTCTTTTATTGATAGTCTAAAAAACCCACAGAATACATAGAATGTGCAAATAAGGATGCCCTTGCTAAAACACCTTCTCTCTCCCCCATAAGTCCATTATTTAGCACATATGCAGCTCTTAAGCAATGAACATTCAAGCACTCCTAGTCTAGGAAGCCTTGACCACAACATCACAAACATTCTCTTTCTGGACAAAAGCATACTTAAATTCTTATAAAAAAGAAAAAGGAGACGCTGATCACTGCCCATATACTGATCTCCTGTGTTTTTTGATAGTGATACCGAAGTTTACCCTTAATTACTGTTGCTTTGCTTTATTAAAAATACTAAGGTTAAATTATTTGGGGGGACGAAAAAATTTTGTTCATCAGATAGGTTCTTTTCAGCAAACGAAAATCCTTTTCAGTTTGAACTACTTTTCACACTATTTTTCACTTCAGACTGAACCAGAAATCAACTATTTACAAGGTTCTAATCTAAAGTTACTAATAATGGCTTTGTGCTCTCAAAATTCTTCTATCCGATCTTTCTTTCTTGAAAGGAAAATACCTTTTGCAACCAAGATTTAATTTCAACAGATGAAGGACACCCGCTAGTATAGCTCCTCTCCCCCCCCCCCCCCCCCTTTTTCTTTTTTTAATTGAAATGTTGTGGGTAGCAGAGTAAAGATTATACTATTAAATACATATGTATGTATTTGCATGTATACATATATACATATATTCACCACTATATCGTATTTATAGACTGGAAATTTCTAAGTAATTAGAAGGAAAAATATGGGCAGCTTTTGCAGGTGGAAAGTGAACGTACTTACAGAAGCTCTAAGGAAATTATCATTGTGCTAATACGACGCTATGACTGTTGAAAACAAGTCGAGTGGATGCGATGACTCTATAAATATACACACTATTCTTACAAAATTCAGGGCACTGTATATCACTGCATTCTTATTCTGCCTCATTTAATACTCACAGACAGACTGTAAGAAGGTTCCAGTATCACTGGCACTGACATCTTCCCTTGAAGATTCAATTTTGTTAAGTAAAAAATCTTTTCTCCCACAACCCTCTCTTTTTTCATGCGACGTACGCTGTACAGTCTAAAGCGAACTGCATAATTCCCAATCATCTCAGACTCAACGTGATTAAATTTGAATGTCTCTGTGAAGACAGGGCACGGTCCCCGCTGGATGCTGGTTTTTGCTCTTTGCTTCTTTATAGGGAGAAGAACTAGGTGTACTTGCCACGAGCTTCCACCTGTCCTGCTGTATGTGGGAATGTCTGTGACAGCTGTCACTGTCACCAAAAGCTTCTGTTCCTGTGAGTCATAGTCAAAAGTCACATCCAGTGTGCCATATTTAGCTACTGGCTCAGGATCAAAAGGTTTAGGAAGCTGTGAAGACGATCCTCGAGCTGACATATCCTGAAGAAGAAGAAAAAAAGCTATTTATTTATTTATTTATTGTACTCTATTATTAAATCTAGCATGGAAATATACGGTTTTCTCTAAGCAATATGAAGGGACTATGATCTTTTTGTTCATTTCATAAACAAGGAAATTAAACACCGAAAGCCTGAGGAGATGGCTGACTAGCAGCCAAGAAGAAATCAAAAGACTTTACCTAGCCAATACCACCAAAAGCCAGGAGTCAATCAGACAGAGCTCAGATTAAATTAGGCCTCTTCTACTGTGCCCCACATGTTAAAATTTATATTTGTTACAAGATAGAACTACCTTATTTCAGTGTGAAAATACACACATTTTTAAGGTAACATATTACAGTGCTTTAAGACCCGGCTAGTGATTGAGAGCACGGTGAGATGGCAGCAAAGAATACAGGAATCACAACACCCGCTTGCACATGCAGCTCTTGTTGCAGTCCACAAGGGTTCCATGAACGTGCCAAAAATTATCATGGCTTTATTAATGTAATTTTACTAGAACTGTGTAAGATGCATCTGTTTTGAACACACCTTCTGAACTTTCTGTAAACGGCACCAGTCCTAAAACTGTATTTTAAACTTAATTTTAAGATTGTTTATCATCACTTCAAATTTTGAACAAAATATTGCTACAACAGCTAGTTTGATAGTGATACTGAAACACAAAATATTTACAAGTACAGGTCAACCTAGTGTTCATATAGTAAGTTATTCCAAGTATGTAAAACAAATGTATTTTCATATTATTAAAGATATGTTTGTTCATGTAAATTAATAGATGCCACAATAAAGAGTTTTGCATTAAAAAACGTTATGTTATTATTTTAAACTGGTTGCTACATAGCTATTGGAATTCCTCTGAAAGCTTCATTCTTCAAGTTGTTGAGTGGCTATAAAAAAAGCTGGCAGTATTCTCAGTTCTTATTGAGTATGCTTACCTTAATGACTGGTGTGACACAAAAGGGAAAGAACTAGGATTAGATTTGCTGCAATCTGATAGGGTTTGAGGACCATATGTACACACTATGTCTTTACTAGCAGTGAATTCCATAAAGATTGTGGTCGTAGCTGATCATCAGGTACATGTTGACAGCTAGCTACTGGAGGACCTTGCAGCTGGGCCTTGCAGATGTTGCACCAACACCCCAGCTATGTAACATCAACTTACCAAGAGGTCTACCAAGACAGAAACAGCTGTTGGCACATGTCCTGGTTTCAGCTGGGGTTAAACCACGACAGCACATCAGGACTGAGCCCTAATATGCACTTCAAAACTTCAGGTAGAGACAAAAGACAAAGTTGTACCAAGCAGAGCCTCTTCTGCAGACGACATCACTAATGCAGACTTACCCACAGATGTCAGTGCAGTAAGCGGTTGTTAAAGACACTTCAAGGAAATACATGTCAGAAAAGATGATTTCTTCATAGTAAAAATAAACAGATATCATTACAGTTTATAGCAGAAAAAAGGGAAATTAAGTGGACAAAATCTCTATACTACCATCAACAATTTAAAAAAATTCTTTGTAGTAATTTTTTTTCGTAAAGGATGTTTTACATTATGGGGTGTTTAGTTTGAAAAGCGTTAACAGATTCTTTTTCTTTATTTGGGTTGCTTGAAAAATTATGTGGAAGAAAAAGAATTTTGACTACAGTCCTTATTGTGTGATGAAGTTTTCTGACTGGTTTAAAAAATAATTCACTCTTACTAGGAGCTTGTTTGAAAGTTAAGATGCCATAAAGATAATTATAAAGAAAAATCTGAAATCGTATTGTAATGCTTTCTGATGAACTAATATTTTAAAAAATGAATGAGCTTCAATATTAGTGTTCATATAACTGTGCATTGGTCTTAAGATAAAAAAAAGGTCTCACAAGGTTGCACTGCATGACACTTCAGAACACTCAACTGTTTTCATTTACCTCTGGACTAAGGACAGCTGTGCTATCACTTGGTACATCCTCTTCATATCCTTTGTTATGAAAGCTTTCTATTTCGTGTCCCGTGCTTCCCTCACTCGGGCATTTATATGAACATCTTGGACTGTTGCTACACTGGGAAAATTCACATTTACTGTCTCCGACTTCAGAAGGCGTGCATGAAAGATGAGGAGAACCACTATCATCCTGGTATGGAGGCGGCTGCAGTTCATCTAGTGGAGGTGTTCTTCTCATCCTCTGAATGCAGTTTGCTGAGAATAAGTGAAAATTCTTTACTTACTTTCTGATTATTTACTGTTGAAACAGTTCTGTGGAAAATGGTAAGTCTAAATATCTGGACAGAATATTTTAAAAAAATCCGTAAATGTCTTTTTTTACCTTTCAAATTAGATAACAAATACTACTGAAAAATATTTGTTAAAAATGGAAATGAATGATCTCTCAGATGAGATTTAGATAAAAGCAAAGTATTAAGTATACAGTCACAATGGATTGTGTAAACCATATATAAATGAATATAGCACAAATATGACATGACAAAAATTCTAGGCTTGAATTTCAGGGATGCTTACCTTGCAAAAACCTTTGGATACCTTAAATCAGATTCTGTGCAGGTGGAATGTAGACCAATTAAGGAAACAAAATGCACTCCCTAAAGCCATGATATCAAACCTCTGATTACCTCCCATATAGTTGCTCACCCAGGGAGATACTAAATTAAAGTTTGAAGACAAATAAAGTACTAATAAAGGCAGACACAAGCCTTTTCACACAAGCGAACTCTGCTCACCAGTGAAATTTAGCAAGTGAAGCAGTGTCTCAGATTCTAATTACTTGTTAAGGACAGCTAATGGGTATGTATCCAGTGGCTAGAAGTTAGACACTAAATTCAGTCACTAAAGACAGTGGAAAAAGGATCATGAGAAATCTTGTGCTCGGGATGAATACTTGATGCTGACCATCTTTGCTTCTCACACTAGATAGATAGATAGAAACGTGGTTATACATCTCCTCAGAAAATAAACCTGATGCAAGGCTATGGATATAGAAAGTTAATTCAAAAAAATTTACATTTATTACACAGCATTACACAGTTGACTAGAACTGGGAAAAGACAGCAAGGTGTGCAGTAGCTGGAGTGAAAGGAATAGCAAGGATAGGTAAAAACCTGTATCACATTTTGTTACATCTTCTGTAGAGATTCTAATGAAGACTTCAATGCCCCTCACACACAGAATTAACTTATACACAAAAAATTCAAAGCAACAATGTTTTCTGGTGTCAGACATACCACTTTCACTCATAGAAAAATCTACCAAACAAGGAAGTTAAGGAAAGTATTAACATTAGAACAATATAAGCTTTGATTTCAGATTCGTCTAAGAAAAAACCCAATCTTGGTGGTACATTTTAGTTTCATCATCAAATTTTTGTATACAGGATTGCCCTGCCCGTGTCCTAAATTCTCACCAAGTACATCAACCTTTTAACTGCTTCACAGGCAATTACCAGTTGTTCAACATATCACATAAACAGAGTATGCGTAAGAGTTACCCTTTATGGAACAAGGCTGAAAGCACAGTAATGTGGCTCTCTTGGGAAACAAATAGTCTTAGCGAAAGGCTCCCTTTTGTTCTCCTTTCCTTTGGAAGTCTGGGCTGTATCTGACTGTGGCATGCTGGAAAATTTCACAGCATCTGGGACTTCACGTAAGCCCAAAGCACCGTGGTTTTGGTGCACTGTCCATGGGAGGCAAACCCAGACACGTTGTCTGGAGGGGAGCCAACATGCATCGCAGATCCCCAAAACTGGGCAACTGAAGGACAGGGACAGGACAGCTCATTATGGAGCATATCTACTGCACAAATAAATATAGGCCTCAAAGGTAATTGGGGAATGCAGGGCTCTTCTCTATTTCACTGGGCTCCTAATGGAACTCCTCTTAGCTTTAGCTAAGGCAAATGAGTAAGTAAAACACTCTGACCAGATGATACCACCGTCAGGAATCCTCTCTTCTCTGATAAAGCCATCAGAGCCAGCCTACCATTCACAGTGATTCCAAATTTACTGCTACAGCACTCCTGCAAAAGGTCTTCCGCTGTTAGTTAGCCCAGCGCCACTAACTCTTGAAACTCCAGTACCACAGGACTGGAAAGGAAAACAGAGCAGGCAGGGAATCCTATACTCAAAATATAGTCATCAGTCTAGCAGATACACATAAAACCTTACATACAAAACAGAGTTAAGTGCAACAGTTAGAATCATGAAATTGCCATGCAGGAATATTAAGAAAGCTTTATTTGCAAAACATAGAGAGATACGGGAAAGCACTTCTTTTTTTTTGTTGTTAAATATTAGGTAACTTGAGCCCATGAAAATAGATATAATTTTAGAATCTAACCTGATATTTTAATCATAATAAAATTTTAATAAATATCCTTTGACTCTTTATGCCATGAAAACAGGACTTACCTTTTCATCATTTATATAAATAAATATTCTAGCAAATTTAGAGCAACAACTTTTTTGCTCATTGTTGCTAAAAGGCAACAAACAGCATTAAATGACACGGTAACCAACATGTAGCTATGACTTAATTTCTTTCTTTTCGCTTGTAGTCAAGTCTGCAAAGACTTTTTAACTCCCAGCTTTTCCACAATCTAATGAAATGAAAGTCTGTCCAGGTAACTAGCAACACCATTATTGTCTTACATGAGTAAATAAATAACTGTGTGACTCATTTTTTTTCACTTTGATGAACTGCATTATATGTCCCTATGGGAAAACCGCACAGGCTGTGTGACAGAAAAGGTACTTTTAATGTAGGCGGGGAAGAAGTGAAGAAAAGAAAATCCTTATTAACCAGCTGTGACTCAAAAATCTCAGAAAATACTGAAACACTGGGGCAGGTTTTAACTATTTATTTTTGAAGGTTTAGTTTACCAAAGAGAAAAAGCTTGTAAATTCTGAAAACAAATATCCAGGTTTAAAAATCTAAGGATACCTCTGTCTAAACAGGTATAAACTGATTTTGAACAAAAGGTTTCTCTACATAAAAAGACATCAAAGTTTTCAAATTAATTTTTAAAGTGAAAATGTCTCATTTTAAATTAATTTCCCCCTCCCCACAGTAAATTATGCAATAAAATGATGATTTCATGTTATAGGTCTCTGAAAATACCGCAAATTTGAATTACATGAAGACATTCTAATGACTGATGATATCAAAGACAAATGATATCACAGACAGAAGTGAATACAGCAACACTAAATACCTGATACTGGGTATTTTCCTTAAAAATTACACAGAAGTAACAACTAACTCCAACAATCAATCCATCAACAAAATTTTGCATAAGTATCAAAGTTTAAAATAAAAAAACACTGCTAATGCATGCAGGCCTATCACTGATCGTATTGGAGACAAAAGTTTGGAGCTGAAAAGAAAGCATGTTCTGAAGTGTTTGCACGTTTACATGTAAAACCACTGTCTCTAAAAAAGCCAAAGAATACATTCCAAAGACCACTGAATGTGGCTTATAACTTCTGCTAAATAGTTACTCTTAACAAGCAAATTGTTACAGTGAAAATCTAGAATTAATTGTTGCATCGTATCTATGCAAGTTTCCCAAGAAACTTTCCGCTCTCAAACCAGATAGAAAATAAATTTTGCCAATTCCCCCAGTGAAATTAATCATATTAAATTACCATACCAGTTTGGACTAGACAGGGTAAAAAACCAAGCCAACATATATCCCAGACCTGGAAAAAATAAATAGTCGCAGAGAAACCAAATCAGGTTTGGCCTGAGGTTCTTCCCAGCCAGAAAATGCCAGAATGGAGGAAAGACAAATAGAAAGAAAGATCCCACATCCAGTTTTCCACCCAAAGTATGTGAAATAACTTTGCATTCTCATAACATGAGTGAAACTAAGGTGTTCAGTAACAAATATTTAGTAAACTCTAAACTGAGTATACAGTGTATTCCTGTCAATAGGCAGATTTGAATAATCAATCTTTTAAGGGTTAACTGCTTTAATTAAAATTTGCATCCTTCTCTAGTGGGCTGGGAAAACACTCATATAGTGGTAACAATAAAGTCCTTGCTCAACAGTTGAAGAAACCAGAATTGTAAGTGAAATATCTAACAAACGCAAGCAGATTAGCATTTTGCTTGTACACTCAGGAAATTACAGAGTGTAAACTGTCATTAGCACCTTTAAGTCAGAAGTAAATAAATACCTTCTTAGTACCATTTGTTATACAATGAAGGTTAATTTGTTTTCATAAATCCCCATATAGGGGACTGATTGAAAGCCAAAGGGAGATGATACATATCTTGCCATCAACCTCAAGGGACTGCCAGTAAAACCTGACACAGCAACTTAGGCCAAAATGAGCATTCCTGAACATACAATTGATAACTATGAGAAAATACACAAACTTCTTCAGTCATTTTTCTGAGTGGAATCACAGTTTAAAGATACACGAGCTTACTATAAGAAATGCTTTTTCTTTAGGTTTTCAGTTACTACTTGAACTTTCTACTTCCAATGCTTCTCATTTCTCTTCTCTGTCCTGGTCCCTTGTGGACCATGCTAGGCTGTACAACATTTCACCACAGAGCTGGTGATGTTCCTTTCCATGTTTACAATGTTTAGACTTTGCTATCTTAATTAATTTTCCCAAAGGTTGTCAGCAGCAGCACAACCCTAGCTTTCTTTAGCCCATATTTCCTGAGTAAATCCAAGAACATCCATCTCTTAACATAAGGGAAAAGAAACTATCCTTGTGATTTTAATTCCCCTGTCTCATAAGCAGTAATTAACTACAATTCTGCAACTTGTAGTTTCTCATATATATTACTTCTTTAAATATTCATTCTATTGTGAGAGGCAGCATTACCGCAAAACTTCTTTGGGAATTTGGTTTCCAGTTCCTTTAAAACAAATAATCACTATATAAATTAATAATTTTTGCAAGTCATATTTTGTAATTATCAGAATATCTTCATACTCAAACAGTACCTTTTATTCCTCTAATATATCTCCACATACACTATGCTTCATAATTATTTATTTTTTTAATCTAACGTAAATTTCAAGTTTTCAAGCCTTCAAGGGGTTCTATGTAAATGTTAAGACAATTTAAATAAAACATAACATGAAATACATGTTTAAAAATTAAAGAAACCTTTCTTATTCTGAATGATTAAATACCCTTAGAGATTTCTGATATGCAGCACAGACAGTCCAAATGGAATTTTCATGTTTGAACTTTTCTACCATCCAAAAATATTCTGTTGACTGAATTACCCCACATTACGAGGAGTATAAAATACAAACATTAAATATTGAATGAAACCTCGGGGCTCTCCTTCCTTTAAAATGAAAAGCTTACATGCATCTTTGTAAGGAAAAAACCCATATTATTTCACAATAAAGCAAATTATCTTGGCATTATTCTATGTCTTTTCAAAAGTTATGGCACGAGTCTTGTTTAATGAAAAAAGAGAAATATAGCAATGGTATAGGGTCATTACGGACAACAGAAAAAAAAATCTTTTATCAGCTTTCTTTTTGCATTTGCCACATCTTAGACTTTTATTCACAGTTGAACTATTTTCTACATTATGCAATTCACCAGTAAACAAGATAAGTAATCGTATCTGTTTGGGTTGGTTTTTTTCAGTAAAAAATACTTCTGATTCCTAATATTTAGAAAATTCCATACACTATTAGCTTAATCCCAGACTTCTGGAAATCAAAACAGTGTTGCTGCCATTTACATCTGATGTCACATGAAGTTCTCAGCACTGCATTTTCCTCACCTTCCAAGGCTAAGTCTACTGGTAATTCATGTAATAAAAAGATTCTCTTGTTTTTTAATAGAACTAATCCAAAATTAATGAATTATCTTTCATGTCCAGTCCTTAAAGCTTCAATTTTCTTCCTCAGGAAAGGTCTAAGACCAAATGAAGTTACAGATACTCACACAGTAATTTTTTTTTTTGTCTGTTTACATCATAAGCCTGCAGAACTACAGCTTGGTTTTGTTTGCTGACAAAAGAAATTTGCTATTTTCTCTGCTTATTAGAGCACTTCTGATTTGTAAGAATTTATGGTCTGTTTTACAGAGCAATACAGAAAAGCGCTGCACTGGTGAAAAATTCCAAGCTTTCTCTTTCCAAAATTAGCCCAAATTAGAACATTTAAACTACAAATACATTATTAAAGCATTATAGTGAACTAACTGTCAAAGACATTCTTTTGTTTCCTTCCCAAATATTTTGGTCGTCTTTCAATGAAAATTATACATTAGCATCTCTTGAATTAATTTTCTTTCAAGTATCATTCTCTGATTCCTTATACAGTATTTCTATTAATTTGAATAGGAAGGAGTTCTGCTACCTAGTTCTGTATTTATACTTTCCAGCTGTCCAAAATACATCTAAATACTGCTTAAACCTATTGGTTCAATATTTTAATATCTTATTGATGCAAATATCAATAAATCAAGCTTTCCAGAAATTTACTTTTTTTTACTTTTAAAAGGAGACCAGAAACTCTTCTTTTCTGAGACTACATCCAGCTTTATAACTTTTTGGAAGCAGTGATCTTTAAGAAGTGAAATTTTAAAACTGTTTGCCTTCCCTTCCATAATTATATTTCCTTAGGTAAAGCATTTGTACTAAGTATGTTCATTCAAGTTCTTAGGTAGAAAAACTTATTTTCTATTCCATTTAGATGCTGGTTTCACTTTTACTGTTTTTATAAGCAGCCAACTTTCCTTTACACTACTTTTCAGATCACTACGTTGGCTACATTTATAAATGAACAGGTACTCCTTTGTACCTCTGTTCACGGTTCATTTTTTCCAAGTTATTAAAATTGTTACAAAAATACCACTTCTAAAATGATAGTAAGTTAAATGAATTCATAGAATCTTCCCCACCCCCCTTTTAAAATACACTACAAGTCCTGCTTGCTGAAGGTGATTGACAACTAGCTTTGAAATCTTAAAGAGTGTCTTGGTGACAAGGAAATGCCTTTTATCATCTCTGTGAAAATTCATCCAAATTTGGCTATCTCACCAGCATTTACAGATGCTTAACAGCTAAAAGCTTTGAAAACTCCACCCTGTAAACCATCTCAGGCCCCTAAAAATCCCCATTTCTCCCCAGTTTGTGCTTAGTAGCATCCCTTCATACCTCTGGACCGTAGCAGCTGGATATGGGCTTAGAAAATATTTTCCCATCATTGCTATACTTCATTTGAATATAATTTTCACTTTAAATTATAGTTCAAATACAGCTACAGTATTAAGCACAGGAATTGAGTAGCAGGATAAAGTGCTGAAAAGGTGAAAAAGATTCCACAGAGGTCTAAAATCAATTCCCAGTAAGGTATTGTAACACACAGCTAATATTCCTGTAATGTTCCTGCTCTCATTCTATTTGGTCTCAAATGAGGAAAGAAAGCGTGATTAGAAAGCAAGATCAATGTGTTATGTGTATCATTTTCTTGAACATTTTAGTATTTTTGCAGCTCATTTCAGGCACGTTCATTTTTATTAAAAAAAAAAATAAAAATACAAAGTTTTCTAAGTGATACAGAACACCCCTTTAAGATCTCAATAATTATTCATTAGATGATATAATCAAGATCCATTCAGCAGTATATACTACACTTAAATGTGTTCCTTAATGATCAGAATTCCATCATTCTTTTTCCCATACGTTTAAGTAAGATACAACTATTTCCTTTGGTGAGAACGCCTTCTGCACTTAAAATGCAGTAAGTCCATGGTTTCTTAAAAACAGCTTCACCTTGGTAACTGCAATTTGTAATTTGTTTTCAAAAAAATGTGTAAAATTCCCTAGTATTTTAGCTCTTTGTTTATTACTACCTTAACTGGTGAAAATGAACCAGGAAAGATATTTTCCATCAAGAACTGCTTCCAGAACAGGAACACAAAAGCTTGCTTTGATTCCTTTGCCTTATTTTCACAGCAATTTTGAGTGCAAAGGATACTGTGTTGGAGCAAGTCACTAACACAGAGCAGTACTACAATGATTCTGCATGAACCATTTCAGTAGGGCATGAATTTAAATTTTCTGCCCATCTACTTAAGATATCTATATTATCCCAGTTTGGGTATCTCGTAACTGTTAATATATATAAGTGAAATATGTATCATGGTGAATAATAGTACTACCACAATAGTATAAGTTAACATGTTTGGCATTTTACAGATGGAGAACTAAAGTACAGGTTTAAATAAGAGGCAATAAAGATTGCTGTGAATCTAGCTCAGAAGTGCTCATAATCACAGAAAGCTTCTCATGAAGCAAGGAACTGAAACCAAGTCTTTTAAGACTAGTACCCTAGCCATTTCTTCAGTTTGTTTTTTTTGTTTGTTTGTTTTACTTCAAGCCTTGTGAATTATTATTATTAATCTAAAATTCACCTGCAGTGTGTACCACCACCAACATGGAAACCTCCAAGCCACTAGCTTCTTAAGAGATATACCCCCACAGAATTTTCCATTATCATCAGCTCTGTAGTGGAAGAGAAGGAAGAGAAAACAAAAAATACAATATTAGGGTGGGGAGGGAAAAGTAAAGGGAAGGAAAAAAAAAGGGGAGGGCAAAAGGAGAAAGTAGGTGTAATGATTCAGAAAAAAGTGATAGGTTGTTGGTAAATGAACAAAGGAAAGAAATAAAGGGAGAGAAGTTTAGTACATCTGTATAGAAAACTAGGAAAAGAGCAAAGAGAGGAATAAAGAACAGACAAGATGCAGACAGGAATGAAAAATTACAAACAGCTAAAATAACAAAGCAAAAGTGACAGAGAAAGAAAGGTGAAGGAATAGGGAAAATAAAACAACACATGACATGCAAAAAAAGTGGTTCAGATCTGAGAAAAAAGCAATGTCAACAGAGCAGAGAGATAAAAGAGAAATCAGTGATGTCTGATAGGTGGGAATAACCATATTTGTAGGTGAAAATCTGTACAACCTGGAGAATGCAGCTAGTTACATTCTAGGAGAGGCAAGACACTTCCCAGAATAAGCATTTATATTTATATTTTAGATTTATTATTATTTTTCCTTTTGAGTGGGAAGACAGTGGTAATTATTTATTCAGATCCTGAGATTCCAAAGGGCCTTGGTTTCTCTTATCTATTCAGGCACTTTTTCTCCTTCTTTCCTTGACAAACTGGCTCAGTGACTTGCTTTAGTAAAATGGATTGTATTTCCCGCAGTATATTAGAGTATTCCCGTAAAAAGGATGCTAGAAAATTCAGATTTTTTTAACTTTTGAAACAGCTCTCATGACTTTACCAAAGAAAAAACAGCTAGAAACCAGAAAAATCAAAGACAATCTCAGTTTGCAGGATACCTAATAGGTCAACAGTAGAAGAAAATTGTCTATATATGCTTAAGAACTCCAAAACCTTTTAGATATTAATGCCTGTAGAAAGTATGCTTAGGAATAATGGCACTAGTACCACTTTGGGGGCCAACTGTCCAGAAAAAGAAAGGCAAAATAGACAGTGTGAAATCACAGGAAATGGATATGCTTCAAAACCAAGGTATCTTTCCTTCACTCCCAGTAAGAGGGCTACGAATTCACAGAAAAGGCACAGATTAAGCAGCAGGGAGCATGTCAGTCTGTTCCACTCACTCCAGCAAGGCCTCAGACAAGTTCCTCCAGGCATAAAGAAACACAATTACTCAAAACTAAATTTCTTGCACTTCTTTGCAGCACTTCTGAGACAACCCACTGTCACAGACGAGCTGCTTTACTAGGCTTATATGTAATATATGATGTAGTTGTTGCTACGTGTCCATAGCTGTCGTATAATTCACAAAACAGGTAATTTTCTGCATTTTGACAGGACCAGATGAACAAGAGTCTGGCTGGTGAAGATATTTTCGTTCAGCCATAGCACCAGTTTTAAGAGCTATGCAAGAGCTTATTAGGATGAGAACAGTGGCCAAGCTATATATTGGTTACAGAGGGCTCATAAGGTCTACAGAATGATGCTTCAGCCCTCGACAAACAGTAGGAGAGGAACTGGTCTTCCATATCATCCATCCAAAGAAACAACAGCGCTGAACAATCAAGGATCAGAGTGCAGCATACCATTCTCAACCCATTTAACTTCCCAAAACACTACTGGAAATTGTGTTGTCATGAACATGGTATTATACCTACAATATTAAACTTACTAGCCGTTGTGACAGAGTAAAACATGCATATCCATCAAAATTTGTTTCTCATGGACTTTTCTTATACTAGCAAAAATTTATGTATCTCATTTGAAATTACCGTTTGATGCTCCTTGTTGAATAAGAGACTTAAAGGTGGTGCACAGCAGTTAATTAGTAATCAAAGTCTGACAGCTACAGCTGCAAAATGTTTGTATGATAATTTCAAAATTGAAAATTATTTATTTCACTCTACATGAAATTAGTGTACACTCATTAGAAAGTGAGTGATTATCTTGAAAAGTACTACTGGAACATTTCAGCAGCTTTGCTACAACATTAGAAAGTATACAACATATATCTCCAGACCTATAACCATCTATTCTTTCTCATAATTTGGTGTCAGCAAAGTTTTTAGATCTTAACATTATAACTGAAAATATACTCAGCAGAATGTTTAACACGGTTCATAACCAGAATGCTAATTTTTTCAAATCTCAGCACTAAGAGTTTAAACTACTTTATTAAGCTATATATAAAACAGATATGTAACTAATATATGTGCACATTGCAACAAAGGAAATTCTGATTAACTATAAGGAAAAAAACTTTGAAATTATGGTGGCTATAGACTGGAAGAGGTTACCCACAGAGCCTGTATAATTGACAGCCCTGAAGGTTTTAAAAGCTGTCCTGGCTAGGGCCCTGAGCAACCTGGTCTAACTGAAGTTAGCTCTCCTTCAATCAGGAGATCAGACTAGATGACCTCCACAGGTCCTTTTCAACCTGTTATTCACTGATTCTACAATATATATTGAAAAACTCAATTCAATATATAATAATCAACGATGGGGATCATCTCAAATACAGGTATCTCAAGTATCTATAAAGCTCCTTCTGTAATGCAGCAGTTCAACAATTCAGAGGCAAGCACAGCTCCTCTGCATGTACCAGTACCATTGCTGTATCCTGCATTAACTACATATACCTACCAGAACAGTACACTCATTGTTAAAAACAAAGAAAAAAACAATCAAAAAACCCCAAATCACCACCACCACCAAAAAACCCCTCACCCCAAACCCAACCTCAAAGAAACAAATCATACAAGGAGCAAAAGAGATTCAGAATACTTTGTTAACTGGTGAGATTCTACTGCAGTATACCTTGTGGCTGACTAGTATTAGATAATGTAGTATCACTGAAATTTTTACTTTGATAAAATGAATATGCCAAGACTTTTAAGTTAAAAAAACCCTAAAAGTTGTTTACACACATACATAGACATATATGTAAACACATATATACATATAGGCACCCTATGGCCACATATCAGTAACAGGAACAATTTAAGGTTTATGAAATATTAAATATAATTAAGATCATATTGAGGAAGTAATATCCATTACAAAATGCTGATGTTAGACAGCAAATATTGACCTTTATAATTTATCAAGTGAAAAAGCCTTAATTTGCTTGCTATTCAAACTTTAACAATAAGTATGATAGCTTGGACGGCAGAAAGAAAGAAAAAAAAAACCAGCATTTGCTATCACTTTGCATTAACATTTTGACCAGTCAACAATTCAACAGTGATGAAATGTGCAGTTTGATTCAAAGTAAGACAAGGCTATTTAAATAACTCAAAATAAGAAATGGGTATTGAAACATTAGAATTTTGATAAGCGATCACAGCTGCACTAGAATTAGTTTCTATAGCAACAGAGGAAATAATGTGGAGAATTGCACTGCAATACAAGATGGATTCCTTACAAACACTGCTGTTCAAATAGAAAACTTTAAAATTATTCACTGTATTAAAATACTTCTATTAAAATGGTTATTCAAATATCCTATACCTTGTATTTCATACATTGTTCTATTTTCATTCTCCAGGATTCAGTTCTAGTCCATCCATTCAAGTTTCGTATTACGTTTTCACATTTCCCCCCATTGCTTACCTTCCTATTTTAAAATTAATTGACTTATTCTGAAAAATACTGTATCTTCAATCTCAAACTAATCTGCATTGTCAATCATTTTTTTAATTATCCCTACATAGAAGCACTCATTACATTTATTTTTCCAGCAGTGCACTTGTAAAACATAAGCAAACACTTTGCACATGCTATTCATAAGAAGCTGCATCACAGCTATGAGAATTAACATCACTATGGAACTTCTGAAACTTGTAGTCATGACACTTGCACTAGCTTTTATCAGTGTGCGCTCTCATGTCCTAAGCATGATTAAGAAACCATAGCAAATCTATTAGTATTCACAGACCGAATACCCATAAGATGGTAAGATAAAAGCCTTTCAGTCAAGCATATCTTTAGATTTCAAATGTTGCTCATTTCTAACACTAAGAATTATTGTTTCACTGCATCGTCTCTGATTCTATTTTTGGCAGCTAATTAAAAGCATATGCCTGAACCTTTTATGTATTTTGCCCTTATAATGAGACCTATTACTCTGGCTTATTCTATCCTTTTGAGTTCCAAAGTATCTTTCGAGTTACCATGGATACAAGTGATATGCTTTCTCCCACAACTGCTTTGTGTGCCTTATCAAACACCAGAAAAACTGACACAGTCGGAATCTGAGCCATCTATACAGGATGAATATCTAACCCCTTGGAAGTGTTCCTCTTCCCAATACTGCCCAACACCCCCCCAAAAAAACTGAGGTATGCCATATACTAACATTTGTAATGAAATAAACAAGCAGGTTCTTTTCTACCTCAAATCTAGTACTTTTGCTTAAGGAAACAAAATGAAAAAAGGTGCAGATATAAAACAATTTAATCTGATCAGCCTTGAAACAGTGTTAAAATGAAAACTGGAGCACAGAGAATCATTCTTGAGTCTGCCGTTTATTTTGAGTTGACAGAGTTTAAGTGTTTCTAGATTAACATATCCACTGGAGATGTAAAACGCAGCAGATTTCAGCAAGCATTTCAGAAAGGAGTTGCAGAAACATTGTATGCAACTCCAAGATTATGCATTAACTAGCGTAAATAAAACTCCCTTAAACAGAAATTGTTAGGCCGCTTTATACCAATTTATTATGGGCATTTTCAAATGCAAATTGCATTCCAACAAGCTGGGAATAATTTGTACTAATCAGTCAAGAAGAGGGCAGTTAGGAAACTGATTTTTCCATTATGTTTCTGTATTCTGACCTCTTCTTAAAAATAAAAGACTCTCTCCCACTCAGAGAGCAAAATTTACATAGGATTCAAAAACCAAGTGCTGATACTAACATAATCTGAATTAATGTATGAGAAGTAAAGGGGAATAACCAGAAGAAAAAAATAAATTATTGTAATACGAACTCAATATAGACTCATTCAGAACCGCCTCCCAACTTTCAAGCATTAAATCATTGGAAAGACATCAGTTACATAAATGAGTGCCACAAAGGCAACTAATAGCTAGAGAGCCAGAGAAGAATGGGTAGGCAAATGCTGCTTTTGCCCCTTTTCCTCCATTATCTAAAATTCCCTAAGTATTACAGCAAAACACTTGACAAAAAATTTACCTGACTTGCTCATGTCCACAAGCTCAGCCTTGCTTTAAAATACAGAGATGTTGAAGCATAATGTCTGAGCTACAGACACTGAAGCATAAAAAACCAACTCTCACCCTTGTTTGTATCAACATTATGAAATAACTGTATAATTCTGGTAAGTTTTGCACAAGCACATATGAACTAAAGACATTAAATTTTTTCATTTTTCTAACAATGTCACTGTAGGTTAGATTTACATGTGCATGGATTTCATAAGATGCATTTCTTTCAACTTTGAAATTTAGCTTTGAACTGTCTCAGGTTACGATACTTTCTTTTGGGGATGAAAGACATCCACATAACGTTTTTACTGTGAACATTCAACTAGAATTAAACCTCACTTTTTCTTTTTTTTCCTGGAAATTTCTTTTAAAAGTAACTGAAAGCTGGAGAACAATGAAAAGAAACTTTCAGTTGACTGCTATATAGTGGTATTTATGGTCATCTGTATTATCAATACAGAACTAGTTCTGTAATTTAATGTTGGAATCACTCTCAAAAAAATGAGCATCTGGAGCAGTGGAGATATTTACACAATGGCTCTGTACTCCTGTCATTACATTCACCGTTACACATGCTATCGTTTCTCCTCTGTGTAATATTCTCCTGGATTATCCACACTGTGCACAAAAGCACACAAGAGATCCCCCATTCCTCTCTGACTAGAATTCAAGTGCAAACTAGTATTTTTTAAGAAATAACTACCATTGTTACCATCCTTCATAAAAAGGGTTAAGTTCTTCCTTTGCAGAATCCCACAGTTGTCTGGAAATTGTCACTTTGTACCCTACACCTCTGAGGCCAACAGATTGCCTTTAGCACTAATTACAACTACGGGGTTTGTTTCCAAAGATTTTCTTCTTTTAAAGCCCCTTCTTGTTAACAGGAAGGAAATGGCACAAGGAAAGCAGATGATTCAGAGCAGTGGTTCACATTGCCAGAGAAAGGAATTTTGCTCTGAAAACAGTCAAAGATAACAGCCATTATCAAACAGGATGATGAATTTCTCTGAAGGAGAGCATTAGATGCTAGTCTCTTAAAAGATTAATTATTCCTCAGTTACAAGGGAAAACGACTATCAACTCAAAACACCTTTTCAAATTTTACCAGATCTACTCAAGAGTTGGCCAAATTTTGTGTGGACATACAATTTATGATCCAAGATTTGACAGGAAAACAAAAAAAGATATCAGAGCAGTACATCAACTTCATCTTCAAGAAGAGCTTTTAAATCATACATTTACTTGCAAATTTTCATGTGATTATTTCTATACTAAGATGTAAGCAAATAAACACTGTAAAGTCCGAGGAAAATACATCATTATTCTCTCTTGTTATTCTCATAATCTAAAGATAGTTCCATTCTGGCATTATGTACAGAATTTAACATAGCCAAATATGAAGGACTCCAAGCAAAATAATTTTGAGAAGGTAGTTATAAATTAATGCAAAATTAGACTAGTTTTTTGTTTTGTATCCATCACATCTTGAAAATAAGGGTAATAGTTTTTTGATTTTCACTCAACTCATCAAATTGCCACAAATGCTACATATGCAACAGAAACACTTTGAAGTATAATAAATCTTAATAAAATGTAAGATAGATGGCATTGCACTTTTCATTTCAGAGTTGTCTTTTTTTCTATTAAAATTCACAGGAACTTGGACAAAATTCTAAAGATACTATGTTTTAAATCTTACTAACACAGTGTTTTTAGTGCTGAGGATTTAAAAACAAAAGTTCCATAAGTCATTACATGGACTACCAAACTACAGACTGCTAAAATACAGGGAAAACCAAACAACAGATCAGATACAACAAAAACAGAAACTATGATATACTGGAAGCCACAGAAAGTTTGAGGAAAATCAAATAACATTCAAAACATGATTCCTTGAATATATGAAGAAATTAGTCTAATAACTAGTGTTAATCTTGACCAATTTAAACAAGAACAGACGCTGCCCCTCTGTTTTGCCAAAAGATGCAGAGTTGGCCCTGACCTTTCAGTTACGATTGTGTTTTCTGGTACAGATGTCAACTCTTTGCAGTAAACAACAGCAATCACGTCACCTGTTCAAGTCATATACATAAGCTGCATTTGTTTGGGCTGAGCATTTTCAAAGAAAAGAAAATCACACCTGAAGTCAGCCTCTTGAAGAGATGAACCTTTTGTAGTTGCATTCTCCAAGATTTGGATTTTTCAGATACACATGCTCTTATCAGCTCTATTTTTAACCTGCTGCTCATATAGGATACTTAAAATTCTGAACATGTTTACATTATCCATCCAGCAGGCTAATGGAACTGCATACCAGACAGTCATGCATAATTCAAATCAATATCCTCAGGCTTGCAACTCTAAGTCAAAGCTGCCTTTAAATAAGCTGGGTGTGACTTTAACATGAATAAAATGTATCTAATTTTTAACCTTTATCTGACAAATTGATATATTTGCAAAGGAATGTCATAAATCTTCTTTAAAAATTAAAACAAATAGAAAATAATGATAAAAGTGTTTCTTAAAAGATTTTCAGTTAAGGACAAAATTCAGAATGGTTCAACAAGACTGAGTGCAAAGGTTTCAAATAGGGAGCTGGGTAATTTTTTATTTATTTTTTTAAGCAAAATGTACAAATATATACATAAAAACATATGCTGGCAGAATATTAAGTGGTGTGGAAGGTGAATGTAGCAGGATTTCCTATTTACAAATTTAAAGATCAAGCTTTAATTGAATTGGGCATAGGTGACTACACACAGAAAATCTTATAGCCAGTTAAGCATGTCTGCTAGCTTCTCTCTAAGGACCAGAATCAGAATTTCCATAACAAAATAATTTTTCCTTTGAGTTTTCCTATGTGCTTTCATGAGACCATGATGCCATCACAGCAGATAACCTTCAGCCATACTGAAATGACCAGAAGTGTGGCAATTACACTAGCTACGGATCTATTTCCAGCTTACTTGTAAATACAGTGGATGAAAGGTAATTACAAAGCCCCCCCCAGCCTCCCCCCCAAACCCCCGCCCCAAACCAAAAGAACACAAAACAAACAAAACAAAGGACTTCAAGTTGCATAATATATCATGCCTTCCCTTTCCCCCAAGGAAAATATTCCAATAATTCCTAAAAGTTAGGATAACTTTATAACACAAAAGCGTTCTAAGTAGTATGTCAGAGCTTATTTTAACAAGAAAAAGAAATACAGATCTTTTCCTCCACAGAAGCTATAGACACAATTTCTTGTTTACTCAGATACAATACAGTCCCAATAAATAATATACACGATTAAAATAGCTATGAGAATAGTCAACCTAACAATAAAATACCTGTTATTAGATAAAAATGGTAACACTGTTCATCTTGTTCAAAGACAAAATCTTCATTAAATAATTCCAAGAGAACACATGATATAGCTATAGCATGTCTATGAAATTGATACAAATAGATAAGGAAAATAATCTACACTGACTAGGTAAGAAAAGAACAAGAGTTGAGTTACAAAAATAACCTGTTGTTCTTCTTTTAGCAAAGAGATGGTTAAAACGTAATGCGATCAGATTGTAAAAACCAGTCCTAATGGCAACCGGTCTTTAACCTAGGGGAAAAAAGCACAACCGGGAGGCAAGCATTAGTCTCAGACTAGAGATAAAAATCTTTTGGTTTTAACCTTTAAACGTAAGAAGAATGATCCATTTATCCACAGGCGCTATGGAGCAAGAACTGATAAACTGTTCTTTTGTAATAATTTTATGTAAAGTTTTAATAGTGTTTTCAGTTCTTGTATTTATGTAACAAGTACCACTCCATTCTGCTGACCAAGTAGCATGACTATTCTCAGCAGATTGAGTACTGGGTCTGCGCAGGGCAAAATTCCTTTTTCCAATACACCCAATAAATGTCTACAAAGATATTTCCAGTCTACTGTTCAATCCTGTTTCTTAGTCACTCATTCCATGATAGAGCCATGGGATCTCTGCAATTAGGGCTAAGATTAATGAAGACTGTACCTTCTTTTGTCTATTCTGTGGGAGTCTTTCAGAACAAGACATGTCTCACAGTATACATGCATAAAGATCAAATAAACTGCTCCCCTGTATCACTAGATATTACCATAATACCAAAAAAAAGAATGCCCATACCCAATAACTTTTAGATCATATTAGTACAAGAAATACCCAGTCTTCAATGTGAACTCTCAGAATCACCAAAAGCACTAGGTTCATCCAGGAAGCAATCTTTTCTGCTGATGTAGTACTACCTCTTGTGTTTATATAACAAATCAGTTGTACACTTTCTTAATGTAGAATATCTATTTCAAATACAATGCCACAAGGAACTATTTCAGCCACAAGTATCTATGTGAACTTTTCCCAGCTAATGACAGATCTTGATCCAGATTCAAACAGAAGAGAGACTTATTCAAACAGTAAGTTTACAATAAATTGGAAACTTTCCTGTAATTATTAATGTATGATTTACAACACTTCAGAGACATCACATTGCTAAGGGTGACTTTCTTCAAAGCCTTCACATCAATGCAAAGGGTATTTCTTCAAAGACTTCAAAATGCTGGCAGGAGAAACCTAATTTGTGAGATTGCTTTGCTCACTTCAGCGCATCAGGAAAAAAAGCCCTTTCCCATTGGAGAACAGTTTTCCTTCTTTTTGGAGTTAGTCTAGCTGGAAAAGGGATTTTCCTGTTGAAAAACTTATCATTATCACTGACTTTTGAGTTTTGTTACTAGTTTTCTTCTCTCAGCAGCAGATGACATGCATGTTTTAACATCTTTTTCCAGCATCTCTGCTGCTAATCACGGGATAAATCCATGATTTCAGAATTATTCAAATTCATTCTATCAAGCACTTTCATGTGTGTCCTTTGGTTGACAAGATTGTGCACAATTTTGATATCATCTGTCTGGCTTTTAAACTCAAAAGTTCTCAATGTAAATCCATTCTGTTCCAAACTGTGTTTAAACTCAGACACTGATCTCCTTTGCATTTAAATCCGATGTTTACATCTTGCCACTTCCGTAACAGTCTTCAAGAAAATTACAAGAATAATATTGAAGTACACATGTACTTTCTACCCCTATCTGTGAATTCTGTCCATTCCAGGTCTCCAGACTTTGTAAACACTATGCTTGTCTGCCATTCATGCAGGTAAAGAACCATAACCACAACACGATCACAGCCTAATACATGAATTACTTACACAAAAAGTTCCTTGCTATTGGGAACTTTTCAGAATACAAAGGATAACACTTTCTTGGGAAGTAAAAAAGATCTGAATTCTGTAAAACTGCATAAAATACAGAGCAAATGTTAATCTTTAAATCACCTTAGCCTTTGCAATGCTCAGTTGACTATATTTTTGAGAAACATGCATCATAATTTCAAATACTTAACAAAACTGACTGTCTTCCACTATTATAGAAGAACAATAGAGGATTGTCATAATGCCCTAGGAAGCTACTTTTAAACTCTTAAAAAAAACCCCAACAAAACAAAACCAAAAACCCCACAGCATCAGAGAATTTAAGTAGAAAGCAACAAAGATCAAGTTAGGTCTGGACACTATTCTCCAGATCCTTGAATTACAAAAGTATCTTTTGTATTACACAAAACTATCCCTAAAACATTCCCTTAATATTGCTATGGATTGCACTGCCACACTCCCCAGAGGCTTTAAAACCACAAAAAATTCCTTTCTCCACTTTTTAAGGGCTTGGAGCCAATGAAGAGTCACTCCAATTTACCAATAAATAGGAGGCAGATACACATTATCAGGGATCAGAACTTTGTATCATTAGTATTGCATCATTGCACTTTCTCCTGTACTACATGAAGATTTTAATTACTCTTAAAGTGTCAAGAGTAGATGCCCACATAGTAGAACATAAGCATAAGGAAGCTGGATCAACAAAAAAATGTTGTAATTAAAAAATCCCCTTTTTCTCTCCCCCCAAAATTCTAAGAAGTGCATCAAGAATTATATCAATTGATAGTACACAAGTACTATCAGCTGAGATACATGAGTATGAATATCTGGAATATCTCATAGCTGTAACATGACTCAGCCTTCAAAACACACTGTGAAACATTTGGGAAATATTGCTCTGAAGATTACTTAAGACTTGTTTTAAGTGTCTTTACTGAAGACCCTTTCAAAGTATCTTGATGAATGTACTATTTGAAGCCCTAGGTCTATCCAAAGCTGCTGGCCAAAAAGAGTATTTTCTTCCAATAGGTGTTATGCCAAAGAAATCTCACAGGTGATCTGATAAAAACACATCAGAGAAAAATGGGTGGCCACCTTCTTCCTAAATACTCTTTCCATTGTATTTCTAATTCATTTCTTTAAAGCACAAATAGAGGAA
Organism: Astur gentilis; assembly: GCF_929443795.1. Classification (NCBI taxonomy): domain Eukaryota; kingdom Metazoa; phylum Chordata; class Aves; order Accipitriformes; family Accipitridae; genus Astur; species Astur gentilis. The sequence continues at coordinate 8,770,514 of NC_064909.1, read as the reverse complement.
AAAGAAGACAAATAACTATTTTAAGTTATGATCTAGTATTCAAGTGAACTTCCAGTCTTTCAGCCTGAATACTAGTTCATAGCTCTTATTCCACATAAGCCATCCTCTTGGCCTGTAACTCTTAGCATCTGAAATGTACAGATAGATAGACCGATTTTGAGAGAACTTTGTGGCCTTATTTTGCTGAACGCAATACAACCATACTGAGGCTCTCACTCTATACTTTTGAAACAGTAAGTCTTCATTCACACTTGACTTGAAAATAGATCTGCTTATATGAAAGGAATAATTATAGAAACTAAACTGGAAAACATATGGTTATCATGGGATTCACTGAGTGATCCATTGTTCCCCTCTTAGCCTGTCCACTGGCTTTCACCTTAGCTTGACAAGTCTGAAGAAGCAAGATCCTGCTTTACAGAAGGTATTTACCAAGGAAAACTACCCCAAGTTGCTTTAACAGACTGGGGAGCTTCATCTGTATACCAGTTTTGAGGTGCTTATGTTGGGAAGATGCTGAAAGAAAATCTCTCTTTATACTTCAAGTAGTCCGGTGAAGAGGCTTTTCCCAAGACATGAAAACTAACAAAAGAGAAAGAAAAGGCAAAAAGCTGCATACAGAATCAGATCCAAGAGATTCCAGAAGAACAGTCGCCTTCACGTGCAAAGATTGACACTGAGGAGCAAGGCAAACATATGTCCAACAGACACATCAACATAAAGTGCCGAAAGCCTAGAGAAGAATAAAAGTGGAGAAGATAAACTACAAAAATAACATCATACTCTACCTTCACAATATGGAAAAGATGGATAAAATCCAGTAGCATATGCCTGCTAGAGCAGCAGATTCTCATTTAAGAGAACTTATGTTTTCTCACTGCAGTCTTTTAGTGCTTCCATATGTTTCCAAAAAACCTTGTGAAATGTAAGGCACTTGGGCCAATCTCAGAAAGAGAGCCTCTGAACAAACATGTCTTCAGCTGTGGGGCTTTATCAATTGAGAAGTTAGAAAAAGACTCTAAAAAAGGCTGGAGATGTAACCTGTGGTTGTACTGATCTGGTAAACTATAGCTAAATAAAGTACATCTAAGTATGCTAAGTAAGCAAGCAAGCTTACTACTTTCTTCCATCATGACATCACTTTGCCTCAGAATTGGGATCAATCCCCCTTGCTTGCTTCCTGATTTTGCACAGCTGTTAAAGAGGTGATTTGGGCAACACATGCTCTAAGAACATCACAAATTAACTATAAAAAGACTGTTTTCTTCCCCTCTTCTACCCTTCTCATCTCAAGGGATTCAGATAATTTTGATTTCAAAAGCAAAGAACCTACAGCTTTTGACATCTGCCTGCAAAACTGTAATTTCAATATATTTACCCTAACATTTCTAAGTTTAAAAACTTCCATTTTTATGAATTTATGGGACTGCTTCCTTAAAAAAAATATATTGCACTTGCCTGTGAAGCTTATAGAGATAACAAAGACATAACTTGCCTGTATAATGTTTGAGTTTTTAAAGTTCAGAAAGTACTCACTATCGGAGACAGAGGCTACTTTAATATCATATTTTACATTTTTTTGAAATTGAAGTTACTAACAACGTATGGTCCATGTAAGATCACAACAATATAGATACTAAAAAATACTTCCAATTACCAATTACAAAGAATAATGCCCATTTTAAATTTAAAGTTTGTACACTTCCTTGTTTAGACCACTAGTTCAACTCATAATCTCCTTGTTAGCAGAAATATCTTACAGTGTTATTTTTGTGGGGTTTTTTCCTTATTTTTTGTTATTTTCTGAAACAGATGTGTAATATCACAGCCTGTATTAATCCCCCCTTCCAAAATATTACAAATAATTGGAGCACATAAAGGCAATAGTACATATTCAACAGGGCAGTAACAGCATTTGAAATGGTAGGGAATTATACAAGAAGTAGGATGCACACTATAAAAAATGAAAAGGAAGTTTTATCAGGATATGTATCAGAGAGAAGGAAAAAAGGTCACTTCAGGAAGTATCCATACTTTACTGGATAACATGAGAAAGAACACAAAGAATATTACTGGCAAAAGTTAGATTTCAAACTTTGAGCTGACCCTAGAACTCTGGGCCTAAGCACAGAGACTGGCTTAAGTCCACACACATATATCAAGAAATACTGTAATTATACAGGTTTGTCTTTCCTGTGATTAAGAGTTTTGGGTCATTTGTGCAAGAATTGGAAGTTTCAGGGGTAAACCTATCTTCTGTACCATTTTACTTTGCCATCTGTACCACTTACTCTGCCATTCCGTACCATCTTACTTTTGATAATGACATTTGTCATTATCTTGATTTTCCAATGAATTAGGTTTTCCTTTAGAGATACTCTGGAATTAAGCCTGTCCATGAGGAGCTCACTGCAAAAGTTATATATTTACAATAGCTTGGAGTCTGTAGAAATACTTGCATCTAAGCGCAATTTGTTGAGTTTTTTTCATTTAAAATATATACTAGAACTCATCAAAATCGAAGTGCATCAAATGCACTACACAAATATATATAAAGTGGATCAGACACTGGTCATAAGCAGGTATTTGTGAACTAAAATTTAAAAACCTAAATTTCATAGAATGAACTAAAGTACTAGTAGAACATTCTATAACTAGAATACACCAAAACTCACAAAATATATTGTTTTCTTCATTTAACTATTAAAAACATTATACAAAATGCCATGTCAGTTCTATATAAATATGCTGAGAAGAAAGATTAATATGGCCATCTAGAGGAGAAAAGAATGATGTGAAAACATACCACACACATTTTCAGGCTTCAGAATAAAACATTTTTAGAGGCATGCAGCCAGAAAATAGATGTAATAAACTAATTACGTAATTGATAATAAGTGAACCTTAAAATACGATCAGACATTTTGATGGTCTTAGTATTGTAAACATTAATATACATGTTTTTAGCAACGTAACTAAAGCTTACAGGGTGTATTAATAAAGACAAGATTATATTTTCGTCTCATTAAATTTTGTGTGTGCACTTAAGAATGCACACATATCTAAACAAACAAATAGAAGAAGTGAAGACTGAAGTGTAGAGTTATTAGTAAAACTGTTTATTAACTCCTTTGAAAACACACAGCAAGATGTGTTGCAAGATGCAACATGTGATAGAGATTAACTGCTGAGGAGAAATTAACACAGAATTTTCCGAAAATGAAATATCATTTTCTTTGCTTGTATTAAGCTATCTCTGAAGGAATTTTTAACGATATCATCAGAGGCTGATTTACAAGCAATGAGAAGGGGGGAAACAGAGATCAGACAAAAATGACTTCTGTCGTCTCATCACTTCACTGTAACACTATCAAGCCCTGCTCAACATATGGACTGATTGGTGTCTGAAGCTGGAAGTACAGCTGAAATGTTTAAGTCTTAAAAGTAGAAATGATAAAGTATATATGAGGAAACAGAAGCACACAAAGTCAGATATATTGACAATTTGTTTTCGTATTAAATAAAGTGCATAGGAACACATTACTTGCTCCCCCTCCACTACAAAGAATCAAGAAATGGTCCTATCATTTGCCTTTACCCTTCTTATAAAAATAATTTAACAGTCATAAAAACCCAAGTATTTAATGAAAAATTCCAGGATTCATAAAGCATCAAGTCTTCTACAGATTTATTTTGCAAGTTTAAGGAACAGTAAAGCTTTGAATTTTTAAAAACTTTACTGAAACACCTAGAATGTTGATGCTCTCCACTTGGAATCAGAGATTTTTAACCTCATCTGTTCAGTGAACTGTTTCTCTGAACACACATGAACTGTTAGGTAGTGACAGCCAGTTTCTGGTTTATTTCTGCCTGCAGGCTTTCTTCATGAGGTTTCCACCTTCTCTTTTCATCAAAGTTCTAGGTTGGGCAGCTTTGTCTCTGTAATGATCATAACATAACGAGGCATACTCTGCCTTTTATGCTATTCTAACACAATTTTATCATTATGCAAAGATTCTTTCTTTTATGTTTGAATAAATTTAGGAAGAACATAAAAAGTAGTAACACTAATTATTCTAGTGTGCCACCTTCAGGTCACTGAAAAGTGAAAAATACTAGGTTGTTAATCTGTTGCTATGTCCAGTATCACAAAACTCTTTTTAATATTATTGAACATAATTTTGTTGAGACTAATGGATTGCAAAAATGAGACAAAATCATCACTCTAATTTGCAAGCATTTTGCCAAAAATGATAGAATGACTGCAGGCTATCAAATAAATAACATCGCTGATTCTCCACTCCTTTTAAAATATAGGAAGAGAATGTTCTCACAAGCAGCAACAAAAGCAAAATACTGACAGTATTAGAGCTTTTTTTTTGCAAGTTGAAATATGTGGTTAAAAATTTACAATTTTCTAAGTTAGAATGTTTTGATAGCTTTTGGTTTAAAAGTTTTTTTCCAAACCCTGAATGTTCTTTCATTATAATAAATTCAATTTGCATACTAATTTTAGAGTGAATATGTGTGTGTATATATAAAAATGGGGTTTACATCCAGTCAGCTTCCTGAATGGAAAGAGCATTGAGAAAGAATAGCAGCTGGTGACAGATATCTTTAGCAATAGAAGAAAAAACTGAGAAGGAGGAGGGGGGAAAACAATTGTAACTTTCCTGATGCAGTACTTGGACTTGCCAACAGGGTTCTTTTGTCTTAGATTCTAACCATAATACAGATTTCCAGGCTGGAGTTCTCATTCCCCAGAAGAGCATAAAAGTCAGTGACTATGAATTTTGATGATCTGAGAAGATGATAAGGAAGACAATTATTAAAACAAAACAAAACAAAAAACCTGCATACAGGCTAGCACAATGCCTTTGGAGCTTAAGTCTTATAGGGGCAAAGTAAAAAGCTCACATGAACTGAGAACTTTTCATTGAGAAGATTAACTAGGTAGGATAAAAAACACCTGAACAACTGTGAAATAGAAAGAGGAATGTCACATGTTCCAACATCAATTATTCTATGACTGTTTCAACAACCAGCCTCAATAGTTTGAAAAGAGACAAATACATTATTGTGGGTATCTGAAAGTTGTCGTCTTGTATAATTTGTATCTGGTATTATTTGCTAATAAATATAATTGAGTTTTCCATCTTCTGTTAATATGCATCACCAATCTTTCCCAACAGTCACATAAGCCGTACAAAAAAATTTGTATCTAATCTTTTATATCTCCCCCACCAACGCTGTTGACAGATCTAAGTAGATACAAAAATCAAACATGATACTTTCACTATCCCTCTTCCTTGTTGTCCTCCATCACAGTGCTCAAAGGTGGGTTCTTACCACCTGACCTCACCTCTGCATCTCCTTCCCTATTTGCTGGAACTCAGACTCCCAGCCTTCCTACAATTTAACAGCAAAGGAAAGAATAAAAATTTCTGATGATCAGAAAAGAATCCTCTTACTCTGCGACTTACTTCAATTATGGCTTTCATGTCCTTTGTGTCTTAACTTGGAATCATAAATGAGCATCCACTAATGTCAAATTTCAGTGGCAAACAGACTTTTCTATATTTGAATTACATCACATAGTAGAAAATTTACATTTTTTCAAGCAATTCTGGACTGTATAGAACATTTAAGGACAGATATCTTTTAATTACATGTATCCACTTTTTTTAGACAGTATCAATCACTAGAAAACCTTTGCATTTTAACATATTAGAGGGAGATCAATAAATATGTTACTATAACACAGCATCTATATTAGAATCTGACTTTTATGTAACTTCAACAAAAGCTCACTTTTCATGCTAGAAAATGGCTATAGACACAGTTCCCACATACAGCTATTTTCAAGCACAAAAATCATATTGACAAAATTGACAGCAGAATTCTCAGCCTCTGTGTCAGGTTGTCAAAACCTAACTTAAAATCAAGAAATGTATACCACAAAAGAAAATATCCATCGTTTACATCCAACTTTTAATGCCATGGAAAAATTGTATTAATCTAAACTTTGTAATATATTCTTTCTGTGATTTCAAGAGAAGAAAAAGATACAGAACATTCCAGTAATGCACACTGCAATGACTATATGCACCATTAACCAATAACCAATTCCATTTACTTTGCCGCTATGACAGCTTATCAGTAGAGGAACAACAGCTCTTCTTTTTATTTATAATACCACAGTACTTATCAAGAGTTGCCATGTTTCCTTCCTAAATCAAAACAGTTTAAATTCCCCCAAAAATAAAATTACTAATGATAAAACTGTATGAAACTCAATATAACAAGATATTGTATCATTTGCAGTATTTCTGGAAGAATGCTCACAAGCCTGTGCCATTTTTTTTGAGCATGCACAAATATAAAAGATATCTGGATATTTCTTGCAGACATTGACTATTTGCAAGTCCAGCTGTCTTTGTCCAGGACTTAACTTATCCAGAATATAATTCTGAAATTTGGAATAAAAGGAATGCTTTTAAATCACTCTTACCTTCATCTATTGAGGCTTCACTACTGTATCCATCATATTCAGCAGACAGGGGACTATATTTTTGTCTGGTTTCCCATACATAGTTTTTTTGCTGTCTGCCATCCACCACTGGCAGCCTGGAACTCTGGGTTCTAGACAAGGCCTCATGATATTTACCCAGTGCTTCATCTTCACTCTCAGATGATGAACCATGCTGGTCTTTACTCATATAAGAGTTGTCTGTTTGAATAAAATAAAGCAAATCGACTACAGCTCAAAATAGAATACAACAAAATAACCGTAAGAGGTTATCACTGAAGATATTTAACCTATTTCAATTAAAACTTCTGTAATATTTAAAAAATATAATCTCCTTGTAATTATAAGTATTATGTGATTTTGTAACTGGTGAGAGCTATTTTTATTTTCTAGAAAAAATGGAAAATCATTAAGCCCCCCAAAACCATTCTAAAACTTATTCAACAGAAAATGGATCAATTTATGTAAGGCAGCACATACTGAAGTTCTTCAAACCCTTCATTAAGTAAGAAAATGCTTAAAATAATTTATATAAAGTAAGTGCAACACTGCTGCAATATTACATTTGGATATGGAACATATCAAAAAGGCAGCTCCTGATACTCCATTCCCAGCTGATTTTTGCTGTGAGCATGCAGCGTAACATAGAAACTAAACTGATTTACAAAGAGAAACCTACAACAAAATCATCCTAAGATATTTATGTCAGTAGTGCTTAAACTCACAATAACAAATGGGGAAAAAGCTAGTGAAAGATGTTTGCATGCACAATTTTATTTAACTTACAATAAACAGCCACTTGTTCAATAACTGAAATTAATGCAGATTCTCACTGCAGACATCTGGCAACAGCAAAAAAATGTGCAGAAGAATCTATCTAGTTAATCCTTTTATACCAGTTCTTCTATAATGCCCAATACTGTGGCCAACTTTTTCCAACTATATCTCAAGTATGACTTCCTCCCACAAGTCAAAGATTCAGCTGCATTTCTATTTCGGTAAAAAGAAAGCTTCCTCCTCTCTTTTCCAAAACTCACATGGATTCTGTCCAAATTTAACATGCCATGCAGAGGTTCTGCAGATTTCAAACTCTACTAGGCATTAAAAGAATTCATGTAAACTCAGTAAAGGTCAGCATTACCACTACCCTGTGAGCAAGCCTATGGTATATGATTTACCAATGGATTTCCATTACCAGCAGAACTACGAGATGCCCATAACGCTGTTTTTCAGCTCTTGATTCTGCAAGGGAATATTGTCTAACACGCTATCTAGCCACATTCAGCCGCTTCTCCCCTCCCTGCTTTTATGCCGTCCTCCCAGTCCCCTGTTCTTAGCTCTAGTTGTGCATTTCCACTCCCATTAGTCTGTCTTCATGCACCAGTCTCACTCCTCTGCCTAGGTATTCCAACTAAAGGAGGGTTTCAGCTTACCCAAAATTAAAGTAACTCAACCTATTCCAGCCACCTAGGCCCTCTTTTACAGTCAAGTGTTTGCTTCTTCCTACTTCCTTCCCTCTTTTAGGTAAGCCTCTAGAGCAGACAAGTAAAATCACTTCCCATAGAGGTCTATTTCCCTGGTACTCTTACAAAAAAGCCTATGCCGCAAGTTTAGGAAAGACATCTTTTGCAAAGTTACATTTATACAAGTAGAAAATCCTAAGTTCCTGTCTCCTGGCCCCATATTCCAGGTTCCTGCTCCAAGCACCCACTTGTGGTCTCTTATGGGGATTTCCTCTTCATTCTCTTTATCTATTCGATCCCAAATTCTTTTTACTTGCGCCTAACCAACTACTCATGTAAACTCAGTCTTTCACCCTTAGTTTCTCTACCTTCATATAATGTTATCAGTTCTCTCCATAGCTGTCACTCATTCTACTTCAAATCCCAGTCTACCACCTGCATTGTGTCATATTCCTCACATAAGTCATGTTTATTCTCAATTCTTTTGTTCAAACTTCCAGTGTTCTTCAGTAACCATAAGTATCAAAAGCAGGATAAGACCTGCTCTGTTCGTAAACCCCTACAATGAAGCATATGAGTGCAAATGGGATAGTTAGTGAATTTAGCAAATTATAAGAAGTGTTTACCATGCCTTTTCAAAAGGCAGAGTTTCTGAAGATTTACAACTTGGTCAAACTTACATGTTTTTTCATAGAAGAACATGGGCATATCTGACATGGGAAAAGTGTTCTCCGACATTTCCACTACATACCCCAATATACAAAGGTGCTGAAGCATATTAGTGAAGCAGATGTGAAATCTACCTATTTTTTGCACAGATAACCAGCACATTTTTCCCATACTCTATTGCAGGAAACAGCTAAAGATTTTAAAACTATAGCTTAAAAAACCCCAAACAACAACAAAACAAACAAACAAACAAAAAAAACCAACCCCCAAACCATCTCAGATAGAAAGCATGTCAAATTTCATCCCATTTCAAATTTGGCATACAGTTTTAGGAAACTGAAAATAAGGTCTTGAAATGGAAAATGTCAGGAAACCTTAACTGCAGATGGTGCTGCCAGCTCTACATGTAATGTGTACATAATCTTAGTTTAGTATTTATAGGAAAACTGGTGCCTTAAAATGAGTGCTAATGAGCAACGAGATCTTTCAAATCTAGGCTATCAATTTTAATTCAAGTCTAACAGATATGGCTCTTCCCATTGTATGGATGGCTACAAAGCAAGTTCAATTATTTCACTGATCACTTATTGAAAATATCATACCAAGCAGGATATATTCTGGCCAGCAGATTCACTGCAAGAGGCTGCCCAGAAAAAGAAGCCTCCTTTGCTGGTACACAGAGTAAAATTTTGTATCTCATATGGCACCCAACAGGTTGAAACCTGCCGCCTAGGAAACTTTTACAGATTTCCAGAACTATAATTAAAGTAGGGCATACCAGGACTAAAATATAGTGCCAGATATCAGTATTAGATACATCATTTATCATTACAAGAAATGTATTCACAAATGTGAAACTAAGTTCATTAATCAGTCTATATAAAGAATGGAATACTATAAAACATGGTAGCAACATGTTTGAAAGAAGTGCTGAAAGTTACGCCTCTAATAATACCCTGACATTTGTAAGCATCCAGTTCTCAGTGATACCAGATATTTTTTTCTCCAGTTCCTAGCATAAAAGAAAAAGAATGAGGATGTATACTATTACTACAAGTCATGAAACAAGACCTCTTCAGAGGCCTTAAAAACCTCATTGAAATTAAAACACAAGCTATCCATGCAAACATTTTTAAAATGAACAATACAAATCTGTTTCAGTTTCTTGGGAAAAAATAGCTTCCTGCACATTAAAAAAAATCCTCAGGGTTTTATGCCTCTCCTTGCCACTTCTCTTTGGATTTTTATATCTTAGTTGGAAACTTGCCTACAAGAATTCATGTTCTTATTAAAAACTTTCTTCTATTTGGCTAACACAGGTCATATGTAAGTATTAACTATTGAAAGCTACTAATTTGCTTATTATGGGACCTAAAATGCCATTTTTGATAGAGAACATACTTTACAAATATTGTATTACGTGAAGAATTAACAGATAAGATCACAGTTTACCATACAAACACAGAAACCACTTCCTAAATAAAATTAAAAAACCCAAACTGAAACAAAGCAAAAAAACACCAAAACCCAACAAAAAAAAAAAAAAACCCTGAAATTTTCAGACAAGGGAAAACACACACACTGAAAAAACCCCAAACCTATTTCTATTATGAAATCATTCATTTCTCTACAAAAACAGCATCTCCAGAAGAGCCCATGTTGCTTTCTAAAAATTCACTACACAGCCTGCAAAACAGTTGTGTAAAAATGCAAGGTTTTAATTCTTATTCACAAACTACTATTGCAATTTCACTGTCACACTGTTTAAGACTGGATGCTAAGGACAGCACACATAGCATCCATATCAAAAATACATAGGTTTTCTTTGTAAAACTACAACTTTAGTTCTTTCTATACTTAAAATCACTTAATTGCCACTTCTCATTGAGTTTTGTGTCTTGAAATTATCTTACATATCCCAGAAATACATTCTGAAGATCTACTATAATGTAAATGTAGCTGAAGTTATATTTTTTCTTTATCATCTTATCACATTTTATGCAATGCTTTTAAAATACATAAAATAAAAACCACTTTCACAGAACAAGTGTTAATTTCCAGTATTAATTAATTCATCATTTTTAACAGAAACCACACAAGGCACTGCAGACAAGGTAAGAAAAACTGTATATAGAAGAAGAAAAGTTAGAACATAGGAAAGGCATTTATTAATCTGTTCCTTTAGGCAGTACTTTAAAAAGTAATTAACTTCCAAGAAATATCAACATAATTAGAGAATGAAGCACTGACAACACAGACATCCACAGGAAATGCTATTATTAAATATGTAAATTAGGTAAAAAAAGTAGGAAGCATCATAAGTTTCAGGAAAGGTTGAAGAATGGAGTTTGCCAATGGACTCCTCACCTTTTCCTGCTGTCTTCCTATTACATAGCTCTCTTTCTGATTTCTTTGAGTTTTTCTTTTTACCCATTTTTGCAATTGTAGTTGACACATATTCTTCATCCTTTGATATGAATTTTCCTTTTCTGTCAAAAAAGGCTTCAGATTTCTTTTCTTTTATTTCATTAATGCAACTGGGGTGGTCATTGTGCATCTTCTTCAAGCTGGAATCTGATAATTTTTGCTTCTGTACTTCAACAAGTTTTTTTTCTAAATCTTGGGGAACGTTCATACCGTGCACTTCTTCAGAATCCTTCAAGTCACCTCCAGGCGACCGCGGTTTGATTTTTCTATGCAAGCGATTCCCAGATTTAGCTGATACTGCACACAGGCAATTGTCTTGTTCCTCAATAGAGTGCTCCATTGTAAATTTATTACTTTTCAGGTTACTATCCTTAAAGAACTTATCATTGACAAAACACTCATTTCCTCCTACTCCTTCCCTTTTAAAAGGTCCTCCTACAGTCTTCAAATCCTGAGGTACTTCTGTATCACTTGAATGATTATTACTGTCTGTGCTTTTTAACTGGCACTGTTTTTTGTCAACAACATGGTCGGATACTCCATCTTGACTTGTATCTTTTTTTACAAAATCTAACAAATTAGAATGAGTCTCTCTCTGTTCTGCAATACCTCTCTTCGCTTTCATATTAATTTCCTGAGAATGAGTTAACGATGGTGTATGTTCCTCTCTCCCTTCCAGGGGTTTATCATTCTGTATTTTGGAGCTCTCATCTTCTGCACGAAGGCCATTTATCATGCTTGTTACTTGTTCTGTCACTGAATCAGCTACACTGTAGCCAACCTCTCCAACAGCACTGGTCAGATCATCCACAGCACTGCTAAGCGTGTCGACCAGGGAAGACACAGAAGGAAGGCTCAGATTCTGGTGGAGGTTTCTGAAAAACGCCATTTGTCCAACCTATGCAGCAACAACTTTTAATACCGAAAGGTCCACTGCTTCACAAACAGATCACAACTCCATTTCTCCAAGTTCAATTTGAGAGCTATTTGCTTTTGCTACCTCAAACTCAATACATTTACCAGGGGAAGTTGCAGCTTTGCTCTTTCCATTCAATATGCATTGAAAATAGTAAGAAAGCAGCTAAGTAAATATCTTGAAATGAAGCCACAATCAACCAGCAAAACCATAGTCTTTCATCAACTGCAGCATCAACTAGCCATAATAAAATTCATTCTTTTCAAAAATAAGACAACTGTGTGAGGTGGAAATATGTTTTTTTTATTCTAACCTGCAAAGAAGAAGTTGTGAGACATTTAAATTATGTCCTTTCATCCATGTCACACTAAAACAAGCTTTTAACATAATAGCTGCACAAAACCACGCATCATGAAGACTTCTTCAGCCCAAAATATTTATTGTTTTTTACATAAGGTAAGATATTTTGAAACATGAGGACTTGCTTTGTGGCAAAAGAAAGTTAAGAAGACAGACTTAATTTCCAGCAAGGAGAACTTTTTCTGTCTCCAAAGAAATTGAAAATAAAAATTTAGCTGCACCTTTCAAAGAGGTAGAAGGAAAGAAATCCTCTCAAGTTTCCCATTCTGTTCTCTGGTGCCTGCCTCTTCCTCCCAAGTCAGCTAACTAACAAAGGCCATTCAATTTCCACAGCCCAAAAGTAGAAAGGGGTTATTTTAGCAACCCTCAATATCTTTTTCAAGGTCTATTTCACATTATCCTTAAAGACCTTCTTCTATTAAAAAAGTATAGATATAATCTGTTAGTCAGAGATAAGATGTCTTTAGTTTCTAATGTTTTACTCCTTTAAAATTATTTTCCAGGTGAGTAAATGCAAGACCTTCTCCAACAGGTCAGTGAAGGATTTTCACAGGCTGAGTGAAAATCCAATAATCCCATTCATAAATTTACTTGAGAAGATTTAATTATACACAATTATGGAATGTTTAAGGTATATTAAAGAGTATTCTCATAGTGCAAGAGAAATATCTTCCCATAAGCAAATGTCAACTCTGCAGTTATATATAGCTGTTGAATTTCATTGGCTTGTGAACACAAAGGTTTCTTCCTTTCCACATACTGCACAGTCATGGTAAAAGTCAACATTGTGAGTTTTCATCACTTGAGTCAAGCGATTATTTGTGTGTTTCTACGTATCGTTGTAAAAATGTGCATTCTTATAATTAAGTTTAGTACACTGTATTTCAGATACTTACAAAGTTTATCTTGTGAATTCTTTCTTGTAGTGTATCCTGAATCAAGATCTGGGAAACCACTAACATTTTCGAAACACATCTTCTTATTAATATATAGGAAAAGTAGCAACATGAGTATAATGAACACCCCGACAGCAGACAGGAATCCAATTGCTTCAGGAGATACTAAAAGAAAAAGAGAGAAACACATTTTAAAAAGTCTTGTAAAAGTTTAACTCGTAAAAGTTATAATATTCATCAGAATTCATCATTAATAAATACTACTAAATTTCCAAATATATATGCAAATATAACCAAAAAAACACCATTTAAATTTGAGTTAATGATTAATCATCTTTTCAAACAATAGAAAAGTATCTGGTCCTAATCTAAGGGATGACTGACATTGTGAGCAAGAGGTTCTGCTGGAGTACTGGACCCCGAAACAAGACAGGGTCACCGAAGAAAACGGGGAGATTATCAGCAGATGCCAAGGCCGATGATTTTTGATGGAACATCTGAGACAGCGCTGGAGCACTGGAAGGGAGCTAAGAGCATTCCCCTCTCCTGGAAGGGGCTGGACGTTTGGCTACCTGGACCCAGGGCCAAGTCTAAGAGAGTGCTGCTGGGGAGGGACTAAGCCCTTGCTGGTGATGCCACTGCCTCTGCCAGCCATGTTCTGCTCAGCTCCCGGCTCCTTTTTCCTTAGGGACCAGCTGGCCCTTGCTGCTCTCTGACAAGTAGTATGCTGTGTGAGTAAAAAACAGAATGAGAAAAAGCAAATAATGGTATGTTCCTTGCCCTGGTACATGTGCCACTTGTATATTAACCAAGAAAGAGCTAAGTGGAATAGAGATAAAGCATACTTAATCAAAAAAAGGCTGAAGTAGACTGACATGTCTTAGAAAGTGTATAAAATAAAGAATATGTAATTGCTATTAAGCAGATAACTGAAAGGGAGTATTGGGCATCTTTTGCAGAGGTAGAATCTTGCAAGTCCATCACTACCCAAGTAACAACATCAGTAATACCATTTAAGGCCAAGAGTGGAAACAGTTTTAGAAATATGAAATCTGGGAATAGATGTAGTAAATTGGACCAATGGGGAGAGTAATTAAGAGGCAGCTTGTTTATCTGAAAGGAGACTGGGCAGAGAAAGGGATACAGAAAGGCAGCAAAAAAGAGGGCCTAGAAACGTAAGAAATAATGAACAAGTTATAAGAGCAGTTCAAGAACAAGAGAGGGCAGATCTTTTGACAGGAGGAGTGCAGATGCCCACAGACTATATAATGAAGCTCACATGCTTCATTAATCAAGGTTGCCAGGATGTCAGAGGGAATACCCTTGGGCAACCCACTGGACTCTCCATTGGGTCTACACATCCAAAAGATTTGATGTGATACGTTAAAGGGTGACAGAATTGCAAATTTGTTGCTAAGTAGTGTGGGAGGTTAAAGAACTATAATTCAATAATATTTAGGTGCAATTTATAAGAAAAAAGTGATAGAACTCAATAACTGCATGCAATTAACAATGGTGTAAAGCATTATAGCACTACTAAGTGATTTGTAGTCGTATGTTTATTAGTTAATTAATCTGTTAATTGGTTTATTAGTAGTGTGCTGATCAACTAATAAACATTATAGCCTCTTACATCAGTTATGTCTCAAACCTGCATTCTAAAGAGGGAGAGTAGGACCTTGAGGTAACAGACACCTTAACACGCCAACTGTTTTTTGTGGCCTAAACACACAGACATGCATCTTTCAGAATTGAACACGGCTGCATTCATCTGTATGAAAGCTAGGATTTCACATATCCCTTTCTTTCAGCTGCTTTTGCTAGATTCTAAGTGTCCCTCTATTCACTACCATAAATCCCACTCTTGGGGGTTGATTTTTTTCTATTTATAAAAGATTTATGAAGATTTATCAGATTTATGAATTCCATTTGCCAAGATCTTGGCACTTCACTTTAGGAGTATAATGCTGTGTGGCAACATCTTTCACTAATTAGAAGGAGTGGGATTAAAGAAAAGTTGGCAACAGACACTGCATTCTCAGAGATGCAATACAAAAGGACAAGAGGCAACAGTTCACAGTAGCAACAACAAAAAATCCAGTTGGAGATGAGGGGAAAAAAATTACAGAATAAGAGGGGTTTTTCACTGGAACAGACTGCCTAGATCAGTTATAAAATCCAACTTTAATGTTAGCCCTGCTTTGAGCAGGGGGCTGAACTGGGAATTTCTTTCCCAGGAGCCTTTCAAATTAAATTACTCTTTGAGTCTACATATGTCCTTTGTAAATCTGGGCTCATACCTCTATGTAAAAGTGCTGACTGAGAAACACACACAGTTCCACAACCTCCTCAGTTTGTTTTGTGGGATGACAAGGAACGTTTGTGGTCCTGTTCTTAAATAATTATACAGGTGTGTTTTAAAAGCTGGAAAAAAAAAAAGATCAAAAGCAATGTACCTTACACCATCTAAAAGGAATTGGTCAGATTTGCACATTTATTTTGAGTTGGACATCCAGACCTATCTGAAACTGTGAAAATTATTTTTGCTTCACTTTTTACCTCTGACGAGAAGAGATCATGTAACATTGTGCCTAGAACCCTGAAAATTTTCACATGAAAAGGAACCTGCCAACAGCTTTGAACCACCCATCCTGACAACACTACTAAAAAAATACCGGAATGGCAACCAAGGAACTCCCAAAACGATAAAACAGAAACCCCAATTACACTAGAACCTCTATTTAGTCAATATCAAACTTGAGTAAAATTTTTTCTTGTTTTATTAGATTGTACCAGAAAAGCTAGGAAAAAATTGAGCAACAGTCAACTGAGTTAAGTTGGGAACACTGTCTTCTGAAGAACTGAAGGCAAAGCTAGAAATACTTGGAAACCTTCAAAATCTGACCTCCACCTTCCAACCCACTAAAGTCCAAGAAAGAACAAGAAATACAAGAATACAGTATAACTGCTTAATAGGGCCAAAATAAAACAAACAGGGCAACAGGGAAGAGCAGGCATGTGGTATTTTCAATTTCAGACAGTACAACAGAAATGCAAAGATCCATAGAGTTACAGAGTTCCTCATCAGTCCTTTAGGATGAGACGTCCTGCTGCATCAAGTAGAGCAACAAGGTGATAAAAGTGGAATTCTGTTCTGGGCCAGAGAGGAAAGGAAGCTAAAACTTTTTTTAAAATATTTTCATTATCATGAATAAATAAGGGAAAAAAAAATCTCTTTGTTCACGAAAGACCTTGGTTGCACATCCTGCTAAGATTACCTGATATTCCCTTCAAAAGTCTGCTTGCAGTTGCTCATCATTTCATTAAAATCACTTGTTACAGCTGAAGCATATGGCAACTCTGCCTCATACTGAAGGGTTTTGTTTGGTTTTAAGTTCCCAAAAAAATAGTGAAGCCATGACCAAGAATGAGGTGAAGGAAAAAAAATTACTGCTATAGTGGTGACTAATTTATTTTTTTTAAAAGCCCTAGTGTTCCCTGATTAAGAGCAAGGAAAATTTGGCATGTCAGGTGTTCATTTATCATTTGTCAGGCATCCATTTACCATTTTCATGCAATCTTCCTAAACATGGGAAAGGTCTGAGATTTGATAAAACCCTCAGTTTCTGTATATTCATTTTTGACCTCAAAGTGTAACAGATGAAATTTCCTAAGTTTCTGCTGCCAGTAAGCATGCTCCCTCCCAAGACTGCATATGGATAACTGAGAATGTCTGGGACTATTGGCACAACATCAAGTTTTCTTTGAATTATTGATCCTGACCCAAATGAGACTAGAGACTGGCCAAGAGCAGAAAACCTTCATTTTTCAATAACTTCCAGTTCTAACACCTATCAAACACAGAGGCAGTGGCAGAAAAGTCAGGAAGAAGAAATGCGATTCACCACACACAGGGACCAACAGAGAGTGAAATGGAAGATGGCAGTTAGGTACAAGATAATGATGAAATGGGAAGTACAAGTTATGAAGAAGGTGCAACATTGGGATAGAGTGCACAGAACAAGTTGGACAGTTAAGAGAAGGCAGAAAAATAAGACAGATTAGGAAGACTAGACAGGTAAAGATAATGGGACCACAGAAATTTATCTATGAGGATTATTGCTTTGCTATTGGAGCAGGCTGTCCTAAGCAACTTTGCCTGAATTCAGTGTCAACACTGCTTTGAGCCGGAGACTGAACTGAATTCCAATCGTTCTATGATTCACAATAAAGGACAGTAAATGTTTTCTTTTAATAGGATAGATTAACTGTACAACATCTTCAGAGAAAAGTAGTGCTGGCCAAGGGCAAGTATTTCCCATTTGATCTTTTGAAACCGTTGGTTTAAATTTTGGGGTTTGTTTTTTGGTTTGTTTGTTTCTTTTTTTACTTATGCTTATATTGTCCAGTAGTCAAAGCTGCTTTGCTCCATCAAAATATGTGCTTAAGGAAGTTAACCACAACCTAAAAGTAACTTGAAAACACAATGCTTTTGGTTTTTTCTCAAGTACTTCCTGGATACTAATTAGTTAAAAAAGGCACTGTATGCAAACTGTATAGTTCTCTATGGAAACACAGTATCTGATGACATCTTTCTGGAGTGAAAAATACATTGGCTGATACTTACAAAAAGAATGAAACTTTAGCTGCAGCAAGACTGCTTAATTATTTATGTAATTAAGTGTGAACACAGGGCTTGAAAATTATATTCCCGTATCAATTTGCATCCATGTAAAGAATCTTAGAATGCTTGTTCACAGATTAAGTATCTTATCAAGTTAAAATCCTTTAATGTATTACCATTGTAAAGCCAGAAAAAACCCACATAAAACTGTACTTCAATTTTCCACATGTAAATGTGTACAGATTCCCATCTATGAATAAAGGTTTTATACATCACATTAATCCTTCAATTAGTTTCTCACAGCTGAAGTGCCAAGCAGTTATACTTCGTAGACAGGAAAAAAAAAAAAAAAGTTCTTTTTTGCATGTAAAATACATCTGTGTCACATTCAGCACCAGAATTATTTTGATTCAAAACACACTGTCATAAATTCTGATTGGTTTGGACATTAATTGTACCATTAAAAGCAGTTTAAAAACTCTCAGAGGTTCCCAGTGGTTTCTTCTACAATCACAAACTGGTAGAAAGGCAGTATTTTCTCATAGTCATATTTCAAATTCAAACATCCTACTTTTACAAACTTCATAACTATCCTCAGTTCTTAAGAAAGACAACAATGAAAGTTTGAAATTCATACTAATACAACACACTTTTAGAAATACTAAAAGAACAAATGTCTTGCTACAAAGTTATGACTAATTGAATTGCTGGCTATAGAAATGGCATAGAAAGTTATTACAGAAGTATTACATTAACATCACCAATTCACTTTTATTATTATTATCACTAGAATTAGAATTATTAGAACACATAAACTTACCATCTCTTCATCTTAAATATCAAATTAGGATCTCTTTCTCAAATAACTTCCTTATTATGAAACAATTTTTCTTTTCCAAAAGATGTTTCAAACTTTTCAGAAAATAATGGCATCTTTAAATAAGTATCACCAAACCAACAAAAATCCTCAGACATATTAAAAAGCATTTAATATTTTTAATATGTATCTAAACCTCCAATTATATTTAATATCCAGTCAATTATTTTTGGAGCTCTCACACTCCACATCATACTGCTCACTTAGCTAGTAACGTAAAAAGCCACATAGTTACCTTAGTGATGTTTTAATTATTCATTTACAAAGCAATACTATCTGTTCTGTGCACAAATTAACTAGGGGTATGATCCAAAGAACCTCAATTAACTTTAAGATCCTAGCACAAAAACATTTGAAATGAAAAATGTAAGCTTGTTTTTATTTACAACCTGTTTTGTTTTATTTTTTTTACAACTTGATCTAAAATATTTTAGCCTTTAAAATTATTTTAAATAAGCAGGACTGTTGTTTTGTATTTAGTCCTGAAGACAAATTATTTATTGTTATTAGTTTTTACACCATTACATCTTGACACTACATGAAAATAACCTGTGCTGTCCAGCTCAAAAGTATTTTATCCAAATGCTATTCACTGGTGCTTGTCACTTCATACCAACTTTCCGACTTGCACAAGAAATTAACATATTTTCAGAAAGCAAAACAGGTTACTGAACCAAAAAATAAGATTCATGCCTTGATTGCCTTTTCTCCATGCTTAAATTATTTATCTCCGAAAAGTACATATTTATTTCTCATAGACAACTCATGTCATAATGGAAAAAAACAAATAAAACCCTCTATACCTGAGTCAGCTCAGTAGTAAAATACTTTGGTCTGACTGATTACTCAACAGGAATAAGAACTGTACTTTTGTATGTGTCAGTTTACATGTAAATATTTTTTTCTTTTATGACTAATTATATAGGATGGTCTCTTCTCTAAAATAAGTAACTGAATTTGAAGGCTACCTACGATTTTGTGCTCTTTCTAAACAGCTTTTCTTTGACAAGGTAAACTCAATACACAAAGTTCCACAATAATTTAGCAGAATTATTGTCTTCCTGTTTGCTGGAGTAGTTGAAGAAGCAATCACAAGTGAATAGAACCTAGTTTACCTAGACAAAATGCTACACCTACAGGGGGCAATATTTTATCCAGTGTTTTGTTAGAAGACTTAAAAAATCGAATTCTTGACTAGCTACACTGTTTTATAAACAAGATAAACTCTATGTGGCTGCTGACATTACTATTAGAATGCTTTCCCATAGAAAAAACAGAAGCAACTTTGCCATAAAAATTGACTAGCTGATGTTTCTGCTAAAAATCAATGACAGACAATGAACTCAGAATTCCCTCTAAACATTTTATTAAATGTGCAAAAAACAAAATTCCAAACGTATTTCCTATGCTTCCTGTTTTATTCTGTATTCATCTTTCTTCTTTCTCTCATATAAAACACCAGAACTATGTAATTCCTTTCTACAAATTTACCCATATCTTTTCTATTTTGCCAAAACAAGCATCAGAAGTGTTTTAGCTCAACTTAATACATGCAATTAATTCTCATCTATTAATGTTTTTAAATTTTTAGCTACATTTAGGTAACATTAAAACTGAAACTTTCCTGTATAAGGATGCTGTCCCCTTCAATTAAAACTTGTATTCTGCCTTTCTTCTCCAGCACAGACTTCTTAACTTAGCCCACTGCTAATGGCTATGTTTGTCAGTGTATTATGTTAAATACACGTTATACTGCTAGTCTTATGATGTTCCTTCCTACATTTTTTTCTCCTGCATCTTGCACTTTGTTATACAGCAAGTTTACAGGTTTTCCAGTACAAATTACAAGTATGTGCAACATGAGCTACCTGTATTTCAACACTTCAAATCTCTATATTGAATATATTACTGAGTGACATGTGATTTTAAATGAACATAAACCTTGAATGACAATTGAATTTCAATGCAGAACTGAAAAGAGCATTGCATTTCCTAAATAAGAAAATAATTAACGATTTTGAGTAACATGAACCTTTCAGAAGTTTTGAAAGACTGACAGAATAAAATTGGGATGGAAGTGCTTATTTAACTTTCTATTTGGAACAACAATGCCCTTTAAAAATTTTATTTATAAACCTTTCAAAGTAATACTGGGGAAAACAGAAAACTCACATTATCTGAAGTGATAAACAATGCCATTTAAAGGTTAATTTATTAAAAAATGACATACACCTAACATTAAGTAAAAAAATATATGTCCTTGTTTACATAAAAAAAATTTACTGCAATTACTGTATCGCAATGGCTATGCTGGTCTAACTCCACCACCACTTTTATTGCAGTGGAAAGTTATCAGGAATAATATAAACTTTTTTCACCATTTGGTTTATGTCACTTCATACTGGCTGAAGGATAATCTGCACTGCTACAGAGATAAACCAGAACTTCTTTTCCCCTTCGTTTTCTTAACATCTAATTACAGGGACTAGTAAGAAAAAATACATTTTAACATCTAGATTCCAGGACTTCCTTCACACAGGAATGTATTTTAATTAAAAGTCTAGAATGTATTTTAATTTTAAAAAAATAATTTATTTAATTTTATTATGAGCAATTAAATTATTTGACTAAATATTTACATCAAATAAGAATTCAATATATTTCATAAATTATAGTTTGTGTTAAAAAGGGCTTGGTTCAGCAAGTTAACTAATCACATACATAACTGCACAAAACCACTTCTAGCAACACTAGTACTGCCTCTGCAGATCATCATTTACAGGATTCCTTTCCCTTTCTTTTAAAATACCATACTAAAACTGCCTTTTGGAGATAAATTTAATTATAGGAAAAAGAGGACCCTGGGCTCCAAAATATCACTGATGTAAGAAAGAATTTAGGAATAACAGAAACCATAGTCTGAGATGGAGATTTAAACTTTTGACAGAAATCTTTTAATTCCTAAACCCTTATGGGCTGAGGAAGTTGTCAGCCTGCCACCCCTGCTGATTTACCAGTCCCTCAATGCCTTTTCTCTCTAACATGGAATTCATCTCCTATTAAGCAGTATCTCACAACAGAAATCTCTGAAAAGAAACAGCGAAGGAAGCATCTCATTGCTACTTAGAATAGACATAGATCATGGAATCATTTTCATTACCTCCAAATCCCAATAATCTGCTGCAATTACATAGCATATTACAAGACTGTATTCTCAACACAGTGGGTAAGAGAACAGCTGTGATTATAGACTTTTAATGGCACTCTCAAATAATCCTCCCAGTGCAAAAGTATTAAAGACCTGCAGGGGTCTAGAGACTTGTGGTTTGAAAGTTCATAGCTACTACAGAGTAGCTCTCCACTACTGGGGGAAAAAAAAAAAATCTATGTAATAAAAATCTCTTAGAACCACATTTTTCCTATCAGCCGCTGCAATTAATAACAAAGTGTGAAACAAGCCAGGATGCAGATTTCTGAACAGCACAGTGATTAACTAGGATACATAGCAAAGTACTGTGCAGTAAAAAATGATTATACGAACATTTTAAGTGAAGAAATGCCAGGGTTTGGATATAGCAAAGTTCTTACATACAAAACTTGCTACAGAAGAAAAGGTACTCTGATAGTTGCAATTAAGTGATCCCAGTAGCTGCTGCTTTCCAGAAGACTCCAAACACAGGAGAACACACAGAAACATTACTTTGCTTCCTGTATGGACATCAACAATCTCAAAGAAAAATACTTACTTCGTATTAAATTTTCTCTAGTCCAAAACGTATGAATACAGATTAGCTTTCCAACAGAGTGCAAAACTTAGTATATATCCCGGTGTTGTTAATTCTAAAATTACTACTTTCATTTTTTTTAATATGTATTCATACTTCTATATTATCTCCCAGATCTATTAAATTTAGTATTCATGGGATAAAGGACACAAAATTTCTTCTAGCCTGGAAAAAAATATGTATTTGTCTATTAAAAATTAACTAGTGCACAGTTATGAACAGATTAATTACTATTTTCTGTGTATATTATAAAAGTACCTTTAATTGTGTATACTTTTTAATGAAGAGTTTTTATTCCTATCTCTGTAAAAAGAGGAAATGCACTGCACTTTGTACTGTCCACATCTGAACTCTTAAATGAGTAGAAACAATGTATATTTATAATGTTTTACATTAATGTGGGGTTACCTAATTGAAAGAAATTTGCTACCATCTGTGGTATCACCTTTCTCTTGAAGAACAAGAAGTTCTACCAACTGGATGACAGCAGAAAGAAGGGGGAAAAATTATTTTGTTTCTTTTTCAGAGGCACTTAGTGTAGATTATCATAAAAACTGTAATATAACTTGAATATCAGATGCAGCTGACCTTCAGTAAAATAATCTTTCTACTTGTAAAATGAAATTCATGAATAAATATTATTTTTTTCCATTTGAATTAAATGCAGTTGGCAACTTAACATTCAGATACATGCAAATGGATAAGGATAGTTGACCAGAACATTGAAGAGGACACAGTTCTACTTAAAATATACTTCTGACAAAACAAAAATTCATATCTTCTTATCTTTTCAAAATTATTATTACAAGTGACATTTTTCATTGTCAGCCAGAGACGTTGCTCTTTTTGCAACTTCTTTCTTTTGCATATTAAAGAGCACTTCTTTTCCATTATTAGTCACAAAGGCAGTTTGCTGAATAATTTCCTTTGTTTGCAAGACTGCCACAACAATAGAAAGAGAAGAATGTTTGGAAAAGAAAAAAAGGCTTAAAAAATAATTTTTAAAAATCTGTACAACTCAGACCTTACTCAGATACTCAGTCTACATTTCCATGAATTAAATACAAAATACATTGCTGAGTTAGAAGTATCACTTTGCATTACTTCAAAAATACACAAATGAACAATGAAAGGTGAAAGAGACCTAAAAATAATATGGCCATACATTTTCTGCTTTAATGTCACCTCCACGTTGCACAGTGAATATTACACATATCAGAATATATTAAAGAGGGTTCTTCTTCAGTTATAGCTCAATATCATAAACACTCACACAAGTCTGTCTCATCTGTATAAACAGAACCTCAAAACAGCCTTAATTAAAACATTAGTACATCTAACAACAGTCAGTTCCCAGTGAGACTAGCAGCCTAGCTACAGTGCATTACACAGCCAAAAAAAGAAATATTTTTCTGAAGTCTGATGTCAGGTTCCCTAGATTCTTTTATGTCCATAGCAAATAACCAAAAGAACAATTTAATGTAACTTTCACGACTCTCTCAAAAACGTGTTAGGAAAATAGCCAGCAAAAAGGGAAACTTTTAACTGAGTAATTTCAGAAAAATCCTGTCACCTTCTTCTGTTGTCAAGAACCCTAAGTGACTGAATGAAATGACTCAGTCACTACTAACTAAACTATGCATGACTCTTCTTTCCTTAGCCAAGCCTTCAATTTGTATTGTCAGACAAGAAGAATTTGAATATGTGTGTGTACATAAAATAAACTTGCATTAAATAACAGAAGTAAACAAGAAGTTAATTTATAACAAAAGCAAAAATACCTTCTTCCTTTTTCCAATATCCAGAATTTGACAAAGTGTAAATACAAAATCACACAAACAGTTCAACCACTTAGCTATGTTAAACACAGGAGACACAAATTTCGGTGCTGTATTACTGAACTTCTGTAATAACTAATCATAACTTAAAGTTCTTTTCTATAGCTGGAAAGTGACTTGTTCTCCATTTTGCAGCTATTAGATGTTACATAATGGCCACAAAAATATGCACATTTGCAGGACACGCACCCCCTATAAGTACGCATATAGAAAAAGCCTCTATTTTAAAATACATACAAATTAGGTTTTAAGGCTTTCCAGAAAAGCCTATCAGTCTTCTTACTCCTGACCAGCTCTTTGCAGATTCTTCTCAAAAATGTATGAATCTGCTAAAAGGAAACTGAACAAGCAAAACACTATAAAAGTACTTTAATCCTTCTTGTGCAGACTAGAAGTGGACCCACCACAGTCTATCTTGGGCAACTATGAAGCTGTAACAACATTATGTGACATGGAGGCAGGCCTGTGCTAGACAATTGCTACACCTTTGGTTAGCAAATCTGAGTTCTGCATTGATACTGTATTGGTATCATATTTACACTAGAATTCAGATAATCTCAGATATTCAATAAGCATTATAACTGGTACTTGCAAATCTTTGAGTCTTAGAAAGACTCTTAAAAATAAATCTACAAACCAAATTAGTTTTATTTATTTCAGTGGAAACATTGTTAACATCAAAGAAGTTTTAATGATGCTTTTAAATGAAAGTGCAACTGTTTGCAGTCCCAGTATGGCAGCCTAGAGTACCTAAAAAAAATTGAAGATAATGAACATAAAAAAGCCTGTTCCATTGTTTTGGCTAATTTGAGAAATACAAAACCTCACAAAAAATGAAAAGTGAGGTTTCAGATTATTTTCATTTTAACAACTGAATATTCTCAGAGCAGATATTTCCTTTTTAAGCTTTGGTTTGTTTGTTGGTGGTTTTTTTTACACTTACGCCTTCATACATAGATAAGAAGTTACCATTAAATAATTCGAGCTAAATGGTGTGGTCACACATAGCCTTGCAGACCTTTCTGGTCCATTTCCACATTTCATCATCTGATACACCAAGGTTCCTATTTTTGTAGAAAAAATGAATGGGCAGGCAAGAACAAGACAATTTAGGAATGTGTTATTTTGCTAACCAGAAAGAAAAATTAATCACCAGCAACAGGTGTTCTTCAAGTCATATAATCCCCATATAAATTCTAACTACACTCCATCACTTGAAACCGGAAAGTTTTCCTGTGCATTATTCATAGAAGACACAAGCTTGCTTGCTTTTCCCTTTTCCTTATTCAGTAGAGGAAAAATAAGATGGAACATCACTGTTTATCATATTAGTTGCTTCTCAACAACAACATACTTGGAGAGACTATGAGAAAGATGGACAGACAAGCAAAGCACAAATGTGCACTGGCATCTCTAAGAATTCTAGTTACTTATGCTGGCTATTTACTACTAATCTTTCTTTCAGAGGTTCCCCACAGGCACTCTAGCTACAGTCACCTGGCAGAGTTACCTACCATCACCTGGCAGAAAGCATGGGAAGCTTTCAGGCAAACAGCAAATGCAGAACCATTTTGTCAAACACTGCACCAACTCTCAAAGCCTCATAGACAGCATTCGGTAAAAAATGAATGAATGATAGGAGTGCCGGGGTGTACTCTCCTGGTGCCACAGTCACACAGACACCAGTGAAAAAGGAGAGGGGGACAGTGCAATCTTGCCTAGCACCAGGCAAGACTACAGGGAATTATCCATGTGTCAATGTGAATACTTAATTTGTCTACCAAACTTCCACCATGAGCTCACAGACCAAAAAATGCTTGGCTTTTCATGGTGCAGCCAAGAGATGGTGAAGAGGAAGACCTCTATGCCACGAAACTTTTCAACTCGATCCTATATAAGCTTGAAATGAGTACCCAGTGGCACTAAAGACAGAGCTGGAAGGTCTGATTTGACTAGCTCCAGACTGCTGGTAGCCAGGAATTCTCTGCTTGGAAAGGCCTTCCTATTCTGAGGAGGTCAATACAGACCTTGAGCATGCACTCTGATCCTGGCAAACAAGCAGGCCTGGACAACTAGCAAATAAAGTAATCCTTTGGAGCCTGGCCATTGGTCAGACAATAAAAACATCTTGAATGCATATCAGATGATGTAAAGTCTTAGATAAAGTAATCAAAACACTACACGACTGGAAGACTTGAAGTATGATGGCAAGCATCTTCTGCTTTATATGTACACCTCAAGTAGGGAGAGAGGACAGACAAGAATGCACCCAGCTCCACACACTACAAGGAGAAATTTGCCAGTGACATGGCTGGGCGTAGGGGCACACAAGGTTAGAATACACATAGAAACTCATATGAAGAAAAAAGGAACCCAAAATGTGGCAGGTATAAACGGCACTAAGAGGATACTTCTCTTTTAATCATGCTTATCCCTAAGCTAATTTATAACCACCAATGCTAAAACATAGGTTCCATGCAACTGTTTCTAAAAAAAAAAATATGTTTATAATATCATATCAATGGCAAACGGAGCCTAGAATCTAGTGTTCAAACATAACATAGAACATTAAAAAACAATGCACGTCTTTTCAATTTAGTTTCCCAGCAATAACATTAAAAAACATACAGCACTGCCTCCAAGAGCGTAGAAAAATTGTTTTTCTTAAAATCACTACAGTACCCTGAAATAAATAGAGATTAGCAAGATTAATAGATTTTTGAAACTTTATCAGTAGGCTTCCTGAACTTCCAATGAGTTTCATAATTCAGAAAGAAAAACAGAGCCTATTACAGAAGGAATACAGAACACTGTGTGTACCAACTTACACACCAACAGAAAAACAGAGATAGCAATAAAGAAGTTTTAAAAAAAACAACAAAACAACAAAACCCCCTCCCCAAAACATAATAAGGAAAAAGTACACCCCCAAATGAAAACGAATTAAAAAAGCAAGAATGAAACAATTTACAGTTTAAAAAAGCAGAAAATTGTTTTTAATTACAGTACTGTCAAACCACATACAACACCCAATTATTCTTTTAATAGATATTTGGAAAAGATGACTTGTGATGATAAAGCTATTTTTCACCTTAACTGGTAGACTTAATTCTGAGGTTAGGAGATATTAAGTAAATGTTTAAAAAACCCCTCATTTTACTAAAACCTTTAAGTGAATGCAATAGAAACTAAGTTCTGTTCAGAAGTCAAACAAAATTTCTTGCCACCAAGCACGACATGGTTTGACAATACTATTGAGCCAGTCTAACACTTAGTTGTCAAGAGTCTTGCAGCCCTCCTCCTCTCCCGCCACACTTTCTTACTCCTTTCCATTTGAAAGCACTGAGACTCTTCTGACCTAACAGTGAGTCAATGCAAGAAACTAATCCTTGAAGAAACTTTTCAGGGTTTTTTTGGTTAAGATTAGCTTTCACATCAGAACACAGAGGTTCAATAGCAATGCCACAGAAAGAAGCACAGGGCTGGCAAAAGGGACAAGAAAACAGAACTATATCTAGTCATTGTATCAGCTGAGCTGTACCGTCAAACTTCAACTTCTGTCATTGTAACTCAGCTTTAAACCTATAAAAGTCCTCTCTTGAGCACAGCTCTGTTTCAGGCTCTATTAATTACTGCTTTCATTACTAATACAGTTGTTTTCAAAGAAGTTTGAGTCATCAGGGTCTCAACTGAAAACATAGGCAGAGATTGCCAGTCCATTACACCAGTTGTTGAAAAAACCCTCACAACTTTCTATTACTACTAAAAATAAAATCATCCTACAAATATCTGAACAAGGCAAAGATCAAAGTTTTTGTGGCTTCCTATCACAGCTGAACAACATTAACAACTTCCGTGTAACTCAGTGAATATTGGAAGAGCACATTTTTCCTTCTTGAGAAAATTCAAATTTTATTTTGGAACTTCACATTTTATTTCTTTTTTTCATTGACAGCATCAGCATCAAAAGATTTTGCAACACAAAGATGCAATGCTAAGATCCAAAAAACCTAATATTGTAACATTAGGTAGCAGATTTCACACCAGTACTATTCACAAGCTCAGAAGTTCACGTTCACAAATCATTGCTTACCTTTTCTAATGCAGATTAGCTCATGTACACCACAAGTTCGTTCTCCACCTATGTGGAAATAAATCATTAGAAAATATTAACAAATAAAATGTATTTGGCTTCTTAAAAAGGCTTATGAACAGTGTAAAAGAAAAAGCTGTAAAACCATGTCATTTAATAAAAATGCAAAAGCTTGATTCAACAAGTTTTCAATTTATGTATGATATTCTTTGGAAAAAACAATAAATGTACCTTTGGCTTAATAGTACTAATGATGGTGCAGTTTGAAAAGTCTTGCATAGAATTTTTACACAAACACAAGCAAACTAACTGAAGCCACACTAACATTTCCCCAAGTATAAATCATTATTCCCTGTTCTGAGGGAACTAGCATCTACAGAAGAATTCTCAAAATATCAAAAATATTTGTAACATAATAGAATGCCAAAATAATGTTGTTATTATCTTCCATGGTAAAAACAAAACAAACAAAAAAAAAAAAAAAGAGAGAGAAAGCCTGGGGTTTACCTGGTATTTTTAATAAAAAACATTTTAGTGCTAGAATCACAGGAGTAAACAAAACATCAACACATAATATACCTAGTGAGGGCAATGAAGGAATCCACAAAGGAAGGAGAATACATTCAGCCAACCATGTTGAAAGAGGAAGGTGTGATACAGGGACAGGACATGAAACAAGCTATTGTTAAGCCTTGCAGAAGGAGGAACAGGCAGGTACAAACTGTTGAAGAGATTCTTTTGATGGTATCTAGAAATTATTGGAAGAGTTGATTTTTTTAATTATGATTACTTTATACTGAATGCATTTACAGCATTCATGATCCTCTTCGCTTTTAAATTAATGTAGTTTGGAATGACAGGTCCTGCGGTCAAACCTTAACATTCCAAGCTATACCAAGCCATGGCCTATCTTAACCATACCCTAACGCCCACTAGGCCTTTTTCCACTGATGACAAAAGACTGCATGTATATGAGTACAGAACTGAAGGGAACTGCCTAGGTCTTCATACCCAGTTCCCTGCAACCTCATGAAAATACAAAACAGACAGTTCCAAAAACTCACAAAACATCTATTCCATATGCATTAATCACTACTATCCTCCAAACACTTCACTAGACTCTGATAACAAAATTCTTTCCATCTCAAGAATGTGGAAATACATTATATAGCACTTATTACTCTTCTTCATTCCATAATAAAGGAATTAAGCCATATAATAAAGGATATTATGATATAATATAAACTAATATTTAAAACTCGTAATTGATAACACTAACAGATGGTGTAAAAGCTTTAAGAAGATACCTGTATTTGTAGTTAAATTTACATTTTAAAGAAATAACTGTAGGAAATGTATATATTAAGAGGAAAAAAAGTATAAAAGGAATCAAAAAATGGAGTAAAACATAACTCTTCTAAAATAAAATTAAATGTCTGTGAGGTATGAAGTTAAAAAGAATCCTCATTTTATGTCAACATACTTTTTTTCATATTCAGTAATATGAAATACAAGCCTTAAAGATACTCTTGAATGGGAAATCAAGTATCAATGAGTCTGATGATCCCATGAGTTTTGTATAGTCATCACCATTACAAAACCCAGCTATAATAGCAATAAAATAACTACTTCTTTTCAGTGCATTCTAGAAGCTGGCCAATATAGTTTTCATTCAGAAAACATTTTGGAAGGAAAACATAACAAAATGTTATGTAAAAAAAAAAATAATCTGGTTTTATGACAACAAGCCTTTTTAAAATAACAAACTTTGGGAGAAGATTACCATCTTCTTTAAAGTCATTGCAATCATCTTCAGGCTATAAAAGAGTGACTGAAACTCTTCTCCTTAGATTTTCTTCCCCCAATAGACTTAAATTCAGCAGTGAAGAAGAATAAAAATTACTGAAAAAAAATAAAAGAATTTTTCATTACACAGATGCTAGACAGTTAGTTAAAAATTAAGATTCACCTAGAAATGACCGAGAGAAGAACAGTGAGCAGCATTAGATTTTAATTATATACTGTCCTCAGTTAAATCAACCAGCTTGAAGTCTCATCATAAAATACTGCTTTTAAGTTTGGATTTTGCATTGCTACCTACTGTTTTCTAAAGAAAGCTATCTTTTTTCAATCACGTAGAAGCTAAAATACGACGGTGCTCCACTAAATAATGCCTTTACATTAATCCTCATGTTACTTTTTATTGACCACAAGGCTATATAGTAAATTTATACAATTTAACATGCATTCATTCAGGATTATTATTTTTTCCTTTTTATTTTGTTAGAAAATGCTGAATTATATTTCTTACTTAATAGGTGATTAATCTACTACTCTTTTTCCAAACTGCTTTTGGATGGAAATCAACTTAAATAAAAATACATCAAATTACCTATGTGTTTTGAAAATGAAGTTGAAGCAAGCATCTTTTATATTTTAAATTAACCAATTTATTAAACACATGAAATATTATCCTCAAGTCACCTGGGCAGATTCTTCTTTTCTCTAGTGCTCTTCAAAACTGTGGAACTAATACACTATTGACACCTTGCTTTTACTCACAGATCAACAAAGGAACACAAGTTTTCTGTCTTCCCAACTCCCAAGAAGTCTCTCAGCTTTGAATAACCTAGTCATTGGAAGAAATTAAACTGAAAATATGAAAACATTCTGCATGATGGCAAGATGTCAATTGCTAATTTAGCATTTCAGTCTGAAAGACTAGTTTTGTGTTGGTTAACCCACAAATCCCAAAGGTTCAGTGGTATGACCTGCTTAAATTTTACAGCCTTTGGACGTTAAAGTAATTGATTTTAATATAGTGGTAGGTCACCATACTTTTACAGTTAAATAAAATTTAAGTTTGATTTAGGTATAAATTATTATTAATTCTATTTCATCTTGACTATGAACATGATCTCCTATTTAACAGTTTAAAGTGAGTTTGCATATAAAACTACATAATACTTTGTGCAAAATGAAATCTGAGAATACAAAAAGCCCATCTGGGGACATAAAGCTTTCCATAATTTCAGACAATGGAAGTAAAATGAGAAATAATGAAAGATGAAGTAATTTTAGAACTGCACATTCAACAAAACATTTAAATTTTCTTCAGCAAGGACCACCATCTCGTGGCCCTAAAATCTAAATCATTCAAACATTTAGCACAAACAGAATGCCCAGATGTTTTAGAGGCAGCTGAAACACCTGATGAAGTTTAATTTTCTCAATTTAGGATAGAGATTTTGTATACCAAGTTTCTCTTTACCAAGATGACTATCACACCAAAAAGATGAAATCTTGTACATCAAAGAAGATAAAGCACCACGTGAATTCTGTATTGATTAAATTTTATGTCTTTTTAAAACTAGTACAATTCAAACCTCAAAGTTCTACTATGTTTGGACTTTAGCTGAAACTCCACTACTAGGTGCTGAAAATAATTGTCTAGGAAATTTAACACAGCAATTATAATAGAGTGATTTAGGTTGGGAACAACCTCTGGCGCTCTGAGAGACTTCAGAACAGGACCACCTTTACGGGAGGTTCCTCTGGGCCTCAACCAACTACGTTCTGCAAGGACGGAGATTCCATGACCTCTCCAGGCACTACTGATTCCAAGGGGAAGGCAAGGGAAGGTGTCACCCCTCTCACGGTGAGCACTTCTTTCTTGTAGCCTGTCAGGATCTCCCCTGATGTAGCTCACACCCATTGCCTCATGGGCTTTCTCTGTGCATCCGAAGAACCCATCTCCATTTCTTAGACCCCCTTACACAATGAAAGGCTGCAGTAAGAGGCCCCCCTTCAGGCTTCCCCAGACTACACAAACATCTCTCCCAAGCCTCTCCTCATATGCCATGCACTCCAGTCCCGCACCATCTCAGCGGCACTCTGCTGGAGTCTCTCCAGTTTGTCAGTCTCTCTCATACTGGGTTTACACAGCTGGATACAGGTCAGAGGCACATGGTTGGTCCATGTTCAACATGCTGTTCACCAGGACCCTCGGGTTCTTTCATGCAGAGTTGCTCCTGGCCAGTCTGTCCACAGCTTGTAGTGCTGCGTGGACTTGGACTTTTCATTTGTCCTTGTTGAAGTTTATGCAGTTCCCTTCAGCCCATTCTTTCAGCTTGCTGAGCACCTGCCAGGTAGCAGCCCTGCCCTCCAGCTCACTAACTGCTCCCTTATCTGGCGTCACCCACAAACTCGGCGAGGGTCCATTTATTCCATCCCTTCAACAAACATGTCACACAGCCTCAGTTCCAGTATCAATACCATGGTGCAACTTAGGCTGTATAAGATATGTTATTCTTCAATTCAGCAACAAATCCATGTTAGTAGCTGCAGCAGAACATTACATCATATCACGAAGTCTTTGTCATTGGGTGTAAGTCTTGGGACATACTCTTTATATGATAAACTACTTTCCTGCTGAGGATTGTATTTTAATTAGCATTTTCCCAAGTTTGGACTACATTCAACAAACATTCACTTAATATTTTATTCAACATTAGACAACTATTTTTTCCCTCAACAAGTCCATGGAATTCCAGTGCAGAATGACAACACCGTGCAGGCTGAGTAGCAGGAACAGGGTGAGGGGCACAGCATCCACTACAGCCCTTGAGAGCCCACCTTGCCAAATTACAGAGGAGTAGCTGCTGCTCACGCACAGCAAGGGCAAGGGACGTGCATTTCAGCAGAGCTCCTCCACTCCTGCTCTGTAACCCCAGGTCAGACAGTCATTGTCAATCTACAGATCACAGGTAAGGCTGGCCAGCTGCCTCGAGCATGCAGGATTGTCGAACGAGAAGGAAACAACAGTGCTGTGCAGCAAATGCATAAAATAGCGGTGTTACAGTGCAGAAAAGTAAAATGGGATACAAGTGATAAAGCCTAACACACTGTTAATGTTAACGTGTCTGAAGCATGTGGAAATACTAATGCTTTTGCTTCAAATACAAGATAGTTAAGAAACCCATTCTTATGCTAGTCTGTTTCATATAACAAGCTACAAATTTATTCTAAAAGGCAACTATAATGAAAGTGTTCTGGCTCACATATACCAATGAATCCAGTCCTTGAAAAATTGCCTCATACCATGAACTGAATTTAAGGAAGAATCTGGTTTTAGAGGAACACACAGCTAACTGCAAAGGAAAATAAACAAAGCTGAAAAGACTTTCACAGAACAGCAACTCTACAGCTGGCATCAGTATGATGTTTTTCCTAAACAGGTTACGTACACTCATTAGTCCATCCTCACCCATGGTGTAAAATCATCTCTGCATTCCTTTAGTACCCTTTTTACCACTTTAGTCTACAAACAATATTGCATATGTAAAAAATGAAATGTTTAAAGTTCAATGCTTGGAAGGAGTGAAAAAGCAAACTAAAAAGCAAACAATATTGAATTTATTAGGACAGAGACAGCAAGTTAAAAAAAAACCTCAAATTTGCTATTTTATATCCTTATTATGCACCCACATCTTGTATATTTTCTGCAGTTTTGGTCTCTTCTCTGTCCCACCAACTCGAAGAATAAAATAGAACCACAGAAGTCACTGAGAAAGGCAAAAAAAGTCAATAACATGGTTAAAACACAAAGAGTTTCCATTTGAGGAGTGATTTAATAGAGTAAGACTCTTGGACCTGGAAAAAAGACACAGCAGATGGTGGACGTAAGCAGGTGAATAAAGAACAACTATTTACTGTCTAACCCACTAATAAAAGAAATAAGTATCAGATTAAACTAGCAGCAGATGTGTTCAAGATCAGAAGTTTTCAAGAGTAAAAGTTAGAAATCAATGTTCTGATTTTATAATACAAACTCCTACTGTACACACTGTCTTCTCTGCTAGCACCATTTAAAAAAACTGCTTGTTTCAGACTACAAAACAAAAATACCTGTAAGATGTGTGTCAATCATATGGAACCTACCACTTTTCACATCAAAGAATATGCTCCTCTGCAGAATGTAACCTATTAGTTCACAAACTCAACACTCAACTGCTGTCTTACACTTAACTTTCAAAACCATCCCAAAGTTTCTCCATCTCACTCTAGAGACAGTTTTACACAGAAATCAGAAAACATCTCCCACCTTCAAAAGTTAAATACTTCAAAAATTAAGAAGTGCGAGGATTAAATGCTGACTTGAAATCCACTTCAATCCCCAGGTGCACATTTATATACAACATAGGACCTTTACCTTATGCAGTTCAAAACCTGACAATATTCAGGAAAAGCCTGAAAGTATCAGCTGTGGATCCCTCGCACCATTCACTACAAAAGCTGCAAGAAGTGTAATTGAATCAGGCTGGGAATAAGGTGAAGAGAAAATATGACCTAATGGTTAAAACAGTTGAAAGTTCTCTAGAAGATAGCAAGACTCTCTTCTCTTACAGATCCCCTGTATTTTGATAGGCAGTAATATAAGCCAACATTTTTAATCAGGTAGCGACTATGTGATTGCTTTCCTGCATGCCCATCTTGAACGCCAAGAGTTCCAATTTGCAAAAGTGCTAAGCACTAAAA
This sequence comes from Astur gentilis, assembly GCF_929443795.1. NCBI lineage: Eukaryota > Metazoa > Chordata > Aves > Accipitriformes > Accipitridae > Astur > Astur gentilis. Next base: position 8,735,500 of record NC_064909.1, on the reverse strand, counting down.
ATGAACAGAATTCAAGAAGAATTTCACTCTGAATGCATCAACTGTTCTTATATGCAGCATGATAGTTTCATCTTGGCCCATGGCAAGCTTGTCAGAAAGAAGTCTGTAGAGCATTAGAGGTTAGATTTATTTTTATTTTTTTTTAAAAGGTAGCCCACTCTTACCTAAAAGGCAAGAGAGACCTAACAGCTGTCTATTTCAATAGATCCATAACACCACAGTGATGACAGTGTAACACAAATCCAACCCGGAAATTGGTAATTTTGCATACAGCACAAGGTTTTACTGCCATCAGCAAATAATGCAGGGAATCATCCTCACAATGACAATAAAAAAATTAATACTGAGTAACATTTGCTGAATAGTTTCCACTACAGACAGTGAATGAGCATAAGACAGCATTAAACAGATTCTGTGTGGTTGATCAAATCCGATAACCTGACATTTGATCCACCCCACATTTAACAAAAGTGTTTAAAAGTGGGCCTAAGTACAAAATACGGCTTCTTATGTTTAGGCTTTATTTAATACTTCTGCTGCTGCTCAACCCCTGCCCTGGCTGCACCAGCTTGGATTCACAAGCACTACGGCCAATTCAGATCAGTGCTAACTTAAGGATCTCTGTGTCATCTTACACCCTTCTAGTACACACTGCAGTGACACCTGAATATCCCAGGTAACTTGGAAGTTAAGATAAAACTGTTCCCTGGGCCAGATTCAACCTATGAGCCACGTGTACTCCTACCTAAGCACTGTACGCAGCTCATTGCTCTTTTGTTTTCTGTTCTGGTTTCTGGCAATTTGCAAGTAGGCATAGTTTTCATGTAATGTATATGAAGCAGTGTTCTAAATCCTCTCTCTTCTTATATCCATAGAAAAAAAGTAGGTTCATTTTGTAATTTTTGTCTTTGTTTCCCAAGGAAATGAGGGTTATATAATTAAACAAGTTTGTTTCCTGCCCCATCCTTCTATTGCTTACAGATTCACTGGCTAATTTAAGCCAAAATTGACAGGAAGTTTTAAGAACTTAATACTTTTAGGATTCTATATTTCATAAAAAATCAGCAGTCAAATGCGACATAAACACAAACCCCACCAAACACAGGGACTGCCAAACAGCTGAGAAATCCACGCACAGCACACACAGCTGCAGCTGCCTGCTCCCAACCAAACAGCTGGCAGATGAGAAAAGATGGGGAGGACAATCTTGTCAGAAACATCAGAGAGCTCAGGACACTTCAGAGACACTCAGGAGGTATTCACAAGCCTAGATACACAACGAGGACCTTGGCATACTACAGCCGGAACGGCAAGTGTTACACTAGTAGGATCACAGGGGAAAAATATGGGAAGCCATGTTCATTAGTCTCATTACTCTAGCAACAACTTATTAGATGACAGCACCACCCTGTAATTCTTTCTTCTCTAGTAGATTCCTTTTATCTGTACGGCTCATTATTCTCTTTAATATTACTTCTCAGTTCTTAACACCAAACTCCTCACAATGAAAACCATAGGAAAGAGTTTAAATTAAAAAAGAATTAACTCCATCTGAAAAGGTTCATTTCTAAATGTACTCCCCTCCTTGAGAGATGTACACTTTTGTATAGCCTATACCATGTTAAAGCATGTTCCAAGTGCAGCCCAAGAACCTGGTAAAAGTAAATTCATAAGGATATGCAAGATGTGCAATTCTGCCTTAGGTTACAAAGCACCCCACTGCAACCTTTACATTTCTTTTCCCTCCTTCATGCAACACAATGTGATTTCTGCTGCTAGCTCCTCACCCAGACCTCAATTCAACAGAACTCTTAAGGCAGGTGCCAAAGTTTTGCTACTGCTCAAAAAAGGAAAAGCAGCTTAAAGAAATCAAATTAATGCTGCCATGAGAAACATTGCCATGGCAATGCTGAAGGATTCTCAGAAGTGACTCCTCAACACTCTCTCTTCCCAATCCCAGCAAACCATCACAAGACCTGAGGCCTGGGCACCTGCAGGTGAGAGAATCTTAAATCTCAGACTGCCTGCCAGTCTGGGCTTACTACTGCTTTCAGTTTGGCCTTACTTTCTAACATATTTGCAATCCTCCCCATTCTGATACTCTCCGCATTAGATTAATTTAGCCTTTCCCTATGAAAAAGTGGAAATATTAAGCAATAAAAAACCTTGCATCATAAAATAGAGCTCCTACTTAATACTAAGACTGATTTTGTTTTGGAAGAGAAATATACTGAAATAACTGTAAATACAAGTCTCTCAACTCACTTGAGCCAAAAGTTTTCCCATTGGGTTGCCCTCCGCTGTTTCCTAACAAATCCAAGACTGCCCGACCTATGCTAACTATATATCTGATGTCTTTATAAAGATATAAAAAAGAACATGTTTTACCATGACATTAACTTTATAAAGAAAAAGATGTAACTGTTCCTGAGATCAGACATTAACTTTATAAAGAAAAAGATGTAACTGTTCCCGCGATCACTAAATTAGGGCTTTGAACTTGGTCACATGAAGGATACTTGTCTTTTAAAAGTCCATCAGTGATCATAATGCAAAAAAAGTAACAAAGCATTGTCACTGAACAAAATGACAATGGTCATTCGCCATGGCCAATGGCTCTCTGGTTCTCTATAACATTTGATACAAAAGCCTCACTTTTAAAAAAATTTGGGCTTTTAGTGTTAGAATCAACGTAAACTGGTACCGTTTCCAGTGTTGCTTGGTCAGCATACTTACAGATTTTTTAAGAACAACCAGAAACACTTAATTTCTTGCAGCTAACAAATCCTATTTTAATTTGAGCTCTTTTAATTTTGTGCACTCTTCACATATAACTGTGTATGTCCTGCTTTGAAGGAGTTTTGAGCTATTTTATATTTATTCTTCAATCAGAAATTTTCAATCTTGCTTACTTCCCATGCCTTTACCAAAAAAAAACCTGGACAACTGCAGTGTCTTTAAAACAGAGCAAAGTATTTTCTCTGCTTACTTAATTAAATACATTTACAAATTTACATGGACACAATGTAAATTTTGTATTTTGACACTTTAGACAGGAAGCCCTGTGATTTGATCCTGACTTCAAGAGTTCGTATTCGCCCAAATCAAACTCATATTTTTAAACACTGCTGGCCAGGAAATAGTACTGCTAAACAGTCAAGGCAAGGTACTGTTGCATAAACAGGAGGGAGAGAACACCAAGATGAGGAATAAAAATTGTAACACCTACTAACAAATCTATAGCATTCAGCTATTCAGTTGAAAACAAAGAGAATGCTGCACACCGGCTACAGATTACAGCAGAAAAATAGATTGCATTTTCTGTCTTTGGGAAGAGTACTAAATCAAAACCTAGCAGATCACTTTCATGATTGGATTTTTTTTTATGCTGCCTCACATTTAACTGTAAACTATGCACCCAATTTTCTCAAGAGCTTCAGTCCCATTTTGGCAATTTCACAGAAGTATCCACAAGACGGGCTATTTCTAAAGTCTGGCCCTAATGAGAAGTGTTGCATTCTTTTCAAAGGCTAGATTGCTTAATTCATTCATGAGTATTTGCTTTAAGAAGTAATGCCCTAAATCCTCTGAAAATATTAAACACTGAACTTCACATTATGTGAATATTTTCAGATCTAACAAATTCTCACAGATTTCTGGGATACTGCAGCCTAAAATGAAAACAGAGACAGATTTTGAAGGACTGATGTATATTTTTTTTCCCTAAGCTTGAGTTACGTAAAAAGTCCAGACCCAGCAGAAATTTTTGCTATCTTCTTGATAATATTAAGAGGGCTTTTCAGCAGAAAAGAACCTAGCCAACTTAAAGCTGGCCAGCTTAGACTCCTGGTGTGCACAGCTTCCAAGACAGGGTGAACACGCAGCTTTGCTTGCGCAGTGCAACTTCTTACAGAGGCCTGAATTACTAATTCAAGGAAACCGACAGCACGGAAGCATCCCACATGCAAAACAAACAAGAACAGTTTGGGGTTTGCCCCTCACCGTTTTCCTGAATTCTTTAAGTTATAACAAACAGATGCTTTCAGAAAGAAACACCAGGGTCGAGGAAGCAGCATACCTTAGGACCTTCTTTTGCTGGAAACAAAGTTCTGGGATCTATTATTTTTGTTAAAGTATTTTTAACGAGGTGTAAAGTTACTCTCAGAATCGAGGGAAGGTTTCAAAAAAAAAAAAAAAGCTCTGAAACCCTGCCTTTTAAGATGATCATCTCCAAACAAACCCAACAAGTGTCTAGTACATCTCACTCCTCTGTTGTTGTTGTTAAGTGATGACTAGAAAGATCTGCGGACGCAGGCTTCTGTGCAGCCTGTTAGCTCTCAGCAGCCGGGCCACCGGCAGAGAGCAGGGAACCTCCCTCGCCTGGGGAATCGGTTTTCAGAGACTTCAGGGCCGGGAGGGACGATTACTTTTAAAGCAGTTGGCAAAGTCTCTCCGGGGAGGATGGATAAGGCTGCGCACGTTCAGCAGCTGACATTTACAAGCAGGGTGCGGGCTGTTCCGAGACACCCCCTCGCTCCAGCGGTCTCGGACCCGGCGGCGGGCAGAGGCGGCACAGCCCCGGCCCCTCAGCCGGCCCCGGGGGGAGGCCGCCCGCCCCCGCCTCCCCGCCAGAGCAAGGGCGGCTCACGGCACCGAGAGGATGCCTTCGTCCTCCTCAGGTCCCCACCGCGGCGCCCACAGGCGCACGCCCGGCAGCCTTGGGGCAGGCGGCGGCGGCGGCGGCGGAGGAGGAGGAGGAGGAAGGATGCCGGCCACCGCGCCAGGGATTATCTACCCCTGCCCGGCTCCCAGGCACGGAGACGGGAGGAGGGAGCAGCGACACTCACCTCTCCCCCACGCACGGAACAGCCCCGCCGCGGGGCTGGCCCGGGTTGGGGGGGGGAGGAAGGGGAGAGGAGAGAAGAGGCGTCCCCCCGCCGCCCTCCTCAGCCCGGCTCCGGGCACCGCCGGGCGGGGGTGCCGCTCGGCTTCGGCGCGCCCCCGCCTCACGCCGCGGTGGCAGCCCTCTCCCCCCCCCCCCCCCCCCCCCGAGCCGCCCCCCTTCCCGTGCCCGGGGGAGGAGAGGGAGAGGAGGGGGCTGGGGGAGGGGAGCGATTCGGGGCGAGAGGAGCCCGTTATTGGCCTACTTACCATCAATCGCCATGATCCCCGGGGTGGGCCGTACCAAGTGGAGCGCACGCAGGAGAGGCGCTGGCAGGCGCCGCGGCTGCGAGACGGGAGCGCCGCGCGGGGCCGGGCGGGGGCGGCGGGGCGGGGCGGGGAAGGGGGGGCGGGCCAGCGGAGCGTGCCGGGGCGCGTGACTCCTCCCCCCGCCGCCACCGCCCTGCGCGCGCGCCCGCCCGCCCGCGTTGGAGCGGCGGCGGCGGCCGTCGAAGCGACGGGGCTGGCCGGCTGGAGCGCGCGCCCGCCCGAAGCGGGCTGGAGACGCTCCGCCCCGCCCCGCCCCTCACCGCCCCGCCCCGCCCCGCCCCTCACCTCACCTCAGCGGCCGGCGGTGGGGGAAGTCCTGAGCGCCCTCCGGGTTGGGGGAGAAAATGCTGATATTCGTCAAGGGAAGAGCTCCTCACTTTCCATGGTTCTGTTCCGTGGGGTTTCTTCCCAAAGCTAGTGCCTGAAACAGAAAACAAAGCTGTTAAACCGCGAGCGTCAGTCAGGCTGTGGTTCCATAAACACCCCCGGAGCTTCGCACGCCCAGCACCTGCAGCTTCGCCGTGTTCGCACAGGTACGGCCGCACTGAGGGCCCATGCGGCCCTGTAAAAACGCTGAGAAAAGTCGTACTTTAGCTAAGTAAAGCTGAAAGACAGCAAATGTCAGCTTTAAAATTACCCACGCAGCCTTCACTTGCTCCACAGCGCAAGTAATACATCACGACAGGGTGCCACTGCACAATCACAGACCTTTTTTTTTTTTTTCCTCCCATTGTACCTCTGACTGACTTGGTACACAAGACAGGTGGCATTTAAGAGTGAATCAGGATCCTGTGGTGAGCAGATACCATAAATCTCAGGTTTGATGGCTTCCGTTTCTCACCGTAACGTTCTGTAGTCGCAGCATCCAATTTCCTGCTTGACACCTTCAAATTTACAGCAACCTTCAACAAACGCTTGAAGTGAATGTGATGCTAAAAGGGATTTGAAGAAATGAGAAAGGGTTAATGGATCTGTAGTAGTTTACAGAGGGGGTTTTTGGTGTGGAGGTGTTTTCTTGTTGAAACTTGGCTATGGCAGGCACTTCCCTGTGGCTACACCCTCTGTGTGCTCCTCCTTTCCCCCCTCAGGTGCTGCGTCAGTTGTTACCTTTTCCTCTGTCCTGCCTGCCACTGGTCCTTCCTCTCCCTTCCTTGCCTTTCCCTCAGCTCCCTCACACTGGGACCAGCCTTTCTTCCCCCAGGGGTCTGGAGTTGCTGTCCCACGCGGGACATCCTTCTGCACTCTCCTCCTCGCCTCCCAGAAGCTCCATGCAAAAGGAGCAGCATGGCGAGCAAAGAGGACAGGGTTTTGTGAGGCCCCACAGCGTTTACCACGGGGATACTGGGAGCCAGAAGGACGTCTGAGCCGGGCCGTGCATGGCTCCTGCGACTAACAAACAGCCAAGCAAATTGGTTATATTATGGATTTTATATTGTGAAAGACAACGGGATATATGTAAAACTCTTGTTGCTGTGTAGGAAAGTCCCGCTAACATTTGGAGCTATAAGGAAACAGAACACATCAGTACATGCGAAGAGGTTTTTTGGACACGGTCTGGCAGAACATAGGAAGATTTTCATGAGATCATCAGGAGGAATATCTTTGGTACCAACATATTCTTTCTGCCAAATGTAAGTCACTGTTCAAATCCTGGAAGCATTAATCTCCTTCAGTCTAGCAGCCTTCAGAAATGTTTTGTCATATGGAAAAATCAATGTGTTTTCTCAATTTCATTCTTCACCTCAGTTAGAAAAAGCAACTTCAAAGTGAGGAGTTTAAAAGCAAAGTCAGCTTGAGCAAAATGGCCATCTTGGAAAACACGAGTCCCAAATGACAGACATTTGTCCAGACAAGAAGCAACTGTAAAAAGGATCTTAAAAGAGAAAGTGTCAGCAGAGCTTAATGGCAAATACATTTCTCTGTACCAGCACTGACATTTACCTCAGATACCCTGATGATTTTCTGTTCGTTCCTAGAAAGTGTTCCGGCCCTGAAGTTTTCTGTACAGTTTATCTTGATAGCCATCTTTCTGACGATATTACTGTATTGAGCACAGGAATGAAGACTCCTGTGGGATCAAGTACATAGTTAGAGTTATTATTCTTCTTGACATTATTTTATTTCTCCCCCTGCTTTTGGCAGCATCCCCGTACAAAGGAAGTACCAGTCACTGACGTCGGCAAAACTTCCCAGAGCACAGACCTCTACCCATACAGAATCCAGGATTCAGGCTGTGAGATGTTTAAAAAGTAATCTAAAATTTTTGGAGAGCCTCACATGCCATCACATTTCTGTGATTCATGTATGCAATTAACATAGTGGGATGCAGAAGTTCCTATCATTGGACAAACTCTTTTTGAGGGTGAGGAATGAATACATGGTTGTGATGTAATAACATTACAACTGGAACTCTTAGTCCAGGCTTTTGGTTTTCAAAACACGAAAGAAACACATAACTTCTACCAAAGCAGTGATTTGCTCAGTTTGGAAAAACAGTTTCAGGACACGAGAAACAAACATGGTTCCACGTCGACAAAGAGATGGTATGAAAAGCATCTGTCAAGAACCGAAACTTGACTTTTTAGAGCTATGCTGAATCAAATCAGTTCTATTTGTGCTTTAGTTTCACAAGCACATGTTTAAAATTTCTAAGCTTTATTCAAACATCAGATACTCCTGCCCACAACCTAAGAGTCTCATGTTTCAGTGTAACCAGGAGCAACAAATCTTGAACAAACTTCTGAAATTCAACTATTTTTGTTTTTTCCCATGGTATAATTGCAACAGTATAAGCTATAGCTTCATCCATTCCCTGCATGAAAGGAGCACAGCTGATCAGTTTGGATGTGTCAGAGGCTTTCTACTAAATCCAATGGGCAATTCTTTCTGCTGAAAGCATTTCCATGTGATCCTATCAGTCTGCCATTTGCAAAAAAGGACAGCTGCACATGAACATGACTACAATGCAACATGAGACCTTAAGTAATGGTGGTAAATCAGTAATGTAGAAACAATTCACAGGTTATCAAGAGTTTCCTATCAAAGGGAAGAACTATCACCTGTTGTGACAACAAATTTCCCGACAGCAATACAACTAACTGACATGTATAGGGCAAATTTTATCCCGTAAGCCCTAAAGTTTTCAACAAACTACCTACACAGGAGAAACTTCTCCCACTGCACTGATGTGAAAGCCCTTTGGCAATTAAAATTGAAAGCTGCTGGAAACTTTGGCATGAGGGCCATAGAAAGGTAAATACATTAAAGATCATGAAGGTCTCAGTTACTGGGAAAACAAGTACAGTAACAGCATATTATGTAAGTATATATATGACATATAGTATAGTTATATATAGCATGGGAAATAATTCTGCTTTAAGACCATGTTTGTTTAACATATCTTAGTGCCATTGTTTATATACATTCTTTGTGTGTGTTCAGGATATAAAAATATTTGCTTTTTCTGAGTAGAACTCTGCAATGATTTTTCTCAAGACCAGCAAATATTTTATGTGAGATTACCTCTTAATTCTAAATTATCTGATCCTTGTTATAAACTGATTCTTTGCACATTTAAGGCATGATCCACTCCAAACCTATTTGGATTTTCTCTTCCACCTTAGCCATAATCTTAGTATTAAAACAGATATGATTAAAGAGCCTATGCTTAATGAAGACATAGAATATATGAAAACCATAGCATATATGAATGAAAAGACTAACTGAAGAGTTAGAAAACAAAGGCTATCAGTAACCAGAAAGATTGAAGTCCTAGATTAGTAATCTGCTAATTAAGATGCCAGACAGATAAACTATCTCTAATTGTCATGATGTGAACAAAATGTGTTCACAATTAAACAAACAGTGGAAGAAAGGTTCAAACAGCTGGATGTAAATTTTCCAGTGGAATGTTGCCATTTCATTCAGATGTAGATACTTTGCAGAAACATAATGATTTCATTGAAATGCCATTGGGGAAGGGGGTGAAATTAAGAGCGTATGCAAGGTCTTTCATTTCAGAAAAAACTTTTAATCTCAAACCCTTTACTTCATATTATATTTTAACATAATATTGACATTTAAATGAACCATCTTGATTTTATCAATATAAAATCTTTCAGCTGGAAAACTCAACCCTTTGTTGAAATGTCACTTAATAGGGTGTTCCAAGAGTGTGTGTGTGCACATGCACCTGCACCTCCCTGTGTGTGTGTGTGCCTTTTCTCTGCTTGTATGTCAATCTGGAATGAAAACAGATTTTGAAAGAATAGATCAAAACTCCCACAAACCTGAAATTCTGGGTTTTTTTAATCAGGAGCCTTACAAAAGTCCCAGCAAGAAGCAGAATGATGTACAGTTCTATGGTATTCTACCCTTGCAGATTATTTATAGGAATGCAAAAAAAAAATCTGGTGCAGCAATGTTGAAACAAAGAGACAAAGAGACAAACACAAAAGCTCTAACCCCTAATGTTGAAGTTAAAACATGACCTCTGAAACATCAAGAGATATCTCCCAAAGATATTGTTGCTCAAGCAGAAGAAAAGATGGCTAAGAATTATAATACGGTGCTGTGCTCTAATTGATTTGGGATATCAATTTACAACTTTGCCTAAGAATTTTTGGCAGCAATTTTGTGAACACTGCCAATCAGATTTGCAACTTAACGTCCATCCAGGTTAGTTTCTCACACAAAATGTTATTTATTAGGAAATTAAATACCTGACCTTTCAATATTAAGGTTTGCATTACCAAGTTGTTGGCGCTAAGTAAATAATCTGTGACTCTTACTTAGCTTCTCATAGTTTTTGAAAGCTAGGAAAGACAGCCTGGGCCCTCTGACAGAAATTGCATAGCTACATCTGGTAAGAGCGATCTACCAGATATCCTCAAGTCTGCAATGGTTGGAAAAGGATCATAAACCTGACTCTTGAAGCAAATGATTTGGCCAAATACCACTCAGTGTGTAACTTCGTCTTCATGAATAAACGATTGAGAAACTGGAGAAGAATCTTTCCAGCAGCACCTTCCTTCTGCCAAATTTGGGACTCTACAAGGTCAGATTTCTAACTAGGATACAGTTGGAAAAGGTCCCATGAGCTAAGGCAAAAAGCAAAGATTTTTGTTCAGTTTCACATTGTTAATCTATGGGCAATGCATCTGCTACAGAAGTAAAAACTGAAAACATAAATAAAAACGTGATTTTTGGTGCCTAATTATTCTAGCTGGTGTTCAGCTAGCCACAAGTCTCATGCAGATTTCAGAGCTGGATAGATTAGATAATGACTCTCATTGGTACACTTGTCAAAAACTTAACTGGCTCAAGTTACTAAAGTAAACATTATTCCACTGTGTTGCCTTGCACTGTTCCAAAACAAAAGTGTCATGAAGATACAGCTAGAACTGTTAAATGCAATTCCAAAGAAACGTGCCTATCAATGAGCACAAGTACTCAGACAAACCACAGAAATCATAAAATAAAACTGTGCCAAAAAATCCTGTGCCAAATTAATCCAAAATCCATGTGGACATGCCAGTTTTTCCATGAGCAGCTGAACTAATGAAGCGGGTTTCCTGCAGACATAGTTTTTCACCACTTATCTCCATCCCTCCTCAGTGGGATAACCCTAGCTCATCCCCATCACATCCTCTCTTATATTCCCAATGATAACAGTACATGTTGTAATTATTCCAGAGCTCTGCACATGCTGTTTGAACAGTCAAGAAGATGTTGAACAAAAAGTATAAATGATGAATTGCCTTAACTGATTAATTCTCCTGGCCTTTTTTTCAATGGGGGCACCAATTTCATTCTCTTTCCTCTCTACAGAAGTTAGTTGCCATGAAACTAGAAAGAACTTAATTATTTCTGGGATCTTGATGAACTTGACCAACCGTTTCGAAGCTGAAGCTTCCTTCAGCTTTGACAGGTAGAAGCATTTGACAAAGAGAGCATGTTCACATAAGCCTCATTTGCTTGGAAAATTGGGCTAAAAATCTCAAAGCCCAGCAAACAGCCTACACAACTGCAGCAAAATATGAAAAATGAGCCATTCAGCTACACTTGCAGAACAAAACATACAATTTAATACAAATTAACAGCGACTAAAGCCCTTGCTTTTTCAAAGACAGGTATCACATATGAATCTCCCAACATACAAGTGGATAGCAATTACCATGCTTTCTTACAGAACAGTTATGTGGACTTCTAATTGGAGAAACTACAGCATACAACAGTGGTATGAAAATAGGCCAATATGTAGTATGAACGAATACCCATTCAGAAAGTCATGTCTATTTTTTTTATGGAATAAACCTTCTTCATCAAAAAGCCATCAAAGGTAATACCAGGGAATAAAACCAAATTCAATTTCCGTTACTCATACTTAAAATATTAACAGGGGGTGGGAAGATAGGATCCAGCTCTCCTGGAGGGCTATTTTTAGAAAGAACAAGATCCAGGATGCTAACAGAGCCTATGGGTCTGGTTCATGCCAGCACAAAATGAATGACCTTGCTCTCACGACCTGATCTGATAGAGATGGGAGCCTGCAAATAGTTTGAATGGAGACTGATCTGTGTCAAGCTGTAAAACCATAGCATACACAAAGGCAGAGTTAAAAGTTGTCCCCATGTTGGTTACTAAAACATTTTAATCTCAAATGGCTTGAACGGTACAAAGGTTTTTCTGTCAAGGTGTTCTTAAAGCTGATTGCTCACCAACTGGCACTGAGAATAAGAGAGTGGGAGAGGTTCACCTCCCTGTGCCCCAGGTAGCTCGTAAAAATGGTGTATGCATAGGCGGTGGTGGTAGTGCAAGGAGTTAATTGTCCTCCCAAGGAAGGGGAAATGATAACAGATTCACAAAGTGGTTTGCAGTGTTAGTTACTTACAGCATGTATGCCAGTCCTGTTTTATGGACTAGCCCTGGCCAAATCTACTCACAGTTGCTGTTCTTGGCTAACCTTGATGAAGTCATTCCCGTTGCCATGAAACAGCTTCTTTCGCTCTCACTCTTCATCTCCCTCTAATTGCCTTTAGTGCACTCTCTGATCCTCTGCTTTGTTTCTCTGCCCTCCCACCTGTAACCTGGTTAGCTAGAAGCTGCCACTTCTGGATTGCACAGAGTACTTTTGTGTAGCTGCTCTGCATGTAAAGGAGGAGAAAGTGGTCTCTGTAGAGAAGGATGACAGTATCTATTAACAAAAGAAAGTGCTTGACAAACACTGTCCCCTTAGCAACCGGATAAGGCTGTAGCTGCAGCCAGACCTCTTAGAGTCTCTCTGGAATGAACTGGTATCCTTAACCATTCCTACCGGGAGGCTTTTGCAGAGTATATAAACTGCATTTCATTTCTTTCTAATTGCAGTGACTTATTTTGTTTATGCTCCCGCACAGCTGAGAGCTCAAGCCTGCGGAGTACTCGGTATTTTCCTTTCCCATTGGACTTAGCCCCTAGGAGCAGTATTGTAAAAATTATTTTAAAAGTACTAAGGGTTCAAAAGGCTGCATCCATCTAATTCCATGCCTTCTTTTTACTGATAAAATCTTTACCGTGCCTTTTAATTATTTCAAATATTCCAAAGGTATACAGCAACATATGATCTGCTCTGATTTTTGGACTTAGCAGAGCTGTTCTTAATGCTGTTTCCGAACATATGTTCTGTTCTTACTTTTAAAATAACTACCAGAATATGTCATTCACTCTGATGGCACCGCAAGTATTCTATTGATGCATTAATGACACTACTGAACATAAAGAAACATTTTTACTAAAAATATATGCAACCTGCAGAATTGTTAAAACCACTGTTAAATGCAGGAACCTATTTAAATACATTTTTTGATTAACATTTCTATTGCCTTATTAAAAGAGTTCCTTTCGTGAAAAAACCACATTATATGTACACTGGAAGTATAGTCCTGGTTCTTTTAAAGATTAGTCCTGTGTACAATAACAGCAATATTAAGAATTCTGCAGAAGAGCTGTAGAATCACAAAGTTAAAGTATTACTTGTATAAAGTGCTCAGGCTTTATCTACATCTTTTAAGGTAATTAATAAAAAGCTACTGAATTAGTTCATTAAAACCATTTTATATTTGCTAGCTTAAGCATGTGATTTTGAAGATTTCCCAGCTTCTAGCCTGGCTGTTATTTAGCAGAAACTTCCACAAAGACTTCTGAAATGCAATATTCACCAACTGGGAACTTCACGGAGGCAGAAATGATAAAAAAGAGAAAACTTAGCAACAAACTAATCTGAGGTTAGTTTGCAACTGAAGTATGTAAAACAAGCTGTTTGAAAGCCAGTCAACTAACCTGCTTTCTCCTTCCCCAAGACCCAGCTTCTTCCATTAGAAGAAGCAAAGTGATACATACTCTAGTCTGACCTCTGTAATTCCCTTCCAGCATGAATTATCCTCTGATCCTACCAATACCCTATGGTAATAAAGAATTAAAATACTGCAAACTTATATTTAACTGAGGAGGTTGCCTACAGAGAACTTGGTCCAACCCTAGCACAGTAGATAAGTAAACATGATTCCCCCAGGGATGCTGGCAGTAGGCAGAGCTGCCAGGGCATGATGGCCCTAGAGCAGGATTCGTTTGGTAGGGGAATGGATGAGGTGTGTTTGTAATGTATGGAAACATATGACAGGGGCAGTAATGCATTAGCCATATAACTTTAAAACCTTTATTTCTGCTTGATGTGAGTCTGACTTTGGCATAAATTTACTTCAGCGGTCTAAATGTTTTTCACAAAAAGATGTATCTTAATTTCTCTGCTTTTCAAAAAGCTTAAGGTAGACATACTGAAATAAAACAGTGTTTAATTTCAGGTGTATTAAATATCTGTCTAGTACTCACATCTTTGCTAAGAGAGGTAGATACGCAAGTACCTTTGGGAAAAAAACATAATGGAAAATTCAGAGGAAATGTGAAAAATAATCACAAATGGACTACAAAACTTGAAAAAAATTATCCTAAAAAAGAAGTTACTGTGCTGGGGTTTTTTATTACAATATTGTTAAAACTGTGAGGCAACAGCTGCCTAGAATGGTGCTTTCTAACTTTCTGCCTTCTTTGTCCCTTTCCAATATTAAACTTATTTTTCATTCTTTCCAGCTACATGTTACCCCACATCTGGAACCTCTCCACTACTGATCTCAATCTATACAATTACTTTGCCTTGGCAGTTCTTGTTGGCTCCCAAAATTGTTTTCAGTCCAAGAGGTGGTTCAAGTGAAAGCTGTATTCTCCACCACCATTTTCTTTGCCAGTTCTCCCAAAGTCATTGGTCCTTGTTGCCAGTTATCATCTGTGTGCTTAATTCCCTCTCCTCTGCACACACGTAGTGTCCTTGGTAGGTCATTCTTTGGCACTGCATTTCTTTTGAACCTGCTCCCGAGCCTCACCTTTAATATTCTTCCAACTGCAGCCTGTGTGATGCTCCAAAAGAGAAAAGTACTCCACTGGAACTATATCAGTATAGTTTAGGACAGGATCTGGCCCTCCTTTAAATTATTTAATGAGATTAATCATTTGTTGCATAATAGACTATTTTAGTTGAAGAGAAATCAAGTTCCTTTGGTTACATCTTCCTTGTATTGATCCCCACAATACTATTGCAAGGTAAGAAAATGAAATTTCCTTTATTTTACAGATAAATAACAGTGATATAGAAGCTGTAACCACATTGCTCAATAAAATAGGACCAGGGACCATCCTGTGGCTCTGGCGTCAGTTGGCACAGCCTGGATATCTCCACACTGTGCGTGGCCCTGGGTTCCTTTTTGGTCTCAAGAAGTGCCTCTGTGTTCCTAAGACTTTATTACTGTATACGTGATTTTTTCCTACTCAGAATGTCTCAAGTAATGTAAGAGCTACATGCAGTCCATCAGAGTGTATGTTCATGGCATTTATTGATATGTGGGTATCTGTTGCATGCCACTGGGCATGTTGTGATGGTACAAAGAGGTAGTTAAGGGTGAAAAATCTGCTGGGGATGTGTTGGAGAACTATGTAGGGT
Organism: Astur gentilis; assembly: GCF_929443795.1. Taxonomy (NCBI): domain Eukaryota; kingdom Metazoa; phylum Chordata; class Aves; order Accipitriformes; family Accipitridae; genus Astur; species Astur gentilis. The sequence continues at coordinate 8,720,259 of NC_064909.1, read as the reverse complement.
ATAGGCACCTGGTACAGGTTTTTCTGTACCACCCAGTGAGAGGAATTTCAGTGGGACAAATGGCTTATAAGCTTTTTATGAGGCCAAGGAGCAGTCTTCCCTGAAGCATGGCTCTGTATCCCTTAAAATAAACTTACTGGGTGGTCTAGATGTACTATGGTCACTTTGCCCAGCCATAAAATCCAATGGAGTAGAATTTCTTGCACTAATTAAATGCAAGGCACATCTCTAGGATGTAAACTTACACATTACAAGTTGTATTTCAGGGTATGGATAACACAATGATGCTGATACCAGGCAATTCATAACATGCAACATGACACCTTTGTAAAACAATTTGGCTTTGCTCATTCTCTCTATGGAAAAGTTTCCTCCATAAGCCATTAGGGAATTTATTTTCAAACAGACCTCATCTTCGGCAATGTTTCTCTGGTGGCTGAGTTCCCTTGGGTTAGTATTTTTTTTTATGAAAAGTGCACTGGTATTTCTATTATATGTCTCTAGCCTAAAATATGGTTTGAAACAGAAACAAATATTTATTTAGCTATTAAAGTAAGTTGATAAGATTCACAATTCATGAACTGCATTTATATACACACTGAATTAATGAACTTACACAAATTCATAGACTTATGTTAAATGAATTAATATACAAATTGTAAGAGGAGATAGTATATGGGCCCTGATCTTGCATGGAAACACTCTGCCACTCAACTATATGTTAACATTGCTGTCAGACACAGACAAACAGAAATCCAGAATGTTCAATCAAGCAGTACGGTGCCATCATTTAATCCATCCAAATGACTAGTACTACCAGACCTTCTCCTTGGCACAGAGTAAAATTCTTCTAGTTAAGGCAGATCTGCCTAAGTTGAGACAGCCAGTATTCCAGGGGAAGCTTTTTGCTACCATGATAGCACAGCAAACAGAGGTTAGAGGTTACATTCTGACAACGTGGTGGGTTATAGACCACAAAATATTCTTGCTTGATGAAAAGAATAATATGTAGCTAGGGTTCCTGCTGATTATTGAAGCATAAGCAGTGGGGGTTTTTTTGTCTTCTCATCCTTCCTCAGTTATAAAACATGCCCATTAGGATTATTTCTTCCTATTGGTCACTAGCTTTATGAAACTACCCTGCTTCGTTTTATCAGCATACTAAAACTACAGCTCACTGAAGTCAATGCTGTTGCACCAAATGAGAATTAGGAAACTAATTGCCTTTTGCAATAGTGACACAATAGAGGACAACCGGTCACAGCAAAATCACGACATACCTTCCTGCCACTCATAAGTAATTTTTCCTTGGAATGAGAACAACATGCTGTCCTGTTGCAAAAATAACAGTGCGCTTGGTTGTGAGCCAGAGTCAGTGATAAATATATTTCTGATTACAGCCAGCAACTTAATTTACAAGCATCTGATTAAAAACAAAAACAAACCCCAGAAACCAACCTTTCAGAAAATACAGTGATATAAACAAGGCAATTGTGATCTAATCCAGTGAGCACAAGGTTGGAGTCATACGACTTAGTATTCCTACTGGTGCCAATAACCTGCTGTATGACCATGAGCAAGTCATTGGATGTCTCTATCTTAGTTACTTTGAGCTGGCAATTAGCTAACTTTGGACACAGCTTAGAGATCAAGGCTTCAACTGTGATCTATGGATAAAGTGTCCTGTTTATACAGAAAAAGTTTCCATAATTTTAAGGAGAGATTTACATTTTCAACAGTTGAAACTCCATAACTGAACTATACCTCATTTGCAGGTATTTATACTGGGAGTTTTAGCAGAATTATGTGCCCACATGATATGATTAAGGCCAGAGGAGCAGAGATAATCCAGCTTTATGCAAAATAAGATCCATGCTGTACAAGTCCCACTCACAGGTTTTGCCACAAAATATACTGGTCTTCTAAAAGTCTGCATTTCTTTCAAGCCAGCATATTACAACTGTATTAGACCAGTCAGATCAGCAAAATTAATATAATTCATCTTCTGAGTTAATGATCAGACATTTATTTTTAAAGACAATATACTGCTCTGTGTCCTAAATGAGCCAGCAATATGTGATTGAACAGAAAGTATGCAATTACATGCTGATGTTCAGTAGGCAGACAGTAGTCCTGAGTGACTCCAGTGATAAATGTATCATTGTATAAAAAAATGCACCGAGCCATAACATCAAAGTTAAATGCCAAACCTCTAAAACTTTCTGCTTCTGGAAAGGAAATAAGCAAACATTTGCCATTGTTGCCTGAGAATGACCATATAGCCTTTTTAGTAATAACTAATGGGGTGAGCCTTTTAGCACTCCATTATTCTGGTCACCCAATTTTACCTGTAATATCTTGTTTTCATTGCCTATAGAGTTGCCAAATTTAAAACATTTGCCCAACATTTTCCATCTTTAGTCTCAGCTTTAAGAGTAACATTTCAGAAAGTTTAGACAAACTTTTTGCTGTTTGCAAGAGCATGCTTAGGGAAAAAGATTGTTTCGATAACGTTAACCGATTCATGCTTACCTTTCCCCTGTCTATTGTCTCTACTACTTCCCTGATTCAGTACAGGGATTTGTAACAAGTCAAAAAACATACTCTTGTGGTTCCCTGTGGAAACATTTGCACAGAAGCAGCAGAAACTGGAAGTTTGCTCTGAAAATGTCAGTGCATTTCATTAAATGTGCCCACATTGTTCTGAAGTAACCAAAGGCACCAAAACACAAGGGCAATGGATCTTTGCTTTCCTGGTGCATGCTTGTTTTCTTTGGAGCCTTCTCCGATTCAGAGCACAGACTGAAATCAGAATCACATTTATTTTTTTAAGGAAAGTCTTCCCTGTAAAACTCATATCCTTTATTTTAGAAACTGTAAGATGCACACTGTAATAGATGAGGAGCTGTAGGGAGAAAAATAATAGTTTTCTCAGTAAAGAACTGGGCAGGCATTGGAGACCTGTGTTTTATTGCCAGCTCTACCACACGGTGCTCATGCTATGCTAGACAAATCAACATTTTTTAGACAGATATTCCTTATACAGATGATATGGGAAAATAAAAATAAAACGCATGGTTGCTTTTAAAATTGTTTGTCAGAACAGTTTTTCATGGGTTATCTTTCAAAATTTTCTCAATTTAAAAAACAATTTTTAAAACATTATTGGAAAAGATTGATTTTTGTTGATGCTTTGGATAGGGAATAGACAAGGAGAAAAAGATAAAAGCCATGTTTCACTTTCATATGTGCATAAATTAAGATCATAAAGCAAAAAAATTCAAAGGATCTGACTTTCAAGCTTTCAAACGCATTATCCCATCTGGCTTACATTTTGCCCAAAGAAATAGATTCTGCTGTCTGGGGACAGGGAGAGAACAACACTTGGGAAGCGTGTTCAGCAGAGTCTAACTAGGCTTTGACCTGTGAAGCTGCGCTCCTACACTGATCCGTGGTGACAGTACAAAAGAGCGTGTAGGAAGCGAGAGGAGGCGTATGGTTGATGAATCCATGCCAGTGTCATTCCACTGGCAAAATCCCCTCTTGGGGAAGGGAAGCTGCTGCAGAAGCTCCTGCACGCTGAAGGCTGCAGCTGTGTGCACAGAGTACTTAACGCTAATTTTGCCCAACCTGGAAAAGGATTGGGGGCGGCTCTGTCACCAACACAGTATACCTCTGCTAAACACTCATTTTTGCTTGGGGCAGTGAACAGAATTAAGCTCTGAGAACAGAATCTATTAATATGAATGGAGAGAAATAATCAGTTCATTTGCTACTGCGCAACTTGGAGATACCAGAGTTTTTCCACTCCATTTTAAGGTCCTGTTGCCATAGTAGGCATAGAAGTTCAGAACAGTGAGCTGCTGTTCACGGAAGGGACTGGCTCTGAGGAGTTACAGAACAGCGGTTTAAAAAAGGACACAAAGGCAATTGTAGAAGCTGCAGGGAAATGAAATAATTTTTCTTTTATCACAATGCTTGCAGTTTCTGTTTTGACACTGGTGGCACAAGAATAAATGCCAAGAAAAGAAATTCAATGTGCATTCAAAGAAATGTGATTTTAAAGAGACGGATCAAACCATATTCTCAATACATGGTGACAGCGTTCTTGAAATCAAGGACTGCTTCATGTGAAAATAGTCATGGATTAGACCTATCTACTGAATTTTATCCTAGGATCAATATCTTGTAGAACTACTAAAACTGATGCATTTTTATCTAAAAAAGAAAAAACTATTTACCTGATAGTCAGTTCTTGTTGGAGGTAATTAATGCACATAACAAGACACTATGTTTTTAGATACTGCTTTCTTTTGAATCATCTGTTACATAGCTTTATAGAGTTAACTTCAATGCCTGGCAAGCCAAGAGAAACTGCTATTATGGGACCGTTTTACCGCTTGGGAAGACAAAGTTAACAAACATATAACTTCCAAGTACTTACACAGGGAGTCCATTTGCAAAACAATTACATAATCTACATTTGGCTGCAGTTATTCTTAAGAACATGGGGGGATGGGGGGGGGTGGGGTGTAGTTTTAGACATTGGTGCCCTTCTACAGCCCAGGCCAGAAGATCTTGTTCATCCAATGCTCAATAAAATTTTGAACCTTTAACAGAAACAGGATGGGATCATTACTATAAAATGATACAAAAACATACAGAGCTTTGATTCTGGATATATTCCATTTTGCATCACTGAAGGTAAATCTATTTTGCAAATGCAGAATGAATATGTCTTTATATTTCTGCCAACACCCACCTTAGTTTACTGCTGCTAACAAAGAGGCTATCGCAAATGCTGTCGTTTGTAATATAAGAACAAAAATCTCCTGGGTCTCTGGGGTGGGGAATTACAGTAACAATTATCAGCTTCCAATCTTTGTTCTTGTGAATTGATGCAGTGACACATATTTGCATTTCTCTGATAGCAAATGATAGGGCATGCTAATAGCTATTTAATAGTTGAACAATTATTTAAATTCAGGTTAACCCTAATTACATTTTCTGTTAAATCCAGGGAGTGATTTCCCCACCTCCATTGGAAAGAACCACGTGGTGACGCTTACATGCAAAGAAGGGTCTCTAAAGCTTTTCTCATACTGGTTCCTGAGGGGCAAGTCCTGCGGAAGCTGTGGCTTTTGAGTTCTTGCCTCTTTCCCCAGTCCTAGGAAGCTGGAGGATCAGAAAGCGTTTGGGCAGGAACTGTCCTAAAGCAACAATATTTAGCTTTGCTGGTCCTCTTTGGCCTGATAACCCACTGGACATATCCACCCGACCCAACCAATAAAAATAACCCAGGGCCCAAACTCTGCTGTAAAAGCTGGGTGCAGGGCAATTAGCAAGGCTGCAGGAGAGGGCATACCACTACCTTTTTTTGTGGAAACTGATATGACCCTTCAGTGGAGGGCTGCCCAGGCAAATACCACATTACCCAGATGCAGAAGACACCTGTAGAAGCATTATCTCCTAAATGGCATGAGGAAGCAAACAGACCCAGAGGACCTCATTTGCTGAGCAAAAAAAAAAAGTGAGAGGGGATTTGCTTTTCAGACTCTCTTGCTTATTTTTATTCAGCAAAGAAGAAACAAAAGCATGTAAGTTAAACCAAATTCCCTCTGCATCCCAAAAAAAGATTAAATTATTCCCTCACATCTTCTGGAATGTCAGCCCTGGTTCTTCTTTACCCTCTAATTAGTCTATTACTAATGGGTAGTTATTGAAATCCACATGTAGTCCATCTCTATTATGTAAGTGAAAGTTTTGTTTGGGAAACCTTGAGACAGTGTAATCAGAAATGCAGCCATTGTTCATTCTCACTGTTGACTAATTTCATTTAGCTTTACACATGTGATTAATTTTAATACTATGGGAAATTAATTATGTTTGTGTTCTAATGATCAGTATTAACCTCATTAGTGACCATGAAAATTCCCAAGCAAAGCACTTAATTATATTAGAATTAAGATTGTAAATATTTTCCTAGTGGAAAGCTTCCAGTAAAACACTAATGCACTCAAAGGCTACAACCACAAGAAAACATGCCGCATTTGCAAAATGACTTCCATAATGAGTGTCTGATTGCTAACTCTGCTACACAAGGTAACAGTGTTTGTAATACAATGTTGGAAGCATATCCATACATCACAAGTAAGCTATGCAATACTTAAATCAATGCTTTTAAGCTTCAGTTCACCATATATATATAACTATATATCTATCTGTATCTATATAGATATATCTCAGAAATCCTTCTCGAGAATCTCTCTCTAATTCCCAGGCACAAGTGTACCCTGTTCCTATCCCAAGGCCACTGAAAACTGTTTTGGGGACAGGAACAAAGCCTTCCCTCAATCTATGTATCCTTCATGTGCAATCATTTTCCTGCTGATAACCCCTGGGTGTCCACTTCCAGCCTACCTCCCCTTCACTCCTCTGTTTTCCACTCCTCACATTTTCTGTAGCATTTTTATGAATGGCAAGTAACTATTTTTTGCAAATAAAAGTACAATCTCCAAAAAAGCAGCATTATCTTCTGTCTTCCAGGAGACAGATAGCCTTCCTAACCTAAGCACAAGTCTATATTAAAGAGCTTGCATATACAGTGTCCACAGAGAACGTCTTAAGTCCACTTTTTTTGTTAAAAAAGTTATGCTCTGCTATGTTATTCTACACAGCCCTTCTTATAATTAAATGACTGAAAGAATCATTATATTCCCCTGGGATAATATATAGTTATTCATGCCTGAATCTGACCCTCCTTTCATTTACTTTGTTATAAAAAGCTTCCTTTTACATTGCTTGTTGCAAGCACTGTCCCAGATTTAAGCCACTTTGTAATACAGGGAATGTATTTGTCAATGAGATCCCCACAGGCTACATCTCATTCCCAGGTACCAAGATGATTACAATTAAAGTATTTATGTAAGATAAAAGCTTTGTATTAAATTAGAAATCGATCTTCCACTTAACCAGATAGTATTGTCTTATGTATTCGTGTACAGGTCTCTTTTGAAAGGTTTTCCATCTGTGTGCTGCACAGAGTGAGCAAGTGAATCTTCCCCAGACCTGCAGAAATAATACTTGGAAATAAAATTCCCAGCTTTTGTAGGGCTCAGGGTGAACTGGGCAGGCACTAATTCTCTTGTCACCTCCCAGCTCTTGGTTAAACAATTTATCTCAGTTACCAACGGTATGCAAAGAGTGCCAGGAATATATCAAGTCAGTATTAAATCTTATCAATTATGTATTGTCTCTAAACACAGTACAGTTCATAAAGTCTAAAACACAAACCAGAAAAATAGAGAATGTGTTCCTCCAGAGCTGCATCATATCACTCACGCACAAGATAAAGATTTTCACTCTGAAGTTAATTCCTCTCTTTCCTTGCAACTTTCCCCCTTTTTATCTTATCCTATAGCTTCTAATCCAAGTTACATGTTAAAAACATAGAGACAACTAATCCATTAACGAATTAGTAGAGGTAAGATCCTGAGGAAATGCTGGCTCCAGTAAACTGATGGTTTACCCTATGAAAGAATTTGTGAGCAAGATTTTTATTTCCCTATTCCTCTACATCTACACTACCTGTGTTACATATGCATTTGTGCCTCAGCTCCCCTCTCCTGGGTAGTAAACACACCTGCATCTCCCAGTGTTATTGAAGGTGTTTATGTATGTGGATTCATTAATGGATGGCTGCATTCCAGCATATGCCTCGGGCTGTTTACTGTTTTGTCTTTCTCTCTACTAGCTTCAGTACCTTGTGACAGCATATCATTGATGGTAACATTAATGATAGAATGTCCCAGGCTGAAAAGATCTCTGGTAAATGCTTTATGGAGAGCTAGAAATAAACAAGTCTTAGAATAATATTCCAGTACTGATTTTTGGGGACTGATGTCTTAAAAATCTGTATCAGTTTTCAATATCCCAAAGTATCCTTCAAAATACATTTATTCCCAGAGGCTTGTATCACATTAATCTCTACATACATGGAGGTTTTTTCAGTCAACTTTAGGTACTAATGGTTGAAATCCATGCTTTGGAAATCAATTTACCCTGACATGGAAAGCCTGGGTTGTTTTTTTTTTCAAACATGCAGAACACAAAAAGCTGCAGGTATTGTGTAGGCAATTCATTCATTCAATAAATGTGTTTGCTATCCTGGCTTTTTGAAAATCAACAGGTTAGGTCATTAATCATTTTTAAAACTCATTATCATGATGAGAAATAAAGCAAAGCCAACTTTTTTGATTGATGAAGATTTATTAATGGAAAGCTTTTAGTGCTATATACTTAATTTTGAAGCTACTGATGTGAAATGTTGTAAGTACAATATATGACCAAATTAAAATTTCATTTTAGATAGTGCCAATCCCTAAAACCTCAGTCTGTCTCCTTCAATCACACTCTACAAGTTCAAACATCAGTTTGGCACCAGCACAGCATTTGTATCAAGCTTACATGCACAGGTCTAAAAAAAAAATCCTCTGAACTCATGTAAGAAAATGGTTTAATATTTGCAGACACTAAACTTACACAATTGATTGAGACTGCATTGAAGATATTAGTAACTGCCTCACAATTACACCTTGGAAAAGTAACTGTAGTATATCAATTTTGGTATTATTTATCATTATGAAACTTCTCACTTCTTTTTTCCACAGCCACAAAAAACGTAATATCTAGGCTTTAACATTTTTCATTCAACTTACTTATATGTCCAAAAATGGATGAATTCCACATGAATAATTAAATGCACAAACAGAAAATGGGAGCGCTAAAGGCATTACAGAGCAATGCAAACACAAAGTACAACTATGATACAGGATGTGACCTACCATCTTTGTTCAAGCAAATTTTCCAGAGGGAAACAGGGTTAATACAATAAACACATCCCAGCCTCAATCTAGCAGAGAGGGAAGGAATGGAGACACGTTCAGGACCACAGCTAGGATATTTTTGGGCCCCACTAGACCAACTACTTGTTTCCCTTTTCAAGGCCATTTGCAATGTGAGTAACTTAAAACATCTCTAAATTATTCAGGGAGACTAGACCTGCATGCAGCTGACAAACAACTAGGGAGCATTAAGTTTACCTTTGGAGGCTTTCCATAGCTCTCTGGTGAGGTGTCTAGCAGGACTGGCTCACCAGGACCATCAAGCTGCTCCTCAAGAAGTCCATGGGCAAATTCAAAGAGGAAGCTGAATGCTTTCCTGCATAGCAAGAGTTTCAAAACTAGTTTTGCACTGCACAAATTAAAGCACCTGGGAATTTTATATTTCTAACTGTAAAAAATGAGTATTTGCCAATGCCAGAGAAAGGCAACAAGCTGAAGATGTTTTTGAATATTTTTGTTCTTTCATCCAGATAGAAAGAGCAGCTTTTTAAATTCATTCCACCATTACTTGGAACAAATCCAAACAAATATAATGGCATATATAAATTCACCTTTGAGTCAGCATCTCGTGTTTCAGCACTTCTAGTCACAGCATCTTTCAGAACAGTACATCATCCATATGCTTCATAGACATCTTTTACCTTCTCAGTAAATCAGAAGATGGATGCTAAAATCCAGAATGCAACCTTAAAAATTCTCTTGGTTTTTTAGCAGGTTTTATTGATACTGCTGGTTGAGCATATTTTGTAGTGGGAGATGGCAACCTCTCCTTTATAATTCAGACAAACAAGTAATTGGAAATAAGAAACAGGTTATCAAGCAAGGAACATCTGCAGTAGCTAAACAGGAATATTGTAAACTAATGGTGAAAAACAAAATATATGCAGATACAATAAAGAATAAACTCCTTTTCATTATAATTTGTATGAGGTGTGAGAGAGACATAAAAGCATCATATGGGTCCCAGTCCTACAGAAACCTCAAAATGATGCTTTTGTTTTAAGGAAAATGGATGGGGTTGGTTAGGGGGAGGTTATGGGTTTTTTTGGTCAGGATTTTTGCCACTGAGAAATAATCTCAAGATCAGGTTTCCAATAAAACAGATTTACTTGATCAGGAGCTAGAAGAAAATAGAGACTGGCCAGGAATCATTATGGATGTACATGGTAACTGGTATCTTTGTGAGGTTTTTAATCAATCTCATCCTTGGAACTTTTCTTCAGATTAATTTCTTCAGATTAAAAGAGCATAACTGACAAAGTTTACTAAATGCCATATGGTGCATGATCAAGACTCTTTTCTTCTGTAACACTCAAAGACCAAACATTTATGGTTTTTAGGCCTCTTGCCACCATTTTACCTGCGTGAACTATGACCCACACATATTAATAATGCATAACTGCATTATTGCATGTCTCAGTGTCCATCAACCAAGTGATGACATTGAGTCCTAAACCACCCTCACATCCCACTAATATGATGACCCCTCACTTTTACTATGAGAACATAGTTAACCGATAAAGTAAAATTAAGAGAGTGAGAGCACAGAGTCATTTACATCTGGAGCTTGATAAGAATGTTGTGCTAGGTAATTCTGTATACTTGTTTGGGGTTTTGTTACAAAATTGAGATAAGCATCACCAGCTGAGTTAGTGTGCTAATCATGCCACCACTCCCACTGACTTTCAACTGAGTTTGAGTATCCACAGCCCTTCCAGACCCTCAGAATCACAACTTAATGCCATAAACATACTTTTCCAGCTGTACTCTTACTCAAAAATCATCTGCTTTGTACTCACAGCTTGTCCTCTTCTCTACCTGCATCTAGGCACCCTGGTATAAACCTGACCATTTCTGTTAAGGTTTTCTGGATAGCGAATGCTTTTTATTTGGCATTTTCAAGCCTTCCAGAGGTCAAGAAGGAAGGAGGATTTGCTGTATTTCCAAACAATCCTTCTGATGACAGTTGTACCTGTTCTTGCTGAGGATTTTGAATGTAATTGGATTTCTTCCTTCCATTAGGTTAGGGAGAAAATTAATCCTATAATTCATCTGGTGAATATGAACTTTAGGAGCGCTGTCAATTTGCAGCTCGTGACTGAGCTAAAGGGTTGCCAGTTTTGAAATGTTTGTTCTTATCCAGTCCAGTCCAGTCCTCCTTATTTGACTTTGAGCTTTTACATTAAACAAACATGTTTTTCAAGGTGCTTTTTATAAATTAAACAAGTAAATGAATCTGAGGTATGTGATATAAGTCAATTTATCTTATGTTTTGAAATGCAGCTGTGGGTCTCAGTACTCAAGTAAGTTTCTTCATCATGTCATTCCTTCAGTTCAAGAGCAGGGAGGGCATAAATTGGCAATGATTCCAACCTCCTGGCCTGGTTGTAGTAATAAGATACTTAAAAAAATAATAATAGCAGTAATTACCAAAAGACCCTAAAATTATGCATTTATTAAGCTATGTAATATTTTGTAAGATAAACAGGAGTACATTGGAATAATTTCTCCCAGCAATGGAATTTAATCACTTAGAAGAACAAAGCAACTGCTTAGCACAAGAGGCAATTATTATACTAACAGTTTAGGACAGGAATCGAAAAACATAACTTCCAAATAAAGGTTCGCCCAGGAATCTGGGAGGCAGAAGGTGTCTTCAGGAGTAGCACCTGGTCTTTACACTAGACACCTGAGCAGCAAAAGGTTCTGCAAACTTTAGGAGGAGGCAAATCAGTCTTGAGCTGAGCTGTGAGTTGCACAGTGGAAGGCTCCATCAATCCTCTTGCATTAAAAGCAGTGTCTTCCTCCTTACCAATACATATTTGTAAGAGCATGATTTCTTTTTATATTACTTTTGGTTGACACTCTACTTTCACACAATACAAATATTTTGTGTTTGTTCATAGAAATTAAAATAATTAACTATAGATTTTTTAATAAAATATCTTTCAGAGAACTTAATATAGATTTACTGGATTGTTTTAATATCACTTTTGAATGCTTGCTCTCTAAAGAAGCAAAAGAACATCACGAAATTTGTTTTCCAAGTGTAATCTCTGAGGGGACCCATTGACATAAGCATTTCTTGTATAGTTTGGTTTTGCAGCACATTGACACAGAAATATTAAACTTTTTTTCTTCAGATAGATGCTGGAGTGAGGACGTACATCCTCTCAAGATGCTCCAGGAGCACTGTTGCTCTTCCTTCAGTGTGAGCCCACCGTAGCAGAGGTCATGAACTGCTTCCCCCAGGTCAATTTTACCATGACTGTTCTCAAACATAAAATTTTAATCCTCACCTTCAGGACTGCCAGCAGCAAGGAAAACATTAATTTCATAGCGAAACAAGAAAATGAGATTTACTACCTTTGTGGGACTCTACCTGGACATTGTAAGACACTAGAGCTGCAGCACTGGGGACATCCCGAAGACTACTCTGGAGACAGCATTAACACTTAGAGGGTAGGAGATAACTTCTTTCATTTCTTTCATTTTTATTCCTGGCAGAGGTACACCACCATCCAAAGTCTCAGACCCCCGAACCTGCAAGGTACTATGGCAACTTTCCCCCTACACCCTGGCTGGTGATTACATGGCTGCCAAAGATACTGCTCTCAGTTTAGTCAGCACTAACGTTTTACAGGATAGTGATTTCTTAGTGGGACAACTTCTTTCTTTTTTATTCACAGAAGGTTTCCAAAAACCCAGAATAGATAACAGGACTTAGAGAGGAGGATGAGTAATTCAGTGGGTTGTATTTAGTTGATGAATAATGATTTCCTTGCTGAGAGAAGCATGTTTTCTATGTTTATTCCTCAGTTGACAGCGAACTGCCTGTAATTATTGTTTTTGTTCAATTACAGAACAGGGGGACAGGCAGGGGTAGAGTTGATAAGATTAACTAATTAGACTTCTGGTGGACATGTAAACAAACTGTGAAGTCAAAGAGCTATTCAGATGGACACGGTGGCTGAAAAGCAGCCTTCAGTCCTCCCACTAGTCCTCATTGCCCTGGCTTTCTGAGGTCATCCGTTCTGGTCTAAACACTGATCTATGCCACATATTAAGTCGTTTGTTCACACCAATGCTTGAGTAGATCCCACACTGGGTATGATGGGTTGCCTGGCAACTTAAATTCGTTTAGCAAAATTTAATTTCCTTTATATTATTACTTCTATTCTGTAACATGCAGGGCCGAGTAACAAATTCTCACATATTGCTACCAAGAAAGGATTTAATTTCTGTTAAAACTTTCCTTTGGAGTGAATACAAAAGCAATGAGAAGAAAGAAAGGAGGGAGGGAGGCACAGTAGATACCAACGTTTTGACCTAGCTTTAAGTTACAGTGAAGCAATAGAATGTCACAGTATGCTAATTATTTAATCAACCCACATCTTCTCTGCTGTTCATGTATTATTCTGACTATCAATTGAACACCATCTGCCCTCACAGAAAAATGTTCCTGCAACATACAGAATATTTAGTTGGCAAGCAACTAGCACTATGTTCGCACTAGAAAGTCATGAACCCGAAAAAACTTGAGGAGCTTTGGGACATTCAAAACATCTCTGGCTCTCTCTTGGCCTTCCTCTGGAGAAATTTATCATTTCCATTTAAATTTCAAATAATGAAATGGTTTCATTAATGGCTTTGAATGCAAATAGGAAGCTGAGCTTTGGAATCCAGTGTTCCTTTTAATGAAAAATTTCTGTCACTTGGAGAAGCGTGGGAAGCAGCAGAAGTGAGGAGAGGGAGAGGAGAGGAAGCGGCTCCAGCTCTTCTCTCCCACTCTGCTCAAGCGGTGCTTCCCCCCTGGGGGCTCCTGACTGGCCCCCTGGACTGGGCTCAGGTTGGCACCCAGTGCTCTCCTCCCCGGTCCCAGGCAGGGACCTTTCAGAGACCTTCCTTGTATACCCTGGGAGAAGGAGCCTCTGGCTGCATTGATGCTCGTGCCTTGCCTTGACAACAAGTCCTGGCAGGGTGTGCATTTTATAAGGTAAAGAGATAATTCCAAGTCTCAGACAGGAGAGCAACTGGCTTTGTCAATGAGATCCTGGTAAAATACTCAAGGGAAAGGATTTTGGAAAGGTTGTTTAGTAAGTGTAGATTATAAATGGATGTTTACCTCAAATAGATAAAATGAAGTATAAAACCTTGCTAAGTGCAATGAATAACACAAAACCTGTGCCAAAGGAGGATAATACTACTTAATTAGTTACTTTTTTTTTAGCTACTAAAATAGATAGGCAATTGTGAAACTTCATCCTAAATTGCTCAAGTTGGAAGTGCAGCACAGTTGGCCTCTTCATCATTTTCCAATCAAGCACCACCTGTTAAGGAATCCCAGCAAGCTCTCCAAATAAACAGGTACAAGGATTGCATGTGCCGTAAGAAATACCAAGCGCAGAGGCAGCCAAAATGTCTTTGGGTGCTATTTAGAAACAGTTTTTGGAAAAAAGCCACCATTTTTAGTTACTAGATCAGTTAGTAGGCTAGTTACTAGATGTTGAGTCACTCCCTCATCCCCTTCTGTCTCAAAGCCTGGCATGGAGCATCTAAGTAAGTCCACACCTGACCTGCCAGGACAGCCAACAGCTTTAAAGCTACACCTCGTACACTGGTGAAGAGCTGTCGATAAGTCATGGATGGATCCACCTATCAGAATAAAAACACAGGGCCCTGACATCTCTGTTGTCCTCATCCTGGATTCCTTGGAGCAGGACCAGGGATTTCCAGTGGGACTGGAATTTGGCCCAGTGTGCCACAATCCCATAAAACACAACTGTCTATTGGTTAAACAATGCCAAGCACGTCTCAGCCAGATGCCTGTTTACTGACTACTGAGAGAGGAAAAAAAAAAGCTCTCAGATGCTATTGCTTGGGTTTGCAGGATGTAGGACATATTAATTATGAACAAATGAAATGATCACAAAACAGAGATGAGCCATGTAACTCAGTCTGGCTGCAATTCTTGGTATATGAGAAAAATGACGGCACAGGGCTGGATGAACATAACAAAAGAATTTATTTTTAATACAGAATTTATCTAGTATCTATTTGCTTAAGATTGTAGTTCATTTTCTTCTACTATATAGGATAATGGACCATAAAATTGGTTAAATTATTGTCCATTTAGCACAGTGAAGGAAGAACCCTGGTTCACTTGGTCAACAAAAAGCTGTTCTTCTGAAAACATCTCTTCTTTCCTAGAAACAGAGAACTCCAGCAATGTCAGGTGGTGTTCACTTGGGAAACATTGCTGAGGCAATCGTGGCAGGATGGTGGGTAGGTAAGCACTTTAAAGAGCAGCCTTTCCTGGGACTTCACCCAGCTGACTCAATTCAAAGCCCAAACCCAAGCTCTTCAGGTGCCCCTTGACAAACCACAGAGCAAGCCCAGCTCTGCCAGGCAGCGCCATGCCAGGGCACCCCCACACCTTGGGCCCTGGGGGTCTGTCCATCCCTCCCCTGGGGCACCCATGGAGGACAGCAAGCAGCAGGATGGGGCAGAGGTGGTGGAACCTGCTGGTGCCCTCCGGGCCCAAACCACTCTCCCATTTCAAACACAAACAAAGACACTCCCCCTCCCATTTCTCCCACCCCTTGGCACAGATGTGCAGCTTTTCTGTCTGTGGCAATGCACACAGCAGCGGTTTTGCTTCCATTTATGCCAAGAAGGCAGCAAAGTTCACAAAAGTGCCACCTCCCCGAGCAATCAGTTCCCATGCCTTCCTATCTTCTCCATTAAAATGTTTCTCCTAATTTTGACCTTAATTTTCCTTGTTTACCCTATCCACCATAAAGAGCAGATGTTCCTGGTCTCTGCAATAGGATTTTATGCATTTGAGGACCTAAGCATTTCACCTTTCAGTTGCCTCTTTTGTTTTCCAGTCTTCCCCAGACTAATTGGCCCACCCCTGCTCTGAATGCAGTGTCCCAGATTATACGGATACTCCAGGCCAAAGTCTGATGTTTTTGAGTAGAAGGGATGGATTACTTCAAAAGTCCTAAAAGTTATACTCCTATAAAGGTAAACAACTCTGATATTATTTTTTTTTATCAGTATCATCATACTGTAGATTCCTGTTTAATCTGTGGTCCACAATACCACCTTATTGTGTTTTTGCAGATCTTTTTGTTAAGCAGCATATTTGGTACCTCATATTGGGCATTTGATTATTCCAGCCTAAGACCATGATCTTGTCCTAGTTGAATTTTTTTTTTTTTTCTTTCCCAGGCCATTTTTCCTATTTGTTGATAACATCTTGAATTCAAATCCTGCTCTTTAAAGACCTTGAAGCTTCTTATAATTTGCAAATGTAATTAGCATAGGCCTTTGTCCAGCAGTGGCTATTAACAAACCCATTAACAGACGTGCTCCAGAACAGACTATAATAGAAACCTTGTAGTGTAATATATGCTGCCACTGTTGCCCTCCAGGGATGCTACCCATCCAGCTTGGCATGAAACCCCTCCCTCAGGCCTTGCAGTGTTTTCCTAGCTTTTCTAATGGGAATGTTGTGCCACACTGCCATAGCCTTACAAATCAAGATAGAGAGCATCTGTGGCTCCTTCTCTGGCCGCTCTTTTCTGGAAGGAACTAAGCTTGGTGTGATGTAGTTTTTTGTTTTTTGTTGTTTGTTTTTTTAAATCAGTCATTTCTCTTGCAGGTGCTTTTAAACTGTTTGGGGAATTTGTCCTAAAAGTTTTGAGCTGATGCATACTGCTTTATCATTCCCTAACTTTGCTCTACCTGCCCCCAGATATACCTTTTAAAGACAGGTGTTGTCTTAGCTTTTCCCAATCTGCTTGTATCTTGCCTGTCCACAAGAATTTTTCAGAAATCCTGCATCACATCTCTGTGTATTCAGGGACGCAGTCCACCAGGCCTGGTCAATCTTAAAACATTCGGCTTAAGTCTTCTCTTAAGTCTTCCCTGTCTTAGGCTCACCTTATCCCTTTGCCTGTAGTGTTAGCTGCACTAGCCATCTGTTCCTTGTAACCCTCTTTCAGCGAGCACAAATGTAGAATAGGCATCAAACACCCAATTCCTCTGCATCATCTGTAGATAGCACTTCTTCTCCATTGAGAGACAGGCCAAAACTTTCCCTGGTCTTCCTACTACCAAGGAGATAATTACTTTTTCTTGTAGAAGGTATCTTTTAATAATTGCAGAGGATGAAACGTGACCTACAATAGAACTCTTGAAAACCCTCCTGAAAGCTGCTTTCAAGGGAGACTATTTCTTGAAGCCCTCAGTTCAAGGAAGCAGCCTACAGAGATGAAAAGAGCAAGGGAGAAGCAAAACAATCGTGTAAAACTCAGACCCTGTTGAGCACCTCCCTCTCACCAAAAGCATGCAAGAGGTGAGAGAAGGTGCTGAGTGTAGCCATTTCGTTGCTCCCAAGACCCTGACCCTGCCAGAAAACTCTCCAGGGCACATAGCCTGAACCACAAGAAAATATGAAAGAAAGTTGGTTTTAAAGATAGTAGAAGGGGAAGAAAAAAAACTTCCCACTCCCCCTTTCTTGAACTTCCTTAATGACAGTTTCTTTCCCAGCAAAAGCTAACTGCTACTCTTGACACGCCTGATGTCAGCTGGAGGAACAGATGGCTCAATGGTTCATTTCATACTGTTCGCTCAGCCAAACAGCACAAATTGCATTAATTGCCTCACAGTACGAGCAGACAACGGAGCACTTTGCGTGTCCTAGCCATGAATCACTGAGACTTCTCATCATTATTCTCATTTGACAGGTCAGTTGGGAACTTATCTGCATGCTGGTAGAGGGTAGCACAGCACAAGAAAACGCCTGAGCTGAGCACTCTGCAGGTGACAGAAGATCCCCAAGAGCTGATTTGGCCTTTGACTTTTGCCTTGGCATTTAAATGGTTTCCTCAGCACAGAGCCACTTTCTGAAGTATAATTTCTTAACATGGGAATGTACGTAATAACACACCTGCTGACTTACCCCAGGGAGCAGGAAGCACAAGACGTGATTACTGACCTTCTTCTCTATGTCCACACCGAGATCAGGAACACCCTAAATGCATTGGAGGCGTTTCTACAGTCTACCCCTTGCTTTGCCCCTTCCTGTGGCAAGGGTAGCTTACACACCATTGGAGGTCTTGGTAGGCCACCTAAGAGAAAGCAGGTGTCCCAGAACCTCCTAGCCAGAGTACCTGGGGAAGGAAACCATGAGAAAAGACCCTCCATGCCAGCCTTCAGCAAGCCCCTGTATCCAAGAACTGAAAAAACTGATGGAGCCAAAGAGTTTGAAACAAGTTACCCCAAATATCTAATTTTTTTGTTTGTTTCTATAAGCTGGGAGCCTTGTATATGTTTAATTTACTAGTAGACATGAACATCTGAAAAGTTTATGCAGAAGGTGAGTCCAGGCAAAGATCTCTCATTTAGGTTTGCTCTAAACCTTGCCTAATAAAGTGATTTATTAGATGCTCCCTATCCTGTTGAAAAGTCCTGACACTTTGCTCATCACTTGCAAATGGAAAGCGTTAGCGTTTTGCCCACTGAAGACATTACATTTCTTTTGACCAAGGAAAAACATTTGGTAAATCACCACATAAGACCAGAAGGATAAGGCTTCTCTGTTACCTTCTGAATATATTTTCTTTATTTCAACAACATTAGTAAAATACAATACCTGGAAAAGACTAACCTTAGTCTCCCACAGACTGTTGAGATTCCTGCTGCAAAACTTACTGGCAAGTCCTGCTACTTCTTCCTCCCCTCTGCTTTGGAGGGAGCAGAATCATTGTGGTTTTACCTCCAAGGGAAAAATTTCTGTACCACACCTATATGCATTGCCAAATTCTGCTAGAGTCCCTTCTGCAGGAGATGAAAAGAAAAAGCAATACATACAGAAAACCAGCCACCCCTGCTGTGCTGTAGCCCTCCCTAAATCACAAAGTGGCCTTAGATCTGTTTATTGTAAATGGGTGACAGCTGACAGGTGGTTCATTTGCTCCACCCCTGCTTGGCAGAGGTTCTGCCTGCACCCTCCTTCACAGCTCCCTCTGTGCTAACCTCAGATCCCACACGTTCCTAGAGGAGAGAGGATCTTCGCCGTTTTCCTCTCTTAAGCACAAGTCAACAGAAGGGAAAGGATACCTCATTGTATCTGAATGAAGAAAACCCAGAAGTATTTCAGGGCTCTGCTTATGCAAAAGTTACTTTATACCATTAATTGCTTTGCGTCTCACAAAGTTTGGGGAAAAAAACCCCAGGTCTAAGTTTGTTCCACTCTCTCTATTCTGTACCTCTAAACGAGGTGCAGCAAAATTCCTGCTGCACCATAGTGTCAAGTCTTCTCGGACTGGGAAGCTTTGCTCTTGGTGCTCTGTGCCTTGCTGCTTTGGTCATGCAGTCTTGCTCACTCTTTGCTTACACTGATGGCTGTTTCTGCACAGCCAGAAACATCCCATCCCCTGGCACTCGCAGAGCTACTGTGGGACCTCTTCTAGTGTGGGACCTCCCCACACTGCGGGACCTCTTCCAGTAACTAACAGAGACTTTCCCTGGTATATTTTCCCCCTCAAAAGTAGCTTGTGTGGTGCATTTAGGTGCTCAAATTTTGAACACTATCATTCAGACTCCCTTCTTTGGAAACAGGACCTTACTGTGCTGCTGACATCTGCCTCAGTTCTCCTCATCCATGAGGACAAGGTGGCCTCTTTCATGCCTACAGGCTCCCCATCTCACCAAACATACCCATGCCTGGATTTAAGGTGAGCTGTCCCACAAAGTTTCTAAGCACTCAGAGAGCCTCGGCACTGCAACACAATCTCCAAATGATCTCTCCTTCCTTTGGACTCAAGCAAGCAGCCTCTGAAGTTACTGGAAAGCTTCCAGCTTGGAGCAGGAATTAATTCAGACACTAATTTATTCCTTAGGGCTTCTTCCTAGTTTAGCTGCATTTATACCAGCATTTAACTGCATTCCACCCAACTCTGCTCACAATACCAATGCGGGAGAAGGGGAATAAGAACTGAAGTACAAAGCAGCCTGAAAGATCTGGAATGGCAGAAGGAAATGGTGTTCATTACCACTGGCTCTACCCCGGCTCTGGGAGAGGATAACAGGCAGCAGAGCAGCAGTAAGTCAAGCGACAGACCTGCAACCTCAACTGTTGTTTTCTCAGTTAATTTAATCATGTCCTTTAACGTAACAAGGAAAGAGTGGGACCATGCTTAGGAGCAGATAATTTTAAGTCATAGTGCTGTGTTCAGTGATGCAAGAAACATGAATTGTCAGAAAAACTGGCTTATTCTCCAGCTACTTAAGTTTTCTGTCAGCACTGGCTGTGCCAGAGGAACCCACAAGGTCTCTTTTAAAGAAAACAACCTGCAGTTGATCATCCACTGCTTGATGCTCCAATAGTCTTTTCTGGACAGGTCTACCATGTTGACCCCAGCCCCAAACAGCTGCAAGGCCAGGTATGGCTACCTCCCTGCAAATTATTTCTCAGGCTAAAGGACTGTTAATGATGTGATTAAGCTAATGAATAGGGGGGAAGTGCCCAGACCAACACACAGAATAATATTGGAGAGGGAAATTTAATAGTTCATGCTATAGAGGGTCAGTAGAGGCAATAGCACTGAAATAACTTAGAGCCTTCTGCTGTGATCCTTTCAGCCTCATCAAACGCTTCATTTAGAAGTCCCCCATAAAGGAAATTCTCAAAGATCTTATAAAAGTTCAAATAAAATGTATTAACTGGTTCCCATTTATCCATTTTGTGTCTATGCTCATGACTTGCTACAAAACTGATACAGCTTTTCCTGCTTTGATTAAAAAAAAACAAAACAAAACCCCAAAAACATTATTAAAGCTAAATATTCATTCTTTACTAACCTATTAATTAAATGGCAATGAGGGCTTTTGAAACCTGATGCCTAGGGGAAGTAAATAACATGGAGCATGCTACTTCTTACCCAGTAATAACAAGGTACTGGCAACAGTTTTTGAGTTACAGCCCCTGCTACCAAATTTCCTTTTTGTAAGAGTGTAAAGGAAGGGCTAATAATAGACCTTACAGCATCCTGACAAACCTCTGTTTAAGCAATTCTGGCAACATTTCTTTAGATTTATGCCAGTATAAGTGGTAAGAGTTTGACCCAAGAAACGTAATGTCACGTGCAGCACATAAGACTTTAGTATGATTTTGCTATTTTGTCTGAAAGACTAAGGCCAAATTTCTGCTTTCAGTTGCAGCAACATAATTATGTTGTCAAATGCTCCAAGGTTACCATCCTATTTTTGTCCCGTGTCCTGTTGTTTCTCTGTACCTTACCTTGATCTCTCTCATGTCCTTTACTGAAGATTCCTGTATCTCTCTTACGTAATCAAATATTTATTTCTTAAGTACCACTCAATATTACAGCCATTTCAACATCTCCATTTCAGAGAACTAATTCACAGGACCAGCTCATACCTGTTAGCTGTTTATCCATCCAAGAGCTGGCAGTCTCAGCCCAACCCACAGTTCACCTGGTGAAACAAGCAACCCCCAAGCACAGCTGAAGCTAATGGTTAAAACGTAACCAGCCCTGTGCTAATCTATTACCATTTACTGTCAAGCTCAGCACAGAGGATGAGATTTAAAGCCACAGGGACTGAACTATGTCTTAGATGTAGTGTGCATGAAAGCATCCCGTTGACCAGAATGAGAGCTGGCTACAGTAATACACAAATATCATAAACCGTGTGCAGTGTTTTGCAGTGAGGCTGCTTCTGTCTTTGTGCCCTCCTTGTCCTGGGCTGTTGCACGGCACAACTCCGCTAGCGTCGGTGCCCACCTGCATACCAGCAGCACCTCCACCTTCTCTATGGGATTAACGGTCACCTGGCACCTCTGGGGAGGGGAAAAGATGAAGCCTCACTCCAGTGACCTGCCCCAGGGCACCTGCTTCCTTGCCAGTGCAGAACCTCTGGGAGCTCTCCGAACAGATTGATCTGGTGCAGAGAGGAGCCCTCCGCCGTGCAGGTCAGTCCCTGGGCAGGACAGCAGTGGGGCAGCCCAGCAGGCTCTGCAATGGGAGGGACTGCCGTCCTCCACTTGCTCTCACCCCCCTCTCTCCTTGCACAGACCCCTTGTACATCCACCATGTAGGCTTTTGTGGACAGGCTTTCTGAAACTGCCCCCACAAAGCAAACTCTTTCATCTGACACGCTTGGCTATCAAGTCCAAAAAAACCCCAAACCCTGGAGAGTAACTCCTGGGGCTGGGGCCACGAGAACATGACTAACATGGAGCTGAGAAATCCTGGCAGCCTGTGACAGCACAGCTGTAAAGTAATTGTCAATTCTGCTGTTGTTAACAAGAACGCTCCAGTTTCTCTCTCACGTGATCCATCCCGTGTCTCCCAATGAATGCTGCAAAACTAACCTGCCTCCTTACAGGAGGCAGCTCCCCAGACCCAGAGACAAGACTGTCCTTAAGTCACCTTTCCCTCCCTCCTCCACATTAATACAGTCAGCAGCAGAAGGCTGGCTCCTATCCTACAAACACATTTTCAGGGAAGGAAAAAACCCCCAACAAAACAAACAAAAACCCCCCACACAACAAAAAACTATTGCCTTTTTGTCATCTTTGAAAGGAGCAACGAAATGTAACAAACCTATTATCCTGATTAGGTCTTACTAGTGAAAAAAGGAGCTGTTACAACATGAGCTCATTAGCTGGAAGAACAATCTTCCTATAAACAGGTATGTCTTTCTCTTGATCATCAATTACTAGGATTTCCTGAGAGATAGGAGATGCTGAAGAGAAATTCTTGTTTAACATCTTAATCCCAGTTTATTTTTACCCTTGGGTTTGAATTCCCAAAAGCTAGCTGCTAATGCTTCAGTACTACCGTACTTTAGCAGTCAGTGCCCAGAAAGCCGCCTGCCTGATGCTGGTCAGTCAACTCTCACACTGCGTTACGACGTCTTTCAAAAATAAGAACACAGGATTAGTTTTCAGTACTCCGAGATTCTCTTGAAACAGCAACAAAAAAACATTCTTAAAAAACATCATCACCCCTTTAAAGGTATAGTATTGATATCAAAATGAACAGGGGTTTATTTCAAATTTGTTTCCTCAAGATGAGGAGTTACTCACGATTGGTGCATTCTTGTGGAAAAGTTGCAAAAAACCTTGCCATGCCAAGACTGCATGCTGTCAAGTAAAATAGGTAAAATGCTGTATTTACCAACATCTTTTCTTATTCCATTTGTCAGAATTTGAACTTTTTCCAAGTGTTGATTAAAAAAAAAGACAAACCCCAGATGTACATATTTCCTTTCTAAAATTGACTAAGAGTGTCCACAAGAATGCATTAGGTTCAGCCAGCTCTCTGAAAGCTGCCTTATTGTCAGGAAAATGCATATAATAAGATGGGCCTTTAAGTAACTCATTTGGAGCCAGCAGTTGCCCCATCAAGTGAAGTGTTGCCATCTGTGAATGAGCATCCAGTGCCAGCAGCTGCCCCAGAAAGTGAAGCATTGCTGTCTGTGAATGCGCATCCAGGATGGGCCAAACTCTGACCTTGGCACTCACCATCTCCCAGTAACTCACTGACTTTGGAGCCGCTCTTGGACAAACCACTTTGCAAAGCCCTGCTGTGAAGTGCACCAGGGAATTGTTTAAAGATAGAAAGAGGGCAAAGGAGAAGTTTGAAACAAGACCAAATCCTCTCCTCAGTTTACCGCAATTCCGCTATCAAGTGGGCCAACACCCGAAGCATGGGCATATCACAGCATGGGGGTAGCACAGAAACTCCTTCACACCAGTACAGAGACAGGCTCCCCATGTCACCAAACCTGTCTGATCCATTAGTGTGACCTCCTAGGCAGGATTTCTAGCGTTGGCTTATGAGGCTCCATACTAAAGCAAGTAAGATTTTGCCAAGGTGAAAAAATCTCATGCATGAGCTCTCTAAAGGCAATTGCACATCAGCTTTGTGCCTGCATCTCAGAGCACTAGCTGAAGGCAGTGAAGAAGCATTTACACACTACTTTGTAAATCAGTGAGTTATAATTAGTAATCAACATTAAAAATGTAACACCAGTATACACATTTCAAATTTCAAAAGTATGCTTGTCTTAGGAGCAAACCCAGGTAGCCGATGTAAAAATTATGAGGGTCTTGGACTACGCTATTAACTTCAGTGAGGGCAGAAAAACCCTTGCATAGTTAAGGCTCTGGCACAAAACTCTTGCTGCTTCTTTAAACAGTAGCTGCACTGCATCATGTTATCTCCCTAAGTAGCTATCCCACTTTAGCTTCCTCAGAGGTCAGCTATTCATCTCTGCTAAGTACATCCGGTGTAGAAAGAAAATTCCTTAATCCTGTTTTGTGTGCTTGCTTTCATATGCACAGCCACAATTCTCCCACACTGAGCCTAGGCCATACAAGAAAAATCCTTGTTTGCCACCGCTGCTGTCTCTGCTGTACAGCAGACAGATGTTCACAAGAACTTTGCCGTGGCTGGCTCTTAACCCTTGTGTGCTACAGCAGAGGTATATTAAATTAACATAAATCATCACTTAAAATGCAAAGCAAGAAACTGCATGGATTTACATGTCTACTAAATGATTTCAGGACTTCAATTACTACCCAAGTTCACAGCCTCTGACAAATACAGAAATCAAGAATATGATAAAAAAATTGGCTAAAGTTATGTGCCTCATCTACTCAAGGATTTTATTTCACTTTGGTATATTTACTTAAGCCTCCCAGACAAGAACTCTGTCAAAGCTTGTCACACCATGGATGTATCCGTCTTGTATTTGGGCTCATGCAAGGCTCACCTGCCCCTCCACAGAACAGTCTTCCTGCAGTCCTAGCACATGCTTACAAAAACTGTTCTCTCTACTTTTAAATTAGGCTTAGCTTCCTGGAAGGAGAAGAAAAGAAGAGGCAGCACCATGACACTTCCATGCTGTCCATAAGCAACCATTAAGAGGAAAGAAAAAACCAACCCACCCAACCCCACCCATGGTGCGAGATACAAGACCACAGGTATTTGCAACTGTACCGCATGGTACTCTGCAGCACTGCTTTGGTGATCATGGGGCTAGGCAGGCCTGCCAAGGTCAACTGTTTTCCTTTGGAAAAACTTACCCCTGGTAAAACTGACTGGCCAGAGGGGCTGTTGCAAATAGGAGGCAAGAGATATTTAGGTCACTCAGGAAAAAATGCAAAACCATAGCTCCTAACCCAGCACATTCACAGATTCCAATTTTCACAACTGTCAAGTTGAAGCAAGTTTAACAACAATACACTTGTGTTGAAGAGCCTTTCACCTGCACCTTCCTTACAAAGGCTTACAGAATTGTGACTGCATTAATACTTGGGCACATTTTTTCCCCTACATTAAAGGAAAAATGTTGCCTTTGATAAAAGAAGGTGAGTTTTCTACACCCGAAAACGAAGTGAAGCAATCCAATCAAAAGTTATTAATCACAGCATCGATCTTTACTGACTAGTGAGTTTTTCAATATACAAAAATAATAGTTCTGGATTGATTTTGTTTCTATGTAGAAGAAATCCCCAACCCCTGCTTTCTTGAATGACATCTTTCATTTCTTCTTGGACAAAGTACTGAAACATAAAATACTATATTAACAATTTCAACAGAATATTTAGTAAAAGGGAGTAAAAAGTTTAATACTTTTTTAAAAAGCAACACCAGAAAGTGCATTAGGAGTAAAATCCAGGTCCATCCAATCATCTAGTCTGCAATATCACTTATTCATTTTCTCCTGTAACAAAGAGGTGCACATTTTTCTTGGACTGTATCATTTGAGCTGTGCGATCTATGCCAACCACTGCAGCCAATTTCTGAGCATCATACTTGGAGTATAGCACAGTACAGGTCCAAGTAGCATCCACTCCATTGTCTGTGGCCTTCATCATATTACAAATCTCACTGTAGAAGTGGGAGTACGTTGGTAACTCATAGAAAATGAGGTTCCTAATGCCTTTTATCATATACCTGTAGCAGGAAAAAAACCAAAACACCAAAAACCAAAAAAGTGACTTCATTGCCCATTTTTACAAAATGTGCATGTTAAAACATCAATCTTATCTCAGTTCTTCCAACTTCCATTAAATTCTATGCACATTAGTTGTAGCTCAACTCTACCAACCCTGTGTCATAGACTGAAGGCTGAACACAGATGGGGAATTTAAGGGGGGGAATATCTAAGACTGCCAGGCAAAATGACTTCCTCTGAAGTACACACCACCACCAGTTTCTGCAGTATTCAGCCTCTTTGGCTTGGATTTTAAGAGAGTGAAGCTTGATCAGACTGAACCTCATGAAACTTTTCACATTTGCCAAACACCTTCTGCTAATAGAAAAAACTGTTCCGTTCGGAACTTCTGAACAGCTCCAGTCAGGACATAGCAGATTCTCCAGGTGGCCTCAGCTTGCTGTATTGTATTATGGAACCAATTACATACCCTTTTACAGAATTCTATGTAATTATTGTGGCACAAATGAACACAAATAAAAGGCATGATGAACCCCATTTTGCAGGCTATATCATCCTGTCCTGACATCAGTGGAGCTTGGCAGTGCTTCCATTCCTGAATAAAGCCCTATGCATACCAGAGGATTAGAGTCTCTGCAAGGGACTGCTGACAACATGCAAAAATTTTGAAGTCAACTGAAAAGCTCTTACTTCAGTCAAAGAAGTCCTCAGAGAGATCCAACAGATTCAAAAAGCAATATAGACCATCTATCATTAAGGTCAGACTCTACTTCCAAAACAGCACACATGAAACTCAAAGGAAAAGTTGGTCCACAATTTACCTTTTGTAAAAGTGGAAGCGCTCAGTGAACAATAAAAACTGCTTCTCTCCCTTAAGAAAGAACCGTCTTGCTCTGCAGATGCCAGCCTTTTTAGTGTATTCACAAATGTGAGTAAAATTCAGCTCCTCTTTCTTGAAGTAATTTCGAAGACGCACATAGTCAAAATACGATGGAACATAAATGAGTGTGTGTGACATGATGGCATCGCGGTACTCCGGCAAAACTTTGTCGATGAAAAACTGAAACCTCAGTTAAGAAAACAAAGAGGTTTTAACCAGAGTTAACATTTAGCTTTCCAATACTGATATGACAGTATCATCAAACAACAGACTACAGAAGATTTTGGCTACATTTTTCCTTCTCTAACTTCATAGGATTTCTACATGTGTAGAAGATAAAAGGCAAAGGCTTTGTCAGTACTACACAGTTATGGTAGAGACTGGTATTCCTTTCCCAGACTTTATTCTTCAGTGCCTTTGGCAAGGAGAAGTTCACTACTCCCCTCCACCTGCGCAGAGCCCAGCCCGCATCTGAAGACTAACGAAGGCGTACTTCTGTGGTAAAATCACATTGTGCTCTGCAAACAGTATGCTCAACTAAATCTGCCATTGCAGTCATTAAGGCATAGCAAAATAGTCTGGAACACAGAATACCTGGTATCTATTACAGAAGTTACATTTTCAGCTTCTAGCCTCCGAAAAACATGAGGAAGCTGGACCACAACGTGGCTAATGGAGCCACTGAGCGGTACGTTGCGGACAGCCACCTGCAAGAAGAAAGTAGGACATTTAGGGAAGCAGCATTTCATAGGCAGCCACACTCCAGCCAGCTTTTGGCTTGTAACTCACATTTCCCAGCAGTGCACAAGGCTGTTTTTAAGAAAGCTCTAATACAAAACTACATTCATGTATACACATACCAGATCTGTTAAATATACATGACTACTGCTTATGCCCTGACTTACATATATTTGAGATTGACAACTAAGGTTTTTACTTTTCCTGTTTCTTTCAAAGTAATAATAGTTAGTACTTCTTAAACAGTAGGAGAGGAAAAAAAAAAGGAAGCAGGCAAACCGTCCATTTAACAACAAAATAAATAAAACAAGATAACTTGTGTGTTTAAAATTAAGAAAACACAAAATCTGATTTCTGACATGAAACAGCTACCCATAAAAGAAAAGGATCAAATAAGCATCGCTGCAAGAAGAGTAGTTCTTCATGCCTTTGGCACAGCATTAGAAATTGTCATGCAGCATCATGGAGATTCAGACTGAAATACTTGGGTAATGGAATTGACTGGCACACAGACAGTCTTTCTGCAACTGAGTTATGGAATTTTTCCATGTGTTGGGTTTTCTGTTCCTCTCCCCCTCCCTTATGCCGGTATTTAAAAGAAGGCTTTCAGCTCATCTGTGAACTCACCTGCCCCACGTAATTGAAGCAGTGTTTGTTGAAGACAGAGTTAATCTGGGGATCCTGAAGAGCGCTGAACAGCAGCGTCTGGCGGTAGTACTTGGACCAGTTACTGAGATTCAGCATTCGCACTCGGGAAAAGTCTACCCCATGGGAATCCAGAGGCAGCAGGTTAATGTGCTTCATCAGGTGCTACACAGAGAGATAGAAACACATCGCTACTGACCGACATCCTTGCACCCAGACTGCAAGAGCTTTAACTGCAGCGAGAAAGTGGGCAGGGACAAGCAAGACAGCACAGAATATAAAACAATAGTGGTGTCCCAATACATGATTGTCTGGAATTTATTGACCACAGCAAGAGTAATTTACTTGATTTCCCACCACAGAACTGAAAACTACCATCTCTTTAGTCTTCAGTAACAGTAACCTTTGCTTCCAATCTTCTCCCTTGGGGCAAGTATAATAGATTTGTTTGTATTAAAGTCAATGGTCCCAAGGTTTCTGAGCTAAAAGAAGCCCAAGTGCAGTTCCCATCATGTTGAGGGAGAGTTTGGGTCCAAGTGAAGAAATTCACCTCATTTTGGCCTCACTGAATGATGCTTAGGACT
Source organism: Astur gentilis (assembly GCF_929443795.1). Taxonomy (NCBI): domain Eukaryota; kingdom Metazoa; phylum Chordata; class Aves; order Accipitriformes; family Accipitridae; genus Astur; species Astur gentilis. The sequence goes on along the minus strand of NC_064909.1, from coordinate 8,691,505 downwards.
GCCACCCCCCCCACTGTATGGCAGGCAGTCACACTCAAAGGAAAAAACAGGAAACAGACTCCAGGCACTCACTCCTTGGATATTGTGTAGGCTAACATGCTTTTCCTGGGACTCCCCAGGAAATAATACACCTTCTGGGCTCATTCAAAATGTACAGTAACATCATGCTGTCAGAATGCCTGGCCCAGGTACCTCAAAGGTGTTTCTATGTGGAAAAAACCCCAACCTTTCAATCTTGAAAACTTTTATTAACCAAAAGCCAAAAAGCATGGATACTGCTGCATACTAGCCACAATCCAAGAGCTCTATTTTTCATTACACATACAAGAAAATCATACTGTTTAACTTCAGACATGACTAACGCTTAGTATCTCTGCAGTCTATCTGTCCAGAGGCAGGCACCAGCTCCTATTGCTTTCTGGAGGAACCCGAATTAGGTTGTACAGATTCCTCACATGGCTGCAATCTGACTGAGACACTGGGCAGTCAGACAGCTGGCATATTTTCTCCCAGATGTGATTAAAGGAATCATCATTATCTCATGCTGCAAGATAATTAAAACTGTCAAACAAACAAAAAAATCTCTGATGAAATATGCCACTAAAACACCAAATACAAAGATTTACAGAGAACAGCTGCTGAACACTACCAAAATCTGTAGAAACAATATTCTTAGTATAAGGAAAATATCAGGGTGGAGGGAGGAAGAGGAACAAGCATACGTGTCTAGAATCAAGTCAGTAAAAAATAGCAATGCTGCTCACTGCCAAAACTAAGTTCTGTCAGACTAACAAGACACAGTATGACACAAAAATGAATACATATGGAAAACGCACCAGAACATGTTCCCAGTTCTGCATCAGGTAAATATCTGCTTGATCAATTATGAGAATTTCTATTGATGATAGAAAATCAAAGTCTCTCTTCTTCTCTCCCTCTGCGCCAATAATAGTCCTCATACCCAGGGGAGAGGCAATGATGATATCCGATGAGTAAAATGGTGCATATAGCCTCATACTCTTTTGAAGAATCGCAACCCCTGTCCAACAACAACCAAGAGCATCTTCTTAGTTAACGTCAGTTATCAACCATATTCTTCCAGCAGCCTCGGTAATAGTAACTCCCTACATTTCCTCTCCCTTAACACATACTAACGATTATAGCTGGATGAAACCAATCTGTCTGAAACTCTTCTTTCCCTGAAAAGTGCTTACCCACCCCGCCCCCATTTAACAAGCATTGGCAGATTTTCATGACGTTCGGCAAACTCTTTCAGTGGTACTTTTTTTCCAGATTTTTCATAGCCTGAACAACATTTTTTAACTGAAACACATTTTTTGTGATTTTCTGCTAAAAAGGGGGATAAGGGGGCTGAAGGACTTAAGAAAAAAAAAATTAAAGCAGAAATGATTAACTACTCCTTTCTCCCTAAATTCTAGACTTTAGTCTCTGCCATTAGGTACTATAATAACTGTTGCCTTAATCTGTCATGAAAAATTCAGAGTGGACCTCTTGACTATAAACTGCCTTTATTCACAGGGCCACAAGAGTTGCTAATAAAATGCAAAAGGAAAAGTTTCTTCATGTTGCAATGACTAAAAGCATGACCAGTCTTGCACCTTCCCTGGCATTGCTTCTCACACCACATGTTGCGGTGTACATGCTGAACTAGCTTATGCATCACCTCTCATGTTAAAGAAAGGAAAAGGAAGGAATCAGAGGAGTTTGTTACCTGTGTCATAACTACATGGCAGCATTGCTAGGATCCAGTTTTCTGATCTTAAAAATCCAGGTAGTCAGAACCATATTCAAACCACACACTACAGTCTGCCCAACAAAGGTGTCTCTTCAACTTCTCTCTGTCTCTGTGTGAAGCCAGCTATCATGGGCACAGCTGAAGGCACTTGCAAGAATTTCACACAGACAGCAAAAGGGACCCCTCCCGCTATCTATTTTAACCCAATCATAAAAATGGAGGAAAAAAAAGGCACAATTGGTTGAATTTCCAGGAAGAAGATATCACTTGTCACAGCATATACACAGTTTAACAACATCAAGTCTTTTTTCTGTCTAAAGATGTGAAAGGGTGGTTTTAGTAAGGCATAACAAATATGCTTTAAATTAGATCTTTGTGCAGAAGTAACAGGGTGTGAGGCACAGTAAGAAAGAATAATTATTCTGCTTCTATGATTTGCTTCTGCAAGTAACAGCACTGAAAGTTTCTTCAAGCATTTCTCCGCACCTCGTAAGCAGATCAAACAGACTGTGGTATGGGAAAGGACTGAAAGGAAAATTATTATGCTACTCAAAGTAAGATGCTCTTAGCCAGAGAGATATTCACTGGGGAAGGAAGAAAGACTGAGTGGGACCTGCTTGCATCTTCCACTGTATCATTAAATTTCTTGGGATGCCAATTTATCTTTCACGGGGCAATAATTTCAAAAGCCTCTGATCTGTCAAGTTAAGTTAGAAAAACTGCCTACTCATGATGGCAGCTCCAGGAACCAAGCCATGAACTAATTCTCTGCACACTGAGTTACGAAAACAGCATGAGATTACAATATTATGAAATAGTCTCAAATGTGCTGCTTGTCCAACAGTCCTACTTGCTGGCTACCTCTTTGCTTTCATGAAAACAATGGGCAGCACAGTAGAAAACCGCTTTGCTCAGTACTGACCTTCAATCTTGTTCCAACCATTACTGATTAGAAGAGACATTGTGAATAGGCTGATTAAACCCAAAAGATATTTTTTTTTTAATAACATGAAAGACTTTTCTGCATAACCATGGCTATCCTCTTTAAAATGAGGTGTGGGCAGTCCTGCTACAATAAAGCAATCATTGCATTTTAAGTGATTCTGAACTTGATGTGAAAATCCTTACTTTTGTATTTTCTCTTCAAGTTCTGTTAAGGCAAGAAAGACTTCCAGAAAAATCCAAGTTGCCAGTGCAAAACCAGCATGAATACCACAGAGCCTAGAGTCTCACCAGAACTTCCAGCCCTGATAGCTCCTAGACATTTAGGAAGAATTTGTTACGTCTCAGTTCCTTACACAAGCTAAAAATCATCTGTTCAGTAGGTCGTTACCAATTCTGAAATGGTCGTCAATGTTGCCAGCAAAGACGGCTTCATAATCTTCAGGTCTTTTCAGGTTGGGGGGCTTCTCTTCTGGGTCAGAGCCAAACTCCCCTTTGAAACGCTTTTTATTACTTACATCTATTTTTCTTTTGTCATTCACTTCAAGAAGACTGATGAAAATATGCACAATTCGCAAAGCACATTCCCTGAAGGGCACTATCATCAGTACCTGCATAGATCAACAGTTACAACAGAGTAACCCATAAAATATGAACACTCAGTTAACTGTACGTTAAGTAATTTTTTTGACTTACATCTGCCCCCATGGGGCATCCCAACAATCAAAGCAAAACAATTCTGACATGCAGCAAGGAGGGAGGATGCACTGGGACACAGTGTGCTCATGAACAGGTACTGGCCAGTAGCTCAGTTTGGTTTCCTATCTCACACCCAGGGTACCATTACAGGGGAACTGAAAACTAAGCATGTTCTCCTGTTCGCCCTATCCCCTAAGAAAGAGCTCCCACAATACACAGGGTCAACGGCTGGCTCCTGGAACAGCACTCTGAAATATAAACATCTAACTGGGGAGTCAACACAGAAACAAAAGGCATTTGCCAGATGTGCAGCAAACACTGAAACCCAACTTTGAAATCATTGAACGGGTAGTTGGCACCACCAGTGACAGGCTAGCCCTAGCTGAATCCACCTGGTTATCAACTAGAGGATGCTGTGAATCCAGGGAGTCTTAGTTTGAGGCCCGCTCCACCAACTATGACAGGTGGCCTTGACAATGAGACTGGGATTCCCTGACATCTCCCAGGTACAGAGAGATCCTTCTATGCAGGCAAGTCCCTACAAGTGCCTAAGGACAAAAAAAATTTCTGGGACATGCCACATTGGGTGACAGCCTACACTACCTGCACTAATACAGAAGACTGATGTGGAGGCACCTTTCTGTACCAGTAGATTTAGAAATGGAAGCAGGAAAAGGCGACGTGTCAGTGTGTAGTGATAGGGAGACAAAGAAAATAAATTCATAGCTCAGCACAGAAACAGGCTGGCTAACAACCCTGCGCTCACTGCTTCTCGCAGTGTATTTGCCCTGGCCATGGCAGATGACTTCCAGGCACGATAAAGGGGATGTGGAAACACACATGCCCAGGAACATGTCATGTGAGAGAGCAGCAACAGAAGTAGTTCTGGATAAACTACCAGAATGTTTATACAGCCTGGCCGGACAGCCAGGGTGGGGATGGGGGAATCATGGTAAAAAAAGCTCTCTTACCTTAGGTCTAGTGAGCCCCTGATCCCTGTAGTCGTCATTGTCAGTCCCTGGCTTTTGGTCTCTTCGTTTGGCATTGTTGCTGAGCACCTGGGCATTTGCCTTCAGAACATGGTTCAAGGCATGCAAGCAGTAAGTATGCCGGATTTCTTCTCCATTTGTTAAAGCATTTCTTTCCGGATAGAACAAGTCCCGGTATGTATTCATAATACAGAAGAGCTCTCTTTGTAACGGAGTAAAAGAGGGGTCGTTTGGTTTGTTGACTGAGGACAGAAATTGTTTGTTCACTTTTGGCCAAGTGGATTCTAAAGGCTTGTGAAGATAAAGCTGTTTCACATCAACTTCTTTGTCTACTTTCAAAGTTTTATGTTTCTCCAAAGTCGAAGAAAAAGTTAGTTGGCCCAACCTTGGCCACTGAAAAAAAAGACCAAAACCAAGGAGAAGTCAGATCTACCAAACTTAGTACACTTAAAAGCACATCACCACAGCTGGCAGTTTAATCAAGCTCACGAAATTTCAGAAATTATCTTTTCATAATACAAGTCGAAACCTTTTATTCAATATGCAATTTCTTTTAGAATCTGCCAGGGTAAACAACAATAAACTTGAGCTCAGTAGATCTGGATGTATTTTGCAGTGATGTGTCTAAAACTGTCCTCATTTTAGAGATGAGAAAACCGAGGAAGAAGGATGTCATTTCTGCCTAACCCATCCAGCAAATCAGTGGCACAAACCAGGGACAAGATGAGAACCCTGGAGTCCAACTACGCTTATAGATCAGCCACACTAAGGTATGTACTTTGTTTAAAAATGAAAACAAAAACCCATCAGGAACTAAACCCAGAGGTTGTGAATCAGTTAGTAAATGCAATCTTGTTGGGAGTCTGTCTAATTTCGAGGGCAAAAGTTATCGGTGTAGTAGGGGAAAATTCTAAACATTAAGCCTTCTGCCATGCAAGTTGTCCCTATCTATCTCCATCAAGTAGCTACACCAAGTTAAGCAAAGATACCTTAATGCATTGCTTGAGGTGGCACTGGTATTTTTGGCCACCATATTACAAAAAGGAAAAAAAATAAAATAAAATTTAAAAAATCACAGCTTTCTCTCTGACTGACTAACCATTGGATATCTTCCAATGAATGTCACTCAGCATATGGCTGACCAGAATGCTAGGCAACTCTCCAAAACAAAATCAGATGTAAAAAAGTTAGGAAGCAAAGGTTTGTCTAAAAATGAGTATTTTGAAAACCAATATTCTCTCTCAAGCAATGAGGTGGTTTTCTGGTACTGTAATTCACCTATTATCTCCAGTATTAACAATCTAAGTATTAAATGCCCCTTTACCAGCTTGTAAGTGTGTACAGAGATATAGCCATCTTGAAGCAAGAACGTGAAAGTGCATAACAAGTACTTTTAAGACTGTACATGGTCACCTCACAAGCTCAGCTGCAGAGCACATGCCTGGCATAGTGCTGTTACCACTCAGAAACCAGCCCTGTTTCTACCTGGTGTCAAGAGTACTAAACCTGTGGGTCTGGGACAAACTCTAAAGCTATGTTTTTCACATGTGTCACCATATGCCCACATGAGAGCAAACTGTAGATTTCAACTCTTGCTCAGCACTAAGTGACGAAAACACTTCTGCAACAACACAGTGACAAAATCCTGACAATTCCACTCCCAACAGCTAATAACAATTATGAATCTACTTCACTCGTATAAAAAGAATTATTTTAATCCAGGCATCTTTAGGATCTCTGGATGGCTACAGAACACTGTTACCTTGCTTTGACTTGAACTTTTAGGAAGCGTAGACATTTTTTCTACTTCTTTTTCTTCAAGTTCTTTATCCATGTGCTGTTTAAATGGATCTATTTATGACAACAACAACAAAAATATCCTGAGAACTATTGTAGCTAATACAGGAAGCAAGTTTCAGAAAGGATTTGCAAATGAGACAAACAGTTTCCACGCTGGCCAACACTACAGTTAAAACTAGTTATTTCAAGGCAGTTAGAGATGAGAGGAAGGATGTCAAATTCTCTCTACAAGAACAGAGAGAACAGATTTGACAGATTGCTTTCAAAAAAAAAAAAAAAAAGAGAGAAAGAAGCACTTATGGAAGTACTAGAACTTTCAGTCACAAAACAAATGTTGGACAGGAAAGCAATATGTAGTAGAAAACATTGTGGCAATTTTCTGCCTTAAGCTCTGGCACATCCGTCCCTTGCAGGTAAAATAGGCTGTCAATAGTAAAGACCCAAGAGAACTTACTGCCCTTCTTAATTTATAAACAATTTTGCCCAGGGCTTTGCATCTTTGGCCATTGATATGAACAAAGTTTGTGATAAAGCAGAGTAAGATTAGGCGGGTTTTGGGGAAGGGAGGCAAAAATTGCCTGAAATGAACAAAAGTCTGATTTATTTAATCAGCATTCTTTTTGCAAAGAAAAGGAGAGGCAAGGAACTGTAAAATCATATTATATTCAAAGACACTGGCATGCACGAAGTCACATGCAAAGCTCCAAGCCCTGTATACCGCTTGCAGCACAGCAGCGCTCACTGCATAAAGAAAACTAATTAGAGACCACTAGTGCTTGCCAACGGTTATCTAGTCACATACAAGTTATCCAGGCAAAAGTCAAGACATTCACTAATCATGATGCTGTTGAGAAAATCTTCCCAGCAATGCAAATGAATAGAATATCATTTAATTGTAATACAGGCTCTCTCTTTAGCTGAGTTTTACTGATTCCAGCATTTGTCAGATAAGGTAGAGGGAATAATGTGAAGCATTTTCGGGAATTCTAGTGACCTCAGGACCAGAGTAGAAATTCATCCCCCTTCCTGCTATCTCAGGAGACTTATTTTCTGTGATAGATTATAAAGCCACTTCCAAGCTACGGGAACCCACTGAAAAGTAGTGCATCATTTATAGGTTGAACAAAGCTGTTAGGATACTTAGCATGCAGTTGGAGAGCTACGGTTCTCATTAAAATGCAATGTCAACAGCCTAAGTAATATTCTCATGGTAACAAGAACGAGCTGTTTTTTCTATCACATGGCCCTTTGATGCTTCCACACATTTCATGTATCAGCTAGGCTGCCTCCCAGTTCTAATGTCAGCTGCTGCTCCAAGATGACAAGCCAGCATCACTATGGATGCTACAAACGTATTTCTCTCTCTCAAACTATGCCATCTGATATTAAAACCACAGAGCACGAAAAACGAATAGAAGCTCTGCAAGTGCCAATGTGTGGCATATCACTGAACGATCACATACCCGTGCACACAGTTATTTGTAGTACACATGGTGGGATGACTCCAACACTGGAGCTCAGATTGCATCCATCAGCGCACTGCAGCATTGAGATTCTGGGCTACACCCTTAAAAGATACCACAGAGATGCTCCACTGATGCCTCACGCCCTCCCGATCCTGGTGCAGTCAGGCTTCTCTGCATAACCTTCAAAACTCAGAGAGCCCTGAGCATTTGTCTAAATTATTGTGGCTGCCCCAAGCTTCCCAGAATCTCACCTCTAACTCCACTGAGTTGTGAAGGATGCCCTCACAGGTCAGCTTTGTGATTATCTCCTGTGCTGTCTGTGCCAAGAATATCTTCCATAGTCAAGCACAGGCTTGCAGGGCCCTTCACATTACACTAGCTTTTTAAACTACTTTTAAGGGAACAGAACAAGATAACACCCTCCACACACATTTCTAGCTCCTGATATTTCAAGCTTTATCAGTCATAACAGAAACTACACACGAATCCCAGTCCGCAGGGGCTACAGAAAACAAATGGTTCAGCTAGACATCTTCATTAGCATTAAGCGTCCTTATGGACCCAGATCATATGTGAGCAATACAATGAATAACGTAGTGGAAGAACTCAGAAGCTATACAGCGTATCATTAGGGTGTTTGATAATTTACACATTTACAGATACTCCTCTAGAGACAGATCACTAAACATAAACATACTGTGTTTTACCTTCTGAAAAAACTTGTGAAGAATTGCTGTCTCTCTTATCTGCATTGCAATCTCCACTCTCCTCTTCCATGAAATTGGTTTCCAAGCTAAATTCAGATTCGTGTTTCACATCAGTAAACTCCTCAATTACTCCATGACTTGGGTCACAAGAGGTATCTGCGCCATCAGCCTGCTCCTGCCCAAGCGTCTGCTCTGCTGTGTCTGTAGCTGTGAATTGTTAGAGAGAGAAATGGGTTATATTCTCCTGGAAAAGTTAGTGTTTATAGCTACCTTTTGCTAGCTAGGTTGTCCCTTTGAGTTACCAATTTTTTTTCTCCCAATACTCTATCCAAAAAGATAGAAGTGGGCCTTGTATTCTACAGTAAAGACGACTTTTGGCTAGCGTGCCAAATGTTATGCAATACACAACACAGGTTATTTCTTTAATTTTCTCTGGGGAAATACATTTGGGGAATATTAAGTTTTAGTTTCCAAAGACCCCAAATAACTGAAAATAATAAAAAGTTGACTTCTCTCTCCCAGAATTTCTTTGCAGCCTTCATGAATGAAGATGCTTTGTCATAAAGAAGGAGATTTCCTTCCAATGTACATATTCTTTCCTCTGCTACAAGGCAAACCTTTCCCTCCTCTCGGTGGCAGCAGCCAAGCCAGATGCTGTGCGAGAGAACAGCTTGCGTCTCCCATGAGTGGGTGAGAACCCCTGGTATGCTGCTCCATGTGGATTTCCTCTGTGCTGCCGCACAAACAACATCTGAGGAAGAAGCAGTGGGCTGTCTGCCGGAAAATGAGCACAGCTTCCCTCTCCCCTCCTAAATCCTTCAGCAGCTGCTGCTCCCACCCACGCAGAGGCAATGGAGCAACAGAGTCTCCAAGCCAGAAAAGCACCCAGCCAACAAGCCAGTCTACACCAGGATCCTGGCTAAAAACATACGTTATTCAAACTTTTTAACTGAAACAACATTTACCAAAGCATGGGAAAAGACAGGCTACCTTTTTCCTGCTCTAGTACATCATTCTTATCTTCTCCACCTCCATCTGCTTCTCCAGTCTCCTGGGACCCTTCACTGTCCACTTCTGCCTCACTTTCCCCAGCTTCTTCTGATTCACTTTCATCTTCCTCACTCTCAGACTCAGGAGAGGTCTTCAGGGTAGCCAAGAGCTTATGATATACAGAGACCTGTTCCACTTCAGTTTCTGAATCACTTTCTGCGCTCGATTTATCAGAATTCTCAGACTGGAAGGGAAAACGCAAGTGTAACAGCAACAACAGTAACACTCCACTAGGCAGCAGGCAAATACCCTCACCTCTAGTTCCAATGTTATGTTTTCCCTCTCCCGTCCTACCCTTACGCAGATGCAATGGCATTTTTCAAAAATTGCCATTTTACACAAATAGTTATGCTGGATTCCTCCATGTGGATTTTGACATCATCTTGGTAGACTTAGGCCAAAGTGCCTCATTATGCACTGATTTGACTTAGAGCGCCACAAAATTTGGTTCTTTCAGTCTCAGGTGAGTGAGTACACTTGATGTCCACAGACAAGGCATTTAGTGAACTGGCACTGGATTTTCCTAAGAAAACCCGACACAGAGCAAAAATTGCTGGGCACACAGGACACACACACAAGGGGCAGAACACATTGAAAATGCTTCTGGCTCTCAAGAAGGTAAGTGAAATAGCCATCAGTTGACAATAGACCGCTGGGGAGTCGGTCAGGTTTGGCTCTGCTGTAAAGCTCTAAGCTTCAAACAAACCAGACTCCGAGCCAGTTCTGTCTCAGGCTCACACAAGCCAATGACAGCCTGCCAGGTTAGAGGCAAAATTATAGTGAAACCAGGAGTATGAGCACAGCACCATTTACTCCTCTCTTAGTTCCTTTTGGCCCCAAAAGGAAAAAAATCAGTAAATACAATATTAATGCACAAAATTGCCAAAGGAAACAAATGAACCAGAATAACTATTTTTTCCACGCTGAAACTTTGAAGTCTTTTATTAATCCGATGATAAAAGGAGGTCACCAAATCCCGACTGAGAGAAGTAAAGCATTGGCAATCTGAAGAAGAGGAATGAGCATTAATATATCCTTCATTCAACAGAGAAAAAAACACCTCCTAACTCGTGCAACACTAAGTTTATTAACATTATTAAAACAACTTAAAGCATGATTTACTTTTCACTGTGACTAAGTAATATGCAAAAACCCCATGAACAGCTATGGTGTTGCCTGCTGCTTCTGCCCTCTCATAGTATTACAGTTTTGAGTTAGACACTGTAGAGAACAATTCAGAGCCACACAAAAATCTTGTTCATTTTTTTCTCTTAAACACAGGTTTTCTAAAGGGAACAACTTAATCAGCCTGAATAACTTGGGTGACATGAAATGGTAAGTGTTTTACTTCACTGAACTACACAAAGATGAAATAAGGAAGAAATAAAAACATATTACCAGTTCACAGATTTGAGTTGCTTCTAGTCTTCCAGAAACCCTGAAAAGAAAGCACTGAAATATCTTACTCTGTCAATCTTGCTATACACAGGATGAAAGAGATAAGGGGGAGAAGGAATTGATGAGTTACACAAGTCTTAGAGAAGTTAAAGCTTAAACCCAACGCATCACACAATTTTCCCTGAGAAAACAGACTTGGCACTTACCCTGAGAGCTCACCCTCTCAGGTGATGCTACCTTCCATATGTGAAGCCTAAAGGCTCAAGCGTTGTAACTGATCAAGAAGTGAAATGTTTTAAAGTAGAGCCTGGCTTTAATCAGAAGACGAGCTGTTAAAAGGAACCTAAGAAAGCTAACGACAAGGGTAGTTTGTACGACAAAGTTAGCCAGAGCAAGAGCCTACCTCTAGCAGGAAATACTGATCTGTGAAGTGGGAAAAAGACAGATACTACAGGAAAACCAGCATGAATTAACCAGCGTTGGGACTGCAGTTCTGCAAACAAGACACTGTACAAGCTGGGCTTAAACTAGCCTCAACTCTTGCAAAAAGATGCCTTGACAGAGCCTTGAGCGGGACGGAGTGTCACTGCACAGGGGAGGCACCGGACACTGCTCCCGGGCAGGCCGGGACTCTGCCTTCCACCCCAAGCCACACACGCTGGGGAGGGGAGGGGGGTTCCGGGCTACACACGAATAACAGACCTTGACGTTATCTGCCTGCTCCTAAGGGCACATAACGTTAAAACTGAACAGGTGACCCGACGGCGTCTTCCTCGCAGGCTTCTAAGACTTCACAGCAGCACCAAAAGACACAGCACCGGGACTAAGCCGCTCATTCCTCGCAAGTTTACGCGGGGGTCCAAAAGCGCGGTGCCCTTTTCGACAGAGCGGCGTCCCGCCGAGAAAGCCACGGTTCTCGCCACACGAGACCTTCTGCGCTGTATGTCCGCAGCCTTTGCCGGATCAGAAAGGGCCGCGGAGCACCAGGGGCAAAGCTGGAGCCCCGGGAAGCCAAGGGACCGGCCCGGTCTCCGAGCTGGGCCCTAACTCGCTCCTCCGCTCCCCCGCTTCTCGCGGCAGCCTCCGGGCCGCCCGAGAAGACCTGGCGGCGTTTGCTGCTAGCAAATCTGAGCCCAGGCTCCCCGCCTTCCCTCGACGTTTCGAGCTCGGCAGCGGCAGCGCAAGGTGCCGACGCGGCTCCCCTCCTCCCCTCAGGAGCCCAGGCAAGGCGTGAGCGGCAGCAGCCGCCGCCCGGGCCCGCCCCGGGCCGAGCGGGGCTCCGCGGGCCCGGAGCGCCGGGGCAGGCGATCCCGCGCCGGGGGCCGCGGCACCCCACGGCCGCCCGGCGCAGTCCCCGGCGGAACGGAGCGGCCCGGCGCGGGGAAGGGGAACGGGAAGGGGAAGGCCGGCCGAGGCGATCGGGGCTCCCGCTCGGGGCCTCCCGCACGCTGCGCCCGGCGGATCCCGGGGCGGGTGGCCGCTCGGAGCCCGCCCGCCCCGGCACTCACTTGTCGTAGAAAGGGTGCTCCTCCCCGAACTCCCGCAGGTGCTTCTTCTGCTTCTTGCTCAGGCTGCGCAGCAGCTCCCGCCCGCCCCGCCGCTTCCCCATGCCGGCCCCGGCGCTCACCCGCCCGCCCACGTGGGGCGCTCCCGCCGCGCTTTACGGCACGCTGCCGTACGGCAGGCCGGGCGGGGCCCCGCGGCCGTGCCCGCGTCTCCCCGGCGACGCCGGGGCGGCTGTCGCGCCTCCCGCCGTTGGCTGAAGCGGCGCCCGGGGAAGGCGGGGCCGCGGGCCGGGTCGCGGGGGAGGCCGCGGGCCGGCGTGTGGCGGAGGAGGTGGAAGCGTCCGGCGGCGGGCGGCTATGGCTGCGAGCCTCGCCGGGGCGGTCAAACGACCGGCAGGGGCTGTTCGTCCCGGATTGCTCTCGAAAGCCACAGCGCCCCGAAAACGCGCGCCGCGACCGGGAGCTTCGGGCTGGCCGTGGGGCGCTTCCGCCGCCGCCACAGCGGCGTGGCCGTCGTGACGGCCGGGGGCGGCAGGGCTGGACGCCGGCCGCACGGGCCGCCGCCCCGCTCCCGCCGGCGGCCGGGGCCGAGGTCGCTCTGCGGGGCCCGAGGGCAGCCCCAGGCACGGTTCACGCTGCCCGGGGCCTTCCGTCGATCCCCGCCAGCCGAAGGGATGCTCCGAGCTTTATTCTCGTGAAGAACGCTTTTCTCGTTCTCGCAGCATGACAGGTTAACGCAGTGTCACTTCTGATCTCCGCTAGATACGGGACCAGTCACAACCTAAATGCAGCCTAACCTCCCTAAGAGACCGATCCTCTGCAAGCGACAGAGAACGCCGCAGACGGCGCATTCACGCAGACGCCGCTTGAGTTACGGCGTCTTCCCCAAGTGACCTGTGGTCTACGGTGCTTTGCTGAAAGCTACACGTTCTCTGGGAAAACCTCTACCACGAGGCTGGAGGAGAAGGAGGAAGAGGCCCAACAGAAGTCCTGAATGTTCAGACTGCTTTAATCTAAAAGGTAAAATCAAAAGCTCCAAATGAAATCCCACCAAATTCTGGACCTTCCAACACCTTGCTGCTGAATCCTACTGAACGCTGCTCTAAGGGTGAAGCTTAAGGCTTTAGCATGCTCAGAGATACACAATTCCCCAGAAACCACCTTACGCCAACTAAGAAACTAAATTCAAACTCAATTCTTTGCTTTAAAGTTCCTTACATTCCTTATTATCCCCGTGTTTCTGCAGGACCTCCTCTGATCCTCAGTATGGAGGGGCTGCTCAGGGTTGCAATACAGGACTCTGCAGGCTACGGCCGCTCTCCCTCCTGTAAAGTATGCACAATAGATTCCAGTTTGTCTCCTGGAGGAGATACCAGAACTAAGTGAAAGCAAGGTAATTACAAACAGGATGGAGGCATGGAATATTCTGGGGGGAAGATGGTTTAGCAGCTGGTGACTGTAGCTTCCAGGTAGTCTACCTTGACTTGAGGGTATCCATGCATTTGCCTGAAGCAAGCAAGCACCTTAATTGCATTTCAGTTGCACACGAGCCTCTGGGAGTTACTCCTGCGCGTTGCAAATACCACTGCCTGCCCGTTGCCTGAAACCAGTGAAGTTGGCCAACTTTACAGATAAACCCTTCTGGTGTGGAGGAAGTTGTCTTAATCCCAATCATTCTACTAATCCGGTTTACCGAGTACCCCGCAGCAGATGTACGTGAGCAGTAGTCAGCTGTGGCCCAGCAGTAGAAATTTCCTTGGTAGGCTCCGTCAAAGCCAACACTTTGTGTATCAACACTGACAGAAAAAAACTATTTCCAACTATCAGGATTTTTTGTGGAGTTGGCAGCCATGCTCTGTAAGAGGAAAAATACTGCCAATCAACCCTACCTCTGTCAGAAGTGTGAAAAAGGAGGTTTATTTGTATGTTGCGATAATTGTTTCTTACTGACTTCTACAATTTGGCATTGGGAGAGAGCAGGAAGAACCGGAGCCTTTGTTCAGAGCTGAACCATGAGGGCCCGGGAGCTTTTTGGGGACCGAGCTTGGGCACAACTGCTAAGGTAGTGAACAGCGGGAAGCCTGTGCGTTCATCTATGTGTTAAAACACAAAGGGGAAATTACAGGAACTTGGTGGTAGAGGTGGTAAGGATATAGCTTGGATTCAAGTGTTGTTTGTACAGGCTTTCAAAAATTATGGCTATGATAATATTTCACACTGCTTAACAGTTGAGTTTGGTTCTGCTTTGTAATGTTGCCTTATGAATTAAAGATGCGTTAACCTCGTTCTTTTGTGATGCTCTGAATGCCAGCGCTTGCTTCTGTGATCGTTTATTCACGCTTCCTTTGACAATAACGGGGATGGTTTTCCACCAGTTTACAAAACTCGGGCCTGCAGCTTGCCGTCTACTGTCAGGCGGGAAGAACGCCGCGCGGGGGCACCGGCAGGGCTCCCTCAGGTCAGCGGGCCAGAGCCCACCGCCGTGAGCCCGGTCCCTCTGGTCAGCCGTGAGGGCCCTGGGCCGGGCCGGGCCGGGCCGGGCCGGCTGCCACCCGCCGGCGCCTCAGCAGCGGGAGCGCAGGGAAGCCGGGCTCAGCCCCCGGGTGCCGACACCCTTTGGGGGCCGCGTCCCTCCCTTTCCTCGCAGCGGAGGGCCGGCGGGTGGGTGGGCGCAGAGCCCGCCGGGCGCTCTCGGAAGTCACCCCGGCAGCTGGGAGCGGCCCTCGCCGCTGCCGGTGATGGCGGGGGGAGCGCCCACCGCCCGCCCTGGGCCGCCCCGGGGCTTGACAGCCTGAGCAAGCGTTGGGGAAAGGGAGACGCAGCCGGGAGCGCCGAACCGGAGGCTCCCGCCGCAGCCTTTCCACAACGCGGTTTAAAATTCTTAAACCAAGTTGCTAGCTGAGCTTGCGCTGCTGAAGAATTGGAAGTCACATTAGCTTGCACTGGAGCTTCTAGTTGCTAGCGTGATAACGTATGGCCAGCAGTGTTCTTTTTACAGATTTCCTGTGCACCAGCGTCTTTGATTCCAGCAACAATATTGGAAAGAAAACCAAGGCAAAAAGCTTGGACTGTTCGTAATCTGTTCTGCTGACCCAGTTCTGTCAGCAGCCAGGATTAAACCCTGTCAGCAGAAGTCTGCTGCTGCTACCTGTGTATCTTCAGCACTTTTATCTGCGCGACATGTTCCAGAGACGCGTGGCTTGTAAAAGCTGCTTCGTTTATTTTAGAGAACTCTGCTAATCTGAACATAACAGATTCCTCATTCCTAGCTTGCTGCCTTCATTCTTTTGTCTCCTTTCATTTATCAGTGCAGCCACTCACTTCATCCTTTTCTTCATCCCCACTTTTCTACTTCTG
This sequence comes from Astur gentilis, assembly GCF_929443795.1. Classification (NCBI taxonomy): domain Eukaryota; kingdom Metazoa; phylum Chordata; class Aves; order Accipitriformes; family Accipitridae; genus Astur; species Astur gentilis. The sequence goes on along the minus strand of NC_064909.1, from coordinate 8,675,836 downwards.
CTTTTGCCTTTTCCCTTGTGAGATGCCATTTTTTCATTTTAGTGTATATTTTTAATTGGAATAAATGTATTGATCACACTCTTTTCCTATCCAAATGCAAAAATGGAGAGCTAAACTTTAAATAATTTTTGCCACAAGTTACTTAGGCAGTGTAAGCTACACCATAGACTGCAGCATATAGCTCATAAAGTTGAATGCTCATTTATTTACTATACACTGTTTTTGTGGCATATAATAAAAAGAAAGATACATAACTTAGGATTCTGGCTTGAAGCAATGTGAAGGGTAAGAGAGGAGTTCATTTCTTCCTTCATCTCAGTCTACCCTTGCTCTTTCTATACATCACTCCTTTCCTGGTTAGCAGCTGGCATGTACACAAAGGCAAGTACCTTGATGTTGCCTTGATGTACTATTTGCATAAATGTAGAGAATAACAAGAAAATAAACACCAGTGAAAATAAAAAAGCAGAGCCAGACCAAAAATAGTGTTTGGCACCTGCTGACTTAAAATATAAAATGAAATTTTTATCACAAAAAAAACCCCAAAGCTTTCTACTTACAGGCTACTTAACAAAACCAAAAGTTCTCAGCACAAGAACCGAGTGCCTCTGGAGCTGGCCACTTCAGCAGTCCAGTTCAGTTGCAGGACTTTCAGGATGTGGCATGACGGTTTTGGTGAAAGAACGATAATGATGCTATTATCTTCTAAAGGGTAACACAATCACCCTTTGAAGCTAATTGGAGGTGGTATGCTGACCTACTGAAAGAGCAGGGCATGGCCATATTTAAGGCAACAGATTTTTAGAACTTCTTTATCCCTCTTTCTCTAGCATTAATGATCAAGAAGTTATTCAGGCAAGTATTTTTTACTTACGTATGCAAATTACTTGTTTATTCTTAAGCAAAACTAATTTAGCGAAGAACAGAACTGCTGGGTGCTTTTGTATTAAACAGCTGTTCTCAAAGAGCTGTACTTAGCCTAATATTCTTATTTTGCTAATGAAAACTAAGTTTAGAAGCTGCTTTGCCACCGCCTTTTTTTTTTTTTTTTGCCAGCATGAACTGTATTTTGAGTGATGATGTTGAAAATCAGTCTGCAATTCTTTGGACAATAAAATGGCCGATATGTTTACTGACACTAATTTCTTACACTGTGGTTACTATAATGTATTGTTAATGTAAAAACCACTGCAATGAACTTGGTATTCGTTAAAGAACGACCAAGCTTACACACTGAAAAAACAGGGAATATGGAGAATAAGATAACATCTTAAATGTAATGTCTCTTAAAATTTTAGTCCGGGGTGGGGTGGGGGGAGAGCATTTTAGAAAGATCCAAGGTACGCTAACCCCATAAGCTGCCCGAATCCATATGTTGTCTATAGCAATGTTAGCTTAAAAAAACCCAAACCCACAAACATGTATATAGAAGCATATATAATACAGTAGATAGCTTAACTGACAGCTTGGTAGACACGTGCATTCCAGCTTGTATGCCAGAAATAGAAAACTGAATGTGAAAGAACAGGGTGAAGACATGGTCCTAAACCTTCTGTGGACACCCACAAAAATGGATACGTTCTTTTCCATCTTTCAAACTAGTTCTGCGGTACATCCATGCCCAGTTTGTTGAAAATGGTTTGGAGAGAGTATGTAAGGCCAGGTTCTCCAACCCTTCATACCCTGCATTGGGACAGGTTACTCAGTGTTTGAAAGTGAAGTAAAGGTATAGATTTGAATGAGACACTAGACAAAAGAGGAAAGAAATCTGCATTAGGACTGTCTCTGCTTTTGGGGGGGTGCCAATGTTAGGGAAGAATCTACCCATTTAAAACTGATCCTGTTTACTAGAATTCATTTTTCTCTCAAGTAGTTACTGAACTAATCTGTGTTTTCAATTTTTTATGTTCCCTCTTGGCTAACACAGAATAATTGTTTTGGTCTGAAAGTTTCATCACTGCATTGCATTTGATTTTTGATGGCAAACTAAACCTTCTGCTCTTGAATTTCTTAGCAGCATGACCACTACAGGCTAAAGCAGCTCTTATCAGTTCTAGGTATCTGAAGTTGCTGTACGTGTTTGAAGTCTTGTTGGTGTTGCTCAGTTACGATGTCACAGTGCCTCCATAATCTAGGTATTTTAACTTTCTCTGAGAAAAAGGTGAAACTTCTGTACATATGGCTTAGGGAAAAAGCCCTATGAATATTTGACTAAGTAACATCAAAAAAACTATTATTTTGAACTGGAAACATACTCTAATACTGAAGCAAAGAAGAGCTAGCATTTACATGGCAGGAGGGAATGAAAGATGAGTGATAATAATGCACTGATGTATGAAAGACCTTGCACCAGCAGATGTGATACACTGATTGCATGCTTTTTGACACTATCAAGTGGCATTTTGTTTAAGTAGAAAGAAGAAAACATGTACTTTTTATTAATCACATTTCTTGTAATTCAATAAATAGCATTTCCAAAGCAAGGTACTTTTTGTTATGAGAACTAAGAATTTTGGATTGAACAGTGAGACAGTAACAACTTCTTCAGTGGGACACAAAACGCCAAATCCCATAACGCTGTCCTCTTACTGTACAAATTATGTAGAAAAATATTATAGAAGAGAAACATTACATGCACTGTGTGCACCTACCCAAACAAATAAATTGCTTGCATTAAAGGGGTTGGTTTTGTGTTTTGGTGGGTTTTTTTCATATTTTTACTGTAAATGAAATACCTCTCTGATTCCTCTATCTTAAAGAAACTGGGTCAGTTGAGGTACTGAGTATAGAGGTACACCCGTTCCCTGGTGCGCAGATACGCTGTCATACACTCAGATCCTCTGAGGGCCTTTGTGATTTATCATGGTTGACTTATGAATGACTGTCAGAAGTGTAACTTCCACTTTTCACCTCACAAATGAACAACAGTGAATACTAGTTTTTAGTGGAAAAAAACCCCTGAACTTGAGAAGACCACAGCAAAGTAGTCAGAGGGAAACTTGAGGATGAAATGTTTTAAATAGGAGCAAGAAATCTCCCTAACTTTTATGACAGGAAAGATATTTTTTAAAGACAGTTATGCTATTTTTTGTGGCTGCAAAAGTGTGGAAACGAGAAAGGGTGGCATTTCCTAATGGCGCTTGCTAGGGAAAGCCATGATCAGCATGTGAGGTTCTATTTCCAAATTTCTAATTTGAAGGGACAAGTACTAGACTCTGCCTGTTTCAGTGCAGTTTGATTTAAGACAATAGCAGACTTGAAGCAGTTGTAACTACAGCTTTGTATTACACAAAGAGCAAAATCTTCTCATATCACAGCTTCCTGGGTGAATGACCTTCCCTTGGACTTGCTGTATTTCCAGTGCTCCCTGGAATAACAGATAGATTGTAATTAATTTACTGGTGCATGAAATGCAGAGACTGGCAGGAAAGGCTTCTAAAGCAAGAAGCTTGCTGTATAATCATATTAAAGCTAACATGACAATTAAGTTGTGGTAGCGGTATGATTAAAACTAACTGTAGAAACCAAAATCAAAGTAACATTCCAGGCATGCCTGATGACCGCTGGCATGTATAAGAAAGGGAAATACACGAGTGCTTTCATGAAATGCTGATAATGAATTCAGACTGCATCTTTAAATACCTAAGTGATACAGAAATTACTGTTCCACAAATCGTTTTTGTACTGAAAGATACTGTCATATGGCAAATGAACCCTGGGTATCTGGGAAATGCAGTGTAATTTAGATAGTTTTTAAAAACTCTTCAATCCATAAGTGATTGGATTCTGCCACAACTGCCTTTGAGCAGTGCCTTTCTCACAATTTTTAAATGGTTAAATGGCTCAAAGAAAAGTAACGTGAATGCTCTGGATTTAGTTTTAAAATTACTCTACAAACCTGAAAATTTTATAAACAGCTGTTATATATTATTTACATAATATATTGGTCTGTATATTTTTTGACACCTGAAGTAGGCTGGCAGCTGTTAGTCACAAAGTATTTGTGGAAGGAAATCCACCTCCAGCTTACTGGCAGTGAGCAAGGATTTTAAAGATTGAATGGACTCAAGAACTTGTTTATCTTTGGTGCCAATATTTAGCACAGACCTAAAGCAATGTTGTAACACAAGAAGTGTTTGTATTGGCACTTCCTAAGAAAGGTGCCAGAAAAAGCAAAACTGGAGAATGGGAAAAGAAGTAAAGAATGGAAAGAGTTTACCCAACAAAATAGTTTATCTGAAGTTTTGTCAGGATCAGGAACATGCTGTGAAAGTCAGAAGCCACATTAGTAGATGGAAAAAGGTTATCAGAGTGCATTGCATGGTTATGGTGTCTAAAAATGCCTAACTAGAGATAAAGACAAAGATGCTGTTAGGCCTTAGGAAACCCCTGAACATGAAGGGGAAGACAGAGGAAGCAGGGAAGGATCACAGTCTTAAAAGGGAGGAAGTTTCATACAGGGTAAAATATGGATGAGAAGTGTGGCCTACTAAGGTTAGTAAATGGCTGTGCTAGTAAATATTAGTCTGTAACAATCAGACTGTGCATAGGTCATTCTGCTTTTTTGGGGTGGACGTGGTCTGTGATGGCAGTTAGCTATGGCTCTGTCAACATAGTTAAGGTCCAGAGATCGCTTTACATGCACACTGGCTTTCCCCAACATATGATGAGGCTGGAAGCAAGAAATTCTCTAATAATATACCTTTCCCAAGATAAAGCATCCCTTCTGCCAGGGGGTTGCTTACATGGGCTAATACTCTCTGCAGCTGTCTCCTAAGCCCGTTCCTATTTAGGTCTGATAGCTACTACAACTCTGAGCCAACTGAAAAGCCATGCTGACTGGCCATTTAGCCAAAAACTGTAGGCTGAGCGGAGAGCACAAAAGACAATAGAAAATGACCTCTTAATGTTACCATGCATCAAACCAAGATGTGGAAAGACTTAGTATTAAGCACAGTCATATTTTGATACTATATACAGCTTGAACTTGGCAGGTGGCTTATGCACAACTAAGCATGGAAGCATGGCAAATTTGAAGAAAATACAACACAGACTTGAAAGAGGCTGTTCCTCTGAAGCACCAGCTTTATTTAACCAGTCAGCTCACAATTTCTCTCTTCACTTTATATAGTGTCTGACATGACTTCAAGAAATGCTATTATGACTGAATACTAGGAATGAGAGAAAGGAGGAATAACTTGAAATCGAGGAAAGCAAACACCTTGAAGGGAGAACTAGGCAGTGTATCTTCCCATAAGGGCTTTGATTAACTTCCTTTTTTCTTTTTTCTGAGGCATATTGTAGAAAGTTCACAGGCAGCTTCCTTTCTATCACGAATGATACCAGCTGTAATGACTCTCTTGAAATAGCTCTCCTAAAACAGCTTTGGGCCTCTCTACAGCTAGAAAATACAGACGATCTTCAAGCACAAGCTTGGTTTCTTGTCTTTCAGCTATGTACCATTAAGATTGTCCATTTCTGTCTGATAATAACACTGGGCTTCTTTTCTTTTATGATTGTATAAAACTGAGTGGTCTTAGTAAGTATGATCCAGCCTCTCTGGTTGTCTTGTCCTGTGACCCAGTTGGCTATGCTGTAAATTCTGTTAATAGCAGTCAAATCAAAGCCACTCCCTTAATAGTGAAGCAGATTCCTGCAGCTGTGCCCTTCCTGCTAACCTAGGAAAGGCAGAAATGCTTAACGCAATCTGAAGGTAAAGTGGATGACAACTTTGCACCTAGTATTATGTCGTTTGATTCATGGTGAACTAACCTTCAAAGCAGTTGAGCACTCTTTTGCTATTTGTACTGTTTTTCCCCTCTAAGTGTAAGTAGTGTCCAGCTAGGCTGGGTTTACAAAATAACCGACCGAGCCAGTTTAGAAAAAGGCCATGCCTTTCCCTGTAGTGAACTAAAACACTTAATGCAGTGTTTTTCCTGTCCATAATGACACTTTGCAGTATCCATTTGCTTTGCAACATGATTCTATAAGCACTTCGTTTAAGTGAGAGACGCAAGCCTGTGGAAGTCTCAGATTTGTACTGTGATCACTGTGTTCTCTGTTAGCAAGCAGTTACTAAGACTGGAAATAAGGCTATTGGAACTATAGGAGCCTAGGAAAGGCTCAATATGCCTCAGTGTCCTCTAAGATGGTGATTTTTGACTTACTACAAGTTAACATGCAGGCTGTATGTACACCTGGGATGCAGTTACTTCAAAGGAGCTACAGTAAAAAATGTGTAACAAGCTGGCATCCATAACTTTAAACGTTACACAAACATGAAGTGGATTTTGCAAGTATTTCAGAATTCAGAAGCCATTAGTATCAAAAGGAGATTGAGAATTGTTATATATATTTTTACATGTAAATACACTTTTCTATATATATATAAATTTTTTTTTTAAAATTACCTTTCTACAAACATATTATAGATTACCATAGTTCTTGATCACAGAGTATAGTCAAACTTCACTTTATAGCTGTTCAGTCTACATGTACTGGAGATATGATCAAGAATAACTTGATGAAACAAGAGTTTATATAATTACTTTACAAGAGAACTTTTATTTAACAGTAGACTTGTCTCAATAAATTAGGTTGCTAAGAGCAACTAACTTCAGCACTAATGGAGCAAAGTACCTGAGTGAGTTCATGACTTGACTTCAGTTTCTTCTACTTGAGGTAGTGTATCCCAAACTGGTTCCTGAATGTGTTCAGGTATTTTCTCTATCTTAGTCTAGAAGAAAAGCAAAGCAACCATTTATTATACCAGCTAGTTAACATCTAACTACCGTGCTTTATTTATTCTGGTTTGAGAGATTTATCAGATTAAAAATGCCACCTAGTGGCATTTTCAAGCAATACAGCCTCTTTACCGTTCAATACTTTGGAAAAATGTTCCTTCCAAACCACACACATTTCCTCTGCTGACTTTCTAAAGACTTCAGTAGTTATTGGTACTTGGATCAGGACCTAGCCTCATAACAGTTAATAGCGTGAGGTGGAAACTTACCTTTTTTACTTCCATGGCAACCCCTTCAGGTAAGTTCCGTTGAACGTACTCCAAGTAAACTGCAGCAGTACTACTTGTTAGGTATTTTAACTAAAACAGAAGTAATGTTTTTTTTAATGAACTACTATTATTAATACTTCAAACAGAATAAATAAAAATAATAATAATAATAAAAAAAAGAGCTTGCCCTTCTCTAGTTCTTGCTATGGGACCAAACATCTTACAGGAAGACAGGTTCCATAATACTGAACAGAAGCAGTTGAGCTGTACACAAGTCTCATGCAAGTATAAAGTAGTTCACAGAACTGTGCATACTGCCTGTGACCACATGCATTGATTATGATGGAAGTGGTGGATCTTAACACTGCAGGTATCAGATGAAATTAATATGCAAGAATCACCAGCTCTTTAATACTCTCAAAGTTCAAGCTGCTTATAAATCCTGCTACTCCAGAATTCCATTGAATTACTGATTTTCTAGTCTCTCCTGGATGGCAAAAATAGTGCTTACAGTCTGTGGGCAGCCGTTTGTACTCCACTAATGTCTGGGGACTTAAAGCAAAGTCCTATTTTGCTAAGCACTGTGCAAATATACAGTAAGAAACCCAGGAGCCACAAAATGCTGGCAGTAAACCTTTCTTCTAAGAAAATCAACCACAGCTGCATTCTAAACCATACAGAAGTCTGTGTCATCAGCCATAAAGCTAGTGGTTTGTATACACTTCCTTTCTGGTATTTCCCCCCCACAGTTTTAGTTTGCCACATGATGTTGCACAGGGCAAAAGTATGTGTGTTCAAAAACATCAGACAAACCCTTGGTGACTGGTAATGACAATGATTTAGGTGCATCTCCCTCTGTTCTTGAGAAAGCTCCTATCCCACCGATTCTTAGAAACCAAGAGCATAACACATATAAAGATAACCCTCAATTCTACCTTATTTTTTTAATCATTCTTTCAGCTGTTAAGATGATGGTCAAAATCAGCCTTTTAATCCAAAAATTATATAGGCTGTTCCTTCAGAATAACTTGAGCTACATTTGATGTACCTAGGTCAGCTGTTTTCTGCTATTGCCTGCACTCTCCTCCCCAACCCAAGTAAATAGGAAGTTTGTGTTCACTCCTGAGTTAACATCTTTCAATTGTGCACCTAGAACACACTGGTTTTGTTTTTTCTTACATCCTTCTTACCTCCAAACATATGTAATGTGTTCTCATTTCATACTGAACTCTGTGCTTCTTGTAAATGTGTACAGATTTTAAAAGTGTCAATCGTTCTATCTTCTTTGGAGGTTTATGTCTGAACAAAGCACAAAAAGAAAATTTCATTTTATATAAAGGATGCTAATACAAATTATCTGAAAGATTATGCTGAAATCCCTGTTCTTATTGGCATTTAGAAGATCTGCAAGAAAGTATTAAACACTGGTACAGTTTATTATTAACCCACATGGGCATGGTTAATACTCAGGTATTAACAGCATTCGTTCAGGGAAGCTAGAGCACTGACGACTGTACTTAAGAGTACTGTCAATATCCTTCATGTAGTTAAAATGCACTTCTACTATGGTAGTGCTGAGTGTAGAACTGCTGCTGCCTTCTTATTGCTGTGCTGCTATCTACATGGTTTAGTGGGCATGGATGATGGTTGGACTTGATGATCTTGAAGGTCTTTTCCAACCTAAATGATTCTATGATCCAAGACGTGTTAGATTTATAATCTGAGAAAAAAATGTCCGATTACACCTCTTTCTTCTGAAAAAAAGAAAATACTTCTAAGCACAGAATCTGAAGAAGCATCTGATACCACATCACTCTACAGATCAGTTACTTACACTTTTTCAACAGAGATGCCAAGTTCTTTAGCTGCAAGCACTGCAAAATATTCATAGCTGTCCAACACAGCTTTATCGTGGCCTTTAACTAAAAGGGACAATCTCTTGTACAGGGTTTCTGGTTCATCTGAAATAGATACCTGCATTTTTAAAGAAAGGACAAGAGTTACCACTCCATGTTCTCCTTTATTAATACATGCACGGCATATTTTCTTAGCCTGTGTGCCCCACTTATAAAAGAGGAAAAAAACCACACACTGTTAGCTGCTTATTTTAGTTTATCTGCAAGAGGCTGACAGTATTACCTTGACTGACAGTTCTCACTCTTATCAGGGAAGGCAAAAGTGTGAAGAGATACCCGACTTCTGAATATTTAGGTAAAATTCCTTGATCAGAAAAGGAAAGGGAATGCCAGATAAATATAAGGAGGACAACACTAGCAAAGGCAAGAGTGAAACTCATTGCTAAAGCAAGTCTGGAGCAGCAGTATTTGTATTTTAAATAGCAGCATGAGAATATGTGAAATTCTCAGACTATGCTTGGGTATGGACAGTAACTAGAACCTTATGGGCAGTTACCAGAATTCTCACTTTACTAAGTCAGTTATAAGGCTACTTTAAACACAGTAAGCTTCCCCAGGCATATTATCCTTCATGTTTGTCCAGGTAAAAGTTTATGACTTTCAGTTACAAATTTATGACTTTCAGTTAGAGCTTCAATTTCTCATGGCCTGGGCTCACTGATCATCTGAAAAGCTTTGATGTGTCCAGGAAGCACCGATTTTCCCACAGGTTTACTCCCAGGCAGTTTTAGCACAGTAAATCCAGCATGTACCACACATGGCAGGAAGGCTGGGTCTGCACTGTAAATGTAATACTACCTTCAAGATTTTGGCTTACTTACATGTATTATACAGATTGAACGTGTGCTTTTGAAGTCATTCAGATTCTAAAAGCACGATATCTACCACATGCCTTCATGAACTTCCCACCTCATCAGCCTTAGGCTCCCAGCTTCCAAGCCAAAGGCCTTAGGCTGCCTAAGCTGCTGCAGGCGCTGAACTGAATGTGGCCAAAAAGCTGGTATTTCATGAGTTACAGCTACAAAGAGGGGGAGGAAAGTGAGTGAGAGGCAACTGTGAGCTATAGAAATCTTGCTGGAAAAAAAAAATCTCAAATACCAATAATCTAAATTGTTTCTTTCTCTACAGCAAATTTGACATCATTAAGACAGAACTTTAAAAAGCTGCAATAAAGGAAATTCAAATTTTTCTGTACACCCTCTTTATTACTAAGACAACATACAAAGTATCATTATAAAACACTTACCAAAGGATTAGTCTTAGGCTCCTGTGTATCAACATGGGATCCAGCCAGCCGTACTCCCATCAAGTTGGAGTTTCTAGAAATGTGGTAATGGGGAAAGCATAAAATAGGTTGTTAAAGTTGGATTTTTTTTAGAGAGTGTGGAGGAAAAGCAGAAAGAAGGAGGGTCTTTTATACTTACAGAAGAAAACACTGGTTTTGCATAATTCTGCTTGCATAATTGGCAGGAAAAGCTGATCCCTGTATAAAACAAATAGGTTATGGGGTTATTTGACCCAAACCAGAAACAGGTTTATCAAAGGTACTTTTTTGCATGCTAGAGCATAACACATTCCTAGGCATTGATCTGCCAAACTAGAAAGGTTTGCTCTATTGGGAAACACAGGAGAACAGGAGCATGGAAATGTATTTTAGTATACAATAGCGTATTGGTTTTGTGTGGCAAGGTTTTGGTAGCCGGGGGGGGCGGGGATGGTTACAGGGGTGGCTTCTGTAAGAAGCTGCTGGAAGCTTCCCCTACGTTCAAGAAAGCCCATACCAGCCGGCTCTAAGATGGACCTGCTGCTGGCCAAGGCCGAGCCAATCAGCGATAGGAGTAATGCCTCTGTGGTAACATTTTTAAGAAGGAAAAAAGTTGGGACAGAGAGAAAACAGCCACCGGACAGAGGAGTGAGAACGTGTAAGAGAAACAACCCTGCAGACCCCAAGGTCAGTGAAGAAGGAGGGGGAGGAGATGCTCCAGGCACCGAAGCGGAGATTCCCCTGCAGCCCGTGGGGAAGACCATGGTGAGGCAGGCTGTCCCCCTGCAGTCCATGGAGGTCCACGGTGGAGCAGATCTCCACCTGCAGCCTGTGGAGGACCCCACCGTGGAGCAGGTGGGTTCCCAAAGGAGGCTGTGACCCCGTGGGAACCCCACGCTGGAGCAGGCTCCTGGCAGGACCTGCAGATCTGTGGAGAGAGGAGCCCACGGAGCAGGTTTTCCTGGCAGGACTTGTGACCCCCTGGGGGACCCACGCTGGAGCAGTGTGCTCCTGAAGGACTGCACGCCGTGGAAAGGACCCATGCTGGAGCAGTTCGTGAAGAACTGCAGCCCATGGGAAGGACCCACATTGGAGAAGTTCGTGGAGGACTGTCTCCCGTGGGTGAGACCCCATGCTGGAGCAGGGGAAGAGTGTGATGAGCCCTCCCCCTGAGGAGGATGAAGCAGCAGAAAATAACGTGTGATGACTGTAACCCCATCCCCGTCCCCCTGTGCCGCTGGGGGGGTTTGGTGGAGAAATCTGGGAGTGAAGTTGTGCCCAGGAAGAAGGGAGGGGGGCAGGGAATCACCTCTCGGGGACTAGCTGGGTGTCGGTTGGCAGCTGGTGAGCAATTGCCCTGCGCGTCATTTGTACATTCCAATCCTTTTATTACTACTGTTGTCATTTTATTAGTGTTATCATTATCATTATTAGTTTCTTCTTTTCTGTTCTATTAAACCGTTCTTATCTCAACCCACTAGTTTTACTTCTTTTTCCTGATTTTCTCCCCCATCCCACTGGATGAGGGGGAGTGAGTGAGCGGCTGTGTGGTGCTTAGTTGCTGGCTGGGGTTAAACCACGACAAATAGCACCTAAAAAAAGGAACACAGTAAATGAACAATGTAACAGTATGCACTTACTATTAATGAGGCACCTGAATAGCAATCACTTTTTTTTAGCAGAAAAATATATTTTGTGTGGCATCAGATTTCATCGAGTGACACACCTAAGTAGGACTTGCTGTTATAAAAGCAATTGAAAATAGTATCCTATACATGCAAAATGGAATTTAACTGGAAATTTCCTGGTTTTTCAGCAGAAGTTCCTTGTGATTTTGAACACTTGTTCTTTTGAAGAGAACATTTAAATAGAAATACATGTGACAAGTAAATGAACCATATTTAAAAGATAACATGATTTTTCTGTGTTAAAAAGGGAATACAACTGTTAATCAAGATGTAACATTACTGTCTTTCATACTAGAATAATCGCTCCTTTCTGAACATTATGTGGCTTCTAGCTTCCTTCCACTAATTCTCAATTTGGCAAAGTTATAGACTACTTGAGAGGGAAAAAAAAAAGGAACCAGAACTTTTACTTGCTTAAGAGAAACTCAGGGCTGCAGCAGAATGCTGAAGCAAAATTAGCTACTTATCCAGCCCCTTGATACTCTTATTTAACAGAAGCTGGAATCATAGCTTTAAGAGAGAAGACAGATACTCTACTCATCAGTTATGTAGGTGACTGTATAATCAAAACATCAGAAAACAGCCAGAATCAACACTTTTCCAGGTAATCTTAATTTAGTTGCTCAAGGATGCATGTAACTAACTATATGATGTTATTAGGTCCCTAACCTTCTCCAGTATGCATTATACATTAATTACAGATCAGCAGTGAATGAAGTTGTTTTGTAAAGTAATTTGCTATTTGTCCTACAAATTCTGCATCCAACAAGGAAGATGACTGCAGTAAGAGGCAGGAGAGCTTCCAGTTTACAAAGCTGACTGTTGTTTGGAGAGCATAGCTGAATGTCTCCCCTTAGGCAAGCCTTTCAAATCCAGATGTTCACACATAAGCACTGGTGTTACATTCTGAAGTGCACGACAAGTGCACGACACAATAAGCAACTTTAGGAGCATTGAATATCTGCCACTATGGTTGAGCACCGTTCAGAATGTTTCAAAGTTCATGTTGAGAAGTACTTGACCTTAATACCTAAAAATAAAAAAAGTATATCTAATAAAATTACCTTGATATTTGCACCTCAATTCAGTATCTCCCAAGCCAGAGTACTGCCTCCCTTTCATTCAATGCCAATATGAAGTACACTAACATCATCACCTGACACCACTTCAGGGAGCAGATAGGCCCATGAGCATAAAAGACTGTATTCAGTGCAAGGCTTAAACTATGTGTGCAAGTATATGGCACAGAACCTGACCCCAGATGACAAATGTAAGACTACTGACTGGAAACTTAACTAGAAGTTGTACCTGGTTTGGGGTTTTTTTTGTGGGTATGCAGTCTCTGCTATATATTCTTTTACTTCTAACTGCTTAACCTTGTAATATGGAGTTGTTATTGCAAAGATATGTACGCTCATAGCATACTGTGTTATGTGGTCTTGGATGCAAACACTTCAGTCTTCATGTAATAAAAACGAATAAAACAAAACACGAAACAGTAGAGTTCTATCCCACATACTGAGCTCTGCAGCCTTTACAATATTCTAATATTCCTACCACATGCTGCCTCCTTTTGTTACTAATCATGCAGGTATGCATCGAGTCAAAAGTTTTTGTAAAATAAAGGTGCTCTGTGCAAGTTTTGACAAAATGATATGTTGAGTACCTCAGGTAGTAAAGATAGCATTCAGCAGGCAGTTAAGTATATTTTAACAGCTTCTTTCATTCTCCGATTTAAATATACTTGACGCACTCTTGCTAATACGACCATCACAGAAAGTGGAAGAGACGCTCAGGCTGCAACATAACAGAATTCAATTTCCTGTGTGAACTAAGGCCTTGCACAAAACAAAATTACACCTTTTCCAATACAGAATAGCGTTCATTTTGTTTGGCTGAGAGATTCTGAAGTACTCGTGACGAGACAGATGCCCAAAAGGTAAGCAACTCCAGAACACAGCACATAGACAGAAAAGAGTTTAGGGCTTCAGAAGATGAATAGGAAACCCCCAACATCAAATTTTCTCAACTTGAGAGAAAGTAATCACCCTTCAGAAGTCAAAACCAGTATAAAGCATTGATAATGTAAAAAGTTTTCCTATTTTTTTTCATGTTATAACTTCGAGATTTGAAACTTTAAGACTAGAAAGAGACTTGACACACACCCTCCAAACCCAAGTCATCTATTCATCATTCCTTACACGCAGAATAACCGCCGCAAAAACAGGACTGCAGGAAAGTTTTGAGGACCCGCTACGCCGATGACAGCGGGCAGAGACACAGCCCCACGCTGGAAAACCCCAACTCTCCCGCAGCTAAGAGGAAGCCACCGAGAAGGGCAGGCCGGCTCCAGAACAGCTCACACGGGGGACGCGATACCGGGGTTTGCACAGCGCCGAGCACCGTCTCTCAGCCCTGCCCGGGGACCGCTGCTCCAGTTCCCTTTTTCCTCTCCCCTCAGCAGTGAAGACGCCGAAGTAAGGGAAAAAAAGAGATGAAGGAGAATGGCCCTCTCCCGCCACACAGCCCACCTGAAAGAGCCGCCGCCACAGCCACCCCGCCGCCATCTTGTCTCCGCCCCAACCCGCCGACCATAGCGAGCGGCCGGGAAGGAGACAAGCGGCTTCATCCGCCGGGCCCACAGGCGACCGAAGAGCGCCCCCGCCGCCATGGCGGAGCAAGCACCCCCACTGAGGCGGAGGCATTGCGGAACCGTCGGGCAGGGCCGCGCTCGGGGGTGGGGAGACGAGTTGGGAGCTCGTATGGCGCCGTCCGGCGCCATACGAGCTCCCAACTCGTCTCCCCACCCCCATCCCCGCCTCCCCCGAGCGTTGCCTCAGTACTGACCGACGATGTAACGGCTCTCCTCACCTCCGCGCGCGCCCAAACCGTTTCCCGCCAACGCTCGTCCCCCCACCCCCCACCCCCTTCCCCTCACAGACGCTCTCCGTCCTGTTTTTCCAGGAGAGGACACCCAGTGCCGGAGGGAAGAAAGGAGGAATTGTTAGTTTTTCCGACCCCGAGGCAGGGCAGGTGACGTTACTTTTTTTTTGCTTAAGGTGAGAGGTAAAGGAGGTTTCTTCAGCTTTCTCCCCCTGAGAATGCTTTTTACCACAACTCGTTCATACTAAGAATACTCATGTATAGAGGTGAATACATGATTTTTTTTTTTTTTTTTTTTTTTTTTTTGCATGGAACGAGTCAGGAATTCTTTGAAAAACAATTACACATGAAGCTAGTTTTCAACCGTCTCCCCCCTCTTAAAAGTACTTTAAAAAAAAGTTATACAACCCTGTTAGCAAAACCCAGCCAACTATATTTTACCAAAGTATAAAAATGACTGGAAACATCATATAAACCCTTTCTTTTTACACATATGAATAGCAGTTAATATTATAACACAGGTTCTGATCAGTACCAAATAGGTAAGGGCGGGGAATAAACAAGTACTAATTCATGCCACTAAAGCCATCCTAATACACACATCCAGGCAGGTAGTAACCTGAAATTAAGCTGTGTGCAAGTCAAATGCTAACAGCAGAAACCTGAAACCAGCATAGATCACAAGCTATATCAAATGTATATTTTTTTATTTTGTTACTTCCTCTGCCACCTAAATTTACAGTCTGCTTTTTACACTAAAGCACCTAAAATATTTACAACCATCTTCTAATAAAATAACAGTTAAATATTGAAAATAAGATTTTTCTTATAAAATATGTTTTCTATATGTACAGGTTTTATCAAAGAGGACTAAGTTCAATAGCGAACAGTTTGCCATCATCAACCATCAGCAAGAAAACATTTTCTGAAATAAAACTATGTCCAACTTATGTACACATAGGCAGAACAGCATCTGTTTAACATCAGCCAATGCAACACTTAATAATGAAGTCAATGTTTGAGGCCTAAATCATGTACTGCTTAAGAAATGTGCATTTTCTTTCCTTTATGAATAACTTCTTTGGTTATTGTTGTTCTATTATCTTCTTGGCTGTACAATAAAACAGCACCCGATTAATGATACAGAACCAGGCATATATATGTATATATATTTATATATACTAGGTTTAGCACAGATACCTGCCCAATTGTTGCTAGAAAAGTTCCACTGTAGATTCTTTAATATAGAGCTGCTCTTCAGAATCAAGCCCACAAGTTTCTCCTATGTTTTACTTTTCTTCAAGCAGAACTCTCACTGACTTCAGTTATCACTTTGCTTAAACACTCATTTTTTTCCCCACCACTAACAGGGGAATCTGAAAACATATTTCCATTTTCCAGTGCAGCAGCCTTTCTCAGAAGGATCTTTAAAAGTTCAAAATGATCCAAGTTTGGAAGAGAAAGAGTAGACTCTCCCAGGTTGTCTCTTAACACAGGCTCCTAAAAGTCAGCACAAGTTACCGCTCACAAAAGCCTCTACTTTCCAAACCACTAGGACTTGCACAATCTACAAAATTTATTATCAGTGGATCTAGTTGGCAGCATACAGCTGAACAGCCAGTCTGCTGAACCTGGGTTGCATGGCCCCTGTGAAAGTAACATGTCACAGCATGGACAGGAACTGCTGGGAAGTCTGCTGCCTGGCAGTTCGTGTAAGAAAAGGCAGCTGCTGCTTGATCTTCTGAAACTCACAGGTACAGTCATTGAGAACATGATCTCTTACGTAGCAGAGGGAGTGAAATTCCACCCGCTGATCAAAACCAACTAAAAAAACCTCTGAAACAACCCAAAAAAGCCCACTAAAACAAACCATGTACACAGGAACGTCACTAACCAGAAACCGTGAAGTGATTTCAATTCTCCTGAAGGGTTCTTCTTTAGTATCAGAAGATTTGATCTTAAGTAGAAACTTCAGGTCATTTGGCTTCACATACTTGGCTTTGACAGAGAAGGCACCTCTCTGCCAATGAGTCCCACTGGTTTTGAACTTGTGTGGTCCGGTACTCCTATATGAAAGTGCTGTGATTTACCCTCATTTTGCATAGTTACACAAGGAAGAAAGACAGTAGAAAATAAGATCCACCATCTCTCAGATTCTGTTTAAGATGTTAGGACATGGCAAAAAAAACCCAATAAAACAAAACCCAACCCATAAAAAAACCCAAACAACTCTGAAATCTGGAAGATCTGAAATCAGCCTTATAAAATATTTTATAAAGTCAGCAATACTCCTACTGTGCAAAATTCACAAGAAAATCAGTGCTGCTACCTGTGAAAGCTCTAAAATCAGTATTCATATTCTGTAATTAAAGATCCATTCAACCTAACTCCAATTCTTCCTTAATTCTTTCATTCTGCAAGGTACAATTCTTTTGAGATCTTATTTACTTAGAGAACCAAATCTATATTTATATAAATGGTGTTAGACATCCAGCATGTAGATCTGAACTTAAGGGAGAAGAAATGGTAATTAAACAGCAATGTCAACTCACCTTTAGAGTATGTTTTACTAAATAAACAACATTTGAATTTCATGTAATGAGAAGGACTGAAAATGGCACAAGAATAACATTATATCCCTACAAGTAATAACTAAAATGTGCTGAAGGCATATACTCCATCAATCTCTGTTCCACAGGCAAGAACCTCTCCCTGTATTTGCCTGGTGAGAGAGCAAGCTCCTGCATTGCTCAAGCATACACTCTCCTAATACCACCGAGATGGCTGTTCAGCAGTGTGATTTATTGTCACAGCAAAATATATTTCCAGTGCAATCTGATTACCAAGGCGGTGTTCCTGATTCAGTGTTCCCATCAGATGATGTGAACCACAGTACAATCATCTTCTTTCTTCAATTCTTGAATTAGGTCATTTTAAAATCAGCAGATCAAAACCTTGCAAAAATGGAAGCTCTAAAATGTACAGTGTAACCAATGCTTTTACAAACTGCCTAACATGTATGCATTAAGGCAAGACAGAACTGAAAAAGTACTGCAATACTACAGATGATAACTGTCACTCCTGTAATTATTTCACAGTTAAATCAATTCCCCCCCTCCCCCCCCTTAAAATGACAGCACAAAGCCAAAGAATGTAATCATCTCCTTAACAGAGGTGACATTTAGTCTTTAGAAGATGCTGGAAGTGATCCAGTATAGGCAAAAAAAAAAGTTCCATCAGAAGTGTGTGAAGATCACTCTTGTAATTGGGCTAAAATGAAAAGAGTTAAAGACTAAAGATCCTACCAGGATCATCTGGCAAGAAGTGATAGCAGAACCATGAACTTCTATAATTAGTGGCCTTGGAAGATATCAGCAAAATGAGCTCAGATAAAAACACCTTATAAGAATATTTGTACCAATTATTTATTTTTTTCCCCAAAAACACAAAATTAATAAAAAAAAAAGGGAAAAAAGCAGATTTCTTTTTTTTCTAGACCTGGATAAAAGAATTCTCATTTTCAACAGGTAGTTTACAATCAATGGGGAATAAACAAGCAGTCCACGTTTCCTGATTGATCCATTCAGGGTGTGCTCAGTAGCTGTCTTTATCAAACAACTTTATTTACAACTCAGCATCATCCTGCAGGAGATCTGCGTCTTCATCATCCAATAAAAGGTCAGCATCCATGACTTCATTCTCTTCCATGACATCACCCAGCTCCTGAACAACTTCGTCATCAATGTCACCAACATTTTCAACATGTTTAACCAAACTCATGTGATCCAGAGGGATCAAACTATGCCCAACTGGCCCAGTAGTTCTCGCAATAGTGGCTGCCATTTCTGCTGCCACAGCAGCTTTCTGAGCCTTCTGCCTTTGCTGTTCTTCTTGTTGTCTGTGAGTCTTCATATGAGCGTTGCGGCTTTTGATTTTGAAAAATACCCTAAATTTTAAAGGAAAAGAAAATCAGATAAAAATGCATTGCTTTTGATGAAGTGAGCCAAAAAAGACTCAACAACCCATCAGTACATTTGCTTCCTTGTCCTGAAATAGAAGTCAGTGAAGTCTGCAATGCCATGGTGAGAATTTCAGGGACAGACTACCAGATTTATACATCTTGACAGTATCAAAATTGCCTATTCAGACTCTGCTGGAGGTATTTTGTAGCTCCCACAGTTGCTTCAGTATCTCTGCATATCCTAATTCTCCCTGTACTGAGTTTCACCAGAATCTTGCACACCAGGGAAGAAGTGAAGAAACCCCATCCCATGTTAGGATGGACAAACTCAAGCACTGAAACACAGAGAAAGTTGCCCACTGTCACATGCAAGTCTGTGATGAAGCAGGAAGCTAGACTGTCAGATGTAGAAATTCTAGCAGGTAAATGGATTCAGGAAAATTGGAGTAAGTGCTGCAGGGGAAGCATCAAAAACATCATGCAAACCAATCTCTGAAGGTTTTGGTAAGAAGACACGTCATCTAAGGGGAAACTGTTCTTTTGAGACCATCAGAGCAAAATAGAGAGTTTGTTGCAATGCTATTCATCTGGAATATAGACAGGCAAATGCGATGCGATACTGCAGACAGTTGTATTTCACTTACTTGCCACACTCCTTGCAAGGAAAAATTGTTGTTGGGTCGGTCTCACCACTTGTTGTACTGTGGGCGGGTGAACTCTTGATGGAGCAGTATCCACTCTGCGTACCAGATTTCTGCTTAGTGCCTGGAATGGTGCACCGTGTTTTTGTCACCTGATTCGTACCTCCATGAATGCGAGCATGGCCATTTAGCGCTTGACGGGAACTGAACACCTGACAGAGAGTAGGATGGAGGGAAATAAAAAAAATAAAAAACCAAGAAATACTGCACTGGAACGGGAACTGCAGAAAGAAGTATGCTGAATGCATATTATAATAGAACAACTGTACACATCTAATGCACACGATCTACTTGGTCAAATGTTGCTTGCTTTCAGCTATATTCCACTAGAGTTAAAGAAACTTAGTCATAATAAAACAAACCAGTGAGCTATCCTATTATTACAGTCGGATAACAAAAAGGTAATCAGAGCTGTTACCATACGGTATTTCTAATTGATACAACATCTCAGGATTCAATTTTATCTACAGATCAGCATAGTGCCTATATTTTGTGAGGTGGGAATTAAAAGCAGGCAAAATTATTTGTCCAGCGATATTCAGGAGATATCACTGGCCAGGAATAGTCTAAACCCCTGATTCCCCAAATCACAATCCACTAGTATACAAACCCCCTGCTATTAAAGATACTAAACACACGTACAGCGCCACAATTTGGCATTTCACAGATGAAGGAGGATGAAGAAAGTGAAAGGCTCTGAAGGGCAGGCAGATCTATAGGTCCAACAAGAGGGATAGCTGGTGGGTCCGGAGACTTCTGCATTTCCCTTTCTTCCTTTCTGTCTTCTTCAATCTCCTCATCTTCCTCTAACACTTCCTCTTCTCCACTTGTCTGAAATAGACAGTGTATTTAAGAAATACTAGAAATATGGTCAAAGACAGACAGTACTGGGTAGCAGGACATAGACAGTACTGCTACAGCGTGCTGCTTAATCAAGTCTGCTTCCAGGTTTCAGTATTTTTTTCCATCCTGAATGAACTTCTGGTCTTGCTGGAACTACCACCCCTTAATGGACAAGCTACAGCTCATGAAGCTTCACTGCAGGGCTCAAAACACCCTCCATCTGCATTACAGAGCTGTGGCTCCAAAAATCTACAGATGCCAAGGCGCAATACTCTCCCCCAGCTGTTAGAATGACAACGTATGCTATATTCATAGTCAAATGACTTATTTAAAAAAAAAACAACAAAAACCAAAACCAAAAAACCACCCCCCCCCACCCCCCCCCCCCATTTCTTAAGACTACTCGGAGTACCAGTAATACAGACCTTGCACACAAAGAACTGCATTGCCAGTCTTTGTAAATGTTTTTTTGTACTAGAATATTAGAGCAGCCTTTAGGAGCACACACAGGCACAGAAATAATTTACAGAGGTTCATCTGCTTCATCAGTATCAAAAGCTGTAATTGCTGGACTAGAGTTAGATAATGCACTAGTCAAAACACTTTTATCCCATTACAGTCCAGGAACACAAAATCGTGGTGTAGCTGAGGTCACAGAATGCTCATACAGAACAGAATTTAGAATTATAGAATAATTTCAGTTGGAAGAGACCTATGTCATCAAGTTCAACCTTCTCCTCCAAACAGGATGAACATAAAAATTATCAAGTGTCAAATTTTCTCATATTCTTTTAGACTTACCAGGCATTCCTCTCTTTTTTTCTCTAAACGTGTTCTGTGTTTCCGTCCCAAACGCAAGATTTTCTTCCAGGTATAGTAGTATTCCACACATTGTGCAACCGTCTTAGACTTAACCTGTAGTTAAGTAATTGCAGAAATAGTCCAGTCTCAATTTTTTGCTTTCATTCAACACAATTTTAACATATTCCAAGAGGTAGGCTTTATTTCTCAAACATTTAAATGGAGAAAAAAAGGCAGTTTGACTACAGCAGGAATACTCTTGTAGAATAATTTTTTTTAGTTTTTTCAGTCAAATTTGTGTTGATTATTTCAGCTTCAGTACACTTCTCCAGGATTCTCTAGACTCTCTTCAG
The DNA here is from genome assembly GCF_929443795.1 of Astur gentilis. Classification (NCBI taxonomy): domain Eukaryota; kingdom Metazoa; phylum Chordata; class Aves; order Accipitriformes; family Accipitridae; genus Astur; species Astur gentilis. The sequence goes on along the minus strand of NC_064909.1, from coordinate 8,654,414 downwards.
AAAATGACTGAGAATACACTTTTGTAGCTCAAGTGTACAATACCACTGAGAAATCTAGGAATTAAGACTTGGTTCCCATAAATGTTTTCAACATTTGAGCTAACAAGTGAGGTATTCTGCCCTGAGATGTATACACCTTGTCTTTTCTGCTTTGTGGCAAAACATGAAAATTAAATCCAAACATGTTCTCTCTTTATTGACCTTTCTGGTACAGAGCTCTATGCCAGTGACGCAGGTACTTTTTAAGAAACTGCCACAGAACACCAAGATAACAGCAGAGCACCATACTTTTCCTACATATCGAATGCCATGACTTGGATTCCAGGTGTGAAAACTTTTACATATAATAACAAGAGGAACAGATTTTATTTATTTGTTTTTAATTTTTTTTTACTGGTGCTGCAGTTGCATGCATAGGTACACCAAATAGAATATACCACTCTTATTGGTGTTCTCGTAATCACTGCTGGCTCTATACCTGCAATAAGCTGGTCTGGCACTGGAGGGAAAATGAAGGGGAACAGAATACAGCAAATGAAAAAAACAATTGACAGAACAGAAATAACCTTACCATTTTCTGTACAAATATGAAATCTTTGCTGTAGGTGGACAATGCCTCTTTGAACAGCCTCCTTTCTTGATGCGTCCATTTGTCAGAGCCTTAAAAACAAGAGTGAATTCATTATAAACAATAAAACCCCACCACCTTTATGTTGATGTAGTATCTGAAACAAAAACTAGGAAACCTCAAGCACATGCTAGTGATTGCTGCTACCCAAATACAAGTATGGCTGTACTGACTCAGACCTCAAGTCCATCTAACCAGTATTTGGTCTCTAGTAGCGATCACAGGCAGTTGCCTAGGAAACAGTAAGATCAGGGCAAGGAAATACAATGCCTCTCCCTAATTTTTCCTAACCTCTGACCACTTTCAGCACAGGTGATTTCCTGAGTCTGTTGCAATTTGCTTATTTAGTAACTGTCCTTGTAAGTGCTGACCGGATCTTCCTTTCAACTCATTAGGCTTCTTGCACCCAAAACATCCTTTGCTGAGGAGTTTCACACATAGTAGACCCTCTGTGTGAAGAACCACCTAATTTTCTTCGTTTCCTGGCTCCCAGTAGCTTCACTGGATGACTGACCCTTCGTTCTTCAAGTGGAAGAGAAACTGAACCCAATCTCAACCATCTATCACTATGCTATTCAGGATTGCATGTCCCTTCTATCACTCCCACACCTTTGGTCATTACTGCTGTCCCTCTCAACCTTCTCCAGTACTAAAATATTCCTATAGAGATGAAGGGACCAGAAAGGCACGCAGTAGTCAACATATAAGCAATCCACAGACTTGCACAGTGGCATCACCATGTTCTCTATCATCTTAACGTTTGACTTGAGTTTTTTTTTAGCTGCTGTAAAATACAGAGCTGATGCTTTCATAGAACTAGCGGTATAATCCCAAGGTCTCATTCTAATTGAGAAGTTCACCACAGAGCTCATAATTGTATTGTTTATTCCCATATATGCCACTTTACATTTAACTACACAAAAGTCCATCTATCATTTAGTTCTCCAGACAATAACTCCTATACGGTCCTTTTGCAGCTGTTCACTTGCATGGCTTGAGGTAAGACACTTAAATCCTCTGTGACAGAGGTCACAAGTAGATAAGGATTGTAGCAATGTGCAATACACACAAAGTACTTTCTGATCATTTAATGGAAGCTGTATATAAAACTTTCAAATACTGTTATTCTGTGTTTACTTCACCAGCCTGCCTAACTGCCCATGAAAATGTGAAATCAACATTTAAATTAAAATGAATTTGTGCTTTCTCAGTATTAGTCAAACAGAAGAAACACAGGATTGCTCTACTGCATCAAAGCAGTGTCCTGTTTGTAAAAGTGGGCAGCATTACATACATTAAAGGATGGATATGCAAGAAGCCATAAAGCAGATGCCTTTGAAATGACTTACACTAGAAGATTCTACTTCAGTCTGAGAGTTTCTGAAACATCTAAAACTTTTATCAGAAGAAATCCCTAATATTCCTGTCAATGTTAGCATTCTCCATAGAAATGCTTGCCTCTGCACTGAATTCAATTAACTTGGGCTTGGCACCATGCATGGTATTGAACTCTACAGGTTACTTATGTCTATAAAAAAATATAGAGGTTTTTTTTTTTATTAACTGCCAGTGTTTTGCTTTTCAGTGTCAACTCCCAGGCTCACAAGCTTAAAAGCAGGTACCTCACCAGTCCTTTATATGCTGAAAACTACAAAATTAACTTTTTTGCAACCTGTTTTCTGCAGGCTTTTCCAGTACTGGATGGAAGTATGCATTAGTTATTTCCACAGAGATCTACTCTAAAGATCTCTTAAGCACCAGAGAAAGGCACTGGCTTCAAGCCACGAGTTTTATTTATTCTGTTATCACCCAAAGATCTTTTTGCTGACACACTGCCTTGCCATCTTTCCCACCCTGAACCAGCATCATTCCCTTCTTACGCAACTTGCCAGTCATTTGCATTTACCCTCCCTTTGGACAGGGGTAAACGAACTGATTCAGTCCAGGTGCTTGCTCTGCTATGCCAAAATATAACTTTAAAAAGCATGACAACACCAAAGAAGATATTTTAGTTTTTGGCAAACCTCTCTAGTCATGCTCTCCTGCCTCTACCCCACCCCCCTGGGAGGAAAAAAAAAAAAAAAAAAAAAAAAAAATCACTTCCATGAACTAATTTTGTTGTACATGTACACCTATGGAGGATTTGGGCCTTACAGAGATTCCCCAATAGCTGTGGTATTAGCCGAGACCCTTAAAAGATTATGCGGGTTAATTGGAAGTAACCTAATTAATAGAATAAATCCTGTGTAGGAAAAGAAACAGAAGAAAAGCTGTTTTTAACTCTGGTTGCTGGGAAACCGCTTTTGCTCTTGTTAGCTTGAGGGAGATATAGAGAACGTGTATAGAGAAAGATCTGCAATGCAGCAAGGAAGAATTTTGGACTTTGGAATACAGATAAAATTTTAAAGATGATCTTTATGGTTAGACATTTATTCTACATTTTGTTTTACCTGCCATATTGTTTTTGCACAGATTAACTGACAATAATTATCTTCTACAAATCTAGGGGCTTTGGGCCTAACCGGTTGGTTTCAAAGGGGCTACACATACACCCAGGGAGCCTTTCTGAGAGGTGGCTCAAATCCATTACATACAGCATATGCTGGGCCTGATCCGCACCCTGTTACAGTATGCACAAGAAGTTTCCGGACCACCTGAAGCACATTATTTCAGAGACCATCTCTCCTGCAATTCTCACTGCAGGAAAACTTCAGACTTGACAAATTCCACTATTCAAATGAAAACAATACAAGTGTTTGCAACAGTGGTCCTCTTGTATTAGATATGTGTTCCCTCTCTCTTACTTAAAACACCATCCTGACAGATGGCAAAGCATTAGAATAGAGAGATTAGGGTGTTCTTCCAAGCAGCCCTGGGTCAGGCATGCCTAGGTCTCTTGGCACACAACTGAAAAGCCTCAAATTTTACAACCTGCTTCCCTCACAAGTCAACAGGTTTCAAAGGTGAGCTATTTGCTTGTATCCTCATTCAAGGGCAGTGCTGAGGATGAGTTTGAATATTTATTGTTTGTGGTATCAATTAACACGAGTCAGTGCCATGCTCTGTTTTGGTCTATTCCACCTTTAAATGTGGTGGTGCCTGAGAACTGTGATTTCTGACTACGGAGCAGAAGCCCAAAGAGTTAACCCAAACAAATGCCACTTGAAGTTACATTAAGCTATTCATGCACTAGATTCTGAGAAATTCCCATATGCCTTGAGTGACTGATTATCAACCGCAAATAAACTATTATTCAAGAGCCACTGCATGATGCTAGAGCGTGGCTGTCAATATAAGTTACAATCACACGTTGCATTCAAGAGCATTAGTAAGTAATGCTTTGTCTTGTTATTTTATGGTACTTAAATCCAGATTGTTGAAATTTTGTTTCATGCTGTGATAAGCAGAATCAAACTATCAAACTTCCTCTCCTGCTTAAGAAATAGGGATACACTGATGTCCACAGGTCTCAGTGCTAGGTAACAAGGATTAGTGTCATCTCACATGAAAGATTAAACAGAACAGTCTTTCCTGGCTCCTCCCTTCATCACAATAAAACACTTTCTGAAACTACTTCAGAAGTACTTGCTTCGGTAAAGACTGTTCCTCCTCCTCTGCAACACAGGCAGAAATTTCTTATCTGCTCTGCTAATTAGATCACTTACTGAGGATGAGGCTGCTGGGATATCTCCTCATCTTCCTGCTCTCATGCCCTGGACTGTCTCACACATATGATTTTGTGTCAACTCTTCAGACAAGAGACCCTGATCAAAGTTCCTGGCTGACGTCCTCCTTCTTCATCCACCCCCATTGTCCACCCTTTGGACCACAACAGAGCTGTTATCAAAGGCACTAGGCATCTTCCCCAGACAAGACTCAAAACCTGATCTTCACATATATTCACTCTTGTTATCAGCTGCCATCAAACATGTTTCTGTTCTTGTTCTCAGGCCAAAGGGTTAAGGATTTGCTTTACAAAAGAGTCTTTGTTACTTGGGAGTCTTTCCAGTGAGCTGCTACAGCCAGGAAGTAGCTTGCTTCTATACTTATGTAGCACAATGATTGTAACTGGAAATGAGTATATGACCCTGGACATTGTCATTGACTGACCACCAGAAGATTCTTGGCTTGTTTCCTGTTGAGCCTAAACTAGAGATAAGGTCTTAAATCTCTTATGCAAAACCCCATTCTCTGTGTCCAAGCAGTTGTTAGCCACTATGAAGCATTAAGCAATAACATGGAGGGCTGCAGAGGCAAGACATTTGCCACCTATGCTTAGGTGACATAACTTAAGTCCAATGGCTTCACACCACCTTGTGTATTTCACAGGGCACTTCTGCTTCATCACCAAAATGCAGTTCTTGCTGTGTTTGTTAAAGAAGTCACTATGCCAGACCTGTTTCTTTTCGGCTAAATCCACTCAAAGAGAGCCTCTGTATTCAGTACTAAGACACTAGTGAGAGTTACAGCACTGCCTCTTTGGAAGGATGCTCATGATTATCATATTCACTTATGCACCATCACCTCAGAAAAGGAAAGCATGATGGCAGATGTTTACATACCAGAAAACGAACAACTTGCTGGTAGTAATACAATCTATGAATAGCAGCAGTTTTAAAAGGAGATCAACAAATTAAATGTTAGTTTAAAAGAGAAAAAAAAAAATTACTCAAGGCAGTTTTACATCTGTAGAACCCTAGACAGCAACATGGATGCAGAGTTTCTGTATGTCATCAGTCAGGTAAAAAACTGCCAAACTTGTAACAAAAGCCTCCGGAAGTACCACTTGGCAGTGTCCACATCACCTCTCTATTAGATGCTGCCATCCCTGCAGCAGACAGCAGACAGTGCAGGGTGATCCCATGCTCCAGCCTGGGATGCCAGCCTTGGACTCTGTGTACCAGCAGACACAGAGATTGCAAGGAAACCTACCGGCGTAGTGGTAATTTGCCAAAGGATGACACTTCAATCTCACTGGCTTTCTCAACAGCAGCTTCTCAAGAGCAACCTAAATGAAAAAGAAGGGAAAAGCAGAATTAGCAAATGCAGTCAGCTGCTGCATACAACTGCATTTAGAAGACTATTTGTTATGAGGATATGAATTAATTTTCTCTCTTTTTTCTCTTCTGTCATACAAAATCACATCAAATTACTCCAAGGCCCATTAACACTGCACCTAATGCACACCTGTCCTGCCTTAATTAGCACAAATGTGGCTATTACTTAGCAACTTCCAGCTCTTCCCTCCCTTCTGCTTGCCACATACAAATATGTTTATAGTGTTTGATTTGATAGTGTTAATTAATACTAATATTTAATGGTTGGTTTGATAGCATTAATATTTACAGCATGAAGTCTTTCTGAATATCTGTTTGGGTCAACATCTGTTGGGAATGACAGCAAGTATAGCTAATCCTCCTTTGGTTCAAGGAGACAGATGATTTGTGGATCCCTAAAATTTTTCCCCTGACAATGCAAATTTCCACTATACAGCAAATTTCATGTCTTGACAGTAAGTTCAGTCACCTGTCTCAGACCCCTCAGATACAGCTAACAGAGCCTAAGGAAACTGGGATGTAAGCTAAAACCCACTGTATTGGACAACCCCGTGAGATTCGTTCCAGCCCTGTGTTCTGTTGCATTTTGTTTTAAATTGGCTTTCCAGGAACTGGTGCAGGTCCTTGTCTTTCCCTAACACTGGGCAAAATGGATGTTTTGCCCTAGTTAATAACATTCCCTTCGCTAAACTAATGCAAATATTTGAAATGCATTATTTATATGAGAACTGTGTGCAATTACCTCACAGTTCTGAACAAATAAGTAGATGTGGTTGCGGCTACAAAAAACGTTTTTTATAAGGGCTAGAAGAGGACTAAGCTCTCTGTGACCAAATATAAAGCTTGTGAAATATCAGGGCTGGAGCAAGCACTGGGAGACATTCAAAGCCCCAAGGCTATAAACTAAGTAATCTTATCTATATGAAATATACAGTAAGCCTTCAGAGAGGCACTGCTTTGAAATTTAAATTTATTGAAGAATGAAAGGGAAAAGTCATTCCCCCAAAATGTTACAGGATGTTTAAAGCATCACTGCGAATCAATCAGAAATCTCTTTTTTATATAACCATATCTAAATCCATTTAATAAAGCATGCTAATTTATCTGCAGAAGAGGATCATATCTCCCCTTTCGGCTTCTTATCTTACCATAATATCTCCTTTCGCTTCAAAGAGAGAGTGCAAAGCGTATTCCGAGTTAGTTCCTCCACCAGGTAACACACTGGAACAGCTCATATTTAAAAGATCTTCCACTGTCAGAAAGAAGTCAACATTTTACTGCTTATACAGTAGCTGGTCAGTCAAACATCCAGAGCCAAGGACTCTGTAATGCCACTCAGACAATGTAGTTCAGGGCAGCAGCTTTTATATTCTCTCTCCCCAGCACCTCATCTCTTGGTTTTAGGATCACTCACTGAGGGAGGGATGTGATGGGATTTGCAGAGTGCATCCTTGGGATGGGACAGGATACTGCTGAGCCAGAGGCAGAGATTTGGCTGTGAGGCAGTGGCTTGCACAGGCCAGTGATGTTGCTGTGCCAAGAAGGCTCCAGCCAGGGTAGACAAACAGAAATGAACCATGCTGGAAGCAGGAGCAAACTCTGCTCAGGACTGGTAGAAGCCACTGAGCCCATCACATTTCCTCTCAGTTATGGTCACAGGAGAAGCCATCAGCTGTCTCTCGTCTGTGACCTCTTCCCTTACCAGGCAGTTCAGTACCCAAAAAACCCCCACTTCCCAGCAACAATCTATCCCCCTTGGCTGCCAGAAAGCAGTTCATCCAGACTTCACTTTAAGTGTCACTATATAATGTTGTTACTCTAAACCTATGACATGCAGTTCTGGTCTCCTGTTGTGCATTCTCAGTAATTAATACTCTCTTGAACATTTTGTACTGTATACACATGAGAAATCAATGTGACTTTCTTCAACAGGCACAGGTTGACATATGAACTTCTAAAATGGCAACTCATTGTACCTCTTTGTTGGAAGACTTTGTTCTCCAGTTCTGGCCATGGTTTCCAAACCAAAGTAGCCTTGTGCACATCTTTCTCCATTAGCAATCTGTCCTGCAGCTCAGGAATATCAGCCTGGAACCTGGACCCGATATTGATTCGTCTATAAAGACGAATAAATAAATAAATAAGTATTCAACTACACAATGTACAGAAAAGCAGAAGTCACAGTAGTGTTTGCTTTGTTTCCAACAAAACTTTTATTACACTTGAGTGGCAGGAAATTGTGTCAGATTGCTCTACGCAATGCTTTACCCCTAGTGGGATAAGTATTTTGAATATTAGAGACAGCCAATCTCTTGTGGGGAAACAAAAATTTCAATACACAATTTAAACTATACTGAGACATCATCATACCTTATGGACAACCCAAGCTAGCCTATATGTGTGCTGACTAGCAAAGAGGCTAGATGCCAGAAACAGTAGCTTTCTGTTCCATAGCAAATGGCACTCTTCAGCAGAGAGCAGAAAGAGACATTACTGCTGAGGGACAATCGTGTTTGTAGTCTGCCCTGGGGAACCTATCAGGTAACACCTCTCCAAAGCTCCACAGTTTTTATATATATACATACATACATAAAAGCAAGAGTGCTGGATCAGCCTATGTTTTCCTCACAGCCCTCTTCCCAGCCGTCACCAACTGTTGTTTCACCTTCAGTGGTTCCCACCAAGCCTCTCCTAGCATTTTTGAGCCATGACATCTACATCTCCCACAGCTACTTCGCTCCCAATGTCCTCAGCCACCATACAGAGCAACTTAAATGCATCCAGCCCAACATGATTTCAGGCAGTTGAACACTACCTGCCCAGTTCAAAACACTTCAGGCCACATGCTCTATGCTGGAGCTAGTCTATAAAAGCAGTGACAAAAACAATATTGTTTTTCTTACGGTTCAACAGTCTGTTCTCCAGGCCCAGGTGTCACCGGAATGACACTTCCATCAATACTATCTGAAACAGAGATTGGAGTTTGAGTTTATAAGGGTAATTTGGTAACAACTGTATCGCTGCTGATGCTCCACCTCCCAGGCTGCATTGTTACTTCCCTGTTAACATCATCATTACTCCAGTCTATTGAGCAAAAATTACCCTTTATCAATATTTAGACAGAAACAGTCTAAGTTGTTACAGGTAAGAGAAATGTCCTAACTTGCAGAGGTTTCTACTGCCCTGATCATGTATGACTAGACACCTTCTCTCATGAAGCACTGAACAGCAAATACTTAAAATGAACCCTGTGTCTCAAACCAGGTCTTTTCTCTCCATTTCAGAAAGTCCAGATGTAATGAGAGCCATGGTGGTCCTTACTTGAGGCAGACCACATTGCAAGATCACAGCCTTACTCACTGGTTAGGCTCCTCTATTCACTTTATGCTTTAAGACCACCTCTACAAAATCCAAGGCAAAAACCCTGACAAAGATGCACTTTTCCTGTGAAGTAACAGAACCAGGCATGCATGTGAGCACATGTCAAAATCATCAATGTAGTAACACCAGAAAAGAGGACAGTATTATTTACTAAGTAATGCCACTCTGCAAATGTAACACTTACTAGACCGACACAGGAGCACCCGTGGAGTAGATGTCAGTGGAGTAAGCGGCAGCTGAGTATGCGAGGTGCTATGAGACGATGTGATAACACTGCTGAAGAGACCAGACCCTTGCCGAACTGGACTAAGCATTGGTGGTGGAGTGTAGGGTGGGAGCTCATGCGTCCGGTCTAGCAGATGATCTCCGAGAACACGGGGAGAGCGAAGCTGGCTCTGGTACAGAGTGGCACCAGAGTGGGACATGCTGAAGTTGAAAGAAGGAGGAGGTATGAAAAGAGGTTCGGGTCTGTGCCGATACTTCTTCTTGTCCTGCAATGGTTTGAAGCTTTCTTCCAATTTCACAGCACTTTGATGAGGTTTTTTGCTAATTTCCTAAACAAAAACACACAGAACTTAGTATTTAGGCATGCTTAAATGTGGTTTGCACACAATCCCCTACAGCTTAGGGCAACAGCCACAGAAAAGCTGTTACTCCCAGGCAGTTATTCAGGTACCACCATAACAAGCCTGGTCAGTACAGTGCTAAACAAAAACCTCAGGGGAGTGAGAAAAACCAGGACAAATTACCCTCACCTCCCTCAGCAAGCCCTCTGGGTCAAGGTAGGGCTGAGCCACAGGCAAAGACATGGAGAGGCTGCTGCCAGCTTTTAAAGGTGCAGGGAACAGCTCTCCCAGGCCATGAGTCTCACACCCTTCAGCTCCACCCAAGCACCCTGGGCACTTCTATTTGCACTGAACACACACAGGCTGTTGGGAGTTACTTCGTTACCCAGCCACAGTTTATTAGAAACTTTGTGTGAGATGTTTTCCTATGCATTTATTTTGTTTGACTAGGAAGGACACATGAGCTCAGTGAAATTACTGCAGTACTCAGCAGCAAGAAAGGAAGAAAAATGTAATAAATTCAAATTCCTTGCCTCTTATCACTATATTCCCATCAGCTTGAGTACAGTCCAGCTGCAACAAATCTTGAACTTAACTCTCTCCTCTTTCATTGGAAGAGCAAGGGTAGTTGATGACCATTTGGGAAATTCACACATTGTAACACGCCTAGAATTCTAGAATTTGAATGTTTAAAATCATTTAACAATAAATCCCTAGAGTCCACAGAAGCAGAAGGCACAGAATTTGTGCAAACCTGGAACCTGGATTTCTGGGGTGTGGGGGTGAGGTGGGAAGAAACAGGTTCTCAGGTTGTGCTTTAAGAACACACAGAGACTGGTAGATGAACACAGTATTAAATACACTGCCTTTAGGTGTTCAGATTGTAGATCTTTAGGATAAACTTGGAAAGCTGAAGAAAAATTTCTGACAGATAGGGTTGCAGAATGTCTGCATCATCTGGTAAATTCTACTACTACATAAAGTAAATGACTACAATGTATGTTTAGACAAGATACATCTTTACACCATGGGTGGTTCTTAAGAATCACATTCACCCAATGAAAATCATGTTAAAGGAGCATTAGCACTGTCACACCCTTTATCCATTATGTTAATACATTCCAGCTTGTGGAAATGTTTTTGATTACAGAGGTCCTGTCCTCTCTGTTAGATCATGGCTATATCCTCTCCAACAGCTGTTGACATTTTTTCTCAAAAAAAAAAATAAATTAAGAAGAGTTTTCCTTTTGCAGGAAAAAATGCAGCTTGAGATAATTTTGTTGATAACGGACATTCAGAACAGTGAAAGGGTAAGGGTTACCTGTAACCACAGACATAGTCCATCACAATAGTGAACATTTATTGTTCAAAGAGGAGAAAGGGGAAAAAAATCTAAACTCAACAAAAAAAACCCAAACAAACCAAAACCTAAAAAAAAACCAGAAGGCCAGATCCAAGTCTTTGATTAAGGGCTCATTTTGTTCTGCTCTTTAAATGTGCGAGAGCTGGTATTCCTTTCTCACTAGTGTAAAGCAAACTAACCAACCAAGACATGTTAGAAGTCCTATACACCTCCATCTCCTACGCTTTCACCTACAGTAGTATACTTTAGCCTCAGCGTGGTTATGCCAACACTACTTTCAAAAGAGATCACATTGAATATTAAAGGAGATCATTATGTCCATGGGCTGTCAATGCAGAATCACTCCAATGCTTTTCTGAAGCTCCAAGAACTGAATGCCATTATCCAAGACTGAATGCATCCTTGCAGGCTCTGCTGCCGCACCTTGATAGATCCACTCTGGGTATATCCTGATGGACCTCACTTGATGGCTAGCTTCAGCTCACCATCCTGTACCCCTGCTGAATATTTAGCTGCCTTCTGCTATTTGATTTTACCAATTCCATGAGCTTTGTGGGAGCTTTTCTGGACAGCTCAAAGCACACTATAAATAAAGGTGACACAGCTCCAGTTCTTTGGTATTAAAAAAGTCTCCAATGGCACAATCTCTTTACAGAAGAAGAGGGAACTGTAGATCTTTTGATCTCTGAACATTTCCAATGCTACTGCTTATATAAAAGGTAGGATCCAGAGAGGAAATTGTGCGAGTTAAGTTTGCTTGGGCCATAACAAAGACTGCAAGCATAATTTTGAGTGAATGAATGCGCATTTAGCCAAACACTGGCAGATTTAATCACAGTCACTTTACATACGCTGCAGAAATACACAAGCCCAAGCCACCTACTCTGATGTCTCTGGAGAAGATCTCCCACTCAGAGCTCAAGGATTCAGAAAAGACTGTCCCTTTTCTCTCCCCAGACTAGAAATAGAAAAGAAAAATTACACTGCTGAGTTACAAACTAAGTACTGTGAGATGCTGGCTTCCACAGTAAAGTGGAAGTTTATGTGTAAAACCTCTGTCTGAAAGGAAGAGAGTAAAAGGTTTTATATATATTGAAAATTAGCCTGTATGTCTGAGTGAAGGGTCAGGAGGGGGGGTCATAAATATATGAATATTATAAGGAGTCACCCACAACGGTATATGCTGTCCCCTCATTTGGCCATCAGCCTCATGAGAAAGAAAAAAAAAAATCACAAGAGTATTTCTCTGCATTATACAGGTAATACCATACAGTACTTATACTCCCCAGTAATATCTTATCATGGCGTAGTCTGCAAGTATGGATTTGAAGGAACGAGTAGCATCTGTTCCTACACTGGAACATGAAATAAATACTTCTTGCTCCAGGACTCTTTCAGGAAAACAATAAAGAGCATTCTCACATCTCATTCAAGTACTCATAAATTCCTCATGCTGCCTGACAATTTCAGTTTTATGAGCGCAACGTAAGCACTAAGCATAGCTATTTTTCCTATATCAGAATTCCCAGTGATTAACCCTTAGATCTGATGCATGCAGAAAGGGAAAAATGACTTCATTGCAAAACTCTGCGTTGGCAATCTTCATATTGGCTTAGAGCACACACTGTAAGCACTGCACAGTGCCCTCTTATCTCTGGCTGAAATAAGAAGCACATATATCTGACTTTAAAAAACAGGAAGAAATAAAACTGCTGAATTTAAGCAATAACATAAAAACAAAGCAGCCTGAAAAGGAAAAACAAAAACAGTAAAAAGATACTAAATCCCTTTGTTCTAGTGGGATAAAAGAATGTCATATTCCAATTTCAAATTATTTATTTTCAACTGAGGTCTTGATGCCCCAGCAAAGGAAAAATTAATATTTTCAAATGACTGAGGAAGAAATGCTATGATGTTACAGGCCCTTTTTTGTTTATTAGGCAACATTGAGATAGATTCCAGAAAATATTCTAAAGTATAGATGTTTTAGAAAGTAGCAGCACTACAAGCAAAGGGATTTAACAAGCACAGCACAGTTAGTGGCAAGAAATGCAGCACTCACAGAGGATGAGCAGGGGTTGCCCACTTTTGGACTGCACGGTGGAGAGTAAGTCATCTTCACGAGAACGGGCATCTCATCATCTGACACAGAGTTGGCAGGCTTGTCTTTGACTGTGGCAGTGCTGGCAGAGGGCTGCGTGCTGGGCTCAGGTGACAGAAGCTTTACAGGGACAGACACTGGCATGACGATGGGTGCGAGGCTATCCACCTCTTTAGGCAGCAGCTGCTGTGGTGGTTTCTCTCCTTCATCCTGTACAGACAATTAAAGGCTTTCAGCCCGAGTGAGGGAGGGCTACTTCTGGATCGATACACTACACAACGTATGCACCATGGCTGAAAAGAAGTGGCCAGGGTTACAAAACACAAAACAGCGTTGCTTCTTGGACTTTTCATTTGCCTTGAATGAAACTGGCAGATTACTTATGACTCCTACATAGGATTCAGCCTTGGTGATAAATACCCACATTAAGCATCTTTACAAGATAACTTGCAGGAGGGGAGATAAACATGCCTATTTTTATTACTATAAAAGCAGAATTCTCCATCACCCACCTAAAAACAGACAGAGATGGTGTAACTCTGGTAGCTCTTTGCCTTCCTGTGGTATTCTTTGGTAGGACAGAATTTCTAAAATATCAGGACAGAGAAAGACTGACTGACAGGGCAAGTTATTTTTATGCAGAACAATTCAAACCGACATTTTTGATTTGGTATTTGTTGATACCTATAGAAGTAAAACACTTGGGAAGAAAGCTGTCAAAGACTCAACAATCCTGCTCCTTCAATTAAAGCCTGGGAATGCGTCCAATAAACATCCCTTAGTCATCCAAGTAGCCCAAACGAAAATAAGGAAGACTTGATGTTCCTGATATTTCTAATATAATAAACAAATATGAGGGGAAAAAAATTTAGACCCTCCTGACATGACTTTGTAGGGTGTTTTTGTAACGTGCAGAGAAACAGAGAGGGACAAACGCTGTTCTGCCCCACCACTGCTTCTGACTTTAAAGCAAGACTTCTGGCCTGCAAACTAGCAGAATTGTGTGCATTTCTACTTACACAGGGTATGACGTAACAAAATAGCACTGAGAAGAACAAGTTTTGACAGCAAAGCAAAGCATGGCAAAGCAAGCAAACATCAGCGTGAAAAGGAGAGCGCCAAATACTGAAGTAAAATGGACTGCTACCTGTTTGAAGTTAGGAGATGCTCTTACTCCTCCATGTGACCTCATGTGACCATTTAGAGCAGGCAAACTCTTAAACTCCTTCAAGCATATTGAACACGTTAGCTTGTTCTTCGCATCAGCTCTCTCAGGAAGCGTTTCTCTGTTCTGGCCACTATTTTTATTTTCATTTTTTTTTAGCATGGAACAAAGGAAGAGACATTAGTTTGACATGTTCCTTCCATTGCAGAGGAAGCTTTTTAGTCAAGGAAGTCAATAAAATTTTACAGCTAGATGGTTATGAAGCCACAAGTAAGCACAGGGTGAGTGCTGGGGAATACGTGGGCAATAAGCTAGATCAGCTGCTCCCAAGATGGGGAGAAGGAAAGTTTTGAGTAGGACATGCTCATCAAAACATGGCCCTTGGTATGAAAAATTCTGAGAACCCATGAGGTCTATCATGACAGACCTACATTTCCCCACTCATGACATCAGTTAACAAGTACTTCGACGCAATGCCCCTACTTATGGTAGACAACCGTGCTGGAAGACACCTCAGCCCTGCAGAGGTGAGACTTTAAGAAGAACAGAAGAGCCCTGCTGGCAAAGATACAAATCCAAGCCATGCATCATCCCTTCTCTTACAAATGCAACACTGAGAGCAAACTGCTCCCCTGCTTTTGCTTTTTCTTTCGTTCCTTCCCCCCCACCCTTTCTCTTTTTGAAAGGCAAAGCATTTGTTTGATTTTATTGCTGGGGGGGTACGTAGGGGACAGTGGAAATCTCACAAACTTAAGTTCACAAAACACAAAACTGAAGATGTTTCTAGAAGAGGGACAACTATTACCTACCCAGAGTGCACTCCCCTCCCTCTAAACTGCAGCACTCCTTTGTATTTCTCTCATTTACATTAGAAGACAAAAAGAAAAATCTTTTAAAAATACCTTTGGTCTGGGGACAATGGCTGCAGTCTGCCATCTGACAGTTGCACCTGCTATCAAAGGAGAAGAGGCGAAAAGAGGGGAAAAAAGAGAAAAGAATTTTTCAGGAAATATTAATGCATAAATGAAGGTCCTCACAGCATTATGTTTGCATTTTGCATATGATTTTACTAATACTAAAAGCCTCTGAGTTGAGAGCCTTACATGTCTCTACTGAATTAGTGCCTCTGTGAGTATGGCTAGTGCAAATTTTCTTTAACTCACCTGCTGTTTGAAGCCTTTGACCCAGAAGTATTACTTTTGGAAATAGGGAGTTAACTAACTCTTTCTGAATAATCAAGCCCTCAGGTGCTGAAAAATCAGCAAGAGTGCTTTGTTGTAACTGGGTCCCTCCTCCCCAGAAACGAAGGCAGAACTTCCCAAAGCCTTCTTGTGAGGGAAGCAGCAACCCCACAGCAGAAGTAGTTCTGTGCTGCCACCAGCCTGGCCCAAAGCCAACCAAGCAATGTAGACGGAAGTCTATTAATGCAGTTCCCCAAAACATCCCAGTGACACCCACCACTCATATCCTAACCTTCCGGCTCTCCTGCAACCATTTCATTTCCACACCTTGCTACTCTTCTGCAAAACAAGTTTGGCTGAGCACAGATCTAAAATACTACCTACCTGAGGCCACACGGCGCTGGGAGAGTCTTGCTGAGAGCTTTTGTTGTTCAGATGAACTCCTGAGGGTGGCAAAAGAGTTCGATGAGGGACAGCATTACCTACAGAATTAATCTCCTGCCGTACGGGATCCTCAGTGGTCCCTGGTGGAGTGAGGCCAACATGGGAGTTCAGAGATGGTGCTCTGCTTTCACTTGAGTATTGCTTCTGCTGATCTTGCTGCTGCAGTAAACTCTGTGGGTACAAGTGCCTGTACTGTTCATGGGGATCTTGGTAGCAATACTGAGGCACTGCTCCCAACTGGATAAGCTGCACAGGATGACCTGGATCCTGAGAGTACTGGTGTGGTTCATGCATAGTCTTTGGATCGGGTTCCCTGTGATACGGAGGAAGCGGCAATTGCATCTGTTGCTGCTGTTGCTGTAACTGCTGCATGACAGGTTGAGTCTGGTAATATTGAGCTATTTGCATTGGACACTGTCGCTGTTGCTGCTGCCGAGTTGGCTGTTGCTGCTGGATCTCCTGTATTGAGAGCCGCTGATGTACCTGCTGCGGCTGAGCGTAGTATTGAGTCTGCTGCAAATGCTGCATCTGTTGCGGTAAAAGCTGCTGGGACTGCATTTGTTGAACATGTGTCTGTCCTTGCTGAAATGCAGAATGCATCTGCGTTTGTGATAAATGCTGCTGGTAGTCGTAGTACAACTGTTGGTGCTGCATGACTTGAATTTGTTGCTTTTGCTGTGTGCTTGCAAAATTCTGGTGTGTTTGCTGTGGCAGTGGTTGATATCTTTGTACACTGGAAGTTACAGGCTGTTGCTCAACCGCTGGCTTCTGGGACAGCAGCTGCCTGAGTGCACTGTCACCAGAATTATCCACCATCGAAGACTCAGTGTGCAAAACCTGAGCCATGTTGTTGACTTGAATTCTCAGGTTTTGGTTAGCAAATACTTGTGTAAAGGAGTCCAATTTATGCAGGACCCCACTGGTGATTTTTTGTGATCGGTTTTCACTGGGTTGAGAGTAAGAATATTGGTATCCGTCATGGGACTCCCCCTGTCCAAGGGGGCTCCACATTGCGCTTTGATTATTCAAATTGTTCCTCACTGGGACATGGTTTCCTGAGCCAGAATGTGTCCAACTGGTTTGTCTAGATGTATCCATTGACCCAAGACTTTTTGAACCTACAGGCAAAGCTATACTGTCTCTTGAATCTTGGGGAAAATGGGGGGAGAGAGGGGATGCCTGGCGAGCATCCATAACAGATGTCCCATAGCTATGATTTAGAGATGGAAGGGAGTTCATTTGGTGTTGTTGGTAGTACAAGTTCTCATTGCTGTTGGCAGTATGGTTAGTTTTATACAATTGCTGGTCCCCCATTTTTGGTCACTTCTGTTCCAAACTTACAGGCACACAAACCATTGAAATCTCTATGAACCCTGAGATAACTGAGTGAGGGGAAGGGAGGGGAGGGAAAAAGAAGCTAGAATTACTTATAATTCAGCATGTCCATGTGCATCACGAGGACTAAGATTTCCTCCAGTCTGTCAGTAATTCCAATCTCAGACTCGACGTGGTTTCACATCTTCAATAAATGGACCACAGCACAAATTCTACACAGATCAATAGGTTCAGTATGCCAGGCACCTGTGGAGAAGGAGAAAGACAAGGTAAGTGCTGGCTCTCTGCATAAACTGTTATTGTTATTGCCTCAAAGAAACAGTAAAATCTCCTAGTTTGAAATACATAATCAGATGCAAAATTGTAGCAGCTGGGCTAATCCAGAGCAGTTAGATTACTTCATCTCATCCCATTATCCTGCCTCTTCTCTAGCGCTCTGATAAAATCATTCTGCCAAACCAGTAAAGGCTTATTCTTCAAAACTGTTTTTTCCTCTAAAGTATATGAATATTCAAGCAGTTTTAGCTGGCCACACGCTGCTCTCTCATGACTAGTTTTAGCCAGACAGTTGACTATCAAGCCAAGTCACCTTCCTAGTGTTACAGCCTTCTTGTCAGAAGCAACACACCCATTTTATAACACAAAACCAAGTATTGCAGACACCATGGATGCCTCCACAAAGTCCTGAAAAAGCATGTAAAAGAAAACCAAGGCTTTGAATGAAGCTGACCGTACTCAGATACCAGCATCTAAAAGGACACACAGAAAAGTTAATTGCAATCCGGGATTTGCACAGAGCCTTCCACAGATTCTCCCAACTTCCAGGGTAACTACAGGAGGTGTCCACTGGTGATACAAAAATAGAGCATCACTGAAAAGTAAGATGCAATACTAATTCTCATTGCTGTGACAATTAAAAAAAAAAATAATCATAAGCATAGTTATCCAACTGCATCTGTGCACATAGATTTGTTTGCTACATCTGTGTGGAATCTGATTAATGCTAAGACCAAATCAGCCCATGGAAATCTTTTATCAGAAGTGCTGAACTCCAACTTCTGTTCTACCCTCTCACCCTTCCTTCTTCGCTTTCCATTATTTTAACAGAATAATTTATACCGAATGCAACCTTTTATCATTTTTACTGCATACACTGTAATTCAAAGTAAAACACTTTGCAGATGTCTGTACTGTTTTCGACAAAATACATAGGTACATTATAGGGTTGTCTTACTACTCCACAGTCTGAAGAAATCACTGTGTCAAAAATCACATACATGCACAGAGGTACAATATGCCTATGCACACATAAATATGTTTTAACATAAAAGTTGATTCTGAGCTTTAACAGGAGCACAAAAATATTAGACCACAACCTTAACTCTACCTCCTTCACATCTGCCTTTCTAAACGTAATGCTTTCTAGCAAAGACTCCTGCGTACTGATGTCCTTACCTTTTTAAACTTAGGAGAATCCTTGATCTAGGTGGATGAATGTGAAGTTACTGATGGAGAAAATTTTAACCATTGCCAGATGCATATTAACGAGGTCTGTGCTAGCAGCAGCGAATAAGGGTAATACATAGCTGCAGGCAGAAAAAAAAGCCTTTTCCGTTCTAGCATAATGTATGACAGAAAACCATAGTTCCCAATGAAGAGGGCTTTCAGTGTGTACACAGTTTTTGTGTAAACCATCTGCAGCCATTAGCATTTTAACATTTTCACATTACAAATAATGGCTGAGAATAATTGCAAAGTTTATTTCGCCTTTCCAGAAATACACATTGCTTCATAGTTTCTCTGAACATACTCCCTTCCAGATTTTTATAGATGCACAATTAAAGAAAGATAGGAGTCAACAATGAATGGTCAGACTGCCAACAAGATTTTTCAGCCACAACCCAACTTCAAAGACTTCCTATTAAAAATTATGAAGGGAAACTAAACAAAGCCTCCACAAAACATTCAAAGGGCATAAAAATAAACACTGTGTGATATTTCACACTGAAAGGCCATCAACTTTTAGAGGAAGAGAGGGATCCTACACAGGAATATGCATCTCCTCTTATGCCTGCCAAGTTAGGAAAGCTCAGCCGAGATGCTCTGAACACCTCTTCCCATGAAAACAGGGTATATTGGATCTCTCGATACACCTTTTGTATAGGAGATATGTCCCATTTCACCCATTAATAGTGTTGTAATTTACACCAAATTTCTTGGGTTTGGCCCTTCCTTTTAAGGTTTGAAGTGACAAATATTAGACAAAGGACAAGAAATAATAGTGGTACAAACCAGTGAGCAAGAATAAATGTCTCCAGGAGACTTAAAATTAAAAGACTGAAAGAATTTCAGCAGTAAGGACAGTAAGAGCACTTATTCTTAATGCAGCAAACAACATGATTTCAGTATAAAAATCAATCAAGTGGCCAGCCAGGCCCCTGACCCCCTACTCTTTCCCACAGGCAGGAGCACCATGGTGGCAGATGCTACCGCCTGTACCAGCAGCCACAGCTAGTTTTGTAGTCACCAGAGAAAATGTCAGCCCTTTAGCATGCACCAAATTCCACTTACTGCACCCTTTCACTTGGGGGTTACCTGTCACCGTTCTCAGGGTACTGGAAAACAGTGAAGAAGGTTTTATATCTGAAGCATTAGCACAAACCTCTCTCTTCCCCTCTCTCAGAGGAAAAAAACCCAAAGCTCAGAAATTTCCTATCTGGCAGCTTCAGCACCCTCAACTCACCTCCAGCTTGGTAGATGGGACATACTGCTGTCTATTGGGTAGATTACAGAGTTATCATCATAGTTACATAGAAACATCTGTAAAAATCTGAAAAAATTATAATGGAATATTATATTAAAATACCAGTCAAGTCACAAAAGGACTGGAAAGTTCAGTCGCTATGAGAATCACATTTGAAAAAATTTGCATTGTTTTCAAACATCCATTTCTACCACCCCCACCCCCAAAAAAAAAAAAAAAAAAAAAAAAAAAAAAAAAAAAAGATAAAACATTCCTTTCAAAAGCATCACTGATCTGGAGGCAGAAAAGTGCAAATGTTTAAAAAGCTTTGTTATTCTACCTTCAGGTAACAGAAAAAAACCCAGATAGGCACATCGATAAAAGCATAATCAGTAATAAACCCGTCCCTTAGATAAAAAACATATTTTTTTTAGTACTTGAACAGGCTTAAATTCAAGGGCTTGATTCTGTATACACTGACAATTTGCTGTCAACTTTAACAAAATGCTAACAGCACACATTTCTTGTTGGATTAAAATCTAACAGTATTTCAGTGCTGTACACATCATCATTAAGGCTTATGGGGCACCAAAGTCAGTCTCTGACCAACTGAGAAGCCATTGGCAGTGTACGGAATAATTTCTATTTCTTTCAATGATAGGAAGAAAAGGGTGCTTTTTCTCCTTTTTGTTTAGCCCTCATGCCCATGCATGCACCCATCACTGCGATTTATCAGAACTCTAACTACTAAATGGTTAAATCAAACAACTAAAAGCAGCAGGAGTTTTAAAGCAACAATGGTTCTGCAGTTCTGTTTCTTCTCTTCCCAACAGTCATTTATGCTACTTAACCTATTACATTTCTGACATTACAGATATATCCCAATTACACAAGCATTACAAAGAAACACGAAAACAAATGCAGAAGGACAGAAACATTTCTGTACACTGCCCAAAAATAGAAATACCCTACTTAAGTTTATGGATGGAATCTGGACTCTAATGGGAGTTCAACTGATTTCAACGTAGTCCCCTGCAACTTGCACAGCTCCATTCTCCAGACTGAAAGCCAGGGACATGCCAAGGTGGCTGAAATGCCTTTACACACTCCAACTGTCTCCCTCTTCAAACACAAGCAACTGTAAGGCAATACAAGTAGTAGTCTCTTCTGGAAGCATGCCATAACTTAATTCTGGTAAACATGAAATGGAAGAATATTCCAACATTATCAGTCTTCAGTAAAGGTGATCTGATTTTCCTCCTTCATAAACTGTATCACTGGAGGGTAAGAAGAACTTAGAGAAGACAGGCAGTGAAATATCAAGGAGATGATAGTTACATAAAAAAACACTCCCAGCTTCATCACACACCACAGAAGCTGAAACCTGCAGAATTTTTCAACTCCAGTAAACAACAGATCAAGTCAGTCACATTATTGAACTGCCTAAATCCACATGAATTTTAGAGCAAGACATCCACTCCAAATAAGTCAGTGCATGAAAGTTGGGCTGGGTGCAGGCTGCAAAACCAGGACTGAATGTCAGCCAGTGCCAGTTTCTTAACTGAGTTAATGGAGAGGGATGACAAAAGACTGTAGGAGAGCAGGTGCTGAAGGAAGCAGACTTATTAAAAGGCCACAAAGTTATTAGAGTACTGATCTAAGCCATCTCAGTAGGTTGCAGGGCTGTGTATCAAAAGGGAATTGGATCCTATGCTTTGTCCAACTTACTTCAAGTTTTTCAGCTGTCACTTTAAGCAAATATCTACATGCTTTTATAGATTAATTACTAGTTAGACTGAAAAAAAGAAGACTGGATAAGATGGCAGATGCAAAAAAGACCTCCATGTTCAACCAGCTTCTGCAGAACATAGCACCTGCAGCTACTCACAAACAACAGTATCAGCAGATGCTCATTTGCTGGGGCACCATCCCTCCTCATGTAACACATCAGTTAAAGCAAGTTGAACCACCACTTTTAGCAGTCTAAACTGTTTTTTATAACACTTAACTCAAGGCATGCCTGCTTACAGAAATGTGTCATTGCTATGTGTTCTCCCAACACTGTGGACATGTTGTGTATTAGTTGTGCCTTACCACCCTTCAGTCACACAGGCTGAGACAGGGCTTTCTCAAGTGGCTATCTCTTTGCTGTTAGAATATAAGCTTCATTTTTAACTGCGGATAAGATGAAATCCAAAACCATAAGTTCTCTGCTTCCTTCCTTCCCTTGAATTCCTGCCCCCCCACCTTAGCTTCAACTGAAACAAAATAAGATTTATCTTACTCAATTTTTAGTCTTTTTTATGAGAATGTTTTAATTGGCCTGTCTTGTTATCTTGTTATTCAGAACTGTGAGATCTTCTCCTAAGCTGTTCCTAAATCAAAACAGCCATCATTCACATCATCTTGCTCTCTGATTTCCTTTAGGACAGACACAGGAATACACAGCAGCTCCTTCCCTGATAGCCTCCGTTCTGCTAACACTGATGCTACCAGCAGCCCCCACCACGCAGGCCAACTATAATCCAGCCTTTAAGCAATAGCACAGACAGGCAGGATTTTCAGCTGGACACTACCAATGTACAACCACCACTAAGAACCCACTAAGAAGACCAGGTTTAAAAACCAAGGGAATGCTACCTAAGAACAGACACACGTGCATTACTCAAACCCAGCTCGCGGAAGCAAAGCTGGCACTACCCCTATGTCTTCAGATGTGATGACAGCGGTAATGCTGGATGGCTGAGAAGCACAGAATTGGAAGAGGAAGAGTGACATATTTCAGAGACCCCTGTGCTCTTGCAGGCTGTTTAGATACCAGGTTTGCCTCCGTAACTCTTTGTGTAGCCACAGTTCAAGCCCTAGCTCCAGGGTTTTTTTGGCACAGGAAATAAGCACATGAAAAAAGCAGCACAGGACAGAAACAGAATGAATAATTTCTAACACCAAGCAAGGTGGTTGGGTGAACTAGCAGAGAGAAAAGGGGAAGGAGAGGTGAGAAGATAACAACTCAAAGATCTACTTTTTTAAAAAAATATCTACAGAAACCCTGAAGACATCTGATATGGCAACCAAGGCAGAGACTGGAAACAAGGGTCAAAAGGTATCAGGATCATTGCTATTTTGGTTAGAACAAACACCGAAATAGCAATACGGATTTCAAGGACCAACAATAATTTTCTATAGCTATCTCGAGGAAAAACACTTATAGGGCTGAAAAGCTTTTCATCCCAATCCAGGATACAACTGCTCCTATGTTTTCTCCTGCACTTCAATTTTGGCTTTCTTTAGATGGCAGATATCTCAAATCCATGCCCATATCTGCACAAGGACCCCAAGGTTGGTGTCACTAGGCAAAGCCAACAATAACAAAAAACCCACTTCAGTATATGAGAACATAAGCAAATAACTGCAAAAGTGAAAAGAGAATGGAAAGGAAGCAAAATAAGCAAAATATTTAGTACACTGATTTTATAGCAAGCATAAGGAAGAACATAGTAGGAAAGCTATACACTCTTAAAACGGAAGGGGAAAAACAGATTAGCTGCTTTTTAATATTAATGCTGGTAATTCTTCAACAGTTGCACAAATCCTTCAAAAATTATCATTCCCTTTGCAGCTGAGCTCCTTCTGCAGTGCAGTTGGAAAGGCTGCTGAGTCTCATGTGGCTGCTCATTTCAGCTGTTCCCATTTCCACTCTTAAGAGAGACTAGAATGTCCTAATTCAGTTTAATAAAGAACACATTGGACTAGGGGGAGGGGAGAGCAACGACTGCATTGGGAGGGGAACCGAGCAATTTCTCTACTTCAGTGAAGTTTTAAAAAAAAGACAACAAAAAAACAACAGCAAAACCAACAGTTGATCATCTCAGGAAAGTCTCTAGAAAAGGGGGAGGAGAAAGGAAGACAAACAAGCAGAAACATTTTCCTCTCTTTTTGATCTAAGTTCTAAGTAGAAAACACACTTTGAGGCACTGCTAATTAATGAAAACTTTTTTTCCCCCAAACTAACAGAATTCTGGTTATTCAAGAAGACGAGGCTGATGTCTAAATAAAGACATTAACTCAATTTAGTTTAAGGGAGATACAGTTCCATGAGTCCCAAAGAAATGAAGAAGGTTGCTTCAAAAAAATCTGATTATCTTTGCCGTCAGTGAATTGGCATTACAGTTTCAAGGTACTTTGAAGGGTTCAGAGAACGGCGACTGAAGCAGGTATCACATTACTTCACAAAAATGGCAAATATAAAATGATGTGATCTCCTCACAATAGTGATTAAAAATAAAATAAAAACCTTGAATAAGGCCAGAAGGGCACTTGAATTGCATATTCCATGACTAAGTGACTAAAAAGTGTACAGAAGATAGCGTTAATTAAAAGGGCTGATGGCCTGTGATAAACACAATTATTTTTCTAATATTTACCAATACATTACTCCAGATTTGATCAAGGCTGAAGCTGTCTATGAAACTTGATTTGAAATCTCTTCAGCCAACCTGGGTTTACTGACTGCTTAGATGAAATAAATTGTAGTACCTTCCACTGGGTCCTATATCAAGGGCAATACTCTCAAATGCTGCCTGGAAAATAAACATGTCCTATTACCAAAATTGCCCTCAATTTCATATTTTATTTTACTTCTATTACTGAACTGACTTGTTGTTCCCCAGCAAGATCCTAGTTCTGCAGACATGACAAGAGGCCAGCATGAAAATCTTAGGACAGAGAGGTTAGACCTTGCCCACTTATCTTATGTGGCTACATTACAACCTCTGGTCACTGCTGTTGGTTTGGGGCAGGATGGGAAATTTTTATGCCTTTTCACTCAAACATCAATCCATCGGCTATTGTTGTGACCGCAGCCATGATAAGCATACAATTTTAGTATAAAGTGAGCATCCTTACAATGCACTTAACCAGTTTCTTCCTGACCTCTGCAGTATTTACTCACTAAAGCCTGTAACGTGATTGCCTTTTTCTGTAACTGTAAATGCTGTGAAACAGTCAGAGAACATATGCTAGGATTTGCAAAAAGAGGCAGGAAGGAAACATCCTGAGACAGACAAACAATTAAAAAAAACAACAGGCAGAAGTAATATTATGTAGAAAATAGCATATGGCTAAGCTTTCAGTAGGGAGGGAACAGCTATTTTGAGCCCAGTGTCTCCCCCAAAGGAGACAGTTTTCAGAAATGCAGCTGCAGGACCCTCTGAAAAGTCAATCCCTCTAAAATGCATCATGTTGGTACCTAGCAATGGAGCCAAGTAAAGTCCAATGACTATACAGAACTGACCACCATGGCTGGTTTGTTTTTTTTTTTAAATTAAGGTAATGTCCATTTTGCTTGTATGAGACAATATAGCCAAGGTAGTCCTTTAAGAAAGATTTAAATGTGTGGGGATCTCCTGTGTCATACATACTGTGGCAAATAAAATAATGTTTTAACAGGACACAAAGCCAACACACTGGTCATATTTGAGAAGTCCCACAATAAAGCCACAGAGACTCAGAAGCCCAAATTTTGGAGAACAGTCAAAAAGCATTGAGCCTTATTAAATAAGCCAGCCTCATAGAAAGTGGGCATATGATGCTGTAACTTTACCTGATTTTTGAGGATTTGCAAGACTCCTGTATCTTGCTGTGCTGTCTTTGCCATAACATTTCATGCTGCTTTCATTCTGTGATCTCAAAGTGATGTATCTAAACATAAAGCAAAAGAATGGAAATTAGTTTTTCCCCCCATGCGATTATCTTATAAAGTATCACCAGCTTGCCCCAAACCATGAGCAGACCTGCAAGAATGAGCTTCCTATTGTAACGCAACCAAATACTACCTTCTATTCAATATAGTATCTCCATGCTACTCTGTTCTTCAAGTCACTATTGCAGAGGACATCTATCAGCACTGTAACACCCTTAAAGAAGAATCAAGAATCTCTTTCCCATATCAACAGTGAGAGACTGCTTCACTGTCAAATCTCTGGGATTGATACATCCACGGTCCTTCAAATTACAGACTGAAATACAAGTAAATTCATCTTTCCTTCTTACTCAGCTTGGCACCTACTGCAAAATGAGGAGTGGGTTATGTTGATGCAATAAATAAAACAAGATTGTGCTTCTACTGCAAAGACTGTAAAGATTTCATAGCATCTTACACTGCTTTGACAGAACCCACAGACAGGCTGGATGCTGGCCCAGAGCCTGCAAACTACATGATGAGCATCACACAAACAGGAGAAGGTATAGCAATCAGGAAGGGAGGGATTAATGAAAGTCAAAGGTGTGGGAGATACAATCACGTTGTCACTCAGTGCAGAAGAGATATCTAGACAAGGCATCTTAAGTTATTTAAATGAAAACAACACATTTGGTTTTGTAGGTGCTGCTGCCAAGATGGCTTTTAGGGAAGGCCCTGAACACCCGAAGGTGTCAAGAGAGCTGGCTGACATCATTGCGAGGCCGCTCTGCATAATCTTTGAGGAGTTGTGGAGATCAGAAGACTGGAAGAAGACTAATGTCATCCCCATCTACAAGAAGGGCTTAAAGGAGGATCCAGGAAATTATAAGCCCATCAGTCTTACTTCAGTCCCTGGGAAAGTTATGGAACGAATCCTCCTGGGGGCTATCACAAGTCAAACGAAGCACGTGATTGGGAAAAGCCAGCATGGGTTCACCAAGGGCAAATTGTGCTTGACAAACCTGATCACCTGCTACGACAAACTACCCTGCTTGGTTGATGTGGGGCAAGCACTGGACATTGTCTACCTGGATTTCTCCAAGGCTTTCAATACAGCTTCCCACAGCCTCCTCCTAGAAACATGGATACATTATGGTCTCGACAAGTGGTCTGTGTGGTGGGTGGGGAACTGGCTAACAGACTGCACCCAGATGGTCATAGTAAATAGCTCCTTTTCAAACTGGCAACCTGTCACAAGTGGGGTCCCTCAGGGATTGATATTGGGCCCGATGCTGTTTAATATCTTCGTAAGTGCTCTGGATGATGGGATCAAGTATACCCTGATGAAGTTTGCCAATGGTATCAAACTGAGTGGGGAAGTGGGCACTTCAGAAGGGAGAGCCACCCTTCAAGGAGGACCTGGATAGTCTGGAAGAGTGGGCTAACAAGATCCTTATGAAGTTCAACAAAGGCAAATGTAAAGGTCTTGCACCTGGAAAAACATAATCCAGGAGTGCAGCACAGGCTGGGATCTACCCAGCTGGGGAGCAGCTCTGTGGAAAGGGACCTGGGGGTCCTGGTGAACAGCAAGCTCAGTGTGAGTGAACAGTGTGCTGCTGTGGCAAAGAAAGCCAGCGGAATGCTGGGTTGCATCAACAAGGGCATTACCAGCACAGATAAAGTCATTATACATTCTACTCAGCGCTTGTCATGCCACACCTGGAACACTGTGTTCAGTTTTGGTCCCACCTATACAAAAAAAGATGTGGCCAGGCTGGAGAGTGTCCAGAGAAGGGCCACAAAGGTGATCAAAGGACTGGGAAGCCTGCTGTATGAGGAAAGGCTGAGAGAACTGGGTTTGTTCAGCCTTGAGAAAAGGCAGCTTAGGGAACACCTTATCACTATGTTCCAGTATTTAAAGGGTGGCTACAAAGAAGATGGAGACTCCCTTCTTAAAAAGAGTCGCATGGAAAAGACAAGGGGTAATGGGTACAAGTTACTCCTGGGGAGATTCCAATTGGATACAAGAGGAAGTTTTTTCACAATGAGAACAACCAGCCACTGGAATAACCTCCCCAGGAAAGTGGTGGATTCCCCAATATTGGACACTTTGAGGATTCGGCTGGATAGAGTGGCCATCTTGCCTAGACTGTGCTTTTGCCAAGAAAGTTTGGACCAGATGATCCTTGAGGTCCCTTTCAACCTGGTATTCTATAATTCTATGAAACAAGCCTGGAAGTTTAAGGTGTGATTCAGAGTTCACTGATGTCAGTGGGAAACTCATCATTTGCATCAAGCCCTGCCAGGTTTTGGAAAGTCATTCCAGGCTTAAAATGAAACTGTATGAATGACCACTTGTGGCAAAAGGGCACAGATAATCTCAGTGACCTCAGCATTTTCCTCCTCTCATCTGCATGCTAGATTCACTTGTTTAAATTATTCTTTAAAGATCTCTGATAATAGGTCCCAAGCCCTGCAACACTACTACATACAGCAAGAAGCCACCCCCTAAGTCCAGCAGCGCCTTGCACAGAACAAGTGCCCCTCCTTAGCCCACCAGCAAGGTGGGGGAGATGAACCCAAGCAGCTCAATTGCCCTGCCCAACACCAGCCTCTGCTTTCCCCCTTCGCCTTCCCCCAAGCCCACAGGAAACAGGTCCACAGTACAACCCAGACGCCAACCCACTCCATCAAAACATACACCAGGGAAGACAATGGAGCTCCTTAAAAAGCCTAACCTGCCCAAAACATCTTTCTTTGACAGAACACCTGAGCTAATGGTAAATGCTGGTAGCATCGCACAGGGACACATGGATTTTCTTGGATCCAAGTCAGTTTTTGCTGACAACACTATTGCATTGAGTCCCAGTAACTAAAACCTGTGCATATCCATGTCTTGCTACAAATGTGAGCTGAGATGCTACAAACATACCTGAAAGCAAATTGTTCGTTACCTGCTTGCATCCTATCTGCTGACAGTTTTTCTCTGCAAATCCCATGAATTTGCCTCTTCATTGAAATAAGACAGGTTTTAAACAAAACCACATGTACTTAATGCTTTATCTAGCTTGTTTTTTATACTGGTATTTAATACCTTTAGGTCTGTAACAGGCATATTGAATCTTCTGGACGACTGACGACTATATATCATTGCTTTGTGTTTGTAACAGAAAATATTCAGAGACACAGGGAAATCTGAGGTTAATGTCAGTGGAGCCAAAAGAGAAAACAGGGGGTTTTGCCCCACTTTAACACAACTCTTTAGAACCTGCCAAGATGTTTAAATTTCATTAAAAAAATAACTGCTATATCACGAGCAGTGACCAAAGTCACAGTATGTAGTTTTACTTTCTTTTTCATCTTATCCATCTGCTCTGGAACAACGAACACTAGTATTAAACCTAAAAATGCCACAGTATTCTGCAGACAAACCATCCTTGCCAGCTTCCTACAAAGGCCAGGCCAATGGACACTGGGAAAAGCAACAAGAATGACCAGGAAAACCCTTTACTGTTTTTCTTATTTGTTTTGGCTGCTTTTCCCACTATACCACCTTCATCATCAGAGCTACAATAGCACTCATACGCATTTGTATGTAAATTAGCAAATACATGCAAAGCTGTCATTCGTAATACCACCCTTAAAGAGTAAAACTTTGGGCATTTTAGAGTCAGAGGCAGCGAACTGATGGCTGATAAATACTGAAAACAGTCCCAATGTAATTAACACAGGACCAAACACAGCAAAAGTACATAAAATTCACAAATGACGTTGTAATTCCTTTCATTAAATTTTAATCAGCATCTCATTTTTTGAGGTTTAGATTAAAAAGCAATCTAACTTTATGTTCCTTTGCCATATTCTTCAGTTTTACTCCCATCCCAGCCCCTAGATTTTGCATATAACTGAAGCACAGTAAGGAGAAGCTGAGAAGTGAAACCTACAGCAACATTTACAAATTAAGAGCTAAGTCAGAGATCAGCTATCCCATACACACAATATAAATTTTTGTTCTTCTCTGTTCATTAGGATTGATGACACTGCTGGAAAATAAGAAGCACATAATACCTTTTATGGGAACGTAAAGCACAAACAAATTAGCAGAGAGAGAATGCAGCTAAATCAATTTCTCATCTCAAGATAGTAATGGAGACAATTTCTTGAACTTTACTATGCTTGTAATGTATTGATCAGCAAAGCTTCACACTGAAAGTTAAACTAGGTATTTTTCCAGTGATAAAATGGAGGATGGCAGTAAAACTCTAGGCAACGCACCAAAGAATGAGGATTTTCTCCAGCCATGTTACAGTTCAGAAACTCAAAGTTTCCACCTACCTGCCAGTTACTGCAATACATGAGAGGAAAATTTCTAGATGAAAGCTGAATTAGTCCTGCAGGAGCCTTCACAGAGCAGATTTAAGGAGAAGCAGAAAGACACAGAGCTGCTCTAGGACTGATGGCACAAACGCCAGTACTGGTTACGCTACCTGTGGCATGAGGCTGCAGCAGCGGTTTGGATGCAGCATTTTTGTTGCAACATTTCAGCTCCCCTTGGCTGCAGGTTGCCATAAAGAGCCATTTCCCAGAGGTCTTTCAACCTCTGCTGTGACTACATCGTGCTTTGAGATGCTGATCCCCTTCACAAACTTCTGCTACTCCTCTGAGGCCTAACAGCAAGTTAGGACGAGGAGAACCTTTGTCTGGCCAACGAAGATGCCCTACTCAACCACCATGAAGAGCAGTGACACCAAGGAAGGCCACGCATGTGCTCCATGGGCTGGTGAAGTATGCCTGGCACAGGCCATGTGCTTCCAAGGACAACACTACAGCTGCATGGCAGATTTTAGATATTAAAAGAACAATGCAGATCAAATATGAGGATACGCGTATCCTCTGCTGAAGTAAAGTGAAACACTGAACATATATCCTTCTGGAATAGCTATATTTACTTTAGCAGGATGGACTTTTGTATCATTTGACATTAAGAACTTAACTGAAGTGTTAAAATTGGGATCTCAGGCTTTCTATAGATCATCATCAGAGCATCCAAAAGGTGATTCTGAGAGAATACAAAAAAGAAAAAAAAAATTTGGGATTTCTCTTCTCCTGCCCAGTGGCTGCCTGTCTACCTAACCATACACAAATACGAGCTGATAACCTTCCATGAGATGAATAAACCTCACCTACTTTAAATCAATGAAACACAAGAGTTTTCTCCACTGTATTTATCATTATTTTTATTACAACAAGGGTGACCAAGAGTATCCTGTTATCTAAATTGGTTGGTCATGATTAAACAGTATTTAATTATTTTGGGAGCAGAAAATGGGAAAGTAAGCCACCTTAAGATAAGAAACATAAGAACAGAGTACATGCATTAAGCAATGCCAACAAAGACTGTAATATCAACTGGCAAAACCAGCAACAAAAAAGTTGACAGTAACAGAATTATCATCATCAATCATGTATCATTACTTTGGTTCACTTAACAGAACTACATCAGAGCAGAGTCTCTCCCCACATGCTGGAAGTCCCTTCTTGAACACCAACATGATGATTTTGTTGCCCTTCCCTCATCTATGTTCAGCTTTCTGGTTGCACACCCCTAGAAGAACTCTAGGAATTCAAATTCAAAATTCAATGTAGGGTCCAATGCTTCAGGTAACAGACACTGTACAACGCTAGATTATGTTTAAAGTGGTTTTTGACTCGAGTTACTGGTCAGGTGCCTACCAGTCACACAAAGAAAACGGGTACTCATGCTAGAAAAGACCACCACTGGTGTAACCACTGACTACCCAGGAGATGCCTGCCTTGAGCGACTGCATCAAGCGGCTGCTCTGTGGCACTGGCAAGAATATAATCCAGCTCCCTTGGGCAGGGTTTAGCTTGTCCCATTCAGGAGAAAATAGTCTTTCTTGCAATTCCTTCCATCTTTCATTACATAACTTCAAACAACCACAGCAAATGAATCAGGGATCCAATGCAGCCTCCTTCTACAGAAGTTTAATTTATCTTCACAGCAAATCCATCATATGCACCAAGCTGAACAGGAGTTTTGTTGCAGGGGAAAAACAAATAAATGCAGTTTACAGTTTTCTCAGGAAATGCACTTATGTAAAACAAAGCTAAAATGAAGTTATAAAAGCATACTTCCATTCTGGCATTTAATCTGAAAGAGGTTGGCTTAATATCTTATCTGTGTGGTGTCATTTAAAAAGGATGCTCCACTACATGGTATTTTCTAAAAACTGGAATAGTTCTTCCATCAGTCTAATACAGCCTCTATGCAGTCAAGTTGAATAAAGCAGAATTATGGCACTGACAAGCTGTTACCCACCAGGGGAATGCACGCTAGCGGGCTGCTCATCCGAGTTGGAGAGGTATTTGCCAACAGCAGAACCTCAGATTCACTCTGACAATCCTGTCTCCATCCCCGCTTTGTAAGCAAGTGTGTCTGAGTAGGTAGAGGTTTGCCTGCCTATTCCCACAACTCCTGCACTTGTCTGCTTCTTTCTTCACTCTTTGTTACTTAAGCCACTCCCTTCCCCAAAACAGACCCCCTCTCAAAAATACATTTTCTTCTCCCCTGTCATGCCAGGTTGTCACTCCTCCAGTACCTAGCTAGTCTCCTCTCCTCTGCCTCTACTCAGCTCTCTTCCTTCAGGTCCACAACCTATACCTCCTGCCACACAACCATGTCTCATCCTCTCCTTATTGAATTCAGATAGCATCCTGGCTGGCAGTACAAGCTTGACACCCCCAGAGCTGCCGAGAAACCATCACATTTCCCTTGACAGCTCTCACGCTTGTTTCATGCTCACCTCCTAGGAAGGACAGTGGACATTCACTACCCATCTCCTTCTTCATGACATTCATAATTTTTGCAGGTCTCTTCTATGTCAAGTACTTTCCAGACCAAGGACTCCTGGTAGCTCTTTGTCACCCCATACTTTGGATTTTTCTTCTTTACATTTTGTGGACTGTGGAAGGTGAAATAGAAAACACAGAGGACCAGAGCTGCACATAGTATTGAAGACAGGGGAGCGCCAGGCATTTGCACAGTGGCACACTCATGCTTTCTGGTTTGTTTTCTGTTCTTCACTAATGAGTACTGACACTTGTTTCACTGATCATTACGCTGCCACTTTTACAGGACGACCGCAAAGTCTCCTTCCAGAGCAGTAACACCTGGTGCAGCACTCATCAGGTCATATGCTGCATTGTGACCCCCTCCCTCCTCCCACACACATTGCTTTCTTTTATCTACAAGCAATTTCCTGTGGCATTTTATGGTCCAGTCATTCAGTACAAGGAGTTCTCCTACAACATATTTCAGTCAGCCCTTCTTTTCATTTTTCTTAATACCCTCAGCCTACACTCTAGCAAAACTTCAGTTCCTTACTTTAAACTATGAGGTGACCAAAACCATTCAAACAAAATCATTGCCAAAAATGACATCAATAGACAACCCTGCTTCCTTGAAAAGCCCTCAAGCTATTCTTTCCCTTTGCAAAATTACTGGAAAACAGCCCCTCTCCTAAATGAAATTCCCCAATCACTCAAAAAAAAAAAAAATCTTCAAGCAGGCACTCCCCATAACAAGCTTTAGCCCTAAGCGTTCCAGTTTGGCAGAGTTGAGAACACTTTAGAGCAAGATCTTCTGTCAAGAGTCCGACAACCTAACACTTGGACTTCTTGTGCCATGCTAACATGCCACCCCTGCCCCAAGAAGATGGAGCAAGAGCTCCACAGCTCAAGAAACAGCACTGCCAGGCCAAAAAAACCCCAACCTCAAACAAATAAGCAGACAAACCTAAAAGTCTAACAGCTACTGCTTGGCTCCAGATCTTCTGCGCAGAAGGTAGGAGGGGAAAAAAAGAAAAACCAAACCATCCCACCCCTCTGCATACACACTCCTATGCAGTGCCAAGAATATTTTGAAAGACAAGATGTATAATAACTTTTCAACTGAATATTCATTTCTGAATTGAAGGGAAACATCTTAAGGGAGAGTGGGTGTAAGGAACGATTCCTCCTCAGCAGCACCGTGCTATTTATTAAAGGCTGTGAATACCCACAAGAATTCAGCTTTGGCCTTCGCACTGTACACTAACAAGCTTAGTTTACTGACATTCACAGAGCATATGGAGCTCTGCTTCAAATGATCCCTTTGAAAGAGACAATTAAATCAGACAACTGGAGATTGAACGACCAACAGAGCTAATTAAATTCTTACGTCCTGTTTGTATATTTATCCAAATCTTTCTCACCATTCTTGCTGGGAAGGGGAATGGATTGGCTTGGGAGGTCGAGGGAACAAAAGCATGCCCTTTATTTTTTTCCTTTCCCCTCCATAGTTACAGATCTGTTTGGAACAAAACTTGAGACACGAAATCAATGCAGCCAGTGGTGGAATTCATCTTATTGTGACAGAAATATTCCATTTTCCCTAGCTTACATTTTAAATTGCTTTCTGATATACCAGGTTATTATTTTTTTAGCCCCTTTGGTTCCTTACATAATTAAATGCCATGCCATTCAGCTTTTACAATTACTTTTACCATTTTCAGAGGAACATTGACACTCAGCAGCTTTCTCAACTTTCTGTGAAGAATTTATTCCCCACAAGTATTAGCTCTACTGAGTATTTTCTTCCTCATTACATTAAAAGCTCTTTGGCATCCCTATAGAAATCTTTTCCTTGTACAGACTTTTCTGTAAAGTAGTATTTGCCCAACCTCAGTTTCCTTTCCTAGTTTTTCACGTAACCACAAGTAGCATAGAAAAGGGGAAAGGACAATGCTTTTTAATACCATGATGCCTTCAGCTTGCAGGCAAGGGAGAATGACTAAGCACAACTTACTGACACATTTTTGTAACAAGTTCAGATTCTGCATTTAATACTTGCAAAAATAACAACAATGCTCCCAAAATGTCTCCTAGGCAAAGAACATTTTGCCCAGCTGCCCTACAGGTACAGATACACAGCCTCTGAAGCTTTGAGAACTGTCTTCTATGATTTCTCTTAGAAAACTGACTAAATTTTGGAGCATGCATGTTCCCAGCCCTTCTAACTTCATTTTCAAGGTATTGCCCACACTAAACACAGGTCCAGCAGCACAACACTCTCTCCAATTTTGCCAATGTGTGAGAAAGCACACAGGATACCTTATAAAAGTACTTTATTGATATGGAAGTGACAAAGTAAATGTATCATTCTGCAAGGAGCAAGTTCATCCTGCTTAACACTTACCTGAGAAAAATATAAACATCGAAACACATATTAGGGTAATATCTCCCTTCCAAGGTAGACTAAGGAGAATTATTTGGCCAGTGGATTTTTTTGTTTTGGGTCTGTTTTGGTTTTGTTGTTTGTTTTTGGTTTTTTTTTTTTAATTTTGTGGACCACTGAGGGGGGAAAAAAAAACCCCCACCACACACAAAAGAGCACCTTAAGGAAATGGCCTTCTAAATAAATTAATGGCTAAAGCTTTATTTCTGACAAAATTGCCAGCTTGTTTCTTAGCAGAACAATAGGAAGGAGTTTCCAGAGAGCACCTAACAGGCATGCGGGAGGAAGCCTTCTCTATAACAAGCACAGTACAACACCATAGGATCTTCCCCAGGAATGAATTATAAGCAGGAAACACTTTGAAGAAGGTGATAAACTTGCTTGTCATCTATGGCTCTACTTTATGTATTAGTTGACCAAGTCATCCTTCAGAATTACTGTAACGTTACCAAGCATCACCCTTCTAACTAAAAGCAATGTATGCCTGACCATTTCATACCACTTTCAGCTCTACTGCAGATAGAGCTTGAATTATTGTCCCAGACAATTCAAGAACCAAAAGGGTCTGCCTGCATTTCCCCACGACCCAACTGCCGTCCTGGCACAGTGCTTTGCATGAAGGTGAAGGAACTGGGGGCTCTGCAACAGGGAGCCCAAGGATCGTCTCTCATTTCAAGTCCCAATTTTGTCTGAGGACACAGTGACCTGAATCTAGCATAAATTTATGCATATCGCCCTCTGAGCAAGTGGATCTGCGCCAACCGAACTTCATAAAAGTTTTGGTTGCTAGGAGGTAGCAGTGGACATATTCTAAAGTCCTGTTTACTCGAGCCATTAAGGTTCCGCTCTAGAATAACCTTCCACAGTCTGCTCCCTGGTTTCTCCTTCTTTTCTTGAGACATCAGACTTCTGCTAAAATCTGCAATTTCCCATCTGCTGTCATCCAGAGAAGCCTCTCTATGAATTATGTCTCCAACTAATCTGCAAAAGACCTCCAACATCTTCAGAACAAGCTCATATCTTTAAACGAACTAGATAACACCCCTAGCATAAATTCTGTTCAAGTCAGTCTTGCATTCAGACACAGTGTTGTTCAGATGCCTGCATATCAAGTTCCGAGTCTCAAATTCCACGAGACGGCACAGCAGGCAGAACCTCAGTACCCCTTTATAGACCTTGCCTCAGCTTTTCAGCCTGCTCTCTCTCTCTAAAAGACTGTTATCTCAAATAGATATGCAATATTTTTACATCAACATTTTTCATCAATTGTTTTATGTGGATATTAAGTTTCAGAGTGTGCTATCTGGAAATCCAGGCTGCTCCAGATCATGCTTTTAAAGACTTACTCTATAATTCTCCTACCAGTTTGTTGGAGATGCATTTTAATCCTCTGATTTAGAAACGCATAAAAGGATTTTCCATGGTTATTTTAGCTAAGATGGGACTTAGAGTATTTATTTATTGCATTGTTTACATGTACTGTGAGGCACCCAATGAGGAAATGGAGAAATAAAAATAAAAACAACCTCTTCCTTTAGGCCACATGTCCTGGTTTTGGCTGAGATAGAGTTAATTTTCTTTCTAGTAGCTGGTATAGCATTATGTTTTGGATTTAGCGTGAGAATAATGTTGATAGGAACA
The DNA here is from genome assembly GCF_929443795.1 of Astur gentilis. NCBI lineage: Eukaryota > Metazoa > Chordata > Aves > Accipitriformes > Accipitridae > Astur > Astur gentilis. Next base: position 8,617,834 of record NC_064909.1, on the reverse strand, counting down.
ACTGAAAACATCAGTGTGTTAAGTAATGTTTAGACTAAGTCAAGAATTTTTCAGCTTCTCATGCCCAGCCAGCAAGAAGGCTGGAGGGGCACAAGAAGCTAGGAGGGGACACAGCCAGGACAGCTGACCCAAACTGGACAAAGGGGTATTCCATAACATGTGACATCATGCCCAGTATATGAACTGGGGGGAGTTGGCCAGGGGAAGCAGACTGCTGCTTGGGAACTAACTTGGCATCAGTCAACAAGTGGTGAGCAACTGCAGTGTGCATCACTTGTTTTGTATATTCCAATTCCATTATTATTATGTCATTTTATTATTATTATCATTATTATTTTCTTCCTTTTTGTCCTATTAAACTGTCTTTATCTCAACCCACAAGTTTTACCTTTTTTCCCCCAACTCTCTCCCCCCAATCCCACTGCAGGGGGTGGGGGGAGTAAGCAAGCATCTGCATGGTGCTTAGTTGCTGGCTGGGGTTAAACCACGACACCACATCATTTCTGACACCATTTCTACTTAGAGATCAGCTCAGTTTTGTTTGTTTTATGAAGAAAGAAAGTAAGCAAACACAGACTTCAGTTTTTTATCATCTACTGAACCTATGGCATATAAGGCTCATTTATCATCAAGCCCTAAACTCAAGCTGAAATGTTAATTACAGACACAAAGAAAAGGTAATGTTTTTTCAATAATTAGTAAGCAAGCAATTCTCAGAACAGTGTTATCTGATATATCACAGGATTCTGGAAGGAAGATGGTGGTGCTGACACACTCGCGGTTTCTCTTCTGTTCACTTTTCACTTACAGCAGATTCAAGCCTCTCTGGAGTATCTACTCAAGAGATCTGACCAGGAAAGTAATTTGTAACTCTGAGCAGAATAGATGCTAACCTCCCCACTGATGCATCCTTGGGAACAGCCCGAGGAACAGTGGCTACAAGCAATGTGACCAGAGGATTAAAAAGTAATGCCACGAACCTCAGGTATTTTTAGTTCTGACTGTGGACTTCTTCATGATTAAAATATGCAACTGATAATGACATTTCTAACAACCCTCATCACCGCAAATACCAGCAAACGTAACTTGGGGCTGTAGAAGGGGAGTGAGGAAGGATTCTGAGTTGATTTAAAAAACACCATTAAAGCAGGAGGTAAAAACGACTGCAGCAGAAATGAAAGGTGAGAGACACTGCAAACATGCTGAGCAAGTCGGAAGCAAAAGCAGCTCCTGCAATACCAGCCAAACCTGAGCAGGCAGTGCTTCAGCCTCTCTTACACAGAGTAAGCAGCAAAAGATCTTCCCAAAGCTTCAACATAGCCAGACACAAGGGAAGGTAGAGCAGGGGCACAAGTCTCCAAGAACCCTTCCCATGATGAAAAATATTCTCACTCAGAAAGCATGGTGGCACAATTCTAGAGTTAAAGCTGGCGTTACCACTGTGTGGCCTGAAGTGCAAGAAAAGATGCTAAGCCTTGCCCTCGTTTCCCTGCACTTAGCTCCAATGGCACAACACTAGCATTCACGTTAAGGAAACACCATTACTCCTCTTGGTCAAACTTCATGGTCCTTAACTTAGGTGCAAGGTGCAAAACTTTCTCTTTAGAGTGGTGGGGTTGTTGTTGGGGGAATGGGGTGCATGGTTTTTTACGGTTTGGTTGGGGGGTTTTTTAGCATTGAAGTCAGTCACAGTAGCACAAGAAAAGCATCTCTTAGAAATTATTTGAATAATGAATTTAATAGTTATTATTGGATATTGAAATTTGTTATGTTACTTTTTTTGAAAATTGATACAATATTACTGAAAAGAAAAATAAAAGAATTCTCTTAAAAAAGCATACAGGTTGCATGTACTACACTGCATTATCTGGGAGTCAGGACTCAGCCTTACCAACAGCAAGGCTGACAGTAGGCATACGGTGACCGAACCCAGGACAGCGCTGGGGCTTTCCAAAACAGCCTTCCCCCAAGACTACATGCAAAGGATGAAAGCATCAACCTGCATGAGCATAAGGTAGGTGTTCAAACAGCAGTCTCATCTGACAAAGATCTCAAGCAGAGACCCCACGGGGAAGGCTACAAAATCATTACAGCATTTTCTCCAATGTGTGTACAACCTTACATTTGTTCCTTTATCTCGCAATGGAGAATTCTTATTACCATGCTTCAGTTAAAAGATAAGAAGGACGGATAATATATAATGAAGGTACTGCATATATGATTTAAAGTTGCCTCCAAATACCTAATGTACAAACATTTGTTTTCCTTCAGATGCCAAGAATCAGGCCAGCACAACAGTAACATGATTTTGGCTTGTGCAAAACAATGCTTTCTTTTTTAATAAAGCAATGGTTCTACCTAAAAAAAAAAATAAATATATATATATATTTTTTAAAAATCAAGTCGTCCTTATGGAAGATTTGGAGACAAGCCTTCTGGATAAGAAGTAACTGCATGAGACAACAGACAATCGAAAGAGTACTGTTTTCTGCCGTGTTCTTAGCATTCCTGGACTGCAAATTCAAGTTACAGGAAAAAGTCTGTGTATCAGAAGCTGTACTAGAGAATGTAACAACACGAATGTCTAAAGATTATCTTTGAAAAGTGAAGAGTCACAGTGAGCCTAAATTTTTTAATTTTATTTTTTTAGACATTGACATCCCCACTATAGATTTGATTTTCATTTTAGTTTTCCTACAAGGCATTGGCCTGGAGGAAGCCCACCTTACAGAAGAACCGTAAGGCATTCTTTACTTCATCTCACCGTGCATTAATGTCTCCGGTAATCAGGACTCTGATAAGTCTACGTGGTCCCATACTGTCCTGCTGGTATATTTTCCAGTAATCCCTAGCTATCTCAAAAGCTGCACCTCTCTTTTCATCTTCTCGATATGCATTTTACCCAGGTCTAGATTCAACAGTGGACTGAAATTCCTTTGCACACTGAAAGTTTCAGTTGTAATCTCATTAACTCCAGGCACTGAGTTTTTCAGGGCTGAAATGGTCTGAACGGACCCTCCATAATGCCCTGTTCCTTTGAGTTCTCCTGCCCTTGCCAGAAAGAGGGATAGTATAGAGTCATCTTGCATCACAGGAAGACTTTATGATTTATGAGATAACGGTCTTTTCTCAAATACTATTACAGTGGTTTTGCAGAATGCAAGCAACTGCTGAAAACAGATGAGTGCTAGTCTGGTGTGTCTTACTTCTAGCCAGGTCCAGCCTTCTTTTTTTATCCGTGGTGTACCAGCAGAAGCCACAACCCAGAGGCTGTTCTTTCATTCAGATGCCTTTTGGAGTGCCCTCCTTCCCAATGTGACCTATTGCAGGCCACAAATACATCAGTAGGATGATGAATGAAGACAATCTTTCTGTGTTTATATAAGAGGAAAAATATCTGTCAGGTACGCTTTTTGCACAACTAAATGCAGGCAGTGCTGAGGCAGCTGGTGATGCCTCCCCATGTTCACCAGCAAACCAGGGTACAATTACAGATCATGGTCCTGGAGATCCATCTGATAAATTATTATATCCTTATTTCCAATAGATATGCCCATTCCCGTCAGGAGAACCTGAAGATGCAATTCTGATGATTTATCCACTAGTCTGAACTACGAAGTCCTGAACTCAAAAAAAATTTCTTATAGTAAAACATACATTACTAGTCATTTTCTCTGGACAACATAGAACTACTTAAGACATGAAATCCCAAGATGAATAGACCTTCGACCTCTCCAATTTGAGGTTTCCGATTAGTTTGTTGAGGAAGATAAGATTTGGGAATGCTCATAAGTCTTCATTCTTTTCAAAGCGCAAAGAACAGCGAGTGCAGTCTGCGCAATTTCTCCACCGGTAACAGACATATAGCTTCATTCTACAATCTGTGGTTGATCATTATTATTAATTCTTTAGGGGGTTACACAGTCCATTTAACCTGGGGAAAAAAATGGTATCATAACTCTGTGGACATGACTTTACTGGTTTGCTGTCCAAGGTATAGAGCTTTCACACAAGCAAGAGACTGGTATGTTTTATATGCCCCCAAGCACAGGACACTAAGTCAGCAAGAGGTTTCTGGTTCATACTACCTGAACATTTTCAGATACTTTAAACCACCATCACTTACTTCTTCCAGATCCTACTTCTATTTCTCAGGTTCTTACAGGCTCTTAACAAGATGATGCTCAATAAAAATAACATATTTAGTAAGACAGTAGGCTCATTTCTATTTTCATTTTAGCCATATCCTCAAATGGATAAATTGCCTCCTGAGAATCAGGTTAATATCAGAAGGAACTTGCGCTGGACTTGAGAATGTCACAATTTCCAGTGGTTTCATGTCTTTTAGAAATCCCTAAACTGAAAGACTTTAGGTAAGATGGAAAATCCTGACACAATTCAGGCTTTGACTCCATTCCTATGCCTAAAGGACCACCACAGATGGCCAGTTCTCGCCTCACAGGGCTGTTAGCATCTGCTTTGTTTCTAATAAGCAGGTGAAAGGAACGATTCACATAGTTCCTACTCCTAAGTCTGGCAAAGTAGTAAGAAAAGAGTTCTCCCCCTCCCACCTGGGTGCTTTGGAGAAAAAAGAAAAAAAATCACCCATGTGAATCAAATAACTTGCCAAATGATTCATGACTCATATCTGAACAAAAAAGTACCATGTCAATAAACAGAATCAGAAAATTAAAAGTTATAACTGCAGATGATTAGAGCAAAGCACATGAGTATTATGGATTCTGAGTTGTAAGAATGGATGGCATACTCGCTGCATCTTCTTAACACTGGGAGAAAAAAAAAATTAAATCTATTTAGTGGCATAGCACCAGCCTTTGCAAAAAGGGTAAAAATAACATTCATCACAAGAGGCAGGAGTCCAACACGTTAGATAGTTTGTGATGAGAACTCTGAATACACCAGATAATATCAAATTAGTTAACTAAAAAACCCAACAAAACAGCCGTTTACAGATAAAAAGAATTCTTGCCTATGTGTTTCCAAATTAACAACTAACTGGAATTACATGTATTTGCTGTTTTAAAATAAGAAAAGAACCAGATACACAAAAAGATCTGGATTTGCCCACCCTCTCAGACACATTGGGTTTTAACATTTACAGAGTACTGAAGAAAACACCCCACCTTTTTTCTCTTGATCTGATGTTACATTTGGCACAAAACTTTCATGTTCAGAAAGAGATTTGGCTAGACAGCAGATGGAGTATTCCATTAAAACACGAGTGGCAAAATGTGCCCACCCTCCCAGTCAAAAGCAGCAAACCACCTCTCAGTAATATCTGCCTGAAAATCACAAGTTGCTCACACGGATGCTTTTCCACAGAATACATTTTCCTTACTCCTATCTAAAAGCGTTCTTCTCCATAAATGAATTCTGTAATTAAAAAACAAACAAACAAACAAAAAAACCCAAAAAACCCAAACAGCCTCAGGTATTCTTCCTGAATACCTGGGTGCACCACTCACCCAGAAAAGCGTACAGAAACACTAGCAGAGGTAGGCACACCTGCAGAAGGCTATAAATGTCAAACAGAGGTCTGGAGCACTTGAAATAGTCACTTCTTGCTGAACCAAGTTAAGCATAACTAGGAGGAAGAGAAACTTTGTTCACTTTATAAAGAAAGATATGTGGTAATATAAAAAAAAAAAAAAAAAAAAAAAGAGAGAGAGAGAAAGAGAAAAACCAGAGGGTACATTAATTATAATGGTTCTGTGGTTCTCCTGTATTTCAATTAGAAACCACTTTATTTACAGCTCCTGGCTCAGCAGCAGGCAACCCAACAAAGAACATTTTTCACGCTGCAATTTCTAATGCAAATAAAAGTAAAGGTAACCCTAGAGTGGTTTGCTAACTTATATAATGAGACAGGAAACAAACGGTTCAAGTGAATAACGATCATGTCAAACACATTCAGAAAGACCACATGACTCAAATTCTTTGACAAGTACATTTACCTCAAAGAACTATCTAAAATAGCTCTTTTTTCCATAAATATATAAACACATTTCCTAAGATATCATTTTAATAGTAATTTGAACATACATTCCATCAAAATATAAAGTTAAACCCATTCTCTCCACCCTCAAAACCAAGAAGTGACCACTACAGATAGAAATCTGTCTTTTCTGCTCAGCAAGTCCACAGTTACTCATTTCAGACAGAGTGAAGAGGAGCCCTAAGAGGCAATGCTGGGGTCTGCCCAGGCAGCCCCTTTTGCACTACTTGCAGCTAGAGCAGCATGCGGGAAGTGAATGGGCGGAATGGAGAAGACAAGTGGAAAAATGCACGTGTGAGAGAAACAAGTGTACACAAGTAGGTCTCCCAATGATGGCTGAAACATCTCCCTGAAACCAGGGCAGGTTCACCAATGAGTGGCCTTCAATGTTTGAGCAAACCCCTCAAATTTGCCACCAAATTCAGTTTGGTGACGGAGTTAAGGCACAGCCCCCTGGCAGACAGCGCCATATACTCCTCAGATGCCAACAGCACAGGTTGGAGTTACACCACCCGCATCCTTCTCCCCCCAAGTTTATAGTTTACAGCCATAATGACCAACTCCAGTAATAAACAACAGACCTGCTTGTTCAGTAAAAAGGGTCACACCCACTCACACCACATTATTTCTCCCAACCTTGCCCTATGAGGACAGCCCTATACAGACTAAGCTTCCAGCAGCCAGCTACCAGCCCTGTCCAAGTTGTTACACTTTTACTCAAAAATGTAACATCATGGGGGAAAAACTCCTCCAGCAATTTTTCATTTCATTTTTAAAATGGAAACAGAATAAATTTTGTCTGGTTTAACAGCACTTTTCCAAATTGTGCCAGATACAAAATTTTCCATCTTTTCAAATTCATGAGGTTGCATCAAACACTGGCATGCTCTCTTAAATGCTCTTCTGCCCTCTGACTTGACAGTTCACTTAAAAATACCTACAAGAACATTTTGGGCTTCTGTTGGGCAGAATGTTTGGAAGCAGTTTCCAATATCATAGAAAATGCCTATCAACAGTTGTTAGCAGCACAGAAGTAATGTGTCTGTATACAGATGCTTATATGCTAGCAAGCACTTCACTGAAAGGAGCAAGTGATGCGTGTTACTTTCTGCAACCTATTTGACTACGGGTAGTTTCAATTTGTATTTTGCTCTCAACAATGAGGAGATTCAGGAGTGGATCTTGTATCTCTATCAATTTGCAAAGGCCTACTGCATTTAGAAAAGCAAGAAATGCAGGTTCTTTAATATTTCTTTAAGATGTAAGCATTTCTTCAAGGCTGTAGAAAGTATTTTGCACTAGGTAAACTATTTAAACTATTTAAACTAAAGACCAATGCCTTCATTATCACCCTCCAAAGATGTCCTACTTGACAACCGTGGGTGCAGCTGTGCAACTGATACCACCGCCAATTTGGCTCGCTCATCTCTCCAGGTTTCCTATACAACCAATTAAAAAAAAAAAAGGAGGAAAAGAAAAGAAAAAAATAAAGTTTCCAGAAAAGAAGGTGACCCATAGCACTGAAATTCAGTTCCTTCTGAGCTGTTCTAAAGAAAAAACCCTCTGTCTCTACTGATTGCAAAGGGGCCTAACAAAGTTAGGAGCCTAATGTAAGTAACTGATCTGGTCAGAAGCCTAAACTTAGGACAACTCAGAACATCCTTTTATTGATACTGCTACTCTTTGCAGTTTATATCAAACTGCAACAGCAGTAAGTTTGGTTAAACCTTTTCTATAACTAACTGGTATCGGCTTTTTAGGGACCAGACGTCATTTGGTTTGTAGATAGGCTCAACACATTGCTAACGAAGACAGGGTTACAAGAAAGCAGGCTGTGACGAGGCAGGTGCAATGGTACAAAACACAGAGGAGGGAAAACTTTAAGCAAGGCAAACATCAAAGATAAAACACTTTTATGCTGTTATGCTGGAGAACCACGAGAGAGCCACCTCTGGAATTGTTATTTAACAGTATAACACACCAAACCCACCCACGCATCTGAAAAGCCCCCAAACACATAGATCTGCCCACTACACCAAACCACCCCTAAGAACCACCTAAATCAGAAAGACCACTGAATGTACCAAAGTGTCATGTGTGCTATGAGACCACCGTGGTAGCAAAAGCCAAACAGCCCGTAGCAAATGCCCGACCTGCACCTCCCGCACCACATACAAGGCACCAAGCAGCTGGCCTTTTCCACTGGACAGCACCATAAGGAAAAATTTTTTCCAGATCTCAGCAGCCCTGAAAGCTGCTGTCATGTCTCTGAAAAAAAATCCTAACACACAGTACCACTCCCACAAAAAAAGGCAATAGAGCTTGTTCTTATGTAAGTATGTATATTATTTAACACTCAAAACCAACAGTTCCATCACATCTATGCAAAACCAGAAGTGCTGAAGAGCTGAGGGGGGGGGGGAGAATTTCTACTCTGTTATACCTATCCATTTTGTCTATTTGCCTCAGGGCAAGTCAAGGGCCCTCAACACACTCCAGAACAAGGACCACTGTGCATTTTCTTTCTCTTCTTTTGTTGTAGCACAAGGTGACTGATGTGAGTATAATTCACACAGTATTTGCATCTATTAACTATTATCTCTGAGGAAATTATCTTTCGGATCTAGGAGAAAGTGATTACAAAACACCTTAAAGGTGAGCTAAACAAATGCATGCCATCATCTTCAAGCAAACAATTGTTCCTGCTTTTGCAGTCATCTGAACAAGTTTTGCTGTTCCTCAGATGAAACAAACACATGCTGCTGAGATGCATGCATTGCTTCTGAGGTAGATGTGAAGGAGAAGGCCTGGGCGACAAAAATAACTTTCAAATAGATGTTAGTATATTCACATTGCAAAGAACATGAAAGGAGGCAGGAAGCAGGGGAGGGAAGTGTGTCTCTCATATCATATTTAAGTGACAGTAAAAGTAGCAGTAACTTTTTTTCCCTGAACTGCTAACAGATATGGGACCATTGCATAATCTTCAATAATCTTGTAAATTCTATTCACATTTTTTCTGAACATTACAGGAATTCACAGAATTAAAAGCAAAAAATCATGTTTTTTTTTTTTCACTCATCACTCAAAAGAAACAGATGCAAAATAGACCAAATTTTCCTGTAAAAACAGCTTCGTCCTACTTTATGAACTAGTTATTCCTAACTGTAACCACCTCCCCTCGCACAGAATATTATGTAGTGCTAAGAAGCTCCTCCAGTCTCTACAAACCAGCCATGATAAACAAGTTGATTTATGGCAAACAGAAATCCATATACACACAGGACTGCAACAGCTCGCTGATGGAAGCAGATGTGCCTGTGCATCCCAAGCCTAAAGTCAGCTGGGCAAGTAGCACTAGGAAAGGACACCCAAGGGAAGGGAGAAGAGGCACACCTTGCCACAGAACTGGAAAAAAGAGGGTGAAGGGAAAGAATGCATACATTTTTGAGATTTTGCCCTGGTAAAATCTTGGACTAAGATAAATTTCACTGACATTTCTGCAGATACAGGGATAAAAATCTCAAGAGACTGAATGTGAAAAGTTATTTAAAACATGCACAAATTTTAATTTGATAGTCAGCCTTCCAGTCAACCCATTTTCTGCACTTCAGTGAGGGCAACAGGGGAAAAAAGATTTAAATCTTATAAAATAATATGAAGAAACACATTTTCCATTTCAGAATGTATTATTTTTAGGACCACATGGAAAATATCCTTCAAGGATACCATCCCTTGGTGGCATCTTAGATGGCCTGCATGACATGTATGTATCCAATAAGCAGGTAACTCAGTGTCAACAATATGATTCTAATATAAAGACAAAAGCAGGTCAAATTCAATTTTACTTGAAGATGTGGGTTTCTAAAATACCACAGAGGAAAAAAGGCATTTCTGCAGTAAAAAGACAGTTAGGGCTTTGCGTGGCTTACTTCAAGAGCAGCAACATACAGCCTTTGTTATATCAAAACCAAAAGCATTTTGCTTGAACCTTTTCCAGACCATCCTTGTTCTCTGACAGTTTTTCTCTACCTGATGTCTTTTCTAGTTTTTCATTCACATTTCTGATGATTCTTGACAGTTTCACAACATCGTTCTGGAGGACTTTTTAAAAATAAACCCAGAATTCGAATCAATGTACTCCTTAGTCCATCTCCAGGCCCCTTTGCTATTTGTCATACCGGTACTGCCTCATCCCAAGCAGTCCCTGCAGCACATGCAACCTGCTTCTCCATCCAGCTGCATTACTCAGTTTGCATTCCTGCAAGGGTCCACTCCAAGATAAAGAATGATTTCCACCTTAATTTAACTTCCTTTGAAGCACCTAACGGGTCTTTCATAATTAGTTTTCCTTACCTGGCCTATACTAATCTACTATAACCTATTGTACAAATTTTTGAACCTACGTTTAAGAAATCTGCGAGGCCATTAAATGCACCAATTGCAGCGATACGTTTTCCTGATTCAAGATAACATACAGGAACAAAATGCCTAGAACTGCTCTAGTTAACCATCCTGCAGAGTTTGGAAGAAACTTTCTTGTAATTTTGTAGAAAAGCATGCTGCATCTTTTCTGTGTGAAGGATCTGAAATTTAGAAATAACATTTACTGGAAAAATATATTTTGAATATGTCTGAGTATGCTTTTGAACATATGAAGTACATTACAAAAGATGGTACTTCGTGATTTCTGAAGTTAAATACACAGTGTTAGAGAGTCTCTAGCCAGACCAGCTTAGCGTGTCCCCACCACAATCTTACCCCCTCATCAACCCAGGCTTTCAAAGTTGAACTCACAGTGCTGTTTGGGTGTATGCACATGTGTGTGCATCCCTGCATGTCTGTGTAACATCATTTTCAAAGTGCCTCTGAGGAGGTGTATTCACTTTTTCTCCAGGAAAGCCATGGACTAGAAAGAATAAGCTCTTGCAGTATTAACTTATTTAATACTTCGATACTGTAACAGATTAAAAACAACAAAAACAAGAACCAAACCTTGTACAAAGACCTTTTTCCACAGGGGTTTTAAGGCAGAACCAAAATTGGTTTACATCAGTGAAGCCCTCTAAGTGAAACCTATAACTGGGTCAGAAATTGTGTCTTGGGAAGAAGAGTTGGTATTCCTTAACTCCTGAGCTTCAAAGAAACTTTAAGGAAGTTTCTTTAATGTTTCCTTCAGCAGACCTCAAATCATCCTCAAATACTGCCATCTTATACTAACCCAAACAGAACAGGCTAAAGGGAATCAAACCCCTCCTAACAACCACAGATGCTGGGAGATCACTGATGTGAGTTACAGAGGCTCCCTACCACTTGCCTCAATAGTATTTACTTGAAAAAGATGAAGTGGCATTACTTGGTAAATTTAGTTCCAGTGAAAGGCCTGGTAAACCCCACTTTACAGGTAGGGGAGAAACATACATTTACAAGCTAGGGCAAAACAGCATCTATGTTAAACACTAGAAGGGTTGAAGTCTATCTCGACAACAGAGTAACAACACTCAGCGGGCTTATGGCAAGATGGAAGAAATATGACATTTCTTCTAGGGCTCAAATACTTTCATATGCGGTCTAAAACATATATAGATGTCCTGGCTTCAATTGACACGTATGGAAAGGGAATCTTTTCAGCAGAAAGCAGGGGTGGAAAAGCTGAGGGACCTGCTACGAGAACCAAAATCCCTTCAATAAAGTCAAACCACAACTGTCCTTCAAGTAGACAAATAGTAAGGCAGGACAATTACTGTCACTAGAAATAGTTTGAAAGACAGAAAAACAGTGCTCTGCATTCAAAACAGACTGATCCTAAATGAAGGATTAGGATATAACAATGAGCAATGCAAACAAAGGCTGGAGCAACAGCGTCCTGACAGTGGAAGAGCTACTGACTTGGTACACATAACTCAAATATTTCCAGTATTTCAGGATACAATTTTCCAAGCCTAGTTTCTCCAGCAGATACACACTTCCATACTATTCTCTGCTGTTCATGAGTATTTTTGGCTTGTCAACATAAGTATGGATTTTAAAAGGCTGGGAATTGGACTTGCAAACAATATTTGACAAAATCCTTTTACACTACTAAGAAAATTGAGGTTTATTAGGAGAGCATTTATGCAGATTAGAAAGCAGCAGAGAGAGACAGAAAATACATGAAAACAAAAGAAACAGCTTTCAATAAGGCAACAAAAAAAACAAAAACAAAAAAAAAAAAAAAAGATCAAGGGAGGGATGCCCTCAGCTCTATACCGGGATAGCAATGATTCATATACTCTTGAACAAACTGGCAAGACATGAAGGCACCACCTCCCCCCCCACCAAAAAAAAACCCCAACCTGAATAGCTAAAATCCACAGATGACAAAATTATTTACAGTTGGTCAAAACCAGAGAAGACTGGAAAGAATTCGTGATGAACCATGCAAGCCCAGGCCAAGGGGCAAATTAAATCCTCTGCAGTTCAGTAAAAAGCAATGTGCATTTAAATGAAAAATGTGAAGCACTCAAAACTGATTGTTGGGTTTAACAGTTCTGGAGTAACTCAATATTTGAATCAAGTCTTCAGCAAATAAATGAAAAACACTGCTAGATATGCAGATACAACTTAAAAATATTCTTTTTTTTTCCTCCATTTTAAAGCGGAAACATTCATATGATTACCTAAAGGATAAGACCTACAACACTGTTGTGCCACTCTATAAATCAGAAACGTGTTCTCCATCGGAGTGCTTGTGTTCAGCTCTTATCATCTGATCTTTTCTTGAGATAGCAGATGTAGTAAAAGGTTCAGAAAATGGGGACAAGAATAATTCCAGACAAAGACATATTTCTGTACAGAAAGAGATAGAGAAGTTTGAAGCAACCACACTAACAGGAAATGGATAAATTACCAAGGATATTAAAAAAAAAGATATGTGGAAAAAAGACTAGAGTGCTTCTATACATTCTCCTCATGCAGAAGCAAGGACGTCTTTGAAACAGCAATACCCTTAAAGCTGCTAAAAGGAAATGTGTGTTTGCTTAGTTGGTTTGGTTCTGTGGCAGTGCTCTGTTGTTCTTTTTTTATTTTATTTTTATTCAGTGCTCCGTTTGTACAATATTTTGCCACAAGCTATGACGAAGACCTCTGAAAGAGTCAGAAGACAGTTTTATATAGCTCATGACAACAAGTAATTTACTTTAGGTAGGGGAAAGATCAGAAACGCCCACCTGTCCACTCTGTATTTGCAAAATGTAAGATTTTCATGGTACAGGACCAAACTAACAGAAAAGGCTCAGAATTTCCCCTTTGGGACTTGAACAGAACTGTCTACCTTTGGACAAAGGACATGTTAAAGTATCAGTTATGGCCCTTGCAAACAGTAGCCAAAGGACACACACACAGGTTGCAGAACTGGTCCATTAAGATACCTAACCCTCTGCAGAAGTGTGGAGTTGTATGTCCAAACAGTAAAGCAGAGGAAGCAAGGAACAACGAAACACATACAGCTTTATTACGAGGCTTCAGCCTAAGGATGCTAGATATAAGGCAGTTGTGCCCTCTGTCCAGAAGTGGTCTTTGCAATGTTTGGGACAAGAAACTGCATTGATTTCTCGTGAGAGGGCTGACACTGAAGAAGCTTCTTGGTTGCATCAGGGCAGTGCCATCACAGTGGTCCGGCACAAACCACATCCTTCAGACACCATCCCTTTGCAGTGTTCACAGAAGTACTCATACAGAAGGTATTTACAACAGGAGCAAGGTATTTTTGCCATTAGTACTACAGTGTACACTCTTCACCAACTTATTCCTTAGTGTATGAACCCCGTGTTATGCATGACAGCATGAGAGATTTTTTTGTATCTAGAAACCACCCCAGAACTAGGTTAGCCCGGCAGGCTTGCAGCACTTCATTTACATATGAGTCAATCCTTCTGCAATACAAACATTAGTGATGCATTCCCCACTGTCCTTCTATTTATACTTACTATTTAACCTGCAGGCATCCCGAGTTAATTAAACAAATCAATCCCATTGAGATAATTGTGTCTCAAGCAAATTAACACAATTAGCCTTTTAAAAAGGAAATCCAAGCACTACCCACTATATTTCTTCATATAAATCATGTGCTTGTTCCTCCAACTCTAGGTTCATGGCTATCTAGGAATCTGCATTAAAATGAAAAGTATAATGACACATGAAACTGGCTGATGTGTGACTGTTACAGCCAGCAGCTTCTCTGTTTGCATCATTCACTTCCACTGAAATCGCAGGTGCCCATCAGAAAGAAAAGTCCTTAGAGGAGAAAGAAGCAAGGAAGGATCCCACTGCACTGGACACTTGACAGCTGTATCACTTTGAGGACAGTCCCTGCTCCAAAACAGAACATTACACTGGCACTTACAACCACGGCAAGATAAGCGGTAAGCTAGTTAATTGGATATACCATGGGTTAGAGGCATTCTTAATGCTTTCTTGTCCAGCTCAAGTTTACAGAAATCCCTCTGGAACAAAGCTCAAGTTCAACAAATGACATCCTCGTAGCCATCCTTTCAGAGACCTGCACCTCCATCCCTCATGTACACTGAAGCCACTGTGGCAGTTTAACAGACACCATCATCCTTGTCCACCCGCTGTGTTTTCAGGGTGTTTTTGTTCCCTGCGGCAGCCTCAGAGTAACCCAACATACCTCAGCCTCCCTGGTCACAGCCCACCTTCCCTCCAAGTTCTCAACCACCCTGTACCAGTGTGGCCAAGGCAGGGGCAGGCATCCTTTTCTACCAGTCCTGGTAACAGAAGATGCCACAACTCTTGGCTGAAAGCTAGAGACAACTCCAGCTACTACAGGTACATTGAGCAGAGCTACTCTGTCAGAGCCTCTAAGGAAAAGCGGTGAGAAGCGCCGAGCACACTGCACCTAAAAACAGAAAACTTAGTAAGAGGCCAGTGTGCAAAACCATGACCTCGTCAGCTGAAGCATCAACCCCACTCTTTCAAGAGACAGTAAAACATCTATGCAGTACGCTTGCGACGCTGCAGACTAAGACCTCACAGTTGCTGGCGACGGTTACTGCATTATTTCACATGAGCCTGGGAGCAGCAAAGGTTGCTTGAGTGCAGGAGACTCCATTTCACAGCTCGTGAGAAACTGCCGAGCAGAGGCAGGAAAGTGTGCGTGTGTGTATGTGCGTGCGGGAGAGACAGAGAAGAAGCTGTTAACGAACCTAACCAGTAATAACTGCCTTCTCATTTCTCTCAGCAGATGATTCAAGGAGGGGTGAGCCGCTCCTCCTGGTGCCTCCCACCGGCTGCTAGGCAACTGCAGCAGCTGCGCAGGGGCAGGAGGGCATCCAGCATTAACTTCTTTCTCTTTTTGAGGGAATTAAAAAGGCTTACTAGTACATTAGCTGCAAAAATGGTAACTGGTACTAAGTTCCCAAGAATAATTACAGGGAGAAAAAAGGGAAGAGAAGTGATGGGGGGAGAGGAGAGGACAGCAGGGGACCAGGCTGGCGCACTGCTGCCTGGGCACCATGGACTGCCGAGGGAGGGCATGCAGAAAGTAAATTAATGGAAGACTCCCCATCCTCTTTGCAAAAGGAAAATACAGCATTTCTTTGGTTTTTTTAACATACCAAAACTAAAGCATTTTTCCCTCTCGGCACAGTGCTCACCCGTGTGGCACTGTAACCAGCGTATCACATCAACTCAGCAAATGCGGCTAAGATGGTAACGGTGCTGCTCCCTCCGCAGTCGCTCCAAACATGCCTCTGGACCGTGCTGCCCAGCAACCAGGTCAGCCAGCCTCTCACCTTGCTCGGGGCTCCACTGCCAAGTTGCCCCGCAGAGCTTCCAGCCTTGACCCCAGCCAGCTGCCCCCCTCACTGAGCTAGCAGTATCCAGCCAGGGACCATGCGGAAAAACAGGTTACTGAAACGGGCTGGGTGACAAACTAGCCTTTTCCTCATGGAAAATTATTTTTTCAACTTGGGTCTTTTCAGTGGCTTGGTTCACCAGACAGCCATGCAAGTGGGTCAGTCAGCACAAGCAAGGTCGACCCCTGCAGCCACCCTCTGGTGGGCCATGAATCTGCAGTCCCCCAAGGTGGCAGCTTCTCCTGTGCCACCAAAACGGTCCCCATGCTCACATGGGAGATCGCAGGCATGCGGCAAGAAGTAACTAGGTGGGATGCTTCAAGGGTGGTATTAACATTTTGCAGAGGGTACACAGTTTACACTCAGTGTTGCCACTGACTATCCTAAAGAGCTGGAGAAGCTTCCCTAGCGTCCTGTTACAGAACACACTAAAGGAGCGTCCTACACAAAAACAAGCCTTCAAGTGAGTCCTACTCAAACTGCGCAGACAAGCAAGGGAAGAGGTTAGCCCCAAAGTCATGTACTGGGCCAAACACACAATCATCCCCCATTTCTTATATGACCATTGTGAATTGCACACTGCACTTAGCATTTTCATTACCTCCACAAACCAGTGACATAATCAGGAACTGGTTCTTATTAAAAAAAGAAAGAAAAAAAAGTACTGTCTTAAAAAAATATGTACTCTTCAGGAAAGATAGAAGAAGCAAACTTAACTTATATGGCACATTAGTCTTCCACTAACCTGATTTTACACAGCACAAATATCAGAATGCTCAGATATAAAGATACCTACTCACTATAAAATGAACTTAACATGGTATCATCTCGCAATAAACAGCAAAAACTTTTACATATGTATCTATGTATCATTTACGAGTCGGTCAAAATGTATAACAGATATAGGAGGAATACAAAAGTACTTTATTACAGGGCAGCCTGGGAAAAGGGATAGATATCTTAGAGTGTATTTAGTAAACTAGTTCTGTGACACAGGATCCACAGATGCAGATGTCCTGTCAAAGAATTCATTATTTACAAATATACTACAGAACACTCCATTTGCAATAAAGTACCATAAATAATTCACACTCAATACATGTCAGAAGTGAAGGCAGCGGCATTTTCTCTGCCATCCTCACAAAGTCCCCCACACTCACTGAAACAGAGCTCTACCATAACATCGTAAACGCAACAAGTACACTGAATTTTCATTCAAACACAACACTTCATTCTCCACAAAAAGCCTCCCCACCAACACAATTTAGATAGAGACTTCTACACAAGCATTGCCACTGTGGGGACAAGAAATGCAATTCATTTGTTTTTAAGACATTAAATTTCACATATGAATTTTCTTTTTCCCCCTGTAAATAATATCGAATTGCCAACTTAGGTCCACTGCCCAGTTGCAGCAGTGTTGCACAGCTCTACCTTGTGTCCTCTGCTCCAACCAAAGCAGCAAATCCAGAGGCAGGCAAGAAACTCAACTAGTGTGCTCTCCATCTCTCTGTGGAGACATTGGGCAACACTTATTGCAAAAAGTGTGCCAGAAGTTTGACACAGTGATGAAAACATGCTTTTATTTGAAATTAGATTAAGATAAACTTTATTTTATATGGGTAAACAAACAGTCACCTGAAAAAAAATCCAGTTGCTACTGATATGGAATGACTCTGGAGAACCTACCTAACAGTGGAGGGTGCCTAGTGCATGAGCTTTTAATTTTCCATGACCTGTGCAAATTCACCTATATCCCAAAAGATCAAGTAGAAACTGCATAAACCCCTTGATCATAAGTTCATTTTCCTCTCTATTCTACTTGTCCTGTTCTTTACTCCAGCATGATACCTGCATAGATGTAAAACTTCGTTTGGCTGACTCCTTTCATCTTCCTAAAAAAAAAACCCAAACAAAAATCCCCAACCCCCAAATACTGAAAAAAAAGCCAAACAGAAGTCCCTCAGAACTCTCCCTGCTCTAACTACAGATGCCCTCTCCACATGGACGGGTACGAAGGACTTAAATTCTGTTTTCTCCCTTTTGAGTCATGAATCAAAAACCAGCAGATTTGCAAAAGAGAGAAAAGAAACAACAAAACAGAAAACCTCACCAGCCTACTAGAGATGGTACTGGGAATAAATATGAGCACAAACACCAGACTTGGCTGGTACATCATTTCACAGCATCAGGTGGTCTCTAGCCACCTCCCCCAGACCTGGAAAGCTGAGCAGACCATTGCGATCACCTGTCTGACCTTCCACCCAAGGTGTGCCACAGACCTACATGCAGATATATTACTTGTTAAAGTGCAGAACATACACACATTAGCAATAATCTCCCTTGCTAAAAAGGGAGTTCTAACTCACAAGCAAGTGATCAAGAATCCATCACATCCAAAGGGAGTTGTTTCGGAGAGTAATTTATCCTATTTAATAATTTGTGTGTTACAACTAGCCCAGATTCATCCGGTTTCAACTTTCAGCTATTCGATCTCATTACACCTCCTCCTACTAAACTGAAAAGCTTTGTACTTTCTTTCCTCAGCAGATACTTGCAAAATACAGCTCAGCCACTTCACTTAAAGTAAGCATGCTAGGCTTTTTATTTAAAAAAAAAAAAAAAAAAAAAAAAAAGCAGCCTAACAGTAAACCAGATTTTCCAACTGTAATTGATCTCTCAGCTCCCTAAAGCCTTTTTTTTTTTTCTTTTTAAAGCATTTTTTAATAAAGCAGGCACATAAAAACTGGACTCCATATTCCAGTAATGATCCTGTGCCATCATACACTGGTAAAATACTATAAACTCCTACAAGACATGTTTGACTTTTGCATCCAAAGACCGTATCCATTCTTTTAGTAGCGCTGCAAGGATTCTGTATTTTGTTAGCTTTTTGCCATCACCCCACCTCCCTTCCAATGTAAACTGCTCTCCAGAATGTAGCAAGCCCTTCCCTCTGCATAATGTACAGAGGTGGACTAGTCTGTGCTAAAACTCATACTACTCAAATAAGTCCATACCAAAAGGAAACCAATCTCATGTGACAAAGGACATGTCATTATTTGTCATACCCCTGATTTTTTGGTGGCATCTTCAAATTTAAGAAAAAATAACTTTGTTCAGAATAATTATCAGTGATCTTGAAATAAAATTATCTCATTTCTACCCTTCACTTTCCACATAATCCCATTGCCTCATCACCCATTTATACTCACTGCCATTATTTCTCTATCGCTTCATACATGTAGACATACATAAATGTGACAGAAGTCCCAGTATAAAATGTGTTCCTCTTTGCAGAAAAATGCTGGCGAGAACTGCACGTACATTTGGATGTCCTCACAAGCAACGGTATGGCATACTGTTGTATACTGGTCCATTTTGAGCACCGAATACAGTATTTTTAAACGTAACCGTCACTTTCCCCTCACAGAAAAGCTTCATGAGTTAAAACATATCCTGGTTAAGCGAATGCAGGATTGCGGTTTGTTATTTTGTTTTGGGTTTGTTTTTTTTAAATGTAGTATCTAATAAAGCATCAGCAACATTAACATTATGGTTATTAGCTTACTTAATATGATGATGTTCCATTAGACAAAAAGATAATACAATTGCAGGCTGGAAATTAACTATGGAAACATGTTGATATGGTTATATGGAGTCATGAAACTTTTACAAATGCAGGAGCACTGTATCTACAATACAGTTTAAACAAGTTAACTTATTTCAACTATATATACATAATAAACTTTTGGTCTATGCTGTCATATCAGATACTCATTCTTCCAATACAAAAGTCTTTTTGTTTTGTTTTTTTTTTATATACAATAAAACATTTAGTGATTATTAAAAAAAAACAACCTATGGTTGAAGGTGAGTCAGAACAACTTGTAAGAACATAGTGCTTCTTGTGCTTTGGGCTCAAAAAGGAGAATTCGTATCATTAAATAGCAGTAATATTTATAGACAAAAGTACCAATTTAGTTGTACTACTTCTGCTTTTCTAGAGTAAGAGAACTTTATCTTTTAGACAAATGACACTGGCATTTCAATGGTGTACTGGAAAAGTAGCATGCATAAAGCGGAGCAGGGCCAGAAGAATCCGAACCGATTGTCACAATGGAGCTGGATGTCAGGTGGTTACAAGACTGTATGAGACACCTCGAAAAGCAGGGGTCTAGACACCAGACCCATGTACCAAATGCTGCTTTGCCAATATGGATTTATTTAGGGGACAGAAACACCATAATGTAGACCTAAAGGTGTTCTTCTCCTAGGCTAAAGTTTAATAGAACTTTAACTTTTTAACAAAGGTCAAAGAGGCTTCAACACATCTCCAAGTTAGCATTGCTTAAGGAAAACCAGTGCAGCCATTTGTTGAACCCTAGTTCAACAGCAGAATTAATTACTAGACACAAAGCCTTCCCTAGGATATTTAACTGATTAGCTAAGAACATATGTACCAGAGCTCATTTAAAAATAAAATGCTTCATTGGTCAGAACTAACAAAGGACAGCCAACTTGCCATCAGAACGCCCTGATCATCACATAGTTGCTCCTAAATAGCTAAGTTGAGGACTCACTTCGCTGAATAAGAGGGTTTTGGGGTTTTTTGTGTGTTTTGACCTCCATCACAAAGTTAGAATAGCAGTTTCCTCATTTCTGAGCATGCTGGTATCCCAAGCAAGGGAAAAGCAGGCCTTTCACTTCTCACCTGCTCACAGGAAGTTTACACCTCACACTGTTACCAAGTAAAATAACTGAAATAAAGCAAGAAGCTCCAGCCATCCAAGAATGCATGAATCTTTCCCATTCTCTGTCAGCTGGCTTCAAGTGAACCAAGAGAGTTTTGTAAGCCCATATCAAGCATCTGCCAGAGGAGAAACGGAGCCTGGGCAAGGCAGACAGAGACATTCCAAAGCTGGGGACAGCTCAGACAGGTCAGGAAAGATATCCCACCCCCCCACGAAGAGGGCCTGCATCTCAGTGACATTGAGCGGAGCAGATAAAGGCATCACTTGAAAGGACAACCCTACTGTGGACACGCATCTTGAAGTGCCGCTAATAGTTATTCTGCTGCTGGGTTAAATATTGGCCTTTTTTTCAGCTTTTGAAGTATGATCCAGACGGCAAAGTAGGCTGAGAGACCATTTCTTGTAACTTCACATTTCTAATATAGGTTCCAGCCAGTTACTTAGCTCTGCGCTTGTCTTTTGTGGTTGCATGTATTTCCTATTTAAGAAAAGGACTATAACAGTTCCTGGTTTGTCACATTTTCTTCAAATAAAGCATTTGAGCAGCAGCTTCCTCTGCTGTGCATTACTCTGCATTGGTGAACACTGTTCCCTCTCACCCTGCTCAGAAACACTCAGCTACCTACAAAGCTGATTTACAGGCACAAGGCAACAAGATGAAGGATTTCAAAACCACACCCATGATGACAGTCCATGGTATTATTTCCTCCGTACCTAGATTTCAATCTTCCCTTCTCCATCTGCACCATCCAGCTCTTTCAAAATAACAAGCCAACGTTTCTCCAGCTTCACAAATCTGGCACACTTCATTTTCCTTGTCATTTAAGAGATACACACAAACTATTTGGTATTAATAGTAAGAACACTATGCACTTTGTAAAGCTTTATTCAAAGCATCCTGTGATCTTCCACTGAAAGCATTAATTTGGCACCTTCACAGTACTTCTGAGGCACATATTATAATTCATCTCACGCAGGTGGAAACTCAGAGGCACACTCAGTCTGAAGTGATTTGCTGTTGGGCTAACCACCAGAATAACTCGTGTCCCACCTCCCCAAATTAATTCTGTACTTCAGCATTTCTGGCCAGTGCTTGCTCCAGCGCTTCCTGACCCACACCTAACTTCAGAAGAAGTTGTCCCTTCCCTCCTCTATTACCACACCTATGTAAGTCTCTGATAGAACTTCTCAGACATCTTTTTTTCCCCAAGGATCTCCTGAGATTAAGTAATTAAATCATTAAGGAAGAAGTTCATCACCTGCTAAGGAAACTACTTATACAAACAACATGCTCACCAACAGCAACCTGTATGGCTGTGTTTCTACATCCCAGATACCAGTCACACTGGCTGAACATGGAAAGCTGACGTTAACCCCTTCCAAATGAAAAGAATACTCTGAGGGTCTGGTCTTTAAAAATAATTTCCCCGGATAAGCGAGAGTCTGCTAGTAAAATATCACGTAAGTCTCAATTTGTTTTAAATGGGAGAAAAAGAACATAGAAGGTCAGTCTCTCTATCTCCTTCAAATATTCATCAGATGCACTTCTATGTAATTGTATAATAGTATTTCTTTGATAAGAAGTAAATATAAACATATACAAAAGGGGACAAGCAACCAGAAAAGGATTAACACTTCAATATTATGGCAACATCTGAAAACATAAGGAAATAATTTCAAATTTAATCAGTAGTTAAAAC
The DNA here is from genome assembly GCF_929443795.1 of Astur gentilis. Classification (NCBI taxonomy): domain Eukaryota; kingdom Metazoa; phylum Chordata; class Aves; order Accipitriformes; family Accipitridae; genus Astur; species Astur gentilis. Next base: position 8,595,510 of record NC_064909.1, on the reverse strand, counting down.
TAAAATCATGTATGAAAAGGCGGCAGGCTAAGCAAATGTGAACTTGTCTTGCATGACAGACAGCACAGGAGCTCCTAACTGTATGTGACTCACTAGTGCTTAAACAGCATTACTTGTTTTGATTCTTGCACCAGGATCCATCAACATGACATCTGCACACACAGCCCTCTTTCTTGTTTTAATAAAAGTACTTTATTAATGTGAGAGAACACCTTGTCATTAACCACTGTCAGCTACAGTTTTGGTGAACAGTGGCCATTGCTACTTTTACTCAAACCTCATGCAAAAACAGGTCTTGCCAGAAACCAATGACAGAACTTCAGGTTATCCTACAGATGACCCTTAAGTACCTGCTGAAATCTAAATTAAACAATAGTTTTCACCTCCTTTTGTGTCTCAGGTAGTCAGAGTCACAAATCATCTCAAGACTCCACTTTTCACAAAGGTATTCAGAGCATGCCATCTCATCCCTTTCGTCCCTCCGCGCCATGTCTGAAAACTGGAGAAACAAGAACACTCTCTCATCTGGCTCCAACACTCAAACCAGAACTGAGGAACAACAGCTGGTCTCTCTGACTAAGTGACACATAGAGCATGCATTTATCAATTGCTGGAGACATAATGCAGACAGTTTGATGGCTCTCCAACAACCTCTCTTGGTAGAAATGGGAAACTTTCTAGACAGCATGGTCCGTCCAGAATATTATCAAAGGAAAAAGTTACACAGCAAGCTGCACAGGTACCTCCCAAACACATTTTTCATGTTTTTCAATCAGTAAAAGCTTGTTGGATATCCTTCTAGCCTTGTGTCAAATAGTTCAACTGAGTTTTGTTAGTGGGATTGATGGTATAACTAGTTCAACTTCAGAGAACACTTCTAGTGAAGACTTCATCATCACCCCCTCTTAAGGCTACAAAAGGGCGTAGTATTTTAAGCTGCAAGCCAACAGAAGAATGGAGAGAGGAAAAGGACAGGAGAATTTGTTGGAACTTCCAAGTTGTCTATTCAAGAAATCCAGTGGAAGTTTAAGTGGGACATAGTCAAGTCTGCTCATTTGCCTGTCTGTTTTTAATAGCACAGACTAGGATAAGGGCTAGAGTGTACACTTTTCCTTTGCATAAGAAAAAGCATGCAATCATTAGTATAACATTCAAGTTTTCAAACCACCAAAGAATCAAAGCGTCACCACTAGTATTTATTAGAGGTAAAATTCATCTGAGCCTACGACAGACAGACCAAATGTAGAGTATTCCCTGACCATCAGAAGATGGCTTTGGTGAGAGGGTACTGCTACTCCAGTCCCCACAGGCTTCCTACGCTAAGCAAATTACAAGTCACTTCAGAAATGGGCAGAGTGAGATGCATAAAATGAGGCTGTGTACAACATCCCTACAGAAGTAAAGGTCTTGACCTTTTTAATCTCCAGGAGGTGTGTTCAAATACTATACTCACAGGCAACTATTAGAATAAATCATGAAAGCAATATACTGTTAAGGCTCAGCATCTGAAAGCGAAAGGCTAATGAAGTACTAAAGCAACAAGCTTTTTTTCCTCCTGATAAAATGGAGGAGGAAAACCAGACCCAACCCTGTTGGCACACTTTGTAGACAAATTCCTTTTGACAATTTATGAACTTTTTTGTTCCTCCTGTTTAACAAAATTACTTCAACAGTATAGAAGTTAGCAACATAGCTATCTCAGAAGAGGTAATTTTTTCTATTCCTTATTGGTAAGCAGTGCACACACAAAAAAAACACCCACAGGAAATTGAGAGCTATTCATTTAGTTTTAGCCAAGTCTTTGCAAGACTGTACCTTTTGACTATTAGTTGATGGTAAATGTGCAACTGTCTGGTACTTCATCTCATATAAGAACTAGACCAAAAAAGTATCAACATTAAATTTTACCTTCAAAAAAGAACACAAGTGGTATGAGTACAATTCTCTAGAAAAATGCTAGTTAGCAAAACCAAAACAACTACTCCCCCACATACATGCAATATTTAAAAGAAAGAATTCAAAGCTGCAATTATGTTCACACAAACCCAAACTGCAAAGTACAAGAAGTTCAATTCAGGGATTCAAAATCCTTTAAGTGTCATCTCTAATGACACCATGTACCCAACTTCCTCACATATTTTTTCTTTGGTATTTTGGGGGCCTGATGAGATGCTGTCCATTGCCATTACCAGGGATCTGAAAGAAAATACGAAATCACTTCTTGTCATCTGCACAGAACATGAAACCTGGAGCAACAGTAAGCAAAACTCAAATCAGGTTACTTTCTGGTAAAGTATATGTTTTGCTAGGTATAGTTTATCTGAACAACAGCTGGTTTTAATAGAGCAATAACACAAAAGTTACAAACTCCTAGGACTAAAAAAAGAACCACAACAGTTACCCTTGGGGAATTGCATTGGAAAGGCAACAATCCTGTAAAAAAGACTGGGGGTCACTGCAGACACAATCTAGATGCTAAACTTCCTGCACAAATCTGCAGCTAAGCAAGGAAACATAGCCTCTGGATGGATAAGAACATTATTTTGAATAAGGCAAGGCAGGGAGGGAGAGTATTATCTGAAGAACAATAACAGCAAGGGCAACATGCATTTCTGGTCTATTCACTTCAGAAAAGAAAATACCACAAGAACAGCTAATGATTCAGAAAATACATCTTATATTGAGAGTTTAAAAAGTCTGCATATTTGGCTTATCAAAGAGGATAATGGTTATCAGTGACTTACAAAATGGCTAAATGTCTCTACCAAAATTTAGTCAGAAGTTAAGAACACATTAGCCAAAACTAGGCCCCAAAAAGATGCTGCTGGGCAGAGGAAAAAAGGTTTGAAGAGTTCAGAATTAATCTCCTCTGCCTGACTGTACATAATTACAGTTGACTGATGACATGTAGTATGCTCAGAAGCTCATCAACAGCAAGCTTTCAAAATGCAGTATCCAGAAGAACCACTTTCTATCTTATCCAGCTGACTAAAACCCTGTACAATTTCTCTGGCATTTACGTCCCCATTTTGCAGCAATGCTATCCATTCAGAAATACAGACCTCTGCATTTAGGTAACTCCAACCAGTATGGCTCTTGGAGCATATCTCTTCAGAAGCACCCGCTGCTCCCTGAATATTAAAATCAAAGTTCATTTGTCTTCAAAGTGCTCCACAGCCTTAGTTCAGGGTATTCAAGGCTTTTCCCAGAGCTCCAGGACAGACTGTGATCCACCATTCTGCTGCTTAGCTACTGTTAATTGGTACTGGAGACTCAAATTTCTGTGTGTCTAAATGAGGAACATGAAGAGATTTCCAAGTAGAATCACTCATGGCAGATCTGAGCACCAAAGCTTATGATACCCAGATCCTTCTCTCAACACTTCTTAACTCATAGCAACTTATATTAAACAAACACACCTGGAAAACGCATTATATTACATCCCTCCGTGGATAAAGAAAAACAAAAGTTTGCCATACTACTACCACTACAATCATGAACAAAACATCTAAGAATCTCTATAGCACAAAATAGAATTGCTTAAAATTCTTCCAGAGCCAAATTATTGTAATTTACAACTGGGACGTCTCCTCCTGTCATTTATAGTCAGGAGTGGGTATCTCTGTAGAGTAACAACAGAAGTTATGGACTCACTGTAGAAATGACTGGGAGTTCATGATCTGTACTAGTTAAGACAGGAAGAACAGATACCAGAAGCTCATTGTGGGGACAGAAGTCTATGAATGTATTTCACAGAATATGTTTTCTAAAACTAAAGCCCATTCCTCAGAGTTTATGAAGTCCACAAGTCATGAGTAGCCCCTGTAATTTCAAGGCACACTGGCTGAGCATCAAGAGGGCAACCAGAGAGTAGACAAGAGTCACAGTTGGCTTTGCTTCTTGGGCTGCAGGCTGGCACTCACCCAGCAAGAACACTGATGGCTGCCTGCCCCACACAACCCCACCACCCAAGTGGGTGGACTAGGGAAAGCCCTCAGCTTCTTAACACATCAGCTCTTTCAACAGGAGCAGGAAGTTACCACCTGCAGCTGGGGTCTCAATCATGAACCAAGACAGCACATTTTTTGTGGGAGACTAACAGCAAACAAGCTTCTGCTGTTCTCAGACCTCTGTCTGGGTACCTTAACTAATATTTTCCTTTAATTTAACATCTAGGGGCTTTTAAGTTTAATCTCATATGTTAATTCTGCAACTTTTCACTCACTGGGCTCCGCCCAACATTATTTCTAGGTTTAAAAACAAACAAACAAAAAAAACAACAAAAAAACCCCAGCAAGTTACTGGCATGTTTTAGGTTGGCAACCAAGCCAAAGCCTGGAAACTACACAGCCTCAATGCAGAATGGGTTTCAGAGAAAAAAGCAAGACATTTCTCTGTCTTGTTGCACCAGCAGCAAACCTTTAGCCTCACTGCTAGGATTTCACCTATAGCCTCAACTAAAATTTCCCTTTTAACTCTATTTGGTACCCTGCCTTTAATTCATTTAGGAAAGGTTTGATATGAAGAGTGGAAAGTGAAGAAGGGAGTTGTGGAGAGGAAGGAAAAGGGGAGGAGAGGGGGCCGAGATTCAAATGGTTGGTAGTGATGGTTAGCACTTTGGTACCAAGAGTCAATCTGATCTGTTTCATAAGTTAACAGGAAAAAAACCCCAAACAGTCCCCACAACCTGTTGTGCTCTTGGAGCCAGGTTTTCTTAACAAAAGCCAAGAAGCCTCTCCATACCAATGGTAACATACATGGCAGGACCTTGACATCTGAAGCACAATAATTAATCATTTCAACAGTAAGTTACAAAGGAGTATCATCCCCTTTTTACTGACAAGGGAGCTGACTCAAAGACGACCAAGGGAGTTGCCCAAAACCACAACACCAGTCATTAGCAGAGCTGCAGTTAGAAGTTCCTGACTGCCAGCGATATTTTCAAGCACTGAAATCGGTGGCCACCCCGCAGCCACAGAACTGGTAGCCTGCGCACTTGCCATGTAGAGGGTCACCTGCTCCCCACATGATGCCTCCAAGCTCCAGTCACGCCACCAACATCAGAGAAGAAAGAAAGAAAGAAGGGTGCGTCCAGCCAGGGTGGTGGGCTCAGTGATGAGCAGCAGCAGTGATGCCCATGTCACCCTGCAGACCTGCTCTGGCAGGTGCCTACCCCAAAGGGCCAGCTGCAACCCCAGGGTCTGCCCTAAAGGCTCCCCCTGTGCCTGCGTGCCCGTTGGAGCCCAGGGAACTTGGGTCAGAAGAATAACCCTATGGAGAAGTCAGAGCTAGTAGTTTCACCAGGTTTAGTACCTTGCATTGGCTCACTGAGTGGGGTGGGGTGAAAGACAGGCAACATGCATCCCGGAGACTGCAACGCTAAACTACACCCAACCTTGTTTGCACTTTACGTACTCCAAGGGGAACTTCAGATCAGTTCGACTCTCAAGCAAAAGCTAAAATGGCTCTTTCCATCTTAGCCCTATAGCTTTAATGTGCATTTTACAGTACTGATTTCAGTTTCTCTCAAAAACTACTTACTTCTTACAGAACCAGCTCACAACAAGGATATTTCACAGCGAAAGGTGGCCTTTTTTGTAAGGGTAGTTTGAAAGTATTAAATAGGTTAATTTTCCATCTCAATTTTTATAGAAGCAGCACAATTCTTATAACAAGCAGCTTGGGAAACCCAGTGTGACAGAGATGGGGAGGGGGAAGTGTGGTTGCCACTTTTACATTAAAAGCAGAACCACAGAAATTTGCTTTTCGTAACTTGATTAGTCTTAATTTATAGATAAACTTACATCTAGGCCTCTGTTATATAGCTGAATGTATTCCCCTGCTTTCTATATTCTGCCTGGTACCTGCCTATACCGAGTTCTCCAGACATTCCTTCCAACTCACTTGATCCTTTGAAGCTGACAGTTATCTACACATTCAGGCACTGAAGTAATTTATTCTTTTAGAAGTGTTAAGCATTTACAACTTGCAACATCAGATCGTGCAAATATTCAAATTTTCTGGAAGAAAAAGAAAAGGAAAAACCATTTACCTTGATGTCTACATTTACGTAGATATTTTCTCCACCCACCCACTCCCAACTTTGTTATCTAGAGGCTTTTCCTTATGCATGAGATATTTCCCATTTTTCTCCCTGTGCTTTCCAGGTACTTTCCACATATTGTGACAAACCAGCTAAATAACACAAGAAAAGGAACTCAAATTACCTGTTACTGTTTAACTGAAATTAGCTTTCTTATTTTGAAAGTTTGCCTAAGATGGCTTCTATGGAGACAAAAATATGCACAGGCAATGTCAAAGGAAGTTATTAAAACTAGCAGTGATGCAAGAGTTTTGCACTGATGTGCTGCACTAACACAGGAAGAAACCACAAGGTACCAGTTTAGACAGAAATCATTCCTGGACTTTGCCTCTATTTGATCTCATCCAAATCAAGTGCTAGTCCCTGTAAAAAATAACAACAAAAACACATCAAAAATGCAAAAACCCACAAATACTTCAGTGAGTTGCTGTAGTTCTGCATGTGTTAAACCAGGGTTTTCACTGCCAAGACTCATTAAAAAAGAACAACCAGAAAATGTTTGCAAAACAGATTGCTGTTATAAAGTGCGTTAACAGCTATTAATAATAGAATATACATCAACCTACTCCTTTTCAGATAATCAATATTAATTAGCAACCTAACTTGCAACTGTTAAGGCAAGCGACCTTGGAGCTGTAATTTGTCAGGTCTAAGCTAACGGTGGGTGAAAATAGGCCTGATAACAGTTACTTCCTTGTCATTTCCTTCCAAAAATGACACAATGCCGTTTCAGCAATCGAAGTAATTTTTATCTCATAAACATACCTCTGAAAGTAGATTAGGCCTTATAGAACGATTTCATATTTATGATTGAGCTATTGGGCAGACATCATGTGAAACCTGACTTGGAGTTCACAAGGGCCCCAGGTTCCTTGGAAGGAAGTAAGATAAAGGCATAGGGAAATATGAGGAAAGAAGAATAAAATATTGGGGGAGAGGTCTGGCAACATCACTGCAAGCTTGAAGACTTATAATTTCATCATTAGGTTTCAGGCATATTAAAAAAAGCTATTAATTTTTTTTATTTGACCCCATCACATAATCAATAGGATGGATGCCAAAAGCCAGCCATTACAAGGAAGTCACCATGGCTAGGATTAACACAAGATTAGTCCCTGCACAGACTGGACCATCTCTCATTGCTTTAAATGGGACTAAAAGATAGCAACCTCTTTAATTGCAACAGCAGCAAGAAACATGTGAGTGCTTCATAAGTACTCCCCCAGAAGAAGAAAACAGCAGGGAATGAACTGGGTCAGGAAATATCCATGAAAACTGTAAGCAACCAAGGGAAAACAAGGACAGGAGGCACAGACAGGACTGGAGGGCATGTTTGGGGCAGGATCTAGATGCCTGTCTGGAAGGAGGGAAACCCAAATATAAATGGGGAGAGGGAATGCAGAAACAGAACAGAAGGTTAAAAAAATAAAATAAATAAAATAACACTGATGCCACAGTAGTAAAGGATAGTTGGACGAATGAGGGTCACCTGACAACTGTGGCCTTGAGAAGGAACATGACCAGGACAGCCACTTCTTGCAATACAGGAGGACCTGGAGTGGGAGAGTGGCATTTCTCCAGCTCAGGCTGCTGGGGAAGGGATAAAACGAAGCCCTCTCAGAGAAAGGGGAACAAGATACACACATTCATAGCTCAGGATTAATTTCAAACCTGAGAAAGTATCACACAAAATGAGGCCAGAATATTTTCTTCTAGAGGTGAAAGACAAGAGCCAGTGGAAAGTGCTACTTCCTCCTCCCCAGAATCTCATTTGAAAGCCAGTCCTGCAATTGCTAGGGATCTGGCTCACAATTTGTACATGCTGGGGGCTGGTAATAAAGCTGCGGCAAGAGAAGGTGTCATGGCCTCAAGCTGCAGACCTTGCTAGAACCAGAGCCTCCCGGTGGTTGTTTTATGAGTAAAGGGGAGAACGAGCTTGCCCTGGAAGAGACAGTACAACAGCAGCCAGCTGCTGTGCCACAAGAGCTGCCCACGTTATAGCACACAGATTTACCAATATCCACTTTGCAGAACAGTACTTAAAATTAAACAATATATGGATACTATATATGTATAACGCATGAGGAGTAACATCTTAGGAAAACACTAGCAGCTGAGTGAGTATGACTAAAGCGCTGTCCCATGTGCACGCCAAACAAGTCCCCAGCATTCCACTGGACAAATACACTTCATCAACTGAACCTGCTAGAACAAACCAGCCTGAACACAAGCATTTCTACCTATCCCATCCTGGCCATGCTGCTTTTCGATGAGAGCGTACACATACCGTTGGTGATGCCACAGTGGGCACCACACAGCCTCCAGCCACAGCAATGCCAGAGGCAGGCGTGCGATGACAGCTGAACCGCCTGTGTGCACAGGGGTGCTGGCGCGGGTCTGGCTGAACATGCTCTAAGAAGTCCTGAAAGCAAATTTAATTGCCCATTCTTGGAGCATAGGTAGACCAGTTCAAACACGTGCAAGTGAAGAAGCTCGTTTACATAACAAACAAGGCATGCATGCAAGGTGGTTTGTGTAATAGCACTGCAGACTGCAAGACCTCTCACCTGAAGAACTGTATTTTTACCAACTGTACACATACAAGACCACCTTCAGGTAGAGAGTAAGCCATTAAATAAAATATTCATAACACAATTCAACAGTGGCGTGAAAGAGGGTAGTTTGAATGGACAAAGTGCCTAACACTTGCAAAAAAACCTAAGCAGCAAGCAAGTCCGATTCTTGCATACTCCACACAGTGCCAAGAGCCGTTCAAAGTTTTCAGTTCTTGCTTGGGCAGCCATCCTCCAAAGGTTAACTCTACTTGGCAAACAAAACTTAAATGGGGAAAAAAACCAAAAACAAAACCAAAAAACCACCACCAAACCCTTGAGAGTGTCTACAAGGGCTAGATCTCTGAATCCAAGGAAGAAGTAATTTAGTCCTGGTCCTCATACAATGACATCATGCATCTATCTGTTTCCACTGCGTTTTCCAACCAACATCCAAAAAGAACAACAGGGATTTTTGAGGCCTGTAAATGGCACAGAGCTCAAGAAGACAGAGGAAACAAAATGAAACCCGTAAGTGATAGAGCTAGATAGTCACAGGGTAGATTGTAGGTTGAAAGACAGTGACAATCCCCATGTAATACTGCTACGGTGTTTGGCCGTTTGTTATTTGAATATGGTTATTCTAACACCTAAGAATTTTAAAGACATCTACTCCTCTCTGCCAGTGGAAGCCTCTGAACCAGAAACCGAAAAGAAAACAGTATCTAAACACTGACTTTTAAGAACACTTTTTAAAAAAAATAAATTAAAATTCAGCAAGCCTACAGCTTCCTTCAGCACATTAGTGACAGCAAATATTTCAAACTCAAAACTAGAGGTTTTCTATTCATATACGCTCTGTCCTAATAAAAATAGTCTGAATTCAAAAATACTGCAACAGGAAAAACAAGTTTTAAAGCGTAGAAGTTAAAACAGCTCAGAGATCTTTCTACCTTTCAAATGGGGGGGGGGGAGGGACAGGGGAGGGCACAATATCTCAAAACTGACCAAAAACTCTAGCTCATTTGTTACTTTATAAAAAGCTCTAAATTAGTAGGATAAGTATGACCTATCTTGCTAACCCCCACGCCTGGAAAGGCATACATTTTTGTCTTCTGGACTTTGTACATCAGTTCAACAGGAGAAAGGACTGGGACAAAAGCTGTACAGAACAGAGATGGTCTCTGCTTGGAAGGTCAGAGGCAGATGTAACTTAAAAATAAGTATCTCAATTATTTTCAGGGTTCTGTCAGGGAAAGAAACAGTTGTCTTCAACCCAAACAACAAACCGGTGAGACTGTTTTGTGTAGGAACATGTTTATCTTACCCTCTCTCTTACCTTATCAGACGCATCTCCTCGTCCTATTCAGAATCCAGCAAGTCATAAAATTCCATCTGTAACAAAAGGAAAAGTCCATTAATACCTCCTGATAATCTCACAACAAAAGGCTAATAAGCAGTTCAAGAAAAAAAAAAGTTAAACTTCTGCTGCCATTCCAGTATAATCTATACCCCAGGCAAGTTGCCCTCCCATCTGTGGCAATCTGGGAAACCTGGATACAAAGGTATTAAAGATGTTGTAACATGTTCAGTAAGAAACACGCTCTTCCTCCTTCAGCAAGGATAACAGAGGTGGCCGAAGCATACAGGTTGCCCTGCCGAGTCATAAATAAGTCTGCAGCATCCTCTCGTTAAATTAAATGAGCATCAAATTACATAATGTGAATGGTTGTAAAATGAGACCAGTGGTAATGGCTAGGAGTAATCACAGTGGTGTTATACATTGTGGAGACAATTTTCCATCAATGTATCAAACCTGGGTATGCAGCACCTTTTATCTCCAGGCCAAGAAACTGTCAGCACGCAGCCTTTGTTAAATACAGTAAAGCATGCAAGAAACGGATGGAACAAAGCTCTCATGCAGAAGTTTAAATGATGCCTATCCTGTACAAGTACGTTTAATTTCCTAACACCTTTACAAACCAACCTTTCATTGCAAAAAAGATGTTTTTATAATACAGGTAAACATGACGCAGTCTGGCATACCTTAGATCGGAGGAAAGAGTACCACATGCCTAAACAGCAAAACTGCAACCTTGGAATTGTCAATAAAATTTACAGTCATGATAGACTCAGGCTTGAACAAACACTTTTCCGTGGCACAATTAAGAAAAGGATACATGACCTGCAATCCAGCCAGTCTGTAAGTTACTAGGGCAGAAGAGAGACCTCCCATCTGGCAACTTTGAAAGGCATAACAGCCTGCCTGGAGTGAGAAATGTGGATCAAGAATCTAAAAAACCAAACAAACCAACCCCTCCACACACCCTTTTGGACTTTTCAGCGTCCTGCCCACAAGCCCTAGAAGCCTGTTAGTCCAGTGCCAGGCTGGAAAAGGCCAGAAAAGTGTAAGAGTGAAATGGCACGCTGTATGAGAGAAAACTATTTTTTAAAAAACCACCAAACAATCCTTAATTCTTCAATCCAGTTATCCAGCGGAAGATATGGCAGGAATAGAAGTGTTTGAAGCAAAGAGTTTTCATGTTTGCTTACTCTTCCTGTAGTAATGCTACTAAGAGTATCTCTGTGCCTAAAGTACAAAACTAGATGCAAAGAAAACATTGTGTTTTAGTGGTCTGACATCCCTGATTTGCACCCTCACTTCATTTTCCTTGGACACCGGGCAGCTGCGATGCCATCAGACCCCAGTGGGCACCACAGGTGCTCAGCACCATGGAAGGATGACATCCTTCACCACACTGCACTGCCATTTCCCTGCCAGCAGAATAGGGACAGCAGCACGTGTTCCCCAGCCAGGAGGGCTGCCTGGGAGCCAGGGTCCAAACTGCCTGCTCTGAGATGCTTCTCTTTTTCTGCTTTAAGTGTACATTAGTGTACACTTTAAGTGCTAAAAATAAACGTTTCATCCAGTGAATACCATTTTCTTATCTTCTACTGATGATAATTTATTTTTTGGCATTACCAGAATAATATGACAACATACTTCTACCACTATGGAGGCTTTTTGGATTCTTTTCGTTGTTTTTTTTTTTTTTTTTTCTATGAAGAAGAGATCTTTTATCCACGTGACAAATATTTGAACAAGAGAAAGCCACTGACCAAGAGCCCACCTGAGTATCCCTACCCTACCATTCCCCTGCCAACCCAGTAAAATTCCTCAGAGTACAACCTCTTCCTGGCTATTTTCACAGAAACTGCAGCAATCATACAAGAACAATGGGGAAGTTTGTTTTACTCAGAGTAAATGTTTTGCAGCTTCCAATGTAAATATTTTAATTAATGGGGTTTTGGTTTTTGTGTGGGGTATTTTTTTTAACTCTCTACTGCCTTACTTGTGTTCACATTCACACAATGCTATCAGGACAGAAGCAGCACTCAACTTCTATAACAGAGAGGAAGAGAGAAATACAACATAGAAAAATGACACGCTGACTTCAGAAAAAGCACCATCATAAACAAATCAAAATTCACTGGGCATTTGCTGGGGGACATTTGGGATGAAAAGAATTAAAGAAAAATGAGCCTGCTCATTTCCTGCGTCCGGCTGAGGACTTGTGTTAGTTTCCATCAAGATAGTGGGCCTATTTTAATAGCCAACTTGTAGAAAACCACAACCTAATCTGTTTTCAAAACAACATTACCAAAACAACGACCAGGCTACAGGGAGAAAGAGATTACTATCTTTTTGCCTCAGCCATCAATACAGTGGTTCCTAACCACCCCATCACTCCACATCCACTTCACAGAAATGCTCAAACCTCCTCTCAGTGATCCATAAACCAAATGTTCTGGTCTGTGTCAGCAGCATGGGACTCAGATTCACTCTCTCTGGGCAGGACTGTTTTGGTACTACAGAAGGTGGCTGGACAGAGATGCCAAGCCATCCTGCACATGCTCCTCTGGTGGTTTCTGCATCCAGCAGCAGCACTCCCAGGAGCAGGCAGTGCTTCCACTCTGAACAGCGCACCTCCCCGCAGAAACCATCTCCCTCCTCTGCATCCAGATACAGGGATAGTTTGGATGCGATATCAGCAGATGGCTGGCATTCAAGATTATTTTTTTTTAATTTTCTTTTTCAAATGAAGTGGGACACAAATGGCGCTGTTCCTGCTTTCCCAAAGCCTGACTGAAATGTGAACACAGACCTGTTTGAACTGGGAAGCTCAACCCCGTAGTATGTTTCGGAAGAGCTGCAGAAACTACTGCACAGACCAGTTTAGCCTGAACCAGTCCCACACGTGGCAGCGTTTCCCTTGCCCTGCTTTTATCTGAATGGGAGGTTTTGTTCCTCTTGTACCAACCTCACCACACTTGATGCCCGTTACCAACACCTTTCCAGAAGTTCAACAAGCAGCTCCACAGAAATTGTGTGCCACTGTCAGCAATACGCACGCTACCCTGGGTGAAATCCTCACCGTATCTTTCAAAAAATACTGCATTTGTAGTCTTCCACCACCTCATGCAAGATGTTGTTTGCGTGCTCATAAGACTTCCCAGATTCTGCGATTCTCACAACCACCTCCCACACCAGTAGCTCCATCACCTCCAGGCCACCGTGGTGGTGGCACTTGGCCCATCACATCCCACTGGGCAGTGGCCAGCTGTGGAATGGATTGAAAGAGGCCCACTGCCCTCATTCCTGCAGGGGCTACTAACTGAAGGAAGAGCGATACTTTCTGATTGCAGTTCATTGATAACAAACCTCTCACAGTCCTAAATTAGTAAAGGCTAACTATCAACAACTTCCTATTAGGATGGGGGGCAGTGGGGAGAAAGAATTCTTGGCTGGTAATTGCAAGAGCAGCAGAAGACAACAACGAGACAATTGCTGTTTCTGCACAGGCAGCCTGAGGCTGGTGCTCACACAGAAGGAAGCAGACACGAGCAAACACATCACCCCTTCATGGTGTGCACCCACCTCAGTACCTGTCTCCTGTGAAGGGTAAATGGATACCAAAGGGTGATTTGGAAACATGTGTTTGCAAGACCTTTCCTGTCCCTGCCAATGCCACAAAGTGAAGCTAAATCTCCTGATCCTGCATTTGAGTGTTATCAACCACTGCTATGATTGTGCACACATGTACAATATCAGTTTTAGCTTCCACACTAGCAAAGACTTTTTTTTTAAAAAAAAAAAACAAAAACACCAAACACATTTGTTTCCCCATATTCCCCATCAGACTTCCTGGCTATCAACGCAACATTAAAACACAGAGTAAGAATCAAAGTAGTAAGTATCTCTGCTCAAAACAGAGCTCTTGCAAAATAAACTCATACCACTTTTCATGAAAGACCCAAGTGAGGAGGCAGACTTTGCGTTAAGCCCTCAATGTGCATGGACTCTGGAAAAGGAGATCTCTTGGCAAGTGAGCGACCCAAGGCTTATGCCAGTCCTTCCATCTTCCTCTGACCTCTTCTACAGAGCCGCTGCACTCAGCTTTTTCATGTGCCAATTTAATCAGCAACGTGAAACTCGCACAATCTTACTGGGGTCTCTGTGATCTTCTCATCAGGGCAATGAGTAGAAACACTCCCCCAAGGAGTGGCACATTCATAAGTCTCCCATGCCCACAAGATGGAAAAGAGAGTGAGGAGAGAACAGATGAATGTTAATCTCTCCTCATTGCCTCCAGCAGCAGTCTGTACTCTCCCACGCAGAGAAAAGGGAGGCTGTACAATTTGTGGAGGCCAAACTGGAAAAATGTAGAGAGAGAGAACTGATGGCAAATTCTCTTCTCTATCAATTCTCTTACCGTAAGGAAAGTGAAAGTCAGTCATTGAGTTGCTGATAGAAGATGAGACCACAGGCTCTTTAAGGGGCTGCTTTTATGCAAACTGCAGAGCTGGGCTACGCAGGATTCTATCAGTTCAACATTAGCTACCTAAAAAATTCTGCTCACACACTGCTTGCACTGTATGACTTCTTATGGGGATTACTTTTATTAACAGATTACATTTTTTGTCTGATCATAGGAACACACAAAAAGGACCCAAGTCCACTCTGTTATGAATGTTAATTCACAAATGTAGGACTCCTCTCTAGCCTATGTGACTCCAAACACCTACTTCCTAACAATGAGTAGGTCCCCAATATCACATGAAATACCAAGCTTGGAGCAGTTGCCATCACACACACTTCTTTAACTGATTTGTGTCTCAAAGGTGTCTGTCAGCGCACAGTACTGTACATGCGCCAAACGAGAGCATGGGGGAGAAGCTCTAAGCAGGAAACAGAAGCTCGTCTTAGATTAGCACAGCTCACTCAAGTGTAGTGCTATGCTCAGATTTGGTTTTGATTTGCAAACCTTGCTGTTATTGGCTAAGAGGATGTTTGAAGTTTTGTTAAAAAAAAGCCAGAAAGCTAAAACAAACACACAAATGAAGTTGCCCTGGCAGCAGTTGGTACCTTTAAAACATACGTAAGATGCACCTTTCTCAGCCCCTGTTTTACAGCATCCTGTTTCTTACTTTCCCATCTCCCCTTACAGCTGAAGGCAGCCACTCTGATTGCCACCTCCCAGGTTTCCAGCACATCATCTTCAAAAAGACGCAGGAGAGAAAGCAAAAAGTGTTTTCCTGCTGCAGGCACCTGAGGCAACACTAATCACCTCTGATCTTGAGAGTCCCTTTCCACCACCCCCAAATCCCTACTACAAGAAGAGTACTTTGTTGCCTGTTGAGATGTCTTACAAGTAAGCAGCGAAGTCCAACACCAACTTGGCTCCAAAGAAATTTTAAATGGCACCCTGGTGGGCAGGCTTCCAGCTCTCACCATTAATTCCAAAATTAACAGACCTGGAGTCATCATATTGCCTGAAGATGGCAGATCCTACTCTCAAATGCATGTACCAGCAATTGCAAGGCATGGTTTCGATTACGCTAATACCTGCCCAGTAGGAACAACTCCAAAAGAGTTCACTTGCTTGCCCTAACTCATGATAAATCACAGTAGCAGAGACATACTGCAACCACTAACTTGATCAAGGGCAAGGTGAAAGTTTTTCTCTGGGTAATCTAGAGAAGCAATCTGAGCCTTAAAGGGAAAACTTAAATGAATATTGAGAAAGGGGAAAAAACCCACTATTTAATGTTAGTATTTATTAATGTTTGGGCTTCAACTGTGGATAAACAGACAAGAATCTCTCTGCCTGAGCACATATTTAAGACTGTTTACACATAAATCCAAAAGGATGTCCTCATTTTATAAATAATGTGATCTGATGACTACATCAGAAAAAAGTGCAACTTGAGGCTACATACAGAGGCAAAACACTTGGCTACTGATGTCTAAACAGGGGGGGCAAAGACTAAACATCAGAGTCACTAAAACTCAGCAAATGGTTTATAGTTGAAGCTAAGCACATAACATAGTGCACATTCAACACACCAAACTGTGACTCTTCTTAAACTTCTAAAGCTGTGCTTACCAGCAAGACATTTTCAGTATTCAATATAAGATTCTCCTAAATGTAAACACTCCATCTGTTACTTATACCTGATCACATAAGCCATCCGGCAATGCCTTACTCCTCCAATGTGGTAGGCGCAACACATCAGAAAGAGCACTTGTGGAGCCACAGGACCAGGTTAACACACAGACAGCATCGGAAGAAGTTGAAACTTCTCTCTCCCAGGAACAAGGAGAAAAGGTTCCCAAAAGATGTACCAGCTGAGCTCAAACCCTGCATTTTTGTTTTGCTTTGTCACATGCTCCCATATGTGCACATATATGGTTGTAGTTACAAATGTATGTAATTTGCTTAAGATCAATCACTTTGCACGCTAGGACAGCGGGGGAAACAGAAACCTTGCACACAAGAAATTCATTATCCTATAAAGAAATACTATTTCCAGCTAAAATTTGCTCTAAGTTTAGTCAAATGCACAAACTTTGTTTCCAGTTTTGTTTCTCAGCTGAGAACCTGTGAACAGTAACATAAGAATACCACAAGCAACCTCAAAAAATGGTCAAAGAGGTATTTGCTACCCAAAATTTTGGTTAGACTTCCTAAATTGAGCAAATGATGGGGTTTTTTGTGATGTTCCCTATTGTCTGCTGTAAGCCATAATGCCAGGTCATACTCTGAATACATTGCACAAGGGCATGCTTTGAGTTTAAAAGCAAGAGGCAGTTGAGAGGTCTGTATGCAGAAGGAAGGAATAGAAGCTTTGTTTTTAAAAAAACACAAGCAGTATACATGTAATTTTGGTGTAGCTGAATTTTGTATAGCTACTGATACTGTATACGCAATATCTGATATACAGTATCAGTAGAAAGTATCTGATACACAGTATCAGTAAGGAATATCCCGCAATAAAGTAGAAGTCTGTGCTTTTAAGAAGACCTACATTTCTGACCCAGAGGAGCAATGAGGACTGCAAGCATTTAACTTGAAATCAGTGACCACATGTGGTAAAAAAGGCTTGCCAGGATGTGATACTTAATTATGACTTCATCCTGCACAGCTCCCTTGAAAAAGGCTCAGCTGAGACATCTTGCCCAAAGCAGCTCCTACAGAGCACAGCCCAACCAAAGAGGAGACCAGTGTGCCAAAAATAACAATTAAAAAAAGTTTTCCCCTCAAATAATGAGGTATCCCTTATAATTCAGCCGTACAAAACCGGATTTGTCAAGTTCTAAATTGGGTTGCAGCAATATTTCATTACAGCATAAATCTTTCTTATACCCTAGTAAAGATGCCTAATAATTTAATATGCTGTAATTTATTTTTTTTTTAATCTGGAACTCGTCAAAAGTCGCCTGAAATAGGCATCTCTTTTACAGTCCATTTTCCACATAGGTATAGATTCCAAAATGTAACTGTTTCACATTCTTTGCATGGAAAAACGTTTGTGCAGTGCATTTACATGTAGACTAAGAAAGGTTGTAATTATCTCTCTTGGGTTTCTTAGGTAGGTCAGTGAACATCCTACAAAGGCTTCTGTATTACCTACCCCATGATATTCATTGAGCATCATTTTTTTTTTCTGAAAGCAGCAGAACTTCTTGAAAAGAATTACACCAACAAGTAAAAATTTCAGAAGAAAAAAGTGGGATTCGAGAGCCAGAACTTTGGGAACTTTTTTTTTTTTTAACTTTTTATTAAAAGTTTCACAGCCCTTTCTTTGCTGAAATGAACTACTACAGAAAATGCTGAATTACAACTGTCTCACGTACTACTATTTCAGTGGATAACTTGCACAGACTTCACATAAAAAAAATAAAGGGGAAGATATTTAAATGGATGGGGGAGGATGGAGATACTGCTAGTAGCTGTTGTTATTAAAATCTTTAATTCTCATTCCCTCCCAAATAATCAGGTCTGTAATAAAACAAACACCATTTCAAAGCAGTTACCGTGTCTGTATAAGCCACCACTGTAAAAAGTTAAGAATACAACCACATCAAGCACTACGGAATATATACATTTTTCCTCATGAAACAGATATGATGAAAATGGCTACATAAATTGAAGATTGCTCAAAGCTTGAAAAAAACAGTGATGTCATTATTTTCCTGCTGCTTCTGAGAAGTAAGCACAGTTTACATCCTCACTTCCTGCTGTCCCGGTTTACTTTTCTTAACCCAAGAAACACAGGACTGGCACTGCAGCACTTCAGTGCTGGGATCATCCGAGGAAGTTGGGATAAGTCCATTTTACTCAGCAATTCTCTTTTAACAGCAGTTCAACAAAACCTGCACTGCCAGGAGTTGAAATAAAAGGTGAACTGCCCTCTTATTTGCTATGTCTCTGTGAGCATGCATGCTATTTTTTTTCTTTACCCTGTTCAGCCAAGGGTCACACCAGCAGTATATGGAGAAGCTAATTCATGGTCCCTATCCTACAAAACCCTGCTAGGAGTAGGCCCCTGAAAGCATCTAAATCGAGTATTGCAGCCATTAAGACCTGTTTGACTAGTCTGCTTATCACATGATTGCACTCCCTGGAGTAGAGTCTTGATACAGGCTTAAGTCAAGATAGTGAGTGTCACAACCATTTCACAGCTTGCTGTCAGATCTTTGAGACAATTTTGAAGACAAAGGAAGAGAAAAATGTAGTGGGCTTTTTTTGTTTGGGGGTTTGGTTTGGGTTTGTTTTTTTTTTTAACTTCAAGTACTTTACACTGGGGCAAGGCTTTAGCAAAAATGTTATTTTAAGTAACTGACTGACTCACTTTTCCCTGAGATTAAATGATATCAAGCAATTCCTAAAGAGCCAAGCAATCTAAAAGCAGCTCCCTGCAAAAAAGCTGGGTTCATACCACCCAAGGAACTTCCTAACCCTGATTTTAGACAACATATAGCCAGCCCTGATGATCTCTTGGTTCCCACCCTAAAACAGCAGGAATTCTACTTTCCTCTTTACTTCATTCACCAAACCACTAAATTTTCTGTGCTCCAGACTCCCCTCAGGGGTGCTCAGCCTGGGGTGGCTGCAGGAAAGGGGAAGCTGTCTACAGGGCTTGGGTGGGCTTCTGAGAGGCTGCAGGGGGTGTCTGTATTTTGGGTTTTTGGAGTCAAATGCTCAGATTAAGACAGGTAACAGGAAACTCCTTAGTTAACCATTTCTCCCAGCATTTCTAGGAAACAAACTGTCTGAAAAAGATTTTTTTTTAATAAAAAAAAAACCAACAACAAAAACCAAGAACCCAGTTGTCTAAGATTAATGCCCAGCCAGTTTCCCCACAGTTTTTAAGAACTGGGTTGGCTTTTCCAGCCTAAGAGGAAGCGAGGCCAGACTCCGAGAGCCATTGGGCTGATACTGATCTGCAGAAACTCCATGGAGCTCAGTAAAATTATTCTGCATTTATTTATAGCTCCACCAATAAACGCTAAATCTAGTAAAAGTAGTTTTCAGATATTGAAACTGTAGTAGCTTTAAAATTACTTCTACCTGATTTCTGACTGGTGAATTGCTCAGATAAAGGAGGGACCTGTCTTAGTTCCTGTCTTTCTAAATTCACTTCCCCAGGCATGTCAGCTAATTCAGTGCATCTGCTACAATTAAAGTTTACTTTTGTTGTTCTACCCTGTACTTTGTATTTTACAACATCTGCAGTTGTATAGATACATGAAACGCACATTAGCATTTGTTTGTTTTTAAACAACTGGCACACAATATAAGTAATGTAAGTATCTGACCTGATCACGAATACTTCAAGGAAGGATTTTTATTCAGTTAGCATTCTTCTTTAAAACACACACATCCCAAAGAAAAACTACACAACACAAGAAAACACAAGACCTTCTCCCTGCAGTAGTATTCACTTGCTGAGAAAAATTAGTATTTCCCTTAACAGGAACATTTTTATAGCTGGGAAAACAACGCATAAAGAACTGGCTAAATTCACATGCTTGTACATTTATTAGTTAAAATATTTCTTCAAGGAAGTTTAACTAACAGAGTTATGTCTAACACACATAGTCACAATAAGTAGTGCTGTCCACAAAATACTACCAACAAAAATATTTATATAAACAGCAGAGGAAAGACATGGCAATGTTTATTACACAGGTGGATCATCTTGCCAATCAGACTCAGAGCTTTCACAGCATTACAATTAACAGTACAAATTTTTAATGATTACAGCCTTGGTTAGTCTTCGTACCCAGCAGAGTTTGCATCTACTTCCAATGCACTTAGTTGTGATTTTGAAATCAAAGTTCACCAATTAAATTATTAAAATCCTCAACATTCACCACTGCCCTCCCTTTCTTCAAATCACAACACCCACCCCCCCCCCCCCAAAAAAAAACCCAACCCATCTCCAACACCTCTTCCCAGAAATATGCTTTCTAGGTTTTCATATACAGAAGAGGCTGAAACTTGCCCCAGCTGATCTGCGCAACTTTGATGACTGCATTTTCAAAATAAAAGCCAGGAAATTAGTCACGGTAGAGCAGCATCTCTAGGGGACAGTTTGGGTGGCCACCAGCAAGATGTGCGTGGAAGGACGTGCAAGAGAGAGAGATTGGTATCGACCACTTCCTCCCTTCCGCCCAAAAAAATTAGAATAGGCAAGAGTCCTTCCTCACTTACTGTGCGCTCAACCCCAGGTACAGGAGAGGGCCAATGCTGGCGTTCGTGCACAACACAGAGAAGGGGCAAGACCAACAGATTTGGTGGGGAAAATCCTCAAAGCCACATGGGTTCACCAGTTTGGTTAAATGGTGATTTTTGAAGTGTCTCAGAGAGCAGTTTTTACAAAAATAAGACCACAAACCTGCAAGGAATGGGACCTCCAGAAGGACAGTCATTTCCAGTCACCAGCAGCTACATGGTACCTGTTTAGCTCAGGAAGGTCATCAGAACACCCACAACCATTAAAAAAATAAAAAAATAATTAAAAAAACCAAACAAAAAAAAACCCACAAAAAACACAAAACAGCCTAAAACACACTAACTCCCCCCCCTAAGGCAGACCCACAAAAAAAGGCTCCCCCCACCCCAAAAAGAAAGGGGGACATCACCATGCCCCAAATCACCATAGGAGGAAAAACTCACTAGGTGGAAGAGGCTATTTCTCTAGGAGCTGGCCCATGTCCCACCCCCAGCAAAAAGAATATGCAGAGAAATTTAAGTGTCTGACCAGACTGACCCTGCAGGCAGCGAGCAAAAGGCAGCACTCTTCCCAAAGAAATTTTAGAGGCTAAACCAATCGGCAGCTACCCCTTGCACAAACCTGAGCAGCTTCATTTTGGGTATGATCCAGAGCTAAACCAGAGCTGTTCAGCTCTAATCCAACAGATTTCACCTGTTGCACAAAGTACAAGACCCCTGTTCACCATGGCAGCTCAGCACACCTTGCAAGTCAGCTCTTCTCAAGGACAGCACCAAAACCAGTCAATGCCCAACAAAGATTTTTTTTTTTTTTTACCACTACCTGCAGGTCAACGTTGCAGGCAAGGAGAAAAGCGTCAAGTTTTCCTCCAGAGACCATTTGGCTTGTCCTAGCACCCTGCCAGACCCACCGAGCTTTCCAATATGACTATACCTTTGCAGATGGTGGGTTTTGGGCCCTGAAGGCTGCTGAGTCTCTGTGGCCAACAGGCCCCACGTCCTCCACCACGTGTCCCGCCAGCGAGAGCAGAGATGCTACCAACACCAGCATGGAAGGAAAACGAGGAGTGGTAGCAACCCAGGATCCAGCCCTGCCTGCTAAAAGATGAGCAGCTGAGCAGAGAAGTGGCTCTCACTGAGAGAGGACCCACTCCTAGCACGCCCTCAGAGCAGCGGCACACCACAGGATGCCATACACAGGGCCCAGCAGCCCTACCCTGGTGGAAATGTGTAATCCAAGCCGGCTTTTTTCCACATTTCCACATCACTCACACTGGGTGACAAAAGAACAAAAAGACCCCCTGGGAAAACGAGGGAAAACTGTGCAGAAAGGCCTCCTGCTAGACTGAGAACATGCCCACCACCAAGAGGAGGGGGAGAAATGGAAACCAATGGACTGAATCACAGGGCCTCAGAAGCTTAGTGGATGGCTGTTCTGCCAACGGAGACATAGTCAGGGAGTAACTTCCACAACAGCTCTGAGAGCTACAGGATGGCGAGAGGAGAAGACCCTCATTTCTCTGCAAGGGCATCACCCCTTCCTAAATGATCTCAGGCAGCCTCCACACCACTGCAGCACCCTGACCTTACAAATGCCTTCCAAAGGCCCCAGCCTAATGCTTTGGCCCACGTTACCTTGTCTCATTTGCCTCTTCCCACACCTCTCACTGGCCTCCCCTCCCTACCTTGTGGTGCTTTGCATGGGTCTGGGCACAGCAGCATTGCTCAACACCAAGAGGTGAGGGAACCAGCGTACCCCCTTCCCAACCAGAGCAAGCCCGGGAAGAGGAAGAAGTCGATGGTGATGATGGAGGAGCCCCAGGAGGGGCCCCAGGCAGAAGAGCTGAGCTGGGAAGCCAACCTCAGCTGGCAGCAATCGCAATTTGACCAAACCCAATTAACCCACCTGCAACCCCAGTTTCTGGTGGGCTCATGACTCCAGACTGTAAGGGCTTCCCAGGAAACTCCATTTTCCTGAATGATGCTCTTCTCCTTTATCCTCATTAACATCACTTGCTTATTTTTTCAAAGCAGGGAAGCTATCATTTCTGCTCAGAGCTGTATAACACAACTAAAGTCTTTGCTTTTTACACTGAGAAGCACCTTATGGAATAGATTTTAGTTGCCTTTCCTTAGAAAAATACACATTGTTTTCAAGCTTTAAGGGTCTCCCTTTAGCATCTCTACTTTCCAAGCACTAGTATGAATTTTCCACAGATTTTTAACCACACAGTAATTACACAGGCTAGATCGCTTTCTCTGAAACTTCAGATGTTAATTAACAGTGAAACAGCCACGTTAATAGTTTGCTTTTTTTTAAGCTTGCTGGGATCATTACTTTAATCCAAATTCATACTGCCAAGAAAAGAGGAAAATGTATGCAAGCAATGACAGCAATAAGTAAGCTAGAACTAGGCTGTGGATTAGTAAGAAAAGGAAAAATTGATGGATGAATTATATGGGAATGATGGATTGGGTTATTGAGTTGTATGCATGCATATGACTGTGTGACAGGGTGCGTATTTATACCACACACACAAATGTTTGGCAAGTTGGAGTTCCTCTTGTGCCTTCTGTCATGTCCATTTATGTAGACTGCTCCCACGGCTCCTACCAAGAGCCATGCTCTCCAACAGTCTGCACTATCTCCTGGAGATGGAAAAGCCTGGTTTTGTCCCAAATAAGAGTTCACCTTTTTTTTTCCTGGGCATTTTTGGAAGCAAATAAAAGGCATTTCCATTAGAAACAATGCTCATCATCCCAGGATAAAAGATGATACAACACAAAACCATACAATGCCATTTGTATTCAAAACTCAGCAGCTTCAAGATCAATCTTCTTCAGCTATTAAAACAAGTTAAAAAGATGGTGGGGGGGAGGTGAAGCTTACACTTCAGATACACTGCTGCTGATATTTGAGAGATTTAATACAGATACTATCCCATAAACTCTTCAGCATCACATTTATGAGCAGAGGGACACATTTATTTCTGTGGATAGAAAACACGGAGTAGATGACCATCACATCACTGGTGAAAACTGCTATGTCATAAAATAACCCACAGCCACTGAATTTATAAGTTGCTCTAATGAAGTAGCATGTGCCAAGCCAGGCAATCCTGATGAATTACATTAGAAGCCTACAGACTTCCCAGAAATAATGAATTTGCTCAGAGCTGCATCTGCACAAAGACACACATACACTCACACTTCTGAAGGAAAATAAATTCTGACTTCTTACATCCACATATTTTCACTTGCGCATAAACCTGTAAGATTATTAACTATAATAAAGCTCAAAAATGGATGCTAAAATGGTGTTTGAGGGCAGCATCAGACACTCCAAAAACATACATAAGCTGAAATCCAGTGCACTATATAAAGGCAAGTTTCAACTAGAAAGCTTTACTGTGATTTGTGGTACTTTAAAAGCACTCTTGTAACAATTTTAATAGTTTAAAATATTGGAGCTTAGTCCCAAAGAGATGTAGCTAGCACTAAACTGCCATTTTAATGGAATTTTTGCACCCTCTCTCCATGCTCTACTTTATAAATAAGCCTCTAGACTTCTTATTGATTTTTTTAACATGATAGATTGAGCCTCTCTGGCAGAGAGAGCCAAAGAACAGCACATGAAAAATTACAGGTTCACAGTTTGTGAAAGGGACAACAATAACAAAACCCCCAAGGGAAAACAATTGTAATATAATGCATATATGCCCATGTTCATTGCTTTTCAGATCTGCACTCAGTGTGTGTGTGCGCGTGTATACGTATCTCAAGACCTCTTTATTAAATCGACTGTCAGAAACAATTAAAAGAATATCATACACAGTTATATCACGTGCTATACATATTTTTCAGTTACAAAGCATAAACTTCAGTGTCTGACTTGAGTAGCACTTGCTCTGAAGTGGTATAGGACATGCCATCAAAACTATCTCAAAGAAGTTTTGTAGTAGTTCAAGGTCTAGGTTCTGGAGATGCAGAAGTAAAAACATTCAAGAAAGTTTTTTTATGGTGTATATATAGCAAGAGCTAGCATAAATTCATACAGTTAGCCAGTCCTGTGCCAGACAGCTCATGAGGATACTGTCCTGCTGACCCAAATTCTGTAACCAGCTCTGCCCGTGTGACCATCACCAAGTATATTTGTGGTCAAGCTGTGAGATCACTACTCCTCCTGCAACCCACCTCAGAAACATACTATAGAAACATACAGTGGCAGAATAAAAACTTACTAGCCATGTGCATGGATGCAAGTGGATTCATAACCCACCCACATGAAAAAGACACTGTTAGTTTTCTGACAGAGAGAGGGACCTACTTTGGTCACGTGATCCAGTTTTCAGTTAGGAACATTTTGCAAGGGATATGCAGAACAGCTGATACCACACGTTACTTTCTAACACATAGAAGAACATGAAGGAGAACAAAAAAAAAAAAAAAAAAGGAAACACAACACAATGCTGGCAGCAAAACCTAAACTTAGTAAGTACAATCACAGATATTTAGCAATCTCTTGTCTTTATCCAATTTGGTTTGTCTCTCCTTACTGCAATGTACTTTTTTAGATCTGGATCTGTTCACTATATATGTGACTAGATTAAAAAGATTCCTTGAACACATGACTGTACAGTAGCATTTGAATTCTTTGCAGGATCTTGCAAACTCCCATGTGCTTAATTTTAGAAACAAGGACAACAAAAAAAATTCAAAAACCTGACAACAACGTCTGCCATTTCCATATGTGCTCTATATTTTACTAGTTCTTTACCAGAAATGAAAAAAAGGGAAAAAAAAAACCCAAACCACACAAAAAGAATGTTAGGGGCATTATGTCTTCCCTGACACTTTGAAATACAAGAAACTTCTGAATTGTCAGTCTCCTAGAAATCTGTTACACCTGGCTATAAGCTCCCCAACTGATATGCAGAAGGAATGGCAATTCAGAGAGCTATCTGTGGGGATGTGAGGATGATGTGACAGGAGTATCAGGGATACTGGGGGACTGGCCATGCAATGCCCCAAAATGATTTTCAGTGGACACAGCTGCATCGTTCCAAGTCCAGAACAACTACAAGTCTCCTCACATCTTCCTCTCAGCGGTTGTTCTTCAGATGACAGAAGGAGATGCGAGATCAACAATTACTACCACAGTAGTAACCAGTGGGGACCTAATACACGTGCATGCAGTGCAATGGCAACCAGTAATACAACCCAAACAGCTCAGGATGCTCAACAAACATACAGGGTAAGGGGGGTTCAAAGAGTGGGAGACTACCAAACTAGAGATTTCATGTCACATCTCCAACCAGCCAAAACCACCTAAGTCACCAAGCAGGGGTGCAACGCATATCCAATACAGTTCCTGTGGGCTGGTGCACAAATCAGAAGGGACTGTGCTTTTTCCTCGATTCAGCCAAACCAGATATACAGAACCAAAACCAGACCTCCTGACTTGTTCTTGAAGGTCACACCTCTGCAGGTGAACTGTGGAGCTGAACGACCAGTACTGCTACCAAGCATGCTGTTGCTCTGTGAGGAACAAGACCTTCAGAGGCTAGTGGTTTCAACCTGGCCTTTTTGCTGGTGCTAAACTCACACAATTCTTTATCCCCATTAAGCATCTGATTTTTAAATACTGCTCCGCCTCGGCTCGCAGGCACCTGCTACTGACAATTATCAGAGAACATATGTAAGAAAAAAGAATAGCATATGGCTACACAAATAACTACAGCGATGAAGTGCTCCTTGCAGGCTCTAAAACGGACAAGTAATTTCACCAGAGTTTTCCAATGGGCCACCTCCACAGCGTGTGCGAGCACCTACCACTCAAACACATGCACATGGGGTAATACCGACATGTGCCCTCCCAGGGCATCCCTCAGCTCTTCCCCCCCCATCCCCTTTTGAACTGCTACAGAAGAAGAGCTGGGCCAGAAGAGACATTAAAAAAAAATAATAATACAAAGTGTGTGAATGGATACCCATAGCTTTTGCATGCTAAGAGCCCAGCCCAAAGCTGGTCCTGCAAGCCTTCCCATTAAAGGCACCCAGAGGCCTCCTCACTTTCCTCCCAGAGCAGAGCATCACTGACGAGAGGCAGGAGGAGAAGGGAAATCTCTCAACATCCATTTTGGCGATAGGTGGGTCTGTTTCACTGTATTTTTTTTAAAGTAATTGGGATCAGTCCCTTTCTCACTGCCTCAGACCTCCCAAAATAGTAAAGACTTAAAAAAAAAAAATAAAAATCTGCATATAGGACATTAGGACATTATGGCTGGAAATTTAGCAACAGGAGAGTCAGGACAATTGTTATCCTTTTGCTTTGTCTCTGTGCACATTTGGTATACCCCCATCACAGTACCAAGTCTGCTACATTCAAATGCATAAATTCAACATCACATTTCCCCCTTTTCTCTTCTTAATGTATTTTTCCTCTGGGAAGTGACTTACTTTAAAAATTGCTTTATGATTAAAAAAAAGCAGCAATCAACTTTTCGAAATGTCAACTTTAATGTGATTTCTGTTTCCCTCCTCCCAGCTCCTCAGGCTCTCACAGGAAACCCCCATGCCTCTATTTCACACTTTGCCACAGTTGCAGCCCTAGCATCAACCCCAGAAGGGCAGCCCCCAAAACCTTGGTGTTTCTGGTAGAGATGAGGCGCACTCTATTCCCTGCCACGGAGCTCAGCCTTTTATGGGACATTCAGGCACAGCCTAAGAGCTTTAGTTCAAAAAACCTACTCAATCTCAGAAGGGCAGGAGGTTTTAACCTGCAGGGCTGAGGGGACATACCTGTGCGACGACGTGCCACAGCAAACTCCAGACCTGGTCACCAGATCTGCCAAAAGGCAACACGCCATACCCTTGCTTGCTTACGCTGCACCAGCGATCCCGGGAACAACATGGTGTTAGCGGGTCACCCAGTCCAGTTGCACGCCTAGCAATGAAATAAGTTATGTTCCCACTGATTTCTAAAGGCTTTAGGCCAGGTCTTCTTCATTGTACAAAATTCAGAGCATTTATGACGAAGTTGTCAATGTGCCACGGTCGGCAAGGGAAGACTTACAGCACAGAGCTAATAACCCAACAGGGAGGAGAAAAACCTCTGAATTTAGCATAGCTGACATAAGCTGTGATGTCATTTCCACACAAAGGCTAGTGAAAAAAAAAACACCAAAACCCACAACATCTTTTTTTTCAGGTCCAAGATACAGAGATATGTAAATCGCTTGGCCTCCATTTCAAATAAACAGTGTGAGATAACCCAAAAACTTAATAACACTTTCAGCATTCATTCCTTGCTCTTCAGAGGACTCAAAGCCTATGACAGGATCAGATCGCTGGGAGAGCAGCGAGCCAAACCACTTGTACAGGCACGCAGCCTCAGCGCCATCCCACCCAGCAGTGCCAGCAGAGTCTGGTTCTCACTCTTCAACAAGATGTTTGGGTTGGTTTTTTTTATTTTGGAGGAAGTAATTTTAAACAAACTATAAAAAAAAAAACCAAAACCTTGCTGTAACAACTCTAAAGGATTTTTGGTATGATTATGGCTGAAATTAATAATTCTCTAAGGACTGACTAAACAAGCTAAGCAAAACAGGTGAAGATCAGAGAGAAAGGGCATCTAAGAATTATGAAAGATGCCCAGCTAAATTAACAAAAAAATAAACTTCAGCCAAACAGGGAAGAAACCACTGAAAGAAAGTCTGAAAGTACAAAAAAAACCCCAAATTACTGAATTTGGGTAATTAAAAAAAGGCTGCAGAATAATTTTACCATTTTTAAAAAAAATTTTTTTTTTAAATGAACCCCACACACACACACTTTCCCCCCCAAATAACTCCTTAATACAAACTTTGCTTTAAGTGCTATGCATACCTATTATGCCAGCAAATAATTTTAGAACTTGAGAACATTTATGAGAAAATTCAACCTGGAGGGTAATTTTCCTGAAGTTTCTGCTTGGCAAATGAAAATAGTGTTTTCAACAGATGAATATCCTTCCCTGTAATTGTTATTCTGTTACCATCATGTAAATTGGTGTTTTACACAAATGCAGCTTGAAACCTACCTAATGAAAAAAAAAAAAAACCAACGAAAAATCAAACCAACCTGTACAGGACAGGGCAGAACAGCATTAATAACGTGTAAGCACAGGCTTCTAAATAATAAAAAAAAAGTTGTTGCATAATTTATTCACTTTCCTACTAGTTTCACAGATTAAGATAGCAGCACCATGAGATAACTACAAGATTTCTTTTGCCCTTAGCTCAGTAATTTACAAGTCTTCAGGTTTCATTGGGTTTTGTTGCTGTTCAGTGGGAAAATACTGTGGAAATAACGCTTACCTGCATTCCCAGTCTACAAAGCTTGCTAACTGCAGCTTGATAGAGGCACATGCCCACCAAGCACCATAAAGAAAGATTTACAGTAAGTGGTGACTAATCTTTACAGCATATACTGTACATGTATCACTGAGTCAGCTTGAAAGTTCCTTCATTCACTCGAACACCGCTTCTTCCCTTCTCCTTTCTCTCTGATCTGCAGGCAGATCTGAAATCTGCCTTCCCTTCATTCAAGGAGAGCTTCTTATTGCCTTAATAGGCAATAGGTGCAGGTACAAAAAGTTACTGCTATTGTACAGGATTGAGCTAAAAAACACGGAGTTGCCTACACAGCAGCATAAACCCAAACAACCACCCAAAAAAAAAAAAAAAAAAAAAGCCCTACATTTTCTTTCAGCAAGAAACTTCTGTGTATGCAAGGAAGGAGCCCTGCAGGAAAGGACTCTCTAGGGGGCATAAACTGACCCTGCTACTGGAAAAACTTCCCAGCTCCAACATTTGGCAATCTGATCACACAAAGCCTGTGAGAAATGCCCAGTTTAAGCGATCTGGTTTACTGGTAACAAAAGCAGTAGCAGAACAACACAGGCAGCTGGAATGGCCACATATGACTTTGCATTTGCTTAAGCCCAAAATAAGATGCCTCGCTCTTTTGTTCTCTTTTTTCATTTCTTGCAATTTACATAATTAGCAGTACAGATTTTCCAGAAATAACCTGAAAGTAAAAGTTCTACCTGAAAAAAAAAGCAAGCTGTTAAGGATAGTGTGGGGCTCAAATGTAAGGATTTTCTTTACATAATTGAAGCCTATCATCCACTTTGTAATTACAATTCTTCAACTAGAAGAATACAATTATTAGAGAGTAAAACAATTACACCAAAAAGCTGCATTCATATACAGACCCAACCTTGCACCTTCTTTCAAGCAGTCACACAGGTAGTTCAACTGACTACGATATGAGCAGGCTTTGCTACCTACAGATGACTAAAAATTGAAAAATTTGGCCCAATACTGAGCACACTTAATCCAACGGAAGCCCTTCCATCAACCAGCTTTATGTAGTAATCTATGTGCCACTGCCACAATGTCTGCGCTGCAACCTTATTACTTTTGGACCATCGCCTACTGGCTGAGAGCTAGTCTTTAAAACCAGATGAGCCCATGTTATTTTAATGAACCCTTACTTTAACTAACGATCAAGTAGTTAGCCAAGGGATCATATGCTGACAGACTTCCAGCATGAAAGTATTGCTCCTTTCATAAATTATTGTAATTCTATGGTATTAGTCTATCATTTATATATGTGCAACATCCAGATTAAAATTTCTTCTGAAAGTTGGAAATTGTCAAAATAAAAGTCTGCTAGGACCTTATTTTATCATCCCCGCTTATGTTAAGCGGCACCTTACTATGCAGGCAGCCACATTTGGCTTAACTTATGTTCTTTTCATTAACAAAACAGCACAAAACCCAATGTCTTTTTTCTGTGCACCTCCCTTTTCAGGCATATTATTTCTTTAAATCTAAAGCTGTTTTTAACTTCAAAGACTAATTTTTTACTACAAGCAAAATGAAGGGTAAAATTCATCCTCTGCAATGCATCTTTGGTTTTCGAGCATATAGACGGTGAAGGCTTTTTTTGTTTTACCTGCAAGGCATATTCTCTTATTCATGATTTTTCACTATAATAGAACTTTAATACTTTTCTAAAGTTGCTGCATTATGAACCAGCTCTTTCAAAATTTCATAGTCCTAAGAAAACCACTGTTCCTCACTTCAGAAAAATTTTGCTTCTCACTTTCTACTTCTGTCGCACACATGCAGGCAGCAGCAATACTTTTTCATCATGATCCATGCAGCTCAGATACCAATTTACTGAACTCTGACAGCATAAAACAAGCTTATCTGATGAAAAAATATAGAGAATTACTGTTCATCACCACAGCTGAGAAGCCTCTTCCAGTTTTGGAAACACACAGCATCAATGGAAAAAAGAGGGAAAAGCTGCCTGCCTGTGCTTCTGCAAACATTTTGGCTTAGAGGGATTATTACCACCTTAAATGGAGATATGTCCCTACCATACTGAGAAATATGTGTTTAATGTAGTTATGAATATGAATCTCACTTTTCCAGACGTAAATTGTCTGCTAATTTAGAAACCTCCCTCCACTCACCCCACACTGTACCTGATGCTTTGCCATGCAGGCTTATTGAAACACATGGGGATGGTTCGCAGGGCATTCCTGTGGATGAGGACTGAAAGCACACAAGTGCTTCACTGCTTGTGTTCAGAGACACCCACTAACAACAGGTTCCTACAACCTGTCCTACCTCGGCGTGATCAGGAGGGTGAAAGTCCTTCCGCACAGAGGCAAGAATGCCATTTCTGACACTCAAATGCCTACAGAAAAGACTGCATCCTGTCCCGCTTGGCATGCTACTGCTCGCAGCAATTGTGTTGCCAAAGAAAGTTAGAACTTCAAACAGCTTTACTCAGTCCTTTTATATAAAGTATCCTGGTTCAGCATCTCACCACTAAAGCACGTCAATCTCTGAGATGGTTTTCTGCCCTATTTTTGCCAGGAACTCATTAGAATATCACTGCAAGTACTTGTTTATTATCATTGCTGTGATGCTGAATTCACGTTTTTACACTGATCAATAAAAACTAAATCAACACGCTACACACCCAGCCCACACATGAAGAAAATTCATTTAACGAGAAGATCAAAGTTGTCTACCTTCTACTGCTATAAAATCACAACCAGCCTGTTGGTTTTTGCCAGTTATCTTTGAAGAATGATTGGAAATGAACAAAAATAATTCTGGAAGCACATACTGAAATCGCAGATACAAAACAGAGATAGGAGGATGCATGCAAATAACCACGTGGGAGACCTTCGCTTGAATTTTAATTGCATGGCAGGCCAAAGAGACAGCTGGAGTATCAACGCTCCTGCAAAGCTGCACCATTCAATGTAGCTTAACATTAACAATTTATTTTGTTTTACCAAAATACACAGGGGTTTCTTGGCAACCCTCAATAAAAGCTTTTGAAAAGTAACCAAAAAAACCCCAAAAGCAAGCCAGCAAGCCGGGGGTTAGTATCTGAACTGCTTCCACCCATTTCCCCCCAGTATATTAGGGGGGCAAGCAGCAACAGAACTGCTGTGCTCAATGCTGAGCTACACGTGACATAAACTTGCGGTTCAGGTGACTACAGCCTCCTGTGCTCAGCTTTGGAAATGGCCACAGAGCTCATGGTTATTTGAAGTCCCACTGTGACCTAGGAGCCATTGCAAAGGTGATGCTTTCAGTCTCCGGAGACAACGCAACATGCAGCCCTCTCCCTGCTGAAAGTAGCATGTCACCAACTCCAAGACCACCACCCACCCCTCTGCAAGGTAAGCCCAGCTTTGATGCTCAGGACAGAACGAAACATAAAAGAGGCAGGACAAAAAGAAGCAACTGGGAAGATATTTACGGAACTCTAAGTCAATGTCCTAAATATTTCAGGGCTGTGGCAGACTACGTTTTGGGGAAAAGGAAGCTCAGTTTAGCTATGTAGCGTCTTCGAACTATTCATACTTGTGGCAGATGTGAACCATTTAAAGACTGGTCACCATCCATTTTTTATTTAATACACTGCTATTGTTGCTAACAATGCAAATCTTAACAGCACAAAAAGAGCAAACCGCTCGCAAATTTGCTTATGAAATAACAACGACACTATTTACTAGTTGGGGGGGGCTGGGTGTCTGGTACAAACAGAATCTTCCACCAGGACATCTTCTCCACCAGCAGAAAGAGAGACAGCAGGGCAGTGGCAGAGACGAAGCACTGGCCGTAGAAGTCCAGTAGGCAGCACTGCCAGCAGCAGTCCTACTTGAACACCCAGCAGCTACAGACTCTTGCCAAAGAAGCCCCATTTACCTGCTCCTTCTTCATGCACTGCTGCACTGTCCAAAGAAGTAAATAATCCTTAGTCTCTGATCAAAATAAGTATTAATAGCATCTTATCTTATGCGTCCAAACTTTCACCAATTTATATATAATGCAGTATTTCCTAATCTGCAGGATTTAAAAGCTGTATTCAAAATTAAAGTACATGGGATCTCCTTGAGGAAAAAATAGTATGACATATGAATAACATACTTCATAATGTATTTCCTGCTCATCAATAAATTGTATTCAATTCTGCATGCAGAGCAGAGGGCTATTTCAACTTATGCAAAGCTCTAAGACCATTCATTTCACTAGGATCCACTTAAGATCATACTCTTGCAAGAGTGCCCATATGCATTTGTGCCACAGGACAGCAGGGTTTCCCCTCCTGACCAGTCCAAAACTACATGCCAGGATTGTAGTGTGTATCCTGTTAAGAAAATGCAAGAAGTTACTATTTAGGTCAAGTGTAAAATTTAAAAAAAAAAAAAAAAAAAAAAAAAAAAAGCCTTACTAATATAGCCGTAATTGGCATAACCCTCCAAGTGTAAACAGAGATCCTTCCAGGAAAAGGCATTTCTAGTTCTGATTTGGCATATGAAATATGACAATACTGGGAAAAACACTTTTCTGCTAGCACAACTGGAACTCAAGACAGGACTCTTACCCACACAGAAGTGTTGCAAAACCCCTTAATCCCCTAATATGCACTATTTTACCAGCAGAATTTTTGTTTTAAAGGGGAGGATGTATTTAAGGCCACTCCTGAATGCACCAGCATTAGCTATTTTTTTTCCTTTTAAATATAAAAACTAGAACACAAACTTCCCTCCTATCCTCCCCCACCCACCCCCAAACACACATACACTAAAAATATATAAATAAAGGAAATGAAACTTCCCCATCAATGAAAATGGGGGGGGGGGGGAGGGGAGTGGAGAACGAAGACAAAAATGGGTCTGTACAGAATCTTTTATGGCCAACTAAGAGTCAAATTACTACTTTTACTCTTTTTTTTTTTTTTTTTTTTTTTTTAAAGACAGAGAACTTCAGCCCTTATCATATTTTAAACTTAATAGCCACTTGCTTCACAGGGCTGGATACTTTCTTTCCACAGTCCCATGCTGAAGTTATTTAGAATTTGATATTCACTTAAAGAGAAAGTACCCAAAATAAATTCTGCACCTCAAATGGACCCTGTCCTTTAGGAGCCCTGGTAAGTCTTGTTCTAGCCAGACAGTGTGAACAAAAACCTCTCACTGGCTGGGACCTTTTAAAAAAGAGCTGCTGATAATTAACATTTAACTTATCCCCCTTCTGCTGGGGCAATCCTTCCCCAATCCATATTTTTGCAGTCTTTACATTCCAGGGTTAGCTGGAGATTTCAGTACCCGAGTCTGAGCTTTTCCTCATTACTGAAGAGGAGGTTTCTGACAAATGAAAAAACCCACCCAAATATCAAAAAAGACCATCTGCAACAATCTTGCTTTGCTATAGATACAATGAAGTCTAAACATGAAGAGAAAAAAAAACAAAAAAAAAGACAAAGCAAAACAAAACCTTGCAGCACTGCACTTCAAGGACATATCACAATGCAGGCTCTATCAAAAATCTTACCATGAGCAGTTGATGAGGGGAGGGAGGGGAAAGAAAGCAACCATTTTCTTGCTGAACTAAAAAGACAAGAGAAAATTTGTGATAAGGCCCAGTAAGGCTGCTCTAGAAAGGTCGAATCTGCGGGGTAGGGAAACTCAGCACTTGTGGCCTTGTGCCTGGAAAGTGACCTACACCAGCCCAGCTGACAGGCAGCTAGGAAGCTGAAGATCAGCGATTCGCGTGAAATTCTAACAAAATTTAAACTGCAAATTGGAGAAAGGCAAAGCAAAAATAATAAAAAAAAATAAAAAAAATAAATCAACTACCTTTTGAGTCTGCATCATATCAGCATTTTGGGTCTTTCCAGAGCAAATCATCAGTCAACTATGAAAACTTAGGTGGGCTGTTTGTGTGAGACACGTTACTCTTTGTTACAGAGTAAGCTGAAACCACAAGACTCATTTCACTCAGAACTCAGTTGGGTATATCAAAATATACCCAACGCTACACAACTCCGCCAAAGCCCTGCAACATTCCGACTCTAATATGGAGAGTTCAAACTTTAAAAAAAATCCCTATTACAAGCATGCCCTGGGTTCCCCAAACCATTACCCTCTTGAGAAGAAAGTAACATAAATGATGTATTTGCCCTCTAGTTTCTGAGGCAGCAGGTTGTAACCTGAGCACATTTTCTAGTTTTTCCCCCACACAAATCAATGTCTTTTTTCTTTCTGCTGCTGTTCCGAGCAGGACCAGGTGAGCCCGCACCCTCATCACCACGGAGTGATGATGCCAAGCCAGAAAGAGAGAAAATAAACCGCTGTCAGATGTACTCTTCCTTCTGCCCACAGAAGCCAATATCCAACAAGAACCAGCACCGATGCGACCGCCCATGTTACCCACTTCATCCTCCCAGCTGTGCTGGACCACACACTACCTAGTGACACACATGCAATGGCACCAAGCAAGGACATGATGGTGTAAAAGCCCATTCTCAGCATCTCCAGAGCTAAGGGGAAATAATCCCCCAAGCTCTACAAGATAACTTGGCACATAAATAAATGTATGCTGCTCAAAAGCAAATTCAATGGATCTCTTAAATCTGTTTGGTTTCAAGCAAAGAGTTAAAGAACAAGCCAAAACTGATAAAATTCTTGCTACCTTTCTTTAAACCACGCTCAGACCTACTCTTTGAAGGAAGAGCCGCCTTTCTTAAAATATATTTGAATGCGCTATTTTTGTCTTTATCTTAGAAGGCCTGATTTCCCCTCACAGCCCTGCAATTGGTTACAATAAAGGGTTTCTCAGAGCCAGACAAGTTAAGAAGAGGTTTTATAACTTCATATGCAGCAAAATGTATGGAATTTGCTGCCTTAATTTTTTTAGTACTCACACATGCAGTAACACTGCTCTTCTAAGCCGTGCCATGGAAGTCAGTGCTTCTGACCACTCGTGCTTCTCACCTCACGTAAATAACCAAGCGTGTGGCAGCCACACCAGGCAGAATTTACACGTGCACTTTAAGATGCTTCTGCCTACACCTTACAGGTGGAGGAGAGGCAAAAGGATCCCTTAATTTTAGGGACAGAAAAAATCATAATTCTGATGATAATTTTTCATTGGAAGCTATGCAGCTTCAAAAAAATGCAAGAGGAGGAAACAAATTGTTTCCATATCAACGATTATTTTGTATCTATCAAACACTGCTTGCTTTTTTTAAAAAAAGCACGTATTTTTAAGGAAGCTGAAATGAAACTGCCTTATCTCACAAGTTATTATGACACATCATAAGGAGACACAACCTTCCAGCACCAGAATCTCACAATGACATTATGGATCCCAGGGCCCTTCTTCTACTACTGTCCTATTACGGTATTGGGAAAGGGAGAAAAGAGACTTCTTGAACACTTTGCTGAGTAAGTTTTTAAGCGACATATTCCCCACTTGATTAGAACAAACAAACAAAAATAAAATAAGATGAAAATATTGACAGCAAAATATTATCTCACTGCTTTAAGAAACCTACAGTACATTCCAGGACTGCTGCTCTTATACTTTGCACATACTCCCTGCCAGATCCCAAGTTACAAGCTCAATTTACAATGACAAGCCTCGCTATATCCCTGGAAGAATTAAATGACCAGAAGAAAAGAAGTAACAAGAGTTTTGAGTTTATAATCTAGGAATTCTTTTTTCCTACCTAAGCTAGTTGAATGCTACCCAAAAGCGAAACGAACCTGAAGTGAGGACTCGCTTTATGCTCTTAAATGCATACTGGAGTATTCTCAGAGGCGGGTCATCAGCAGTAACATAAAGGTCAAGAAAATTAAATGGATAAGACACGGAGACTTTTTCAGTCTATCTAAATACAACATGAGTTAAGGTTAGGTAGAGAGGTTAGTCACGCTGCAGTTTATTTATGCTCACGTTGGCCCATGCAGGAGCGATGTAAACACTAGAGGCAGGGTGGCTACCAAGCTACCCCCCGGCCTCATCCCTCTCCCCCAGGAGAGGGATGCCAACAGCAGAACATAACGTTAATAGCAGCGTGATTAAGCTCTGGCTTTATCATTTCACCAAGAGGCCGATTCTCCACTCTTCACTCGGGCCAGCTTCCACAGTGAAGGGCATTACTTGTATTTGAGCTTTTTTGGCTTTTCAAGATACACTGGTTTGACTACCACGCCGACGGTGCTGCTCAGTTCCTTGTTGGAGTCTCCCAACTTCAGAAACACAAGCTGCTTATCAGTGGTAGCGGAACAGATCACGAGAGCATTTATTTGCACCAAAACTTTTGAGTAGGGTATATTTAAGCCTTACATTTTTCCAAAGCGTATCAGACTACCAGGTATAGAAGAAAAATGCATACAACGCATTTTCTCCCTATGAAAAATCACTTATCTAAATTCTAAACAAATATATTTGCTTCAAGCAAAGCTGCATAGCTTAACTTCCATGCCACATACACATGCCCAGAGCATTGACGAAGCAGCACATTTGTTGTTAAATATGTGCCTTGGACATGCCTTAGCAAAAAAACTAACACACCAACCAAGGGCACATAATGCCCCGTCGCTTCAGCGGGTAACAAAGTGAAATGAGCTATTTCCAGATAGATGCGTCTTATTAAGGAAATGGCTCCATTCTGATCCAATTTAACATCTGGACAAGACCACCAAGTAGACAAGCGATCACAGCAAACAGCTGCCTATACCTATACCGCGTGCAGGAACGGTTCACGCATACGATGACATTATACGGCTGGGTCGCTTCATCGTGACACGGGACCCTGATCAAGGGCAGGGGGCAGGTCCCTGGGGGAGCTCTGCGGGCCAGTGCCCCAGGCAGGGGGGGTACAGGCGGCAGGGGGGCCCCGCCGAGCAGCCCGGCAGACCAGGCCCAAGCTTGCCAGGTGAACTCTCCCCTCCTCCCATACTTACAGTAAAATTACAGCTGTCAAAGACATAAAACGTCACCCCCAGCGATTACCCGCTTAAAACATTAATCACGCAGTTAAGCACTTTGCGACGTCTTCCATGCTGCAGTTAGGGATCATCATGTTTATTTTGCTGCTATCATATTGGTCTGTAAAAATCCATGAACCAACGACTAACCACTTGAGGCACGACCCCTGTTGATGCACCAGGACAGCAGGTACAGGTCAGATTTTACTGGGCAAAGGTATTAACCCTGCTAAGTTTACACCTTGACTAGCCAAGCCGGCTAGTTGATTGGCAGACGTGAAAACCGCTCTGTAAAGTCAGCAGAAGGATGAGTAGGCATTATCCATTTATTATTAACTGGTTAACTGCCAATTAATTTTACTTGCAAATCGCCTCTCTGGTATTTAAACATCTGGCTAAGAGTTTTTGCTCGTTACCCCCCGTATTTCCACGGGCCAGAAAAACGAAGCACTTCTGCGCCCCGCCGCGCATTCCGCTCCCGCGGAAAGGAAGGAGGAATCCACGTTTCTCCAGCCGAAGTTCGCACCCAGCGGTGCCGCCCGGCCGCAGGGAAGGGCTCCGAAGCCCGGCCCCGGACCGCCTCGTTGCTAACACCGACCGATACCGAGACGCGGCCGACCGCGCTGCCGGCAGCCGCGCCGCGCGGGGCGGGGGCGGGCAGGGAGAAGTCACGCGTGGGCCGGCCACTCGTGTCAGGGGCCGTGACGGGTACGGCGGGACCGCCGCTCGGACAACTTCCGCGGCAAGCCCCGCCGAGCCGGCCTTCCCCGCCTCCACTCCACCTCCCCTCCGCGGCGCGGCGCGGCACGGCACGGCGGCGGGGCGCCCCGCGACCGACCGGCCGCCCGCCCGCCCGCCCCGCCCGGGCAGGTACGGGGCAGCGCCCCGCCGCCGCGCCCGCCCCCCGCCCGCTCCCGCCGCCCCGGGCGCCCCCCGCCCGCCCTGCTGCCCGCGGCCGGCCGGCGGGGAGAGGCGATGGGTGAGGAGGAGGAGGAGGAGGAGGAGGAGGAGGCAGGGCCTCGCCTACTCGGCGCTGCAGACCGAAAGTGAACTGCAAACTTTTCCCCCCCACCACCCTTTATTTTCTCTTTTTTTTTTTTCTTTTTTTTTTTTTCCTTCCAGCGCAGCCCCAGCTCGTGCAAAAAATGAAACTTCGAAGCATTCGCCTACCTGGCGTGAAGTCTGCAACAAGTGCAGGCGCGGGGGCCGGGCGCGGGGAGCGGCGGGGCCGGGCGCGGGGCGTACGTCGGTGTCGGCGAGGAGGGAGCAATTGCGATATTAATTTATTACAGAGCTGCCCGGGCTCGGTCCTACTTCACTTACAGTACGGCGCTCATCCTGTAAACAAATATCGCTCCGCCAGGAAACATACTCCCCCCGGCCCGGCCCCGGCCCCGCTGCCAGGCACCCACCCCGCCGGCGGCACATGGAGCGGAGCGGAACGGGGCGGGGGCCCGCCGCACACCGCCACCCCCCGCCCCGGGCCGGGGGAGGCTCCGGGCACCGGCACTTACCTCCGGCACGGCCTCCCCCGCCCGCCGCGCTGCCTTTGCCGAGTCCGTGATGCAAAGAAGAAGAAGAAGAAGGGGGGGGGGGGATTAAAAAAATCCCGGTGTCAGCAAATCGCTGTCAAATTATTTTCTTGCAGGAGAGAGCGGGGAAAGGGGGAAAGGGAGCGGGGGGGAAGCAGAAGCAGAGGGGGAGGAGGCTGCGGGAGGCGGCGGGATCCCTCCGCCGCGATGGGTCTGGCCCTGGGTAGCGAAGCAGGAAGTAAGGTGTCGGCGGCGCCGCGGCTGCGGCCGCCCGGCCCCGCGGCGGGGCGAGGGCGAGGGGCGCCCGCCGCCCCCGGGGGCCCGCCGCCGGCCGTGCGCCGCCGCCGCCTCCCTCCCGCCTCCCTCCCGCTCCGCCGCGCCGCGGTCTCGCCGGCAGCCCCTCCTCTCGGGGCGGCGAGCGCAGCGCAGGTGCCGGGGCCACCGGCGGCGACCTGTCAGCGGCTCCCGCCGGCGCGGCGCGGCCGGGGCCGCGGGTCGGCGGGAGGCGGGCGAGGGGGTGCCGCGGGCTCCCGCCGCCGCCGCCGCCGCATGCCGCAGGGCGGTGGGGCCGGGGCCGGGGCCGGCTCCCGCGCCCGCCCGGGCGGCGGCGCCGGGGGGGGGGTGACAGCGGCGCCGCGGGCCGACACCGCGCCAGCCCCTGGGGCTGAGGGGGGAGCGGGGGGGGTCCCGCCGCCGCCGAGGGGCTGGGGCGGGGGGTGAGGGAGTCTCCGCGCCGGCGTGGAGCTGGGGGGGAGGGGAGGGGCGCGGGTCTCCCCTGGCGCCGTGGGGGTGTCGTGCGGGGCCGGGGCAGCCGCGGCGGGGCCGGGGGCGGCGGGGGCCGCGGTCGGGCCTCCCCCAGCCCCGGGGCGCCGGAGGAGGAAAGTCGCTGCGGCAAAGGCGCTCTCTCACCGGGGAGGTCTCCCGCCCTGTGCGGGGAAGGGCTGCCGCGCCTGCCGGGGCCGCCTCCGGCTCCAGGGAGGCTCCTGCGCTTTGGGTTAATTCGGAAGTTAATTCTCTAATACGGCGAGCCTTGTAGGAACTTGCTCCTGTGGTCACTGGTCTTTGCCACTGGTAGTCTTAAATTATCTTTTTTTGGTTTTGGTTGGGTTCTTTTGATTCTACAGAAACGTTTTTGGTGAAATACCTCTTCGCTCCTGCCTCCCTTGAGCTCAGAATTTGCATTAGATTGCACCAAAATGTTCCCTTGCAGGGAAGGATTTTGCATCTTGGGGACGGATATGTATGTGATGCATACAGCTTATGCAGTGCTCTGTTTAAGCTCATGGGCAATGACAGACGAGTTACTGTAAGAAACCGTAGCTGGGAAGAGAGAAACTGAAACGGGGGTGGTTTTAGGGCCTACTTCTCCCTTCAGAGGGGCGGGGGGGGAAAGCAACAGACAAAACTCTCAAGGGTTATAACTGGAACAGAAAAAGGTCTTTGGTGTTAGCGTTTGTGATTCAGCCTTACATTATAATGGTTACCAGCAGCCTCATTTTCTTTTTATGGTCATCCTGGTTTCCTGGTTGCATGACACTTCCATTGGGCCACTGTTCTTAATAATTTAACCTTTTATGAGATTGTTTTGATTTACAGTTAGATTAGAGCAAGAGTGAAAAAGTATGATATCACCCGTTGGCTATTAAACTCCTTTGTACTGTGCGGAAAGGTCTCAGTTGTTTAAAATGTTGAGAGAAAGGTTCTTCTTTTTTTTTTTTTTTTTTTTTTTTTTTTTTCCCAGCCAGCTAGTAATTTTCTAATTTTATTTTTACTTAAGTGAAAAATACCATTCAGATATTGTAACTTCTCCATGCTGAGCTATGCAAAATCTACGCTGAGTTTTAGATTCAATGGTTGGCTTGTTTGCTTGCTGGAGTCCTAAGTCATATAAACTATGTTGAAAATAGAATTAAAACCACAACTCAACATGTGCCTTTGCTCTGTTTGTTTTTTGTGTCTAGTCTGAAACCCAGAATAGCCCGTATTACTTGTGATTTCTAAAATGACCTTTGAAAATAAGCAGTGGAATTTAACACAGTCTTTCTCGGTTTGTCTCAGCATCTCGACTTGTCCAGCTAATCAATACAAACAAATCTATATTGAGTTGGCTAGGTGTTACTTGATTTACCTGAAACACGCAGCTTTGTGCTGTAACTCTCAAAATAGAAGCAAATGTATAATTTAAATTTGAACAAAGAATCATTATCAAGCAGCCTTCTAACATACTATAAACTGGACCCGTCTTACTCTGCCGTAACAAGTTTAGCTACGCAAAACTTCTGGATGAAGTAAACTAGTTTATTAGCTTTGGACAACATTTCAAGAAAACTGGGGAGAGGGGACTGGCTATAGCCAGACGGTGTTCTTTGTACTTATCCTGCAACTTATGAATTGGTCTCCATCAAAAGCTCAAAGCCTTAATTTATGTTCTCAGTTTTCCTGATCCTTCTTCTAATCTTCGGGGATTTGAGTATCAAGCTTCCCGGCCTTGAATAACAAATCATTTTACTATTTACACTATTAAACCTCAGAATAATTCTGCGGGCTTGTCAGGATGTTGTTCAACGACATTTTGGCAATGATAACTGGCAAGCGGGTGAGTGCTGGGGGCCCCGAAGCTGGGGTGAGATCCTGGCCAGCCGAGCTGCCCACTTGCTGCTGTGAGAAGAGGGAGACCTTGCTCTCCCTTCCTTGCCCGCTGCCCTGCCCCACCGAGTTGGTTCAGCTCACCAAGCCGGAGGACTATTCCTTCTCTCTCTGGGTTAATTTCCTGCCATTTTGGTGAGCTCCCTGGGGGGTCAGCTGGGTGCCAGGGGCAGCAGAAGGGCAGCTGGGGAGCTGCGGGGACGCAGGACGCGGAGGGCCCGGGGAGCCGCCGCTCGTAGCAGCAGCAGCAGCAAGCTGGCAGGGTGGCTTGGCTGCCTCCTGAAGCCTCCCACCGCTCACAAACAACAGAAAAGCAGCAAATGTCTTATGGCAACTGCCATCGCTCTGTCAGATTTTTGTTAGAGATTAATGAATTTTATTTTTTTCTAAGCAGGGCTGTTTTAGAAATGAAAGAATTGCAGAAGTTTAGAAGTGACAGAGGTCTCTGATCATCCTCTTGGTTCATTCCTTTCCGACGCAGGATTGCCGTGTCATTTTCTTCCCAAACGCCTTAGTTCCTATTAGGAGGCTTTGCCTCAAATTTGTGGGCTTTCCCAGAAAGGCAATGCTGAAGAAAACACAGTATGACTGTGGTAGAAGGCAACATACCTTTTGTTCAACAGCTGGAGTCATTGAAATAAAACCCCTTAAGACTCCTTAATGAATTGCATTTATGCAAGTATCCTACTGGTCAAAATCACAGCAGCCAAAATACAGATGTCCGTCCAGTTTCTCAGTTTTGGATGCCTGTTTCCAGATTGAATTTTAAATTGTGGATGTTATCTTAAAAAAAATAATAATCAGATCTTAATTATCTAAGTTGGTTGGACAAAACTGATGGCAGGCTTAGTTTTGTTTTAATATGGAGCTTTTGAGCCATATAGTGTACTGATGCAGGATTTAGGATTAGAAGCAACTTCAGTCTCAGAATCTGACATCCTACATAATGTGGACTGTAGTATTTGTAATTGAGATTATAACCTGCTTAGTTAAAGTTCATTTTCCAGAAAAAAAGAAAAGTCATTATGGAGATTTCAAGAAATGGCAAATACGCCTTCTGCTACCAGTTGTTCTGGTGTAATTACCGATCATCTCTTGGTTAAATGTTTGAACTTGATTTTTCATTTCAATTTGCGAGTGTTCCAGCATGACATTGCTGGTTCTTTGCCTTCTAAATTAGTCTGGTATCATCTGAATCCCTTGGATTTAGTCAGTCATTTACCTTTGGGGCCTTACGGGAGTGACACTAGTAGGGTCAGAATAGTTCAAAAAGCCAAACGTGTGTTTTCTGTGATCACGTTCCCTGTGCATCCTAAGGGAAGTAGCCACAGCATCCCACATACCTGAACACAAGAAAAATAAACGACAGTTGGCAATGGGCTTGCTCAGAGATCAGCAAGTACACTGTTCCAGGTATCCCTGTGCTCAAGAAACTCTGTATCTCTGCTTTGTTTGAAGGTAACGTTAGCAACCTCGTTCTCGCCTTGATGCTCCTCGCCTTCGTGTACGTTCAAGTACAGTGTTTCTCCCTCTTAGGTCCTCTCCCTGGGAAGCTCAGGACGTTGAGAGCTTCCAGGATAAAACAGCTCGCGCTCTTTGGTGTCGCTTCTTACCACATCCATTGCAGGTTAGGAAAAATGGCCGAGGTTGAAATGGAGCCAAATAATTTTTAGCAGAAATGCATCACGACCCCAGCCGCTGCGAACAACCGTGTACTTCCCTTTGGCCGCTTCCGCCACCCGGGTGAGGACCAGGCCTGTTTCAGACAAGCAGCATCCCAGCCTTGCTGGTCTGAGTTGCCTCTTGTCCAGTGAAGCGGCTGCTCTGATCCCAGACGCGAGGTGAAGTCACGGATTTCACCGGCAGCCTAATCTGATCTCAGACCGTGTCGCCGCCATTTGAAAACTAATACTGGAAGTAAGACTTTTTTTTTTTTTTTATTCTTCGCTCTCATCCAGATCAGTTTGCTGAGTGCACAGCCTAAGGAATGGTGCAGAAAATGTGCCGAGGAGAGAAGAATATGAAAGCATGCTGCTGTCATGCAGACTGCTGGTGAAAGCCCTGCCTGCTGGGTCTCTTTCCATGAAGGCTAAACCAAAGTAAATTGCCATGGCTAAGGTCCTGCTGTCCCCTCTGCAAGGTACTGCCTCCAGCTGTGTGGTTTTGCCTCCTGTTTGCACCCGACGCTGACACTCACCTCTTCCTGGTCAGCCAGATCCTCTCCCAGCGCTGGCA
Source organism: Astur gentilis (assembly GCF_929443795.1). Classification (NCBI taxonomy): domain Eukaryota; kingdom Metazoa; phylum Chordata; class Aves; order Accipitriformes; family Accipitridae; genus Astur; species Astur gentilis. Next base: position 8,551,000 of record NC_064909.1, on the reverse strand, counting down.
GAAACCCTGGGTAATTTTTCCCTGAATTGCTTCACTGAGTCAGCCAGACGAGTAGCAGAAAAAGGAGGCAGGGTTGTGTGCCAAAAAGCGGGATTTGCAGCCACACTAGTTTAAATTGCCTTTAATTGTCATGAAGCCATGGCCGCTATCTCATCTAGCAGATAAGATGCTCTGTAAGAAGTTTGGTCCAGGCAGCGGCCCAGAAAAAAAAGGGAAAAATGAACCTGCATGGCTGTTTGCACCATGGTCAGCTCTGGAAGTCCACAAGTGCTAGTTTTCCCTCATCTCGAACCTTGGGAACTTTTCAACAAAGCTCAGAGCCGCCTGTCTATGAGTCGGTCGCTGAGCTGCTCCGCCAGTGCAGCCTGTGGGAGCTGCAGAGCCCTTGGGGCTCTGGCCCGGCACTGATGGAGCCGGGTGCTGCCGAATGGGTGCTCCTCCCGGCAGCTCTCGGCAGGAGCTGGCCTTGACCGTCCTGCGTCTCCCTGCAGTCGGGCGCATGGGAGATACGATACTGCAGGGATGCTCCGAAAACACATGAAAGCCTGCGAAGTGCTTAGGAATGTTTTGGTAAAGAAGTTACAGATAAGCAAGTTAGAAATAGTGGCGACTCAGATTTTTTTTCAATGACACTGTTACTGTTTTGCAATCGTGGGAGCCCTAGAGAGGAAAATAAGCTAGAGACACTGGGAGTTTTAAAGGGGACATTCTCCTACATTTGGTTTGTGTCAGTTCCTGTTCCTCTTGGAAGAGTCACTTATACTACCATGCTGTCAGGAATAATCTGCGGGCATGTACATGTGCGTGCAAGAGAGACAGTGACATGGACCATCTTGCGGGATCACGTCCTAGTGAGCAATGCTCCAGTTTGTGTGGCTTCTGCACATGCTGGAGAAAAGGAAATGTTTTTTTTTATAAAATACACTGACATATGTATTTTTAAATTTACAAATGTGTATAATATATACATAGTATATACATTATATTACATACATTCGTAAATTATGAATGCATAAGCGTATAAAACTCATGTATCTTTATAAAACAAACATAAGTGAAAATATAATCTTTTTATTTTTTGAATAATTTCCAAATTTTAAGTTGATGGTGTCGTTTGACCTATTCTAAACTTCAAAACCACTCACTCTGTTACAGCTTTCTGTATAAGTAGATCTGAGAGGGTCTTATAATCAGGGGCCAGTAATACTCTCCCCATTTTACAGATGGGTAAACTAGGGAACAGAGGTGGTCCAATGTCATCCAGGAAAGTAGCTGCAGAGGTCAAGTATGAAACCAAGTCTCCTAAGTCTTTGCACTTTGTTATGTCTTAAAGACAGGCCACTATTTTTCAAGTAAGTCTTATGCCCAGCTCAAAATGGTTGGAGCATTGACTGATGTGCAAGAAGTTTTATCCTCCTGGCTTTGTATGCACTCCCAGTGGTAACAGCTGAAAACTGCTGTATGAAGAAACACACCTTATTCAAAATGTCCTGCTGTTGTACTACCAGAAAGAAATACACAGTCCTGTTTGCAAAGATTCAGTTCAATTACAGTATTCAACGGAAACTGCCTCTACAGAGACACCGTCAACTTGAAATCCAGTGACATATAGTGACAGATTTAAGATAGTGTCTCCTACGACTTCTTCTGAATGCCCCTACCAATCTTTGTGAATTGTTTTTTCTTGGCTTTAGAAATCCGTTATGTGGTAAAATTGACATATAAAAAAAGAGGCTTTAGGATGGCTTGTTACACGGAGCTGTACTAATTTCTAAGGTGTTTGCTGAATAAGAGAAATCACACTTTTGAGTACGGGAAGGAAAAATGAAGCTGACTGTATGCAAAAATTTTCTAAAGATAAAAGGTAAACAGTTACGGAAAATATGTGTGATGAGAGTAGAAGGAAGCCTGACATCTTAAGTTTAAGTTGCAGTTAATCTAAATAATTTTCTATAACAGAAGGGTAATATCTAAATACAGATATGATTAAGTCAGCGTGGTTCCCTACCACAATGTGCAACACATCCAAGTCCACACTGACAACTGAGATCAAGATTAAAGTTTTCCAGTGTACGTAGTGAATTTCAGTGCAATGGCAGCAGTGTTATTTTTTCAGGATTTTGTCCATTGGAAGTGGGTACGATACTGGCAATAGCACACCGCATATTGTGTGGAAAGAGCTCAGGCAGCCATCTCTGATCAGAACTCTCTCAATCATCGTACCACCCTTCTTTCAGCAGTTTCTCAGTTTTCCATTTCATATTCCTCAGCACAGAAGCAACTTATTTTGCTGATTTTATGCAGAGTTGAATGTACTCTGTGTAGGGTTTGTTGAAGGAAAACAAGCATCCGCATCTTCTGCTCTGAACTTTCCCATTCAGAAGTGTAACCTGAATTTTTATACAAGTCTTGTATAGTCACTCCTAGGTCTCACTGTGTCTTACTTATTTGTTTCTTACATATGTGACAGCAGGCAGATAGACATTTAAACTGTAAGGATACAGCTGTCATGATTTAAAAAATACTATTAACTAACGTGGCTAGACTCGTATATCTAATGTATATACAGTATATTCTGTTTATAGTGATGTAAGGCACTTTACATCATCAAATTTAAATAAGCTGTATCATTTCACATTTTTATTGTGATGGAAATGCACTTGCAGTAGAAGACAAGCACTTTTACGTTTCTGTGTCAGTGTTTTTGCTTGGTGGCCCCAAAACACTTGAGGAGGTGAGAGATGCACTGATAAACAGAAAGCAGAAAATGTGATGGAGTTACTGTATAGCTGCAGTGAGACAGGGAACTGCAAAGGACCCCTATAAAGCAGGTTAACAAAATTAATAGTAGAGGAAAACCGATTTGCTCTATAGCTGAGACAGTTTTGCCAGTAGCAGCTGAAGGGCAGCAGATGACAAATCCAAGGATATGTAAATACGTGAAGTCTTACAGTATGCTTTCTGATGGACAAATTTTGCTTCTAGAGATGGAAAAACTACCTCCATCCCATTCAAATGGCCTGTGAGTCTCCAAACAAATATGGAAGTTGGGAAATTAAACAGAGGGTCCCCAAAACAATCTCCGTGTACTGCTCCAGATGCAAGCTTAGGTCTGTGAGACTAGAGATCTCAGACTTTGGGGTCTGTTCTGTTGAGAAGAGAGCTAATGGTGCAAATTGGGAATGAGATTGTTTTCAGAGGGAAAAAAAAGAAAAAAGACTCTCTTGTGGGTCAATAATGTGTGGAATTTTCCTATAAAAGTCTCCAAAATTTTCATTGAGCCATCCATAGTACCAACTTGTCCTGTCGTATCTGCGAACTCCCTGGGAACCCACTAGTGATGACTGGATAACCTAGGGACCAGAAGGGTCATCTCGTAGTCTGCAGTACCCACAGCAGTGCCAGCTTGCTAAAAAAGCTGAAAATACAGGGAGTCACATCTAGGGAGGGAAAAGAGATTTCTCGAATCGACATTTGCTTTAGTTGATGTGTTAGTCTGCAGAATCCATTTCACTTTATTCAGAAATTCTAACAATGACAAGGCATGCGTTTGTGTTTCTCTGAGTATATATTTTATAGCTTCTATGTCCTCTTACCACGCAAACATCTCTAAACCCCCTGGGGAGGACAGGTACAGCTCCATGGCTTTTTGTTTTGAGTCCCACACCAGCTGACTAATCTAGCAGCTAGTGATAGCTGAAGATGGAGACACTGATAATTCTTCTGCACCCCAGAGAGAGGCAAAGGACCTAATTATACATTGGTTGTGTATCAGCTGAGGAAGTCCCCAGATGAGGAGTTGTGGGTGTATTTCACTTTCTTTGCACTACTTGAGTGAAGCACTGGGAACAAAGGAGAACAAGAAAATAAATTCAGCCCTAATTATTCATACTGAACCTGTGGCCTTCTTAAAATATATATGCTCAACGCAGGGAGCAAACCCAGGGTTGAGTGAGGCTTCTTCCAGACTTGTTTTAAGACTGCACCATTGGAGGCAGTTGTCGCTGAAGCGTCTGCCAAAAACCTCTTGAGTCTGTTTAAGGGGCAGTCCTGTGCGGAGGTCCTTCCCTAGTGGTGTGCCAGTGTTTTTCCCTTCCTATTACAAGGCTATCGGAAGATCTTGGACCGGTTCCACACTTAAGCTCCAAGCATCTTTGTTGTCTATCTGACCTTGCAATATGATAGGCTGGAAACTTTTACCGTCTGGCTTGTTGTAAGGCTTGTTTCACAATCTGGGTAATGTAGATTTCTCTGCTTCCCATTTCCACTTCTGTAATGTTTATTATATTCAATTGTATGTCTGGTTTGGTGTTCATTTCTGCAGCTCCTGCCTACGTTGCATGCAGTTCTTCATCTTGTCTGCAATTGCTATCTGCACTCTCAATCAGCTCATCTCTTTTTATTAGTAATAGATCGTCAGTTCATACGCTTGCATACGCTATAGAATGATAATGCCTTGTCTTGCCAACAGACAGAGATTTTAAGGTTGTGATAACCTATATGCTTGTCTGAGGGATGTGAAAATAATGTTATGAATGTTGTTTATGAAAACCGGGTTTTGCACAGCTTCAGTAGTTTTCATGTACTGTAGTCAACTGTCCTCAAATAAGTGACAAGTAGAACTGATAGTGTTGCAAGCCCATATTTTACATCTGATCATAACTAACTGAACATGAAAATTGCCAGCATTTTCCCTCGGTTACTTCTGTGTAGATACCATTGTGAGGACAGTTTTCTTTAAATGATCCTACGCTTTCTTTGCTCCATTTTAACCTCTGATTTCACCTTGTTTCCTCTTCCCAATTTTTTCTTCTACTGACCTTGCACTATGCATAAACATTCTTCATAAGGAAATCAGTGAGATATTTGTAGTTAATTTTTTATGTCTTAGATTTTGTGCCCAGCACATAATGATCCAGTTACATCTCAACTTGCGTGCTGTAACCCCAGCTTTCCACTTCTTCTCTCTACTGCCAATAAAGCAAGTTTATTTTCTAATAACTTGAAGTACCTCCTTTCATCCTTAACTCTCTACAGATGCTTCCCTCCTTCTTCCTTACTAATTCAAGTCTCTCTGCTTCCAAGTATCCTCTGCCTAGGATTGTGCCTGTCTCCTTCTGTGCCATGTTCTGTGCTGAGATGGAAGGCAACAGGTAGCTGCTTCTGTCCCCCTCCCATTCCTGAGCATCACAGAAGAAAGATGCCAGCTTGCCTTAAAAGGGACTCTCAGCTGTACTTGTAACCAGTTTTCAAGCAAGTATTTTGAAAACTAGTTAGGCAGTTTTCCCAGTGTAGACAGGCTCATAGAAGGACCATTAATTACTCAGCACAGGCTTAACCAGGGGCAGAAAAAGGGGGCTTTTGTGCGATTGTCAAACCCTCACCATTATTTGTACATGTTGGTTTTGTATTTAATAGGATTACATGACTTCTTCGCTCTATATGCCAAAATGGATGGTTCCTTTCAGTAATAAAACGAAGCCAATAACCTGAAAGGAACCACGGCTGAAAAGCACAAACTTGACCTCTGATTGACCTTGACATTTACAGACTAAAAAGAACTTTTCCAAAGAAAAGACAGAACAGACAGAAGAAGTCAGGGAGCCAGCAAGAACCAGGAGAAAATGGTTTTGTTGCTTTGTGATTACATTGTTTAAACCAACATACTACATGGTTTACAATACTTCATTACAATGTATTAGGGCCTGGAGGTGATTTAATGTCTGTTTATAACTGCGACTAATCTTGAAATAAACAAATGAATGTTTGGAAAATGGATGAAGCTGTTCTGCTGGAGACAGTGTTAAATGCATCTCTGAAGAGTAAATCATGGCTGTACAGCACTTAAATGCTTTTTATTTCAACCTTCAGTTGTATTTCAGTAGTTTTATCTAACAAAATTAATCATGATGCAGTAAAAAAACAAATTTCTAATTGGTTAGGACTGTCTAGCAGCCATACATTCTATAACAAATTCACAATTTAAAAACTGTTTAGCCCTTTAAAATCGGAGAAAAAGATAAACTAGAAAACGCTGTAGCATTATACTAGGCAGCATGGTGATCTAAATTAAATCTGTTACAACCTGTTCTAATTTAAAATTGCTCCGTTATGCGAATGAAGGGGAAAAGAAGAAGAGTTAGTTCATTTGTTCAAAGCATTTTTTATATTCCCAGATAAATCTTTCATCCACCCTGCCTTTGCCTGTGGGCTGTACGTTCCTATTATTTCCTCTATGCATCCCCTGCGTAACCGCGCATAAACGGAGCCGAGAACCCTTCCTTCAGCGGGTCGGTATCAGTTCTCGTCTCTATCAGCTGAGAACAAGCAATGTCGTTGAGCGTCACCATCGCGGTGTCCGGCTGCTCACAACACCCAGAAGCTTCTCTGCGGTGCTGTAGGCAGGGGCCTTGCTAGAGGAGGTTGCTCCGGTTTCTCCTGCTGTCCACCTCTGCAGGCAACTCCTTGGCCTCTCCTGCTTCTCTCCCTCTCCTGCCTCTACCACCCAAGGCCCCTTCCGCAGCCCCCAGGCATCCCACAGCAGAGTTCTTGTCTTCCAGCACCTGACTCATTCCAAAAATGTCTTGAATTTTCCTAAGTACCAGTCACTAAGCAGTTAAAGCCTGATTTGAGAGACAAAAAATCTGAAGTCGGATGGTTCCTCCAGTCCCACCACCCACACCCTTCCGGTTGCAGACTGGAGTGAGTGGGAGCTGGCGAGGGCTTGGAGGGGAAGCTGCAGAAGAGGACTTCTGCACCGCCATGCCTGTGCAGTGTATTGCCACCTAGTGCTGCGAATATGGAAAAGCAAGGTTCTTCCTTCTGCTCACGACCGAGACTCTAGCGAGGCAGCCACCAGAGTGGTCCATGACTCAGAAGGTCCTCTTTCGTTGTAGCAGCACTGTTTAACCTACTGACTTCACCGTATCCTACACCCATTCTAGCAGGTTTAGAACTCTGAACTTTGACAGTGCACTTTATTGCGCTGCACTTCATGCTAAATACCATGACTGCTCTCCCTTAGTGCAGGCGTTTCAAAAGTCTGGTCCTACGGCAATACAGCATACACAATTACACCTCATATGGGTGGCTACCTGTCTGTATACTTTCCTTCCTATCGCTTTGTTTGCCACACAGACATGAGTGGCAGAGGTCTCAAGGATAATTACGTTTGTTCAAGCTTGAAAAATAGCCACATGAAAGAAAGGCCTGCTAAAGGGAAGGTTGCAACATAAGCTTCTATGTTCATCGGCATCAGTGAATAAGTGTGGTGGGGGGGAAGGGCGTTAGCTACAGCAAAAATTTCAAGTGCTGCTTGCGCCTTCCTAGGTGTCAAAGCTGACCACCCATGCGCCACAAACGCAGGCTTTCTTGGTACGACCTCACAGACCTATTTGTATTAACTTCTATGTCTAAATATACGCTAGCAGTGTTCTGAATTTACAGTGAAAACAAATGAGATCGGGGGTTTTTGCGTGTGTATTTTTTTCCTTTGCTCCCATGCTAATTTCTTCCCCCTGTACAACTTGTTACTATTATCTTAGCTCCCGTTAAATCTCTTTTAGAGGTTGGCATTTTAACTTAGCAGCTTGAGCTCTAGACTGTTGACACATTACAGCGCAGAAAGCAGCAAAATTATCATGGACTGAGTTTGCATTGTATTTTTTCTAAGACACTGTGTGATAAGAATAAATCATGTTGTCACCCTGACATGATCCACTAATGAAGATGCACGCCCTCTTGCCCTGCCCTCTTACTGGATGTTAAGTGAGAACCCTTTTGCTGTCTTTTTTCTTCATTTCCACTGTGGAAGAAGCTTTCTAATTCTGCACATCAGTTTGCTTAGCAATACTGCTGTTGCCTAATGCAATAAAAATCAGTTATGTAACTGCCTTTGCTAGACTTGCAGAAAGCATTCACCAGACGGGAAGATGGCCGCAGTATCTTTAGGCTTTCCATTATGTCTCCTGTGTTCACTGTTATTATGCAATATGCTCTGCTTTTAGTATTTTTTTTTAATCATTTTTCTTGACATCATGTTTAGAATATTATACACCTATTATCTAAGATCATGCAACAACAAAGCAGGGAAAAGACATAAGCTGCTTCTGATTTATTGCTAAAAGGGCTGGTATTATAGCACTAGTGCCTCCAAGAACAAAGAATCACCTACAGTTTGTCAGATAGTATTTTTAATACTCTAAATCTGAACCAAATTCCTAAAATAACCTGTGTTTTCAGATTACCATGTGCTCTTTTGTTCTGAATAATGTCTTGCTTAGTGAACTATGTCTTATCAATCCACCAAGTACTGGGTGTCATTGTTCACCTCATTCACAATTCATCTTTTAATTAACATTATCACAGGCAAAATTCTATTTTGGTCAGCATAATTTGTCATTGGAATTGGCAGTACAGAAATAAAAGAATTACCATCTGAATTTATCTGAAGACGATGTAGGAGATGGTGACTACAAACCTTCCTCATCCGGCACTGAAGAGGAAGGGAGGGAAAGCATGTAAATCATAATGGCTTTAAAAATTATATTTGCAATGCAAAAATCACTACTTTGGTCATTCAGTATCTGCTAAGCAAACTGTTTTATCAAAATTACTGTTATTGAAGATATAAACGTGAATCCTACACTTAGACACATGCTTTGTTTGGTGGAAAGGGTTGCTGACTTAGGAAAGATTAAAGAGATACAAATGTCTTTGCAAGGTGGTGATCTTAGACACAGGTATGTAAGATCAACTTAATGCAGCAAAATGCTGATCATTTTCTTTAACAGTTAAACTTTGAAATTAAGTTGCAACTGCAGCATTGTTTTAGAGAGCAGGCAAAGCAATAAATGCTTTTAAAATGTTTTTTTATCTGTACCAGGAAATGAAGCTCTCCCAGAGAATAGAACACATTTCTGAATCCTTCTCACAAGATTCAACTTTCATAATGATTGCTAGAAAACTCCATCAATGTGGGGAAAATTAAATAGCATTTTGGTTTTTTGAGTCTATAAAGAAGACATCTATCGCTGCAGCCTAGATATGCACTATTTTTCTATTTACATTCAAATTAATACAGTGATATTAAATTGACTGCATTTAAGGTACAGTGAACACACCAGCAAACCAGCCACTTAAAAATTCCCTGCAGCATCCCTTTACCTTATGATTTCATCCATTCCTACTCACAAATGCAACAGGCCCTGAAGATGATCACATTCAAGCAGTAATCAGCCAAGATGACAATAATTTCTGTAAGCACAGCACCTCTTTGGAGCATGCTCTACTGGAGGCCCTTTCTCTTTCAAAATAGCTAGGCTTCAGCTTGCCACTGACTTCTGTTGGACTTGCATCAAGAGGCAGTCTTCTAGTGTGGAACACCCTGTTTCATTAGTAGCTTCTATAACAGTTTTTAGAAAGGAAGCTTCAGTCTCCACTGTCATAATTAATATTTTCTCAGTTGTGCCTATTTACATTGTGTTTTTAATGGATGCAACATTTATTAAAAATACTGGAACCTAATAAAGTTAATTGACCCCCAGACAAAGTACCATTTAGTTTTTTGTTTATTTCCTTTTTTTTTTTTTTTTTCTTTTTTCTTTTTTAATAGCAGAGGCAAAGTGCTTAAACAGACAGGTCAGGAGGTGAAAGAGATACAGATGATATCTGCATCTTTCATAACCAGAGTCTGTAGCATTCTGTGGGCTATCTTGTGTGTTGAAAGCAAGGTGAGACCCAGAAACATTTCAGCTAGAGCAGGGAAATGCTATGAAGGTTTACTATTAACCCTGTTGAAACATTAAATTCTCTAGATTTCTTTTCTTCAATTTCTATCGGATAATAGACCTCAGAAGAGTTGGGCTTTTTGGCAGAAGATAAAGGCAGTCTCCTCAACTTTAATTATTGTTCCTGAATTTGAATAATATCTTTGCTTATGAAGTTAATGGCACAGGCTAAAAATTACAGAAAATTCTACCTAAAGTAATAAAAAGTTATACCCAGGAAGTTGTTATGCTCGTATTGAAATAATGGCTTTGCAATCTAATTTCTGTTTGGGTTGCCCACATTTCCAGGTAAAATAAGATGCCTTTCACATTACTAAACCCCAGGATTTTTCTAACATTTTCTTCATACAGCCCAGAAGGAGAGACAATTAAATCATACAGCTTGCTTTCACCCTCTGCCTTCTTCCAAAGAAGCATCATGTTCCGTATTCCTTAGGCATCAACAGCGCATGAATGAGAAAGAGTGTGGGCGTTACTGATCTTCTAAGGAATATATAATCATTTTCTGTGTTCTAGGAATGATTACTCAAAAAGTGGCAAACAATATAAAAATAAATACAGTAAAAAGATGTACCCTGCATATAGTAAGGTACAATCAGACAAAAGGAAATTATGCTTATTCTTAAAATATTAGGAGGTGGAATTAATATTCTAAAGGCCATCCTTTTACCATTCTGTGATTCCCTCATAGCACTGGCTAAACCCATCTTTTTCAGTTGTTGCAATCAGTCTTTCCAGACATGTACGTTCCCTTCATCTCAAAATTCCCCAGAACTCCCAAACATGGTATGTAAGTAAATGCAATGATTTATAAACCCTTGAGGTTTCAGAAGCAAGTGCTTATACAGTATAACTAATACGCGAGTGTGCATTGCTGCCCCCTGATGCAGGGAACGTTAAAATCTCTTCCACGCAGCCCACCTTCCTTCTTATATTAATATATGGCCATAGATGTATTTGTTACTGCTTGGACAGATACAAGATAATGTCTCCCCCTTGGGTAACTCAATATTGAAATTGTTAGTTGAGGGGAGAATGAGGAGAAGGAAGAAAAAATAAATGAGACGAAAAAGGGAAAAAACGACGATGCCTACCCACTGGTGAGAATGTTTAAAAATCGTTAAGGAATATAAGCTGTGAACTGGAACTCACTTTTAATGCACAGTTTTGTTGTAGGTTAATACTTTGTTTGCCAGAGGTAACATTTATGGCCCCCTTCGGCTAGTACTTCAGGCAATTACAACTCGGTTTGTCTTTCCTACCTGTTTATTCCCCTCCCATGCATTGTCTAGATTTGGGAGTGTAAGTTGTCCGAAGCAGAGGCTTCCTCAGCAGGGTTTGCTGGGCTAGGCTCCTGCAGGGTGGGTCCTTATCTCCGTGAAGCCTGACAGAGGGCGCGAGGTGGAAATATTATTTAGTGTGTGCATGACACTTGGATCCACAGAGAAAATTCCCAGCAAGCAAAGGAAGGTGTGGTGCGAAGCCCTGCGGGTGGCTCCGGTGCCGTGTGGCCGCACACAAAGCGAGACACGTCTGCTCGGTTCTTGGCCCGGCTGTAATTGCAGTGGCACAGCCCCGACGCGCAGGCAAGCCCCTGGGTACGACAGCGGTACAACAGGTTTTCGGAAAGACCTCGCAAGAAGCGCAGCCTGTATTAACTAAAAGGAAGTAGAGTTACGAGGATGAGTCCTGGTTTTGATGGTGATGACTCTTAAGTTGCAAACCCGGAGCGCTACCCGAAGGCGCAAGGCTGAGGCGAGGACGCTACAGCTGGGGTGGTGCGCGGCCCCCGTGGAGCTGAGCCACAGGATTTACAGCTTCTGCAGCCTACTAACGTTTGTCTTAAAGCCGTAGTTGCCCGATTCACGTAATTTACTGATTTTTTTTCTTTTCACCCACGCTGGGGTGCCCCCTCGCCCGCGGGCCGCGCCGGCGGGCCGGGCCCGCCAGGGTCTAGCTGGCTTCAGACGTGGAGGCCACCCGGCTTTGCCAGCGAGACGGGAGATGCCCCCCCCCGCCCCGGGCATCGCTTCGCCTTGGAGGAGACGAGAAGGGCGTCCGTGGCGCGGGAGTGCCAAGCCGCCGGCCCTCGCCGGCGCCGGGCTGGCTCCCGCACCAGGGCCCCGGGCGATGGGCGCCGTCTGCCGGGAGGGGCGGGGCGGGGGGTGGCGGGGAAAGACTACACCTCCCAGAATGCCCCGCGGGGCGGAGCGGCGCGGCGGGCGGCGCCGCTGTGCCGGGCGGGGGCGGGGCGGAAGTGGGTTCCCCGGGCAGAGCGGCCGGCCGGGCCCGGTTCCGGGTGTCCCTGCCTTGGCGGCGGTGGTTCGGTGCGGGGGGGAGAGAAGATGGCGGCGGACTTGGAGGCGGAGGTGCAGGCCATTGACAAGAGCCTGCTGGAGTGCTCCGCTGAGGAGATCGCCGTGGTGAGGCGGCGGGCCCGGGGCGGAAGGGCGAGAAGTGCTTGGGGCGAGGAGGGAGCGGGGGCTCGCGAGGCCGGCACCGGCCTGCCCGGCCGGCGGTGGGGCCGTGAGGGCCGGACGCCGTTCCGGGGGCCGGGGCGAGGCTGTGCCCGGGGGCGGCGGGGGGGGGGGGGGGGGGGCGAGCAGGCTTTCGGTGAGGGGGTGTCGCTGCCCCGGCTGGTTATAAGGGCACCCCGGTTGGCAGCGGCCTCTTGTTCTGGCCTTATCCTGCCGTTGTCGCCGGCGTCGCTATTGCGGTAGCCGAAATCGATGGCAGCCAGCAGCCAGCTTTTCCTGTTGTTCTGGCTGGCGCAGGTGGCTCCCCAGCCAGCCGCCCGGCCGTGGTCAGCTCCTGCCGAGGGCGGCCGCGGCTCCCCGCCGCTCGTGGGGGCTTGGCGAGCGCAAACGGGAGCGGGGCCGCTTCTCAGCATCTCGCTCCTTCGTTTAGTGCTTCCTCGCCTTCCCCGAGCAGCTGAGAAGTTTCGTTCTCCTACCTAGTTTGCTACTTTCTCACACCTCGCTGCCGGCAATCATCCCTCGACGTGAGAAGATCTCCCTCCCCCCATTAATTTAGGTGGGCGTCTGGGCCCGAACATGCTTTGTAGCGTTGAATTTTCGTTACAGGATTCTTCCTTCCTCCCCGGTATTTAGGATGCAGTTCTGGCAAAAGCTTGCGCTAGTTAAGCTTAAGACCATTAGAATGGGACGCTTGTAGAGGAAATATTAGCAAAATCAATGTAATATTTGAAATAATCCACTTCTGTTTATGTGTTTTTCCAACCTTTATGAAGAGCAGTTGAAAGGGAAAAGAAGTCTTGAGGATAAAGTTTTTAGAGACGCTTTTGTTTCTGGCATAGGTGCCAGATCTTATAGACGTTTGTGCATTTGAGGAACTGGACATATATGTTAAAATATTGGGACTGCTGATGTGCATGTCTGTAGGGTAAGACCTTGAAGAGCTGTCTGTGAGTATTTAAATGGAAATTACATTGGCTGCTTTCCAAAAGAAAATAAAAGACAATGTTATAATTAAGATTATCCTCAGATTATGCTGGTATCTCTACAGTGCAGACAAAGGTATGATTAGATGGGCAAATGTGCATAGTTAGCTATATCATAGCTAGTTTAGCTCCAGAATTAGTCTTCCTTCCCCTCAACAGCAAACCCAATAATTCCATCAAACACTTCATAAAGTAGCCCAAACTGAGCCCAAACGACCTTGTCTGTGTGAGTAGCAGATGGGGTTTTTTGGGTCACGCCGTAGATAAACCCAAGAGAGACATGCACCAAGTGGAATTCATTTAGGAATTGGCTATAGGTACAAGTGCCAGCATAAATTTAGTCATTTCTTTCTCATTTTTATTCTCTGTCATCAACAGCACAAGCTACAATTCTGAGATCTATCACTCTCAAATCTACAATGTGCTAGCAACTAAATGCTGCTGGTGCTGCCTGATTGTATATGTAAACAACGTGCTTGGCTTTTAGCGTTGTTTTTCTCCCTCCTTCGCTGATAGCATTATTTTGCTGATAGCCCAGTATTAACAAAACAAATGCCAGACCACAGCAATAGTTGTAGCACTTTAAGCTTCAGTTTCTCATTGCAACAACTAAGCGATAAACTTCCAAAGAACAACGATCAAAAGAATAAATTATCTGTAACACAACATGACCCTACATTGCAGCTGTTTATTTGTATAGCTAAGAAAAACATAAATTATACTTTTAAGCTTTTGAAGCAGTAAACTGAGTTGTTTTGTGGCTTATTTGTACTATATGTTTTGTTCTCCTGGTACCTCTTAGATCTGGATTTAATAGAAACACTGGTGGACCATTAGGTATTTACTTACATAAAATGTTATTTGATCAATGATTTTTGGGTAGGTGTTTTATCAGGGCAGTCAAAAATTGCTGCAGGAGAGCAAGTTTGAGGGGATAGGAAGTGGGGAGGAATGCACTTCCCTTTTTAATAAAAACCTTTATTTGGGAGAGTAGAATGTTAGCTTTTCTTACATGTGACTTCAGGTTAGAAGATAAACAAATACTAACTGAAAACTTGCCTAAATACAAAATGCTTTTGTTAACAAATTCCAAAGTTTTGAGTAGTTTTGCTGGAGTTCAGTGCCTCCCAGGTAGTGATTTGGAAAGGCAGCACAACATATGGATGCATATGTATATATTTCTAGTAATAATTTCACATGCACAACAATAATACTTTGAATTGCCTTCCTGGTAGCTCTTGGAGTGACATCTGTTTCCTTGTCCTACTAGCCTGTACTTCCTTCTGATATTCTTTTAGCCAGGATCTGATTTTCAAAACTGTATGCACAGTTATGTGTAAAGAACTGGCTCCACAAAGAGATTTAGGTGTGATGATGTTCAGTGTTGCCACACCTAACTTTCAGGCAACTACTGCCAGAATGTTTGGGATGGGAAAGACATTTACTCGAGGAACAAGAATTTTCTCTGGCTAGGTATTTGTCTGAGCTTGCAGTGTAGCTAATATTCAGTGTATTTTCTAGATAGAAGTTAATGTACTGCTGAATTAAAAGGCTGAAATTAAAGGTATTTTGCTGAGAAAAATGCAGGCGTAATAACTAATATATGCCCTAGAAAATAATCTAAAAATGATCTTATTAAATGGAAATCATGGAAGAGACTAAGTCAGTTTCACTGTGGTTGGGTCAGTTCCTGGCGGTAGTAGGTATTTGGCGCAAAGGATGAAAGGAGAGGAAAAGATTAATAAGCTAGGGGAAAAAAAATCAAATTCTTAGTAATGAAAACTTTACTTTTTTCATTTTTGTGCAGTATTCTCTGAATCCCGGTGGCAATGGTGAGATTATCTGTAAACTTCTAGGTTGTTGGATATGGCTTTTTGGCAACCTTTTTGCATGGACTTCCTTGGAAAAAATCTGGGCTTTGACCATCAAAGCTAGATCAATACAGAAAGATTTAGTAGACTGATCATGATTTTAAGAAGTCAAACTTAGGAAAAGAGAAGTGAGGAAAGCATATTATTCTACTAAGAGCTGTACTGACAAATATGGGTTTTTAATATCAAATTCTGCTTTGGAAAACATAGTCTAGTAAATGAAAATACTACAATATAGTTTTAAAAAAAAGGCAATAATGCAGCCATTCTTAAATGGCACAAATGCTCTGCTGACTCTTATGTTTGTATCCTGAAGAACTTGCTATAATTGCATTGTCTCAAACATAAGTTCTTTAGAGTAAGTCATAAATAATTCAGAGTAAATCAAGCTGTAACATTTGATTACCAAACCCATTTATTTTGGTATAATTAATTCTCGGTTTTCATGTACAGTTTTAGGTTGATTCTGAATTCTTTTTCTGAAGTTGCCAGGGGTATCTGGTTGTCATATTTACAATGAGAAATAGCATACTAAGACTGTTTATGTAACACGGGATTTAATCAGTGCACACTTGCAGTAAGTGCTTGCTCACATTTGTTTATGACAAAAACTTTGCAGCCTTAACTTGCAGTTTAAACCTTTATAAAATTGTAATCCAAAAGGCAGAAATAAATGTTATCCTAGAGGATTTTTTTACTCTGTGTGTGTATACAAGAGAAAAAAAAACAAACTGGAAAGAGCTGGGAGTTTTTCAGTAGCTTATAGCAGGTACAGTAGTTTGATGGCTTTTCAAAATTGTCAACATTGTTTTTTACAGTTGATTGACTAAGAGAATTGTGGTGGGTTGACCCTGGCTGGATGCCAGGTGCCCACCAAAACTGCTCTATCACTCCCCTCAGCTGGACAGGGGAGAGAAAATATAACAAAAGGCTCCTGGGTCGAGGTAAAGACAGGGAAAGATCACTCAGCAATTACCATCACGGGCAAAACAGACTCAACTTGGGGAAATTCATTTAGTTTATTACCAGTCAAATCAGAGTAGGGTAATGAGAAAGGTAATGAGAAATAAAAATTAAATCTTAAAACACCTTCCCCCCACCCCTCCCTTCGCTCAACTCCACTCCCGATTTTCTCTACCTCCCTGCCCTCCCCCCAGCAGCACAGGGGGATGAGGAATGGGGGTTGGGGTTGGTTCGTCACACATTGTCTCTGCCGCTCCTTCCTCCTGGGGTACCTCCCATGGGAGACAGTACTCCATGAACTTCTCCAGCATGGGTCCTTCCCACGGGCTGCAGTTCTTCACGAACTGCTCTAGCGTGGGTCCCCTATGGGGTCACAAGTCTTGCCAGAAAACCGGCTCCAGTGTGGGCTCCTCTCTCCATGGATCCACAGGTCCTGCAGGAGGAGCCTGCTCCAGCACAGGCTTCCCACAGGGTCACAGCCTCCTTCGGGCACCCACCTGCTCCGGCGTGGGGTCCTCCCTGGGCTACAGGTGGAGATCTGCTCCACCGTGGACCTCCATGGGCTGCAGGGGAATCTCCTCCGGTGCCTGGAGCACCTCCTCCCCCTCCTTCTTCACTGACCTTGGGGTCTGCAGGGTTGTTTCTCTCACATATTCCCACTCCTCTCTCCTGGCTGCAATTGCTCAGGTGGGGTTTTTTCCCCTTTCTTAAATATGTTATCCCAGAGGCGCTGCCAGTGGCAGGTCTGTCTTGGAGCCGGCTGACATTGGCTTTATCAGACACAGGGGGAAGCTTCCAGCAGCTTCTCACCGAAGCCACCCCTGTAGCCCACCACTACCAAAACCTTGCCACGCAGACCTAATAGAAGAATTCATGGATCTAACATCATGCTTGAAATAATAATTCAGATAAGTTATTTTGGTGGTTGGAGAAACCAAACCCCCCTCATTTTCATAGGTAATTTGTTGGAATTAAATGAGAGAGGGGCTGTTACCTAATGCTGTGTTTGCCATTCTCCTTGTGCTTTTTGTCTTTGCCTGTTCCTTGCCAACTCCAGGCTTCTGCTGTTCCTCTCTGTCCCCAGCTGGCAGCATCAGTCTGCGCTCCAAAAAAATGCAACCAGCATAGTCGAGGCCTTATCCTAAAAGTCACTGCTAATGTTGGGACATTTTACTGGTCATGCATCCTGGACAAAAATTTTTAAGAATTTTGTCTCTTAAATCTTGTCCTTTTGAAAAGAGTTTTGTATGTCAAAAGGATAAAATGTGCAAGCAGGGAAACAAATTATTCCTTTCCTAATGTCTGTCTTCTGTGATCATCTACATTTAACACTTAGAAGGAAGCATGGCTTTCTAGTTTTGCAATTCCATTTTCGATTTTTGATTTAGAAATAAAAATCATATTGATGGATTGAACTATGTTTTGTATTTTTATTAACAAACAATTTGTGTTCTCATTCCTTTTAATTTAAAAGAAATGGCTGCAAGCAAATGACCTTCAGAAAGAAGTGTACCAGCATCTGGCCTATTACGTACCAAAAATTTACTGCAGGGGTCCTAACCCTGCCCCACAAAGAGAAGACATGCTGGCACAACACGTTTTGCTGGGACCAATGGAATGGTATCTTTGTGGCGAAGATCCTGCATTTGGTTTTCCAAAGCTTGAGCAAGCGAACAAACCTTCCCATCTCTGTGGCCGTGTTTTTAAAGTGGGAGAGCCTACGTATTCTTGCAGGTAGTTCAACTTCGCATTGTGAAGTGTTTATAATTTGTGAAGTCATGAACATTTTTCAATAAGAATATACTGTCCTAAAGAAAAGTTAATACTGCAAATGTATTTTTAAAGTAACCTTGCAGTGTTTCATGACAGGTGGACCAGGGGAAAATTAAAACACTACAGATTTGCAAATGGAAGAATATTAATTAGTATAGTCTAGAGTGTTTTCTGTACAAAAGAAACGCAAGATTAAGGAAGTGGTTGGGGTGAACTGTCAGTGTGATTTAAGGGCACTAATCGGAAGTAAGTGGGCAGGTATATGTGTGTGTAATTCTGGTGTTTAATATCAGCTGTTAGTGTTGATCCTGTATTTTAGACCTCTTTCCCTGACCTGTTAAACCAATCTATTGGATGCTAAAACAGGCATACCAGCTTCTTGTTCCTTCCCTACCCCTATCTCTATATCTCTCTAAAAATACCATTTGACTTGAAAGAGGATAGGAAGTTACTAACCAATTACAAGTATTCTAGAAATTTTCAGTTTTAAGCCAGTGTATTACTAGCTGTATATTCATTATTTTATTATCTTCTCTTTCCTGAACCACCTGTAGTTTAAGTTTGGTTTGTACCCTCTCTGTCACAGATTCTTCTTGTTTTGTATGGTTTCTACCACTTGCTTGGACACTTGAACACTTGGTGGGGT
Source organism: Astur gentilis (assembly GCF_929443795.1). Taxonomy (NCBI): domain Eukaryota; kingdom Metazoa; phylum Chordata; class Aves; order Accipitriformes; family Accipitridae; genus Astur; species Astur gentilis. The sequence goes on along the minus strand of NC_064909.1, from coordinate 8,532,499 downwards.
GACGGGGGGAGGGAATGTCTGTCTTATTTCAGGGGTTTATTTTTCTGGGTTTCCATCCCCTGCATTTACAAGCAGAGAATGACTGTAGAATTTTACTCTCTAGTGCTCTCCTCTTCTAGAAACATAATCGTTGACTTTCTGATTCAGGGTAGACTTGAGATGCTTAGCACACTGCCTCTTTGGCATTTCTGTTTTAACGATCAGTTAGAATATGTAGTTTTGAAATGTTTTGAGCCTTCTTATCTTGAGATGGATGAGATTAAACTGGTGGGTACTTTAGATACTTGCAACCACTAAAAAAACTCCATCTCCTCTCAGGTGTTCTTAGGTTCTTCCTTCACAGCTGTGAAAAAGTAGAGATCTGGGCAGGGAGGCTGAAGACTAACAGAGGCTATAAAAAGAATGTCTACAGTTTCTTTAGTACCTTTTCATGAAATCTGGTCCCAAAGACCTAAAAAGCCAAACCTAGGAACTAGTGTTTTAATTCAAGTTAAATTGTGTTGCAGCCTAGATGTAATATGTTAATGATCAAATACTCTTCATATGGACTAATGAAAACTGTGGGACTTATGTTAATTTCTTCTAAACGCTTGCTTTTTCAAGACCAGCAACTCAATATGTAAAGTATATCCTTGAGAATACTGTCAGGTGTGATGAAAATGCAGAATAATGCAATCCATTGGTGTAGAGTTTAGAGAATGAGTGAATGTACTGTTCATAGTCAGGGTCTTTGTTTCAGTAGAAAAATGATCTAAATACAGAAATATAATCATAATGTCATTCAGGTTAGAAAGGATGTCTTGGTAGGCCGTCTTGTCCAGTCTTCTGCTCAAGTGAGGGTCAGCAGTGAATACAGAATATTTTTGCTGTTGCTGCTATCAAGAGGGAGTCTCATCTTCTTTCGATTAAATACTGAACATAGATGTAAAACTGTTAATTATTAATGCACAACAAAAAACATTTTCTTTGACCTATAGGTGGTAATGAAGAATAATGAGAGCTTAATTCAAACTTTTGTGGGATACAGAAAAAAATTGTTTTCTGAGCCCATGAAATACTTTAAAAGCAGTGGCTTTTCTGTCTGGTTGTGCAGCTTACAGGTCTGCCTCTGCTTTAGGTATAAGCACCCTTATACCCTTTAGGTATAAGCACTTGTTTGAGAAATTACTTGGCAAATGGTACTGGGTTTATAAGTATATTGCCACAAGTTCAGGGCTCTGAAAAATCAATACCCAATACGGTAGAACTGATCTATATCCTGTATGCTTATTATTGCAATAAATATTTTTGATTATTTTTTTTTTTACTTAAAAAAATAATAATGTCACGAACATGAATTATTCTAAAACAGAAGAGCTTTGTATAATTTTGCTTTGACATTTTCAGCTTTAGTGGCTCCTCTGGAGAAAAAAAATGTGAAAATGGTATGTTATGCATAGTAAGTCATGGGTGTCTGATTATCTTTCGGTGATTACCTGGTTTAATTTATTTGGTGAAATGAAATGAAGAGAATTCTTGATAATAACTTTTCATAGGATCTCTGGTGTTTTCTTTTGAACAAAATAAGTTGTGTCTCTGAATTTTTGTTTTAATAATAACCATCATAAGACATGCATTCTCTTGGTAGTTTTTTTCGTTGCAAAACCTGGCTCCCTTAATCTTGAGGTGCCTTGAAGTCAGTTGCATTACACAGGTTCATGCATTTTCAGTGTTTATCAGGGAGACAGTTAAATGTAATGCATACTTGTCTCATTCATTTGTTTAGCCCCTTTTACTAGAAATATTACTTCTATCTAATATGGCAGTGCTTGTAGACAGGATCTTATTATGGTCTCTGATCTCCTAGTTGAGGAAATTGCATTGTTGGACCTTTTCAGTAAGCTTGTAGAGCTAAACTTAGAAGCAGAGGTTTGATCTAATCTATTGTGTGCTCTCTTTCTTTTCAGTGTTCAGTGAAAAAACGTCTTCTCTGATTGCTGAAGATTGTTAATACTTCTACTCTGTACTTGAGAGAACTTGCTTGGGTTTATATTGTTTATCTGTTTGTACTGTGTTCTGTAATTCATCTGTTTACTTGCTTATATACTTGTCTCACCTCTTGAAGGCAATGGCTATATTGCCCAAATATACATACTACCCAGACAATATTTTACAACCTCTTCTGTTATGAGGACAGATTTTTTTGTTTTTGTCCTTCATTTGTTTCCCCCTCCTTGGAAGCCATCCCCTTCGTCTTTCAGAATAATACATACATTAGTTAAAAGGTTCATATCGGTGATATTTGAAAATTACCTGTTGTAAAATGTGTAATTAAAGGGAAAACCGTTTGTTTAATGCTTTTTTTTTTTTTGTTGTTTTTGTTGTTGTTTTGGTTGTGGTTTTTTTTTTTTTTTTTTTTTTTTTGCTTGGTTGTTGTTGTTGCTGTTTTCAGAGACTGTGCAGTTGACCCAACTTGTGTGTTATGCATGGAGTGCTTTCTTGGAAGTATTCATAGAGAACACCGATACAGGGTTAGTAATACTGCTGGAATATATGATGTAGTCATTAATAATTTTGTATGTGTATGAAACTCCTTGTTCAAATTGTAAGAATATATACATAATTTCAAAATGTTGGATGAACACAGTTTGGAATTAAGTCTGCAATAATCTTAGAAGAACTTGAGTGTTTTGATCTGAGTTTGAAAGTTAACACTTTAAAATATTGAGAAATTAAATTTTATGCACAAGTTAAGCTTACAAATGTATATTTTTAACATGTGCCCTTTAGTGAATTTTACCACATTAGGGTTGTTTTTTGACTTGCTTTGACCTTGATGTTTGACTATTTTTAAAAGGCATTGAAAAACCTTTATGAAGAAACCTCTTTTATTTAAAACTTACTTCTTTTAAACATCTGAATCATTATCAAATTCTGTACAATAGCAGGATTTTTGTTTGTTTTTAAACATAAAGTTAAAATAGAAAACTAAAACTGTAGATGCTCTTTGTTTTAGTAATATACTGATATTAATAGTACAGATTAGTTAAAAAAAAACTTACAAACAAAACCAAGAAGGCTTGGTGTGTTTTTAAGCTAAGAAGCTAAGTGACAGCTATTGGTATAGCCTTTCTGTAAATCTATTTTTGACAATACTGCACTGCTGTTAATGTAAATCTGATCACTGCATGGTTACCCTGAGCACCAGGTTTTAGGAAAAAAAAACAACCCAAACACAAAAACTTGCCCCAAGAACCCAATCCAGTTTGCTGATATCAGCATACTTCTTGTATGTAGGTTTTTAGTTTGCAAGCTTAGTGAATTAACAAGTCAAGGTGACATTCAAAAGTGTAAGCAAATGTTCTTTCAAATGTCCATCTAATTTTGTTGATACCGTAGGTGATACCTATAGGTACAGAATGTACCTGTATGCCAAAAATAGGTGAAAGAAGAATTCTTCTATGAATCAGTTAATAGTTGTTGTTGAAAAATAGTATTATTGCACTTATTAATTTGAGGTGGTCTTAGCTTTAAAATAAATTTTATTAAAACTGCAAATATATCATTACAGTTTTCAGATGCTTTTTTCTGTGCTTACTAAAACTTACATGAACAATTCAAGTGTTGTCTGTAAAGCCCTTTTACTATAAACAGCACATCTTTTACTCACTGTGTAATAACGCTATATGAAACAATTTATCTTTGTTCAGATTATAAATGTGAGAATCTGAAATAGTGCAGATGGTGTTGAAAGTAATAGATTTAGAAAAACTGAAAAAAAACCCCCAGCCTTCAGGTGGAGCAGAATGGGGTTGTTTGAAGGTTTTTGTCTTTTTTAAAAAAATTTTTTATTTTGGCATGGGCAGACAAAGTAGGTAAGCTTTCAGCCATCATAGAAGCAGACGTGGTTTCACTATGCTATTTTAACACGGTACTGGCTAAAGCTATCAGGTGTTGTGATCATGCTTTTGTAGTTTAGCTATGACTACTTGTTTCTTAGTGTGCATGTATGTATATGTATAGTCATGTGAACTGTTTTGGTTTTAAATAATTTTAGATGACAACGTCAGGTGGAGGAGGTTTCTGTGACTGTGGTGATACAGAAGCTTGGAAAGAAGGTCCTTACTGTCAAAAGCATGAACTTAACACTTCAGAGACTCCAGAAGAAGAGGTAATAACAATTGAGGCATCATGTGTCAAAACATTGTTAACTGTGTGTATATATATAAATCATTCATATGAGGTTATTTTTAGTCTTGTATACCATGCATGAGAGATGGGAGGAAATTTAATGGCAATATTTGAACCACACTGTGTTAGACAAAATTAATGTCTTGTCTAAGTTAAGGAGTTACTTTGAATGACGTTTTCTACTTGAAGGCTTCATTTTGTATGTTCTTGGTCGCCTCTGCAGCTTTAGTTCTGTTTCTTTTGTTTTTCTGTCTTATTTTGAAAGGTGAAGGGAGTCTGCCAAGTGGAAAAAAAAACCAACCCACAACTGTATGTAATCATGTGCACAAAGAAGCCAAATTAAGCTGTCTGTGCAACATATGTTCTGATTTTTACCAAAGTGAAGTGCACAGATTTTTAAAATCAAAATAACTTGCTGTTACAGGAAAGCCATAATGGAGATACAAGATAAAGGTCTATAAAAGCTTGTTTGGTATGGAGAAGGTAAATGGAGAACATACCATCACCATTTCTCATAGCATAACAACTTGGACATATTAAATACAAAAAGACGTGCTACTTCTTACAGTATGAATTCAAGCTGTTGCACTAACCGTTACAAAACAATGGTGGTTGTTAAAAATTTATGTTCAAAAGGAAATCTAACACGTTTGTGGAGGGAAAAAATGATCAATGGCCATTTAAAATTGCAGATACCATCTTTGGTGTGGGAAATATTAGTGTCTTAAGTTACTGGAGGCCAGAGGAGCATTCTGTCCTTTTCTTATACTCTTCCCTTGGTATCTGTTATTACATCTCAGGAATAAGAGTGGCTAGTTGGGCTTCTGGTCTAGCTACTCACATCTGTTCTTATGTAATATAATTTCCATGAGATTTTTTGAAGGGAAAATACAAGGCAATTTTTTGTACTAATTTTGCTTATCTGATGGTTTAAGTGAAGCAACTGTAACTGTATTTGCAGTGACAGTGGTCCTTCTAAAATCTGTACTCACTATCTCAACCCTAAGACTCCAGCACTGCTGCATGGACTCGCCACTTGATCTACATGCCAGTTTACGTTAGTCGGCAACCTTAGAAAACTCTTGTTCTAAAATCGTGGGTGGACTGCTACTTGTATGTCCAAAGATACTCATACAGTGAGTGTGACTGACAGAAAAAATTAAGGCACTAGGCAGGCTTTGTGTTTCTTCCCCATGAGTAATGAGGATTGAGGTCTCTTATGTTGAGCAATGTTGTGTTCAGGGTAGATCAACGATCATTTGTTGAGCATTATTGGAACCTGTTTTCTGCCTTGCCCAGATACGTGTCTTTGTTGAAAGTGCTGGGAATGGAGGCAGTGCTGCTGCTTAAGGTTTGCCTTTCCTTTTGGTGACTGATAGTTCTCCATAACCTAGAAAAGTTTTAAATGAAGCAAAAAAAGAGAAATGGCAGTTATTAACATTCCTGTAAAGCTTCCAAGTATTCCCAGAGAATCTTCGGTGGGGTGGATAAACTTTACTAGCACAGGTGAGCTGCTGACTGTCAAAGGTCACCTGTAGATAATGCAGATAAGTTCTGAAAAGATTATTGTAGCTATTTCTATACAACATTAACTGTAATGAAACGGAATTTGGTATTAGGTAATCCTAAAACAGAAACTGGGCTACTGTTAAATAGTTTAATTGACTAACAATTACACATACTTCAAAATACCAAATGATGAATTGAGTCAGTGACCCAATTTATAGTATACATCCAGGTGACCTGCAGGGCATGCAAGTGTTCCCTTTCCAGCTTTGTAGCAGAGGGACTAGTTGTTCTGAACATCAAAAATTTCAAATAGTAGAAGAAGAATCCTTTCAGGGAAGAGGTTTTTAATGTTTTCTCTTTACACACAAATGCCTTGAAATGGATTGGAAGGAAATGGTAGTGGTGTCTGTACTACCTGATTCAGAGTTGGCAGTGGTTTTCATTTGCTGCTCCAAAAAGTAGCCCCTTTAACTTTGCAGACTGAAGGAGCACTCCTCTTCCTCCCCCTCCTCATTTCAATTCCCCCACCTGCAGCAGCAGCCATTCTGCTCTGACAGAGAGAGGAGGGCTAGTTTATAGTGGCTGCTGCAGACTTCAAATGGAAGGCACCTTGGAGAGTGCAGAATGGGCACAAGTGGATGCATTGTCCACATACAAAAGGGGAACAGCTGTCTGTGAACAAGACAGATATGGGCAGATCATTAAGAAATACCCAGTTACATTTAAGCATTTAATTATTTATCTACCACAGCATGTAAGAGGCATGCATCATGAATCATGATCCCAGCATGCTGGATGTTGTATAAGCTCGGATAGATAAGACTTCTGCCTCTAAATGCCTGCTACGTATGAAACAAGGCAATAGATGTATAGTTGTTTATATTCTGCAGTTTACTAGTAATGGTAAGTGAAACAAAAGATACAGTGATTTCAAATTATGTTTTTGAAGGCATTGCAGAAAAAGCAGATTTTAATACAGCTGAGGTTAAAAATTCTTCAGAAGAACTATGTTAGAAGGTGTGCAGAAGTGGGAACAATGAAAGTGAAATTGGAGAAGTGTGTGGAAAATTTAAGTGGGTGACCAAATGCGAGTTAACATTTAGGTATAGAATGTCAGATTACTGCTTTGGTGATTGTCAGTGAAGAACTGGAAAAAGAAAACAGGATGATTATTGACTCTATTCGTTTCAAATGTAAAGTCATTTAAAGAAAGACATCATTAAAGATGCTTGCGTCACCTTTGACAGAGAGAGGTGCAAATTTGACAATTTCTGTTTTGAATGTCATTTAATTTCTCAATTGCTATTTATATTTATTTTCCAGGATCCTCTTGTGCATTTACCAGAAGATATGGTAGCAAGAGCTTATAATATTTTTGCAATCACATTTAAATATGCAGTAGATATATTAACATGGGAAAAGGAAAATGAATTGCCTGGCCTAGAAATGATGTAAGTATAGTATTTGTCTTCTGACTTTTAAAGGCTTGCAGATATTTACAATAGAAAACGCAAATTCTGATTTTCAGTATCTTTTCTGCCTTCCTAAAATTGTCAGAAACATTTTGTAGACAATGGACTAAAGTAATTTTAATAGATCTGTTTTTCTCATATTTTTTACTTTTGTGATTATACAGCCCATTTCTCTCCATAGCAATGATAAACCAATGTCTCTGTGATACCTTCATTTTCTTAATATTGAAAAAGATATATTAGTAAAATACAATACCCTAAAACAAGTTCTGGATTAATTTCTTATGATCAAAGTTACTGACATTCTGATGGCAAAAGTATTTTGTACTTTTGGTGATCTACTTATTAAAAAATTTTGAAGCATTACAGAACGTCATAGTTATCATGGATTCATTTGTGACATCTTGTTAGTATTGTCTTTTACTTTGTTGTGTAAGAATGCTCTGTAAATAAATGATGGGAATCAAAAGATTGTACTGAATCTATGTAAGCTTAATAAGTTGTGGTTTTGAGGATTGTGGAGTTTGGGTTTTTTAAAAGACTGCCAAGTTTTTGTTGTCTGATAGACCTTTATGCAATATTGGGGAAACAGGTGTGGCAAAATAATGCCAAGATGGGTGAAATCTCTTAAGAAGCTACGGGGGAATGTTTTGAGCACAGCTGCGCTGGAAGGTTCATAATCAACAGATGTTAAAAAATAATACTCAGACTTAAGTATTGTCTTTAAGACTTTGGTCATTTTGGAATTAATTCTGCAGGGAAGATGCATATTCCTATAGAAGTTAGGTGTGGTCAGTCCTTTTCAAATAAACTGTTCAGATATGTTCCAGTATAGCAAAGGAAGCCTAGGCTTGGGTTGTATGCTTGGTGGAAAACTTTGTTAAACTAGAAGTTGATTTTTTAAATTGCATTAAATTGAATTATATAAATTCAATCCTTGCTTTCAAGTGAGAAGAGCGACACTTACTACTGCATGCTGTTTAATGATGAAGTGCATACCTATGAACAAGTTATTTATACTCTGCAGAAGGCTGTCAATTGCACACAGAAGGAAGCTATTGGTTTTGCAACAACAGTAGATAGAGATGTAAGTAAATTAATTGCTAGAACTTTTAATTATACTTACCCTAATGTTTATTTTATATGACTACACTAACTTTAGTTTGTTTTCCCAAAGAGTGTGGTTAATGTGATTGAGCCCTGTGTGTCAGGCCACTCTAAAATCTCTTAACTCATTGGCCAGTCCAAACCAGACCTAATATTGAATGTATGTTTCAGTGTAACTGTATTCCAGTAAGTCTTGTGAGTGTAGATAGTAGGGTGTCCCTCACTTCTCTGTCAAGGACAGGCAGCAGCTTTAGCTCATCCCTTACTGTACAGCAGGGAGCTGACATTGAAAGAACCTGTATACATGCTCCAAGCATGCAAAATGCTTCTTAGAGTAACACCAGTCAACTGTGAGGGATAAAATCCATAACTGACTGCTTTTGTTCTGGTGGTCACGGAACTATTTGTGGGTTTTTTAAAATTTAATTTTCTTTTTCATAATTGTGGAAATGATGACAGTGGAAAGAGGTAAAGCATGTCATTCAGCGTTTAGAAAGAACAATGAGTTCAGAATCACTACATGCTGAATACAATTACAACTAATATGTCGGTCTCAGAAGCACTCAGTCAGCTCTGTTTGTATTCTGGCTTGTGTGCATTTTTTTAAGAAAGGGACGCTTTCTAGGGATAACTAACTGCATCTTGTTATTTGTGCCATGAGCCTGTAAGCAGTTGCTGTGAAAATGAGTGTGCTTTTATATTGTTTTGTTGGCTTGTGCCTTTTTTTGGGGGATGGCTTGGCAAGGAAGTCTCTTCCAAAATGGCAATAAGAGTGTAATTTTGGTTTATTAAAATACTTCAAGAAGGTGAGTGGAAAAGGAAATACAACCACTTTATATTACTTAACACTGAACTAGATTTTGTTTCTGTATTAGCACTACTCTATTTTTGTGATATCAGTAACCAAAAGATTCCTGTCTGATCCCTGAATATGTGCTGACTTGAGCACATGCTGTGTATTGTAGGATGCGCTTTGGAGATTTTTCCCTACTGTTGATCCTTGTCCTACTTTTAAATACATACATGAATGCATATATACACGTGCATGTATGTATGTGTGTAAAAGGAATAAGGAGGTTATGCCTGAAACAATGATTTGGCATCAGACCAGATCTAAAATCTCAGTAAGCTATTCTGTCTAATACACTATGAATTGAATCAACTATCTATTTTAATGTTTGTATTGACAGTACAGAAAGACTGGAAACCTTCGAGTTTTGAAATAAACAAAGTGCTTTAGCTGTATGTTTAAAAGACCAATAAGCTTTAATATCTCCTTTTTAAAAGGCATTGAAATGTCTGAAATACCTTTAAATTCTACCAAAACTAATGATTGATGCATTAGTACTAAAGATAAGTTTTCAGTGTTTTAAATAAAAGGAATGTGATGGTTACATCTTAAAAATGATATTATACACAGAAAATTTACTATAACAAGTAACTTAATATATGATACAATTTTATTTTCTTTTAAGAAGTACATGGTGCATTTTGGAAATCCAAGTATGTAACTATATACAGTACTTCAAAATTTGAAAATATCATGAAAGAAAGAGTGGTTAATGGTCATCTGAAACTTTTACTGTGTCTTTTATGCTTGCTAATGTAAAACACAGCATTTGAACCGCTTGTTTAGAAGCTGGTGGTAATGTTACTTCTTTACAAATTTAAAGGGACGTAGGTCTGTTCGATATGGAGACTTTCAGTACTGTGATCAAGCAAAATCAGTAATAGTGGTAAGTAGCGTTATCTACTTATTTGCCTAATTTTAAGCAAAAAGAGGCTTTGCTACACAATTTTGTGATATTGTTACCATAATGACTCTTTATATTTTAATAATACAAAGTGTTGGAGATACTGTTTACAATATGCACAGTAGAGTTATCAAAATACAGGTTTATGCTCCATTCTTTTTGTTTTTTTCTACTATGGTCTACCTTGCACCCAAAATCATTTCCTAAAAAGAAGTTACTAGACAACCTTTCCCTTCAGAAAAGAGTTTGATCAGGAACCTCAAATGTAATCTTTTGGAATTGCATGTCAGTTCAGATCAGTGAAGTTAAACTATTTTAGTTTTTCTGCTATAGTATGAAGCTGTTTGTCTTTCATGGCCACAACTATGGAAATTGTTACTGATTGAATCCAAGTGTGAAACTAGAAATACACTTTCATTTTGCATGTGTGTATTTATATGTGTATATATATTAATAATATCTGTATATTACAAGATTCTTCCATGGAAGATCATGGGAATAATATTTTCTGTTTTCTAGTTAATTTTTCTTTAACTGCTGCAGTGCAGTACTTATAAATGAACTATTTATTTCATGTGATTAATACTGCTACCACTGAAGAACAATACTGTGACTAGAGTTATTGGCCTTAAAATATTTAAGGTATTTTGAAAATATTTAAGGTATTTTGCAAACATTAACATATCTTTAAAAATAAAGATGTGCAGTATTTTTCATTTGCCACCTATGCAGTCAAAGAACAAACGGCTTTTATGTGTAATGTCTAACTATTAAAGTTTCTAACACAGAGATGAGGGGAATTACTTTCTTGTTTTAACTCTGTGTGTTTAATTTGTATTTTTTAAAATAGTCAGTGGACAATCAGTTTCTTTCCTTGGTGAGCTGCTGTGTGACTTGTGTGTCATGTTGCGAGGAACAAATGTGCATGGCTGTCTTGGGCTGGGCATGGGGCTGCTTATCAGTAAAATGCAGCAGATCAGTGTGTATGTTGATAAGAGGCCAAGAGTGGAAAATGGATTGGCCTAAGTATGTTGGTATTGCATAATAAGGTCCTTCAAATATTAATAGGGTAAACAAAGTTCAGACTTTTTAGGTTTTGTTTCTTCCCTGTGTAGGTGTTAGTAATTAGAATATGCATTAATATTATAAATTATTGAAATTAATCATAGGAATACCGTGTTTCTGTGCAGAAATATATGCTAGTCCTCACTTAAATATGCATTACCTCCTCTTTCCTTTTCTTTTTAAGAGAAATACCAGTCGTCAGACAAAGCCATTGAAAGTACAAGTTATGCATTCATCTATTGTTGCCCATCAGAGCTTTGGTCTGAAGCTCCTAACTTGGCTTGGCAGTGTTATTGGATATTCAGGTGGGCAAACGTGAACTTTTTTGAGACATGTTAGAGAATATTTGTGAGGCAAGCTGAATTCCTGAAGCAGTTTTGTCTATTTGTTTCAGATATGTAATATATAAGGCAACGCTATTAATAACTTATTGGACTTCATTCTATTTTCTCTTATTGGAGTACTGTTCAGAGTTCCGACTTCTGTATGAAAGTGCTACCAGTCTTAGTCTTCTCGGATACCATTTTCTGTTTAGATGCTGTTAAACAGAAGCTGAGAATAGCTGTCAAATGCTGTATGCCAACAAGCTATTTTTCAGTCCCTGGTTCTTTTTAAATGAATGCAGTAAGCTGAAAATAACCTGTCTGATTAGATAAAACAAAATTATTCAGAAGTAATTTGATAAATGGTGATGAAAGTGATTGCTTAAGATTTTTGCCAAGTAGAACAACAGAGAAAATGCAAGAATGTGTGGAGGTTTTTTGGTTAAGTATAGAAGCCAATGAAGTATTAATCAGATATTTAGAAAGAGCTTTCTTCAAAGGAATCCAGATGCACAGTATAATTTTTATGGAGAGGATCTATGTTTGTTTTGACTTGGTTCCTCCTTTGTACTGATGAATCATAAAGTTGTGAAGATGTGGAGCATGAGGGAAAATAAAAGGAAAATGTGTCAAACTGCTGATACATAGAAATGTAGATACAGTCCCTAATGCGCTTTGTGTTCTATGCATCTGTAAGTGTTAACAAGACTTACTAGCAAAGCACACTCAGCTGTACTATTGCATATATGTTCTGCTTAGGTGCAAGATTTCATCAGAGATTGTTTTATTAGACTGATAGTTGAAAATATAGCCAAGATTTCAGGCACAGGATCTCTATATCATGTTATCTTTTTTGAAAGATAAGTAGTTTATGTTTGTATAAGTCAATTTTTAAAGATGGATACATAAATCAAACTTCTGAAAAGTTATGGTAGCAGTTTGTTCAACTATTTGCCAGTGTTGCTGGCAAATAATAGGTATTAATAGAAAGGAGAGACATGAAGATACTTATTTTCTGAGATAAATTTTCCTTTCAGTGTAATGTGTAGGTAGGCACTGTCTTTCTCATTTTCTTTTAGCCAAATTTTGTGCCGTGTCATTTGTGCCAGGTGCCAGAGTCACTAATTTTCAGCACTAAATTACAGTTGCAAAAAAGTAACTTGAATATGTTAATGGAGTATCAAATTACAGATGATATCATTGAATTTATAGTTTGATTTGTGTGTGTGGTGTTTCTGAAATTCTGCAGAGTTTACTTCATTAAATGCAGTGTCCTTTATGATTCAGAAGGGCAAAAATAATGTTTGATGGTAAGCACTATGCATATGTTTTGTCTGTGACCTGCGTGCTCAACTGCTTGAAATGCCTTACACACCTTGGGATGCAGTCTTGCAGTGTACTCTGGAGTCTGGTTTAGTGAAATGCACTTTTGAAAAAATTGGTTTCCCTTAGCTTTTTAACACATTCAAACTTCCAGATTCTGCTCAGTCTTTTAAACAGCCTGTTACTGTTAATCTGTAACGTGGGGTGATAGAATTGCACTGCTTAGGTGGTTACACTCAAATGTCCCTGACCAAAGGGCACTTGGCAGGTGGAGCGGTCTTCTGCTGTGCCACAAAGTTAGGTTGGATGATTGCTGGGAAATGCGTGTCAAACTCTTGTCAGTGAATAAAGGGGAATACCTTGCTATGGAACTTTGTCACAAGCTTGACTACTGCATCCTTTCTAGCGGATGTCAGTTCTTCAGGTATAAGTGTCTGTTTGCTATTTGTTGACTAATGTGGTAGTTTCCATTAATTTGTTACTGTTCCTAACAGTAGCTGGAATCGAACTCTGTGTCGTGGTTTAACCACAGCCACCAACTAAGCACCACGCAGCCGCTCACTCACTGCCCTCCACCCAGTGGGATAGGGGAGAAAATCGGGAAAAGAAGTAAAACTCGTGGGTTGAGATAAGAACAGTTTAATAGAACAGAAAAGAAGAAACTAATAATGATAATGATAACACTAATAAAATGACAACAACAATAATAAAAGGATTGGAATGTACAAATGATGCGCAGGGCAATTGCTCACCACCCGCCGATCGACACCCAGCTAGTCCCTGAGTGGAGATCCCCCGCCCCCACTCCTCCCAGTTCCTATACTAGATGTGACATCACACGGTATGGACTACCCTGTTGGCCACTTTGGGTCAGGTGTCCTGGCTGTGTCCTGTGCCAACTTCTTGTGCCTCTCCAGCTTTCTCGCAGGCTGGGCACAAGAAGCCGAAAAATCCTTGACTTTAGACTAAATGCTACTGTGCAACAACTGAAAACATCCGTGTTATCAACATTCTTCGCATACTGAACTCAAAACATAGCACTGTACCAGCTACTAGGAAGACAGTTAACTCTATCCCAGCTGAAACCAGGACACTCTGCAAGGCAGAAAAATACCCCAAACTGCTATAGGGGTTCACAGACTGTGTAGAATCGCACCATGTAGCGCAGGGTATGGTATACATGGCACTAAGCCACTGCCAACTCTTATCTAAGAAGCTGAGATGGCTAAGCAGCATGCAGAAATGAGGGCTAATGTGTGTAAGTCATATAGTTGTGTTAGTGAACATGCATTACCTGCAGTGCTAAGCTAGATTCAACATTGTTAATATAAGCACATCTGTGTTGTGTTCTGTTGCAGATGCAGGCTTGTCTGCAAGCATATAATAACTTATATGTTCACATAATAACAATTCTTCCTGCTTTCCATTGGAAAAAAATATGTAGAGAAGCTTTAAAATAATAGCAGCTAGTAACTGTAAACAAAAAACTCATACATGAGTATATGAGTCATTTCATATATGAATTATATTTTCCTTTTGGTAGGACTTTAAACAGGAAAAATATAACCTAGAAAATTAGCCTGCTGCATATTTATTTCTTATATTAGTAAGCCAGCAGCACTTTTAAGAAAGCACATTTTTATTTGATAACTTTGAAACAAATTGCTGTGTTTGGCAATTTTCACAAGGTTCCTAATGTTCCATAAGATAAGTGTGAAACTTGCAAGGTATAAAATATTTGTGTTTCTATCAGCAAAATATGAGCAGTGTTATTCAGTTGTCAAGGAAAACAGGGCCCTATGGTTTCTACTGTGTCTTACAAAAATTCCAGTATGTCAAAATAATGTGCAAGTTTGTATTTAAGCTATAATTAACTTATATAATTTCTCTTCATTAAGATGGCCTTCGTCGAATATTGTGTCAGGTTGGTTTACAGGAGGGGCCAGATGGTGAAAATTCTTCTCTTGTGGATAAGCTGATGCTGTATGATTCTAAACTGTGGAAAGGTGAGTTTTCTCCAACTTCTGGAAAATACTAAAGAATGCTATGCATAAAAATTTTCCCTTTACTCTATCTGCTAATGTTTGATCATTTGTATTGTGGTGTATTATAGATAAAATTGCCTGAACTGTTATAATCTGTCCCTTCATGATGCACTCCAAATATATTGCAGACAAGAACATAAGAAGACTATTTGGAGGTGGGGTTGGGTTTAGATCTAATTTTTCCAATTAGTCTGAAATTAAGGCTGACTTGAATATGCAGATGACAGTGGTAGTTAAGGGAAATTGAGTAAACAATACAGAGATTTGGAGTTTGTCTGCTTTATAGGATCTCAGCATCTATATTGTATCTACCAAAATGCTTCTTCTAAGGGATAGGGCAGAGGTTTTCTGCTTTGACTTATGTTTGTGTTCATGAGGTATTCTTAAGTGTTCTTAGTTACCTGTTAAGGTAACTACCATCCTGTTATTTTAGAGCCCTTAAAATGTTAAAAGCCTGATTGGTATAATGGGATTGACTGGACAGTTGTAATTTTGAGGAAGTGGAGGTAGTTAATTTCTTTGGATCTCATGGATTCTGTGTCTGATTTAATATCCTGAAAGGGCATGTAAGATCAGGTGTAAGAAAGAGAAGCACAAAGAGAAGGCAGAGAGTGATGCAATATATATATATGTCCTTTCCATATTTAAACATGAATATAGTATTTTTAAGACTGCTACCCTCCCCCCAGTATCTTTTGTTGTTCTTCAGTTCTGAGGTACAGATATCCTAGACAGCAGTAACATGTCTTTGTATTCTGTCTTGGAAACTTCTTGGTGCAGCAATAAAAGAAGAAAGGTGGAAAGCAGATGTAGTATGGAGAAAATGATCCCTTTAGGTTTTGTTTATTTAATACCTTTATCTTGTGTGAATGAATTCCTGGCACTCAAGATTCCCCCCTCCCCCCCCCCCCCCCCCCCTTCCCCACAAATTTCATGATCTGAAAGGTACTGCTTTTGTGGACCATTACAGCATTTTTAATACAGGTTTTATTAGGATAATGTCTTCAATGTAAGCAAGGAGTAACTTCTGGATTTCTACTTCAATATCAATATTTCTCTACTTTTTCATGTATCCCATAGTTACTCTGCATTAAGGAAGTGGTGTAATGGCTTTTGACTTAAGTGACCTACAGAAAGAAATGGTACATATGTGCATATATTTCCAAGCTACATGCAGTCAATTCTCATTTGTATTGATAATATTTTCTGGGATGCTGCTCAGACAGACTGTAGAAATTCAGATATAGCTAAGCTGATTATTTTACAGAGTTGTTCGCAACTAGCAAGGTTTATTGCAGTTCCCAGGATTTCTTGTAATAATGTGTTCTTTTTTTCCCTGGGCCATCCAAATCCTCTATTTATCCTAAGGAGGAATAGAGTTCCATTTTTATTTGCCTGACATGCCTTATATTTGAAGGTTTATGTACCCATTCAACAGCTCAGTGTTATCTTATACAGGAATAATAAATAATGCTTCTTGAAGAATTTTGTTTTATGTATTCTTCATCCTTTGCTACCACTTGACAGACTTAATCAAAGCAACTTCTGCTCTGAAATGCACACTTACCTCATTCTGTAGAAGTTTACTTTTCTAAATGTTTCCATAATGTGTTGATAGAAAATAGTGACATGCAATAATTCATTCTTTTTTCTTGACAGGAGCTAGAAATGTGTATCACCAGTTATTCATGAGCAGTCTACTTATGGATTTGAAATACAAGAAACTTTTCGCTATCCGCTTTGCAAGAGTAAGTATCTTTCTTACAAAGAGCCATTAAATGCTTAAACTATCTAGCGAAGAGAGTTTAGTTAGCATACAGTGCTTCAAATGAACTGTTATCCAGATTTTTTTTTTCTTTTTTTGGAAATGAAAAGTTGAAATGAAATGCTGACTACCTTATTTCTGTCTTCAAAATATTAGTTATAATGGCATCTCATCTCCTGGGAAGAAAATGGGCTTTCCAGGCTCCCCAGAACTAAAGCAGTTCAGATGTTTTTGTCTTCACCGTCAACTATGCAGGCTATCACTTAAGAGCTAATCGCTTCTCATTGTTGAGGTGTAAGCTATTACAGCACTACTCAGAAATAGCGCTGAAATTCAGTTATGCTGATTAGTATTTCTGCAGTAACTAGTATTTGAAGTGCTTTAAATCAGCACTTCAAAATTCTGCTCACTCTGCTGAAGACAAATAACTTTTCTGAGTAGAAAATAACATACTAGCCTTTATTGTGAAAATGAGTGAGTAGATCTCACGTATGAGCAGATTAAGTTGTCATGTTCTTTGTACAAAATACCTATATAATAATCCATAAGAGCTACTCTTCCCTTTTTCATGGCATTAAAGTCTCCCAGAGCAGACATTTAAATTAAAAAATCAGGTCAGTGTGGATTAGAGGTGAATTTCCCCTTGTTGTTTAGAATTACCGGCAGTTGCAGAGAGATTATATGGAGGATGATCACGAACGGGCAGTATCGGTGGCTGCTCTGTCTGTCCAACTCTTCACTGTACCTACTCTGGTGAGTAGTGCCTGTCTTTCTTTTAAAAACTGATAGTTGGCACTCCTTGCCTTTTTTTGCCTCCTTCTTAATAGAACTATGAGCGATTGCAGAGTGATTTTATGAAAGATGACCACGACAGAGAGTTCTCAATTGCTGACCTCTCGATACAGATATTCACAGTGCCTTCTCTTGTAAGTACTAAAAGACCAAAAAAGGAAATCTTTATCTGTTAAAAGCCACTCAAGGTTCTTGAATCAAGACTGCGGATTTCTTTAACATTACTGTGGAAATGCAGGGCACTGCTGCTGCACAGCAGTCAGACTGTTTACAAACATTGCTGTGGGTTTAGGAGTTAAAGCGTTCAGCATTGCAAAGTTTGAGTCTGACTTCCCAGAGTGGGCTGGGTATTTTTGTTTTTTCTTTTTACATTTATCTTTTACTTTTTTTAGAAATGTACTTAAATGTTTATTTAGACACACACATAACATTTAAATTCCTCATCATACTGAGCCACAGTTACTGTTTGTAGAAATCTACATGACGGTTTGCATATCACAGTTTCAGAGCATATCGTTCTGGTGAAGTTTTATAAATGATCCACTTTATGTTAATTTTCCAATCAACACAAGTGCAAGCAAGAATTGTCTCATGATATTCCCTACTTCCTTGGTACTTCTAGACTCAGACGATGCCTGCTTTCAGGTTTCCAGTTAATTTTTGTTATAGTGCTTCAGGCACTGTTACTTCTTCCAGCTTACTAACTCTGCTGGTCTTTCACAAGCTTATGCTTGTTTGGGAAACGGCTTTTTTTGGTCCAGTCTCAAAATAAGTCTGTCTTTGCTTATATTATGAACTAGACAAATTAAACTTTGGAGCTCTACTGGAAATAATAGTCTGAATTTCATAGTCAGAATTGTTTGAAAAGTGAATGCTTCTGCATCCTTCCAGATTGAATCAGCTTAATTGAGCTCTAAAATTCGATAGTAGCATGGCAGTTATGATACTGAGCAAAGTTGTTTTTCAGTTTCCTAGGGGTGGATGTTATTCATGGGAGTTCAACAAGACTTCAGGATTTTGTTTCCATGGTTCAGGGCAATATTGTGTTACTACTTTTAATTTTGATGCTGTCAATAAGAGTGTTGCCAATATTCAGACTTAGAGTTAGACTTAACCAACTAACTAATATTATTCAAATGGTTATGGTATTATTTTTCCTTTGGCAGATGGGCTGGTGGAATATGTGTATTAATACTTTTTTTTTTTAAAGGAATTTCAAACATTTCCTTAGAGGAGAATAATTGCAGTGTCCCTTTTATATGTTTTCTGTTTCAAAAGCATGGAAAAAAAGTAAAGCAAATTGGTTTTGACTGTTTTATAGAAAGATAGAATAGACTGATGACATGAAAGTAATTATGATAAGCTCTTACCATATGAATTAAGGATTATTTTTTATATATTTAGAGCCATTCATTCTTAACTGAATTAATAATTTGAAGAGTGTAAAACCACCCCACTGCCCACCAGTAACATTTTCAAACTGATCTTAGTAATTTCAGAGTTTGGGCTCTCAAGTAACTGAGGCTTTTTGGTTTGAGGGAAGATAGGTGGTTGGTTATTTTGAGTGGGAGAATGTTAACCATTAGATTCCCTCCCTCCCTCCAGTAGCATTTTAGAAACTGTATTTTGGAGTATCATTAGCAACTGTAGAACCCAGAAAATCTAGTCGACAACCACAGTGTTGTTGAGGTAGATCAGAGCAGCCAATCTTCTTAAAACTACCAGCCACATCATAAAATCCTCATGAAATCTGAGAACTGCAAGACTCATCTCATTTATCTTGGAGAACTAACAGAATGGGGGAGCTCTGGAAGAGCTCACAAGTACACGATGGCAGTAACTTCTTAGTGCCCCTTACTCTGTTGTGGGGTTGGGTTAGGTTCGGTATGGAAGATGATCTTTGTCAGACTTCGTGATGCCTGTTGATTTGTTTCCTACAACACATGGATATACGCAGTAGCCCTTGAGGGGAATCGTAAGTCATTTCACATAATTTCCATGTGGAAATTGCACTATACAGTTCCTTAGCAGTTCAGAAGACACTCTGTTCACCACAGCACTTGACAGTTTGTGAACAGAAAACAGAAGAGCTGTCACTCCCCTAAAGGGCTCATACTTAAAATTATATGAGAGGAGACAACACATACTTAAAGGGAGGTACAAGTTAATTATAAGACACATAATAATATATGTCTTGTGCCATAATTATATAGGTCAGTAGGAGCCTAACTGTAGTCAAACTTCTATACAGAAGGGATCTGAAGAAAGAGATCTGGATTATGATAATTTCTGGCTAGATGACTTTTTTTTCTTCTGTGACTGTTTGGAAGATTGGCTTTCAATATGTTCTTCCACTTTAATTATTGATGTAACTACTTTGGATAAAAAAATAATGTTTTTTATAAACTTCATGGTGCAGTGTGAAACTCTTGTTAGCTGTGTCTGTTAATTACAGCAAATTTCAATGTACTTTGGCATAGGCTCGAATGCTAATAACAGAAGAAAATCTCATGACCACTATCATCAAAACTTTTATGGACCACTTAAGGCACCGTGACATCCAAGGCAGGTTTCAGTTTGAACGTTACACTGCTCTGCAGGCTTTCAAATTCAGGCGTGTTCAGAGCCTTATTTTGGATCTCAAGTAAGTATATTAACTATATCCTGATTTGATCAAGTGAGGAGGGGGGGGAAAAAAATTAACCCTTGCATCTTTTTCTAATGTACCCAGGTATGTGTTGATAAGTAAGCCAACTGAGTGGTCAGATGAATTGAGGCACAAGTTCCTAGAGGGTTTTGATGCCTTCTTAGAATTACTCAAATGTATGCAGGTATGTAAGTTTGTGAATTATAAAATTCTGCAAAATTAAAGCAGGAAGTTAGCTATCATGATATAAAAATGGAGGAAATTTAATGTACTCTCCCTTTTATACCTTCAGTACAGTATAACTTTTGGAGTTGTCATGTTCCTGAAACATAGCATCTCACCGAATTTTTTTTAAATCTGGTTTGTTGTAGAGGACAGTAAAAAGGAAGAGTGGTTCAAAAAGAAAAATGTCATTTGGGGCATATTTTGCAGTTGTAGAGGCAGACAAGACACAATTAATTGTGTGAGTGAAATCTGGTCCATCTTAAGCAACTTTCCCTCTTAGCAAGAGCTCCAGTTACTGCTTGTGTCAGCAGTTGCTCCTTGTATTGAGGAATATATAGTTCCTGACAAACAAATAGACCTCTTTGCTGTAGTTTTTTTCCCCAGCACCTTTTTAAGGTGCTATGTTACCTTAAGAGGAGTATTTTAAAAGCAATGCAGCTTTTACAAGGACAAATCAGAATCACTTCCATTTTTCAGTACTCCAGTAGCATACCTTTCTCAGTACTTTTGTTAGTCTTTTTATGATAGTATTTTGAATATATTGTAATCCTCAGATCATGCTGGGTTTTTTTCTTCTTATGCCAAGAGCCGATTATGTACTGTAGTACCCAGTCTTTAGGGTGCTTAACTGCATTTAATAGCACATCCCTAGAAAATACATTCAAAACCAAAATGGGTATGTAAGATAATGTATGTATGCAAATGTTGTTGTACTGCTCGGAATACTGAAATCTCTACAGGTGTTAATAATAAATAGAGCTCATCCAAAACCTTTATTGTCCCAGTATTCTTCTCTATCAATTCCTGTTTCATTTTCTTGTTATTATTTTGATGTGTGTAATTCCTTTTCAGATGGTCCCAAACTACTTTTTTCCTGTTGTAGCAACAATATATTTATTATAAGGACAGGTAACCACTGTCTCACACTTACACTAATGTTGTCAATGTATTTCAGTGATATATTGTTGAAGTGCATAATTCTTTTTGTTACAGGGTATGGATCCAATAACTCGTCAAGTAGGACAACACATAGAAATGGAACCAGAATGGGAAGCAGCATTTACATTGCAGATGAAATTAACACTTGTTATTTCAATGATTCAGGACTGGTGTGGGTTAGATGTAAGTTCCTTCTGAATTGTTTTTCCATGTGAATATGTGAACGGAGAAGAAACCCAAACATTAATATGTGTAACAGTTGACCTAAACACATAACTGCACCATAAGCCAAGATCGTCTTCTCTGAGCAAATGCAAATCTTTCCTGTATTTAAACACATCTTTTATGCCTTGAACTGACCAGTTCATAAGAATGTGGTTAAGCCTTTTAAAAAATCATGCAGGGAGTTCTATCACACATCTGAAAGTTGTGATCTTCACAACACGTTTGGGTTATAATTTTCTGAGAAGAGGGAATAGAGGAGAAGGCCCTGGACCTACCAAATGCTGCCTGATTATAAATTGGTTTCTACTCCATAAGTGTTTCAAACTTTAGGAGAACAGAACTTAAGCATGGTAAAATATGGCTGTGGAACAAGTGATCCTAGAATATTTGAATATTCATGCTGGCTTTAATCTGTCACTGTTAGTTAATGTGCAGGTTTTACCAGCCTAGCGTGATCATTGCTCAGAAAGTTCCCATAATATTAGTTACAGGAAAAAAAAAATGCCAGTGGGTGTTTTTCTAATCAGACACACTGGTATAAGTTTCGCAGTCTGTGTCTCCCTTAATTCAGCTCCTGTTGTTGGATTCCTTATCTTAATTTTGCAGGACTGTTAATAAAGGTAAAACCCCCAAACCCGTTAGACTTTTTTTACATTGGCTGTATTATTTTGCAGAGCTCTGGTTTTTTTTCATAATCTTTGTAAACTGTGATCTCTCTTCTAGGAAAAAGTGTTAATTGAAGCTTATAAGAAATGCCTGACAGTGTTGATGCAGTGTCATAGTGGTTTTACTGATGGAGAACAGCCTATTGTTCTCAGTATGTGTGGACATTCAGTTGAGACCATCAGATACTGTGTTTCTCAGGAAAAAGTTAGCATTCATCTCCCAGTTTCTCGTTTACTTGCAGGTATGAACCAGTTAAAAAATATTTCAGGAAATGAAAAATATTGTATAAATGCAATTTGTGTATGTGTGTACATAATGAACCACACAACAGTTGTTTAAAGCCTGAATAGGATGCATTTTGGCCATTTTCTAGCTTGTTTGATAGCCTCTAGGCAAAATGTTGCCAAGCATTGGAGAAATTGTTATTGTTTCAGGCTTGGGGGAAGATTGTCTCATGCCTCTGGATTTGTCCGTGAGGTGTGTTGTAGGCAGTTACTGCTGCTTTTGCCACTTGAGTGATGCAAAAGAAATGCAACAAAGTGTGGACTGTACTTGCCTGTTTTAAAATATGTTTAGCTGTCAGATTGAATAGACTAATCAACATTCTGTTAGAGAACAGATTTATCAAACAGATGTGTCACCAGAAAATTAAGTTACGTCTTTCTCTTTATATTGTGCCTATTTTATTCAGCAGCTATGTTGAAAAAAGGTTGATGAATTTTAGTTTACAGAATCAGAAAGTCATATGATGAAAAACATTCACAGGTAAGGAAGTGAAAAAGGTAATTCTTAGGTAAAATACTATGCAGCTCAGTGTCATATAACTTGGAATGTTTGAATCTTTAAGCAAAACTCTTGTAGCTTTAAAACAAAGCAAACCAGAAAACCCTTATGTATTTTGTAGGGGTCTCGCTATAGTTCCTGAGGTATTTTATAAACCTCAAAGGACTGATAGGAAGGATGAGGTATCTGTTGTTGATAATTTGTCCTGATAGACCAAGGACTCTTGGCTGTTGCTGAGGGGCATGACAGAGTGAAAAAAAAAAGGCAAAAATCTCACTTGTACTGCAAGTTTTATACAGATACAATGGGAAAATTTTAATTTTCCTAAAATGTATGCTTTGTAACATGTCTCTTCAGGAGATAGCTGTGTAGCTCTAGCTCCAGGGTGATAAATCTGCAGACTTACTTGTAGCTGTGTCCAGAAAATGGTCCAATAGTAAATTAGATGACCTTTTTTTTCCGATTTGAATTGTATAAAATATTGTGTGTAATTATGTATGTGTTTCATGTATTTATGTAGGCTTGCACGTTTTGCTGAGTAAAACTGAAGTGGCATATAAGTTTCCAGAGCTGCTACCCCTGGTATGTAATTACATATAGCATATTAATTAAATATAATTAATGCTGAACATGAAATAGGTCAAGTAATTGTAGGATATTATTAAATAAAACAAAGTACGTTTTTGCTATGAATTCTGTTCAGAGAGACTGTCTTCAGTAGATAAAATTACCTCTTAAAAGATTAATATCTAGATATTCATGACTGGAGCATAAGCAATCAGTATTGCTCTCTTAAATACCTTAAGACTCAGGCTTAAGTTTTGTATTTTGTTCTTCATGCATTACCTTCTTTTTGTAGAGGAAACTGTTTCTAGGATCTCCTGGCAGAATCTGATACCTTCTCCTTAGCCTAGTTTCTAATTTTCTTCCCCAACTGTTTCTTGCTTCCTGCATGTTCTTATTGATATGCTATTTCTTTAAGAAGAAGTTAAAAACAGTAAGATAAATTAAAAGAGGAGAAAACATAACTGGGAGAAGAAATCTCAGTGTCTTTTGAAAGTAGTAGTACTTAACCTTTGAGTGAAAGAAAACAAATGATGATGTTATTAAATTGATGGTGTTGATGTTTTAAAATACGAAACCTACTGTCTTTAAGAATAAATTAAAGCCCTTGCGGAGTATTTCTGTGGAGCAAAGACAGAATGTAAGGTTGGTTAACAACAATTGAATAGATTGTGAATAGGCTTATCGAACTTTTGTAATATGTGTGTTGGATTTGCTTCTCTTTTGTATTGCCCAAATATTTTCATGATTACAGATACCATCCTCCTTCATCTCAGTCCCATTTTCTTTTATTTTCTCTGTATATATCAAAATACTGCATTTTCTTAATGCAGAGTGAACTTAGCCCACCTATGTTAATCGAACATCCTCTACGATGCCTAGTCCTATGTGCCCAAGTACATGCAGGGATGTGGAGAAGAAATGGGTTCTCTCTTGTTAATCAGGTAAGTAGACAGTAGCTGTAGAATCACTGTTTTCTGCTAACTCCTCCAAGATAATTTTGGACCTCAAAACCTCTCCTTTCTGTATTGATTTCAAATTTCACTTACGTAAATCTTACAGAAGGCAATGCAAGGTAGGCATTTTTATCAGCACTCACATCATTTGAGTATGTTTGCTTTTAAAGTGCTCTTTGATTTCTTAGTCAGAAGTTGCTTTTTTGTTTCAGGACTGCTACAGTGCTCAGTGAACTTAATGCTCTATGCATAAAGATGTTTTAGTATAATGCAGTTAATGACTGCTAGCCTTTTTATTGTATACTGTCCAAAAGTAGCGTGAAGTGGAGAATTAGATCTGTGCATATTTGGTAATTCATTCATCACCTTCACATAAAAGTGTCTCAAATATAAAAATACGCGCTGTTAAGATATTATTGCTATTTATGTTTATAAATTAATTGAAATCTGAAGACCACGCAAAAGCATTAGAACCAGTGTAGAACTGAGTGTTTCTTGGCTTTTATCTCTCATACTTCTTTCTGGAGACTAGCTCCATCCATCTCTAAACTTATGTTCTCTCTGTTTGTACAAATTAGGTCTTAGGTGTTTCAAGCTTAACAGCTATAAAACAGGTGCTGTGGTGTCAGTGCCACCCACCAGGGTGATCATCTGAAGTGATTTTTTCAGCAAGACATAGGTTACAACAGAAGTAGGATTTAGTTCTGTGATGTGTTAACTTGATTTATTTGCAAGAAACTTCTTTCCTTCCCGCAAGCCCCCACTTTCACTAGATATTTGCAATGCATGTGTACCAGGAGGTTGAATTAAGCTGCTCAAACGTACTGTATTCTGACACTTCTTACCTCTTAACTTGAAGGATTTTTATAAGGTGATGTCCTTTATTGTCATTATTAAAGCAAAAGGAGCTCTAGTTATGTACGATTATAACAGCACCCATATTGCTGTAGACACACATCAAATCTGAAATTTCAGCATAGCTTTTGATGGAGAAATAAGTCTCTCTGTTAATTTCCCCTGGCTGTCAGCATCTTGAAGTTAAGAGCCTGCTTTAGTTTAGGTAATACGGCTCCTACAGTCTGGAAGTCCTTACTCTTTCTATGTTCAGCCAGCTCCTTTTGGGTGTTTTCCCAGAAGATTGGAATGGGCATGTATATGTGTGGATTATTAGTGTGGGGAAGAGAGGGAAGGCATGCCTAGCTAGCTGTCTTCCATGTAATTCTGCTGAGAAATGGTGTGTCTCTAGAGGAGAGTTTAGCACACTGAAGATTGTTCCTAGTCCCAGGGAGGAACTTGACAGCCCTCTTTGTTTTTCCTTAATTGTGGTAGAATCAACCTTTCCTGCATTTCAGTGCCATGCAGTCATTGCAGTGCTGCTGCTGCTTGCTGCAGTGCTGTTGAGTTCACTCCCAGGATGATTTGGGTTAACTATGGTTCTATCACAGTATTAACATTTTGCTGAAACTGGCAATTCCTGAAAGATTATGTCTCAGATAATTAAAGAGCAATTCATGGAACAAAGAAAGAACATTTCTGCAAATGCAAAGGCTTTCTCTCCTGTGAATTTCGAACAGTTAATTGCGAAACAAGTAGATGCATTAAAACGCCCAAAGAGGTCCACAAGATTTTTCCTTCTAAGTGTATGCAATCTAGACATTAGATCAATACAACCCAGCCAGCAACTATGCTTGTTTTGTGCTATAGAGAAATGCTTTTTGCATACAAATAAATTTTTAAAATTTTTTCAAATGACAGATTCATTTTTGTTACTAATACTGTGTAACAAAGTTTATTTTTCCAGAATGAAAATAAGTTTGGATTAAATATGATGTTTGTTAATTATTGTGGTTTGGGTTTTTTTGTTTCAGATTTATTACTATCATAATGTGAAGTGCAGGAGGGAGATGTTTGACAAGGACATAGTAATGCTTCAGGTAACCACATTGTATAAGTTTGCATTTTTATTAAGCATTTTCAGGATATGTGTACATTTTTTTTTTAGCTCCATCAGAACCTTTTAATGACAAGGGGAAAAGTCAATTTTTGTGGCAGGACTTTTATTTTTTATTGTATCTTTGTCTTTATAGGATAATTTGTTAAGGAAATACTGTTGTTGTAATCCTTGTTTTTTAAATATACTGTGGAAAGTGCAGAATTTTCTGCGTAACATGTGTAATGCTACATCTTCAAGAATATAATATTTTAACTAATGGGTTGTGCTGTACTGGCACTTGTGTGAGTAATGGTCTTCAGTAATGTAGTCAGTGTATCTGTTGTTCTCCCTCCCTTCAAAGTTGGCATCTAAAATGCTGGATAGAAAGTGGAACCCCATATAGTAGTTTGTGATTTTTTTTAATTTATTTTTTTTCCCTTCAGAAGAGATTTTTCAAATCCGGCAGTCTACTTAGCTCTGACACAGAGAGGTCTGATGCATTACTCCTACACAGAGAGTGATGAAAGTTAAAATGTGCAGCTCCGGGTGCGTAGTTCACCTAGACAGCAAAATCTTTTCTCAGGAACTCCCTCAAATCTTACCTAGAGTTAGCAATACCCAATGTGGTGCAAATGTTCTGAGTTACTTCTGCTTTCAGACATACTGCCTTGAGGATTGATCTGCCCCTAATTTTTAATGATCATCTGCAGATACCCATTTGGGTAGATATCCTTCAGTTTTGTTGGAAATTATTCTGTCCTTAAGATGGTCCCATTAGCAATAGTAAATTAACATCAAATATTTATTATTGGCTAGCTTAGATACATTGTTTAATAAACAGAAAAAACTTTGGCCAGTAGTTTTCTAAAATGGAAATAAATGTTTGTGGCTACATTGAAACGTTAGTATTCTTCTTTCCAGGAGGTTTGGGAAGTCTTGCTAAAGTCTTCAGTCTTTGTTTTGAGGACTGGAATTTGTTTTTAAAATCTTCGTGCTATATACTTAGTGATATTATGCCTTCTAAATGTTGAGCCAGCAGGAACAGGATTGTAGAGACAAAACCAACCAACCAAAAGTCTTTCACTGAATTTTATTTAGAGTATTTGAGATAGAAGGAATAACCCTGAATATTTTACACTTAAAAGGACATCAGAAATTATTGATAAAGCATAGGATCCTACTTGTCAAACATGCTGTCAGTTGTGTTATTGGAGTCCTAAAGGAGTAAACTTAAGTAACTAAATCTTCATGCCCAGGATAGAGAGGAATGAATTTCGTAAAGAATATACTGTGAACATTGTATATGAATATACAAACATGCTATAACAACACCCAATCTATTTTCTGTTTATAATAATTTTTTTTCTTTAATAGACAGGTGTGTCTATGATGGATCCAAATCACTTCTTGATGATAATGCTGAGTCGCTTTGAACTTTATCAGATATTTAGTACTCCAGACTATGGCAAAAGATTTAGCACAGAAAATACTAACAAGGTATTTTATGTACTACTGCAATAGAAAATCTGCAGTTTTGTTTTTGAAAGTGTATCAGATGCTGTTGTACTGAGACTGTGCAATTTCTTGATAAAAAAAAGCAAAATCTATCCTATTTTAATTTAGTTTGACCAGTTTGAAATATGCATAAATATTTTTACCTGTCAAACTGGTAAATTCAAAAACTGTTGCATAATTTTTGCATTGTTTAAGAAGTTTAAGGCAATTGTGATTGCATTTCAGCATAGCTTAATTTGGGAGTGCTAAGGGTGAAAACAGGCAATGTTTTGAAGCACTGAAAATATATTTTCAGCATATGGAATAATTCTTTTACCCTTAATTGAAAAACGTAAATTCTTCTTTTTTTGTTTGTTTATTTTAATTCAGGATGTTGTTCAACAAAATAACACTCTTATAGAAGAGATGCTATACCTCATTATAATGATTGTTGGTAAGTTTGGAAGACATTTAATTAATTTTTAAAATTTAGTCTCTTTAATGGTCTGGAATGAGCATTCTTCATTGTCATCTCAAGTTCAGTTCTATTTTGAACTTCCTGTAGTTCTGACTTCTCTCCTAGGACAAAAGTCTTGAAACTAGCTTAGATGAATGTAATGAATTTTTGAACACTGGTGGGTGAACACCAAATTTCACAGAAAAGACTTGTTATCCAGTCTTTTCCTTTAAGTTGCAAAAGAAGAGAAATAAGTGCTTAAAATCCTAAGAAAAATGTTGTATTTTCTTTTTACAGGTGAAAGATTCAGTCCTGGAATAGGACAGGTAAATGCAACAGATGAAATCAAACGAGAGATCATCCATCAGCTGAGCATCAGGCCAATGGCTCACAGTGAATTGGTAAAGGCATTACCTGAAGATGTAAGTAACTTGGGTGGGAGTGGGGGGAAGTAACTTCAACTTTATAAGGCTGATTGCTGAAAATTTTTCTACGCAAGTTTATGCCACTTAATGTGGAATGGGAGCAGCATGATTATGCTAAGAGCAAGGTTAGCATGAGTACAGATTAATAGTTGTCATGGAGAAGGTAGGAAAGAGCTATAGAAAAAGAAACAACATATGAAAGAGGCAGGAGCCTGAGAGCTTCTTCACCTCTTTTCTCTTTTTAATACCGTTTCTTATCAGGCCATCTGGCCGGCAGTCTCTGCAGTCTGCTTATAAACCCTGAGTAGTGGTATGGAAGTGGGTTGTTGGAGCTATCCAGAAATATGAGCTGTTATATTTTAAAGCCTAACAATAATAGAAAAGACATGGAATCAGACACAGTGTAATGGCTTGTGTAACATAAATGCTTCATTTGCATGGACAGAAGCATTCATCTGAATTCTGGTATGAGTGGTTTTGTAGGATAGCAAAGCTTTTTTTTCTTTAGAATGTTTTTGAAGTAGTCTTTTAAACATAATTTCTGAAGGTAGTCAAAATGCAAAAGTTAATCTTTTACTATACTGGTAGTACTTTTAATAATAAATTTTGAAATAATTGTTCTAAGTATTTTAAACAATTTGAAAATTCAAATTCTAGGGTAGTATTATGATTTTTTAAAAATAATTTAAGGTTGGATGAAAGAGCAAACTAGGATTTAAGCTAGAGTTCTAAATTGTATTGTCGGTCTTAAATACTTCTTCCCACGCCTGAATATGTATTGCAGGAAGGAGATGGGAATATGAAATGGTAATTTGTATATGAAGTAGTGTTACATATTTAGGCAGATTTCTCCTGCTGCCTTTTATGGTTGTTTTATCATTTTTCAGTGACGTGTCTTTTTAGCTTTCCTATATTTATTTAATTTTAAAGGCCTAGAAACCAGACATATTGACTGTCTATTCCTAAGACAGCTGAGTAAGCTAACTTAGAGTTTTCTTCTGTTACCGTTACATCCAAGTTTATTATGACAGGGAAGACCAGTAAAAATTAAGCATTTAAAATGGCATGATTTTTTAAAATACTTTTTGCAGAGGTGGTATTTCTGAATGTATTTTCATGTTACGTGCTTTAGTGTTGTCTTGAGAGCCGGTAAAATGACTTTGTGCTACATTCATTTTGCATGCTTATCTGGTTTTATATGATATTTGAATGTGTTTAACCCAAGAACTACAGTAACACACTGTCGTGCTTTTCACTCAATGTAGGAGAACAGAGAGACAGGAATGGAAAGTGTGATTGAAGAAGTGGCGTGTTTCAAGTATGTTGCCCTTTATTCTAATATTTCAGCTTTAAAAATGGAATATCTAAATTTGTGAAAATGAGAGGATAGAAGAAAGAGGGCTGGGTCATGGTGTTTTCCCATGGCTTTACTCATGTGCATCATTCTTAATACTGTTACTTATCTGATTTCTAGAATACCTGTCGAGCAGTGTTTTTTAGCTGTTAACCATTTATGCTCAGATCTTAATAACCAATGAACATGTTTGGTTTTGTTGTTTGTTGGTTTGGGTTTTTGTTTTTTGGTTTGTTTTTTTTTTTTTTTTTTTTTTGTAGGAAACCTGGATTAACAGGCAGAGGGCTGTATGAATTAAAACCAGAATGTGCGAGGAACTTCAATCTATATTTCTACCACTTCTCAAGGGCAGAGCAATCAAAGGTAACTAGTAATTTAACTTTCTGGTTTTTATTTTGTGTCTTTTTTGGTTTGCTTTTTTCCAAAGCTTAATTCTGTGAAGCAGTATTATCAGCTGGTTAAAAGTTGGCTTTTAAAAGTTAACTTATTTGAGAATGTTAACAAAATTTGCCCTAGACTTTGCAGTGATTTTTGTACCACCGTATGCCGTGCCCTGTATAGAGCTGCTGAAATCAGTGGTCCTTCAAGAATTGTCTGTGGGTTCTCTTACATCTTATTTTACTGGAAGTATTTCAACAATCTGTATTTTTGCTTATCTTTATGGAAATTACCATTTTAGCTCAGACTTGTCTTAAAATTTTATGCTAGAAAAAGAATCCAGGCTGACTCAAGATGAAAGATTAATTTTGAAGATGCATGCCCTACTTTACAAGTAGAATGTAAGACAAACTGCAAAAACATGGAAGCTTTCTTGTTTTATTTAAGGCTGGGAAAAAGGGGAAAAATCAGTAACAATGTAATAAAGCATGAATGCTCTTTTATTAGTTTTATATTTGTACAGGTTTTGAGTAATATTGGCATCATTCTTATATTTCAGGCAGAGGAAGCACAAAGAAAGCTGAAAAGACAGAACAGAGAAGATACAGGTATTTCTCTTTGAGAGAAGATGGGAGAAGAGGGAAGCACCTATAAACTGTGTATTGCCCTGGCACTTAGACTGGCCTCCTGTTCTTGGGCTAGCCAGAAATTGGTTGAAAATGTAGCAATTTCCCTCAAGTCTCCCTGGTTATATACAGAAATACGATACATCATGGAACCAGCCTTCTGAACAGCTTATTCCTTTGGTTTTTCTCTTACATGCAAGCCATGTTGAATGATACAGCCTGTTATCTGTAATACTGTTTATCAAGCAACTGTATACTGTCTTGGCTTAAGCTGTTAACTGTTTGAAAGTCAGACATTCTGTATGGGTGTTGCAAATTTTAGAGATGCTGAAATGTCAAACACACAAATTTCCCTTTCAGCACTTCCACCACCAGCTCTTCCTCCTTTCTGTCCACTTTTTGCAAGTCTGGTTAATATTCTGCAATCTGATGTCATGCTGTGCATTATGGGTACTATACTGCAATGGGCAGTAGAACACAATGGCTATGCCTGGTCAGAGTCCATGCTGCAAAGGGTATGTTTCCTTGTTTAAAATTATGCTTATGCTAAATGGAAGGAATGTGTATTTTAGCATTTTAACATGGGTTTATAGATTTGTGTTGGTTACTTGGTATCTAATATATCCAGAATACTCTGAATGAGAAATAAATGGTGTTTTCTGATATACAAGACTAGGGAAACCCCTCTGCCTTCGATGCGATTTATTTTTAAAAGTGGATGGAAGGCAGAGGTGACTTTCTAATGGGATGCACACGAGAGGGAAGAATTCTGCCTGAATCAGTTGAAATAGTGTTTATTGTGGTAGAGAACCAGTTTATCTGAGTTGTTGCATATTAAGTAAAGCACATTGACTTTTTCTTCACGTTCCTTTGCTTATTTTCAGTTTAGGCTAAATCACTTTAGAAAAAATCATAGAAGTACAGAAAAGAGTTTTCTAACTTGAAAATGTATCAACTTTGGGAAACTGAACTGAGCTGTTTGTTCCTCACTATTTATAATGATCTTTAGAAACTTGGGGGTTACTATAGATTTTGTTGTCCATGATGGTCATTTTCTAGGGTGTGGTGAGATAAGTGGTGAACTGCTATCAAAAGCCTATTCATATTGGTCAGGGTTGTTGGTTTAGTGTCCAACCCCAAACTTTTCAAAAGTATTGATGGATTTTTAAATAACATTTTGCAGTGAAACCCCAGCTTTGAAACTGCGTATTAATTTTTTGACACTCAGTCTTACTGAGTGTATATTACCTTTTATAGCTAAGTTTAAATTAACATAAGCAATTCTGTATAACACAAAAAAACTTGAAAATGCAACAATATATCAGTGTTATAAATCACAACAAAAATTGAAGTATGTAGTTACATTTAGGTACTGTGAGAATGCTAGGCTTTGGTATAACTGTTTGCATAGAATAAGGTTTTATTTTTATTTTTACTTTTTTTGAAACTGAACTAAAGCATGCTTAGCCATTTGAGTAGCTCTGTGTTGTTCTCAAAAATGTGCAATTCATTAGGGACCTATGACTTGTTCAGAAACTCATGGCATGTTGTATTCACTGGTGCCATGCAGTTGGACTGCATCTTTCCTTAGCCAGCTACTCTCGTCTTGGAAGCACCATGCAAAGGTTGATATGAGACATCTGGAAGAGGTGGCCCATATCGGATGAGGCCTTGTTAGGCAGATGTGACAGACTGAGGAAAAATTGACTATTACTTCTTAAAACAAATTAAAAAAAAACAAACCACAAAAAACCCCACTTCAAGACTCAAACCAGGGTTTACCACTTTTTCTGTAGATACTTAGACTGTTGCATTCCAGTTCTGCTACAGATTTTCCAATGATTGTCCTTTCCTTACACAGGTTTTGGTGTTGATTCTAGGCATTCAGTAATGCTTTTTTTGTCTAGAGCATCCTGAAAATTTGTGTGGGGTGGCAAAAGTGGTTGATTCAGCATGTCAGAGTTCACCACTAAGATTTAACTATTTCAGCTTTAAAATGCCATTCAGACTATTTTAGTGCCAAAAAGGGTAATTTCAATTTTTAAGTTCAAGGAGATCACAGCTTTTTACTGACGTAAAAGTTAACATTATTTTAAAATGTGTTTCTAGAGTTTTAGAATGAATTTAATTTAATAATTTTAACTTTTTGTTAGTTAAACTTTGTATGTAAAAAGGATTTAAAGTGTGCATCATGCTTCTGTCCAGAGACTTGCAATAATAACATGCAGTTGCTAGGGGGAAAGCTAAGAAGCACCAACTTGTCACTCACTAGACTGGACAGCAAACAGAAAGATACAAGTGGTATAATGTGATTTTTTACTATCTGGCAAAGTTTCAAGAATTTGTAAACAAATACTGTTAATCCTGTGTAATGTAGCTTTGGAATTATGTGTATAGAAATAACTTCAAATATATTCTCATTATGTAACTTTATTGTATGAATTCCTTGTCTTTTAATGACAGTGACTTTCAATGAGTAAAAACTATATAGAAAAACTCTATAAAGAGATTATATGAATTATTTAAGAAGAACTAAAATATATCATTTTTACCTAGGTTTTGCATTTGCTTGGAATGGCACTACAAGAAGAAAAACAGCATCTGGAGAATCTCAGTGAGGAGAATGTTGTAACATTTACCTTCACTCAGAAAATATCAAGTATGCCTTTCTTTTCAAATGTATAGCAAATTTAAATAACTGAAAATGACAGTATCTCATATTTTATTCTTACAAAACAGTATTTACCAAAGAGTTTATTTGTTTATCCATCAAAATTTCACCAAATTGACTATACATACGCACTTTACATATGTGTAGATTATATGATAGTAGCAATACTAAAGGCCTTTTCTAGAGGAGAAATCCAAAAGGTGAATAATTCCCAGTAAACCTGATTCTTAATATCTTTAAGTAGTGTCTCAACAAAGATTGCTGTACATGATCAGATGCTACTATTGCAAAAACTGTAGTTGCATTCTTAAATAGTCTTGTAATCTTGACTCTCCTTTGTATCTTCTGATTAGTGCCTCTATATTTGCTAAGACAAGAATATTGCTAAGACTTTTCCATTTAAAATAGGTAGGAAATAAAATATTGGAAGTTCTGTATGGAAGCTCCCAAGATGAAAATGGCCAGGGAGCACATAGAGTGCATTTGTCTTGTAAGAAAATATAGTCAGTAAGCAAGACTTTTGAGACTATTTCCTTTAATTTTTCAGGATTTAGAGGGTATTCATGAAAATGTTTGGGAGGGGGTGAGGGGGGAGAAAGTTACATATTGTACCTATTTGTTGAAGGAATTCTTCAGCAGCTGAACATATAAAAGTATTGGGTTTTGGGTTTTGTTGCTTTTAATGTTAGTGAATGATTAGTTTGTGAGGTAACAGTATTATCAATTGTTGTAATTCTTTCTCAGGACCAGGAGAGGCACCCAATAATTCCCCTAGTATACTAGCTATGCTAGAAACACTGCAAAATGCACCTCATCTGGAAGTGCACAAGGACATGATCAGATGGATATTGAAGGTAAATCTATTCTATATAACTGCAGAAAATCATGGAAAGAAGATTTTTTTGAAACTTTCCTAATTATATTGTGATGATTTCCTTATTTCCCATGTTGATTTGTTGTACCTACTTTTTTCCTCTTCTGGAATCCAACGCTGTGCATTATCTGGCCAGCATTATTGTATACACAGTCATATTCACATGTCACAAACAAATTAAGTGTTGGGTTTTTTTCTTACAGACTTTTAATACTATTAAGAAACTACGAGAAAGCTCTTCTACAAGTCCTGTGGCCGAGACAGAAGGAAATATTATGGAGGAGGTAAAAGCAAGCTGCAACAGTTATCTGATCTGGAACAGGTCTGGGTTGTGACTAGCAAAGGACTGTATTTCTAATTGCAGCTGTAAACCAAAGATGGGAAACATCAGTTATTTCTGAAATTCTGTCTCACAGCTTATAGATCAAACCCATTGTTTTTGAAAGATCTATTGGGAGAATCCCTGGACTATTTTTCTTTGCTTTATATATTGTAGTCTCCAAATAATTTGCAAGTTTATTCCTTAGAACTGTTTGTAGTACTGATCACAGCACTTAATGATTCTGCTCTTCCCATAATTTCAAGACTCCTTGGAAAGTTGTTAGAAGAAATGGTATCTATGCATTTTTACCATGCAGATCATTCCAGATAAGCTCTGCTGATTCATTTAGCGTGGCATGACATTCTAGATACTACACAAAGACCTTGGAGCACTGTAGTGTGTTTAGGAATACAGCTAGTATGGAAGAAGAGCAGCACTAGAGACAAGACCTGTCACTTACCTTTTTATCTTACGAATGCTCAAAGGGAAGACAAATACAAAATACAGTTAAAGGTTGAGGGGGAGAGATACCCTTCTGAATCTGCAGTTCTACCTGGCATTGAACATGAGCTAAAGAAAAGAAGGCACAAAATAACCTTTTGGTAGACTTTTATTTTGTCTGTTTATGAGACTTTCATTGTTTGGAGGTTAGTACAAGGTACACATAGCAGTAGCTAAAATAAGTTGTCTGTTGCAACAAGATTTTAAAAATTACTGAGTGAACAATACAATTTCAGAGTTCACGTGATAAAGACAAAGCTGAAAGGAAGCGAAAAGCTGAGATTGCCAGATTGCGCAGGGAAAAGATCATGGCTCAGATGTCTGAGATGCAACGGCACTTCATTAATGAAAACAAAGAACTCTTTCAGCAAACTTTGGAGGAGCTAGACACTTCAACCTCTGGAGTACATGAAAACAGGTAAAGGAATCTCGTTTAAATTTTTTTCCTTTAACTTTTGCATCAGATTGTCCTATTGTTACTGCTTTAAAAAGTGCGTTTTTTCAGTCTTGATGGAAAACTTATTAATAAAGTTTTTTGAGACCAAAAAAGCAGCAGTAAATTGAATGCTTTCCTCCTCCTTTTCTGTCAATATGGTGGGATAAATATTGATTCCTCCCTTGTCCCATGCTCATAATTCTCAACATAGGCAAATATTTTTTTTTTTATAAAATCATCCAGTAAATTGTTAATAATACTGAAGAGACTATGCTATTAAACATAGTAAATTGGAAATAGCTGATTATATGTCTGTTGAGGATCTGGAAGAAAATCTGCTTGTAGCTGGAAATATGAATGGAAGCATGCTAATGATTTTGTGGGGAAGTGGAGAGTGTTTTCAGAATTTATGTCAGGCACTTAAGGGATGGTGATGATGGAGGGTCACAGATATGGTTTCTGTGTTAAAATGGAATGGGTAATACTATTGGGAGGATGTGAATGTTTTCTGGAAAATATGTTCTGTTTCTGGGGACACAGGAATTGTTGTACAAATGCCGAAACTATTTTTTGTCAGCATTTGTCATAAAGCTAGAAAGCTCATTAATCACATTTCAATTATGATCTGATTCGTAATGTTTTTCAAATAATTTGCTCATTAGTATTCTTTGAATATTCTAGCCCTGTAATTTCAGATGCGAAACTCACAGCCTTGGGACCAGAGCAAACTAGAGTAGCTGAACACAGACAAGTTGTTATGTGTATATTGTGTCAGGAGGAACAAGAAGTTAAAGTGGACAGCAGGGCTATGGTCTTGGCAGCATTTATTCAGCGATCAACTGTGTTGTCTAAAAATAGAAACAAAATTACTCCAGACCCTGGTAAGTAGTGTTCATAGTTGTACTTAATATTAATGAATGTCAGGGTCACTGTAACAACTGCATGCTTTCTTTTGAGACAGTGGCGTCACCTTCTTATGTTAACTGTATAATTGTGAATGACTTCATGGTAATCGGTGGCAAAACTCTCGTGTTTTTAGTGAGGTAGAAATGTATGTTTAAATAATGTAAAATCCCTGCAAAGCATTATCTAAATGTTCTGCCAGCCATTTATGACAAATTATTTATAACTGTTAAAAAAGCTTTAAAATCACAAGTGTTTGTTCTTAAATTACGCCTGTAACGTTGTAGAGAGAGGAGGTGTTGATGTAGTGCTGTAAAAGCACAAGATACATGTTTCCTTCCTCTCAGTTATATGATCTGAAATGCCTCTTAGCAATAATAAAAAATGCTTGGATTTAGGTAACTTTGTGAAACAGATCACAATGATCAGTGGCATTGTTACAAAGGTTTCTCTGGATTCTGAATATGCAAACACAGAAAATTTCTGCACTGAATCATTTTGCGCTCTTAGTCTGAAGTTTAATGTTCTTAGGCTCATTGTTTAATGGTACTGAACCACCAAAATTGTCAGTAGATCTTGGGGACTTTTACCATGGCCCAGCACCTCCGAAAGCTTGGTTTGCAGTCTAAGTATAGTACATACGCTCAAAACAAAATGACACAATAAATGATCTAAACAGTTTAAGTTATTGTGGATTAATAATATGTTTTAAGCTTCGTCAAATGAATTATACTTTTGTGATAAAGTTTAATAATAATGTAAATGTGATAACATATAACTGCAGTTAAGTTTTTTCATAAATGTCATTTCAAAGTTGTTTTGTTTTACTTTAAATACAGACAAGTATGACCCACTATTCATGCACCCAGATCTGTCATGTGGAACACACACGGGTAGCTGCGGACATATTATGCATGCTCATTGTTGGCAAAGGTAAAAATCTATATTTAAAGTTTTTAGTCCAAATAGCACGTCATGCCATCAGTTTGCCTAATGGCACTAATTTTAATGGCAAAATTACTACCATGTAGTAAACTTAAAAAGGAATTTCATTAAGTGATTAAAACAGCTTTCTGTTGAGGGAAAACAAAGCAGAAAACATTGTAATAAATACTGTAAACATGTTCAAAATAATTTTCTTTCACTATCTGTTATCTTGGTGAGGAAGAATCCAAAGCCACACATGGCAGCTTTCATTCCCTTTGGTTGTTTATCCCTATGCGTAATCCCCTGTGGTGCACTGAACACTGAAGCTCGGATCTGGGGGGACTTTTTTTTGCAATTCAGTAATAGACATGTTCCTGCTGCTTCTTGCGCTTTCTACTGAAGTTCTAAATGAAGTGCAACCCTTGCACTCTTAATTCCTCCATCATGTTAAATTTAAAGTAGAAACATCTGCGGTCTAGTCCAGGTTCATCTTCATCATAAACTCAATTTTATCCTTTGTCCTTAGTTTTTTTTTATAAAACCTTTTTCAGTTATGCTTTTATTTTCAGAGGGGGATGAACATGCTTAATGCTATGTGATGCCAACGCAATGTAACAAATGCAAACCATTCAAGCCTCTGACTTTGAGCAGGCACTTGCTTTGGTCCTTGGCATAGCTCCTGAAGCGCCTCATTTCAAATTCTGCCTTGTGTGTGAAGATTGTTAGGAGCTCCCAGAGATTCTGTGGCCATAACCATGCACAGGTTTCATTTGTGGCCTTTGATATCACTGCTCACTGAAGATGTGTCCTTCATCTTCTTGTGTAGCTCATGTACAGTCCTGTGTGGTTGCCAGTAACTCCTGGAAATGTCCCGAGATGCCTGTATTCAGATCATTTTTGGGTCATTGTTGGGCATGTTCTAAACCATCCCAGAGGCTTCTGGAATAGCAGTTATGTTTAGCAAAGCAGTGAATTCACTTCCTTTTCATACAGGATTCGGAGATCAGCCACCAGTTTTTCCATTTGTGGCTCTGTTGTGGCCTGTAATGGAACGTGCACACGGATAATGCTCATGGCACCTCCCTTAAAATTTTATGTAAAGCTGAAGGATTTTTTTTTTCTTTTAACCCTTCAACTTTCTCTTTACCTCTTCCCCTTACCCTTCTTTTCCTAAATGGAAATTGCTAAAGTTCAGACTTAAATGTGATTTTAACAGCCCACTGAACTTCAGCACTTTGGGGGATTTTGGCTGCCAAAATCTGGGGATAGCCTGCAGTTAGTAATACTTTATCAGTCAGAGGGTAGAGCTTTTTCCTTCAGCTAATTCTCTTACGTATATCTGGGAAATGGCAAAACAGTGTCTTCAGGAGAATTCATGAATTTATATGTTAAAGTAATGTTTTAATAATTTGCCACTATTACTTTGCTCTTTTCTAAAGGTATTTTGATGCTGTCCAAGCGAAAGAGCAACGAAGACAACAAAGATTACGAGTACACACAAGTTACGATGTAGAAAATGGTGAATTCCTTTGCCCACTTTGTGAATGCTTAAGCAACACTGTTATTCCTCTGCTTCCTCCACCAAGAGTTTTGTTTAACAGGTCTGTTTGCTTTATAAATGTCCTTAATAAATGTAAAAAAACAAAATCCCAAACAAGCCACACTCCAAAACCCCCTTTCAAAATGTTTATTTTCTTCTGTTTTGATAATGTCAAATGGATTGCCTGCCTGCTTATTTTGGTTTATGGACCTTCCTTGGTTATTGTATAATGTGGAGTTTAAAGTATGAAAGGACAGTAAAGTGTAGGACCTGCTGGAAAAGAACTGAACATAGAGAAATACATGGGCAGCAGAGAAAAAGCCTGTTGAGAATCAGAAGAACATGGAATGCCTATGAAATACTAATTCCATATATAGTTTGTTTTAAACTAATGTTATGCATTCTGTTTATATTTTTGGACAGGTTAGACTTTTCAGGCCAACCAAACCTAACTCAGTGGATCAAAACAATATCCCAGCAAATAAAAGCTCTGTATTTACTTCGAGATGAAGACTGTGCAAGTAAGTCTGAAGAAATGTGTATATTTGTATGTGAAAAGTTATAATATTCATGGAAAAGACCGAGTATTTTGGCTCTACCACAGTAGAGTTGAGAGATGGTGGAAAAAGTGGCAAGAACATCTTGGAATTTCAGTTTCTGGTGATGTGCTCCTGCACCTTTTTATAACGTAAAAATTTTGTATAGATGAATAATCAGTATTTTACTACTTCCTGTTTGTACAGGCAATTCTGGTAATTCAGAAAAAATGGATCAGCTGCAATTACCTGAAGGATTTAGACCAGATTTCAAACCGAAGTATGTATTTACATCTTAATAAATCATTAAAAATTATCATGAAGTAGTAACGTGAAAATTGAATTTGACTTCTGTGCTATAAGTTCTCAAAAATTAAGGCAAATACATTAATTTTGCTTTAATTAGAAAAGTTGATCCTATTATTATGAAGGTATTGAAGTTCAACCCACAAATATTAAATAATGCAGTAGAATTTCAGAGGTGGATGTGGTAAGTGGATGTGCAGAGAAGATGCTGCAGTTGTATAAATTCTGATGTCAGGGTTAGGCTTTGTTTCCCTATTACTTGTAACTGGATGAAAGATTCATCATTATAGCTCAGCACTACAAGTACAACATGAAGAAAGGCTGTGAAGTGGAGAGTATGTTAATATGTAATTTCAGCTATTACGGTGTGTTTGCATTTGAGTCTACCCTTTCTTCACTTGAGGAGAAAGTAAAAAAATTCATTACATGGTACAGACATCTGTCTTCCAGCTGCACACAAAAATGCAAGACACCTATCCCAGCTGATGACAGATTTCGCTATCAGTCACACACAATTCTTTTAATTTAGCCTGAACTGTATCTTTGAAGACTGGATATTCTTAACACTAAAAAATGAGGTTGGTTCCAGTCAAATAATAAAAAAATAATTGGGAGTGTATCTGTCCCAAAAAAGAGGTTACAGAATACCAGATCCAAAGAAAGATACTGGAGTTCTCACTTAAAATTTAAAAATCCAGGTGTCAGCTACAGGGTGAATGCTCTTCATTAAAAGTACTATGCTGCCAGTGGAGAAAACAATGAATTATTAATATTGTTTTCTTTGTTTCAGGAATCCTTATTCTGAGAGCATAAAAGAGATGTTGACAACTTTTGGTACAGCAACATACAAAGTAGGCTTGAAGGTTCATCCAAATGAAGAAGATCCACGTGTACCTATAATGTGCTGGGGAAGCTGTGCTTACACGATACAGACTATAGGTACTAATGTATTCGTTTTGCTCCTGTATATGTGAATTTCAGAATTCAGTTAAATTCACGGCATTGTAATATTTTGGGGTTTTGTTTTTTTCCAGAACGAATTTTAGCTGATGAAGATAAACCATTATTTGGTCATTTACCTTGTCGACAGGTAAGGATCAAGTAGCAATTCCTCTCTGAATCAGTGGGAAAAAAAGGAATTCTGCTTCTTTAATGCAGAATATCTAAATTTTAACTTACAGTTATTTGATGGTTTTATTTGTTGGATCTCACTCTTTAGTCAATCAGCATCTGATTATTAATCTATTTAAAAATTAAATCTAGCAAAACTTTTTTTTTTCTATAAATGCATAGTTCAGTAAGGCCAGGGTTTCTCATGGTAACAGTAGAAGTAAGAATACTGAAGAGAATTTGTATATTTGCAAAAACAGAAATATCTGTCATATACTTAGCTATTCAAACTGCTCCCATAAAGTGCAGCTGAGGGGCCTGAAAAGAATGCTGTAAGTCAAAAGACCTTTTCATATTGAGGAACTTTGTTAACTTTGGCAGTGTCTCTTTCTGTGTTCTTAAAGGATGACTGCCTTACATCATTAACAAGATTTGCAGCAGCTCACTGGACAGTTTCATCTCTTTCAGCAGTACAGGGTCACTTTTGTACTCTCTTAGCATGTAAGTTCACCACTTTATGTTATTTTTTACAAAGATACAGATACAGAAAATTGCTTACAGAATGATTGTTAGTCTCGATTACAAGATTGTTTCTTGTAGTGATTTTAAGCCGTAGAACAAGAGCTGGTATTTTCACATCTGCACCTATACATATTTTGTCATACCGTGGAAAAAAAAAGACTTTTTCTTTTGGTCTGCAGTTCCAAGATACATTTTGAGAGAAGCATGGGTATTTTGCTGTGAAGGAGTTCTGTTGATTCTTCCCAGCATTTATTTTGTTGCTTTTTAGAAAGATACCTAGAGCAAAGGAGAAGGAAGCATGGTCCTTCACAAAAGAAAAGTGATACGCTGGAACTTTAAAGAGGAGGAAATTAAGATTAATACAGTATTGAAAGGAAACGGGATATTTGCAGAGGTCTATAATATATCTGCAAACTTCTCTGTCTTTGAAAAGTAGGATCTGTGATAAGACAGGACTTACTATGTAATGTCATATATTGGTTGAGAATTTTAACGAGAACAGCCAAAATGTTCCAAGCTTGAAGCATTTGTAGAATACAGGTGAAAAGTATGAAGTTCAGCCTAATGCAGTAATTACCCATGAGAGGACTATTCTGAAAGGGTATTATAAAATGGGATAATTTTAATATTTACAGTCAGTAGAGTAAGGCAACTTTTTAAATGCATTCATATGCTGAAATTAAGAGTAGAACTGGTAGCACCTACTTCAGCAAACAGTTGGCAGCTTTATGGGGAAGAACTTCCTTGACATCAGTTTGTAGCAGTAGTGATTAAGCCATTTTCTGTGTGAAGCAGAAGACAAAATGTTGCTAGCTATTTGACTGGAACTTTTTAGTATATGGTGTTCTGCATGGTT
Source organism: Astur gentilis (assembly GCF_929443795.1). Lineage (NCBI taxonomy): Eukaryota > Metazoa > Chordata > Aves > Accipitriformes > Accipitridae > Astur > Astur gentilis. Next base: position 8,489,998 of record NC_064909.1, on the reverse strand, counting down.
TGGGTTTTCTTGAAAACTTGCATCAATATTTCTTCAAAGCTTTTCTTCCTTCCAGCTGACAGAAGCAAGCAGTATGGCTTTTATTTTTATGAAGGTCAAGTGTTTGCTATTTTATTTTTCCAGGCTAGGAATAAGGAAAATTACTAGCCTTTGATCTGTCAGTATTCTATGAACTATACATAAGATAACTTATCAAATAAAAGTTTGGTTTTGGAAGCCCCTTGCTCTGGTCAGGTTTTTGGTAGAAACATTTTTCACACTTTTCTGTTGAGTTCTATAGCTATATGCTTACAAAAGTAAAAGCATTTGAAATCTGAGTGGTGGTGAAGTGTCACCACCACTTCAAAATGTCACAGATATTCAGCTGTTAATTTTTTGGCCAGCAAGGCAGCAGTCTTCAACTGAAGTATTTTTAAGTTATTATGATAAGACTATTTTTTACTGTAGTAGTGTTTTTAAACTTGGCAGCTTAATGCTTATAGCTACTTTGCATAACCATTCTCATAGCTTTAGTTGAAACTCTTTTATTGTAAATCTAATTTTACTGCTTGGAGTAAAGAAGTTTGCAACTATTCCTCAATTGTTATTTTACATATGTTGTAACATTTTCTAGGCACTTTATTATGTTTGCTTTTAGATGGAAGTACTTGGAATTTATTAAGTGTGTGAATTTCTGTTGTCAGCTGGAGTGTTTTGGTTAACACCTACCTTGTGGTTACTGTGAATGTGAATGCTACAGAGATGGACAGACCAATACCTAGCTCTTTCTTAGAGATAAAATAATGAATTTAAGAGACTCTTTAGCAATGTATTTTTGACGCTGTAAGGCAAATAAGTTATGCGAGGCAAATTTAGTGAACTTTGTAAAGTTAAGCGAATTGCAAGTTTCCTTTGAACAGCTGTCCAACAGACAACAGTTAGTGTTTAGTCACTAGTGTTTAAGCTTATTTCTGGGTCAGAGCTTGAGATACTGTCTCATTTTATCTCCCACCGGAAACCTAAGCAATGAAAGTCACTGTGGGAGTAGTGATGGCAGCACTTACTTTGTTATAGTTACTTTGGGGTTGTTTCATTTCAGTACAGTATAGTCAAGTAGGCAAGAGTCTTTTCCAGTAATGTTGAACAACTCTCGAATTCAAACCTTTCTGGCCAAAACAGGTACCATTTGTATTTTAAGTACTTTAAGCATATAAGCCAAGGAGATGCTCTCATTTTGTAACTGAAGTACACTAAAATATTTTCATACATAAATGTTCAATTAATAAATTTATTTTTCTCTCTAAAATACTCAGCACTGGTGCCTAATGAAAAAAATGGAAATCTTCCTTGCATACTTGATATTGACATGTTTCATTTATTGGTAAGTATTCCATAATATATATTAATAATGTTTTGATCTAGTAGGCATTATGTAGAAACTTAATTGGAAACTTTCTTCTTACTTTGGGTTAGGAACCTTTCAAAATGTTCAGGTTTTTAGTATTTTTTCACTACTTAATATAATTTAAAGAATCTTTTCGTTTCAAGTATTCTTATCTATAAATAAAAAAGGGGTAAAATGAGGTGGAATGTATACCCTTTGGATATTAAAAAAGCCAAACCAAAACAAAAAAAACAAAACCAACCCCCTCCCCCACCTCAACAAACCAGAAACAAAAAATAGGGGGGGGAAAACCCCAAACAACCAAACAGACCCCCAAAACCCCCAGTAGTTAATCATTGTTCCCTTAAATAGTGGCTGGCTAATTACCTTCAAAACTAGCCTTATGAAGTATGCTGCCTTCAAAGGGTGTAGTTGCAGCATAAGCAGAGAAAATGGAAGATTCAAAAAGAAAAGGAATATACTAGCTTTCTTGTTTTCTTTTACAGGTAAGCTTGGTGCTCTCTTTCCCTGCCATACATTGTCAGGATTTTTCAGGGGTTAGTCTTGGCACTGGAGATCTTCACTTGTTTCATCTTGTCACTATGGCACACATAGTACAAATTTTACTTACCTCATCTACAGGTAAGGCCACTTTCTTTCAGCTTTTGTTGAAATGATTCCTCAAATCTGTAGTTGCAAAACACTAAGGTGCTATTGGTAAATGTATGCAGTTTACAATTGCAAAATAAAATTGCTGGTGCTCTCTCTTTCAGCCCATAGGAAATGTTGATAAATTGTACACATGAAAGTTCAGTCTTTTGTCTTTATTGCTTAACACTGGAGTTTTTCTGGAGCATAGCTAGTCATGAATCCTTGCTTTCCAGCTGATGTAGCAGTGCCTGGAAGTGTTTATTGCATATAGTCGTTTCATGATGAGTAAGTTGCAGTTAGTGAAGTAAGGAATCAATGTATCTTCCAGCAAGAGGAACTAGATAAGGTGTAGTATGCCAAAAGTAAAGAACTCCAAGCAAGTTTGCTAAGAAACCAAACCAATCTAACAAGTAAACCAACACCTCACTGGAGTTGACAATAGCATAAACTTACCACATAAGATGTGCAGCAGAAAACTTTCCAGTACATCATATTGTAGAACAATAGAATGTTTCACTTAGTTTTGGCCTTTTTCTCAAAACTTGAAAAATTACATTTTTGCTGTATGAACATGTATGTATGAAGTAACTTGCTTATTATTTCTTTCTTCAGAAGAGAATGGCATGGATCAAGAAAACACTAACAGTGAAGAGGAAGTAGCTGTGCTTACACTGTATAAATTTCTTTGCCAGTGTACAGGAAGGTATAAGTGCGATCTTTTGATAAAATTATATGATGTCTTCTTCCCCCTGAACTCAACATTAACTACTGACTGAATTCTGTATAATAATGCTGTCAAAGATGAGACTTCTAACTTGGGAACTCTTGCATCTTGTTTCTTATCCATTACTTTTAGATTTACTTTTCAAGTAACTATTCTTATAAATTCCTCTGTGCTCATGAAGATTTTGCTCTGGAACAATTTTTTTAGTCAGTTTGCACATGTCGAATCTGCAATCGGCAGTGTCTGAGTACAGAAAACTTGTTAGAATCTGAAATGTCTATGCAAAATTTTCCTTAATTTACTGTCCCAGTTGGTTACATTTTTATGAATCTCTATTTTGTTGGGTTTTTTGAAATAAAACACCTGTATAATGCTTGTTTCAGCTGATTTCTGTAGTTTAATACGAAATATGACTGAAGACTTGCTAAATATAGTTCTCAAGCTGAAATGATTAAATAAAAGCAAACTTTTTTTATTGTGTTCTCTTAAGTGCCTTGAAAGAAATTTCCTCAGGCTGGCACCTGTGGAGGAATCTAAAAGCTGGAATCATGCCTTTCCTGAGATGTTCTGCTTTGTTTTTCCATTACTTAAATGGAGTCCCAGCACCTTCAGAAATTCAAGGTACTGTCTGCTTTATATTAAAGCAGCTTTTCAAGACATAAATATTTATGGACTAAGTAAATTATGTTTAAACTTTTTTCTGAAGAAGTTGATTGAATGGGTATGGGCTTGTTACCAGTGCAGAATCATATCTGCATAATGAAAAAGGCCAAAAAAAAAAAATATTTTTTTTTTCTATTTTAAAAATGTATTTTTAATGTAGAGGCAAATGCCGTTCTAGGTTACTTAAAACAGAAATTAATGCTCCTCTGTTAAAAAGTGAAATTTTGATTATTTCAAATCTATTGATTACTTTTGCTTGCATTGTTTTCATTCAAATCAGCATCCACTAATTAATATCTGTCTATAAATACACTATGTTATGTTACACCCCAAATAATCAACGTTAGTAACATACTTTACTGTCCTCCATGTATGGTGTATGTAGGGATGGAATGTAAGTCTGAAGATGTTAATAAGTAGGTTCACGTGGCTTCAGGATTCCCCTGTTTAAAACAAAGTCTGATACTTGGTGCTGAGCTGACATGAGAATAGCAGTTGGCTCATCATGGGTATCTTTTTGATTTGGTACTTGTTGTAGAATGTTTCCTTGACATGTACCTCCTTGACAAGTTGTGTTTAAAATGTAGATTTATTTATTTATTTATTTATTTATTTCCATTTAACAATCGCAATACTTAAGCTTTTGGGCCAAAAGGAAAGAAACCTCTATTCCTGAACTTTGATTTTCTGTAGTAAGGTTTCTTAAGTTCATAGTCTGGACCAGTAGTGACCACTTGAGTTCTTTGTGTTATGGATACTCTAAAGATGAGGTACAAAGGGCAGATGTACGAAAGAAACCTCTATTCCTGAACTTTGATTTTCTGTAGTAAGGTTTCTTAAGTTCATCGTCTGGACCAGTAGTGACCACTTGAGTTCTTTGTGTTATGGATACTCTAAAGATGAGGTACAAAGGGCAGATGTACTTCCAAGCAGTAGGTCCATGGGCTTTAGAGAGTTGGTTGTAGGAGAGGGGAAGAGGAAGGCTTAGCTTGGTTTTTTTTTTACAATCCTCAAGTCCCAGGTGCTTGGATGGCCCAGCAGGTCCCTGCCACCGAGGGATGTCCTGACAGTGACCGTGACAGTGGGTGTTTTGCTTTCCCTTCCCACTGCCCCATCCCAGGACCCACTGATCCCACAACTAGCCTGTATCACTCTTCTCTGGTGTTTTACTGGGGGTTGTGAGGGAGGTACTGAGGGTCTACTGGGCATGAGAAGGAAGTGAGCACAGCTTTTATTGTAATTCTCTTCACTCCTTCATTCAGGAGCAAAAGAGGACGTGCCGTGAGGTGCCGGTACTTTTTGCCCTGAAAGTTGGGAGAGCAGGGGCCCAGGGATTCAAACCAATAGACTAACATGAATATGGCAATCTGGCGGTTGTGTCCTCCATATTTTAGTAGAGTTTGGCATTGCAGGCATTTGCAATTTCTGTATTTCTGAGGCTGTGGTATATTGCCTGTCACTGTTTTGGTTTGTGTCACAGACTCCAAGGAGCACAAATTAGCCATTTAATGGGTGACATTAAAACAAAGACATACTAATTTGTAAAGGCTAATGAACATTCTGTTGTGCTTCTTGTATGACTAGGCTTGAAACATGCTTAGCAGGGGAAATTTGAGGAAAGTTGCTTTTCATTACTGGCAGTTTTCCAACATAGCTGTGTGGTACCTTTACTAGCACTTTCATACTTCATACTACATTTTGGGTGTGGGGGAATACAGTCCAAAAAAAAAAAAAAAAAAAAGGACAGCTGTCCCATTATTTAGAGCTGTATTTCATTTATTGTAGATAATGTCATCTAAAAAAAATGTAATTATGAGAATTATACTTCTTTTTTTACAGTAAATGGAACAAACCAGTTTGAACACTTATGTAGCTATCTTTCCTTGCCAAACAACCTCACTTGCCTTTTTCAAGAAAATAGTGACATTCTGAACACGTTAATAGAAAGGTAAGTCGTGGTTTTATGCTTAGTTTAAATATAATAAAGAATCCTGCACAAGATGGTAATAGAAGTATTCTCCCAGGAGTGCATATATGAAAGTGAATTGTAGCCTTTGAAAAGCATTTGTGAAAGAAGTGTTTTGAAATAATTACTTTGGTTGTAGAGATTATTGCATAGACGTACTGTGGATTGTTTGCTTATTTGTTTTTGGAAAGTACCATCTGTTGGAGTTCAAAGCCAATTTTTTTCTTTCTTGTAGTTGGTGCAGTAACAATGAAGTAAAAAGATATCTGGAAGGCAAGAGACATGCTATCAGGTAAACATGGAGAAATTTTAAGCAGAGACAGGCGAGAAACTTTAATGTTGCCATTTTCTCCAAATATTTTTTCTAAAGGGTGTTTATAATAACATAGTATCAGTTCTATGTTACTGAATGACAAAGATATTAGTGGATAAGCAAAAGAGATTTTTGGAATTTTGTAAGAAAAGTGACATATAATACTAAATAAATTAGTAGATTTTAAAGGCAGAGTTAAATATTACAGTTTTAGTTAGACTGATGTGCAGTAATCAGAGGCCATAACATTTCTTCTCATGTTTCCTATAGTAGATTTGTACCTTCTGATTCAAAAGATATGCTGTTGCTAAAAGACGCATATAAAATTTGTTTATAAATACCAGGCATTGAAGAGCTTTTAAAATTCTTTTTAAAGAATCCAAATTCTTCAGTGTAATCAACACTGAGTCAGTAGCTACAAAGAAAATTTGCTTTTCATACATTTCTACTTGCTAAGCAATTGTTTTGAATTCAGAACGCATTTAATACTTAGTGGGCATAGAAAAGTATTTGGGGTGTTTTTCTTTATGAAGCCTGGGTAAAAATAGTCGTTATCAATTATCCAAATAATTATAAATGAATATGAGGTTCACAGTGCTGTCATTAAAAACATATCCCTGAATTTTAATCTCCTATGCTAAATACATAAAGTCAGTCTTTTCAACATTGTACATACAATAAGGCTAAGTGACAAAAATAAAAATTAATGGTTTCATCTGTTAAATACCAGGCTGTTAACAGAATTTCTTATACAGTAAGAATACTCAGATTGCATAATTGACTTCTTTATGTGTGATGGTTGGGGTTTTTTTTCCACGTGTTCTGTTTGCTGATTCTTAGCTGCTCTTCCCAAGATTATGTCTAACTTGACAATGAATTTTTTTTTCCTCTCAGCACGTTCTTCTACATTGCTTCTGTTACAAACCTCTATTTACATTTCACAGTCTCATTTGTATTATACCTAGAGTTGAAGATTGTTAAAATTTAGTGTATAGCATCTGCAAAAAAATTAACTTTTAACTGTTATTTCTAAAGATATCTATATTTGGTATTAAATAGGTCCTTTTCACGGCATGAATATTTCATTCTTTTCAGGCTACAAGTTCTCTGAACTTGAGAGTCAGACCACTTTTCAGTATTAGTAACAAAAGGAAAATATAAAGCAAACTGATAAGGAGGCAGAACAAATACTCAGTTAACCCTATAGTAACCTCATCATGACGTTTTGCTAAAAGCATACATATGACATTTTTCTGACTTTCTGCCTATGCTTTTTCTCAAATTCATTAAAAATATGACTCAGAAAACTGGAGGTGGTCTAGCTGAGAGATGTTGTGGGTTCTTTTTCTTTATGTGCTCTATGAATAGCAGAGAAGAGGAAAACTTTAAAAATTTAATTATTCACAGATGCTGTTTAGATGAGTCAGGAAAACATGAATGAGTTTGAAATCACTGTGTATTATTCGTTGAAATATGAGTGGTTAATTTGATTGCTTTATTCTAGCTATGCAAGAGAATCCAACAAATTAATAGACCTTCCGGATGACTACAGCTGCCTCATTAACCAAGCATCCAATTTCTCGTAAGTTTTGTGCAATTACAGTAAGGACCCCTAAAGTCTTCTGCTCCTTTTGATGAACTGGGAAACCTCTAACCTGAAAACCTCAGGAAGTTGTTTACAGTATCATAAAGTTAATGGCACATATTGATTGTCATCTCTTCCAGCAAAACTGCTGTGTATTTTGGTGAAATAGAAATTGCAAGGATCTGCATAACTGTTAACTGTATAAAAGTTCAAAAGTACTTTTGTATCTTTTTACCATCTAGAGTTAATACATACAATGGATTTTACTTTTTTTTGCTTAACAAAAGGTGTCCGAAATCAGGTGGTGATAAAAGCAGAGCCCCAACATTGTGCCTTGTGTGTGGAACCATGCTATGTTCTCAGAGTTACTGTTGTCAAACTGAATTAGAAGGAGAAGATGTTGGAGCCTGTACTGCACATACATACACTTGTGGTTCTGGAGTGGGCATATTCCTTAGGTAAGGAACTGAACACCTCTATGTACATTGCTAGGTTAGATGGTGCATGTAGACATGGAATGAATAGTTCTATAAATGTGATTGCAAGGGTGGTTTGTAAGGCAGTGTTTTGTTAATAACAGGGTTGCCTAAAAACCAGAGTGTATTCATCTTCCTTATACTTTGGTGTAAGGTTCAGAGGTTGTATCATAGAAAATTTGAATTTTATTTTAAAGTGAATTTGTTTTCTCTGTGCGTTTATTTCCACTCAAGTACTACAAAACAATGAAGGTAAATGCCTTGATTTTGTTGTTGTTGCTGCTGTTGAAAAGATTAAAATTCATTTAGTTGTCTTTCTGCATACAAGGAAAGGTTAGATAATATCTATTTTCACTTTGGCAAAGATTAGTGAGAAGTGAATTTGTTTTATTTTCTTGTGGTTGAGTATTTTACACAGACTGCAAGTAATATGACATTAAACTACATTGTTTTTAACTGCTATCAAGGAATTATAACAGGAAGAGAATAAGATCTTTAGCTCTAAAAAAAGAAGTACCTTTAAAAATCTGTACATGGAGATTATACAGAAAGTAGGTGAGGATTGGAAAAGCAGTGTCTATGAAAATATGTGAAACTATTCACCTAAAAATCAATACCTAAAATCTTCTCTGTGTTTCTCTTTAGAGTACGAGAATGTCAGGTGCTATTTTTAGCTGGAAAAACAAAGGGCTGTTTTTATCCTCCTCCTTATCTCGATGACTATGGAGAGACAGACCAGGGACTCAGGTAAATATTTAAAAAAATACTTCTTTTAAGGACAGGAATTCTAAAACTATCTGGTTTGTAAAATACACTTTCTATGTTACCTTTTTATTTTAATTATATAGGTAGTATGTTTTTACATTGCTACTGCATGTAATATCTTCAAACATTTTAATGCTAATATGTGTTTTTAGGTTAAAAATATCTAATGGAAGATCTTTCCCAGGTTATAAACAGTTGTCTTGAGGTGTAAAAACTTAAATCTTTTTAGCATCTGTGAAGTTGCCTAGAAACTAAGGCTGAAAATTTTACTTGTATGTAGTGCATCACTTTATATAATCTGTGTCAATACCAAGTGAAAATACAATGAGATTATTTAATGTGGTAGTTCTTTGTCTTAACTCCTATCTCTCCTTCCTATGAGAATAGTTAGCGGACCTGATATTGTTAATGCTTGCTACTTATGAAACTGGTCAATATCATAGCATATGAACTGGCTCAGCATGGAAGGATTGCTGAAAACCTATGTTCAGACTTCTGTGGGCTGCATATGGGATTCCCAAAGGCTTGAGGGAATCATTGAGCAGTAAGGGTCGGGGATCAGACAAGGTAGCACTCCAGTTTACTAATCCAAGTATCTGTTGATTTGCCCTAACAAGAGAATAATGTTAAAAGGCTATCTAAATATTTAATATTTTAAAGGGTTATCTAATCTTTTATGTCACACCTGAGTGTTTGTGCTTAGTTGCAGTGTTTTATCATTCCTGATAAGTATTATCTCCTTTTCAGACGCGGGAATCCCTTACATCTGTGCAAAGAACGGTTTAAAAAGATTCAAAAACTCTGGCAGCAACACAGTATCACAGAGGAAATTGGACACGCACAAGAAGCAAATCAAACACTAGTTGGCATTGATTGGCAGCATTTATAATGGTTATCTATTGAAGACTGGAACTTTATTAAGATTTTTTGTAACTCAGTAAGCTTTTCAAAGGAGGGATTAGGAAAAAAAGTCTGAGGAAAAAAACCCACCAAACCCAGTCCTGTTATTTAATCTTTGTTTTACAATGTATTTCATAAAAATACCAGTTAACATTAATCAAGTAAACTTCTTTCTATGTAAGCAAGTTTTATTAGTCATATAATTTGCACTGTGCTTCCTTCACAGAAACGTCTTGGGTTATAAACCTGGGCAAATGAACTTGAGTTTCTGATAAAAAAAAAAGAATGACTCTTTTTGGAAGTCTGACTATGATTTTTCTTATAAACTGCAAGAGAAAAAGACTGCTGAAATAGAAACTAGATAGAGCACAATTACGGATTGTGTTTTGCCCCTTGCTAGTAATCTGAGCCGTTTTATTTATTCTGCATTTTAATACTTAAGCTGTGTGTACATGCAATGGAATGAAGTAAGGAAGCAAATAATGTAGCAAATGGATGTTTCTGTCTGCATCAGTGGATAATTCACTCTTTCACTTGGTGTATCTAAAATGATTTTGTCGTTTGTACTCTTGCAGCTTTCTTGCTTCCAGTTGTTTTTTAACTAAAAAAACCTAACACTAGCTTTACAAGTAAAATAATTTAATTTAAAGCTTTTTCCAGAGCATTGCACTCCTTAGAATTATGTAGTTTGTAATTTGAATTTAGCTGGGAAACCCTTTAACTTTCAATTATGTGATTGGTTATTGGTATTCAGGGGTTGACATTGTGTTTTAGAAGATATTTTAAGATAACAACAATACATAAAATGTCATGAAAGCTAATTTTATGTTGATTTGCAGAAGCACAGAGGATATTTTCTTCATTTTTGTTAACAGTCAACTTTTAAGGTGCAAATCCCATCTCCTTTTTGTTGCAGACAAACTGAATGGTTTCCTCTGGCTTTGAAGGGCCACAATCCCACTGCCCACATTTTTGCATAGATTCATTTTTTTTCTGTTGTCCCATCAAGTATATTTACTTTTTGGCTTGATTTAAAGCTCTGTAAAGATGTTTGCATATAGTATATTTTATAAATATATTCTATAACTGCGCAGATTTGCACTTGATATGAGGGTGCCTGAAGGCAGTGAGTTTTCTAGTTGTATGTAATTAGACCACCAAGGTGTCTCTAAAAAGTGACATTATGCTTACTGATTTAAAATAAAATCCATTATCTTTATCTCTCCTATCTTCTGACAAATTAGTAAAATCTTAATTTACATAGTTCTGTTTCCTTAATAATCTGTGGTTCTTTTAGTTAAGTCTTACTTTCTGACTACATCTTCAGCCCAGATAAGCCATCCCTTTACTGTCTGCTGTGTCTTCAGTTACACTTGGTCTGACTGAATTGTTTCTATTTTTACAGATTTAATGCTTCAGATAGATTTTTGTATATTCATGGTGTACAGGACAATTTTTCAAACATTCAGTAACAGTATTGAGTGAAGATGTGAAGTATGAAATAAAGAAAGTTGGCCAATGTTGATTTCCTTTTCTTAAAAATGGTACAGACTACTCTTGTTTCTTTTACCTGTCATAGATCAAATCATTTATATATTGCTGTCACTTTTTACAAAGAGACATGCAGAAGTTTTAGGAAAAAATTGCATTAATGCTTCATCTCTGCCTTCCCCTACGCAAGCTGGTTGATGTATCAACAATTTTCTGTGCGTGGTACTTGGAAATCACTTTTTTTCCTTTGCAGAGAGTCTTGCTTCTTAAGCTGCGTGCCACATTTTCAAATAATGTGTAACTGCGCTAAAAAATGCTCTTCTGTAAGCATAATATTAAAAAGATAATTGATGATATTGACAGATTTCTCTGTGCAAAGCGAAATATTGACAGTGAGAAGGATTTTTTTCCTCTGGGATCAGAGTCGGAGACTGCGAGGTCGAATAGGTTGATAAAATTATGACCACAAATAATTGCGAAGTACACAATTCATCATTTTTTTTCAATTTAGTCATTCTTTATTCAAGACTTCTATTTTCTGATTTGTTTTGCATGTATTTATATTAATGTAGAAATATTTATATATAACATTGTTTCCGTATCAGGGAAATAATATCTGTAATAAATTGGCTATAACTTTAATATTTATGGATTATGTGTACAATCTAGAATGTATTATGTGTTTGGGGGGAGAAAAAAACCCAACAACAAAAGCCCACAAAATAGCCAAACCTGAAAACATCATAACAGAATACAAAACAAAGCCGAAAGCATCAAGTAAATGCTTTTGGTGTTGACATTCAATAAGTACTTTTTAAACATTGTTTTTAGAATTTTGCTGAGCTTGCTCGTTCAAGTGCGTCGCCTTGTTAATCACAAGCTAACAGAAATACGTGGATGTGCAACATCTGCAATTCCCTGGCTATAAATGTAAGGTGATTATATTATTAGTGTCATTTCCTTCAGTCAGCTAAACCTTTCTTGACCTCTACCAAAAAGTCTAATCGTCTTTTTAAAGGATTGTAAATTGCATTTTGTAAAGGGACAAGGGTTGAGGTTCACATCAGTAATGTTTTTTACTTTGTTCATACTTCAAGATAACACTTTGTACTCCCTCCGATCTGCCATAGGAGGCTCTTACTCTGGCGGAAGTACATAGCCGAGATAACACCTGGTGCCCTCTGACTTATGCAAAGAGCCAGTGCTCTCCACAGCTCTCTAACTCCTTCATCTGTCATGTTATTGGGAATTTGTTGGTTGAGTTGAAGTGCTCGTGGATTCTCAGCCTGTTTACATCTTGAGCTCTCCCCCAGTTCCCTACAGCTTCCTGCTATGTCTTTCACACTCGTCTTCATGCTGATGACTAGGCAAGTAAAACTGGGGCCTCATGTCCTACTCTAGCATTGGGAACAACCTGGACTGAATGGTTCAACATGTTGCTGCACTGTACAGTTAACTTCTTTTACTGGACAGCAGACATTGCACGTGCAGCTGCATAGACCCTTTTCTGTTCTTTTATGTTTGACATGAAGCCCTACCAGCTCTCGTGCTCCAGCCCTGGCATCTCATTTTAAGTGCATTTTATTTTATGTTAAATGACTTGGTGCTTTGTTTAGAAGCTCCATCATTGTGATAATTTTATGTCCTGAATGTGTAGAGGAGAAGCTGGGTGCTCAACCTACTGTGCAAGTACCTTCAGCACAAAATCCCAGCTGTTTTCCTTTCTGGAAGATTGAATTGCACAAGGGGAGTTGCATCTCAAATCTCTTCCCAGTAGAGTCCTGTTACGGTCAACTGAGTGTGCAGTCTACCTCCGTTCTGCCCTGCACTCTCCTTCTCTGCTCCCTTCTAAGAATTGCCTTTGGCAAGAAGTAGTGGCTCCATATTTCCATTCCACTGTTAGGATTATTGATTATGTAAGTCAAATGTGACAGTATTAAACAGTTTTGGCTTGAATATGAGCCCTTAGGGAATGCCACTTGTAACTGCTTGGTTTCCAACTGTTCATTGCTGTCCTCTGAGCCTGAAAATCCAGCCAGGTTTCTGTCCATCTTGCGGTCTGTCTAGTCTGCGTGTCCCCAGATTGGTAATGAGGATGTTGTCTGAAATCATATCGAAAGTTTTTCTAAAGAAAGACATAACCTGTACAGAGAAGGTGGTTTTACAGCAACTTCCATTTACTAAGAAGCAAAGAGGGAACAGTCCTTTAAACTAACCCAACAGATGAATCATTTTGTGTATGACCAGGATAGCAAGGCTATCTTTCGTAACAGCAGGAGATACTGCGTTGATCTTTGTGGGGCTTCTATGGGTCTTTTGAGCTTCATGTTTTTGTATTACAATCTGCCTTGCTTTTGGTGAGCCAGGACCGTTAACCTGGCCAGTCCTGCATCTCAGTGGGAAACGGGATGGTATTTTTCGTATCTTAACTGACACTAAAGGAAAACTTTCTTAGGGAGGCATCCACTTTTCTACCATTTTGCTGTTAAGTTCCTTGGCTCCTTACGGTGAGTATCCCAGGGTCTGACTTGGCCCTGCATGGAGAAGGTTAGAGACTTCATGGGAACAACACTGGATTCAGTTATTATCGAGGCTTGCCTTCTGCAGGAATGCTTTCAGGTGACAGCCAGGGAGCCTGCCAAGCACACCTCTGTGTACATAGCTAACATGTCACCATTTGACCGTCTGCTTTCTCTGGGTAACTGGTTCAGGTTGTATGGTACTGCTTCAACATATCCTCGGCATCAGGCACACAGAAACGTTGCTTACCAGAGATGGGAAGTCTTACAGACAAGTTCTCTTTAGGGAAATGTCTCTCCTTACCATAAATTTCCCACCCACCCCCCCACCCCCCTTTTTTTTTCTGCCTCATAGGATTTGAATGTTTAGAAGAATGGGAAGGAGGAGAGTTGGCTTCTCCTTTTGGGCTACGTTCAAGCAAAGGTGCAAAGAGTCCCACAGTAAGAACGTTGCAAACAGGTGTTGCTGAGGCAAAAAAGTCTCTATCGTTTAGCACGTGATGGAAGTCTCTGGGTGTGTGTATGTGTCAATAGCACATCTTAATCTCCAGTTGCTGATAACGTCTAGTTACCAGTAAGCAGCTTCACCTTGTTGGAGCGTCATTTGTTTGGTTTGGGGAGCCAGCAGTCACTGGTGGAAGGGTGTTACTATCAGCCTGGGACAACTAAGTGGAGTTGCCTTCTTGGCTGCTGGGACCGCAGCGAGAGCACAGGCCGCAGGCAGCTCTGGAGCGTGGCGGCATTCCCAGAAGGAGCTGGAGCCTCCCTGCTTCCCGCCAGCAGTGCCCGTGCAGTTCGGGTGTTTGCTGTCGTGGCGGTTTGAACCGTTGGGTAAAGGACAGTGAAGAACTCCATGTCAGGTGGGTGCGTGGGGATCCCAGGCTTGACTGAGGCTCTCGAGCAGTCAGTGCTTGCACCCAGACCAGGCTCTGGGAGTTCATCCCCTGGAAAGCCCTCCGAGGCCAGGCTGCAAGTCCCACAGAGCTGTGCTCTTCAGCCTTGGGCAACTTCCATTGCCAGTAAGAGGGAGAAGGGGTTTTATTATTGTCCGTTTTATTCTGAGGCCAACGATGGTCAGGGGAAATAGCGATTCCCGGTCCTGTTCTGGGAGAGCCAGCTCAGTGTTTGGTGGCTAATTCGGGTGTGACTTTTATGCAACTGTATTGAGCTAGTTTTGTCAATAATATTACTTTGACCTTATATTAATCAATACGTATTTTGTTAAACATGTTACAGGCTGATACAGGAACATAAGCTACAATAAAATAGTTCAGACATTGCCAAAGCAGGGCCCTGTGAATACCACGCATTGAACGTGTGTTGTACCTCTCTGATCATGTAGGGATTGTTCCGATGCCGTTTAGTACACTGTTTCATCAGCTGGCCCTGAGAAATAGCTTGAGTATTTATGGTGATGGGTGGAAGCTTCGTACTAAAACATCCTCTTGCTTCTGCTTGAGACCTTATGGAATGGCATGGTGATTTTATCTTATTTAATTCTTTAAGTTCACTGTATCCACCCGCATACTTACACCCACAGGCACCAAGACATGTGCGCCCAAGTGGTCTGGCCAGGACTATGCGCCAAAGAGGACAGGAGCAGTGGCTGCTGAGTCCTCCCTACATACCCCTTGGTTAGTGATGGCAAGCTGGCTTTTGGGAAGATCTTTTATACCCACTGGGACTCAGCAGTAGCTGTGGTGCCATGTTTTGCCTCCGTACCCTGCTTCATCCTTCATAAATCTTTAGTAAGGCTGCCCGTTGTCTTTTCTTGTTTTGGGGTGCCTTGGCTAGAATATAGTAACGTGAAGAGGAATGGCACACATACCACACTATAACCGCATTTTCTCCCTTGTTACCAAAGTGCAGGTCTGCTTCTGAGAAGTCTGCGGTACTGTGGCCACTTGGAGCTCAGGCTTCCCGGGCTGGGTGTGTACACAACACGTTTCTCAGCATCTACCCACTTTATTGCTGTCAGTCACGTCCCTCCTTATCTATACGTGCTGCTCTTCAAAGGCTTGCTCCATTATTTCTTCTGCTGTTTCATACATGTATGTTTCTATTCATACTTCATTTGTAGCAGTTTTGCGTATCCTTATCTTGAGGCTGTTGCGTGTTCATCCTCTAGTTTTTCCTGCTCTTCTGCCACCTTCCCCCCTCTCCTGACATGTGAACATTAAATGCCCAAATCTTATATCTGTGTCTTGATGGAGAGATTTGTCAAACACTTTTCTCTTGGAGGAAAAAAGAAGAGGGAGAGCATGAGGAGTTTCACAGTGCGCCTGGTGTAGGAGCTAAGAAATGGCAAGTACTGATCTTCGTCTCCATGACAGCAATGATTAAATGTTACTTTTTCATCAGTTTGTGAATATGTATTTTCACAGTCTCTTTCCAGACAGCTTGTCCTTCACATAGGATCTGGGAAGGAAAGCCAGACTGGCTAGTCAGCCTGGGGCAGGGTGGGACAGCTGAGCTCAGCCTAGTGACAGCATCCGTGTAGACTGCTACGGGATGTTTTAGTGACTTACAAAACCAGGGTGTTGATTTCAGATCAACCACGTATTTGAGGAATAATATGTCGAACATATTTCTATACTTGCAGTAGTCTAAACATGGGGGATGCTAAAGCATGTTAGTAAATCGGAGAAAAGGTTATACAAAAATAACGAAGTCAAGGACATCAGCAATACATTCAATGATGTAATCCACTGGTGTCCTCTAACCAGAGATGCCTGCATTAGAGAGGTGACGTTTGCTCCCCATAAAGACAGATCCAAGGAGCCTGTGTCTTCTTGCAGTGATTGTAGCGGTCTTGGAATGAATGTGCAATTTGGCAGACAGTACACTAGGAGAAAAAAAAATCTGCAGTAATTGTTGGGCATCTAATGCTGTTGAACTAGTTGGGCATCTCATCTGTGTATCGTAAATCTTTCCATGTCAAGCTTTGGTAATTCGTAAAGTGCTCTAGTAGCTGAAAGCTCAGAACATGGCGTGAACTCGGAAACAAAGTACTTTGTGTTATATTTTCTTTTTTTTGTGTGCTAACTACTTCACAATGTAAGCTTTAAGCTCCCCTCTACTGTCAGCTTTGAAGATGATGGAGCTGAAAATAAGGAATTTTGAGGTGTCTTTTTTAATGGAGAGGTAAATGCTATGTGATGGCAACATCTATGGCACTCGAAGCATGCAGAAGCACACAGTGTTCAGTTGGGAGGCTAGGGAGTAACTGCTGTTAATATCAACGTATGTGAGGTAAATAAAGCATTTCAGAGTGGGTAGCACTTCAAATGGTTGGGCAGATGTGGAATAAAAGTTATGCAGGTGTTGAAAGGTGTCACACCTGTCTAAGACCACAAGTGCAAGAACCAACATGGTTGCTTCATTGCGCTGGAGCGTAACACGTGCTCCGGGTGGGAAGCCCA
Organism: Astur gentilis; assembly: GCF_929443795.1. NCBI lineage: Eukaryota > Metazoa > Chordata > Aves > Accipitriformes > Accipitridae > Astur > Astur gentilis. The sequence goes on along the minus strand of NC_064909.1, from coordinate 8,473,160 downwards.
GCTCCAGGCAGGGCCAGTGAGGTACATGTGGTTTCCAGGGCTGTAGTAGCAGTGATTGTACTGAAAGGAGGATGGGGTTGCTTCCTGCTCTCAGAGCTTCAGGATCCGCTTGAAAGTCTTCACCAGTGACAGAGACCTCGTTGCGAAATATTTGAGGAGGTATGCGGCACTGGGGATGCGTACCTGCACGAGCAGCGCTCCTGTTGAGTGCCAGCTTGCAAAGAGGGAGGGGACAGAAAGTCGTTCTGTCCCACTGGAGTTGGAGACATGCTGCGGTAGTAATTACTTGAAATCTAGAAGTACGATTGTGAGTCTCTTCCTGAACAAAATGCTTCCTGAAATGAATTTAATCCATTTTTAACATTACCTAATCTCAAGAATAATCTGAAGTACTCTAAAATGAATAATAAAAAAAAAAGTTAAGTAGAGAGTAAATTTAAATTTTAGGTCCTAATTACGTTTAAAATTCTGGGGTGAAAACAAGAAACGCTGTCATAACTTACTTAAAATATGCCTACAGCAATGTTACAGAATCAGTGTTACTTCTGTTCTTGATTAATTTATGTAATTATTGAAAGATTCATTCATATGAATTTGTGAATTCACCTTGTCCTCGTTTGTATTTTCCACCTGTGGTTTTCTCCTGTCTTTAACCTTAGTGTGTTATTGGTGTCAGAGAAAACACGTGTGTAAATGGGAAAGCTCACACCCGTTTGAAAAAGCGCTTGTCTAAGGCAGAGCTGTACTACCCTCTGAACAGGTTACATGGGCAGCTGGGAAGGCAAAAAGCAATTCTTGAAAGGAAAGCTTTGCATTTGGGGACTATGCATGTCTTGGAACAGATGAACGCAGTGAGCCATCTCTTTCCAGTTTGCGTGTACTGACATTGCTGCCTGCCTGGAGAGCAGGCTCGGTCTTTCCAAGATTTGAACTTCATTTTCACCCTCTTAACAAGACTGTCAGTCTGGGGAATTGTGTGCCTTGGACCTACTGCTTTGGTCTCCTCCTTTCACTGCCTCTCCAGCTGCGGTCACGCCTCACCAACTTTCACATGCCCGAGTCCCCCCATTTCTGACTTGCCGCGCTTGACCCTGTTTTGCCGGAGAACACGATGCAAGATGTGCGGCGGCTCGGTCGCCTGGTGAAGCGGTGTGCCTTCCGTCAGACGACAGGCTGCAGACCTGCCCTTTGCTCCGTGTTTTGCTGAGTTTGCCTGCTACCTCCGATTCGCACACCACCCTTTGCTCTGGAAAAATTGGCTTTGAGAACAAACTATCGAAATGCACCTCATAACGAACTTAATAGTTGACTCATGCTTGTGGACTACCCTTCTTTGTAGTAGAAAGAGGTTAATTAGGCAAGACTTGTTCTGTGTGTGCGGCTTTGGAAGGGGCTGGTGGGATGGGAGCTGGGAGCCCTGCTCAGCCCTTCCTTTGGCACCGTGCATCAGGGAGACTACAAAAGGGGGTGCGTTCCCCAGAGAAGGGTGCTGCAGAGGTCGTGCCTGTGATGGAGAACCCACAAAGCTGAGCTCCAGGCTGGGGTTTCCTGCAGCTTTCCCACCTCACAAATGCGCTTTGGATCAAAATTCAGTAATACCTGTGAAATGACATGGGATCAGCAAATGGAGGTGCTTTGAGAGAGGTGTTTTACTTTTTCAGTGTTTCAGTCAGTCACTGAACACTATAGGTCTGATATAATTAAAAAAAAAAAAAAGTTTCACATACGCATTACTTCAGATTTGCGATAGCTGCATTGCCGTTACCGGAAATAAATTTGCCTAAGCTTTTGTCTCCCTGCAGGGGGCTGTTATCACATGGCACCATTCTATTTTTCTGGCCTTATCTCTTAATTAACTAATCTCTAATAATGCTCTTTATTTTTTTTTTTTTTTTTAATAAGCATTTGTGACCTGTCCCCATTTTACATTGATTATGGTAAGAGCAATGTTTGGTTTTTTTACAAAAACAAACAAGTCAGGTGGAAGTAAGCAACTGTTTTGCTGGGATCCCTTTTTCTTTCTATCAGCTTGAAAATCTTCCCTGACCATTAGTTAGGAAGTGCGTGGTGCCTACGAGCCCGATATAGCATTCCCATGCTCTTTGCTAAGCTGCACACATGCATTTGTCTGGTATTATAAAATGTCCAAGCTCATGTAATGCATAGAGGCTAATCTTATCAATTGTATTAAGGCTACTTAGGAATTAATAGCTTTAAGGAAGCTGTTTATATTCTTCCTTTAAAGTACTTCAGTGAATGTTCTGGGTCCCTTCAAATAAATGTCACCAGTAAAATAGTGCACTTTTTATGATTCCTTTTAAAAAAGAAATTATATTTCTTAAATGTTGACACTTCAAGGCCTTGGGCTGGCTTTCAGATCTGGGTACTTGGATTTAAGCCGGTAATCCATGTGGAGGTACCAAAAAAGAAGTGGCCTGGTTTGTATGAATTAAGCTCACATCCTTCTGAAGTTTATTAGTTTGAAAATCAGGGCACGGCTCTGGAAGTTGTTGGATTGCTGCAGGCAGATTTGACTACGTGACCTTTAGACTTAAATTTAAAATAACAATACTTTCTTTCGAATGTCTGTTCCAAGTTAGATTTAAATGTGGAAAAAAGATGTTATAAACCCAGTTTAGCTGATCATCAAAGATCTTAAGGATGCTGGTGGTTTCAGTTGTTGAGCACGTCTAGAAGTGAAGGCCTGTGAAGGTGTTTTAATTCTGATGTACTACAAGAAGATATTATTAAAATGGTCCAGAAAATTCTGTTTCTAGTAAGAGGCAATTGATTTAGGGGTCTATTTGCACATCCTAAGCTTAGCTGCCACATGAGAAGAGGAAGATTTGCGTTCTTTCATAGCATTATATGGGGGGGGGGGGGGGGGAGTTCCCCACCTATAGGAACACATAAACCAGGTCCAAATTAAAGAAATCTGTATTAAATTGTATATATTTAAACATTTTCTTTTAAGAGGTCTTTACTTGCAATATAATTTTTAATACCTAAATTTACATTTGCAGGCGCAGAGATACCTTTATCTAGAACAGCATTTGCAATGTCACAAGAAAGTATATGTAAGATTGGATGAATGATATATTACATGTAATATTTTACAAAGCAGTCACATTACAATCTTGTAGTAATCATAAGATGTTACAAAGTTCTTCATTAACCAGGAGGCTTTATTTTAGACAGCATTCTTTACTGTGAGAGTGGGGAGACACTGGGACAGGTTTCCCAGGGAGGTTGTGGATGCCCCATCCCTGGAAGTGTTCAAGGCCAGGTCAGATGGGGCTTCGAGCAACGTGGTCTAGTGGAAGGTGTCCCTGCCCATGGCAGGGGGGGTGGAACTACATGGTCTGTAAGGTTCCTCCCAACCCAAACCATTCTATGATTAGCATATACACTATTCTTATTTGTACAAACCCCTGATTCCAGTACTATTCTTCATAAATCTGTCTCAGATGGTCTCTCTACCTGCCTAATACCATGAGACCCTTGCTCTGGGAACTGGCTTCTCCAGTGTGGCATTGAAAGAATAATTTGACAATTTGTTATGTTGCTCTAGCAATAGACTGGGGAAAAAAAAAAATAGAGACCATAAATAATTGGAGAGTCCTGTCTAAATCAATGGCCTAAACCAGTTTTCTAGGGCAGCAATAAATCTAGATCTCTTTGAAAAATCAGATGTCTAGTCAAGTAACTGGTATAGATCACAGCACACTGAAGCGTCACAAGGAAAAACTGTAATTAATCCTTGTAATGCAGCTCCTATCCATATGTGACTCCTCCGAAAAGCTCTTCTCTGATATATGTGGCCACATCATCCACCATCCACAATCCTATTCTTCTCTAATGGACGAGCTGAGAGGAGCAGCCAGTCGTAGTGATGTCTTACTGAGAAGGAAGGAGTTGGTTTGGTTTGTACAGTTCTGCCATGCAGAGCATCCCTCAGCAAAGTAATAGATGATAGGCTGTGGTGAGTAGCAAGTTGGCTTTTATGTTAGTGCCCTTGTTCTAGTCAGTCTTGTGCACAAAAGAACAGAGTTGACTTTTTAATTCATTATTGTGACTAAACTTAAAAGCTTTGACCAGCTTTGTAAAAGTGAAAGGATGCCACAAATACCTTTCAAAATCAAACCTTGCGTGCAGATGGCCTAAAAGAGCGTGGCCACCGAGATGTAGACTAGGGTTTGATATACGGACATGTCCCTACCTGTCCCACTGTGGACTGGTATGTCCATCCTAGAAGGAGTTTGAACAAAAGCTGGAGGAGCTGAGTGCTGCTGGGGCAAGTGCACAAGTGATTAAGAATGAACACTAATGGGCTGTGCAATGATTAGGCAGCTGCAAACATGGCTTTGTTTGAAGGCCAGCCACCAGCCAGGTGGAAGGGACCTGCTGAGAAAACTCTCCCAGGTACACCACAGAGAAGTAGAGGTTTTGCACAGCCAGGGTAAAAATAAGTGTGGTGCCTGGCTTGTAGCTGAGGGACTGAGATGTCTGCAATCGTTTGTGCAAGAGGTTGGGGCTTGCTCTCTCAGGTTTCTTTCCCTTTAGCTGAATTATCTGGCAGCTGCAGATAAACTCAAGATGATGCTCTGTTCCCTTACTAGAGGCCACACATCACAGCAAACTCTTTCCATGTCTTATTCCAACTTTGTATGAGAACAGGGTCCTCCAGCTATGACAGCATGTTTGGAGAGATGCAGCGAGATATGCAAAATGTGCCTTCCCTTTGACTTAAAAGATATAATGAAGGGTACCCTATCACTGATAAAGAAGAATAAAACTTGTAAAATTTGCACACTGGGGACTGATTTAAACTTACTTTTCCTTGGCCTCAAAGTTTTGAGGCTTGACATACTTGCGGCTGAATGGTATCCATTTGCTAGAACTCTGGAAAACATTTCAAATGTTAGTTCTAAGTAGCCTTTTTGTTTTGGTTTGGTTTTTTCTTGCTTTAAAAATAGTTGGGCTTGAATATTCTGGAGCAAGCTATGAGATTACATACTTTTAAAAATGTCCAGAATAACCATAACTGGCACATGCTCAGAGCATTGATTCCACCCACTACAAGAGGAATCTTCTAAGCTTCTGCTTGTTTACATACAAGGTGAAACATAAGTCTACAACACACCCATTCAAGATATACAGGCTGAAAAAAACCCTGAGAAACAAAACCCATAAATCTTACCTTAATGTTGTTTTCACGATACTTGTGCTGTTTCATTAAATTACAATTTTTGCTTAGGACATAAATTCTCAGCTTAAGTTTGCATTTTGTTCTATGTACATCTTAAGAATACAGCAGAAAATACCATTGCTTAGCACATTAACAAAAATCACATTATATGAGAGGTTTGTCAAAATACCTGTATACTAAGTTATATACAATTCTGAAAATCCTTCTTTCTTTGACTTCTAACATGTTACTCCCCAGAAAACCAATCTGTTTGTCTTTAAAAGTTGAAATACATAAAATAGGCTGATAACACAACTTGACCAAAAATATTAACTTTTCAAATTCCACTTTTAATTTCAAAATAAGATGGAATGGATCACCGTGTGATGCCAGCAATTTTTTTTTTTTTTTTTTTTTTTTTTTTTAACTAACTGTCCTTGATAAGGGAACATGTGAATATTGTAAGTCCTAGTGGGGTCATTTCCCCAAGAAGGTATGAATAGGGTGTACTCACATTGTGGATAAGTGTATTATCCCATGGTGCACTATGTTGTATGCTCCCGTGTACAAAAAAAAAAAGCACGCATAGAAATGTGTATTCTGATGGTTGATACATAGCTTTTAAAATGTAGGTATTCACAACTCTCAGGTTTTTTTAATTTCTCTCTGATAAAAAGTCCACATCAGTTAGAAGCTCAACTGACCGTTGTGATGGCTGGCGTCTTCCCACCTTCCTCTCCTTCAGCCCCTTCGGCGTCTGCTTCCACCTGATTGAACTTACCAATCTTTTTCAAACTCTCCAGCGCAGACTTCAAAGTGTCCTTCAGGTTGTTCTCCAGGACCCACCCTTCGCTTTCACATTCAGGGTCTTCGGGATTTGCAATGCTTTCCAGAGAGGTATGCAGAAGACGCAAGCCAACCATCACGGACATCTGTGCCATGCAATGGAAAAGACAGAGAGGCAAAGTCAGGCAAACCTTTATACCCTTGCCCGCATCTTCACCGTCCTCCACTACCAGCAGCCTGGGCTGGCAGCGTGGACAAAATGCCAAAGGCACGAAGCAGATACAGCGTAAGGGCTGCGGGAATCTTCTACGTGAGAGGAGCTCCGGAGCAGCCTTCCCCCTTGAGATGGCCAGGAGGGGTGAGGGGGAGCCGGCAGGATGGAAAGGAAAGGGTGGAGGTCCGAAATCAGTGAGCGCCAGGGGAAGCGTGACCGCTGACAAGCGGATGCATCAACTGACGAAGGAAGTACGTTCTGGCTGCTGCGGAACAGCAGCTTTCGGTGGCCCTGTGCACAGGGGGGGCTTTCCACGTACCCCGTCACAGGGTCAGCATCTCCTGGGAGATTTTAATGAAACCTCTGCTCCTGTGCACTGCATGTCGATAAAGCTTTTTATACGTGCAACAACATCCTCCGCCACTACGCACTTGATTTTAACTCTAAATATTTTTATTTCACATTGACCTTAATATGTTTGGCAAGTACATTAATCTGATCAAGGAAATATTCATGAATCAGCATCTGTGCAGAACAGAGCAGCGTTAGGATTTGAGCCATCGGCTTGTCTACTTCAAATTCGGGTTTTGTTTTTATATAGGTACGTGCAAATAAGGAAACCAAGGCAGTAGGTGATTTGTGTCTCTCACTAAACATCTAAACCAATTTCTGTTTCTGATAAAACATTGACTAGTCCCAGCAGCCCTGACTGAGACTTTTTCTGATGTATTATGCTGATGTAACACCCCTGACACTAGCAACAACCCAAACCTGCCTCCAGAGAGAAAGGCTGGTTTTAGCCAGTCTCCTGCCTTCTAACACCATTCAGAACAATCTGACTTCCATTGCTGCGGCGCCTATGAGGAGGAGTTATTGGTCTGTGCAGCAGAGAAAGACAGAAAAGGCAGTGCCCAGAAGAGCCAGCTTCATGAGGTGGTAGAGCAGGTGGTGAGGATGGGGCAGCAGTAAGATTAGTTTAGTCTTTCATGTGCTAGGTAAAGCTAAGATCGAGACCACTTATTGTTGTTAATGACCTCATAGGATTTGTTCTGTAAGGGAAGTACAATGCCTCTGTTATCCTATCCAAATTCCCAAGGAAGTGATTACCTCTGGTCCTCCTAAACCCTAATGGCTGAAGAGATCAGCCCCCCCCGGTGTGTTGCTTATCTGGCGGCACAGCTGAGGACCACGGCGAGCTGCCCTGGACCTGCAAGGTGCTTCTCCCTGTTGAGGCTTTTAAACTAGAAGTGGAGGAAGCTTGCAGACTATCATGCAGGATTACAACATCAGGTAGCTGGGCAGATTTGAAGTTGGGATTCAGCCATGTAGCGTGGCCAATGGCAAAATTCACATCTGGCTTTTGGACCCATGGGACTGCTCAAGCATGTGTTTCTGTGGACCATTCATTAGCCTATCTACGCTGGTCATGCTGCTTGTGTATGATCAGTGTCTCCAAACTCTTGGAAAACTAAAGCTACCATTGATTACTCTTGAAATTTTCAGATGTTCATTTTTCTCTGCCTTCACTCAAGACCAGAAAGGGAAAAACATTGGTCAAACAAACAAGCTTCATCAAATACTTCCATATCCAAAGGCAAATTTTCATCCTGTTTAACATAGGAATGCATGACTCGCAACACCTTGGTCCTCAAAGAAGTTTCTGCTGGCCCTGAAGCTGGAAATATTTTTCCAGTCTCATTTTGTTGTAGATCTACTCAATACTATGATGACTTAAATCAGTTGAAACACTATTCTATAAAAGTCATAAGAAGTGACAGATCGCATCACACTAGTCTTGGGATTTAAAGCCTTTGACATCTTCCTTTCAATCTGAGCCCCAGTTTTGCTGCTTTCAGACACAGGACTAGTATCTGTCATATTCATGGCTGTTGCAAGTAAAGATTGATAGGACTGGATGCAAAGATGGCCTTCACTCTGTTCTCTGCTTGTGCTACCTCACTGCATGTCAGCAGAAGCCCTTTTTTGTGACTGACTTACGAAGTCCCACTATTTGACAGCAAAATTAGCTGTACTTACAGGCTTCCTGGATGGCTCTAAGTCACTAAATATTATTGTGCTTTAAAAAAGGAAGGTGCTTGTGCAGAAGGGAGCAGCTGACCTGCTCTTGGATGAGATTCTGTGACCTTTTCTCTCAGTTTAAGACTTCATTTTCTTAAAAATCTTGCTCAGAAAGATTTCAGGTCCCAAGGGTTGAGATTTCCTAAAAGCAGCGCAAAATGTTCGGGCTCTCATCACCTCCAGTGACCTGAGCCTGCCTTCTCTGCCGGATAAGAGAGTCCAGGAAGTTGAAGAAAACTATCTGGTAGATTAGTCTATATTCTACATGATAGCATAGAGCCTTGGACCATCAGTTTTGCTGAAGTCCTGCACCAGGAAAGGAACAACCCCATGCACCTGTATATGCTGGGGGTGACTGGCTGAAAGCAGCTTGACAGTAAAGGGCCTTGGGGTCCTGGTGGACACCGAGTTGAACATGAGCCTTTGCAGCAAAGAACGGGAAGGGTATCCTGGGCTGCGGTTAGACACAGTATTGCCAGCAGGTTGAGGGAGGTGATCCTTCCCCTCTGCTCGGCACTGGTGAGGCCACAGCTGGAGTCCTGTGTCCAGTTCTGGGCTCCTCAGTACAAGAAAGATGTGGGCGTACTGGAGGGACTCCACTAAAGGGCCACTGAGATGATGAAGGGACAGGAGCACCTCTTCTGTGTGAAGAGGCTGAAAGAGCTGGGAACGTTCAGCCTGGAGAGAAGGCGGCTCAGGGAGGAATCTCATCAATGGTACAAATACTTGAAGGGAGGATGCAAAGAAGATGGAGCCAGGCTCTTTTCAGTGGTGCCCGATGCCAGGACAAGAGGCAATGGGCACAAACCAAAGTGCAGGAGCTTCTCTTTGAATGTCAGGAAACACTTTTTCACTGTGAGGGTGATTGAGCACTGGCACAGGTTGCCCCGAGAAGTGTTGGAGTCTCCCTTCTTGGAGACATTCAAAAGCCATCTGGATATGGTCCTGGGCAACCAGCTCCAGGTGGCCCTGCTTGAGCCGGGGCTTGTGGATGAGATGGCCTCCGGAGTCCCTTCCAACCTCAACCAGTCCGTGACTCTGAGTTGTAGACCTGTGCTTAAACACAATCCAGCAGAGAAGGCCTGGGCGTCAGGGTCCCAAAGGTAGCCCAGTCTTGCCGAGTGATGATTTCCCCTGGCCAACAGACAAAATGTCATGAAAACTTCCGTCATTTTACAGCAACTTTAAAGTGGCAGGAAGAACAAGGCCGCAGTGTTTCTCCAGGACTAGGTGTGGGCAGGCTGGGCCGGTGCATCCCCCTGCACCACAGCATGCTCAGCCCCTCGATCTGTGCCAGCAGAGCAAACTCTGTCCTTCTGGAGGGTCCCTGCTGCCTGTGGGCTGGTTTTGAAGATTACCGGGAGTTCACTCCCAGCATTCAAGGTGTCAGAGAGTTTACTCTCCAGTGCACGATGTGCAATGTACCTCCCGCTCATGTCTCATCGGTCTCTTGGGTTCCCACCTCCTGGTGCTCAGTGCTGGGCCCCCTCTGTGGCACCACGTGTGAGATGAATCTCAGGGTCTCGGCCGTTGCAATAGCTGTGGCCTATCGAGAGCCATGTGTTTATACAGGCGAAGGACCTGGAGCATCTCAGGAACTGGCTAGTGCCCTCCTTTCCTTTTGATGTGCTCTATTCAGGGCACCCTTGAACCCCCCATTTCCTCTTCGCTGGCTGAGGCAGGTCAAGAAGACAGCTAGGTTTGCTCTGCTTGACCTTCTGCAGCGAAGCCCATCTGTTTGCCAGGGTTTAGCCTGAGGCGGCTTAGCTAGAGCAGGGTGTGATCTTCTTTTGTCACTCTCATGACCGGTTGTCACTCATGGGAAGCTTTTGCTAGTAAAAGCAGCATGTGGATAATAATGTATTTCCAGAAAGTATGGCACACTACATTTTTTTCAAATAGAAGTTCTGATACTTCAAAATAGGTTCATTCTTCCTTGCACCTAATATAGAAACGTTAAACCTAAATTGGCCTTCCCTGAGGTCCCTACGCCCATTTGACAAGTTCTGTTTTTCTACAGCTCAAAGTAATAGCTGCGAATAGTGTTTCCCTCCGTGCTCTGTCCCCCTTCTCGCACCTCAATACCACCAGCCCAGCTGGAGGAGTCCTCCGGTGGCCCCCAGAAGGGCTTTGCTGGGGAGGTGCTGTGGCTGTGAGTTCACAGCGGCTCCAGGCGCAAAGCAAACCAGGACACTCCTTTGCTTTTGCACTTCTCTGTAACTTCTCAGCAAACCAGTCGAAGGGAAAATGAGAAGCACGGAGCCAGCATGTTTTGCTGGGTTTCACCCTGGTCAGACCGATATCTGACCTTGGCCAGGAGTCAGGAACTCTGCTACGCTCCTACGCAGTATAAAACTGTTTCCTACCTGGACTGGAATTTAAAGAAAGTGGTTATATTTCAAGGGGAACTAAATTAATGTCTGCTTCCTGCTTTGCTTCCTCTTTTCAGAGTTTGCCTTAAAAGCAGAGGGAGTTTGAGACCCAAATCTGGACCCTTTATGGTAGAATATCAAGCAAGTCATAAATATTCAGAAGGGCAAATTAATATAACCCAGGATTTTGCTATTTCTTTAAAGCTTTACCCCAAGAGTCGTCTGATTGCCCGAAAAAAATTCTCACCTTCTATTTTGAAAAAGGCAAAAGAAAAAAGAGAAGATCGTATTTCTCATTATGCCACAGGTTGAAAAACATGCCCGGGTGTACTTTGATGAGTTAGAAATAAAATACGGCATTTCTATCGCTGCTATTAATGTTAAAGCATCACTGTCGTTAATCTCCTGCAAGTCAGCAGAGATGTGTTACAGGTTTCTAGCCATGATTTTTCACAGCTGGCATTAGTATTTCTGTGCATATTTCCCCCGAGTTTTTAAATTTCCTTCTGCTTTTCATACACAGCTGAAACTGCCTTCTCCTCAAGAACTCTTCATTTGAATCTGGGCTGAGACATGAGCTTCTCTTTCTTTTCTTACCAGAACAACAGCACTACAAGGAGGTAGTATGTTTCTCAGCCGTGCGGAGTAGTTATTTTTAAAATAATACAACATGAAGTAACTTTATGATATTTTTTTCAGTTCACAGATTATTTGGGTAGGTGTTTATTTTCTAAAAAGCATCTTCATTCCTGGGAGGGTGTAGGCCAGTCCTTGTATCAAAATATAATGAATCTTTTTTTTTAATTTGCATTTATCTATCTAAATATTTAAAAAAGCTGGCTGAATCACTTAAAATAGGCCATGTCATTTGCAGCAGCCATTTCAAGGGTTAGAAAGGGTCTGCTGCACTCCATGTCGCATAGTGAGCTGCACCCTCCCCGTTTGCCATCTGGTCCTGCCCTACCTCCTCACCCAGCACCTCACACGCCAGCCCTCGTGCCACTGCCAGCCCACGCTCCCTGCGTATTAGTATTGGTTAAATACCCTGGCTAGAAAACTGGCCATCTCCCAGAGGCAGAAGGATGTGTTTTCCTCACATCGAATGAACAGTATTTTAGCAGCAAAGCTGCACTTTGGGTTATGGTGCCTGCAAACATCTGCACTGGGCAGTACTGGCACCTGTTTGCATATGCACAGTGGTTTCAGGAAGCAGAATGAAATAAAATTAATCCATCTGCTTCACCTAAACCACTTCTTGTGACCAAAATCACTGGTGGAGCTGATGAAGGACTTCAAACCAAATGCTGCCCTGAAGCTCGGCACTGCGCATGGCTCTAGGTCTTATTTTCATCAGCACATAAACCCCTTAATTGCACTTTCTGTCCCACAAATTACTGCCGTCTCTTTCCGATGTGCTGCTTTGTGTACTCTTCATGCCCCACTAATGGTGACACATGTAAAATTAATGCATTTTGACAGCTGAGCCCTCACACACTCTTCCCTGCTCAGCACCCTGCATTCGGCAGAAAATCAGTCCCTTTTTCCCTCTTGCTGTGGGATACGCGAGGCTTTGGCCCCTTGCTCTGAAGGGAGTGTCTGTAATCCATCCCCCATCCCATGCTTCCCAGCTGTGTCTCCACCCTGGGACCTCTCAGGCCTTATGCAGATGTTCACTATTAGATGTTTTCTCAACCAAAGAACAGACGATTTATTTTAAACAGATCTCGTCTTTAACTCGAAAGTCCACGCTGAAAAACTCTCTGCCCCTCCGGAGCCGGCGCTTCAGCAAAGCGGTGCAGAGGGGAGAGGGTTACCTCAAAAAGCCAGACGAGGAGGACGACAGCACCCATGGAGCTCATCATGCTGCTGTAGTAGTGCAGGAGGGCTTCCCGGCAGCCACGGCGCCAGAGGTTGAGCTCCTCCGTTTGGTAGTCGTAGCTGTAGTGGGCTGAGTTGTTGGTGACCTGGTACTGGATGCAGGGTCTCGGGGAGCTGGGGTTGCAGCAGCTGAAAGGGACGCCGTCCACCAAGTACCTTCCGTCCACGTTGCTTTTGATCCGACTATGGGCAAGGGCAGAAGGAAGCGTGAATACACACACACACACACACAAGATATACTGGAGCAGACCTGCACACGAGAGGAAAGCAAAGGCAACGTGGATTTTCCACCATGCCTCCTGGCCACGCCATTTCTCTGCATCCCCTGTTCATATAGCAGCGATTGTGCTGGGTGTTTTTCCTCTCTGAAATCCTTTTCTATGTCAAGGCTACACTGAGTCTATAATTAACTCTTCATGATGGAAACACGCCCTCTCAGGTCACTTCTTCAGAGAAATTAATTTTTAAGAAAAGTAAAGGGCAGAGAGAAATATCAGAAGCGGCAGTCTGGAAAAAGTGATCACAGCACAGTTAGGGTGGAAGGGAGATGCTGGACGTGACCTGAGCTTGGGACCTTTTCCTTGGAAAAGGACACACAATAGCCTTAGGATGCACCATATCCAGCTAGACCATTGATCCAGCAAACCTAATAGCTTCTCTTTGATGATAATAGCTTCAGGAAGGGGTTATGCATTTATTCTTGGCTTAGGAAGGTAGCCAGTATTTAAAACATGAAATGTGCTTCAGCAACAGGATGTCCTTGCAGGAGCTCCCCAACAATTGTTCATTTGAGTCTGTGGTTGCTCTCCATAAACAGCCATTTAGTCTGGTGCCTCATGAGATGTTTAAATGAGAGATACCTAGAAGGCAAATAGTTCCAGTGGCACTGCAAAAAAAAAAAGACTATGATAAAAGGACTGCAACTCTAACAAATGCCATTTTGCTTAGAAAATGACAGAATGGAGAGCCCCAGTGATCTAGAAAGGTGAAAAAAATCTGAGTTGCTGGTAGCTTTCTATACAGATATCTTAAAGTTGTGTCATAGAGAGCCAGGTGATCGCAACAGCCTGGTGAAGCAAAATTCCACTTTGCAGTCCCAACCTAAATATATATAAACGCCAAATGCAGTTGAGGTTTTATCTCTAGATGTAAAGTGTGCTCTGAGTTGGGTCTAATTGCTATTGATGTGTAAATGCTCCACCAGTTTCAGAGAGACTGGATCAGGCCTTTGCTCCACAAATAATATAAAAATCCCGGGGGGCGGGGGGGGGGGGGGGGGGGGGCGGGCTCCCACCTTCTCTGGAATTAAGGAGAACTTTGCTATTGACTTCAAAAGGGGCCAGAATATCCCACTAGGAATGTAAGCAGAGATTGTGCACCACCACGTAGTTCAAACCTTGAATTCACTCGTTAACATCCATTTGTGGATTTTTAATGCCCTATTTCCTGCCTCAGTAGTACAAAGAAATTGCCCTGATTCTCAGTCCTAAACAAGACATCATTTATTAAGGACAATATAACCTTGTTTTCCCTCTGTGCTTTGACCTTCCACTGCTGCTGGATTAAGTTACAGCTCTCAAATCTCCATATAATGCTGGCAAGGTGAACTTACTATGTTTTCAAGTAGTTAGTTATACCATGGGCATACTTTTACTATGCAAATACTCCCTTACTAAATAGTGAATGTATTTGTTATAACCCTGCAGCACAATAGGTTAAGCCTGTAACAGTTTTCACTATAAAGTCCTAATACAGAATTGCAAAAACAACCAGACCACCCAACAAGTCAAAATAATATGCAGAGAGACACACAAGTGAAATACCGTTTACGGAGTCAGGCAGAGATCCCAAGAGATACACAAAGTTTTTTTTCAAAACTATTTCAGACATTTTTAACATAGGTAGTATATTTAAAAGGCAGATTGCTTCCAATTTACGAGACCTTTTGTGCGACCACAAAGTATGAATGTTAACGAATTATGTTTCCAAAGAACTCTGAATAACGATCTCTTCCTCCAGTGTTTAATTTTTTAGCATGTTGTGGGTATTTATGCTCAATGCTCATTTTTTAATTTCAAAAGTTCATTTGTTCTCATGTTTATTTTTTACTTGTGCTTACTGCACCTAACCTGATTTTGAGATTACTGCCTCTTTGGGCACTGACATCAGAGCCATTAAGGTGTTTCTGGTCAACGAGCTGTTCTGGTTTGTACAGAGGAAACTTGAGCTGTTTTCATGTGAGGTTTAAAAAAATTAGGCACAAGTATATATACTGAACATGTTTTAATACAGGCGAAAACTTAAAACACATTTGGCTACAAAGGACACTGTAAAGCTAGGAACATCAACAGGTGTTGTCGCTCAATATTGTCACAGCGCTGAAGCAATCCACTGAGTGAATATAAAAATAAAATTCTAAATCTTAAGGATCTAAAACACATAAGTTATTGGTAAAGTGTTATTGTTTCTATTTGTTTCCGTGAGACTGATTAATTGCCATTATCTAAAGTGGAATTTTAAAAGTGCTATCAACAGTATATATCCAGGGAAGTCTTTTTTTAGGAACTTAACAAGTCGCATTGAAATCTTCTTTAGGAATAGTGATGTTCTAATACTTTCCTGTTGATTTTGGGAGTAGGTATGTGTGGCTTAATGTAATGGGTTTATAAAGAGGTAAAAGACAATAAAAAGTACTATTTTAAGTCTGTTTACATCGCATTGAGTAAGAGTGAGAATTGTATTTTGGTGCTTTATATTTTATGTCCTGTATAACATTAGAAGAATTTGTCAGGGGAGGAAGCCATCTAGCTGATTGTTTGGGATGCTTATTAAGCAAGAGCAGAGAAAAAATTTGTTTTATACAAAACCCTCTCCAGTCAGTGCCTGTTGGGCTGTACATTTCTTTAGTATAATACTGATCAAATAACGATACTATGCGATGCAAACCCCACTAATTCACTTACTCTTTCACTTCTTTGGAGCTGAAGTCCAGGTATCTGTTGCTGATCCACTGAATTTCGAACCAATCTTTGAAGCCGTTGTTGCCACAGCATTTGAACTCAATTTGGAGCATGTCGATGGTCTTCTTCATGAAGCATCTTCCGGGAGTGTCTGTGTCCCTGTAGAACTTCATGCCATTCTTGAGGCCCTGGGCCAGCGTGCTGTCCAGAGAGCCCCGCATGAGAAAACAAATCAGAGCAACAAAGAAAATGAGTATGTTAAAGAAGAGACATAGTGCCAGGTAAGGTTTCAGGAAAGGCTTCCACTTGGCAAATTTAGCGGGATCCAGAGAATCATAGCAAATTTTGCCAGCAAACCCATTGAAGGCGCAGGATAATATACCCATCAATATCAAAGAATTGGGCACAAAGTGGCTTTCAGAATTGTCCATCACTTCGCTTCGCTTCCGGAGTTCAATTTTGAGGAACAATCCCATGCTAAAAACAATGATTCCAGCAAACACTGAAAACCAGTTCATGAGCCATAGTCCCTGCGCTAGTTTTACCCGTTTCTTCTGATTGAATTTGACTTTCAGCAGTGCCATCTTTGTAATGTGAGATGTTGGAAGACTTCGTAGCCTGGACCCCTCTTCTTGGCGTAAGCAACTCGAGGAAGAACCATTCAGGCGTTGGAAGAGACCCCGAACGGCACGACGGGAAGCGAGCCACTGAACGGTCCTTCCATCTTGAGCTCCCCCAGTTAGGGTTCAATCAAGCAAGTAAAATGTTCAAAGATCCCAATTAACAATTTCACATTAGTGAGAATAATGGGCAATTAGCACCTACAACTATTTCTGGTGGTTCCTTCCAAGCAAAGGAGAAACAGTCTCAAGGTTTCAAATGGTTTGATCTGGATCTGCAAGACGTCATTCTAATACCTTTAATCATTTGATCCAATTTGGAGAAATGTCTGTCAACAGATGAGTGGAAATAATCCCTCGTTTTACTATTTAGTAGATTTGTGCTTTCTTATGATAGGCTGCTGGGCAGAATATGAAAACACAGAGATAGAAAGAGATCTTTGTTGCCATAAGAATATGGATCCTTTGAGGAAAAAGGAAGAAGGCTCCAAGATTAAAAAAGGCTTGCTTGAATACAAAGATATACTTCCCCTACATGATCCTGATTTATTCATATCTACAGCCCAAACCACCTTTCTAGTCCTTATCCTTCTGCGTTGACCCGAGATGACACCCTGTGGCTTATGTGTTCTGGAAGCAGATAAGCGTGTAGTTTACAGTGACCTAAAAAACCCAAGCTTGGCATTTTCTATTTACTTCCAGGGTTTGTACCATCTCCAGGCCTTGGCAGGAGGGAAGGAGAAAGGAAAAGTTCGGAGAAACTCAATAAATAAACCCCGGGCTGAAATCTAGAGATGCTTTTATAAAAAGCGAGCTGACGTGAGCAGCTTATTGGATAATCACCAGGCCAGGGAGGGGAGCAGGGCTGCCCAAGGAGTCCCGGGAGCTTACACCAGGGAGGAATTTCACCCAGCAGCTGGGGAGGGACCCTCTGGCCGTTGTGGCTAGCCGGTGCGAGGGAGGCATCCCCGGGGTCCTCGGGGTCTGCCGAGGGACCTGCTGCCTGGCTCGGCTTTCACGCTGTAGCGGCGGGCAGAAACGGACGGATGCAACCCCCTCCTTCGGCGGCGGCCTTCCTCCTTACCCCGCACAGCCATTTCAGGCAAGCGCGGCTGCTGGGCTTTGGCTCTTTCGAGCGCTTTAGGAGTTTTGCTCACTTCGAAATATCACCTCCTGCTCCCCCCCTCGCCTCGCAGAGGTTCAGAGCAACTGAGGAAGCCCTGCGCTGCCTCACCAGCCGCCGCAGCGACGCAAAATTAGCCTCGGGCAACCTCAAGCAAAGCAAAATGAACCTGCGGGTGTGTGAGGGCGTGGGTGCTAGCACGGCAGGTGAGAAAGGAGCAGCCCCAGGAGAAGGACCCGGAGGCTTTGCCCCCACCCAAGCCACCCTGACCTGCTGCTGCCGGAGTGCCCTGGGGGCATCCTCTAGTGGCTGCCAGCAGCATGGCGCACCAACCCCGAAGGAAAGGTGGAGGGACCTGCCCAGGAAGAAGGCCAGTGTGAAAAATAATAAGAATTTTTTTTAAAAAAAAAAAAAAAAAAAAAAAAAAAAGGAGTGAAAAATAGCAATTTGGTAGTCTGCTGCTGTGGATGCTGCTCGCTCACTGTTTGAGATCCTGGGATGCCAGAGGTCTCTTCAGTAAGGACAAAGGCTATCAAGCTGCTTCTTTTTCCTGTGCTAATAGAAGGGTTTTGCCACAGACCTGTCCTGGCCCATCGGGTGCTATCGCAGTGACCTGGAGAACAGCTGGTAACTGGGATTTTCCTAAAGCAGGCCTGCTTATTCACATTGCTGCTGCCCTTGCAGGTGAAGGGCAAGTGTGTAAGAGGAAAGGAGGAAGGCAGTTCTCCATCAGGGGCTATTCTCTCTGCTTGCCGTGAAGTGGATGAAAAGTGCTCTTTCTCAGAAGAGCCGGTTAAATATTTTTGTGCAATAAGCCATAGCACTGAAATCACGTCTCTCCTGGCTTCTTGGCAAAATATCCCCTAACCGTGCAGCACACGTTAGTACATTTCACTGACTCCTCCAGGGCTCAGCTAGGAAATACAAGGCAGTTTGGAGGGTGTATTATTCTGACAGCCTGAAATTAATTCTAGATAAATTAACCTGAAAGTATTTCCTTTCTTGTCGGCAATGACAGAGTGAAACTCTAGTTAAAGTGAAAAAGAATTTTCTATCATCAGGTCTGTGGATGACGAGGACGTACAGTGAAATATGTTCTGCAGTGCAATTAATAGGACAAGAAATAGTAAATCTGCTCATGGCAGTTGTAAGCCTGGCGCTGCTCTGGATATTGGGAAGCTTATATTCAGGAGCACAGATGATGGTCTGAATACTCATTACTTTAATTAACATTCAGATGTCTGCAATAAATCTGATGCAGCAAACCCATGTCATTGTACACACTGGAGTGTTTCCTGTTAATTCAGGAATAAAAATAGTGAAATAGAACATGCAGCATATGCTTCAGGGCTCATTGATCTACTCCTCTCCTTAAATGAAGTTAACAGGAGGGGTCCTAATAAACCACTCCTAAATACTTAATGCTTTCTGAGAGATGATCAGTGATTCACCTGATGTCCAGGAAGGGACACTCAGGTACTAATTAGACCATCGAGACTTCAGGTAATACCTTGAAAGTCATCACAGAGAGCAATCAACATACCCAAAACAACCCAGATTTGGAAATTTGCTGTGTGTGTTTAAATAGTTTCAACAGTTCACTTACCAGCTGGGGACTCTGAGTGGCAAAAACTACCCACCTATCAAGTCAACTCACCATGCTTGGAAACTTTAAAGGGCATTGGTGACATTAAATCATATTTTATACTCTGCTGCTTCCTTCAAAAAATGAAGTTAACACTTTTAAAAGCGGGGAGTTAAGGCTTCCAGCTTATCCCAGACACAGAACTGACAAGCCCTGTGCAAGCCTCAGCACCAGCTGATCAGCTGAGGGCTGTCACAAGCAGAGTAACCTAAGGAAGAAGAAGGTTATGGGGGATCATCGAGAAGTGTTTTGGGGTGTGGACAGCATGAAAAAGAAAACTGGTTTTGCCTGGCATCTGCTTTTCTTACAAATCTTCATCCTGGCAGGTAATCACCTTTAATTGGGCAGACTTACTACCACTTTCTAATTCAAATAGAAAATATTGAAACTGATCCATAGCAGACAAAAGCTAATTGCAGCAAGGATGTTTGAGTTAATAGTCTCCTCAGAGGTTGCATATTAACTCAAATGTATAATTCATATGCCATTTTGGAGGAAAAAATGGTAGAATAAAATATTCAGATGATTATTGATCTGCTAGAACTCAGCATGAATGTGTTCAAATTCAAGATACTGTTAAAAACCTATAATTTCTATGGATAACAATACAATTGTGATACCTTTCCAAAAAACTATGCCTGCTAACCTAAATATAAGCCACAAACTTACCAGTTAGCGCTAGGAGGGAGGAAAAAATTGTTTTTAATGCAAACAATTCAATCTGGTTTTTGCTTTACAGTCTGCTGCCCAGTCCTGGACCAACCATGCTCCTTCCATCTTCAGGAATACAAGATATAAAAGGCAAATTCTCTTTAGGTAGGTATATCCTGTGTGCCTAAACTACAGAAATGCTCTTAGTTGGTAAAAAAAATTATTTCCTGACCCAAGCTTTCTTTCACACTGCTCTGTGATATGAAGTATGTGGCTTTCTTGGGTTCTTTTAAATTTTCTTTCCTTAGAAGTGGTTATGTTTCATTGTAAGGATGAAGATGTCTGGTTTTACCTATGATAGGAAGTTATTGTGTAGAGATAAGAGGTTTGGTTTTGCACTGTAGTCTGTGCTTTAGCTTGCATTTGTAACGGTGTGGTTTGTACAGGGACGCTCCTGAGGAACAACGTGATAAAATGGCTGTACCACGTTGTATGATTAACGGGTGGAGAAAAGTCTGATTTAGGACTTTCTTTTTTTCTTTCTTTTTTTTCCTCCTATGTACACAAGTAACTTGGTAGGCTACTGTTTTTGTGGCATGTGAGGTGACTGCAGGTCCTGAGGCTGGAAACAGAGGCAAGTTGCTAAATTCACTGCTGGGGCTGTTGTACACCCTGGGAAGAGCAATTTGACCTGCTGCACCCTGTGGCTCCTAGACTGTGCTGGGGCATACTGTGGGGGCTTTAGCGGGGTTTTCCTCTGGGTAGTTCCCAGCATTTCAGCCATCCTTATTCAGAGTGTGGGTAATGGGTTCAGAAAACACAGTTTTTCTTTGACCCTCCGGATGCTCATTATGAGTATTTATTTGTATTACTGTGATGCCTAGAGTGTAGTGTTCACTGCTGAAAGAATGAGAGTTATAAATCAATGTTTGTATTTGCAGAAACAGGAAAGAAATATATCAGGAATTGAAGGAAACTTACAAAAGGCTCACAATAGTCATTACTGCCGGAAAACATCTCAGCACAACAGATGGATTCTCAAGTAAGTCAGATAAATCAGATCACGAAGTGAATGGAAATGCTGAAATCCCGCAAGTTGGACATATCTTTTTCTTGCTATTTATATCTTTCCTTGTGTGTGATGAAATTGGCTTTTTAGTACAGTACAGGCTATGAGCTCTCTTGTGCAGATCCAATGGCCATAACAGGAAAGCTGCGTAGAAAAAAGGCTGCACTCAAAAGAAGTAGGGAAGGGCCTGATGGAAAGCAGGAGGTAAGGGGGGCAGAGCTGAGCAGCCAAAGGATGATGCATAAAGAAGGTAAAGAAATGTGCTTGTCTGCATACAGTTCTCAAATCCAACAAGTCTGCCCTCATATCCCACTCTTACACGCTGGGAGAAATCCACTTGGAAAGAGAAGCAGAATGTATATGAAGGGGGGAGGGATAAGGGTTGTATGTATTCACAAAAACTCTTCCACTAAAGAATTCCTAAGTATTTTGTAACACCTGAAACAATTTCAGGTAAAGCCACTGAGATTTGATCCTTGTCTACACATAGCTAGTGCCAAAATAGGAAGAAACTTTCAAAAAAACCCTTGATATTAAAAAAATAGAATAAATACAAGCTCTCAAAAATATAATGCGTAAGTGTGTAAGAAACTTAGGCACTTATTTCTTACCTGTTTTTTCACATAATTTTGCTAGAGCCCCCACCAGAATCTGTTTAAATGAAACAGGGCTGGATAAAGAGGGAATGCAAATAACTTGGTTTGTTCCTGGTATTCAGAGAAGTGGGTGCTGAAAGAGGGAAATGCCTGGATTCCCGTGAGAACCGAGGGGGTCAGCCCCTCTGGAAACAGGACCTCCAGGTGAAATGGTGGCCTTACTGGAAGCAGAAAGAAGCAAAGCTCTCAGCTGCTTCTCTGGAGGCAAGCTTTGGTCTGTGCTACCGCTCACAGCCTCAACAAACACTACACTCAAAGCTCTCTGTAGTGCTGAGAATTGTCTCAATTTTCTTCTATGCATTTCTTATTGTGTATTTTTGCATAAAACTATTTTATTTCATTCACAGACACGTAGGAGCTTTAAAAAATTGAGTGACAGCGCTGCGGTGAACTGGGTCTAAAGATTTTGGTAAGACTGCCAGCTGGAGGAGGGCTGTCCGACCAGCCTGTCTTTCAGAAAGGTTTAAAGCAGGAGTTTACTCTTGTGACTCCCTGTGGAAAATGGTTCCGAACACGCTTCAATGCCCTGCGCTGTTTTTATAAACTTTCTGCCTTTCTGCCCGTTAGCCCTCTATTCAGGGCCAATTTGCACCTAGTTTATGGTGCTGATGTTTATGTTATCCTAATAATGTCTTCACAACCACGTCCCTGCCAGGCATTTGTTTTTCAGCCCCTTCTGATGCCTAGCAAAATTAAATTCTTTAGGGTATGTGTTCGTAAAGAAGTTCTTTGGTAATTCTGGTGGCAACAAGATGCAAACCAGAGCTAGAGTTCTTGAGGAGACTTTGCTTCAGTCTTGCGTTATGTAGGTTACATGAATCTAGCCGCCGTGCGGCTCACACTGACAAACTGCTGCAGAGAGAGGCAAAGCAGTGCTGATGGTCCTTTTAACTGGCTGGGGAATTACCGTCCCTCAGCATGCTCATTCAGTGGGCTTCTTTGAATAGCTTTCTCTCTTGCATCATGTTTTTAGTCCTCCATCTTGCTACTAGGCAAGGTAGCTTGAAACCAGCTTGTTTTCACGGCAGTTCTGACTGCTTTTGCCCTCCCTGTAGCACGACTGCGATGTTACCTGCTACCCACTCAGCCGTGACACCTGCCCAGCGCACAGGCTTGCACAAAACCTCCCGAACAAAGTACCTCTTCCCCTGTTGGTCTCGGGGAAAGGGATTTTTGCAAGCTCTCCCTAGCAGGTTAGAAAGCAATCCTGGCTCCTGGCCGAGAAGAGGCTGCCAGGCACTTTCTTTGTGTCAGCATTGCTTACCGCTCCCAGGGAAGAAACCCCAAGCATGTGCTGCGCTCCTTTCTCCAAGCTGCGATTAGCGGAGAGACAAAGCGGCTCTGACCAGGCCGGCATTGCAAGTCTCCTTGACCCAGGAGAACGGAGCGAGCCTGGCCCATCTCCTCAAACCAGCTGCTGCACGAACTCTGCCCAACCTTCCCTCTGGATAGTTCTTAGTTGCAAGCTTCCGAAGGGGAATTTGGGAGCCCAGCCACTTGCTGCTGGCAGCTCAGGGCATGTCATGGCAGGCTCCTTACTCTCTTTGAAGGAGGTTTGCTTCAGTGTGCGAGATGCTCCATCACTGAGTCATCTAGACACCAGACAGCACAAAACTCCTCACTTACTTACTTGTTGAAACCAGACACTCTCAGTAAAACTGTTTCATCACTTCCATACTTGATACGTTTTTGACCTCTTGAACAAAGAGCTTAAGGCTCACCTGCAGACAGGAAGCAATTTTTCTGGTACCTTGTCAGCTGAGGCAAAAGGTAACTAAAGGAATATGATGAAGCTACAAATGCTGTGGACTAGACTTTTAGTCTTTCTGTGTTTAGCATTTACTCTGTAAGTAGTTCCAATAAAATAATCCAGACAACTCTGTAGTCTAGACCTGTCAAAGTACCCCCAACATCTTGATTTCCAAAACATTAGTTTGAGTATGCGTCAACACAAAAAGTTTGTTCCATCTAAGAAAAGATGCTAAGAAATTAGTTTAAGAAACAGCTGAGAAATTTTAAATACAGATTATATATAACTATCCTGTAAAACATTTTTATATATATATACACACACACACTTATTCCTACCATGCTTTGACACAGTTTTGTAAAAAATTGAGTATATAATTCTCAATAGGTTTGAGCTATCACTTTCCACTAGATTTGACTGGAAAAATGGATTCTCAAATGAGTAACTGTACTTTTGGGATAACAGCTAATATTCTCTCACTCACACAGCATTTTACTTTTTTTCCTACCTACAAGGGCTTGCAGAATGCTGGGGTTATAGCACAGGTGAGTAACACAAAACCTGTCTGTTCTGGTGTTGTCAGGAGGAAGTGTTCTGGGACACAGATGACAGCCTGCTAGCGCTTATACTGCGACTTCCTTTTCCATATGTATTTTTAATTAAAAAAAAAAATAAATACCATTGTTAAAATAACTAATTAGATGATAGAAATGCTTAGGTGTTTCCCTTTTTTCCAGACCTGAAAAAAGCTACAATTTCTATACTGATAGAGCCTATGAATATGCTAGCAAACCTTTTCTAGTGCCTAACTTGTGTTCACATACTACATTATTATTAACATAACATACTTCTGTTTCAAAATAGCTTTGAATTTCTTCTAGTATGATTCTACATTAGAAAACTAACATTTTAAAAAAGTGCATGGAAACACGTGCAACTGTGTGTGTATATATATATATATGAAGCTATGCATTTAGAACTATAAATTACATCTAAGTATTCAGCTGACCAAACTTTTTCAGACTTGCTGTTCTCAAATTGAATTTTCTTGTTTCATGTCATGCTTGAGACCAAGATTCAGTTACCTGTTTTGTATTACTAAGGTAATGGTAAATCTTTAAGGGAAAGTAGTCATCTGGAACATCTTCAGCAGCCTCCTCGGAAGTCATGTTCTTGAAGAGTATTACCTAGTAATTTTGGTTTGACAAAAGTATTTAAAGAAAACATTACAATGGGGATGTCAGCAACTGACCTCTGAAAAATGTCACTAAGGAAGCATATTCAGGCTGAAATGGAAGTCTAACTTTCCTTGTTTTGACTTGTGCTCTGTTTGTTCAGGCTATACTGCACACAACAGACTGACAGCTAATACAGGAATGCACTTATGTGCCAGTTTGAAGTGTATGGAGAAGCGCACGTCTCTGATACCTGCTACGGCCTAGTGGTAGTCTCTCCATTTCTAGATTTGCCAGTGTCCAGCAACATAGTAAGTAAACATAGATGTTTATAGCCTTTGGCTAGCAGAACAAAGGCATTTCTGTAGTTCTTACAGGCTGAACAAATTGCAGTCCCAGGACTAGAGAATGCTAAGGGGATTGATTTGTCACTACCAGTATATGTGGGGAAGAAAAATTAACAACAAAATCAGGTTCTGGCCCAAGATGGATATCTTCGGATACTCCAGAGCCTCATCTGATCACACACCTTTAACAACAGATATTATAAATTATCTACTTCAAAGCCAGACCAAGGGTGTTTTCTTTAAATCATTTTATGATGCTGTCAATGCAAAGAATCATTAGCATAGGGACAACTGAAACAATTCAAGCCAAATATTTGAAATGCAAAATCCAATTCAGTCAAAAAGTATATATTAACAAAAGTAAACAAAACTGAAAGTTGTGAAGAATATATAAAAATTCCCTTTTCCCCCCCCTCCCTTTTTAAATTAAATATGTTGAAAACAACTTAGATAAAAAGTTTCTCTGCTCAAAACCAGTCAAGTACTCAAGTGGAGTTGCAAGTACTTCTCATAGCAATGATGAAGTTTTTGATGGTTTGGCTAGTATCCATTTTCTGTTAGAGGCACATATTATGATGCTAGGGCAGCATAAATATTTTAGTTTTAAAATAAAACCCTAAGCTGATTCTTAGGCAAGATAAACAATGTTTTCTTGCAAAATGTCACAAGTTAAGGAGTGGGTTTAGAAACCTAGATCTACTATGTATATTTTATGTACGGATAGTGGTCACTTCACCACTAACAGGCAATTGTAAAAACACTGCATTCCATAATGCTGCGACTTTTTTTTTTTTAATTTAGCAGGCGTGAAGAAATGGGACTCAAGTTACTGTGCACTTTATGCAAGATAACATGCAATTTTGGAACTGGAATATAGCACTTTATCTTCCAATTTTACTGACTCCCTCTGTCAACACAGCACTTACACAGTAGCAGGGTGCTATAAATTAAGATCACAGCACCACAGAGCCTACTGTCCAGTAGAGAGATGAAACAACCAGTAGGACATAGCTGAACATCTCTCCCCTGATGTTTCAGACTGCAGCAGAGCAGTTTACCTTGCTTATGTAATGTTAACCAGCACTTACTGTATGCCCCCAAAAGCACACTCAACGCATTCATTTTAACCATATCAAATTAAAACTGTTTACAGGAGCATCCTCTCGCATAATATTTTCAAATTGTGAAGGTTTAGTATTTATATAGCCTCTATAGGTTTGTAAATTCCAAACAATCATTAATATATTAGAAGAGCATTAGATGTTCATTAGGTGACTTTTTTCCTTTAGACTTCTCACCTAAAAGCCTGAATAAGGACAACTTACAGATTTCACCCACATCAACAGAACCTGGCTCGTAATTATATCGTAGCCTACAATTCATTGCAGTCTGTTACACTCTTCAATTACAAACTCCTTCTTTAAATTAACCTTTTGTTCTCATTACCTCACAGAAGTCCTCTCCTGTACTCCCCCTAAGATACAGTGTACTGTTGTCTGCAACTTGAGAACCACAAAAACATGAAAAGTTTGGTATTTGATCTTTGCATTCCAGTACAGCTTGTACCACTTGCAGCTAATTCAGATTCTGCCTGGGTGAGTGAAAGCAGCACAACAGCTCTTAAGAGGCTCACTGTTGCTTGTGTATTGTTGCCCCTTGCCCCACCTTAATTAGAAAAACTCAGCAATGAGGTACTGCAGCAGCTGGCAAATTCCACAGTGATGCATAAAGATTATAGCAGCAACTTGTGTAAGAACAGTAAACTGTACTTGACCGGTATTCTCCCATTTAAGAAATCCAGTCATACACTGCCAATCACAATTTAAATACCGAATGGAATCATGTAATGGCACATTGGGGGCGAAGTCCCAGAGCCTATGAATCAACGCATTTCCAGCGGGATTTCTCGCTCGGCGCCGAGCTGCCTCTGCAGTCAGTCCCAGCAGCTGATTCTTTCCTGCTCGGGGATCAGGCTCCAGTTGGGCGAAGGCTTGTCAGTCGCCAGCCAGTCAAAGTCGTCCACCAGGTTCCAGTTGTTCGTGTTTCTGTCCAGCCCAGAAGACTCGAAATCTCTCTCGATGCCAGGGTAGCTCCAGGTGTAGGGGGCGAAGGAGACCGTAGCGCAGTCCTCGATCACGGCTCGGCTGGTCACCTGCACGTAGAAGCGGCTGTCGCGGGTCCGATGGGTGCGGAGCTGCTGGCAGGCCACCACCAGGAGACAATCGCCGCAGCCGTCCACCAGCACGGAGGTGGAAACGGGCCCGCAGAGCACGGTGCAGCCCCGGCAGTCCCGCACCCGCAGCGTGTTGGCGTTGCCGCGGAGCCGCACCCGGCAGCCGCGCAGCCCGGCGAGCACCACGTCGCGCTGCAGCAGCTCGGCGGGGCCGAGCTCCAGGTCCTCGCCCTCGGCGCCGCTGAACCCGCAGAGCGGCGGCCCGCCCGGCTGCCCCTCGGCGGGGCCGTGGCCGGGGGCCGGCGCGGTGGTCGCGGGCCGGGCGGGCTCGGCGGGGCGCGGCTCGCTGCCCGCAGCCGCTTCTCGCTTGAGGGCCCGGAAGGCGAACTTCTTCTTGGGCTGCAGCTGCTGGCGCCGGGCCGCCAGGTCCCCCTGCAGCCGCGCCACGGCCTCCTGCCCCTGCCGCACCTCGTAGGGCGCCAGGAACCGCACGCTCTCGGTCAGCAGCTTCTGCAGCCCCTGCAGGCGGGCGGCCGCCTCCTCCAGCGGCCCCGCCGCCAGGAGCGCCTCCACGGCCTCTCGCTCCCGGGCGAAGGCGGCGACGAAGAACTCGCTCCGCTCCTCCTTCACCGCCTGCGCCTCCTTCTTCTGCCGCTGCCGCTGCACGCCCTGCTGCCGCTCCGCTTCCCGCCGCTGCAGCCGCTCCGGCAGCACCACGGCGGCGGCGGCCGTCCCAGGCTGCAGGGGAGCCACGAAGGCGGCGGGCGCCCGCAGCTCCTCGGCGGCGGCCGCCGCCTCGCCGGCCGCATCCATCTTGCCTCCTCGCCTCCCCTCCGGTCACTAAGCGGCCCGTCGATTGGCTGCCGGCAGCCCCGGCTGCGTCGCCGCCGCCGATTGGCGGGCTGGGGGGGGGGGGGAGGAGGGGGGGGCTCCCGGCGGGCGGGGAGGGGGAGGGGAGGAGGGCCGGAGGGAGGGGTCTCCTGCGGTTTTAAAGGGGCCGGCGCCTCTCTGCGGGATGGGGTGAGTCCTGGCGGCAGGTGCCGCGCTCCGCGGGGCGCGTTATCCCGCTTCCCAAATTAGCAGCCGGGCTATAAATAACCCCCTGCCCTCCCCCGCCCTCCCCCCTGCGCGCGCGCAAGTGCCCGCTTCTTCCCGCCCTTCCCCCTCCTAGGCCGCGCCTGCGACGGGGAGCGCGGCGGCCGTTGGGCCGGCGGCCCTCGGCGCGGGGGCGGCCCCGGCTGCCGGCACACCGCCCCCCCCCACCCGCCCGCGGCCCTTCCTGCGGGCGACGGCGCCCGAGCGGGGCCGGGGGCCTCTTCCCCCTCCCGCCGCGGGGCTCGAGGGAGGGCGGCTCCGTGGCGGGGCCCGGCGAGGGCGGCTGAGGGCCGCGGCCGCCTCAGCCGGGCTGCCTCCGCCCGCCGTTAAAAATGGAGTCAGGCCGCGCTGGCTGCTCGGGTCCTGCCTGAGCCGGTGGTGTGTTTCTGGTAGGCGTCAGGCTACCCCACGGCCGAGCGGGGTGGCTGGCGGTGGCCTTGCCCGTGCCCGGGTGGGCGCGGAGCTGCGCGCCGGGGTGGGTGGCTGCTTCAGAGGGCCGATGTCTTCAGGAGGCTCTGTGAATGGAGCGGTTTAATTAACCTCGCCTGCCGTTTCCTCTTCTGCAGTGAAGTAGTTATGAAAAAGGCTGTTACTACTTGCAGGTAGCTGCAAAGGTGCTGCCAAATGGATTGTTTTTCTGCTTAGCGGCTTATTTGATTTCTCGAGTGTTTTGTTGGGGAAGAGGGTTCAGTTCCAGAGGGAAAACGTGAGAGCAGTGCCGTGCCTGTGGGTTACTGTGCCCCGGAGGGAGGTCTGTATGAGGAATCCACAGAGGATTCCCATGTGGAAACATGGCAAGGCAGACTTTCTTTATGTGTTTTTTTAGGAGATGTGCTTTCAGTACATCTGCAGCAGGAACCAGAAATTAAGTACACCTGGCTACAAAGTAGAAAAGTGATCATCCTCCTGATGTGTTCTTTTGAGAACTGCTCTTGTGTTCAATGGAAAGTTAATTTTTGCAAAGAAAGTTAACACAAAGCACTCTTAGAAACATATGAAAATAAATTTAACTCCTGTCCAGTTCCACAAATATCACTTCCCTTCCCTTAGCATTTCAAAGTTACTTATAAGTTAACATAAGACCTAAAACAATCCATTGAAACAAAGAGGTGGTAAACCCAAAGTAGATACTCTGAATTCACTGTCCTCTGGCGACAGCGTGAGTTTTTTTGTCTCGTGTTCCTGTTTGGAAGTATAGATTGTTATGCTACCTAAGGTTAGCATTCAAAAGTAGCTTTAGCTTGAAAGTAGCCATTGTCTCCTGTTTTCTGAGAAATATGGCTTAACTTCCGTGTTAGATGTGATACAACATAGTTAGAGGGCAGGGAGTACCTGAAACTTGAAGGTAATAGTGGAGGCCTAGTTGGGATGACAGAAGAAAGGCAGTGAAATGCCTTTAATTCTTGTAATGCATAAAGGACTTGCACTAAAATAGAGAATATTCTTTCCTCATCGTTGTTACAATATAAAACCAGGGGATTTCAAGGGATTGTTGTATAACAGTAGTACCTTGGAGCAGGTTGGATGGGGGACAGCAGGATGAGTAATATCATGGTTAATGCATTACAGGTCTTAACTGTCACAACACTGCAATGTTAATGTGTCCGGAATTTTGTTTTTGAAAAAAATTGATTTTGAGTCTTAAATTAAAACCACTTAACCTTGTAGAAAGGGAGAATGTTCAATCATGAAGAAGGAAGGATGTCTTGAAATATTGTCACTTTTTTTTTTTTCCTATTAATGTGTTTAAGTGATGCATTTAGTAAATCTTAGGCATTTTTGCTAATAAATAGTCAAATCCACTCCTGCAGTAATTGCAGTAATGTTATATTAGGCAGGAATATGGTGCAATTAATTCACTGTAAGAAAAAAAAACCCCAGCCTTATTTCTATCTTGTTTCATAAGAAAGAGGTGTAAGTTTCATTTTACATAGCAGGCTTTTCTGCCTTATGCTCCCATGAGTGTAGGTAGTACACTTGGTAAGTGCTGGAAGTAGTTATCCCATACATGAGAATATGGACAGAAAAAGGCTTTTGCTATTTTTCAGTATGTTGGAGTATGGCCTTGGTATTGTTACACAGATGTGACCCAGTAGGATGAACTGCAGTGGGTAAAACAACTTTATATATGAAAACATTACAAGAAAACACTAGTGTACACAGCTCAAAATAAATGTTAAATATTTCATGCTGCAGTATAATGATTACTTTTTATTCCATTTGAGCACTTAGAAAGCTAGGTATTCTGAATTGTTTTTTCTAGAGGTGACTGGAGGTTTAAATTAATGAGGACCAAATACACTTGTGAATAGGAGCTTCTGGGAGAGACTGGAATCTTTTCACCGTGCTAATGCACACAAATGATTTGTGGCCTTAGAAGCAAAATAACCGCAGATACAAGAAGGTGAAGTGTACAACCATAATGAAAAAATTAAAAAGGGAGCAGTAAAATTCTTCCAACTATCTCAACCTGATGTTCCAAAATTACTTTCCACACTTCCAATTTGAGGTTTTGGTATATATGATATTGGTATATATCTATTTTCTTGTGGTAATACAAAGACTGACAATTTTCTTCCTGACTTGGCTGGCAGCAACTTTTATGTTTTAAGGCTGCTTAGTGTGTTCCATTGTAAGCCATAGAGAACAGAAGATTTACAATTTCCTAAATGGTAACCACCTGAATAAAATGAAAGCCTTCTACCTCAGGCTTAGACTCATTTTGGTAAGGTGCAACAGCAGTTTAGCTGTTTGAGGATGCTAGATAAAAGTAAGGTACATAGTTCTGTATGTGTTATAGTTTTTTTCCTACTTCTCCCCACCCTTTCCCCCCCAGATGTGCTTTAGTTCCTCTCTGGTTTGAAAGTAGATGGTAATCATTTCAGTAACACCTTTTGCTGTTCCTTGGACTGTACATTGTAATTTGTTTTATCTGAAGTTGCAGGTTGCACTTGCTCACTTAGATCTAGCGCTGTGAAACTCCAAAACATAAGCTCCATTACGCATGCTTCCACGTTTAAATCTGTATCCCATGGTTATCACTCTTAGATGCTATCTACCTGAAATATTTTGTACTGATTTAAACTAGCTCAACAGCATTAACTCATAGCCTTTTGAAGTGAGATGTATTGCATAGTTCAGGTGAAGGTTCAAGATCCTGTCTCATTCCATCATTATTTTAAGAAGAGTGGGGAGTAGAAGCAAGATCCACAGAGGCAACTGGGTGTCTGGCCTCATAATCATGGAATTTTAAACCTGATGTCCCTGAGTTTGTGAAAGTCAAGAACCTCATAGTTGTGGTGTGATCTCAAGATGTAGATTTGCACTCTGAAGCAAAGGAAGGAAGTAAAAACAGTTATTCCTTATCACGGGTATGTATTCCCAGCACTGACATTTTTTTATTCCAAAGGGTGTAATGCACATACATTGCACCGTCACACACACAAAATGCTATTTTTTCTTTTAGCTGTGTTTTCAAGAAAAGCATCAGCCCCTGCATCTTGCATGGAGCTCTTATCTGATACATGTGATCTCTGCCTGTTAGATCGAGTTTCTCCAGAAGAGATGAGCAGATGAACATAATTACTTTTGGCTACAAAGTAGGTAATTCAGTGGCTTGCACAACCATAGTATTCTACTGCTCGTTTTAGTAAGGGCTCTTTGAACTCCTCTGGCACTGTGATCAGGCATTAAAGATGTAAGCTATATTATGATTCATTTAAGATACTATAGACTGTACGCTTTTCACAGTGGAATGAGGCTTCAGTAAAAGTGACTGTCAAGTCACTGTATCTCTTGTGTTCTCTTGGAAAAAAATAAATTCCTTTAACATTGTTTGGCATACTGATTGTTTTTAAAAAAGCTTTTGTTTGGACTAGAATGTTGTGCTTTATACATTTGGCCATATGGAAAGGCAAGACAATGTAAAATATGTGTGTTTTAAAATCACTAATTAGAGCTAAAACTATAAAACTTACTTGGTGCATCTTAATTGCTGTGAGTAATGCAAAAACTTTGAAATGTAATCCTTGGGAATGCTTAAGATACTAATTATATTCCAACCAGTCAAGGTGCACTTGTTTTGAAACGAGTCTGAGCTGGTCCCTTCTGAGAACCTGGTATTCCCAATGCCAAAGGTAGAGAAATTCATTTCTATGAAAATGAGTTACCCTCCAAAACTAGGGACAGACTTCAAAGCATAACATTTTATGACAAGAGGCACTTCAAGATTAACAAAGCAAGGCCCAAATACGCTAAACACAAAAGCTCAGAGCAGAAGAGCACTTAGGTTTGGTCCAGGCCTAGCTGCTAACTGGTATTTAGAATCCTAACTTGCTAATTGACATTAGTTAAATTCTGGAGACCAAGTGTGTAAGCTACAGATGCTGTCTTATGGACTCTCCCTTTGAGGCAATTATTCAATTAGTTCTGAAGTTCCTAAGAAATTTTTTTTCAGTGCCTTACTTTAGACTTCAGATGCTTTTACTTTTTTTTTTAATTTTAAGGCATTTCAGAAAACTATGTTTGGTTATCGGACTAGCCAGTTCAATGGACTGCCTAGGTTCAATAGTACATCAAAGTTTTCCATTCTGGAATTGTGAATCTTAAATGCAAACATATTCCATTTATTTTTCTGAACAATTTAAATAGAATTAACTTGAAGTCATTGTATCCAAATTTACTTATTTTCTGTAAGTAAATTTCTAGCTGTCTCCTAGTATATTCATTAGTTAACTAAACTTGCAGCATTTTGAAGGACTGCCTCCTATTATTAGCATTTGTTCTTCAGTCTAAATCTGAGACAATAAATTCCATTCATATTGGTACACTTTCTAGTGATAATATTAAGAGTTACCTTACAGCAATCTTTATTCATATCTAAGTCTTATCCAGTTGGTTTCTAGTAGGGTCCCAGAAGTACCCAAGTAAAGCCATTCTTTAAGTTGTGACTTTAGGTGGTACTTTATTCATAATGTCCCTTCTGTTCCTCCATTTTGTCTTGTCCTTATACAAGTATAGCTTAGCATGTTTGTGTTTCTTTCCTGAACATGAATGCTTTTGGTATAACTTACTATTCCACTGTGTTTCCGTCACTGCTGTAACGCCTCCTGTCATGTTTTAGGCTTCTGTTTTCTGCTTAGGTTCCTTCTATTAATATTTATTTGATTTTTTCTTTTTTTTTAATTATCCACAGCACCTCAGTTGGTATTAGGAATGATCCTTTTGTTAGCATTATTGCCTGGTTGCTGTTTTTAATTACTACTACTAATTTTTTTTTTTAACCTTGTGTCCATCTACTCATTATCATATTCCTATGTCTTTCTGCATCCTTACTTGCCTAACTTTTTTTCCCATTCATCTATGCTAACCAAATTAACTACGAATATTGTAGAAGCTTCTCCCAATTTCTGTCATCATTTCTAGCTTAAATTTCTTCTATAAATTTTGGTGGTGTTAGTTTTTGGAGATACTGTAGTACTCCAGATACCGTAGTAAAGTTCTGTCTCCAGAGGTGTTTTTTTTCCCAAAACATTTCAGTGGCTGGATATCTTAAGATTATTGTAAATCGGAAGCAAGAGCTATTAATCTTTCAAAGTTAATTCTCCTTTTTAAGGTACTTTAAGCTGAAGAATATGAGACTCTATTTAAATAACCTGGAGCATGATATAGTTATTCTTGATCTGTTCCAGTAAAAATTTTGCAATGTCATTTGTTTCAATGGGAGGCCCAGTCACCACATATTCTCTGGTTTTACTTCATTGTCTTCCGTATGTCAGATCCACATCTCAGAGCAGCACAGTTCTCCAAAATCTGTTCTTTGGATTCAACACAGAACAGCCCTGTTGGCCTTCACACAATCTCCAGCCATAGAAACCTGTCTGTCTTCTG
Source organism: Astur gentilis (assembly GCF_929443795.1). NCBI lineage: Eukaryota > Metazoa > Chordata > Aves > Accipitriformes > Accipitridae > Astur > Astur gentilis. The sequence goes on along the minus strand of NC_064909.1, from coordinate 8,439,490 downwards.
GTACTGGTGTGAATCTCTTGTTCTGAGGTTCACTCTTTGTTACCTCCTCTTACTGCCTATGTCCCAACCAGTCACCCCTTAAGATACATCTTGGTTAGATAGTCCTATGTTTGGTATGATGATTGATACTGGAGTCATACAGCTTTATGAGTTACATCATGTAATTATGACCTTGGTTTTGTAAGTAGTGTTTTGTGTAAGTAAGGGATGGTATCAAGCTGAAATTTGTCACGTTTAGGAAATTTTTACTGGTGGGTCATCAAAATATCTGTGGCAACTATTCAAAATTTGGCAGTTGATACGGATATTGAGCTGAATTTTTCAGGTGGTATGTTGCATTTATATTCCAAGTTAAAGTCCTTTTCTCCCTTCTTGCCACTGTATTTGAGTGCCCTACTTTTCAAGTGTTGTGACCTCTACCTTTGCATTGCTTGTACCTTTTAATGATGACCTACATGTTTCTGTGCCTTCAAGCTTACAGTTGTTTATTCTTATCTAAATTAGTAATTAACAAAGCAGTATGTAGCTGGGTAAATGGCGTGTCTGGTGATAAGCTGGCACAAGAAACATGTTATGGGATGGAGAGAGAAAGAAGTATGGGAGGTAGAAGTCCATCAATAGAGCTGAAGCACTCAGTCTGAGGAGGCAAGGCTGCAGTGGAGTAAATGGCATTCTTTTACATCCAATATACCTGAGAAATGATGCAGTGAGTTAAGGTTACAAAGCAACAATTCATGCAGGAATCTGAGGATGACTGTGGAATTCATTCCTTTAATGCAAATAGCTTAGTCCTTACATTCTTTCTTATGAATCTGCTGCTGTGTGATCTTCTTTTGAGGTACTAACTTATGTTTGCACAAGAACTGGTATGCTTGTGATGTAGACCTGGAAAAATGAGCTGAATAATAAAATGACTTGATCTAGGAGAAACCTGGAGACAGAATGAATAGGAAGGGTGTTTTGTACCCCCTTATTTTCTCTCTCTCAATATCTAAGTCTAGTTTTCACTTCTGCACAATCTGATTTCAGGGCTATGTGTATCAGTTCACTCCAAGTGTCATTTGGTGTCTTTGCACACCTGTGAGAATGGTAGCTGTTAAAATAGCATGGTCATAGTTTGACAGCTGATGACACTGGTCTTGCCTTTCTTCTCATGCTTATTTCCCCTTACTCCTTCTGAAGCTGCTACAGGAAAATAAATGAGAAAATGAATTAATATGATTGAGGAGGCTAAGGAGAGACAGCAACTGCATGTGCACTGTACGTAAGTTGGAGAATAGGATTCTGGTTGAGGACTACAGCCCTGGGCAAGTGACCTTGCGTTAGAAGAACTTTGACATGGTAGGGTCTTTTCTGTTAATGCAGTAAGGCAGTGAGAAGAGGGGCAACCTCCTGGGGCAGTGACACTCAGTTCAGAAACACCTTGTGATCCTCTTAAAAAAAGCATGAGTACCTCACAGCAAAAAGCAGTATTTCTTTATAAATGGGGTCTGGAAAATTCTGTAGCACACCAGAAAGGGCTAACACTACAGCTGAAGACTGTATTCAAACTTTTTAGTATTGAAGGTAACATTAAGCGTGTACTTCAATCTGACCTATAAAGTTACATCCAACCCTTGATTTTTTTGATAACTGTTTCTATCTAAGCCAATTTTGATTCTGAACAGATAAAGCAAATATAGATATATATGGAAATTTACTTCTGCAGAGGGTACAGTGTGTTCTGGTTTGGTTTTGTCCACTCAGTGGCAATGTAAAAGGTTTTGATTCTTAAACTCACTGACTTGTGTAGATTAGATCTGGAGAAATCTAGTTGCTACAGGGTGCTTCATTGTATAGATGTTCATTCTCCTTCCCTTTTTGTACTCTTCCTGCTTAGCACAGTTATTGCCAATGCTGCTTTGAAACATCCTTCAGGGAGAGCAAGTGTAAATTATGGTACAATCATGGACAATTTAGGTAGGCTTCCTTATGGTTCTTATGATAAGGAAATTATTAAAAAGGATTTGTCCTCCTTCCTCCTATTCCTTCTTTGTATTGGCTACTTCCTATTTGTGGTTTCTGTAGGACTGGGAGAATAATAATATACTGATCAGATGTTCTGCCTTGTAACCTCTGAAGCAATGTTCCTTCCTGTTAACCAAATCAGAAAAACGCTTGTGGTGTCCCTCCAGCTCTTAAGTTCTTATTTGAGCAGTGTTCTCTAAAGCCAGTGATGGTGAGTAGGCAGCCCCTTGAAGCATGTGCTGAAGTTAGGGACTTTGAAGCTTGGCCTTTTTGATTTTCTAATGCTGGTGTCAGGAGTATAGGCTTTAAGAGCAGTTAGGATGCTGAGCTCTTTGGTATGTGGTGTTTACGTCCATATTGTTGGCTATTCGGGTCCATACTGAATTTATGAAAAGTGAAGTTAATATATTGACTGATGGACTAGGCAGCGCCATGCTTGCGTTCAGTTATGTCTGGACTGCATAAAGAATCTGTTGGACTCATGCTAAGGCCTGTTTGCTAGGGCCCAACCTCTCCATTTAGGGAGTGATTTGAAACTTCACCTAAATTTTCTACTGTGGGCATGCACATAAACAAGAATTGCAGGTGAGTCTTGGCTTTGGCAAAGGTTTGGAATCAGGTTTAACCTTTGTTTCCCATATTATCACATGAATTGGTTGATTACTTAAAAAATAATAACCTGATTCTAATTGAAAACAATGCTGAGGTGCTGACTTTTTATTCAACATTAAAAAAATTTGGCCAAATTTTTTGAGAAGGTCTACTTAGTACACTGCCTATAACTGCTTTCATGTAATTGTATCTAAAAACTAAAAACTCGAAGTGTTTTTTGAGCTGTAAAGCTAATAAAGAAGAATGCGCTACTAAATAAAGTCTTCAAATTCTTGTCTCTAAGGGGTCCTAACAAAGTTTCTTTTTGTTAGGAAAAAAATAGAAAAGCTTGCTGTGTGCAAGTCCGTGGGAATTACGATTACGAGCAGAAAAAGGGTCTTATAGAGATTTCTTGTTTTAAAAGCATTACCTTACATATCTCTACATGCTAAGACGCTAACTCAGTTTTCAATCAAAATGTTTTTGTTTTAAATGAACTAGGCTTCTTTGAATCATCTGAATAAAGGATTTAAAATTATGTTTTTGATTAATAAACTATTTTAAGTTGAATTAGGTTTTTGTAACCAACAAGCTTTGAACAAAATTATTAATGCTTTTAGCTGAAATAAATTGTAGAATTGTATCAATGCACTCCCAGAGCTGTAAGATTTGACTCCAAATTAGCATTTTTAGGTTACCCAAAACTTTTTTTAAGCATCTTGAAATGAATGTCATTTGTTTCCACCAAAGGTGGTGGTAAGAAGAAGAACGTTTCTAAAAATATTCAAAATATTGCAACGTGTGAGAGGATCAAATCTTATTTGTTTCAAGGTGACCTTGCATTTATTTTTCTGGGGGACCCCTGCGCCCACCCCCAAGCGCGTAGTGGCTTTCAACCTTAACACGAGGGAGAGCAACCGAGTTGTTAGAACTGATGTTCTTTTTAGTGGGAAGAACCTGTTTATTTTTTTTTCTTTTCTGTAACCCCAAGCACACCCCAACTTTTAACGGAAAGTAAACAACCGGGGCACGTCTAGATTGCCAGGTCTACGGCTTTCTCAAAAAAAAAAAAAAAAAAAAAAAAGGGGCAGCTAAACTTTTTAAAGGGACTGACTGTAAAAAAACGCGAAGCGAGGACCGCGTTGGAGCTGGGGACTCATCATGTCAGGGCGGCGGTGCGTGTGCCCGGGCGCCGGTCTGCGGCATTGTCTCCCGGCGGAGCGGCACGGCCGGGCTCCGCCGGCGCGGTGCGGTGCGGTACGGCGCGGTGCGGTGCGGTACGGCGCGGTGCGGTACGGTACGGCGCGGTACGGTGCAGCGCGGCGCGGTGCCGTGCTTTCCTCTCTCGCTCGCTTTCTCTTTCCCCCTCTCTCGCTCTCTCCCTCGCTCGCGCGCTCTCTCTCTCCCCCCTCCCTCCCTCGCTCTCTCGCTCTCCCTCTCTCTCTCTTACACTGCCAGCCCCTGATGTGATGGCGAAGAAACCCCGTTGACAAGGCACTGCTTTTTCATGACGGTGAGTTTCCCTTTGAGTGTATTATAATTTTGTGATAAAAATTTCAAGGAAAAAAAAAACACACAACCTCCTTCCTCCCTTCCTTCGGGGAGGGAAAAGAGAGGGGGGAAATCTATCTCCAGACAGACAGAAAAGAAAGAGGAGCAAATTAACAACCAGGAGTTGCCAAAACCAGGATATTAGGTTTCAGCCCAGAGAGCTATTGGCTCTGGGGCTATGTATATAAATATATATCTAGAGAGAGAGCGAGCGAGAGGGGAGACGAGGAGGAAGAAGAGGGATATTTTGTGGGTGGCTGTTGTTTGGGCAGATGTGGATTCACATGGAAATGAACTATATATATATATTTTTTTTTTTTTTTTTCCGCGAGGCTGGTGGCGGTGGCTGCTGAGGGCACTTAAAAAAAAAAGTTGTTTCTTAAAATAAAGGCGGGGGGGTAGAAGGGAGAGATAAGGTTTCAGGTCCAGGCTGATAGCTGCAGAGAGGGGAGAGGTTTGGGGTGGGTTTTTTTTTTCTTGCTGATGCCATGCAAATTCAGGAGAGGAGGGAAGAAAAATCTCTTTTAATGACTCATTGATTGAGCCGGTTTAAAATTAGTTGTTGTTGTTGTCTTTTTTTTTTTTTTTTTTCCGCCCCCTTGATGGCCATCAAGAGAGGGATGGAAAGAGGAGAGGAGGGAGAGAGTGTGTGTGTGTGTATGTGTGAGTGTGAGAGAGAGAGTGAGAGGGAGAGAGGGGGATAGAGAGAGTGTGTGAGGGAGAAAGAAAAATAATCTTTTCAAATCTCCTCCCTCTTTTTTTTCCCCCCTCGTTTCTTTGCTTTTCTCTAAAGCTCTGTGGTCTGTGAAACACTCTTTCTTCCTCCTCGTTGGGAAAATGGAGACACTTCGTCTCTCTCCTGGCTGTGGAGCTGGGAAGGATTTTTCTTTTCTTTTTTCCATTTTCACTCCTGGCTTGATTTTTTCCTTTACCCCGTCCATTCGCCACCACCCTAATCTTGTCATTTCTTTGAGCTTGTGTCTCAGATTTGTGCCTTCTGGGGATTTATTTTTCACTGGTTTCCTCGTTTTTGGTGTCGCCACTAGATTTGATTTGATTTGTTTGGTTCTTTATTTGCAATTTCCTCTGAATTGCTCCGTGCCTCCTGCTTTTAACCAAGGAATGGAAACGGTGCTGCTTTTTGTGGGTGCGCAAAATGCTCAGGCGGTAGGTTTGGGCTAATGCGCTTTTTTCTCCTTTTCGGGACCAAGTTTTCCGCTGTGTATATATATATATATAATATTTTTTTTTCCGTTTGGGGAGAGAATATTTAACTGTAACGCCTCTTTTTAAAACCTAACAATAAACCGTCTCTTTCTGGAGTAACCCGTTTGGCTTTGCTGTAGAGTGGATGTGAATCTGATCCTTTGTGCTGCTGGGATTATTTTCCGTAAAAGAAACAATGTTTTTCTAAGTAGTTTTTACTTGTGGCTTAAAACAGTTGTTGTTTGTGGAGGGGATTTTCTGAACTCTTCACAGTTCACATTTATTGGTTTATGGGGCGCTTCAATACTTGTTATAATTTGGTTTTGCTGTTAATCGCAAAATTCACTTACAGATTATGGTAGAAAGCAGATGTAGTACTGTTAAAAACCGGCCAAAATCAAACTACGTATAGAGGGCACGTTTATATTTACTTAGAACTGTTACTAAATTACCACTGGGGGAAGGAGAGAGAGGTGGAGGCCTTTGCTTTTCCTCGATTCTCTGCTCCCCGCTCCCCTCCTCCTCGGGGCTCGGCAGTACGGAACGAAACAGGATTTGAGGGAGAAGGGAGAGTTCCTCCGGAGGCGGCTCTGGCCGTGCCCGGGCTCGGCGACCAGCCTTTGCGGTGCAGCTCTCGGTGCGAGTGGGAGTGGGAGAGCGCGGGGAAGATGGCGCTGCCTGGCTTCCTGCCAGCGTTTGTTGCGCAGTTTCACTCCGACTCTCCTCCCCCACGGGCGCCATTTTAAGGTCCTTTCTGCTGTCGTCGCGCCGTGTGGGGCGTTGCCGTCGCGCCCTGCTCGGGTCATTTCTCTTTCTGTCTCAGAAGACGTTACTCTCTCGGGCCTTGAGATCCTCTCCCCGAAATCCCAGAAGCTGTTTGCTCCCCCCCGTCTCCCCCTTTTTTTCTTCAAAGAGTTTCTTCTGTGTGTGGTTTGGCGAGAGAGGTGAAGGATTCCTGGCTCTGTGTGTGAAAGGGAGCAACAAGGGTGGATTGCTTCGGGCATGGGCCTTTTCGGGAAGGGCCCCGTCAGAGTTGTTGCTCTGAATTGCTGCCTTCTCAGGCTTCCCCCATCTGCGTAGTCTGGGTCACAGTCCTGTGGGGTATTAAGCTGGTTTGGTTCAGAGGCGCCTGTGCTCACAGATCAGAGCATTTTTTCATGTTTCTAAACTACGTGTTTCTTGACATGAGATGCATTCAGAGTGTAGGACAAAAAAGTTTTGAAAGAACATCATCTGTTGAATGATCAAAAAATACATGTCATTGAAAAAGAAATCCACCTTTAAAAAATGCTCTAGTGTAGCACATAGGGCAAAGTAGTCTTCACTGAAGAGCCTTCAATACCTTTAAAAGTGCTTGAAAAAATACAAGGGCAAGTGACTTTTTGGTGGGTGGGTAGATAACTCATTTTCTTGCTGTTACTCTCTTGGTAATTTTCTTGAGGGAGGGACTAACGTCTTTTAAAGTTTTTATCCTTTATGTCTTGGGAAGCAGTGCTTTTTCCAAATTTGGCAGCTCCACTTTAATATGCTTTTAAAGTTTTGTTTTGGTACTGTTTTTTAGGGAGAGTGTTGAAAATGGTTTCCTATTTTTTGATCAGAACTTTTTTTTTTTTGTACATTTCTGTGTAATTTGATTTCGAGAGGGTTGAGTTTAATGCCAACATCTGTGTTCAGGAACAGCAAGTATGCTGCCAGACCAGCTCATGCTGTGCCCACTAAGTGTGGAATGCTTGTTTAGTTCTTCATTTTACGCTTTTTGACAGATCAGAGGAGGGCTTCCCATGCCTCTTGCTTGTTCCTGAAGGAATTGGGAGATTTTTTTTTAAATTTGGGGTTCATTTTAAGACTGTTGAAATTCTTTGCCTGTTGGTGTTGAAGGCTTTTAAATGACGTTTCTTGTGAAATACACATTTTTATTGCTTGGAATATACTAAAAAAATTGCCTGAATATAAACTGTCTTTTCTAAAGGCTTTCATGGGGACAACCTTGTTAACATTTTAGCTTTTTAAACAATACACCTGCTAAAACTGTTTGAAAATCTGTTGAGTGTGGAGTACAGTATTCACATATTTCAGAGATCTTATTACTATATGAAATCCACTCTTTCTTGAAATGATTATTGTTTATTTTTGTCAACAGTAGTCTTGGGATCAAGATAGTGATTTTTTTTTTTTTTTTTTTTAGCGGTAGTGTATTTTTATACAATAAAATTTCTTTATTATGCACTAATGTCTGGCAGGTTCTGTGTGGATTTTTTTCACTAATTTGTGAAAATAATGAAGAAATTACAAAATTGGATAAAATGACCAGTTTATATACTTTCAGGGCATAATGCCAAATGACTACATATACTTATTACTCTGACCTGCTTGCATTAAAGTAAAGTGTATTCTCATCTTGAGTTGAGATCTTTGGCAGATAGTATTTAAATATACTAGGTCTCTTCTTTTTAGATGTATTTCTTTGGCCGCATCTGACCTTTGAAGTTTTTTCTTGTTGTTGCAAGTAGTACTTTGTATTTTGCATAGCTTGTATACATTGATGGAGGAGTGCAGAAGCTCACCATGTCAATACACAAGCCCAGTTATGCTTTCATTGGTCCACCTTGGCTTATTCACTAGTATGTTACTCATGTATTTTAAGTGTGTTCTTATTTTTTTCGTACTTTGAGAACTTACCTTGTATATTACGCCTGTATTCTTGAGTTGATAATACTTTCAGTGTATGTGTGGCCTCAGGTAAGGTCAGTGCTACATAGTTGTGCCCTTGACTGAGATGGCTCTATCACAGTTAAATACTTAACGTTCCCTTAGTTCCTGTCCCGTCCGTCCCGTCGTCTGTCGTGTCCGTCCCGTGTTCCCCCCCCCCCCCCCCGTCCTTTTTCAGGAGAGTTTATATATTTAGTTTAGTTGTACTGAGAGAAAAAAACCCAAATCCTGTTAGTATAAGCTGCATTTCCAATTTCCTCCAAGGTCCCTTTCTGTATCCATAAAGTTTTGCAACAGAGGTAAGTCTATAGTCGAAGAGCTTTGCAGGCATGGATGCGTTGGTGTGCTACTTGGGTGTTCATTGTACTCTAGCTGTATTTTCAGAGTTTTGCTGGTATACTTCCACTTCGGTTCCAGACAAGTTGTATCTGCATAACTGCAGTTGGGTTTTATAATGTGGCTCTAATAGTCAATGATTGTGCCTTTTCTTGCTGCATTAGGCTTGTGGTTAAATCTAATGGCTGGTGCTTTTTAGTGTAGATGCGGCAGTGAGAGTGCGAAAGTGTGTCATCCCTGTCTAAGTAACAGATACAGTCCAGACATAAGAGGCTCTTTGATAATGTAGTTCATTCTGTTCAGAGAGTTGGCATAATTTCTTCTAGTAGTTCTGCTGGAATAAGCTGCATCTGTGCTTGAAAGGTTTTTTTATGGTGACATACCCGGTCCAGCATAGACATGGGGATTGTCTACAAAAACAAGCATGTTTTGCTTTCTTGCAGTAGAGGAAAAGCATCAAGTAATAAACTGTTCTAATATTCATTGTGACCTGCAGCTGTTCTAGTTTGAAAGTTGGAATAAGCAGTATTGGTAAAGTCCTTGTTGCACGAATATAAATGCATGAACACTGACCTGAACTGACGTTTTTTCAAGATCATCATGTAGTTAAATGAATACGTGTATCTTTATTTTCAAATGTTCATTTGCCCCTGAACTACCATGTCTGTATTATTTTTGCTTTATTTGAGAATTGCTGCAGTTTTAAACAAAATAAAAACTTGATCAACTAGTGCAAATAGACTATCAAGTTTTTTTTATTACTTTTCTTGCACTCGTTTTAAAATGTTCCAGAGCTATTTCTGATGTTACTTTGAGTAACAGAATGCTTACCAAAAGGAAAAGAAAGTGGGCACATTGCTGTCAAAACTTAATACAATAGCCTTTCTTTCACTGAAGGTATTAAGAAAGGGTGGTGAAGTGAAGAGAGAGGAGTCCAGGGAGAAAGTTTTAACTTCATTGCAAGAGACTGATCATTTTTGTAAGGGCTGATCTTATGCCATCTTATGTCTCAGGTGGAACTTGCAGTAGTAGTTTTACTGTGAACTTGATCTGAGTGTGGAATTTCAAGATCTGGTGTTGAAGCTTGAATTTATTGAGATATGTCAACTACAGAAAATATCTTGGCCCTACTGAAATAGATGGCAAAATCTCCATTGGCTTCAGCAAGGCATTGACTTCAACAGGAACAAGTTTGGCAGTGTGGAGGATTTTCTGTCTGGTTTTGGGGGGTGTTGATATGGACTGCACTATTGAATTAGTTGCACGTCTGTCAATTCATCATATTCAAATTTCAGTTGATTTCCCATACATAAAACCATGTTAGCTTGTGTGAACCATGCCTGTGGCAAGGTAACCAGTTTTGGTTTTTTTTCCTCCTAAACTAGTATGGACTAGAATGACAATGAAAAGATATTAATTGCACATTGGTTTATAAATTAATTGAGAAATGATCAGTTCATAAAGAAGTTACATTCTGGGACTGCGTAAGTGTTTTTTCAGAATCTTTGAAAATTATATGCACAGAATGAGAAGTATGATACACAGGTATTCTCTAGTAGGAACAAGGTAAAAACATCTGACTCGACGTTTCTTGAGTATTGCATCGGACAAATAATGTATGCTAATAGCCTGCGTTATTGCATACAGTAGTTTCTAGAAATAGTTAAGAGCATCTAACTTCCTTTGAGCAGTTAATAAGGAACTGTTGAGGTTACGCCTCCTTCTTTTCCTCTTTTGGTATGAAACTAGGACCTTTCAAAATATTTTATGAATATTGAAATTCCTGAAGAATTGTGTATGCTGTGGAGCAGCTTAGAAGACTGAGCCCAAAATAGGCCGTAGCATAGTGATGAGGATAGTCACTGCTGGGGAAATGGGCTGAGCCTAGTGTTCAACCTGGTGAATCCTGTGGGGTAGGTAAGCATCCTGACCTCCCGGCTGCAAGTTACTCTGGATTTTCTCTATGTGGTTTAAAACATCTGTTTTCAGATGAAAGTCTTGTCAAGATTTTGGTGTTTCCAAGAGCAGCTCTGGGTGCAGTAGGAAAAAATTGAATAAATTAAGAGATTTGATGCTGAACATGTGTGTCTGAGGGAAACCAGATTTTAGACAGCTGCACTGGGGGTTCACACATATACTCGGTTGCTTGACTGTAGCTGGATTAACCTTTAGTATCATACATACTGTTAACAACTGAACTGCAGATTTCCATTTTTTTCTTAATATATTAAAGTATCACTAGGTTTTGGAAGCTTGGTAAGTTACCACATTTGCCAAACTCAAATCAAGAATTTTTTTTTTAATGGTATACTAAATGGAAATAAAATTTAAGAGTTGGGTAAACAACCTGTTGTGGGTTGTCTGTGCTTTAGTGTGTGGTTTTTATTTGCCTTTCTGTATGTGGGGCTGGTACCTCATAACCATGTAAAGACCCTGCCTGTCCTCTTAGGTGTTCATGTCCCACCAGATCTTAGAAACCATGAAGATGCATAATGTCGCACCTAGCAATTCATGAGATGTCACGCTTTTGTGTTTCTTTTCTTGTTGCTATTTATCTGACTCCTGAATAGTATCCATATTTTGGAGTATTTTTTTGTAGAGAGGTTTTGCATCATTCTTCTGAATATTTAAAGTTACAAATTTCTTGTACTCTGTTGCGTATGGATGTCTTTGAAATACTGATGATTAAATTCAGTTCCACAGCTAATTTCAAACATTGTAAGTTCATCTTAAAAGTACTACTCAGATTTAAAATCTTGGAATTAAAACATGTTTTCATAAATATAGAAAGTTCACACTTGTGTATTGTACTGTGTTACTAGGTTAGAATCCCAAATTTCTTAGGTAGCTCTTTTTTAGAGCACAATTCCTGGTAGATTTTGCAACTGTATAGTAGTTGCTTTTTGTTGATTACTCTGGAAGACAAAATATCTGTAAGGAATAATTACATATTGTAGAGTATAAGCACAGCATCGTTTACAAGTGAGTAGTTAAATCCTTGTGTTTTACAAAGTACATTTTAAAAATTAATTTTGCTTCCTTTCTCCTGTTGTCCTGAAATGACAACTTTTTGATAATTATGCCTTCTGTATTTTTGCCTCAGTAAAATTGAGAGTGAGATTTTAATTTGCCATCAAGTTTCTCAATATTTACCTCTTTTCTATTGAATACTGTGTCATTATTCTGCTGCGCATCATTTTTTACAGTAATGAGGGGGGAAGTGCAAATACCTCTTAACATTTGTGTTTTGTATTCCATCTGTGCAAAAAATCAGTTTCTTGAAAATAAAGGGCTTGATGTGGTGAGCAGCTCTTAAGTTGATTATAAAACACATGCTTGGTTAGTTACAAGAATCTGAAATTGTCCAGTTTGCAAGATACTAGATTGTTCAAAAGTAGCATGGACTCGAAATTTAAGAATAGAATATATATTAATAAGTGCTTGGGTTTATACTCCTTTCTTATACTCATGTGTTGCAGAGAATGCAAAGGAGGTCTGTCCGGTTGTTCTTGTATAAGTTTCCTTCAATGAATCCACGGCTGCCTGTTTATTAGGAACCAGAGGTAACTGACGGTGTCAGTAAGGTAGTAGTTACAGCACCTTAGCAACCTGAAGCTCATACTGCTTAAATGATATGCATTACCTAATATGTGCTAAAATGGCATCTTTTTTTTTCCCTCCAGTTCAGAAGCACTGTGCGAAATACTAGCACTGTGAAAATTAATGGAAGTCGTGGTGGAAATTTGTGTGAGGGAAGGACTTCCAACTCTGGGCGTTTCGCCTCTGCAGTCAGTGTGGAATCACTTAACGCTACTGTGATCCTTTGATGTAATTTAACAAGGAATGGATGCTTGTATTGGGCTAATAAAGTTATCTTACATCTGTATTCAAAAAGGATATGAGGGATAAAAATGTCATAAATTTGATGTAGCACACTCAGTTCGCTACAATACCATTTACTACAGTGGCTATTACAGTAACTTTGATTTCTTCTATTTTTGTTGTTACAATTATTGTTATAGTGACAATGTATTTCTTCAGATATTCCATAGTGAAGTTACTATTAATGTTGGGATTGTAGATTAAAATTCTGGAGAATGTTGTAGAGCAACAGAACAGTACAGAAGATTTGATTGCTCAGAGCTGTTACAAAGCATGACAGGTGTCGTTAGAGTTCCTGCTGACTGGATGTGTACCAAGTCTTACTGAACTTGTGAGGATTAGTGTGCATATCTTGTAACTCAAACAGTAGGTGCTTCAGGTCCTACGTATGTTACTGTATGCAAGTTTGATTATCTCCTGCTATGAAGCTCTAACTAGACCAGCCATTTCCTTGCTTTAAAGCATTGATTTCCAAAGGTCAGTGTTCACTCTCAGAATTTGTGAGTCTGTAGATTTTTACAACAGTTTTGCAGATAAATTTGTTTACTTCTGGCTTACCAAGTTTTGATGTTGATCGTGTTGCACTTTGGGGAATTACTGCTCTAAATGTTGCTTTTCTAAACTAGACATTATCTTAGGCTTTTTACAGAACGTGAAAATAATATTTTACTTCTTTGTATCTGAAGCTATGCATTAAGGTTGTATGAAATTATAAATGACTTTGAGAAAGGAAAGCAATTCTTTTGTGACAAGTGTCCTAGTTTTGGCTGGGATAGAGTTGATTTTCCTCCTAGTAGCTGGTACAGTGCTGTGTTTTGGATGGATGTAGGATGAGAATAATGTTGGTAACACACTGATGAATGTTTTAGTTGTTGCTGAGCAGTGCTTACACTAAGTCAGGGACTTTTCAGCTTCTCATACTGTCCTGCCAGCGAAGAGGCTGGAGGGGCACAAGAAGTTGGGAGGGGACACAGCCAGGACAGCTGACCCAACCTGGCCAAAGGGCTATTCCATACCATGTGCTGTCATGCTGAACAATAAAACTGGGGGGAGTTGGCCAAGGGATGGTGGCCCACTGCTCTGGAACTGGCTGAGCATTGGTCAGCAGGTGGTGAGCAATTGCATTGTGCATCACTTGTTTTGTATATTCTTTTATCATTATTTTCCCTTCCTTTTATGTCCTATTAAACTGTCTTTATCTCAGCCCACAATTTTTACCTTCTTTACTATTCTCTCCCCCATCCTACTGGGGAGAGAGGGAGCAAATGGCTCTGTGGTGTTTAGCTGCCTGCTGGGTTAAACCACAACCCAGGCTTGAATATAATTTAAGTGAATTTAAAATCCAGTATTTACAGTGGTTTTGAATACTCCCATTTTTTTAAGTTACAAAACCCATGTGCAGTATATGAAGCATGTATGAATGGTTGGGCTGTTTCTGGACAAATCGAGTTTTAATGACTCTGCAGCTTGTAGACCCTGCATGTGTTGCGTGATACTGTGGATTGTCTAGCATGGTGATTAAAAATTTAGGGTGGTAAGGACCACTGGAGGTTATCTGGCCCTGCCCCCTGCTGTAGGCAGAACTAGCTTCAAAGTTAGGACAGGTCAGTCAGGGCCATTTGAGTTTTGAAAATTTCAAAAGAGGGTGATTCCACCCTCTTGCTTGAGCATTCTTATTTGTGAACTGCTTTTTTCCTTATATCTGGTTGGGACTTTGTGTTCCATGTTTTGGCTGTTGCCTCATGTCTTGCTGCTTATTGATAAGAAGAGGCTGGCTGTGCTTTTCTTGGTACTCCTTTTAGCTAGTGGCAGGCTGCAGGTAGTGCCTTGGTTAGCATTCTGTTGTCCAGGCTGAAGAAATGTAGTTCCCTCAGACTTTCTTAGTGTCATGTGTGTGCAGGCTTTTATTGGCATGCTGCTGGACTTTGAAGTTTTTCTATATTTCTTTTAAAGGGGGCAGGGGAGGGGTGTGCATGGCAAAACCAGACATAGTTTCAGATGGGAGTTCACAAATGCTGAGTAGAGGAGAATAATCACTTCCATCAACCTGCCTGCACTGCAGCTAATGTGAAAGTGGTGGCTGGATTAACTGTACCGTGTGTGGCTACAGTCTGACAATTGCTTTAAGCTGGCTGAAGCACCGCTGCCTTCTGCTGTACTCACCTACTCAGCTCCCTCGTATTCCCTCTCTTGTGCTGGCGCTAGCACTCTTGTAGCCCTGTGGCAGGCCAAAACCAAATCAAGAAGCTAATCCCAAGTTGAAACAGATCAAGGTATTTTGTCAGATGAATTTTCTGTTCCAGGCGACTGTTCAAAGCCTTGAGCTGACTCGGGAAAGTGGATGAGAGGGGCGCAGGACTGCTGTCTTCCTCTTTTGTTGGTCTTTGCTCTTTAGTAGGTGAGAATGTCGAAAGGGAGGCAGATGCTTTAAGGCCAAGTAGTAACAGTCCCGCAGAGGACTGGCCTGCATAACTGGGATTTCCTCGTCAGTTTTATTACTTTCAACTTTTCTTATATTCTGTTTGGGAGCATGCAATAAAGGGCACTCTGGTTATTTCCCAAAAGGGATAGGCAGTGCTGCTTCCACAAGTACATGTGACCCAAGTTGAAGTATATGCTAGGCTCACCAGTGCAGTAGCAGCAGTGTGAAATAAAACAGTAGAGGCTTTGCTAATAGTAAGTTACAGGGAATATCTGTGCTGGGTTGTGACTAATTAGTAAGGACTGCCCTTGTAAATTAGTTGGATGCACCAGGAGGGCTGAGTTTGGCCTACTTATGATAAACAGGTTTTTTTGTGGTTTTAATTTTTTTTTTTAAAAGGCACTGTAGAACAGTATTGATGATAACTAGATATTTATTAGGCTGCATTGTAACAGCTCTCCAGCAGCTTGTGTGAATCTTTCTAATGTGTATTTTCCCCCAGTTGTCTCTAGCATGGGCTCTTGTCAGGGCCCTGGGTGCACTGGTGCACCGCAGTTGCCCAGATGAGCCTCACCTGGGGACTCCATCCACACCCCTTGCCCATGGGCTGAAGCCTCTGTCAACTGATCCAAACAGAGAAGTGAGTCAATCTTTAAGAGTCTAGCCCAGTGGTCTCCAGATGTTTTTGATCACACCCCCCTATTGGTAAAAGTTTTTTGAGCATGCACCCCTAATATATGTGTACGTGTACTGAAGTTCTAGTATTTTCTTCCTGCACCCCAGTGGATTGTCTTGCATGCACCCCACTTCAGAGACCACTGGTCTAGGCTATGTAACTCTAATCCTCTAATTCCACTCATTGTGTTGAGTTTTATTTTCAAACTGTCTTGACTTAATACAGTTTTTGCCCATTTCATACATCAGTCATCGGTTGGACCACTGTATGTTAACAAGTGGTGAGGACAGAATTTGTATAACTTGTGTATAGAAAATCTGAAAAGATAGTTGGCAAGAAAAGCAGCAAACTCTTCTACTATTTGTGCTGTAAAAAGCGTGTTAGGAAAATTTCACAGGATAGGCTTGCTTATATTTTACACACTTAAATGATCATCTCTGTCAAGGTCATGTGTTGCTAAAGTTGCCCTCTTTTCTAAGTAGACTGAATGGGTAGTTGCTTTTGGGTGTGCAAGGACTTGTCTGATTGTGCATCTCCTATGTTGCTGTCCTGAAGTTAACAGGACACAAATCCTCATTGCAAATCTGTGTCAGTTAAAAAGATTTAAACCTGCAGTTATGTGGTTATGTAGATCTTGGGTATGTATGGCGAAATAGGAACAGAATTTAGTCTAAATAGGTAGGTTTGTGGCTTGGTTATGATCTTGATTGTTCTTTCACAGACCTCATAGAATCATAGAATAGTTTGGATTGGAAGGGGCCTTAAAGATCATCTGGTTCCAAATCCCCTGCCATGGGCAGGGAGACATTCCATTAGACCAGGTTGCTCAAAGCCCCATCTGACCTAGCCTTGAACAATTCCAGGGATGGGGCATCCACAACCTCTCTGGGCAACCTGTCCCAGTGCCTCACCATCCTCACAGAGAAGAACTTTTCTTCCTTACATCTAATCTAAATCTACCCTTTTTCAGTTTAAAGCCATTAATCCTTCTCCTATCACTACATGCCCTTGTAAAAAGTCCCTCCAGCTTTCTTGTAGGCCCCCTTTAGGTACTGGAAGGCTGCTGTAAGGTCTCACTGGAGTCTTCTCTCCTCCAGGCTGAACAACCCCAACTCTTTCAGCCTGTCTTCATAAGAGAGGTGCTCCAGCCCTCTGATCATCTTTGTGGCCCTCCTCTGGACTCGATCCAACAGGTCCATGTTCTTCTTATGTTGGTGGCCCCAGAGCTGAACGCAGTACTCCAGGTGGGGTCTCACGAGGGTGGAGTAGAGGGAGAGAATCACCTCCCTCGACCTGCTGGTCACGCTTCTTTTGGTGCAGCCCAGGATACAGTTGGCTTTCTGGGCTGCAAGCATGCATTGCTGGGTCATGTTGAGCTTCTTGTCAACCAACACCCCCAAGTCCTTCTCTGCAGGGCTGCTCTCAATCCACTCATTGCCTAGCCTGTATTTGTGCTTGGGATTGCCCCAACCCATGTGCAGGACTTGGCCTTGTTGAACTTCATGATGTTTGCACGGGCCCACCTCTCAAGCCTGTCATGGTCCCTCTGGACAACATCCCTTCCCTCCAGCATGTTGACTGCACCACACAGCTTGGTGTTGTTGGCAAACTTGCTGAGGGTGCAGTCGATCCCACTGTCCATGTCACTGACAAAGATGTTGAACAGTGCCGATACCGACCCCTGATGAATGCCACTCATCACTGCTCTCCACTTGGACATCGAGCTGTTGACGGCAACTCTTTGAGTGTGACCATCCAGCTAATTCCTTACCCACGGAGTGGTCCATCCATCAAATCCATGTCTCTCCAATTTAGAGGCAAGGATGTCGTGTGGGACAGTGTCAAATGCTTTGGACAAGTCCAGGGAGATGGCATCAGTTGCTCTTCCCTTATCCACCAATGCTTTAAGCCCGTTGTAGAAGGCCACCAAATTTGTCAAGCCTGATTTGCCCTTAGTGAAGCCGTGTTGGCTGTCACCAGTCAGCTCCTTGTTTTCCACATGCCTTAGCATAGTTTCCAGGAGGATCTGCTCCATGATCTTGCCGGGCACAGAGGTGAGACTGACTGGCCTGTAGTTACCTGGGTCTTCCTGTTTTTCCCTTTTTAAAAATGGGGCCTATGTTTCCCCTTTTCCAGTGAGTGGGAACTTCTCTGACTGCTGTGACTTCTCAAATATGATGGATAATCGCTTAGCCACTTCATCCACCAGTTCCCTTGGGACCCGCGGATGCATCTCATCAGGTCCCATAGACTTGTGCACCTTCAGGTTCCTTAGATGGTCTTGAACCTGATCTTCTCCTGTGGTGGGTGGTTCTTCATTCTCCCAGTCCCTGCCTTTGCCTTCTGTGACTTGGGTGGTGTGGCTGGAGCACTTGCCAGTGAAGACAGGCAAAAATATTGAGCACACATACCCACCCCTGTGTGTGCTGTTTAAATTGTGTGTTGGTCCTGTGGTATGTCACAAAGGCTCTACCATGTGGCATCATGTTTGTGTAGTATTATCTAGCCATCATTTGTGGGGATATTGAGATGGTAGCGATCTGGCTGTGTTTTATATTTGCAGTATTCGAGGTGCAGGAGAATGTAGCCCCTTAGGCTGTGAATGCTGATCAGAACAACTTTTCAGTGTAGCAAGAGCTGTGTGTCATAGGTGGGTTCGTGGCTCTGTGATGGTACATTGATCAGCTGTATAAAAACTTGGTAATGGTTTTATACAGTTTAGCTCTTTGGTAAACCGGCATTTAAAAAAAAAAAGGTGACATAATATTTCATGTGTATTCAGCTAGTGATGACAAGAATGTTGTTAAAGCTTGTTATTAGGAAGATGCACTTCTGGAGGAGACTGGTTGTGATTCTTGGCGTTTAACAAAAATGTAGCTTTTTCTTGGAGTTTTAGTGTTTGTTGTAAACTGGTAGGAGTTTACAGTATTTTGGGTAGACTTTTCTAGTATCATGTTTGTGAAATGAGGAAAAACGTAATTATTTTTTCTAATAAAGCCAACTGCATGTTCAGCTAAAGGGCTGTATAAGGGAGAGCCTGAAGAATGATTTGTGTGGATCTGATCAGGGAGAGTAAGTTTCTATTTGGCAAGAAGTAAGACAGTGCAAAATGAATTAAAGCCAAAACTATATTAACAAATTTGAGTGATAAATAAGATAGCAGACTTTTTAAGGGAAGTTGAGAAAAAAACCAAGCATGGAATGCACAGTGATCATTTTGATGTTATTAGAAGACACTGTGAAGATTAGATTAGATAACTAAATGGAAGCCAGAGTACCAAGAGGTTTAGGGAATGCTAGCATCAGTTGATATTTGAACTGGTGGATTAGATGGGATCTTTACAGAGAGAATAGGGGAAGATTAAATAGTCCTGAGAGTTACTGACAGGAAAAAGGGAGAAGGTGCGGTCTCAGATGACATTCTGAGACTTAGGGTGAACAGGAGAAGCAGGATATGCAAACAGAAGCTTTGAAGGAACAGTGGACGGAGGAAAGAGTGATAGGACATGTTTGGTACAGGCAGCACCCGACTGAGTAGGCACTGCATAAGAGAGTTGGTGGTGATGATATTGTGAGGCTAAAAATGCTCTGCACCCAATGAATGGATGCTTACATTCAGTTTGGCTTAATGCAAATGAATTCCCTACCTGTTGTTAAAAGGATTGTCAGAACTCTACTGTTAATCACAAGTTTGTTCAAGTACACTTCTGAGTATTGTTGAGGAGAAACTGGAAGTGGCCATATTGGCACTAGCAATACCTAAGAAAGGTCTGCTAGAAAATAAGTGTTCTTTTTAATGCTTCGTAATGTCTTGGCTGTAGTTTTGGTTCTAGCCTATAACAGCACTGTCATGATACTGACCTAAATTTGTTTACCTTTTTGGCTAGCCAGTATTATAGCCACTAATTTCTAATGGTCTTTTTAGGTTCTGTGGTGTTTGGTTATTCCCTCACTGGGATTAGCTGGGAGCAAATTCCTATAGAAGCATTTTAATTGGAGTCTTGATACTGCATTCACTGTTGATTTTTTCACTACTTTTTTTAAGTCATAGAAGTTCTGTTCAGTTAATTTGGTTAATAATTTGTCTTTCTCCAATTTAAAATTCTAAAAAAACCCCTAAACAGTAAAGTGAAACCCCTAAACAGTAAAGTGTTGCATGGGATTTTGTATACCATTACATGTGACTGAATTTGATTTTGAGATAGATCAGTGGACCTCTGTAGAAGATGCAGGTTTATTTAAGAACTTTGCCAATAGTAGTAGACATCTGTCAAATTCATAAATTGTTTAATAAAAAATATTGAGATATTCTAAATTGGTTTTATTGGTGAAAGCAATCTTTTGTCTGATACATACCAGATATCCATCTTCTCCCTTTTTGTTCTAGTTGTCATGGATGATGATGATGATGAATCCTGTCTCCTTGATCTTATTGGGTAAGTTTTCCTTAAGCAATTTTTTTCAGAAAAGTTTGGAAAAAATAATTTTGCAAAATCATCTTCTGGAAGGTGATTCTATCTCAATATTGTTTCAAGACTAGGTGACTTGCAAATGAAATGAGTAGCTATGCTTCACTTCCTCCATGTGGAGATGTGCATTATCACAAAGCCTTCAATTCCAGTGTATACTAGCTGACAGTCCAATGCTGGCATTCGCCTCGAGAGGCTAAAGAATGAGTGTGCATGGAGGTTGGATTGTCTTCTCAGCTAATGGTAATATCAGGTCACTGCTGAAGCACATTACTAGGAATGTTGTTACAAACTTCATTGCAAAGAACTATTTTTTTGGATTAAAAAAAATAAAGATCTCAGTTTTTTGAGTAGTGGAACTAGATACTTTGTTCACATTATGCTTGTATTTTAAAGGTAAAAGTAAAATTATTTTCTTAATTATAAATATTTAATTTTTACTAATAACATGCAGTTGCATAAAAGTGTTAGAAAAATAGAACTATTACCCAGTACTGTTAAGTATTCACAACAAACAAGAATTTATTAGCATCTTGCTCAAAGATACTTGATTTTAATAAAATTGGGGATTTTAAATGGTCCTGTTTTTTTTTTTTTTTGTTTTGTTCTGTTTTTTTTTTTCTTCCCCCTCATTATTTCCATAACAGATTTATTTGAAGGTTTATAATTCCATATGGGAATCTCAAAAAATAATTAGTATAGCTGAAGCCTGAGAAAGTTTTTTTTGTGGCTTGTGTATATGACAAGTTACTTTCCTTTGGCTAACATTTATGTCAGTATTCAAGAACAGATAATAGGCTATAATGCATTTAAAACATAAGAAAATTGAACATTTCATATATGATAACTTTCTAGTATGACATCAGCCTAGTAGCAGCTACTAAACGGTCACCTCCACTTGATAAAAGAATTTTTTACTGTCTTAAATGTAGTAAATAAATAGGCTTTTCTCACTCAGTCAAATCTTCCAGTGAAACCACTGAGAGCTTTAACTTCAGAAAAAACCAAAATATCACCACAGTGGCTGCTGTGATTTTGGGGTTACTCTGTGGATGCTATAGCAAAAGCATTGCCAGTACTGGGTCACAGTTACATTCTGTGAAGTATACTGTGCAAGATTGCAGATTGTAGCCATATGAAAACACATCCTGCTTGGAACATAAAGATGATAATTGACTGCATGGGAAAATTAAGTGGTCTGTCATGAGCATGAATCATGGAGGATACTGGTAGAAGTTCACAGGTGGTCCAGAAAATGAAGTGCTCTCTATACAAATGAGTGTTTGTGTGAAAAATTACAGTGTTCTTCCTGCTGCTGGCAGCAATGACTGTCTTAAGCATCTAGAGGAATGGAAAACAACATTTTTTTTTTTTCCACCTGATCTTTGATTTTTGGTAAGTGCCTTCTAAAATTTCCTTCCTTACTAAAGACAGTATTTAAGGTGATGAAGTGTTGTCATTTTAAATTGCATTTTGTATGATTTAAAGCCAGTGAGTGTAATTAGTATTAAACAGCCTGGTTATTTTTTTGTTAAAACTCATAAGCACAATAGAGCCCTGTATAAGATCATGAGTTCTATTCTCTTTGATTCTTGAAATGTAGTGTAATCTACTATGAAAATGACACTTTTGTTGGAAAATATATGTAACCACTTCTATGTTGTAAGTAGTATTGTACCATAAAGTCCCTGCCACGTGCTGTCTGTTTAACACACCTTTTGTAAACACATGAATGCAGTTTGTTTTTTAAATGAAAAAACGAGGAATAGAGGTGTATTTTAGAAGCGTACTTGTAAACCTGAAAGATCTTTAACTTGTTCCTTCTTTATTTTCTAGGATGATCAAGAGAGAAGGAGAGATGTTTTGAATTAATGGTTTTTTACATGAGAATCTCCTGCTTCTCAGAAATGTTTTATTATTACTTGTTAATCAATAAAAATGTTTTAAAATCAAAAACCTCCATGTCATTTTACTTTTCATGCTAATGGACATGTCGGGAAGTGCTGTATAATTGTTGTATTAAAATAATCCCAGCTAACACAACTTTTTAATGTTTTTTACTTGGTCTATATGTGCAGCTACATTAATGTATTTTTGATTTGTTTGAATTGCCAACACTTACTCTATCAGACCATGTTTTTAATCTGAGTCTTATTCAGTGGTAGTGCTAAGTTAATGAATACTCTGAAATTGTATTTAATAATATTTAATTAGTTATTTCTATGGTTGATTTCACTAGGAAAAGGTGCTGCTTTTTTCTTCACATGAAGGGACTGTTACTCTGGCAAGCATAAATTTTTGTTAACTTATATTAAGGGTGGCAGAAAATACGTTACAGATTCAGGTTTGTAAATGCCCTGTTGGCTTAGACTCTAGCTAAACAGGCATTATAGTTCATCTCTGTAGAAGAGGTGGTAACTGGTTTAGTTCTTGTGTTACTTGGTGGTGGTATTTTCCTTTGCTTTTGTACTATGTGCTGTCATAAAATACTGTGTGTTTTAAGAGAATATGAGTAAGACTCATTTCCTCATAAAGGGAAGTAAAGTAGAATGCAACTAAAATTTTCTGATGAACATAGTTTATTGCTTGAAATGCCTTGGTATAATGATAACAAATATGATCAACATCTGAAAATTGTGCTGATAGAGAAACACAGATCCTCAGATGGTATAAACTTTCAGCTTGGCATTGGAGTCACTGAAAGAAACGTGTTTTTACTATAAGCCTGATCTATAAGAATACAGTGTCTGGCTTAGTTAAATTAGACTCAGTGCAAATACCTTCCTAAAATTGGTAACGTTTTTTTTTTTTCTCCCCCTTAAGGGACCCACAGGCACTGAATTATTTTCTACATGGACCTAGTAGTAAATCTGTAAGTAGCATTCCTGTGTATTAGACATACATAAGCTTCATTAAGTGTATTATTTCTAAATATGATTTTTGTCTTTTACCAGAGCAATGAAGACTTGACTAATGCAGAATATTCTGTAGCCAACTCAAATTCAATTTTTGCCAACTCCAATGTAAGTGGTCAGGAGATAAATTATATTTGTATTGAGATTGCATGCTCTTGTTATGACTTTACTTGGCTTTTATAAAACTGAATGAAGTAGATGTGGGTTTTGACCTTTTTTCATATGTGAATTCTTAATGCTAACAGTGAACCACTGTTAGTATTTTAAATATTTCATTGGGTCTTCAGTGGGGAATTAATCAAAAGATACTGCACTGTTGGGCTGTGTTTTGTAAATATGTAAAATGGCTCGCTGAGCAGTGAAAATATTCTGTGGTGTAAGTCTCTCCAGTAAACTGCACTTGTAATTTTAGTGATTGTGGATGTAGTAGTGCTCAAATGTAGACCTTAAAAGTTGGTCTTTCATACATCTCCTGTGTATGTTAGGATGGTTTTGTTTCTTATTTCTAAGTAGAATCTAAGCTAGCACTTTTTTAAAATTAATGAATCGGGGTTGTTTGTTCTTTAGACTGAATAGCTAACTTGGGATGTTTCCTTCCTGTAACGTCAGTGTTAGGGAAGTCACTTAAAATTCATTAGGTGTTGCAAGTAGTCTTCAGTGTTCTTTTTTCACTAGCAGTGTATTGCAGCCCTGGACCAAGTTTTACCCAATGAGGTTGTGGAATCCCCATCCTTGGAGATAAAGCCAAGGCTGATCTGCTCTAGTGCTGGCAGTAGTCCTGCTTTGAGTAGAAGGATGGACTAGATGACTTCCAGAGATCCCTTTTGACCCACATTTCTTTGATTTCATTGGTGTGTTTTTTAAAAAAACATTCATCCCATGACTCAGTTATTTGAAAACATAGAGTAGGGTTTCCTTGGTAATTCCTCTTCCTCTTGTACTGATATCTTGACTCTGCCTCTTTGTCCCATGTTCCTAACAGATATGTGGATGCACTTGTAGGTGTGTAGGGACCTTAAATAACTGGGATAAATAAATCCTGAAAACTGTTTATCTATGTGTAGAGAACTAGTGATTTTTCTGTAGGCATGGTAGTGTGATGCGAAATGTTTGTCCTGTCCTTCCCCTTTAAGTGTAATTATTAAATATTGTAGAAGAAATATACGTTGAGTGACAGTTCTTTCTCCAGATAAGCTGGTTGAGATAGTTGTGGGGGAGTGGGGTACCAGTAGTAATAGGATGTGCCCAATTTTCAGCTAATGGGGAACAGTGGTTTCAACTTGGTGCCAGGCTAGCCATTATCAGACAGCAACTTCCTGTATGCAACATGGCAGAGGTGGGTTTTGAGGACTCATCCTAAGAAAAATGAGGTTATGGAGAAAAAATATGACGTGCATTTATCATAGCCTAGGCTTCCTAGTTGTTCTTTGTAGAGATTATTCTGATAAGCATGAGGAGGTGGGCAGGAGTTGGGGGTGTATTTCTGATGTATTTTCAGACAGTGAGTTTTTGGAGTAATTTTGAGAGTGATTGGGAAATTCTGGGCAGGGTGGGATTATTTTATAGGGAGTAGCAGTTGGAAGAAACAAAAATATTTGGTGAAAGCCAAAAGATCTTTTTGGTATATGAAACTGGGGGGTTAGGTAATCTAGAAGGCAGGTGGTAAGAGGAGCAGAGATTTCTAGTTTGTGTTCCTAGGATGGCTTACTGTATTTTCATTCTCCAGCACTTCTTCCACTTGTGCTCTGTTCTCATGCTTTTGTATCTTCATAATGAATACCAATGCCATCTTCTCTTCCCTCCCTCGTGTGAGAGCCCTGTGCTGATCTAAGTGAAGAATAACGTGGTTGCAAAGATGGATTCTTACAGTGCATTGTGAAGGAGCAAGGGGTATCTAAAATATAAATAGATGGTTTCACAGTCCTTGCTTATAAGATACCTGAAAAGTTAAACGCTTCTGAGTTTTTTGTCGTTAAAGTTTTTGCAGATGCTGAAAGTTCTGTCTTTGTATGTATTCAGCATTGCTACCATGAAGTAGGATTGACAGCCTTGATGCTCGTCTCATGCCTTTCAGTGGCAGAGTTTACTAATTCAGTGTCAAAGGTTCAGTGCCTCAGCTGGTAAGCGTGCTCAGCCAATACCTAACACAAACAAGATTAAGTTCCTGCTGACTGAAGGACGAGAAAGCAGTGTCCACTCTTCCCCCCCCGCCTCTTCCCCTGCCCTGCCCCGGCTCTGAGTTAAATTATTGTGTACCACCTGTGCTGATTCCAGGTTGGTGTCCTTGGGCAATCATCAGTCTCTGTTACAACCCTCATGAGAGGGTTCTTTAGCCATTGCCCCGTTACCTGGGTTGTACTTAGTGACTGCTTCCACCTTCCTGTTATAGTATAGTAGAACAGCTTAAGAGGGCAGTACAATATTCATGGAGCCAGTGAGAATAAGACTCTTGTTGGTAAGTAGATTCATGAAGTTGCAGAGGCACTAATTCCTTGTTGAAATTAGTATGGTGTTCTGCGTGGCTGTTCTGAGTCTGGGCAGCAGTGATTCAGGTATTAACTTGGAAGGTCCCTGGTTCCAGTTTATGCACATAAAATTGTTTTTGGATGTTAAACAGTCCTAGGAGCAGAGAATGAAACTTGGGATTCTTATTCCAGTGGGAGAGTTTCAAGCTATTAATATTGATTGCATGTAATATTATTTATTATTACTGTTGCTATTAGTAATAATAGTAATAGGTGTATTGTGAGTTCTAGCTGGAATAGCATTAACTGGAGCCCTCTTAAGTTACACAGTCATGAAAGATTTCAGACTGGTCATTGTCACTGGAGACAAGTTTCAGATGCAATAGGGAATTCTCCACGAGAACCTGGTGGTTGTGAGTCCTAATAATGGCCTAGTTAGTGACTCCTTTTTGCTCTGCCTGATGATAGCTAGGTACAGTTGAGAACCTGATTTGTAATTTTAGGTGTTCATGAGGTGCAGACATTGAGACATTTAAGTACTAGTTTAATTCCTTCTGTTAACATAAACGTTAAAAAGTTTACTGTAATTTTATAATTGTATTTTGAAAATATTTTATTGAATTTTAGGAACAATCTCTTAGTATTTTAAAACATGACCAAAGTTTCATAAAACAACACAGGCTGATTCAGAAACAGATCGGAGTAAAATTCTGAATAAATATGCTTTGGGAACTGAAGTTAGGGTGGGGACGTTATTGCATATGATAATTACGGTTTGCAGCATCTTCACGCTGTTTATATGAGGTGAAAACAAGTGTCTATGACTTTCAAGAAGTGAAGGCTCAGAGTATGAATGTGACTGATAATTTCACACCCACATTTTGCATTTACCCTGACCTAAAAAGAAACTGGATGTTGGTTTTGAATAGAAATATGATATTGCATTTTATAAAGGTGTACTCTGTCTAACTTAAAACTATTGCAAGTATTATTGTGCATTTAAATTTGCCATTCCACCTGTAGAAACCTGATACTTGTGTTGTCTAGAGTTTCTGGACATAAATTTATTTTAGGAAAATCTTATTGACAGTAGGCCAGAGCAAAGTGGGTTCTGATTTTCCTTACTACAGCATTTATGAATGTAAATTTGAAGGATTTTTTCAAAGTGCAGCTTAATATTTGCTGTAGTTTCAATACTTACAGTTCTCTGTAATCTTTTTGCTAGCATAAACCACAAAGTCCGTAGCGTTGTTTCTCTTACTGCTTTGTTTCTAAAATTTTTCTAAACAAAGAATTAATGTAATTCTTTAACTTTATGAAATGGTCACTAGTTTGCACTGTGTGACTATAGAAATACTGGTAGGATTTTAGAGATGGATCTCACTTGATAGAGGAAATCTGTGAAAGAGCAGGTTTCTCTTGCTTTTTCCCTGCTACTACTGTTGCTACTGAAACCTTGCCCCAAACTGAGTTACAGTGGAGGTCTTTTCACTCCTTTCTTTTATCATTTTGTCCATACAGTGCTCAGCTTGAGGAAGGGAAATTGGTACTTCAAGAGCATGTCACATCCTCTTGAAACAGTGCAGCTGCAGAGCTGAGTGCTGTGGAATTGGGAGATTTGAGAAGTGAGAGTAGTGTCTCCAGCAGTCTGTTATGAGGGCATGAGTGGGATGCAAGTGATGCACATGTTTATGCTGGCCCACTGTATGGGATGAACATCACCTTATATAGATACTATGCAAAGAATATAATTTTGTAAAGAAAATTTGCTTGCATGAAAAAAAGCTTAATGGGGAAACAAGGTAGAGCTTGGAATTTCTGAAAATTATTTATTTCTTGTTTTGCATTTCAGAACACTGATCCTAAGTCGTCTGTAAAAGGTGTAAGTGGTCAGCTTGGAGAGGGGCCTAGTGATGGACTGCAGCTGTCCAGTAGCCTTCAGTTTCTTGAAGATGAACTTGTATCTTCTCCTTTACCTGATCTTACTGAGGATCAGCCTTTTGATATTCTTCAGAAGTCCTTGCAGGAGGCTAACATTACTGAACAGACTTTGGCAGAAGAGGCATATTTGGATGCCAGTGTAGGTTCTAGCCAACAGTTTGCACAAGCTCAGCTTCATCCTTCTTCATCAGCATCCTTTACTCAGGCTTCTAATGTTTCTAATTACTCAGGTCAGACGTTGCAACCTATAGGAGTTACTCAAGTGGTACAGCAACCTGTTGGAGCATCTTTTGCAAGCAATACAGTTGGTGTGCAACATGGCTTTATGCAACACGTCGGAATTAGTGTTCCCAGCCAGCATTTGTCTAATAGCAGCCAGATTAGTGGTTCTGGGCAGATACAGCTAATTGGTTCATTTAGTAATCAGCCTTCCATGATGACCATTAATAACCTTGATGGATCTCAAATAATACTGAAAGGCAATGGTCAACAAACACCTGCAAACATGAGTAGTGGCCTCTTGGTTCATAGACAAACTCCAAATGGTAACTCACTGTTTGGTAACTCAAATTCAAGTCCAGTAGCACAACCTGTAACTGTTCCGTTTAACAGCACAAATTTTCAGACATCATTGCCTGTCCATAATATCATCATTCAGAGGGGTTTGGCACCAAACTCTAACAAAGTTCCCATTAATATCCAACCAAAGCCTATCCAGATGGGTCAGCAGACTGCTTACAATGTGAATAACTTGGGAATACAGCAACATCACGTACAGCAAGGGATTCCGTTTGCTTCTGCAAACTCACCTCAGAGTTCAGTAGTTGGTCCTCATATGTCTGTTAATATCGTTAATCAACAAAATACAAGAAAATCAGTTACACCTCAGACAGTTAGCAATGCTGGAGGTAGTATTGTTATCCATTCTCCTATGGGACAGCCTCATGCACCTCAAAATCAGTTTCTCATACCTACAAGTTTGTCTGTTAATTCTAATTCAGTTCATCATGTCCAGGCCATAAATGGACAGCTTCTTCAGACTCAGCCTTCCCAGCTTGTTCCTAGCCAAGTGTCTGCTGAGCATGTAATGCTCAATAGGAACTCTACAAACATGCTAAGACCCAACCAGTCATATTCAGGACAGATGCTGAATAATCAGAACACAGCTGTTCAGCTTGTTTCCGGCCAGACATTCACAGCTCCTGGAAACCAAGTTATAGTAAATCATGGAGCTTCACAGATTGTTGGTGGACAGGTGCCACTGCAGCAGGCATCACCAACGGTGTTGCATTTGTCACCCAGTCAAGCTAATGTTTCTCAAGGTAGATCAAGTTTTACTACGATGTCACCTGGGCAGTCTACAGTCTCAAATATGTCAGCTTCTAATCGGTTCGCTGTTGCAAGTTCTTCTGGTTCAGTACATCCTAGCTTGGGACCTTCAGTTCAGTCTGTTGCATCAGGAGGAAACTTCACTGGAGATCAGCTCACACAGAACAGAACTCAAGTTCCAGTCAGTGCATCGCATCGTCTTCCAGCATCCTCTTCCAAATCTGTCAGCACCTTTAGTCACACATCAATTGGAGTAACACAACAACAGTTTGCCTTTGGTCAGGTATGAAAGTTTTCTGAGAATGTAGCCAAATAATTGCTTATAAGCTGTGTTAAAATCTGGTTAACGAAGTATTATAGTTGGTGTTAATACAGAGAACATTAATTTTGCTAGTTTGTATTGTTACAATACTGCAGAACGGCTGAAAATTACTGTAACCCAGAGACATCATTTGACTGGGTATTTTCTAAAGCCTGTCACTGAGTGAATAAGTCTGTGACTTTCATTGAGTCAGAAGATTTTACTGGTGATTTATAGTAATATTTTCAGAACTGCTTAGCAGTGGTCTATTTCTGCCCTTATTTAAAGGAATGGACATGATACGATTATACAACTATGAGCTCCTCTGAAAATCTTACCGTAGAGCTAGATGTAAAGGCTCAGGTACATTCTTAGCACTTACAAGTCTTTTGACCTCACTAAAAACTATGCATGTGTTTTCAAGGTTTGACCTATTCAAATTAAAGATGAAAAGGTTTCTTGGGTTTCTCTTTGTTATTTACCATACTGGCATTTTGCCCACTGTAGCTCTGTGTGTCTGGAGCAGTTAGAAGCTTTCAAATTTGAAGCAAAGACAAGGCAAGAGGTGTTTCGTAGCATCCTTAAAAAGAAATACTTTTAAAGCAGTTTGTAAAAGCATAACATTTAAAAAATATTTTCTCTAAGAAGAGATCTACTTAGTAATAATTAAAAAATTCTGGATTTACTTTTAAGGTGAGAACTGGTCTTTTTTTTGTCCAGTTGATGTAGTTGCGGTATATATTCAAATTTGTCTGTTTTCATAAGTGAACTTCCAAACTCTGCCAATATTTAACTCAGTGACTTGTCACACAATTAGCAACAAGCTGTTATTCCACTTATGCCCTTTTTTTGCTTTTGTTTCTTTTTCCTTGGTCATTATAAAATACTGATAATAACTGTCTTGGAATGCACTTACGCTAATTACCTTAGATCTTTCTCTTTTTGCAGAGGTCTAATGGATTTTTTTAAGCAAGACCAAAATGGGCAATGAAATAATGTGTCTTAGAAAATACTGTGTATTTAGAAAATAAGGGCAAACATGTTGTAGAACCACATTTTTAGTTTTTGCCAAAACTGCTAG
Organism: Astur gentilis; assembly: GCF_929443795.1. Lineage (NCBI taxonomy): Eukaryota > Metazoa > Chordata > Aves > Accipitriformes > Accipitridae > Astur > Astur gentilis. The sequence continues at coordinate 8,409,609 of NC_064909.1, read as the reverse complement.
CACAGGTCGTAACATTTTGTTTGCAGATGAGTAATTTGAGGCCTGCCTTTCTCTTCATGTGTGTATATATTCCTATTCGTAGGATATGTGCTGGGTCTGTGGGTTTCAGCAGTTACAAAAGCATAATATTTCTTATTGCTGTAAAAGATAATTTTGGTTTTGTGCTGAAATTTCAGAGCTGAAAATGGGAACTACACAGAACAAATTCTACAGTTCACCAGAATCTTTTTAATTTGTACTTGCATTTTAAATATTGCACTATATCATAAACAGTGTATCACTTAGTTGCTAAACACTGGACAGTTTGTTCCACTGTATATTTTTTTTGTTGTGGAGACAGCTTATTTAGTCATCTTGCCATTTTGAGACTTGAAAAAGCTGAGCTTTCTGAGGGCCCATTGTAGTGGTAAATCATGGGTCTTCTAGAATGTAACTGGTGTGTATTTGTATTGTTGGTGTAATTTCTATTCATCTCTGATTTACTTTATAAAATTCTTGAACTTAGGAGGAATTGAGATGTCTGAAATTTCACCACTTATGAGTTTGAACTTGAAAAAGGATGTGTAGAGCTGAATTTTAGTTGCCTTTTTTGCTTTTTTCCTCCATTTGTTAAAGCTTTCAGTAAATATTTGACTGGGTGTTTTTTTTTGTCTGTTTGTTTGGTTTTTTTAATGTATGTGGCACAGAAAAAAGCTATGAACCAGACATCACCAGTTTCTGCATTGAAGACGCAGGATAATTTGAGACAGCCTCAGCTAACAAGTCTTCTGAGCAACACACTATCAGGTCAACTAAGGTCTTTTTAAAATAATTTTCTTAATTTTCTCCAGCAACAGAAAGTGGTTCTTCTTAGTCTGTCAGACTTGCATTGATGGCTCATGCTGATAGGGTCCTAAAGGTTATCAGAATTTTATTTTTAAAAGAAAGCAAGCTAAATTTTTCAGTATCAAATGTGTGCTTTTATTTTTCCCAGCCATGGCACTTCATTTTGTAGAGTGAAAAGTTGAATCTCCACAATAAGCAATTACTTCTTCCCTCTACAAAACCCAGAATTGTATTTCCTTTTTCTTATTTTTTTTTAAGCTTAGGAAAATAGAAATAAGTAATTTTCAAAATATGGACATCTGCTAAAAATTCTCCAAAACTTCTAGACCCTCTCTTGTGATGGCTGCTTCAGATACAGAGGAAAGAAAAATAGAGATTACAAGGCTGTGTGAAGGCTGTCATCACTTGATTTAGTTTTGAATGTGTCACTTTTGGTTAGAATTGTTCATGGCAAAATATACCATGCTACTAAAAGAACAAACCCAATGTATTCAAAGCAAACAGAAAAATGCAGTAACCTTCATGTTCTCTTTGTACATAAGTAAGCCTCTTGAATAAGGTTCCCTAATCTACTTGCCTTTTTTTTTTTCCTTGTGTACTGTTATGTGCAAGCTGTCCAGGCAATTCTCTACAATCAGCACAGAATGTTTTTTCTGGGGCAGGGGGAAATTATTATTTGTGTTGGTTGTAATGTAGCATGGCTGTTAAGATGCTGTCTGAATTCCTGAGCAAGGCAATTTGAAGAAGTCTGCCCATCTAGAAAATCTAGAAAAGAAAAATATGATGCTTGCTGTCTAAATACTTTCAGGAGCTCTAGAAAAATTTAGTTTATATGCTTGAGAGAGGATTAGTATTGAAAAGCTTGATAAAATGTACTATATGATTTTCAGTAAATTGTTGAGACACTATACTTATGGTACTTGAATTTCTTCTTGCATTGCAGTACTATGGTAGGACATGATTTATATCTGAGGATTTTTGTAGCTTGCAGCATAAAATAACAGTCCTGTTTCATTTTTATGAGCCAGTTTCTCCACAGGGTAGTTGCACTAATGCTTTGAAGCATATGAGACATGTGTCTTTCCCCTAAAAGCTAAAAACTCAAGTAAAATGATCAGGATAGGTACTTGAAATTATTCTGTTCTTTCTTAGGATGACAGTCTGTTTAACATGTTTTTTGTAGGACAGGACTCTGGAGGAAAAATCATACAGCAATCTCTAGGAACAGCACAGCCCCAAGAAAAAGTAATAGGATCATCATCAGTTCAACAGAGTATACAGGTAAATAATACTTTTATTTATATGTTTCCCTTTCCCTTAAAATTTTAGTGAAGTTAGGGGTGTTTCAACTCCATATTGATAATCTAGGAGTCCTTGCAGGTTTTTTTAGAGTGTATGAAGTCACTCAAGCTTGTCAAATTCTACCTTGACATAGTAAATGTTGAATATTTTGCAAATTGATATTCTGAATGCTGCTTTGATATTTAATTCAGTAAGTGGAGTCTTGACTGTACTGTTCCCTGGATATAATTTTGTATGACATAGCAATTCTTCGTTGAGTTGGACATAAGTTAGACCTATTCTTATCATTACTTCTTACAAACTCAGCTATTCTCTAGCTGATTGGCAGGGGATGGTTTGTGAGAAGGAGCAGAAAAATTCCATCTGGTCTTTGTCAGTTTTATTCTTCACTGCATTGTCTTCTTCCTTTTTTTTTTTTTTTTTTTTTTTTTTTTTTTTTTTTTTACCACCAAAAGTTCTCCTATATATGGTAACTATGTACAAAATTTTAACACTGCGTCCAGGGTTTGGGGCTGGAAGGGGAGGCCAGCTTTTTTGGAGAGGGAATACAAGAATTTCTGGAGGGAGGAGACAATTGTTACATTCATGGGCTGAGTAGGTGAGGACAAGAAGCGAGGGTTTGATGTAGGCTTGAAAGTGTGGGCTTCATTGTGGATGGAACTAAACTACAAAATCACAGAAGAAAACAAGGCAGGATCTGATTTAAAATGTTTGTTCCTTGCTGTAAAGGTATTTGTCAGTGTAGTTATGACATGAATGTTTTTCCCTGTCTTACTGATGTACAAGTAGAGCAGAAGATACTCACAGTAGTGCTCAATTATGAGTTCAGCCTGGTTTTGTAGTTGTTGGTCAGATGTTCATTCTCCTGTGGTGGTGAATACTTTTCATGCTCTGATTAGCGCTAGACTCTTTTTGGCCAGCAAGTACCATTACAGTGTGCCTGCTTCACGCTGCTCCTACTTTGCTGAGAAGGATGTTCTGTACCACATTCTTTTTTATTCCTTCTAACCAAGTTGTAGTTCAAAAGAGCTTTCATGCAATCTTTTTTTTAAATCATAAGTAACTTTTTCTCTGTGACCAATTTCATTAGTAAGACTAGTTGACTAAAAAAACCCAACAACTTCATATTAAACAAAGACTCTGATCCAGAATGGCTTCTTTGGGAGAATACTTAGATTGCAGTAATGCCTCTCATACAGTAGGAACATAAGCCTTTACCACCTCAGAAAGCCTCACATCTTAGGACAGTGTTCCCTTGAAAAACCTTGGCTTCATAAATGTCAGAGGAAAGGAAAAGATTATGTAGATCTACCTGATGGGTATATCTGTAGCATCGACACTGAAATAGAATTCCTAGAACCACTTTCACTCCCCACCCAGCCACCATGGCTTTGGAGAATTTAAGGACACAATCTTAGCCTGTTTCCTGACAGATGCTCTAATCCATCAAAATCAGGCAAGGTGACATCAGCTGCGAAATCCAGAGACAGTTCTTGAGAGCGGATTTCTTTGGAAAAGTTTTAGTTGTACCTTTTCTTCTTTCCACCTCCTAAATTTGATAACCAACCTTTTTCCTAGTGAAGCATGTATGTGCACTACAGTGGAATTTGCCTACAAACAACATTTCAGACCTTTGGTTTATGTAAGAGAAGTGACTTACCTTTCCATTGATACAGTGCCCTGTGAAAATAGGAGATAGTTTTAAGTGTTTATGCTTATGTGGTGGTTACACTTAGTATTGGTGATATACTTAATTGGCAGAAATAAATGCTGAAACTTAGGCTTTGCAAAGGAGGGCATATATTGTAATTTGTCTTCTGTTTTGAACTTAGGTGGATGGTCATTTAGTTGGACAGAAAAGGCCTGCTGCTAAACAGTTAACTAAAGGAGCTTTGTAAGTCCTTCTTCTTTTATAATTTTGTTGCAGATGTTTCATCTAACCTTCATTTCTTTCTAGTTTTTGTCAATGTGTAAACTTCTGTTAGAGTATGTGTTAATTATATGTCATTAATTTTCCTTTTAGTATTCTACAACAATTACAGAAGGATCAGGTGCATGCTGTGACACCAGATAAAAGTCGGTTCAGATCATTAAATGATGCAGTTCAGAGACTGCTTTCATACCATGTGTGCCAGGGATCACTGCCAACAGAGGAAGACTTAAGAAAAGGTAATTTTCTTTTTAAAAATTGGCAGTAAGTTTTTAATCAACGTATTGAGAGAATTCTTTATGTAAGTTAGAGCAATAAGAAAGGGAACATTTTTTAAATTTGTGCAGGTTACTGAAGAACAGTGTTTGAAAGTATACTCTTGTCTTTCTAGTGGACAGTGAATTTGAATCTGTAGCTACACAGCTTCTGAAGAGGACACAGGCTATGCTGAACAAATACAGATGTTTGCTTATAGAAGATGCAATGGTAAGGTGTATAACACAGGTACATTTTAAGTTTATAGGATGTGATTCAGTTTGTTAAAAAAGATACACGTACAGGAAGGTGAGAGCTAGCATTACAATTCATTTCACTGATACTATTTATCACCTTACAAACGTGATAAATATATACATGAAGGTTTTAGAGGTACATATGTATAGCCATTGTACTTGTTATTGCACCAGCAATCTCAGTGGCCAACCTGCATTTTTAAGTGTATGCACACATCTTAAAATCGGTGAAATGGCTTGAGTTTGTATTTCATGTACTGCCTAAGTAAGCGTGCTGTTACATGTAAGTTCCATAAATGTTGAAAACACATGAACTTCTGCTCTCTGCTTATGCTTTGCTCTTGTGCTGAGCTGGCTGTAGTAATCAGGCAGGTGATTTCTGTATATTTCTGTGGATGATAGAGCCTGAAAGAATGTTGAAAATCTCCATTCAGAGGTCTCCAGCCATATTATAATTGGAGCCAAATCATATTACAATTCAGGAAATCATTACTTCTCCTTAGAGGCTAGGTGGAGCCTCACGTTTTTATCAGAAATGCTTCTGATTTAAGTGGTTTCACAATCCCAGGCATGAGGTAAAAAGAAAACTGACAAAGTTACTTTAAGAATGTAATTTACAAGCATCAGAAATTATCATTGTGGCTTCAGACATGCTAGTTTTCGAGCCTGGAAAGGTTCTGAATTTCACTATAATGGACATTTAAATCACTCTGCTTTAGAGACAGGAATATGTAATATAAGTGTTAGAATTAATACGGTTTTGGAATCTGGCAGTCCCATTAAGAAAGATAGTAACCATCAAATATTTGCAAGTAATTGCAGGTGCAAAGGGGGATGGAGGTTAAAATCTGTTCTTTTACCAGCTGGTGTGTTGTATGTTAAATCCTCTTCAGTCATTTTGAAGAGGTTATTCCCCACTGCGTTCAGGTTTGGAACTAGTTGCAAGTGTTGTGACTTAGTAGCCAGTGAACTTTCTTCTGTGATGGATGGATCCACCTGACTTGAAGGCATCGTGGCAAAATGCAACTCAGCACCAACTAGTTAGAAGGATGGGAGAGAAGTGCAGGGAAGAAAAAAGATGATAGGGTGGTCCCATTGCAAGATTTTTGCAAGATTTCTCTCTAAAAGAGAAAGATACTGTATGGTGTAAAAAATTGTGGTGTACAATGGCAAACATCCTGCATCCTGAAAAGGTACAATTCTTACAATTGGAATAGTAATTCCCTGTTTTAAAATCTTTAACAAATAAAATGTACCATAAAATGTGAATAATATTTTATGGTTGAGTTTCAATAGTGGTTGGGCTCACAGTCAAGATTGTTGAAGATGTTGTGGTATTGTGAACATTCTCCACAAATACGTAACGAAAGACGTTCTTTTTCTCTGAAGAGTAACTAAGCTATAAATGTTGTGGTACCAACATATGAGTGACTACAGAGATGGTTGGTTTTTTTCCTTTTCCTGCAGCGGATAAACCCCTCTGCAGAAATGGTTATGATTGATAGGATGTTTAACCAGGAAGAAAGGGCATCTCTGACCCGGGATAAGCGTCTTGCACTTGTGGATCCTGGTAAGTAATGGTTAACTTCTAAATCTTACAAAAGCAGTGGAAATACAGAGTGTTTAAAAAATAGTTGTGGCCACTGTGAGGTAGTGACTGCTAGGCATTCCAGTAATTGAAATACTGAATAAACAGTTGCAAGTTAAATTTTAATAACTCCCAAAGTCAACAATCTAGAGACACTGTAAGGTTGAAGGCAGTTTTGGGGGGAAAAAATATATTTGGTCTGTTCGGCAGAGAAATATTTCTGAGTTTCTTTCGACAATAGTCATGACTCCTGCATGGTCTCAATTCTAGTAGGGAAGAATCTGTGAGTTTGCTGGCAGTCAGAAAAAACACCACTGTATGGAGCATGAATACTCTTGTTCATCTTAATGAAGTCTTGCTTTTGGAATGTCTTGGCCACTTAAATGGCAGCATGTTTAACTAGGCTGTTGTTGAATGTAGTAACTAGGAACACGTTATTTTTTTATAAGATAAGAGTTACTCTTTGTTCAAATGTTCTGCATAGCCTGCATATTTTAAAAGATACTCAGGGGATGTATTGGAGAAGGTATTAGTCCTCCAGATACCATATTTACATAGTTGGAATGCTGGGAAGTGCCGTTAGTCTGGTTTTACCGTGCACATATGTGTGTAGTATGCTGATTAATTTGGTGATAATCTCCTACAGTGGACACAGCAGAACACTTAAGCATGTGTACATCTCTCAAAGACATGAATCTGTAGGCTGTGGATGTTATTTGTATTATAATACTCAGAAACTACATTGGGAGTGTCTGTTACTTTGATGTATAGGTAATTTAAGTAAAATGTTGCTACTTAATTTTCAGATGGTTATCAAGCCGACTTTTGTTGTTCTGCCAAACAATTTGATAAAACAGCTGAAGAAGCACAGTCTGGCAAAAGTGACCATCAGTCTAGCAAAACATTACCTTCTCGAAGTCAGACTACCAAAACCCAAGCCAGAGACCGACCAAAATCCAGCTCAGCAGAGTCCGCAAATCACAGTAAACTTCCTCTAGTGCCTAACAACATTCTGACACCACAAGAAGGAATAGCTTCTACTAAAAAATCGGAGAGCCTCACTAAAGCTTTAAAGTTTGAAAAAGCTAATTGTTCTTCTGAGAGCCAATATGTGGCCCTTTCTGAAGAAAAGATGGCTGGGAAAGATCTTGCCAAGTCCACTGAGAACTCTTCGAGTTCTGAAGACTTGTCAAAAACTGTGTCAAGAGGCAGTCATGGAACACACAATAAAATATCAAGGAACACAGTTCAATCTTTCTCAAAGGTAACGTGTAATAATTCCCTCCAAGACAAAACTCTGAGGAGCTCTCCAAAGAATGAGGTTTTACACCCTGATAACAGGAAAGGCTCTGGTGAACCCCAGCAAGACTTACTGCTCAGTAAGAGTTTAGAAACTACATTTAAAAACATCTTGGAACTTAAAAAAGCTGGGAGACAGCCACAAAACGAAGCAACAAGTAGTGGCTCAGTTGAATTAGAATTTCCTAATTTTTCACCTATTGCTTCACAGGAAAACTGCCTGGAAAAATTTATTCCAGACCACAGTGAAGGTGTTGTAGAAACTGACTCTATTTTAGAAGCAGCTGTAAATAGTATCTTAGAGTGTTAATAGTTACAGTACCATGGACAAGTTATGTTTCTCTTAGCAGAAGCAAATGTGAATGACACCACAAGTACAGCCTGACATGCATTTAAGGTTAACCTTTCTAAACTAGATTCTGTTCTGTGTTTGAGAGCAATACTCATTGTGGTTACAGTGAGATAGCCAAGTAAAGTTAATCCTTGTTAGAATGCAGTCTGTTAGGGCCTTACTATTTCAAGTATTATGATAGTGCTTTTGATAATTGTGCAGTACTGCAACACAACAAGGTTGCAGGTCATTAGGCCCTATGTAATATGGTAATATACTGACAATCACAGTCATTTGAAAGGATATATTTATTAAGAAAATGTTTTTAAAAACTGATGGAAGCAACAATTCTCCCCTACCCTTCCACAAATCATCAAATTTTTAGTTTTTCTGGAAAAGCCACTGTACCTCTATTCAGAAGTGATTATTTGCTTTGTTAATGAATCTGAGTTCTAGGATTCTTAAGTTGGAAGGATATCATCAGTGTGTTTACAAAGCTTCATAATTTAAAGTGCTTTTCTATTGCTTTCTGAGCAGAAACTAGTACTTGATGATATATTTGTAGTGGGTAACTTTAGTCTGTGGGATGGTATTATATGATCTTAGTCACAGTGGCATGATATGAAGTAATAAATGCTTGACTAAGGAAGGTAGAATGGGAGCCAGTAAATGGCAAAGTGTACAGGATGAGGCCATGATAGAGCCATGAATTTATATATATAATACATATATATGTTAACTCTTGAGGAAAAGATTTTGCATTTTATAATTGGATGTAGTCAGCCTTGAGTCTTTCTGAAGTGGTATAAATGTTTTTTTTAATTTGTTGGTTTTTTTAGACCAAGTGTCAAAAGCACTTTTATTTGAAAACTGTTATGGTATTTGTAGCTTATATTTTAAGAGGACATTAGCCTTACTCTGATTAAATTTAAAGGCCAGTGTTTGTTTTTTATTTTTTTTTGCTTTTTGCTGTCAGAGAATGTTAAATCATCCACCGTAGCAGTCATAATCATCAAGATATGTACAGACCAAAGTTGATCAGCAATCCCATTGTTTAAACATATCGAAAAGTGTGTAATTATTAATTCATATTGTAGAGCCAAGTGAAAACCATTGCATGGTTTGTATTTGGCTTACTGTCATGTTGTTAAGATAGAATCTTATTTCTTATTATTTTATTTATTTATTTTAATCTATGACATCTTTTTTTTTTTTTTTTTTTTTTTTTTGCTGCCCATGCTGCTTTTTCCTAGTTTACTTTGGTCATGAGTGCTTTTGTGCACATAAGTGCACTGACATTTGTCACGTGCGTGTAGTACATACGTCTGCTCAGGAGGATATAGCTTTTGTGGTTTCTAAGATATGCTCATGTTCTCCCCCAGACCTTCTCCACAATTTCTTAGAAAAATTATCAGCCATTTTCCAGACTTGCTGATTACAGTTTTCATGATACAGAGGCTCATTGTGACAAGCTGTGGTTGTCAGTCAGATTGCCAGGAAAGAAAACAAAAGGTTTTGCTGTCATGTAATTCAGTCCATCTGAATAGTGCAGAAGGCGGCAGAATTAGATCCTTGTGACAGTAGAAGATTACAGTGCAACTCAGTACTGAGCTACAGTCCACTGTCTGACCACTAAAGGAAACCAATCTAGAAAGCAATGTGAGAAAGATGAACTTACTTAAAATTCATTTCCCCTTCAACGTGAATGGAAATACTGGTTTTGTATGTTACTTACTAATTGCCATTTAAAAAAAATGTGCCAACTTTAAAGTACATGTTTGTAAAAACCCAGCATTCCCAAGTGTTGTATAAAATATTCAAGGTAATAATAAGTATTGCCAGTTTTAAATTTTTAGTTAGGTGTCCTTAGAATAGACTCTCAGGCGATGAGTTGTTTTCTTATTGGCAAAACTGACAATATAGTCTTCACCTATTGCCTTTTTAGATTTAATAATACGCTAATGGCTGTGTATCCTGATGTGTATTTTATTTTATCATTTTGGAAATTTAATTAACTGAACTATCTAGGAAGGAAGACAGTAAGTTACACAGCTGTATGTTAACTAGTTACATTTTTCTTCTATAGGGAAAAAAAAGAAAAGTTGCACATTCATTGATCCACTTGCTTTTTTTACCACCTCAAAATGGGTATGGGGTTTCCAGCCTCTCTACAGCAAATAGAAAATTGAAGTATCCGGCTATGTGTCTTCTATTGGATCCCGTTTGGGGATCAGGGACAATGGCATATAAAAAGCGACAAATTACAAAAGGTAATCATGGTTGATTTGGTCAGACACATTTCTCTGAGCTACTTAAGAGAGGAACCCATTGAACAATCCTAGCAAGATTAATCTTAGATTGTTAATGTTCTGTTGTTCATTCCTTTGAATTCAATTCTAAAGGAATTCTGGTACGTGGTGAAGCAGTAAATTAAAGAATTGTATTTTTGTTGTGCTTAAAAAAAAGTATGAATTTATTAATCATATGGGCTCAAGTCCAGCAAAGTATTGTGAATGTGCATGACTTTAAACATGTTTTCATTATTTTGCTGGATCACCATTGTGATTTCAATGTTATTTAATACTGCCTAATATTAAAACAAATTTTAAACTGGCAATTAAGAAAACTATGTTCATTTTGAAGATTTTAGTATAATTTATCTGTTAGATTAGGGAGGCCTTACAGACTGACTTCACTTAAAGAGGATGTGTCACTTATTGTCAGTGTGGTATGGACTTTATTTGCTTAAATACCTTCATTTGTAAAGTATGTCTCACTTGAAATTGCTTTGTATACATTTTGTAAAAATATTTATAAAATGTTTTGTAAAAAAAAAAAAGTATAACAAATTGCAGTTTATTTTGTTATGTTGGATAAATACTGTTAAAAGACACAAGTCAGTAAATATATTGTTAATCCATGGATAGGAAATGTTTAGTTGGAGATTACAAATTGAAACAACCATTGCAATACAGCCAAAGATTTGGGAAAAACTATCTGTGATTGTCTTGATTTAACAAAGTTGAATGTTTACATTTCCAAAAGAGGATTGTTCTCAGTTTTAAGTAATATGGTTGCAAAATATTCTTAGTCCTGTGCTTTTTATAATGCAGCCCTGCTATAAGATATTTAATAGGCCAACTTTCCATACTCTTTATGAATCTTTCTGAACATATGCTGTTAGGATTTGGTTCATGTGGCATTATAACTACATATAGTAATGCTGATCTCCAAATAACAAGATTGCGAATGGTCCTGCTCTTTTGTCATTAGAAATCTTGCCATGCTGAGGTTACTGAGACACACTCTCTTTCTCCAGAACGTTTTCACAAGGTAGAGGGGGCATCATCTTCCTCATACCTCAGGGAGATGGAGGGCAAAAAGAGGGATTTTGTTAGTCAGCTGGCCACCTCATCCATGCTACATGTTTCAGAGTTCTGCCAGTTGTATTTGGTTATAGATAACAGTGTTTGCAGTATTTCCCATTCCTTCCTTGTGGCTGTGAGAAGATATTACAATTGCTGGTGATACAATGCTTCTTCCTACTGTTAGAGGGGTGATGAACCTTTTCTTACTGTGATTGAATTTTTCAGAAAGTATGCTGAGATTCTGGTCTAGTAAAGCTCTTATGCTTGGAACTTCAACACTTTTATTTTTGGAGGCTATGAAAACGAAGGATTGGTGAAGTGCACTGCCTCTCAACTTGGAGTAGGGCCTGCAGTGTTAAAAGGTAGAAATCTTTTATGGTTAGTATTCATTATTTTGTCAATGAGACAAAATAAACATACCTTTTGAATGCTTCCCACATGGATTCAGTCAGTGAAAAAATGAATAAAATCAGTTATATATTATTTTAATCTCTGTTTGGGTTAGGATGGCTAAGCATCTTGGATTATTTTTCTCTTTATCATATCCCTGTAGAATTACCAGGCAAACTTTCTTGGTTGGGAAACATTTGATGTATAGTTTACTCTGCAGCTGTCTTCACTTTAGAATATCTTTTCATTACAAGAACATGGTGTATTTTTTTAATTGCCTTTCAATAGTATTTTTGTGGTGGGGTTTGTTACGCTTATTCCAACATTCAGGGCAGAATTTCTGAAGATTTGGGCATATGTGTTAATGCATAGCTTATTTAAGAAAGAACACCTTTCTTTTTGAGGATCAATACAAGGAAAAAAAATTTGCTATAATAAGCTTGGCACAAGAAAAGGTATGTAATTTTAAATCTTAGAGAAATACCTCTTTTCTTCAGAAAGTGTTTTCTTTATAAGCCTTTGAATTTTTCCTTTAGAGTTGTACACTTTCTTGGAGTTTTCACAATGATGTGTTTGTCAGACAGCTTCAAGAAATACAAGAAATTGTCTTCATGACTTGAGGGTCAGTGTCACTTTGGTTAAAGAAAGTCATGGCAGAAAATACACAAGTTCCAGTGAAGATCTGAACAGCAGCAGCTCTGGTGCACAGATACAATACACTGTATACAGATTTCAGATTGCAGTAGTGGTGGGTATGCTGAATTACTTGTGTTTATAATTTATGGATCAGCATTTGTCTTTCTGTGCTACTAGTCTTGCAACTAGTCATTGTACTGGAAATGAAAAAAAAATGTATCCATAATGATGAGTTGCAATAGGTAAACACCAAGCAAGCTTGAGCAGGCTTGCTGTACTAGGGAAGAAAAAGATAAAAGGACACAAAATGTCCAGCTGAACCAGTATTTTTGGTGTAAAAGCAAAAACCTCTAAAGTTGCCATGTTGTGTGCTGAGCATAAAACCCTGCTTTATGTTTTTCTAGACTTGATATACAGTTTTGTGGGGAAAAATGTTTTACAAACGGAGGAACAAGCTAAATCGGAACGTGAGGCTCTTCTGTAGTATACTCTTTGCTCAGCCTCATGCTAGCTTTTGTTTATGTGGGTGCCATTGTTTCTGCAGATTACTAGCCTTCTGGAATGTAGTGCTCAGTATTCACTGCTGCTTTTGCACTGCAGGATTTTTTTTGGAGGAATTTCTTCCAATTTTTTTGATCCCCCATCCACCCCACTCCGAAAAGGAAATAATAGAATCATAGAATCATTTAGGTTGGAAAAGACCGTTAAGATCGAGTCCAGCTGTTAACCTAAGACTACCAAGTCAAATGAGGTGTTCTCATTTGAGGTGAATTGTTGCAACAATATTAATGAAACAACAGCAATTTTAGAATTCAGTGCTTTGAAGGGGAAGCAAGGTTAGTTAGTCCATGCTGATACATCTAGACAGCTTTTAATGTTTCAGTTAGCTTTTATGTATACATAGTTTTTCATTACATAGTGTAGTCATACTAGAGGCCAAATTTTCAGAATTATCCTGAACTCTGGGCTATACAAGTTCTTACTGTCATATGTTTATTACAACTTGTGAAGATAGTAATGTTTCATTCTAATGAATTTACAATACCAGGCATGTCCTGATAGAGCTCCACTGTCTCTGCACACCACTGATTTGGAAGTAATGTAGACCTAACTCTGACATTCCTTTCTAGACGCCTGGCACTTAGGGCCTGATCCACAGTCTGTTGAATGAGTGGAAGGATGATTTTCAATTCAGGATTATGGTGGTAATACTTCTCTTTAAAAAATAAAAAAATTAAAAAAGCAGAAATTTAATTGATACGATATCCTTGGGTGGAAGGCGATGCAAGGACTCTCAGATTCTACAACGATGACCATCTCAGCACTTAGGTAGGTAGCATTATATCATTAATGGTGTTATTTTGGGTGGTGATTGAATAAAATGTTCTCATATAAGCTGCTATTTTTTTTCCCTCTAAACATTATACACTTAATAACTGCTGCAAAGTTCTGAAAATACAAAGCTTTACTCTGTCCTGTGAACTTTGACTCCAAATGTTCATACTGACATGTGAAACCATGTGCAAGTCATGGTAAGAAATTATTACAAGTAGTTAACGTTAGTAAGTGGTGCAGTGGCTGGAATTATAAAAGTGAGCTAAAATAGTTGACATTTATATGGGGCTAAAATCCTGTCTCGATTACTGTGATCAAAACTAAAGTTCAGCAGCTGAAATTAAACTCAGAAATGACAAATTGTGAAGTTTAATTGGAGAAGTACAAGGCTGAAATCATTAAAATAATGCATGACATTCCTGAGCTGCATCTCAGCAATTGGATTCTCCTTGACTTCAAGCTTTAGGAATTACTTCAGAGATACTCAAAACTGCCAGCTTTTTGAAATTACCAGATGGTGCATAAACAACACTGGAAAAAGGTGCTTGTTTTTAAATTTTTCATATAACTTCTAGAGCTGTGATCACAAATTTTGCTGTTATTTTTGTGAGTGGATTCCATTTGCTGATGAGTCAGGCAGCTAATAGGCTTCAAGGGAGCTGCATGCAGAAATACTCAGCTAAAGAAAATTTGGCCTGATTTGGCTTCACTGATTATCGTTGGAAGTCAAGAGGCTAACATTATAAATACGGGTATTTAGATGCTTTTCTTACATTGTGGTATTCAGCCACTGGGCCAGCAGTGACAAAAGACATACATACATAAATGTCTGTTTTGTTCTCTCAAGTACTTTTAAGTGCTGTAAACAGTAATACTTCTGCACTGTTACTCAATTCAAATTTTTAAAAAAATTCAGTTCAATTTGAAGCTGATTTCATCTCAAAACTTCTTCCAAAGTCTCATTCCAAAATGCAATAATACACAGAAACTATATATTTGTTTTTAAATTTCCTAATAGATCTTTTAGGCTCTTTTTTTATCCATACTGTGGATGACGTGTGGTGCGTATCCTTTAAGTGAGCAGCAGCAGAAAATAACACTGCTGGAAACCTGCTGTAGTTCATTTCACAGCTTGATATTCCTAGGTGTAACTGAGGCTGACAAATGGCAGACAGAATAAAAATGTATGTGGCTGATACTACTGAGGTTGAAAATTTCAATTTCACCTTGCTTTCAAGGTAAAATTAATCAGGGATTTGGAAGGCCCCTATTAATAGGGGCAAATAACAGACCAGTCTGCTGTATTTGTGAAAGGTTGGATATCAAGTGCTCAGGAGCAGGGACTTGGAAACCTTTGTGTACAGAGAAGGAAATTCAGGTGAAGCTGAAGGGAGCTGAGGCTCCAGGGTTTGGAAGAGATGAGCAGGAAGGTAGCTGAGGCTCCAGGGTTTGGAAGAGATGAGCAGGAAGGTAGGTAGGCGCATGTGGGATGGATTTTGCAGGGACATTTGAGATTTGAATGACTGAACTTGATTTTAAAAACACAGGATGCCTTGTACACACAGGAAGTTGTACAGGATTGTATGCATTTCTGTATTAGAACACATAATTAACATATTTTATGTTATTAAAACTTACTGTGTTTTTTTTCTCCTTGCACCTCTGTGGAAATACCTGGATGGTACTGGGTGAAGAATGAATTTAACATAGTGAATGTTATACTTGGATGTAGATTTGTATGTCTTATTGTTGCAAGGATGGACTCAACACAACGGTGTGAAAGATGGTTGTGAAAGAACATACCTAAGGTGCAAAGTCTGATTTTAAATTGAGCAAGAACATTACTAAAAATTGCGATTAATCTCCAAAATATTGTGGAACTGGGGAATTGTTTTCATGATACTGAATGAGCATCATTGGCAACATAATCCTTACCAAGAGGTAAGGAAGGCATGGAATCTGTTTACTACTATGCTGTTTTTTTCTGAGGTTAAGAGTAGATTTTGAGTTGTTACTGAAAATGTATACAACCTTATGACACCTGTAATAATTAGTATGTAGTTTGTGAGAATGCATTGTGTTACTCATCTGTTAAGGAGGGCAATTTTAATTCTGTGCTAGCCAGTCTGAAGAGTTAAAACTTACTTCCCAAGGAGTTGAACGCCTGCTTTGCAAAAGTTAAATTACACCACGTTTGATCTGTAAAAGCCAAAAGAGAGGTGCCACCCTGCTCTGATTTTTTGTTGTTTTATCCTTTGGCAATCAAATTTGAAGCCCCTAAGGAAATAAGCATTCTCAGATACTTCTAGCCTTAAGTCACTTGGACCTGTTTCTGCAGCAGTGTTCTGTCAGGGACTGGCCAGTTTAATTCAGAGCCATTGTGAGCAAGCAGGATCGTACAAATAATCATAACTGTGTATTTGTGCTCCCGTTTTCCTTAAGTGAGATGTAATAACTTTTGGGGGAATTTAGGTTTATGTCTTAAATTTGTAACCTCTCTACCTAAGAGACTCCCTTTGCTATTTTCCTTGCAGATGTGTTCAGCATGTACCCCAAGCAGGATGAAGGTATTTCTCTTTCTTACCTGGCCAGTTTAGTAGAAATAAATACTAATCTAGATACCAGGGAAAGATTATTGGTGACAGTGTAAACTGGAAATTCAGTTTTGTTTTTTTTTTTTTTTTGTTGTTTTTTTTTTTTTTTTTTTTTTATTTTTATTTTATTTTATTTGTTTGTTTGTTTTGGTTTTTTTTGGTTTTTTGTTTTTTTCATCTGCCATGCTCTCTCAGACCTGAAGGTGCTAATAGCAGTTTATGGCTACAACTCTGATACCAGCGTCCAGGCATTGAAAGGATGCGAGACTGAAGGTTGGAGTTAACCATGCCACAAGTGGTGAGACTGGGTTAAGGGAGCCTCAAAGCATTACAGGCAGATACAGATCTGTTTGTCTGCACTACAATCTAAAGGCAATATTTGACTTGAAATCTGGTTTTGTTGTGTATGGAGAGAAGAGGAGAAGAAGCGGACATAAATTGTTAAAGTGTGTCGTTTTTAAGAAGAGCCAAAAAATGGGGATTTTTGCTTGCTTCTTGCTTCCCTTTCTTCACTTAACAAGGCTGCAGGAGCTTTAGCATTGGTGAGCTGACAGTCTTCTGTAAAAGGTTTAAAAAAAAAAAGGGAGAGTGGAAAGCAGAATACTCAGCTTTGTGTGTGTGTGTCCATTCCAGAGGTAGTTCAGTAACATCAGGTTCTGTGTAAATAAACAGTAGGTTTCAATTGTCTGCTGCTAATTATCACCCAAATTTGATTTGCACGCTCTTCAAAGGGACTCATATCTTTCCATTTAGTTATTTGTTTCAGTGCGATGAATCTTTAATTCAAACCAAACGTGGGTCAGTTTCCAACTGGAAAAAAAAATGTGAGGAATGTGTTTATCCGCGGTCATATCAGTGTCTCTCTAGTTTCATATGTGTGGTGATTCATGGCCTCAGTGGGGAGGTGAATTTGTGTCAATCTGAATTGGCTTTGCCTGTTTGGCACATTTGTAAAGGGTTTGGTCAGTTGTAGAAGGGCTTAAATAATTGTGCCTAATGGAACGGTTCTGGTGGGCTTTGGGTTACGAGGGGAGGTTTTAAAGTTATACAGATGTAACCAAATCTCATTGTGAGTACATTTTTTCCTTTGATATTATTTCCCTTATGCCTTATTTCCCCCAGGTCAGTTGGTCCTTTGCACACACGTTTTTTCTACTCCAGTAGTTCTCTCTTTAATCTTTATAGGCAGGCCTTTTGCTCCTCTGTAGTGATGTAGCCTACAGTGTCTGAAGGCACTGAAATAATGGTTGCATGCCTTTCCTTCACCAAAAGCATCAACTACAAACTATAGGCCTATAATGAGAAAATAAGGGAATTTAAGAAATGTCTGATGCAGTGATCGACTTAAGTAGATGTCCAGCACTGCCTTAGAAATCTTGCAGTGCTGTGTCATCTGGACGTTGTCCTGGGCTGTAGGTGACCCTGCTTGAGCAGGGGTGTTGGACAAGATGACCTCCAGTGGTTCCTTCCAGCCTCAACCATTCTGTGATTCTGTGCCAATAATATTCAGCAAAAATTGTGAAGAAAGGATATTTAAGTGTGCAGTACTAAACGTAACTTTAGTTTCACTGACTGCAGTTTTGAATTGAACTTTTTGGGGTCACACACTTGATGGGTGTATTGAAAAATACATTGGCTTCAGTTCTTAATGACCTAGAAAGAGAATTATATCATCAGAAACATGTTAAAAGATTGTTACCAGTCAAATGCTTAGTATTTTAGAAAAAACAGGTGCCTGTATGATTATTTATCCTGCTTAAGGGAACATATTTTTAATTTTTCTGCTCTCATGGATTAAGTGCAGAGGACATGTTAGCACTGCCCTGTGCACATTGTCACACAGTGCATCCATGTGCTTACACACACTCGCCACATTCCTACCTTTTGGACCTGCAATTATCCTTGGCTGTCAGACAGCTTTTTAACTACATGACTGCCTGCTCTTCTTCCAAGGACGCCCGTCTTGGTGCGCAAGACAGCACAGGTGGGTACCTTGTACTATAGTCAGGTCTATCTAAAGGCTTGTCTGTGTGCTACACAAAAGTTACACCAAGCCTAATGAGGCCAAAGCCCTGTCTGAACAGCATCTCCATTTCCTAGGTAAGAGTCTGTTCCCTAGCAAAATGCTTAGCATCAATTCCCACTTCCTCAGCCTCCTCCAAGGGCCAAATTTCCTCCTCTGATTGACTCTGCGGGGAAGAGAGCATCGATCTCCCAGATCCCTGGATACATCCCAGGTACAGATACCAGATCCCAGTACTGGTCTCTGTGAAGCCAAAATAGCAACTGGCAGTAAAGTGCGTGTCATCTTCAGCAGAGCTGGCTCTTGAGTAGTTATCAAATGCCACAGCTATCGATCCTCTGTTGGGGAGTCTGCTATATGCTATAGCTCCTAACTCCAGGCAGGCAGTCATAAAGCGTTGGCTGGATGGAGTGAGTGCTCTTCATTTTAACAGGCCTTGCCTGTTTTCACCATGAAAAATACTCAGTGTCCATCCTCACCCGTAGTCTCTGTTACCTAGTCTGTTACCCACTGCTGCAATAGCTGCCAGCTTCCCCCTTGAGAACAGTCTTGATCTCTCCCTTCAGCTCATGGTGAAAGCAGTGCTGGCAACTGCTCTCTGAGCACAGATGGCAAACTTAGAAGGTCCTTGTTCAGACATATGAGCCTCTGCTTTTTCTGCACCTTGAAATCAGTCCTTGTGATAAAAATTTATTATTTATTTAGTGCCTTTGTGCTGTAATAGATCCAGTCAAAGAGCAATCTGTCATCCAGCTGGCTAGGCACTTAACAGCCACAGCAGGGAAGAGGGCAAATCCCATCAGTGAACTGCTGCCTATAAAGGTGGTAACGAAATCGTTAGCCCTGGTAATGGGTAACAGCTATTTACCGTTGCATGTACTTGTAAAAAATTGTATTCAAGACTGCGCACTTCTGTTTCCTCTTCTGCTTGTAGGAACGTGTAGACCTTCCAGGGTCAGTGTCCCCACAACCCAGGGGCGCGCGGCTGGGTGCAGAGGTTAGAGCCTGCCTTAGTTGTTGGGATGCTTGACTGCACTGAGCCTGATGCAGGGGTCTGGCCTCCTTCACCCTCAGCCAGGTGAGTGGGTTTAGGCTTAAATCACTTGTACCTCTGGATAATGAGTTTTGAGGAGTGTTGGGTTTTTTTTAATTCTTATTTTCCCAAGAGAAGGAAGCAGGAATCGGGAGCAGGTAGACAATAGAATCTGGGTAAAAGCTAAAATTTGCTCTGCAGACCCATTTTTTCTGCATTTTGACTACTCTTCAGAAAGAAATAGCATGTATAGGTTCTGTAAGCACAGACACAATAGTAGTGCAAAGTGTGAATTTCTCCCAACTCTCTTAATGGGGTGTTGATTTTAAACCTAATTTCACTGCTGCTTGCTATGCAATTAACACCCAGTTAATACATTTGGTTAGTTCAGCTGTGTGGTACCATACTTTGTGTTGGGGTGGGTGTCAATATGGACGCTTCAATCAAAACATCCATTTAAGATAAGTGAGTAGTCAAAAAGCAAACAAAATCTGAGGCTATGGAAGCAGGAATAAGCCAGGAAAAGCTGGTAATATTGTAATTCTATTAAAATTAATTTGAATGAAGCATTAATTTCTGTTATGCTGAAAAAAACATAGCAAAAAGAGAGAGAGTTGAGAGACAGGAAATTAAAAAAGTGTTTCTGTGGGATTACAAAGGTATCGAGTAAAAGGGAACCTGGTGAAATAGTGGCTGACGCAGAGAAGGTGAATCGGATACCTCCATGTAAACTTGAAATACAGGAGAACAGGACAGCTAATGAAACAAAGATAAGCATCAAGTGAGGTAAAACCCCCTTTTATTAAGAATATAACTGTTCCAGAATAATTACAGATTAGTAGTTACTGTCTTGCGTAACAGCAGTGATATTTACTGGTACAAGGTTTTGAAACCTGGAGTGCAGTGAGATGAAAAAAACCACCCTGATTGAGGACTCCCTGCACTTTTTAATGAGAAGACAATTTGTAAAAGTTATACATTTCAGGGCAGTTTAAGATTTGACCATTCCTTCTCAGCAGTGATCTCTTAAGTTGCTTCTCTGAATCTCTTGTAAATTTAATGGTGTTCTATACTAATAAAACAAAACCAGGGTTTTTAACCACTTATGATAGATCAAGTGGAACAGGAAACTACTACCAAAATTCTGGAGCTTTCTGGGCTGGGGAAGGGGTATTTCTCTGGATTTAAAATTCCTGTATTTTATCAATTCTTGGTGACTGCGGTTTGCACATCAGTTTCATGATTCTCCACAAGGTGGAGGAAGCAGTTTATGCTTCGGTGTGTGCCGGGATGCAGGCTCCGGCGTGGGGAAGCAGCTGTGGGATGGCTTTGCAGCTGTGCAGGGCTCCTGCCCCCCTCCTCTCCCACCGGGCAGCCCCCACACCGCCCGGCCTGTCAGGCTGCACAGGGGGAGGCTGCAAGGACAGGCTCTGAAGTTTTCTTGCTGGTTTGCTCCTTCTAAAAACCATAATGGGGATTTCAATATTGTGATTCATCAGGAAGTCTTCAAGGGCTTTGTGAAGGATGCTGACATGATCATGTCTGCTTTTCTGTTGGAGAAGCTTAGTCCCACAGCTGTGCAATGCCTGTCTTGTGGTCATATAGCAAGGTAGTGGCTGGGCTGGCAGGTAAACCTGGTTCTCTGAGATTCAGCGTGCCACAGTGTGTTCACTGCTAGAGGTCAATTCTACTGTAAAATTGGTGTTCTTTATGGATAAAATACAAGTAGGAAAAATGACAGCTGATGTCTGTAATTAAAATATTGTAACCTATACTAGGTTTCTGCTAAGGGCTCTGATTTTGTGAATAGTGTTTCAGGTTTTCTGTTCACTGTAGTGGCTTCTGTTCACTGTAGTGGCATTTGGAAGGACTTACCTTGCACAATTAGCCCCAAGCTTGTGTTTCTCAGCGTCCTGTGTTTTCAGTCTTTGCAGCTCCTAAAAATCAAAATGCATGCAATCTGCAGTTTCCTTTCCTTGTCTTAAACCCTGTCATCCGATCTGATTTCTATTTTTGCCTATGATGAAACAGGTCAGCCCCAAATAGAAAATATTGGTTAGTTGTAAAATTCAATTTGGTTAATTTCTGTTGAAAAAAGATCTCTGTTAATACTCATGTGCGCACAATACAGCACTGCTTCTGTTTTAGCTGGTCATCTTATGGCAAATCATGCAAGTTATTTTTCAAGGTGTTAAAGTGTGTTTGCAGTAGTGCTAAGGTTGTTTCTGAGTTGCACAGGGCTAACTCGATTGTATCAAGATAAAAAGCCATCGGAATGGGATGTTATTACGGTTGTTTACAATAAGTGAACACAGGAGTAGAACTGTAGACTGAAACAGTAACTTGCTTGGAAAGAAGGCTGGAAAGGGGTCTTGAGGAGCCATATCATCCTCCATACATGATCCTCTATGCCTATACCATTCTTGGCAGACGTTTGTCTAAGGTTGCAGTTACGAGCTTACACAAAAGGTCATTTTGCTTCCCTTTAGCCCAAACATTTTCTCTGAGCTGCTTATTTCTCTGTTCCCACAAGCATTGTGTTGCACAAATCAAGCATCTCTGAGCTGTAGTGTGACCTTAGAAAGAAGTGGGACGTGAGGAAGGTAAATGGTAGACTTGATAAATGGTGTGGCTACCAGAGAAAATGTCCATGAATGTGTTCTTAAGTGTACAAAGGAGTGTATTTTACAGCGTCCCAAAGATTTTATTTTCTGGAGGCAAGGGCAGCCAGTTGTTTGGTTGGTTAGCTGATGCTTTTTTTTTTTTTTTTTTTTTTTGTTTTGTTTGTTTGTTTGTTTGTTTGTTTTTAGTTTACTGGTATTTGTGCCAGTTCCTTAAAGGAAATAAACAACTATTTTTATTTTTGCCAAAATACGTGAGAGCTTCTTCCAGCATAGCTCTGTCAGTTAGGGCCATAATATCTTCTTCCTTCTGATTGAAATACCTGTGATAGTAACTCATCTAGCTCATAGCCAGGACTTTGAGATTTCTAACAGCTTGGATATGTGATCTGTACTTCAGGTGAGGTTTGGTCTCTTTTGTTATGTATGTTAGCTGGTGACAAACTAAATAATGTTAACATAAGCTTTACTGAAAGAGTTTTACAGGAGTCAAGCTTTGCTAGCTTCTGTGACAGCTAAAAGAATTGCATTTTGTTACTGAATACTCAGTTGATTAGTGGCAATCTGTTAGTGTGGTCAGTCAGTCAGATGACCAAGCCCCAGTTCATCTCTGGAGCCTTAAAATTCTGGTGACTGTAGTTATGATTAATAGAATCTTAGCTTTAACAGAAATCATTGTTCTTCAGTAACATGGAAATTTAATAGGAATGTGCTTTCTCTGGATGGAGGGGTAAATACACGGGAACACCCTCCAAACTACTTGAAGAAAAATGCATTTATCCTGAAGAACATAACCTTGGCCAGAGAAACCTGATCTCTGGAGCTGTGCTAAATTATTTGAGTTAGCTGTCCCAGAAGAGGCAAAACTTGTCTCCAGAGACCTGAAAGAACACGTTGGCTTTGCAATTGTATTATTGATACAGGAGTCAAGTTGGGCAATACCTACATGGGAAGTAGGTCACATTTAGCAAGATGGGACAGCAGTTGCCTTAAAGCTTCACTCTGTTTTCTGTCTGGGCGGGAAGGGGAGGGACTGCCTCAAATTCTCCAGCAACAGCAGGTTCAGAGCAAAAACCAATGGGGACCTGCAGAGAAAGCTCTGATGGCTTCCCTTACAGGCTTGGGCTGGAGTGAGGACCAGCATGTTGGTCTGGTCCTTGCTCTCCTTGGCAGGGGATGGCTCCTTGCTGATCCATGCCCAGGGCTGGGAACGCCTGCAGTGCCTCTCAGTAGGTGCCCTTGGTGCTTCTTAAAGCCACCCAGCGGCCTCCAGCACGCACGACCTGGGATGTTGCTCTTGCTCCACTGCCAGTGATCTGTGTGGGAGAGGTGTTGCCATCTCTGCTGCACTAATGACTGTCCCTCCAGCCCTGCTGTCATGGACAATTGATATAAAATGAGGCAATAACAAGCAGTAGGAATCAAATTTTACTGGCGTAGTTCAGAACTCCAGCAGATAAAAGCGAGTGTGAAATGAACGCTGTCTCCTTCTTTTGGAGTGATAGCTTTAGTCTCTCAAACTGGGACCAGTCTCCCGATACAGGAAGATCTGTGTCTTAAAGCTTGCAACAGCATTTCTTTCCTGTGTAATTCATTATCCCGATTGCTAGTTCCCTTCAACACAAAGATGCTATCATTTCTAATATTTTAAAAATCTTTATCAGGCCTTCTTTTATTTGCTGGTGGCTCAGGCTGACTGAAAAAAATAATCTATAAAACATGTGGTGAAGTGAAAAATACACCAAAATTTCACTTCAATGCTCTGGCCAAATCTCTGGCCAAATCTATCTTATGGGAGCTGCTACTCCAGCCTGCTGTGTGCTGGAGAGCCATTTTTCTCATCTTCACTTGTGCTGCAAAGTTATGCTTCCTCTTATGCTGAGGC
Source organism: Astur gentilis (assembly GCF_929443795.1). Classification (NCBI taxonomy): domain Eukaryota; kingdom Metazoa; phylum Chordata; class Aves; order Accipitriformes; family Accipitridae; genus Astur; species Astur gentilis. Next base: position 8,385,937 of record NC_064909.1, on the reverse strand, counting down.
CAAACACATCCCAAGAAAAAACTGCTTGGTTTGCCAAACATGCAGCTGATGACACATGTATTTATGCTCCCTGGCAAACCAAGTTAAACAAACAGGGACTAAGTTGGGCAGACGTTATAGGAGGTAATACTTCATTGTAACTTGACTATGAGCAGCTTATTCTTCTTTCCAATTATGGCATCCCTATGCATCACTTTCCCAAGAGAGGAGTATTCTTGGGAAAAAAATTACGGCATATAAACTCTTGAAAGTGTAGTAACTGGACAGTAGGGGACAGTAGCTGCAATAAAGGGTCTGAACACATCTGTCTCATTTTGTTTAAAGCATGGCTGTTTCCACCTCAGATATTAAACTGTTAAATTAATTCCTGAAAACTCAGTCACTTGGTTCTCAGTGTGCCTGAATTCAAGCCGTGTTTCAGTAACATCAGGTTCTGTGCAAATAAACAGTAGGTTTCAATTGTCTGCTGCTAATTATCACCCAAATTTGATTTGCACGCTCTTCAAAGGGACTCATATCTTTCCATTTAGTTATTTGTTTCAGTGCGATGAATCTTTAATTCAAACCAAACGTGGGTCAGTTTCCAACTGGAAAAAAAAATGTGAGGAATGTGTTTATCCGCGGTCATATCAGTGTCTCTCTTTAGTTTTATATATGTGGTGATTCATGGCCTCAGTGGGGAGGTGAATTTGTGTCAATCTGTGAATTGGCTTTGCCTGTTTGGCACATTTGTAAAGGGTTTGGTCAGTTGTAGAAGGGCTTAAATAATTGTGCCTAATGGAACGGTTCTGGTGGGCTTTAGAATAAGGAGTGCAAGTCCTGAAGTTATACAGGCACACAAAAATCTCGTTAAGACTTTAATTCCCATCCTACCTATAAAAAGATGTCTATGTGAGGATGAAATGGAGAGATGGGATAACACTATCTAGACTCTTTTCTACTGCATTGAATCTGAACTTAAAAATGTGTATATTATATTTTACCCAGGCTCCTTGGTTGTCACCGTGACCCTCTGCCATGTGCACAGCCATAAAATTTCAGTCACAGAACCGAAGGAATTGTGGACATTTTTCTTTTTAAAATAAAAAGGAAGCACCAAATGCAAGGAAGAGGGCTATAGTAACAATAAAATTTCATTGTAATAAGTACCACATGTGATCACAATTTACGAAGCAGACAATAAAGACTAATTTAAAAAGAGAAATCCTTCTATTCTCTTTCATGTGGCTAAAGGCAGCATCATTTCTGGCTGTGTTTACTTGAGATTTATTCAAAGATTTAACACCCCCTTCTGTTTTTCTTCTCCTGGAAGCTCAGAGGAGGATACTTTATTAACTTGCTATTCTTTAGATTCACATCTGACCTCTGTTTTCTTTTAATGTGGAGGTAGTTCGTAAGAGTTTCGGGTTTTTTCTTTAAAGAACACTTTCAAGATATTTCTGTAGTATGATGTAGCATTTCCTGCATTTATTTATTTTTTTCTAGTGACTGTAGTAGATGGACTTTCTTTTAGAAAAGTCCACGAATACTGTAAAACCCCTCCTCAAATTCTGTGTGTTGTCTTTTGATACTTTCAAGATAGGTTATTTAATGCCTCAGCAAAAGAAGAACCTATTTTGGTTTGGTGCCCAAACAGTCAGCTAAGTATGAACTGGTGACCTAATGTAAAAATATTTGCTGCTGTCAGTGGAGGAAAGATTTCAACTTTATGACATATTTCTTAAACCTCACTGTTTTGGGCTTCTGTCAGTCACAATTAAAATCAGGGTCCTTCTGAAGTGGAGCTGTGTTTACAAAATCAATATAATGTGCATTTTTACTATGGCTGTATCTATAAGGTGCATCTCAACAGGGTTTGGTACAGGGTATTCTTTGCCAAATGGAAACTTTTCTGTTTGTCTAGATCAGTGTTTCTGGATTCCAGTGCTATGTGACTGGTTAATAATCTCCATAATATTTTTTCAGTTTATTTTCAGTCCTGCCAAATCCAATCCAAATAGTTGTATGTTTTCTTCCTGCAATGGAGGTAGAGTTTGCACTGATAGAATTGGTACAACATACAAGACACGTTAAGATGTATAGGATAGAAATTTTACGTTTGTATTGTCTCAACATTTGTTGGCGAAGGCAGGGGATCTTACTTAACAAAAACAAAAGTAATAATAGGCTTAGGAACAAGTACTTGCCTGTCCCAATAGGAGTGGGATAAATATTAAGGTAGGCACGTTCAGATTTGTAGATGTATTTCATGTAAATTCTGTGGGTGTTTTGTAAGATTTGGTTGTGATATATGTAGGCACCTCTTCTTTCCTCATATCTGTGGCTATTCTGCTCAGGTGATGAACAGCAACATGAGAAAGACTTTGCCTTTTTATGTTCTCAGGGCCTTCAGATAGTATCTAAAATTACTTGTCTCTGTTAGAGTGAAGCCCTAAAGGAATGGTCACCTCTGTGCAGAGATTTTGAGAGTGGATGGTGGTTGGCTCTGTTAAGTTCTTCAATGGTTTAGCCATAATCTTCATAGTAGTTGGAGCTCACTTTAGTAAAACCTGAGCATTCACCTTTTTAAGGAACTTCTGTCTGCAGGTTAGCTGCCTGGAGCAATGTTTATACCATACAAAGCATGATACCATTGCTAAAACATCTTGGAATCATGCTGTTTTGTGGAAGGGTCTCTGTTCCCATTCTCGTTCTGCCAAAGACTCTGAGTTGAGACTCTGGGAACTTGTGAATGTGATGGATGCTGTTTGAAATAACCAGTTCTGAATGAATACATGGGCTTTCTGTTGAGCCATTGCATAGCAATAACTGGTATCCTTCAGGATTTGCATTCTACTCACTTGTTGCACAGTTCTCCATAGTGTAGAATTTCTCTTTGAATTGAAAATTCAGAGAAAATGAGGGCTTGAAGATGGGTTCCAACTCGTATACCTTCCCAGGTAAGGGAAAAGACATGGGAGAACCTCCTGATGACACAATTTTCTGACTTTCAGGTCACTTCTTGTTGTGTATCTGGGTCTAAGTGCAACCATTTCTGTGGGAACAATTCTGAGCTCTGGTCCTTCATTTTAATTCCTTCCAAGAGGAGGAGAGTGATCTGAAGTTCTCTTCTAGCTAGGTAGTATAGGGTAAGTGGATTTTAAAGTAAAGTTACGTTTTTGAAGCTATGTTTACTTTAAAATTCTTTAGCTTCAGAAAAGGGTCTTTTTTTTTCTTTTTCTCTTTGACGTACCAGACTGCTTGAATTTTTCTCAATGTTTGCTGTTTGTAGTATCATGGAGGAGAAAGCTTTCCCACTCTGTAGCCTTTCACTCACTCTTTCTGTCTGTCTGTGACCCCTTTCTCTTAGAAAGCTTTTTAACTGAAGTGGTCTTTTGATGTCTAGTTTTTTAGCCAGCTTTGTTACTTTGGCCAGGAGCCTTATGTTGTTGACTCATCACTTATAAAGAAGGTACTTAACTGCAAACACCCTGATGCATTCTTGGTAATTCAACACATAGCCTTCTATTTACATAGATCAGTTCAATTGTAGAAGAAATTCTTAAAATTTTCCAGACTGGACAAGAAACTAAAATAATACTTTGCTTTGCATATCTAGTAACTTTAGTTTATTGACTAGTTCAGTCTAGAATAGTTTGCATCCCTACTGCATATTATTGCTCATAAACCAGTAACACAGACAGTGTGTGTCAGAGCTTGTGTCCCCAACTTCGTGCTGGACACTTGCACCTGGACTATCGGAGACTCAAATTGCCTTTATGTATGTAGGAATCTACTTTACAAGTATTTGTTTATTTCTGCTTTTGGTTCAGCAAGTCTGTTAAAGCAAAGTGAAGTATTACTTTAGATTCTTCTCCAGCCCTAAAGTAATTTGAGTAGTTTATGTAATTACAGTCAGAAAATAAGTATCAAGTGAAGAAATGTGGAGAAAAACAGCTCAATCATATATGATTTTAAATAGGTTTTTCAAAAAATACTACTTGGTACAGCTCAGTTCTGAATTGAGAATGGGGAGAAATTTGCTGACCTCCATAAACCTTCAATGGGGCATGGCAGAAATAAGCTCTATGGAGAACAAAGACAGACATTCTATCCACTAAAATTTCTCTAGTATATCCTAGCTAATCTTTACACCTGAGGAGTTTGGGGGCTGATATGACCCCCCACGCTGCTTTCACACCTAGGTAACTTTATTAATTTCATCAGGGTGAGGTCAGGAAATTCTCAAAGCACAGGGCAGGTCCATAACGGAACTTTTATAAGGGCTCCAAGATTAGTGGTGTCCAGGGCATAAAAACACTTTGAGAAAAGTCTTTGACAAAATATCCATGTCTTTTCCCCTCCTATGTTGCTATTAAGAAAAATGGGCCTTTCCTGTCTGGTGGAGAAACCTTGTCACAGTTATCCATGCCTTTGACGCCTTGACACCGTATTATGTTATCGCCATGCACTCCATACGGGGCTGTGTGCTGAGACCCTTGGAAACTGGAGCTGGTGCACAATGTGGAGCTTCATGCCAAGAACACTTTAGATCAGCTCTGCTGGTTGTTAATAAGTTCCTGGGCAGAATTCAAGGTGTTAGTTTGAACCTATAAAGCCCCAAATGGTTACCCAGGAGGCTGCTTCCCTTCCTGCAGCGCAGCACTTGTAACTGAGATCAGCCAGAGACACTTGACCTCGGCTTTGGAATTCACTTCCCAAATCCATCCACCTGGGCTGGGGTCTGTCAAAAGTTAGTGTGTGCTGTAAGCTCAGCTTGTCTGCCTGATGACCTGGTAGGGGATGGTGTGAGGTACTGGGGGTTTGCTTTATGCTGGTGGTGGAGTGTAATTGTACCTACTGGTGAGTGGTTGGGGTTTTTTTTGTTTGTTTTGTTTTGTTTTCCCTTTTTCTTTAAGCTAGAAAGAACAGTATATTTTTTTTTAAATGATACCATAACTGCAGTTTATACCTGCAATCATGTGGCTGGAACTGAGGCCATTGCCAACTGCATTTTAATTAATTACATTTCTGATTCCATTGAAATCAGTGGGAGTATACAACTCATTCACTGGTACTGGGTTTTACTCCCCTGAGCAAAATTTTTGAGATCAGATAAGAATCTATAAAGAAGTTCTATGTAAAGACAGATGAGATCAGGAAACCCTGATAACGGGACTTCTCTTGAAGACTGAGATCAGTGATGCGCCATTATAGAGCAGAAGTGTCAGTTGGAGAAAAGAAAGCAAAGACAAACAATAGTGTAAGTGTTTAGCAATAGAAATAATAATACAAATAATAATACATAGCTGTTTTAAATGGGAAGCCTAGGAGAAGTCCAGTCACTTGATGAGAGAAAGATTTGTTGCTTTTCTGTTTGTTTCACCTGGAACTGTCAGGAGATGGAGGATAAGGCATTACAAAGCTGTGAGTATATCTAAATCCCAAGGCTGGAGTATTTTATTCACCAGTGGCTCATCCCTAATATTGTTTGGCTATAGACCAAAGTTCCTATCTGATAAGACAGGATGTAAAACTGTGAGTAATCCATCCACCAAACAGCACAAGCCAGATTTTTCTGGTTTTGTGTGTATAAACAGTTTGTCCCTGCTTTTTTATTCCCATTTGTTTAGACAGATCCCAAATTTAGGTGTTGCACTATGCGGTCATCCACAGGAGAGAGGCACTGAACCCCCAGTGAACTCCACAGGCCTCCCACCCACAGACCCTCAAAAACACTAGGTCCCAGTGCAGCACATTCTTTCATAGAGAAAATATGTCAGATGCTGGATAAACCCAAACTTATTTTTTTTCTGCTTTCAGCCTCCCAACTATGGGGATATAGCTGTTTTAGGCAACCTGGAAAACTGTCTCTCCTTCTTAAAGCCCGTACATATTCATACAGTGAACAAACCCCACGCGTCTGTCATGACAAAAGGCTTTTCTTCAGAGGTAGAGCCATCCCTATGTACTTATGATTTTTCTAAACTGTGCATTCATTGCCAGTAAAGAACTTTTCCCTAGGAAATCGCATGTCCCAGCTCTAATAAGTTTATTTGTAAGTCTGATTGACATATGATGGGACAAAGTTAGACTGACAGTGTTTCATTGATGTGAAATTTTACACCATATCTGGACATAGTATATACTTGGTTTATGATCCAGCTGGGCATGCTTGTTAGTTATTGTTGAGGTCAATCAAAGTGTAATTGTAACATAGGGAAAGACGGTCCCAGGGCTACAAAGATTTGTTTCCAACAGCTGCTATTCATTACTCATTAAACTCTACCTTCTGTTTTTGAAATTAATAACCCTTGGCCTTCTAACAAGGTATCAGACTTTAAGAATATAGATTTAAAAATCAAAGATGCACTAGTTTCATCCCCAGACAAGTGAGAGTACAAAGCACTTTAGCTAGTAATAGTAGTTGGCTGCAGAACTTACTATTTCTGCTTGTGGAAAACCAGATGTGAGTTAATTAACCTGAAATTTACAGGCACTGTATGCTGAATGTGAGAGAACTGACTGGTGTACAATAACCCCCAAACTTATGGAAGTCAGGGGGAACACTCAAAACTTCAGTTAAATAAAATTTCATCAAAATTCAGGCGAAGTACAGTATCACAGGTTTACAGCGAGGGAATATCAGATTAAACAGAGTTTGTTCAAATTGGCACTTGCACCTCCATTAAATTAGTGATTTTCTAAGGTCCAGTCACCGTTGTTTCTCGGAAGTATAGCACAAGCTTTGGCTCAGGATGATGGTGGAAGGAGGCACATGATGTTTCTGTCCATGAATCCCATTCCTGTGTCCCTGTGAATGTTGCTCCACTGAGATGGCACATGTGAAAGGTCTCAGGATAGCTTTGGACCATGGCTGGGGACAGGGACTGCTTCACTGCCAAGTGCTAGCTCTGCAGTCCTGCTGAGCTCTTGTGCAGCTTCATTTGTTGCTGCTGAAGAGCAGCTACAGAGGGACCTGGAAATTGTGGATGCAGTCCTACTGAGCTTATTTGACAAACAGTATTGTTTTGGGAGTGTTTTCTGTAGCTGGGTGAGAGAGGTGTTTTTTGATTCCATGAACCACAGAAAGAAAATAGGGATATCTGCGAGTGATTTGTTTGAACAAAAGCTGTAATTTTTTACTTGCAATATGAGTTGTCTTGTCCACTGCAAATTTGTAAACTGCAACAGTTAGTGACTACTGCTTCAAGTGGTCTCAGAAAAAAGCAGTCAAATGTATAGCTATTAGTGGTGATATGGGATTAAAAAAAAAGTTATGTAATTAGCTGCAAGGTAACTTTGTGACAGGCCTATACCCACATATCTATCTATCTGCAAAGAAAAAAATATTTTAAAATCTTTACCTTTTTCAGTGGAACTATTTCAGCCTCTCTGTTGTGCAAGTTCCAATGCAGGATCGTGCGCTCTAAAAACAATTTAATGAGGGGAAGACATTCTCTTTGAGTTCTCCCCTACCAAACCTCCACTGGAACAGACAAAAATTTTCTAGAGTTCACGACTAGACAACACCATCTTTGATGAGATTTCAACTGTTGTGAGACACCCACCTGCCTGAAGAACGGTACCCTTCACTGCAACGTCCTATCTATACATTGGTGGTGAGTGACCATGGTAGGACTCGTTACACTCTCTGAGACATCCTGCCTTCCAGACGTGTTGGGCACCATCGCTGAATAATGAAGTTTTAAATCCTGTGTCTCTTTCTCCAAAACATTGGACTATTCTGTATTGACATGAAACAAACTTGCAACACAATTTCCCTCCAACAGTTATTACAAGTTTACAAATTGTAATAGTAAGCACCTCAAATTGTGCTTATGTTTCTTCTGAGTTTTATGTCAGAGCCTGTGGAAAACTTATTTCAGTTGACTTCAGAGGATGCTGGGTCCAGCCTAGGCACATCCAGGCACATTTTCCCCATTTCATCGCTTTGTCATCACAAAGGGCTAATACACTGTGGCTGAAATGTATACGGGATATTGTTCTGAGGCTGGGTGTCTCAGTGCAAGCTATCTATGGGAAATACGATTACATTTACTGTAAAGCATGATTGTAAGACCAGTAACTATGGTAGTATATCATCAAGTTAATTTGAAACTGGTCTAAGAGTGTTAATGCAGCCATCTTTCTACTCTCTGAATCAGTCTCTCATATCCTTTTATTTCCTGTGTAAATTCCACTACTTATTCATGTGGAGTACTCTAAACCATCACTAAATGTTACATTTATGACATGTTTCTAAGCAAACATTGGGATATCCATTGCACATGAGCATGCTTCCTCAGCCCTACTGGCCTTGTTGGGGAGCTTATCTACTGTTCTGCCTAAGTCTGACCTTTCATGTATAGTTACTTTAAACACACTAGAAAACCAACTATCTATTCAATTTCCTTGTAGCTTGGGGGTAAGGTTAAAATATCATGTAGCTACCGTATGTTTGACATTATACAGCCACAAGTGATAAGCAAATATTTTCTTTTTAAAGACACGCTACATTTTGCAAGAGTACATAACAAGTATTTTCATTCCTATTCTTTGCCCTGGAGAAGGCCTGGTGTTGTTGAATATAAAAAATTGTCACTGGTGTTTATCTTACTAAATCTGTTCACATCAATTGGTTCTACCTACCCCATATTTCAAAGTGAAATGATGGGGAAAGGTATAGATTGCCTTTCTCTTCAGTTCTCAGCTTAAGGGTGTCCTCTTTGTAATTAAGGAACAATTTCTTTTGTGATGGTAGTCAAGAAATTTTACTTTCTTATGTCTCTCTCTCTTTTCTTCACATAATATTTGGAAAGGTGTGCGGAAGCCAGAGAACAGTTAATGCAGTTGAAAAATTTGTTGCTGTAGAGGTAATTTGTTTTATTTTTTTTGAGAAAATCTGAAACAGCTTCTGTATTGTGTATTCAAATTCGAATCCATATACTGTCAGCAGTGAATTTGGAGGTAAAGGGCTGAATGCAAAGGTTTTGATTGCAAGGCCATCTGGCATTATTATGAAAAACGTTCTTGAATGCTTAAAAGAAACCTAAACCACATTGCTTAGTAGGTGCTGACTCCAATGAAATTGAACCATCTTGGTGCAGGTTTGTTGTCTGACTGTTGGAGAAACTGTGGGAAAATCAGCGCTTTCTGTACTGATGAAGTGCCTGTGGCTGAGAATCATGATTTTAAGGGAAAGAATGCAAAATGGAATGTCTGGCATGTTGAAGCAAAATATTTTAAAATTATAACTTTTCTTTTTAACTTCTTGGAAGATTCGTGCAAGGTGTACCTTTTTAGAAGACCAGAAATAGATAGTAAATCCATTGTTGCTCCAGTCCAGTCCTAGAGAGATAGACAATGAAGAAAGATAAAATCTATTTGCCATCACAGAATGGTCTGAAAGCGTTTGGGCAATACAGAGAAATATGTTTCTAGAGAATATGGAGACTGGTATTATTTGGGTCTATCTCCTGAAGTCTGAGTTTTCAGATTTCTGTGAAACTCTGATTTGCTTGCCTGCTTTTCTTAAAGTCTGTGTGCTCTGTTTGCTTACAGCCTTCACTGCTTGGATGGAACCGAAGGGATTAGCAATGGGATGTAAGGGCTTTTCTATCTAGGTCAGATTGGATTTAGCACTGGCTGAAAATGACACTGGTTGTTTAGTATTCTGGATCAAATGTACAGTGGCCAGATTCATAGCAGTCTGGGTCATCTGAGGTCATAGTGCAGCTAAAGTTGAGAAAACATAGCCAAAGCTGAAGCAGCATTTTCAGACTGCTAAGCAGGGAAGAACAGCACTGACTATTCCCACACAAGGTTTCATTCGTGTGTATTTCCTCTTCCTTTTTGAGGCTGAACACTTTATTCCTAGATGCCACAGGTAATGCATTTATGAGCTAGGAAAGCATCCATCAGGCCAGGCATAAATCTGATGAATTGTTTTTAGTTTGAATTCTGGAGTATGAGCTGCTTTGTCACTTCTCTGAATTAAGAGTCTGTTTCTGAGGCTGTCCGCAGGTTCAAAAGGTCCTCCTTTAGGATTTGAGGGGGGGTAGATCTTTCTTATCTTTTCACTTTGTACAAGATTTTTTTCAAAATAAAAAAAATAATTAGGAATAAAGAGTCTAAATATCCCATTCAAAAATGTAGATATAGAAAGCCTTGATCGCTTCAGATTACTTTATTTCACCTCTAACTTGGTGGACTCATTTCCACAGACAATGCCAGTTCTGGTGAAACAGGCGGCAAGCAGGTTCCCTGGACTTCCCACCATACGATGCTGGAGCTGCTGTCATAGACACTGTCTCTTGACCACCTGACGGGCTGTGACGGGAGCACACAGCCAGTCAGAAAAAGAAAGGGAAGGTGGGATCAGTGATATGTTAATCTCCTTGTGAGTGTTTCTACCCTTCCCTTTCCTTTGCTTAGCAGAGAAGGGAATTGGAAAGAAAAAGGAACCAGTTTCTGGTTTGGCACCAAGGCTCTGCCCGCATGGCAATTCAGTAGCTTGTGAGAAGCAAATGCTGTGCCCCGGTCTCCTTGTAGCCAAGCTGGGTTAGTTGCATCATGTGTGAGAGAGAAGGTTCAAACCGTAATGCACTGGGTGACAACAAACAGCCAAAAATCAAAAGAATGGGGATTTAAATTTTGTTATCTGACTTCTACATGCCAAGCCAGGTGTATCCACCATGCTTGTTGCTGTAGTATCTGAGAACTACAATTCATTTCTTGTTTGAAATAGCAGAGCCCTGGTTCAAGGCCTTCATTTTGTATTGGTGAAGTAGTTCAGCCATGCAAAAATTCTAAGATTTATAAATTTGGCAAAGTATGGGACCTTCTCTGTAACTGAGATCTTTTTCATGACATGGGACAATGAGCTTGAGTGACTTTGCAGTTGCAGACATGCTGAGCTGTGTTGGTAGAATATTTCCTGTTTTGGGCAGATGAGATGTCATAAATCTTCATTTTCTCTGTGTTAAATTGTGCGTTAAGGTTAAAAGAAGAATTCTGATGAGACAAAGCCAGAGATAGTGAAAATGGCAAATGAGGATACAGGGGAAATGATGGATCCTGAAGAGGAATTTTTATGTGGACAATGATAAATTCTGTACAGCTATACTTGAATATTTTTAACATTTGCATTAAAATCTAAGGGATCCATTTACATGCTACTGGTACAGATAATTACTGAAAAATTGGGCACTGGATTTTGGGCACAAGATGGATTTCACTACAAGTACACCTCCTCCATTCCCATAAAACACAGCCTGTCCCTCTATGTGTAGTTCGTCTTGCCTTATTCCACAAAAAGGGTCTGCAAATGAGTAACTAAAAGGTAGAAGGGACGATTCACCCAAAATGCTGTCTTCAGGGCTCACTTTGATGCTCTCACCAGTCTCATGTGCAGCACGTCAAGAAATGAGCCCTCGTGTTAGTTGCTTAGTATGTCCTCGGTTTGACTCACTGCTGCGTTATTCCAGTTTGATATTGAGGTAACACCATGGGAGTGACCTCCAAGCTTTTTACCTCTCTGCCTCATCGAGGCATTTATTAAGCATCCAGTCATCTTGTTAACTGAGTGCCTTTCAGTCCTGTGCATAAGGCTGGCAACTCTGACAAGGGTACAGCATGCATTGCTGTTGTATATCCACTACATCTTCAGGACCAAATAATTCGGAGCTTGGTGGTATACAGAAAATCTCTTGATACCTGCAGATTGGTCACATATGTCATAGCATAAAGCACACTGAAATAACAAGGGACTTTACTACAGACTGAAAGGTCACCTTCAATAACAATTATTCCCTTTTTACAGCTCACCTTCAGTCACGATCAGGCTGCATATTTTTGTGTTGCTTTCATTTTTCCCACTGATATTGGATGTTTTAAGGACGTAAACCCTGCCTCATCTATCATTCTGTCAAATGCTGCACATCAGACCTGTACTTGAATTATCAGTTGCATGTGGATTATGTTACCTGTCTCAGTTCTGATCTGTTTCTGTTTTCCATATGATACAGCTGGTGTAGGGTTTTTTTTATCATATAAAAGCTATAACCTGGAAGAACCAACATTAATTTCCTCTGGAGCCTTATGAAAAGTATCAAGGGTGCGCCTGACTTGTGGTGACAGAGCTTTTCAGCATAGTCTGAGAAAGAACTGCTTCTGGGCACACATGGCAGCCAGATATAACTTACACGCACAGCGGCATACATAGAGTACTAGTTCATTAACTTTCCCTTCATGAATCTGCTAACCAGATACTTTACTAGCACTTTTAATGTACCATCACATGTCTGGGGTCAGATACTAGTAATACCCAGCTGCAGATCAGGCTGAGTTTCCATAAGACCTCAAACAATAGTGATTAGGTGAAAGCTTAATACCCTTAGAGTCTTATAAACCCTCTGTCTCATATATATTACATCAGGCATTCATGAAAGGGAAGACAGAATAAATTAGTCAATGTAAAATGTATCCGGAAGCCTAAGATAATCCTGTAATTCCCAGTGTTATCCCTAATAACGTGACCTAGAACCAGTGATGAAATGGAGCAACAAGGTCATTGCATGCCAGGGTTCAGATAAGATCTTCCGTGGATTCTTTCCTGCAAGATCTAACCAAAGAAGTTGAAAGTAATTTGAAAAAACTCTTGAAAGTAGTCTTTAGTCTAAAGGGATTAGGAGCCCACAGATGAATATGATGTTCCTCAATCTTCCTGAAAAAAAAAAGCTTTGCTGAGACAGCCTCAAGTCACTGCAAAGAAATCATTATAATTCAGGAACCTGGGGTCTGTTTCCTCAATTCCCAGGCACAATGCAGCAGATACTAGGTATGATTAAGAAATGGTGTGAGGGGACTTTAAATGGACTCTGTATGGGCAGCTGATTGAAAAAGCTTCTGGAAGGGGCATGCATCTGGGCTAGGTTCCTAAGAAAAGGAGAGCAGCATTTTGGAGTTACCGTTGTTTTCCTCCTAGAGCTGCAGCAGAGGTGGTGAGGGTGCAAGGCGAGCCATGCAGCGGTCCTCAGCTGGAGCACTTGCACCCTGGCCTGATGAGCCACCTGCAGTGACTGCAGTGGGTTTTTTTTCTTTTTGTGTGAGACAGATACCACCAGCAGGAGCTGACAGCTAAAAAGGGAGTGGGGGAAGTGGTTGACATAAAGGCTGGTGTTCAACCGGTCCTGTGCACACAGCTGTGTGTGGAGGAGATGGGCACCTGTGGCCCTCTGGTTCTTAGGATCCTGGGATGACTGTAATGGAGGGGCCAGCAGCTGGGATAACAGCAGTCTGATGGGCAGGCCACAAAAACTGCAGTGGCACATGCCCTGAGCTGAGAGGGGAGTCTCTGAAACCAAGAAAAAATTGTTTTTTGTTTTCTCCTTGCAGACAAAAGACAGGTACCAGCAGAATGTAGCTGACCCCAAGATATCCGCTTACAAATTACTGGTGCTGGTGATGTCTGGGGCTTAGTACCATGTAGTCCTCCTTGAAACCACTCCCTATTTTTTCTTCCCATAGGATCCTAGGAGAAAGGGTAAGCAAGAATTTCTTGTTCCCACTGGAGTAGGCTCCAGGAGGACTTTCTATGATTTTCTCTGGAAAGGAACTGTGGTTGGGACATATGGTCTTTTAATTCAGAAAAATCTTGTATTTTCCAGGGTGCTTGCCATAAGTCGGGGAGAGTTTGGGCTCATGGCAAAGATGGGTGGGTGAAAAAGCTGGGTTTTGTTTTTTTTTTGTTTTTTTTTTTTTTTTTATTTCTCCAGTTTGGGCTCCGACACACAATGTTTCACTCTGTTGTTTGAGATTTTGCCACTAAATCCTTGGGAAGAAAGAACTTTCTTCCCCATTGCAAGGCTGGTATTGTTTGGGATACCCTGCTGGGCTTCTGAAGAGAAGTGATGACAGACACCCTGCAACAGACGTGAAAACCAGCTCTGGAATCTGAACAGCAAATCAAGCATGTGAGCAAAAGCTACGCTGACTTGTGTGTGTCTTCATTGTTGCCTGCCAGTTTCAAAACAGGCTATGTAAGTGTGGCACTTTAAATGCTTCTTGGGAAAATGGGCTGCTTTGAATAACAGAAGAGAAATGTAATGTAAAGATAACTTATAACTATGAAATGTATAATAGTGCAGTTTCTGGAGGGACAATGTATTACTGAGATCTGAGCTGTAAAAGCCTGTAAGTCAGATAAACCACCAGGGATTCACTTTTACCATAGTGAGAAGACTCCCAGTCCTCAGTTTGGATGCGAGACGTCTGCACCCAATCAGAAAGAGCTGAGCCCCTTAGACAATTACAATTAGATCATTAAATGCCTGGCTGTATCATTAACTTTATATTGTAATAATAAAAGGGGAGTGAGAACCTCCAGTAAAAGAGTCAGATGATGTTCTGTTCCCAACCTGTGATTCCTATGGATTATGGGCATAGTTGCAGCCAACACACAGCAGTTCCCATGTGAACAGATCTGGTTTCAAAATCACCGCTATGAAATAAACACAAAAGTCTCAAGCAAGTGAGCTCTAGCCCACTTCGGTTTAACAGCAGAGAGTGATTCCTGCATGTAAACATTTCCAGTGCTGTGGAGCCTAAAGGGATGTTGTGCTCTGACCTTGCCTCACCGGGGAGCAAAACAATGAAGATGGACAAGTAGCTACGTTCACAGCAACAGAAGAGTGGGAGGAGAAAGACAGCATAGGTCTAATGTGGTTAACTCAGGCTTGGTTAATCAAGGGCTGTCTGGGGTATAGAGTGGCAGCCTTGAGGCAGGGAGGGTGACAGTAGCAGCTTTCACTCCCCATAGCAAAGGGAACTGTGTCTGCTAGATCTACTCATACTGAAGGAAGAGGAACCTTATACTAATATACCTCATCAGATCAGACAGCAAAATTGGTCACATAGCACACCTGAAATGCTTGTCAGATTCTTATTTTTCTGTTTTCCGGTTTCTGGCTTGGTAACCAAGTATACTTGCATACTTATAGGTTCTACAGGGGTTAATTCATTGGGGCTACCTTGGGGATAGAAATATTTGGAAATGCTGGAATTCCTGTTTCTCCAAGTGTTAGTGGATGTTATCTGTTCATGTCCGACTGTGTCTTTGATATCTTCAGATGGAAGGTGATGGTGACACCCCAAGCCATTTCATGCCAGCCATATATCACTGTTTTGGCACCAGTCCGCCTTTGACATCTGACCTAAGTACTATCAGTGGTAGTGCATTTAATTGCCTACAAAAGCCATCTTTCTGCTGTAAGGAATACCATTTCCTGTAGCTCCTGACAAACCCAAGGGGGCAGAGAACTCACTGGACAGGGCTCTTCCCTTGAGACTGTCTGCAATGCCTGTTTCCACTGTAGAAGAGGCCCTCTTTGCTCTCATATGTAGCTTGCACCTTTGAGGGCAGCTCAGCCTTGCACAGGGGACATGATGGATAGCACTTGCTGAATGAAGGAACAGTTATTCAGTGTCTCACTTTATTATTCCATGGTTTTATGCCAGCTCTTCTGGGTCATATATGTTTCCAAAGAATCCTTTATATATATAAAGCTCTCTCTTTTTTGTGGACTTTTCTGTGGTGCTGCTGCTGAAGTTATCTGAGACTTTCATAGCAATGCATACATTTTTACTCTGCCCCTGTGAGGTGAGGAGAGGGCCCAAACCAGTGGTAGAGGGGTTTAAGACTGCAACAGGGATATTGAGTCTCTGATAATTTCAGCTGGTTTTGTGAGAGATTAACACTCTAGACAAATCTGGTTCAGACTCTCACCCCGAGGTGAGACTCCCAGAATTGGTGACTATCTGTGAGGAACTGGGAGTGCCTGAGCTGCCTAGAGTCACCTCAAACCATTGCCCATCACCAAGAGTAAACCTGAATTGCTGAGAGCAACATTCATGTGCTGGAGCCATGAAAATGTCTGTCCCTGCATTCACTTTGCACCTTCCATTCTTCCCAGCAAAAAGGCAGAATGAGGAAGAAAGCAAGAGAGATGTAAAAACCTGTGAATGGTAAATAGGCAGCTCATCTCTGTGGGTGTTTTTAAAATCTCCCTCAGCAGCATCAGTGTTCAACAGGGATTTAATCCTGCCCCACTGATGATGAAAAAAGCTTTTTTCCCCCACTATTTTCAGCTGGACCTTTATCAAACCTACTGCCCAAATCCAGGTCATTTTGTGCACCAAAACACTCTGAGCACTCAAGTTGAGAGCCTTAATGCTCTGGCTTTTTTTTTTTTTTTAAATGTGATTCCTGGGGAGCTTTGTACAAAACCCTTCACCCTGAACATTCATGATACAGACTCCCATGTGATCATCAACAGGTCTGAACTGTTAGAGCCAAGCACAAACCTGACTCATGTGAAGCAATATGCTCTCAGACTAAAGATGCCACAGTCTTTCTGAAAACTTGGGGGAGACTCCCTAAGAGCAACGAAGTGTGAGAAAAATCAGTACAGGAGATCCCATCCTTGCAATGATAGCGGTAGCTGAAGTGTTCATTTTGCCAATGGGCTTCCCAGTTAAATGCAAACAGAGGAGGGCTTGTGATTCCTGACTGAGGTTTAATGGCATACAAGAGTGGGATATTTCTTTCAATACGATCCTGACAACATCTACTAAGCCCCATTTGGCAAGGCTCACAAAGTAACCACTGGCAGTTGATATAGAATCATAGAATCATTTAGGTTGGAAAAGACCTTCAAGATCATCGAGTCCAACCATCAACCATGCCCACTAAACCATGTCCTGAAGTGCCTTGTCTACAGGCTTTTTGAATACCTCCAGGGGTGGTGACTCAACCACTTCCCTGGGCAGCCTGTTCCAATGTCTGACAACCCTCTCAGTAAAGAAATCTTTCCTAATATCCAATCTAAACCTCCCTTGCCTCAACTTGAGGCCATTTCCTCTCGTCCTATCTCCAGCCACCTGGCAGAAGAGACCAGCACCCACATATTTCCTGGACCACTGGAATTTTTGCCCTACATTTTAAAATTATCTATTTGCTATATGGTTTTTTTTTCCGTTTTCTTTTTGAAAATGGCAGAATTATTCTTTTTTTTTTTTTTTTTTTTTTTTTTTTTTTTGTTCATACTGAGGAATATAAAGACATAAGGAAAAACTTTGCTTTTTCTCCAGACCCCATTATTTAATGCAAACAGTCCATCCGAGAACAACACTTCCACCAAGGCCCAGTAACTGAGTTCTGACTTTGCTTTCAAGCCATATTTCATCTAATGTTGGGAGGGAGTGTACTTCTTTGCTCCTTTATAGCTGGAGCTCATAAAGAGCGAGCTTTTCTTGCTGACAGAGTACTTCGGAAATTTAGGGTTTGAGGTTTATATTTTTGATATTACCATCCCATGAAAGTAAATAGATAATTAGGACTTCTTTTTTTACAGGGGAAGAAATGGCAAGGGAGGATGAGAGAGAGGTCCAGATCTCAGCCTGAAAACAGCAGTCTCTTGGTAGCGGCACTGTGGTGGGCAGTTTCAGTATAGTGATTTGTTTGATCTATTATAAAATCCTCTATACCAGTGTGTAGCTACCACCCACTTATATTTATTATGCAGTTTTATTTTTGCTTGGTAATATTTTTCTTGTGTTTATTTTAAAAGGTCTACATTTTGTGGTGACAGTCTCCCATTTTCCAAATTAACTGCTAGCAGATGTTGCTGTGTGGTGTGAAGCACACGCAGCAGCCTAAACTGCCAAGGTCTGGATACTGGCTTAGGAAAAAAAAAAAAAAAAATCGAAAAAAAAAAATCTTTGTGTTATTCAAGCAAGTTTCAGGAGTGTCTATAAAGTGCTTATATAGAATCTTATTGAGAAAATAAATTACTGGGTTTTTTTATAGCTTTTAGATGGTTTTAGTGTTTGGAATTACTGCTGAAACCTAACAAGTCTGTACCATGGTTTAAGAAATGAAGTATCATTTGAGCAGTGTTATTTCGGAAAGGATTAGCTGCTGATACATTATATACAGGCAAACACAGGTAAGTGGTACTTGGAGCTACAACTGCCTAATATTCTCTCTTATAAAATCCCTGCTACTGTTGCACATGCTGCTGAACCTTGGAGCTAGGCTAAAAGCTTCAATGTGAGCAGGGCACTTTGAGTAGGCTATTTTTTGAAACTATAGCTGAAAATGAGATTGAGAAGAGGGGGGTTGTGCTCTTACTTTTAGAAGTAGGTATTGTAATTTGGCTGGGGCATTGTCCTGTTGCCAAGGATGTGCTGTTTTGCTGCATCTGTGAAATTTCACCCGGTTTTGGACAAGCCATACATTTGTGAGAAGCGGAGGCTGCATGTGTTAGAGTGACTCGCTAGGCAGGTAACTAACCTGTCCGGGCCATTTAGGTATCATACTACCATTGCTCATCCAGGTAACTAGGTAAGTTATAAGCATTTGCTGTTCTCCATGCCTGATGTGAGTAGGACAAGAGGGGGAAGGAAAGGATGTTACAGTGCAGCAAGTAATTCACTGCCTAACTTGTTGCTGGAGTGCTCA
Source organism: Astur gentilis (assembly GCF_929443795.1). Lineage (NCBI taxonomy): Eukaryota > Metazoa > Chordata > Aves > Accipitriformes > Accipitridae > Astur > Astur gentilis. The sequence goes on along the minus strand of NC_064909.1, from coordinate 8,367,435 downwards.
GAAGGAAGCATGGCTGGTGTGGCTATGGCTCCATCACAGAAGGGTTTTAAGATCTGTTTGTGCGAGTGCTTGTTAGGAATGACGCAGGTGTAGCTGGTTCTGCTTTAGAGCAGGGAGATGGACTAGAAAACCTTTAAAGTTTCCTTTTAAATCTGCTGTCCTCTGGCTAAGCCTTGCTCTGTAGCCTCCCTCAGAGAAATTGGAACGTTAACCGGGTTTGCCCCATTAGATCCATTACTGTAGAAGAGCTGCCCACTAGATGTCACTGGTACTTCACTGAAATAAGATTCAAAAAGCCTTTTCTGGTAGGTCGCTAAAGAGCTGGTGTACAGGTGAGCATCATCGCTGTGCTTGCACCCGTGATGATGCTCCTGTGCTGAGGCTCGTACTGCCTCTCCACGGGCATCCCCACGGGCACCCCGTGTTCACCTGAGGAACGGGGCTCTCCCGGGCCTTGTGTGCGGTGGCTAATACCTCGCACAAGTTCAGGACCAGAAAATGAGCCTGTGGGTGGGTACAGTAACACTTTTGGGATTAGCACTGTGCAAGCACATTAGGTCAAATGCCTCTCTTGTTGTGAAGGTGTTTCAATGGTGCTCTATTTACTAGGATTGCTAAGGATTTTATTTTCTTATCTTCCAAATGCAACAGCTAATTCTGCATTTTATTCTAAGACAAAACTCCATGCTGATAAGGAATATGCAGACTTTTGTATGCTTTTTCCCTTAAAAAACCCCAAACTGTAAAGAGGACCTGAAAGTCCAATAATCTTGTTAAAGAACGGTTATCGCAAAGATGGCTGATACATAGAACCTGGTCTTTAGCAGTGTTTTTAATGCATAAATTGGACAAATTATATCTACTTTATTTCACTTGAACTACTAGAGTTCCCTCCAGTTAAATCACCTGTAGTTGGCCTACAGTTGACCCTTTGTTGACTTAATCATCTGCCTAGTTTTCAGAACAGGTTATGAGCATTCAGACTTAAATCAGTCCTTGAAAAGCTCCTGTCATTAGGCAGTAAGGCTCATACCTGATAATCTGCTCGTCACATAATATGAACACAGATGACAATCACTTACCTCTTTTATGTCATGATATAAGGCCAAAATTACCTAAAATGAGGAAGAAAGCCATTATTTAATCAATGGAATTGCGTCAATTGAGTAAAATTTGTCTCTAGTGTAAACAAATGGAATGTCTTTGCGCTCTGTGAAAACAAGACTAAATTACTTGCAGATCTTGCAGATAGAAAAACATAGGAAGTGGACTTGTAGGCTGACACATTCAGGGTTTCAGAGTATGCATTTAAAGTAATGATCCAGATTACACTGGATTACTTAATATATTTTTTGCATCATGTGTATGCACTTCTATTTTTGAAACAATAAAAGTGATATTAGCCTTTTTTTTTTTTTCAGTAATGTTTGATTATTTGAGAAATTTGTTAGAACAATGAGGGATTATTACTAATAGATGTACTAGTTAAATACAAAAATGTCAAAAAGCAGTTTTAACTTTTGAAGGTGAGTTGAAGAGCAGTCGTCAGTGTGTCCCAGGACAGAGGAGTTTTTGGTACATGTACATATAAAAGAAGAAGTTTCCTCCTTGAGGCCCATACATATATAAGTAGCAGAACACAATAAAGAATTTAACAATTTCTAGATTCATGCATTTACCTCATTACCTGGTTTTAGTACTATGAGCACTCAATATTTAGTGGCTACCTTCTGAAGAACAATCTGTATGTGGAAAAAACAGAAGCTGCATGGGCTACTGGAATATTAGCCTGCAGGTATTTTACAGTTTTCCACAGGTCCAATGGAAGAAAATGTGAGTGTGTTAAAGATGTATGTTTCTAATCTATAAATACCATAATTTCTTACTTGCTGAAATAAATTTTGTTTGCAATTTTGTAACTGGCCTAAAGTGACCAGCTGGAGTAAGATCAATCATGTGCTTGACCTGACACCTCTAGAATGCAAGATAGGCCTATGTGAGTCTTCCTCACTGATTCAGAAATTGGGATTACTCCATAGGCAAGTCTGTAGGAAGAAGCTAGTCTGGGAACCAGGTAGTTAATCTTTTTTTTTTTTTTTTTTTTTTTTAAAGCTCCTGTTGCAGCCTTTTGGAGATAATGTTGGATGATTGAAAGAAAGACGGTAGGAAAGGCAACAAATCATGGGTTTGATGTGTAGGTCTTGATTCAAGCAAGAGGCTTCCAGGACAGCCCCTTTACTCAATGAATGCCCGAAGAACCAAGTCAAAAGACATTTAATAATCTCAGCACTTTGTAGGAGTGGTCCTTAACGGGGCACATGATAGCTGACAGGCAAGAGGTAGAGGGGTGGGCAAAATTTCACCACCAAAGATCACAGAAAAGGTAGAGTAAATATGCAGTGCATTAGTCCTCCCCTTCCTTTTCTTTGAGTTGTCTAGGGTTGTGGTTAGGCAGGGATTTTGAAGTGGTAGGGTCCACAGCAGGGAAGGAGCTACCAATTGAAAGAGTCTGCACCTCGCTCCTATGGCATCATCTTCTGGCACTGTCTGTGCCAGGCTCTGACTTGAGGAAACCGATTCCCTCGCTTTTATGCTAGCTGCGTGCAGAAGCTCCTGTCAGCGCGAGGATGCGAGGCATGGCTGGGACTGCAAAGGTGGGACTGACTGCCTTCCGTTTCCATCATTTGTCAAGTTACACCACATGGAAGAGAGCGTTTGAAAGATGCTGGTCTGCATCTTTTCCCTAATTGTGGTTAGGGAACAGCAGTTGTGGTGGTGTTTTCTTCTCGGATTCCTTTTCAGGAAAATAAAAGGAGAAAGAAATAGCTTTCCTTATCACGTGTGATAGTGACTCTCATGCTCTCTCCCTGCGCCACGGAGGTTAACCGTCTGCAGAGGGATATGAACTTGAAACTCCTTTGGTTTATTTGAACATGACATCAACAGCTCTCTCCAACATCTGTCTTCACCACCAGCCCTAAAGTCACAATCTGGCTAAACAGACAAGTCAGTGAGTTTGTTGGCATTGAGGTTCCTCTACAGCCATTTATCCACAGGAGCCAGAGTTTCTGTGTTTCCATGGTGGCAACTTTAACTGGACCAGATCTCAAGACTCCACAGGTGGCCTCTTGCAATGCGATGTGTTTCCCATTTTATGGTGGTGGTATAAACTAAGGGGTCCTTTCTGCAGGCAAATTTTATGGGGAGGAGAAATGGTTTATCCAGCTGAAAACAGAGTGGAAGGGTGTGAGCGAGGAGGCTTTGGGTAGGATCCTGGGGGACAGTTCATATTATTCTGGATTTTGAGAAATCTGCAGGAAGGCAACTGCCAGCTCTGGTTTCATTAGGGTGATGCTCCCTGAAACACCCTTGGCAGTTGGCTTTGTTTACAGGTCAGTATAATGATAAAATTCACTTCTTTTCATTGGAGGGGTTGCTTTGGATATCTGAATATGTTTATTCAGAAATGCCTGACATAGTAGATGATAAAGAAAACACTATGCTAGATTTTAATAAAATAAATATATCTAGTAGCCAATAATGAGTGACATCTCTGTATTTGTCTGAGAATCTGATTCCTACCACTTCTAATTTCATGCTTTAGGGTCTTGTTTCTCTTCTTGTGCCATTTAAGATAATTTGTTACCTTTTAACTGAATTTTAAAAAATGTTCTTTATTGTTATGCTCTGCATAGTAAAGCATACTTAAGCAGCAAGGTAGAGAAATCTGCACCTTGAGAGAGTATCGTGTTGTACCGAGACTTCTGAGAGATTAGCTTTTGAAGAACCTCTTTGTTTTTATTCTGAATATGATCCAGTCCTGGGGATTTAATTTTCTTCTCCAGATCATTAGATTTGCATGTTTTCTTATCAGAGGAGGAATGAGTTTAGGGCATGAGCCTGTAAATCTGTTTTCACATAATTTATGAAGTCACATGGTACTGGTGCCACTGAAGAGTAAGATGCTGTTTATCTTTTAATTTTACAGTGACATCTAGTCCTTTCAACATGTTTTTCATCTTTAGAGCTCAGTGCATTATTCTGGTTTCCCACACTACCATTGTCCAGGGATTGGCAGGTCTGTGAAAAAAACTCACATAAATTTTGTTCTCTTTCTGCTTAGTCGCTCTCCCTTCTGCATCCCCTTACAGTGCCCATCATCCAACAAAGTCAAGCTGCCTTTAGTAATGCAAGATTGGCACTTTGCTGGATATCTTTGGTTGGACAGAGGAGTAGAAGTTTAGCAGGATCTTGTTAGTCGTTTGGGTTTTCTCTCAAGTCAGCCAGCTTTCTTTGTTCAAAGGCCAGATAATTATCCTTTTGTTCAAAAGACTGTTCTCGTCCATTTTCCACAAAGAAATCTGAAAAGTTTATTGTTTCTGTGTTGTGATCCCTTAACAGTTGCTGAGGTTTGTGAATGACTTTTTCTATCATTTATGAAAATGATTATGTGGGATTTGCAGAAAAAAGTTTCTGGTTTCCTCCCCCTTCCTCCCATTAACACTCTGAATATCCCAGGGAGTGATTTCAGCTGTGTTCAGAACCACAACCTGTAAGAAATGATAGTGTGCTGGTGCGTTACGGCAGCCAGGCACAGCGTGACCATGGGGAATTGCCCCACAAGTGCCACGTATGAAGCAGACTGCTCGCGGTTAGGGCCAATGCTATCTTTGTGGGAAGAGACAAACAGCCTGATGCGGTTTGCATAAGCTAAAGCCACTTCTGGCTCTGAACAGGGGAGGAACAGGACCAAAGTCAGTTTTGGAAGTGGATTTGAAAGCTGTGCCTAGTTAATTTAGATGCCCTTCTTATTAGGGGTTTGAGCATTAAGGGGTGAAAAGTGGATTGATCTCTTAAGGTCTTCAGCTTCCATGTCCATCTCCTGTTGATGTTAATGGGGAGTGGGCTTACAAGACAAAAACAGTAAATGTGGCTTCTGAGGATGAGTATAGTTGTGATTTCCCAAGCCTTTGGATCCTACTGGGAAACTTTGAGACAAAAAGGCAAAAAGCTTCCTATTGCCAAAGGTTCAAATACTGTATTTAAAAGCAGCTTCCTCTGGGTTTCTAAAGGCAGCTGATCAAAGTGTGACTTTCTGCAGAGAACACAACACGCTTCACATGCACCCAAATTAAGTTGCTTTCCTGTAGCAGCAGCAGCAGCATGGCTGAGTGCTAGCCTGTGCTTCCCAGTGAGCCTGCTTGCCATGTTGCTTCTCTTCTCTGAGCGAGCAGCTCTTAGCAGGCAGCTGGTCCCTAGTCAGGTTGTTTTTAGGTGAGCTTAGTATAAAGAGTGGGATTGCATTATCACTATGAGGAACAAAGTGCCAAGGTTTTTTTGAGTGCTTGCAACACTAAGATGTAAACTTAGTTGTTACAGACTCCAAAGACTGAGAAACTGGGGTCTGTCAGTCCAGGAGCTGCTGGGACTCCTGTTTGACATTGTCTGCTCTGCTGTGACATAAGCGTGCATGTATCTTGCTTGGAGCAGAGGAGCTGTGCTCCAAAGACAGCTTTTGGTCTGGGTCTGAAACCCTAATTTTCACAGATCTGAAGGAGTCACAGTTCCTGCTACAGTCAACAGGAGATGCAGGTGCCAATATTGCCGAATAGCAAGACTTGATTCAAGTTGGATACTCTTGGTTTCAAGTTGAAAATGCTGCTTCTAGTGTCTGTGCATGTCTCTTGAAGATGTGGGATGCTGTCAGGCTTGGCTGACTGACTGATGTTTGCCAGCGTTTTTAAGACCCCTCAGAGGTTTAGACAACTGTAGATTACTATTGTTATTAACAATCATAAGGTATTTGTTTTATAATAACTTGGTCAGTATTTTATTCAGAGCAGCTCAACCCAACTTCTAATATCCATGAGTTATGGTTTGGTTCCTTGCCAGTCATTTCTCCAAAAACTTGGTGCTCTGGATTTTGCTTTGCTCAGTGAGACAGCCTGAGCTCTTCTGGCTTTGGGAGCAGTGGATGTAAATACGTAAAATTACATCCCACAAATGGCATCATGTTTACAGAGCAAGGGTCTGGTTCACCTCTGCATTTCAGTTCATGCTGACATAACCCCATTTATTTCAACACAGCTGATCTGGAATAATACAGGTGATAGTCGGAGAAGTTGACAAAAATGACTGTAGGCTACTACAAACAGTTAAAAATAATACAGCAACCTGACTCAGCCTCTCAGATGGCAAAAATTCCTCTGCTGCATTAAAGTTGGGTGGCCAGTATACTGGGATCCATCTTCATTACTTGCATATTTTATTGTGTTTAAAACGATGATTAAGGGAAAGTCAGAAAGTAAGGTAGAAAATACAGAATGCTTGAATTCATTAAGAGCCAGAGCAGATGCATTAAAATGTGCTTTGCCACCCCAGACCAGTTCCTTACCTGTTGTGCAGAAACACAAGCTGCAGCTTCTTTAAAATCCACTGCCAAGAGAACAAGATGTTGCTTTCTTTCACTTTTTTTTCTTCATACATTCTCTCTCTCATTAGTCCTGTTGTTTCTATATGAATAAACCTGGCTGCATGTCCATCCACAAACACTTTTGTGATATGCCTTGTCCAGCAAACAGATGCTGTTTAATTTCTCCTGATTGCTTTTCCTGATGAACCTCTTCATTCTCTGTATTGTTACAGACACAATTCAAGATTCTTCAGCTTATTTCTTGGTTTCTTTTCAAAACAGAATAGGGATGATGATTTATTACTTGTATGATATTAGGCCTAAAAGCCCTTTCCTGGGCTCTTACTCAATTGTTCCAGGAGCCATATAAAACCAGAACAAAGGCAATGTGTGTGCATATTGCATACTTTTTAACTGATTGTTCTAGAAAGGCAGGAATTCTCCTTAACTGTAAGACAGATTCTCTCTGTTCAACTCTATTAGCTGTATACCAAGATTGAAAACTCTGACCAGTATCATTTAACAGTAGATGCTCTTCATGCTGTCCTTGATAACTTCAGTGATGAGAATGAATTAAATGAGAGCTTGCCTGTTGCAAGAGGTTGAATTTCAGAGGATAACCTGATAATTAATTTTTCCTGAAAAGGACACTATGTCTTAGTTATTTCCCTTGTAGGAAATTCTGGTTCATCAAAGCCTGTTTGCTGCTTAGGTAAGTTCAGGTTTCATAGGAGAATGACTGACCGGACATTGGGATGTCACAAGAAGATTTTGCAGGGGCCTAATGTAGTGTGAGCCAAATTAGCAAATATTATTTGTCTTTATTTTTCACATCTAGCTCTCTAAGGCATAATTAATTTTTAGTCTAACCTGTTTCTAGCAGTTCTTGCTTATATAGAACTTTCCAGTTATTTGGAAGCTTTTTCTACTGACAGTCTTGATGCTGATAAATAAAAACAAATACTAGAAGACAGCAGAGCTCCTAGAGAGCCATCTTGCTTATATAGCTGTTCCTTCCCTGGGTATCTGCCACTGCCTCCAGGGAGCAGGATGCAATGAAACCGTAGACGCTCCTTTGAGGGATTCTCACTGAGCTGTTGACAAGTTCTTCATGGGCTGTGGACAATATACCACTAGGCACTTGTGTCACACCACAGGGCCTCCCATTGACGCTTATCCTTTTCGTTTGCCCTCTGACCTCCGCTGCTTGCCACTTAGTGAAGCGGCAGTTCAGAAAAGAAAGCAAAAGTCAGACCAAAGTAGCTTACATCTATCTTGCATAGCCTAGCTTGTACTTCTTGCTATTTTTCAAATTACTAATAAATAATACGCATCCTATATATTTTTCCCATTTTGAAATAAAACCCATTCTTGAGTATAAATGGACAAAATCACATTGTTTCCCTGCTACCCAGATGTGTGAATTTGCACCCTGACATAATTTTTTTTTTTTTTTAACCAGAGGTAATCCAGAACTAACCCCGGAGAGTTAAAAAATGTACAAATGCAAATTTACAGGTTTGGTCCCTCTGCAGTTTCTGACTTTCACACATGTTACTGATCTGTACCTGGGCTTACTGAACTGAAAACAAAGTGTCATGTTTAAGTACAGTTTAGACATTCCATGCAGCAATGATTTTAAATGTGAGCGTCTTATTCATTTGGGTAATTAAAACACTCCATTACAATTGTTCAGTATATAAATGCCAGTCTTTGAAGTCTGGAATAGAAGTAATTGTACTACTCTGGATCTGTGATTGTAGAGCTATGGCACCCCAACTCTTCACACACTGAATAACCTCAGTGGCCTCCAAGTCTGTTAATTGAATTACTGGATTACAGGAATGCTGAAAACCTTCTGTCTCTAACCAGGATTTTGTGGTGTCAAGGTGTTGTACAAAATCAGAGTGAAGAATCACCTCTCGTGACATGTGGGTTGGAAAATAACCCAACGGGCCTCCTCCATTCCTCTGCTTGATCCCCAGTGGTGGTTGAATGCTACCCCTCCTCCCACTGATTTTGGAAGTGGTCATCAAATGAAAGGGTAGAGCTAGAGGGAAGGAAGATGGTGATTTAATTAGAGATTTAAGAGGTCATTTTTTCCCCCCAGCATGTAGTATTGTTTTAAGTCAGCACCTATTGATGTGTGATGATTACAGGCATCCAAGAAACTTGCCTGTACGTCCACTCTTCCAGACTTAAGATGGCAGAGACAGCACCCTTTGCTTTTAAGAATGAGCAGTTTGCCCACTTTCTTTACAGTTAAACTGATTTAGAGAAAAGATTCAGTGAAAATGAAATTAGATTAAATATGTAGGAAGAATAGCTGGAAAATCAAAGCAAATGTTAAAAATTGATGGTGGTCATTTACAAAACAGGCAAAGCTTTGAAAATATGCTCAAGAGATTTAAGAGTATAGATTTTGTCCAAAGTCGGCAGGATTTGTATTCTAAACCCCATAGAGTTTTGAGTATTTTCTCTATTATTTGTACTTAAGTTTAGCAAAATAAAATTCATTACAAATGTTCAGTTTTGAAGTTTAAGATGCAGTACTTTGGGAAATTTAGCTTTAAAGATGTTTACTTACTAAATCTTCAGTTTGATCAGAGGTTTCACAGTTTTACCTAGTGCTGCTGACATCAGAGTATTGCTTGATAAATTATGCTTTCTTTCATCCATTCAAGAAAGAAAATAAGATTCTGACTTTTAACTGGCTGGAAAAGCTCATGATTTAAAAAGCTATCTTGTATATGAGGGTGGAGACATATCTGAGCTGTGATTTATTTTTTTTTTAATACTTGCTTTTGGCAGGAGCATTACAAAAAGTGACAATCAAAACAAAAGTTTCTTAGTGATGATTAAACATCAAGGCACTAGTGGTGAAAGGAAGCCACTAGATCTCCCAACAATTTAAGTTAATGCTGTAATCAAGTTACCTTCATTTGATCCTTTGTTTCATTGGGATGAAAAAAGTGGACCATGCTGAGCATTTAATCCTTTTGCATGCCTCTCAATGAACTAAGAAGGTGGTCTTTGCTTAAAACAGATAGACAATCATCAGACCACTAAGGTGGCCAGTTCTAGCTTCATTCAAACTGGTGCTCAGGGGATGCCAAGCATTTGCAGGATTGGAGCCAATATTTATAACTCCAATCTAATGCATACCTCTTTTTCAATTCTTGATCCTTAACAGGTGCTCTCCCCCTGCCCTGTGGTCTACAGACTGTGAAAGCAATTGAATGTATTATAGTTAGACACTAAATACATCATGAAGATTAACTTGATAAATGATCAATTCTGGTCTCAGGCTTGAAATTTAAGTCAATTGTCTGGATGAAGTGTGTAAATCCCTGTATAACAGACATTTATCTCTTTCCAGACTTTTCAGTGCTCTGCACAAGATGAATGCAAGCAAGTAGGTAATCTTTTTCTGGAGGTGATGCTGTATTTTTTCTTCCACTAGGAATACTTTCCTGGGGTGTGGTGTCCAGCTGTATGCATGCAGTGTACGTCAACAGTAAGGGACACAGGTACTTTAGCAAGTGTTTCCACTGGTGAAGGTGTGAATAGACTAGGATCTGATACACATCCCAGGTAGAAAATGGGATCTTCCCTTCCAAGCATTCCTGTCAATGTCATAGTATCATAGAATCACAGAATGGTTTGGGTTGGAAGGCACCTTAAAGATCATCTGGTTCCAAATCCCCTGCCATGGGCAGGGAGACATTCCATTAGACCAGGTTGCTCAAAGCCCCGTCCGATGTGGCCTTGAACAATTCCAGGGATGGGGCATCCACAACCTCTCTGGGCAACCTGTTCCAGTGCCTCACCATCCTCACAGTGAAGAACTTCTTCCTTACATCTAATCTAAATCTACCCTCTTTCAGTTTAAAGCCATTAATCCTTCTCCTATCACTACATGCCCTTGTAAAAAGTCCCTCCAGCTTTCTTGTAGGCCCCCTTTAGGTACTGGAAGGCTGCTGTAAGGTCTCACTGGAGTCTTCTCTCCTCCAGGCTGAACAACCCCAACTCTTTCAGCCTGTCTTCATAAGAGAGGTGCTCCAGCCCTCTGATCATCTTTGTGGCCCTCCTCTGGACTCGATCCAACAGGTCCATGTTCTTCTTATGTTGGTGGCCCCAGAGCTGAACGCAGTACTCCAGGTGGGGTCTCACGAGGGTGGAGTAGAGGGAGAGAATCACCTCCCTCGACCTGCTGGTCACGCTTCTTTTGGTGCAGCCCAGGATACAGTTGGCTTTCTGGGCTGCAAGCATGCATTGCTGGGTCATGTTGAGCTTCTTGTCAACCAACACCCCCAAGTCCTTCTCTGCAGGGCTGCTCTCAATCCACTCATTGCCTAGCCTGTATTTGTGCTTGGGATTGCCCCAACCCATGTGCAGGACTTGGCCTTGTTGAACTTCATGATGTTTGCACGGGCCCACCTCTCAAGCCTGTCATGGTCCCTCTGGACGACATCCCTTCCCTCCAGCATGTTGACTGCACCACACAGCTTGGTGTTGTTGGCAAACTTGCTGAGGGTGCAGTCGATCCCACTGTCCATGTCACTGACAAAGATGTTGAACAGCGCTGGTCTCGATACCGACCCCTGATGAATGCCACTCATCACTGCTCTCCACTTGGACATCGAGCTGTTGACGGCAACTCTTTGAGTGTGACCATCCAGCTAATTCCTTATCCACGGAGTGGTCCATCCATCAAATCCATGTCTCTCCAATTTAGAGGCAAGGATGTCGTGTGGGACAGTGTCAAATGCTTTGGACAAGTCCAGGGAGATGGCATCAGTTGCTCTTCCCTTATCCACCAATGCTTTAAGCCCGTTGTAGAAGGCCACCAAATTTGTCAAGCCTGATTTGCCCTTAGTGAAGCCGTGTTGGCTGTCACCAGTCAGCTCCTTGTTTTCCACATGCCTTAGCATAGTTTCCAGGAGGATCTGCTCCATGATCTTGCCGGGCACAGAGGTGAGACTGACTGGCCTGTAGTTACCTGGGTCTTCCTGTTTTTCCCTTTTTAAAAATGGGGCCTATGTTTCCCCTTTTCCAGTGAGTGGGAACTTCTCTGACTGCTGTGACTTCTCAAATATGATGGATAATCGCTTAGCCACTTCATCCACCAGTTCCCTTGGGACCCGCGGATGCATCTCATCAGGTCCCATAGACTTGTGCACCTTCAGGTTCCTTAGATGGTCTTGAACCTGATCTTCTCCTGTGGTGGGTGGTTCTTCATTCTCCCAGTCCCTGCCTTTGCCTTCTGTGACTTGGGTGGTGTGGCTGGAGCACTTGCCAGTGAAGACCGAGGCAAAAAAGTCATTAAGTACCTGAGCATTCTCCATCTCCCAAGTAACCAGGTCTCCATTTTCTTCTGGAGAGGGCCCACATTTTCCTTAGTGTTCCTTTATCACCGGCATACCTATAGAAGCTTTTCTTGTTGCCTTTGATGTCCCTGGTCAGATTTAATTCTATCATGGCTTTGGCTTTCCTAACCTGATCCCTGGCTGCTTGGACTATTTCTCTGTATTCCTCCCAGGCTACCTGTCCTTGCTTCCACCCTCTATAGGCTTCCTTTTTGTGTTTGAGTTTGTCCAGGAGCTGCTTGTTCATCTATGGCAGCCTCCTGGCATTTTTGCCTGACTTCCTCTTTTTGGGATGCATTGCTCCTGAGCTTGGACGAGGTGATCCTTTAATATTAACCAGCTTTCTTGGGCCCCTCTTCCCTCCAGGGCTGTATCCCATGGTACTCTACCAAGCAGATCCCTGAAGAGGCCAAAGTTTGCTCTCCTGAAGTCCAGGGTAGTGAGCTTGATGTGCGCCCTTCTTGCTGCCCTAAGGATCTTGAATGCCACCATTTCATGGTCAGTGCAGCCAAGGCTGCCCTTGAACTTGACACTCCCCACCAGCCCCTCCTTGTTGGTGAGAACAAGGTCTCCATCACTTGGAGAAGGAAGTCGTCATCAACACATTCCAGGAACCTTCTGGATTTCTTATGCCCTGTCGTGTTGTTCCTCCAACAGGTATCGGGGTGGTTGAAGTCCCCCATGAGGACCAGGGCTTGTGAATGTGAGGCTGCTCCTATCTGTCTATAGAGGGCCTCCTCTGCTCGGTCTTCCTGGTCGGGTGGCCTGTAGCAGACCCCCACTATAATGTCAGCTGCCCCTGCCCTCCCTTTAATCCTGGCTCATAGGATCTTGGTCAGCTCCTCATCCATCCCCAGGTGGAGCTCCATGCACTCCATCTGGTCATTGACATAGAGGGCAACACCTCCTCCTCGACTCCGCTGCCTGTTCTTCCTAAAGAGCCTGTATCCTTCCATTCCAACACTCTGGTCATAGAAGCCATCCCACCAGGTCTCTGTGATGCCAATGAAATCATAGCCCTGCAGGCGTGTGCATGTCTCTAACTCCTCTTGTTTATTCCTCATGCTCCTTGTGTTTGCATAGAGGCATTTAAGTTGGGTCCCCAATGAAGCTGACTTACTGGCTGTGGTGGCTGGAATTCCTTTGTGCTGCTCTTGAGGTGCTCTCCTGCTGACCTGTGATCCCTCTCCAGGCTCTGGGTGTCTGTTGCTGGCACTGGCATCAAACTGGTAGGAATGGGATGGATTGAGGTTCCCCTCCCCCTACAGGTCACATCCCTGTGCTTGGAACTTGCCCCTGACAGGAGTGATGGGAGTATTTATTCTCCCTAATAGCCTCCGGGAATTGTGCTGCATATGCTTTAGTGGGAATATTCTCTTTTTTCTCTTACCCCTTTCCCTTACTCTCTCTCTTGACCCCTAGCTTCTCCCCTTCTTTTGCCTTTTCTTGGTGGATTGTACACTTTCAAAGTTTAACTCTTGCTTATTTTCCCGTTGTTCCCTAATTTGCATGACTGAAGTATTACAGGCTGGTCCTGAAAGCACCTTTAAAAAGGGAATTATCAGGAACTTGTGTATATAAACTATATGTCTTTGCATAGCAATTTTCATGTGTTATCAGAGCAAAATATGACTTGCTTTGACAGTGGTCCCATCATAAGCTTTTACCTTCAGAAATTCAAACTCCTACTTTTACAACCTATTCATAGTCCCTTTGGAAATTTTAAACACAGCATGTTAGGATGTTGGTTAACAGCAAATAAACCTGTGCGCTGACCTGCCCATGTGCTAATAATAAGTCATGAGTCTGCTTTTTAAGAAACTCTGTCACAAATGGTGGTTGAAAAAATAAATGAATGACTGAATTCCTACGGATAAGACCATCCAGATGGGGCTGCTGGGGGGTAGGTTAATGAGTTGGCCCTCCGGCCTCGACAGTCTGCCTTCAAAAAAAGGGGCACGTGTTGTTCAGATGAGCCCATGGCCTCTATTTTCGAAAGGTGAAATTTACCGTGGAGTGAAGGGCCAGTGAAAGGTCTCTGCCTCAGGCTCACATGGGGCTTGACTGAGATAAGGCTTGTGCTAGTGAACCTCATTTTTAGGGATTAAACTAGTCCTTTTGGTGAGTTCCTGAAGAGCAGTCAAGCCTAGGCGTGAACATTTTGTACAGGCTTTTGATACACTCCTGATCCGTAAGGATTTGCAAAGAGGCATGCATTTATGGGTTAGATAGGGGATGTATGATTATCTTGCTTATACCTTTTAGTAAGGTATAAATGCATAAAGACTGCTTATGTGGGAAATATGCCATCATTTTTTGCAAGAATTGGATATATTTAATTTCTAGCTTTGTTTTTTTGTTATATCACTATAGTAATTAATTTCACTTTTCCATAATACTAATCAGTTCAGCATTTTCTGAAAGGACTTTTTGTACTGCAGAAATTACTTCCATTTGCATGGAATGTTGGATTTGCTTAAAATAAGAAATGATGTTTTTGGCCAGTAGACACACCAGATATTAGGTACCTTTTGGGGGGGTGTGTGTGGCTAAAGAATAACACCAATAGAAACAACAACGATACGCAGCTATTATCTCTATTGCAATAGCATTTCAGTTTCTGGGGTTATGCGGTGACTGTGTTGCTTTATGCCTCGGACAAAAACATAGCATGGATAACAACAGCTAAACTCCTTGTTCTTGGGAGTTGCTTCCTCTTTTGGCTGATGGACAATTTATAGAGTTAGTTCCATGATTTCTAGTGTCTCAAGAGTGCATTAGAGTTTCACAGCAGGAGATTTGTAAAAGGGAAAGGAATGGTGTACAGGGAATTAAAAGGTCTGTAAAACTAGAGGCTGGCTCTCCTGTGAGGAGTGATCTTGTCTAAATCAATAAATGTCCATGGTCTGTGTTTTTCAGCTGTGATTACTAGGACTGTGTGTTCAGGCAGTGCATTCTGAACAGAGCCAATATTGGCTTAATAACACCAAAAAATGTATTTACAGCTATTTGCCCAAAGTCTGAATAACTGTTCCTTTTGTCCATTGTCCTTTGCTATTCCCAAACCATAATGCAAACAGGTTTTGGCTCTGAGTCCAGTGAAGTATTTCTAAGCTTGCTTAACTCCAGGCACATGACTACTCCAGTTAGTATTTCTAAGACTTTCTACAGGCTTAAAGGTAAGCACATACTTGAATGGTTTGCTAACTCAGAGTCTCATTTTTCCTGAGTATTTAGGAGAACATTATTTTTAATGACTGTGCCATGCACAATAGAAGATGTTCTTGAATAAAGATCATTATTATCTGTCTTTCATTGTTCATTATTCTATATTCATGATTACCTATGCTCTGGCTGAACTGTTTATCTTGGATCAAAAACTATAGTAAAGGGGCACCAATGAGAAGTTGCACTTTGATATAACAAGTAGTCAAAGCCAATGACTGAGCAAAAATCTTAAAAGTCTGAGATTTCTTTTGCAGAAATGCTATGTAAACATGTGGAAAAATGAAATATTGTTAAAGAATAAGAAAGCAGGAAAGAAGTGGCTATGTGTATGTTTTTACTGCAAAAGGGTATTTTTTTGCTGCAGCATAACTGATGCCTTCTAAGTCTTACCCTGCAAGGTCCTACAGACAGGCATTACAGATTTCTACCACACGGTAGCTAAGTAGGCTTAACTCTCTTGCACTCAGCAGTGACTGACTTTGCCTTCCCCAATCTCTTAGAGAAACTACAGTGCTTAGCTTCTGCTAAGTGGGACAGCTAACATTTAATACTGTAAAGTTATGCAACTACCACAGCAAAACCAGAGTAATATTGGCAGTGAAGGGAAAACCTATTTTCATTTACAATAATTATTCAATCAGTTCTAATTCCAGGGTAGCAGCTAGGAAAATGAAATACACAGGTATTAGGCAAAGATACAGTCACAACTGAATTCTTAAAAGCAAGAACATGAAACAGAAAAACAACTAGCTGGTTGTGAGGAGGACATGTTGCTTATGAGCTGTTTGGTTACATTTTCTGCTGATCCATTTGCCTGTGGAAATCCTTTGCCATCTTTTGAAGACTAAAATATCATTCTGAAGATAGAGGCAGGATTCAAGCAGTACCATTCTCCCCAGATATCTTCTGATGAGGTGTCAGCTTCCTTTTGGCAGAGTCTGGAGGATAGATAAGGGACTGTGGTTACAGGCACAAAGCGCTTTTATGACAAGGTGAGAAAGAGAAACTTTCAGATTAGCAGGAATTTGTATCTTTATTGTGCTTTTAACTTCAGTTTCAAATCTTAAAACAGATTTTTGCTGGTACATGAACTCAGTGAACTAATGTCCTATTGCATTTTAATTTCATCAGTCTGACTCTCTGACTTCAAAGCCTGCTCCAAGTCTAGAGAAAAGTTCACAGTCCACTTGATTTGGCTACAGAAATGTGGGTTTGTTATATGTAGTCACAAAACAGGGAGAGCTCTTGAAATAGATGAGCCAAGAATAAAAAAGGCTACTATTTGTTTTGAAAGATCCGTTGTATTTGTACCTGCATAATGAATAATCTTAACTACCTCTTCACTGTTAAAGTAAGGACTACTAATTTTTAAGGAAACAAATAGAAGAAGCCTCAGAGGTAGGTGTTTAAACTAACTGAAAATAAAATTAAGTAAATCAGTTAAATATAAAAAACTGCAGGATGTATTTCTTTCCTCTCCCTAACTTTCTTTCCCATAGTTGTCTTACTCTCTTGCTTTGTTCATCCCCCGAAAGTTTTTAGATTTGCAAATCTGTTCCGCAAATTCAAGTTTTGGAGCTTTAAAATTGCAGTCTGTCAAAGTTCACTCTAAGCCTGAGGGATATATCACATTCTGTAAAATTAAGACTGTCCTTCAGATCAGATGGAAATCTAATAAATGCAGTAGTATCTCACCACTTAGGAATCAGGCTCAGCATTTTGTGTGGCCATCCTTTGAGATAAAAGTCACTGGTGTGTGAATTCAATTATTTCACATACATAAAACTTTTCAAATCACTCCCAAGTTCCCATGTTTTAGGTGTACCCATATCTGTCATGTTACTTCAGGGAATGTCAACTGTACTTTGACTTTGTGGGAAATGAGATAAAAAAGAAGTAAGATTTGGTTCATTGGAAAAGGACAGTTAGAGTGGAGCTGGTGAAAATTCAGGAGGGTAGATTTTAAATTCCCTTTTTCTAGGTTGTTGAAAGAATCCATGTAGACTGAGGAAATTGTATTGTTACTACCACTGCACCATATAGGAACTGCAGAGCAGAAATCAGCAAAGAATATTAAGGAGTAGACTCCAGGTTTTTGCCTGAACATTTCTCAGAAGTGATAAGAAATTCAGGTTGCTGTCTTCTTCACTAGAAACTGGATGGATCCAAATATAGTGGTAGATTCAGGTAATAAACTAGGTCCAAATACTGTTCTTGTTGTGGTCCATCAGATCTATCAGTCTGTTCTCATTTACAGTGGGGCTCTCTGTACAGTAGCAATAATTTGGCCTTTGGTGCTTTGGGACAATTTCTACAATGAAGCAAGCAGTGGCCAATACTGAACATACATGAACTCTGGTTCTGGATGTGCATATCAGTCCACAGACCCATCTCCATCAGAATCTGCAAAGGTAGATCAGTGGTTCAGTGCCGAAAAATGCCACTTCTCTTTGTGGTCCAGGGGAACTGCTGCGTACTCAAATGTTTTTCAGAGGAGGACATTTAGAAGCATAAAAACAGATGCAGCGCCTAACTTTAGGGGCTTACTTCAAAAGTCTTGGTAGTCCTTATTTGGGCAAAGCAAGTATCAACTTCTTTGGAGTTTTCATGATGTGAAGGCTGCTGAATAGGCATGTGGCTATTTTTTCATTTACTTAAAAGCAATTTCTTTATTTCTGCTGTATCTTAGTGTATAATATTATCATTCAATGGCAGATGAATATATAAACAATCCTATGTTGGTGCAAAACAGCAGCATCCATGAAGAGTCTGGCCCTATGCACTCACTTGCATTATCTGAATTTCTCTAGCTTTTCCTTTTCTGTGTTCTATATGAAGTCTCTGCTCCTCTCATATCTGTGCAAGGAGATTTATTTGGCAGTAAAAATGCCCACTTAAATTGAAAGTTCAGTTATTTACTTTATAGGAGAGAATAGCCTTCAATAAATCAGTCTTTCTTTCTCTTTCCTATTTTTATTTATTGTTTACATTAATGTAACAGACATGTCTCCTGTAAAGCCTCTCAGCTTTAATCTACCAAATTGGAGAAAATGCGACGTTAAAGGACAATTGAAGCGAAGGGGCAGCTGGACCTCTGAATTTTATTCCCCATCGATGGGCAAGGAGCTGCTGTCTGTGCTGTCATTCAGTATCAGAAAAAAAAGAATTTTCACTTGCTTTTTGAGGTAAGAATTATTGCCTCTTTAAAGGGGTGCTGAGGGCCTAGAAGAGAAAGACAAGGGTCTCTGAGAGTGATGGCAGAAAGTAGGCTGTGTGGTGCAGTAAAAATGCTGTATAAACCTCCTAGGCAGTTACTAATACCTTGTGTAAAAATCGAGATGCCCATCTGTAACCCTAGACACCTATGTGTTTTAAAAACATGACTCTAGAAGTGTCTTCTGGGAGAAGGATTTAGGTCCTTGGTCACAGCTGAATACCCTGTCCCTCAGAGTGCTCTGGTGTGGTGTGGGGATGGTGAATCCCATGCACTCAGTAAGGAGTTGTTGCTCTTCGTTAGAAGGTAAATTACATTCATTTTGTATGTTTTCTGATTGTACATTGGAGATGGTAACTCTGTGCCAACACAGACATTTATTGTAATGATTTAAGTGCATTCTTGTTTAACCCCGTTGATGTCTTTGGTGTCTTCATCCCTTCTATAGATGTTTCACCTCTTTGCCTACACTTACTGCTTGTACTGCTGAAAATCATTCAAGACCACCAGTGATTGAAAGAGCCTGACTAAACGTTTTCTAAAGAAAAGCAGGACAAGTCTGTAAAATTGGTTGCAAAATGTACTTATCAGTGTGTGCTCTGGTATGGTATGTAATCTGTGTCATGTGGCAGGAATCCCTGGTCTGTCACTGCAGCTCTTCCTTATGTTGAAATTGCTTTCAACCCTGATGTTATTTCTGTCTGTATTTTTGGCAGCAGGGTTAGCAAGTTTAAATTTTGAAAGGTGGGGATTGAGAGAGATACAGAACTGCTTGGTGAAGGGGTCAGAAAGGACAGGCTAGCTGAAAGCAGTTGGGACTGCTAATGCATTCCTCTCCTGTCTCCTCATGGGGCAGAGGAAGGCGAAATCTTACATGGAGCCCAGACGTCCCTCCCCCCCTGTTTTCATCTCACCCACCCTATAAGCTTTGTGTCAAAGCCAACCTCTTCCTGCTGGAGGACGACTGGATGCGATTCCTTTCAGAGGCTGTCAGCGCTTCTCCTGTAACTGCCCTGTGGAGATGCTGTTGAGTGACATGAAACACTTTTTCTCCTGACAGGATTAGCGAGCCATTTCTCCACACAGCCCAGCTTCCCCATCTGCCTCCACCAGCTCTCTCTATGTGGCCAAAGAGGCATGCTTGGGTCTTGGATAGCAAAATAGCATTGGGTCACTTCTCCCATGTTTGCTACTGACAGAGGAACTCTGTTTTTAGAGGAAACTTCCACTCTTCACACAGCAAATTAACCCATTTTTGGAGCAAGAACAGGAATTGTTAGTCTATGTCCATTTGTTTTGTGCCTCTCCATTTATGTCTTGTGGAAACGTAGGGATTGTCTGACATTATGCCCAGTCCACAGTCCTTCCAGAGGAGTTCCTGCTCTGACTGCAGTCTCATCAGGTGTTCTGTAGGAGGGACAATATGACAGTGGTTGTTAGCCTGTCCCAGTGGAAATGCCATGACTGGTCTCTGATAATGGAAAACTTCCCTCATTCTGGGAAGACATACGATAGAATCTTGCCAATGGGACTTCCAGAATCAGGATTTTTATTCTGGGTGTTCATTTTGACTCCCCGAGTAACAGTGTAAGATGGATGGAGAGATGTTTTTTTAGGCACTCTGGTGGGTGGTCATTCTAGCAATTTGCTGGAGGGAATCAAGAAATCAGTGCTAACTTGCCTCTCCCTTGTGCCATAGCTGGTGCTTGGTTATCTTGTCCCTCTCTCCATTGTCTCCTTGACCAGTTTGTACTCTCCATTCTTGTTTGGCTATATTGGGTTACTCAAGCGGGTCTTATCTTTCATTTGACTGCTTTCCCTTCATCCCAAACTTACTGTGCCTTTTTTGAATGAATGGCTTGACTGTGATTCTGTTAACTTATGCTAACTAAAGCATGCCAGGTCTTCAAAGACCAATTATCTTGCCTTGCATTTAAATGTATACTTTTCTCATTGCCAAAATATAGATGCATTATGTATGAAAAAATATATTTATTACATGACTACATAAAATAACTAGGAAGAAGCAGCACAAATTTTTTTCATTGCCTATATAGTGGGGTTAGGATGTATTCAGCCAAGTATGTATTCAGATTATTCATTCATTCTGCTTGCAGTAAGCATGTGTATTGAAATCAATGTTGGGTCTGCTTATGGGTTGAATCTGGCTCTGCAAATTTACAATATTATGTTACCACATTACAATATGCTGTCATGTTCAAACCTTTGAATTTTTTAAGCAGGATGTAATATGCCAAATCTTTACAAATTACTCATTGTATTGGTACTGGATGTTGGCAGTATTATCATTAACAAAGCAAGCCAAATGACCCTTGCACTAGATTTTCCATGTTGATTTCCAAGCAGATGTCAATGCAAGAAACTGATCTCAGTTTATCTCAGATTGTTGTACTTTCAGATGGTTATTCAATCCGTGAAGTATGGGATGGTCCATATTCACATTATCCTAGGGGAAGCCCTTTAAAAGAACTGTGACCTCTTTGCTCTTGGAGGTTAGAGGAAAGTGTTTTCTTCCAACTCTTTACAACTCTGCTTCCATATGCTGCCAACTCTGCTAATCTTTTTACCAAGGAAAAACAGCCCTTTCCTTTCTGTCCTATTCCACCTTTAATTTGTCCTGTTCAGGTTTATTTCTGGAGAAGAGGACTTGTTTCTTCTTTAAAGCAATCTTTTCTTGCAGCAGCCACTCAAGCATTATGGTCTTACCATGGCTTGACCCTTTTGGAAACACTGAAATGTGAAAAAGGGCATTTGGACCCCATGGTGATGAGCAGGCTTAAAAACACTTACGTAGATCAAAAAGGCTGAGTTGCTGAGTTTTGTGGCTTCTGTTTGGATTTTTTGTTTCATTTAACCTGCAGTGTCAACAGAGCCAGAACTCTGAAAGGCATACCAGACAGGAAAAGCCAGTTGGGAAATGACCTGAAACTGTTGTTGGCACCGCACTTTAAAAGCGAGCCTTTTTATTGTCTACAAAGCAGCAGCTGCAGATCACTATCCTTGTGTTATTATTAGCTGGTGCAATGCTGAGGATACCTCTGAATAGTGGCATTTCATGTACAAAGAGAAAATCCAAGAAAACTCTCATTTCAGACCTGAAGTTTTGATTTTCCTATGGCAGGAATTCTTCCTTGTCTGATTTTGAAGCCAAAGAAAAATTGTGTCACAGGGCCTGACTTTTCATCAGACAGTTGAAATCAATTATGAGGCATGCTGAAAGGACTTCAAGAGTGCTTCAGAGAATCCTGATTATTTTCCTGACACAAGCTTCCTATATTGTCTAACTAGCATCACTAAGAAAGACAAAATGGTTGTCTGCTATGCAACAATTATGCCATAAAAAGAAAAAAAGGAATGAGAAAGGCAAAGGCATTATAAACCTACAAAGGAAACCAAGTATAGAGTGACCTCTTTTGATCTTTACTATCAAGGCACCAAGTATGTGTTTCTTAATGTCCAATTCCAGCTAAATTTAATCTATACACTGTCTACCATATTCCCTCTAGGGAATGCAATGCCAAACGAGCACACAGTGTTCTCACATTAAAATTTTCCATCAGCATTGCTGTGGGCTGTGGGGGATATTAAGTCAGCCAGTCTTCTTGCTGCTCTAGCCTGAAGAAGAGGCCAAAGTTCAACAGTTTCATTAATTCATTCAGGAAGAGAGGAAAGTAAAAACAAACCAAGTATTTGTTTTCATTGATTGTCCAGGTTTCATTGATTGTCCAGACAACCAAGTCACTTCGTTGTCTTTTTCTTTTTCCTCTTTCCCCTTTTCCTCCTTCCAGAAATCAAGGGGATATGGAATTTTAATGTCAGCAGTGAAGATACTGAAGATACTTAAACAAATTATTCCAACGTAGTTGAGTTTTAACTGAAAGTTTTAGGTTTTGCTTTAAACTTCCTTTGCTTCATTAGTTTAATTTTATCAGATTGATAGTAATTTTTAAGCATAAGATCTTTATTTGGTTATGGTTCTTTATCCAATGAAACTTTACTGATTTTCTTTTCCTGCTAGCCACTGAACAAAGACTGCATTTCAAGAATGCTGGCTGGTTTGCAGAGCTCTGGCTGTATGAGATAGCTCCTTCTCTCTCTGAAAATGCAACCTCACGTAGCATAGAGCAATTAAGCTGTTGGGAAATCTGAGAAACCCTGTGGTCACAGGAGATGCAATGCTACATTGACTGCAAAACACCCTGCCAGATGAAATAAAAATAGCTATTGATTTCACCACGTTAGGAGTTAAGAGTGCACACGGGAGCCAAGCTCAAAAGCCATCCCATTGTACAGGCTCTCCCCAAATGAGAATGCAATCATGCTGTCAAATAAAACCAGAGGCAACACTCTTAATACAAGACACTGCTGTTGCGCTTGTATAATCTGAAGAAATGCTTGGTCTGAGACTGATGTGTACCAGTTTGAGAACCCCGCTGGAAGCTCAGAGATCATATTCACTGTGCTAATACATAGTTCACCCTTACAAATGTACGAAAGTTACAGCAGTGAGGCCAAAGAAATGAAAGAAGGGCTGGACCAGCAATATGGAGGACAGCAACGGATTACCTTGGTTAACTTGGTAGTTCAGGAGTTCATGAGAAGTTTGTGACTGCTGTTCTTTGTTTTTCTTCTGTGGAGCAATTTCCCCTGTTCTCTTCCGCCTCTTTCATGTTATTTATTTTCTGGTAACACTGACCTTCTGCATTGAAAAATAAAGAGAGTTTCCTCCTCAAAGAAGGACTCTTCCATGTGAAAAGATTTTTCTTGTATATGAGTTCACATTTTGTAAATATATCTTCTTGCAGGTTTTTCTGGCTCGTGCATAAACCTGTATTTTGGATTTTGGTTAAATGCTTCAAAAGTGCATGACTTGGAAGCCTACATTCCGTTGTTTTCATAAGATCTGAATTAGTCTTTTAAGTCTGATTTGAAAATAAAGCTGGGCCTCATAATTCACTTAGGTGCTCTTCAAATTTACTTTTAGGGTAAATCTGAAATGCAGTTTTTTCCCTGTGTGTTGTTTATAATGATAATCTAATGTTTAGCCAATGCTTGGCTGTGGAACAACAGAGTTGTGAGATGACCAAGCTCATTTCCTGAGTTGCATCTTTTTGTTTTCATAACAAGTCTTTATTTAACATTTCATTTAACAAGCCTTGTGGACTATCTCTTGATTAGATTCTGCATGTTTCCTGCCACTTGCATGAACTGAGAAATGTAACCTTAAAGCCAGAGGCAATATAAATATTTTTTCATAGAGTGATGTAACAACCAGCTTTTTGTTTCACAAAATTCAGACTTACTAGAAACTCTGAAACTTTCCTCCATTTTCAATCTGTCCTGAAAAATAATTTCAGGCGGTCATGTCTATAAGTGAGGAAGCTGGGGAATCTAGCATTATAGGAAATTACTGCAGAATCACTATCAGAAAAAAATGGCTAAACTTCCAGAAGGAAGATTGGGATGTCAGTATTCTTAGGATTAAGTTAAAATCTGGCCTAAGATAGCCTGTGTGCATTGCACTTACATGTATGTGTAAAGTGGGAGTCCCCTTGTATTATTTCTTCACTGTTTGTATATTCATTGCTATGTGGACCAGTTATAAAAATCTTCATCTAATTTTCCTTGCAGTCAAAATCAACTAAAACCTTTTCATCCCTGCATAATTCCTGGATTTAATTGCTAATCTGTGAGACTAACTCTGTAGGGCCAGTAGTCTGCTCTTAGGTTTCATAGTGGAAACCTGGAGCGACTTCAGCTGAGTGAAGTTACTCTGCAAATGTGCTTGTGTGGAGACCAGCAGCTAGTCTAGAAGAAGAGAGTCACAGTGGGTATTTCTGGAGAGTCTGAATGAGAAATTATAGTTGATGGTAATATCAAGGCCAAGGGAAAATGGAATTGGAGTTTAAGGGAGAAGCTTGCGCTATAGGCATAGTTTTGGGGAAGAGGCCAGCTGAGATAATCAAGACTAAAGATTGTCACCATGGGATATGCCCCTGAGAGGTTCAGCCAAAGGACTTGAACGTTGGAAGTTTTTCAGGTTTTTTTTTTTTTTCCCT
Organism: Astur gentilis; assembly: GCF_929443795.1. Taxonomy (NCBI): domain Eukaryota; kingdom Metazoa; phylum Chordata; class Aves; order Accipitriformes; family Accipitridae; genus Astur; species Astur gentilis. Next base: position 8,343,132 of record NC_064909.1, on the reverse strand, counting down.
CAACCAGTGTAAGATTAATTTATAGTGTTTGGACGGGGGGGAAGTTGGGGGATGGGGTCAAATTGATGGCAAGCTGCCAAAATCTGCTTAACTTCTTTATCAAAAGAAAAATAAACTTTCATCTGCTTTTCTGATGTCTTTGAGTGTGAAAATGGGTGTGTTGCAAACTGAATGCATAAGCTGCTCTGCAGCAATGAATTTCAAATTCTTAAAGTTTATGAGACATTATTAAACCTGTAGTTATGGTGGTATGTTAGCAATTGCCGAGTTTTACTAGCTTTACTTGAGTTCACTTTAAAAAAATGAAAAATCTCAGTGAATTGCTGCTGCTCTTAGTTTCCAATGGTCAATGTTCAATCGCTTCTTGGATTTCTCTGCTGATTGTTTTGATTTGCTGCTCAAAGGCCAACATGTAATTCACTCAGTCTGGTTCCTGAGTCTGATTACGATTTTATAGTGCCATCTCCCAGTCTCAGTCTTTATAGGTTTTTTTGATTGGTGTAGGCCCATTGCAGCTTGGTTTTCTATTGTGAACTTTCAGTGGGATGTGCCAGCTCTGAAAGATGGTCCTATTTTTTCCCCTTCTTTCTGATGGTTGTGAAACTGTACTTCTTCAAGGACACCAAAAGCTCCTGAAATATTCTAATTTACTCTTTGGCATCCAAATGAATTATGGTCCTAATAAGTTGTCCAGTTACTGAATTTGCCTGACTCTTCTGTCCATTTTGATAAAACTATTCTTTTAAGACACTGTTAAATAAGACCCTATTTTCAGTCACTTTAGCTTTGCCACACTTAACTGTTAGGTTTAAATTTTGTCAGGTGTCTGCATGAAGCAGAATGTGTTTGCGTGGACAAAAAATACACCAACATATTCTAGCATTTTTCAGAGTAATGCAAAGGGAAAAAATATACTGCTTCATTTATATTTTAACTCTTAAGTATTACAAAAAAAGTATTTGTAGCCACATGCTTTGAATCAGAGATGTGAAAAAGCCAGAGTTTTGAGCATTTGGGCCAGAAATATATCTTTTGACATCTACCCTAAAAAACCTTGCCTTATTTGATGAAATTATCACCTTTTTATAGAAACCAGAATTCAAATACATTTTTCAGAAATGGTTTAGCTTACAAAGTCTGAATTATATGAAGCATTGGCATTTCCTGGGTGTTGAAAATTTCAGTTTTGCTCAACTATTACCGAGGTGATTTCTTCTTTGATACCAGGTGGTAAAATGCTTTTGGGTATTGTATTCTGAAGCTACTAGAAGTACCATTGAAAATGCTAAGAAGTCAGTTCCCAATTCTGATTTCTGGAAGATTTGAAGTAAGCTTGGTTAAAAAGGAAAAAAAGTCCATTGTCATATGAAGACACTTTCTCTTCACTCACGGTTAAATTACTCATAGTGGATGTGGCAGGGTTCGGTGGTGAAGGTGGCCTACAGCCATGCAGTTAAAGATCCCGTCATGTAACAAATATGCTGGAAAGGCTCAGTGGTAACAGTAGAAAGGGACAGATAAGGATTTTCCTAAATGTTAAGTTTGTCATGGGTGAAATAGTCTTGACTTGGGGAATTTTACTTAATTTAATTTGTTGCCAGTTAGCATAAACTTTTAATTACTGATTCACGTATTGAGAAAAAAAGGACAATTAAATGAACACTTAAGGAAACACCTTTCCTCCCCCTTCCCCGGGCTCTTCTCCTCCTCCTTCCCGGTCTCAGCCTCCCCCGTCACCACACGTGTCACCACAGTCTTCCAGTCCCCTCCGTGAGGTGGCAGGTGGCGCGGCAGGTTGGGGTCACCAGCCTAATGGCTTTCTGCCGCTCCTTCCTTGTTTTCCTCTGCACCAGTGTGGGTCACCCGTGGCTGCAGTCCCGCAGGGGTGTCCCTGCTTGGGTATGGGGCGCCCATGGGTCACAGTCCCTCAGGGATCTCCGTGGCCTGGTGTGGGCCACACGCGGGTGCAGTCCCTCAGGCGTGTACCTGGCCTGGTGTGGGCCACACGCGGGTGCAGTCCCTCAGGCGTGTACCTGCCCTGGTGTGGGGCAACCTCAGTCCCGTGGGGGTGTCCCTCCTCTGTCAGGGAGCACCTCCTGAGAGCACGTCTCCAGCCATGTCCCCAGCGATGCCGCTTTCCACGTCCCCTCCATTTTGTTTCCTTGTCTTTCTCAAAACACATCTCTTCCTCATGTGTCTCGGTGCTGGGGGCTCCCCCGACCGTCTGCAGTTTTGAGGTGCTCACAAGTGGTGTCGGGGTCAGCAGGACCTTGTGGTGACCAGCCCTGGACCTCCTCTACACAGGATGCCTGCAGCCCCTGGCTACCCACACCCTGCCATTTAGGCCCAGTAGAAATTTAGGAACATTTCCTAACTTACCAGTTCTTGGTTTTACACCTTAAGTGGTTTTTTTTGTAAATACAAGGCTTGTTATAAATCTATTTTCAGAGTATCTGAATATGAAGTCATATAGATGGGTGTGTTATTTGGAATTGAATTCTGCTGAATGAAAATGCTTTCATGCAGTGGCACTTTGTAGCATAACGACGGGCCAAGACGCTTCGTGACCAGGTAAGTGCTAATGAAGCTTGACCTCATTAAATGTCCTTGAAAAATATGAAGACAATTTGTTATAAAAGAAGATCTGAAGACGTTTTGTTACAGGAATCCAAGTTGCTATTTCCTGGTCAGGATCTTTCTTGCTATCAACAATCTGTTGACTATCTTGAGCTGAGAGCAGTGTAGGTGAGTGTACCCTGAAATCTGAGTCTTGGAGAAGACATTCAGATTTAGTATGTTTGATAGAAAGCTGACTCCTTGATACCTCCTATGTTTTGCTACTGCATGGAATTTTGCTTTACCAGATTTTCGATGCTTTTCTGCAAAAGTTACAGTTAAAGTTTTGAGGAGAAAAAGAGACATCAAATATCTTTTCCAGTATTTTCTGGTTCTGGTACTGAGAAGCTGCTACAGCTATTTTATCCCTCTAAATGTTAGGGAATGCTATTTGAAAACATGAGAAGTGGGATGGCAGCGTCCAATAAAAGCATGGGTTTAGTGGAAGATGTGACAATACAGGACTGGCAGAAGCAGGGGTGAATATTGTAATGTTTTCATCCTCCAACTTTGTTATGTTGATTTTTTAAATACAGTTCTAATGCAAATAGTATCCCTGCTTATAGTTGAACTGCAGTCAGCTGCTTCTGTGCAAAACACCAGTTGAGATGAGTGACTTACACCAGCCAGAAATAAAGACAGAGTATGTTATTTGAAAGCCATGCTTGTCAGATAAAAGGGGGAATAAATTATTATGTACCTTTGAAAAAAAAAATACATTAAAAATACAAACAGTGAAGAGAAAAGTATTGGGTGAAGAAATACAGTTAAAAGAGCACATCTGTTTCAAATTCTTATTAGGGGAAAAAAATCCCCACATATGTTTTTATTTTAAATTTGCATGTGTTTTGTTATACTTGTGTTAACTATTAGGCAAATAAAAGTATTGAAAATCCATTTTTCAGTGAAGTTTGGTTAGGAATATTTGTACACATTGTGAGAGAGATAATTTGAAAGCTAATTGAAGCTTTGTGAGAAACCAATTCCCTGCAGGTCCCTTAATTTAAAATACCTGCCTTTTGTGTGCTAGTGTTGATCAAAGGCACCTATTTATTTTGGAAATGAAATAATTTTACCCTTCAGTTTGCATTTTTGACATGCCTTGCTAGAGTACAGCATCACACAGAACCATGTCACAGCTACAGCTGTAGCAGGAACTGAACTCTAGAGGAAAATACATTTGGTTTTGGTTAATGAGCTACATGCATTCAGCCGTGATTGGTTTAGATAGCGATTTTAGATACACTCTTGTAAAGTTAATAAGTTTACTGAATAGATAGGGGGATCTCACTCTAATAAACCTAGCCATTTGAGCATATGTAGGAGCAAAATTCCAGTGCCATTGAAATCTCTGGTAAAAACTCTATCAGTTTCCTTCCGTGGAATTTGTATTTTACCTCACAGCCATTGTATGAGTCTCCCAATCTCAGTCTGCACTTTTATGAAGATTTGTGGTGAAAAAGTACTCACTTTATTTTATGTTGCAAGGTCCCTGACATTAGAAAAACTACTTATGCGAGGGTCTAGAACCATCCTGTTCTGCTTTTGTCATCAAATTAAAGTGCCTAAATTAGAAGCCTTGACCCTTTTCAAGGTCAGTTGAGAGATGGGGCAATTTATCCCACCTGGAATCTGATTCATCCGCTGGACATGACTCTGGAGGGAGCTGCCTTGTACTATGCAGAGGTGGGAGAAGCCAGGCTGTGGAGCTGTCCATTACTTCTACGCTTCCCTGGAAAGCACAAGATCCTCAGGTGTTCCAGGGGGTATTGATCTGCTCTGTCACAGGCACTCTGAGGAACAGTCACTGGAATATCACAAAACAGAAGTCAAGGTGGGACTTTTGAAATTACACCCCAAGTCGCTGGGCAGCATGAGCTCACCTCCTGATGTTAACTAGGACAGCACAAAGGTGAGAAGGAATTTTTATTCTGTGTTTTGCAGGAGCTAGAAGTGCAGTGGGCACTGGGCTTTGAATGAAAATAACTTTATGGACTCATTATGTTCTCTTCTTCACTGTAGAAAAGTTAGTGATTCAATATTGTTGCCTCTGCCACTTTATAACTCCAAGAAATAGTCATAAAAAGTAGCAATAGAGTTATTAGAGAACTCTATTAAAACCATCACTGTGCCTCTAACTGCTGCAGGAAAAGAAAAAGGCTTCTGGACCAAAGTTTTCTATCCAAGATTTTTGCCTTCTGTAGAGACGAAGGAGGCTAAAAAAGAAATCCCTGTCTGTAGTTCTTGCCAAATAGGCATGGCTTCGGTGTTTGGAGAGTCCCTCTCGGGAGATCAGGAATGGTTTGATGGAGAAAGATTTATGGGCACTTAAAACTTATAATGAAACTGTTATCTTTGCTCTCTTTCCTATTCCTAAATCATATAAAGTCAGGTGGTATGTACTCACAGTAGTATTAATAACTGTCAAGTCAGATATAAAGCAAAAAGTATTCCTGACTTGGGTAAAAATTAGGGCTGAGGGTGAAAACTGTCAGTGGAGAAGTGATTTTTGTGTTGTCTCCAATAGTAAGGTGCTGCTCTTGCAAATCATTCTCTGTAAGAAGATCCTGTGCCAAGTCTTGTTAACTTCAGCAGGAGCTTCGTGAGAGCCTGGGGATCATGCCTTTCAGAGCAATTTACATGACTGAGGCTGAGATGGAGAAAGAGCATTGTGTGTTGGAGGGCAAGGTGGGGAGCTGGTGGCAGAGGGAACTAAGCAGGGAAGGGAGTGAAGGGGGAATTAGAAAGGTACTAAGGTCATTACAATCAGAAGAGTTTTCTTGGGTTAAAATCCAGCTGAAATACACTCTCTGTTCTATTTGAAAAGCATACAGCCTTAATCGGGATTGCCAGGGATCAATCCTGCTTCCACTGAAGGTGCTGAAGTCTGTTGGTTGGTTTTACAAGCCTGGGGTTTCAGCCCCTGTCCGATCATTCACATACATGTATTTCTGACTTGCACAAGGTTGCTGGAGGATTGCAGCGTTGGGTTATACCCTCCCTTGTTTTCATGCTAAGATGGAAACATTTTGAAACCCAACTTAGAAAAAGTGAAATTCTGAAAGAAAACAGAGAATTTCCTCTTAAATACTCTGGAGATCAGGTAGAATTATAAAAAATATCCCAGACTGCCTTGATAAATATGGGAGATTGAGGATGCATCACCCTATCTGTTTTTAGACTTTCCCCACCTTTAGCCATCAAAAATTGTTGTTGTGGTAATCATTGCAACTGATGCTCTTAGGAGTGGAATCTCAGTTTGTCAGATGGAGGTATCCGGAGAGAGAAGGTGAGAATATACATTGAAACACACACTTTCCCATTTCTCCATGTATTTTATTGTCAGGGAAAAAAGTTTCTTGTTTTCTTTATTTTCTCCTACCCTGTTTAAGATCCTTAATTAAAAAGTTGGTTTGCTTACTGTCAGAACTGGCCTGCTAACCTCATCCCCAGCCCAGTCCTACATTCTGTTTCGCAGAGGCCAACAATGTGCGTGCCAGAGAAGGTTTCATGAGTTGCTGAGATAGGTGTTGCTGAAAAACCTGTCTTTAGGGTAAGTTTCTTCTTTCCTCTCACTCCCTTTAATAAGAGTTTTGTTGATGTGGTGAAGTTTGAGTGCTTGTCATTAATAATAATTAAAAAATAGTGTCTACAAGTTTGAAAAGGCTGATTGAAAACAGGAGTATACATGATTTTTGTGCATTCAGTTAATACTAAACACTTTTACCCTCCTTTTCCTAAATCTTACTCTGTGCTCCATACATATGAGATCTCATTTTGAACACTTACTGTTAATTTTTATGATTGGTGTAAAAGAGAAGCATGGAATCCAGGTCAGTTGGATTGAATCCATGGGAAAATGCCCCTAAAAATTAATTTATGATGGATGAGATTGATGCTGAAAAGGCTGACTTAATTTGTTTCATTACATTTGGAGAATGGAGCTGAAGGCTTGACAGCACCAAACTGAGGTGGGCACAGCAAAGCCCAATTCTTGGCAGTCTTCACTCACAGCTTTGTCCATGCATCTCTTTAATGACAGGTAATATGCTGCTCTTTGGCAGCTCCTGAACAAAATCCTGAATTAGTTCTGCACCCAGGGGAGAGTACAAATCATGAGTGTGATGCTGTTGATGGTGTTTATTTTTCAGAAACTTCAGTAGTGTGAAGAAATGATTCTGAAACATAGGATGGTGAAGGGAGAAACAGGAGAAATGGGGTAGCCAGAGTAGGAGAAGAGGATATTTCTTACCACGGTGTCCAAGGAATAATGGACACCAAGGGCTGAAGACTGGGTACTGTGTGGTAACTTGTGGAAAGCGTGTGTCCTTAGCAGGGATTTGTCCTTCCACATACACTGCAACTGTTTAGTACTTGTGATGGTCTGCTGGTAACAAAAGGATGTTGGCAAATTAATTTCTGTTTGGGGTCTGAATCACCTTTAAGCTTCTAAGATGGCATAATTTCTCTTTTTATGCCTTCATTGAATCAGATCAAGTTCAAAGTACAATTTTTTTAACTTTAATGTCAGAATAGCTCTCAAATACATTATTGCGAGAACTTCTTTCATGAGCAGAAGCATTAAGTGCTGCCCCTTCTCATTTGACTAATGAAAGGAATGACTAATGAAGTGAGAGTGCGAGAGTTCACACGTAATTTCATTCTATTTGAATTTGAAAATGCTGAGCTACAAAAGCACTCAGAATTTCCATTTGTGGAAGAAAGAGGAAGATGACTATTAGAACAGAGCTCCTACTTCAAACTTATTGCAGTAGTTTTCTTTAGTGTTGCTTCTTTTGTTGTAGGAAAACGTAGAGTTTCTGAAAATATTTTTCCATTTTAAACAAAGGGAGCTGTGTTTCTGGGCTAGCAAATGCTGCTGCTCTCTGTGTCTTCATATGCAATCTTGACACTGGATATATCACAAGAAAAACTGAGGGTTTGGCATCTAGTTAATAATGATGGGCATCTACCTTCTTTGTCATCAAAACTCAGTTCTGGGAAGAATTTTCTGTAATAATAACATGTTTAAGCTTATTTATATATTCAGCTGAATTTCAGAAATAAAGGCTTGCATAACTTCTAGCACCTTTTGTGGCATATCAGACAGCAATGCTGTAAACTGCTATTACCCATGCAAATGGTGTTTCCATATGCAAACATGGAGAAGTCTATGGCCACTTAGGCGTTTACAAGCACACAACGTGTGCATGTTTATGACTATGCAACGGTACATGGACTTTGGCCGCGGAAATGTTGTCAGTAAAGTGCAAAACCATAGATGTATACATAAGCACATTCCCTGCTTATTAGCAACCTGCTATAAACCCCTGTTGACATAGCTATTGGTTGTGCGTAATCATCGTGCGCATTTTTAACTATCACATTAAGATTCCCAGTTTCTTGTAAAATCAGTCACTACAGTATTTTCTTTTTTTATTAATACCTGTGTGTATGAGGTGTCTGACAGAGTTATTATCCACTTTGGTGATGAAAAACTCCTGCTGAGGTCCGGGAGAACAGGATTGCAAAGACCAGCACGATGTCTGTCTTATAAAGCGCTCATTCTTCTGACTGACCATCTGTGTGTGAAAAAGGACTGCTATTACGCAGCAGTAGTTGTGTTGAGTTTGGCCTTGATTTCTTTTTTCCAGATTATGCCTAGCAAAGAAGCAGGGAGAGAAGGGAAAAAGTGAATTTCATTGGGGAATGGAGGAGGTGGGGGTGGAGGGAAGGAGGGCTGAAAGCTTAAAAAATGAGTGACTGGTAGAAGAGTACAGTAAAGTCAGTGAATAATTTTACTGTCCTGGTCTAGCAGCTTGGGAATGTGCCATGTTAAACAATAACATCTTCCAAGTGAGAAAGACAGAGAGGGAGGGGAAAGTTAGGGCGAAGCGTGGGGAGGGGACTGGAGGCAAGAGAAGGATTGGATCCTTGAGTACAGTCATTGCCGGTCCTTGGATCAGCTACTTTTTATTTTTCTTACTTTTTTTCATTAAATATTTGACACTGAGTCAATGCCCAGGATATAAAAATCTGTACTAGTCTGTTACCATCGCTTGACAAATAACATTACAGGTAGGCTGCTGGCTCCAGGTTTTACCCACATAAATTAAATCATTATTGCTTCTTTGGAGCCTTATGGACCTTCTCTAAAATCATCATATGGCACTGAAGGAGATCTAGAGGTAGGGCTCCAGGAAAGGTGTTGGGCTGCCGTGCAACTTGGCCTGGGTCTTTTTTCATTTTCTCTCCGTCCACGTACTGAAAATGTTATCCAGGGGCTTTTGAAGGCTTCATAGATTTATCCATGTTTTCCAAATGTCTAGTAGGCTTATCAGTTGAGACACTTCCTGCTGGTTTGCTCTTAGTAAGGACTACAGTGCGTGTCTGGGACTTTGGCACGGAGGGCATCTTGGTCAGCATGCTGAGCTGCTGGGAAAAATTATGGTAACTATGCATGCACAGCACAGTTACTGGGTGCCTTGGCAAGAAGTGTGCTGCTTTGGGAAGCTTCGGGTAAAGCCTACAGAGCATTTCCTGCTCTGTTCCAAACTGTTTTCTATGCCTGGTTAGCAACAGCAATGTGCTGCAGGAATGTTGGTTTCACATGTGCCATGCAGATAGAGGAGGCTTTCAGGGCATGGTGGCCCAGAACAAAGGGGCTGTCAGTTTGCTGCTGGAGAAGACTTCTTGTCCTGACAGAGATGGTATATGAAGCTTGGGCAGTGGCCACCCGCAGCCTGGGTTTGGGCTCACATGAATACAATTTTTGTGGTATCTTGCAGACATCTGGTTTGGAGGAAACTGATGCTGTGACTGATTGTGGCCCCTAGTTTAATTAAAAGTTAAACTCCAACAGGTCTGATGCACCATCTGGTGAGAAGATGTACTGTGTGTGCCTGGCTACACATGTGTGGTGTGCCCCTCTTCTTCCCTCAGCGTCAATGCACTGGGGACAGGGATGCCGAGCTGTTGCTGGAGCCACAATGGATTTCATGCTTAAGCCTGCCTTTCATCAGTGGCTGAATGGACCCCATGAGACAAGTTTCTCTGGAAAGGTGCAGTAAACATGAATTTCAGCTGCCAGATTGACAGGTAGGTTTTTTCTGGAGGGTGTGAAATTGTAGCAGGCTCTGGGTTTGCTGTGCAGGAGGAGGGACAGGACTAAAAACCTGAGACTATTGCTGGGATATTGGGTAATTTTAGGCATTTAGGCCAATGGTGATAGGAGGTAAGCCCAGGATCAACATTGAACTGGTCTGAATAAACACAAAGCCCACCAAAAAAACCCCAAAAGATGTGGGAAGCTGGACTTCCTTCCTATATCAGGTCTCTTCTTAAAGAGCTAACAAGTATCATAGCATTGACAGACGCCCAGCAAGGAGGTAAGAGAAACATGTTGCTTTACTAACTCATAAGCCATGTCAGTTAAGAGCTATTTCATCCTTTTTTGAGGATGAATGTGGCAAGCTTCCAAGAAATGGGTGAAAATCCTGTAGAAAACACTTACCCAATTAGCTAGAACATGACAATGATGTAATAGAAGGAATGTCAGTCACAGGAGGGAGAAGTTACTGACAAAAATCTGTTCCATGTTATTCAAATTTTTCCTGATCTCAAAATGGGGATAAGCAGTAAAAGGACAAGATCTGCTAATGACACAAAACTATTCAGGAAAATCTGAACTCGGATCAACCCTGGTGAATTGCAGATGCTATCAGGATGCTGAATGGCTGAATCTCTTTTCTGACGTTATTTTCTAATCTTAACAAATGAAGAGTGAAGGAACTAGTGTAAATTACATATATGCCATGACTAGCAGGAAATAGCTATTCCCATCTAGGGGGAAGCACCTCAGGTGTCATTATGGCTAGCTCGGACAATGACACCTCAAAACGATGGCAGAGTCAGCTAGAATGTTAGAATTTGGTAGGAAGGGACTAGAAATCAAAATATACAGCATCCTGCCACAGAGCATTCACACCTGGTCTTCTGTGTGAAACTCTGGAAACATTTGGAAACATTGCAATTTAAAAATCCTAAGGATTTTAAGAAAAAACAGAGAGGTGGATCATAAGGATGCTATGGAATGACTTCTATGTGACAAAGAGCTTGATGGACTTCCTAGGCTGGAAAACAGTAACTGTGGGGGAAAGATGACCATTATCTTTAAAAGCAGTGAGAGTTAATGAAGAAGGATAGAGAAGGTGTCTCTATTCATTGCTTCTCACTAAACAAGAACTATGAACACTCACTTCAATTCTCAGATAGCTGGTTTTAAACAAGCAAAAGGTAGTGCGATGAAGTTGTGGACCTCATTGCCACAGAGTGTTGTCCTGGACAAAAGCATAAGCAGGTTCAGAAATGGATTAGGCAAATTAGAGGAGGATGGGTTCATGAGTACCTATCAAACATGGTAGTGCAGGTGCAAACTCTCATTTCAGGAAGTCTCTAAGCTGGTACCTTGCTGGTAGCCAGATGGATACAGCAGGGAAAGAATTACTCTGTAAATACCCAATTTGTTATAGCTGTTATAGACTGGACTACATAAACCTTTGATTGGCTCAGTATGGCAGTGCCAGATTATGATATATATTCCCCCCCCCCCCCGCCGCCCTTGGTAGCATAAGAAGTGACTTCTTGTCAGCCTGGTACGAATGGCACAACACATCACCAAGTGAATGGGGAGGGTGTTTCTGGAGGGTGTTTTGTGATGAGGTTGGCTCCACACAGCGTGCCGGGACAGCAGTGCTCATGGCAAGGGTGCCCGCATTCCTCTTTGGCTTTACAAGTGGAGGGGATGATGGAAGGTACTACAAGGCAACGTGCTCTTCTTTTAATACATATCATCTGTCTTAATCCCAAAGGTGATTGAAAACACATTTTTACAACAGAGAAAATGAATGGCTACAGTTAATTTGGTAGATGGGAATCTGCTCTGGGAAAGTGAACAACGGCTGATCAGAGAGTCGCGTTCTTGCTGATAGTGCAGCTGCTGATGGTTTTTCCATATCAGTGTCAAAGAGGGAAACCAGCAGCTCCTATGCCAATGAGAGGGCTATCTGTTATGAATGTCAGCACTTTGTAAACTACTTCACTATACTCCCTGTCTCTTCTCTTTACCTCCTAGCCTCTGCTTTAATAAATATTTTAGATGGAGAGATATTCCCTGCAAGACCTAGATGTGCTATGTAGATGTTCTGTAAATGTGTAGAAGAACAGAGCCTCCTTTTACCACCTGCTCTGGGTTTGATTCACAAAAATCTGATGGTAAAAAAGAGTAGGATAGACTGAAAGAAGTCCAGTGAAAAAGTAAATATGGTCTGATTCAAACATAAAAGCTGATATTAAAAAAAAAAATAATCACCAAAACACTTGATAAGAAATCTTTGTGAGTAGACTCTGACTTTCAGAGTGTAACTTAAACAAGTTGTGCTGAGGTTCCACAATATTTAATTCATGTTAAATTTTTTTTCCTTTTTTTTTTTTTTTTTTTGACTTCTGATTTTTGTCCAAAAGTAGAAGTGCAGGAAATCCCTCAAGAAAGGCAGTTCTGGAGATTTCCAGCTCAATTTGGGGCTCTAGAGGTTCGGATAATTTGGGTAAACCTGTGAACTTTTGGATGTTTATTTGAACTGAACCTGAACTCTAAATCTTCTAGGGTTCACTCAGCTAAGTCAAAGGGAGGAAGGCCTATAATTATAATTTTAATGTTCTTTTCTCATTCAGCCATGGATATGACCCTCCCCAGCCTCCTGAGGATTTCTGTGTGCTGCGTTAAACAAAGAGCAACCTAAATAGCATGTATCACATATGCACAATTAAGCATTGTATGCACCATTACAGTTTCAGCTGCTATACATCCTAATTGCTAGTTGCTGTCTTTGTAGGAGAATTTAGCTAGAAAACAGATGACTGTTTCCAACCTGATATTGTGACATAGAAAGTTAACTTGCAAAAAACCCACTAGAAACAAAATTACTGAGCTATAGTAAGCAAAGCAATAGAAAGAAAAGAAAGCTTATTAAATAAACACATACATGAATATGTAGTGTTCATTCCATCAAGTTTTTAGAAGGGAATAGAGTAACTTTTTCCTTGTCTGACCTTATAATCACAGCATCTGAGTTCTTGATGCTTATTTATGGAGACCTCTGGGAAACAGGGGAGCAGTTTATAATCTCTGTTCTGTAGAAAAGAATTTTCTATAGTACCAAAGATAACATCATAGCCTTTCTGGTGTCAAAGGCAAGGCACTAGCTGATTTTTCTTGCTGCAAGGTTTTACTAGTAAAAGTTAATGTAAGAAATCCACAGCAGAATGAGGAATGGAGTCAAGATTTCCATCTACTTTGTCAAAGTATCCACACATACCCCATCATCCACCACAGTTATCCCTGGATCAAATTTGAACTCTTGTATTACATGTAAGGCAGCCATGATATGTTCCCTGAGGGTTCTCCAGCTTGAAAACACCCAGAAGTGCTACCCTGGCCTAGCTCTCATATCTTCTGTCCTTTTGAGACTGTCTCAGGGATGGCAGTGCTCTTACACACATTAACAAAGAGGTGTGGTGAAAACATAGGCCTGTATTCCAATCTCCTTCCAGATACAAGAAAATTAATAGCTAGAAAAATGCATAACTAAATTTCCTTTGGTGAACCTGCAGATTAGCAGTTTGGTAGCAAATCTGAAGAGGCAGCGCACTTCATTGCTGAGGTCTGGAAACATGGTGCCCTGTACTCCTGCCACCTGCCTTTGGGCACCTACATGAGTACCACCATTAGGAGCCTTCAGGCTGTGGAGAGAGGGCTAGTGACCACACTGTAAGATCTGGCTCACTTTCTGCTGGTGCCTGGAGTTTCAAGGGATAAATCTAAGGCTTTCTTCCCAAATGCCTTCCTGAGTCATACTTCTAATGTTTATGAAATCACTATGACTGTTACCACAGCAGCAATCATTTATGCCTTTGGAGCTGCCTGCCACTGCAGGGGAAATTCAGAAGAACTCATTTTATTTTCAAAGGAATTTGGAAGCCATCAGCACTTGGTTTGAGCTCCTGGGTTTTCCTCAGAGCTCGGCATTCAGCAGGGGTATGCTGCTCTCATCAAATTCTCTCTGTGGGAGCAGCTGCATGTTGAGACCTCTTCAAAACTTTAAGGACTGCTGTTAGGTCCTTCAGTCACATGAAATGTCTGTTGCAAAGTTCAGACTGGGCTTGTTCACAGATTTATGACAGGACTCTCAAACAAATTGCAGTTAATTTATACTTTTGAACAGGAACTATGTGGGATTCAGTAATTTTATGGGATTTCCAGATTTTTGAAATTTGGCTAGCTTTCTGTTTTGTTCTCTGTGTGGATCCATGCAGGCATGAAGTTCATAGATATGAAGCTATGAAAGCTGTAGCTTAAGGAATGATTTTCATCAGTCCTTGTAAATGGAGTCTTCCAGTCTGGCATACTTATATTGCACACCTTTACTTCACATTGCACTCAGTCTTTCTAAAATACCACCTCCTGGAGAGTATGCTGGAATAAAACCACTGTCTAAATTCATTCAGCTTCTAGCAGCATCCTATTGGAAAGGTGTTTTCTTTCTCCTAATGAAACCAACAGAATGGAGGATTGAGCAGGAGAAAGGTATTAATGAACAAATCCTCTAGAGGTAATAACTTAGGAGAAATGTCCATGCCAGCAGGATGTAGGAATACCTCCTAGATATACTTAACTTGGTATGTGCAACTGTGTTTGCATAGCAAATCAGGAAAGATTAGCTTCTATACGCAAGGCCCAAGGAGATCTGAACCAAGGAAATTATACGTACTTGAAGAATATAGCACAGTGAACTTTTTATGATTGAAGACTGCTTTGGGGCCTTTCCCACAGATCAAACTCTTAGCCTCAGCTTGAGATATAGGTATAAAATTGATTCAAATATTCACTATCTGAAACCTTTTTAGTTTATCTAATTACGCATCGGTCCTTTGCTTTTATCCTGGTATTGATAATATTTATTTTGCCATCCAAAGAATGATTATGACTTTCTTCTGAAGCCAGAGTATTGGATGCAAGTTTACAAAATTGAATACTTGCAAAAAATACTCAGGTGTGAGTCTTGCAATATCTTTTATTCTGAAAATGTTTTACAGAGAAGTCCCACTGAAAGCAGGTCACCATCAGCAGTAAGATTCTAGCACTGATGTAGCTTTATCTCAGAGAAAGAGAAGAGCCAGGCAATAAAATGGTATTATCAGTGGAAATGAAAACATTCAAAGGAGTGAAGCATAAGAATAAACAGTCTCTCTCACACACCCTCAATAGAGGATCTTCCAACTGGGGCTTCAGATAAGGAAACATTTCCACTAGAAGTGTAATTAGGAGAAATAATTGGGTCAGTTGAACTCTGGGTCAGTTGACCCTGGACCTTGTGGCTTAGGTCTCATTCTGCCCTGAGCAGGAACAGACCAGGGAATGTGACTATACATGATCTCTGTGGAGCCCAGATTCATCCCTTTCTGAGTCCAAATGCCACAGGTTGAAGGACTGACACTTAATATTGCCAAACAGTGGGGGAGCTGAGATCCAGATCCAGATGGGGATCTACGCAGTGTGGTTTGGATCCCCTTTATCCCTAGGGCACTGTAGCATGCTATCACACTTTTGCTTTCCCTTGTTGCACTTACGTATCTGCGAGTCATGCAATTCTGTCAGCTCACAGCCCAGTTTCTTCTCTCCTGATGAAGTCTGAGAATGGTGATTAATGTCTCATGTTCTGTTGTGCCATGAGTTGCCATGGGAATGAGCTTGAGGTTGCAAATCTGATGAAGTATCCTATCCTGTGGAACAAAGAAGGGCAGGAAGGAAGTGGTGTCACTGTGGGCAAGAAGCCTTATGTGAAAGTCTGTTGTCTGAGATCAGTTTAGGTCAGCCTAGCTATCCTGGTACTTCCTATCTTGTCTTTCAGCACATCAGGAGCTCTTATTAGAACTTGCTCTCATTAGGAATTATTTGTTACTTAATTATGGAGTTTAGAGCCTAATTTCCTGTGTGCTTTTTCATATAATGGCTGTGGAATTCTTGTTATTTACTGACTGAATGTATTTTACTTGCAGAAAAAGGAAGAAAGTATACCTAAAAGCAAAAATATATTGGACAAAAATTCAAGAACTGACGAGAAAAATGCGAACACCTTCCTTTCTAGCCCAGGATGCAGTGCTCTGTAGTGGGTATACTGAGGAGTGTAAAACCAGAGCAATATTAGAGTGATGCTTTCATTGTTAAACTGTCAAAACAGCCGGTAACCTGCAGTGTAGGGACTTCCTGGGGTAGGGGTTTTATCTTGACCTTTGTGTTTTATGGCCAGTGGTCTTCGCTTCCTTCACCTCTAATATGCTTCAAAATTATACAGGATTTTGTGGACTGGAAGAAACATCTCACTCCGTGCAAAGTTATTAGAAAGGGTGGTGCAATCTCTGAACAGCTAGTATTATTGTTTCCTAGTCAGTGATACTGCCAAGTGTGTAGGAAGCTGAATTCTTCCTGTACAAGTATTTCCCGTAATTTTTACCTTGATTTCCACTATGCTAAGTAAAAATTGCTTCCTGTCCTGGGGTGGGCTTTTTTTTCTCTTTGGGCGTGTGAAAAGGCTGGAAAACTATATAGATAACATAGTTGCTCAGTGTTGTCCTTTTCCAGAACTCGGGTCTGCATGGTATGCAGGATTGTGCTGGGAATTTCCTCCCTTGTGTTTGAGTCCTGCCTACGATTTATAGGAGAAGGATGGAAGTCCTGACATTTGGAACACAGCAATGCCTATTGCTTATTTCCCAGTAGAACTTTTGACTTAAAAGATTTAGATGCTTTTCTTTATTAAATGGAGTGAATACTTCAGTGTTTTCAACTGAAAGCCCATCAACATATCTCCATATTTTGTCAAGGGGCCCAGCTGCCAATTCTCTGTGGAAGTGCTGTTAGCAGTGGTGGTAATCCAGCATGGTGGTCTAAGAAAAGGATAGGAGCCAGACATTTGTGTTCAGGCTTGAGTCGTCTCTCTTGTATTTGGCAACAGTCACCAAAACCAAAGCCTTAAAAAAAAAGTCTCTGGTTTGTGATAAACAAGATGGTCACGCCAGAATCAGGACATCCCTCCCCCCACTTTTGAAAATGCTGTCTCTTACCTTTGTACCTCTGCTTCTTGATCTGTCAACTCTCAGTGATGCTGTATTTCTTAAAACAGACTTGGCTGTTTGGTAAACATTTGCAGTGCAATGTTTAAATCTAAGAGAGTAAATGTGCGGATGGTAGACTAGGTTGTTAATTTTGGTCTGTAATTGCAAACTGGGAATAGAGTAGGAAAAGTCATACAAACCTGGATTATATATTTGAGGCTTTAATCTCTGCCATTAAATCTCCATCTTTCTCTTTCTCTTTCTTTCCCTCTCTCATGCACACACATCCCCAGGCCTCATACTCTCTGCTCTGGCTCCCAGCTCATCCCTGCTGTCACCACAGTGGCATTTGGCAGTCCCTGATGTGAGAGAGGGAGCTGAAAGTGTGCTGTATGGTATCCTGCAGCTCTGCCCCAATACAAAACACATTTCCCACCTCCAGGACACTTTTTCATGTCTCCCCTTTCTGAGCATTCCCTCTTCCCCTACCCCCACAGGACAGCACTCCCTTTCCTTTAAGAGAAGTTTTATACTGAGATTACTAATTTTAACCTGATTATTGTTTGTGAATCCAATAATTGGAAGAAGTCAGTTATTGGTTAACAGCTTTAGTGGTAAATCAGTTCCAGCAGCTTGCTGTGCTGCTGCTAGCATGAATCCACGTGCTTCTCAGCTAGAAGCTCTCGTCTCTCTCTTCTCCCCCCCTTCCCCCCCGAGATGCTTTGCTGGGTCCGTATGGCGTTGGAGATGTAAGCACTTCAGAGGAGTGTTTCAATATACAGTTATGATTCTAATTTTTGGCGTCAGCTTTTTATTACAAGTTGTTGCCTGGCTGGAGGCGTGAGAGAGTGGGAGCAGGGAGGGTTCTCGACCATGTGTGAAGCAAGGAGACAGCAGGCAGCAGTAGCAGATATAATACAATAGCTTTTTTCTGTAGCATGAAAATAGGGTCTGGAGCAATCCTCTTGGCCCCTAATCTCTTGCTAATCAATATCTGTTGCTAGCTCTAGGGTTTATAGCATGGACCATGACAGTTTTGCTGGGAGGAAGGGTCAGGATTTCAACCACAATAAAAGTTGTAACTCAAGTTAGCAGCATGTAAAGTGTTTTGGTCTGGCATGAAAAAGGGTGCATAAAGTATGAAATCCAAACCTCTCTTTTAAAATAAGACCTATTCTAGGTACTGGTGCTCATTTTCTATATTGTCTTGAGTTTGATTTTCATGTAGGTCTAAAAATGTAATGAAAACATAAGCAGATGTATTTCTATGATAATACAGAATAAGCTCCTGATACGCAGCAATTTGGTTTGTATTTTATATTAGGCAGAAGTTGATACTTGTAAATAAGATCAGTAAATGCAATCATATTTCCAAACAAAACCAGTAATAATTGTAAGAGATTGTGTGAAATTATTAGTAAATGGCAAAGACTCAGAGTAATATCCTCTGATTAGCAATTACAAAACCTGGAGATGCAAAGTTAAAACTAAACTCAAAAAGGAATGGAAAGATGTTAGGGACAGCTAATGCTCAGGTTTAGGCTTTGTCCCGAAGTGACATTATTACCATGCACAGAATACCACACACGACTCTCCCTAATGAAGCACTGATGTACCATGGTTGATGGGAAACCCAGAATAAGAGAGACTCCCTAGGGCACAAATGGAGGAAAAGCATCAAACTGATTTAACATGGAGCCAGGTCTGATCCAGCTGAAATTATTAACTCTAGTCCAACACCAGCCCTGTTAAGCAGAACCTGGTCACTTTGTGATTATGTGGGTCCCTGTGTACCATGTTCCCTTGTGCTCTGGGTCATGCTGGGCTTATAAAATAAGAACCAGAGCAGCCTTGTTGAGCACCTGCGGGAGAGACCACAGGTATGCCCTGCGGAGGTGGCTAAGCACTGAATTTGCTGGGCTGTAGCATGCTGAAGCAGCTGGATGGAGGCTCCTGAAGGGCAATACTGGAGATCAGAGGTTCCCAGCAAGGTACAGGTGCTAGGTTTGTGTGGGTTTTGTGTCTTGCTTTCAGGTGCTTTTACCACCTTACAAACTATGCAGGGAGCTGAGGTGCCTAAATGAGGGTTAGAGATCCCACTTAGGAGTCAGGAGTGAGGTCAACTGCATGATGTCATGTATTGCATTTGCCTGTAAGAGAAAGCTTTGTGGTCTGTTGAATTTGGGATGAGTTTTGGGCCTTCCTGATAGTAGTTAGGGAACAAATGAGTGTACAGAGTCCTTCTAAAGGAGAAAAGGATGAGAGTACTCCATGGAGACGTATTAAAGTCAATCCAAAGTGACCTGATGACTTTACAACCCTCAAGCAAAGTACCCCAGATCATTTGTTTTGTGCAACAGGATCATGTATGAAATATGAAAAAGTGTACGTGACCTTCTTTTAAACTGCTGTGATTTATTGCTGCCAGAACCATGAGGGAATCAAGATGAGCTTATGAAGAAATCAGTGTTATGTGGGATTGCAAAATGATGCTAGGTCTGATGAATCCTTTCTGAACCCTTTAACCACAAGAAATCTGCTGCTTTACTCAGATGTTGTGGAGTGGGTATTTCATCCACTCTGATTCCAAAAAGCCTTAGGTCTCTCAATGATTTTCAGGAAGGTGATGTTTGCCTTTTTTCAGTATTAGCATTTGTGTTCTTAGTATTAGCATTTGTGTTCTATGCAATCTTTTGCATGCACTTAGATTTTTGTTGTCATGATGTCTTTTGATTGCTGAGAAACTTGAATGATGGTGGTTTTATTTTCTTTGGCAGTGTAAACCAACCCAATTTACCTTTTTCAGATTATTCAGCAGCCTTTATTTGCCTTGCTTTGCTAAATATGCTTTAGTTTAAAAGCTACTATGTTCTTACATATTTATAATTTGACGTGTGCTTCTCCCATTTCCCCCATCCTTCTCAATACCTTTGTCCTGTAGCTGCTGTCTTCAGGTGATAGTAGTGAAGCAGGCAGAGGAACAGTGGAGAGAATGAAAAATTTGTATTTTTTTTTTCCAGAAGACACTGTTAATCTGCTGAAGCAAAAAAATTCTTTGTGCTGAAAAATGGGACAGTACAGCCTTCAAATCATAATACAATTACTTGTGTTTGGGAAGGTACCATAGCATGACTTCTGATTTTCATTGCCTATCAGTGTTTCCTACAGCGTAGGAGTAAATCTATCTGATATAAATCTATCTGATATTTACAACTAGTGTTTTTTTCTCCTTTTCTCTGTGTGCTTTTGCGAACAACTAGTGCATCAAGTGGCATGCCTGAAACCTTGAGATACCTCAAGCAGGTGTAGTTTTCCAAAAGTACTGAGGTCTCAATCTCAAGCCTGTTGGGTGATTCAAAGCAGGGCCCTAAAATGGCAGATTACTTTAAAAATCTTTAATGGGTTTTGACCTAAGTGGAGTTTTGACCTATCCAAAAATTAGCTTATAAAAATATTGCAGTACACGAGCCATCAAATGCCTCTGGTAAAGCAATAAAATGGTCTGTTTTGTGCTGTGCAGAGCTAAATTTTGTGCGGGTTACCTATACAACAGCTTTGGGAATGCTAGTGGGTAGTTGGCCCTCATTAGATAGGTGTGATGCAAAATCCCCATCAGACAGGTGTAGCACACATAGTGGATGTCTCATAGAGTGCAGGGACATGGCACATTATGCAGCCAGGGGAATGTGCTGCAGCCTCAGCGCAGCAATGTGCTGCTGTAAGGCTATCTGGGATCAGACCTTCTTCCCACCTGTTGAGCCACAGTCATGCTCCACTGCCCTGCCTCATCCACCCTCAAAATCCTCTGGCATTTGGGATTGGTTAGTGGCAGTAATCTACATGACTCTGCACCAAACTCGACTCTTGCTTTCTCCTCGCTGAGGCCATCAAAACATGATGAGGCTTTGTTATACTTGGGACTTTCAGTGGCTGCTTCTCAGCTCTCCTGCATCTGTCATGGCAGACTTCTCTGTTGCTACAGAGTTCTCCACTATAGGGCTGTGAGAGCAGAATAATGCTCCCCTGCACCCCATATGATGTCTGCTTACGATCATGTTCCTACCAGAGATGCTGGCTGAAAGCCTTTGCCAATGAAACTGTCTTCGCTGGCATGTTTCCCTTCTTACCAGAAGGGGAGGAGGATGACCTTTCTTTCCCTGAAGCTTCTGGTCATAGGGCTTAGAACAGGCAGAATTTCCTTTGCTTCTGGTGAAAAATAGTCAAGATTATGTATAACAGGGTTGTGTCCTGTATGGATCATGTTAGTTGTACATGCATCTCAGCTTGAGGTAAGTCTGGCCTGACTGAGCATTACTTTGTGGTTGTGTATGACAGACAGGGATTTCTTTTTCTCAAAAAAAAAATTTTTTAATTAGAAAAACTTTATGCTCAGACAAGATTAATCATTTTAGTCAAAGTTTCCAATGTTTTGATGAAAAATCAGATTCTGTAATGTTTATTTTATTATTATTATTGCCACATGTTATTGTTATTGCCATCGTTTTCAGACAAACCTGTGAGTTTGTTTCAGTTTTATTGTCAGATGAAAGTTTTTGCCTTGGGACCTTAATTTGAAAGTGAGTTTTTTCTCTTTGGGGCTGGTTTGGTAATGTACTGTTCTTCAATAGGGATTAAATCAGATCAGGAGGTGCTTGTTCAAGTGTCAGGATTTCAGGATTGGCCTTAGTGTAGAGGAGTTGCTTGACAGGTTGCGCTTTGTTTCCTCTCCCTCTGCTCCCACATTCTGCTTGTGTGAATAGAGCAATTGGTGCTGAGGAGCTGATGTCGGCATGAAGCCCATTTCAGGTGCTCTACCTTGAACTACGTCTAATCTGGTCCTGTAGGCTGCATACCCATAACGGGTTGGAGTGCAGTAGGTGTGCTGCTGGAGTGGATCTTCCAGTTTAGTTTCATAATCCAGTTTGTAAGCCCTAAGGCTGTTTGAAGGGCAAACCAGAGCATGGTAAGTGGGATGATGAGTACATTTTCTTCAAAAGCTTTCTCCTGATTTGAAACAGAAAGCTAGTGTGATCACACTTTATCTCTTGTGCTCAGTGATTCCTGGCACATTACGCTCTATGTGAATATCTGTTGCATGGTTAACTCTTCAGAAATGCAGCTGTGGTCTCCTGCAAACTTAAGCATTATGGGCCTTTAGACAGTAAAAAAGAAAAAAGTAATCTAATATTGTAGGAAGTCCTGTGCAATGTGCATTAAAACTGTGTGAATCATTGTCCTCCTTGTGCTTCAGATCATTTATAAGTCATCTGGAGCAAGTATCTTGTGTGCAATTTTTATCAGTTCAAAATGTGGACTAATTTTCCCATATTCAGTGGCCTTCAGCAGTAAGTTTTTCAAAGCCCCATGCTATCTACTGTGTCAGCTACTTTTTTCACCTGGCCTGGATTCTCTTCCACTTATGTTACACTTTCACTTCTACATAAACTCTACTTCTGCCCTGTTTTGGCTTGTCACCTGTAAAATAGTCTTCTGAGATAAAAGCATGGATAATAACAGTGTGATGTGTCTATCCATCCCAGCCCAACTTAAGTTTGGGAGCGAAAGGTGTCATGTTAAATTCAGGATAATCTTCATCTATCAACCACCAGTGTAAGTAGAGCTACAAATCCAAAGAATGTAGTGCTATATCAGCCATATTTTTCTACATCAGTATGTTTATAAGAATACTGGTCTAGTGTGCTTGGATATTTCTAGTGTCTTAAATATATATGAAAAACAACCATTAATGAGTTTTAAAACTGTGATGCTTATTCAGTCCACTCAGTGCTCTTGAATGTGAGCCAACATTAATTCAAGCTCAGTTGATCCTAATAAGTAACTAAGACCCCATTTCATAAACATGCAATTCTAGCTTGTTATTTCTGGCACAGCCATTAAGCAAAAGTCTCTGCCCTCAGAACGACAGAATTAAGGGATTAGGGATAAACTGAAAATTGTGAATAATTCACAATTTCTTCCCTCGTCTTCTCCCCACCAAAGGCAACTCTAGAGGGGCTCAGTAACTGCTCTTAGTTATACACCTTTTCTTCTTTGAATTACGCACATGAGTGTGACCTGGCAGTGCAATGGGATTTGCTCATATGAGTGGAGTCTGTAGGATTGGATGTAATACCTGATACTTTCTATTATCATCATAGGTTCACTAGGACAAAGCACCAATGCCTGCACTAAAAGCTGCTATTTACACTTAGCCATCCTGAACAGGGATCTTTAGTGCCTCCCTAATGTGTGTTGTCCCAATAAGTATTTATTTTCAAAAGAAATCCATGACATTTCAAAAGAATCTATGACACTTTTTACTAAGGTGCAATCAGTGTCATTTCTTACCCTGGTCCTTCAGATAATCTGGAACATGTGTTATACTTATTCGTTAAATAGATTTTCTCTTCACTGATTTTGCTGAAAGGTATTTTCTGAAGTTCTTGTGGAAAAGGAGAAACTTCACAGGCAATTATTGGGAGATACATTTTGTTACGTAAAATCCAGTGATGTAGGAGTTTAGATAAAGCAACATAGACTGAAAAACAACGTATTTCTCAATACAGATATTTCTTACTCAAGTTTTATCTCTGTCATGCCACTAGATTTCTCATGCAGCTGTTGAAGTCTTAAAAGCTGTAGAATGTAGGTTTAGGACTGTCTTTTTATGTGTTTGTACAGTGCCCAGTCACTGGTGTCTTTGGCTATCTGAGCTTCTAGGCACTATGGTGATGTGGAAGAGAGTAAGAGGTAAGGATACACTTTGCCTCTCTCCTGCAGTGAGAATTGCTTGCTTGCATTCATAAAGTCTGTGTTGCTAATGTACTCTTTTGCTCAGACTCTGAGCTTTCTTGCTGATGCTGCAATGTTCGTATAATGCTGTTGTATTGTTGCAGCATTGTGCCAAAATTAAAAAAAAGAAGTCTAGTTAAATTAAAAATTGGGATACTAATGGCCTTATAGACTTGCTGTCTTGTTTATTCAGTGTCAGTGAATGGTTGTGCTGTTCGGCAGCACTCATTAATTTTTCTCAAGTGGTTGCTGATGTCATTATTGTTCTGGGCTTTCTTTTTTCTTCATGTGCAATTGTTATTTTTATCGAAGCATGTGGGGAGAATGCTGTGCACACAGCTGTGTGAGGAACGAATTCAGAAAAGGCCAAGTCAGTTTGTAGGAGAAATCAGGTGTATTGCCATCAAGTTTTGGGTCAGTAGCAGGGCACCAAGTAACTTGGCTTTCTTAAAAAACAGTCTACGGCTTTTAATTTCTGAACAGAATGGAGGAATGTGTGCAACCCACAGAGACTGGAGTCTCTCCAGGCCTATCTAACATAATGAGAGAATTCTTTGTGAAATGCATAAAATGATGACATTTTAGTGGTGAGTGAAATATTTGATTAGTTTTTCCATAACCTAAAATAATTGGAATGTTCTTTTGCAATCCCGTTCCTGGTGAGGACTAGGAATATGTAACCGCACCATATAGCTACCTCAGAGACATCTCCAGGGAAGTGTGTGGTGATATGGAAAAATGAGTTGGAAAGTCTTTTTCAAGCCCCAAGGAAAAGTTGCAGGTATGTTAATCTGGGAAGACATCCAGAAGATGAATTCAGAGTCATGACCACAAGTCTGAGGAGAGGAAAGATAGCCTGGGTGAGGGTTGGTGAGCGCTGCGGTGGCCAGCAACATAAGGGTGAGCACCCGGCATATTCTGGTGTGTCTGTGCGGCTGTTTGCAGAAGGGGAGAAGGGGATGGTGCTGGCTGGCACCCCGGGACAGGGAGGCACAACCCTGGTTCAGGGGAAGAGGTCTGGTCCCAGTCTGGCTTGACTGACTGGCAAAAAGATGTCCTGAGCTGCCTCTTTGTCCCCTTTCAGTGCACTCTGCTCCCTGCCACTGTCCTGAGGGTGTCCACATCTGTGCTGAGCCCTCCTGAGGCTGGTGTGGTTTCTCCTCAAGTTTGGACATGGAGGTCTTGGCCCTGTGGGTGACAGACAAAGTCTGGCGGTGCCAGCTCAGCACCGGGCCCCTGGCTGGCTTGCCCTTGCCCCTGTGGCCTTACAGGGTTAATGTTAAAAGGATGGTGTATTCCCAAGGAGTTTTATGGTGAAGGGCGGGCAAACAGAAAGGAGTAAAATTGCAATCACTCCTGGCTGAGCACTGAAGTGGCTACAAGACATTGAGATCTGTCTTAGTTCTGACAATCATAAGTATTTATTGGTGTGTGAGGAGTAAGTGAATAATACAGACGGGATTTTGGGACTTTGCAACACAGAGGAGATTTTTAACATCATATAACATCTGTGGCTAGCATGGGTGGTGGGTTAGTGTGGTCTTTCACAGCAAAGCTTATTTGGTACATTGAGAGGCATGATTCAGCATTTCAGCTGCAGTAAAGAACAATTAAAAACTATTAAATTGGTCCTTGGCATTCAGGAACATGTATGCTCCTGCAGCAATAGGAGTACTCTTGGGTACTACCATAGGGGTTTGTATTTGATATATGGACGCTGAGCTGCCCTGTCACAGTTTAGCATCACCCCGACACAAGCCGTAGCCAACCACAGAAGAAAAGGGTGGTCCCTGCCCTGTGGAAATAGCAACTGGACATTCAGGAGGAATCTCATGGGTTGAAATTCCCAATACACCAAGAGCTGCATTGATGTATGAAATGGGAATAGACAGCCATTGGGTGATATCTGAACACCTTGGGATTGCTTTAAAGGTAGACCAAATCTTGCTACTCCCAGTAACATCGTATCCTTGCTAGCAGAGGACTATGTGCATTTAGTCACTGAGGACAGAATATATATTGCTCAGTATGGCTGCTTTATCAGACTGTTAATGGATAGTTCTTTCATATTTTATATTGTGTAAACACAGAAAGACAGTTTATCAAAGAGTAGTTTGCAACTGGACTGTGTTGACACAGCATTTTGTGAGGACACAGAATACCCCAAATGGCTGTTTCTAATGTAAAAAACATGCAACCATTTAAAGCTGGACCAGTTTCATTGACGAGTTAGACCATGAATAGTCTGGTGCAAAGGAGCTTATATCCATAAGAGGTTGAAAGACTGGAAAGTGATGGTAGGAGTTATATATTAACAGAAGATGAGCCAGGCTACATCATGCCTGTTTGCCAAATTAATTATTTGTTTCAATATTTATAAAAGTGAATAGGAAACAGATGGTAGAAATGGAGATGCCTGTCAGGTTTCTGTAATGGAGAAAGGAGTAAAAGTGAGAGGAGATCAGAATCCCACCATAAGAGAGGAAGAGGAAATTAAAATGTCAGACAACTGACAAAACTGCAGGACCACACACAAATATAAAGACGTTTCTCATAGGATCTCTAAAACATTTTAAACTTAAGTCTTCTCTCTTTTGCCACCCAGAAATCAGAATAAAGTGATGGGTTTTTTTAAAACAGAGGAAAGTCAAAACACACACCCTCAACCCAGTTGTTAGGATGCAGTATACAGAAAATTTCTTTGGAAACATGTCTGAGTAGTTTGAAAAAGTCCTACTGTAATATCTAGTAAGAAGACACAGAGGAGAGGAGATGGGGGGGGGGTCCTGACTCGTACTGAGTTTGGTGGTATCCATATCCTTGACCTTGGCAGTAAGAATTCATGGTCTTTACTCTGCAAAGACTGGTGATATGGCAGGCAAATATCTTGCAGACTAGGGTTAACAGGGAACTCTGGGTTGCGTTTGTCCTCTACAGCTGTTCTGAGCACCCATTGCTTGTGGTTTGTCCTTGCATTTGGTTGCATTTATGCTAATTTTACTTGAGGTGCAAGATGTGAGTGATGGGGGCAAGGGAGTACTGCTGGGTGTAGGAGTAGCCTTACAATATATGTTACACCTAGAATGTCAGAGGGGGGAAGGAACAAAATAAGGGGGTAAAAGGATAGGAAGCTTTCATGTTGAACAGGTTTGGTGGAAATGTGCCAGGTCTCTTAATTGAGAGGCAGGGATCCTGAATCCGTGTGGGATTCTGATAGTCCCCCTGCAGCCAGCATGCAGCAACTTATTCTCCATGCCTGTCAGTAGAAGTCAGATCTGGAAAAGCCAAGTTTCTCTTTGCAGAAATCTGTTTGTGCTGCATCATTATTTGAACTAGCTGAATTTGGAAAGAGGTGGTGAATCCAGATAGGGTTACTGGTCTTTTCCCCTCACAGAATTGCTTCTGGTTTTTAGTATCCATGGAAGCACAGGGAGATATGTGCTTTGTCCAGTACCCTTCCCAGCTGGGGAGGATTTGCTGTCGCTTTAATGATCTCTGCTTCTTTAGTGGCTCCTTGCTTATGTCTCTTTATATTCAGTAGTCACCACTGAATAAGGGCTGTCTGCT
Organism: Astur gentilis; assembly: GCF_929443795.1. Lineage (NCBI taxonomy): Eukaryota > Metazoa > Chordata > Aves > Accipitriformes > Accipitridae > Astur > Astur gentilis. Next base: position 8,315,985 of record NC_064909.1, on the reverse strand, counting down.
GACCTTTCCTTCAACGGTAAATTCTGAGCCAACTGTGCTGCTCTGCTGAGATATGGATGGTTTTCTTTCTTTCTTTTTTTCTTTCTTTCTTTCTGTTCATCTGTCTGTCTGTCTTGTGGTAGGGTTTTGTATGTCTCACTTTGACTTTGGCCGAGTGCCTCACAAGCTATGGACTCTGAATGTCTGCCTTATTTGGAGAAAAATGTAGGCTTTTCATTTGGTTTGACCTCCCAGTAAGCCTCCTACTCTCCTTTGACCTGTTTCTGCCTTGCCAGTCTTTGTATTAGGCTTTTTTCTCTTTCATATGGAAGAGTTCACTGATCCCTTTTCCTTCCCCAATAAAAAGAAGAGAAAATTTTAGTAGCTGCTGCTAATTGTGCCCCAGTCCTTCTGCTGGTGTTCAGTGTTCATCCCAGGACTAAGACATTTGCAAGTTCACATTCATGCCAGGTCAGCAGATGCTGCTGCTGAGAATTGTATTGAAACTTGTAAAATAGCCTACTTTAATCGTGAGTAAGGACAGGTCTGCTTCATAGAACTATTGCCCACTGCATTTTAGCATAGACTGGCAAATTCAGCCCTTTGCAAGCAGCCTCTATAGAGAGTCCCTGAGAAATAGTCTATTGTATCTTCGTGTTCCAAGAGCAGGCTTTTCAGGTTGGTATTGGTGAATATAACTGTAATTTTGGAGGCAAATGCTGGTGTCTCAGTTGGATCAATGAGATTAAGATTAAGCCCTTTAGATCAAATGCAGACCACACTCCACCAGAAAAATCACTTTGCAGTCAGCTCTTCCTCCAATTAACAACTGGCAAACCACAAAAACAAAGTGAGGAGCAAAACTTGATATGGTGGAGTCCTTGGTCAATGACAATAAGATGCCTGTGAAGAAGATGGGTTTTGTGATTTCCTCTGTATTGGCTTTCAAAAGGAGAAGTGTTGGAAGGAGAGGAGAAATAAGAATGCAAATCAATGGTGCAGCGGTTCAGGCACAAATAGAGTGTCAGATGGATCCATTCTTTTTTTGTCTAATGGTCTAAAATGGGAGCTTTCCATAAATGCATGGCTTTATATGGCATTTGTTATAAGCATGTAGTGTGGGAGCAGCAAATAGTTTTTAGCTGGATGACAAAAGGAGAAGGAGTTAACACTTTTCCCTTTTGCTTTTCTCCCTTCCTGCAAACACTGGGAGCTTTAGCAGGTGCCTCCTTTGGCAGATAGATACCTCAGGAACCTGGTGTTCCCAAAATATCTGAGCCAAATTTGTCTGAACTTGTCAACTTGTCTGAAGTTATCATTTACTGACCATGTGAAGAAGTAAGGGATGTTCAGGTGTAGGATAATAGGAGTCAGTGTCTTTATGGATCACTGAGTGAGATGAGACTCACCTATGAAGCAGGGTATGAAGGAGTTTTTTGTATAATTTTAATCTACTTTTTGTCTGACACTGCTTCCGCTAAAGCTAGATCTAAATTCATCCCAGGGGCTACTCCAAAGATGAGTTCTATCTGGTCCATTGAATTTGTGACTTAAAGGCTAAAAAGAAGACATACATGTTACAGAAATGTTGCCTGTGATAGAACGAAGAGGAAAAAGCATCCAGTCCCTTGTCCCAGCGTGTTCACCTCTGTGGGTTTTTCCCTTATAATTTATTTTTTCAAGGATCTGACTGAAGCTGATGGCCAGCCTGGAATAAATCTTAAAGATATTTTCTTCCTTTCCTCTTCACTTAACTGAAGGCTGAAATATATTGTCCTGCCATTATTCCTGCCTGTGCCCCCACCATTGTGCTCTCACAGGGCTGCTGTTAGAGAGAGTTGTCACTGTGATGGGTAGAAGTGACTTGAGTAAGGGTCAGTCCTGTGGAGGAGAAATGCACTGACAGCCAGGGAAGGAGAAGGATCAGCATCAGCACAGTATCCAAGGAACTGATGTCTTTTTCAGGGTTACGTTTATCCATACTCTTAAAATGTGCTTTTCATAATGCTTCCTTCACCTGCAAGCCTTGCAAACCCCAGCCTCTGGTGGGCTGCCTCCCTTTGCATCAGTCCCCATCTTACCACACAGCCGCTGCTGTCTGTGTGGTCTTTGAAATTCACACGGCTTGGTGGCAACCAGTAGGGAGGGAAAATAACGTGTTTTATTTATTTAGAGTCAAGCACAGTTTAAACTCCATTCTAAATAAATAAAAACTCTTAGCCAGATTTATATAAATAAAAAAGCAGATTTTCCCCTCTCTTTTGGCTGCTGTTGAACAGCATCAGTTTCAAGACCACACAAGGAGCTGTGTCGACAGCTCTGAAATGTGCGGTAGAGGCAAAGGTAGGAGGGGTAGGAAGGACTTTGATAACTTGCCTTGGGCCTCTAATGCATGGAGGTTCCCTGTGTATATAAAGGAGTAGCCCTGACACTGCGGTCGGTTAAAACCTTAGAAGAAAACTGGGAGCATCTTATGTTTTTAAGGGAGGGATATTTCTGTAAAAGACCAGTTTTTCTTCAGAATGTTCATCCACTCTAACAAGTCATCTGTGTGAATGGTAGGATTAGTTGGCACAACTGAAGCACTTCTCAGTCTTTTAGTATAGCCTAGAAGCGATAGAGCACCCATAAAAAGCAGTGATTTGAGGAAGAAACATTTTATTCTTAGGAGGCTGATCACATTTGGCCTTTGGGGATTGAGTCTGCATTACACAAAGGTTCCCAGTTTCCATGAAATGGTGCTCCCACACAGGTGCTGACAGTGCCATGTCTCCTGTTACAACCATCACTTAGGGAAACCCCAAGCATGGTTTCATTTTCTTGGGAATTAAATGTATTATGTCTGCACAAGGTTTCAGATCTCTCTTCACTTTCAGGCCTGCCAAGCTTTCAGGAAGGGTGAAAAGCAGCTGCTATGCGGAGCACCTGGGTTTTGTTACTCCAGATGAGAGATTATAACAGGCCTTAGATACCCGCTTTAAGCGGGTTCTCCTTGCGGCAGCATCTACTCCACTGCTTGTGGATGAGGATGGGCTGGAGAACACGGTTCTACTGGTTGCAAGATTAGGCTGAGAACAAAAAGGGCCCAATTAATGATTGTTATTTTGTGACTGGTCAGAGGCCACTACAATTCTGACAAAAAAATCAAAGAAACACTCTTGCAAAGCAAAGCCTTGCTCACAGTTCATTACCTCTTTCATATTCTGAACCTCCTTGGGCTGGCAGACAAAATGACCAACAGATGTTAGTCACATAGAGGAAAAATTTCAAAGAATACTTTTTTAAACATGTCTTTTTATAGCTTACTTTACCTACTTTATGTATTAATTTAAAGTTATGTGTGGTTATATATCCCACAGTACTTTTGGGTTGTCTTGTTCTGTTAGTAAAACATCAAGTCACTTTTCCCACTTAATGACACAGCTAGGGTCACAGCTTGACATAGGCAATGGTATCAGAACAACACAAGCTCCTAAACATCTTCACAAAACCCTTATCTTTAAGGTAGTTAGTACGTCTCAAGGCTGTATTGCTCTATGGTCCAATTAGCAGTAAAATGCCATTTTTCTTTGCATAGATGAAGTCATTATCTTATTCGTGCTTCTGCTGTGCCAACCTGCAGATGGTTGCTTCAGCTGCCAAAAACCTTTGACATAGCAAATAGTCTCTGTCCCAACCCGCTCAGCCCAGAGGCATGAAGTTTCCCTCCTGGCTCCAGCTGGTGGTGGCTCAGTGAGTCTTTTTCTCTGAGAACACTGCTTGCCTTACTAGAAACAGCATACATTTTGAAAATGCTACATGATGCATGAACATAGATAGTGTGGCATAGGCTCACACTGCCTGCCTGCATGAATTTCAAGGGCCCCCAAATTGTTCCATGCATAGGGGAGTGGATTCAATTTTTATGTTTGCATATTACGATTTCAGAAAGAGATGCTGCATCTTGAAAACCTGAATGTAGGAGAGCTAGGAAAGACTGAAAAATACTTTCAAACCTGAATTGTATTGAATTTTTTCATTTTCCTTCTTAAAAAAAAAATAAATTAATGCTTTCTCCTATGAAAATATGGCATCAGTGGCAATAGACTCTATGTGCAATAAACAGCTTTTCGTGGTTATTAAACACCCCAGCCTTGCCTTACAATTTAACCAGCCATAAAGTAATTTATTGCATTGTATGTTGAGTTGCCATGAAGGATATCACTTACTTATCACAGCATTGTAAGTAACTACACCAAAGAGACTATTAATTTTCACAATAGAGAACAAAAATGATTTACCGGATTTTAATTCTCAATAGTAATGTGAGATGTTTAGGGCCTTGAAGATAATTTAATGTGTGAGGTTTAATTCTTTTCTAAAAATGATAGCTGAGCTATTAGAACTGAACCAGAAAGCAGGTGGTTCTACACCTTTTGTATTGGTGCCTATGAAAGGTCATACTACCTGGCAAGAATGAACTCCTGGAGAAATTTCATGCAAGTTTACAGAAAACAACCAACAAATCTAGGTCTTGGGATTCTGAGTGAGATGCAGCTGCTATTCCATTTTAATTACTTTACTGGAATTCAGTGTAAATGTTAGCTCTGTAACATCAAAGAAATTCCAAGGAATAAAAAATAAAACCCTATTGGAGGCTATGTTTAAAGAGAATAAACAGAATAATCTGTGTAACTGTAGGCAGGCTAATCTGACACTGATTCAGAACAAAAATCAGTCAAACTTCTTAGGATATACAATTAGCTGAAGAGTGTAAAGTAAATGTTGCCAATGAAGATTTTTTTTTTTTTTTAAAATCTGCTCTTGCCAAATAACTAGATTAAATTTCAAATACTGTTGGTAAAGTTAAATGTGATGACAAGCTGCTCACTTAACAGATTAGATTAAAGTAATTAGTAGGAGATAAAACCACTCACTCCGTACTGCAGGATTAAAAATTTTTGTCAAAAACATATATAAAAACATTACCTTCATCACAAGGGTAGAAAAGGGGGTTTTATTCAGGAAGTCAGTCAGGCTGATTGCTAGCCCCGTGCTGTTCAATTGACTCTTTTCTTCCAGTTATTCAGAAATAAGTGTGAAGTTATTGTTAGAAAAATATCCTGATGTAATCACACTTTGTTCTGGTAGGACCTTTTTGCTGACCAGGGGGGACTCTTTGATAGGGTATGTTTGGAAGAACAGGCATTTTATCACAGGCAAATGTGAGCACAAAGGTCTGTATTTAAGATGAAGAAGGCCCTGCTGGTAAGGTTTCTGCATGCTAGAAATCAGTGATCCTGAAAGTTTTAAAGTTCATGGTAGTCACCTAAGTTAACATGAGCTTTTAGGCTGCTCTTAGAAGCATGACTACAGTATTGTATGAGCAGGTGGAGGAATATTATATAGGACTGGAGAAGTGATTATTCTCACAGACAGGACTGATGAGCTATTTACTAAAAAAGCAGGTTAATTTCTGGTGCCTCTTAGCAAAGGGGATCATAAACCAAAGAAATACGGGGAGAAAAGTCCTGGATGCTCTGAGGGTCTATTGACACTATAGATGTTGAAGACTTTCAAGTATACAGTGTATAACTTACATGCATAACACATAATACATACCAGTATTGCTGGTGTTATAATTTTATCTATAAATATATATGTATTTGTATAAAGAAGTATGTATTTATGTGTGCGTGTGTGCTTCGGGGGTTTGTGGCAACATACCTTCTTCTTGATTACAATAGTGTCCATGTTAGCCATTTAAAAAAGCAAGTTAACTCTTTTATTAAGCTGTTGAAATTCCTCTTGCTTTACCTTATACGATATTTTTATGCTTAAAATGCAGCAGTATCTGGCGTGACTAGTATTGTGTATACAACTATAGCTCCAGACTAGCTTTGTTGATCTCAGTAGCATAACCGACAGTAGAACTTGGCCCTCTAAAATTTAATATGTCAGTCCTAAAATAATTTTAAAAGGTATTTATATATCTCCTCCTCCTCCAGACTGCTTGTAACCTGAGAGCATCCATGTGGCTAAGAATACAGACTTGTCTTTTCTAAATTGAAGACGTTCTGCTCATACCACTGGAGAAACAAACTAAAAAATAAGGCAACCAGATGTTTAAAAATGTTGAAAGTTCCTTTTTTTGGAAAGGTAGCTATGTTGAATAAACATTAAAATGCCTTTTTTTCTATATAACTATTCATTTTAATGGCACCCCAAGAGTTCGTCCAAGGGTCTCTGGGTCACTTGGGAGAAAGTACAGTATATTTTGGCTCCACAGTCTTTGACTTGCTACAAAGAGCTAATTCTTTCAATTAATGAAATAAATGTTGCTGATGTAGATGGATTGACAAATTATTTTAACGGCTAGTTTATTCAAGCAGATGGCAAGTCTGATATGGCTAGAATGCTTTAAGAGGCCTTCCCTGGCAGGAAAAGAAGCCCTTGGAAGAACAAGATATAGTGACTGTTTACCCCCATTCACCTGGTAGCCTTTACTCCTTTGGGCATTTTCTGTCCATAGTGGCACTGCAGTGAAACTAGGAAGTATGAAGACTTTTTGTCCCTTAGGACTTTCGGTAGGGCTTTCTGTTTAGGGCAAAAGAAAACTGTTCGGACAAGGTACTAGTGAAGAACATCAACAGCTGAAGGTAGCTGTAGATCTGGGAGTCTCTGCTGGGCATACTGCAGTTTGATGAGCTATTTAATAGAAAAGCAGGTTAATTTGTGGTGCCTCTTAGGAAAAGTGATCATAAGCGAAGAAAACGTGGGATAAGATTTCCAGGGATGCTCTGAAGTTTATTGATACTTGCTTTATGATCAGATGCTGAAAAGCTAAATAGAGCAAGGAAACTAAAGGAAGAATTTCAAGGCTACAAGTCTGTTTATGTGGGTAAAAGACTTTTGGAAACAGTATATTGTCCTTTCAAAAATATATTCCTCTCTTTGAGACAGCATCCTGAAATAGCCGCATTTTAATTCAGGTTGCAGCAGTTTATGAGAGCAGTTGTATTGCAGTGTTGATATTTCAGGAGTGGATCAGGTCCATAAATTAATGCGTTTACATGCATCAGTAATGGTGAAGGTGGGTTACTGCACACCTGAGACCCTCTGTAGGGCATATTGATGTCTGGCTGCAATTTCTGAGCTATACAACTTCAGCTAACTAATTTGATAGCCTCTGTGTTTCCAGACAGGAAATAACACTCACTGTCAGCCGTACTGTACATGGTGATGGGAGGTGTGTTCCTGCTTTGATACCTAAAGATATGAAAGGAGTTACAGAGAAAAGCTTCTCATCTCTCAGGGAGCACATCTAACCTCTAGTTATGGCTTGCAAAATACAAAAAAATATAAGTTGAAGAAGACAAATGCAGGATTCCTTTTGCCTCCTTTGGAAGCAAGACTTGAGACTCTCAGCTGGTGCCCATCAGTGTAAAGTCAGAGGGCTGTAAGGTGATACAGAATGTTGCACACTGCAGTAATCTGGATATACCAGAACTGGCTTTAAATGCACTACCTGATGTACCACAGCCAGATGCCCTACACCATAGTGCTCAGCTAGGTCTTTGCCAGAACACAAGGGTGTATATAGCATATGCAGGGGTCCATGTTGCTGTAGCTAAGCTGCTTTTCTTCCCCGTGTGTCAGCTTGTTTGGAGCCTGGTCAGCTGTCTCTATGCTATATGATGTGCTGTACTATATACAAAAGACAAACGTCACAACTGGGCAGAAGGCAACCGTCCCTGTAGAGGAGTTAAGATTTGTGATCTCTGGGTCTAGCTCAGTGGGAATAATAACTTCAAGACGTGTAATTAAATTGCTTTGCTACTGTATGGGCTTTAATGTTAATTAGCTGTGTGAGTGGACATCTGTACAGGACTAGCTAAACCTCCAAATCCTGACTGAACATTACTCTGTTGGGAAATGCTGGACCTCAGTCTATGTAGTTAGGTGGGGTTTTTCTTTCTCCCTGTTTATGGCAGGGGAGCTTTTGGAGGCTGTTTAATTTTCAGTCACTTGGAGCTCAAATATGAGCTGTCAACCCACAGAGCAGTGTAATATTACAGATAGTTCGATGCTGTTCACTGAGCCCCAAAGGCTAAATCACCTCTGGTTAAAATATCAGTTTTCATTGTTAGTGAAATTTGCTTTTTCTAAAGAGAAATGTCAGGAATACACGGAAGAAACTGGCTTATCATTCACGTTCTGGTAGTAGCTTAGTCATAAAAACAGGTTGTATTTGCAGTACATGTGGATAACCTCTTATAATGTATTGTTTACAGAGCCCAGGAGAGAAATCTCAGCATCATGCCAATGCAGGAATTTTGTTATCCCTTCTCTTGGGAGAAAGGTATGCAAAGAAAATAATGCTTTTGTTGTTTTAAGAGGAATATGTTTACCTTCCAAGAATTACATATCACAGATTGGTTTGATTACTACCATTAGCCTATCTGCTGCTGCTGCTGTTTGCTTTGGTTCTTAAAGAGAAGACAAAATGTGGTGGTACAGCTCAGACACAGAGGATATGAAGAGTATGGATTTGCATTAAAAACACCGATTTTCTGGCTGCATCTATAGTAGATGTTAAGAAGGCAGCCAATGAAGCAGTTTCAGCAGAGAAATTGCTTAAAAGTATTTATTTTTTTTAAAGTTTGTAGACTGAATAAAACACAATCCCCAATTTCTCCAGCTGTGCTCTGTCTACAGATTGCTCCAGAATTTCTGTGCCTTCAACCTCATCTCTGCCAGCCCCCTCCCCCCCCCCCCGCCCTTCCAAGAGCCAAGAGGATAGTTGCTGGTATGTGATGAAGGCTCTGAAAGGAAAATAATAAATTAACATCAAATGGGCTTCTCCTCCTCCTACTCTGCATACCGAATGTCTTAAGGAGACCATAGCACAGTATCAGTACTGCGTCTCAACACTTTCTGTATCCCAAGAACTCCTCCTAGTCCTTTGCAACCTCCAATAGCTTCACTTAAAATAAAACTCCTATTTTGGTCTGTCTTCTCTGAAATTATTGGTGGTGTTTTCTGGAAGGTGCAAAGTGATGAATTCCCTCACTTCCTCTTAATGTCTGAAAGAACTGGGATTGTAAGGTGCTTTTCAGGGGCCATTTAAGGATAGCATCCATAATTAATATCCAATTGGATTCAGCTATTAGCATCTGCCATTTCACGCTGTCAAAGAAACTGGTATATGCTTGATGTCACCTGTCTTTTCAAGAGTACCCTACATATGTCATTTCTATGTATCCTGCATATTAAAGAAGGAGTGTCAGTAAAATGTCAGCACTCACTGCGTTGTATCGGTGGATACTCTTTAGCCAATCAGAGGCTTATTGTTTCCTTACGTTTCTCGGTTCAGGCAACAGAAGTGAGGACTGAGATGTGGAAGAACACTTTCCCGGGCAGGGCAGCACCCCTGGTTGTGGCTCTTATGTGGGTCCCCTCCCAGCTTCACCCGAGACCTCCCAGATACCAGTCCAGCTGACAAAAAGGTGCATGTAAAGTTTAATGTGCAAAGATGGGATTTACTTCTGCACTTCAACATGCCAACATGTTTTGGTGTGATTAAGAAGGAAAGAAACCTCTGATGCTCATGGTAAGAGAATATGACTGTGAGTGTGGAGGGGTGGCAGTTTAGCTGCACTGTGCTAATGTTTGTAGCTTTTCTTTGTCCTGTGTGAGATAAAATAATAATGCTTAAACCTCAGTGAAAGCAGCTGGAAAACCCTTGTCACTACATCGTATCAGCTTTGATCTGTTGTACTTGGTTATGTATTTTTTGTTTGTTACAGCCTCCCTATTTTCTTTCATTGCTCTAAAAACTATACTCAGCGTATTGGATCACTTTTCTCCATATCAGTGAATCTGCTTATTGACATCCTGTTAGAGGCCTGTGCAAATAGCCTTCAAAAAGCTTTAAATGAAAGACACTAGTGAAAAGCAAAGTTTGACCACAGGGCAAAGTTCTGTCAAAAACACTTTATCTTTCCTTGTTACTGAGACTCAACCAGATGTTTGTTTATAACAAAATGCCTGCATTGGGATTTTTGAAAGCCCAGATGAGGAAAACTGTATCTAATTGCTGCTAGGAGTGCAGCCATGTCCTCGCTGCAACCTGGGTTGGTGTGTCCTAAAATACTATATTTGGGGATTCTGGGAGTGGAGTAAAAGTGTATATGTTTTTACTGAAAGGAGATAGGGCTTTCAGTTCAGAAACACACTGAACATCTGCTCTGCCTGAGCCCTGTGGTTTAACTAGATTAAAGCCCCACATTAAAATGATCATCAGTCAATCAGAACGCTTCCTTAGTCTGAGAAACATAACATCACGCTCAGTGCTGCAGTTTCCAAAGAAGCTGATGTGTCGTGGTAAGACAAAAAAAAAAAAAAAAAAAAAATCAGAACAGTGAAATATTTCACAATTGTGGTTTGTTTGGCTTGTGTGACATCACAGACTAATGTTTAACCTAGGATCAAACAACTTGGAATTTGTTGCCCTAAATGATTTTAAATCTAGCTAATTATTTTGAGCACATCTTGGCTATTAACTCTAGTTAGCAAAATGAAATGTAATTCATGTTCTTTTAGCTTTGGGAGAGTTTCCAATCAATAAAGCTGTAGCACAGACCACAAATTTGTGTTGTTTCAGTGGCACAGAGATCATTTTCCTTTTATTTAAACCCCTAGATAGCCATTTAAGACTACAAGACTACAGATCTTATAATTTATAGGAGTATGAATTGCCAGGAAAGCTCTGTTTTATTAATAAAAAGAAAGCCACCATTGCTAAAAGAAAACCCAACCCTTCCAGACAAATCAAGATAACCCTCTTCAGCTGGCATTTGGCTGTAAGCAAGTTGCATCATGTCTATACAAATAATCTTTTGCCATAGATAAGTTGCTAACAATTGAGTAAATGTTGGTCTGAAGTATCTTACATGATGATTTGCAAGGCCTTTTGCTGTAGAAATTTTGAATTACTTAGAATTATATGCCTTATTGCATTTATTAAAATATTTAACTACTTTGGTTTTGGTTTTGTTGTAGTGAAACGGAGAAGATAGAAATGTGTATTTTCTTCTGCAGAGTGCATGTAACCGTATAGTTTTTGAAGGCTATTTAATTTAGACCAGCCAGAAAATGTATTCAGCATTGTGGAAACACAATGTTAATGAAAACAATTCTATAAATCAATGTACAACAAGTTGATGCTCCCTTTCAGAAACGCCCACTGCTTGTTGAGGAAGCATCTGGTGCAACTTGGATGTTTTTTGTCACTGATTTTAATAGCCAAATGTGCAAAAGAGCTTACTGCAAATATTTCAAGATTTTTGCTGATGGAAGTTACAGATATGAATTGAGACTGGAATTGAGGGAAAGATTATGGCTGTTTGGACCCTGAAGCACATTATAGCATATGGATCCTGTGTGTTTCTCATGCCCCCTTCTCATTCCTTCCCTCACACACTCCTGTAACTGCAGCGGGAAGAAGGCTTCCCTCTTGGGAAGCACCAATGATCCTTTTTCTTTGCAGACAGGGCATTTCTTGGAAGACAGACAGCTATGTTCCCCCATGCTTCAAAAGCTTGGCTTGGCCTGGTGTGTTGCACTCTTCTCCTGGTAATATTTGACCAGTCCTTTATTGGGGTGATGCTGAAAGAGACCTTGCAGCAATAGATCTCACCGAGATGGATGAATGTGTTCATATTGCAGACCTTAAAAAGACCACACTACATCAGGTAAATGCCATGTTGTCAACCTGTTTTTGAAAATTGTGGTCTAGAATAATTTGAAAAATAAAAAAGTGTCGTGATTTAACACCAGCCAGCAACTAAGCACCATGCAGCTGCTCACTCACTCCCGCCCACCCACCCCCCCCCCCCCCCCAGTGGGATGGGGGAGAAAATAGGGAAAAGAAGTAAAACTCGTGTGTTGAGATAAGAACAGTTTAATAGAACAGAAAAGAAGAAACTAATAATTATAATGATAACACCAATAAAATGACAACAGCAATAATAAAAAGATTGGAACGTACAAATGATGCGCAGGGCAATTGCTCACCACCCGCCGACCAACACCCAGCCAGTCCCTGAGCAGCGATTCCCCGCCCCCACTTCCCAGTTCCTATACTGGATGGGACGTCCCATGGTATGGAATACACCGTTGGCCAGTTTGGGTCAGGTGCCCTGGCTGTGTCCTGTGCCAACTTCTTGTGCCCTGGCTGGGCATGAGAAGCTGAAAAATCCTTGACTATAGTCTAAACACTACTGAGCACCAACTGAAAACATCAGTGCTATCAACATTCTTTGCATACTGAACTCAAAACATAGCACTGTACCAGCTACTAGGAAGATAGTTAACTCTATCCCAGCTGAAACCAGGACAAAAAGGAACTGGGAATCCAGTATTATCAGATGAACTCATGATCTGGGATGGTAAGGAACAGCATTTAGGTGTCTGTACATTAACCTCTCCTACCTGAAGCTGCTCCAAAAAGTCACATTTACAGGCAACACAAGGTAGTTCTATGAAAAGTTCTGAGGAAGAAAACTGCTCCTTAAGGGAAGATGATAGTAGCATGCAGATAACATGCAGCTAGCTGGGATGGAGATGCCCCAAGTTAGTTTCCCAGGATACCACCATGTGAGGTGGCCAGAGATAGCTCAGGCCAATGCCTCCTGCAGGGATCTGCCCTGTGACTCAGGCTGGAGGCTCCAGATGGATGGCAGAAGGTAGCTGTGGTCACCATGTGTCACAGGGTGAGTGTGCCTGGCCAAGGGTGACAGCACGCAGGCTGTCAGCTCTTCTCCTCTACCTGCCACATCACATGCTGCCACCCCACATTTCTGCTTAAGGGCAACTCTGACCCATCTATGCACAATGCTGAGTACATGGGCAGTTATAAGAGCAGTTAATGCACTGAAGAGTTACTCCTGAGCTTGCTTTGTGGTATCTTCTTTGTGCTGTCACACCTTGTTCGGTGTTTTACTGACACTTAAGGATTTTGGAAAAACTTGCAGTAATTACAGTGTATATTATCATCTGCATTTCTGATATGTAGCTTATCATAAAATGCCTCTTAAACAATATCTTGTTTTTTTCTTGAAGTGTTGCTGCAAATGACATCATTTGTGTGTGAACTTCAGTTGGATATGGTAACACCTTGTAAAGTACTTTAACAAGACAGAAATGCTTAAATAAAGTTTGGGTTTGGTTTCAAAGATCTTCCCTTTAGGAGACTGCAGTAAATTCAACCCCCAGATTGACACCCAGTTCTCTGTATAAATTTAGTTTTCCAGGGTTAACATTTCTTCATGGTGCAATTTAATTGCTTTACAAGGAAAGACTACAATAGCGCTATATATCTATTGTGACTTTCCCTAGCTTTTGGAAAGTATATGGTTTTACAATTAAGCAACAGGGATGCTCTAGTCTGTTACATATTTGGGTTTGTTAAATCCATTAGCAAGCAATAAAATCTCTGGTATTCAATCTTTCTCACTATTTATATCTTATTTTTATCCCACCCTTTCACCCTTGGCTTTGATTTTTCTTTCACTTTTGCCAGTTTATTTACAAGCACTAAATAGAAACAATGCCACTCTTGCTTCACAGCTCAGCAGACAGGTAATGGTGAATCACCGTGCTGGGCCATGCCTATTCAGCCTCTGCTGCCTGTGCAGTTTTTTGTAACTGAGCCTGGCTTTCTCCATCATACCTCTAAAGCCCCTCTGAATGAAGCCTATCTAGTAAGGCCAGGCTCTTAAAATGGGTGTGAGTACAGGTTTCCTGTAGTTCTCTGTTTTCAGTGATTTAACCACAACTGTTTTTCACAATGTTCTTCTTTAACCCAATATACTCCTGGAGTCTCCAGCCTGATGTAATCCTGCAAATGCTGGTCAGGGCCTGGGGGTCCCAAGTGATTCACTGAAATGTCAGCGTATTTTCAAGCCCCAAACTGAGATTTTGTTTAAAAAAAAAAGAAATAATAAAGAAGAAAGAGCTAGAACTGAATAGATTCTGTGTACACAGTCCAAAAGTACATGTATGGAAAGTACCAATCATTAACTAAAAGTCTTCATAATTCCCTCTCTCCAAGTTCTGACTAATCCTGGACAGGATTACACAAACAAGGGGATGTCTCACTTGTAAGGTTTAGTCTTATGAGATCAGGACATGTTTATCCTCACTCGATAGGCAAGAAAGCGAAAGGACCTCACCCTGTTAGTCACTGCGGTGGTTAGAACATTTGCTAGTTGTGGTTGGGAAGGACTGATGCAAGAAGCCTGCTCCCTGTGAACGTGTTAGCCACTGGCCTGGTTATGGGGAATGGTGTCCTTTGCCACAGCCTATTGTGTAATGGGTAAACTTGTTTTGCGATGAGTTAGAAACTCCTCTCTAGAATGAAGCAGACCTGTAACAAAATCTTCTTTGCCCTGAGCAATTGCAGGTGACATCCACATTGATAATGAGGAGAAAAAGCTGAGAGAGAAACAGAAGTCTGAATGAGGTCCTAGGGAAGCATTCAGAATTTCTGGGCAGGCTTCAGAATGAAATTTCTGGAGAAAAAAAAAGATGCCCGTGTGGATATTTTGGTGAATCTAAAATCTTACAAAGAAAAAAAGGCAGAAAATCACAAGGCGGGTGAAGCCGAAAGCCTATAATTTGTTTTGTGGCAATCCTGAGTCCTGAAGATGCTTGGCATTTGGAAGGAGGTGTAGGAACTGGAGGATCTACCATCACCAGGAGAGAGTTTGGAGGTGTTCACAGAGAGTGCACAGCATGCAGAAGGGGGAGTGATAAAAGTGCCACTAAACTAGAGGAGTTCCTCAGGGGAACACTGAACACCAGCACAGCAGGTATACTAATCTGGAAGCAATTTGCTAGCTCTCAGCTGGGTGTATGGCTGAGGCAAGGACTGAATACAGAGGCAAGAGCTTCTATTCAGCCAAACTATGTAGCAGCATAAAACGTGATGTAGGAGCCTCCTCCTGAGTCTGAAGTAGATACAAAGCTTCTATACAAAGCCAAATACATATTGAGAAATACTGCTCTGTGTTTAAGTCAGTTATGTTTATCTGCAGGGCAATTTTAGAGGACTGGAATGCTTTTAGTTTAGATGTAGATGGTGTGGTGATGGGATCAACATGCTGGGGTTTCAGGAAAGGCTCTAGGCAGCAACAGGTGAAATGGAAACGCAAGTTTATAACTAAGGGTTTCCCAGCATATATGGGTAAAAAAGTTGATGAGGATAAAATTTGCAATTTTGGGGAGAAAAATAATCTTTTACTAGACCAAAACTATGCCAGCCACCTGAAGAGGGCACGCTCACTGGAAAGACTTTAACCTACTAAAGCCTTTGAACTCATCTTTCAGGTAAGAGGGACGCTCCCAGTAGGGTATGAAGTGGTCTGAGGAATGGGTCTGTCTCTAGATTGCCTTTTCTGTGGAGGTGGTGTTCGTAAAAAGCCTGGTAGGTGTGTTGCTCAGAGCTTGTAGACCAAGCAGCCAAACTATGGCATCACGGTGACAAATTTGGGCTCCACTGGCTATGGAAATAGAGTAATTTGGCTTAAATTGTTAGCATGGGGTGGGGGTTTCTGAGGTCCAGCCTTGCTCAGAGGACTTCTCCTGAGAGCTGAGCTGGGTCTTTTAGGCCTTTCCGTGAGCTTGGCTTCACCTGCTGAACTTCTGCTGGCATCACAGTGCTCCTGAAGAGAAACACTGCCTCAAACACCCTCCTCTGCGTATTCGGTGGGAGTCGCAGCCTGGTCCATGTGGGAAGCAATCTGGCATGTCAAACCGCAGCCGAGCTGCTTGCCTCCCTCCCACAACACAGGGTGGGTGTGCAGCACGTGCTTGGCTCAATTCCCCTATGGAGAAACCTCAGCCTTTGAGACTGTTACTTTTCAGGTTACAGTAAGTTCAATTAGAGCTAAGGTGACTCTTTCACTCCAAGCTGCTGACGAACTGGCAACTGCTATCTTGATGATCTGTTTGTGATTGTCCTACTGAGAGTTTAATTTTATTTTATTTTTGCCTGTTGATATTTGCTCTTCCAGGGGCAGGGCATTACATTGCATGCTCTGAATACAACATTATGGTTACTCTTCAAATATGTAAGTAGAGACAAGTTATTGCTCTTGAATCTCAAGCTATTGGGACTAATTTTTAATGCTATATACATTTGCTATACACCCCTCGGTTCTTGAAGCCCCTGTTTCTGTTCTCAAATCTCAATCTTTATTTAAAAGAAATATTAGAGTTGATTAACTGTAAAAAAAAAAAAAAAAATTGTTTTTGCTGACTAAAGTAATGTCCCTAAAGACAGCAGAGAGATTGTTTTCAGTGATGGACTCAAACACCTTCAAGGGCTGCTTGGTCCTTCTATTTACTATTATCAATGCTGTAATTTTGTTATCAAGACTGGCAGTTTATTCTCACAGAAAAACTTTATTACAAGGCTGACCTGCCTAACACCTCCCTATTAGTAACAGAAACAAATAAGAGTTGATTGTTCAGCTGCTGTCATTTAAAAAGGCTAAATCAACCTGCCACAAAAGAATAATTCCCTCTGGTAACTTTATCCATTTGCCCTTGGTGGTGACACTGTGGATACCACCCTGGTTGAACTATATATTAGTTCCTAGAGAAGCACTTTGAAATATATAGCTCTGCACAATGTTGTAATTGAAAAAAATTGAATAGCCATACATGGTTCAGTAATCTGAAAAGAATGCAGAGGTTCAGTTCTAATTGCTTTGCACAATTTAATACCATTTTGCTGTGCTTTCCAAATGGGTTTATTCTGCTGTTCTACGTATATCTATTATACAGTTTGGCAGCACTGGCTATATACAGGCAGCACTGTTTTTTAAAAGGATGTGTCAGTGTTTTTATTTTATGTTCTGACCACATTTTTAAAGGATTTACCTAGCGAAACTACCCACTCCAGGTGTTTGTTATTCTAGTGAGAAGGGTGGCTGCTCCTCCAGAGTCCTGAGAAGGGTTCAGTAACCTGTGAGATGAGTTAAGGGCCTGACTTTAAGCTTATCCATTAAAGGAGTCTTTCTTCTATTGTGTCTTGGAATCAAGTCTCTATATTCTCTTTGGATTGGGGGAGCTTTAAAAGCTGCCGTGAAATATGTACTTTTTAAAATTTACTTTATAACTGCCATTCAGATTGGCTTTTATTTATTTTACATACAATTCTTCTAGGTGTTTCTAGATATTAAACTCTGTATACTGCCTATCTGTGAGAAGCAGCAATTCTGAAATCTAAGGAGGAATAACTCTGAACAGACAGACATCAGAATGGAACTTCAGCTTTAACTTAAAATTGCCTTTTTTTTAAACACTTCACGTTATTTTAATGTCATATTTTGGTCTTAGTGCACACCTCACAAATCCTACATATAATATGACCGTGCTTGAGACTACTTTTTAAAAAAAGTTTAAATTTAAATTTAAACATTCTTACAAAATTAATTTGGTTTTAAAGAATTTAAAATAAAAAAAAAAATTAAAAAACTTTATCTAAAAATTTGTTAATAGTATTAATACCTATAAATACCACAGGGACTAAATCACCGTGCTTATTTTCAAAGCAAATTATCTTACTGGTAGTAGGGATGGTAATAGAAGTTAGTTAAGATGTAATTCAGAATATATATATATATATGTGTGTATTTCAAGCCTTTTCTTCCAACTAAATAGAGGATTCTTTTGGTTGGTGGGGTTTTGCATCTGGTTGTTTTAAGGTTTCTGTGTTGTTTTTACAATGATACAGATGAAAAAGAGTCATACTGGGATTTCAAGCAGGCAACACCAATAGAGTCAAATTGTTAAAAAGCTTAGGAAAAACACTTGCCATATTTTCAAGGTCTGTATAGATGTATATATGCAAAAGGCATGAATATAAATACAATCACACATTTCATGTGTGCCAAAATGTATGCTAGTAAATAATACAGTGCTTTTGGGAGGCTTATTGGAAACACAATCCCAGATGAGAGAAGTGTATGGGAATAAGTATATTGTCAGACTATTGGGATGTGAACTGCACAGTGGAACAGAATGAACAGCAGAGAGAAGCAATTTTATTTTAAAAAGTAAATTTAAAATAAAATGCATCCTCTCCATTTGTGGTGGGAAAACCAAAGACAAATGGAGACCAAGGAAAAGAGAAGATAAATTAATAAATGAAGATACACCAAAGTAAAAACAATTGGTGGTTGAGAGGAAGCTGAGATTGAAACTGCCTTTGGATGTCACTTAGAGGCATTGCGCAATGTTCTTTGTTCTAGGGCAAGCAGGCTTTAGAAAGCCTGTAGGAGATATGAGGTTTGTGCAGAGTTTCTAGATGTTGGAGTCTATTTTGTATATATGTCAGTCTCCGGGTAGTTCTAGATGTAAATTCTTGAAGCATCCTAACTTTCAACATATTTGTATACCAACGATACTGTCTTTTATTATTCAAGAATAAGAGTCTTTTATACAAACTAATTTCTGATTACCTCTCAGTACATTGATTATAGGACATAATACTGTTTTTAAGAGAGGTATTTCTTAAAATTAAGATAGCCAATAGCAATTTTCTCTCTCTAGCCTATTTTGATTAGCCCTGCAAACAGTTTGGAACTGATTACTCAAATCTGGGCTAAGCAATGGTCAGGTCCAGACTGCTTTCTGTGGAGGTAGGTATAGAGTCCACTGAAAGTTATTTTACTATAGCTGAAAAAAAGAAGCATTGAATTGGGAATCAATAAGAAGACATAGAATGAAAGAGTTAACTTCTACAGTTTCGCTGCCACTCTTCTGTTTCAGGGACATTGTTAACAAAGGCTTGATTGTTGTTTTGGCTACAAGTATTAAGTACAAAAGAACTTTATGAAGGTCCCAGACACAGGCTGGCATTTAGACTGACTGTCCTTTTCCAAAGCAGTTTTTCTATTAAAGGAGTCCATTATTAAAACATGGTAGTTTTAATTAAATCTCTATAATCTCCCATCAGGAAAATGGCATTAGCCTGCTAGCCAGGAAAATATGGTAAGTCCAAACAGTATACCTGTTATTAGCACTTGATTGTCTGTTGGAGTGTTTGATCAAAGGCATGGAGATTTTGATGTTGTTTTACAGTAAGGCTAGTCCAATGTACTCAGGAGTGTGTGTGTGGCAGGGGTTTATAACAATTACAACCCTTTCTAAATAGCGGACCTAAAATCCTAAAGGCTGCACAGAATACTGTTCTTGTAGTAGTCTAGCTCCTCCTCATGCGGTGCGGTTGTGTCACTACAGAAATGCTTGAACTAGCATGATTTACTGGCACATGAGAAAACAGGTAAGTGTGTAAGATGCGTTTACCAAACATAGATGTGTCTTGCCCTAAAGGTTGTAGTGCTGGGAACTGTAGGTGTATCCACAAATAAAATTCTTTATTTTTCATTTAAGTTTTGGTTAGATTATGCTAAATAACTTGACTTAAAATCACACTTTCAAATGCTGGTTCAGATGTGAGATCAGAAGCATCTCTAAAGGATTTCACCCGTCTCTCTGGATAAAAGCACTAGAAATACAGAACTGGCAATTAACAATCATTGATGTGGTTGTTTAATGAGTGGGTTAGTTTGTGTGTTTCTGTCCAGCTTGGCTTTAAGATTTATGCTTAATTCGTGTCTACTCATCACTTTTGAGTAAGTGACATAGTTATACCAGATTGAGATGGGGAGTGGTGCACAGGAGACCTACTTGCAATAGTGTCTGAGTACACACTACCATGGAGAAGTACTCAGGTTGTCTGTATCATCAGATGGGCTAATTCTTTCTTCTAGGGAAAGGCAATAAAAGAAAAGATCATGGAGCAGCTTGTGCTGGAAGTCCACTTGTCACTTACTTGTCCATCATCACTACCTTTCCTGCTTCTACTGAAATCATTTGACAACCGCTGTTGACTTCAGGGGAATAAGCATGAACTCCCATGTGACAAATACAAAAATGATGGTAGTCCTAGACTTCTGAGTTTTATAGGAATGCAATTATGTTGAATATAGGCTTACTAGCACCACAAAAAAAAAGCGGGGGGAGGGATGCAATTACTCAGAGAGCATGTGGCATGCTTTTCATTGATTAGACTGTCCTGTTTGATTAAATTCCTCTGTATTTTTAATTTTCTAGCCCTAATTGCTGCCTTACATCTTTCTTGGGTCCCTTTGTTCTAACTCATCTGCTTTCAGGTCCAGATTTATTTTTTCAATGCATTCAGATTCTTCACAAATGTATCCTGTCATTATGTATTTTATCTGTCTCTGCAGATGGTTATTTGACAGAAAGTTTCCATTGACTCCAGGGAATGGGTCCTGTAAATACCCTTTGTGGTTCTCAGACAGAGTACTTGCAAAATGGAATTGATTAAAAGGTCAAAAAACATTACTGTTGCAATGTCTGAATTGCTCCATCAAAGTGGTAGTGTGACAAATGTGTGCAAATCTTTTCAAGGGACTAGTCTGGATTTTTAAAAATGGTTCTATCTTTCAGATCAGCTTTCTGATGTTTCCCAAAGAGAGAGAGATTTTCAAATTATAGATACGAACTAGTCTCTCCTCTTATACCAGTGTCAATTAGCAGTAACTCTGGAGGTAATGAGGTTCCTGTAGTCTGAGTTACAGTATGATTGAGAATCATAGTATTTAATCTGTTTTCCAAATTCTGGCTCTAAGTTGTTCAAAATAGCTGTTTTGAAACCAATAGCTTTATTAGTATAACTAGCTACGGTGAGACTTCTTGCAGAAAGTGCACGTAACCAGAGCATATCTGGGTCTTTCAACATCAGAATAACTGATAGGGAGACAGTGAGTATAAGTAATTCCAGACTTGTTTCACGTTACAGTATATGACACAGGAGAAGAAGTAGCTATACGTCCTCTCCTGCTCAGAAAGTCAGAGAAGGCCAACAAAGTCTCAAAGGTGATGATACCAATTTATAAGAACATCATGGCCAGGGCTTGGCAAAAGGTTCATTCTCAGCTTATCTTCACAGCAGCCTTTACCGTCTTGCTACATCAGGATATAAATTTGCCCCTCACCATTTAAAATACATATCCTACAAATAGTTATAGCCACTGCATCTTAGTTATCTGCATTGAATCCCAATGGAGACAATATAATTGTAGCTTTTATTGCCAGCTAGGTAAGCCCCATATGGTGCCTCCTCCTTGTGATTTTTCTAGCAGCAAAACCTCACTGAGCTGATGTGCACACTCCACAGTAAAACACAAAACTTTGCTCCATGATGAAGGCAAAACCTCAGCGTGAATAACTTCTGTGTCCCTCCATTCACTTGAGAGTAGAGAGAGATAATTTATGTCCATCTGCAACATCATTAGTGAATTGGGCACTGGAACTAAACTTCAGGGACTCGAAGGGAATTGTTTTTACCTTTCCTTACGTGATCTCGTAAAAGCAGAACTTTGGGGTTGTAGTAAGTCAGTTTTTCTCACTCTTGGTTTAGCTAGGCAATCACTGGGCAGATGGGCATCAAACTGAGAACTGTCTCCTTGACAGATTGTACACATATACTTTGCAGAGTTCATATATGTTTCAGGTGGATTTAGGAATGGACATTACACAGGAGTTTGGGAGAAGTTTCCTTCAAATTCTGGTCACAGATTCACAGCATGGTTGAGATTGGAAGGGACCTGTGGAGGTCACCTGGTCCAAATCCCCTGCTCGACCAGGGCCACCTAGAGCCAGTTGCCCAGGACCCTGTCCAGATGGCTTTTGCATATCTCCAAAGAGGGAGACTCCACAATCTCTCTGGGAACCTGTGCCAGTGCTTGGTCACCATCACAGTAAACAAGTGATTCCTGATGTTCAGAGGGAAGCTACTGTGTTTCACTTTGTGCCCACGGCCTCTGGTCCAGTCACTGGGCCCTACTGAAAAGAGCCTGGCTCCATCTGCTTTGCATCCTCCCTTCAGGTGTTTATACACATCGATGAGATCCTTGATCCTATCAGACCAATAATTCCAAAGGGAACAGGATTTGTGAGGGAAAATCAGTTTGTCTGTGGGTTTGAACAAAGCTGCTTTTGCATGAATTCTGGAAATGGGGTACCTATACCTGTAGGATGTGTCGCTGGTGCCTAGCCTTCGCTCCATGATCTGCAGCCATGTGCAGACCTGCCTTTCGATCGCAAAGGAGTGCTCCATTGCATGGGCGACAGAGCTGACTGGCACATGCACAGTAAATTTGAGGCACATTTTCACATGCAGGGTGAGGGCAAAGATGGTAACAGAGAGGAGCCACCAAGCACTCAATTAGTTTGTGTGACTAGTAAAGGGCGATGTGCCAGATGAACTGTTGTGGTGGGCAGATGGCGACCCATAAGCCTGGGTTGTAGGGTGGTAAGGAATGTCTTATTGAACCAAACAAGTGGCATCATTTCTTGAACAGTGAGAAGTATTCAACATGTGACACTGTTCTTCAGAAATTTTTAGGGGTTATTGGTATTATTGCAGTTTATCTAAATTATTTGGATGACAAAAAGTATTTCCAGATAAATATGACTTTGGATAAACTTAAAGCAATATATAGAGGTCGTAGAAATATGGCAGTTCAGTAGAACAGGAAAACTAAATTGTAAATGGCAGGACAGTCCCAGTTCTGTATTTTGCAGAAATGATAGATGCAGTACAATCTATTATAGATGGCAAATGTCAAAGATAGAGTATGGTACTACATAATGCTCTCAAGCACTTTTAATTTCTCATTAGAATTGATTCACTATTCTTTCCCAGACTATTATTTCACAGCAACATTTGTGATTTCTCATATAATAATATTGCTTTAAAAAAGCTCCTGTGGATGAGCGTAGACTGTGAAGTAGCGCATTGCCAAGTTAGCAAATATATCTTTTCAAAATAAAGTCCTATAACAGGAAAAAATAAACACACAGTACTAAGGAGCAACTGCCAGAGAAGTTCACCAAATTCTGTCACCACTGGGGAGGGAGACAAATCTTCTTTTGTCGTTTTTCCTGCCTAGCAAGAGCTGTACACAGAAGCTTCCCTGGGTCTCTTTGGTCTGCTCTTAACGCTGCTGTGCACTGGCACTGCGTCTGCTCTTAGCTGGCGGCCTGTACCCTTGTGCTAACTCCTAGCTTTGTGCCTGGCTGTTTTTGCAAAAAACTCATGCTCTGCCCAATATATGGGCAGTGTGACTGCATATATCTTAAGGTGCAGGTCCTTACCTTCTTTTAACTCCGTTTAATGGTCCTGCTCAAATTTACATCTGCTCCTTTGGTCTTACAGCGTGAGAAGCTGAACATGGGAAAGAAAAATATAAGCACGTAAACAGGCAATGCATTGTAATCTAGGTGCTGAAGCATTGCTGTCATCCCTCCAATTCACCTGCTAAAACAGCTCTGGTGGTTCTCGGATATCACATGTGGCTGTGGCGGCTTTGCCAGCAGTGTTGATCTGCCCTCATAATGTTCATGTTCTTTTCTTGTTTTGGCAGGCTACTAACATTTTCCTGAGGAAGGAACTCATACAAGGGAGGAAAAACAATGAATTCAAGAGCATCAAGCTACTTAAAAATAAGGTTCACTGCCATCTCCCCCATGGTACATTGCTGGGAGTAAAGCGTCAGCACTAGTGCTATGTACAGCAACTGCAGCGCAGGGCTGTCAGTTCTCATTATTTAGAAACTGAGCAAATGGATTGCATTACTTCTTCAAACAGTCTTCTGAAATCAGGCTGTCGAACAGAGCAAGAGGCACCAGTGCAGGTACAGACTTTCACATGGCTTGAGTTGAAGCAGTCGTCTTTTCTCCACTTTCCCTGCAGCACCAAGAAGTGCAAGTGTTGGTACATTACCAGGGAAGTACTGAATTGCAATGCAAAGTAGCCATGCTTTACGAATTTTTAATGAAAACGTAGAACTGTTCAGTTGGTCGAGGACTGAAGTGAAATATTCAGTTACAAATAAGCATCGCAAATACAAATATATAAAGGAGACTATAGCATGCACTGGAAATCATAGCCTTTTGCCGGGATTCCACAATATTGTGGTAGTCTTTGAAAAGTTTGAAATTTGTGAGAGTCCCAGTAGCATCATGAAACCTGTTCAATGGAAATTCCTGTCACTTTGTGGAGCATTTGTAAATAACTCACCAGACTATGAGTACCCACACATTGGGAAATTTAATTCTCACACTCCTCTACTACCGTTATGGGCTCTTTTATGTTTTAGTAATGAATTACTACTCTGAAAATAAAGTAGCAGTAGGGTAGAATTCTTTTCAGCTATAAGAGGGCAATGGGTACAGAAATCCATCATTCTGGTTACAGTGTTAACTTATAAATGATGAAAGTATAATGATTTCTTTATATATACTGTTTGCATGACCCAACTTTTGTTAAACGTGTGCTAAACTGTACTGGAATCAGTTCCTGAAATATATTATGCGTGACCCAAAGGCAAGGCTGCTTATAACTGGTTTTTCAGATCTATGGATATTTTGCTTCTGTGGGACTTTTGTGGTCAGTGGCACTTATCTCTACGGTTTGCTTTTGGTCTTTTGCTTAGGGATTGTGCAGACCCCTAAACATTTAAAAATAAAGTTTAACAGAAAGAATCTATTTGGTAACAGTCACGCCCTCTTGCAGTCATAATTTGTGATTAAAAAATGTGAGTAAAACACTCTGCATGTAAAATCCTTTGGTATCACATTGGTGTCAGTGCTGGCTTCATGTTACCAGTACCAGCTTCTTTTCCAGTTTACAGATTAGCAGACATAATTTCTGTTTTCCAGTGGCAGTGGCAAGAGGTGGTGGGTACGAAATATGACCATGTATGTGTTTAGAAAAACTCAGATATTTTTTGTTTAGAAAATGTTCATGTTTTAAGTGAAAAAGAGAAGAAAGCTGAGTTGAGAATAATGGAAATCATTCTTCAGTTCTAAAAGTACAAAGACTACTTTATTAAACCTGGGTAAAAACCCCCTCCCTTTTATTTATAGAGTCTCTTTTATTGCTCTGATGATGCATAAGGGTACAATTTCTTTCCCTAATGATACACTTTTGTACTTACTTACTCATGTAGGTAGATTTACTCTGGCAGATTATGATGTAGAGTACAGCTTTATATTTATGACTAAAAGCCAGATTTTAGTTGTTCACATACTGCCTTCTCTGAGGTGTCATGTTCAATTAATAAAGCTATGAACAAATTGCTTCAAGCACATATTCCTCCTTCTAGTATTATTTACTTTTATTTTGACAAACAAACTGGAACCAGAGTAGTCTAAAATTCAAGCATGGATTAATTTTCAGCAGGTCAGCTTGTAATAAAAAAAATGTTTAAACTTGTTAGAGAGAGGCATATCAATGAAAGTCAAGGAGATTCAGAAGGCTAGGAAATTAATTTTATTAATCCAGTATGGAATATATATTCTCTTTCACATTAATTTTAGTTTATTCTGTTTCTAAACCCACTAAATACTAATGAGGGAAATAGCAGTGACTTCTGGATCTACTCCTTTTGTCTCTTTTCTAATTTACTGCTGTAGGGTAAAACCCCGCAGATATGTAACGCCATTGTAGGCACCAGAGACAACAACTTGAAATGCATAATAAAAATTCTCAGTTTATTAGATTTGTCCTTCTGTGATTAAAAACATATCTTAACAGCAGACATCTGTTGGACAACTTACATGGTTCCTTATTGTCTTGGTATGTGAGAAAATACTGCAGGCTGTATTGCTCAGCCTTGTTAGACCCTAGTACATTGCGGATGCACAGGAAATTAAGCATATGCTCAGTGGTGGAGTTGTAATAACATGCAAGTTTGGTGTAATCTGTTGAAATGAAAGACTGCCATTCCTTGTGCTGTGCCCTATGGAAAGTAAAAGGAGGGAATGATAGGAGCCTTCTTCCCTTGCCTGATTTCACGTGATATATCTGATTGGCTGTGAATCAAGTTTGACAGAAAAAATAAGTGTGCGATAAGCAGCATGCTATCATCAAAATAATTTTGCATCTGCTCCTGTGAAGACTTGTACTATGGCCATTTCATGAAGAGATCACTGTATAGAGAGCAGTGTTACAGAGCAGAGCACTGCTTTCCCTAATTTTCACAAGAGAAGTTAGGTTATTTTTTTCCCCTCAGTAACCATACTTCCTTCAGGCTTCCTTAAATGGGATATCTCTTTACTTAGCATAAGTAGTTTTCTTCCTGTGAGCACAAGTAACCAATCTTTTGAAAGGGGACTGCTTTGAAGTCAAAAGAGCGAAATAGCACTGTGGGCTGCCAGCATGCAGCAGGCTTTGTGTGTACTTTCAAAGCAAAAAAGACCTTCATTGTTACAACAAGATGTTTCAGAAATATGCAGGGCCAGCTCTGTGTTTTGCAAGTAAATATGCAATGATGGCCATCAAAAAAGTCGCCAAGGACATAATATTTATTTATATACTCATGGTTCATCTGAAATTTGTGTGCTACAAAGGTATCAAAACAGGTAAAAAGCTTTATGACCTAGATTTTCAAAATGTTGAAGATTCATATGAATAAAAGTATATTCAAATTTACAACAGAGTTCTAAATTTTGATGTTTTGGGACACAAAACAGCCTCTATGGAAGTTTAGGAAGGAACTCACCTTTAGCCTAAATATACAATTTCCTGTTGAAGTACTGGGCTGTTTCCCCAAAATCCGAGTCAAAGATGGACTACATAAGAGCCGTGGGCTACTATTTTGATATGCTATGGTGATTACCACAGAATTGTCTCTCCATATACTTCCAAGAGGACATAAGTATATCCTGTCCTTGCTGACAACCTGGGAGCTGCAGTAACTACTGAATTCTTTTTACAGTGAATACCATAGTATCAAAGCAGTAAGATTCAGAAATGGGGCTTTGTGCCTTTCCAGGATGTGGACGACAACTGAGGTTAATCCTCTAGAGCTCAGGTCTTGCATCAAGGTAACATGATCTGTAACCAGGAAATACAGAGGTGAAGGTACGTGCTGGGCAATTATCAGTCAGCCTCTTCAGGACTGATGAGTATTGCTGCAAAAATGTTCATCAGAGTTAACAAAGTACCAGGTAAGTGGTGGCTTCTCCATTTCTTGACCTTCTCAAGTTGACACTGGGGACATATGGAATACCTGTTGGTAAATCAGAATGTGATGGTTTCAATACCAGAGCAACTGGGTTAATTCTATGCCCAGTGGTATACCTGTGTTAAAAAAGCATGGAAGTCAAACTGGATGACTTTATGATGTTTTCTTGCTGTTTATGGGCAGGTTTGAGAAAGACCTAAGAGAATGCTCTCCCCGGTGGTTGTGTCTGGCTCCAAAGAGTTAATTTCAATAGGAATTTCAGCTGGATTCACTCTGTTAGCTGTATCTAGACTGAGTGATAGAGAAATTCCTTGGAGCTAAGCTGTGAGTGTAATATGAATACTCAACACATGCTATGAGAAATCAGGGATGGCTTTTTCCAATGTTTAACTGGGTACATTGTATGAATGAAGAGTTTTCTTCCTGGGGAAGTACAAGTGGTATGGCAGCATATATGACAGTGGGCTTTAGGACTCGGCAAGGAGTAAATGAAGAAGGGTGAGAAATTCTCCTCTGGGAAGTGATGAAGAAGAGGCTTATACCTAGCAAGTATGGAGAACTTGTACCTGATTTGTAGGCCACAGGCTAGAAGCTCATTTGGGCTATGTTTTACTGAATTGCATGAACTGAAAGGTGCTTATTTTTTATAAGATTTGGAACCTTTCCTTTTCCAAAGTCTTCTAAACAAGTATTTGATAGCTAACCTGCAACTTCTGTAAGTGGTACAAGTATTTTTCCATCCACAATATTTCCTTTTCCTATGTTTTTGTTTAATTTTCCCTGTGTCTGATTAAGCAGGTGAATTACTTTATGTATAAATAGTATATTTTTCCTTAAAATAGTGCTCAGTTCTGACAAATTTAGTAACTGTATATACTACCTGATGTCAAAACAATTTACCTGTTGTTTTATAGCTACAGCTAAAGCTGTTTTTTATGGCTACTTTAGTCCAAATAAATATTCCTGACT
The DNA here is from genome assembly GCF_929443795.1 of Astur gentilis. Lineage (NCBI taxonomy): Eukaryota > Metazoa > Chordata > Aves > Accipitriformes > Accipitridae > Astur > Astur gentilis. Next base: position 8,287,921 of record NC_064909.1, on the reverse strand, counting down.
AAGTGGATCAAGATAAAACCACAATCTGTAGTTGCTTCTTTCAACAAATACCCGATTGGGACAGTCATTTGCCCACTCACGGGTTTTCTGGCTCCTTTCTTATTAGACATTATCCAGCAGTTAACAAAAAAGTCTAGAAGAAGCTTATGCTTGCTTTTGGACCTCGGTCAAATCTGACCATATTATGATAAGGAAGATTTAAAGCAGCGGGTATGTACATAAAGTGTACATTTTCAAGTAAAGTTGTGGGGACAGATGTAACAGTCAAACAGCATAGAGGTCCTGCTTTCTGATGTAGGCACAGTAAAGATGAAAATCCCCAAATCTCTTCTTTTGATCTAAAGAACTTAGAAGATATCACATAGGAAAACTTTGGTAAAAGCAGGAATTGTTCCCACTCCTCTAGACTCTGGCTACCATGAAAATGCTTCTTTTGTCTTTACTGGTTGACTAAGTGATTCCAGGGGGGTTGCCCAGTGTAAGGAAGAAGAGCACACTCTGATCCTGAATGTAGTTGTCTCAGTATCTTAATTTTCCTTACAGAACTAGACAGCTCTACCTCTTTTTTTCTGGAAGGGTAGCCCCCGCCACTTTTTGGTGTGCCTCCTGACTTTTAATAATACCACAGACTTCTTTGCCTTGCAGTGAACCAGTTCCACAAGGAGATTGCCACATCAGATTATGTGAGTTTGCTTCATTTCCAGGCAGTGCTATTTAATATACATCTGCTATGTAATAGATGCAAAAAACTGAAATTATTTTCAGTTGCATTAGACTTTATTGGATCTGACCTCTGGTCTAGGAGGTGAAGGGAGAGTGGAAAATGAAAGCTGATTTGGTATTAGCCCACTATTCATATTAGAAAAAGTAAATGCTTTTGTGGTTTTCCTTACAGAGGTGTCTTTATTCATTTGACATGCCTTTAATAACTAATTCTAGTTGTCTGGTTGCCAAGATAGATTTCCTACAGGCAGACTTAAAAGTGATTTTGTCCTCTTTGAATGCATGGCTTCAAATGATCCCAGAACAGCAAACATTAAACTTCCCCCTAGACCTTGAGATTTTCTGAAGCGCTGTAATAACATAAAAGGGTAAGACTATTAGAAAAAAATAAATAAATGAATTAAGCATGCTCTATATAATATGAGCAGGACAATAAAACTCCTTGTTTTTCTGTGCTAGCTAATATCTCCTTTCCAGTGTTGGACATATGCCGTGGATTTCTCACTATGCCCATTTTACGGATTTTGGTATCACCATTCATAGGTGCCTGGGGATGAGAATGTTTTGTGGGTTTCATCTGAAAGCAAGGAGCCAACAGACCCCAAAACCTTTCCTTTCACAAATGGCTTTGTCAGTATTTCTTTCTCACGTTATCACAGAGCTTCAAATATGTATCTAGTATGTCTGTGAGCATATGTAAAGCTGGCATGTGAACTGTGAAGCAGGATGCCTTCCTTGTTATTTAACTCTGCTATGCACATAAAGCAATTTCGAGCAATATTAAAACTTGGCTTCATACAAAAACAATTTGAGTTTGGGTCTGCTTGTTGCTTAGTGTTGTGATTTAACCCCAGCTGGCAACTAAGCACCACACAGCCACTCACTCACTCCCCCCGCATTGGGATGGGGGAGAGAATCAGAAGGGTAAAAGTGAGAAAACTCGTGGGTTGAGATAAAGACTAGTTTAACAGGTAAAGCAAAAGCCGTGTGTGCAAGCAAAGCAAAACAAGGAATCCATTCACCACTTCCCGTGGGCAGGCAGGTGTTCAGCCATCTCCAGGAAAGCAGGGCTCCATCATCTGTAGTGGTTACTTGGGAAGAAAAACACCATCACTCTGAATGTCATCATCCCCCCCCTTCTTCTTCCCCCAGCTTTATATACTGAGCATGACGTCCTATGGTCTGGAATATCCCTTTGGTCAGTTGGGGTCAGCTGTCCTGTCTGTGTCCCCTCCCAACAACTTGTGCACCCTCAGCCTACTCACTGGCAGAGTGGTTTGAGAAGCAGAAAAGGCCTTGACTGTGTAAGCATGGCTCAGGAACGACTAAAACACCCCTGTGTTATCAACACTGTTTTCAGCACAAATCCAAAACATATTCCCATACCAGCTACTTTGAAGAAAATTAACTCTATCCCAGCCAAAACCAGCACATTCTCTACCCCTTATTCCATACCATTGAACAAGAATATTGTAATAATATTGAGCATGAGAAAGAATATTGTAATTTCCAGGCATGGACTCACACTGTCAAGGGGTATATCTGCTATGGGGTTGTCCCTATGCATTTTGGGTTAAGCTAAAATTTAAGGTTAAAAAATTAAGGTTAAAATTTGGAAGCTGGCTCTCTAGTGTACTGATAGCCCAAATCCACCTGTTCTTTGGGTTACTGAAGTCTAATAAGATATTAATTATGGGTAATTACTACAAAGCTTTTTACCTCAGCTAAGTTTTAAATGATCTTGGTTTGGTGATAGAAGCAACCTTTCAGCTGAGAAGGACTCAGACAGACTTCGTTTTTCAGCTGAGGATCTTGGTGTTGCCATAGACAGGTTGCGCTCAGTGACCAGGTCACCTTATTCAGTGCAAGGAGTTTCATCGCTGTCCTGCATTGCATTGAGCAGACAGACCAGTCCCTATCTCTACCTGAAGTTGAGTCATTTAATTGTCACCTTCTGAGAGGTGATTTCATATGATGCCAAACACTCTTCCAGGCCATACTCACCAGATGTTTCTCCGTTGTTCCTTTGGCAAGCTCTTTAAGCACTGTTGACAAGAACAATATGTTTTGACATAAGAGATCACAGCAATAACTTGTGCAAAGCCCATGCATTTCCATTTCACTGTAGAAAATACTTTGTGGATAAGCCTTGGGTCCATCTTGTTTAGCTTTTTTAATGGTTACATCACAGTCCCAGCTCAATAGCATTATGTGATTGGTTTGAAGACATGGGTCCATAGAAACAGCCAAAGAGGACCTATTTCTGGCAGCTGAATGCACTGCTTACATCAGTTCTTGTTATTTCTCCTTCCATACAGTATCTTACGTCTCGTACAATGCAATTTAATCTCCTTTCTGTTAATTGGGTGACCTCAAGGGCTTTTGACATGTCATTCTGACACCTCTGTACAGCCAGTACCATGGTCATCAGCAAATTTTGTCAGCACAGTTTCATGTTTTCTGCTAAGGAGACTGCTGTAAATATCAAAAATGCTCAGTCCCAACTGTGAACAACTCCATGAGTAGCCTCCAATGGAGCTGATAATACTTCTAAGTTACTAACTCCTCTTAGCCAGTTCCCTGCCAATCCTGAATTTGGGGGTTCCCCCCGCCCCCAGTTTTCCTAATAATTTACTCTCTGACCCTGTGTTGAATGTTTACAAAAGCATAGACAGGTGAGATCTTCCATTGTCTAGGAGACTGGTTTACTTTCTAAATGAAGCCACAAGATTTGTCTGGATGATCTGTCTTTGGTAAAATCATGTTGGTTATTACTACATTTTCTATATAACTCCACATCATTATTTTTTTTCTTAAAAATTTGCAGCTTCATTGGTACTTATGAACTGGTAAAGGTTGGGACCACTGTATGACTGAGTTCCCCTGAAAACTCTCAGTGGTACAGAGATCCTGTGACATAAACTAGATTTCATTTTTAGAGAAAAACAAAGTCACAACAGATCTCCTTTGCTGCAAAAGCAGTTTTTTCTATGCCAGGGATATGATAAATGATTGCACTTGAAGTAGCCTGTAGCTTATAACATTACCCTGCCAAAATAAAACTACAAAAGCTAGCTTGCACAGTACAAACCTGCTTAAGGAATTGCAAATTTAAAAGCAGAGCAGTTGTTTTGAAATGCAGTTAAATACTTTGGAAAGTTTCTAACAAATATTGTATTATTTTTACAGGACACTGATTCTCACGCCATGCAAGTTATAGCCATTTAATTGTATTTTATATGGTATCAAACTTTCTGCCAAAATGTGGTGTTGGAATGTTTTTTGTTGTTATGGGTCTATCAACATTACATCATTTACTCACTGCATCATGTGTGACACACATGTCTGTGCTTAACCTTTACAGTTAGGATATTTGAGCCTGCTTTAATCAAATGTTATACTACTAAATGGGTCTTATTCTTTAAAGCTTCCTTGCTGAGGAAACAGGTCTGAGTTTTCATATGTCCACCCAGTAGAGGTTGCTATCAAATTTAATAGAAGCATAATTACCAACAAATTGGCACGTACTAGAGGCCAAAATTTAAACTTGGTTGCCTTTGTTTTATTGCCTTAACCCTTGTTTCTCACACAAACATCCAAAAGCTGTGGATTGGAAGATGCATGTCCACAGCCTCAGGAAACCAGTAAAACCAGTGGCTTCTTTGCAGGAGACAGAACGGGAAAATGCCAAAGTTGTTCAAACGCAAAGGCATCTTTCTTCCCTTACAGAGGTGTCGGTGGATGCCCCCAACACACTCTGCCTCTCCTTCACTGCTATCGAGCTAGAGAAGAGACAGGCACCCCATTTAAAAAGTCCTTTCAATGCTGCTGTGTGCAGAGCCTTTGGGGTTGGATTTCATGCCCCTCAGGATAATTGAGAACAAGATTTGCTCAGTTATTGAACAACACAATGTAGCTACCAGTAACCTGTCCCATGGGGGCCTTTCTTCTGGGACCCCTTTATTAAGCTGATGACTATTTCTCCATTCTGAGCCTTAGGTGATAAGTTACGCAGCAATTTATGCCACCTTTTGGGCAACTCAGATAACTGGGAAGGGTTTCTTTGGGGAATGTGAGTGTCAGTAGTGTGGGAAGAGATGAGCTTAATGAGCACCTTTCAGAACAGAAGAAAATTATAACCTACATAAAGAAAAGCTTTGGCTTAGAAAACCCTCTCCTTCCTCTCTCTTTGCTTGGTCTCCCCAGCTGTTTGTCAACTGTGCAAATGTATAAGACATATACATAGCAAAGACTATCCTAAAAAGCAGATGCAAGACTTTGGTGACATTCCTATAAAGTTTCTACTTCCATTTTTTTTCAGAGACGTTCAAAAGATAGTGTATTGCAAATCCCAGGCCAGGACTTGAACATGGAGGTAGCACCGCAGTGCTGCGCTGGGAGGACACCAAAAAGCCCCTAGAGGTGCCACTGATGTAGACTCGCATTACGCAGAGCTCACCGAAGGCAATGAAAATGACCCTGTGGGACAACTCGATCAGGCTCTGAAGCAGAAGAATAGGGCCACTGAAGTCAACCTTCACTTGCTTAAAGTAAGTACTATACTTAGGTATGTTGCAGATTTTGAGCTAAGGTTCAGTCCTCATGTTAGTGAGACCAGCAAAGTCACCTTGCACAACTTCTTAAAGAAAAACTCCAGATCCAAGGCCCTTTTCCACAGATTCCTGCACTTCGAGTTGCTTCTGCTCTGTTTTAATCGACATACAGATTTCAGGAAGGCCGGTTGAAATCCACTGTGAAACACATTGAGAGAGCTATTTGCTTGTCTGGATCCTAGAAAAATCTTTGCGTCAAAGATAATATATAGATATCCATCTCAAACTCTGTTTTCCCAGAAAACAAGGAAGACGGAGCATGGGTGAACTATCAAGTTAAAGATCCTCTCTAGACTAAAGTCGGTTGGTTTAAATAAATACAGATTTTAAATAACATTATAAAAACTATCTTTTGCCAGATGGTATGTTTGTAAACACTAAACATAAATTGAGAAAGACTGTTACCTATGAACCTGCATGAAGCTAGAGGAATTATGAGAGGGTGGAGTGTGGGGTGTTGGCTGTTTTATTGCTTGACTAATCAAAACATTTCAGTACCATTAATTATGCTCAATGGATAAGCCTATATGTGGGTTAAAGACTTAAAAATTATCTGATTTGCTGCTCTTTTCTATTTCATTTTCTAGTTAACGTAAATGATTCTGTGCCATGAGAAAATGTATACAACAGTGATAAATCCATAAAGTATTTGACCTTTAATCAATCCTAATATTTTCAATCCACAGAGTCTTCTTAAATGCCTGTAACCTTGGCCCTGCCACTCCCATTCATCACAATTACTGTTCGAGCTGTCTGATGCAATGCACAAAGCATTGCACGTTGACATCCAATATTTTATCATTAATAAAATAAAAAAAAAAGTAAGGAACATTCCAAGTATTTTTGCTGTTCTGATATTTTCCAGTGCAGTGTCCAGGAGAGGGAAGGGGACAGTTTTGATTTATGTTTGTGCTAGCAGATACTGTTAATTAGTGTTTATTGTTAGCAGAATGTGGATATAGTTGATTCTCTAAACAACTTGATTCTTGATGCTATGCTAATTTTCAGTGATAACCTTTTCATACTGAAAACAGTGTTTGTAAATAGTCAGGTAGGCAGTATAGATTGCATTTTAAACAAGAGTTTAAGAAACCTGGAACAGTAGTATGCACGAATTAAGAGAGCTTTGGACCAAACTATGGAGACCTTATTAATGCTAGAATATATAAGTTGGGGCTAGTAGGACTGTTACAAAAAAATCTAACATTTTCTCCCATCCCCCAAGACTTTTAGTATTGTCTTGATCAAAGAACACTGCAATGATGGATGGAAATACTAACAAAGTTTACCCCAGAGGAGTTGGTTTCCACAGGCGGCTGAATGATTCAGTGCAGAGAACACTGGACTTCTCATGAAGGAACTTGCAGTTCTGCTGCACACCCAGGCAGTTGCTTTACCTTTCTGGGGCCTTTTACTCTTTGTGCACCTTGTCAGTGAAAATTTCAAGACTTTTTTCTTGGACAGTGTCCTTCCACACACATTCCTGTGCCAAGTACAAAGAATAACACATTTGAATTGAGATAAGTAAAATAAAAATAAATATTACTGACATTTTCTCTTGTGTAGCATTGGCTTTCACATCACGTATGATTCACAGCCCCCGTGAAGCAATAGGTGCTGCCTGGGATTTTTGCTGAAAGAGAACTTCCATTTTCTTTGCAATCTGAATGAATTTTGAGTCTTGGACCTCTCCTATATAAAAAGCACCGTTTGAATATGTTATCACGCTGCTATTTGTCCAGTTTCAGACCTATAATATGCTCCCCAGACCTCTCGCACCCGGTACAAAAATACTCTTTCATTAGAATCATATAATCATTTAGGTTGGAAAAGACCTTTAAGATCACTGAGTCCAACCATAAACCTAACACTGCAAAGTCCACCACTAAACCATGTCCCTAAGCACCACGTCTACATATCTTTTAAATAACTCCAGGGATGGTGACTCAACCACTTCCCTGGGCAGCCTGTTCCAGTGCTTGACAATCCTTTTGGTGAAGGAATTTTTCCTTCTACCCAGTCTAAGAGTATTCTTTACATATATATCTCTTTATATGTACACCCTTATATATAAGTGTTTATAGGTATGTGTCTTTCAGAATAAGGAGGTATCGTGACTACTTCAGTGGTGAAAAGTCAGAAGTGCAAAGAAATGGCAACCTTAATGTTTTTATACATGTAAGTTCCATCTTAGCTGGAAGGGTTTTATATTCTCTTTCTCCATCTTTTAGATTTTTCTTAGCATAGTTTTTATAGGTCTTAACAATTTATTAGCAGGAATTATACTTTTAACGGAAATAATGAAAAAATGACATGGGAACATGATCTAAGTCCCCCCTCTGCCCCAGTGACATTTCTCTGTTGTTTTTCCAGCTATTTTGCCAAGCCAAACAAAATTATTATAACTGAGCACTGATGTGTAAGAATTAGCATATGTCTCTGCAACGCTGGATAGAAGAAAGAGCATGACTTCATTTTTACTGCAGTTACTCTGTAAACTCTCTGCCTCTGCAGTTTTGTGCGGGTGGAAGTTTCACAGGAATGCCATGGAAAGATTTACAGACTTTCTGGCCAGGTTAATCACTAGCCTCTTTGACATCCTGCCTCTGTTGACAAGACTGTCTGATATTAATTACAAGATAAAAATCTCAGCCTGCACTGGAGAGCTCAGGGATCACATCATTTGAGTGTGGGAAATAAGGACTGTGGCATTATTGTACATGGGGTACCCACAGACTAAAGTGCCAGGCCTTTGGTTCTACATAAAGGAGGTTCTGAGAGAATGTTGTAGGTGTAGGAGCAGACAAAACTGGTTAATTCTGCTGTCTTTAGTGGAACTGGAGAATGCTAAAGAAGCTGATAACCTATTCCTAAATAATAAAAACTGTGGCAGCAATTCCATTCTGCTGAGTACTGAATATCCTTAATTCCCCAAAGAAAATGGCTGATCATCAGAACTCATGCTTTCTGCCATTCATGTGGAAGACATGAAGTTCAAGAGGTCCCAAAAACCACCCATTCCCTTTACTTCATTTATGCACAGTAACTGCATTGTGTAGATTTTGCACATTTTTATAAGGCTTAATCAGATAGTACTTGCAGCTTTGTTTCAACCTGGCATAAAAAGGAGTGGCAAAGGTTCTTGTCTTTGTCTATGCTGATAAGGTTTTCCACGATGGAAGCTCTGCAAAGAGCCATCTTAATAGCAGCTCCAGGTACAAGATTAAAAATAGCTGAATTTAGGTTGGAAATCTTTTCACAGTTTTGTGGAACAATTAGGTCTTCTTCATGCAGTGATGTAGTATACTAGAAGTAGTCTCAGATGTTTACCAGTATTCTGCTAAGTTGTTTTCCGTACTGGCTAACTGCATGGCTGGTCCATGACTCCACTTGTGTTTCCATAAACTCTTCCACATTGGCCTGTGGAGGGAAACACCTAAGAGAAGTTCTTCTTGTGATGCCACCGTACTGCTGAAGAGACTTTGACTTGTGGATCAGAAGATCTGACATATATATACTTGAGTACTGTGACCTCTTCCTTCCTCTCTTTGACCGTGCAGATATAGACATCCTCTAAGGGATCTGTTGGTTTTGACTGCTGTAGCTCATATTATTAGACCCATGTTTTAGGGGAAAAGCATTGCTCATATTTGTGAATAAGGAGTACTATTTCATAGCTCTTGATTGTCCAGAATTCAATCTGATGCTGAAACTGCTTTTTTGCTGCTTTAGGTCAGAGATGCAATGCTGGTGAGACTGATGTCTTGTCATAGACCTGTATTCATTAGTTCTATTGCACATTGAACATATAACTGCTACGAAAGTGCTCATTTATTACTGCATGAAATTATGCCGCTTCTCTAGGAATAGATCTGTGAAAAATGTCACTGGAAGTGTTTACGTGGGAAGTAAATGGTCTGGGCTCAATGATGGGCAAGTTGTAAGCAGGGTGAGTATCAGGGGAGAGGATCCCACTCTCTGATACAGTCCTCCATATAGACAGATATTATGATGGGGTTTCTGAGCATCTGTATATGGCAGCCATTTCTCCTGAAGTCTGCCTTCTTTTAAATCCCCACCCCACCCCATTGCACAGAAGAACTGTTCAAGCTGAGGTGGGACACCACTTTTGAGGACATGCAAGATTTCCTAAGTTCTCTCCTCAGACAAGTGTTTGGGATGTTAATAATAGTGTTGCCTGAGTAAACGGAGCAAGACTCAACCCTCATACTCAACTTTCTTCTCCCCTGCGAGTGTTTCCTTAGTGCTTGGAGCCAGCGTCCTTTCTCTTCCCATTCTCTGCCTCCTGTTTCCTTTCATATCCTACACTCATTTGAAAAAGCCAGCCATATACAGACACTGAAAATATTTATCTTGGTAGAGTGAGCATTATCTATGCTTTTCAGCTTTTTGCCTTAAGTCTTTTGTGTCTCCTTTTTCCAAACTTAACTAATTTCTTTGAGTCTTGTTGCTTAACAGCCTGACTTTTTATTCAGATACTGAATTCATAACAGGCAACCTCCCCTGTAACCTCTTTCTCTCCCAGTCTGAATTTTTCTGATTTCTTGTTCTTTTTTCTCCTTTTTTTTTTTTTTTTTTTTTTAAAAATTCTCCTTTTGGGGAAGTCCTGAACCTAGTTTTGAAGGTCAATGGCCTAGGACAGGTTATGCCTAATTGCTCAGCAAATATCTTCTCAGTCCAAAGTGTGGTTCCAGACCAGAAAAGAGAGACCCGGTAGCATGGTAACAGTAATCTCTGAAGATGAGCTGAAGTTCATCTGTTACTGCGTGAACTTTCCATAGGTTTATACTGAATTTTCTAACTGCAGTCCTTTCTTTCAGATGCTAAGCTGAATGACCTCCTAAGGGTGGGGCCAAAGGAAATGCATGTCACTTTTCCAGTGCCTTTAGTGTTCAAAAGGTTTTGCAAGGATCTAGTCAAATACGATTCTTTCTGTGTATTCTGACTTGGAAGTTTAGGGTGTCCCCCTTCCCCTGTTTTGTGCAAAGGGCAAGGAGAGGTAAGAAGGTATATTTCACCCAGCAAGGCAGAAAATGTTCCTTTCAAATATATTTATGAGTATGTTGTGGTATATGAAAGTCTCCTGAAAATTCCTATAAATTTGCTTAGCAATGTCCCTTGAGAAACTTGGGGACCCTAAAGTAAAAATCTAGGCAAGTTTTTAGTCAGTAGAGCTGCTGGGTTTGTCCTGTGAGCTTGGCACATTCCTGTGGACCTACCTTCCCTTGGCAGGAAAACAGAGTTGTGTGGGTAGTGCTGCATGACATAGGAAAGTCAGTGAAACTAAAATAAGAAGATATAGCTGTTTGCCAGGAATTAGTAATAAAATGAAACTTGCATCCAAGTTTCTGTTAGTGAAATGATACAGTTCCTTTCCAATGGATGAATCTACAGAGGCATTGCGGTTGTTCATGTCTACACATATTTATATATGGCAGCTTTATCATTGAAATATCAACAGCTCAGAAACAAAAATCAAAGTAAATACGTTTTCCTTCATTTGAATTCTGTAAACTGTTCACAGCTGTTACTTCAACTGTGATGTGGGAATATTCTGTAAAAGGAGAGGAAACTTCATGGGCTAAAGTTCAGTTCCTACATATTCCTCCAGCAGTGGCTTATGGTAGTGGCTTGTGCGTATGTGGAGGGGCCTGAGTTTCCCCCTGCTAAACTCACAGAGCTGCAGGAAGCCTGGGCTTGTATGGGTACGTACCTTATATGTGTTTTATACTGCTGCTAATTGAGCACGAAACTCAGCTGTGCTTGCAGACCTTTGAACAAACATGCTGTGGCTGTCGATGAACTTTACTTTGGGGGCTCACGCTGTCTGGGTTACATTCTGTTGGGGGGGGACGGATGCTGTGTTTCCCAGGAGGAACACGGGGAAATCTGGAGGAACCTCTTCATCTCCTTTTCCAACCCCCCAACACGTTCAGTGCAGTGGAATCCATCACACAAGGGCTTCTCCGGGTACAGGGCCATTACTCCTTGCCAGTATGTGCATTTACCCACCTTTGTCATCCCTCGTGGTAGTGTCTCTGTAATCTTCGGAGACTTGGTGGTCCAGAAATATTGTCAAAATCATGTGCCATTATAAGATTTCACACTCACAGAGTTATGGGGTTTGAAAACATGTACTTCCATGAGCAACAGGGCTTAGCAACCCTGTGGTGCTCTCCGATACAAATGAATGAAGCTGTGATTGAACCTTCCTTTATTTCAAATACAGGTGGAATTGGTCAGAGGGCTATAAAGCTGTTAAGAAGGGATTCAGTAAGACTATATGAGAGTATGCATTTAGCACTGTTTTCTTGGGAAGCTAGATATTGTATAATTAATCCCTTTTATTTGTTTTGCTTCTGATGCCTTCAGGTGTGTTTGCACCCTATATTCAAGTATTCCTCATTACCAGATGAAATAAAATTTACATTCCTGTAAAGCAATAAAGGCAAAACCAAGCTGAAGATGTAAAAAAAACACGAAACACTTAAGCCTTGTAGTAAAATACTGAGTTGGCAATGCTGCTGCTGTTCTCTTACACCAGGATATACATTCTGCATGCTCCCGCAGAAAGCAACAGAGAGCACACTCAGACTTCTTGAAGAAACTCAGCAACCACAGCAAATAGGCAGATTGAAAGGATCCCCTAATGAGTGAATATATCCAGGGCTTTTAGTTCCCCATCTGCTGTTTTGACAAATACACGTGAGCTGTTTTGCCAGCAAATATCACTATGTGTGTCCAAATTACAAGCGAGAATGAGAGAGAAAAAGCATTTCTTTACTTACAAATGACAGGCAGATTTAAGAATGCCTGCTGGAGTATATGTGCATTATTAGGCACATTTTTAATTCTTTTGTCAACCTCTATTATGAGGTCGTTTCACTTCAATGCAAATTAAAACATAATTTTTCACCTTCCTATGTTCTCTTTTTTCATTATACAATTTTTTTAATGTGTTGCTTGATCATGGCCCCTAGAACGATATAAAAGCCTTTAACTGTCTGAATTGAACTACTGTGGCCTTTCTTGTCAAAAAGATCTCCTGGATTTATTTCTGTGCACATTGACACTATAAAACGTTACTTTCTTTTCTCTCTTCTGCAGGCAAAAAGGTATAATAATCAAGTTTCATTGTCATTTCAACCTTTGTTCTAAAACATTATGATGTGTAGAAAATTGATTAACTGGAATTTAGTATATACAACAAAAGGAAACTTTGTTGAAATCCAGAGGGCCATTTCTGTTCATTTGATAAATGTATTAGTTTCTTTGGTTTCCTGAATTACCAGGTAAAGGGCAACATTTTCCAGATCTAACTAATTTCACTGAAACATATGAAAGACAAATACCAGAAGTCAAATCTAACATATTCTTCCCAGGGGCCTTAAAAAAAACCCACCCCAAACTCTTTATTTTGAAAAGCTAAAGTAAGAGTTCAAAATTAAATGGATGATTCATGTGAGATATGTGAACTGAACAACACATCAAGCTGCTGTACCAGCTGAAATGGCCTGCGTTTTCTCAGCACCATTAAAGAAAAGAAACAAGAGGTGAAAAAAACAGATTGCTGTTTTATTCCATCTACGCAAGCGTCACCGTATCTCAGGCTCGCAACAAACCAGACCCTCTACAGTGAGCTCTCTATGTGAGGGCGAGGGCATTTAGCCTCATGGCTACAGAGACAAATTTTGCTTCCTTTGTCTCTCCCGGTCATGGAGGAGCTGAGGGTTGGACAGGGTCCGTATGAAGAGGATGCTGCTCAGCACTGGTGGCCCTGCGAAGCCTTTACTTGCAGTGGCAACCCTACTGCTTCCACCGCTGCAGCTCTGCCCTCAGATGTTACTCCTGCGTAAACCTATTCCCTCCTGCTGCGGCCGCTTTCCTGGGCGTGGAGCGCGGCAGAAGGCTACTGTCCCATCCTAAGGAAATTCTCAGATGTGTAGACAACTGCTTTACAGACTCCTGAGCTCATGGTCACACACAAAGGGACCTGCTGGGGTTTGCCATGAATCTTGCAAGTGTGAGAGAGATAGCAGCCTCTGCAGTCAAGTAGCAGGAGGACAAAAGCGATTGTAACTAATAGAAATATTAGTTATCAATTCCCTGATGTGATCATAGTATGTTTCTGAGTAATTAAAGAGGAAATCATGTTCTCATGTCTGATATTGGCAGAATGTAAGCACAGTAAAAAATAATAGCATATGCTGATGCCTTTTTTTTTTTTTTATTAAAAAGAATTTTAAGAAAATGTAAATGTTCCCAACTGGGCAAATGAGGATCCTTAATTTAATCTTCTGTATGAGATACATTATAGTCCCTAGAAAATATTAACCACCACCTCTTGATGCACAAAAGATTCTTCTTGCCGGTGTCAGTCTCATTTATTTCGGTCTAGACAAAATAGCTCCTAGGTGTCGCAGGAAGAAACAATGGCGTCTGAGTGCCTCCTGCAGAACATTCAGATCTTGAGCGTATTTTGTTTTGTGCTGCAGTTGAATTTGATGTGATAGGTCTGGAAAAATATAGAGCTGACAGTCTATATACACAACCAGGTTTTTAGTCCACAAGGGTAATGAGACCCAAGCACCCAGCCACTTTTTTCATGCCTCTGTCAATTTAAAGTGCATTTTTAAATGAACAGTGGGGTTATTTGGGTCTATTAATTACAGTAATTGTTTCCTGCGTGGAAACCACATGTATGAGATGTGAAAGGCGCATGTGTGTGAGAGGGAATGCTGGCGTGTGAGACTGGTGCAATTCCCCTTTGAAGATTTTTTTTTTTTATCCCTAGAGAGGGAGCTTGTAATGAGCAACAACATTTACACTGAAGACTTCAGTGCTCCTTGTTGCCCCATCGTTGCCTTGCCTTTCGCATGGAGATTAAAGCCAGTGGTTGAAGCTGCTCCTCCTTTTCCCATGTGGCTGATATAAATTCTACATCAAATAGAAAGGAGGAAGGGCAGGTTTGGCTGTCAGCAAAAAAATGGAGGAGAGGTCTGACAGCACCAGGAGCAGGGGCTCAGTTCTCATTAATCTGGAGGGCACAAGAAGAGTAAAAATAAAACCTTGGGAAGATGCCTACTGTGCCCTTTAAACAAAGAGCCTGTGATTGGCATAATAAGAAGCGTACCTTTGATAAGTACATGGGAAAATGCTTTTCATAAGGCTCGCCTACTGATGGATATGATGGGAAACTCATGCAGATTTTGATAGTTTGTATAAAACTTGAATGCTGTGGTTTGTGCATTATGGAAGTACAATAATGATTCTGTAGTTCAATTTCTAACCTGTTTTCTATTACAAGTCTCTCCCTTTTAACTTTCACAAGAAAGCCTTCTTTCTGCCTGATTATGGTATTTTTCCTAGCACAGAATGATGCCAGAGGAAAATTGTTTGGGGAAAGTTTGGGATTAATCTCGAACTTTGCAGAATGTTATTTCCCCTCTTACATCTCCTTTTGCTGCTATGACACATCTCAAATGTGGCTCAGCTCAAGTGCTTTCTTTCCTACACTTCGCCCCATGGAACAGCTTAGTTTGGAGAGAAGAGGGGGAGGGATGGAAAAATATTCAGCAACACATCCTGATAGAGGGCAGCCAGACATTGCGGCTTTATTGAATTAGGGAAGAGCTATGCTGGGAAGAGACAGTAGATCTCCCGAGCTAAGAGTAGATAGTTAGCCCTTAAGCTGTGTGGGTAGTTTGTATGTTGAAGTCACGGCACAGACATAAATCACTCCTCAAAGGCACTAGAGTTCATAGTTTATTTTGTCATTCTCTCAGCTTGATTTTAGAAGAACTTGCATATTCTCAGTTCTATTTTTTTTCTTCTGTGCTGAGGTCCTGTCCTCTGCTCCTCCATGCAGTAGATGAGTAGCAAAAACTCTGTTCTGATATACCCAGAAGTATAAAAGCAAGAGGTATGGAGTCGGCACAGGGTGTTTTGCCCACCTCTTACTGGATGGTTCCTGTGCATGAACATGGCAAAACTTACTCTTGACACAACTGGGACAGTAAATGGTGAGAAATCAGCATTTTAGCTCCTCTAGTCAATGCTGTTTTCCCTTCTTTCTTTCCCCTTCTTTCCTGGGGAAATATATATAGTTATTAATACTGCTCCTTTTACCCCTTCTCGCCCCAACTGAAGATATATGTAAAGACTTCAAGGTTCACAGACAAGGCTATGAAATAAAACTCTCTTTGTTAGCTAAGCTAGAAATCTGAACCACCACAGAAGATTATTAGAAAGGTTTTAGGCCAGGGGAAATTTTGGTTCTATTTGAACACAGAGGAACCTAGGCTGCACGTCAGAGAAGATTTATGTCAGCAGTGAGACCCAACTAAGAGGAAATCACAACATTTTTGCTCTCAAAACCCCTGTTTCTACCCCATATTGTTTATTATCTTATTAGTTAAACTATTTCAGGCTTTTGCGAGAGTTTAACTACAGGGCTGATGATATTTGAGTCTCTGCTGCTTTTGATAAAGAATAAGTGGCTCCTTTGAAGCCACTCCTTTAGTACCAGGTGGCATCATGTCACATGAGCACTAAATATCCAGCTGGGCCAAATGAAGAAACAGTTGGCCTTAATGCCAGGGCTAGTGGCCCTCTCCTCCTTTTGTCAGGAGGTGAATGTTGTAGTTCTGCCTGATACTCATTCAGTGAGATCAATGGCAATCTTTAATCTTTTTGGCTCTGTTGTTTGTGCACCACTTGGTGGGACAGGTTTCTTGTGGCAAAGCCGGAACAGAAGGAAATTTGTTCTCACGTGGGCTTGGTCATCAGAATAAGGAGACTGAGCTGCTTTTTGTGATGTGAGTATTCCAGGGGAGAAATAACTCTGGCAGGTACTCTCATGTTAGCGTACTGATGCACAAAAGGGTAAAGTTCTTGTTGAGCTCATTAAGTGCTGGGTACCAAGAAAGGTAAGTCAGAAAGAAATTAATCTGACAGGGAGTCTGTGATTGATTGTACCAGGTGTTTTGGGTGGAAGTGAAAAATAAAATATGTTCTCCCTGAAACTTTTACTTATTTTGAAATACTGCATATTTGGAATTATTTTAGGGATGACCAAGTAATCTATGCAAGTCTTAATATAGTAAGATTTAATTAAAATTAAATAGTTGAATTAATTCTTTTAAATGCATCGTTTAAGATAATGTCTTCAATCAAATGTATAAATACAATAGTCTCTACATGAACTGCATCAGTCTAATGGCTTGCTGTGGTTTTTATTTGCTTTATTAACTAAGAAAAAACAAACTTCTGTATGAGTTGTTTTATGTATAGGCATGATTAAAAGTTCTCACAGTATCAGGGGATATTAATGGGCAATTATATTTTGAGTTTAAAATGGATTGATTTTTCCTTTCTGAGAGAATACTAATGCACAGACAAACTGCATAGAAATAACATGTCAGTAATATCACACTACTGTACAGATTTTAAAGATAAATTTCCATCTGGCAAGCAGACATTCAGGAAGGAACTGTTGTTAATACGGCTTTCACACAGACGAGGTTCGTAAGGGATAAAACCCGGCTTGAAGCTTCATTTCTACTTTTCACAGTTGGCAAATGTAAATATACTCTAGATGTTTCTTAAAGAAATTGAGCACAAATAACCAATAAGGAAAAAGCTGAGTTTCCTTTCTTGTTCCACTGGAAGTTTTGGACTACTCAGCTGGTCCTTCCAGAGAACAAGAGCCAAACAGAAAAACAAAAGCAATTCCAAAAATGACAACTACAAACCAAGAAGAAAACATGCTCTGTAAATATTAATACTTCACGGAAAACTTCATGTGCTCAACAAATGTCAGTTAATTTAACCCCTGTGAGGGAAGCTAAATAATAAAAACTTCATTTACAAATGAGAAGGCAGGAAGAGAGCCTGAGCCTATCGAAATGATATCCCTGCTGACTTCAGTGGTCTTTGGAGAAGGTCTCTTCTGATCTGTGCAAGGTCAGGGCTGATGAATGCCACAGGGGACTGTTCTTCACCACAGTACTAACCCAGCATTTTACAAAGCAAGATAATGGTATAATACATAAGTGTTCACTATAAAACGTAT
This sequence comes from Astur gentilis, assembly GCF_929443795.1. Lineage (NCBI taxonomy): Eukaryota > Metazoa > Chordata > Aves > Accipitriformes > Accipitridae > Astur > Astur gentilis. The sequence goes on along the minus strand of NC_064909.1, from coordinate 8,270,491 downwards.
TGAGTTTGACTGTTTCCCTAATGTACATACCATTGGTAAACACAAAAATAATGCTTTCTGTTACTGTGGTACCATTTGACCTGAGGTATTTAAGGATTATTTACAAAAGGTGCACAGCATATTTTGGGAGGGAAGAATAATTAATCAGGCAAAAAAATACGGTCCTTTTAGTAAACATATTGTAATCAGAAGTTGTCTTTGCTGATGAAATTGAAGCTAAGAGTAACTGCTACTGGTAAACAAATATTAAATCCAGCAGAAGGAATGGATAGAGCTGGTTGAAAGAAACAGTTTCAAACTGGAATGGTAGCTGAAATTTCAAAATTTGCTTCATCCTGAGCTGAAATGAAGTGTCAGTCTCAGAATTTTATTTAGGAAAAAAAATATTAACAAAGGTATTAAAATATGTTCAAATGTATTGAAAATTTTCCGTCTTAAATGGTGGTAAAAATCAAGATGTTAATGTAAAATATTTTGACATTATTCATCCCCATTTTGTAAAGGAAGAAAGGTTTCCTCAAAGTGTTTGATTAGGTCATTGATTTTTAAACACTTCAGCTTCATAGCTTAAGAAATAGATTTGACTGACACTTACATGCTTAGTCACAAGGAAACATGCAGCTACTGATTCATAAGCACCAATGGACCTTGTCTTTGAAGGCCACCTGTACAAATGCTCATTAAGCATGTTCCAGGCTGCTTGTGAGATCTCTTGAGGTCAAATAGTTTAAGAAAATAGGGTTTGTAGTCTCTACCACTAATAGGAGTTACATGAATGTACCTTGGGAAGAGTCTGCCTTATGGATATTTTCTTATTTACATTCAGTATTGCCTTTCCAATGGCCACTGTAGATTTGCTCTCCATTTTGCAGAAAGCTGATTTATACGCCAGTTGGCTTACTGTGGTTCACTGAAATGAAGGCTTGTTTTAAAAGGGAACAATATTGTAACTCAACCTGCTAAGTGTGGGAGACAGCTGTCAGCAGTTCATAGTTTGAAATATTGTTTTAACAATTGTTTCTTCCCTTTTCTTAAATCGGTGGTAGAATATTGCCATTATGGGACTTTAGGTCGAAAAGTCTATTTCTTAGAAGAGAAACAGACTTGCAGAGAGTGGAGCTTGGAGATGGGGCACCTGTTAGTTATTTTTTCAATCAGTCGCAAAGTGAGATCTGAGTTAGTTATTTTCTCAATCAGTCACAAACTGAGATCTGAATTCTAACAAAATCCCCTTTTCAGTTGCAGAAGTTCTTCAGGAAATGGGATTACACTGAATTTAGAAATGTTGACTGTTTAAAACTGGTGCCAAGCTAAAAGAGATGTGTTAGCCTGTGGCAGCGGTGCATCTCCGTGCTTGGCTCTGGGGAAACAGGATGTTGTGCTTTGGGGTCACATACAAATTCATCCCAGATCTGGATCTGAAAATAGCTGCTCTTTGAAAGCTTCTTGGCTGTCGATGTGGAATGAAGTCTATGTCCTGACTGATGGTCCTTCATCTTAAAATTTACCTATGCTGTGGGAATTAACTGACATCTAGAAGTCAAATCTAAAACTGGGCTCAGCGTCTGTTGTCACAGTACCTTGGGCATTGGGGATGACTTTGGAGTTGTATTTAGGTTCCTTACAGTTAGACGAAGGGATGTGCCAGGTCTGACACATGCAGGCTCTCAGCCTCGTGTAGGCAGGGGCAGCCTCCAGATGTGCTGGAGAGCATTCGGTGAGGGCAAGCAGTGGCTCGCGTGCAGATGGCCTTTGGCAGAAGGACAATTACACCGAGAAGCTGTTAGTAGGGAGGCAGGCATCTGCAGAATAGCTTGGATGCAGTTCAGACATTTGCACAAGTGGAAAAAAGGAGCTAGCTAGGAACAGCCAAGCTAGAAAACTTTGTCTCTGGTTGAGCAAGGAGCTTCAAAATGTAGGATAGGAGGAACAAACAGGGCTCGTTTCGTCTGCGTCAAACAAGGTAAGGCTGGCTGACTTAGGCCAGGTTGGGCAAGTAGGTCAGAAAACACAGCTACATATCAAGGCAGAGGGTGAGCAGGTTGGGTACAGAAGTCAAAAGAGGTTGGTCTCTGTGCTGGGAGCTGGAAGTACTCACTGAATCTAGAAATTTGTCAACCTACTTGGAAATCCGGGTATAACTAACTTGCCTAATTTTAGCTAGCCAAATTTTAACGTTTTGCCCTAAAGCCCGTTTGTTTTTGTAATCACCTACAGAATTACTGCAGGGTATAAAGCTCCGAGTTTAACAAATTCGGGATAAATAAGGGCTTGATTCATCAGTATTTGCCAGATTAAATAATTTCTTAGTACACATCTTTTAGACCCCAAGATTTCCTATGGTCCTGCATAATAAACTGTTTGTGCAATTAGCAATAAATTTGTCACTGTAAGTCACTCTTTAAAGCTGGGAACAAGTATAACATTTATTGGTGTGTTAGAGTATGCAGTTAAAAATAGCTATCCTGTTTTCATATAGTGAGTGCACTTTCAGGCTTGTTTTCTCCAGCTCTGTAGATGCAGGGAAGGTGACAGAATCAGCATGAATACATGATAGAAAACAGTATTCTTTGTGTAGAAATGAAGTTTATTTGCAACATGTTTTGATAAAGGAAAATCTGCAAATTTTGGCTTCATTGCCACCTCTTTCAGCACTGTATTTTGGGCTTTAACGAGTGTTTAATGCTACCTGTTCTAGTTGCAATAGGCCTTATCTGAAATGTGCAGTCTGGTGGTATTAACGTTAATACATTATACAAATATGCAATGTTAATACATTATGCAAAACCAAATACCAACTGGTGCTCAGCGTGCAGCTTTAGCGCTCAGTAATTAAACAACACACAGTGAAGGACTTAACTTTCTTCACATTGAATACTGTGGTCTAGCATGGGCCCCTGAGTTACCAGCCTTGCAGATGTCTCTATGCCAAACTCTATGGTGAAATTGCTGAGATTGCTGCTTGCAGTAACATGAATGACAGTTAGACTGTGTAACAGAGACATTTACTTTTCATAGCGTTTACCAGAACTGGTGGTTATTTATTTGGAAATCTCAGACATGAGGTGTTATTTGATTTAGGGAGCAGTCTGTGTAATTTATTGCCTCTGGATATCCCTTGGCTCCTTAGAAAAAATCACAATTAATACCATTTTCTTGATTAGCTGATTCCTAATTGAATTTAGTATACTGTATATGTTTTTTTCTTTGATTTAATTTTGTAATAAATCTTTCAGGCTATGGATCACATGTCTATTAGCTTTGAAAAACCGAAACGAATGCAATGTAGAAGAAAGAGTTAGGCTCACTATGGGCTTCAACCTGTAAGAGAATGAGGAATCTCTTTTATATCAGTAGGAAAAGAACAATCTGAGCCCTCACAAAATTATACCTGACCCATGCGTGGAGGGTGGTGGTGGTGAAAATTGAAGACTGAGGAGGAAGAGGGGGAGACTTGGGGCAAGAAAGATTCCAAAGAAAGGATTTAATTATATTGGAATTAACTCTAGATCATTCAACTGGACTGAAACAAAATTAATTACAAAGCATTTGTTTTGAAGCAGCTGAGCCAGAAAAAGCACAATGCTGCCAAATGATATTTAATAATTGTATTCAAAAATTAGAAAAAGAACCCTTTGGGACTCTTAGTAGATCATTGAAACCAACTGCTCTTTTGACGAAGTATGTGTCTTTCTCAGGTTGAATTACAAGGGCTGTCTCATGAGATTCTGTAAACCTATATAATGTTACTTTAGTAAAAACAAAATAAAAAGAATTAATTGGTGATCACAGACTTTCTAAGAAAGGGCAGAGTAGAGTTTTAATGAAGTTACTCAACTGTCTTCCACTGCTATTCCCCAACCAGAGCCTCATGTTTTCTGTGGTGCTGGGAGAAACTACTTTTCTTGAACAATTTCACATTTCCTGGCCCTGCTCATGTCTTGTAAGTGATGACGTGTCTTAGAAAATAGAGCAACAGAAAGAGAATGATGGTTCTTGAGTGAGTTGGGAAAACCAAGAAAACCTTTTCAAAGAAAGGGATGTGTTTGCCTTTTGCTTTTCCTTCAGCTGTGTCTAGACACAGCTTTATGTGCTTAATGGTAACGGCAGAGCCTAGGGGAGAGTCATCTTGCTCATCAATGCTCAACTTCAATGCCTCCTTGAGGCATTTGCTTCAAGGAAGTGCTAGGCAATGCCACCAAAATGTCCAGAATCAGGTCTGGCAGGACCTGGCAGTGTGATTTTTGGCTTCTTGAAAACATTATCTTGAGCGCTGCTGATGTGTACTGCCAAATGCCTCTAGCCCTGGGACAGGATGCTCACACACAATACACCTCTCCGTGGCAACTCTGTGGGCACGTATTCACTGCTAACTAATTTTAGGCAATACTTCAATGTTTATATTGATTTGATGGATAAAGCTTTCTGAGCTGTTTTGTGTAGAGGATTCAAATGTAGTCACAAATGAGAAAAATGTTAATTGGATTGGGCAGCTCTGTGTTAGATTTCAGGTGCCCAACAGCTGTGAGCCTTTTTTCTTTTCAACAGTGTTTTAGTCAAGAAGTGGATTTAATGCTGGGTTTACCTTATCATTTCTGATTTTTCTGGCTTAACGTGACTCCTTTCTTGCCCAGTTTGAGACTCCCACTGGGAGATAATTGAAGTCCCTCCTGGGAGAGTTTCTGCAACAAAACTGTTTCCTTTTCAAGCTCCTTTTCTGTTTTGCCTCACTTAAAATTGACAGAGATACGTCTGGATGTGTGGATCAGTTTTTCAAAGGGCTATGGGCGACAAAGGTGGGCAGAATGGCTGATGTGCAGTGATACCTGGTGTGGTGCTTCCTAGTAAAAAACACATACAGCTCTCAGACTTTTAGGTGTTAGATTTATAACTTTTTCTACAGTGTTAGGCAGACTTTCATGTCTTAAGTTTCATGAAAATGTCTCTTGACAACATATGTTCTGAAGGGTAGGCTGTGTGTGGAACCACTTGGAGGATGGAAAGATTAACTTGGCACTTCAGGATCTGAGCCTCCTAATGCTCCCCTAATGGCTGTCACAGGAATTATCCTCACAGGCACTCTTCACCCAAGATCTTTTCTCTGTAGGGGAATTTGTATTGCCCCTTCTAGATTTTAGTGAAAGAAAAGCCAGTGCTGACTCTCCTAACTTTGGCTTTCCATACAGGTGTTAAATCTTTGTCTGAAGTTCAGATCAGAAACTCTCCCTATTTTAAAAGCGATTTGGCAATCTCTCATGGGTTTTGCAGCTGTGTATTGTGACAATATATGATCTTAGAAACCTCATGACAGAAATGGCAAAACAAGGTGAAAAGGAGTGGAGATAAAAATTCAGGACCAGGCTGATAACTGCTGAGTGACACCTGGTACGTCTGTACTCAGTCAGTATCCATGGCCCTGCTCTTGCCAGACAGTTGAACCCCACCTGGGAAAGGCTGGCGGTTTACTGGATGCCTACAACAAGCTTGCTCCCTTAATCCCATTCCCCCTGCCAACTTAATTTTGTGATTCGGAAAGAAATAACAGCAAAATAAAGCTCAGAACTGAAGAATAAAATGGAGAAACAAAAGAAAGCATGTGGGCCATATCGTGATGCTAGGCCTTGCTTCCCAGAGGAGCAACGGTGCCCCCCTACAGGCAGGGGACCTGGGGCTCCTGTCTGGCTTTCTGCCACAGAACAGGCAGGGCAGAGATAACATTTCAAGGATATTTTTTAAAAAAACTATAACTGCTTAGCAAGCTTGGTCGTTCTTGCACATCTTGAACTCTCCCAGCCCTTGGAGCAGGCTTAGACACAGAGCAGATCCCAAATGGCTTCCTCCAGGGAGTGTGGCTTCTGCTGCTGTGTACACATCCCGCCCGTGCTCCTCAGGTACTGCTGTACAATCACTACGTATCAATCAGTACAAGCAAATCTATTACTGTGGCCATTATAATGGCCATAAAGTGGTTATAGAGAGAAAGTAACACCACATCACTGGGGCCTTTCCTTTGAACATGTTCTCAAAGATATAATTAAAAACACCAAGTGCTTATTTCAAAGCCAAAGTTCGTAAGTGATGGGTCTGGCATCATGCCTATTGCAGGAAGGCTAATTACACCATAAATTAAACTTTTTTTTTTTCCTAACCAAACATTATGACCTTTAATAAAATTGTTTTTACAACCAGCTGTCAATAAATCATCCAGGAAAGCTAGTGAGAAATGTTCTGTGAGCACTCCACTTCTGTGAATTTCATTAGCTGCAGTTTATTTGGTTTTGTGAGCTATGATGGTTTTTAAATCTCAAATTAAAAGCTCCGAACCATAAAAACTAATTCAAGAACATTAGCATCTCAGTTGCTGAAAATGAACCTCTCTAATTGCAGAAATTAGTCAAGATAGTATAACGATCAGGAGGTCATTAAAAAAAAGAATAGCGCGTAGGCAGTGCTTGATTCGGCTATAGCAGCTCCAGAAAAACTTTTTTTTTTTTAATATACCTTAACAACAGAAAAATGTCTCCAGGTAGGTTGATTTGAAAGCACTGTGAAAGCCTTTTAACCTAGTGGTTTGATTTCTTACACATCAGTTTTTGGACCTTACTTATTCTCTTATGTCCATCAGGCCTTTTGAGTTTGAACACATACAGGAAGTTATGCTGCGTATTGCCCCGTTGTGTAGGTAGTGGTGAAGTATGAGGTAACATCAAAAGGCTTTACTTCAGGAGCTCTTTTTGTTTGCATTCTTAAGGCTCCTGTACTACTTCATGATAATTACAAATATTTGTAGGAAATATACTACACTGCTTGATTTGTGACTTTAAGATGGACATATTTTAAATCTAGGCATTTTTATTAGATTGGTACCAGAAAATGAAGCTGTTAACATTCAACTCCTCTGCCTCATAAAGCTCTTCTAAGTAGATGAGTGGGTTTATTTTGTGTTGTAGAAATATCTAGAAAGCCTTTAAGTTTGAATCTGATAAGATAGCAATCCTTATTCTCAGCTCCTTTTTGGAATTGCAGGTTTCCTCACATTTCTGTTTTCCTCTCCATATATTTTGGCATCGTTATTTCAAGCCCTTCTTAACACTGTTCATCTGACTTTCCATAGCTCATTTGTGTGGAATATGTATCACAAAAGTCAGATATACCTTGCTGAGCCACGCACAGCTTCCACAAGTCCTTGTTTATACAGTTGCTGACACCTCACACAGATGTGGTTTATATTCAGAAGGTTCCCCAGGAGTTCATCTGTAAAGTGTGTCCACTCCCTCTATCTCATTCTGTTTCAGGGACCCTAAAATGAATATTTAATTGAAAGGAGAAGATGTGATTTTCTAGCACCTACTTCTTACTAGTAAATTTTAAAAATTACCTCTTTTCCTGTACACTCCCTTTTTTCTTCCAGACTTTTTTCCTCTTCCCTGTCTCATCACAACCATTTGTGCATTGTCTGAACCAAAGGGCTTTTGGCATGTCTACGCCAAAAATACGAAAAAATAATGTAAAAAGATTTTGAGCCTTTATTCACTGTTGCAGCTTCCCTGGGAAACCTGTTGGTGTGCATAGGAAGCTTTGAGACACCCGCATGCCTCATTCCATGAGCTCTTCCAAGTCTCAGCATGAGACATCACTTTCCCTGCATGTTTTCCTTCTCTGGATCTCACAAATTGGTCCATTCACTTATTTCTCGCCATATATGCAGGCACGCTACCAAAAATAGCCTTTCAAACCTAAACACCACAGTGCTGTGATTCACGCTGTTCCCCAACTTCCAGTCCCACGTATACCAATGTCTAAATGCAGACATACATGTGCACACATTTATCTACGGCAGAGTGATGGAAGTATCAGTTTTTATTATGTGGCTGGATCTTATAAAGTGGGTTCCCTTAGTCTGCGAGCATATTGTAGCCTTGTTATTTCTGAAACAAACAACTTTATGCTTATTCTTCATATTTGATCTTTAGTGAGACTGTTGTTATAGCTATTCTGATGGTCTTTAACATTTTCAAACTGAATTTCAATTGATACAGTGGTTTTTTCCCTAGACATTTGCCTGTATGACATGTAACTGTCACTTAAATGCCTTGGCAAAACAGTTTGAACTACACCCCGACCTCCCTACCCCCCGATCAAATACTGAAACATAAACTCTGAACCTTACTGTGAGTAAAATTAATCAATTGTAAATTAATTATAAAAGCAAGATGTAGGCTACTGATGACAGCAAGAGAAATCAGGATGTATAAATATCAGTTACTTGAACTCCATGAAATAAACACACATACATGCCTGTGTGCGCACACACGCATAATGTTAAACTTGATCTGGACTTTTTCCTTCTGGCTTCATTAATCAACTAGCCAGTTAATCTGAAATATTTCACTTCAGCTTCACAGATCTGTTTTATGTATATACATTTTTCAGCTTTTATTTTGTTTGAGGTTTTTTAATATTACTTGGCTTGCCCTTCCATTATTCTTGAATGTTTAAGGTTGGAAAAAAAGTAAATTACAGACCCCCATGGACTGATGTAACACAAGAAGGCAGATGTTTTTCCCTTTTCTGAGGTCACACATTGTTTTTAAACTGAATGCACTAAGTCCAATAAAATACTTTAAATAAAATACCAGTTTCATATAATAGTAGGCATCTCTTTCTACAACCGTGTTTATCATATGTGGAAGCCATAGGCACTTCAGATGAATAGCTCTTATCTAGTTCCTATTAAGTACTAATGTGAGTTGGTATAACTTTATCCATATGGAATATGCATCATAAGTGTCAGAACTGCCTTGGTGAGCAGTATATAGTTTTCACAAGTTCTCTACCTAGCAGTCTATTAATCTATCTTTGGATATATTTATTTATTCTTTTATTTAAATAACAACTGACTTTTCCAAAGCTACCAACTCAAAAATACTTTTCAGAGAAGATTTTTTTCCATATTGATTTAACAGGTAATCCTATAAAATGAGCACTCTCTGCATACATTTTCACCATGCATGAAAATGGAAACTCTGGCAACTGAGAGAAGAGTGTCACTGTGTATGAATCTTGCAATGTGAAATGACCTGCTTGTTAGGATTTTGTATCAAATTGCTGCCTTCCCCCCACCCCCCCCGCCCCGCCCTTAACTGCTTTAGCATTAGCAAGACTACTCCTTTCATTATAATTGGGGTTTTCCTATTGTTTGGCTTTGTCTTGCAGCAAGTCCAGAAAGTTCTTAGAATAGACAGTATAAATACCAATTATATCAATAGAAGGCAATATCTGAGGAAGACAAAATGCAAGGACTTGCCAGCTACAACACTTCTGTTCAAATTGGCATCAGAGTTTTCAAGTTTGGATTTAAGGTTTTAGCTCAGGCCTGGTACCAGGAGTGGAGAAACTCAGCACTTTTACTGAGTACGTGATTCCAATAGCTCCAGGCTCATCACAATTGTCCAATTTTAAAGAAGTTTCCATGAGATTTTTCTGAGTTTCTGAACTGATGTCATTTTATTGCATTTTTACCTGTGGAGGATATAAAAGACAAGTATTACTTTTTTGGGTAAAGTTTTTAGTTGCTGAGTGCGTACCTGTTGCTTTGTACATGCTCCGTTACTTGCCTTCCGTTCCAAAGTGAGAGTTTTTTAGACTGCTAGAGTCCCTTGGCTGTGGGAGTGCTCAACGAAAGCCAAGATACCAAACACCTGTTTTTCACTAAACTTGAGGATGTTGGGTAGGTCAAGAGGGGAGCTGTGGGTTAGCTCATTCCACTGTAAAGCAATGAAAGCCATAAAATATTATGAGCAAAAAGCCACCTGTTCTTGAATTAGTGCTTGCTGTCTACCTTTGTGGTTTAAATTGAAAGCTCAGTATCTAGGCAGCCTGTTTTCCTTTTGCTCTGACTTAACCACCGTGTGTCAATTTGTACAGTGCCTTCACAATCAGCTCCATCTCAAAGTTCTTTGCAAAACAAAGGCAGGTGCACACACGCATCCCGTTCTCTCCCAGGCACAGTGCACTATCAGTAAAGCCACTTTTCTGTAAACGCACAAAAATCAGGTGAGTGTCAGAAACTAAATTTGATACCAAAGTACTAGAGAAAACTTTCAGACAAATACATCCATCATGATGGATAGGTGAGGCAGCACTCCTTGATGTGCTTCAGGTGCTGTATTCTACAAATGCAAATGCTTTCACTGTAGCAGGTCTCCTGTGGCAGCTTCATAGTTCTCCTTTGTTGGACAGAAAAGCTGATGGTCTTGGTCTGTACTGCTGCATGTCAGTATGGAAAAGCATGAGGTTTTATACAATTCGGTAGGGTTTGGGGGGATTTGGGGGGTTTGCTTTTTCTTTCTTTCTTTTTTCTTTCTTTCTTTTTTCTTTCTTTTTTTTCTTTCTTTCTTTTTTCTGTCTTTCTGTCTTTCTGTCTTTCTGTCTTTCTGTCTTTTTTCTGTCTTTCTGTCTTTTTTCTGTCTGTCTTTTTTTTTCTTTTTTCTTTCTGTCTTTCTGTCTTTCTTCTCTCCTGCCTTCCTTTCTTCTCTCCCGCCTTCCTTCCTCCTGGCAACATGTTAGTTCAGATTGAAAATGTAAATGTGGAAGAAAAGGAGCTGATCTTACAGAAGAGCCACAGACCTGGTGAGAGGTACTCTGTAGCCTGAAGGGGTAGGGCCTCATCATCCCATTACTACATTGACCAAAAGACAACTAAATGAAGGCAAGAAAAGCACCTGGAGAGAGTTTTGTCATGAGATGCCTGAGGAGATAGTAGCCTAAACCAATTTACTCTGTTGTGCTCTAAAGGTAATGTCAGTGTGGCTGACACTTCAAGGACTAAATGCTATACAGGTCCTTTTTTTTCAGGTTTCAGTGTGTATCCCTTGAATCTTGATCTTCCAAAAAATCCTTGCTAGTACTGATCTCAATTATGCCTCTGCGACTATTTTTGCTGGTGGCGTAGGCTATTCAATCTGTTGTATTTGCTCGGTTAGCATCCAGTTCAGTGGGCTTTGAAGTATGAGGCTGGTGTGGCCATGTTACTCTCTCGGGAGCAACTCAGTTTTCTCATTAAGTCCTATGTCTATGCGCTACGTCACATCTGTACACCTCCACTACTATATCTCATGAAGCCCTAACATCCGGAGGTGCAGCTTTTGTAAGCACTCTAAATAGGCAGCTCTCTGCCATTTCCACCGCAGATGGCATAGTCTGAAAGCATGGCCCTTCCCACTAGAAGAGGACATTGAAAATGCAGGTCTGTGAAGGATGCAGGCTCCTGCAGTGGTCCATGTGCACTCTGGCAGAGGTTGGTGTGAACAGGCTGGTTGTTCAGCTCCACAAGAAAGTTTGCGCCTACCATACAAGGTTCTTGTCGCTCATCTTCTGATGGACATGAGAGAGAAGCTTTATCTTTAGCAAGGAAAAAAATTTTTTTGGGCAGTGTCGTATGTTGTGCTTAAAGAATAGCCTTATGCAGTTCAGGCTTATCGTAAGTCATCTTTACTGTTAACATATATTTGCCAAGCAGTACAAAATGCCCAGGAGAACTTCAGCTTGCCTGTGTTTCAATGGTTTGATATTTTCACATTTGTCTGTGTTTTTGTTTATTCAAAAAAATTATAGTCCAAAGCAAAATATTCCTTCAGATAATCCTATAAATTTTAGTCTAGCTCTGGTTCTTCTTATTTAATTAGTTCTGGCTTATTTAAACTCCAGGATCAAGTAAGACAATAATTAGTTTAGTTTTGCAAGCAAATGAAACAAAAAGAAATAGCTAGGAATGTTAGAAAAATGGAAAGGAATTGTCTCAGTCTCTAAGAACTACTTACAGATTAACTGATGGATTTTAATGCCAGTATTTCAAAGTTAGCTTATATGACTTTTATTAGAAAAACCTTAAAATAAAATTAAAAAATCACAAAAAGATTAGTGAAGTGGCTATTTGATTTAGCATTTGTACAGGCTGTTACTCACCAAAAGCAAACCCTCATATTCTGCTCTGCATAATCCAAATCCACTTCCTCAGTTTCTGAGCTTGTACCGTCAACCATTTCCAAAGCTCTGTGGTAGCACCATTAATAATCCTTTTGATATTCTTTTCTCTAATAAACGTAAATCATCGTGAACTCATTTGGTATTAGCATGGATGTCATAAGTATTTCTATGACATTCCACCACTTAATAGAAACACTCAGTTGTGGATCTGACTAAAACTAAAGCCACAACATTGCCGTGGACAAAAACCTGAGGGAATCCCATCTCGCGTTATGAATACGAGTGCCGCTGTGTACTCTGACGTGAAATTTGGCTGGATTGTGGCAAATGGAACCACGAGGGAGATGAGAGACTGATTCCTGCCGCCTCCGACTCCCTGTGGCATCCCGGGGACACGGTGGGGCTCCAGGCATTATGCCCGGGGTGAAAACCCTCCTGCAAACAAAGGCAAGGCCAGCGTAGCTGGTCCTGTGCCCGGATGGGGCCGCTGGGCACGGAGCTGAGCTGCCGCTGTCGGGTCTTCCGTTCCTCGTAAAGCTTCGCCTTGCAGAGCTGAGACAGTGTGTGAGAATCACGGCTCTGGTGCTGCTGGGACTTAGGCTTTTGCCGTGAACGAGCCGGGAAGTTTCAATCTCTCATTAATCTCAAGTGGAATTCTGCTTAAATTTCGTAGCACAGGGCATGCGGTACCTGGGCAAAGGAGGAGGATGAGCCGCTCGTGCTCTGCCTTTCCAGTCCCATACTCTGAATTTACCTGCTCACAGCAGCATTTTTCCAGCTGTGGGGACAGGCGAGGTGATGGGCAAAGTAGGGCGGTGTGTGCATTGTCACAGCATATTCGCTGCCTTTGGCAGGAGGAAAAAAAGGCAGGCTTGGAAAACTTAATGAAGTCAACAGGACCAGGATTTGCCTATTTTAACTCTGAATTTGCTTTAGTACGTGGGTCTGCTAGCTGTGGTTGCTGGTCCTTGCGGTGAAAACAAGACACTGACACAGATGAGAAATAGGAGATGAAAATATGCTGTTGCTTCCAGCATCAGCCATAAAGATGTATTAAAAAAAAAAAAAAAAAGTAGAATGACTCATTTAACGTGGCGAAATAGAAACCCTGCTGTTTAACGTTACTGAACAGAGACATCTCTCCATAGTCACGTAAAAAATAAAGCCTGTATTGAAATTGCTGAAGGGCAATTTAAACCTTGCTATTGATTCATACAGTGCCTTTATACTGAAATGTTAAGGTTTTTCTTATCCATTTGTGTTTTGCTTTTTGGAGGATTAGTTATTTACATTTAGACTGGGGAAGCGGAAGGCAGACTGGTTTATAAACTGCACATTCCTGACCGTTTTTTTCATACAGTGGGCTATTATTTTGGCAGTAATTGCAAACGATCTTTGCACTGTAAAGGTATGAAATGTCAAATTCTTGACATCTAGTCAAAGTAAAGGAATATGTCAGCCTTTTAATGAGTCCAAATATTGGTCTGCATGATTATTTTATTTATGTGATTGAGGTCAATTACATCCTTTTAGAACACAAACAATAGTAATCATTTAAATTTTTTCTGTTAGCCTTTTAAGTGTGGTTAAATGTGGTTTTTTTTTTTTTTTTTTTTTTTTTTTTTCCTAAACAGCTTCTTCTAATATCTTTAACTTGCAATATTGTACTGGTGCCAATTGTTCTGCTGAAGTTTTGCAATGGATATAAACCACAGTGGTTTGTTCATTACACTAGATGCCTACAGACTTCTTTTTCTCTGTAACTGTGCTGTATGATTTTTATGTGAAATTGATTCTATACAACTGTAACTAATAGGATTTTCCTGGAAGCAATCAGAACATCTTGTACCAATGTTTACAATAAATATATAAGAAGAAATTGATAGCTATCTAACAGTTTCCAGGAAGATGTGAATTAATGCGAAGCCAGCCTCTGAATGTTTTTCAAAGGGAAAGATTGGGGTTTATTTTATTTGTACTGAAACTTGTCATGTTATTTGAATTCCCTTGACATTTTTTCGTACTTCAGAGCCTTTTTTTACATTGTCCATCCATCAAACATGCTGGTCTTACATGGTGCCTGGGAAATGTTAATTGAACAATCCTGAGTTTAACCCCTCCTTCAAATACTTTGTAAAAATACAGCTGTTAATAACGTTTATTTGGCTTCAATTTAGATATGAAAAAATCCATTTCAGGAGGTTACTGAAAAAAAGGTTTAGACTTAATATGTGTTCCCCACATATTAAGAGAAATGGCATGTGCTGTAAAGAATAAAAACCACAACACACAGACATCAGTCCTCATGGGCTAATGGAAATCTAGACCTGATTAAAAACCCATTTCAGGACTTTTTTATTGCAGGGGTGGGTTTGATAGCTGTCAGTGTACAGGAAAATAGCACATCTGGAATCTTACTGTGTACTTGTGCTGGCTGGTATAACTCAACCTGTGTGTCAGATATTTTTTTTTAATAGCTAAGATTTATTTGGTTTCTATTAATTTTTTAAAAGTCTTTGGTAAGTATGCTTATTAAGTACTAAATTTTTACCCTCCACAAATTAAAAGCTATATTTTAGTAGCAAGCAGTTTCCTTTTGAGAAAAGTAAGAAAGCCAGAAATACGCATTAGTAATGCGGAGAGTTATTTGATTACAATGTAGGCTCTCAGGGATGACTATTTTGCAGTTTGTTTAATGAAAGTTGTGTTTTTCTTGTGGTTGTTCTATCTAGTTATGGGAAGTCTAAAATGAGATATTCAACAAGTAGCAAACTCTGACTCACTATAATATCAAGAGTTTATTTTCCCATTAGGACAGTGTACACACCTAGGAAATTGTAAATATTATTTAGAAAACATTCAGGTTTGCTTGTAAAATATGAAACTTCAATAAAGAAGAGGCTTTTTTCCTAAGCAATGCCTTGGAGAAAAATAAACAGTCGGCTACAGATCAACAACTCCAGCGTTGTTTTGGTTTCAGATCTCACCACAATTTTAATGAAATATGCAGATTTATAATCATCCTTAAGTTAAAAGCAAGAACAGAGCAATAAAAGTCATTTGACAGTCCCCCATATCTTTAGATTTATTGTCTAGCTAAATTTTTAATAGTGCAATTTCAGAATTTTTCTATTTTAATTACCTTAGAGATTTGTACAGCTGAAATATTTAACATATTTTCATATATGCAAATCATGGTCTAAAATCAACAATGAACTGGATGTTGCCTGTCTTGGATGGTCCTAAAAATCTCCAAAGATTGAACTATGCATGTGAGTTATTAATGTTTTGTCTGATTTACTCAACAGTGTCATTTTAATCCTGTCCTACTCAGCAAAACCACAATAATTTAAAGTTCTTGCAGGTTAGAGTTACCAGGTGAAGCTGTACGCCTTCAGTGGGAAGAGAGTCAGAACGGGATAAATTCTGATCACGTTCTCTTATCTTCAATATGGCAATGTTTTTGAAGTAAATTATGTACTATTTATTTGATTTAGATACAGTATAGGTGGACAGGCATTGTTATGTACTGTTTATTCGATTTATATACAGTATAGGTGGACAGGCATTGTTATGTACTGTTTATTCGATTTATATACAGTATAGGTGGACAGGCATTGTTATGTACTGTTTATTCGATTTACATACAGTATAGGTGGACAGGCATTTAAATGTCATCCCAATGTTAACATGACTAGTTATAAAAATCATAACAAAGGACCTCTAGAATGTCACTACAAAGTCCTGAGGTGGAGATTCATTTGCCTGAGGTGGAGAAAGAAAAGTACGCCTTTCTGGGGTAGACTCACCCACTGGAACAATCACTCATCAAGTAGTCATAATCTTGACACAGCAGAGTGTCCATCAGTTTTATTTGGACCAGTCATGTGAAATACTTGCACATGAGATATTTGGGAATTTTATGTGATAACATAATATTTGCCCCCAAATACGCCAGTTTTTTCAATTTTTTAAAGGCTGTAGAGCAGAGTGCAGTAATGACTTCTTAGATAATTATTTATATTTTACAAAATGTACTATGTGCATTTCCCAATACCTTAGGAAGTATTATGCATGAGAAGTGAACTGTACTTGTCAAAATATACGAGCAAAGCATACGTCATAAAGCAATAGCCTGGCTTTTGGCTTTCTTATTAAGCAGAAATTTTCAGAAAGTCTTTGATTTTAGAATGCTGTGATTCATGGGTGATCAGTGGGAGATATTCTGGGCATTTATTTTTTTCTGAAGAGTTGAACAATCCCGGCTTTTACTGGACTCTAACCTGGACTCTTGCACTGCGTTCCTACCTTCTTTTGCTGATTAGTCTTAAGAAGTGTAAAGGTAGGAGCACAAAATGTTGATAAGCAAAGTTTGCTTTACCAGAAAATATCCCCCATGTGTCCACATTTTAACCCTCTAATCAAACTGAACAATGTATGAAGTTACTAACAGGCTTGTGGACCTGCAAGGACAGGAGTCTGCAGTTAGAAATTACTGAGAGTTATAATTTTTTTAATCTTGTATAACATGGAACGTATCGATTTGATTTTGGCAAGTAACAACAATTTGTAGTATAATTTTGCACTGTTTTTGTTGCAGAGGGTCAACCCAGAGTCTGTGCTTCCTTTTTTAATCTCAAAATAAGCTGAAACTAAAATAGGCTCTACACAGTAGGAGGTGTGTTCCACAGGACTTTACCAAGGCATGGATCCATATTAATGGACTAAGGATTGTGTTTTTCAGAGGTGCTCCCCGTCAAAACAGTGCTGGTCTAATGCTGGGTGTGTTGGACTGTCGTGCTTCTCTGGGCAAGAGCAGCTACTTCAAAATGAGCCAGTTTTGCTCCACAGGCCACAGTGCGTAGCTGCCATCAACACAGTCCTTATGAGGTGCAGGTCTGCAATACCTGGGCCAGGAGAGTAGGTGCTGGTACAGGATGGGTGATCTGAGCTCAATAATCTGGTGGGAAATACGGAGTCACCCTGCTCTTGTGCAGCACCATGCTCCCAAGTGTCGTGCACAGAGCCTCTGCACTCAGCAGGTGTTTTTGGTAGAAATCTCATGCTGGATGTGACCTTTATCATTGGTGAATGTCACTCAGTGGGAAGCTTGTCACTAATAGATCAGAACTGTGTTTACCTTTATTCATGTTATAATTCTGTGGTGAATGACATCAAGTCATTTGCCGTTGCTTCTGGATGCTTGCAGAGGTCCATCGTGTTTGCTTTCTTCTGTATCCAGACAGCTTAAATTAGGCAGTGCTTGCATGAGCAGACAAATGCTATTAAAGGTGTGAAAATATCTCTGCAGGACTGCAGCTCTTGTGTAGGTTCCTGGATTTCAAGGGATAGGACAGATCCTAATGATGACCTCTTAGCCATTTCTGCCAGCTGTTCTCACATCAAGCTTATAGACCCAAATAAAGGCAGTTGGTTTTGCTATTAAGTCTTCAAGTGACAGGGATGTATTATGTCAAGTAGACTGTTTTAGTGCTAATTTACCTCCCTGATAAAAATGCACATTATTTTCAATCTGACTTTGTCTGCTGTAACCACTGGAGTTTTTCATATCCCTGTCTACAAGCTTAAAGTAGACCTGATGATTTATAAGATGGAAAATATTTTTGGCATGGATGAGCTTATAAGCTATGATCAAATCAAGCATTTGAATTACCTTAGGTAAGTTTGAATTTCTGTTGTCTTTCAGGAAAAGACAGGTTTTCCAGCCACAGCCCCATTCCTCTAACCCTTTTCTGAACTGTTTCCAGTTTCTGAACATTCCTCTTACTTAAAGTCTGCTAGAGAGCTCAAGCTCAGAGGTGCAGCAAACCTTGTCTCATGCTCTTTTAGTACTCACTGTAATTTACCTGTGATCCTAAGGTGCCCCAGAGCACAAAATAATTTTCCTTTAAAAAACTGTGAGCTTTATAAACCTCACAGAGCTCTCTTTCAGGATGGTAATTCTCATCATTACAGCTGCCACACCATATTTACTGCTGTCACTGTTTTCTGTTAAAATGATGAAGCAAAGCAATGACTGCAATTGTTAACATCATCCTGGGTACAAAATGTCTCGTATTTCCTAGCAGACTCTAAAATAGGGAGAAGTAAACTGAGGAGGAAAGCTTTGGCAACCCTGAAAATTAAGAGCAGACAGTTGCTGCCTAGTGACAGTAAAATGAGAGAGGACATGAGGATGACAAACGGGACTCTGTGTGGGTGACACCTCAGGACAGAGTGATGGAGAGCTCTTGGGTGGGGTGGGATTTTCCTGTGTCCAACACGTAAAGTTTGAGTGCAAGGGCCGGAACTGCAGGGCCTGCTTGTCAAAATCCGGTTAAGGGAAGGAACATGTTCAACTGCTTCTTGGATGGACCAGGGTTTCTGCTTCCGAAAATGGCATAAGTCTCACAACAGCCATGTCTTTCATCCTACCAGCTTTGCCACAACCTAGTAGACATAAGGCATTGGCCTGTTGGTGTCAGCTCTGATTATGCTTGAAAGATAATTTTTTTTTCAGCGTTCACTGTAGCTCCTACTATTTTACATCTTTATTGAAATTCATATTCTGTAGAAACTTCTTCACATTTGTTCTTCATGGGGAAAGATTTTTTGTCTGCTTGGCCTGCCATGGACCTTAGAAGACTGAGGAAACAGGAGTTGGTGCTAAATGCCTTGGGGGTTTTAACCCAACCTGAACTGCAGGTCTCTGTAGGTAAAGGATATTGCTTCATGAATGGACAATATCTGGCAAGGGGATCTAGTGACGTTGTTGAACAAGAGAGTAAAAGCAAAGTCTTCTGCTCCTGTCAGATTTTAGAACACCGAACTTTAGGTCTAGTTGAAGATAACTTTTATAATTCAATATTTTGTTTTCTGTGGTTGTTAGTCCTGATGACTTCTTTATCTTGTTTTCCCTTTGCTGACTTCATTACTTCCTCAAATTCCACCCATCTTTGGCTTTCCTAGGTCTTCGCACTCAGCTGTACCTACAGCTGGAAGTATGGGTGTAAACGCCATTAGATGAGAGCACATTCAAAATGGCTCTTCTAAGATTTTGTTGCTACTAAGGTGAATATTGTATAATATACTGAAAAAAAAAAAAAAAAAGGTGTGTGTGGGGTGCCCCATCTAAACTAAAGCCAGTGTAACTATTAGCTGGTGGCAATGTTCTGTGCTTGTAAGCAAACATGCAGACTTCCTGCCAGAAGGGGGTAATTATACAAATGCCCCTAATAAGCTGTAGAGTTTGTTTTATTGAGTAGAGATTTGAAAGCTGAAACAAACAATAGACTTTCTTCCAGAAAATACTGTTTTGTGACATTCAAAGCTGGAAAATACTATCCCTAGTTTATAAACAAGGAAACAAAGTGCGGAGATGATTATGTGATTTGCCAAAGGTTTCAGAGACAGTGTGGAAGAGAACTTAAGTGTGACAACACTTCCAAGGAGAAATGATACCTCTAATGTATGTAGAGTTTGCTTAGCTTTTCATTGTCTAGCAGAGTCCTACACTTCTGCACTTTGTGGCTGTGAAAACACCTAATCAAAACGGTAGCAGTTTTTGTGTTCACTTTTCATAGGTGCAAATGAAACCACCAGATGGAAAACAAAATTTAGCTGACCATGGATGTTTTAATAGCTCTATCAAGCATTCTTTTTCTACAAGGGCATAGATCTACTACTACTTTTCTTAACAGAAAGGGTCACTGAAAAAGTTCAAATGATGGTGCTTTTCTAACCAATCTAAGAGAATTAGCTGCACTAAAATGCTTCCTGGCTTGTGTTACCACAAAAATTGTAAAAACAGTTTTACAAGCTGTTGTGCTTTAGTGCAACGCAAACACATTAAAAACATTTAATGAGCATTGCTTCTTACATCTTCCTGTTAATTTATATAATTTAGTCCTATAAAAGAATCAAGAGCTGTTTGTTTGGAGCAGCTTAAGATGTTTATTAATAGTTGTTGGTCATGCTGTAGTTGTAATGTGAGCCTAGATAGGAACTCACAGTTGTAACAGTTCTGTGATACCAAGAGAAGTTAACTTTGCATTTGCTTAAACATGTAGGAAATAAAACAGTTATGACACAGTGGAATGCAGTTAGTTTTTTCTACCGGATCATAAATTGGAATTTGATATTCTGGTGCTGTGCATCCTCAGACCCTTAGCCTAAGGGACCTTGCACCTCCACAGTGCTTTTCGAAGTTGGTGTGGAAGCCCCCACATGGGCCATGGAGAGGTGCCTCTGCTCCTGCAAAAGAGGCAGCACCACAGATTGGGAGGCATTGTGTCACACCAGAAGGTTCAAAGGCCGTCTTAGGAAAACAACCCAGAACTGTAAGGGGATGGCACAGACGACCTCAGAGATTGTCTCCCTTTTCATTTCCAGGGCTAGCTGGTTCAGGGCAGTGCTGGTTCCAATTACAGCTCAAGCACAGCTGCAAAATTCCAATGGCACCCACATCTTAGGCACAGCTTTACTGCCTCTCTTCCTGTATCACCGGACTGATATGCAGTATATGCAACTGATTTGGCAGATATATAGATTCAAGAATAACTTGGCATTGTCTGTACGTATTATTGGCAATTTTTCAAACCTTTCCATTCGTGTGGATCTCAAAGCTGGTCTCGCTTCATTTGTAAATGCAGTTACTTGCCTAAGTCATGCATGATGCCCTGTAATAAAGTTATTTTTCCAATACGCTCAGACCTGTTGGACAACTTTGTGCTGGAACTAATTATGCTTCCTGACATCCACTGAGGATTGACTCATAATTTGCATATGCTTTCCTTGTATCATAATTCCTGAACTGTCAATTGAACTCATTCTGTATATTCTGTATA
Organism: Astur gentilis; assembly: GCF_929443795.1. NCBI lineage: Eukaryota > Metazoa > Chordata > Aves > Accipitriformes > Accipitridae > Astur > Astur gentilis. Next base: position 8,249,657 of record NC_064909.1, on the reverse strand, counting down.
GTCACATTGTATAGTAACGTGGTTTTTCATAAGTCATGTAAATTGTGTGTTTTATCATCTATAGTTTCTTTCTGTTGGAATCTTTGACTGTGCTGGTTTTTTATATCTTGGATATAAATGAAATCCAAAGGCTCAATAAGTAAGGCTTTAGGAATAATGCTGAAAGTTTTCTAGTATGGGGGTTTAAAAATACACTAAAAGGAACACTATTTTATGTTTTGAATTTCTGCTCTAGTGGAGGAGGAAAATGGTGAAACAGGAGAGAAAGAAAATGGTTAGCAGTGAGAGAAATGTGAAGACGAGGTATGAAAGAGACTGGGGCAGCACTTTCTTTTCTCTTAGCCCCCTGCACAAGGCTCGCACCCAGTTCTACACACTACAGTGAATCACTTTCGGTATATTGGCAGGGGGAGAGGGGCATAAATTTTAGGCTGGCTTTCTGCGTGGTGCCAGTTTCACCACTGTTGTTCTCTCTTTTTTACTGTCCTCAGCATCACTGATGTCAGCCAGTATTTACTTTGATAATTCTGCTTTCTTCTGTTATGAATGACCAGGCTGGGTCCAGTTCAGGCTGGAATGTCAGGTAGAAGAAGGGCATGTGAAACTAAGTTTAATCATGACACAATACTTCCTGGTAGCCTAGATTTACTAGGAAAAAATGCTGTCCCTACAGTGGGGTTAAATAGGTCTGTAGGTGATATTGCTGGAGCAATAACACACCCTCTAATTCACTGAGTGCAGCTTGTGATACAAATGTGATGTGCCAGCTGGATGGGATCCTGCTAGGAATGACTATAAACCTTTTTATTAAACATGATTCGGCTTGTCTTTACTTCCCTCTCCCCACCGCTAGTTCTCTGAATTGCAAGTTCTATCATCTTTTTTGTACAGTAGGAAAAATAATCCAGATGAAAGCTTTCATTCTTTGCCTTATGAAACTCTTTCCTCGGACCCCCTAAAGGGAAATTGTTCCTGGAAAGTTTGGACAGTTCCTGTATTTTCCTTGATACTTGCAAACATTAAACCACCACTGCAGAAGAGTTATTTCTATTGCCATACACTGCTTGGTGATTTTTTTCCTTTATGAGTTTTCCCTGTCTCTTTCCCCTGTCTTCTAGGGCACAGCTTGTGGAAATATGTCACTTTGGTGCAGCAGAGTGGGAGGCAGCAAATCTGGATCTTATTACCAGTTTGGCCATGGTCTTCCTGTGTGAACATGGGCAAGATATTTCTGCATTGATAATATGGCGATGTTAATCACTTCATGGGGCAAGGGTGGCTGATCTGTAACATGCTTGAAGTGTTTAAGCAGTTAAGATGGGCCTTCCAAAGTGGGTCTCTGTCATGTGTTTGGCTAGCATAGAGACTTCTGGGCAACCCGAAGATCCTCTGTGGGACAGAGCAAGTGGCTACAGCTGCTAATGCTGATACCACCCAGATGCCCTGGGATTTGGCTGCAAGGCAGACCAGACCTGTTCTTCAACAGGTCCTCAAGTGAGTCATCCCCACGTCCCACCCTGTTGAGATTTTCGTATGAAACCTGTAGGATTAGCAAGGTTGGCTATCTCTGTTATGTGAAAATAAAAGGAAAAGAAAACACGCTGAGCTCTGGTGAGAGAAATATCAGAACCACAGCAAGGAGTGCTGGGAGAGAGCAGGTGGTCCACTCCTTGCCAAATGCAAGTTTATTCCTGCATGTCTGTTTAAGCTGTGCTTTAAAAAGTGCCAGTGACGGACAAAGCCGGTACCAAAGTGCAAATATTAGGGTTGATTCATATTACAATGTACCTTTCAGCCATCTTCTTGTTCCCCAAAAGAAACAAACTGCATGAGTTAAGGAGTGCATTCCTCCTTACACGTGTCAAAAATCTCTGGCTCACTCTGTTTGCTCAGTTCCCCTGATCCTGTATATTACGCAAGCTGTGTTCATCTTGGACTCATACTGCCTTATTTTCCCACTTATTGCATGGCTTGGCAACGTTAGAAGGGACATATTTTTCCTCCCCTTCCTCCTTTTTGTCTTTCTTCTGAGCATTTTATTTAACTGGGACTGTAAAATGAAAGCAGTAGTCGCCAGTCTGGTACAACGCTTCATGCTTTACTTGATAGTGGGCACCGCTTATGCCATAGTGTAAAGGTAGTTTAAAAGACATGCTAACCAACTCCTTTGAGTACAATTCATCTGTATGGCGTGTGTAAGAAAAATGACCGCACTTGGGACTGACGGGTTAAGAATAGATCTGGCAAAACTTCACATTCTTCCCCTAGAAACGGGACTGAGAGAGCGAGCAACCTCTAGGCTCAGACAGCAGCTGAGCATCGGGCTCAGATTCACACACCACACAAAGCCAACGATACAGCCTAGGAGAAAGGAAGAGGAGGGAAGGCTCCATCTTGATAATCAAGCTATTCCCCGGTCACTTCTGGTTTAGACCCCCATCCGGCTTGGACTCCTGTGTGGGCTTTATATACTTAAATAGTTCCACTGAGGCAGGTGTGATTTCAGGGTGCTGCCCAATTCATCTTATTTAAAATCATGTGTGAAGATTCAATCGCTTCCAGGACTGGGTCTTTGCTGACAATCTTTGCGTCATTTAGAAAAAATGTGTCTTCTCAAAGCAATCAAAGTACTAGGAAGATGCCATAATATGAGAAATGGACGTGTTTTCCCCCAAATTGTCTAAAAGTAAAGATTGAGGATCCCATTTTACTACAGTTTCAAGCTGCTAAGCCTTCCTTTACAAGAAAAAAATTCACAGAGTACATTTGAACAACTTCTCAAGAAATAAAATTGGAACAACCTGTTTTGCTATGTTATGTTAATAAACACTTGCTGAGAATCTTTAATTTCTCAAATTCTCCATGCTCGTTGCCAACTGCATGGAAAAGAAAAAATATAGAAATATATTATTATTTTTTTTAAATGCAGCATTATCCATTTTTGTGGCCTTACTTGTGAATTCTAATCTCTCACACCTGGAGATGTCTCCCCTAATGCTAAACTACAGTCGCGATTAAAGTTTTTTCGAAGGTGTGGGGGTGTATGAACAAGTTCAAAGTCTTAAAATTGCATTAGTTGGTAGGGTGTAGCTGGTTTACCAGAGTTACCAAAACAATACTCAACTTCTGTACAAACACAACATGTAATTAAATGCATTCATCTTGTTCTTCAGAGTAGAATTGAATCAGCTTCCTGAATTTAGCTATGCTTGATATCTGCACGTAACATAAGATGATCCAGAAAAAGCTTACCAGGGTTTTTTTTTTGTCTTCTCTTCCTCCGTATACCAGGAACGGCAAATTGAAGGGAGCAATATAATATGAATATGGGTGTAAGTGATGTGAGTTTAAAGGAAAAATCATGGTAATGAATGTGTTTTGCTTCTGCTGAAAATCACCTTAACTCTTCGTGCAAGACTTCTGCTTTTGTGACTAGCTTTGTAGGCTTTCATAGTTGGAAACATGATATTGTCTGTGGCCTTCATGGACGAGGGAGCAAGTACAACATGCTAGCATTCTATCGATTTTCCAGATCTGAGAATGCTAACATTTTTCATATGCAATCACACTGGTGTTTACATTATTTGGGGATTTGAAGTCTGTTTTGATGCTTTATGAAGTCTGACATTGCTTGAATAAACAAATTCTTAATAATTGATTAAAAAGCATAGTTGTACCACTTAATCTGTCTGTGCGAGAGAGGCATTTTTCCTCTGGGACAGGAATAACCCAGCATTTAGTTAATCAAGTTTTAAAAGCTGTGAATTTAAGCTCTTTGGGATATATACATTACCAATTGCAGGAAGTTGGGAAATAAAAGGAACTTTTCAAATAAAAAGATGTCAATTTAATAGCAAAGGAGCTGGAAACAGATGTTTCACGCAAAGCATAAGAGTTGTGTCATTCCTTTAGGTTTTCAAAGTCACTTCTTGTCAGATGCATTGGTTAAGAGAGAAAATTAATGAGCTGTGTTAAGTTTTATTACACAATCTTCTGATGTGGGAAAGCTTCCCTCCAGGAACAGCTCTGTGCATAGCTTAACTGATTTAGGCATGCCTGCTGCAGTATTCTCCAGAATGTGTTGGAGATCAAAGTAAGGGGGAGTTATTCAGGTTTTATGGCAAGGTAATTAAAAAAATATGGGGATTATTACATATAAATCATACCTGCATAAATTTGCTGGCAAAATAAAATCAAATAAACACGTTTAAAAAATGAGATCAGGAAAACATTCAGCCACATTTTTTACCATTACAGATGCAAAGCTGTACCCTGAAGTCTACACAGTTGACCTTTCTTCCACTGCAGAGAATTTGGCCCAGTTCCATTTTAGTGGTGTTTTCATTTACTTAAAAAAAAAAAAAAAAAAAGAAAAAAAAAAGGCATACTGAGCTCTGTTATTTTGTGACAATGTGAAGATGGGCACTTTGTACCAGGTACAAAGTGGTACCAGGGAGAGCAGTGGCAAGACTTCCCTTGGTTTCTGAGGTGACTTCATCTGAAAGTTTATTCTCCTAGAAGTAGACTCATGTGCCTGAGCATTTATCTTTTCCATGCAAATGTTAATATTATATAAAACAAGACACAAGAGCGACTCTCTTCTCACTGCTATTATTCCAGTGCAGACTGTAAGTGAAGAGCAGGTTTGGACAAACAGCTTCTGGAAAAAGGGGTAAAAAAAGCCCCAGAAAACTGCAAAGACTTTCTCTTCTGAGGTACACAGTACTTCTGGGGGGAGTGCCAACAAGCTTGGGAAAGATTGTAGCTCATCCTTTCTGGTCACATACAGGAGAAATGGATGTATGCACTGTGGTCCAAACAGGGGCTCAGAAATCCCAGTCTAGAAAGAGGGGTAGATCATCCAGTTGTAAATGTTGAAGTCCTGATTGTGAAATGCAGAAAATATTTATCTCTGGGTAGGAGAGAAATGAAGAATATTGTGAAACTTCTGTTTAATCAGAGGAGAGCTTCCACATTTCTGTCACATAAATATCCAGAAAGGATAAGCTTATAGCTTCAGCTGTCCTGAATGCAGTGATACCATATGATGACAGAACACATAGGCACGTGACTGTATAAATATATACACAGTTGTAGCCAAAACGTGTAACACTGTCAGGACTGAACTTTCTCTCTCTAAGGATGTGCATATGCCTTCTTTGGTCTAATTGGGTTTATGACTCTACATGTGCATGTATATGCAAGAGGTATAAGATAGAAGTACAGTAGCTTTTGACGTGAAATAACATTTATTTTCTTGTACCAGCTACAGGTCCCTGAGAGAGTACATGTAAAGTTCACACTGGAAGCTACACAGCTGAAACACTGGCAACAGAAAAAGCAGAACATGCTTGGCTGTCATTTTACCAATCTCCTCTGCTCCATGAATATGCGTGAAAGCGGGGCTATTGAGGGTCAACTCCATGCAGACGAAACAGTTTAATTTGGACAATGAAAAGCTAGGTGAAGGTTCATGTGAAAATTCCCCTGTGCTTTGCTTCTCTGGGTGATGAAATAATTTCTTGAAGGAACTGAAGAAACCACCCCACAATGTCAAATTGTTTAAAGGTACTGATCGTGAAATATTGTCCATCTTAACCCTGTCTCAGTGTTTGGCATGGCGGGTCTCTTCCACTCTAACCTTTTTCAAAGAATCAACAAATGCTGCACCTAATAAGGCTAATGAGTATGTATCAAAAATACATTATCTGGAGCTGGAAGCTGAAGGCCAGACCTGAAAGTATTGCAAAACTTAGTTGTATTTGCATGCTCCCTGAATGCATACTGCTGTTAATCACATGAGCAATCTTGAAGACAAGGACGAGAAAACTCATTGAGATTTTGAAACAACAATAATATAAAGCCCATTGCAAGTTTTAATATAAAATCTGAACAGTAAAGAATTCTGTGATGTGTCTGGTTTTTGTTTGATGTACTTCTACTGCCACAGTTAATATAGTGTTTGCAGTGTACACATAAAGCAGATACCCTCAGATTCCTCTCTGAAAGAGTTAAATTATTTTATAGTCATGTATGCTATCTTTCCTGCTATTTTTTTCCCCCACAATTTCTGTAGGCTGTATTTAGTTTATGTAAGTTCTTCTTAGCAGCATTAAAGAAAATTTGCTGTAATATAATGGTAGAGGTAGATGGTTATAAAGGAGGCTATAAAGATTTATTCTAAGAAATTTCTAAGCATGAGGGCGGTCCCTCTTTCTTGGTAATTGCCAAAGTCTATGAGACAAATAATCCTTACATGAGGTATTCAGAGGCATACTTTGCTATTCTCAGGCATTAATAATTGTGTATTTTACTACAGCAGAATAAAAACTACCCTCCTACAGAACATCCGTCAAAGTCTTCACAACATTTCAGCCCCCAAAGTAGAACTGAAGTAGTATCTAAGTTTTCCTGAAGGCTGGTGCCAGTCCTTCAGACATGAGGTTCAATTTCAGCCTTACTTCTTTTGTATTCTTGAAAACATCGGTGAGCTGAGGGTTTTCTTGTTTTTGCTGCAGACATGCTGCATGCATGTGTGAATGTTTTCTGCAAGATCTGCAGAAACACAGGAACATACAATACCTGTTGTACAGGCTGTCATATCCCACCACGGTCAGTCTGACTCGAGTATTTTGGATGCTTAGAGCAAAAGCTTCTTTAATATCTAAGTCCTTGTGTCCAGTAGGAAGCTGACAACTTTTACTGGCTTATTTGTGACTCTCGGTGGCTGCAAGCCTCAGGAACAGCATTGTTGAGCAGTTAATTTGTGTTTGGATTGGTTGGCGCACATGTTCTCCCCAGCTGCATCCTAAAGTGCTTTGTTTCATAACTAGTGTGTTGATGCTGGGTCCCAGCGCCGCTGCTGCTGGCCGTTTCTCCCCTTCCCAGTTCTCTTGCTGGCTTCCTGCTATGCTGGGGGGAAAAAAGAGGCAGTATGTTGGGGACATCCTCATCAAACTCTCTGCTCTGCTGGAGCGACTGAGGAGGGACCGGGGGAGAACATGAATTGTCAATCTGTTGCCAGTTTGTGTCTTTGCAGTGCTTCCTGGAAGGAAGGTGCTGAGTCTCAGCACAGACTATGAGTTCCTTGCTCCCCTGTGCTTGCTTTTCCAGGCAAAGTGGAGCACTGCAGGAGCATGCAGCAACCCCTGACGGTCAACGTGCCACACGTGGTCTGCTGCTCTCCTTCAGCAGGGAGCCTTGGGGGCTGCAGGCCAGGAGCCAGTGGTGGCCTTGGCACTAAGCCCCTGAGATGCCTGCGTGGTGGTGGAGCCCTGGCAGACGTGAGCACAGAGCCTTCTTCCCAAAATCAACATGAACCCTCACTGCAGTTGTGTTAAGGTCAAGGGCTGGACAAAGCTGACACTAAGCAGTTAGCTAGTTAACATCCTCGTTTCACCCTTTGTAGAATGGCAGTGTCATTGGGAAACACCTTGAAATTATTATCTAGAAGCTGCTTTAATAATTGGAAAATTGTTATTATTAGGTTACTGTGGAACTAGAAAAAAATTACCCTGGACTTTTCCTTGTGTGTTTATGCCTAGAAGGCAGTCTACATGGGCCTGTACCCCGACAGACTCATGGGCACCGTGTTTCTCAAGGCATAAATAATTTTAGAGGTCACTAGGTTTACTTCAGACAATTCCATCTTCTCTATATGGAACAGGCTGTGTTATCAGCCTAATTGCAGCCGTTAAACCATTTACGGCCAGAATTTTTTGTTTGTGTATGAACATCAATGTCAGCGGGAGAATGATCACTGGAGGTGATGCTAACTATCAAATATGTAATTGTTCTCCAGTAACAGTTACTAAGGGCTTTAAAGGGGAAACAGGACCCTATAAAAACTGCTTATTATGATTCTAAAAGGATCAGATAAAATGAGGAACCTGCTCTGAACTGTTAGGATGATTTTGTGATGAGATACATGGCTTGGGCAATCTGATTATGGGCCACCTGCATCTCATACCTCCTTGAAGGTCAGATTTGCTCTTTGCCAGTTTTTCCTTTGAGGTTGCACAATCTTTTGCTTTCAGCTATCTACACTGATGAGATTTTGATAGCTTCTTTTACAAAGCAGCATAATTTAATGGTTTTGCCTAACTAGAGTTATATTAGTGTATGTGAAGCAAGGACATGCCTTTCTGACAAAGATGTCTCTAATGTGTTGAGTACATGGTGTTATTTGTGTATTTTTTGATGAGTGCAATGATTTGGTAATTATCTTTAAATCCTTTCTCTTCTGAGTGTGCAGTGTTTAATGTATGGTTTTATTGATTAAATAATGGCATACACTTACGTTAACAACAGTGTGTTCCTGTACAAGATCTTCCTCGTTTATAAGTTAGATGCACCACGTATTCAAGCACGGCATCAGTTAAACTGACATGCACCGAGGACATTGCTGGTCTGGTTCTGGTACAAGTATCCAAACAGGTATGTAACACTGTGCATTGAGATGTTCAGTACAAATTCAATTACATCAGTAAAGCTGATGTAAGAGAAAAAAATCTTTTTACATTCTTTAGCAAATATTGCTGAGGGTTAGTGTTTTTTAATGGCATTTTCATTGTTATCAGGACTGGTATTGTAGTAACTGGAACTTCTGGTGTGACTATGCAAAGACACAGAGAGTCTGCTTTCCTACGCATCGTGGTGTGCTCAAGAGTTAGAATGCAACAGCAGTTTGTGGAAACTAGGGAGAAAATAAATTTAACAGATGATCCTAAATATTTTCAGTGGCATTACTTGGTTTCCCAGTCAAATTATAAACACACTTGCCTATTTGCCTCCCTCTCTTGCAACACCATTGCTAGTTGTTCCATTCTCTGTGTCTTTACGTATTGGGTTTGGCTGAGATGGAGTTCATTTTCCCCAGAGCAGCCCTCATAGTGCTGTGCTTTGTATTGGTAGCTAGAAAGGTGTTGATAGCACACCAGTGTTTTGGCTACTGCTGAGCAGTGCTGGCACAGCATCAAGGCTGGCTCTCCAATGTTCCCCCCTCACCAGTAGGTTGGGGATGGGCAAAGTCTTGGGAGGGGACATAGCCAAGACAGCTGACCCAAACTGACCAAAGGGATATTCCATACCATATGACATCGGCTCAGCAATAAAAGCTAAGAGAAAGGAGGAGGAGCAGGGACACTCGTGATTGACGTTTGTCTTCCAGAGCAACTGCTATGCATGCTGAAGCCCTGCTTCCTGGGAAGTGGCTGGACATCACTTGCTAATGGGAAGTAGAGAATAAATCTTTTGTTTTAATTTGCTTCCGCATGGCCTTGGCTTTATTAAACTGCCTTTACCTTGACCCACCAGTTTTCTTCCACCTTATTTTTTCCCCCCACCTGTCCTGCTGAGGAGAGGAGTAATAGAGCGGCTTGGTGGGCACCTGGTATCCAGCCAAGGTCGGCCCACCACACTTTAATAGAGTAGCCTTCATTCAATTATCACATAATCACATAATCCTTTACCTTTTACATATACATTTACAAAACTCTAATGCAATGTGAGTTTAAAGGCAAAGTCCAACCGAACAAGGAGTGAATCAACACATTGAAAGTCAAAAAGTGACCACAAGATGTGCTTTCAAAACATGAAGCTTCTCAGTCAGAAGGAGGAATTTCAGTTCTTTGCAATTAACCCAACTCTGGTAATCCTTCTGCAAGGCATACACATCTGTTTGTCTTTCCATGCAATGTGCACTGTGGCAGGATGAAAATCAGAAGCAGAGCTAGTTGCCCTACCAGGAACTCCCAGATCTAATGTAAGCTTATAATCTTGGCATCTAGACTGTTTGAAGATGGCACAAATAATAACAGAGAACAAAACCCAACCCAATTGCCCCTAAATTCCAGTACAGAAATTATAGTTAAACCTCCTGTGATACACTTCAAAACCAGCTTGTGTTCTTTTCTGTGCTTGTTCCTTATGTTCACTGTAGGTAAGTGACTGCTTTTCAGCTTTGAACTAATTATCATTCCTGAAAGCATTTTCCAAACCACAACTGCTTTATGGGACGGCTTCTGTTCTCAGTGAATTACAGGAGTTCTGCTGGTGACTTCAGTGGGAACAGAAGCAGTGTTAATGAAGTAGTCCTATAAAAGAAAAAAGGGAGAAAAAAGAGGTAAACTACTTTACCAGTGCTTTGAGGTTAAGGTTAGAAGATTGCTATAGTCGTTACAGTAAAATGATTCGTTCTACAGCCTTTTCTTTAAAATGGAAGTGCAGCATTGGCTTATTATGCACATCCTGACTTCTGCCTGTGTACATACTCTCGCTGCATATTCTGATTTTGGCAGGAAGTCTTTTTTGCTTTGCATTTGCTACAGACAACTTTTTTGGACTTCATGTGACAGATCAGCTATTTCTTCCCTGCTGCTCTCAAAAGTTTTTATAATATCAGCCTTAAAAATCACATTTCTTTGGCAAATTTCTGCAGGATAAAGTCAGCCATAAAATGGAAGAAAAATGCCTTTAGGCTTATGAATTCTTCTTTCTCTCAAGCAGCAAAAAGCTGTTATTTTGAGAAGTGTCTGTATTCATTGTTTCTCTGAAATCTGAACTTTTTCCACTTGGAGACAGCTAACTCCCTGAGAATCTTGCAGAAATGGTATTAGATGTTGATCTCTTTGCAGGAGAGTGGGGAGAAGCAGACATTCAGGCCACATCGATCTGGGCTGCAGGACGTGTTTAGTGAAAAATCTATACAGCTCAGCTTAGGGTGTCAGCTGTCAGTCTGCAGAGCATCTGTCAGAGGAGTATTTGCTTCGCTGCCGCTGAATGTGAGTAATGCTTTCACAATATGGCAGTACGATGCTATAGATTACAGTTGTAATGGAGCACATCCTGAACAGCTGAGCCTGCTCTCTCTCGCTCATTCAATAGCAAGAGCTGCCTCGCTATAAGAGCTTGGGGGATTATGTACTCCAAACAGCTGTCTATAGCACCATGGATTTATTTGGGCTAAATGAGAACTTGCTTTCTTTAGCTAAATCAAACTTTATCAGACAGTTTTACTGTTGGCAGTTAAAATAAAATGTGTTTGCTGAACAGTAAACACCTTGTTACTGTTAGGAAGGATTATATAAACAAAAGGCATACACAATGAAGTCTTATGCCAACTGACTTACTGTCAAAATAATATACTGCTGTTAGCGGAATTGTGCTCACTTGAAGGAAATTATAGGCCTAAAAACACATCTTGAATGACAAAGAAACCATTTTTCCACAAATAATCTTTAAAAAGTTTAATACACTGTGCCTTGTAGAAGTGCTTTCAGAGACCGAGGATGCTGTATCCTCATAAAGGAAGGTTAGGAAAAAATGGGTGAACTGCCTGAATTCTTCAAAGGTTTACTGTATTTGCATAATGCACCGGATCAAGTAGATTTAGCATATTCCCTGCTACGAGCTAGGTGGAAGTTGTTTACGTCCAACAAAAACTACAAACACTCCCTTCTACAATAGGATATGCTGCTCTTTTTTTGCTTATTATACTATGTAATCTACACAACTACAGAACACTCATGAGAAACCAAATATATGTTACAATAATATTAGGCTATTTATGCACCATAAATCAGCTTCCTTTCACTCCTCAAGAAACTGAAAGTAAGGCAGACATTCTGTTTTATAATCACAACAACGAAAAAAGGTGGGTCCAACCCCAGGAGGGTCACTGAAGGGAGTAATGCTAACTACAGTGAGTTGTAGATTATTCGTCAGAGAGTTTGAAAATGAGTGTACTTTCTTTGTGTTAAAAACTGAAGTCCCAATTCAGGAAAACATAGGGCTAATGCTATCTGCATTTTCTCACTCCATCCTGAGTTTCACTGTGCATAATGTTCTAGGAATTTCTTTCTAGGAATGTACAAAGCATTTCTTTTAACTCATTACCTAATAGTTACAACACCTGAATCCAGCTGAAATGACCAGGAAATGTCTTCTGCTTGCAGAACCCACTATGTGACCACAATGTAGACTGGAAAGATGGACAGCACCTCAAAGGTCAAGAGCTGTGGGCTGAATTCAGGCTAATGATTTCTGTTGCAAAGAACTTCTCAAGGACAACTTGAGAGAACATTCATAAGTCTGCAAATTCTTGGGGGAAATATAATCTGTACAAATGTATGTTGTGGAAGATCAGTTAAGCATTTATTAGCATAATTAGGTTTATTCATTACTACATGTATGTATTGTACTTTGGAAACCTTATTTTTCTAGGAAGAGAACACGCTGGAAGCTTGGAAAGGGGAATTTTAATGGTGCCTTATAAATTTTCCTTTAGCCAAAACTGGCTCCAGGTGAAGTTAAGATGAAACTTTCCACACGTTTCCCAACAGAATGTCTTGCTTCCTTAATGTTATGCCTGACCTTCGAAATGTATCTTTTCTTTTCCACATTCTCACTGAAAAGCTCATGTAGTATTATTCTATGGACAAATACACCAATTTTGTTGCAATTCCTTTTTTCCAGTTCTGTGCTGCTTGTCATGGCTGTATAGTTTGTAGTACAATAAAATGTAGACAGGTTCTTATATCCACCTTCTTATATCTTAAGAAACAGTAATGAATGAAAAGATTTCTTCTATTTCATCTTTCAATAACAGTTAGGAAAAGCTATCTGGTTAATAAACATTGCTGCTGTAAATTTCAGGACAAGGTCTAGAACTATCATTTTGTTGTGTTAACTGGAAAGGGGCATTTAGGTGTCTTTCCATGAGAAATTAAGGATAAGGTGACTTCATGAGGATTCACTATTGGTCTTTAAGTATGTATATAATTTATGCTGGTATGCAAGTGCTCTACCTTGGCTAATTAATTAGGGTCAAACACATCAGAGGTTCACACTGTTGACCTTTGACATAAAACTGAAGGATCGGGAAAGATTATCATCTATTTTAATTATTTTCTGAATTCAGTTTTTAAAAAAATGCAACTATGGACAGAGTATTTTACGAAGAACATGATACTTCGAGTTTTGTCCTTCCTTCAAACCAGGCGTTAAATGGCTTACTGTTCAAAGAAAAGTTCTGTCATTTATGAAACTGAATGCAAATTTGGTAGCACACTATACTTCTTCCTTGCATGTATCAAATTGCTTTTTATGGCACAGATAGAACTGTGACAAAGGAAGATGCATAATTAAAGTCAATTCTCCCACGCACTAACAAGATCCAATGAGAAGAAATTAACATTTCCCAAGCAAGTTGCTCTGTAAGCAGCAGGTCAAGAGAGGCACGGTTGCCTTCAGATTTACTTCCTTTTGTCCATTAAATTTCTTGTGCTGCAAAAACTCCTGACACTTAGCGAGGAAGATACCTGTCACGACTATTAGGAGCTACTCATACCCCGATTGTCCAGGTAGTTCATGCATGCTCTTTGGCCAGATGCCTGCTGCTACACAGAGGGTTTAATTGCAAAACTCAGCCTGTCCTCCTGTTTCGGGTATTGCACTGACCTAGCTACTGATTATCACTGTATTTCTAGGAACTTAGTTATCGCTGTGACCTATAGTCCTTTGTCAAATGTGGCTGACATTTGGGAAAGGCTTCAAAAGTTAGAAGAAGCTAAAGTGTGTAATTGCACAGGCTCATTTCCTTAGGGAAGAGTAATACACAAATATATATATGTATTTGCAGTGATTTATCTGGTGACATATGTATCAAAGCTGTAGGTAATCTGAGATTTTGTGGTACGTATAAATGCTGTGTTCTGAGAGTAGCAAAGTGAATTGAAGTTAAAAAGTTGAAACGCAAAGGAGCTTGGAAAATTCTTACCTTGGATCTGCTGCCAGAAACATAAAGTATGTTACCTCTAAAAAGAAGACCCCTGTCTTCCAGATGATGTGAATTTGGCCTCTAAACAAGGATCAAACTCTTTTCTTTGTAAAAAATAAACGCACACCTATACTCTGGCTACTATCTCTCATTACCCTCCATGGGAATTAGGCACACAGCCTAAAAACCCCTAGCAAAACTCACTATTTTCTCCAGGTAGCTGCTTTTCTGGACTTTTCTAGCCTGCATTCACCTTACTTTTAACTGTCAGATAAATTTGAATTCTCTACAGGGCAGTTATCAGAGTCTCAGCCATCTTCCTGTGCCACACCAATGTCCTAGTGGTCCTTCCTCTTGGTCACCATTAAAGCAATGTCCAGCAGTTTAATTTTTAATTGACCAAGACAGTCAGTAGTTTGCAGCTGTTCTAGGCTTCTGCCTCTGGCAAACAGGAAGGCACATCTTTAGTACTGTTTGGTTGAAGTGAATCTGGTTCATATACCTGCTGCTATAGTGCTGGACTCCTCTAAGTGGCCTTTTCTGTGTTTCAATGGCCTGGTGGTAAGGGCATTCACTGCTTCATCAGGTTAGCTTAGCCCTCTGTTGCTCCACCTGCAAAAAACCACCACCTTGACTTTGTTGAAAGCAGCATTTGACCTTTCTTTCCTAGAGCATAAAATCCACAATTGCTGCTCATAATCTGGTTCCCTGAAACCGGCGTATCCTCTGGCTTCAGTAAGGACAATAATCAGGGACAGCAAAATATCAATTAGGTCTGGTTCAGCTGGTCGACTTGAGGTGTTTGCTTCCAAGGGGAGACTTTAGGAAGAAGGTGCTGGGTTGCACCTTTACATCAAAAGGGTATTTCAGGAAGACACACGATATGAAGTACAATTTCTTTCTGACATGCAGGCAAAGCAAGTCATATCAAAGACAGGTTATATGCTTTGAATTGTTAAAAGCTCCATAGCTCTTTAAATAACTGCCAGCCAGAATACGGGTTTGCATGTTTTCAGTAATGCACATTAGTTCTGACCCTCCTCCAACTGAAATCAATGGGAATTTGGCCAACTGCATCAAAGGAAACAACACTGGGACATGTAAGTTTGATGCAGATGACTGATTATGGAAAAATAAGTATTTGTATGCGTGAGAAATATGACAAAATAAAAACCAGGAGTACAATCCCTATTAGATTTAAAGAAGTGTTTGGATTCAGATTTTTTTCAATTCTGTTCCAATGGGTCTTGTTCCAGAGCAGATTTAAAACTATGCAAATAGACACCCTTCTCCATTTCCCACTTTTCAAGATGGCAAAAGTGTCAGAAAAGTCAGATTGATCTGTGAGATTACTGGCACTGTGGAAACTGAGAGCATATCAGTATGATTAGGACCTTTCTCATGATTACTGAAACATCAGACTTTTCCCTTGATTTGGCCTCAAATGTAAACTTTGATCCTGAGCCTAAAATATATCCTATTCTAATGTAGTTATCTCTAACCTGAACCACAACCGGCATACTGAAATGTATGCTCTGGGATCTGCAGTGAGCCCTCTTACACTATCAGCACAGAAAGGCTTTAAGATTGACTTAACTAGGCACTGGGAAAGCCAGAGTGCCCCTTGTCTCCCTGTATGTAACATCGAGGGAACCAACCTGGGTAAAAGGGACCATGAGCACAGCGAGGCATAGTCCCTGCAGGGTTCACATCCCCTTTGTGCAGCGGGCATCTTTATGCAATTGAGAACAAGAGCTGAATTAATATCTAGAGGGATTCCTCAAGGTAAGGGGAAACTCTTCATGACACAGATGCATGGCTCCATGGAAGAGATGTGATCACTTTTTGTTTCTCTCTCTCTGCCTTGTTTCTATTTGCAGTGTTCATAAAACCTGGACTATCTGCAGTTGCAAAAAATGAACAAATAGATCTGGAGGTGTTTGATTTACTTTCCCAGTCTTGACTTCCTACTAATATGCTGGTTCTTACTACCTGTATCCTTTAAACTGTCACAGACAACCCTCAACCTACCCCTTCATAAAAAAAAGAGCCTGCACTGCACTGAAAACCCTTAAAATAAATAGAAAATAACTCCCCCCCCCCCCCCCCCCCCCCCGCCAAAGCACTCACATTTGTTCCTTCAAAATTAGGACTCAGCAAATAGTTGGAATACATCTGTACTCAGAGGAATCCACATCAGATCATAAATTTGTTCATGTTAAACACAAACATATGAATGCACTCTTATATCCAGGGACTATGGAAGGGTTTAGAATTTGCACACTTTGTGTAATGCCAGGGCAATGTTTCACTCATCTATGTAAATAGAAAGCAGGCTTGTTGCATTAAAGGCATAAGTATCCTTATGCTCTGCATAAACATCACAGGGTTCGATCTTGAGAAGGAATCACATAATTTGTCATATCTTTTATTGTGATTGACTTCATTGATGGGCATACACAAACATATGATTTTCCACTCAGTATATCAGCATGTCTCTTGGTGTGCATTTGCTGCTAGAATAACAGGAAAAAAGATTAACCTCAGATATGCAAATAAGCTTAATTGAATAAAACAAGACAAATCACCCCATCGTTGGAGCAGTTCCTGGTTTGGCTATGCTACACACACCACAAGAGCACCGGGAGAGGGCTTGTGTGCCGGCTGCCTCTCATTCCTTCCCTCTTTTTCTGGGGCTTGTGGCAGAGCTGTACTGGGGTGACAGGTACCCCAGCATGGTGAAGCGCTCTAGCATGGTGTAAGGGACCCCAACTGCACTATGTTGCCCCACCTCAGTGTAATTTAGAGACATGTAAAATTACCTGAGCTTTACTGTCTCTCCCTAGAGCCCCAGTTTGGCTACTCAAAAAAAAAACCCAACCCCCAACAAAAAAAGAAGCTTTCATTAAAAAAATTAACAACCTCCCCCCTTAAAGTTTATAACCCTTGTCATTGCAAAGAAGAGGGTAAATGTGAAAACAGTTGACACCGAAGGCCCCAGAATCGAGTCTCTGCTAAGATCATTAACCATGTGTTTGTACGTTTTCGGTGTTGGCAGTTGTAAGGAGACCTCGGGCTTTCGGCTTGTGTGGGGTGGCAGCGCTGGTGGTGTGGGAGCTGCCCTCAGAAGACCTCTCTCATGCTGTCTAGGGCTGCAAGAGGAGGTCAAGAAATCATTTGTAGAGCCTGTCCTCAGGCTTTCTACATTGAGGCTGTTTGTGTTATACCATTAAAAAAAAGGGAATGGTTCAGTATGGTCATAGTGTTAAAGAAACGTGTCTAAAAACCAGCCTCCTACTGATGAGAGAAGGAAATCTAGAGGGAAAAAAATCTACTTTAAGACGTACTTTTCATGGAGTGTCATTTATAACTTTCCCACCCCTGAAGCTTCATTATTCCTCCATTCCCTGGAAAAAAATGTGGAGTCTGAAGAAACCTAATTGTATGTGTATGCCAGATGCAAGTTTTGTTAAGCCATCTATTTCTTGTGAGTTGTCTCCCTTGGGGCTATCATTTATCATCTTTTACAAAACAGATAAAGAGGATTTCCTGCTTCAAAAAATGTACAGCTTAGGGCCCAATACTAAAAAAACCTTACTTATAAGAGGACTCCCATCGAAGTCAATGGAATTCCTTGTATGAGAAAGCATTTGCAAGATCAACCACTAGGAAAAGAAAGCAGCTACAATAGATGACTGTAATACTGGTGAAAAGCAACAAAATGAAAAGGCGAGGGATGGGAATGTATGGTCATGTAAAATTATGGAAGACGATGAGAATATCTAGGGCCATCACCTTTAAAAAACAAATTGTTTTCTTTAATTCAGCAATGTGTCTGCATATGGTGAAGAAGTAGCTACTGATTTTATCAGCCTTGCTAAATTAGTGTTGGCAAAATTACCACAGGAGAAAATAAAATCTAATCTAATCAAGCTAGGGTTTTGTGATCTTCTGCATCACACAGCTACAAAATCTCCAACATGGGTTTTTCTTTGTTTCAGATTAAAATTAGTTTCTGAATCTGAAAATGGATTTCTCCAAAATAGTAAATCAAAAGGGAAGTAATTCATGTCACCCTTAGAATCAGTGAGTGCCTCTCCTCGCATTGGAGGACTGTGCAGATTGTGTGAGGAGGAGTAGGTTGCCTTCTCTTTAAGACTCAGCCATCAGGCAGTTGTGCAGGTAGGACACAAGGGCTGGGTTTGATCATGTAGCAGTCACGTAGGGCCAATTTCATTACTTTTTGCCATCAGAGATATTAATCGCATTTCATAATTTGTTCTTCAATTTTACTTAGAGATGTATGGTCTTTGTTCAAGATTACTTCAAGATTGTCTTAGGTGACCTGGATTTACCTGGCCAGGCTGGATAGCACTTTGGCTCTCTGGACTGAGGTTGTTTCATCATGAAACAAAGTGACTCAAACTGAAACCCTGAAGGACAGTTGCTCACAGAAAACCTTTCTAGACTTCTAAAATGCTAAGCTTCTTTCTTGCCATCACTGCCCTTAAAGCAGTAATAGCCTGTTGTCGTAGCTCTATGATGGGCTGAGCACACAGGGCTGGTAAGCCTTATAGGGAGAAATAGCCAGTGTGTAGCTGGGAAAAAGGATAAGCTCTTGAGTGTACAAGCCCTTCTTCAAGTGAGCAACATAAGTGAAGCTTGGAGCAATTACTCCCAAGCTGTATTTACCTTGACACTTTTTCTTTCTTTTTTAAACTCCAAGAAGGGATTTTGTGCTCCAAAGTGTGCCCATTTGTTCAACTATATCAGGCAATCTGACAAAATGTTCTAGCAACTTTGCTCTCTCTTGAAAGGACAATCACCATCCTAAAGCATGTCTTGGGCTAAAGCTGGTCATAAGAATCAATGCAAACTGTTTATTCAAGGAGCCCTTTTTCTTGACTCTTGAACAGTTTCTTTATAATGCTGGTTTTGACATTTGTAATTCTCGAGTTTGTGGGGTTTGCAAACATATTTAATCTGGGAAGTGCACATGCACAGTTTGTACTTGCTACTCTGAATTCGCTTATCCAAGGTTTGTGGTTGATCATAACTCCATTTTGCTTGTTTGGCTGCATGATTTATGTGTTTATAAAGCATCTCTGCTTCCTACGTGTTCAATTCAATTTATTTAGTAAGCCAACTTCTGCTACTGGCCCAAGATACATATTCTACAGCTCTTTACAGAAAAGAATTTCCTTTGTGAGCATACATATACTGATATTAATCTCTGCACTGTCAGAAATCACTTTATTTTTTCATATTTGGTGTAAGTTTCATGTAACTTCCCTGTGCAAGGCATCCAATATTTTTATCACACTTCCTCTATCTAACCTCAAGCTTTTAAGTTATGGGGACAGTGACATTCTTGTGAAGAATATAATGAATAGGAAAATAACTCCAAAAAAGGTGTGGCAGGTTAAGAAAAACCTTTGTATGACTGAATACATTCACCTTGATATTTCCAGCTCTGTAGAAGCTTCCTAAGGAACTGAATTTACATGTCTTACTTGCAAAGTGCCAGATGAGAAAAATTCTGTATTCAGTTCTTATGAGCCTTTCATAGAGTGCAGCGGAGAGTGAGTACTGTGTTACCGTCATTCTCAGATTTGTTTTGATCTACTCCAAAGACATATATAGACATCTATTTGTATATGTACATAAATATACATATCAGCTCACACGTATGCTCATACCATGGAAAGAAAGTCCAGGCAATTAAATAATCACAAGAGACAGATTTGTTCCTATGCATTACTAGAAATCAGAGCAAACATTATGTCTGTGGTCTCCTTCAGTTCCATCCTGGATGGTTCTGTTAGCTAAAATACATCTGTTGTCAGCACTATCAAAAAACAAAATGTACGGTTTTAACTTAAAATGTGATGGGATATTGCCTGGAATGTTTTCTCATATAGGCAGTGTTATCTGAGCCCTTCCTTGGCAAGAAGCTCAATCTGAAGACAGTTCTCAGATGGTTTCGGCAACTTAGTTTGCAATATCTCTGGAAGCAGAGCTCCATTGTCCTTGTAAGGAATTCGCCCTCCCCAATCCTTTGAACTTCTTCATCATTTGGGAAACTCACACTTGACCATGAAATCTCTTTCAACGCCTATAAGCAGTTCTGGAAATCAATTATGGAATCACCTGTTTACCGTAGGCATTCGTGATGTAATGTGTGTCTAGAGGACCCACGTGCCCTGTGTCACCCTCACGGCTTTCACCGATGGCTGCAGTGTGGGATGCTGCAGCCCGGCTGAGCCCACAGCGAGTGCAGAGATCCCCGAGCCCTCATATTCGTCAGCTGTGGTGGGGTAAGCCGCTGCCGCAAGCCATGGCACTCCAGCATGTGGGGATAGATTAAGCCTTTCACAACCTATAAAGTGCGCCTAAAAATACACCACACAGAAGAGCTATGTCACAAATTTCAGAGGCTTTTCATTTTTTTCTATTTTTTGAGAGACCAGCACTCAGAAAGCGGTGTTGAGAGGGCATTATACTAAGGAAGCAAGCAGTAAATTTGTAGGTTTTCCTCTAACAGCTGGTTTGGGAGGGACTAGCTATTAGGACAGAGAAGGAGGAATGTGGGATGGGGGAGTGAAAGGGAGATTGTAATAATACTCATAATTAAAATGCTGCATTCTAGCTGCTGGGGAAAACAGTGCTGCAGATTTCTGGAAGAAATCTGACTCCAAGAAGTGCAAGAGGCCATGAGTGAAAATTCTTTCATAAGCAGGAAGTGAGAGAGGGAACTATAAGGAAATATTCTGTTTATTTTGGCCACCATTCTAAAAAACCTGGGGTAAAAGCAAAGAGAAATGAAAGAAAGAATATTGATAAATGATGTGTGAAAAGTACCTAGAATTTCTGGACATTGCAAAGCCTAATTATGAACACGAGTAATTTATTCATGTGTTGTCCCGGAACAAATCAATATTTTGCACTTTATTAGGAATGGAAACTTACGTTGTCTCTTTCAAACATACGGTAGTTAGCTGATTAATTGAGTGGTTTGTTCAGTAGTATGACCAGCTGTTATAAATGTTTTAGTAATTTTTTTGGCATTAAAAGTAAACAGGCCTTTTTTGTCTTTTTGGCTGGGCTGAATAGGAAAGCACATAGCCAATAAACCTAGATCTTGTTTCATATCCTGAATTTTGTTTTGAATGCATAATAACCCTAAATGTGTTGCTGTGTTTCTAAGCAACTTCTCACAAGATGCAAAAATAGGTAGTTATTTTGCTATGTTTAAAAGTTCTTTTAATGTTGTATTTTTGCTTTACCTGTTACCATCCCACCAGCTGTAGCCACAGCTTAAGAGACATTTCTCGTAGACCCTTGAGACCTGGTTTTTGAAGAATCTGACATGTATTTTTGGAGTAGGCTTCTTTTCCTTCTGCATTAATGTCAAGGAAGTAACTGGAAAGCACTAGAGATACTCACTGATTATAAGCCTAAGCTCTCCGAGGAACATCCCCACTAGCATTGCTGTACTTTGAGCTGTGCACCATGCAAAATCTGTGGGCATTATAAAGTGCATATTGCAGGTGACGGTTGAGGAGATGAATGGAGGGATATTCAAAGGTAGGAAAGGCTGTGTGGCGAGGTGCATGGGACCGCAGTTTCTTCAGAATACTGAATCTTCTAAAAGTTTGAGAATGGCTTGTGGCCATGAGAAATGGCCATGTTTGTCAAAATGGATCCCCGGCTGTGGGATGGCATAATTCAAGTGCCAGACGCCGCCTTTCGTTTGGATTTGGAAAGCAGAAGCCTGTCCACATTTGTGCTTGATTCCTTGCTGAGCCCGAAGATGTTGCTGGGTCGAACAATGTCATTGTGTAGTTTCCATTGTCAGCTGTCACACTGCATATGTTTTGGGACTGATCTGAAGTTTTGTTTGACATCATGACTTTTATAAGAATCAAAACCCCCAAATCCCTCAGATGAAATCCATATGGCTTTGTTCACAGGCTGAAATAAAATCATGCTCACAGCCTTTACTGCAACTGAGGGATATTTGGTGGGAGTCGTTTTTTGCTTAATAAAAGCCTAACGTTCAAATGCTGGAAATGTGGATATTATTAAGTACCTGCTCTGTGAGAATAACTCAAATGCTGTTTTATTCCCTGCCCCTTTCGTTAGTTCATATGCACAAGAGTCAGATCCGAGGCTGACATGAAGAACGATCTCCGCAGCCTGGCATGGACCCAGCTTCACTTGAACTCTGTTTTAGACATTATTGGGTTTTTGTCTGCATTTTGGCTCCTTGCAGCTCAGTGCTGAACATTTGGCATAATGTGTGGTAAGGGTTATTACGATACACAGAGGTGAGGTAATTCATATCATTTCTGCAGTGTAGGCAAGTTTGCTTGGCTGTTAGAGCGGTTAAAGCAGGAAGCTTCCCGGTGTGCCGAGATGCTGATTACTAAGGGTCAGGCTTGCACTCACCATGACATCATAAAACACAACCAGGGGCTGATTTATTTAAGAACCGTCATGTCACTGGTTTTGTCAGGAGAAAAGCAGAGGACAGGGAAAGTGAGGGTGAGCAGTAGGCTTCCACAGCGCGAGATTTATTCTGAAGAAGAAAACACTGACAGGTTCTCTGCCAATGATATAAGAAATGTTTTAGTTACTCGTGGGCCTGAGGTATGGAGTGCCACTCTCCTCTCCTTTTGCCGAGTCATTTCCAAAATGAAGACAGCGTTAATAGCAAGTCTGGCATGAGAAGAAAGACCATGACAAAGCTCTGGCCAAATATCTAGGCCTCCTTAGCCATTGCTCTGGGCAAATTCAACACCATTTGGCATGTGGGAAAATTTTCACTGTTTGCATATGCGTAAGAAGCATTGCAGTCCCTTCTGAGGTGGTAGAGTGCTGAACGAGAAAACCTCACCAGGATGTCTTCCAGAAACAGCCATGGGCAAGTGATGCCTCCGCTGTCCCACTGCTGGGCTTCTGTGCCACCTCCTCCCATTCGTTGTGCAGGATGTGGTCTGTGGTGCTGGAGTAAGCACTCCAAGACTGCTGGAGAAAATACGCCAAACCCTGGCTGAGAGATGCAAAACTAACATATAGGAACGTGACCAGTTCTGTAATAACTTGCCATAGAAATATATTCCTTTCTCTCTCCTCACAAAAATTGTGTTTTGTTCCTGAAGATCAACTCACCAGACACAAAAACCCTACTTTGTCAAGGAAATTAATATGGCCTATACACTGGAAATTCCCATTTGAATGAGACTGTAGCATGAGTAAAGGAATATATTTGTAAGTGGACAATGCAGATCTCTGTACTGATAGGGTACATCTCAGCTCTTCCATATAGTCAGTTGTAAAAACATCTGCTTGGTATAGCTAACATCCCACTTTAAGACCAATTTCCTGACTTGATGCACCAGGTTTCAGCTTCAGCTCTTTAGCATATCACATGGAAAATGTATTGCTGGTTCTTATGCCGAGAGCACTCAGCGTTTGGTTTGATGCCTTATTGACCAAGTTGTTTTTGTAGTTCTAGTACTTCCTTTATTTGGCTGTCTCAAATATTTTTCAAGTAGGACTTGCAACAGCCAGGTGGTAGTGTTATGAAGGGTAAATCAGACACAGACAGCATCACTGAAGACCTCCCAGTATGCGGGTATAAATGCAAAAAAGGGTACTCCAGATTCTCTGCTCTGGTCAGGAGACTACACAGCCCCTCATTTCCACAGTAATCTGCAAACAACCTGTGTTGAAAATCTTATTTGGGTTACAATGCTGAGAGTCCACAGACATTAGAAGAAGAAAAAAGTAACAAACACCAACTGGTTGCAGGTGGGGACAAAGCTCCACATTGTTCGAGGACATGGGAGTTCCCTGGGTCACTTCAGAGGCAGCTCTTCAGGTCCTGAGTGCTTAATTAATTAATTAACTTTCATTAGGCTTTTACAAGCTATATAGATCCCCACATGCCCTATACTTCTTTTTATGCTTCTCTCCTCCTCAAGACTTGGACTGGTTTTCTGCATTCAGGGGTGAGTAGCTCCAGAAGGTGGGTCAGACCCATACGGGTTCTTTACAGAAACTCAGGGGAAATGCGGAGTAAGGCCAGTGTTGGCAGTATCAGGAGGAGTAACTGATGTCCTATGGAAGGTTTTGATTATCTGTTAATAATCCAAAAAGCACTTTTATTGTGTATTCATTTAGGACTCAGCAGTGGCAGCTGTGCTGCCTGGTATTTTGAATAAGTAGTTCTGCTGAAATGGATGTGTACGTGCAACCTGGTAGAAGACATCTTCCAAAGAACATGTCTTAACTGGGTTGATATACGTATCTGAGTTTCAGAATGCTTTTTGGGAGGAGAGTATTGAGGAATAGAATGAAGAAATGATTCCCCTTAAAATGGATTTATTAACCACTCTTGAATTCACCTCCAATAGATTTTTCCATGTTTAAGTTAAAAGCCTGCTTTAAGTTGATAAGGGCTTGCACCAAACATGTCTTTTATCCATAAATTGCTTCCATACCCAGTTAAAGGCAGTGGACATAACAACTAAATTTTTGTTCACTTGGTACAAATAGGCCAGGTACTCTAGAAATGTGTAGAAAGATTTTGATGATGAGAGTGCATTGATATCTTTTGACACTGTTACCCATGGGGATGCTGGGGAATATTTTCTTTTCCATATTGCATGCAGCGAAGACAGGTGGAGACAATTAGGGAGGTGCCAGAATCTGTTGTTCACTTTTGTTATTTGTGATGATGACCTGAGCTAGGGAAGGAAACAAATGCACGGGATGCATGTTTCCATCTGTATGTGCTGAAAGCATGCTCTTTTTAGGCACAGGAGAGGAATTGATTCTATCCACATCCCATTCTGTCAGTCAGTAACACTGTCATTTGTGCTTGGGTCTTAGCTCCTTTGCTCTGTTTAAAAATGGTTGTAACTAAAAATCCAGCTTGTTACGTTTGTTGCAGAAATGAACAGGAGAGCAGTGACTTTTTTATACGTTCTGAAAATTCTCTGAACTACTCAGAGCAGTTCCCAGCTCTGCATCAAGGAGAAGGTCTGGCTTGAGGGAGGAATGGGTGATTGAAGCTCTAACTGAAGTCAGTGGGAACTCCAGATGCTTTACCTTACAAATCAGAACCTACCTGTCTCTAGTGTTATCTCTTTTTGATTTGATGAATATTTAGGCCTTGTCAGAATTGTTTCATCAAAAGGAGGAAAAAAACCCCAAACTGCGTAATTCAAACATTCTTCCTTGTTGCAATCCTGTATTTTTATAGAGAGCATATGGGAAGTCCTGTGTTTCTGCACACAGCCAATGGCAGCAGGTGGGTTTTTTTGCTCAGAAATGAAACCCTGCTTTTTCAGGGGACCCTGCTCAAGAAAGCACTTGCTTTTAGCCTCATTTGGGGTTGAAGGATTGGGAGCAAGCTGTCAGCCAACAGCAGCCAGAGGGTTGTGGCTGGTTAGCAGAGCCACAGCATGGCCATGCCTCACCCTGCTCCTTCCCCAGGGCTGCTGTGTGCTCCTTCTGTCCTAGAGGCTGGTAGACACTAGCAACAGAGTCAAGGTAGGTGAAATCCTGGTGAGAGAGTGGTAGAGGCTAAAATCAGTCCCCTCTCCTTTCCTTGAAGGAGTAGAGGTGCTCAGGCACTGGCCCCTGCTCGAGCAAATATTGCCATGCTGAGTGATGAAACAAGGTTACTTCTGAACCATTAAAGAAATTTTATTTCTTCAAATAAAATACACCATTAGGCTGTATGTTTGATCCAGGCTGGAAAAAGCACAGGGGTCAGACAGAGAAAGGCGTGCTTAAAAATATCATTCCTCTGACAGGCTGGAAGAGGCCTCCCAAAGTCAGTATAAAGAAATTGTACCTTAATTAACATTAGTCATTACAAAATCACTGTGAAGGACAAATTTTATTTAATTTTAGTAGTCCCCATGACAGCCTGTATATAAATTACAGTATTTTTCTTAAATTCACAGTCTTTGTTTCAGGGCTTAGTTGTCTAGTAATGCAACCAGAGAATTGCTCCATGGTTATTAATTAGATGAGGTTTTCTCAGACGTGAAAAATTTCTAAAGGACTTGTGTCAATTACCACTGTCCCCTTTTTGACTTTAAGTAATTTAAGGTAACTGAACTTAGGCAACTGAACTTTGGACTGGTAGTGTCATTAATTGGCAGTATTGCATCTTAATTTGTTTTTTTAAAAAAGGTGAATTGCAGAAGGGCAAGGACTTGCAAACTCGCTTACTAGATGGTGACTTGAGTTGGTGGTGACCCTTGGTTGTCTGAAATCAGAAGCCCAGAAATATAAGATGACTTTTTCAATCTTGATCAACGGTGTGTGCAAACTCTGTTTATTTAAATAACAGCAGATAGTTTAATTTTCATCACTCAAAGTGAACTTTTTATAACTCTCTTCTCTAGGTTCATGCTTGCTTTCTGACCCTACTGTTCAAATAAACTGCAGGGTTTGTTGCTCTTTACATACCAGCAGTTTAAGTTCTAAAGCCACACTTACTGACCTGACATCAGATAAATACTCTCCTGGGAAGTTTTAAGTTATTTGCTGACACACAGTTGGATTAGGAAGGGTACAATTTTGTGCAAAAGCAGACAAAAGTAGAGATGTTCTTCTCCATGAAAGATCTGTGACCCTTGGTCTTTGCCCTGTAAGAAAGGTTGAGGAGCATTTTTGCGGAGTGTGTTAAAATGGTCTACCAGCTTTCTTCTCACGAAGCCTAAGAAATCTACTTCAGTTCCTTATGCATAGAAGACCCCAGTCTAAGACTCACTGGAATTACCAGAGGAACTCTAGTGAGCTTCAGCAGGTCCAGATCAGATCCTGAAAGCAACTTTTAGGATAGGGCTTAGGCTTTTTTTTTTAAAAAAAAAAAAAAGATTGCAAATTGGCTGCAATATCTTCCCAAGCCAACTTGGAAAATGTTGATTGTCATGAAGGATTTCTTCTAATTCTCACAGCACAATAAAATTGCAGAGGCATTGATTGTAGAGCTAAGAAAAGTGGATCTTCATACACTTCAGAAGGGATCTGGGTGTGGCTGGGAGGGAGAGGTGCTACACCAAAAAAAGTGTATTTTCTTGTAAAAAAAAAAAAAGAGTTCTTGAGTGGATGGACAGAGGACATCTTTGTAACTTAAATTCATGTACTTTAATATATTTCTTCTTTCTGCCTCCTCCCACTCTTTTACTTTAGTGTTTTCTTGGAAAGGCTTTTTACCGATCTGAATTAAAGCAATAATATTTTATACTCACAGGGATACTTGCCTGTTTTACATCTCTGGATGAATGTTAAAAAGCTGCATTGCTGCTTTTTCTTCTTTCTAGCTGTATATATTTGAGTGCCAGATTTATCAGTTCTAGTTCTCCCAATGCTGGAAAACGAATTTGCTTCAAATTATGGCTGTTTGAATGAAACCAGTGCACAAATGAAACCCATTACTTTATGCCTACAATAGGGCCAAATCTCTGATCTCAATTTCAGTTTTGTAAATGAAGGGGCGACTCTAATACCTTCAGTGAAATCACTTTGGATTTACACCAGGGGAGCGGAAATCAGAATCCATACTTTCATGTTTAGTCTGGGAAGCATTCTGAAATTCCTGTGGATGAAAGATACTAAAAATGTATGTTGTTATTATGTTATTCCTTTTCCATATCCCACTTCACATCATAGGACTCGCCGAGTATCCTAGGATCGTTCAACCCACACTTCTCCTAAATTTTACCCCTTTAATTTGATGATTATAGCTTTTTCATGTCACAACTCTACAGTTAAGGTTAAGAAATCATTTTGATTTGAAACCATTCTCTTCAGTAGTGTCCTGGGAAATGTGAATGAAATCTATTCCACCATTTTTTGAACTAGAATATGTATGGGAAGTTAATCTTTTCCCGTTTTTAATTTATCCAACCTTTTCTTGCCAGCAGTTTACTTGAAAACTTCTTAATGCACAGTCTGCAAACTTGGCATGGACATCTGAGGAACAATTTTGTGTATCTTAAACCTTTGTTAATAATAGTCCCAAGCAAACTGCAAGAGGAGAAACTGCTGGCTTAATGTATATTAAATATAACAAACAACTAGAGGAATAAAAGATCTTTGGAAAGATAAAAAGCAATGCTGAAGTCACAGTACTTACTATTGTGCAACCACATGAAGTTTCTCTTCAGCATCCAAACTTTTCTGAACGTAATAAGTGTCCCTGGGCTTGCAGCTTCTTTGTCTAGATCTGGCAGTCCACAAATGCATATCTGAAAACTGAAGCTTAAGAATTTAATGAAAAACTGAAGCTTAAAGATTAAATGTATGAAAAAGGGAATTTAACAAGGATGCATGAAGTTATGGCTCTGGAGCAGACAACCTGAAGCCAGTCCTAACTCTATGGGACCCTCTAGCTTTATGGGGAGCTGAAGGCTGTGGTACATAGGGCCTCTGAGCCATCTCCCACTGAAATCAGTGGGGAATGGCCTGTCAGTTTAGATTAAATTTCTCTCAATTAGGCCAAGTTCAGGGAAGTTTTGAAGCATGTTTTCAAGCACGGGCTTTGGTCTTTTTGACCAGAACTTGCGCTGTTTTCCTGCATGACATGTGCACACCAAATTTTGTCCCAACAGTTTTGTTTTCAATTTCTAAAAATAAGTTGACTAGCCCAAACCTTTTTGCAGTGTCAGTTGATCTTAAAGTGAGGATCGGAATGAAACTTTGTAGCACTCTTGAACTTTGGATGGTTTTTATATGACTTTCTGGTTCTTGAGTTAATAGTTTAAAAAAAAAATTGGAAAACACAAAACAACTTGCAGCTCTTCTGATATGTAGTTAAATTTTTTGGAATGATGAAAAACTTTGTTGATGACTGGAACTATCGGAACTCAAACTAAGACAAGCCAGGAATAATAGCACTAATTACATTTCCAGCGGTAGGGTTTTATGTCCTCTGCTAATACCATTGTAGCAAAAAGATCGTACCTGAATCTTCTACAGGACTTTTCCTCTTGAAGTCTTTTACAAAAAAAAAAAGACTGGTGACTGAGCTCCTGTTAAATGAGAAATCATGGTACAGTGTGATGGAAATGTTATCCAGCAAACTAATGGCAGGAGTGGGACTAGAGCAGACTCTTCATGCAGTGAGTTAGCTGTTACACCAGTGCCTCACTGGTGCTGCTTATTGTCAGAGACAGTCAGACTATGGTCTGTGTCTACAGCCCTACCTAAAGAGGAAGGGAGCTGTGTAAGCTCCTCTTGCAGTTCATGCCTTCTCTTGGAATGAAAGCTCACTTTCTCAATTTAAAATTTTGTTCAAAGGAAACTAAAACTAAAAATGTCAAACATTTGGCTGTGGTGAGGGGGGGAAGTACCCAATACAAAGAGTGTTTTGAGTGGCTAGCAGTTTGCATAAGAGTCCATAAATAATAGGGGCGTGGGGGGGGAACCCAACCCAAACCTTGAGACCTGTAAACCATAATGGGCATCACTGAAGGCCTCAGAACATAATGTCCTGCCTAACAGCAAGTGCAATTTAGTTATTTTGATTAAGCACTCAAACACAAAGCCAAATGGCAATGTGTGTAGCAGTGTTCACTGAAGATCAAGTACAACTTTTTATCTTGGGGATGTGACAAGACTGATAGAGGAGTATATTATCTTGAGAACCCTTAAAAAATAAGCAGCAGCCAATCAACACCTCCCTTTACTATTATACCATTTAAAAACCAGTAATTTCTAATGAAGTGTTGTTGTGGTTTAACCCCAGCCAGCAACTAAGCACCATGCATCTGCTCAATCACTCCCCCTGCCATGGGATGGGGGAGAAAATTGGGAAAAAGAAGTAAAACTTATGGGTTGAGATAAGAACGGTTTAATAGAACTGAAAAGAAGAAACTAATAATGGTAACACTAATAAAATTACAATAATAAAAGGTAATAATAAAAGGATTGGAATGTACAAATGGTGCACAGGGCAATTGCTCACCACCTGCCGATTGACACCCAGCTAGTCCCAGAGTGGCGATTCCCCACCTCCACTTCCCAGTTCCTATACTAGATGGGACGTCCCATGGTATGGAATACACCGTTAGCCGGTTTGGGTCAGATGCCCTGGCTCAGTCCTGTGCCAACTTCTTGTGCCCCTCCAGCTTTCTTGCTGTCTGGGCATGAGAAGCTGAAAAATCCTTGACTTTAGACCAAACACTACTGAGCAACAACTGAAAACATCCGTGTTATCAGCATTCTTTGCATACTGAACTCAGAACATGGCACCGTACCAGCTACTAGGAAGACAGTTAACTCTATCCCAGCTGAAGCCAGGACAAGTGTATATACACTTTGCACATAGTCTTTTTTTTTTTAAATAAAGAAGTTGTGATGGGAAATGCCCCTACTTGCTACTAGTGGTGCAGAACAGCTTTCCCACAGGTGTCACCTATAGAAGGCTTCCCTGCTGCCACCTCGAGCCAGTCCTGACAGCATTTAGATCCATGTTTAAATCCATCCTTCTACACTCTTCATGGAGGAAACAAGTCTAGTTGCTTTGGTGGGTATTTCAAATAGCCTTTTTTGCAAATCTTTTCCAGGCCTATCAGTTTCTTCCGGGCTTTTGCCCTGCGAAAGAGCTGTATTATGTAAACAGGAAAACATATAGGAACTTGTTAATTGCTGGTTTATTTTTCTTATGCAGCAACATAGACTGCTTTTCTTATTGTCACTGGAGGGATCAAATTACGGTATGGAGCTTGGATGCTGGAGAAGAATGTTAAAGCAGTAAACTGGTTCAGTCTGGAGGAAGTGGGAAAGGTTAGATTGTTGCTCTGTTGATAAAGCCTTTTTTTTTTTTCTTTTAAAACTTGCTTGTAGATATTGGTGAAAAGGTTGTTTGAGAAAATTGCTTTTCTATCACAAGGAGGTGCTTAATGCTGAGGTTTTTAAAGCTGTTTTTATTGCCTGCAATGGCCAGTATATCTGAGAGCAGTTAAGAATTTTTATTTTTTGGGGGGGGCGCTGTGCTAGAATCCATATGTAGATGCCACCTCAGCCTTGCTTTCAGCTGACATAGATACTCTCTTGAGGCCTTGTGGCCATAACACTAACAAAAAAAAAAAAAAAAAAAATTCAAAGAGGATTAGAGTTGGCTCTTATTTGAAGAAAAGGTAGAAGAAGGTGTGCTCACTGATAAAGAAAGCTAGAGGCAGCCCTGTAAACCATTTAATTGCCTGTTCCCAGTTCAGAAAACTCCCCATTCAACCAGGATAAGTCCTTACATGTGATCTTTTAATCGCAGACCAAGATCAGCTTTTAAACCCATCGTAACCTTTTTCGGACTAGGTTCTTGGTATAATTACCCTGGCTTTTTACTTTGATTACTGAAAGATTCTCCACTACAAGCACAAGGCTCTCTGCATATTTTTTTTTGTACCATTGTCTGAGAGGCTGTGGTTGGCTCTTAGCAGAGGATGTTGTCCCTTTCTGGCTTTGCTTTCATTAGCAAGCACTGTGAACTAGCTGGATGAAGTCCTTGATAAATATAATAATCATGTACTGATACACAGTTTAATTCCATGATATGCCATAAAAGATACTCCCAGAGTTTGTGTTACAGTAGGCTGATGCATGACGGAATTTAATGTATGTCCCTAGATTCCTATCTGAGAGAATATATAATATTATTGCTTTACTAATAATAGTTTCCTTATCTGGCAAGAAGGAAAATGATCATTGCTGGGATCTTTAGGAACCACCATAACTTAACTGGAAAATAACCCCATAGTGCAAGGTGATGGAGTGTTTCTTGGAGCACACTCAGTCAGTCTGCCAGGGGGGGACGCCCCTCTGAATAGTTCTTAGAGGAAAATAGTAGTGTGAATATTTTCCTGGGGGAGAGAGAGAGGGTTTGTTGTCGATAGTGTACTTGTCAATGCCAGAAGCAGGATATCATATGCTATTGCAATATATTTAGTGGCATTTGGAAGACCTGAGGAGATGGGACTGTTTCAAAGGAGTAGCGTGTTACAGAAAACAGTCATCGAATCAAAGTGAAAAAGGCAAGCTAATGAGATGGAGTGATGATACGATGAAGAGTTCACCAGTAATCCTCAGGCAGTGATTTTTGCTGCCTTCTGAAATTCTGTCACTATTGCACTAAAACTATTCTGAAATTAAGACCAAGACTCTACATAACACCAAAATCAATCATGGGCTATAATAAGGAACTTGTCAAACATTTTGAAAAGTAACAAGCAAGTAACAGGGAATGTTGGACTAAGCTGGTACTTCTGATTGGTTACAATTATTGATATAAAAACTTCTTTGGAGGTCTATGGCTCTCTCAGGATGGCCACCTCATATACTGAATTGCATGTTTCCCAGGCAACAAATGCATTTTGCTTCTGTGCTTTAAGTTTATTTAGGGAGAAATGAGCCCGTCAGGATGTAGGGGACCTAAAAAGGGGAAGGAAGAGGAATACTTTCAACAGGAGAATATCAAACAATAAGCAGGAAAGAGATTAAGCTTTATTCTTGCTCAGAGCCAGGTCCTGCGTACCTCAGTCCGAAGAGTAGCCCCAGTGAAGCTAGTGGGGAAACCTGTGCAAGGCAAGAGTGAAGCTGGCTCCAAATTGGAGCCATTTATCTGAAAATGCCTTAGAAGCAGAAAATCTATCAGATTTCAGTTAAAATAACAACAATTCTTTGCAGGTCTGCCAAATGTCTGCAGGCTTTGGGTGATTTATTGTTGAATCAATGCACGGTGAATGCAGAGGTCTGCCTTCCCCGCTTTCCATGCCAAACAGAGGAACCTTCACGAGACCTTGGCACTTGTCAGATTTAAATCCTTAGGGCGGTATTTCTCACCTCAAGTGCAAAATTCACCACTTCCCTGTGAAAATCAGTATGGTTGAGAACTGTGCACGTGGAGCAAAGCTCACTGCTAGCATTTATACAAGATTCATTATGCGGGTTTTGGGTTTGTGTTTGGCAGTGTCAGAAACTGGGGGGAACTGCTAATTTTCCTTCACCCCCTTTCCCACTAAGCTTAAAATAGCTGTGTTGTGTTAGAGCATAGTTTGGGCCTGCCTAATCTCAGTGCTGTTTTTTAGAAATAATCTTCTCATTCTCACTCTCTCAGCTTCTTTGAAACATAATTGGAATTGCATCTAAATGCCAGCAATATTTCAAAGGGAGGCTGAAACACAATGTCTGCTCTCTAATTAGTTTTGCAGTGTGTGGCCTGTAAACTTGATGATAAATGAAGCAATTAGCCATCAGTGGCTTCAATTAGATGGCAGTAAAAATGGTAACAAAATAAAGTCACCAGTGAGGAAATTTGCTCTGAAAAGTGCTGCTGTGGGTTGGCTTCAAGCTTAACAATGAACTGGGGCTAATTGGCTCCTTTGTTCATTGTTTCCCGGGGACAGTGCAACAGCCTAATTAGTGAGGGCTTTCCAGGGCCCAAAGAAAGCAGGAAGGGAAGATGCAACTCCTCTCTCGAGGAGCGCCCTATCTCCCCATGCCAAGCAAATCAGTGTGGCGAGAGCACACCCTTCTCTTGCTCTGCTCTTTTGGAAGAGGAGCGAGTTGGTTTGCACCATCTTCCAGGTAGTTGCTTAAGCCTTGGATCCTAGATCACTTCTCAGACATTTATCAACAAAGCAAACTTCAGCAGAACCTTCTCAGACCCTTTTCTCGATGCAACAATCGGAAGTCAGGAGCTGGCTTGCTGGCATCTTACTGGAAGGAGAAGGAAAAGGCAAAGCGGGCCCTGGGCTGCTGACCCCAGCAGTGCTCTCCAGCTATGCTCCACTGTGCTGTTTGTGGCTCTTGGTTTCGACATTTGGGGGTGGGGGGGTGGGGGGGTAACCACTGGTACAGTACTTTTCCTAGCAATAGATTCATCCATGTTTTCCCACTTTGACCAGTATTTTGTTCCAGGAAACTCCCCTCTATATAGACAGGACAACTTAATTGCTACCAAAAGTACCTGATAGGCAAAAGAGGCTGGTGGTAAAAACGTGTTTTCTGTCTGAATCGGTAATGATTATCATTATTTTAATGGGAGACACTGGGGCTGTCTCACTTTCCACAAATGCTTTGCGAAGATGAAGTGAAGAAGGGCAAATAAGATAAAAGCAAAGTGTGAAAACACAAGGGATTTTCAAATCGGGGTTTACGTTTTCAATTAGGAGACTTTGTTATTGAAAACAAGAAGCCAATTTGTCAGAAGCAAAGGCTAATTTGTCTTCACCTCTGAAGACCGGAGGGAAAAAATACATCCTGCTCACTCCAAACCCTCTGGCTGGGGAAAATAAAAAAGGGCCACTTGGTTCCAGTTCTCCCAACTCAGCTTCTGTAGGGGCTGCGGTACATGTTTTAGAGGATGGTGACGATTCCTTTCTGATGGTTGTGGTATCCTAAAATGCATCCTAATCTAAATACAGCAACTGGAGGGGGGGAAAAAGTATTGTAGTGTCAACACTGGTGATGTGATTCAGGAGAATGTTCTCTCCCTAGTTTTAGGGAGAGCTGGTGTCTGGCCCTGCTGATGAATTAATTTTTGAAGGTGTTAAGCCCATCTGTGTCCGGGAAACCTATTGCCTTTTACTACAGACTTTACCAGAATGGTACCAAGATGATTTGGAATGTCTCTGGAAATTGTAAATTCGGTTTGATAGTATAAAAATGCTGCTGTGACACATCATAATTAACACTGAATTTTCTGCATTTTTTGGCAGCTCTGGGCTAACATCTCTAGTGGTACTTCACTCATGGTGCATTCATTGCACAGCACCCTTAGTGTTTTACCTAAAGCAAACCAGAACCTTTTACCTGCTGATCTGTGGTTCTGGGTGTCCCTGCTTGTGCCTTGAGGAGCCCCACACATGGGGTCTGCCCGGAGCAGTCTGGGAAGGACTCCTGCCCACATCAGCTGGCTGTGGGTCAGACCCACACTGTGCTCTGCAGAGACCAGTGTACTCTCAGGACATAAAAGCAAATGTTCTGGAAAGGCAGGGTATGTTTATGTGCACAGTGATTTCCACTTACATACCTTTAAACTCTACTGAATACCTTTTTAAGCTCAGGAGGTTCCTCAGTATCGCTGGCATTCCCTGGAGAAAGACCAACAACCCTACATGCTCAGAAAATGGTACCTATTTCTCCCTGGGCAAAATGATATGTTCCCAACAGTACCCTGCTTATTGATTAAAAACAACTATCTATCTGAAGAAGAAAAATTGAATTTTCAGTGCTGTTCCCTCAGTTCCCTGAGCAGTTGAGCTGTGGCGTTCAGAAAGGCTTTGCGGTATTTCAAAGAACAATCTACCATTTTCCTGCTCTACAGGGAAGTGTGAACCGATGCAGTTAGCGATCCTGGCTGACATCTGAATTCTTAACAGGAGGAGTATGTTCTTGCAGAACAGAGAAATAACTGAGGCTGCATTGCATCCCCTGCTAGTTGTGGTTATTATCAGTATACTTATATTACTAGCAAACTGCTGGGCTGGACGTTTAGCCCATAAACTAAAAATACTTTTAATGTTTTGCTCCTCTGTTCAGAGATTTGCAATTGAAAAAAAATAAGCTTGTTATTTAAAAACAGGCTGCTAAAATGAGACACATAAAATATTGCAGTATTTTTATTATATATAAAATGAAGTCTCTGCATTTGTTTTTTATTACTGAGTTACACACAACAAATGAATATGCTCTGAGCCAACAATTTCTACTCTGTTACACATGTGCACTGTGTTCCTCAGACTGCAGTGGGGTTTGACTAAGCCCTTCTACCCAGTTGAAAGAGTAGGCTGAATGATATTAGCTTAAGCAATGAGAGTCAACAGGAAATGGGGGATTTGGGATCTGAATAGTAAAATGCGTCTTGGAGCATGTCATTTGCACAATGGTAGTTCTTGGCATCCAGTGGCTTTGTGCTAAAAATGAGAGTTTATTCCTCAAAAATCTCCAATTTGGGGAATGTGTGGTGGGCTTGAAAGGGCTCAGAACCTCTTGCCTGAATGACACCGCTGGGGCTGGAGGGCAGATGAAGACTTTAATCGCTTCCAGTCATCTGCTTTGTATGGTTCAACAGGAAGGAGTTAGAGAGCATTACTGTGAGCAATGCCAGCATGTAAGACATTTTGAATCACTAGTATGTTAAAATTGGTCAAATCTTAGAGCTAACAATATAGAAAAAATCTGACTATGATCTTGCTGTTTTATCTGCAGCAGTGACACAATACCTTGCCTACCCACTCCACAGCTCCCTGTAGAGAAGTGGCTGAATGCCAGCTAAAATTGCCTAGAAAAACTTAAACTTTTTTTTTAGATTCATTGCAGAAAGACAATTACAACAAAATAAAGAAAAAATTCCCCTCATCTTGAAGTAGCTTCTAGGAAGCATGCAAGGTCTGGACCTCCTTTCGCTTACTTCAGTATTAGAGTGGCATATCTTTGGAAAGATTCCTGATGTACATCAGTGGAAGCCAGTAAAGAATAAGATCGGATAACTTCATGCGGAGATGAATAACAGAGTAGATTAACAATCAAAAATCTTCCAGTATTGGAAGAGAACAAAGCTTTTCATTGCAAAACTGTATCTGGCTGCAAGCAGCAGAATAGGAGTTTGTCACGTCAGAGAGCCTTCAAAAACATATAAAGAAAACAAAATTATGATCAAACAAACTTGGGAAGCTGGTTTTTAAAAGGGTCTGAGCATTGCCAGGAAAGCTTTTTTTTTTTTTTTAGTTCCCTAATCTATTGACTGTGGTAACACCCTAAAGGTAGGAAGCAAGTCCATGACCCCTTCCATGTTAGCCCACAGTGCAGGACTAGGCTGTGGAGTACGTAAACCCTATGTTGTCAAGCAACAGCCTGGCTCATCCTGCATGCTAGTATTAGAGTGGACTGATACCATTCC
Source organism: Astur gentilis (assembly GCF_929443795.1). NCBI lineage: Eukaryota > Metazoa > Chordata > Aves > Accipitriformes > Accipitridae > Astur > Astur gentilis. Next base: position 8,212,953 of record NC_064909.1, on the reverse strand, counting down.
ACAAGATCTCCACCTATAGCTGTGCCTTGAAGACCTGCATCAGTTTCAAACTGGATCTGAACCCTTCAGCCCCAGTTCATGCTGGACTTAATTCTCATGCACCTTTGGTGATTACTAGCTTCTCCTTAGCAATTGCTGTCACTACTCTGCGAGAGCAGCAGGAACAAAGATTGGAAATGACTTGACGTGCACACCTGCCCGTAGTTTACCATTCTCCCTGCTAATGCAAGATGGAATGTTGAAGATTAGTCCCTAGATCCTTTCCATTATGGTACCTTTCTGAGTGAGCTGTAAATCTATTATCACTCCAGAGGGATTAGTTATCTTTGTGTCCAATTATGAGATTAAAGCATGATTAAGAAGGTATAAAATGGCACAGGGTGTAAAGTCCATAACATGAAGAGAAACTTCATTCCAGGATTAGACCATGGCCCACTGAAGGCTGGACCTCCATGGATTCACCTCCCAAATGGCTTAGTCAAATACTCATTCCTTGACTCCATTTAGTCTCTGGTCAGGTGAAAATTGCACTTAGTTATACCCAGTGAACATGGCAGCCAATTAATTAATGCATGGAAGGTTAAAGCTCTTTTCTGACAGAGTACAGGTGAAGAAATCCTTGGAATAGATGGTGTGGAGGAAGACATGAATATTAATATTCTCCAGGGCTAGAACAAATATTATGAAGGATGTATGTCTAAGTCCTAAGAGTCATTAATGAATATAGAGTTATTTAAGACAGATTTTGTTTCTAGGAAGAAAGGGCTGCTCAGAAGCTGGCTCCCTAGACAGCAAACTGTAAAATGTCTGTTAATTTTTCAACTTACAAAGGCAGGGCAAGAGAAACCTATTATAAATCTAAATACTCCTTAGTCACACATAGTATTCTTTTCATGTCTGTTCACCTGCTTCTACAAGTATTGAAGTGGAAATATCTGTATTTTGAGTTTATTAACAAGTTGTTTGTTTGTATTTATTGGTAACCTACAAACTAGGTTAAAATGAATGGAAAAGACTTTCCATTCTTTCAGGGTGAGTCTCCTTAAATTTGGGATACAGGAACATGCACAATACCTTGATGCAGTGTTCCAAGGGGAAACCAAAGGGTACCAGGGCATCCTTCAAAATAGCTACTCGTACTGGTAAGATAGATGTTCAGGTGGACCAAATATACATGGCAGGAGTAACTATGACTCTCTTAAGATGGGATCATAGTTACTAACTGGACAGAGCTGCAGAGATTACACCTCCACATGGTCCCGGGGTAACCAAGATGACCTCTGCCCCAGAGTGGGAATTATAGCTACTTCCTCCCTATTGACTGGCTTCACCAACCACTCAATAGTTTTGTGGGTTTTTTCTAAGGTGAAACGTTCTTGGCATTGATCCTACATCATTGCCCAAAGCCTGTGCCCACAGGTATAGTTGGGCTCAGTCTGATGGTCCCTGAGGGTGGTGCCATCTGACTTATACTAACCCTGAAATTTCAACTGGGAAAAATGGGTCAGCTGATGTGAATTGCATTCATGTTGGTTGCCACACAAACGAGGCCTTTGGACTTGTGTGACAATGTGGTTACTTGTTCCATCAAAGACCATGGGAAGTTGCTGGATGTGAGGTTTGAGTTGAGGGGATTGCAGTTTATTAACTCAGAGATGGTTGGTTTGGAGTGCCAGCATTCTTCTACCTTGACTGACAATCTGGCCATGCTACCAGCGGCATAAAAGTTATCTGCTTCCTTGAGCCTCAGGGACAATGTGATCAGTCCATCTTTGCAGGAGAAAAAGTGAAGAGCAGGGGGAACCCTCACCTCCTGGAGCCATGGCTAGGACCTTACTATTGCCATTGACCCCTATCCTGGGCCCCAGAGGTGACTTACCAACCAAGGGGACTCTGGTGGTAAAGATCCCTGACAAAAATCCATCTTGTCCATGCTGTGGAAACAGGATAGGAAAAATGTTGGGTTTGAACATCTCAAAAGAGCACATGGGAAGAAAAAGATCTTGTTCCAATGTGTCAGTGTGGGAGAACCGGTGTGAAACACCACAGTATTGACTGCCATTTCCAGAAGTGCAAGGGGGTTGTGGAAGCTACCCTTGTGAGGGGTTGGAAATGTGAGGTTTGTGAGAGGACATTTGAAACAAAAATCAGCCTGGGGCAACATAAGTGCTTGGGCCACCCAGTTACAAGAAACGTTGAGTGGCTCGCTGCTACTCACCCTAAAGTGGGTACTACCAGAGGGGTACATTGACAATGCTGGACAGAAGAGGAGATGGAATTATTGAGGAAGTTGGATAAACAGTATGAGGGGAGTAAGAACGTCAGTAAGTTGATTGCAGAATATATTCTGACTAAAACAACAAAACAGATAAGCGATAAAAGAAGGAGTCTTCATAAGAGCCTGGTGAGAAGGGAAAAAGATCAAGATTGGAAGAAACAGCTAGAAAAGGAGGGGGAACATCTTGTGAGCATGGTCTGCAGGTGGATGGTGGACTGAGGTCCCATTATTGGAAGGCAATTTCTGAATGGTTAACACCTAAAAAACTGCCCATTCTTCAGGGAATCTGAGAAGGTGATTGAAGGGAAAGAAGACCCATCAACATTAGCTGATGAGGCAATGGATGACTGCTATTCATGCCTAACCATGAAGTCCGCCAAGTTGAAAGTAAGCCAAGGTTGACAGCCTCAAGTGGCCCAGAAAACTTGTCCTTTGGAACCACCAAAGGGGTGGATGAAGAAGAGAGCTGTGAAGCGGGGGCAGTTCCTACAATTCTAGTGGCTGTTTTACCTGGATAGAGGGAAACAGGCTGATATCATCCTGGATGACGTGGAGTCCCTAAAGTGTGGTATCCCATGAGATGAGGTACATTAAGTGTTCAAGTCAAGACGGGAATCACCAGGAACGTTCAAGGGCCTGGGAGCATTCAGAACTATTGGTTGGGTGGACAACTTGGCATTTGAAGCCATGATCACAGTGAAAGAGATCTCTAAAAATATCAGAGGTGAACAAGAACACAGTGCTGGGACCAGATTAAGCTTGAGGGATATCATCAAGAGAGACCCCCAATTTACCCAATTGATGGAATTATTCAAACTATGGTTGGTATCTGGCACTGTACCGGACATGGTGAAAGAATGTTGGACTGTATTAATATCAAAATCATCCTTGTCAGAGTGCCAGAAGGACACCAACAACTGGTGACCATTGGATCAATTATCTTGAGACTATTCTCAAGGATCCTGATGGCAAGATTGACTAAGGCATGCCCCATTAATCTGCAACAAAGGGGATTCATCAGATCAGCAGGATGTACAGAGAACTTGAAATTACTACAACTTTTGATCAAGAACACTCAGAAGGAACATCGACCCTTGGGAGTAGTCTTCATCAACCTAGAAAAAGCCTTTGACACCATGAGCCATTCTCACATCATTATGGCACTAAGACAAAAGGGTGTGGACCATCATATTATCACCCTGATTACAAATTTGTATCAAAACATCAAGACTTGTATTAATATGAAGAATGAGCAGTTGGATCCTATTGGGATTCAAATTGGCGTGAAACAAGGTGATCCAATGTCTTCATTGCTATTTAACTTATCTATGGACCCCCTACTGTGCAAGTTAGAAGAAGAGGAAAGTGGATACCAACACTCTTCAAAATGCATAACAATCATGGCTTTTGTGGATGACTTAGTACTGTTGAGTGGATCATGGGATGCAATACAAAGGAATATTAAAACCTTAGAGGCCTTCTGTGATTTAACAGGCCTCAGGACACAGGGGGAGAAATGTCATGGTTTTTATAAACAACCTACAAAGGACTCATGTATGATCAATGATTGTCCTCCATGGCTAATTAATGATACCCCACTCAATATGATCGAACCTGGCAGTTCTGAAAAGTACTTGGGACTACGTATAGGCCCGTGGACCGGAATATCTAAACCAGAACTACTGGAGAAGGTAAAGGACTGGCTACAATGGATAGGTGAAGCTCCTCTGAAACTGCTCCAGAAGGTAGACATCTTGAAGGGATATGCCATCTTGCGATTGATCTACTTAGCAGATCAAGCTGATGTAAAAGTAATGTACCTAGAGACACTTGACCTTACAATTTGAATGACGGTCAAGGAATAGTTACATCTACTGCTAAGTACCTGTGATGCCATCTTGTATTCCAGTATGCATGATGGAGGTTTAGGCATCACAAGACTATTGGTTCTGATCCCCAGTGTACAAGCCCAAAGACTGCATAGAATTGCAGTCTTTGGATGAATTAACAACAAAGACTGCATAGAATTGCAGTCTTTGGATGAATTAACAAGATCAATTGTAAAACAAGAGGGGATCGAAAAAGAATTTGAAAAGCTATGGATTATAGCCAGAGGAGATAAGAACAAAATTCCATCTGTTTGGGACCTGAGGGCAGTTATGGTAATATCAGAGGAATTGGGTGATGATGAACCATCATTGGAATGGAAGCTATTGGCCCCAAAACCTATTTTTCCTAAACTGTGTAACTGGAGAAAACAAGAATTTGTAAATTGGACCAAGCTGCAGTCCCAGGGCTGTGGAATTACCAAATTTGAAAAGGATAAAATTAGTAACAACTGGATCAAACACTACAGAGGCATTCCTTACAGAAAACTCCTCACTGCACTACAACTAAGAGCAAACGTGTATCCCACAAGGGAATTTCTAGCCAGAGGAAGACAGGAGTCACAGGTTAAATCTTGTCAACACTGTTAGGCAGAAAATGAAATGTGCACATATCATTGGGTACTGCCCCATGGTACAAGGTGCCAGGATTAAAAGGCACAATCAATTATGTGAAATATTCCTAAGCAAAGCCAAATAGAAAGATTGAGTTATATTCCAAGAACATATATTAAAATATAAACAAAATGAATTATATAAGCCTGATCTTGTATTTAAGGGAGATGAGGCATTAGTTGTAGATATTACAATTCGGTATGAAAGTAAATCAACATCACTGGCAGACATGGCAGCAGAGAAAGTAAGGAGATACCAACACCTTAAAGATCAGATCCAGGAACTGATGAGCGCAAAGGATATTAAATTTAAGGGATTCCCTGTGGGTGCATGTGGAAAATGGTACCAAAGCAATTACAAAGTGTTAAAAGCATTGGGACTCTCTAATTCCGGGCAAGAAAAGATTGCTTGTTATTTGTCAAACAAAGCATTATTTACTTCTGTAGCATAATGCACATATTCATGAGTTAATTGAGAACTACTGTAAGAACGTAACATATGACTGTTATCTATAGTAGTGATTGTAGCTGTATTGTTCTGTAGTTGTACAGCTTAATTTTTTCTAATAAAGTCTATTTCTATCTCTCTTTCCTACATCATTGAGGGTACAACTAGTCTGACTCATGATGATTAGAGTTAGGGTTAATCCCTGGGAGAATTAGAAGGATTAATCTTGGCAATGGGAAAGGTAGGGATGGATAAGAGGAACTCATGATCATAATGTGTCACTCACCTTTAATTAGACAAATCTTTTATTGGAATTGTCATTGTTTCACCAAATTGGAAGATAATTACTGGTTGTGACATAGGTGGATGGGCCACCCTTTTTTAACTTGGAAAAGAAACCTGTATAAATTATATATGTTTGTTAAATAGCTACTCATGCTGGTAAGATAAATGTTCAGGTGGACCAAATATCTTCTGGTGAACATCATGGGCTAGGAAGTTCTCCATCTGCATCAGGATAATGAGGAAGAGCATAAACCCTGATGGCTCTATGACAGTTTGTTTGTTTGTGTGTTTATTGAGCCTGTTCTTTTTTAAGCAGCTCAGCCAAGTTTCAGTAACTTCTCTGGCAATACTCATGACACTGGTGTGAACAGTTTCTCAGAACTCAAAGAGATTTCTTGCTGCTAGCCGAACGTTTCCTGTGTGGTTCGATCTTGCCACTCCATTCCAAGTGAATTAAGAAATTAATAAATGACAAACAGTAGTTGAGCATTTATTGCTTTTGCTTATGTGAAGGAGTTGCCTCACTGAGCAAAGGCAGTATTGCACTGTTAACACTACATAAGTTTGAAGTGTGGTGTTTTAGCAAGGGTGAAGTTTTGCCTGTTCATGGCATGGAAGTGTGTTTTTTCAAGCTGCTTAGAAAAGGCCATGTTATTAACTTTGTCAAGAAGAAACTTGGATCTACTGGACCTAGTTCTCCTTGCTGTCATTACCCACCTACCAGAAAAGTTGTGGTTTTGGGGGCTTGTCTGGGCATCTCAGCTTCAAAGAACAAGGTCTGACACTGCCTAAAAGACATCAGCCTCTGTGAGCAAGAGACAGCTAACTGCTTGAGGTTTGTTGGACTCACTCTGCAGCTCTGTCCCTGAGCACTCTTTGTCACTGATGGTGCTGGGCAGAGCCTGGGGGAAGCATCAGAAACAGCTGCCAAATTTTTTGATTAAGGAAAACTGATCTCCAGTTAGAAATGGCACTGAGATGCAGAGAGCTGGAGACATCTTGGGAACAAGAGGCGTGTGGTCGGACACCTACTGTGGGCACTAATTTGAAGGGGCTACCCAGATGCTGCATACATGAAGGGCATATACTGTTAAGCAACTATTCATGACAGTAATGCTGTAACAAAAGTTTTTTCTTTTTTTTTTTTTCCTGTTACTCTTCTTTCATTATATTTGCTTCTGTGTGCTGATAAGAATCGTGTTTCAGTCCTTTGAGGTTGATCTTTAATGAGTGAAAACAATGCCCAGGTGAGCAACAACTGAACACTTTAAGGACCCATTCACTGTGCACCACCCTATAAGAAAAAAAGAAATTAAAACAAAACCTCTTATTAAGGGAGACTGAAATCCCGCCCCCCATCTCTGCCTGTAGCACAGAGGAAATAAATGCCAGGCATGAATACTTACCCGAAAATTAGTAAAAAGATAGTAACAAGGACAGGCTACCCAAAGCATCTCTTGTGTATGGCAGACCCTGTGTGTAATCAAGATACAGGACTGGTGCGCACAGTGGAATGACAGATGGTTATCTCATTTAGGCTGCAGTGAATAAAGCTCTGAGAAGGGCTGCCAGGCTTACTTTTACATATGCATTTTCTGTAGCCAGATGAAAGTAATTTTCTAAGAGTTGGCAATTGTTAACAGGGTGTGCACCGATGGGCTCTATCCAGAGGTGAAGGTCTTTTCCGCAGAGGCTGAATGGGTTTTTGGCAGCTTATGTTGCTCAGAGAAATCAATGGTTTTTTGTAACTGTTATCTGAAGGCTCTGTGTTATGCTGTGCAGTGGTCTTCAGAGCAAGGTGGATTAGAAGTAGATTAGAATCACAGTAAATAAGGCTTTGCATCAGGCTTTTGCTGTTTGAACTTTTTGCAGTTCACAGTGCAGGTCTCCTTATCGCTGAGCTTCTCCCAACCAGGAATCTGAGCAAAAGAGGTGTTTGTAGTTGATGTGGTGGGGGTTTTTTGGTTGTTTTTTTTTTTTTGGGGGGGGGAGGTTGGTTTGTTTTGTTTGTTTGTTTTTTTAAAAAAAATTCTCATTACTTGTATTGCAATATGGAGCAGTGTCCAGAAATCTGACCCTCAAATGATTTCCTGGTGTGCTAACACAGTAAAGGCAGGTAGTGAGGTAGCCCATACCCTAAGGAAGCTTGCAATACAAGAAGATAAATAAAAGAACTGGAAGGGTATAGAGAAGCATGCAGAGATATGATTTCCTTCTGGCTTTGCAACAGAAGGGAAAGAACAACTACGCTTTCTCCTGTTGACACGCCAATATGCTGTCCATTAGTCCACAGGAAAAGTAAATGATGCTGATGTTCTCTTTTTCACACAACTGTATGCTATTTGCAGTCCAATACCCCCTGACATCTATAGCAAAATTCCTAAAGTTTCAGTGGGATTGTGGTCAAGGCCTGCGATTCAAATCCTAGCTCTTGGACATAGATGGTGCAGGACCAGATCTGTGGAACGAAGGAGCTGGCTGATGGACAAGCCCTGCCAGCAGGGACTCTGGAATCTGCCAGCTCTGTTGTGACAACCCAGGTGGTGTGGGGCACCTATGTGAAATAGGAGAGAGCTGAACATGTAGGGGACAACTGGGTCTTGGGCTAAAACCACTGAGAGAAGAAGAGATGGTCTGAATTATAACTACCAGCCTGTGAAGGATGCAATCAGTGGATTATGAAAATAACTAGTTTTAAGATTATTGTGCTCCTGTAAAAGACACTCTATAAACACTATTAGAGGGATATATGGATGAAGGGATATGTAATTCTGAGATATCATTGAATGCTATAGCAAAGAATATGGATTTTAGTGCTAATGCCAGGAGAAGGCCCTGCTTGCCACATGAAAAAAAAACACCCCGAAAGGTGACCAAACAACGGGTAAGCTGGTTACTGCCAGCTTGTGATTTTGTTAGGGTATCCATATGTTCTCCTGTTTTTTTCAAGTTTAGTTCCTGGACATGTGTAATTACATGAGAATGTCTCTTAGGATTGGTTTTTTTCCTTCTTGTTATTCCTAAGTACATCTAGTCCTTAAGGAGGAAAGCTTAAACAAGCTGTGTGAATACAAATTGCTCGGAAACCAGAAGGCAAATGAAAGAATTGGAAGGGGTTGTTGCTTTGCTTTGCTTTGTTTTTTAGAGACATTGGTATTTTTAGGCCAATGTCCCAAAATTTTTAAGACTGATTCAACGTTTTGTGAAACCTTTGGCTTTTTTCTGGCCTGGTTCTGAGAAGCCTCTGAAAGAGGAGTCAGATAAACCTGCAGAACTGGGCCTGTCGTGTACTCTCTCTGATCTGATTTTGCTGCATTTCATAGGAATCCTCGTTCCCACCTAGGGAAGGTGAAGCAGAGTTTGGAAGCTGGAGATGAGCTTTCCTCAGGCACCAAAGGTTAGAGGCTTAGAAATGCTTCCCTGCCCTCCTGAAAGTTAAGACGACAGCACAGAAATGAGAGAGGAAGAGAGTTAGGAAAAAAAAAAGAAAAGAAAAAGCGGTTGTGATACATTCTGAATACCACTATGCTATTCCTTGGCTGCTGTCCTCTAATTATTAAAACATGCTGTTGGCTAATGCATGGGTTTTATTTCCAAGGGGTTTGCACAGAATTACTCACATTTATGCATTTCATATCTCATAAGCCTGGATATGAATAATAATTGCAGATACCTGATTGTCATTCAAATGAATTCTCCAATTCAAACCAACAGTTAGCAGTAGTTTCTGGAAACGGGACTTTTTGATATGGAAGCAACATTATTCAGGTTAGATGTTTTAAAACATTGATGGTGGTGTCTTTAGCTCTTTTGCTTGTGAATAGGTATAGTTGGCACGGCAGTTGTGATACCAGACATTTTACTAGACCTAGGACTCTCACCTCTGTTAGCACAGGCAACTAGAGGAATATTAGTCCCTTGCTTTGTGCAAGGCGTAAGGTAATTCTGACTATGGAAAAACTGATAACCTCAGATGGATCTGAACACCTGCTTGCCTTTCAGGACTTACACTGAGGCTATGGGTGGATTAAAAGTACAGCTTCAGGAACCTTTCCACCTCTGAACTTCCCACTCGTTAGGTATGAGGTACGTTATTTTCCTCCATGGCTGGCTCTGATCCATCCTTCCTTGCTGTCTTGATATTCCCTCTGGGACTCACCTAACAACCATGCCACTGTGTGTTCAGATTTAAAAAAAAAAAAATTAAATTAAACAACAAACCTCACTAGATTCCCTATGAATATTCCTCCCCACAAAAAAGCCCAAACATAAGGCTTCTGCCTTAAGGACACAATTAAGCCTCCAACTGACAAGTACACAAAGTCACCAGAGCAGAGCTATCTTTGTTTATTGGGAGCAAAGCTAAGTAGCTCCCATTAAGCATCCCCTTGGCTGAAACCATTAACACCTATTGGGCTGCTTTTTATTTCCCCAGTGATGCAGGATGGCCAGTCCCTCCTGTCCTGGGTCAGCAGAGTGCTCCTTCATCTCCCTGCAGAATAATTTAGCCCGGCTCCAAATCTGTACCCCAGCAGTGCCTGGCTGCCTGCCTGGGCCCCGAGCAGGGCTTGAGCTGCTGGGGCACTTTGCTGTCTGCAGCACAGACTCCTGGGGAGATGCCAGTAAGTTGCTCCCTCCCTCTCACTCCATCAGAGAATCATTTCAGTTGGAAAAGACCCTGAAGATCGAGTCCAACCGTTAACCTAACACTGCCGGCTCCACCACTAAACCATGTCCCTAAGCGCCATGTCTACACATTTTAAATACCTCCAGGGCTGGTGATGCGTCTCACTTCTCCCTCCACAAACTGGGGGCTGCCATCCCTCCCACCTTTACTGGCCTACACAAATGGTGAGAGTTTCAGAGCACCACAGCCAGTGCAAGAATTTGTATATTTTAGAGCCCAGTACCAAAAAGGGGAGGAAGATAAGGTCTTAGTCATGGCACCTGACATTATGGTAATGCACGTACGTGTGCAGAACTAGGGAGTGGGAGATAGCAAACGGTCTTTTCCATCTCACTATCACCTCGGATGAAAAATCATGGTGAAACTGAGCTGTACAGGCAGGGTCATATATAAAAGAGAACCTCACCAAGGCAGGAAAAAAAAAAAAGGTCAAATCTAATTTCCCTTATGGGTGCTCAAGCACAGGGTCATAAGGAGCTGAAGATGGCATTGCTCAGGTGGTTCCTGGGCTCGGGGGAGGGGGGGGGGGACGAGGAGCGCAGGGTGCCTGGCCTGCTCTGTGGGCAGCTCTGGGACCCCAGGGGGACGATGGCTGCATGATGCACCCTTCAGGAGGCTTTGCCCCAAATCCACTTGCTTTAGTCTGAACGCCAGGGTTAGGATGGGTCCAAGAGATGCTATCTTACATTCCTACCATGAGGTTTTATAAAAGTTTACCCATAGATCTAAGCCTAACCAGACTTTGCTGTATCAAGACCTGGCTGCCGTTTCCTGCCCGATGATTTGTCCTGTGACAGCTACAGGAGAGGCTAATGAAAAATGAGAAGAATGTGCTGGCCATCTTAGCAGCCATATTTCACAGTGTGGTTTTGGAACCGTTTGTTTTCTTAACTTCCTGAGGTCAACAGTTACGGGAGATGGATGTCACCACATGTGCTCGTTTGGAAAAATAGCGACGGTCAGGCTTCAGGTTAGTGAACAGTGTCATGGGAAGGCAAAGAAATAAAATTTAAAAAATGCCAAACAAACCCAAACAAAAAACCAACTTATTTGTCTGGGACATGGTCAGGATTTAAAAAATCTCAGTTCAGGATGTTGACTAGGCAAATTTGGCAGGCCTTTCAATTAATTTATGATTTGTTCCAGAACTGAATGAACAATGCATGAATATTCAGAACTACTTTAGGCTTTTTTTTAATTAATATTAAGGCTTTCTTGAAGTCAAGTATGGCTACAGACTGACTCCCATGTCTTCCAGTGGGCTTTTGATCTCAGCTTAGCATAAACCCTTTTTATTATTCCTCAGGTACTGGAAACGCACTCGCTTAGGATACCAGTCAAGCACCTGAAGACATGAATTATTAGGGAAAGTAGTCACTGATGATGTCTACTGAAGAGTCTAAAAGCTAGGAGGTTTTAAACGAAATGCTTCCATTTAAAATGTTAGACTAATTCAAGCAGCAAAAGTGCAATAGTAATGCTTTTAGCATTTATATGATATCCCCACTCCCGGCTCCAAAATACTTCCCAAATAAGGATATGCATCCTCATTTTACGGATAAGGAAGCCTGATGTAATTTATTTGTGCTTAAGCACAGGGCTAAAGACCCGGAGCTGGCTGTCAGCGGGGCCGAGAAGGAGCACTGCCCTCCGTGCTCCCCAGCCAGTGCCAAGCCCGGGGAGCACTGGGTTGCCGGGTGGCAGGGGGGAGCCTGTGGCCAGCTCTGAGCCCTGGGGACTCTAGCAGCTCTAAAGCCCAAATTTGCTTTAATCTTGCAGCCGCTGGATGGAAATACTGCCCAGCTGGGTGTGCTCCCTCCCTGCGGTGCAAGCCACCTGGGCATAACCGGACTGTGATGGGTCATGCCGAGTTTGCAACAGCAGTGCCTTACCTGCGTTTGATTCGGTGCCTGTGCAGTATTCCTCTTGCATGAGCATGCTATCCTGTTACTAGCTGTGGGATTTGTCACGCGATACCTGCTGGCTCTCCTGGAAGTGATACAGGCTGGTCCCCCTAGGTAGGGAGCTGAGAATATACTGCTTCTGGCAATAATAAAGAGCAAGGCGATGCTCCCTCCACTGCTTCAGTTTCCTGGCTGTGTCATGCACTGCATTTGTGTGATACTCGGCGCTGGCTAGCGATGAAAAAGAAATGAACTGGAAGAAAAGAGTATGACAAAAACGGATGGTATGGTATAACAGAAACTGGTTATAACGCATGAGACGCCAATACGGAGCACTTATGCTTAAAAATGCTGAACAGATGGCATCGGACAATGCAAAGATTGTTTAGCATTACCCTGAGGTATAGTGAAATATTGTCAGAGGTGTGGGAATGTAGTGAGATTTTCCAAAGAGGTCTTCTGGGACGGCTTACACACCCCAGCATGTTGGCAAGCGTTGGGAGACAAATTGAAACTAATAGCTGAGCAGGTGAGACCAACAGGATCTGCACTCATGTTGTTAAGACGAGGCTTTAATAATACAGTGGGACAGTGCCATACATTCAATAGCTATTTTTGTCACCATTACAAGTAATTTATTTTATGTAGACATCGGAAAAGATAAATTACTGGTAGCAGAGGCGATTAATATGTTAGGCAGAAACACTGCAGATCTTCTTTCAAATGCCAGTGTCCATACACAGAAAAATTTACAGGGAGCTGTGAATCTATGGCAGCCACTTTAGAGTGCTAGAAATGCAGGCTCTTGCTAGACTTAAACCAAACTTGAAAAAAATACATTTAAATTAAGGAAAAAAACCTAAACAGTCTGCTAAACTTTTAAAAAAGTTAGTTGCACAAGCATTTAAAAAAAATGAATGACAGTGGATTTTTTAATGTTAATTCCTATATCACATTAAAACAATAAAAGAAAAAAAAATAACTACTTTCTTGAAAGTATAAGGCAAAAGTTGTCAAACATTTGCATGTGGTTTCTGTGGAAACAGCCCAAGAGTGTTTCCAGTTAAAAGAAAAAATGCTCTAACTTTTTTTGCAAATTATAGTGGCTTGGGATGTGATCATGCTGGAGAAGTGTTTTCTGTTTTGTTTGTAAAAAGAAAAATTTTTGGAGGTCGTATGTCAAACTTGAGTTTTTCCTGTTTTCCACAAAATCAGCAGGTGGTATGTGCAAGCAAACTGTATCTTCTAATTTGGCAAAAAATCCTAAGAAGAAAATATATGGGAGATCTGCAGTTTGTTCCAGTGTGAAACTTGGCAAGAAAAATTCTTGCCTGCAAAAATCAGGGCTTACTTATTACATTAGGCACTCTTTCTTTTTCAATATGCAATAAGGACATGAAACATCTCTTGGATGCTCCCTAGAGATGGACAAAGCTCTCCCTTGAATTCTTTCTTATGAGAAATGCATGCACATAAATTTTTAAAAGGTTTCCATGAAATAAAAAAGTGAAAGCTGAAAATGTTGTGGGGTTGTTTGGGTTTTTTTTTGTTGTTGCCCCAAACAAAGACCCAAATAAATCACTTTTTTTTGACAAAAGCCCAGAAAATCAAAGACTGTTGTTTACTTATTTAATTTCTGCTCAAAGTTTTCAGGAGCTGTCTTCTATCTGCCTGTCAGCTCTCCTAACCTCCTCCTCTCTTCAGGAAGCATTTCAAGTATCTTTTTTTCAGGATCGCTTCATAAGCCTGCATTACTGTGTACAAATATTAAAACTCTCAACGGGAATACACAATTTCTATGAATTCCTGCCTGTATTGTGTTTTTAAAGTCTACATATATAAAATTAGGCACTTTGGCTGTTAAGAGTTTGATTCTGCAGTTCTAGCCAAGAAAAAAACCCCTTCCCTGTGAACGTCAGATGTTAAGACACCGGGACCAAGCCAAATTGCTGGTGGCCTGAAATTCCTTGGCTTTATGACCCTCCACGAGACCGTGGTTTGGAGGTGGACTCTGGCGAAAGGCGCTGATTTTGTGCCCTCAGAGGGCTGGCAGAGGCCCCATCATGTGCCCTCCTGGCATCCTCCTTTAGCTCTCAGCTGCCCTCCGGAGCTCCAGAAGGCCCCTCTAACCCAGCCTCCAGTAGTCATAGGCCATAAAATACTTCTTCTTGTTACTCCCGAGGAGAAGCGTTGCCTGCTTTGCTCTCTAGCCTTCGAAACCTGCATTTGTTTCCTGGCAGCTCTTCTCCTGCGCACACGGGAGCCCAAATAGCCCGTGGGATTACCGAAACCCCTTTCTTACCTCGCGGGACAGCCCCAGCAAGAGCCTCCGACATTTGATTTATTGCTTCTCCTCCTGCTGATGTTACAGTAGGTCAACGCCACACTGAGGCAGTGACAGTCTCCCTGTTGGAGGTGGCCCCATTTAACACGGCTTGCCTCGGGGAGGTGGGTGGCCCCGCTACGCCAGTGCCAGGGCTGATGGCTGACAGACAGATGAGGAAGTCAGTGGGACGTCACGTTGCATCTTTTTTCGCCTTTTTTTTTTTTTTTTTTTTTTTTTTTTTTCTCCTCCAGAGTTGTCAGATGTTCTGCTCATGGTATTTTTAAACCAGGCTTCTGACAGCTTTTTGAAGGGGCAAAACTGCTAACGCATCATGGTTTTTGGAGGGTAAAATAGCGCAGTGAAGTGGATGATGAAAATAAACAGCCAAACAAGGTCCAAATGAAACATGAACATTTTGAGCAGAGCTTTGCCACTAAAGTCTTTTTTGAATAGTTAAAGAAAAAAAATCACAGGAAGCAAAAGAATACTTTTTTTTTTTTTAATGCAAACGACAATAAAAGAAACAAAGCACAGTGCGTCCAGCAGAAAATTCAGCTGAGCAGACCTCTACAGTAAAGCTTCATCTTCAATGCTTGATTTCTTCATGACTGCAGGCAGTGAAACTTTGTGTCCATAAAACTGAATCAAGCTTTAAATTAGAGAGAATTAAATGACCCTATATCTGATTCTTCCCTGCCTTACAGCAGGGTATGCAAGTAGCATGGCTGATGTTAGCAGGGCTAAAATCCAACATCCAAGAATAAATTCTTCCTTTTGATGCACTTCTGCATTTGCTGAATAGCACAGCTGTCAGTATTTTTTAAAATTAAATCAACAAATTAAGATAGCAATTGTTTCTCATAAAATAAACTATACTGTGTGTCCTAGAGAACACATATGTGGGAATTAATCTCAACCAGGCAGAGGCTTATTTAATTGATTAACTTTTCGATATAGTAAGTAACCACATTGGAGTCAATGGAATAAATAAAGCCAAACATATGCTTCATCTTTGCAGGGCTGGAGTCTTAAAGCTGAGAAAGTATAGAAGCTTAGCTGGAAGTCACCAAATTTCTAACCTTTCTCTCTTTCACTATATACAAAAGAAAATACGTTGCATTATCAACAGCTTCATTTATCATGAATTTAAATGCAGCTCCCAGAAAATAGCTCCCATTAGGATTTAATTAGAAGACACTGCTACTTTTTCCAGCATGTGTTACTCTATTCCTTGTGAAGTTTGTGGGAATTAAGGGTAGGGAACACATTTTATCTTGAACTGATGCAGGACTCAGCCTCGCACTGCGTTGTAAAAATTGTCCCCTGACATTTTAGCCTCAGATCCTTGTAAATGCTCCTTTAAGCATAGCTAGATCTAAAAGTGAAAAAGTTATTTTGTGTTCAAAAATTTTCCCATCCTGCTTCCAGAAGTGGCTTGGATGTGGCTGGTGCCTGTGAGGCATCAGGGACCACTGGCAGCAGAGGCCAGTGCCTCCGTGAAACCCTCTTCAGCCAGGCAATGTGCAAGGCTGGCAGTGTGTAAGTACCTGGCTTGTAATCTGACTTTGTAAACTCTTGCGTGGCCTCTGTAATATTAGGACCTAGTCGCGGTGTCTCAAGGTTTTCAGCTTTTCCATGGTTTCTACTTGCAGGCTGAAAATAGGTGGCTTCCCAGAGCAATGGCTGGGAAATGTAGTAAGGGAAGCCTACTCTTTCTCCTCACCCCCACCGACTTGTTTAGATCAGGGTCCCAGAGCCGTGCCCGTGCTGATAAAGGTAATTTCAGCCCAATTTTAGGCTATGTCCAGAGAAAAAAAGTAAGTGAAAGCCCTAATTTTTCTATTTGTGGATTTGCAGTGTACTGCTTATTTTGGATCATCTCTGTTGGCAGCTTGGAGCTACTCTCGCATTACATACCATGCTGCAGTCATGATGACATCTTGTAGTGGAGTGCAAATAATATTTATTTTGGGGGCAAAATATAGACCTAGTGGTTTCTAAATGTTGTGCTGTTTCTTTTTTTAAGGATTTTTTTAGATTATATTGAGCCTATGTCGGGAGTAACATTTTCCTGCTGCATACAGTACCGGCAGCAGGGTGGTGAGGCTGCCGTGCCTCAGCTGTGCTTGGGGTACCTTAGGTTTTTTTGGAGCCTGTTGCATCCCTCCCAGTCCTCCCGTCAGTGATGTCTGGGCTGGGGCTCTTGGGAGCACTGGATCTGGCTACCTCTACGCTACACGCTCAAGTGAACCGTGATCTGATCCCTCCTTAGCAGGGCAGCCGTACGGGATGCTTGCTGGCCCGTGATAAGCACTGAAGTACACTGGGGGATTTTGGGGAGGGATGTGTTAGCTGGCCAGGTACCCTGCCGAGAGTTTACCTGGCTGGCTGGTAGCCCAGGCTGTGCAAGCCCCCCTGCCCTGCCCCTGAGCAGCCAGCCCGGGCTGCCATGTGCAGGTATCTGGGGGACCGGCCACAGGCAAAAATTGCTGCAATTGAGATGCTGGAAGCCTGAGAGTGCCTGGAAATTGGTACTCTACTCCAGCAGAGACATTATCAGGTGACAAAAGCTCTCTTGCCAAATGCTGTTGTATCATTCTCTCACTTTAAAATATTAGGAGAAGAAAAATTTATGCTTGTTCTAGTACGTAAAGGAAAATTCAACTAATCCAAACTTCTATATTGCAAAATTTTTCACACAGTCAAATTATTTATTTGCTTGTACAGAACATGTGTCACAAATCTGGTAAGTAAGAGCCATTCAGGGTGTGTTTTCTTGTTTGAATGCTGAGTTTGGGCTCTGCTTTGAACAGTATAGTTTGAAAAACTCAGAAATTACCAGATGTATCAAATAATTATATCAATATTATTCCAGCTTCTACTTTATTTATGCATAAAATGTATATATGTGTATATATATTTTTTACAAATATATATGTTTAGACAGGTTATATATAATTGAGTTTGACCATATTCCAAACTGGTGTAATATGGGTCTTGTTTCAATGAATGCTATGCAATATATCCTAAGGATCTGGCTTTTTAAATATTAAACTACCAAAATATAAGCTTCACTTCACACGTTCAGCAGACCCACTGCTGCACACAGAACATGAAATAAAGTACATGCAGCACCAGGCCTTAATTTGTTAAGTCAAAAGCTTGTACGACTTAGACCAGAGAGTTCCTTTGTGGAGCTTTCCCATTTTCATTAAAGATGATGTTCCGTGCTATAAATGCAACCACTCCAAAAACAAAGAAAAAATGAAAGAAAAAAAAAAAAAAGAGGATGAAACCAGAGTAAAAATGAAACAAAATATTCCTCAAAATTAAAACCAGGATGATATACTTATTCAGGCTGCAAATGTTTTGGACTATGTGTGTGTGTGCGTGTGTGTG
This sequence comes from Astur gentilis, assembly GCF_929443795.1. Lineage (NCBI taxonomy): Eukaryota > Metazoa > Chordata > Aves > Accipitriformes > Accipitridae > Astur > Astur gentilis. Next base: position 8,195,126 of record NC_064909.1, on the reverse strand, counting down.
TATATAAAAACACACAGACAACTAAATGCTAGTTCAAAACATACATAGTGCTATGTCTGCCAGAAAGGAGTTTTGTTAATGTGTGAATTTGTGAACTGTTATACAATTAGACATTTTTAGATGTTTTTTTATAAATATGTAGATAGTTTACTGAAGGGCGTAGGAAAATATCTACCCCTATCATCTCTGCATTTAGTCTGATTCAGTGATTAAGAATTTCACATGGTCAAATTTGGAAAATGGTTGGAAAAATGTAAAAAGCCAAATAAAAGCTTGTAGTGCAGAAAGAGACCCTGGGATATGATTCTATGCCTGTAGTGCTTTGGTGCTATAGTAACAAGCACAAGTTTGTTCTCTGAAAGGCTGCAGCATCACCTCCCGTGCATTTACACCTGCAAAAGCAGGTTTTTCCCCCAACCTTTTCCATGTTTACAATTGAATTCTTCTAAGAATAAGATCTGTGCACGGAGAGAAGAGAGAGGAAGCGTTTAACGGGCAGGAGGGAGAGCTCGCGACAAAGGAGTCGGATCGACTAGAGGACAGATGCTGCAGCTTTTGAGTGCATGAATGTAAGAGAGCGGCATGAAGACCTGAAGGCCAGCACATTTTCTTTCATTGGAAATCACACAGCGTAGGCAGTAATCCTGCTAGTTACTTATGACTGTGCCTCCCTTGGACTGTAGACTTTCCCTGTGATCAGGACAGGCAGAAAACATGAAATCAGTTAATTAGCGTTTCAGCTGGAAGCGTTTTAATCTGCTGATAAAAATCAGCAATTGGGAAGGGCAGAATGAGGCAGCTGTAATGCTAAATGGTTTTTTTTTTTGTTTTTTTTTGTGGGGTATATAATTAAATCTCACTTCGGTTTTCTTACTGGTAAAATATTATTTGGGGAATCCAATGAATGTGTTACACATCTTTCAGGGATTCTGGTGCTCTTTGTAAACTGCTTCCCTTACAACAACGAATTACTGACCTATCACTCTGGGTTAGTTGGTCCCGCACTCTTACGCAGTGCGGACAGACGAGGCATGTAATTTCATTCCTACTTGCTTTGCACACTTTTCCTTGGCTTGCTGGCAAAAGCCCTCTGGTGCCAGGTCTCACATTCCAGCTGTTATGCATTTGTCTCACTATCGGACAAATACTTTATCATCCCATAACTTTTTTTGGAACCGGGCTGCAGGGCAGACAATATTTGTGGGAAAATCTGCGGAGTCTGGCTGTGCCTTCTGATATGCTATGGGATGAAACAGTTTGTCTCCCCGCCATTTAGAAAGGTCACATACAGACAGACATTTGGCTAAAGACCACCAAAACTACTTTGCTGAGCCCAGTTTCTGCATGTCCGTATTAGATGCAGCAGCATTGTACACTCAGGGACACGGATGCTCCTCGCCTGACGATGCTTTTCTGTTTGCAATATGAACATGCTCCCCGCGCCACTGCTGCTCACAACATCACGTCTTTCGCTGTGATTGCCTTCTGACAGCTACCTGCATTTCCTCATCTGTTTCCCCCTTTTCCAGTGAAACCTGAAACCAGGTGAAACTTGCTCAGTGTCACATTTCACTTCCAAATGGAAATGCAAAGCTAAAAGAAGCCCCGGGTCCTCCAAGGTTCACCAGCCTCTTGTCAGCCGGGGACTCAGACACATACCAATGTAAGCCAGTTCAGGGCAGTATGTGGAAATAATGTGAATCGAAGTCTTTTCTCATTGCTTTTGTCCGCACTTGCCTTTTAAAAAAAATTATTTACTTAGTATCTTTCTCCTTCCTATTTGCGTGTCTTCTAGCCAATAGAATATATTGATTATGTTATTGCATCAAGGGCTTGACATGTCTTAGGTACAGGACAAATGCCCATTTTTTAATGGGTGGCATAATGATAAAATGTGTGACAAAAATTCACATGATTCATAACCGTGTCGAAGACAAACCTCTCACTGAACTGAGAAGTTTTGCCTGGGTGAAAATGAACAGGTATGTCCAATTAAGCACAAAGTCTGCATGTGGGGATAATTTTTGGTTATTTTAATTATTTTTTTTTTAATTTTTTTTTTTTGTAAAAAGAAGGAATACCAGTGGTAATTTACTTTGGATAATTCTGCTAAGCAGCTGGACTTTGAGAAGATTATGTAAGCTGAACTAATTGCCAAACTTCTGATGCTTGTTCCTTGCTAGCCATAATTTAATTCTATATTACAGTTTCTGGCTTTCACCCCTAGTTCCACATGATCTGTGCTTGTGGGCCAGGGATGGTGAGTAAACAGTAACTATGGTAATCCTGAAATTCCTCTGTTCCTATGCCAGCTGTTCGACCCATCTGCCTCGTAGGTGCATATTAGAGTTGCCTTAAGGCTGTTCTAACTTATGCCTGCTTGACTCCCACAGGACTATTCTCACAGCTGGGAAGAACAAGACTGTCATTGCTGCACAGGTTTTATTTATTGTTTCAGGGTAGTATTTATGCCAGCCATATTTCACATTTGTTTTGAAATCAAAGGTTTTCAAAAGTGGTAATTTCATAAAGAAACCAGACAGTTAAAAACATGGGAGCTACAAAACTTGTTAGAGCCCGGTATACTGAAGGTATCCAATTCTATACATAAGCTGCATTAATTATAGCAATGGGAAAAGTGGGAAAAGCACCCACTGTGAACAGTTTGGTGGTCTACAAAAATGCTCCTTCTGGTGCAACTGCTGGCGGAGTGACCCAGAGGGGAAGGGAAAGTCATGGTAAGAAATCTGAACAAAATGCAAACACAGACCCAGCCACAGAGGCATATTTTATCAATGTTTAAGACTGTGACTTTTTCCAGCATATCAAAATGACTGTCCTATGCTGTTCTGGCGAGACCTACTGCGAAAGTGCAGCATTTGATCAGCCCCAGAAGGCCTGGCCTGGTGCCTGTGGTGGGAGTGGAAGTATGAGAGCAGAGTTAAGTTACAGTATCAAATCTGAGGAAAGTTTTTGATAGGAGAAAATATCTGTATTCTCGATTCCCATTACTGTTAGAGAAACTAACATTTCAATCACAGCTGGAGCTCAGCTTCTTTCTTTGCCTGGCCCTCGGGAAGGTCACAGCCAAGTCCTGAAGAAGTGTGCTGACATCTGTGGGGCAATTTAGCCTAATGAACCGAGGGGCTGGGCATGGCGGGGGCAGAACACTGGGCTGCATTAGCGGTTCTTGCTCCCCTCTGTGGTGCTTCACTAGCCCCTCGGCCCTGCTCCACGTTATCCGTGTTGTCTTTAGCATTGAGCGAGGCTGTTGCCTCTCATTCACGCTCACAGGTAGTGTAGCACTGGGGTTGCTGCTTCTCCCTCGCCCCATCCTTCCACCAGCTCATCTCCATGAGGAAGGCAGGTGTGACTCTAAGTACAAGCTGAACCAATAACTAATGAATAATGCTGGGACAGGTTAGATGGCAAATTTTTTTAAATGGACTAACTTAATATTGTGGTCTCCTTTTTGATCCATGGAATGATTAAAGTGTTGCTGTCACTCCTGAAAGAGTGTGGAGTTACAGATGGAGATTTAGTTATGGACAATTTGCCAATCGATGTTTGCCATTTGCAGTGGGAGATTCGTTCTCCCTTCCCCAGGTAGATAACGAAAAACCAGCATGAGAGCGATGACACACCGACACAGTGCACAGCAAAGAGCAGTGCACAGCGTCTCTTCAGCGCAAACTCACAAAATCTGCTGGATCCTCCCTGAGCATCTGAATGGAGACCTCCAGGCTGGTAGGCATGGGCAGCACCTGACAGTGGGGTAGCTACCGGCCTCGCCAAGAGCTGCATGTCTGCTCTCAGCCTCTGAAGCCCTTGCAGATGAATAAGCACAATGATGAGAAGGCAGCAGGGTCTCCCTTCAGTCCCTTCCCGTCTGCTGTGGCGGTGACACAGGACCTCACCAGCTAGTTGACCTGTTCATTATTTTTAGAATAAGCACTTCTTGTCTATCTTCAGATGTGCAGATCTTCAGATATGGTCTCCTGCTTTCACAAAGTGACAAGTGCCTGGACCATATTTCATTGCCAGGCAGCCTTTACAACGCCTCAGTACAACTCCTCCAAGCGCATCCTGGCAAACGGAAAACTGAAACTGAGACTCCGGTCCCATCCATCCTGTGGCTGACTGATCCCCTAAAGGATATGGTGACCTCCACTTCCTCCTGGTAAAAGCCCACATTCTACTTGGTGGCCTTGTACTTTTACCTCCCTCATCTCCACCCCTTCTCTGAAATGATGAAATACCAGGCTGTGGTATCCTTGGGCATGGAGGACACAAACTCGTGTGCTAAATTAAAACTAGCCTAGCCTTTGGTTCTGCCAACAGTTTTCACAACTGCATTCAAGCTGACCTCAGCTAAGGTCAGACACCAAGACCAGCACCGACACCTCAGGTATGGCAGCTGGTGACCAAAACGAGCCATTCTGGGTCCCACAGCTGGGACTCATTAGTCTCCCACTGGGATAAGCACCGCAAGGCAAAGGGAAAAGTCCTCCAAGCCAAGCACACCATGGAGGGAAGGAGTCAAAAGCTTCACAGTGATCTCGCTCCTCCCCCGGGACTGAGGTGGAGCCACACGCGTTTCCCTGCCAAGGCAGCCACCAGCGCGAGCAGAGCACTGGGAGTGCTTTCTAAATCAGTGCAGTTCCTACAAAAAACTCTTCTCTTCTCATAATTCAGGCACTGATCTTTCCATCACCATGACACCTCTCTGATGAGGCCCATCATTGGTGCTCCTGCCTGACTAACATGTCTCTCCTGTAGGCTCTCACCTCCACTGGACTTTTGACACTGGCTTTGCCCAGCCAACGTGCTGGGACTCTTCTGGTGTGGTGTCACTATGGCCCTGCTGGGGGTTTTGGGACCCTCTATGCAGAGAGCAAGGATGGGGTTTCAGCCACTGAATACAAAGAAAGAGTTGTTCCTCCCCAGAGAGTCTCTGGCCAAATTCCCGATACCAAAATAGCAATGGGGTTATCTATGTGTTAAGCAACACCAGCACTGTGTCTTGTCACCTAGGGTCTCCTTGCCATAACTGGATGTAGCAGAAATCTCAGCATGGGTACAAGACAGCTTAAAGGACTAATGATTAGGATGTCCCATACAGATATGCAGGGCTGTGTGATAAGATTTTCACCATCCCAAAGAAATTCCATAATCTGCAAAAAATCCTGTCCACTCCTCATCCTGCCTCTCCTACAAACAGTGGGTTATTAGAATTTGAAACTCTCTTTCAAAGGACACTTGTGAAAAAATCAAAAGGAGATCCCGGGGCCCCTGTCTGTGGCTTGAGTATTTTCCCCTTAGCTGGATTTGAAATCATTCATTCCACGGGAAGAAAAGAACCAACATTTGGGAAAAATGGCAGTAAAAGACAGTAACAAACTTCCCCCTCTGTCTGATAAGAAGTCACATTCATTGCTTCATTACACCTTGCCATTGGTTTCTATTCACTCTGTATTATTCACTAGAAACTTGTTTGCCATTAATTATTAACTGGAGAATTAAAAGGCCAAACTAAGTCTACAGAAAGAATCCTTGCATTGGGTCATGTAGCATGTCCCCACCTGCTTTGGTGGATCAGGTACCTCGCCTCTGAGTTTCACCACAGGCTCCATCAGAGCACCAGCGCCTTCGCCTGGCTGTGTCAACCTTGTGCCCATCTCCCGTGTCTGCAGTGAGCAAATCTGTGTGAAGCACCAGCAGGTGGGTGAAAGACCAGGTTCAGAGGAAGAGCAGTGCAATGGCTGACTTACCCATTGGAAACCTTAGTCTCACATCCAGGAAAGCTGTTTCTTACCAGTCACCTTTAATATTATCTGTGCTAACAGGTACTCAAAAAAGAAAGACTGCTTATTTGCCCTGTAAGCTGAATGGTTCTTTGAGCTACTGTAGCCACCGTGGATCTTCTGTCTATTTTTTATCTCATGATTTATCTGTTTCCTCCATTTTTCAGAGCTCTCAAAAAGCTGGGGGAGGCACCCAGAGGAACATGAATGCTGGCAGGACTCCTTGAGAGGCAATGTACACAGCACTGGAAGATCCTGCTGGCAAAATCCTCCATTCTCAAACTGATGTGCATACCAACCTGCAGGAACTACAGTAAGCAACTGTGTGGTTCACATGTGCACTAATAAATAGGAATTCATCTCAGCAGCCAATGACAGTAGGTAACGGGACTCCCAGAAACAACAACCAGCTTGAATTTAAACTATTTATTTATCAACAGATTGGTGAATCGGTTTACTAATGATCTAAAGGGCTCCCTCTCATATTTTGACCCAAATATATCAGTAAGGTGTCCCTGCTTTATGTTTACGCATGTGGTGGATTTGCTTTTCATACACCTGCTATTACTATTAGGTTTCACTGATGAGCAGAGGCAAAGCCTTTCTCTTCTGAACAGTTATTGAATTACATTTATTTTCTTGTGCTTTTTACTTGCCTCTCTGGAAAACATCTCAGGTTCACAGACTTAATGCCTGAGTGATCCACAGAGCTCCATTTCCTGCACATTTCTGTGCTCCAGGTAACAAAAGTCGTCTCTCTCTGGTCTCTGAAGTGGAAAAACTAACTGTTCCCTTCAGAAAGAACCCCCCTTTTGTTCCTACTTTATTACTTATGACTAACGACATTATGAAGGGTTTGCTGTTGCATCTCTGTTCTTGCTACTGCTGGGGTGCATCACAGGGTGCATTCATGGGCTTTTTGCTATGCTCCCAAGTGAATGTGCTCTTCACAGCATCACTTTGGGCTGCGCAGCACATGCCGTGTTTCAGGCAAAATCCTCATTTCTTTGGTGAGACACTGTGTCTTCAGTACTCCAGATGTCTCTTGCCTGCTCAGGGAGGATTACCCCTACAACCTCAAAGCTGGGTTTTAAGAAGCAAAGGGTGCAGCTATCGTCTCTGTATCTGCCTAGGGTGAGAGTTATCTCCAATTCACCACTGTCTGGAATTGCTTGTTATTGATTCCTGTAAATTGTCTTATTTGTCTGAGGGCTGCCCAGATGAACAGCAGACGCTTGAGAACTCTAAATAGGAGTCAGCCACAGAGTTCAGAGATTAATCTGTCCCTTTGGGGTGCTGAGCAGCCAGCAATCCAAACAGCTTGTTGTAAGAGGCTTAACAATGCAGAACAGCTGATTTCAGATTCATCCATTGAAAACATACATTCATGTTGTTGGAAGTTGGAATAATGCTAAATCACTTTAATCTAAACCACATTTGAATACGACTCCCACAGTTTAAAGGGCACTGAATTAATCTTGTGAGTAACGGAGTTGCCTTGTAAAATGCATTTGTGTGATGTTGTAAGAAACTTGACTGTGAAGGGGGCAGCTCTTTGAACTTGTAAACCCTCACTGTTTAGAAATATATAGCTGTTTGAACACCAGCCTAAACGCAGCAGAATTTGAGCAAACGGTTCCTCTGCTTTCCCATATTTTAATGTGCTCATCAGTGAATATTTATGTATGAACCCTGTAGTAAGCACAGTCGTCATTTCTCAGCTGTCTCCAATTGGCAGATCGATGAAAAATTTGGTGTGCTCCCACTCAATTGAAAAAAGTAACTAACAGGCTGCTAGGTCATTTTCTCTCAACGTTAATCCATCATTATCACCTGAATTGCATTACTTTGAAGACTGAAGAAGGTCCATATTTCAATTTAAATGATGCCTAACAGGTATAAGCTTGACATTTTCAGTTCCCACTAAGGCTTAAAGAGCTGACAACATTTTATTTTGCTGAGAATATATCTTTTCCTCCTCAAGGATTTCTATACAACAACCTAGCAGTAGGCATGCCTTTATGCTAACCAGAGACAAGTCTAGTTAGTTATTCAGAAATGCCTTCATTTTGTAGGGCTTTAAATTATCATTGTGTTAGAAAGAAGTAGGGTTTTTTGTTTGTTTTGGTTTGGTTTTTTTTTTCTGTTAATTCATGGGGGGGTTTTTGTTTGGGTTTTGTTTTGGTTTTTTTTTTTCCCTGCTTCTAGTCAAAATCTTCATGATCTTGGAAAAGAAGGATGATGCTGGTAAATAAGATACCTGTTTTGTTTGGGAAAGAAATGCAGGAATCTGGTTTTGCAGCAGCCAGATGGGCTTCAGCCTGGAGCTGTCATCTACCAGACGTAAAGGCAGGCAGTAGACCCTTTTGGGTGAAATGGCAGAAATGATCTCTATGGAAATCCTTTTGGAGGTATGACATGGGTTACTCCAAACTTGCTGTGGACCAAGTCCTACTCTGTATGGACATCAGGACTGCCCACAAACAGAAGGACTGGGATGTTGCGGGTACCCTGTGCCCAGAATGAGTGTGGAGAGGGATCCCACTTTACCAAAATATGTTCAGCCCTTCCTTGCCTTTCACCCAAGGCACACATACGCACAAATGCATGCCAGGTGTAATACAGTTGCCAAAGGTTGAGGATGTCAGGTTCAGTCGGGTCTCAAGAACCCGCAGATGTTTCAAATCAAAATGTTACCTTAATAGGAATAATGAGGTGTTTGAGAGAGTATGTTGGTCTGTGCCATTTGAATGGGAAAAATTATCTTTTTCTCTACTCCGGGCATTCAGTTCATCTGAGCATCTTCAGCTCAAGCCCCTTCCCGTAAGTTATCTGGAGAAGAAAGCTGGTGATGTTTCTGTATGGCAGACATGGGTATAATTTACTACTTTAAAAATGTCCAGATACACAGTAAGGTACTCTGAACAAATGCCAAGTGGTCTATTTCTAGTGCTGCTGGGCTGGGGTGCAGGCACCGTTCATGGTATGTACTCCACAGCACCAGGCAGCAGGTGCAGAGCCACTCATGGTAGGAAGAAATCTGGGGAAACATGCTCCCAGATGCACTTTATTTCACCTTGGGCACAGCAAAAGCATGTCTTGCAGCAACCAGATGGACTCCAGTCTGGATCTGTCATGTAGGGAAGATGGTAGCTCCTTTTCAGAGAAAGGAAGGAGCTGCAGCTGTTAGAGACCTGCTGCCTAAAAGGTCATGGGAGAAGTTGGAAAGCATTTTTACATAGCACCTCGTCTTCCTGGGAGTCCTCAGGGCCTGTGCCACAGCTTTTGCTGGATGTAATTCACTCTCTGTTTAACTCTGAGGATTTTCTTCCTCCTCACTCTACCATTTCTTAGAGAATCTATCTCATGCTGAGCAGTTTTGCATAGTTAATTATTAGCTATATGTAATTTCTAAAGAGTGCTTTGAAATAATTTCCTTTTGTTTATTTTATGGGGAAAAAAGGGGAAAACCCCCCTTCTCCCTCCAACTATAGTGTTTCCTTTGCTAACATATTTTGCATGAGATTGTTGTTTTATGAGAAATTACACAGCTCATTAACTTCTGGAATAATTGGTATCCAACGGTGTAATCAAATCACAGGCTATAAATAAAAGGAATTTTAAGGTACAAAATCTTCATGGAGCCTGTTTCCCAAAACATCCAATTTTTGGATGCATCTTGCCAGCTCAGCAAAGTCTAATTTACCTGCTTTGCTTGAAATGTTTACCGATCAGAACGACCTATTCCTATGGGTAGCAGAATATTAAATGTTTTTAAACATACTGTATTAACATCATATGAATGCACTGATCTGCTAAAAAGTAATCTCAAAAGGGACTAATGAAGACATACACAACAATAACATTTATAAATAGAAAGGCTGAAAGGAGATGGGCAATTAGGCAGGAATACCAGTTTTTGAACCTGGGACTTTGTACAACTTTTTTAGAAGTTACTGAAGTGTATTTTCCTGTCTTCCCCAAGCTGTAAAACACCACTAATCCCATTCTATTTTTTCTACCCATCTGGATTTATACTGCATTCCTTAGTGTGGTAGCTTGACCTTATTGTCTCAAAGCATTATATCTAGCCAGATATATCATCATTAAGTGATAGGTGGACTATAAAAATAAAAGTCGGTAAGATGAATTTGTAGCTACGTATATAATGGTCTGATGCTTATGAGATATTGTGAATTTATTTCCACTGCCTGTGTTGGTGGTGCACATCAGCTAAAGACATGACAATAAGTACTTAAGACCTTTTAAATATATGTATGGAGAGAGAGAGACATATAAATATATATACATATTGAGAGACATAAATATGTACACATTCAGAAGATATCCTTTGAAGAAGAATGTTTCAGAGGAGACCGTGGGGTCCTCAGAGGATGATGTAGAGGGCCTTGTAAAAAGGGTCAAGCTTAGGCTTGAAAACCAGTATTTTATATACAAGGAAAACCATGGATTAATCATATGTACGTATAAACACATATGCATGTATATCTTTAGATCAAAATATATCTTTACTTCCTTGCCCGGAAGGCAGCAGACCCAGCCAGGCAGGTAACATTGGCCAGACTTGTATTAATGCCCCAAGTGTCTGCGAAGTGAAAATCCACCAGGTCTCCAAGAGTGTAAACCAGGTGCTCTGATCTCTGCCTCCCTCAGCCCCCTTGCCAGAAAGGACACGCTGCTCAGGGTCCCTCTTTTGTGATGTTAAAGCTGAGACCTCTGAGGGAGTATCCATAAATATATCATTTCTATTCTTCCCATGTGTTTTAAAATCCACACTCCAAACCCTCGTGCATTGTCCGTTTCTGTCCATCATTTGCAACCGAGCAAAATGAAGGACTATGAATAATGGTAATGTAAAAAGCAGCAGGCAAATGTAATCTACAGCAATGCTGGGTGGGGAGCAGCATCTCTGACTGGACTTGGCTTGTGTTTATATGGGCTGCTATTAATAATAAACAAGAGTCTCTACTCCTTTGCCATATGATAAGCATCATGTTCAGTATAGAGTTTAAAGATTTGGATCTGTCATTGAAAACTTTGAAACAATACATAAGTGACCAGATCCGAACCATCTGAACTGTTAGAAATACAACTGTTCTGCGAAGTCCACTACAGAGCCAGGTGCTGCTGCCATGAGAGCAGCATTTCCAGGCTCCCCAGAGGAAAAAGGTCACACTGGGCCAGGGTGGTTTTCAGAACTCAGCTTTCCTTCGGTGATATTGTTAGACATGGAGAATATTTAAACAGGGTTTATGGCAACTGGCAAATCAACTACCTTGAAATGATATGTATAGCAAGGGAACTAAGGAAAGACTGAAAATATAACCCCTAATCTAAAGCATCTGACATTTTCTGGACAGTAGTTTGGTATTACCCAGATGAATGCTCACAGAGCTGCCTATGCAAATCAAAAACATCCATCATACCGCAACGAGTTTAATTATGAAAGTTTTGCTTTTCTAGTCAAGCTTTAATTTCAGTTATTCCTGATTTCATACTACGTAGCCGCTCTTTTTAAATTACATTCTGGTACACTTCCATCATGCTAAAGCTGTGGGAATCATGAACGCAAAAGAACTTAAAGCTGATTCCTAAAGACGGAGATGAAATTCTTCAGACCCCTATGTTTCTAATGGAATGCATTCCTTAATCGGTGTAATATTTTTAATTTGTGAATTTATTAAAACAATGAGTATTAACGAGTATGGCAGCGCATGTGTTGTCAGATCCCGAGCATGCTTGAGACCTACCACCACTCCAGCCCGCGGTGCAGCTAGGACAGACTGCTTCTGTAAGCCTCAGCGTCTCTGTCTGGTGATGTCAAAATACCGACCTTCCTAAGGTGAGCACTGGGATTTAGCAACCCGTGCACAAAACCCCACCAGCCTAGAAGCAGCCAATGGCAAGGTTATCTCTACGCACAGTAATTTCTTGTTTGTGCTAACGTGTTGCCCTGGCAGGGGTCTCAGCTGGCCGTGCCTGTGCTGCTAAGAGGTTTGGGGTCAAACTGCTGCCCCACGGGAACGTGGTGCACACCGGCTCGGGTCCCCACAGCTCAGAGCTGCCCTTCCACGGCTGGGCTGCCTGGGCAAATGCCGGCCGGAGCCCCCCAGACAGCCAGAGAAAAGCCAGCAGTGAGGCAGCGCGGGCAAGCCAGGAGCAGGTCCGAGCTCGGTCTCTAGCCCCTTTCCCCAAGCAAAGCAGGCACCCTCAGACGTGCCCTCGCCAAGCAGAGCACGGGGCACAGAGCAAGGCTGTCCTTCCCCAGCCACCCCGGTGCTTTGCTCCTGTGCAGGAAGACATCTGCGTGTGGCAGAAAGCTTCACCGCAGCCTGAAATAGCTCCCAAAGCCTACCTGTGGTTTAAAACTCCGAAGCAGTGTCATGCTGCCTTTCTGTAACACAGGAGTAGTAGCGGTAGGTAATTGCAGGCTGATTACTTAAATTTTTCATTTGCACAGTTTATATTACTACAACACATAATTAGCCGCAGCCCTGCTCATCTGAGACCTTTGAAGGATTTTTTCCACAGAAAAACTTGAAGACTGTTGCGCTTGGCTGAAATACGTATTCCTGTGACAGAAAACTGCCTTAGTGGTGCCTTCATCCTTTAAATAAATGATAAATAGATCACCAATATTCTCTTCAAATAGCTATATCACTTCCATATCCACTTGGTTGGAATTTAAGATGCTGCTGAATACTCCCTCTGGAAATCCTAGGTTAAAAAAACCCTTGCCATAAAGTCTAAATATGATAAAAGCAGCCTTAATCAGGTCTGTTGTGCTTGCAAGCAATTATTTGCAGCTCCAGTTTGGTGAGGGATGTTAGCGTTAGTGCCCAGGGTCCCAACCCAGCTGGCACTGGAGCGCCTGTCCCTATAACAGCTGCAGAGAACAGCGTGTTACTGGCGAGGGAGGACAACCACGGCATGGAGGTGACGGTGGCCACAATGACCTGTAAAAGGAGAACAGTGAAATGTCGCTTGCTTGCTCCCCTCCCAAGCTGGCGAGGTCTTACTGGAGATTTCCAGTCTTTGGCAAAGAACTAATGGAAGGCCATCTTTTTCAATGTGAACAAACTATGCAAGGAGAAAGAATAATCTTCTTATATTTATATACATATATATATATGTATACACCAGATAATATTCTTACCAGAAAAAAGCATGCAGGGATTCAGATTCTCTTCACAGTTTTGTTGTTGATGAAGTTTTCTACAATTTTTTTTTTTTTTTTTTTTTTTTTTTTTTTGCAACTGTGACCTATTAGGAACACTCCTCTTCTCAGGTGACCCTCATCATTACTGTCTGCCAGCAGCTTGCTATTTTTAGTGCTGTAGAGGAAATAGGAAGCAGCTGTAATTAACAGATCTGAATTTATACACCCACTGCAGAATTCTCAAGGAGCTGGGAATAACTAGTGGTTAAAGATGAGAGGTCATGCCCTGGTTAGTTAGTGTAAGTAAGTATTTGCAGCAGTGCCTGATTTCTCACTTTTCTGATCTTGAGGAACTAAGCTGTTGACAGTAAGAGAGTATATAATTTATTTTCCCTTCTTATATTTCCTAATAATGGTCTCAATTATAACTAGTACTTTTAGAAAAGTATAGCCTTACATAAATTGTAAGATGCTTCGGAATCTTTGTGGCTACCTTTGACTCTATTGGTGTTCCTTACCTACAGTTTAAGAAATACAGTGGGGATGAAAGATTAAGCAATGGAGTTATGTGAATTTCTCTTAATAACTGATGATCTTGCAGTTCAGTATATAACACTTCTTACAGTATAAGGGTAAACTGGTACTGGTATGTATGGAGTGATACAGGACACCACAGAATCTCAAAAACATACACAACTTTCTTTTTCTGAGTACCTGGGGGAATGCCTTTATTGACTGCTGGTAGAGGAAGTGCCGGATAGTCCATGATATAGAATAGTAATGTTTCTATGTTAATTTTCAGTCAGTCCTAAAGATTCAAATTTAGCTTATTATTTCTAAGTCTTGTTCTGGCAGTAACCATTCTGCCTGTGAGGTTCTATATTTGCTAAGGCATCTCTTTCTTCTTTTTTTTTTTCTCCTGTTGTTATTTAATATTGAAGTAATTTTATTTTAAGAATGTGTTTTATTTTTCACTTTGTGAAAATGTAATTAAAGTAGGATGGACACAGGTTTCCATTCTCAAAAGCCACCTAGAGCATTTTTTTCACACAGCACAGCAATTTGAGACAAAATCTTGCTTTTGTAACGAAAATGCAGTTACTACCCCAAGCAGGGTTGAATGGTGCAGCTATCCTGATAGGCTTCAAAGTGAATTCTTAACATTCACTCCAATCAATTCCCATGAATAGTTAAACAGAGCTCAAGGTAGCTTTAAAGTAGTGTGAAGTGTCATTTTTGCTGTGAAACCTTCTTCTGAATGAGAACCTGTTTCCTTCAGGATAGTAAGGGGAAGGCTTCAGCCTGCTTTCCTCTCTGACTCCTTATTTGTAACATAACTATTTTAATTAACTTTTATTTTTATTTTCTCCTTTTGTTTAGAGCTAGCCACTGTAACTCAATATAGTATGGGTTTATTACTAACGCTAAACTTCCTCTGCCCGATAAAAACTGGACAGGTGGTTAGCCACCATTTTATGAGCAGTTAAACCATTTAGCACATCACCACTAGTTTTGCATTAGTACCAACCCTGGGATTCATTACATGGTTCAGCAGTACAGAAACCTAATGCATTACGTCCCAGCAGGGTTCACCTCAGGCTGAATTCTGTCTGATTTTTACTCTCTGTATGGATGCAAAAAGTCAACAGTCTTGCAAGAGGCATGGTTACACTAGACAGCTCAGCTTTGGACCATCTCTGTAAACTTGCAATGAATCCAGTTAGTGAAAAGTGCTGAACTCGCACCAAACCACAGTCCTCCATCCACTCCATGAAGGTGTAGATGCAGCCTGGGTGTTTACCACCCCAGGCTGGATTAGGGGAAGAGAGGAAAAAAAAAAAAAGGAAAAAATAAGGAAAAAAAAAGAAAAATGTTCATGTTCTTTTAATCATTCATCCCACACACACCAATGAAGCTTCCAGCAGTTACTGCTAACCTCGGAGATGGTGTTTGTCATGTAGATATGCAGCCATTAGAAATATGAGAACCATCTGGCTCCTTTCTCCTCAGAGAGCAAACAGCTATCTGCCAAGGTGGGCTGAAGTCAGATGGATTATTTCAAGATAAAAGGCTTGTTTTCTTTCTGTAGTTTCTCTCAGCCACCCAAAATAACTGCATCTATTTCTTTTTTTTCCCTGCTGTTACTAAGTATAGCTATCTGAGGGTCCCCCTTCTACCCCTCTTTTCTATCTGTTTTTTCTTTGTGTCCCCTCCCTTCTCTTTCACTGTTTCCATTTAATTCCAGCTCAGTTCAATATTTGTCTGAGTAAAGCAGCGAAATAGCCATATAGTCAAATCCACAGCAAAGACTAATCTTGATCTATGAACTGAATTTTAAAGAATATTTCATGTATTTCTTTAAGAATGGCCGGGACTTTCAGAGAGAGCAGTATCTCAAAGAAAAAAAAAAGGCATAATGTTGAATGACTCCTGTCTTCTCATAGACTTCTACCCCAAATAAAGAGGAGTTTTCTAAGAAATGAGACAACTTTTCAGGACAATCCAGTTCTTAAAGATAACCATATGGATAATCATACATGCAAATGTGGTCTAACAACACAGTTTGACTTCACTTTTTCCAATGGGAAGATTTGAAATTTGCAAAATCCCCTTTAGGATGTTGGGGCTGAACCCGCACCTCCCTGAGGATCCTTCAGCCCCTGCTGCTGTGTTCGTCCTTCCCCTGGAAGCCTGAATTTTGGGAGGTGCTCAGCCAAGGGTGCAGGAAGGGCTGTGAGACAGCAGCAATGTCCCCCGGCGACCCCACTCTGGGGAAACTGCAAACTGTGTGATGCCAAACTTTCAAGAAATCTCCAAAAAAAGAGAATTCTTTCTGGCAAGCAGAGAAACAACAGTTTACAAGTTGGAAATACATGTATTGACATTTGATTTCTTGCTGCTCAGACATACTTTGGGGCTTCATTTAGCCTGAGCTCAACTGCTGGTTGTTTATATAGGCTACTGGCTGTTTACATTAGGTCAATACACAGGATGGGCTGTTTATACCAGACCAGCAACAAATTCCACAGCACGGTCTGTGTCTACCACTGCTGCTCTTTTGTATGTGCAGAGCTGGAAAGAAATAAAAATTCGGCTCTGGAAATAAACAAGCAACAAACCCTCCTATGTACGGAGTACTCCCTCTTGCCTGAGAAGTGACCAGCACCACAACTTTTTAATGGTCTGTTCAAAAATACACAGCAGGGGGAATTAGCCTGGCACAACACGAATGGCAAATGACGGGGAAGAGCTGAGAAGAAAGCGAAGGGGCCGAGTTGATGTTTGTCTCCATCTACAGGGGACACAGAAGACCCGTTTGTACGCACTTCTTGGCCTCTATTTCAGCTGCCAACACAGGTTTGCAGTGTCCTCCACTCGGGGTGTAGCCGGTTCCAGCTCCAGTAATGCGAAGACTCCTGTGTTTAATTTAATTCAAGTGTTTCTCTTCTGAAGGACTTCATAGGTTGCTCTGACAGACCTATGTACAGACTTCAGGTCTCCCGCCCTTCACAACATTTTAGCAGCGTTGCAAATGTTTATCCAAGTTTCTTACCACAGATCGGTGGGTTCCTGCAAAGCTGTGGGAGAAGGTGGGTTTCTGTCCTGCTGCTCTCAGCAAACCCCCTGCTGGTTTGAGCTGTCAGGGTCCATCTCTACGGGATTCATCCGAAAGCGAAGGTCATCTTGGGCCCAAGCTCCCCACCAACCACCACGGCATTCCTCTGCTCCTGCACTCTCCCAGGAAGGGTACTGCCAGTTGGAGGGAGGACAGGGGAGAAAGCCCATCTTTAAACTGCTTATCTTGCTGCTCCCAGCAAACCCATCAAGAAAGGCGGTGACTGTCCTGATGCTGCAGGGGAACTTACACTTGTGCTGGGTGAGCATGGATCTTGGGAGATCAGAAATCTCTCCTGGTTTCTGGAAAATACAGTCTTGATGCTTAAACCTTCAGATCTGTATAATTTTTGCACACCTCAGCAGTTTTGTTTGCATTTGACTTTTAACTCCAAATGCATTTTGACTTACTTTTGATTCCGGGACTGCAGCTGCCTGCGTGCTTTCCCAGCTGTGACCCGAGGTAGAAGGGCAATGAGAAAGGGCGTAAGGTTGAACAACACCCATTCAGAAGGGGATTTTTCACCTACTGCCGGTCAGCTAAGCCAGCTGAACCTAGTCAGCTATGCACCCTTAATGGCTGATGGAGAGAAGAGTCATTTCCTGAGGGTGATTCTTCCAACTAGATACAGAAATGGGCAAAAAGCATATAAGCAGTGTCTCATCCCACCTCATCTATGGACTATTGATTACAGAAGAAGCCCAGATAAGTAGTTTGCATTAGATATCTGACTTCTCAGTGACTAAGGCGAAGGTAGAGGAGTCCCATCCCACCTCTCGCAGTCCTTTGCGAGTACCCACATGCCTGCGTACAGCAGCCTCACTGGGGCTACCGAGTAAGGTAGTAGCAAATGAGGTTTGTGAGGATGCATGCAGAATTTGAAAGTCTTTCTTACTAATAAGCCCCATCAACTGCTTCACGTGCCCAATCCTGCCACCGCAGGAGGGTCATCTGGAAAATCCCTAGCCAAGCTCCTGTGTCTGATTCCCCTTTGTCTCCTGTCTTGTGTTTTTTACTTGCAGATGTGCATTTCTATACCTGTGTTGTGCAGGATCAACCATGAGTTATAATGTTAATGGTAGACTTTATTAATAAACCGCTCTAGGAGGGTGCAACTGGTTTAGCACAGTTTACTTTTTCCATTAGGTATGGGAAGCCTATTGGGGCACCCCACACTTGCCCACAAGCTGAGAGGTGATTTAATGAACTGCCTCCTCTAAGGGTTGGCTTACACTTAATTCTGAATGAGAAATTACTGCCATGATAGTTTTTTGGTTTTCCCTACAATGATATCATCAGGGTGAATTTAATACAGTATCAAGGTTTTGACCAGGTTTTATGTTTCAAGTGAGCCCTTCTCAAACACCCCATCACTATAACGCTGGGTCACAAGGCACCTCGTTTGGGAGGTCTCTCCAAGTGCACTATTTTTTTTTCTTATCTGCTCTTCTTGTGGCCATTGCTAACAGCCTGAAAACTTACCATCTTGTGTCTTTGAAATCTTCCACTTAAATGATAAAAGAAAATTGTTCATGAAATAGGCAATGCTGGATACATTCCTGACGGTTACACAAGAAGGAACTGAAGCTCGCAAAGAAACAGAAGCTCTTAAATTTTGGCAGCATCGAGTAAACCGTCTCCCATTAATAACTAACTGACATAACTTTAAACTTTTTACTCCTTTACAGATGCCTGTTACTTGGCAGCTGGCCTCATCCCAGCCAAGTCAGGAGTAAAGACTCCCGATGATTTCAACTGGCCAAAGGGTCGGGAGGCTGAGGCTGGACAGCTGGATGCTGCAGCGCTCCAGGGGGGAGCAGGGAGCAGCGGCCACTCGGGGAAGCCTCCATGAGTAAAAAGGTTCAGTCTGATCTTCTTTAAAAAGCTTTTCTCTGCTTTTTAATCTCGAGTATGGATGCACTCTGCAGGAATCTGCTTCGAGCACTGCTTCGCAGGCTCCCTTTGCTCATATCTCATCCTAAGGAAAGCAAGCTGCGTGGTACATGGCAGCTGTATGGGTCAGGTTTGGGGAGGTGAAGAGTGTGCATCCAGGCAGATCGATATTTGCCAGAGAGGATAAAGCAGCTGTACCTTTCTTTCCCTCTCCCATAAATTAGCCCCCCTCAGCCCAGGTGTAGGCAGGCTTGCACACTGGGAAGTGATGCTGTTGTGCAGCTGCCAGTGCTGCATTTGCACAGGGCTGCATCCATTCCTCAGCCCCCGCTGACTTCAAGGGGGGAAGAAATGTGCCCCTTTGCAGCTTATATACCTGTGGGTGGTGGAGAGAAGCACAGGCACACCTAAAGACGGAAGAATAAAAATCCCACTCCGGTTTTTCAGCCTCAAGTTGCAGCCTTGGTGACTACTTCTTTATGGTACTTTTTGTTCCAGTGGCTGAAGGCAGGTAGGAGCAGCACGTGGGCTCCAGGAGGGTGCCTGCTTTTCTCCGAAATTCAGAGCCTGTCCCAGCAATGCGATGTTCACTGGTATCAACCTCAGGGGATCTCTTCTGTGCTGTGCAGGATTGGCCCTGTAACTCACACGCTGGCCTATTGGTCCAGTGGAGTAACTCGGGATTTGAAGCACTGCGAGCTGAAGCAGAAATTTGCCCTTAGCAAACACACTACTGTTTGATAGGGCTCTGTGCCTGCTTGTTGAATGTAACAACTGCACCGGTTTTCTAACAACAACTTTAAATGCCATTCATCAATAAATCCATTGGGCTGCTCGGCTTGTATTACATGCCACTGATTAACTACCATTAAATTAGCAGTTAGTGTAATCAGATATAAACATTCCTTTGTGGCTAAGCTGTTAAACTTTTTTTCCTTTTTACAATTGTGTGTAACACATGTCGGCACGAGACAGGCTCAGTAATTTCACGTTACTGCAGCTAAATTATGTTTGTGGGCTCCAGAAACGCTTCTGGTGCTACCAGGCTCGTAAACACCTACCTGGCAGGGAAAAGCTACAACTTCTGCCCCAGAGCGTTCAGGGTTTAACAGGATTCGGCGTAGTACAGTGAGTGAATTTATTACACAAATATGTGCATGGGCTATGGACAAGCGATTGACAGGAGGAGTTCAGAATTTGATTTGCTGCCATTCGCCACTGATTTTCACCCTGGGTCACGTTTATTAATTGGCGTAAGTCAGTATCCAACTCATTACAAGGGGACATGAAGGAAAGGTAGGTGTTTGCAGTTTAAAAGGAGAGTGATGCGACTGTGTGGCTTTCTGCTCTGGGAACTCCTGGCTGTTGTAGTCAAAAGTGGATTTTGGTTTTTCAGAAGGAGACACTTCATAGGTATTGATTTGTAGAATAGAATGAACCTTATTTTACACGCAGCTCTGCATCCTCTCTGTTGCTAGGCTTTTTTGTAACTCTTAAAGAGAGAAACTAAATACACAGCTGTAGTAATACTCATAAGCCACTTTCTTATATACCTGTGCAATACAGAACATAATTAAATTATTACTTGAAGTTACTATCTCAGTGCCAATGTTAAATCACAAAAAAATACCAACTTTTGTTAAATCACAAAAACAAAGACGTTCCCATCATAGCCTTCCATTCCCTCACAGTGCAAGAAAATAGCTAGAAATTGCAGCACACTCAGAAGATGGATAAACTTATGTTCGGACAAAAAAAGGCTGTGGAACAGAATTTTTTAAATGTTTGGGTGGTGGTTTTTGTTGTTTGGGGGTTTTTTTGTCTGTATTAAATCTGACAAATTTTTTTATCATTTAGATATCACTGTATTGGCTTTTAGATGCTTATACATTTTAGACTATACTTGTGCATAATTGTAGGTGAAAATTTGCACCAACAGATATTGGTCTAAATGACTTGTAAGCAGGAAATTGGACTACTAGATCAGCTGTTTTAAAAATTCAGTCTTGTCTTTTTAAAAAAACATATCATTCAAAACATTTAATTCAAGTCATTTAATTCAAGTTGTTGGGATTTTTTTGTGTTTTGTTTTTTGTTTTGGAGGTTTTGGGGTGTTGGGTTTTGGGGTTTTGTTTGTTTGTTTGTTTCATTTTAGTTGTACTGTTTGGAAATACTATATGGATTATTACAGTTTGATAATATGTTGTCATTTGCTCTCATGGAAACTTGTTTCTCCGGCTATGTTCAGACGGCTTTCCTGAGCTGTCAGCCCTAAAATGAGAAAGCGAGACAATTCAGCTTAGCTGCATGTGTTGTCTAACACTGTTTCACGATTTCAGAAACTAACAGTACAAATGACATGGGTTTCCAAAACCCAATAGTGGGCCACTCTCCAAATGTATTCTCCCTCACTCGGACTATGAGAAAGGGGAATTTATATGGCTGCTTTTAATATTTTCTTCAGGGGTGTAAACCTGTAGAAACTGGATTAGTATGTTGACTCCCCCAATTAACTTTAATCTAATATCCTGCCTATTTAAATTAGTGTAAACATCGGTGTATAGGGTTAAGGGAAAGAGTTGAACTGAAAAAGATTTATTTAAGGATTAGTGTAGTAGCTAAATTAGAATTAAATCCAGGAAGTAAACATCCCAGCAATGCAAGTTGTGGGAAACAAGAGACCGCAGCAAAGATCAGCGGTTTGAAACAATAATGTGCCACCACGGGAAGAGAAAGGAAGAAGGGGAGAAACAAGTAAATCAAGCATTACTGTACAAATAAGACTTTAAGCCTATTACTGCCACACAGGTTGTGGGGAAACTCCCAATTAAATGCAGTGGAAAGAAACTTTTATCCCTTTTATCATTCTCCTTGATTTGCTTGATTGCGTCATGTTGCAGACCGCAATATCCACAGCAATTAGAATAAAAGGATAAATTTGTAGAAGAATCCCTGAAGGTACAGAAATTATCAAATTTGCTGGCATCGGATTTGCTGCAACATCTCGTGAGGGTTTGTTAGAGCCTTTGGATGAGAAAACAAGCAAAAAAAGCAGCTTCGCTCGCTGTTAGGCAGCACTAGGAACCAAATTTGTCCGGGACGTGAACGCATGAATGTTTTCTCAGACTTAGCAGAGATTTTACCTCTGTTCTGTCCAGCAGTACCACGGCAGCTCATACCAGCTGTGGCCCCTGCTCCCAGTGCCACCCGTGAGCCAGAACGCAGCTGGCCCGGACTTACTTGCTCAGCAATACCGCCCTGGCGCAGAAACCCTGGTGCGGAGCCTGGCTCCGCCTGCGCCTTGCCCTGTCCCCGGGCTCGCCGACAGCTTCGGCACAACTGCAGGCTGGGTCCCCGGGTCTGAGAACCGGCCGCTCCACTTCTGTCTGTCTCCTGTACGAATAGGAAGGGTGAAAACCTGAGCACGCTCCTCCTAAATGAAGCCTCTCAGACTCCAGGAGTCCTCTGTGTGCCGAAAGGAGAAGGCTATGCTCTCAGACTACGGAAAGCTGCCTTCCAGATTTCAAACAAAAGTACTAAGCCTGGCTCTCGGTATTCACGTAGTATTACCTTGGATGGAGACGTGCCATCTGCTGAATTAGCCCCCTCAGACCTGAACTTTAGTTGGCAATTTGCCTTCCAGGTATCCATTTGAACAAATCCTACTGAATCGGTGACAAAAATCTGTCAAAAATTCAGCCTGGGGTAAAATGGCTGAAGGCTGCTCCGGCTGACTAATTTATAAATTAGGTAAGGGCTTGTTCATTCAATAAATACAGTTTTAACTGGTTTTCTTCCCATATATCCAACAGCCTTAGCAAATGTCCCATGTCCTCCTCTACTGTCAATCCTTATCGGCAGAAAAATTAGCCCCTCGCTGCCGTGCTGCCGAAGAGAGCGCGGGGCCCTGCCTGAAACGAGGCTTTGCCCGCCGGGAGCCGGCGTCCAGTGAAAGGCCCGTGAGAAGCCGGAGGAGGAGGAAGGCCCGGAGCTGCGGGCACCCGGCTGGCGGGGCAGAGCTGGGAGCACGCGTGGGGTAACCTCTGCTGGCAGAACACGCAGATTGCTTCCCAGCCATGCCTATAGCTCATTTTTTCAATCGTTTTGGCAGTTTCTTTGCGCTTTATACCCCCCAAAGACTGAAATGATCCAGCCAGCTTATTCCAAAGGAAAATGTCTGAATTTCAGCTCCTACGAGCTATTGTCTTGTAAAGGCAGGCAGCTTAGTATTTCGTCTTTCTGACTAAAGCGGCTTTTAACAAGCTCATTCTTGGCAGAAGGTTTTGGGCTTAACCACGACTGAAATAATTCACGTGCCTTAACAGTGTGCTTTGCGTGAACTGCCACCCTGCTTGGCAGGACTTGCAAAGAAACAGTGGTCTGGGGGTGACTTGGGCCCTTGTAATGTGTCCTCTGAGGGGTCAGCGGGAAGAGTACAGTGTCACTCTTCATGCGACATCTCCTTGCTGGATAGGGGAGATAGTTTACAGGGCTGTTACTTCACAGGACAAAAAAGTCAATCCACAGATTTGTTACTCTTGTTCTAATCCTCTTCTCTGCCTGCACGCTGAGCACCCTGTCAGGCAAACCTTCCGCAGTCTGTTCTGGGTGGATGTGGATGGCAAATATGAATGCAACAACTCAATGTTCCTCATTCACCTAAAGAAATGCACAGCCCCATCAGCAGCATTAAACGTGCAGCAACAAGACCTCTGGGTAAAAGCTCAACCAAAGAATTTGCTAATAAACCTCCCCTGTCCCTGTAATTCAAGCTTTCCCCCTGCCTGACACCTGTTCCAGCCGAGCTGCTTGGCTTTAGAGCTTCATGATATTTTTAATAACGTTGCTTGTCTGGGCGCTCAGCCGAGGGGTGCTGCTGTGGCCCTGGGGCACCCCGCCGCAGTTGGGGTGATGGAAGGGCTGTGTTGGGGGCAGAGGGTTCAGCACCCACCCTCGGGGCCGGGAAACCCTCCAGTACCCCCTGCTCTGCAAAGGCCGCGCTGCCCCAGCCTGGTGCTCTGAGACACTGGCTGCCCTCGCATCCCACCATGCATGCGACGGAAAGCAGCAGGTACGGAGAAGGCGGGGGGTCAGGCATATGTCTGTCCCTAATCGCCATCTGCTGTAAGGTTTTGTTGCTCTTTTTCTTGGTGCATGGGACCTCACTTTGGGAGTAGTGCCCCTGGGCCAGCAATTGATACCTTCTTCAAGCTAAGCAGATTTGTATTTCCCTGACCACGTAGGAGAACTTGGGACTTTTATGAGAGTCCTTTTATCAGATGCTGGGGAAAAGAGGTCTTACTATAACCATGAAGTGGGCCCAGTCTGTGTAGAAAGGGCAAAATCTGTCCATAGATCAACTTAGTGAAGTACTACAGCATACAAATAATTTAACTCTGCTTAATTCTATTACCTTGGACTCCTAAAGAGTTACGAGAGGCCCCTTAGTTTCAAATGGAGTATAAAGAGAGAGTAGAGAGTACTATTTCAAGGCTAAGTCCCATATACCTGTCTCTGAAAATCAGATCTGAAGAGGTCTCAGCTGGAGTCTTAACCCTGAGATGTCCACTGGGCACATTGGGCCAGTCTGGACCCATTTGTTGGTGTCCTGACGCGCCCCTCAAGAACACACATATTGGGAGTTTATATTACTTAGATTAACACAGTTTCCTGCCCCTACCGGTGTCTGCCATCTCACCAGCTTTACAGTAGCCTGGCAAGGGGAGTTTTGCTTCACAGCAACAGAAACCTTAAGCTAAGCTCAGCTGGCAGCACCGACCCTCATTGGTATTTGCTGGTATTGGTTCTCCGCGTGGCCGCAGCCAACACTTGTGCTGGCCGGAGGGAGACGGTTTAGCAGCAGTGAGGTGGGATGGCTAGGGCAGGAGAAGGCAGTGCTGTCTCTGTGGCTGGGCTCGCTTGTGCTTATTTACAGTGCTTGTGAAAGTATGGCCTTGATGCAGGACCCATGCAACTCAGGGGTTTTTTTCCATTGACATCAACAGATTTTCGGAGCAGGTCTTTGGACAGGATCAGTAGGTGAAAAGCCAATTTACTTGTGATGTCTTACTGCCCATTGCATCAATCCTGCATATAAAAAAAAAAGATCACGTCTGAGTGGTGGTTTCCTCCCCTTGTTTAAATAAATTCAACTGCTCGGCTTCTGATTTCCACCTCCGAGCTCCACATCGGCTGGCCCTGTTTGTGAAAAAGTCAGCAAGCACGTTTCAGCCAGCGTGGGGTATTAACGTAGGAAGCCAACGCTGGGTCGGTTCTCCTTGTTCCTCTTACCGGCTATAGAGTTTCACAGCCTGGGATATTAGTAAATATTTATGTTTAATTACTTTCACTTAAGAAAAACAACCACAGCCAAGAAAACTACAGAGCAATTTAATGGGTTTTAACTTGCCACACTAAACCGCCTTCTTAAACATAATGAATTACATGAAGTCATCCAGTTTCAGACTCTCTTAAAGAGGTAATTTAATTCAAATAAGGTTGCATATTACTAGCTTCAGTGTCTGAAAACATTTATAGTGCCAGTAACTGTTCCATTGCCCTGGGTTATTCTGCAGCCTGAAAGACAATAACAGGCTAAGCTTAGAAAAGTGCGCTGTGGTTTGGTGCAACTGATAGATGAAATTGCTAGGTTCATCGCCTCAAGCGAGAAGTGCTGGGTGAGTGTGTTGGAGTCTCCTTTTATGTAAGTCAGTCTGGGTTAAAACAAAAACAGGAAAGTAAATAAGGCATCAGCTGCTCAGCAGCATCATTTTTGAATCCTTTCCACAAGAAAACAGCCTACAAAAGAACTTTGTGGGCTTCTTCCCTCTGGGTCCTAGCTACAGTGCTGCCTTTCTTACATACAGCGATTAGGTTCAGGAAAATGTCCTTCGGTCCTTTGTTGCAATATAATATAAAGACACTTCTGTTCTCCAGCACCGCTGTAGAGCTCCTATTCAGGGAGAAAATAAAGGGAATGTTGGGATACCTGCACAACTCTTTTTTCCCTGGCAGGTAACTAACAGAAGGAACTAAAGAAAAATACCTGTACTCTTCCATCCAGAGATCCCCAACTGCTGGAATGTGTGTATGACTAGGAACATCTATCAGGATATTTTTTTCCTCATGAGACAAACTGTTATCATTTGTTTGAGTTCAGTACTTAAGAGCCAGAAAGTCTTGCCACATAGGCTGTAAAACTTTGTGATGCTTTCAGTGTCCTTTAAATGGCTGTCCTTTAAAGTAATTGCATATTCTAAAGCTCCTTATGGGGCTTAAGGGCTTTATTTGCCTAGGACAATTGCACACCTTGTGAAAAAAAAGCTATAATCCAAATCCCGAGCTTGGTTCTGCCAGTTTTCCAGATGTTGATTGCTAAACTTGTGAAGGCTTTTAGACGTTGATTGCTGAGTATGCAGCCTGCATGTATGTCTATTAACATGTTAGAAGATGCACAGGGAGAGCCCCTATGTTTCTGCGAAGTTTGATACACAACTCACATTTCGTAACTTCGGTCATCTATTATGAGAACATGTAATGAATGCAAAACTGAGGAAAGATTACTATATTAGAAAGTGCAGCAAGTGTAATAAACAGTCCACGCATTAACACAATGCCATCATACTTTAACTGTACACCGTGACTAGCTATGCAGATAATACTTTGCCAACTTTTGAATAGGACTGGGAGCACAGACAGCGTTCAGTGGAACTAGCTTTGATTTCAGAGCTTATGGGATCCCAGTGAAATTACAGTACAATGTTATTTGACACTATGTCTTCCAGTCATCTCCTGGTTCAGATACCTTTTCCTATCGATTAAATTCTTACCTGAGAACGCATTCATTCCCCTCGATTCATACTCCAGCCTTGAAAGAATTCCATGCGTTTCAAGTTGACTGATGGAAGAGTGAACCACTGATCAGTATTTGTACGGGTAACGATATCAGTTTTGGAATAATTTAAAATCTTTGAAGATGGCTTCACAGAATGGCAAAGAGTTTCTTTTCAAAAACAGACTTGTGGGGCAGGGACTGACTCCTTCCTGGAGTCACGCAGCATCTGGCTGAATGGAACCGTAAGCTTGCAGGCTCTGCAGACTACGTGACTGTATTAATTTGGTCTGATTGCAAGCTCCTCACTTCCATTCACGTTCAGCTAGCTCTGACTGCTAATTAATTATGTGCTTTCAAGTTTTACTCTCATAATACAAAAGTCACCCCTGGGAGAACATTGCTGAACATGCTTGATGAATGTATGATCTCTTCTTCAAAATAAGCCACGTATAAAGTTGCTTAGGTGTTCTTACAGAAGACTTCTGATAGGATTAAAAGCGAACATAGAGCAATGGAAAAAAAATATTCTTCATTAGAAGGGATTACTTTTAAACCTTTCAAGACAACTGATTTTTTTTTTTTCCTTTTAACTCAGACTTGAGTCAGCTGTTGAATGAAGCTGAGAGATTATTTCTTGTCAGGACCTATCAAAAAAACCTGAGATCACTAAGGCATTTGGGCCTGTTGAGCATGAAATCTTCATTTCTCTCTATGTTGCATTTTTACTATGTCTAAAAAACTGTATTCACTTCTAAGGGTACTTAGCCATCTTCTAGGAGAACTAATTTCATTTAAGATCATGGTCAGTAATCAGCCTGGAAATGAAACCATTAATTTTAATGCAGTAAGTGCACATACACATTAAATTTTATTGCTTTGTCTGAATTTAAAAGGGCAAAGGTAGGGCAATTTCAGGGTAGTGTAAAGTTGCAGGTGCCTGTACTTTACTGCTCACCTCTTAAGAAAGAAGAGCTCAGCGTTTCAAACTTAGTCCCACGTGTCACTGAAATAAACTGGAAAGGTTTCAGGAAGATTTGGATCAAGCTTTTGGACTATAGCTTTTATGCATGAGGATCTTCTCACCTAAAGATACATCATCTGTAAAGTGTACAACAGACTTGACAGCGTAGTACCACTACAATCAGTAATGACACAGATTTCACGAGTCCTGAAACTTGCTACCCGAGCTTGATAAATGTAAAGATCTATTGTGCCAACCATAAGTGCATTAAAGAAAGCATAATAATAAGAGCGTAACCAAAGCCAAGAATATTTCCATTTTTTCAAAGGCTTCCAAACATTTTATATGCCGTAAGATCACATGCAGAGTCAAAGCATCACATTTCAAGTTAAAGTCAGACATTCAACTGTAACTCTGAATGTATGGGTTGGATTCAAACACAATATTTTCACATTACTTGAGTTTAGACTTTCTTTGTGTTTTTATGTTCCTGTTCAAAAGAAAGGAAATCCCTGATACCAAGACAAGTAATCTGTGTTCTGAGCCAATAAATCCTCAGGGAATTTGAAGCAGGTAGATTGTAAGAGGCCCGTTTAGGAGTCTGAAAAGCAATGGGTGACATTAGATGGATCTTAATGAGAGTTGCAGGTGCTCAGCTTTTAGGACGAGGTCATTTCCCGTGTGTTGGCACAATGACAAAGATGGAAGATTGAATGGTTCTTCTAATTCACAACTCAGTAAAATATACTCCTTAACTGGAAACGGCTGAAAAGATACCTTTGGAATGCTCTCGGTGACCTAACACGTCCTAAACACTGCAGCCAAGTCTCAGCATCGTTAAAATAATAGATGCAAATAAGAACCTGCTAGCCAGTAATCAACAACAGCTCCTTTCCCAACCCTTATCTTTTGGTTACATGTTTAATAGAGATGTTCTGTGGCTTTGTTGCCATCCTGACTTCAGGGGGAAAACAAACCCCAACCAAAAGTCAGCAGTGCAAATGCATGCCTTCGTATTTAATTTTAACGAGAAAAATTGTGCAGGTGGAGACTGGAGAGGCTGAGATGTCTCTCTCAGCCTTCTGAGAAAGCACAGCTTTGGCAACATGTCCAGCTGTGGGCCAGGCCTAAAACACCATCTAAAAGCACCTAAACTTCCTTGTTTGTCTCTTGACCTCTGTTTGTAGTGTCACAGCTAAATGATTCAATACAAATTCCCTTGAATAAACATGCAAATAAGACCAAGTATTTACATTTCAAATGGATTGTCATTAAGGTTTCAAGCTGTCAATAGGACCAGCACAGGAAAATGTTATTATTAGACCTGAAAGTCTTCGAGGGAATGTGTGAGAAGAAAGGCTAATATCAGGGGACCAGTAATCTGTTCCTAGCCGGCTTTTAATTCTGCTTCGCAAACATGAATGATTTTGAGTGTTGAATGAAGAAGCAAGCTACGGAACCTGCACCATGCATTTAAACTACAGCTGGCTGGAATACTATATGCCTGAAGGCAACATTTTTAAGTTCAAAGGTAAACATTTGGGGTTTTATAGAGAAAATTAGTTGTACAGCATATTTGATTTAGTATACCGCTACCTAGTCCAACTTGTAATTGAAATGTATTAAAAAAATAACCCTACTTCCACTGACAGTATGCAGGTTCCTAGAGAGCCGCATGCTTGCTAGTAAACATCAGTCCTCTGGGCCAGGTCTAGAAGACAGAGGTCAGAACTTCTATAACTTAACATTTTTCAAGGCACCCTAAAGACTTCCTCTTACCTCCCCATGTAAATTGTTTACAGCCTGCTCCAAAAAGGAGCTCCCCTGCAGGACCTTGACCATGCCTGTAAACTGATAAAAAACCTCTCCCTGGAAACTTCCCCTGGTGAACCTTGCCATAATATTTTATTGTCTTCAATCCTAAGTGTATACACAGGGATCCTTTCTGGTAAAAACGCAGGCAATAAATAACACTGAGCAAGGAGAGGTCTATACATTGAACCTTATTAAGGAGTGATGGTGGCATTTTGTAGTTGTTCTTGCTGTTGGATTAAAGGGGAAAAGGGAGCTTCCTAATGCTGCTCCAAATGCCAGCACGCACTGACCTGCAAAGCTGTCACTTAGCATTTGCATGCGATTTTGGACATTTTAGTATGGCCTGCTTAGATTTTATTTCTTGTAATTGTGGGGCTTTTTTTGTTTAAGTAAACTTTTTAAAAGTGAGGAAAACCTATGCTGCACAATGAGGTATTGAGAACCATGTGTTCCATGGTACAGAAAGATATGTTATGATTCTTATCTTTGTGAGACTGTGAAAAAATAGTTCTTTGTCCTCAAACTCATTAAAAAGTTATTTAATAAAGAACTTGAAACCATTATCAATATTTACAAAAGAAATGCTTGAGAGCTGAGTTATGTGTTTTGAAATTCACAGAAGGCTCAGTGCATTGAAGCAACAATATACGTGATAGGAAGTATAGCTGACATTTTCCAAATATAAAAACCAGATGATGGAAGGTTTAATTTCTATGAATTGGAGCAGTAGCTGAGAGCCTACTAATCTCTCAGGAATATTTTCAGCCCATCGGGGTGCTCAAAGAATAGAAAATTCTCAGCATTTCTGGAAAAGCAGTTGAGATCAATGTGATTTTGCTAGATCGAAAGGTGGCTCCAGTCTCTGACCTAGATTTGAGGACTAAAACAATTTTTAAGGTTTTTTGGTTTTGGTTTTTTTTTTCTGAATAACAGCATATTGTTTTGTTGTTTGTTTTTTTTAATTCTCAGGATAAACAGAGCCAAATTATCAAGGAATATTATATGAATAATAAAGGACTATACACAATTATACAGTTTTTCTACTTGCAAAACAATCCTGATGAGTTTATTGGCTGGTATCTATTACGCTTTAGAGAAAGGTGGGAATAAAAAGCCCCCTCCAAAGTGTAACCACATTTGACTGAGGATATATCCATCCTCAAAACGGTGTGAGAAAAACACTTCCATAGAGAGATGTAGTCGTTACCTGCTTCTCTAAGCACCTGGAAGCTTCAGAACCTGAAAAATCCTCAGAAATCCTTTCGACCCTTGACCCAGGGGTGCCCAAAGCCAGTTGGCAGGTCATTCTCCGCCAGCCAAGGCTGCGGGGCGCTCCCCTTCCCGCGGGGCACGTGCCGAGCCGCGCAGGTGTGAGCACCTGGGGAGGGCCTGACTCTGCAGCCATCCTCAGGGCTCAGCCAGCCTCGCAGAGCACCGCTGGGCATCTCCCCTGGGTCTGTGAGTCAGGGCGTTTACTTTCCTAAAGCCAACGTCAGCAGACTGGCCTTTAAATCCACCTTTTGCGCTGTTAGAGTTAAACGTGCCCTAACTGCTGGAAATGTGTGTGCTGAGTGTCTCTCTCTCTTCCATTCATCATTTAACCAGGGACTGACTCTCAATTCTTTTATGCAGCAGCTGATAAAAAACCACCACAGTACAGAATAATTTCCGTAATAGTTTTTAATACACAGCCCATCATGAGTAGTCATGGTGGAGGGAATCCCATCATGTATTCTCCCGCCAGAGTACTCCAGTAAGAGGTGAGGGACAAGGGACGAACTCTGGTCAGGCAGTACAGGGATTCAGGTATGTAGGTCTCCCGGATTGCAGGACAATCCTAACCACCAGGTTACACGATGAGGTAGCAGTACAGAGCCTCAGTCTCTGCTTTTTCATGGGAGCTAGGGGTGTTTCAGGGTCCGAATCCCAAGTGCAGAGGCATCACCTTTCAGCCTTAAACCAGGCACCTAACTCTGTATTGCACTCTGTACTTGCTGATGAGCTTAAGCGGCTCTTTTCTCAGCCTGATGGTTGTCCTGAGTCCCATTTGCAGTTAGTTCTCCCTCTTGGGATGCCCGGGCTCTTCTGGTGCATAACATGAACATAAAAATCCTATGTTGGCACCATAAAGTTGGCTGTCGTAAAGCTGACATGCCTGTTGTAAATCTATAGCCCCAGGAACCTTGGTCTAGTCTTATTCATACCAATATCACTCAAAATAAGAGGTCAGTGCTGAAGCAGGTTAGGATCGGAATCAGGAGCAAAAATACTAAGCATCATGTTAGGCAGTAATAACTACAGCTTAGGGGGTGAGCCCTGCACAAGCGCAGCAATGCCCTATTGCCCATGTACCTACTATTACTGCAGGCTTATTTACGTCTGAAGAATTCTCATCCAGGGTCCAACGACACATACAAATACTCAATGAGCAAAAGTAGTTATGTGAGGTGTTCATACACATAACGTGAAAATCTTGAACTGTTTCTGAGTGCAGATCCTAAAGTGCTTTTAAACACTTGTGGGTTTGTTTTTTTTACATGATGCAGTTGGGTTTTTATACGTGATGCAGTGTTGATGCTGTGCATGAGTGTACTTCACTGCTTGTACTGTCAGGGTTATATATTTCCTATACCATAGCAACAGTTGATTTAAAAATATTCAGGCAAAAGACAAAAAAAATAATGATTTATTTTTCATTTTTAATTACACTCCAAGGACTTTAAATCTATGCTTTAGCAGGCTTGAAAATGGTCTAACTGGAGTGAAGAGATGGCAACAGGACCGCAGAATAGATGCAGTGACCAGTACCTTGGCCAAAGGTGTGAGCCTGACCGCCGAGTGCATTAGTTTTCCCAGAAGTTTCCAACTTGGTGAGTATTCAATCGATATGCTAAGGCTGAGCTTTAAGCACTAGTTGGATGAGGTCTAATCCGTACATCTGGAAACAGCCTGTGTATCACAGAGAATATGTGCAGAGGGGGCTGCTCTTATATTTGTGTCCCATGTGTTTGCTTTTATTTGATTTTGTATTTGGGTGGGAAAGGGAAAGAGGAAATTCTCTGACATTTTCACATGCCTTTTTTTTTAAGTGACTCTGAGAAACAATTCAAACATCTTGTCTATTCAAATGGGAGGCTGTAAAGTGACCTGACATCTTTCTTGGACTCAGTCTTGGGTTCTCTCATAGGAAGTACCACATTCCCATCTCTAAGAGCCACTACTGCAATTATCCTGCCAGCACCCTTGGAGGTAGATACCAAAGGCACAGGGATAAATTACAGATCCAGGTCTTCCTCTTTGCCATGGCTGTGAACTGGTAGATAGCAAGTAATTGTCTTCTGAGTACAGAACACTCTGCTCCTGATCTTTCCCATTGCTCTATGCTGCTGAAGCAACTAAGATTCAGACAATCTCCTTCTGTACCTCTCCAGTCTGGCCCTTGTGTTTCTGTCCCGATTTTAATCCAAAATTGTTTAAGCCCTCTAAAAAAACTACTGCTGCCGCAAAGGATTTTAAGGCCTGGCAAAATATCCACATCAGTATCTTCCACAATTGCGCATAAAAGCTCACAGGTCCTAAAGCTCTTCAAGACTATAGGGGCAGAGGAATTAAAATAAAAACATTGGTGGTGATTAATTACACCTGTATTAACAAAATGCCAGTCTTTGCTAATTGTTCTGGGAGTCAGGAGGAAAAGAATCAGCATTGCCCTGCTGGAAGTGGCTCGGTCACTGCAGCCCTCAAAAGCCCGGAGGAGGAGGAGGAGCAGCAAGCAGCAGGAGCAGGAGCAGGAGCAGGAGCAGGAGCCGGGCAGGGCAGAGAAACTGCCATTTTCTCTGCTGGCAGGAGGAAGAAGCAGAAGGGATGCCCGGAGGGGCTTGGTGCATGGAGGGAAAAGGGGGTGTGCTGGAAGAAGCAGGCTCAGTGGTGAAGATGGGAAAGAGAGGAAGACCACAAGCAGAGCCTGGAGACATGAGTACTAAACACAGAGGAGGCAGCCGTACCTCCCACCGCACCTGGGCAGGGCAGCAAGGCACGCAGAGGGCAGCCGCTTCCAGGGAAATGCCAGGGCTCTGCCTTGGCAGTTTGAAGTCAAATACTTGTTTTAGGCTTTCTTGCTTTAATGCTGTAGCTGCCCAGAGCCACGGGTTGCCCCAGACTCCGGCCTATCCCCTTTCCTCAGAACAAGCTCCCAAAGCTTTTCTTTGGATGGTGCTTACGGAGAAAAGTGATGGGGCTAATGGTGCTGATGGTAAAACGTACTAGTTTTAAACCATCAGTCCCAAATCATTCAGTGACCTTCATGTTTGCACGACTGCGCGCTATGCTCATGTAGTATCATACTTATTGCAAATGTTACCTTGATGTTGCCTGAACATTTTGCTTCCCATAATAACTCTGTGAACCACAGCCAGAGAGAATTGCGCCTCAGGCTCAGCAGCAAACACAGCACGCACCCTTGGCCTGCAAAATCACTCCTTTCCGACCTGATCCCTGGCAGAACCCCTGGTTACATGTGCTGAGCAGTTAGATCAGTGCTGCTCAAGCTGTTCCTTCACTTCTGAGCACGTCCTCATTTGATGTCAATTCATAAAATTCCACAAATAAAGCCTATTCGCACCTGGAGCCCATCCCCCTGCATTAAAGTATTAGGTTATAGTTTATTAGGCAGAATGCATATTATGTGCATGTGTGTATGGTTTTTCATTTCAGATTATGAAGAAGAAAAAAAAAAGAAGTAAAAGTAAGAATTCAAGAGTGCCCACAAGCCGCGAAGAGCTTGGATTGAACTACAAACGCGGGGACAAGGTAAGGTGGCGTGATTCACTGAGAGGGGTGAGCCCTGGGTTGTCTCCTGGGTGCTGCATGATCGGACGTAAGTCACTTCCCATGTGCATGTGGACTTCCCACCTGGGGTGTGACTCCTTCCCGTTCCCTTTGGGAACAGAGCCCTCTGTGGTCAGCACTGACACCCCATCTACTACTCTGCGGTCCCGACGCTGCGAACACGGGGGATTTCTAATCTAATATAAATCATCAGATGAAAGAGGGGATTTAAAAACAATTTCTTTTGTGGGTGGTACTTCAAAATACTTTACAAGTCATATCAAGAGGATTTTTAAAACCCTTTCTTTATGAGTTACTTTCTTTTCCAGAATAGTATCCTTGGAAATGACCCACTGGTTAAAAAGAAGACAATAATAAATCCTTGCGAAAACCAGCCATTTGAATTGCCACGCATGTCATTACTTTCAAAAGCCATAGCAGCCTGCACTGTGTTTGGGTGGCACTGTGGAGAAGACAGAACAGTTGGAACAGAGGACTGGCAGCAATGGGATTACACAAAGATAGCACTGAACGTCATCCAGACTGCTGGTAAGTACATTTGTCCGTGTACCAGGCTCAAAGAAAGAGCTTGCAATGTGAATTCAGGCCTGCGCAAGGTCATGATGCTACAGTTCACATCAACATGGTCCAGCAAGACACAGCCACACCGTAGGAGTGAAATAGTGGGAAGAAAAAGCCACAGAGTAAATAACTCGCCTAAACAACTCACCCAGAAGCCCAGTGGCATAAGTACAGGCAACTGCCTGTGGCTTTACCCTGTTACGCACTAGATGATGTGACTGCTATTTTCATATAGGTATTTGCACCCCAGCTGTGCCGGCAGGTTTTGTTTTTCCAGGTGCCAGGCAGCACCCAGGAGCTTACATTCTTAGACTAAGCAGACTTGAGGCTTGCTGCCGTGTCACGCTCGTCAGACCAAACACGTAATTTTTGAAATGCCTGTTGAGAGGTGATCTAGAGCGTTTGGCATCTCCTCAGGGAAGGATCAGACATGGGAACTCACATCAGCTTTTTAAACAATTACTGGAGGAGCTCGTAGGGATATTATTCACAGGCTGGTAGAGGGGCCTGCCATGTGGGAGCTCACTCTTTCCTCCTGGCATAATGAACGTGGGGAGCTGGGCAGCAACTGGGAGGAGTGCAAAAGTACTTGAGATGCTTGGAAACATGTGCCTGTCCTCAGCTTACCTACCCTCACCTTTGTAGAGATGTGGGAGGGATGGGTCCACGTGCCAGGAGGAGCGGGAGCACTGCTGTGGGTTTTGAAGGCAATTTCCAAGCTGCCCTCATACTTCTGTGCATGGTCCTGCCATTTTATTAAATTCTTCTGAAGTTGCTCCTGACCTAAGCTAAGTACTTTTCTATTGACATCAACTTTTGCCACTTCACTACTCACCCCCAGGTTATTAATAAAGCATTAAACAATATTGGTCTGAGTCCTGCTCTCTAGGGCACCTCATTATTAATCTCTTTCCCTGCTAGAATTGGCCATTTATTCCATACCCATTTATAACCAGATTTTAATCCATGACAGGACTTTGCCTCTCACTTTGTGGTTACCAAGTTTCCTTAGCAGTTTCTTGGATGGGTGTTTATCAAAAGGCTTTTGAATGTCCAAATAAATTATATCCTCTGGTTGTTCTTTACCCACTATTTTATTAACTCTTAAAAGTGTAAAAGGTCTGACTGGCAAGATTTATTCTTATAGTGGCTATGTTACTTTTTTTTCCTTCTCTTGAGACTTGATATTTCCCTGCAGATTGTAAAATATTTAGAGCAGTGACCCTCTGAATCTTGTGGCTTGAAGCAGCACCAGATATGTTGTCAATGTTTAATTAAAACCAAAAGCAAATGTAATATACTGCTGACTTTCTCAACTACTTCCTTGTAATGACATTAAGCTAATAATGCAAAATTTCCATGAGCTTGCTTGTCTGTGTAAATATTTACAGGGTCTTTATCGCTGCAGTACCAGATTTCCACATGCATTAATGGAGTTATCCTTGTAACAGCTCTCTGATACAGGGAAGCTTTAATCCCAACTGCCTGAAGAATCAGGGCACACTGACATCTGGCACATAAAAACCCAAACTGCTGTGCTTTGAGAATACAGGTTAGGAGATAAAACATCTTCTCCCACTTACAGATGCTGTATTCACAAAAAATACAAGAATCATCACAATTCACAAATGTAATCAAAAAGCACTGTGCCCCAGTGTCTCTTCCCAAGCTCTTTAAACCCCAAAGTTCATTTTTCCCTTTGGAAAAATGCAGAGCACCGCAGGTAGAGTCCAAGCTTTTCCTTTTCTTGCAGGCCGTCTGTGCTCGCAGGTTTTTGCTGGCTCTGCTAGTGACCATTTATTTTGGACTCACACCACACATCCAGTGTTTCATTATGCATTTTTGCTCCAGCCAGAACTAATACAATTGGCTGCATCTCAGCTCGCTTCAAATATACGAGGGAGTGGGTTTCCTGAGAGAAAAGGAAGAAAAAACATCAAAAAAAGAGATCTTGTTTAAAGTAAAAAGCACTACAAAGATTTTGCCATGGAAGAAAACTTAAAAAAGGCTACGAAATATATGCGTCCAAGGGCCCACCACTGGTCCCACATCTCTGAGGAGAGAGAGACTTTCCACCCTGCCCTGAAAGCTGACAAGACCTTGGCAAAGCAGGGAATGACGGAGAGGTTGGACATGGAGGAGCCCTCAGCGAAAAGGCATGCAGGCCATGGACTTGCATTTTCGAGGGACTTCTGGCCTCGCGGCTGAGGCTGGGCTTTCCAAGAAAAGCTCTCCTTCCACATAAGCAGCCAAAACAGGTGGCCAGGAATTCAACAGGTTATGAAGTCCTTTCAAAAGAAAATGAACTCTTAAGCGTCAAAGGGGAGTGATGTGAGCGCAGAACACTTCTGGAAGAACAAACCTCCCCAGCAGAAGCTCTGAAGCATGCCAACTCAACATTTTTCCCGTTGTGCTTTTTAAGTGAGATGGTGAAGCTGCCCGCACTTGAAAATGTGGGACTTCTTTCTTGGGGCCTGGAGTCAAAATCCCTCGAGACCAACAGCGGGGCTCACTCGAAGATGCCTGCTTGTGGGTGTAAAACCAGGGATAGCCGAGCTTAGCCTGGCAAATTTCATTGACTCCATAGACCAGCGATGCCCACGCAGCTGGGCTGGGAGCGCAGAGGGGGCCGGGAGCACGGGCGCTGGCAGTTGCTCCTGGCCGGGTCTGGATGCAGACTCAGCCAAACCTCCCTTTCCCGTCACCCATTCCTGGAAGGCAAGCTTTGCCTTCAGGACGGCCACGGCTCCTGCAGCAACAAAACTATTTCCCCAGGGAGCAGTCAATATATTGCCACGATCTTAATCTCATTTAGCGTGGTAGCATGGTTTTAATTTTTCCGCGTTTGATCCCTCAGCTTTAGGAATATTGATAGAAATAGGGACTGTGAAGATCAAATAAAGAGCAGCCTGTTGCCTATGAAAAAATACCCTTCGGTCCGCCCTCTCTCCGCGGTGATTCAGCTTTTCCAACTGCGCTGCCGAGATAAAAGGCTCGCATGTGAGCAGAACCGTTAGCAAGGTCTGCAACGCTTTCAGCGCACCGTCTTGCAAAAGAGCCTTGGCTGCGGGAGCAGATGCCGGCTGCTCCTAAATCTCCTTCGGCGGCGGAGAGGCCGGGGGTGCGGGGGGGGGGGGGGATGCGGAAAAAGGCTTCTGCTGCGTTTTGCTTGCTCTTCGCCCCAGCTCGCCGTTGACTTTAGTCGGCAGCTCTGGTTACGGCCCCGTGTCGGCTTTCGCGGCAGCGCAGCGCGGTTTAGGGCGGCGGGCGGCCCCTCCTCGCCCAGCCGGGCCGCCCGCCCGCCTCGCCCCGGCACCGCCGCTCTAATCAGTGGCAGGCCCCGGGCGCGGGGTAATTAGAAACATGGAAGGGGTTTTCTGTCTTTTGAAATCTGTCTCTCAACATCAAAGTGCTCCGCGCAAGTCGTCCTCCAGAGGTCGGCTCCCATATCTAAATGAGTGATGTATTTCATGCTATCTGTCGGGAGGGACATAATGAAGAAAACCGGCTTTGAGATGGGGCGTGATGTGAAAAACAGGTGGCCCGCTTTAACGGGTTGCGGAGCATCTGTTTTGCAGTCCGGTTGTGTTCCCGTAAACTGCGCCAACACGGCGGGCCGGCGGCGGGCGCGCAACCTCCGCGGGCGCGTAGCCTCCGCGGCCGCCAGGCGCTGCCCGGCCCGAAGCGCCGCGTTCCCGGGGAGAGGCGAAGGGGAAGGCAGAAGGGCGGCTCTTCCCCCCCGGCCTGCTCTCCTTAAACCACTGCCTCCTCACGGGGAGAAGTGAAGCCCGCCCCGCCTCCCCATGCCGCCGCCGACCCTCTCCTCGTCCAGCAAGAAGAGCGGGCACTGCCTCCACCTCGCGGAGATGTTACCCCCCCCCCCCCCCCCCCCCCCCCCCAAAGCTTGCAGGGTGCCATGCGAGGTACCCGGCAAAGCAAGCTTCCCCCTCTCTCCGCGCTGGCCCCGCCGGGGGCCCTCAGCCGCTCCCCCGGGGCACCCTCCGCTTTCGTGGCTGGCACGGCGCCTCGGAGGAGCCGGTTCCCCCCCCCCCCCGAGAGGTTGCTGGCCTCGGGTCGCCCTGTAAGAAATATTCCGCTGAGATCACACCGCTTGCCGGTAACGCTTCCAGGGCCTCCTCCTCTCTCGGCTTGCACAACCGCCCCGACTTTACTCTGACTCTATCCGTGCAGGCACAGAAAGCGCTGGCTAGCATCGGCCAGGCCATAAATCCAGCCGAGCGTGCACGATTCAAGTGCTCTCGGGCAAATCGCCGTGATTTCCCCGGGGGGGGGCGCGCAGGACGGCGGGCTGCGCGCCTGCTGCGCTTGGCTCGGGCAGCGCTCCGCGCTGACTTGGCCGGCAGCTTGCGATCTGAGATGACCGGCTGCAAAATGTTGCACCTCGGGAGGCCTCTGCCCTACCGGGGGGATGGGGGGGGGGGGGGGGGGGGGGAGGAGGGGCTGCGCACCGGCGGAGGTCGGTCCATTCAGCTCTCCCGAACCTACGGCGGGAAGGCGATGCGAGCCTCCCGCCGCCTGCGGGGCTGGTGGGGGGGGGATCCCACTCAAAACAAGGGAGGCCTGCAGGTGTCCCGACATCTTTGGGAACGCATTTCATAACGTTGTGAACCCGCTTACTTTGCAAAAATTTACCCCGGCCTGCAACCCGGCCTCCTCTACACCCGTGAAATCCCACTGACCTCAGCAGGCGCAGGGGCTGGCTCGGGAAAGCTGCAGCGAAGCTGTCCCGGCGTGCCTGAAGGGTAAAACCCCCTCTGCTCCCGCTGGATAACAACAGAAACGGTGAGGTGAAAAAAAAAGCTAACCAAACCCACCCCAAACCCCTAACACCCCCTGCCCCCAGAAAAACCCTTGTGGGACACGGCAACCACAACCCGCCGCCTCTTCAGCACCCGCAGCGCGCCTCTCCCCCCCGCGGGGACCCCGCACCGCGGGGGGGGGGGCAGGTGGCACCGCCCCGGCGGGCGGGGCGAGTAGGGCGGGGGCCGGCCGGCACGCCGCCACCGGGAGCCCGCTGCCCCGCCCGGGAGCCCGCTGCCCCGCCGGGCACAGCCCTCCCCCGCTCCTCCGTGTTATTTTTATTTTAATTGGCGATCGCGCACCCCCTCACCACCCCCCCCCCCCCCGTTATTCATCTGGGGCGGTTAGTGCCGGGCTCCGGGAGTCCCGCGGGGAAGGGGCGCCCGGTCCGGCGTGCTGCTGCCCGCGCCTCCGCCCGCCCCGTGTGCGGAGCCGCGGGCGGGCCGTGCCGCCGGTGCCTGCGGAGGGCTCTCGGGAGGCAGCGACAGAAAGAGGAGGCTGCTGGGAGAGCCGGTCGATCTCCCACATCCCCTCCAGAGGCTACCTCGCCCGCCTCCTCCCGGTCTCGCCGCTGGCTCCGGTCCCCGAGCGCTTCCCGGCGGGTCCGGGCGCCGGCAGGGGCCGGGGGCCGAGCCGCCGCCGGCTCCGCTCTCTGTCGGCGCTGGAGGAAACGCTGGCGATCACAGCACGCTGGCTCCTGGGAGCCGTCGCCAATTTCTTTTTCATTTTTTTCTTTTTTCTCTCTTTCTTTTCTTTTCTTTTCTTTTCTTTTCTTTTCTTTTCTTTTCTTTTCTTTTCTTTTCTTTTCTTTTCTTTTCTTTTCTTTTCTTTTCTTTTCTTTTCTTTTCTTTTCTTTTCTTTTCTTTTCTTTTTTCTTTTCTCTTTTCTTTTCTTTTCTCTTTTCTTTTCTTTTCTTTTCTTTTCTCTTTTCTTTCTCTCTCTCTCTCCCCCCCCCCCCCTTTTCTCTCTTTTTTCCCCCCTCTTTTCCCTTTGCTACGTCCGATGTGTATTACCTAAATGGCTCGTCCCTTTCCCTTATTGGAAATGATTTCCCGCTTCCATTGTGGTGAACTTTGCCTCGCCTGACTCTTTACGGCTTTTCTCTTGTTGATGGTCTTTCCTTTGTGGAAGTTTCGCGGGCTGATTGTATTTGTTAATTAGTTGCTAACAGCATCGTAATGTGGGCTTGATGGATAACCATGTCATTAGCACTCACCCCTGCAATTCACATTTCCAACAGGGCAGGGGCTACCCCATGCCGAGACCCGTGATTTGTGGCTGGAGGCTCGTGTGGGTGACAGGCACCCCGAGCCCCTCTCGCCGCTCCCCTGCCCCCTGCCCCCCGCCCCTCCGCGCCCGCCTTCTGCTGTGCCTGGAGGGGGAGCGACCGAGACCCCGACGACGCGGCTTTCACCCCGGATCGCGAACCCGCAGCTCTCGGCTGCAGCCGCCTCGTTTCGCTTTATTTTGGAGGCGAGAAAAGAGGTGGGGAAAGGGCATCGCCCCTCCCCCGCCTTTGTGCGGCTCTGTGGGTACGCGGGTGCGTGTGTCCCCCCCCCCCCGCGCCCCGCGGCTGCCGGGGACGAGGGCATCCCGCGCAAACCGCCGCCGGCACGACTCTCACCGCGCCGCGCGGACACGCGTGGGGAGGACCACCGCCGCGCACCTCCCGCCTGGCCCGGCGGCAGCGCCCGCGGCCGGCCCCGCCCGGCAGCCCCCGGCGGCGGCGGCGGCAGCACCCCCAGCGCCGGGGCCGCGGCGCCCGTCGGGGGGTGGGCCCGCCCGCGCCGCCCCGCCCCGCGCACTTCCCCGCCGGGGGGCTCTGCCGAGCCTGGGAGATGTAGTCCCGGCTCCGGGCCTCGCCGGCGGGGCTTCCGCGGGGAACTACGTTTCCCAGGCCCCCCTGCTGCTCGGCCGGGCCGCGGGAAGGGCCGGGCTGTCAATCAGTGCGCGTCGGCGGGGGTAGCGACCCGGGGATCCCCCCCGCCCCCCCGCCCTCCTCCGCGTCCCGCTAATAATAAGTGCTTCAGAGGCTTAAAAGCAGGGAGGCAAGTGTCATGCGGCCGCGCCGTAAGGGGCTGAGCTCCGGTTGAGCGCCCGGCTCCGCTCTGCCGCCGGCACAGCCCGGAGGAAAAAAAAAAAAAAAAAAAAAAAAAAAAGGGGGGGGGGGGAGGGGGGGAGAAAAAGAAAAAAAAAAAAAAAAAAAAAGCCTCGGAGCTGGTTCTCGGGGAAGGGGCAGAGGAGAGAAGCCCGAAAAGCTGGACAAGCCGGCAGCGAAGTGGCGATGAGGCGCAGGAAGACGGCGGTGGCGGCCGGCTGCTGCCTCGCCTTCCTCCTGGGCACCCTGCTCAACGTCCTCTTCGTCCCCGGCTCCGAGCACCCGCCGCCGCCGCCCCGCGACGGGGCGCCCCCCTCCCCGCCCGGCGCCCCCCTCTACCCGCCGGAGGAGGAGGGCGGCGGCGGCGGCGGCGGCGGCCGGGCCGCCCTGGCGCGGCAGATCCGCGAGCGCTACGAGGAGGTGCTGCGCTACCGGCAGCACCGGGCGGCGGCGACGGCGGCGGCGACGGCGGCGGCGGGGCGGCGGCCGCTGCGGCCGCGGGAGCGGCGCCTGATGGACCTGGCTCCGCCGCGCACCTCGGCCGAGCAGCCGGGACCGCGGGGCCGAGCGGCGGCGGGGCCGCGGGCCGGCGCCTCGGCCGAGCTCTCGCTGGAGCCGCCGCTGCTGGGCTGCCGCGACATCCGCAATGTCAGCGGCGTGCAGTACTTGGGCTCGGGGTACACCAAGGCGGTCTACAAGGCGGTCCTCAACCGCACGCTGGCCGTGGCGCTGAAGGCGGTGGATTTCGGCGGGCACGACATCGCCCACTGCGTGCGGCAGTTCTCCGCCCTGGGGGACTGCTACCGCCTGGCCGCCTACAAGATCGTCAAGGAGATGATCCTGCTGCAGCGGCTGCGCCACGCCAACGTCCTGCAGGTACGCGGGTCCCGCGCGGGCGGGCGCGGAGCCCCGCCGAGGCGGGCGGGTCGCGCCGGGTTTCCGCCGTTTTCTTGGCCCCGCCGCGGGCAACGTGTCCGTGCTACCGCCGCCGGCCGGGGCGGGAGCGGGGAGCGGGCCGGGCGCCGTGCCGCGAAGCCCCCGAGGGTTCACCGCCTCCGCGGGGAGCCGCGGCCCCGTCGAGGGGCGCGGTGGGGGCCGGCTGTTGCCGAGGCAGAGAGGTCCCTGCGGTTGCCGAGGCAGAGGAGGTCCCTGCGGGCGCGGCGGCTCCTCGCCTGCCCTCCCCGTCGCGGCTCGGGGGGGGGGGGGGGGGAGGGCAGGAGGCGCGTCGATGGGCGCTTTCCGCCGGCAGCCCCGCACCACCAGCGGTGCTCAACCCCCCCCCCCCGCCGACAAGCCGTTCGCCCCCGCGGGGCGCGCCGGGCCCGGGGCAAGGTGCGGGACGCGGGGCGTCGCCCCTGCCGCCTGGAGCAGGGCTAACCTGGCCGGCATCCGCCCGCCACGGCCGGCCTTGCGGCTTGCTTTCTGGTCGCTCTTCCTCGCCCGCAGAATTAATACCCAGGTGAAGGAAGGGGGCGAGGGCGAGAGCTGAGGAAGGACTCGGCGATTCAGAAGCACTCCCCAGACGTGGGAAATAAAGGCCGTCTAGAATGCAAGCGC
This sequence comes from Astur gentilis, assembly GCF_929443795.1. Lineage (NCBI taxonomy): Eukaryota > Metazoa > Chordata > Aves > Accipitriformes > Accipitridae > Astur > Astur gentilis. The sequence continues at coordinate 8,152,138 of NC_064909.1, read as the reverse complement.
CGCTTGCTGCGGGCACCCCTGGAGAGCAGGAGGCGGAGGGGGGCACCCCGGCAGCCGCCGCGGTGGCTCTCGGCGGGCCCTGCCCCTCCCGCGGCGCCGCGCCGGGTACACGCAGCCCCGGCACGGGGAGCAGCCCACGGGGTAACAACCGGGAGAGGCCGAGTGTTAGTCTTGTTAGTCAGTGCGCCGGCACCGCGGCACTTGCCAGAAGGGCTGCGTAGTAGGACTGTTACACATCAGCATGAATCTCAACGGGTCCATTTGGATGTAAATGCTGGTATGGAAATTCCTATTGCGTTTCGCATAGCGTGAGCGTTGCAGTAGAATAAAAAATGAACGTTAGACCAGACGGTCTCACAGTAGGTGTTTTTTGAACTGAATCGAGCAAAGGAGTTTTGTGTTTCTTCTTCAGCAGCAGCAGCAGGAGTACCAGCTCCCCCACGAGAACTTCAGATCCCAGCGATCAAAGCTCTCGAGTTTCATATACTGTTCAAAGAAAGGGTGGTCATGGTTTATCCACAAGAAAATAGATATTAACCAACCTTCCTTCTTCCTTCCTTCCTATTTCCATGCTCTTTCCTCTGTGGTGCCAGGTCTAACTGTAATACATGAGGAGAACAACATCTGGCAAACTACAAAAAGCTGTGCTCCTAGTAAGGATGTTAGTTGCTCCTCTGTTGCCGTGATGAATTCTTCTCGGGAAACCCGTGCTTGCGTGCAGCCATCGTTACTGATTGAGTTGACAGCAGGAAATACACCCTACAGTTGTAAACGCTATGGGGATTTTTTTTTTCTTCCCCCAAGACTGTTTTTCTTGCTCAGCGGAAGCGAGTTGGCCAGGTTGAGCTGGAAGCGTGTGTTTTTAAAGTCGCGGATCATTTTAGTAGGCGCTAGTGGCTCTTCCCCGTGTTACTCGTGTGTAGTTTTCCGCTCTGGAAGGCTTCATTTGGCGTTGGTTTGGATCAGTCCTCCTCACAGAATGGAAGGGGGCTGCGTTGTCTGTGAAGGGGCCGCCGCGGTGTTTCCGCGTGTGCGGGCAGGGGCGACCCCCGGCAGCGGGCTGGCAGCTGCTGCAGCCCCGCTCCCTCCGCAGCGGAGCTCGGGGGAGCCGCACTCATTCGCTCCCCCGTTTCGTGAGGTCGGGTGGGCTCCGGAGGGCGAAGCCAAGGCGAGATGTGGGGTGTCCCTCGGCGCGGAGGGCCGGGGCTGGAGCTGCCGGCAGGACGAGCAGGCGCTTCCACAAGCGCCGGGAGAAGAAACACGCCCAGCCTCCGTGCTGGGAAAATGCTCTCATGGGCAAAAATCCCGCGTGTTAATTGGGGCTTCGTATTTACATGCCACCCAATTTAAAAATAGATTACACTTAAATCGGAAACATGTTTTCGGTTTCGTTCCGATTTTGTCATCGGGTTTTCCTTTGTCTGCCCTCCGGCTCCATCAGCCCCTGACTGAGCTGCCCGGCTGGGATCAGAAGAGCCCCGAGACCCCGTACGTCGCCCGCATTTTTGTTTAACGTGTTTCATTCTAGAGAGGCACGGGCCGAGGTTCCCGCGGCGTGAGCGAGGGCTAAACCTTTGATAAGACATTACCTTGAAGGGAGACTATAAAAATCGCCCTGACAGGCTTTTTATCTAGGCACAGTCGGGGCAGCTGTGTGCGCCAGGAATAGGTCTCTGGTGGCACGCCGGAGTCGTAAAACCGGTGCAGAAAACGGGCACCAGCGAGCAACGGGAAATTTATTAATTATGTCCCTGTTAGCATCTCAAAGGGGACAGGATCTACCGACCTCAGGACTGATTTTTAGCTTGTTTTCAGCGGCAGCCGGCCCAGGGCTTCGAAATCACTGTCCAGGGTTTGCTGCCGAGGCGGAGGAAATGGGTTGAAAAGGCAGCATCTCCTCCCCTCTTCTGGCTTTTGACAGGCGCTTCAGCTTTCATTGCAGCAGATGCCGAAGGCGCGACACAACATCTGCTGGGCCAGCCAAGGCCGGGAGCTTTTCTGCCTTTGCTCCTTACCTCTTTTTTGCTCCTCACCCCCCCGCCCCGGCGGCTCCCGGCATACCCAAATGCGAGCCGGCTGCTATAAATAGCTCGAAGGACGTGCCACCCTCCTGGCGCTGCGGGCGGGCAGGGCTGGCGGGCAGCCTGCAGCAGCCCCGGCTCGGGGCAGCGAGAGGGGAGCCGGGAGGGCTTGGGGCACGGAGCCGGGCGATGCTTTTCCCTCCCGGCCTCTGTGGGAGCCAGCACCCGCCCCCGCTGCCACCTGCGAGCGCCGTCCCGGCCGGAGCCGGCGGGATCCCCGCAGCTCCCCGCGCCCCGCCCGGGGCTGGAGACGAACCGGGGCTGCTTGGGGCCAGCCGGAGGTTTTTCCCCCGCCTCCCCACGCCGTGGGCTGGGGGGAGGAGGAGCGGGGGAAGCGGCCCCGGCACCCGGGGAACCATCCACGCACGCCGTAGGGCCGCCGCGGGCAGGGGAGCGGCGCGGCGGCGGCAGCCGCCCTCCTCCGGGCTGCCCTGTCCTCCCTCCTCCGCGCCCCGCCGCTCCCGAGCATCCCCGGCCGCGGTCAGGGGCTATTCGGGGTGAATGCGTTCCTGAGTTTCTTCTGCTGGAAATGAAGTTTCGTGTAGGTTCAGTCCTAGGAAAGGGGGTTTTCCTGTAAATCTCTGGCAGCTGACAGCCTGAAGTGTAGTTTGTAAGATAACAGGCTTGTTCTTTACTGTCTCAGCAGTTCCCATTCTGGCCTGTCTCTTGTCAAAATCAGCTTTTTTTTTTTTCTTTTCTTTTTTTTTTTTTTCCCCGCCATCCTTTTAAAAGGCTTGGTTATTGTACAATGTATGATAGAGGGGAAAAGAGCTCTTTCCAGAAAGTGCCCCTGCCTTCAGACAACATGTTGACATGTCCACCGTGCCCTCCGCCTGGGGAAGGAGCCAGATGTGTCAGCTCTGGCAGATGTGGCGAATCAAGTCTATCAAAAGAAAGGTGGAAAACCAGCAAGAGGGAGAGAGTTTTCGCATTAGCCAACGCCGAGGCGAAGGCAGCTTGCCTTCCGATTTTTTATTTACGTGCTCTGCCCATCACTAAAAGCGCCTGTATGTCGCCCAAGTGCCATCGCCCCCCTGGCCCCCGCAGTCTGGGGCAGCCCCCGGCCCGCTGCCGCTTGCCGGGGCTGCCCGAGGCTCCCTGGCGAGGCAGCCGCTGGTAAGGGCAGGTGCAGGCTGCACTGGAAATCTCTTTGCTTTGGAGTGGGGAAGAGAGGGGTAGTTCATTAAAGTTGATTTTATAATGAAGGGCACTGGGGAAGAGGGGGAACTGGGTCAGTGATTTATTGTAACAGAGGATTTAGCGGCCCGCTAATTGCTTTGCAGTCGCTCTGTGTCAAATGCGGTGCCTGATCTCTTCCTTTCCCTCCGTGCTGCGGTTTCTTTTCTTGCACAGTTCAAATGCTGCTGTCTGAATCCTGGCTTTCTGTGCGTTTTAGTGGGGAAGATGATTTAGTGTGCTTTAATTCCTCCCTGCCCGTATTTGAGGAAGAAAAGAAAATCAAACCATTTGCAGTTAATTTCAAACAATGAGCGCGATTGTAAAGACACAAAGGCAATGTTTGATTTACTGTAATAATGTAATTATAGCCCTGGAGTATCAGAATTAAGGGTGTTGCCATTCATGGGCATAAGTGGCTCTTTGGAGGAATTCTTTTCTTTCTTTGCCTTACTGAAGCTGAAGAGAAGGGGGGGAAGGTTTGAAACTGCAGACGGTTGGAAGAGTGCAAGCTTATTTCTGTGACAGCTATTTATCAGCACTGGTAGTGTGAGTTCACAATGATTCATTTAAGAAGAAGCTACCGCTTTCTTAAAAACAAACACAAAAGCTCAAGGAAAACGGTTGGCTTTGTCTGAAGCCAATGGAAGACACCAGCTGCTAACAGAACCAGTGGTTTGCCGGCTGCCCAGACAAGGCGTTTCATGTGGCTTATTTAGCTTTAGCGTGAAGCTAAGACATGCAGATGAAATACTGGGATGGCATCCACACTAAAAAAATCGCCATCCAAGTTATGATGTCAAAGCAGTTTCTATATGAACTGGTTCCGTTAGGACTAGTACATTTTTTTAATTAATTTGTTTTAAATGGTCAGGATTACAGTGAGAATATTTATCACTTAGAAAATTCACTGAATAAAATAGTACTGAAAATAATACATCATTTGCTGTCGACAAGTTTGGTAGACTTAAGATGTGCTAGCCGGTCATGATATTTTTAAATACCTATTTTTAGATAAGATTTTCTTTTCTTTACATGTGATAATTAACAGACATTTTACCCTGATGGTTTCCCTATACATATGCATAGCCAGCAGGATAGGGCAGTTTTAATTTTAATGTGAGAATTAAAATAGTAAAGCTTTGTATACAGTTTGCGTATTCCAAGTGGAAGTAGACAGTCTTTCCAAGTCTGAAGAAAGCCAATATACAATTAATTTCCAGTGCAAATACATTTGCGTAGGGAGTGCTTGGACTGTTGAAGGTCTGGTCCTTCCCCATCCTGCTTGCATGAATCCACAGTTGTTTTCACAGAAAGGAGGGGGGAAGGGGAGATCAAGCCATGGTGGAAACAGCTACTCAGGGACCTCTTCCCTGTTGCCAGTGGGTGGGCATTGAATCCCCTTTGTGGTGGCAATGGTGCAGGATTCCCAGCAACAAGCCTTGATCTGCAGTTGGCTAGAGTTTGACCATGACAACTTTGGGAACTGCTGGCCTGAGAAGGGTGCTGTGATTGTTGATACCAGGTGGTGGGTGACTATGTGAAGAATTTGTCATTCTGAATTTTGGATGGGGCAGCAGAGGCTCACAGCTCTTGGGAGCAAACGTTTCAAAACCAAGCACCTAATGAGAATTAACCTTCCGGGCTGGGGCTGGGGCTGGCTGGGGTCTGACTACGTGCTCCACATGCAGTCGTTGGGTAGGGGATTGCTGCGAGTAGGAGAGTCCTTTTAGACCGGGATTTTTTTGTAAAGCTTTTCTGAAGTAGCTCATTTGAGCTGCTCTTGGGACAGGTTGTCTAAAGATGAATGAGGCCACCACACACGGTGCAAGACCAGGCTGACACCATCTGTTTAACAGGCATTAGGATCAGAGGAACTTCAGGTCCAGAGCAGATGAGCCTGCCAAATCCTGTTGAGGTAGCAGGAGAGGTTTGCACCGCTTGCTGGGCACCTCCTTCCTCTGGAAAAGCTGCCACCACCACTGCCCGGCGAGCAGAGATGAAGCTGCGCCTCTGTCCCGGACTCTCCGCTGCTTGACGTTCCTGTAGACACACCTTGCAGGAGATGAGGTGTCGGAGTCACCGGGGCCTCTTTCGAAGTTGTTAGTGGTGGTCGGTACCGGGTGCCGGCACTGGACACTGACGTGGGTGGAGAGAAAAAAGCAGGCAGTGCCACCTACTGATGGCTCGGTGGAGACAGCTCGCTGCTGCTAACAGATGTCCCCACAGCCCCAAGGAGCTTGGGGTGGAGTGGAGAAGGGCAGAGAGAGCAGACGGATGCGGTTTGGCGAGGAAAGAAGAATTACACAAAGTGCTTCTTTATTGCAAGACTGCTTCCCAAAAGGCCCAGATGTTATCCTGCACTTTTAAGAGTGAAGAAAGGATCTGTTAACAAGAACTCCAGAGCTGCTGGAAGCGCAGAGCTGGTACAATTGCAAACCAACTCTAACTGTTCGTGTTACTGGAAAGGAAGCTGTATGTCTTGATGCTGAAGTCACCAAATAATGTTTTTTTCCCATTGAATTGCATGGGATGGCAGAGTCAGTTCAACTTGCAAAGCTGTTGGCAGGAGCAGCTTTCCATGAGGCGCGTGCCATCACACAAGTTAAAAGGGCTACGTCGTCCATCCTTTTGAAAGCAGCATTCATAAAACTAATCCCAATCATTTGTTGAATGATTTCTATGATTGCTTCTCAGTTTTATGTGCCATGTAAATCGTTCCAGAAGACTCTGGTTTGAATTTCTGCCTCCTTTATGGGAGCTGACGACTTGCAACCTCATCCAGTTTCCTTCAGGGGAGCCCAGCACTGTTTCTTCTGTGCGGCAGCTTGGGGAGATCCCCAGTCACCATGGGATGCTGTGGGTATGATCAAGTTCTCTCTTGCTGCTTACCTTTTTTCATGGGAGCCGCAATGAGTGAACAAGGCTGCTCCACCACATCCATATCCTGGCCTGGAAATTAGTTATGACCAGGGCAGAATTGCAAGGGAAAGCACGTGGTTTTTAGAGCTTCTTCTTTCACTCCCCACCCCATCCGAGCGTGGGGTAGCTAGGTAAACCTCTTCTCCCTGGTATCCATTGATAGGGTGCATGGGAATGGTTCAAAGCTGCACCAGGGGGGGTTCACACTTGACTTTAGGAAGCTTTTCTTTACCAGGGTGGTGGTCAAACACTGGAACAGGCTTCCTAGAGAGCTGGTCAGAGCCCCAAGCCCATCAGTGTTTAAGAGGCATTTGGACAATGCCCTTAATAACATGCTTTAACTTCTGGTCAGCCCTGAGGCGGTCAGGAAGTTGTACTAGATGATTGTTGTAGATCCCTTCCAACTGAAATATTCTCTTCTATTCTATCCTTGCAACGGATCGTTGTGGCCCTTTTGTACGTGCTCTCTCTTCTAGTTGCAGCCATATTTCGGGAAGGGCAGGTAGGGCTGTGGTGGTTGGCCAAGGAGGCGGGAGATGACCCGTGGGAGAGCGCTCCAGGGCTGGCAGAGCTCTGATCCTCCGGCCCTCTGCTCGCCGCACGGATACACAGAGTGTTGGTGGACTTGGGCATGAGCTGGGGCCATACTTGGAAGTCTTGCAGTCCCGATTTATTAAGTGTCTGTGTCAGATATACAAGCTGGGGTTTTTGGAGGTCTCTTTCACGGATTTTTGCACCAACACGGTCGTCTGATGGTTCAGGTAGATGCCTTGTGGCATCTAACTCCGATTGCAATTTTTCATGTCTGTGATGGCCATGAAAAAACTTGACAAGAACTGGTTCTCACAGGCACTGTGCTAATAGTAATATTGACTCCAGACTAATTTTAAAGGAGTTGTTATTTTTTGTCACACTCAGCTGAACCACTCAGTTTAGGTAGCAGACACCAAACATGGATATTTTATATTGTTCTAGGCCAAATTTGGAACAATATGATTTGGAAAATGTTACTTCTTTCTTGGACTATGTAGCTGCAGATAGACTCCAAACTTATTTTAAAGCTCACTATGATGAAGTACACAGTGACATGACTCGGATACCTTAGAAAGAAGAATTATACAGACATGTCTAATGAATCCAGGTCAAGCTTTTCTGGACGTGGAATGCACAGAGGTTATTTGATAGCTTTCTAGTGCAAAATCATGTCATAACAAAGGGTTAAACTTTAGGTGCAGTGGAACTGAATGCAGTGGCTGTGGACCGAGGTCAGGGGAGCTTCTGCTCTGGCTATTTGCAAGATAATGAACTCCCCTTCCAGTGATATCAGCCCAGTTTCCATTGAAATCATGGTTGTATGAGCGGATCTATTTGTCTTCACTGGAAGGCTTTACAAGAGTAGGCTAATTGTGTGACTAAATATTTGCAGGGTTGGGCCTTGAGCTTGTGCAGTGCAATGCAAATTCAAAGCACTATGAATGTTTTTAGAAGAATTTTCCACTACAGAGTATAAGGAAAGCGGGGAGAGTAAAAGGGAGTTAACATTACTAAATCGTAAGATTATAGCCAGCATAATATGTAGCAGAACAGCAGGTATATATGGGTATGTATACACACACATGCATATAAAATATATGGAGATATCTGTGGATCTCTGTGGGTGTACCGACAGAGGTGGTTAGACATACATACGCGTGTGTTTCTAAATAATACATTCCAATTTTTCTATTAATGAACTTCCATGTTTAGTAACAGTGCCAGGTACGAGATTCTGGTACCTTCTAGCTCTGCCGGAGTTTAATGCTAATCGTAATAATGTATTTATAAACAAAAGCCTAGCCAGAGCTCTGAATTTAGAGTTTAATATTTGAATTACCCACTGCTTGCTCTCGGTTCCAGTATCCAGCAGCAGAGGAAATCCTGCCTCATAGCTGTCAGCATACAGTTTGGGTCCTGCTCTTAAAAGTTTCTGCATGGTCCTGGGGATGCCCTGTATGAAAGTCTGTTCCCAGTGAAGCTCAGCACTTGGCAGGGCTTGACTGCTAGATTTCAGTGAGGAAAATCAGTTCACTTCTCATGCACCATCTCTATATATCCTGTAGCAGGAAGGTTGACACTGGATTGACCTTTATTAAGTTTAGGCCTTTCAGGGAACTCACCCTTTTTCTAGGGAAATGCATGTTTCAGGTTTCCAGATGGTTTTGGGCTTAGTAGGTGTGGCAATATAAAACAATATTTTACTATATTTTAATGCATATTAAAAATATATAAAACATTAAAATATAGATGCAGATAAAATGTGTATATATTATACATAGAAACACTTATATACATATATATGCCATATATACACAAATATATACATATATATGTGCTTGTGTGTATATATGTGTATATTTATATATGTATATACCATCAGTGATGAAGGGAAATATTTAAAACCCGAGGGATGAATAGATCTCAGAGTGATATAAACATCTCAAATCATGGATTGGTAAATCACAGCTGTATCAGACAGTGCTGGGAGTTCTTGCTCTTGCAGGGACTGTCCCAGTGCTCCAGGAATGAAAGGTGAATCCAAGGATTGGTTACATAAAAAATATTACATTCACTTTGATGATAGCAATAAAGTAGCAAGCGCTTCTAAAATGTGCTGTGCTGGTTTTGACATGTAGCGGCTCACACAAATGCCTCATCAAATGGCTACCGATGTCAGTAGGAGCTTTTTATTTTCCAAGGGCACCAAGTCAGTACAAAACACAATCTCGACACAACCAGTTTTGATTAGGTAACCCTGTGTCCTTGTATTTTTTAAAAGAAAGTCTGTGGCCAGTGTTGACTACTGTTGCTCTTCATAAAAGTGAGATTTTTTTTAATTGCACTTTTGTACTGTGGGCAGCAGTTAGGCCTTACTGTAGTAAGTTTGGGCAAGTCCAAATTAAAAGAGATAAGAATTAGTTTTCTAGAAATTACTTCTAGTGTAATGCAATTGAGCCTGTCACTTATATTGCAGCTGGTAATAGTGTTCTCAAAGTTCCTGTTCTTGGAGTCACAGAAATCTCATGTTCATTAAAGAAAAAAGGGGGAAATTTCCAGCTTTTGTGGTTGTAGAGAAAATGTAAAGATTGTGAACATTGAGGGCTAAAAGCTGTCAAGGCAAAGAAAAAGATTCACATGGTGGTGTAATTTTTAGGGAAATTGCATGATCTATACAGGGGGGTTTTGCCCTCCATAGCCAGGGCAGCGGGTCTGCCGCAGCCAGGCAGCGGGGCAGAGCCGGGGGAGCTCTAGCTGGGAAAGGTGGCTGGTCCTATCATTCCCCACTGAGCAACCTCTATAAATGAAGTGTAACACTTTGGCGAGGTTCTGGCTTGACATTTATTTTTCTGAAAATGTGGCTAGGGTGCCTACGCTAATGCAAGAGGGCTCGTTGTTTGCACAGACTTACCCTGCTGATGACAGCTTAATAAGCTCCTTTATTTTGAGTTTTTATTCAGTAAGCTTGTTGGCTTTTGTGTAGGGGGCTGACCTCTGCTTTCGCCCTCCTCCCCCCCCCCCTCCCAGCTCCTCTGAAAGGGGCACCTCTGTCCCCATAATTTGTAGTAAAAGGAGTTGTAAAGGGAGGTGAACTGGCCGGCTGTAGGGACATGGGCTTCTACAAAGCAATATAACTTCCGCAGGGGCTGACCCTGTATGCCCAGCATGCCTAAAAACTGTGGCAGTCAGTGGGGGTTTTGGGTGCGTAAAGGCTAATGCAGGACCCAGCCTTTATGACTGAGAAAATGCAAACAGCGAGGGAAGGGTTCGGTAAACAGGGCTACTCAAAATGAATTACGGCACACGATGTGAGAACAAGTCAACATTTCATATCTGGCCTACATTTTTCTAACAGACAGAAAGGCATCCCAATATTGCGACTGTTTGCTATTAGATTCTACACAAAAATATACTAGGGTGGCATTTAAATGCAGTGACTCGAGATAGCAAAAAGATGTGGGATTGTATTTCCTTCCATTCATTTAATTGGAACCATACTGAAAAGGCGTATGAAAACCATCGCTCTTGAATATATCTAAAGAGTAGCTTTGCGACGCTGAGAATGATGTCCAACCTAATAGAATTTCAGATAGAGGAGATATTTTGGCTCATCTTTTGCTTCCAGCTATATTCAGTTTCCCCATGTGGTTATTTTTCTTGTTATTGTATGCATCCAGCTATCCGTTTCTTACTTCACCGTCCGGGAATACAAACCATTTTGTCTCATTTCAGACCTTAAAATGGATTGGACAAAAACAAAAGGAAGGGGAAAAAGAAAAAGTATTTTGGGTAGTACCTCTGTATTTGTTTCTGTGTCTTAATAAGTTGAACGGAAGGCCTAAGAATTACTGTCTTGCAAGATTTTACATCTATATATATTCTGTATTTTGTAACATCCGTATGCTGGCTGGTGGTTCATCAGGAGGGGATGAATGTAACCATTTTAGATGCTTAACTGGCTGTTGGGACTTGCCCAGTTTGTAATCATCGTAATTGCACATACAAATATGGCCATATAATTACATGTGCATTTTTTGCATTTAGTTTCAGGAGTTCATTTAGAAAAGCATAAATATGACCCAATAAATCCTTTATATCTCAGACTTCTGTGCTTTTATAACTCTATATAATTATGTAATAACACTGCATCTGGAGAGGTTTCACTTAAGTAAAAACAATAAAGAGCTCAGGTTGGATTATATCTTTTTTGAGTTAGACCTACACTAACTTGGACCGTACTGTGTTTTTCAGCTTGTGAGATTGATTAAGGTCAGCAGTACTCATGCAAGAAAATTTTCTTATGAGAATAAAGAGCAATTTAATATGAGACCAAAACTGGATCGGGTCATTTAAGCTTCCACAATGACTGAAATGATTACATGGGTATTAATATAGTAAAATATACACTAAATATTCAACTACTTGGGCAGTGAAGACTTTTGTCAAGGTACAAATCGGATACTAAAATGAAAGAATTACTTAGGAGCAAAGTTTCAGCTCTCTGAGAACAAGTCTAAATCATTATTATTACTGTTGGCATTCATGGATTGAGATAAAACAGGCACAAATAGATACTGTAATTAATTTCTACTTAAGTGTTCATATGGACATAAATAGTCTAATTTATCAATATTTTGTGTGTACAGATATGTATGTATTGTGTTTTTGTAATCAAAGGTATGTATAATTGTCATTCGTCTTCTGTATTTCTATTACTGGAATGGTTTTCACAAACATTGAGAATGTCTAATGAAGACCGATATCTTTTTTGTGTGCAGTGTTACTGTGAACCAACAGTTATTGCTAGACTGTGTGTCCTTTCCCAGTCTGGCTTGCTTGCTCGTTTCCCTTATGGCTTTTTCCCCACCGGACAGTGCTACTGTGCTAAAGACAAGAGCTGAACTCTGCAGATGATACAAAGGCAGATGTTAGATTTTGACACTCAGAAGCGAGGGTTTTCAAACCTACTGAGCTTCCTCCTTTGCCTCCTTAGTCTGCCCCTACCCAAGAGAGACGTGAAATACCTAGTAAGAACTGCCAAATCCAGCTTGTCTCTGAGAAGAGATATATATTGTATTCAATATTTTCATTTAATTTCATTTTTTCTTAGTTCAGAAGGCTTGAACAGAATTGAGCTGATGCAATCCTCTAAGACAGTTTGCAGCACACGAAGATTTAACTCCCGTCAATAAGCTGCACAAAAATGTTGTCACAGATGATAAGGAACAAACCCAAGTCTGGTCTGAATGGCTCTAGATTAAGAAATAATTGCTGTTGCAATCTTTGTCATGGTTGTGGCAGGAAAGAGAAAGGTCCTTTTTCCTATTTCAAACGTTCATATCGGCATCTATCACAAATTCTCTGTTGGTTGCCAAAGTCTTTTCGGCATGTTTTAAAATAAAATCTTCTAGCTCTTTTTCTGTTTAGGTTAACATCCATGCTTAAGCAGCTGTTTAGAAATACAGCGCCATTTTTACACCAAAAAGAAAAACATTTGCTTCTTTTACATTTTTCGGCACCCCTTTTTCCTTTAAGTGTAGACAGCTATAGTCAGAGCTAGCAGAACGGTTCATAACAAATTCCGTATTTGCTGACTTTAGCCTGGTCTTTGCTTTTCTGGCTGGGAGGGTCACAAGCCGTAAGAATGTGCTTGATACTCAAATCTGCTTGCAGTGGTTGTGTTCAGCCTCACCCTGCTCCCTCCAGCGATGGCTCTCTGGGCAGGCTCTCTGCTTTCCTGGTGAATTAGGGTTGGACCTCGTTCCTGTCTGCATGAGCCTGCCTTCTTCTGCAGGGCCATATCTGAGTCCCCTCAGCTCAGAGGAGACCTCCGTCATCTTCCCTGAGCTTTTTAAAACTAAAAGAGGTTTGAAAATTTAATTCAGGGCAAGGCAGTAGAGGAATAGCAGCAGGACATTTTTTAACTCTGCGTTTTCACACAGACCCTTTTACTCTATGGTTTATTTGACTGGGGGCAGAGATTACATTTAATTTTATTTCATGTGCATGCTGTTCGGGCTGAAAAGTTGCAATCAGATCCTTATCAGGATTTCTCATTTAACTGCCTCTCTGCCAGGGCTTGGCAGGGAGTTTGTAAAAGCCCGTCCCCCAGCCCTGTCAGATGTTGTCCCACTCCATATAAAGCAAGACATCTCTTCTCCACAGTCTTTAAATATTCTTCTCGTACAATTATTTATGCAAGTGAAAATTAATCATTCAAATGTCCTTGGAAAGCAAATACAAGAAAGAGCTGGAGCATAGATCAAAATTGCCATTTAAATGCTTTTAAATTGATGAAGCTACTGGCAGATAATTTTTTGGAGTATTTGCCCTTCTTGAACAGTACTGCACACAAAAGTCCATCAAGTATAGCAAGAAGCAATTTCTGGCTGGCAAAAGATAAATTTTGGCATTTCAATTGCTTTTCAAGCTACCATGTCATTGAAATACACATTGCCACTCAATGCACAAAAAGTAATCCTATGGGAACTGTCATTAAAAGCTACTTTGTGATGTCTTTTAAGCAGAAAATCAGTCTTATTTAGCCAGATACTGCATAGGCTAAACTAATTTTCCTCAGATAGAATTCTGTTTCTGCATTCATTGATATTTTAAATTATGATATTTTTTTCTTAAACAGTTGTGGTGGTTTGACCCTGGCTGGATGCCAGGTGCCCACCAAAGCCGCTGTGTCACTCCCCTTCTCAATTGGACAGGGGAGAGAAAATATAATGAAAGGCTCATGGGTCAAGATAAGGACAGGGAGAGATCACTCACCAGTTACCATCACGGGCAAAACAGACTTGACTTGGGGAAATTCATTTAGTTTATTACCAGTCAAATCAGAGTAGGGTAATGAGAAATAAACCCAAGTCTTAAAACACCTTCTCCCCACCCCTCTCTTCTTCCCTGGCACAACTCCACTCCTGGTGTTCTCTACCTTCTCCCTCCCAGTGGCGCAGGGGGACGGGGAATGGGGGTTGGCGTCAGTTCATCACACGTCTCTGCCACTCCCTCCTCCTCAGGGGGAGGACTCCTCACACTCTTCCCCTGCTCCAGCATGGGGGCCCTCCCATGAGAGACAGTCCTCCATGAACTTCTCCAACATGGGTCCTTCCCATGGGCTGCAGTTCTTCACGAACTGCTCCAGCGTGGGTATCTTCCATGGGGTGCAGTCCTTCAGGCACAGACTGCTCCAGCGTGCGTCCCCACGGGGTCACAAGTCCTGCCAGCAAACTTGCTCCAACGTGGGCTCCTCTGTCCATGGGTCCACAGGTCCTGCCAGGAACCTGGTCCAGCGTGGGCTTTCCCTGGGGTCACAGCCTCCTTTGGGCACCCACTTGCTTCGGCGTGGGGTCCTCCCCGGGCTGCAGGTGGAGATCTGCTCCACCGTGGACCTCCCCAGGCTGCAGGGGGACAGCCTGCATCACCATGGTCTTCCCCACGGGCTGCAGGGGAATCTGCTCCAGCACCTGGAGCACCTCCACCTCCTCCTTCTTCACTGATCTTGAGGTCTGCAGGGTTGTTTCTCTTGCGTATTCCCACTCCTCTCTCCTGGCTGCAATTGCTCAGGTCTTTGGTTCCCCCCCCCTTCTTAAATCTGTTATCCCAGAGGTGCTGCCACCGTGGTGGTGATGGAGGTGCTGATGGACTTGGCCTTGGCCAGCGGTGGGTCTGACTTGGAGCTGCCTGGCATTGGCTCTGTCGGTCACGGGGGAAGCTTCTAGCGGCTTCTCACAGAAGCCACCCCTGTAACCCCCTCGCTACCAAAACCTTGCCATGCAAACCCAATAGAACATTCACTGAGATAAGAGCCTGTACAGAGGGGTATGCAGGGGGCACTTCACTGGCCTTGTGCTGTATGATGCCCACAGGAGACTCTGCTAGCTAATTTGGGACTTCCAAGAGAGTGTTCCTCGAATGGGAGGACACAAAAGCTATTGGGGGGTGACTTCAAGCCAAGACAATGTGCGGAGCTCAGAGCCTTGTAAGAAACGCTTACTTTGCTCCTCATCCATAGAGAAATGTAAAAGCATGCTGAGATACGTTACACTGATATTGCCCCGTTGTGATTTTTTTCAGCTCTACGGCTATTGCTACCAAGATAGCAATGACATCCCAGACACACTGACGACCATCACTGAACTAGGCTCGCCTTTAGAGATGATTCAGCTTTTACAGACTTCCTGGGAAGACAGATTTCGAGTGAGTAACAACTGTTTTAAAAGGACTTTTAAGAGAGTAATGAATACAAAATATCATCAGGGATGAAGCAGGGGTTATGTACTATGCAATGCAATTCACATTTATTAACCATTTGCTTTGCATATGATTACATCCTGGTTTAGAAACAACTTTTAGCACTCCCTTTCTGCAGTGTTTTAAGATATCATGCTATTTTGTCTGTTGATGTTATCTAATTGTAGCTGGTTATATGATTTTTACACGGTATCTTCAAACATTGGTTACCTGTTAAAGCTCGAGGCCCAGGATTTTTGGTGTTGAGCGTTGTGCTCTGCAACTGGGATTTAAACAATAGAAGGATGCTATATTTCTCTCCTGATCCTTATCAGAGGTTGGGTTTAGAATTGTTCTCTACTGCTTCCTGCTCTGTTTGTCTTTTACTGGGGGAATATTGAAGTAAACGTACACAGATCTCAAAGCCAGGTTGTCCGCCACATTGGCAGTTTACCAGGAGCATGAAGGTCACACTTAATTTGTCCAAAATGAAGCCAGACTGCAGCAATGCTTTGATCAAGACAGCGCTGTCTCGCTCCGTGTATATTGGGATGTGCTGTCGGCTGAGGTTAACTCCTTAAGACGTTGCAAGGCAGCAGCAGTCTTCATCTAAACCACTTTGGTTTGCATGGCTACATCTGTACCAGAAAACTAAAAGTGTGCCTGACTGATCTTGGAGGCGAACCAGCAAGGTGCAGCCCACGTCTGTACTATCGCATTCTTGCACTCTGAGGGCCGGGTGGCTGCACGCAGGATGCTGGTCAGAAACGGTCCCTGGGCCGTGCTGCCTTCTGGGTCACGTCTGGGGACTGCGGGAGAACAGTCTTGGTCCTGTCAAACCCAGGCCAGAGACCGTGCTAGCAAGTGTGCATGTGGGATTAAGTTTCTGTGCCCAGGAATGTTCCCTGGCGGAGTTTATTTTACTAATACAGATGGAGCAAGTGTGTTCCCTCCGCTAGGCTTCAGCTCCCTTTTCCTGACAGAAGTACCGTCTTAATAAGCAGTAGAGGTACTTGTCACGGCTCCTGAAGTACAGGACCTGTCTTCAGCTCGTCTCATCTAGGGAATGCAAATAACGGACTGTGACGGCAACTACGTACAAAGTAAATGACCAAGAGATATGTTAGATTATGGGTAATAAACAGGGAAGTTTCCTTCCAGCGTGGATTTTCCGAGTGAGCAATTGCAAAGGGAGATGAAGGAGAATTAGATGAAGGTGCTGAGCTGATTCACAGAGGTGGAATTATAGCTGAAATATTCCTATGACTGCTCTAATGAAGTCTTAGGTAACATCAGACTCATTAGCTTGTCTAGGACGCAACTAAGGCAGAGAAGAAGGAGGAATTACAATCACATCTTCTTGATACGTGAGACTTGATTGTGGTCCAGTCCCGAAAACGGCTGCATAAATATTTGACCTTATTCCTACGGATAATAATTTCCTTCTGTTGAAGGACTCGGCAGTTAGCTTCTCCCAAGATCGGCACCTCTGCGCTCAGCAGAGGTTTGTGGTACTGAGCAAAGCCTTCATCTGTGTGCTTAAAGCTTTGTTGCACGGGGGCATTTGCAGTCCCAGCCTGGCAGTGGGTACACGGGGCAGCAGCCTGTCGGGGCTGTTCACAGAGGTTCCCGGTGCAGGAGCGGGGGCTTTTTGGCGTTTGAAAAAAGGCAATAATTTCAGATGACAACCTGTGTTTTTATTCAAGCTAAATTCTGGGTTCATTGGCAATTGAAGGTATGTGTATTATAGGTTAGTTAGGGCTGGATTGCCTTTTATATACAACATGTTGCAGGATGGCACATACTGAATCCTGTGTCCTTCCAGAGGAAGGAAAGGGTGGTCAAGTCCGGCATCCCATAACCAGGCCTGTGTTCATCTACACCTACAGGCATCTCCATGTGAACTGTGGTATCCTGTAAGTAGGTTAAAAATGTCCTAGTCTTGTCAAGCAGGGAAATGATTATAGAAGTGTTAAGGTAGTCCTAATGTCCCACAGGAGAAGGGTCTGTGCGGGATAACTTCAGACATGCTCAGCTTTCTCATGAAGGGTGCATTTAGTGCTTCCCTGAGTATACCATTTATGCCCTGAGAGTGATTTCGATTTGACTACTTCAATGCACGTGGCCTTAACAGCGAATTTTAACAGAAAACAAAGATTATGTATAAACAATAAAAAGCTTGCTAGACTGAATGAGACCTGTTATTAATTTAATATGTAGAATAAAAATTCCAGTATTTAACTGTGTTCATATTAATGCTACATTTACATTAATATATTACATAGTGGACTCTAAAGGAATGCGGGAATTGAAACCAGTCCTTTGGTAAGGGGGCTGAGTTCAACGTTCGTCGAGTTTGCTGTCTAGTAATAGTTACTCAGATTTTTAACCTGCAACTGAAAAGTGCAGCGTCAGCCTCAAAGTGGCACATGAGGGTCCACCAAGGTAGACCTACCAAGGTAGGTGGACATACTCACCTTGAGGCACAACAAAGAGTTACGGAGGAGCTGTGGGGTTCCTCTTTCCGGGAATTTGCTTCCTTTACCCCTGGAAAAAGGCAAACATGAGAGGAACCAGAATCAGTATGGAGGCAATACAGACACTGTCTGGAGTTGGAGCTCCAGGTCTGGGTGCAGAGTCGTCTGGCCAAAACTTCCAGACCTGGAGTTTGTAAAAGAGCAGAATCAGGCTGCATGGTCAAGGCCTGTGCGTAATGTGTTATTAAAAGTTAATGCTTTTATTTCTCTTAAAAGTAAGAATAGCAACAATAAGCCCTGCTTCAAGAATAGTGTGGGAAAGCACTGGTAAAGAAGCTTATTTTTGTTTCAAGTCTCTAAGGGTTTTACAATCAACTATGCTAATCCTATGAAAAAATACCTTAGTTGCAAGATTCAGTTTTGACAATAAGTTAAAACACTTATATTAAGTCATATATTTATGAATATATCTTCAGCTAAAGTGGTTTCATTGATATACTTTGTACTGAGAAAATAACGCAAGGTACCTACGTTTTTTGCATTTCAGATATGTCTCAGCTTAGTTCGGCTTCTGCATTATTTGGCTCACTCTCCTCTTGGCTCTGTGACGTTACTGGATTTTCGCCCTCGGCAGTTTGTGATCGTGGATGGGGAACTGAAAGTGACGGATCTGGATGATGCCAGCATCGAGGAGAGCTCTTGCACCAGTAACAGCGACTGCTTCATGGAATTCCCTGCGAGGAACTTCACACTGCCCTGTTCGGTTGAGGGACGGTGTCAGAGTATGAATGAAAAGAGGAATCTCTACAACGCCTACAGGTGCGTGATCGGATAAGGTAAAAGAGAATTGAAAGCAGGCAAAAAGTCTCCAGCATCCTTTATAGTTATTCACATCAACAAGTACGTATTGTCTCAGAACCGTTACCCAAGAGTAAGTCAAGCCATGAATAATTGTTTCATTTGTGAAAACGCATAGCATTTATAACTTTGGAATTGTTTTGCATACTTTGAGTGTGATTCACCACTCGGTCTAATTTTACATTGGCTTAATCCCACCGAATTCTTCACACAAGTAGAGATTTTCACAGGAGTGAAACAGAGGTGCCTGTGGAGTTGGGGGCCCGTTAGCTCTGTGGTGAGGTGATTCAGGCAGCTCTTCTTTGGTGTGAGTTAAGAGGGGTCGTGACACGTTTTTCACCACCAGCTGAGCAAAGAGCTGTCTTCAGATGCAGAGAGACGCTGGGCTCTCATCCTGCTGCGCTCTGGCTCAATGCTCCCTGCCTCACCAGGGCCTGCCATGGTAGGGTTATAACAGGCACTGGTGCAGCCGCGGGGCCACCGAGACCCTCAGTTGCTGACAAACTGGGGCATAATCCCAAACCTTTGAAAGCCAGGGGTGCTCCCTTTTGCCCCTCTCCCCTCTGCCTGCAGCCCCCTTCTCTGCACAGGCAGACGCTGAGGGACTCGCTCGCGGTGCTGCTCCCCCTCCGCGGCAGCGCCGTGCCCGCAATGGGGGACACGTAGGTCCCATCTGTCTTCCAAATTTGATTTTAAGGGCTTCCCTGAATTTATAGCGGAGTCCTTCTGGGCGATGGCTTTGTGTTTGCGGTCTTGGCTCTCCCCCGTTGGCCATCGCTTCCCTTGGAGGGCTGTGCGGAGTGCTGGGGGAGCCACGTCGCTGCTTTCTGGGGAGCCCGTGGCCGATGCTCGGTGCCATGCTCCTGCCGCCGCTCCGGCTGATGGACGCTGCTGGGGCAGGCAGCCGCCTTGTCCGATCCAGACAGGAGGATGGAGGATCTCAAAGCAATGCCATAATGGTGTGCTTGTTTCTTAGACTTCCCTTTCAAGCATCGTGCCGTTCACTGCCTGCCAGACCACAGCGAGGAGAGGCTGCTCCAAAGAGAGTCTTCTGCTTTGGTCCCAGGGTGCTCACCAGCATGTGTGTTGCATTAGCTGACCACACTGAAATGGGCTGCACCGCATGACAGCCCTCTGCAGTTGTGCAGCGCAGTTTTTAGTGTGTCCTCCAAAATTTTCCATTTCCATTTGCTTGGCTTAAAGATCTTGCTTAGCTTGCTAGCTTTTGGTTAAGACCATTTTACTGGTCTGGCTAAGAAACCTTTAATAGGCACCCATCCATCTCAGTTGTAAGTGGGGATACGTCTGCGGTGTGGCGGGCTTGCGGCAGGTTGCTGGTCTCGCTGAAGGAAGTGGTCTTTTTCTATTACAGTTCTTAGTATTGCCTTTGAACCGCGCACCAGTCTGCAGCACACGCGCAGCGCCCTGGTGCTTTCAGCCCCTGCTTTTTCTTAATTCGATAGAGAGAGTGAGGTTTTGTTCAACAGTAGATTCATGCTATAGTAGGCTGCGACCACCCGTGCTAGGGCTGTAGCAACAAACTCTGTACACTTGTCTTGGAAAGCTAAATCCTCACTTCGTTAGGGGTAGGCTACTAAATTTCGTATTTTCACGGCTGCACTCTGCTGCTGTAGGGTTAGAGATTGCCCTCAGTAAAGGGTTGCTGGTGCTCTTCGGTAGAAGTCAAAAGCAGTAGTATGTCAAACAATGCACAAACCCCTTGAAATTTTAAAATATAGCAGGCACTAGCCTTGAAAGTGTAATTACCCTATCTAGCTGGTTTCTTTATGAGGTAAATAATTAAAGGAGAGAACATTTTGGAAAAAACTCCACTATGCAAGCACTGGCCCATCGTGCCTTTCAGATGGTTACCTTCTGTCACGAATGTGTCTCTATGGGTTTTCCTCCAAATGTTTGAAACAAGGAACAATTTTCAAAGCACTGGACAGTTTTAAAAGTAAGGATAATGAATTAATATTTTGAACTATTAACCAATGGCTGAGATTATTCTCCGTCATTGATGGTTCTTAAGATCAGATAGTTCTCAAAAAGAAAAAAAGACAGGGAAAAAAAAGGCCGTAGGAACAAATGCAAAAGGACCAGACAATCTGCGTTACGCAGATCACAAAGGATGCCACTGGCCCTGCGATCGATGAATAATAAATGTTTCTGCAATTAAGTTGTGCAGGCACAAGTGTCTCTACACGTCAGAATTTCACATGTGGGTGTTTGCATTAGAACAAGTTGTGTATAGCCACAGAAAAACGAGAACCTCCGTGACTCCCATTCATCCAGCATTTAGCAAAGTAAAAGACAGGCACTGAATTTTTGCAATTCACATTCAGTCGGACTCTGCTTTATGGATAATCTCTAAGCAAAAAAAGTGAGGTAAAATTTACCAGACAAATTATTTATTACAAATGTTATGCTGCCTCTTCGATTTCTGTATGTATTTATACTGGCTGTTTCATACTCATCGCTAAGAATATCTACCTGGGGATAATCCTGCTTGGGAAATTCATAAATACTATTTTTGTAAGGGACGAAAAAGGGAGTTACGATCTCAAACAAATATTCATTGTGTAAGTAGAATATGTCAGCTCAATAATACCTGAGTCTATGATCAATTTTTGCTATCAGTAACTTAATTTTTTAATTTGTGCTCATTACCTAATATTTATGTCTGATAGTTCTGTTTATATTGTCAGATCCTGAACTGTCCGTCTCCATCTTAGGTTGCTATGACACTGAGTTTGTAATAGGTAGTAATATTGGCAGAGTAATAGAATTTAAAGGAACAATGTGAAAATTAAGTGTACTTTGAGTGATGGTAAGGGCATACTGTTTTTTCTTTTGTAATTAAAAATGTTAAAATGGAGAATATACATCCGTCAATGATAGCTACATGAATTCCTCTTGAATTTAAATAAATTACGAGAACAGAGAAGACATTCTGGATTGCAGTGGCTTTAAAACAATAGAAGGTGGCTTTCTCCTGGCAATTCATTTGAAAGTCTAAGAAAACTGTAGAAAAGAAAATAATATTCAGTTATTTGAAATGAGCAGAAATTTGATTTATGCACTTTCCAAGTTTGAAAAACACCCCCCAAGAATTCTGGGGTTGATGGCATCCTTTTACTTTGTTAAAGTACAGACAGCTTTGCCAATAGTCACAATCCAGGGGGCTTCACAGCAAATTTCTGTATTAATGGAACATTTACACAGAGTTACAAGGCAGCCTTGTGTGTAACAGCGTGGTCTAGGTATGCCAGACAGCTGTGTGAATAGTCTTAGCTCTATATTTATTTGACTATAGAATATGATTATATTTCCTGAATAGGTTGGTGGCTTACAAGCAATAGGAATTTTATTCCTTATGTTGTTCAGTAGTTACCAGACATTTGTAAACTCTTTTTTAAAATTTTTCAATATGGGTTACTTTTCCATTGCAGGTTTTTTTTTACATATCTTCTTCCACACAGTGCTCCATCCTCACTGAGACCATTACTGGATAAGATAGTCAATGCAACAGGTAATTGGAATAAACATGGTAATGCCAAATATTTCCTTTTTTTAATGTGACTATCATGTTTAGGATTGGGCAGGTGCTGCTTTTATGTTCACTGCAATAGAACCAGATTGTTCTTCTGTCCAGGGTAAAATTTCCCCCATACAGAGAAGGCAAGAATGGCTCTGTATACCAGAGAAACCCGTTTTGAGATTTTATCTAGGCTTCACAGAGGAACTTACTTCCTCCTGACACTTTAGCACTGGGGTGGGCTGCATGAGGACGCAATTACTTGCGGGATCTGGAGGAACCCCTGTCTCTGGCAAGGGGAATTTTAATGATAAAAACAGGATACTTCCCCATTGCCAATGGTACCAGTGGGGCTTTTACACCTCAGAAGCCAGAGGCAAGTGACATTACCACAGATCTTTACTCATTACCAAGGTAGTGCCTTTGGGACAAGAGTAGTTGCGTGTGCCTGTAAATCTGATTTACAGGGTTTTCGGTGCGTTGTTCTAGGGATTTTGTACCCTGTACTGTGTGCATCCAACGGGGAAGTTAATGATGCTGGGCTATAGCTAATTAACAAGCAAAGCCTTTGGAGTTCCCTGGATTGGCTAAAGTTCGTCCCTTGTGGGAAGCTCACTGCAGTGTTTTCTGCCCACAGGCCTGGGGTTCCCAGCTGGACGAGCCAGCCTTTGACATGCCTGGCTCATGTCAGGTATGAAACCCAATTTTTAGTAACTCAGGGATTTCATGTCCACATCACAAGGCCACCATAGAGCAGGGCACTGTTGGGCTCTGATGCTTAGGGCTTTCTTCGAATGTGACTGCATTTTGTCCTATGCAGGTTGCTCCTCATCTAACTCATTCTTTTTCTGTGCTTTTAAAGGAGAACTTCATTGGGGAATAGATGAGACAGCTGCTCAGCTAGAGAGAGTTTTGAATCTGTATAAGAGTGGAGAGTACCTACAGAACACGACCCGGATGCCGAAAGCTGGTAAAGTGGTCTTTCTCAAAAGTTAAAATCAGAGACTTTGCCTTTATTTTGAGGTTTGAAAGGGCAAATATGCAGAAAATGGGGCTCTATGGCCCTTGAAAACATACACATGATAATCTGTTGTCTGCTTTTTGCTTCCTGGGTGCCTTCTGAAGCCCTTCTCACTAAATGACATAGCTGGACATCCATAGGTGTGAGCAGGCTGTAATGGGGATAAGGAAATCCGATGGAGCATTGCTCTCCATAGCAGATTTGTGGAAAATGTGTTTCATCACATCCACACACTTCTCTGCTGTTGGAGTATCAGAACCTGCCCGAACATGAGTCAGGGGCAATCTAATCAAGATGCCGTAACCCTCCATGGATTTCCTGGGACTTACAGGAATTTCTTGCAAAGTAAGCACTTCTAGATTGGAAGAATAAAATTTTTGCTTGCTCTGCAAGAGAAGAATAATGTGTCCCTCAGCTTTGGCTAGCAATAGAATAAAAAAGAAAAGAAAAGGACAGGATGAAAACGAAGCTGCATAATAGTATCTTTTTCATAAAATCTCTGCAGCACCACAAGTAGGTAGAATGCTATTCAAGCTGCTGTGATACGAAGGGTTGCGTATTCTTCCCGGAAGGATAGCTTGTGGAATTATACATGTCAAAGAAGATTATGTATGATGGAAATGACTTTAAGTCTAACAATTGAAAAAGCTGTTTTGCAAATTATTTTTGTGTACGTACAATATTCATGTCAAACTGTCAACATAATTGACTGCAAGTTGATAAGAAAATTATGGCTTTGCTGCAAAAGCTCAGTAAAGAGGGAAAGACGGGTTCTAAATGAAGATGAATGTTGGCACAGGGGGTTTGAAAAGTTCAGTGAAGCATTTGCTCTGTGAAAGACACAGGAGCCAAATTCATTCCTGTTGTAGCGCTGTTAACCTAAAAGGGCCATGACACCAGGGATGAATTTGACCCACTTATCAGAATAATTCAATATTTATTTTGTTGTAAAATTGGCAGGAAAATTGTTGCAGGTGTTCATTTAACTTTCTAATTTTCAGCTTTTCATCACAATCTGTGCTGAGTGATGCCTGTCAACACAGCGAAATTATTTTCAGCAGTACAATCAATAGTACAAACACGTCCTTTGTTGAAGAAGTGCCAGGAGGGCTGAAGTTTTTCTGTGATGCTGGTTGATTCCAGATTTAACTGCTATATCAGGACAAGATGAAGTTTTGCATTTTAGAGGGCTGTCATGTTTATAAAGAATCTCAGGGAGAGAAGCTTAGGAAGCGGTGGTAAATGTAACAGTGGAGGTTTCTACTAATACGGAGCAGAGCTCCATGTATATTTGGCTACTGTAATAATTACACATTTTTGTGTTAGTTTAATTCCGTAGAGTCCTGGATAATATAACGCAGAATCTGCTACTCATATTCATGGTTAGTAACACCCTTCTGTGCAAGGAGCCCTTTTTATTTGTAGGACACTGCTCATAGACTTAGGCACTCTACAACGTAAGCAAAGATGTTGAAAATCCGTAGATGCTTTGTGTAACATATTTGGCCGGTCTACATCAAAGACCATGAGTGTAATGTTGAATTCCTTGATAGGAAAATGTTCTCAACCAATGGCAAGCCTGAGAAATCAGATATTTTAGTGGAAATTACACTTAGATGAGATGTGTTTTCAGACTTAGCTGCCATGCCTTTAAGATGTGCAGGCCTGTTTCTTGTTTGTTCTAAGGCTACTTTAACCAAACAGAAAAGGGGTTGTAATTTATTTCTATTTTAAGGCTCCCTTTCCTTGCCAGAAAAGTATGAAGAAGTCATATTGTGAGGGTGAAAATACACCTACCTACCCATTCATATCACTTTTATTCTGAACATATTCCTTCCTCAACTAGTATTTGACTGGTAATACCATGCTAGAATTAGTTTTTAATATTGTCAGTCCAGAGATTATGGAATTAGAAGTTATTAATCAGAAATTATCCAGAGATTATGGAATGAGAAATTCTCCTGTGGTACAGTGGAGTTGTAGGAGAGGGTGTCAGTGGTGCTGGAAGAGACCGGTGTCCAAGTTATCAACCTCTTCTGCTAGCAGGATGTGCCCAGCTGAGCTGGCCTCCTGACCGCCGAAACCGGGGCTGAACAACTGAGCGGATCGAATAATTTGTGTAACTCCTAGTGGGTGGTGGAGGGAAAGATGAGTGCGAAAAGGGACAACTGCGGTGCTTTCCCAGGCTGTCAGCTGAGGTCCTGCTTTGGCCCTGTTTGGGGTCTAGGAGGACACTGTCTTACTTTGTGGAAGCAAAGGAAAAATATGTTTAAGGTTGTGGGATTTTTTTTAAACATTTTCTGCCTTGCTCTACAGCATAATGAAAGTTCAAGGAGAGTGTTTTCCAACCCAGTGGTAGGTTAAGATAAAACTAGAGATGATGGTTTGGTTCTCAGGCCAGACTGGAGTTAATCAGAGCCTTGCATTCGTACACTGGTATGCCAAGACCAGGCAGGTGCAAGTTCACATCGATTTTGCTCTGGATGATGGAAGTCTCACAAGGTGACTTGGCTCCCAGGACTTTTGCTCTCTCAAACAGTAGAAATGTTAAGAATTAACAATGCCAGTCTCTTCTGGCATCTAAAGGGTTGTGACAAAACAAGGCCTTTCTGGTATGTCATCTATTTTGAAATCCTAAAAGCAGAACTAGTGGAGAATTGAGATCCAAGAATTGCAAGATTTTGTTTTGTTTCCTTTTTTTTGGGAAAAGAAATCACAGAAGGTTCAGGTAACAGTCTTCAGAATATGTCTTAGGTCTAAATGCTTTGAACTACCCGTTGTCTTGGATAGACCATTGTAAATTTGTACTAGGAAAGAAGAGATCATGATCTTCGCCAAGTGATCTAAGGCTGTAACTAAAACATAAACGTTGAGGAAACAGTGTGTTATCTAGCTGAACCTATGTTTTCAAAAGGCAGACCTCCTTCTATGAACACCATGAAGTGAGAAAGGTGATATTGATAACCAGTAGGGAAGTGATGTGAAGAAAGTTCTTGTCAACCCTAGTGTCCCCATAAATGAAGTTTAACAAGATGACATAGTCATATTACAGAAGATCTTGGATATTAAGCTTTCACTGTGCTTCAGTTGTAAAAGATTTTATAGTGCTGTAAATTATATTATGCTCTGGACTTTGCTTTAGTATCTTAGAAACAGAGTGGAGGCGTGGGAGACATTCGATAGCTATGTATGTGTTCTGTAATCATAAATCACACTACTGTTAATGTTGATATAGGAACATTACAGTGTTTAAAACAACACTATGAACAAATAGTTTTATGTTCCATTGACTGTTGGTCTCTCTTGCTGGAAACCAGAAGAATGTGAATTAAAACAGGAACCATGTATTTCTTCTGACATATGTTATCTAAAAATGATTAAGTCGTTCCATTAATTATCCATATTAAGAAGGCTATAAAAAAATCTACTGATGTTCATCAGTAAAGTCCTGCCCCAGTATCAACATTTTTATTGCTTCAATCAAGTGACTGATTTGTACCAACTGGGTGTCTGGCCCTTGAGCTAAACCTCAGCCCTTCAGTTAACCCAGAATTTACTCAGAAATGCGTGAAATCAGCTAACGCTAGTAAATCGAATAACTTTGTTACTCATTAAAGCTAATAGATGACCCATTATTAGGCCTGAGGGTGTGCAAGCCCACAGAAAGGCGTAATTAGCTGCTGTTGTTAGTTGAAAGTACATTCGCAATGCTAAAAAAGCTGGAAGGCTGGACATAAAGCAAAGACACTTTGTGCTTTCCTTTGTCTTAAGACAATTTGGCAGGATTATGCTGTATGTAAACGTTTACAGTACAACAGTGTTTTGAAAAAAATATTCTACAGGGTCGCTATAGCAACCTGCTTAGGAAATTGTAAATCCGCCCAAGAATTACTGAAATCGGGGAGGGGGGCGGGCGGTGTTTGTGCACACGTGTATATGCGAAAGAGAAATTTTGCAAGGTTGCTGGAATATTGTTTGAGGCAGTTTGTGTATTCTATGGCAGGCCACAATGTTAAGGCTAAAAGTATGCTGCTGAAGGCGCTTGAAGGCTCAGCCGGGAGCGTACTGCAGCCCAGTCCTTGCAGCTCAGATTCCTGCTTTCTCTGGCACTTGTGCGTTTGGTGTTTCTTTCCCAGGGATGTCAAGGTTGCTTTGTGGCCAGCTGAGGGGGAAAGATGTGCAGGGCTGCAGGCACGGGCAGAAAGTCTCCCTCTCCACCCTGCCTTGCACAGAGGGCTTTCGCACCAGCAGCCGGGCAATCCCAGCCCACAGAGGAATACAGGAGCAGGTTGCTTTGCAGCCATACGGCCCTGGAAATACGGTGGGGCCGTATAGTGACCGGTTGGTTGCTGCTCACACGTATCTCCACCGCCGTGCAAACCATGTGCCCTATTCACTGAGCAACGTGTTCTGCTGTCGCTAAACTTCTCCGCGTCCAACTTGGCAGCGTACAGCAAAACGCTTTCTGCTGATGGGTTCGGTCCTCAGCTCCTTTGAAGAACGCTAAAGAAGTCACCGAGCGTCTGTTACAAATCCTGTAGGCATCTGTCTTTAAGCTTAAATACCCCGCCACGTGAGCCTGTACACCTTTGGGCTCGTCCATCACCAGCATCATTGTTTTTGTGAGCGAGTGGGCCAGATGCAGCTTACAAGCACCTGTGGCGCTAGTTTGGGCTGGTTGCTTTCGGTAAGTCGGAGCGCACCGCAGCGGTGGCCGTGGGTGCAGAGCAGCTCCGCAGCCCGGTGAGCGGCCCTGGGACGTGGGGCACGAGGCAGGAAAACCACTGCAGCTGTGTCATGCTAATGGGAATAAAATGTCAGGGAACATGTTGTTCTTCTTATTTATTTGTGTTTCGGTGACAGCCTGCATACCGATTTAAATATGGCTCTACTGTAAGCACAATGGAAGCATATAAAAAGAGGCAAGCCTTACTTCGCTTCCAGCCTGCACGCGGGAAACAGCCAAAAGATGGAAATACTCACCAGAGAAGCAGGGCTATCTCCCGGGCTGACGGCAAACCCGTGTCCTGCCAGGCCTGTCTGTGCTTCCAAACAGTTGGGATTCGTCAGAAATGATTGAAAGCAGAGACAGGCAGGATACGCCTAGCATGTCATTTTCTAAGACATACCAAAAAGCAGTTTTCCGTAGCACAACTGTGCGTACAGCTTTGTGAGGCTTGTTGTCAGAAGCATGTTTAAATGTGAGGTATTGAAGCATGAGGAAAATTTCAGCATAAAATGAAGCGTACTAAAAGCATAAGCGTGTTATTGTCTACTTAGGATCTGACTCTGTTCTCCATAAGCTCCCTGGGAGTCGGTGGGGACTGTTTGTAGAGCAAAACACTGCTCAATACCACTTTTTGCTGAGATTGGCAAGATCAGGCTCTTTCTGCTTACTTGTAAGCAAAGCAATTAAAAGCAAATCCAGAGTTGACTGCCAGTGTTCCTCGGAGGAAAAGAGGAGGGAGGAAAAGGAGCAACGTGATTTCTCTCTCAAGGATGAACGTTACTGCATCTGTGTCATTGACCCATGGTGTATTGGCAGGTGATAACTAGAAAAGAGAACTGGGCAAATTTCCAACGAGTAGCTGTAGTTGGTAGTAAAAATGCAATCTGGCTGCTGTGGCTGAAATAAACGGTCATTAGGACTGATTAAAGTCAGATTTAGGGTGATTCAAACAAGCTAAAAGGGGGAAACCACAGGCGGTTTCACATAGTTTATTATATACTTGTGGAGTTATTTATATGATTCAGTCTAGTGCAGTGAAAATGAGTGTGTTTATAGATTGTAGCCGGCTTTGGGACAACGCAGGTGACTTTTGATGGAAAAAATTTAGAATAAGATTTTAAAGCATTGACTTTCTTTTATAGCTGTTGCACTGGTCAGTGATGCTGCAGATTGCTTTTAAAGATGCCTCTCACCTGTCACGAGAAGGTGCTTGGTTTGAATATCACTGTGGCTGTCATGGGGACTGGCTAGTGCTGTAACAAACTTTCTGAGATTTTGATGGGATCAAAACAGCGTGTTTTGATTGACCAGAACAAACTCGTAAAAATATTTCAAAACTATTAAAAATATGACAAAACAAAACTTTTGAGGATTTCCCAGATTCAGCATAGCAAGATATGTTGAAGTTTCACAATGTTTACAGGGCAGGAAAAATGTTTCCTAGTAGGATTTATTTGTATAACTGTGAGCAGGGAATCAGCTCCTGTATGTTAAGCTGGAGTAAATCTGTTTTAAGTGACATCAAGATCAGGCTTACTGCATTGCATTTATTTGCTTCAATCCTCACAAAACCAGTAGATGGAGAAAAGGATTCTTTTTCAGTTGTGATACCGGTAGGAACATCTTGCATTTCTCTGACCTGTTCCTTGCCATTACCTTGATAGACTTTATGTACTCTGTGTCAAGCTACGTGTATGTATGCAAAAGTGTAAATTTATGGCTGCATTTGTAGTATTAGGCAAGTATTTATTGGTTTTAAACACCATTAGTCTGGAAATCGACCAGAACTTTGACCTTTTTATGATGTGATTTACTGCCGTGAGCCTTCAAATTCCACGGACTCCATTTAAGCAAGTTTCAGGTCTTGGCAGGACAAAAACCTGAGCTGGAGCTGTCTTTAAACCAGTGGAGTATTGCTTAATTGAGGAAGTAACCGCACTGTAGTGATCAAGATGATCATTTAAAGGTGTAGGGGAAGCCCAGCTCTCCTGTGGGCTGGGGCTAATGTCATTGCCAGAGCACATCTCAGTGGAGGGGCATCCTTCAGGAGCATCCTTCTAGTTCACGTGAGGAGTGCATTTCTTCACAACTCGTACAAATAAGGGCTAAGGGGTCAGGTCCTTAATTTGTTGCTGTGTAAATAAGAGATTCCAGGGATATTTGCCTTTGCCGTGCAAACGGAGAAGGCAGGTACCTTGCTCTGCTCGAGATAAAGTGGGTTTTGGAGAGAAGTGCCATTTCCCCAGACCAGCGCTTGGTGTTGCAATGACTTTCTGATCAGTTCTGACTGTAATAGTTGGAAGAGGGGATCCCGTGTTGGCTTCCCAGGGCGGCGGGAGTGCCGGGCTGGTTTGGGAGCGTGAGCCAGGGTGCGGGGCCATCGCACGTCCCACTCTCTGCTCCTTGTGGCTGCCTTCCCATCGGGATGCTACTGGGGGAAGGCGCTCCCAGGCAGCCAGCCGCCCCTGCTGCCTGCCGTGCAAGTGGGGAGAGGGGCTGCCTTCCTGCCTTTCCCCCTCGCCGCATCCCACTCCCCTTCCCGCAGGCAGCGTAGGCAGCAGGCTCAGATCCCCAAACTGCAGGCATTCAGCAGTCTGTGCCAGTTCGGGGGAGCTGCCAGAAGCTGCCTTTGTGGAGGCTGTGTGACTCTGTGCTTTCCCTTAGACTCTGGTGGCTGTATTTTCACCTGTCGGGTGCTCGATGATCTCCCAGCCAAGGAAAATGCTCTTTGCATGTGGGTCACGCTGCTGTGTACCTGTTACGCTGCCCTGTTCCCATGAGTCATGCAGATGGTGGTGGCTTCCCTCGTGTAGGAGCTGGCAGGGAGCAGCAAGGAGAGTAGGAACAGCCACAGGGCTCTGCTGCATGGTGAGACCACCCTAGGTACCGGCGTGGGGGTTTGCATCCTTTCTTGCACCTGCAAGCCGGGAGCTTGCCATCACCATCACAGTTATTGCTGGCCCAAATCTGTCGATTAATGTGTCCAAGCTGTCCAAATGATTTACCAGGCTCGGTCACCTTGAAAAAGTCAATGGAATGAGAGAACTTTATCTCCTACCTCTAACAGAGCCTCAGGTCATGTAAATCACTGCTGCTCTTTTGAAATCTGTTTGTGTCAGTTGAGAGCCTAACCCCTGTCAGCTGTACCGGGAACAGTGTTGAGAAGAAAGAAAGTGCTATAGGCATATTAAGAGGCATATCTGTGCGCAGAAGAGTTTAAAAATGTAATGATAATTCAAAATAAGCATCTTCCAGTTGGGCTTCTGCCTTGCATGGAGAAAAATGCATGATGTGACATGGGGCTGCTCTGGTTAGTGCCCTGATGGCGTGCCGAGGGATGCCGCAGTTCTCTCCCAGCCCCAGTGTGGAGCCCGGCAGGCTCTGAGAACACCCTCGGGAAGGGCTGGTGCACGCTCCTTGCTGATGCAGAGAATCAGGCAGATGCTTCATCTTCTCATCATTCTGTGAATGTCCTCTGTGGCGTGAGGTTTGGCGCAGCGCAGTGTTAGGTGGCACTTCTGTATCCGTGCAAAGAAAAGTTGTGAATAGTCACATTTTATATTCGGTCAACACGGCATGCATGCTGATACAGATTATTGTATATGGTGCTGACAATAACGAATTGATTGGTTTGCATTTCATTTGCACATATCATTTTACTGACCTTGGCTGTGAGGTACAAATCAATACTCAGCAGTGTCCATACAGAGATAAGAGAATATTATTCAGTTACATTCAATTATTGTTACACTGTATAGTTGATACAGAAATTTAAAAAAAGGGACTTTACCTATCCAGCTAGTAGCAGTTTGATTTATGCTGTGACTTTTCTTCAGAATAAATACATATGTATTTTTTATGGAGACATGACCATTTGTAATGTAAAATTGCATTTTTATTAGGGTTTTTCTTTCTTCATCTGTGTGAGTCTGCTTTTTCTAAATTAATGAAAACTTTTTTGCCTTTGATTTAAGTGGGACATGATCAGCTCTGATTTTGCTTGTTGTTTGGGAATGTTTCTTATGATACTTTTACTGAGCCAGGCTTAAAATAGAATGCATGTACTGCATTTGTTTCCCACTATTTCAGACTGTGTGGTGTGAACGAGCACTTGTGGATGTATACTTCTTTTCCCAGTTGAAATACTGGCAGTTTAGAGTAGTAGACATACTCGCCTTTGACTCGGTGGTGTTCGTACTACGTGCTGTCTGAAATATTAACAGGCTGAATCTGCAGTTTCAGGCAGAAAATGCCTGAACCAAAGTGACTTAAGAATAGGCTGTGAGTCAGGGCCGGCAGCTCTGGTTTCCATGATAGATACAATTAGAAGAAATATAGAATGTTATTTATTTTTTTGAATAGGATGTAGCGGGGGGAGACAGGAGCGAACCATCAATTTGTGCGTCTGGACGCTAAACAGAGATGTTTAGAAATGATTTAGTTGAATTTGCTGATGCATTCATTAGAGGAACCCCGTCAGCGGCTGGGAAAGTGAGAGGAGCTGTGAACAGAGAACAAGAGGCAGCTCATAAAGGCTAGTGAGACTGAACGGCAGCCAAGGGAGAGGAGTAATCGGCAGGGCAGCGCGGAGGCGCTGGGCGAGGACCACGCTGACATGCTCCCGCTATTTTTTTTTTTTCCTTCTCTTCGGAGGCCCATCAAGAAACTCCCCTTTTGTGCTAATCTGAGCAAGCAAAAAAAAGTTTGCTTAATTAAAAGCCTGTCTTTTCTTCCTTCTCTAAAGGAGCTGGAGGAAAATAGCATGCTCTTCTGAGGGAGAGGGAGGGCTGGGAACGCCTGGTCGGGTCTCACCCTGACAATCCTGCTCACTGTTAAGAAGTAGGACAGTGAGTCAGTTCATTCAAGTGGATGCTGTTTATTCAATGGGACATTCTTCCTGTAAAACTCCTCATAAAACCAAAGCCTCGCCTGTGCAGTGAGGAAGGGGAAAGGGTTTTGTGCACAGACTGTTTATTTACAGACACTTTCTGGAGAAAAAGGTGAGAAGAAGAAAGGAGGAAAGGAAAAGGAAAGTAAGGTGCAGAGCTATAAACACATTTGGGAGTAAACTGGGGCTGGTACAGTCTAGCCCGTCACCTTTTCCATCATATATCCTGCTCCTAAGCTGTTATAATAAACCTTGCCTGTTAAAAACAAGCAGTTTGCTGGAGCTTTGAAAACGATTGCTTTGCTTTGGTTATTTGCAGAGTACAGACGGGTGCCTGAAGCTTTTATTCCTGATGAGAACTACAGATGCTGGCCATCTTACCATCATAAGGGCTGCCTCCTCTCTGTGTTTGACGTCAACGAAGCCATTGAGATCTGTGACAGCTACTCCCAGTGCAAAGCTTTTGTCCTAACTAACCAGACAACTTGGACAGGTAGGTTGCGGATGCTGCGGAGCAGAAGCAGCAGCCGAGTCACGTATTCTGGCTGCTTTAAGTGTTTTAATACAGTTTAGGGAGCATGCTGTGCTGGGCTGTGGGAGCCGCCAACAGCAGCTAGAAGTGGGAGAGTTTCTCAAGCTCCAGCTGAGGCAGTTTCGGTTTTGGTGGGGCTTCTCTTTGCCAGCTGTCAGGGGAGCAGAAACCTGCCGACGGACTCAGGGGAGCTGGCACCAGAGTGCTACGGCACAGGGACTGTAGGTGTCCAAACCGCGAGGTCTGAAATTTTATTTTAAAACACAGCAGCAGAAACCACAACAAAAGCCTGTGACCTCTTCCCACAGTTAAATGTGCAGGACATGGTCCAACATCTGGATTTAAATAAATCTTTCCAATCCCAATGGTTGCTGCAGTTTGACACAAAACCAAACAGGTTCTTCCGTGCGCCTAGCTGGGACTTCCCGGCTGGTGTCAGAGATGCCCTGCCGCTGGTGGGAGCATCGGGCTTCTGGCAGTAGGGCTTTGGCTAAAGAACGGTGAGAAGGGAGGGTTTAAAACCGGGCAGAAGTAGAAGTAGCAGGAGTAGAACTTCCAGGGGAAAATCCCATTTGCTACCGCAACTCGTTTTCTTGTCTAACAGAATACACTTGTTGAAAAGAGAAATGCATTTTCCAAAAGGTCTGTGGGCCTGGCAATCCCGGTGTGGTTCCCCTGAAGGCAGGCAGTCGGTGCCGATTGACATCAAGCGTAGAATTGGCCCTGGCGTGCTGCTTCTGCACCGTACTTGCGCCTGTTTCGAGCAACTCGCTCCAGAGCGATCTGAGAAACAAAAACGTTACAAGTCTCTGCTAAAAATCTCCGGTAGCTGCAGCTCCAGAGTGGCTGCGGGGTTCAAAGAGCGGAATGCCGCAGCGGGCTCCCAAGCCCGCGCCCCTTCCCCGCGTGCCCGGCGAGCCGCGTGTCCCGGCGGCTGGCCCCGTGCCCCTGGGCGCCCTGCACCCCGTGAAGGGTCAGGAAGGCAGACGCGGTCGTGCCCGCGAGGTGCAGTGGGCCATATCCGTGTTCTCTCGTAACCTACCGCCGAGACAAAGCCCCCACCGAAGTCAGGGTGAGTTTTTCTTCCGCGAAGGCTGGTTGCGGACAGGAGGCCTGTCCCGTCCCGTGACCGCTGTGTGTCGTCTCCTCGTGCACCGGGCTGTTTCCCTGCCTGCGACTGCCTTTTTCTGCTAGGGCCAGGTCAGCTCCCCTGCCCCTGTCTTTGAGAGGAAGGGGGGCTGGTGCTAGCCTCACCTTGGGAAAGCTGATTGAAGTCCTTGCTCTGCCACGGACTTTTGTGTGGCAAGTTATTTAGGCTCGGAGGCTCAGCTTTCTGTCTGTACCTACCTCTGCAATCTCCTATCTTAACCTGAAGTCAAAATCTACCCTGGTGCAGTTGGGTGCTTTAGTTGTGTTTAGTTGAGCAACGTAAATACACACCGCAGCCAGGCCTATACACGTGCCTAGTGGGTCCCCAGCTCCGAAAGCGTCACTAGCAAATAGAAACTTTAGATAGTTCATACGTTTCAGAGTATTTTAGGTAGTGTACTGCTACGGCTTTCTGCATTTTTTGTGCTTCTGGGGGGTACAAACAGAGACTTCCATGGAACCTAGAAAAAACTGCTTTATATTAACCTTGCCTGTGGCTAACCAGTGACTACTAGGTCATCATGCCAGTCTGTGTCTATAGTCAGACTATTGAAGTTAATTAATATACGAAAAAAAGCAATTATTATGGCACAGGGAAATTCATAGGAAGTTTGGAGCAGCTCCTCTCTCAGGTTACAATATTAAAAGCAGATGAGACATAGTAGCAATATTTCTAGTCCTATTTAGCATTCCCTTTACCTTGGTGTTCCTGAGGCATGAGCACTTGAGTCCCTGAAACCTGCAGCACGGGAATTTGCTCAGTAGTTGAGGCATCCCATTTGCCATGTGCTACTTTTTAGGAAAATAGTGTTATGGGAGCCCCCTAGAGAGGCGGCTGGGAGTAAATAGCACTTGATTTTCTGAAGTTTAGAGAGAGGGAAGGCAGAGGCTGAACAGATGTGGCAAGTATCTCTGTGGCCCCTGCTGCAAGGAAAGGCAATGACAGTGCGGGTCCGTGGGACGGCAGGTACTCATCGAGAGGCAGGGCTGTGAACAAGATGCCAGGTCATTAAGCATGGGGAGACACAAGAACTGTGCTGCGGCTCCCACAAGTACCAGTGAGTGAAACCTCACCAAACGCAGCCCCCGCTGGCCTCGGATGTATATCTGGCAGGTGCCTCACACTAACCCAGGCTGTTATCACTTGCTGGTGCTTTTTGCTTGAGGAGTAGAAGCCTTGTTCCAGCTTGTTTAAAACCCAGAGCTACAAAGTGATCAGCAAGAGCTATTTCAGAGAAAGTCGTGTTTAACATACATTGCACTGATCAGTTTTGCAAAGATTCAAGCACGCAAAGATGATTCTGCTCCTGTACACTCAAATCAACGTCCTTCATTTAAGCCCTGTACTCAAGCCTGTTTTGATCAGTGGGAGAGTCTTTAAATACTTTTTTAAAGATCATGTGAAATTTGTATTAAAATCTTCAGACCTTTCCTTCATTTACCATATTAGCTGTGGACAGCTCTATCTTGACCTTAATTAGATAAGAGTAAACATACTGAAACCAGGGGAGATTTGGTGTCATTTTAGACGAAAGCATTTCAGGTTTATACCAGTTGAAGTTAAGAGAGAGTTCAGTCTTGGGTTTCCTGAAGAATGCATAGGTTGAAGCAGAATATGAAATGTCAGTATTTTAAGATAGGCAACCTTTTGTTCATCACTTCTAATTTTTTTTTTTTCCCCTTCCCCGCTTCCTCCTCCCGCTTCCCCTTTTCCTATTCGGTGCAGGTCGGCAGCTTGTCTTCTTCAAGATGGCCTCAAATCATATCATGCCTGATCCTGACAAGATAACATATGTGAAGGTGACCGACTGACACCTAAAGTGGCTCACTCTGTTGTGTGAGTGACAAGAGCTGTTTGTGTATAAATATAGGCAGCTGTTAGGTAGAAGGCGGCTGTGGCTGGAGAGATAATTGCACTATTACTCATTCTAATCTATAGAGTGCTAAACAAAACTTTAAAGAAATAACCTGCATGCCCAGGATGAACGTGCAATAAAACAACATTTTGAAAATGTGATTTTTTTTTTTAAAAAACAAAGCAAAATACAAGATACGATACACTGTTAGGTTATAATTTTGGTTATAAATCAGCTGGCAGCTCTGGCTTTCCTAACCAAGGTTAGCAAACCGTTTCTGACCTGTATGTGTGTGTACAGGGATGAAAGTTGAAAGTCTGTATCCTCCGTGCTGATATTTATTTGGGCACGTACAATCACAACACAGTAACTGAAGCATATCAGTTTGTAAGCTGAACAGCAAACGTTGCTGAAGACAATCAGCATTTGTGTTAAAGCTATCAAATGCAATGCTGGCATATTTGTCAAAAGGAAGGAATTGGTTATATTTAGAATTGCAAGACTGTAGCTAATTTTCATTTTTGCTTCCAATGTTATCATAAAGTTTCATTTTTAATTTAAAAGAGCCATGTTGTAGGTCTAGCGAATCACATAAACATATGAATAGTCCCACTGAAAGGGTAGGGACTTAACCAAGTGCCCAGTGCTTTGCTGAATAGGGATAGGCCTAAGCATATGCTTACAATTAAGCCTGTGCTTAAGACTTTTGTTGAATTAAGTTTGAATTGTTCAGGAAGCCACGTCTTTGACAGACTAGCAAAGCAATCCAGCTGGTGGAACAGTACTAGTTTAATGACTATCTTGCAGTTATTCGTATTTTTTATCATCAAATCCTTGGTTTTCTAAGGCACTGCTTGCTAATTCTTAGAGTGAAAGAAGTAAATGACCTTAATAATGTCAAATGAATGCTAGCCTTAATTCTATATAAAATGCGTTTTACAGGCATGGTGTGTCTAGAGAATTTGCTTTCAGTGAAAGCAATAAAGTAAGTGCTAAAGTGACCAATGTCATACTGTTTTGTAGTTTGTACAGTCAGGAAAATAAATGTGCTTTTGTTTCTCAAATTGTTTATTTTTGTAAAAAAAAAAAAAAGAAAAATAAAAGACAAATACAATTTCTTTCATACTCGATTTTTTTGTGTTGCAAATAAATGCCTAAATCCAGTGAAGACTTAGACATAATGTATTGTATGTAAACTTAAGCCTGGGCTATTTTTTCCAGGAAGGAACTGAGGTTGTTCCAGTGGCTCCCAGTGAAGGGTGTATTTCCAGGGTATGTGGTGGCTTTGTCTACATGGTTGCCTGTCACGAAGCGAGTGACTGTCAGAATACTGTTGTCTTGAGCAGCCTTTCCTGCCGGGTGGCTTGAGTCACACTGGTACCAGTCTTCTAACATTTGGAAGGGGTGAGGATGAGAGTAGAACCTGAAGGAGTTGTTCCTTGGGCTAAATGGTGTACTTTCTTTACCAAGGAGGGTCAGGGAAGGAGAGTAGGAGAGCCAAGGCAGCCGGGCAGCAGTGTGACCATGCAGGAGAGGTGGTCCGACAGTGACACCATCGGCAGTGGGTCTCGTCTCACCGTGGTTTCTCTGAGGTCACTGATACCCTAACGACTTCTGGCAAGTGACTGAAATGACATGCTGTAACGGCTGTAACTCACAAATTATCAAACTCCCAGCCGTAATAGCTCAGCTGATTGTGTCGCCGTGCACTTAGGAACCCATCAATCATGCTCTGGTAATAAACAAATACTACAGATTCTTTTAAAATTGCTACATAAATCATGCCAACACATACTGCACAGTTCATTGAAGTGATATGGGTTGTTGGCACTGAGGCGCTGGTGTGTATTTTGAAAGTCTTTAACCTTCTGTGATTGCCTTCCCATTAAGCACTGTACACCATTCCAAAAATACCCAGTGCTTAAAAACAATGTGAATGGTTAAATTCTTTAGTTGTATTCCTAGGTAAAAAATATCAACATTTAACAGGAAAAAAAAAAAAAAAAGATATCCAGGGTAATTCTTTAATATTGTAGTCAGGTAACTTAGGATAATTTCATTCCATCGCTTTCCACGCACCAGAAAAAAATGCCTCTTAAGTCAGGAATTGTCTATCCCTGGAATTAAACATAACTTGCCAAACCAATTTACATCAGCTTTTGCAAACAGAAATCAAGTAAGCAAGAAAGAAACATAGCCGTGAGCCAAGAAGCTGGATTCTAAATTTCACCAGTAATCAACTTTATACAGGCAGTTTTATAACTCTTTGAGAGTAAGGCTTTCCAGTGGAAATGCTGATTAAAATCTTAATAAGAGAGGCGTGATACTACAATAAGTGAATTTAATAGCTGTAATAAGCACTGGTAAAAGTCTGAATTTATGGGGAGAAAGTGTCTTTGGCAGCAGTGGGTCTGATTCAGCAAAGTGCCTGACTGGCGCTTGTGGCATGGAAACCCCTGAGAAGCCACAGAGGAGGAGGAGGAGGAGGAAGCAAGGCACAAAGTGAGCTGGCAGGT
Source organism: Astur gentilis (assembly GCF_929443795.1). NCBI lineage: Eukaryota > Metazoa > Chordata > Aves > Accipitriformes > Accipitridae > Astur > Astur gentilis. The sequence goes on along the minus strand of NC_064909.1, from coordinate 8,113,623 downwards.
CTGGGCCAGTCAGCCTGGGAGCTGCTCCACGTTTTCTGTGGAAAAGGCATTTCTATCTGTTTTTCCCCCTAACATTTTGACTGCTTTTTACATTTCCTGGCTTTGTCAAGCCACAAGGTAGAAATGTGAAAGAAGACACCCACAGGGCTCTAAAGGACTGATGTCTGTGTGCGTGCATGCACGTGTGTGTACGTGTATATGTATTTATGTACGTGTCGCGCTGAACACGGAGAGCTTATTTCCTCAGTGAAAAACCAATTGGCTGTGCACAAAATGAAGTGCTAAACAGGATGTTGAGTTCATCTGGAGAAGTGAGAGCCACGTGAAGCAGTGGGTGCAGTGGGTGCTGCCGCTCTGCGAGGGGCTGTGCTGAGCGTTCGGTCCAGTCCAGCACCACGTTGCCCTGGTGGGGCTGTGGCTCAGGGCACCTCCAGGAGCTGCCCACCGTCTCCGTGACGGTTTGCTGAAGGGGTGACACTAGTGAAGGGGTGACAATAGCCCCACCACTGGGAGCAGGCTCCAGGCAGCGAAGCAGTCACTGCTCAGTATCACCTCTGAGCTGACATCCTCAGGGTCGTAGTGGAGACACGCCGAGAGCTTTGGTCTTTGCTTAGACCAAAATAAAAATGTGTTCTTCTGTTTTTCTGTATCTTGTCTGAGCCTGCTGTCTTGTCTCTGGTCACTTTTCAAAGGCCTCTCCCCAGCTTCAACGCATCTTTTTAAGTGGAAAGCTGAGGTCTCGTGTTCAGCTCCAGAAACAGGTTGTTACAACTTGCATCACACCTAAGAGAAACCTGTGGTGAAATTAGTGATATCACCATGAGCAATCATCACCCTGAGAGAAAGTCTGAAAACAAGTGGGCCCTGTTGCCAGCTGAGGTGCTCAGCTAAGTTTGTATAGAGGGTGAAGGACGTTGGATGGGCAGTGAGCCACTGGTGAAGACTCTGAGAAAAATGTTCTTCTGACATGAGATAAAGGAGTTTAGTGTAAGTACAACTGTTTCTAACATGCTTTGCCCTGCCTCTCCCTGCTTCACTGAGGCATTTTGCTTAGTACTTCTGCCAGCCGTGACCACCAAGTTTCCTGTAAGATTTGCGAGAAGGATGGCAGAGTGGGGTGCAGGGGGGACAGCAGCTTGGAGTGAAAGCAGGTCTTCCTATTGCCAGTTACTGTCTGTAGTGTGGTAACTGCTGGGGACCACTGTCATGGAGCAGGACCTGCCCCTGGTAGGTGCACACTGAAGACCTTGTCCCTGCCTCTGAAATCCACCTTATCGACTTGTACCACAGCTCACAATAAGTCAATGCAGCCTCATGTCCATACCGGGTGAGCAAAGGAGTAGACTTAGTGACTAATCAGTCAGTCACAGAGAAGCATCCTGAAGAACATAGCTAGCCACGTGGGCTCCTTCTGCTACTACGGTTATGGAGAGCAGAGCCCCAGCAGCTCCCCGTGGGACTGCCCTGCACGGCTGCTCTCCCACGGCCTGCTGTAACAGACACCTGGGGACACGCAGGAGGCATGCGTTACAAGGAAAATTGGAGAGAGGCAAAATATATACTGTTACTCCACTTCTACTGGTGCTGACCCTATTAATGTTTATAAGGCCCCATGCCTTCATGCACAGTTGCTGTTTAAAGCAAAAAAGACACACTTGTTGATAATAATTCAGATTAAGCAAATGATTTAGAGGACTTGTAATTCAAAGCATATGGAAGATGATAGTGAAGATCCAGAGATCATGTTATGTCGCCTGTCAGGAAGAAATATATGAATACAAGGATATTCAAACTTTAGTAGGAAGAGTCTTATCTTGTATTCTTTAGCAGTAAATTCTGTGAAGACTAACTAAAACCTACTACTGGGGAGGGGGCGGGGGGGGGGGAGGAAAAATGGAGTGGCAAGACTGTTCACAAGTTTTTCCAGGAAAACATATCCCTACCCTTTTGGTCAAGATGTGAAACACTGTTGAAAGAAGTCAAACAGATTCGTGTTGAAAAGGCTCAACTGAAGTTTTCATCAGTCAACTGCAGAAAGAAGAAAATGGGGCTCAAAGAGGAAGAGGAAGATTTGTGAAAAGCAGGCAGTATATAAAGACTTCACAATCACACTCTGCCTAATGTTTCTTGAGATGTGATAATTTGATCCTTCTTTTTTTAAGAAAACATATCTTTTTCTCTCTCTGAGTTTTAAGCAGGAGAGAGAGAGACACATCGGGCTGGTTCAGGCTGACTGCCTCTGAGAGCTCCCAGGCCACGTAGGGCCCGTATCCTTTCTTTGGCACAGACATGGACCTTGGCATCTTAACTCTAACAAGTAGGCTTCTTGCAAGGAAGTACAAGTGATTTTTTTCAAGTTGACATGGATGCTTTTAAGAGCTGTATTTTAAAAACATGAAGGAAACAAACTGGTTTATATCCTCCCTTTGTAGTTGCATGCAGTCAACAATTGCCTGTGTGTAATAGGTGCCCCACTTCCCCATGCAAACTGAGGGGAAATATAATTCAGTAGGAGCCACCCTCATTATGAAACTGTCTTTGATGTCAAGCCAGAGGGCAAACAACACATTTATTAGAAATTGCGGCTTTTAAACAAAAAATCCCTGCTAACCACAGTTTTTCAGCAAACGACTGTGAGGCTGAGAAGGAAGACTGAACTTGGCTTCTTGGAATGATAAAGCCGGAATCTGATCTTGGCTTGATTTTACCAGTGTAATTCAGTTAATCCTTGATTTATGTTCACAGAAAACAGAATCAGACTGTTAGATTTTAAAGTATCTATGGAATGGGAACTTCATAAAACCTGCCTCTTGGACCTAAATGTTTGGACCATGTAAGTAAGGAAAAATAGACTGATTTTCCCATATATACACACACGTGTGTGTGTGTGAGCACGTGTGTAGGTTCCTGTGAGACTTAAACAATGACACCATGAAGAGTTACCTTACTTTAAGATGGAAGCTTTAGCAAGACACAGCAAATTAAAGACTTACTATTTAATAAATAATTTCAGGAAAATAATAAGAGTTCTACACGTTTACACTCACTGTTTAACAGGTATAATGCCATTCTTATTTATCATCTTTCTGCTAACTTCAGGTATGCCCTAAGAACAATTTCCAATTTTCAATATTACAAGTACCTGGCATGTATGAAGATAATGGTACAAATTGGTATTTATGAATTGCAGCTTTCTGTAAATACACTAGAAGGAATGCAGAGCAGCCAGTCAGACAAATAGGTGACCAGGGGCACAGTAGCACTTTTAGAAGTGGGTGTACTTAATGTTTTATACAAGACATTGGCTTTGTGCAAGTTCGTGACCTATTAAAAACCTTATATGACTTACTAGCAGGTATTGCCTCATTCTTGGACGCAAGCTGTTGATCAGCACAAATGCTACTATTTCTACATGTTTTACCATCCTGTCCTTTAGTCCTAAGAGTAACGAACCTAAAGTCTATTTGAAAAATGGAAACTCTTCAATTAAATGTCAGGTTTTAATCTGTATATGGCTCTGATTTCTGATTCATTATAGAATTTTGATAAAAGACAGCTCTTAGCAGAGCGAATATTACAGAGGCAAAAAATAATGCTCATTTCGTCGAATAGGCAATGAATTTGCGAACAGACTCTGTACAGTCTACCTGGGGAATTGAAAAGTTTAATGACTTAGACTGTGGGTCAAGGTGGCAGATATGAAAAGAAATCACCATTTTGCTGCCTTATGTTACAACATGTGTTCCATGACCTATAATTATTCTGATACACAGTCCATCTCTTAAAGACCAAGTTCCCAGAATCATGTGTTCATATGGGAACAAACTCCTCTTTGCTTCTTTTTACCAACTACTAAAGAGTATGAATAAAAGAGAACTCTATAAGTGTAAAAATAATCTTGCAATTCAGAAACCACCATAGCTGTGGTGCAACTGATTCTGTGTGGCTTCTTGACAGTAACAATCAATGGACAAGAGTAGGTGACTAAAATTAGCAGTAATTCCAAAGTGGATGTTGATGGTGAAAAAAAAATCACAGGATGGCAAACATATCTCATTCTGAAAGTAATAGGAAAGGGACATGAGAACTATATAGTAAAAAGGGCGTAAGAAAAACAGAGATACCGTTTATATAATAATATTTGTATGATTTACTGTGAGGGAAAACCAAATATGCAGCACCAAAAATTCCACCCTAAATCTCAGGAACAGATTAACTCTTACCTCTCTGAAGTCACCAGCCCATGTAATATCAGTTCTCAGTTTCTTCGGTACCCTCTGGAATTTATTTCTGTCTGAATTTCAGTCTTCCAGGTCTAGCTCAGAGACGGTGGACTCCTTGTGTGTGACAAAGGAAGTTGCAGCAATGCAGTGACAGCTCAGCCAGCCTTGGTTCTTACTTCATAGTGCAAATCCCTCACCAAAGTTGCAGAGAACATGCCTTCAGCTTGCTTGGAATAAATTCCTTAACTACTAGTATTCCTAATAAAAATTACTGTGGATTACTGACAAAAGCTACCTTTTTCCCATGATGAGATAAAGCACCCTCCAATGCCATCTAGTGATGCCGATAGAATCTTATTAGAAAACCTAGGTCTTGGGCATTCCAAGTAAATTTTATGCGTGTGTATACTATGTCTTATACTTATGTTTTCATAGCAAACCCAGAACAATTTTTCTTCAACTAATTTCAGCAGTTTTTACTAATTTACTCTGTTAATTTGCTATACTATTAGCATATTGCCTTTTTTTGTCCTTCAAAAATTGTTTGGCAATGTAAGAGGCTGCTGAATCTGCTCCAGCTGTCACCTTGGAAGGAAAGTTATTTGGTGCCATATTCCATGTTGATTGCCCTTAATTCAAACTCTACCACGGGACCACATGAAGCTGGCTGTTCAGTACTTTCCAAGGGGCATGCAGCCCACTTTAAAGCAGAGCTCCAAACGCAGAATCCTATGGAAAAATACTAATAATTAAGAAACTGCACATTATTTATTGTAGCAAAGCGTACATGAATGGCATCAAATTTCTGTTGCCATGTCCTCTTAGAGCTGTTGAGGCTGATAAGATTTCATAGAGCCACAGAAAATCTGGGGAACGGAACATAGAGGGGATGAAGGAGGGAATGGCAAATTTGCTGTGTTTAATGTATTGGGCACCATCTGTATTTTATTCAAATAGGGTTATATATTTTGTGAAAATAAAAACCAGCCTCATGAGTCAGTGTGTGCAAGGCAGTCACTTGAATATATATAATGGGAAACATGTTTTAGGTTGGAAGTTGCAAAGGGAAATCAAATGTTTGAAGTGTCAAAGTTGGAAAAATATAAAATACGCCTGACACCGTAGCTATTGAAGCCAAAATGAATAAATCATCATCTCAGGAAAGAAAACCCCACCAAGCTCTTGGCTATAACCTTCATTTTCCTACACTCAAATAAAATTACATACAACCTGATAATTTAACCAGACTTGTCAATAAGAACTGATGGCTTCAACAGACACTATCACTTCATGCTTCAGTGTAGACTTCAGAAGCATCTAGTGTATTATCCAAGAAATAAATTTAATGTCAAACTTTTCTCTTTAGGTTGATAGACAGAAGAACCTGATGCAGTGGAGCTGATGTAAAATATGTCATATTGCAGAACACTAGAGTAAAATGAAATTAATGCCAGCTCAGTACTTTATTCCCCATGTACAGCTTTTCCTGAGCAGTTATGTAAGAAGTATTTTAGTATCTAAGTAGGGCAAGCATGACTTCCAAGAAGGAATTTGAGAGAAACTTTGAGGTTACAATAATAGGAGCCTGAGTTTACACTCCAATTTCTGTTACAGTCTTGGTGTTGATTCTGGTCAAGAAAACTTAAAAAAGGCATTTTCTCTTCACATTAGGCTCAGTGTCAGAAACGTGATTTGCAAACATAATAGCACCTATCTGTGCCTGTCTGGAGAAAGTTATTGGGACATAGTGTTTTCTGGCTTTGTCTGCTTCGAGGTTTTATTTACAACAAATGAAGTAACTTGGTGTCTTTTTAGCTGCAACTTGACATGCAATAATTTGGGCAAACTGAGGACATCTTACCATTTAGTGTTTAAGATGCATACATACCTATTTATTCATTCATCAGAAGGGAATAGTCCCTGGAAACTGCAAGTCAAAATAACGACTCGTTTTTATTTGCTGAATAACCTAGCTGGCCTTTTACATTCTAAAAATAAGTTAGCTGGTCTAAAGCCTCTGCTGTGCATAGCATGAGCTGAATGCTCCGGTGAGGGAAAGAATAATCGGGACGGGATTTGGCAACCCAAATCTCTCCTTCACTCTGGCCCTAGATACATGTTGCAAAAGGCTTTCCTTACCTGTTTAGGCTCTGTACAGGTCTCAGAGGACCATCGTCCCCCCGGGAGCTGCCATGAGTTCTCCACCTACTCTGTCCTGTCTAATCTTCTTTTTCCCAGCTGTGACACAGTGAGCTGTGCAGCTTCTTGGCCATGGTTTTACACTGTGAGAAAGCCCCAACTGCACCACGTGAATTACGTTTAGAGGTAAATTGGACTTCTCCTGAATGGTGCCAGGTAAGCAAATGGGCAGATGAGACAAACTCCGGCACCTTCCCCCACACTAAGCAGCAATTAGGTTTCGAAAGGTCCTGTTGGCTTTCAAAGGATCATGTGAAGATAGGTATCCAAAGCTGTGGTGACACTGAAAGCCTGTCACCCAGGCAACTTTCATGTCTCCAAAATGACCCTGATGGGTCTGACCAAAAAGCCAGTCACCCTGGCTGCGATGTCTGACAGTGGCCAGCAGCTGACCCCGAGGAAAACAGTAAGTACAGACATGACCTTTCTTCTGACACTCTCCTCCTCTCTGCCAAGCAGCAGTTCAGGATTTCCACAAGGTTAAATTATCAAACCAACTCCAGTCATTATCTACAAGAGTGTCATATCACTTGTCTTGGCAGCTATGGCAGGACCAGTATCTCCTACTTTGAAAATAGACTCCTCAGCTTTGGCTTGATGCATATACTGCAGCAGGAAATCGTTATTCTGTGACAGAGTGCTTTTCTATTGACATGATATCTTAATTAAATCTACAAATGGAACATGTCTTTGGTGTTTTCAGTAATTTTTTCCTCTGTGAATTACCTTCAATATTTGTTTGTTCATCAGCCAGAAATGCAGTCCAAGGGAAGTTGGAAACAATGCTCAGCTTAGAATCTTGATATTAGCAGATACAGCCCACATAAGGCCATTAAAAACATTTATTTAGCAAAACCTCAGGCTCCACAAAGAAGGTAGGGCTTTTCACCATCCTTGAAGATTATACCTCTAGCAGTGGATGATATTGCTACGTGTAGATTGGAATTTTTTATTACTCACCTCTTGAACAGTTAGGAAAGTTTCGTTAAAGCACCTCTGCTGATGGAACTAAAAAAAAGTGCAATACTGAAATCTTTTTTACGTATATTACTGTTATGTATATCTGGACTAAGCAATAAGTTTCTGATTTTTCTGGACATAGTTTGTAAAAACAACAGAGGCAGATCCAGTGCTATCTGATCCTGTAGTGCAGGATCTCCAATCTCAGTTGCTGCGTTCTGGTCCACAATTACCTTGTTGAATGAATGGATTATATAGGTTGAACTAATTCAGGAATCATGGTGAGGTAACTGAACACTGAATTCGGGCTATTTACTTCATATGACTGTGTGGAAATAAAATATCTAATGTGTCTATTTTTTTACAAGATTGCTGTTAAATTCACAGTTTGGAATGCAAGTTTTAAAGCATGTCCAAAATGTCTCTTTTGAGGTCACCTGTTAATCAAGTGTACTTACTACCAGACATTCATATGCATTAAATTGTTTTTCAATCTCCAATTGCACTTAATGTGACAAACTTGAAAACCTCAACAAGCAAAGGTATTAATTACTCTGCTTCATACACCGAATATCTTTGCTGTAAATGAACGTGAGAGATCTGATCCTCTTTTCAATCTGCATGAAGATTTTATGAATGATTCTTTATCTCCAAGTGTCTAAGTTTCAAAGATACAGTCACCCAGCTTTCTGGTAACTGTAGAAGACTACTAAGTACAAAATACAAATGGCTAAGGAATTAGACAAGCTGAGATTCCCTTACTCTTGAGAACAACTCTTGAGAACAACTTGCGTCCTATCTCCAAACCAGAAAAATGTTTGTGAAAAAAGTGCAGGAGTGCAGAGGAGAGAGGAGGAGACAGTGAAGCCTGACTATTTTCCCTAAACTGGTATGTTCACTCCTGGGACTCAACTGAAAAAGCTCGTGAGGTGCATGAGAGGCAAAAGAGGCTTAAAACATTTACATTATAGCTACTTTAACTTGTCTTTCTTACTCCTTTTGGTTTCTTGCTCTCTATCAAATTAACACTATCATTTATATATAGCAGTTGTATGTGAATGGATGGCTTAAGTTGGTTTTGTCATGAAAAGGTCAAATTCCCACTGCCAACCCATCCTTTCTGAACTGGACTGCAAAATGAGGGCTCCTCATGCAGCCTTTGCTCTCAGGCGAGTCCTAGCCCAATACAAACAAAGCCATTGACTTCAGCATGCCTGCTTGTATGAATAAGGCCTGTAAGATACAGCCTGTACATTCCAAATTGCCTCTTTTTTTTTGTGCCATTCACACCAGGGATTAATATCTGTGGGAGGCTTTTGTGAAGCCTTCACCCTCTTGCCCTTCCACAGTCCAGCAGTAGCTATGACTTCAAGGATGCAGCTAGATTTTTTTATCCATACTGCCCTTTGTAAAACAGCCCTTTAGTTGAGATTGCAGAAACTGAAAATTTTCCTCTAGTCTGCAATTTAAAGTCCCAAATTGCCTTTCTTGGAATACTGTTGGAAGGGCTGAAAGCCAGTGCTTTTCAGCTCCCACTGCTGGTTGATACTTCCCTGCCCTCTGTCAAAATTTCAAAATTAGAGAATGGCAGCGGCCATGGAATACAAGCTGTCCATTAGCTTACCTAAGAAATGATGCATTGAATATTCATTGTTCCCTATTGCAAAATGTCATTTTTCCATGAGTACTGCTTGAAGCCGTACAGAGAATACATTTGCATAAACCATTTGTCAGAAACAGAAGCCTCTTTGTGAAGAACTATTAAGAAACCACATAATCTACTTTTCTGTTCTTATGCAAGTTACAGGGAGAACACAGGGCTCCTTTGTAAACAGAATCTAAATACAAGTGCTTGGTATGTTTTTTCTGCAATCAAGATTCCATAAATAATAAAATTGGAGTTCAAAACCAGAAGTACCTGAAATTGTTAAATGTAATGTTAATGATTTCCTGGCAGTATTTGAGATTTGGAAAGTTTAACACTATTAATATCCACACTATTTTGACCAAGCTGAACTCCTCCTCCCCGGTTCTGCTAAATAAAGCTGTAATTAATCTGCAGTATAAATTTTGGTATCTCCAGTTCCTGGGGAAAAGCATTTTTATAATACATCGGGGGAAGTTGATTCTGTAAATTCAGTTGTGGGTTTTAATAGCCTTCATAATTCATTGCTGTCTCAATGATTTTCTGCTTTTATTGCCTGTCTGAGCCCTTTTGTCTAGATAGGTGGCCTTGAAGGTTGCTTTTTTTTTTTATGATACCACCTTTCCTCCTTAATGTTTCATTGCCCTTCTCCGGTAGCTGGTCTCGTGCACACTTAAAGAGGCCCTCCACCACCTCCATGATCACACAGATTGGGATAAGTAAGCCAGATAAGTCAAGGCAAACAAAGCCCAAGTGTGGCACACTCAACAGCCAAAGAGATTACTGCTCATGCGATTAACATCTTTTCATGCCCCTTCTCCCACCACAAGATGGTCTTGTTTCCTTTTCACTGGACAACACAGTTCAAGCATTTACTTGTTGCATTTTCCCGCAGTGAATTACTCAGGCATTTCTATCATTCCCTGGGAGCCCTCCCATGCCTGGCTGTGCTGCAGAGGGGAGGCACAGGGGCAGTGCTGCTCAGCGGGGAAGCACTGGCAAAAAACCTCTGCACGTGTGTTGCTAGGCCGTCTTGGCAGAGAGCACGTTAATGTACTCGCTTTCTGGTTTATTAATGGATAACTGCTTGTTTGAAATGAAATATGAAACCTTTGCCGATAACATATGCCCTCAGCGCACAGCGACAGTCATTTGGATTAGCAGAATGCAGCCAGTTACCTGCAATTATTATCAACAAAAGTCATATGGACCAATTACGTATCACCTTTAATCCCAGTGTATCAGTCTCCCGCCCGCATTCATTTACATTGGCCAGTCACGCTAGGCGCTGAGTGCCTCCTGATACCAGGCAAAGTCAAAGTGCCCCAGTGTTTCCCGGGGCAGTGCTGGACCTGGCTGGAAGCCCCACAACGCTGTTTTGTGCGTGCCTGGTTTTCCAGCTGATATTACATTCCAGAATTGGAGTAGAAAATAAATAAATCGATGAAGTTTAAAAAAAGAAAGGGAAAAGTGTGGGAACCACCAAATGCAGGAGGCCTACTTTAGATTAGCCACATTTAAATGATTGTATAATGATACTTTATAATCGCACAGTTCTAGATTCAGCACAGCACCTACACACAAAAGCCCAGTGGGACTACAGTTGTACTGCAGGCTAAGCCCAAGCTCAAGTTGACAGAAATATTCCTCGCTACTCACCCCTTACAGTATGTCCCAGGCTTGGGGTTCAAATCCTTGATCCAGCAACTTCTTAGTTAAATACACCAGATAGCACGCATTCAGCAAGGGGAACTGAGATCTTTTTCTCAGGAGTTATAGATAGTGGTACCGATCGAGTTCTGCACGTCCTCCCTGGATTTTAAACTCATTTATTTGGCTCACAGCTATTTGGTGTTTGCTTTCCATAACGTTTGTGTGATCAGACTTTACCGGCTCAAATATTTGCAGAAAGTGGATTACTGGAAAACTTGAAGAAACACATTTCAACATAAACATGAAATGATTCCTTCCGGATGTATGCATTCACACATTCAGTGCAGAAACAGAGCCGAATTGATCCGAGGCCTCTTGGCCAATCTCTTCTAAGCAGCCCAACCCAAACACACTTATCAGTGACTCCAGCCAAAAATTAAAAGCGTATCTGATTAAGTGGACTGAGATGTGATCGACTTGCATGTATTGAGAAAGCAGGCAAATTTCACCAAACAAAGTCTTATGGGCTTGCTGCAGCCCTGCCTGAGGTTGAAGGTAATTTTTCCTGCGGGATTTTGCACCCCAGGATGTGGTGAGCATCCCACTCCTGCCGCCGCCTCTGCTCCCCCCTTCCTGCGCTCCCTCGCCCTGCTCCTGCCCCTGGTGGCTGTGCCAGCTGGTGGAGAGAACAGATTTAAAACTGTCCACCAACCTCCCTTACCAAACTAACCGAGGAACAAACCAAAGCAAATCAGAATAGTATTTGGTGGAAATAGGAAGTATTTACTTTTAGCTTACATTTAATCAGACTCAAGAGGGTTTGTTACACACTAAATGGAAAGCACGCAAGATAATCAGAAGCAGGTTTAAATATTTTACAATGTATTGATAGCAATATCAGTACTTTTTCTTAATCATCATCTGTTCACTATTTATTTGCTTATTTCTTTCATAAATTGCTTTTAAGACACGGCAAAAGTATTTACCTTATGCTCTGAAGTTTTTCAAGAGCAGATGAGCTCTAAGCACACATTTTTTCTTATCAGCATGCCTCTGTTTTGAACTCTGGTACGTAACAGCTCATCCAGTACTAGTCAACAAAGTTGGTTTGATAACTGATGGTGCAGGCAGAGAACCGAACAATTAACTCTGTGGTTAATAGTAAAAGAATATCCCATGTACCTATTCTTCTATCTATAGATCCAAGAGCTTGAAAACAGCTGTGTGCTTTAGGCAGATTATTTACTTTTGGTTAGTAACAACATTTAGCTTAGCATCCATGGATTCAACTGTTAACATCCTTGCTGGAATGCAGAAGAGTGCCAGGTAACAGTGTTTTCTTTTATAGTGTTAATGCTCACGGCTGGGCTGGATCGGATGGCTTCAAACGGGGCTGCCCTGTGGTGGTGTGTGGGCTTTGTATTGGAAAAGTGCATGCTGCTCAAAGACGTCGTTTTGTTCAGTGCTTATGAAATACACTGGCTGGGCGTCAGACTACTCACTTTCCAAGATGGTAAAGTTTTGTTCTGTTTTTCAATATTTCTTAACTGTGGTTTTCTGACTGCCTCTGCAAAGTCCTGGCAAGAATACTTTTTTTCTCCTGGATCCTTGAACTGATAGCTGTCACATGGGCTTTTCGGTCTGAGATTTTTGAAGTGATTATTGCAGCCAGACAATAACTGTCACCTATATTTAGCAGGATTCAATCCCTAAACTCTCCTGAAGAAGTCAGCATTTCCAATAAAGCCAAAATTTGGGTTTCTGAACTGTCCAGATGAAATTACTCTACAGAGTAACTGCATAACAACGGGCACATTTTGTACGCTATTGCTCTTCTGGCTGCAGAAACATGGAATTGGTGGAAAAGATTTGGGCAGCCACCTGGAAAACTTAATCCTGAATATTTTACTAAAAATAAATGATTGCTCTTCAAAGACAAAGAAGAAAACAGTATGAAAATAATTCTTATACTCAAAGTATGTTCCTATCGGTCCCTTTTCAGGGATTTTCTTCTGATCTTTATGTTCCCCATATCCCATATTTATATTGATTTAAAATTGTACCCAAATATGTTAATTGGACATATATTTGTACTGAGAAAAATGAGTAACTAAAAAACAAACACTCCAAACAAATGGTATATTTTGTGGCACGCTGCAGAGAGGGGTGATTAATATGACCCCCAAATGTAAGAGTTTCTGGCAAATAGGATTACAAGCTTTGCCCTTCAAAACCCAAACTGGGTACATGAAGTTTTTTGCAGAAAGGAGGCCTGCCCAGAGCCACAGGTTTTTGCAAGCTCTTGCATCCGTTCCCTCTTTCTAGTCTGACTTGTGTTCAAAATAAGGTGCTGGCAGTCAGCAAGTTGCCATGTATCTTGCAGAAGCACTAACTTGCTAGCTGAGTGATGACTCCAGACTCAGCATTCCCTCAGCTCTCACTTGTGACAGTGATTGCCAAAGCTAGTGGTAAACCAGATAAGGTGGGAGGAACAAGCACAAAGCACTCCTTTGGATTCCTTTTGAATTTTTGAACAGTGACACATCATCATATGGTCTTATGTTCTTTAGATAGCCTAAGGCCATGCATTTGCTAAGAAGGAATGCCGAGTCATTATTTCTCACTCTCTCTTTTCAGACATGAAATTAAAATCTCACATGTTGTGCCAGAGTTTAAGAGTTTGTTACTTTAGCAGGAATCAGGATTACTAAGATCACCTTTTTATCATGGCCTGGTGGAAGACTAGCTTAGCAGAGTAGCTATGACTTGCAGCAGAGCCTGGGGATCTCCTGGGCTTAAAAGGAAAAGGCAGGATGAGAGGGGCACGGCGGTGGTTGTTCTGTTTTTCATAAAAGGTTAAGACAGTGCTCTGGCACAAAGGGCGGGAGCGTGATCCGCTGGAGACACTCTGCCCAAGCACTTAGGGGGACAATTGCTTAGGTGTTGCTTGAGCCTCACCATTTCTGAAGCTGTTAGCTCTGCCAGGTTTATGCTCCTGCCACAGAGAAGGACGTAAAGCTGCAGAGGGTCCAAATCAGCCTGGTCAGCTGGTGTTGCGGATGAAGGCTTGGGAAAAAGCAGCCTGCTCTAAATGAATTCTTCCATGACAGATCCAGGGTGGCTGGAAGCATCACAGAAAAGTGGTAGATATGTTTATTTGGCAAGAATTCATTCTAATAGTCCCAAGACACCCATGATACTTAATGTCTGGGCAGAAGAGTAACTGCCACATGTAACAGCATCACCTTGATTTTAGGGCATCCCTTCTACCAGTTAAATTTACTCCTTTTCCAGTCATTGATCTATCTGGGAATCCCTTACAAATTCATGAGAGTTTTATTAAATGTTGGGTAATATGTGACCCCATCAAGTGAATGCAGTGTCCACTTGGGAGATTTTTGTTCTATTCAGACCTTTGTTGACAATGCAGCAAGCTCTGCTATGGGCTGCCGGTGGGCGGACAGCCCGGTCTGAGCTGCGCTTTGATTGATTTGCACAATAGGAATGAAAATATTCCTGAAACTCTTGAGATCACTCAAATCTTCCTGCCAGACTTCCATGAAATATAACATGCAATCAATTTAGCTTACAGCCAAATTCTCCCCTTTCAACCCCCTCTTTCCTTTGGTGTGTCAGCGAAGATAAATGAAAGAAGCAATAAGGAGTACAAACAGCAGTAGCAACGAAAGCAGCAATTGCTTGTGTAGGGGGGACTCACGGTGCCAGACCAGAGCAGAACCCACAACAACTTGACCAAACACAGGAATGAATGAAAGGTCCTTTTGAAAGGGCAAAAGAAAGACCGCGTTGACCTCTTTGCAGAAAGAGGAAACTTCAAAGGCTTTACAACAGCTAAAAGACCCAGTTACACGCAGCAAAAATGACTTGCATTGGATGCTAACACAGCGAAACTAAACAACGTCACAGTAAGAGATATAGCAGAAGGTGGAGTAGAGGGGGCATATTTTCCACTAGTCACTGGAAAAATGTCGAAAAGGCTAATTCTGTCAGTTTGGTGTTAAGGGTAGGGTTCTTTTCAAAGCTGTACATGTGAGGAAAACAGAAATTTAGACAGAACTCCTAACAGGCTTTGGAAAAGTCAGGCACATGTTTTCTTTTCATTTTTCTCACCAAGAAACGTTCTCATCATGTGCTTCTTTTGGAAACATTTGGCAGTTCCTTAGGTATGACAGAACTGTGTTTGAGGAAGGCAGAACTAATGAAATAGGTATTTAAAAGAGAAAGCTTCTGAATGAGCGTTGTATATGATTTATGAAAACTATATTGAAAGGGGCAAAAAGTGCTAATTGCCTGAGATAGTTGCATTCTGCTGTTTTTCTCCACCAAAGGTTCAGGTTTTTCACTTGCCCTGTACAGCTTGGAAGGTATTTGATCACACATGTAATTTTAAGCAAGAGAGAGGGCTGCTAACTGCAGTGAGACTGTTTGTGCTCAGTGTTAAGCAAGTGCAGAAAACCTTTTGCCAGACAGTGGTCTTGCGGGGCTCTGTCTCTGAATTCCAAGGGTTTGAGAGCAAGAAAGTCACGGCACTTCAATGAACAAAGACTTTCGTCTTTAATCTGCTCTAGTTGGGAAAGATAAGACCTCAAATGGAATCTACTTCAAGACTAGATTACACATTAAGATAAGCATAATACGATAAGGACCAACTGACACAGCTTCTGTAAGGGCAAATTGTGCTGCTCTATCTTTCAAGAATTCCTTGAAAAAGTGCATAAAGTAAGACTTGAAATGTATCTTTCGAACATAATTTATGTGGAATTTCAAAAGGCTTCTGACAAGACCTTTTGTGAGAAGCTTTGAAATAAAATAAATAGCAAGTCATGCTGTCAACATATAGGATGCTTGGAATTTATAGTAAATAGTCAATTTTAAATGGAAAGAGCAATAAGAAAACATGTTGGGCTGCTGTTTATTACTTAAATTATTTTGGGAAAAGAGATTTCATGCAATTTGTTGACAAATGGTTCTGGATTGGTAACAACTAAAGAGGACCATTAGACACTCCTAGAAATAGTTGTACTCACCCGAAGCATTCATTCTTCCATCCATTTATCAGCATTCTGGCAGCTCTAATGAAAAGTAGTATGTGTTAGAAAATATAATAAACTTCTCATTATCGTAATGGACTTTGATCTAACATGGTTCCCTGAGGAAAGAGATATGAATCATTGTGAGTATTGCAGTTTAATGAATATGTCTTTTCAAAATAAACTAACAAAGAGAAGATTAGAGAAATACTTTACAGAAGTAATATCTCACTGTAATAATCATTTAATAGAAAACTATGAATGATACATTCCCACCACAGTTCAGTTTTGGATGCCTCAATATAAATTGACAAACTATGCATAGAAAGCACCTGGAGAAGAATGACAAAACCAGTCAAAGTTATGTGAAGATTCACATAAATGATTACTTTGACTATGGGCATTTGACATCCAAAAGACAAGGTTAACAAAATATCAGGCAAAATATACTTTCTTAGATTTAAGCTTTGGAGTGCCCACATTCAAACTTGTGGGCTTCTTATTTGCTTAAAATAAGCATATGCTTACCAGATGCATGGTCAGTCCTTTTCAGCATGAGGGATGGGAACCCATTTTCAGGAGAGCCATTGATGTTGTTTTTTGCAGTTACCTTCTACAGACTTTTTACCAAGTAGTCCATGAATCCCTTTATCCACAGCCCATGAGTTGAAAAAGACTGGCTTAAGTGAGACTCAAATGTGATTTTAAAAAACAAAATAATGAATGTCAATGAGAAGAGTAGCCAGCCATTTCTTTCTTCTTTGCCCCACCATGTATAAACATAACAATGCATCCAATTGAACTCAGATGCAATTCATTCAGGACATCTAAATTAAAGAAAATACTACTTTATGTAGTATGAATAGTAGTCAATTTGTGATTCATTGGCACATGTAACTGCCAGAACATAGATGTAACATTCAAAATTGAATATGGGTCCTCTGTGGTACTTGAGTAAAGGTTTGGATTGATTCAGCTTTTCAAATCTACATAGGAACTTTTCAGTTTTAGGACTATTCCTCAATCTTTCCTGACAAAACAATATAGTCTTGTGATGGGTAAGGATTCTATCATTTATTTAATTTCCTTTTTTTTTTTATCCCCAATA
Organism: Astur gentilis; assembly: GCF_929443795.1. NCBI lineage: Eukaryota > Metazoa > Chordata > Aves > Accipitriformes > Accipitridae > Astur > Astur gentilis. The sequence goes on along the minus strand of NC_064909.1, from coordinate 8,096,784 downwards.
GAAAGGTACCTTCTCTAAATCTATATACATGTAAAAATCCTATCCTTAAATATGTTACCAGTGATGGCAATTCCATAATATCATTTAGCAGAACTTTGTCCTATAGTCAGTAGTATAAATGGTCTGGGGAATTCACACTCCAATCTTTACTGATAAATAAGATCATATGTTTGGAACCAAATATCAGTTTATAAATCACTGTTTTTCCAGAGTGCTGTTGATATCAAAGTTCAGAATGACTAAGACATTAATGTGATATTGTCTGTTGTATTGGTTTCATTTGTCTCTGAATATATCAAATCAATAAAGTGAGATGAATGTGTAAGGTAAGACTTTGTAAATGTCCTGTATTAAACTATTGTACTTTCATTATATATGACAGGAAAATAAGCTACTGCCTTCTTTTCTGCTTTGGTGAGCTGTTATTTTGATAATTTTAAGTGGATAGGAATAAATGGTACATGCTTCAGCCTGTTGACTCACAGTTACTGATTATTCTTATGTGGATAGCCGCAGTAGCATGAAGATTGATTGCGCTAGCTCATAGGCAGCAGCTGCCATTTACAAATGCCAGCTAGTGCTTCTCATGGGGGTTTGTGATAGAATACAGAAATAAGCCAGAATTACTTCTATTAGCTGAATAAATGCCTTTTTTTTTTTCTTCTTATTTTGCAGTCCCACTCTGTGTCCCCAGAATAATCTTTTTTACAACGCTAGCTGATTTCAAGTGAATTTGATAAAGGCAGCTGAAGTTTAAAACGCAATTAGGTTCTTAGAAGTAGTGTCAAAAATCAGTAATCAAGTAGAAGAGAGAAAGAGGTTTTTCAGGTGTCCTGTCTAGAGGAGAGGCTGCCACATGTGTTCATTAGACATCAAGGAATCTATACAACCAAGAAACGTAAATGCTCCAAAACCCAGGGTTTTGTAATTATAAGATGCAAGCAATGCTTCCTCTAGGCAACCTGGTATATGTGTGTCAATTCAAGTTGTGTATCATCTTGTGATCACACAGTTGTGCTTTTTCTGTGGCAGCTTGGCATATAAGAGGCAAGCCATAAAAAAATTCCCTTCTTTTCATACAGATGCAGTTCACTTGATTTGAGATTAACAGAGAAATAATCACTTGGTGTTTTATTTAACACAGCGTGGTCATACTGGAACCATAACCCAAGCAGTTCTATTTAGTTTGGAACCTGGCACAGTATTTTTAACAGTGTAGGTATATGTATGTGCATATAGATGAATGTGTGTGCATATATGTGCATTCATTTTAGACAGTGTATATCCTATAACCAAGACTACCAGGTTGGGAGCTTTCTTCAGCATGTTTTGTTTCAAACAGGACATGTTTCTGCCAGCTTTACTCACAGTGAATACTATCTACTGGTGATTTACTCCATTGGCTTATATCAGATTACTCATGAAGCAAAGAGCTAATCAGCAGGAGGCAAAAGTGCTGCCAAGTTTTTCAATTTTATCACAAAGTCTTGTGATACTTGTTTTTTTTATTGTGCCCTAGCTGCTGGGATAAGGGAAGTTCATGAGAATCTAAGCTTCCATTAAATAGACTGACTTGCTAGCCTTCCAGGATGTGGGTAAAAGTTGAAAATATGAAGCAAATAACCTCAGAGGGTCAAGAAATGAGAAGTCAAATATAAACATTTTTCTTTCTTGAGGCAATCTCATAATATCTCATAATTTTACAGTGTCAGTGATGAATGAATAGCAGTGTCAGAAATACTTCCTTGACTTTAAAATGCTATGGGGTGAGTTCAGCAAAGATGAAATATAGACATTTGGTTTTCTGCATGAAAAGATGGATCAGCATAAACAATATGTGGGGCTGAAACAACAACAAAAAGTGCTATTATGGATTGAGCAGATACATGGCCCTTCATCAATGACAGTTGTCAGAACTCTTAAATGTCCTTTCTGGAATCAGATTGCTGAAACTATAGCAATATCCTTAGCAAGTACAAGCACACGTGTCTGCTCATTCAAGACAAGCATTGGCGTATGGGTTTCCTGATGATGGCTTTACAAAACTTTGTGTTTCAGTGAAAGAGAGACAAAAAGACTGAAAATCTAGAAGAAGCTAAAAAAACAAGGACATATCTTGTATGCAGCCTGGGGAATAGTAAAATGGCAAAGCAATGATGGGAAAAGGGATTCAGATCTTTGCAAATGAGCGCTTTCTGTTCTTTGGTTTGGGAAATGTCTACTCAAATTGTATAACAAATAGAGTTGCATCGGACAAACTTTACTCCATCAAGTGGAGTGGAAACTGATAAAACAAATCATGTCACCCTGAATTTGGCTGCTTAATTGGTTAACATCTCCTCATAATCCTATGCAAAGTGGTAGTGGCTTGCTAAACAATTCACTATTTTTTTAAATGTTTTTGTTTGTGTGGAGTCAGAGTTCCTCATGAGGTTAAGAGGACACACTAAACTTTAAGAAACAGTGTAATAAATTGCAGCAATCTAAGAAACTTCAGGACCATGCCACCAGGAGTAATGGCCTAACAGGAACAACACATATATTAAGAAACACTATTAATCAAAATCAGAGGCAGAAAACCAAGTTTAATGTACTCAGCTTTAACTTCCCAGAAGTAACAGTTTTCCTCTGCTGTGAAGGGTATTCTGGATGAAGCCACCTAAAAAGAAGTTGGAGCCAAACCTTTAAACAGAAGGTAGTCAGCTAGTGAAAAATTCCCCAGAACCTCTCCGTCATTTCCCTCTCACTTGTTATTTTGGCTTTGGCTCGTCCCCAAAATAAGCCATGTTTCCTGAGATATAGCTCTCCATGGCTCCTGATGTTGTCTCTCTCTCTCCCCCATGGATACTCTCCCCAGCGAGAGTATCACATGGATATCCTCTTTTGCATTTTTTATAGCATTCTCATCTCTAGCTGTAAAAGATTAAATTAAAAGACTATTTGACCTGCCTTTCCTGGTCAGTGCCACTCTAGCAAGCTATACATCACTGGAGGAATGTCAACTTCATGACCCATTACTCAAATGAGGCGCCAGCTACGAAGAGTGAGCCGAGAGATCCAGGAGTTTTGAATTTATTGTCATGTTACATCTAAAAATAAAATAGACTCTTATAGTGTGGGGAGTGGGAGGCACAGGAAAGAAAGTTTAGGAAGTCTCTCAGGTTAATGAAAAGCTTTAAATAATGTGACTCTGGCAAGCAGGGTTTCTTTTCACATGAGATAGCTAATTCTGCTAAGTTCATTTTCATACTGAAAAAGGCAGAATCTTTTTTATCCTCCCTCAGTGCAGCTGCTAGACTAGATTTTGGGCAGATTTACAGCATCAGATTGGATTTGGATGGATGAAGATATACCAATGACTCCACCTTTGTGTCATGAATCCTTATCCTGAAGCAAGAAAGACCAGTTTGTGACTCAGCTGCTGACCTGCTGCAGTTTTTCAGGCCAGATTGTTTAAGCTGGCTCTCATTTCAGGGGAAACAGTTGGGGCAGTAATAGCTCCAGAAGTTTAGTTTGACTGTTCTGTGCCTACTACAGCATGGCCATTCTTCCTGCTTCCATACTCTTTCAAACCTCAGGTTTTCCTCATGTCTTTCCTGCAGCCTCACTCTCCCAGCCCTGTGGTCTTGCTCTGTTCATCTTTCCTTCTTATTTCCATTTGGCTTTTCCATGAAGATTTCCCTTCTTTCCCTTTTTTAAATTACATATCCTAGTGACTTGTCTCTTCTGGGCCACCCCTCTAGGTATCCATATCCTTGAAACAAATCTGGGAAAGGAAGAAAAACAACTTCTTCACGGGTATGAACTCTGCTCTCTCTGTTGGCACACTTCAACCCTGTTGCCCCACTCAGTCTGATACATCTCTATAAACTTCATACTCTTGCAGAATGGGGCTTTTTAAGGATTTTGGTAGCCCATAGTGAGTTAAATGAACATTAACAGACCCTCAAGCCTGACATGCTACTAGAAGGCAGCTGGGGAGGAGGGAGGACTAATATGTGCAAGCCAGGGCACAGCATTTCAAGCTTTAATATAGAACCTGAAGAGTCTGGTTCTGATGAAGAAAGGCTGAAACATAACATTTGATGTAGTCAGAGGTAGATCTGTTTGTGCTATTGACAATCCTCTTTTAGGGGACCTGATGAAAAAAGTACAACCACGGGAGACTCAAGAGTAAGGCATTAAAAGGATGAGCAAAGGACACAATTTCAGCCTAGTATCCAGTGCGTGACATGCAATGTTTTGGAGTCCTCCAGTACAAAAGAAATTCCAGAGACCCTCCAGGACTGAAGGAATTTTTAAAAAACATTAAACAGTTCAGAGCTGCTCTTACAGTATTTTCTTTTAAATGTGTATAGTTTCACAGCTTCTGCATTGCCAAGGATTTCTTTTTTCATTAACTTTGTATTAGATCTTATGAAGTAATAGCAATATATTATCTCGCTTACATTAATACAGGACAATATAACTACACAAGGCATTTATGAATTAGTTGATCAGACTTTTGAGGGACTCCAGTCCAGTGGAATGGAGAAACAGACTGTCTGCGCCAAATTCTGCCATACACTTTAACCGTATGATTGCTGTTGCCTGCGGTGGTTTTGGTAGGATTTTGAGGGTAGGAGAGGAGAGAACTGAATCCAGACTGTTGATATAAACCTCTCCTTGTACATAGGTAATGGTTCCCACCTTTTCTTCCTCAACAGTTCTCCTGTGGCCCTTACTTGGATGCCAGTCCTGCTACAGCCATTGCTGGGTCATTTCCCCGAGCTGCTGAGGACCCCTTTGTGCTCAGTTAAGATTTGTCTGCATGGAGTTTCCTGTAAGGTTGGGGCTTTTGCTGCTTGGAAAAAAAGACGGTTTAATTCATGATGTTTGACCAGCACCCAGAAAAATGAAGCTTTAACTATAAGAGTGTTATGCTACTACTACTGATGATAATATTAACAATAATATTATTGGTACTACTTTTTACTATTACATTATAGTACTAAAATATGTTATTATATTATTTTTATTATTACAATAATTTACTTAGTTTCACTGTAGTGAAACCAATTTTTTATACATATATTTATATGTATATATATATCTATAAAAAGGGAAACACTTTTTAAAAATCTAGTTTCATAGCTGCTGAAAATGGCTCATTTTCCAGGCTCTGGCTTTTTGCAGGGATAATCCCCAGCACAGTAGTAAGCCAAGACACCGTAGACTGGAAACAAAAGTATATGACTCAAAAGAAAGGCTCTCATTCATGGCAGAATTACTGCAGCAGCTCACACTTCTGTGCTGGGACAAAGCAATCTCCAGAAGGGTGTGATCTTGGCTGAGAAGAAACAGTTTAAGTCCAGTACTCCACCAGTTTTGGTTTATGGTGTCTCACAGGCTGACAGGAAGGTCAGTCCCTACGCAATAGCTTGCCCTTCCCTGAGGAGCTGTGAAAGGCTGTGCGGCGCTCACTCCTCCAGCCGCAGCCACGAAGGAAATGCTCGCTAATGCAGAGGTCCCAAAGCAGCTGCCGGCGCTCCCTGCTATTTTGGCACCTAGAATCCTTTTTTTTTAACAGTTCCCTGTAACAGGTACAAAGTGTATGCAAGCATTGCAATTTATAATGCCACAGAAGAAAAAAAAAGCTTAAAAATGGCAACATGGCAGTGGAATACTTAGCCTAAACCTTAGGAAAATAATTATCTTTGTGTGCTATACATCATGTGATTTATAGTATGGCTTCAGCAAAGACCCAATGAAACCCTGGGGTGAATTTCACTCAAGAAGACCAAAAGTAAGATTAATGAACTGGAATTCTTTACCTATACCATTTATAGTATTTCACTGGACAGAGAAATCGCTTTTAATGCTAGGAGCCCCACCTATATATTTATATTTTAATCCACTGTTTTTAAAATTTTTTGCATAATGCAACTTTCATATTTATACACAATTAATATTATGATTTATTATAGTGCCAGTTGCTTTAGATACTGTTCCACGTACACATAATTCTCTGTTTCAAAGAGTTTAGTAGCTGAAGACATAAGCTTGGAAATTGTCGTGGTTTAACCCCAGCCAGAAACTAAGCACCACGCAGCTGCTCACTCACTCACTCCCCCCCCACCCAGTGGGATGGGGGAGAAAATCGGGGAAAAAAGAAGGAAAACTTTTGGTCTGAGATAAGAACGGTTTAATAGAATGTAAAAAGAAGAAACTAATAGTGATAACACTAATAAAGTGACAGCAGTAATGATAAAAGGATTGGAATGTACAAATGATGCGCAGGGCAATTGCTCACCACCCGCTGACTGACACCCAGCTCGTCCCCGAGCGGCGATTCCCCTCCCCCGCTTCCCAGTTCCTATACTAGATGGGACATCCCTGTTGGAATGGACTACACTGTTGGCCAGTTTGGGTCAGGTGCCCTGGCTGTGTCCTGTGCCAACTTCTTGTGCCCCTCCAGCTTTCTCGCTGGCTGGGCAGGAGAAGCTGAAAAAACCTTGACTTTAGACTAAACGCTACTGAGGAACAGCTGAAAACATCAGTGTGTTGTCAACATTGTTCTCATACTGAACTCAAAACATAGCACTGTACCAGCTACTAGGAAGACAGTTAACTCGATCCCAGCTGAAACAAGGACAGAAATGTCTACATTCAGGTATGGTTTTCCTCACTTTATGTGCAGAAGTGTTTGCAGGATTGTGTCTTGTACAAACAGCTAGAGGATGGGTGTTGCGGACCTGAAAATTGTGACTCTCAGACTTACTTTAAGGCCATTTTCTTACCATTTTGGAATCAGAAATCAATAGGTTTAATACTCTTCAAATCTAGCTTTGCTTGGAGACTACTCAGGGATATAAATTTGGGGGACATACTCCAGAAATATCTTAATTCTTCTTGCCAAAAGGCACATCAAAATGTGGTGCTCTGAAGGGGACATGAAAGCCTTTGTGAAAGAAATTTCCTCGGCAGGAGTGAGCTGGAGTATGGCCATAAGTGTTTCTGTAAGAAGCCTCCTCTACAGAGTTTGTGGCAGGACTGGGGATGGCACATCAGAGTAGGATTTACAAGAAATTCCTGTTGGTGCTTTGATGGATACCTCTGAGGTAAATCAGGGGTTTCTCCAGTCCTAAGAATAGTGGTACTAAAGTAGTTCTGGGAGGGTCAGCTTCGCTTTATCTTCCCCAGAGTGTGAAGTGCCTCCATGAAATGCAGCAGAGAAGATCATGTGCCGTCTTTCATACAGGACCACCTTCCATTCCCCACCCAGAGAGCCAAGGATCTGCCCATGGAGCCCGCCCGTTCCTTCACTACACATGGCTGGGCTGTTCCCCTCTGAGAGTGTCACAAAACCAAAGCTGGTGCTCCCGTACACCATAATCGCCCTCTGAAAATATTTTTTGGGCAAGCCTAACAGGTTTGTGTGTGGGAAGGCACAGCTGGTCCCCAGCACAGCAGCCGGTGTGGGCCTGTGGTGGCAACTGCTAATTGCAGGGGCTGGCTGGAGCCCCGGGGCCCGGCCAGCAGGGCCCAGCCAGCACCACCATACTGTGCTGCCCGCCCTCCCTGGGCCTTTCTAAATGTTCCCTTTTCCCCAACGCACACCCAAATAAACAGAAGTGTCCATAATGATGATGAATGCCCACCAAAGGCTAAAATAATGTGCAAGTTTCTAATTTGTTTTTAAATATAGCGATTTTATTTGTGGGTTTTTTTGTGCAAGCCTCTCAAACACCATTAAACTCATACTCAAATATTTACAATGTGTTTATACTTACCGTGTTCACCTCTGAACAAATTGTTTGACCTTATTTGCAAATGTGTTACAAGAACTCCCAATGACAGATGATCTTTCATAGGAAATCACAACATGTAAGTGAAATTGAAGCTATGCTGCTGCCCTGTGCAGTATATCAAAGCGCTCTGATCTCCCCAAAACATAAATTTGCAGCACAGCCACCCCGGCAGACCCTGGGTGGGGATGGAGGAGAGTCCTCCTTTCACCTTTAGAGCACAGACGTGCACTTCAGGGGTCAGTTTACGCCATGCGAGGTGAGGGCATTTGACGTGCAAAACCTGCAGTGCTGATGCTACCCAGTCACTCAAATCACATAATTAATGTGCTTCTGGGTTCCAATAATAAACAATTCTGATGTCTACTCGCTACAGCCAAACTTCCCTGGCTAAGTAAACAGCTCTTTGCTTAAAAATGGCTCTTATCCAAAATGAAGTTTTTCAGCAATCAACCAATCCAGCTGTGAGTTTATATTTCCATGGTTGGTGGGGGGACCAACTGGTTTAGTTTCCCACTGATTATGTTAAGATTGAAAGGACTCATTAAAGAATTATTTATGTTTCTGTACCTATAAATTTTATGCTGACGTTTGCTCACATTATCTCCAGACACAGTAGTCACACTTAAACCATGTCATTTTAGCTAACTAAATATTATTCTAATTCTAGAAGTAATGGAAGGAATGGAAACATGAAAGAAAAAGTGAAAGAAAAATAGAATAATTCAAAATATGCCTTTTTATATCTGAATCCCAGTCATCTGAGAGCAAGAAGGGTTGCACTCATCATTGTGTGTCTTACTCCGCTGAGGAACAGGAAGGCTTATTAGCAAAGTGTTTCCCATTTGCCAACAAAATGTTTTGATCAGACTCTTCTTTCATTTCTCAACAGCTTTACCAGCTGAGCTCTTAATAGGAGGGATGCACATCAGGGAAGCCTCTCCTTCCTCAGGTGACACTGCATGTAACTTATTGGGTGAGCAAAATGGTGAAGAGCCCCCTCTACCCAGTGACCCAACCCAGTCGTAGAATCATAGAATCGTTTAGGTTGGAAAAGTCCTTTAAGATCATTGAGTCTGACTGGTAACCTAGCACTGCCAAGTCCACCACTCAACTGTCTCCCTAAGAGCCACATCTACACATCTTTTAAATAACTCCAGGGATGGTGACTCAACCACTTCCCTGGGAAGCCTGTTCCAGTGCTTGACAATCCTTTTGGTGAAGGAATTTTTCCTGATATCCAATCTAAACCTCCCCTGGCACAACTTGAGGCCATTTCCTCTTGTTCTATCTCTTGTTACTTGGGAGAGACCGACACCCACCTCTCTACAACCTCTTTTCAGGTAGTTGTAGGGAGCGATAAGGTCTCCCCTCAGCCTCCTCTTCTCCAGACTAAACTAACTCCAGTTCCTTCAGCTGCTCCTCATAGGACTTGTTCTCTAGACCCTTCACCAGCTTGGTTGCCCTTCTTTGGACACACTCCAACACCTCAATGTCTTTCTTGTAGTGAGGCGCCCAAAATGGAACACAGTATTTGAAGCGTGACCTCACGAGTGCGGAGTACAGGGGGACAATCACTTCCTTAGTCCTGCTGGCCACGCTATTTCTGATACAAGCCAGGATGCTATTGGCCTTGCTGGCCACCTGGGCACACTGCTGGCTCATATTCATCCGGCTGTTGACCAACATTCCCAAGTCCTTTTCCACCTGGCAGCTTTCCAGCCACTCTTCCCCAAGCCCGTAGCGCTGCATGGGGTTGTTGTGACCCAAGTGCAGGACCTGGCACTTGGTCTTGTTGAACTTCATTGGCCTCAGCCCATCGATCCAGCCTGTCTGGATCTCTCTGTAGGGCCTCCCTACCCTCAAGCAGATCAACCCTCCCTCTGAGCTTGGTGTCATCTGCAGACTTACTAAGGGTGCACTCGATCCCCTGATCCAGATCATTGATAAAGATTAAACAGAACTGGCACCAGTACTGAGCCCTGGGGAACACCACTTGTGACTGGCCACCAACTGGATTTAACTCCATTCACCACAACTCTTTGGGCTCAGCCATCCAGCCAGTTTTTTACCCAGTGAAGGGTACACCTGTCCACACCATGAGCAGCCAGTTTCTCCAGGAGCATGTTGTGGGAAACTGTGTCAAAGGATTTACTGAAGTCTACGTAGACAACATCCACGGCCTTTACTTTATCCACTAAGTGGGTCACCCTGTCATAGAAGGTTAGGTTAGTCAAGGAGGACCTGCCTTTCATAAACCCATGCTGACTGGGCCTGATCACCTGGTTGTCCTGTTCATGCCATGCTGTGGCACTCAAGATGATCTGCTCCATAACCTTCCCCAGCACGAAGGTCAGACTGACAGTCCTGTAGTTCCCCAGATCCTCCTTCCAGCCCCTCTTGTAGATGGGCATCACATTTGCTAACTTCCAGTCAACTGGGACCTCCCTGGTTAGCCAGGGTTGCTGATAAATGATTGAAAGTGACTTAGTGGGCACTTCTGCCAGCTCCCTCAGTACCCTTGGGTGGATCCCATCCGGCTCCATAGACTTATGTGTGTCTAAGTGGTGTAGCAGGTCGCTAACTGTTTCTCCTTGGATTATGGCAGCTTCCTTCTGCTCCCCATCCCTGTCTTCCAGCTCAGGGGGCTGGGTACCTGGAGAACAACTGATCTTACTATTAAAGACTGAGGCAAAGGCAACATTAAGAACCTCAGCCTTTTCTTCATCCTTTGTTACTATGTTTCCTCTCACATGCTATAAAGGATGGAGGTTCTCCTTGGCCCTCCTTTTCTTGATAATGTATTTATAGAAACATTTTTTATTGTCTTTTATGGCAGTAGCCAGATATAGTTCTAGCTGGGCTTTGGCCCTTCTAATTTTCTCCCTGCATAACCTCACAACATCCTTGTAGTCCTCCTGAGTTGCCTGCCCCTTCTTCCAAAGGTCATAAACTCTCCTTTTTTTCCCTGAGTTCCAGCCAAAGGTCTCTTTCAGCCAGGCCAGGCTTCTTCCCCACTGGCTTGTCTATTGGCCCATGGGGATGGCCTGCTCCTGTGCCTTTAAGATTTCCTTCTTGAAGAATGTCCGGCCTTCTTGGACTCCTTTGCCCTTCAGGACTGCGTCCCAAGGGACTCTCTCAACCAGTCTCTAAACAGGCCAGTCTGCCCTCCGGAAGTCCAAGGTAGCAGTTCTGATGACACCGCTCCTTATTTTGCAAGAATCAAAAACTCCATTATTTTGTGATCGCTATGCCCAAGACAGCCTCTGACCATCACATCACCCACAAGTCCTTCTCTGCTCACAAACAACAGGTCCAGTGGGGTGCCTTCCCTGGTTGGCTCCCTCACCAGCTGTGTCAAGAAGTTATCTTCCACACACTTCAGGAACTGCCTGGACTGTTTCCTCTTTGCTGTATTTTATTTCCAGCAGAAGTCTGGAAAGTTGAAGTCCCCGACAAGAGCAAGTGCTAGTGATAGTAAGACTTCTCCCAGCTGTTCATAGAATAGCTTGTCTGCCTCTTCATCCTGGTTGGGTGCTCTGTTACAGACTCCCACCACGATATCTGCGTTATTGGCCTTCCCTCTGATTCTTACCCATAAACACTCAACCCTATCATCACCATCATTAAGCTCTAGACAATCAAAACACTCCCTAATATACAGGACTACCTCACCACCTCTCCTTCCTTGCCTATCCCTTCTGAAGAGTTTATAGCCATCCATTGCAGCACTCCAGTTTTACGAGTCATGCCACCATGTTTCTGTGATGGCAACTATGTCATATTTTTCCTGCTGCACAATGGCTTCCAGCTCCTCCTGTTTGTTGCCCATGCTGCGTGCGTTGGTGTAGTCTTTCCACACATAAATTTTATGTTGAACCTTTTCCATGGATAACATTGAAGCTGCTGTAAATCAGCAATCCTGATTTACAATATCTGTGTCCAATAAAAGAATCAGGCCAATTACAGTTCTTCAAACAGGAGCCTAAGCTGTGTCTGTTCCCAGTTTAGACAGTCTAGACATCATTCTTCAGCCATCCTAAAGCCTTTCTGGAAGGACAATATTTCATAGTCATGTAATCATTAGCTCTTTGTTGACATGACCAATAAGAAAGTCAATTGGTGTCAGCTGTAGTGGTGATTTTGTGATGGGAACATCTGCCCAATTTACTCCTGATGAGACTTAGTCTTGGTCACTGTTAATTGGGCTAGGATGAAAGCTCCAGGTCCTGTTACAAGTCCTTTGAGTAAACTAGTTACTTCTAATTTTTCACATGGTTTATCTCCTTTGATTTGTAAAATTGCTTCCACTTGATGCTTTGGGCCCAGCTGCCTTCTGGGTAATAATAAAACTTTGCAGCAAGCCCCTGACAAATCCTAGTGTTCCTTTCTACCTATCCTGATAGTTTAGGAGATGTTGTATCTTCCTCAGTCCTTCACAGTCCTTTAACTTTTCATGTCTGTTAATTAATCATCCTGACACACAGAGTTCTACCACACCAAAAAATGTTGTAAATATCCTATATATAGTTCTCAAATAGGACTAGCAGCTAGGGATTTCTGCTTTGTTCTTTTATCACACATATGTTTTACTTTGATGTAAACACTGTTTCAAAAACAGTAAAAAGAGCTTTTTCATGTTATGCATAGATTATTCCATAAACATATGCATCCTGTCAGACACAGTAATAATTAGAAATAGCTGTAGTTTCATTGCTAAATCCATATTACTTCAAACTGCTTAGATTTTAAAAAAAGCAAAAATCAGATGCCCATCTTTGATTCTGGGTAGAAACTCCAATTTCAATTCATATGCCTGTCACTACGACCCATTTAATGCTTATAAATATTAATTAAATAGTAAACTCAATAAACACATTACATTTTTTTTCAATTTTACAACATTTAAATTTCACATTCACAATTCACCTGGGTAGAGTGGTTTAAAATGTCCCATGTGAAAATTAAGGGCGAAATTCAGAAATGTTCTTACAACATTGCTGATATTTTGTTGCTGTTCCTAAAGATTTTTTACTATTCAGACAAACTGATGTCATGTATAAACCTCTGTTGGATCATGTAACTGCAGTCAAATAAAAATTTTAAAACTTTTCAGAGGGAGGATGCATTTAAATGAGTCTTACGTCCCACACAGCTAGCTCTGTGGATAAGAAGATTGGAGTGCTCTGTTAAACACTGACACATTTATTTTTAATTAAACAACTCTGAGTGCAGGCAGTGCTAGATGGTCTTTTGATAACAAAGGCAAAGTTTAAAGGTTTTATTTGCCCTTACACCTGTTCATGCAGTGAGTGAATCTTAGCTAGTAAGCATAGCAGTGCCAAATAACAGAGAATTATAACTGTGAGGGTTTTTCAAACTTGGCTATCACAGGTAGTAGCAGGTTAATTTTCATCATATTTAATGGAACAGCTTCAAAACTCAGTGAACTCAACAAAAATATTCACAGTACATTCACGATGGATTGGGCTTTTTTATATTGTCTGGTGTTAAAGTTCGGTCTGGCTACAAGGAAATCAACTTGGGCAACCCCAAGACCACAGCAAAGTGCTGTAGTTCCAAGTTGCACTTGTCCCGTATGGCTCCCCAGCTCAGAGCCACGCACTGTGGGAAAGCGTTGTGTCTTGCCATTACCAGAGTCTCCTGGCTCTAAACTGGATGGCTTCATCTAGCAATACCTCAGCTGTTCAACATAAGATGGGGGCCTGAGTGTCAAATGGGCTTACCAGCTTTGGGCCTTTCACTTTCAGCCCCCCCCTTTTTTCCCTGCTTCTTTTATAAACAACCTTTTCAGGAAAATTCTGCTTTGCAAGGAGTTGTGCCAAGTGACATGCTTAGTGAATTGTGTTACCCTGGATAACTAAGAAGAGCTAAACCCCAGATTTATTACAATAGCTTTTGCTACAGAGCTATTATTGATACTGTGTAATTATCAACAAAACAATCTCCCACGGATCATTCTTCAGCTTTTTTTTGAAATACATTAAATGAACTATTGCTAATGCTAATGTCTCTGAAGGTTAATGAAGAGGGTTGGGGAGGAATTTTTTTTTAAACTACAGATCAAGAAGTAACCTTTTCTGCCACGTTTCTAATGCAACTCTAGGAAACCAAGTGGCACATTGTATTAAAAATTAGATTTGGCTCAGTGGGAATTTCCAATACAATTTTATTTTCTCCAAAGTTATATCAGTTAGTAAGGAACAGTCAAAAAGTATTGTTTCTTTGATGACATTGCAGCTACAGTTTTCAAAAACATTCAGATGGATAGTTGATAATCTGACTTTTATGAATCTCACAGTCTGCCTGTGACTTTGATGTATTTGAGATAATACCATACTTGTCCATCACTAAGAACCTGGCAGAGATGTTTTCTCTTTAATTCTCCTTTGACAAACACAGGATCTGATCTACTTCCTCTTCTCCCCTCTCCTCTGAGGCCAAGGAAATTCCTTCTGTTTGGTCTGCTAACATTCAAGTTAAAAAATTATTTCTGCTATCAAGTATGCACTGACGTTGCTCTGATTCAGCATTTTGTGCTATAAAAATATAACACTGTTAAAATGAATAATGATCCCAGGATTCCCTCTGCTGCTTGGCCCTCCAATGCAAGTAGTGCCAAGCCTGAGAGGGTAAACCAGAGTTTTCCCAGCTTGCTAAGCTCTGCCGAGTCCTGAGACCTTCTGTATTCAAGGCAGTGGGATCCAGAGTACTCCACCACTCCAAGCTCCTGTGTTTTTATAACCAGATGGAGTTGTGATTCAAATACAAACAGGCAGCAGGACCCCAAAATTTAACTAAGTATCTTGATAAGTGGATAAATCACTGATTACATGCTGTCGATGGCCCATTGTTCATTGTTCAGAAATAAATGCCCCTAGCAATCCTTCAGCAGTAACGATATCAGCAATACTTATCAGAAGCAGACTGATGCCTTTTGTAGGAATGGCTCTGATAAAGACCTTGCAGAACAGAGCTGACAACAATTTAAACAAGTGGAATGAACAAAGAGGTGTATGACTTATCTTTTGTGGCATTTTCCATAGCTTCAGAGTATCCGACAGTGGAGCCAATGGGAATATATACTTTCCATGATAACAGTTACGTATGTGGCTTGCACTTTCAGTGTCTCTACTGGAGCATGCTCTGTCTGCTGATGCAGGGCAGGGCAGCTCTGGCTCATGGGATCAGCCACCACTTCACTT
Organism: Astur gentilis; assembly: GCF_929443795.1. Taxonomy (NCBI): domain Eukaryota; kingdom Metazoa; phylum Chordata; class Aves; order Accipitriformes; family Accipitridae; genus Astur; species Astur gentilis. The sequence goes on along the minus strand of NC_064909.1, from coordinate 8,081,771 downwards.
ATCCTGACCTCAGAGTGCCAGGTGATTTAAGGCTCTCTCTTAGGATGGTTGTTTTCCACAGCTGCACCTACTGGTCTCCAGATAAATCTCATTTTTTGTCAATAGTTATCAGAGTTCTCAGTCCCAAACCAGGAGCCATAGTAGAGACCCCCAGGGTTACCATTTGTCACTATTCTGACTGCTAGAGCATTGCTTTACTTTATTTTCACCATGCTGTGGGTTTCTCGTAAGGAAATATTAGACTTTATTTTAGTCCTCATTTTTATGTGATGACCCCCACATTATCTCCATCGGTATCCCTTTCGCTGCCCTTCCATCAACAATGTGTAAAGATGGACTTGGGGCTGGAATGTACATTGCTGATACCTTAAAATAACCCTGCCCCATTTTCTTTGTTTATAACAACAATATTGAGATCACTGGGAAGGACTCTCATTTCATTTACGCACAGTGGAGCTTTTCGCTTTCCTTGTCTATCAAAACCTATTCTTGCTCGTTATTCTTCTATCTTTGCCGCCTTCTTTCCCATCCTCCCTGGTTTTTTTCACTGCAGGCTTTTTGCTGTGCTCATTAACACAGTATCTGAACCTGTGAAGGCTTGCTTTTGCTGCCTTCAGAATAATTGAAACACATTAACTGTTAAAGTTCTCTGAATTTAAGCTTGTGCCTACTCCAGAATGAGCTTTCCTGGTATTGTGCTGTGGTAGTGCAGTTTCATAAGAGCAAAAGCAGAGTGCAAAGCCAAGAAGTGGTTTATAAGATAGCCTGGATTGACATTAAAATAACGATTCTTTGCTCTTAGGTGTAGTGCTCTGTAACAAAACACTGGAGAAAATATAGCAGCGCAAGGAACAGCCTTGCAGTGTTCATTGGATGCCCTCTTGTGAAAGACCTTCTTGTCAGGTCCTAAGAGTGGATGCAGAACTATCTGATCCACAGCTAATATCCAGATTCCTGTCGTTATTGCGCTGTGGAATATGCAAATGCAGACACAGCACTACCCAGAGTAAGTCAGTTCACATACACAGAGAGAGATTAAGAAATTGGGATGATTTACAGTTTATGTTAAACTGAAAGTCAAGTGGCTTGAGGAAAGCTTCAATAGAGACTGCATGTGAAGCAGGGTAGAGCTTCATTTGACCTCTCTATTGGTTGAGCATTAAGCATAGCTGTGGTGGAGTTAGTGTACTTGCATGCTTGTGTGACTGATAAACAGCAATCTTACATGCTAGCTTATGAGAGTAAAATTATTAGTCAGCAACTGTATGATACCTCTTTGGGCAATAATAAGCACATTTACAAGCAGTTACCACTAGTCTGAAAGGTGGTATTTTTCAAACATGTAACATCAGTGCAAGAAGCTTGCTAGACAGATTGACCCAACGCTTTCCAAAGAAAATGGAAAGTCCTGCACTGATTTCACTGAACTGAGGCTGAAACCCAGTTTCCACATATGAAAATGGGGATCCTCATTGCTGCCAGTGACTATGTGAACTACGACTTCTATCTCCTGGTTGACTTTATAGAATATGTTGTCAACAGAATAAGCTAACTTGTACATTTGGATCAGGAATTTAAAATGCAGTTAATTGATATGGAATTAAATGGATGATACCTCTGCTCAGTCTTCCAGGTATGGTTCTCGCTTACTGAAAGGAATGAGCTGTGGAGACTTCATCCCTTTTGCTTTTTCAGTCCAGTGTTAACTTTTCCAAACAGCTGTCTGCAATATGTGTGGCCCCATATCTCATGAGAGACATTTTTGATACCCTCTGAGGTTAAGGTTTCAAAAATGTTATTGAAAAAATGTCCCTACTTAGAATATTCTTACTTCAGATAGTTATAAAAAGGGAAACCCATGCACTGAGTTTGAAATCCACATGTTACTCTCCATGTGGTTCACACATGTGTAACATAGGCATGTTTTTATGAATCGTTTGTATATTCCTTAGCCAGACTCCTGTGTTTAAACAAATGTGGAAACAACACAATACAGCTGTATAAGGAATTTTTTGTTCATAAGTAGGATCTATAGATTTTTAAAGCTACATTTTCAGCAATAAAGAAATTGTCCATACTGCTGGAATGTACTTCATGCCTTGATAAAATCTTTCATTCTTTTGGTCTGGAAAGAAAGGACCTACGAACTTTATAATGATGCCAACTTAGCACTACAAGAGTTAGTAATAGTCAAGGCTGAAGGTGCTATTCATTACTAAGATATCAAAACAGGCCTGTCTACTTGGCAAGAAGATTGGATCTGCTGTTGTTTCCAAAATTAATAACAACTTATTAAATTAAATACTTCAGACTTTGGGACAGATGAACACTAAAAAAAAATGAAAAATGAAATACAAAATGTATGGCATTTGCTGGCAGTTCCTTCCAAATATTTTTCTATCCCTTCCCCTTTCTTTTAGACCATGAAAGGAATAACTTTGGATGGTTGCAATACAAGATGAGAAAGTGGTCTCATTTCTTGTGTTGGATGATTTAAAATATTACTTCCTGAATTACTGTACTCTGAATCATCCAAGAAGTAAAGACCTAAAAGCTGAATGCATAACCACTTGCCAAAGTAAAATGCTGAATTTGGACAATGTGAATTTTAGGAGTCAGATGTAAGATGGTCTACATGACAAATTGTCTACTGTCTGCTCCACTACTAGTTTGATGAAAAGATGAGTCAAGTTCAAATTCTATATTGCCAATACAAAGAAAATTAACTGCCTTTTACTGGCATACCGTTCAGTCTTATTCCTGGGTCTCAGACACAATGCAGAATGGTGTTCTGCTCGCAACAGGCGTAATGACTGCTTGGAAAAGAGTACTTTCTAACCCTTTCAAAGGGGTACCACACACTACCTTCCCAACTGCGTCCCTGGCTCTGCTGCAGACCCTTATGTTTCTTCTCTGATGAATTCACGTCCAAAGCAAGTGTTGCACAAACACCTAGCATGTTCATTGCCAGGTTTGGTATCTAGGACAAAACTTCTTACTCCCTTCTCATCTTATTTTCCCACTGAAAAGATAGCGCTGGACTTGTCCTCCTGTAGGGTCCTGCAAGAAAATTAATAAACAAGCATCTTCCACGACATTATTATTTTTGTTTAAATGAGGTTTTTAAAAATCTTGCTATAGCAGATTTCCAAAAAAGTAAAAGTATTTTTCCACAGTGTATGAAGTCAGCCCAAAATATACATGCCTGTGTGAGTCCAGTTAATGAGTTCATATCACTAAAATAATCAGTATTCTAGTTGATTGAAGATTAAACATTGTCTCATTAAAAATATTGGTTAATTAAGATGATCCTATACTATCTATGGAAAGAAAAGAGAAGAGAAGACTCCTCCCACAAAAAAATAAGAAATAAAATAAATGAAGCCAAAATTGGGTTTGCAGTTACTTTCCACAAATTGAGCTTAAGTAACATTAAGCATTTGTGTCTAAAGTATAGTTACACAATTCACTTCCAGAGAAGGCTGACATTTCTAAACACTTCCAAGTTAGCATAGCATGGGGATTCACGCCTTTGAAAGTAGGCACTTTTACATAGCCTTGCACTCTTTGTTGAGTAAGGAAAAGCAGCGCTTCAGATACAATGTTAGATACGCTCCATGCTGATGCGCCATTTTTTAACCCTCAGCATTTTTATGGTAGCTAATACATACCGGGGCAAATAGATCCACAAGTGTTAAACACTGACAAATTTTTTACTCAAAGTTAAACTAGCAAACTCAGTCTTTCAGAAGGAATTGTGTCTGATGCTTTTTCATCATGTAGTACACCCTACACTACACTGCAATTATCACCAACAGTTTTAGGCATATGCACTTAACTGAAGGCATGAACCTTCCCCATCCAATTGTGTGGAATTCAAATCTGTATTTAAATTATTCCAGAAAAAATAATATCACTGGTTTAGTGGAGGAATTCTAGGCTTGCATATAAATAATGGATTTTTTTCCATTTCATAGCTGTGTTATGAAAAAAAATGAATGAGAATAAAAAGTAATGGAGAAAATTTTAAGAGATCAAACAATTTTAACTTGTAGAAACCCTGTCTGAGGTGTTACTTAACTCCCTGGTTTTTTACTCTACTTAAAAGATTTAGGTCAGTTTAATTGAAAAAAATTTTTTTTTAAGAAGAAAAGACAAAGCATGTGATTTTTGTGGATATTTTTTCTGTTCTTTCCTTTTTGGCTGAGATATTGCCAAAGCTGATCTAGATTTTGCATTCCTTAGGCTGCATTTTTAGTCTGTGTATTTACATCATATAATTTTGGTTTTGTCCACTGTTATCCAGAAGATGGAGAAATGTAGTATACTAACAGAGCCTAAAAAGTGTCCTGACGCTTGTACCAAATGACAATAAATGAGAGAATTCCCTGATTTTTCCCCGAAAGAAAGAAAATTTCTGATTTCTTCAGAGGAACCTAGGTCATAAAAGGTGGGGAAGAAGAGTTTCGTTGCCTGACAGAATTATTTTCCAACATAGTTTCATTTTGCTTTGCTAAACTTTTTAGCAAGTACTTGCACCGCTGAAAATACTTCCTAGAAGGAAAAACATCACTCCATTATTCATTATTTTTCCCCTATGTTTGTGCTGGGAAAAGATAAATTTGAAAACTCTGAGAGCTAGAAAAATAATTATAAAATAAAGGCCTCTGTACATCCTTACCTACAGCAAATTCACCAATGAGACAAACAATAAACTCAGTAAATGTAGTCATTGGGTCCAGCTTATAGATATCCTGTGCTGCTAAAGCAGTCAAACCAGCCGGAGCTAATCACTTGCTCTGGCCTGAGGTCTATGTAAACATCAGTAGAACAGCCTCATATAGATCTGAGGCTGGGACTGATTCAACAGAAAATTGAGTAAGAGACATCTTGTTGGATTGCTGGCAGGATGAGCAGAGTCAATATTTGTAATAGTAATTAGTTCTGGAACTGAGACAAGTGACTTGATACACATGTTATGGCATTGTCCTTTAGGTCTTTCCTTTTGGAAGTAAATAGTTATGTTAATCTAATCTTGCACAAAGTCTCTTCCTCTCAGTCCTAAACTTCTTTTATAAGGGAATTTGTCTAATTTACCAGCTGCTCAGAGGACAGCTTCTTCCTAACAAGTGAAGTATTCCTGCTGAAGACAAAAGTAGTAAAGACTGGTTGTTAAAATTTAGTAGTAAGATTTTTTAAAAAGTAGGCTGCAGACTAACACTGAAGAATGTATTTGGTCAATCAGAACCAAACACTTTTCAAATAAATGCTAGCTAGACATGTTAGTAGGCCAGCTCCTTCCCTTTGGAAGCTTATTCTGAGACTTCTACTTGGACACTACAAAACCAGATGGAGGGAGTATAATCATTTAGTCTGACCTCCAGCATAACTTAGACATAGGACTTTCGTAAGCTATTTCTCATTCCATAAAAGCATCTGATTTAGAAAACATTCTAGTCCCGATTTTAAATGTCCTATGATGGGAATTCACTATAACCTTATTAAGCTGTCATAGTAGCTAATCAGTCACTGTACAGAATTTGTCTAGCTCCAGTGCTTAGACAGTTAAGCTTCTTATAATTTGATCTTTTGCAACTATGAAGAATTACAACATTTGTGTTGCCAAGCAAGTCACCCTTTTATATTCTTCTTGACACAGGAATCTGTTGAGTTTCTGAGTGTTTCAGTATAAGGCAAAAATTTCAATCCTTTGTTTCATTTTTCCAAGTCTTTTCTGCACTCTTCATGGTTCCTAAGTACCCAGTACAGAGTTGGACAGCAGTTCCAAAAGTAGATGTTTGGTGATTTTCCTTGTCCTGTTTATTAATATCATATTTCTTCATCTAACCCTCAGATAAATTAACTCTTTCAGCTGTAGCACAGCATTAGGGACACCTCCAGGCACCAAGTATTTCCAGAGCTACAACTTGCCAGATGTAGTCTGCTGTCTTGGCAGCATTCACTTTGCATAGCTGGGTCCTGCACTTGGCCATACTGGAACTCAGATTTATAGCTGTGTCTTTTTCAGACAGTGGTCCAGGTGACTCTGTAGCTGTGACCTGGTTTCCTAAGTATTCGCTTTCTGTGTCATCTTCAACTTTCTCATCAAGTAAGCAGTCAAGGATATGACATTTAGTGGCATTTAGTGTCACAAGACTTCTCTTTGGATGCTTGAGAGCATCTTCTGTAAGATGGCAGCCACACTGGTTTGACAGCCTGTCATGTAACCTGTGTGACGGGCATGGGGTCTATGGTGAACCTGGTGCTGTAGCTGTGGAAGAAATCCAGATGTGCAGAACCCCCCTGGGAGCGGGGGCCGCAGTGCCTGGGAGCCGCTGAGCCCGTTGTTTGAGGGCTGTGGAGTATTCAGCCCGAGGAGCAGAATTCCTCCCATTCTGTAACAGCCGTGATTGTATAAACATACAGCAGGTCCTGAATAGGTTATTCAAGAGGTAAATACTCTTTTATAACTTATTTATACTCTCGAGCTTTCCCTTTGGGCTGGTGATGATTTGGGTCAGAGTTCTGTGTGGTAACAACAAAAAGAACCTTGGATGGTGTTTTGGAAATAGGATAGCCCATCTATTTCTCTAGGTACCTTTACTTTCAGATGTTTAATAATAACTTTAGTCCTCAGCAGGCATTCAGATTGCTTATCAACCTGCAACGAAACCAAGAAAAACAGAAATAAGAAAAATGAACAATTCAATAAGCTGCAGATAAAACTCACAACTAGACCTCTTTCCAAATGGGTTCCATATGGTGAGTTAGATTCTGCTTTCCATTACGTGAATATAAATCTGGAGTCACTCAGCTGATTTCGCTGGGGTAACTGCATTGAAAACAGGCAGCAGAATTTGGCCCAATGAGTAGAGATACAGCTTATCCTATTGCTGTTGATGTTCTTGCAGTGCACCAATATACTTGCAAATATTCAGTTCTGTCGCCACATGTTAAGTGTTCTAAACCCCTTATTTTGCACTTGGTAGGTTAGCAGTATTTGGGTGGCTAGAACACAGAGTCAAGCTGCTCCTGGAACTGGTTGTTTTCCTTGCTAAATAGTAACAGTACCTGCAATAAGCTGAGGATAAATGCCTTTTGGAAAGTGGGTGTGGGAGCCATTTGATAGTAATCAGGAAAACAAAAAGAAACTCTAAACCCTGATTTTTCTCTATGCATTAGAAGGAGTTAAATAACTTCCTCCTCTTTTTCTGAAGCTCAGCAGCCATGTTCAAAAACCCAGATCACATGCTTCTAATAGAAATTTTAGCATGGTTAAAAATATTAACAAGTGTTCATTAACGGAATGTGCTAGGGTTCAGACAAAGAGCTGAGTTACAGCAACTTAATAAGTTACTGCCTGGCAGCAGAGCTGCAGTAACTGTTGGTTACTAGCCATATCTGTCTTAAGTCTGTCCCAGTTGTAAACTGATATAACATAGATTAAGTCAGTGAGTTTTAATCTTGGTCTTTCTGTCTCCAGCTCCATCAGTTTGAGAGCATTGATGGAGCTGATAGGTGGCAACCACACAGATCTCTGTTCCTTCTAGTGACCAAAACATAGCAGCTTTACGAATTTGATACTGTATCCAAACTAACTGCTGATTGCTGAGCTATGACTCAGTCCCTGCACAGCCGGAGTTGACTACCAAAACCCCTAATGTATTCCTCGTGAGTCAGATTCTGCGAATTTTTATTCACATAATTCATGTAACTAGTTACACTGAAGATAGCAGAAGTATTTGCGAGTACAAGCCCATGTCCATGCACTAGCCATGAGATCTATTGAACCTGTACAGTCTCTCTGCCATGAACCCTAACACATGTAATTCTGTGTTGTCCGTCAGGAGCAGATCCACACCAGCAGCAAGAGGCTCTCCAAATGATTGCTGGAGGTTAGAAGATAATGCTGAGTGGAGGCTGTAGAATGGTGGAGTGGCTCATCTGAAACATGTCAGAAGCTGCTGGTAAGTTTACCCCCCCGAAAGAAAACTGAAAGCAAGCTAGAAATCAAAAAATAATCTGAAAAGGTAGCAGGAAGTGTCCCACTCTGGGGTTGAATAACAGCTGATGGTCCCTTTCAATGAATGTTTTGTTTCCTCAGCTTCTCCTTCTCATCCTGCCTCTAAGTTGAGGTTGCTTTTTGTTGTCCAGAGATCAAAGGGTGTACAATGTACAGACACTGATTTTAACCAAAGGAGCTTTAGAGAGTGTCTGTCTTCTTGCTTTCTAAGTTTAACCAGCTCTAAAATGAAGAGTTTCTGTCTCTGCTAAAATAACTCATACTGAAATTCAAATGCAATTGAAGAAACTGAATTTGCAGTATCTGCTTAGACACAACTCCAGATGCCATTAAAAGAGACCAGATGTCAAGTATTTTCTGTTATAGTCTAAAACAAGGGGCAATAAAAGTTTCTATTTGACTTTACTCATTTTAACCTAATGGTGATTCACTGTGCAGATATGCCCACATATTTTAGTGATATAATCATGACACAGGAGGTATGGATACTCTACAGCATCATGATAATATCAGCATGTCCAAGATAGTGTTGAGGGAAATGATCTGCAGATTCTCTGTCTTCATTGTTCTGATCACACATGAAGACTTGGCTTGACAGATACACAGGACTCAATTCTCCCACAATTTCCACCAAAAAAGAATGGGAACTGTGTGGACTGTGTGGGGGCAGAATCACCCTTGTTGCTTATTCTGTGTCACATGTTTGATTTTGACAGGGCTATGAAGTTAACTTATATGCTCATTTTGATTACTGAGAAAAGTACTAAAAAGGAAAGGTCTGTGCTTCTCCTTTATGCAAGAGTGAGCTTCAGGTTTACCTCTCACTTAAATCTTAACGTAGGTCCAGTCTCTGTGAAGTGCTAAAGCAAGTTCTTCACTTAAAACATATGAATCCTTGGACAAGATTGCTGCCATGCTTTGAGTCAAATACTTGCTTGAAGATTCCTCTGGATCAGAGCCCAGATGAATTGAGAGCTACATTCTGTCAGATGGTGCAAATCTGGTTCATCAGGGCGATGCTGGGATGCATGTCTCATTTTGCAAGTTTTCCAGAACTTCCCAGGTGTGGTGGGTTGACCCTGGCTGGATGCCAGGTGCCCACCAAAGCCACTCTATCACTCCCCCTTCTCAGTTGGACAGGGGAGAGAAAATATAATGAAAGGCTCATGGGTCAAGATAAGGACAGGGAGAGATCACTCACCAATTACTGTCACAGGCAAAACAGACTTGACTTGGGGAAATTCATTTAGTTTATTACCAGTCAAATCAGAGTAGGGTAATGAGAAATAAACTCAAATCTTAAAACACCTTCCCCCCACCACTCTCTTCTTCCCTGGCACAACTCCACTCCTGGTGTTCTCTACCTCCTCCCCTGAGCAGCACAGGGGATGGGGAATGGGGGTTGGGGTCAGTTCGTCACAAGTTGTCTCTGCCGCTCCTTTCCCCTCAGGGGGAGGACTCCTCACACTCTTCCCCTGTTCCAGCGTGGGGTCCCTCCCACGGGAGACAGTCCTTCATGAATTTCCCCAACATGAGTCCTTCCCACAGGCTGCAGTTCTTCACGAACTGCTCCAGCGTGGGTGTCTTCTATGGGGTGCAGTCCTTCAGGCACAGACTGCTCCAGCGTGGGTCCCCACGGGGTCACAAGTCCTGCCAGCAAACCTGCTCCAACGTGGGCTCCTCTGTCCACAGGTTCACAGGTCTTGCCAGGAGCCCTCTCTCATGCAGGCTTTCCCCGGGGTCACAGCTTCCTTTGGGCATGCACCTGCTCTGGCGTGGGGTCCTCCCCGGGCTGCAGGTGGATATTCACTCCACCGTGGACCTCCGTGGGCTGCAGGGGGACAGCCTGCCTCACCGTGGTCTTCCCCACGGGCTGCAGGGGAATCTTCGCTCTGGCGCCTGGAGCATCTCCTCCCCCTCCTTCTTCACTGACCTTGGGGTCTGCAGGGTTGTTTCTCTCGCGTATTCCCACTCCTCTCTCCTCGCTGCAATTGCTCAGGTCTTTGGTTCCCCCCCCCCTTCTTAAATCTGTTATCCCAGAGGTGCTGCCACCGTCGCTGATGGGCTTGGCCTTGGCCAGCGGTGGGTCTGACTTGGAGCTGCCTGGCATTGGCTCTGTCGGTCATGGGGGAAGCTTCTAGCGGCTTCTCACAGAAGCCACCCCTGTAACCCCCTCGCTACCAAAACCTTGCCACGCAAAGCCAATACACCAAGAATATTCTATTTCCATCAAAAAAATGTTTGTGAAGTGAAATCACACAGCACTACATTTGATAGCTTTCCATGAATGTGTTGAAAACATATCTGGCCTGTCACCCTATGGTGGGTGATTAAGATTCTGCTTTCAGTGGGATAGTTCCTTGATTTGTAGCTGGTACCAGGTGTGTGACGGATAAACTTTAGGTGGAACTTTACTGATACTGTATATTTCTGAAGCAGATCAAACAGAAATTAGAGAACCTGCCACTTTTGTAGGAAGAAATAAGCATTTCCAGAAAATGACATTTTCCATCTGTTTAATTTTTTTGTGGTGTTTGGGCTTTTCTGTGGTTTTTCTGGAGCTTGCTTTGTAGCACTATTAAGAAAGTTGGTGTTTCAGGCTTCCTGGGTTTCATGAAAACCTTTGTTTTGGCTTTGGTTTGAATGAGTTCATATTCAGGAATTCTGCACTGAGGGCTAGGGTTCAAACCCCAAATCTCAAAGCAATTCTGTGCTAAAATGATTGAGCTTTAGGCTGTTTATTTGTTGGAACCAGGGAACTTTCACCCAAACCATAGCCTCACCGAGGGCTCAATTGAAACCTGACCCTAGTTTTGCTAAAAATCATCTCAGTTTTCTAGCTAGGTGTATAAATGCACAGAACAGTCCTATCTGAACACTTCTGACTCACAAATAATTTTATCTCATAACATACCACACCAAGGTATGAAAATATTTTCCCTGATTCATGCAGAGCTTGAAATGTTGGTCTGAGAGTAGAGCAAGAGTATGTTTACACGTGAGCACACATGGACAGAAACTTGCCCATGCACTGACCTGACCAGCTAAAGCAAGTTTGGATTTTAAAGCCATAAAATTGAATTTTCATTATGCCAGTGTTGTCCTAAATGGACAGGTGTTATTCAAATACCATGCGATGGTAATGTAGCTGTATTAATTTTACCCAGGATCTGGCTTGTGCCTCAGCATCTCAAAGTAGGATTTTGTCTGCCTGTCTGTTCTTGTGTGGTGCCTCACAAAACAAATGTTGAAGCTGGGAGTCAAACTGAGGCTTGCTGTCCTGAGCTGGTGCCATCCGACATTGCACCCACGTAGCCATCCTGTCCTCTTTCTCTCTGCCGCTCAGCTGCAGAAACTTCAAGTCTGAAACCTGAAACTCCTGGGCCAGCCATTTTTGCACAGCTCCCTTCCTTCACAATCCATCCATTTGGGGAAGGAATGAAAGCTCGCAGTCTGCCTCCTCCTCAAAACATTTCAAACTTTCACTTATCTTCACTTAGAATAACTTGCCTGACTGGAGCGGGAGTCCAGGCAGTCCTAATTTGTCCATTTGCCAGAACACTTTGTAAGCAGTCAGCCTCTTATCTTTTGTGTGAGGAGAGCGGAAAAAAAATGACCTTATTGCGCTAGCAGGTCATGTCATAGGTCATCCTTTCATTCTCCTCACAATCAACTACATTTGCAATCAAAGAGACAGCACATTTTCCACTAGCAAAATGCTCCTTTCAAAAGCAATTGGAATGCTTAGCGTGCACCACGCTTGTCCCGAGTCCATGAATTTTTAGGGGGAGAAAAGAACTAGGAAACCTGAAAGATACAGTGGACTTTGATCTCCCTGTTTCACAGAGGGATATAATACTATATTGCACAACGAGCTGCTTTTTCCTATCAAACCTTCAGTAATTTCCTCTTTTTTGTTTTTTTTCATTTCATGATTGTCAGAGCCATCACGAAGAGTGGGGGTCAAGTTTGTTTGCTTTTTTCCTTGTAATTTAAGCATTCCGTCCTGTCAGGGTTCACTTTCCAGTGACCTCTGAATTCATCTAAAATTGCCCAAAAGAACCCAAGTGCATACAAGTGTGGGAACTCATCTGTTTGTCATCTCCACCCGGAGCAGACCTGCAGCACAGCTTGCCATTGAGTCTAAGTAGAAAGGGTGAGTGTGTCTGCTGGCAGCAAAGGCTCGCAGGCTCTCTGAACTGTATAAAGTTTGGTTGTTAGGCTCGATATTAACAATGAATCTGAAAGCAGCCATTTTTATGACCCAGAGTTTCTTAAAAGAGTAGTAGCTTTTGGTGCCTTCGGTTTTATATGTTTGAGTGGAGATATCATGCAGCTGGTTTCTGTAGAGCCAAGGTGATCCCTAGGTACATTTGAAAATCTGAGGGTGTGCTTTTGTTTTAGGAAATACACCTGCATTACCTGACACTGAGAATAAAGCAAGACCAGAACTAGGAAAAGATGTGCCTCTAATTATTTTCTTCTGGAATTTTATTTAAGCTTTTTAAAAATATGTGATTTTTTTTCTAGGTGAAGGTGTACATTTTTTTTATTCCTGTGGTCTGTGAGATTGGATGATATCAGTCTGTTTCTCTTGTATCTTTTCAGCTAGCATGAATAGAAAAAGTGTACTTTTTCCTTTTCTTATAATTTATTAATGAACTGACTGTGTATTTAGAACATTTGGGTCTGTTTTAGTCTGTTCGTAAGCCTGAATATATAGTGAATTTATTAACGGAAAAATGGTAGAAGTAAACTAAGTAGTAAAATCCTCATATGTTAAACAGCTGTTTTAAATATGAATATAGTGTATATGTAGCATATAAAACCTTCAAAAAGAACTCCATGGAATGCTGGAATTCAGTTTTACTCCATTTGGTTTACGGTGTAGGTTTGCAGATATTATACAGAAGTTTTGAGGGAAATTAGGTAAGCACTGGATATAGGGCAAATTGTTTGCAGCAAGATACCTATTTAGTGATGAATTTAGTTCTCCTTCTATATGTGAAATACCTGCAAACAAATTTATATTTTTTAAAATGACTTTGTTATCCAAGTACAGTCAGGTCCATTGAAGTCTCTGATTGACTCACATTGACTCCCACGGGCTTTGAACCAGGGACCCATCCGAGCTCTTGTTGAAGGTAGTAGGAGATGGACTGGCTCCTCGATGAGTATATCTCAACCTCTGTATTATTTGCATTCTTTTAGATTACTGTTTAGTTCAGTGGTTTACATATGTTTTCAACTTGTGGTCCTCTAGCATTCATCTGGTGAAGGTATGGCACTCTGCATTTAAGCCTGTGAACAATTTCTTCTTGCTTTCTTTGTTACCTCTCACAGATTCACAGAGTAGAAGTAGTGCATGGATTTCTGTGGCGCTGCAGATCACAAGATTAAAAAACCCACTTTGTCATACAGTAATCCGCTATTCATGAGAAATGAGCAATCATTCCGTTACACAGACTTTGCTTCTCGAATCCTCCCAAAATATTTCCTTCAAAACACTCTTAGCCCCAATACTGGTGCAAATGCATATCCACTGGTGCAGATGCGGCAACAAAATGTTTTCTTTCTGGGAAAGAAAGTAATTTTCATGACTTTCACATGACTGCTAGGGAACAATTCTACACACTGATCAGTCTCATAAAGCTCTGCCATATGCTGGTTGGTATTTCCTCATTTCCTTATTTTTTATGTATTGTTTTGTATGCTTGACAAACAAGCAATCAGATGGAAAAAAATAGCCTTTGACCCTATTTTCAGACTGACAACTGGTCGTTTCATATTTATTTAGACGGATCCTGTAGGGAACAATCCTCCCTGGTGCTCATTACTCAGTGGACTGACATTTGCACCCACTTTGGAAAGCTTTAAGATCACTGATCCATACTAAACCAGTACATTCCAGCAAACTCTTGTGCCAAGGGGCTTTAGTTCTAACACATATCGCCTTTCAGGACAGGAAAGAAATGAAATGTTATTATCTAACATCAGTACATCTTCTTTGCCTTTGGCTATTGTTACAATAATTAGATTCAATTAACTTCTTAATTTCCCTGTCAAATTTTTAGATTTCTCAAAAACAGGGCATGCTAATAATGAGTTCAGTAAGATTCCCATCTTTTTGCAGCCTGTTCAGCTCCTCAATGTGTTTAGTTGAAACTGTAGCCAGCATAAACCTAAAGGTGTTATGCAAAATGGAGAAAGGGGACTGTGCACCTTTTACTTCTATAAAAGACCAGATTTATTAATTTATTTAACATTTGTTTCTTTGTTGGCTACTTAAGAAAATGTGAATAATATCCAGCTTGATCTGTGAGTGTTTTTCCAGAAAACTTATTTGGTGTCAGTTGATTTCTTTCCAATTTTCCAGATCCTCCGACTGATAGGCTAAAATTTCACACAGGTATCTTTTGGCGTGTTTATATTGAAAAGATATTGAAAAAACCAAGCAAAATAAAATTATCTAACAGGATAGCTAAAATTAAATTCTCCCTATGGACTGCCCTACGCTAATTTAGTTATTTATGTCTCTGATTCCAGTTCCACAAAAAAACACTCAGCTAATTTCAGTCAGTGCATAATAGAGAAAACCTGAAACAGAAACAGAAAACAAATAGTTGGAAACAGAATGATCTAGGTACTCCTAGCTTTTTTGGCACATTATTAAGAAATACTAAAATACACCTACTCCCTAACTTGTACCTCTGCATCACTTTTTAATTGCAAACTTTGTTTAACTGCACTACAAGTAGCTTCCTGGTTTGATTTGTATGCAATGTGACACGAACTTATTCATGTGATTGATGTTCAGCAGAAATGGTACACTAAAAAATGGGATTATTTTATTCTATAGTAAATTATGTAATTTCTTTCATTAGGTTGTCTAATTATTGCTCTTATAAAAGTTGTTTATCTTTATTGGAAATTGTCCTAAAGCTAAAGACTAACCTAAATCTACACTGTTGCTACTTAGATCCATTATTTTTTTTCTGTTCTAGTCATTGTGAGACTGTTCTTTCTTGTGCTACCTTGCATATATTTGAAGATTATTATAATTTCTCTCCGCTTCTGTCTTTCTATGGGTTTCCCTATTCCTTGAGGTCCAGTGCCTAAAACTTGGAGCAGAACTTCACTTACAGTTTTGGCAACGCTAATCAGAGGCGGATTGTTACTTGTTTCCAACAAAAGTGTTTATACAATGCAATATGGTGGTTTTCTCCCCCGCTCCTTTTTGTTTAAATTTCCAACTGCATGGTATCATATCTAGTTTGTAAACCACTATTATCCCCAAATGCTTTTCTGCAGAAGTGATCATTACATATTCTGAATTTGTGCAAATGGTTATTCCTGACTGTTTAGAGGCCTGCCATTGTGCATATTAAATTGCATCCTACTACTATTTTTTTTTAGGTTTGCATACTGCTACCATGTTTTCAGACCATTTGATCACTTTCTCTGTCATTCTGAAGCCTGGTCTTCTTCAATGTGCCTGCAGCCCCTCTAAGCTTTCCCATTGCTTGAAAATGTAAGAAGCAATTTTATTAATAAAAATTTTAAACTGTCCCAGGAGGGATGCCTAGGAAATGCCACATTATAGAGCCATGTAGTCTGACAATGTAGTCACTTCTTTTTAAGTATGTTTTTTTCAGAAAATTCTATACAGTAGTTTTGAATTGTATAGGCATCTGTCCTGGATCAATTATTATTTTGTTTCCCTAATTTGCTTATGGTAATGTCACCTGAGACAATAAAAAAAAAGTTTCTGAAGCTGAGATATAGCATCTTATGCTGCTCTTCTGCCCACAAAATCTCTTGCCTTACTAGAGTGGGAAATAAGGATCATTTGACATGAATTGTTCTTGACTAATTCATGTTGGCAGCTACATACAAAGCTAAGCTCTATAGCAGCTTTATGGGAAAAAATATTTTGCACACAGAGGAACTATTATCTCCTACAAGTATTTCTGAAACTCTCATTAATTGCAGTAACAATCACACTGTTAATGTTGCCAGCTCTCAGGATTTAACTTGAATCTCACAAGTAAATCCTTAGTTCCTGTGAACTAAGTGATTATCTGGGAATCCCAGATTTCTTTTTTGTAAGGCTGTGTTTCTAGCCTTATAAGTGGACAAATACTTGATAATATGATCTCAAACGGATTTCAAAGGCAGGAGACAAATAATAAGAAGTCAATGGTGACTAAGTGTTTTTAAATTCTCATGGTTTTGGGAGACCTGAGATGTTTCTAAGTGTGACAGTTGGGATGGCTGTCATGACATACATCAATTCAAAAGGCAATGCTACAGAAAGCTATATCCTCCTTTCTTAGTGTTCTGCATGAAGAACATATTCTCGTGAGAGACTTAAAAAGTAGTGGAGATGAACTATTGCAGCAAAACCATTACACCAAAGTGCAGTTCATTCAAAAATGTAGAGCTGCTAGCAAGGTAGAGTAAACAATCAATTCCCTGCCTGCTCTACTCTGACTTATTTCTGTAGTTCATTTGTAAAAGTAGGTTACGAATGTAACAGACTCCAGAAGAGAAAAATAGCATTTTGTCTGCACAAGCTAGGCTACTGCTTTGTTAGCAATTTGCATTTAGTTGCTTTTCCTAATCCTTGTGTGTCATCAGTTTTAGTCAAGGGATCACAGGACTCCAGACTACAACCAGAATCTTGAAAGACCTCATATACCAGTTAAACGTGTAAATAAATGCTAGATTTGCAAAAATGTTGAATACCCAACAACCCAAACTACCGAAAACCTGGCAGGTATTTGGGGATCTAAATGGGAACTCAGCACGCCAGAAAACCTGACCCTAAATTAGTTTATCTTGTGGTTTGTGGGAGTCTTTTGCACAGCAGCAGGGGAGAGAAAGGTATGTTAAAAGGGAGACAAATGTGGTTGCAAAGCCACAGAAATTGGAAGGGGAGGGAGAGAGGGACAAGAAGGGAGGAATAGGAACACCTGAAACAATCTTCTGAAACTGTGGATTTCAAGCACCCATTGCCCTTACATCCCTCATTTGCCCATCCATTCTTTCATGCTGAAATCAGCTTTATGAAAGTTAGAAATGCATTTATGTAAGCTATAGCCCAGACCAGATGCAAGCTTTGTGCTGCTCCAGCCCGCTCAGGGAGAACTGCAGGGAAGGAGGTGGGGAGAGGGGCTTCCTTTGCTTTTTAGAGCTGCCTCCCTATGGGTTTCAAGGCTCAGATGGGTGAAAATCAGCTACCAAACGCTTTGATTTTCAAATACAAAAGTTGAAACATAGCCAAGCTTGTAGATACTTCCATACTGTAGAAAAGGCTGTGTATGTGCCTACCTGTGCCCCTGGACACAGGCATAAATAAGATGTTACGGGCATAAACGTGGGCAGAACCTGCTATGACATACATTTTACCATTCCTCCCCTCCCCAAAGATACTGAGCTACACACCTAATCTACCTGAGAGTTTCTTTTTTTAGTATCCCCATGCACAATAACATCGGAGCACTACAAAGGTTAATCAGGTAGACATAATAAGGTTCATAAAGGTCTGTGAAACTTTTGCTCTTGGTTTCCTGTTTATATAGTGGTTTACCTTGTGCATATTTGTTCTGTGAGGTCTTTCTCTTTTTTTTCCCTGATGAAATATTAACCAAAAAGGCTCTAAAGGTGCTCAAAGTCTGGATTAATTTGCTCTCTGGAAACGTATCCACAGCCAAGCATCTTTGATTGGGAACAGTCTCATGCAGCTTTTGTCAGCTGTGTTAAGCAGAAAAGCGTAGCTGTCTTATTATGACATGCATAAAGATGTTCTTGCTGATGGTTTAGGCTAGGTTTTTAAAGCATGTTTTGTTTTGATGGGGACCTACATATTAGTGCGTGTGGGGGGGGGTTGTTAGGAGCCTGGCAAGTAGAAATAATTGCTTGACAGAGAAGGTTTAATAACATTACACTACAGTGAATTTTCATGTAAGCAGGCTGTATTGCTCTGTGATAGTGTGGTAGCACCATAAACTGGGAGATCTGAGTCCTGACTATTTTATGCTTTGTAGATGTTGAAATAAATTTTTATTCTGCTTCATCTTTCCTGTTTAGAGTTAAATTGTCCAATATGCCCATGCAGATGTGCACGACTAACGACTACTGTATTCAAGGAAACTTCACATGGGTAATAAGCAAAGATTTTTTGAAGGAACCCAGTCTGATTCCTCCACACCATTGAGCGTAGCTGGCTGAGTGTGCTGGAGGCCCTTGGGGCAAAACAGGATGGTGCAAGCCATGCATGTCACTGGAAATGGGGTAGAGAAGGGAGGGAGGGGAAATGCTGGGCTTCAGCATTTCATCTGGGATCTAAAGAGAACCAGAGCTCCTAGGCTTTTATAGGAATTTGGGGCGAAGAAATAAAATTTTAGTAGTCTAGAGTGCACTAGAACAGCAGACTTGAAAGTGTCCTTGTCAGAGTGGGAATCCAGAATTACACTGATAACCAGGTCTCTTTCTCACAAGCATCAGCAAAGTAGAGACCATGAGATCTCTTCCCTATAAACCTTAGATTCATCTGTATTATATTTATCCATACAGACTAGTTATAGTCCTAGATAGCCTATATTATTTTACATCAACAAAAAGAACTTTAAAAAGGCCTTAGAGTATGCCATAATGATGCATTTTATGTCTTTATTCATTGGTCCCTGCGCATGAAGTTTTATTGTATTGTATTTAGTAATATATGGTAGGTATAAAGAGGCAAGAGACACTGCAGATCTCAGTGGTTCATTAGTCCTGCACTTTATCGTGTTTTAAAACTTCTCCTTCTCCAGACCACAAAATAGCTTCCTCCTGTATTGTGTGTATTAAGTGTGAATCCACAGAGGGAACTTTAAAATGTTGCTGCTCCAGAAATAATGATTCCTCTATATCTCTTCTGGTATAATTTATTATTCTGGAGGAACTTCCCTGTGTAAATGCCCTGGATCCAGTCACTTCCAGAATCCAGTGCTTGTATGTAAGTAATTTTGGCTCGGCTATAAGGGCAGAGTTAATGAAATAGTTTCAGAAATAATCATGTGCTCTGTTTCCTATTGTAAAGGCACATCTCCCTCATTAGTAGGTACAGGAGACTATTACCAGAAATCCCAGGGCATTTTCAGAAAATCCTTAATGAACCAGTCTAGATGGGCATTTGCTCCTGAGACAATATATATGAAATGCCACCAAAAGGGGGATTATAATAAGCAATTCCTCAAAAGAGTGCAAAAAAAGTCATGAGGGCTTGGTGCCATTCCTCTCAGAGGGAGGCCTTCCCTCTCCTGGTGGAAAGAGGCCAGATACTCAGTTGAGAAGAAAAGAATATGAAATAATATTTTTCCTAGCATGATTCCAGTACCTGGATGATGATCTGGTGGCTTTAATGGAAGTTAATCCAGTTTTTTAACTGGACTATATTTTTTTTTAATAGAAAAAGTAAAGAGATTTGTTTGCCAGCAGGGGACAAACTTTCGTGCTGTCAAATTAAGCTGCTCCTCACACCTAGTTTTCATTTGAGTCTCCACCACCAATTTAGTCTTGATGAGATGGGCCCATAAATATCAGTCAGAATAATTGTATGACCTGTTCATTTGCCTTCTGCCACAGTCACCGGCATCCTCCGCAATACTGTTCTAGTGGTAGAAACTCACAAACCACTGCAGCGACAAAGTACTCCGGTCATTCAAAATCTTACCCTGCCCAAGGGCTGAGGGCACCGGTACCCTGACTACCCATGGAAGTGTGTGACTTAATCAGCTCTCGCCCTCTCTGAGGTTAAAATGATGAGGCACTGACAGGCTGCAAACAGGTTGCTGTGGCTTCCAACACCACCTACGCTCCTGTGGTGTTGAAATGCCGGGCTGCTGTGACACCTCCCAGGGGAGCACTGCTTCTGCTGGGTGAAAATTGTCGCAGAAACCTCACCCTCAGCCTCCCAAGACAGCCAGTGGCCCTTCTGTGCTTCTTTAGTCTGTGGCATCTCTTCACGGACCTGCTTACGGATGTGAAAAATATTCTCACGGGCTTGAGTGCAGCTGATCAGTAGAGCAGATCTGGTCATGAAAGGCAAAAAAGAGCTTTGTGTGAACAGTGGCCCTATAAACAGAGGTTGCTCGTATTGGTTGCAGCTGCAGGACCGGCCCCTGCAGCATGAAAATGAAGCCTAGAGGAACACCTGCTCTTTGCTTGTAGGCCCCATTTTTTAACAGAATTATGAAGTAACAGGCTGAACAGAGAAGTTCATGATGCCATCAGAGTAAGAAGGTCTGGAGAGGGTTTTGTCCACCTGAAAGGTTTTGTGCCTCTCATTTGGATTAGATCAATTGCCTTATTATCCTCCATGGTGCTGCACATTTCATACCCGAGCAGCACACCCAAATTCACATGCCCAAGTAGGCTTCCATCTTGTTTTCCAGAGCTGTTAAGTTTGGTGTTCATAAGCACGGGCTTAACTGTAACTTCCTCAGAAGTTATTTACCAGTTCCTTGTTGCTGTGTGACTTTCACTAAACTACATGCCTCATACAAGTCCACTGTTTAATCTTTCAGCACTGAGGAACAGTTACTGCTGGACTCGGGAGACATTTATCAAAGACATGGCTGCTGATTTACTACAAAGGGCTGCTGAATTCCTCTAGGAACTGTCTTTTGACCTGTTGCTATAATTTTTGTACTGTAGAATTGGCAGACTCTAACAGCTTTTTATAACTACGTACTGCAAAAAGAAGCCGTGACCTCAAAGGACCTAAATATTTCAAAGTTGTGCAGTGGTTTGGGTGTTAGGCTAAAATGTAGAATTAAAATATTGAATCTTTTGGATATACAATAAGACACATCAATTGTCTCTTTTTCATAAAAAATTAAGCTACGATTATAATTATTTTTTTTTATTTAGTGATGGGTATTTTGCCTATGGAGCCAAAAGCATAATCACATGCTGAATGGCTCAATATCAGTACGTGGTTCTCTTCTGAATAATGAAGCAAAAGTGCATTCAGCTACCTGATTTTAATTATTTTTAGTATCCTTTTGGTGCAGACTAGGAACAGTATTAAAGACACAGCTGCATTCCTGAAAATAGTTGAGCAAAGCTAGCACAGGGACTGGTTGTACCCTCCCATTTTACCACACAAACAGTCTGGTTACAGGAGAGGAAGCTCTAAATCAGCGGTACAGAGTAGGTACAAATGCCAGCATTTGTACACATAGGGATGCATACAGAGAACTCCTGGGAATTCATGGTCAGGCAGGGGTTTGAACCTGTAAAGTAAAGGCATGAATTTGCCTTTGCAGCACACTAGAGATGCCAGTGGAAAATCTGGGATATTGTGGGACAACCTGGTGCATGGGTAAATGTTCAAAGCCATTTGAACATTATATAGGCAGTGATTTGTAACCAAAAAAAGCAGACGTGTACCAATTCCTCTTCATGCGGTCTGGCCTCCCTCCCTGCCCCACCATCCCACAGAATATTGCAAAGGGCGTTTCTGCAGTTATGTTGATGTTCTTGAGTGGAGCTTGGACGATCTATACAGCCTTACTGCTGGGAAGGGACCATTACAAAGAATTCCCACTTTATAAGTCATACTGGGAACAGGAGAGCTGGTTCAGCTTTTGTATTTGGGGCAACTGGCCAGACAGGGCAGACTGATGATACAAAGGAGTGATAACGGGGGGTGGGGGGTGGGGGTGGGGTGGGGTGGTGGGGGAAGAGAGCATCTGGAGACAAAGGAAAGTCAAAGACACAGAAGAAACTGGTAGCTATAGGAGAAAAGGAGAGCGAGAGAGAGAAAATCAGTAGGGAGTGAAAGATGAGGAGTCTTAGTGGAAAGAGAAACTATGAGAAGAAAGAACAAAACAGCAAGGAGACTGATAAAAGATGCAGCAAATAAAGAGTATGTGAAAAGAAAGGGATAAAAAAGAGTATTTCACATCTGCTCATGGGGTTCAGATGACAGTTCCTGCTTAAATTCATGGTACATGTGTGAACATGCAGGTTCCCTAGGTGACTTTGAAAATCTCAGCCAGGAAAGCCAGCCAGCCAGAAACAGTACCTCAGACAGGAAGCATTACCTCTAGAAAAGCCAGTTCAGGAGCTGAATCACATCAACTGCCCAATTTTATTCTATTTTTTAATGGAAAAAAATGAGGTTAGGAAAGGAAAAATGGCTACTGCTTGTCTAATAAGGGCATTTCAGACTGTGTACATGCTCTAATATTTTCCGCTGGAGGAATACAGAGCCTTTCCTCATTTCCCATTGCCTTTTGGGACTGGTATTCTGCACCCAACTCAGCTTCTTCTCTCAGCATCTCCTTCTGCTTGCTTTTGTTTTTATTCTCTGTCTCCATTGCACAAGGAAAGAAAGGAAGCCCCTGGGTGCTGGGACGGAGCCTGCTGCCTGTCCCCCCCCGCCTGCCCTTTCCCAGGGGACCTCGCTCGGAGAACCGGGGAGGCTGGCTCCACGCTGCGTGAGCTTGCCGTCAGCTGTGACCTGTGTTCCCTCAGATTTCTGTGGCATTTGCAATGAGATGAGTAGATGTGACTGTGCCTCTTTTACTAGTGCTTCTGTAAAGCTATTAGTTTCGCATTACAACCAGGTGCAGTGTCTGGCACTGTCGTTATAACCTTCCGAGAGGGGTGGCGATTAGCCGTGGCCCTGGAAGCACAGGGAAGGTAGCTCCCACAGGCAACGCTGCTCCCTGCACTGGCCTTCTGCATCTCTCCCCACTGTGGAAGCAGTGTGTACCATCAGGTTTGTAAGATGCTAACACAGGGCAGTTTTTTGACTGCTACTTAGCATGACCCCTCCTTCCCTTAATAATATAATTCCCATCTAATTTAGAGGTAATACTCCAGTTTGTGATTTTTCACACCTACGCTTCTACTTCTTTTGCTCTACACATGTAAATGAGGGGTAGGACAGGTGATGGTCTGCAAATTTACCAAAAAGAACAACAAACAAAGTTCATCAGCTGGAGCTTCAAAGGCAGCATATTTAACACACATGGCTAGAACTAAACATGCTGTTGGTTGAAATCACACTATGTTTTCATCAAAACACAGTTCTGGAGGTGCTCTTCAATCCTGCTTTGCTGGCTTGCATGCTATAATTTAATCCCAAAAGCCAGAATTTGGTGCTCTCTCCACAGAGTAAGTGGAAATCTGGTTCTTTGTGTTTCCCTAATTTGTATTATTTATAATAACAATAAGTCTCCTGAGCTGGTGGTAGAAGTCAAATGACAGACCCTTCACCTATTATGCCATGTTTTTTATCAATTAGCTTGCTAAATATTCCAGATGAAACCAGTGTTTGTATTGGCCAGAATCTGGGCTGTGCCTGAAGAAGTATTTTGGTAAAATGAACATTAGGAAAGCTTTGGAATATTAAGCCCCAAATAGATTTTTGTGCTTAAATAAAATATTCTCCTTAGCCCGTTGCACGTATAGTGTACTATTAAGCTGTTATTTCAAAGACTGGCCTATTTTCAGACTTTCAGCATCTGCAAAAAAATGAATAATGATAAAGAGGGAATTCATATTTTCAGGCTTTTAAAAAGCCCATTGTGTAAGTCGCCAGCTCTTACAATAGACATCTGTCTGAAAACTATTCCTCAAACTTTCGCATGAAGTGGTGCTGTGTTCATTAAACACCCTGCTTTCGTAGTCCCCTCTGGTCAAAGATAAAACACTTCTGAAGAGCCTTCCAAAGTAGATTTGTGAAACCACATATATTTCTTTCCTGAGGAGAGCCTACCTGGATGCTCACAAGCTACAACAGACACAGCATTTATTGATGGCTGCGTCAAGAGCTGAGCAAATTTATTTCACATGAGTAAATGTCTCAGAGAGATGAAGGATGGGAAGTGAATTATCTTCGAGGCAATAACTCATGCTACGTATCCACACGCCTTTTACAGAACTAGGCTAAGGAACCACTGGGTATGTTAGGACTGCAGATGCCTTTTGTGTTTTCTTTCCTTTTTAGGACATACTGGAGCTGTATAATTAAATGGAGATTATTGGCAACATTATTTAGCAGTCATTATGGAGTCATTAGGGTTCTGCTTGGGCAAGAAGATAAGTCCCCTTCCTCTCTCACACTTAATGCTTTTATCAACAGCTTAGAAAAGTGGTTCACAATGAATTGCTACTTAAGTAGTCCTATCATCCTCTGCAATCTCCCTTCTGTTGTTCTTCCCTGTGGGCTGGCTCAGAGGGTCAGTACACTCAGCTTGCCTGATGTAATGCAGACTTTCCGATAGCTTTTGGTACCTTGCAACTGCTCCTGTAAAAAAAAAACACAAACCAACAAAACAAACCGGACTCACAGGCGATGGAGAAAGAATCACTTCTGATTCAAGCAGTAATTCCTTTCTTGTACTTTGTTCTGTAAGTAACAGACTGCACTGTGTCGAGCTCTCTGTAGGCTCCTCAGGCATGGCAGCGCTCTCCTTCCTCCGCAGCAGACGCTTCATAACTTGACACTGCACAAAACTCAGGG
Organism: Astur gentilis; assembly: GCF_929443795.1. NCBI lineage: Eukaryota > Metazoa > Chordata > Aves > Accipitriformes > Accipitridae > Astur > Astur gentilis. Next base: position 8,057,223 of record NC_064909.1, on the reverse strand, counting down.
TTGCTCCATGAAGAAGGAGTCATGCCACCTAACTGCTTTCCAGGCTCCGGGGCTCTCTGGTGGCTGCTCTAACACAGGATTTTTGAGGGCTGGATTCCCTCCATACCACACAGTGGAAGCGGGCATATAGTCTGGTGCCATTACATAGCGGTTAATAATTCTGCAAATATGTGCGTGTGTGCGCGCGCGCGTGTACATCAGAGCTGGCCGGAAAAGGAAATGTCTGTTTTGTGGGAAATTCCAGGTTGTCAGCGTTTCATTTTGTTCTGTGCTGGAATGAAACATCAACGTTTCCCAATACCTGGCAAAATGGGAAAATCTGGGTTGGTGCCTGCCTTCCTGAGGGTCAGTCCCTTTAGCTGCCAGCCAGGCAGGCAGTACTGCACGGCGCACCGCAGGCTTCGAGCGTGCCGGGAAGGGCACAGAGGACTGCCAGCTGGCCAGGCTGCCCAGGGAGTTTCCAGAGAAAGTTTAATGAAATCAGCATGCTGATGTTTACTTCTGACAGGCAAACAGCTCTGTATTTTCAAAGCAGACTATTACTGCATTTTGTTTTCTTATGTTTTAACTTGAAATTTTATTTTAAGCAAGGCAAATCAAATGTCCCTTTCTTTTCAGTTGATCACCTGATAAACTCCAAACCCAAGAGGCCCAATAAATGCACTGACTGAGAGGCAGAATGAAAGACCATGCACGTATGCACAAAAGAAGTACCAGTATTTTCTGCTCTTCCAGGACAAAATCCTCTTTCAGAGTTGTGTGCCCTCAGCTGGAGGATGTAGCAAAAAAGCACCCAGCAGTTCCCAGGACATGTCCTTTAAAATAGGAAAAAAAAAAAAAAAAAAGTTTTAATTATGATTTTTTTTTCCTACTGAAGCATAACTGAGGATTTAATTTTATAGGCTTCATTGCTGAACACTCCAACACTTTCTGTTCAATGCATATTGGTGCAGAAGTGAGGGGCAGAAAGTGCATTGCACCGGCCTGGAGGCTGCATGGGCTAATCCTGTGAGGTGCTGAACACTGGCAGTGAGCAGGAGCCAGGACTTACCGGTCAGAGATAGAGGAATATGTTTCCACCTTAAACCAGCAACAGTTCCATTCTTTCTTACTGTGCATGTCTAAACCGAGTTCCTGGTCCCATCCCACACCTTGGCCACCGCTGAATTTTGTGGCAGGACACAACCTTTTCTCCCTCATCTCTGCCACGTCCTCCCCATGTCCCCTGGACACCAGGCCCATGGTACTGGCACTGGACCTGGCCACTGGTGCTAATGCAAACTTTGCCGGTAACTCCAGTGCTACCAGAGCTTCGTTAGGGAATTTTGCAGTCAGTTTTAATGATGGCAGGATTAGACCACAGAGTTAATATAAAATTAAAGGTCAAGTGTTCTGGGGCATTAGCAAAGCCGTATAGATAGCTGCAATCTACTGCCCCAGAGTAAGCATGTCAAAATATACTTTTTCCCTAGAAATAAAGTCTTTCCTCTATTTTAAAAGCTTTTTCTTTTTTTTTCCCTCAAACGAAAGCAGTGCTATACCTCTTACTAAACTGTGGGACTCTTCCTTCTAAATAGATGTGTATATGCTCTTGCAGACACCTACCTGAAGTATTATTTCCATTGTGCCTCAGAGATGTTTAACAGCTAAGCAGTGACAAAGCTCTGAGACAGATAAGATACTAAATATATATATATACATATAGAGAAAGATGACATTAAATTTGCATAGCAACCTACCATAGACCTTTGATTTTAAAAAGGAAGTTAATATACTGAAGAAGCAAGAAATCTAATATGCAGAGCCGGGGACTTCTCGATATGTTTTAAATTCTGCAGCTCATCTTGTGAGTCAGTTGATCCCACTGGGTATGTTCAGGTCTGGTCTGAATTGCAAATGGGGCTCACCCTGGCAACGTTATTTTGGAAACAGCAGCTGGGTGAATGGCACGCAGGGTGGACAAAGACCCAGTAAGGCACGTGTGAAGGCCTGAGCAGAAGAGGCAGAATTTCATAGTCATTACTGCAAACTTTTTCACTATTATGCATGAGTAGTGACAGGCTTGCATTGTTAATCAGAGTAATTAGGATTTAGTTGAGGCATGACAATAACCTGTGCCTCATAAAGGCCTGAAGGTGATCCATTTTCTCCCTTTTCCTAGGAGTCTCCTATTGTGATTTGTAGATAGCCCAGCAGGAATGCAATCAGGAAATCTCCAGTGAAGCAGTGTCCCTAAATCTTCAGGCTTGACAGGTTGAAGTCTGACAAGCTATTAGAAAAAACTACTGATCATTAGGCTGTCTAAAATAGACTTAGCTTGTTTCTGTCTGTATTCATTGATTTATCTAGAGAATGATATTGTTTGAAGCTTAGATTACTCATGCTGCCGCCAGCTGACATAGTTTATATGATAAAATGACAAAGCGTGGCTCTGGCTAAACACACAAGTCTTCCTGTCTTTGCTGTTTCATTGCTTTTGACTCATTCTATAGTAACAAAAAGTTGGTTCAGTATTATTGTGAGAAACAAAACTGGAAATATACGGAACCATTTAAAGCAATTTTAGATCACCCCAAACCCTAGTATCTCTGACAAATATGGAAGAATAGTGTCAGATTTCCCCAGATCATTTCAGAGCAGTGATTTCTAGGTCAACTGTTGCGGGCTATGCACTTTGCCTGATGGATTTCAGAACTAGGCTTATTACAAAATCTCTGATAAAAGCTCTCCTTTATGCCTGTCTTTTCCTCTCCTAAGCAATGTTGTAATTAAAAAAAAAATTAAATTTAATTTTAATTTAAAATAAACTGATTATGTTCATCATACATTATTTGAGTTGTGAGATTTACTTCAGAGTTATTCTTATACTCTACTCAAGCTTTCATACAAAAAAAATCACATCTGATTGGAAAACTTCTGAACAGACATTTTTCTTGAACAGAATTGCATTCTTATTTGTCATTTACAATGACATCTGGTTTTACAGTCTTCCCGTCTTATTTCTTCCTTTTTTTAAAAATTACTGGCTTTCTTACAGGATTCAAATCTCAAAGTGGAAAATAAACTAATTCAGTTCTTCCTTCCCATTGGCAGGAATACTGCTATCCTTCTCTCTTGTAAAAAAAAAAGCATCTATTTTGCACCATTATCCATGTGGAACATATATCCATAAGCAACTTTAAACATGTATTTGTGTACACTTGCATATACATATAGTATGAATGTGGTACATTATCTACATAAATTCTCCTATTCGTGAAAGACATGTAATGTGACCTCTAAAAAGAAATAAAGATTCACTTGTTATTGAAAGCAGGTAGAAATACGGAAAACTAGCTTCATAAATACTTATTTACATTTACAGATATTAAAGAAGAGAAATTTGGCATGGCACAAGCATGGTCATATTCCTGCAAAAGGATCAAGGGATACTTAATGACACAGCAGTCAAGTCCCAAGTTTTATGCAAACATGACATTCTTTGTATTGCATTCTTCTTTTTAGTAGCTGAATTAATAGTATGTGCCCCTTACATTTACATTGTGCTGTATTTCCATTTGTTACATTAAGAACATCCACACATAACTTGCTAAGAGAGACAGCACAAAAACTCTGTGAGGTTTTCCTAAGGCTCTGCACAAAGGCTGAAGCTTCAGTTAGAACCTATTGTGGCTTAATTTGTGGCCTTCACACACAGATTTGCTGAAGGAGGTTTACCATACTGCATCTTGCACGAAAAGTGAAATATATGCAACCAAGCTGATGCTTCCATTTAGCCAGGCATCAGAATCTAATTATGCTTCAAGTTTTTTGCAAAGGTAATTTGAAATCCTTTTGTAGAGGACAAAGAATTCAGTATGGTACCTTGATCACAAATTGTTTACTAGGATTTAATATAACAGAAATCTACATTAATGTACTCTCAGGAACAACCAAAACTACTCCCTTCGAGTTCTTACAGCATGCTCATCTCTCTAGTATGTGAATACATAATGCTAGGTACTATGTTTGCCTCTTGCTCCACACCCATGATGCTATGGATGATGTTAATGTAGATCTGTGCAGATTTATGAAACAAACACTGATGGAACATTAACCTCTGAGTTAGTATGTGAATCGGATGGAGAAGTTTTTTCATGACAGTTTTCCTTAGGCCCTTTCATTATTTTGTTTTGTTGTCTGACTTCTATGCTAGTGAACATTTAAAAAGCAATTCAGAGACTTTCGGGTTCATTACTAACTTGTAAGTGTCCACCAAAATACTTCTGAAAAGTAGTTAGTTGGGGCATTATATAAAAATGATGAAAGTCTTTAAGGGAAAATTGGCAATAGCAATTATAAGAGTAAAATATTTGCAAGCAGCATGCATGCTTTTAAAAGAATAAATGTATGCCAGTCATCAATAGCATTGATAAAAATGGACTCTCAATGGGCCACAGCCAGAAGAAGCAGTTGGCATAGTTAAACAGCAGTGTAATAGACACCATTCAAAATGAAAAGACATCTTCCAAAATATGGAAGCTGTGTCCAAAGAAAGAAAACAGAGGAAGAGTATAATCCCCAGCAAAATAAATGTTAAACCACAGCAAAGCAAGCCGAAAATATTAGTGGAAGCAACTTGCAGAAGTAATGAGAGCTAACAGTAAAGCCTTTTGTATATACATCAGAAGGAGCACAGTTGGACAGCAGGATGAGAAGAAGCAGCGAAGGAAGATAAGACATTATGGAACAGCTAAATGAATTATTTGCACTGGTTCCCGCTGTAAATGAGGTGGGAGTCTTTCACACTGGGGTCATTCTTTACACAGAATGAGTCTCTGCAAACTCCCAAATTGGAGTGTCAGAGATTTTAGAGCAAATCAGTACCACAAGAACTCAGTAACAATAGATGCTATTCACACAGTAGATTTGGAAGAATTAAAATATGAAATTGTCAGTCAGTCAACTGTCATTGTGATTGATTGATCAAATCAGCACCAGTGTCAGGATAACATGAAAGGTATAGATAATGGGAACGAGAATAATCAGAGGAGCTTTCTATAAAGGAGTTTAAAAAGATAATGCCCTTCCACTTGCAAAAGTGATGACCAAAAGGGTAGCATGGTGAAAATATCTAAAATTATGAAGATACAAAACTTTTGCAACACTACAGGAACTAAGGGCCATTTTATTAGACAACAGGAAAATATAGAAAAAGGAAGTGATTTTTTTGTTCAACACATCATTAAATTGTAGAAGTCCTTGCCAAGGGATGCATGCTGTGAAGGACAAACAGGTGGAGTTTTTTTCCCCTGAAATTACTGGATTAGACAAATTCATGAAGGTCAGATGCTTTGTTGGGTGTTAATAAGTGGTGGTTTACATGCTGCTTCTGGCTCAGAAAGTAGTTAAGTTGCTAAATGTTGGGAGATGGGAAGTAGGCAATAGCTGAAGAACAGGCACTCAGGAGAAGGGTACAGGATGAGCCCTACCTTAATTGAACCTGCTGCCAGAGATAAAACACTGTCAAAGAGACAGTGGTCTGGGCCTGTGTTATATTTCTTATGCTTTCATCCCATGATCTAGGCTATTTGTCTGTATAATTCTTCTCATTTCCAGCGGTGCTCACTTGTGCAATGATTGTTTTCCTCTTGTGATTAGACGACTGGGCACAGCCTGGGCAGGAAAAACATGAGAGAGAGGCCTAAAGGAGGAGTCTTTTGCAACCTTTGAATAAAAATCTGTTAAATAATTTAATCATTTTCTGTCTACCGTCAAAAATAATGTCATTCAGCAAACAAAACAACTGACCACAGTGAATTTTTCCACAATGGTTTTTGCTCCACTGTGTAAATAGTTTAGTATTACCAGCTTTTATGGTCTCAGCATATATTTAGCTCTGTCTTTGCTTTTGGGTGGGGACAGGAATGACAGATAAGTTCTCCCACCTGTATTGCTTCTGACTTGAAGAATGTGATTTATTTTCTTTAGCCATGAGACCACGACACAGGACAGATAAAAGTGATTTGCTCCTGTATATGCAGGAAAACCTGCAGCCAAGCCAGAAACCAAATCCAGGATGTCTGAGTTCCATTTCCCACCCTGACCATTGGAATGTCCTCTGTAATCAGTAAGAGTGTTCAAATCATGAGGTATCACTTCAGATTCTGTTCAGGGTTTATTTGACCGTGATATGCCTTTTTAAAAAAATGTTTCGCATGCTCCACCATAAAAAAATTCAGCTTGAACATGGTTAACTCAGCCCAAGTTTTGGAAACAAGATTTAGGTCCTTTAGGGGATTGTCCTTCCCTGGTGTTGCTAATCCTGTGGTTTTTAAGGCATTTTTTTTCATAAAAAGGAAATGTGTTTTGTTTTACTTGAATGTTTACAAGTGTTTGTCTGGGAAATATAGGATTATAAAGGAACACATTTCAAGCACCACACTGGGTGTGTTAGTGCTTTGTATTCTGCTACCACATCTAAACTTCCTTCATGTTGTGTTTCATAATGTCCCAGACAAATAAGAATGAGATCATATTTGTTAGAATTGTTTAATCGTCAATGGTCTGACCCTGAAAAAGACGAGGCACGTTAGCTTTCCGTCACCCTGGATGAAAACTGAGGTTGCACAGCATCTGGCAGGATGTTCTCAGCACCTCACAGAATTTGTGCTTTTAACTTAAGTCCCAGACCACATCTATTTTCTTTAATGTACTGCAAACATATAATTATAGTTAACACAACTGGTACTTTCACTTTTAACTAAAATGCCTCTACCCAGCAGGCAAAATAACAATCATGAGATGACATTGTGATGAATGATGATGCCTCCAATAAAGTGCTTGAGCCGTAAATGGAAAGAGACAGTAAATTTCATCCTATTTTTTTGAAATTGCATATGCTGCAAATCCATTTTGAATGAAAATTAAATAATGCATTTTAAGCTACAAAGCACAATAGGCTTAATGCTTTAGTGCACCAACTTGTCTTGTCCTCAATTCAAGTCCTGGTGGAGAGTTTCAGGATAATGCCTAATAAAAGACACATTGATTTGAGGGTGGTTCCCTGTGATAAGGCTGTTTCCAGTTGTAGGTCTTTGCAGTCTTTCATTGTAAGAAATAAAGAAAAGGAGGTGAAGCCAGGAAAGTGGGTAAAGAAAGATAAAACGTGCAAGGCACAATGTGTTTGGGGCACCCTTGTCCTGCTATCTGTACAATTGTACAGTCCATTGATTACAGTGGTATTTCTCCTGACTCAAATTTACATAAATGGAACAGCATCAGGCCTTCAGATAACCATGATTTATGCCCTTCCTGGCAGTAACAGCAGATAACAGTGCTAAACTATACCTTCCTCTTTTGAAACACATTGACATTTGTGACATAAGATATTCTCTTGGAAATGGCAGATATGATAATTTCATACCACAGCTCACAAATGGATTTTAAGGACATGAAAAAAATTGCATGTGTAAGTTTTTAATTGTTTTCTTTTTCAGGGTTTAAACGGGACTAATTTTCTATTCCAAACTCACAACTTTAATGAAATAATTTACAGATTGAAATGCTGTCATTTTTCAAAGAAGGTTTTCTGGCTGAATGCCAGCTTTTCAGTAAATGGAAATACTCAATAAGAAGCTCAAATTATTTCAGACAGGCTTAAATAAAAATACTAAAACTCCATCAGAAAGAAATCATAAGAATGTTTTTGCAATGAACACAAAATACATTATCCATTTATGTGTTCATTCCTTGAATGGCTCTGAATCCATTACCTATTTAGATAATATTGACAACAATTTCATCACTTGAATTTCTTGAACCTTTAGACAAAAAGAAATGTCTTTTTGCTTCACAGATTAGCACACAGTGTTCCTGGTGAGGAATCCTCTTCTGGAGTTAATTCTAAGGATTCACCACCCCTAGCATTCGGCAGTTCCTGATCTTTGAAGGAAGAGAGTGAAGCCCATACAAGCTGCTGTTTTGTCTTTCTGTACGGCTGACACACTCTGATGCCCAGTACCAGAGCAGTAATACAGCTGAATTAACAGAGGGTTTGTCTATACCACAGTCACGGGAATTCCTTTCTGGTTTATGGAAAAAGTGGTTTCAGGGAAACTGTCTTGTCTCCTGAAAAAAAGATTTAATGAAAAATGGATGACCAAATTGAGCATTAGTCTCTTCTCAATGAAACTCTTGTTTGAGCCAAAATTCCCATAAGCATTACTAGCAAACTTGAGTAAGTTTAGAAGAGCAGTACCAGCTGAGGAATAACTGCAACACCATGTTTGGAGAATGCTGTCCATTCGCTCTTGCTTTGTAACATTCCTGAGCATGGTAAGCACTTGAGATTGCCACTGCTGGGCATGCCAGCTGGCTTGCCTTCCTCCTTCTGTTCTGCAGAAGAATCCTGGCAAGTGAAATATTTTGAAAATGTTTCTGACACAGTGGTGGAAGACTTACAGCTATTGTTTGAAACAGGCAAGAAGAAATAGCTATATGTGTTCTCCTTGTTGGAAGAAATCACATCTTAATGAAAAAGTTCTGGATTTTCACTGCAGAAGATAGGTGGTTTTTGAGTCTTTGCAATGGAGACAACCTTAGCAGACTAGTTTTAGTGGAAATACTTGTTTTGATAAGTGAGGAAACACAACAATTACTAATGTGTTGTGTCACTTGAGTCTCTCTTGACAAACATACTGTGAGGATTATACTATAAATACATGTTTTTCCTCATTTCAGTATGCCACTTGTGAACAATTTTGTCATAACAAACCCCATCTTCCCTGCTTTTCATTTATCTCCCTAAAATAGAAATGGTCTTTTTCCATTTATCCTGCTAGAATAAACATCTATTAATTCTCTCAGGTCACAAAACCTTCAGCTTCTGAAGGTTAGAAATGTCTGCACAGTATGCAGCTCCTTTGGTTTAGTTCTGCCTTGAATCAACTCAACAGAAAATGTCCAAATATTTGCCCAGTAATGGGAAAAATGGATGTAATTGATCCACAGCTCTTATGTACAACATCAAAGTACTTAGAGACAAGAAGCTATTGTAAGACAGTGACTAATAACTGTATGAGGGGATTTCCATTAGCAGGCCTACAAGGAAGATGATTCTAATTTGTGAGTGTCTTGTGAAAAGTTAAAACTGTCATGAACTATACAAGGAGTTTTTAATAAAACCAAAGTCATGGAAAGAGACATTGCTTTTTATATGTATGACCTTGGGATACCCCAATTAAGGTTGGATGCAATCATAAATTACTTGAATCCACTGAATCCTCCTTCAAATCCTCCCATTATACAATTTAGAGTCTTCTACCCCAAATTTTCCAAATCACTGTATTTTTGATAGCTCTATGGATAGCAATGAGCAAACCGAGTTACAATTAATAGTTCTAAAACCTTGTGGGACATAGTGATCCTTTCCCTTACTCCAGAAAATGCAACCTGATGGAAGTGTAGCAGCTCCTGGCACAGTGCTACTTGTGAGGCTGCCATAGGTGAACTCATGAGGTACCTGCTACTGATACCTGGACAACATATTTAAGATGAAAGAGAAGAGACCTAAAAGACTGAGCAGGAAGCTGATTCTGCCACCTTTGCCCTTACTTTTACTTTGCACACAATATGTAAACAGTGGCAGCAAATATCTGGCCCTGCAGTATCTCCTCAGTTGTATTTTCATTATAATACTCTCATTCATTTTCATTATAATATTCTCAGATGAAAGTGGCATTTCAAATTTTACTCTGGTTTAGGAAGCTTGTGCTTTTGTCAACATCTACTTAAATTACTATCTTAGCGTCTTACAGATAATAGCTCATCTGTACTTTTGTAATCATACTTACATATGCAAAGAACAGACATGCATGACATTTCTTCCATATGATCCCATACATCATCAGAATATTCACTGCTGAACCAACTTTGGATTTTTTTTTTCCCCACGAGCTAAACTGTTCACCTCAGAAGAGCATATATAGTGGAAGAGAGAGTAAGAGCATCCTTGTCCTTTCACAATCTTTGTGGATGGCTGAAGTGCGGGAATCAGGGGCCAGGCCTACAAGTTATTGCCTGGGATCAGTGTGAAAAGAGAGGTAAAGAGCATATTAAATCATGAATTTCTTCTCTTTCTCTGCCTTCCAGTGGTGCTGCCTGGTAGGAGGGAAAGGAGATAGCTTGTTCCCTGAAAAGGCACATCACAAATTCTTCCCCATTTATGCCAAATGCTTGTAGTATAAAGGATTGCATTTTTTCTAAGACACAGTGCTTTGGATGTGCTCCCTAATGTGGTTTAGCTTCCTTGCTGCCTCTTAGTTTCGCCCATGCCTTAACGGTATAATTTAACCTTAAATTAGAGGCATATTTTACCCTTGTTTTGTATGCAGAAATCCCTTTGATGTAATTGGGAGCCCCGTGCAAAGATGGAGGGTTTATCATGGCCCTTTGAATGCATGTGACATGGCAATTTGTCCAAGACATATTCTCATGCAAGAAGAATGGGATCCCATTGTGGGAAAATCTAGGGCCAAACACTGCACAGAACTGACGTCAATGGGATTGAACACAGTGTGAAGTTATAGCAAAATCTGATGTATTAGCTGTTTGGTGCCAGTGGTTTTTTTATGCATCCACTACTCTTAGCATTGATCATGGAGAGTGCGTATCATATTGTCCCCAGAAACCCTAACCCATGTTGCAAGAGGATGAAAGGAAGATGATCTCAAGAGCCTGAGTGACCGTTTTAATTGGATACATGTGGACGGAGTCCAATCCAAAGCTTACAGAAAACTGTGGAAGTGATCCTGATGGCTTTTGGATGAGCCCCACTACGAAATCTTAGAATTAGAATTTGAAATAGAGTTAGTGAGCACAGAAGCCGCTGTCTTACCAGATAAAAAGACATCATGTAGTTTTGCAATTGAGCATGCTCTTTTCAATCAAAGCATCTCCAGTCTCTTTTTATCTTTTTTTCCTCTTCATTCTTTCTTAATAAGGCAAGTTTTGCTGACCTTTACACGGCCTCTCACAACAGACTCCCTAAAGAATAAAGTTCTAAGCCCCAACTCAACTCCTACAGAAACCTAAATAAAAAATATAAACAATTTCAAATAGAGATGTAAAACTTACCACATCTTCTTATTTAGGCAGCAATTTCATCAGTGTTGTTCTAGCCCTTGGGCTATAACAGCGGTCCCACCTCCTTTGCAACCTCTCCATGGGGTCTTAATTTATACATACACATAAATTGCATTCATTCTTTTACCACAGGACAGGATAATGCAGCGGAAGACAGGAGGGACTGAAAGTTTGAAAGTTCTGGAGTTTATGAAAGGCATATGAGATAAGAAAATGTCAAGGAAAACAGATCATGGGCAGAAGCAGATATTCAGCTTATGGCCACATCTTTGATCCTTTCTTCTTTGCATCTCTCTTACATGATGTATATACAGAGACAGTATAGAGACTACATTGCTAGAGTGCAGAAGCGAGGAGCATTATGGACTTATAGAAAGATGGGTCTGTAAGAGGATTGAAGGGGGTCATAGAGTCAAGTTTTGCACTGTTTTCTCATGAGTAAGTAGGTCCCATGTCAGCTAGAGTGCAATCAGTACACAGCCTCTAGCCCACATGTATAGATACAAAACCAAAACAAATCTGGGTCAATAGCACTGCTAACCTTGAAGGAATATTTCTGTGTATGGATGAGAGAATCTCTAAGAACAATACCTGTACCAGAGCCTGCAGAACTCTGTAGCAAAGACCTAGCCAAAGAACTTGAACAATGTGGTTGAATGATTTATATCAGGATGAGGATCTGGCTTTAAACAGGCAGAAGACGAGAATTTTGAACATAAACAACATAAACATTCAAAATTAGTTCAGATTTTTGTTAGAAAAGCGTTACTTAAAGTGCTGCAGAGAGCATGTGAATCTCCTTGTACCTGTGCATCAGCTTTCTGGATAATGTCTTCAGTATCTCATAGGTACTGAAGCTTGCCAGCTGTGTGTTTCTGCAGCTGCTTTTTATTGAAAGACACAATAAACACTACAGTCGTGTAAAACCTCTATAAATAGCTATAGCAAAAGCCATCCCTGCACCCTGTTCAAAGTTAAACACCGTACTAACTCCCTAGCCACTCTCTACTAGCTTGCAAATTGAGCATAGTATGAAGAGTTATCCTTTTCTAAGTGTTTTGAGTTCTAATGAGAGGCACTATATACTGGTAAAGTCCAAAACATTAAAAATAGTTACTTATTTCTCACAATTTCTGAGCCATCATTTCCAATCCACCTCCATTGTTCCCAGCAAGCAACTAAAATAATTAACAGCAGACAGCCTATTAAGAAATGGAAAGTGTTTTGGTTACTTGCTATTTGTGGGTATGCATTGTTCCAGCATGGGAGCAGCCAACTGCAGTTGGGAGAATTTTCTGCTCCCCACACACATTTTATCTCCAGTGTTTACCAGATTCTGAATCTGGAAAAGTTCTGAGATTGTCCATTTTCTCTAAATTTCAATGCCCCAAATTATGTAGTCCACAATGAATAACTCTACGTAAATAAACTCCATCTAAGTGTCAAAATTTTTTTCCTGTTTAAGGCAACCTTTTTTCCTGCCACAGATTCTCTATCCCCAAGCCCTCACTTCACCCCATGGAGCCCTTTAGCTGTCTCCAGAACTTTTGGTGCAATCACTGATCGGGGATAGAGATCACACTGATGATGGACATGTAGAAAGCAATAGAAATACCAACCAACTGGCATTTTATCACCATAAAAATAAAGTAAAAAATAAAGCAAAAGCAAATAAGGTAAAATAAAGAAAAGCCTGGGTTATCCTACACCCAAGACTTGTCTGTGTGTGTTGAGACTCACTTTAACAACGAGGCTTTTCGGTCAGGCGCTACTGAAGGCTGCAGAGACAGCAGTCAAGTGGCTGTAGACAGGAAGATGACTAATTTTCTCTCAGATGTCTTACAGGTTAAAATATCATAAGGAATCAAATTTACTTGGCCTTTGTTTTGAAATTTTTTGTTTCTGTTTCAGACCTGAAAAAGAGCTGCTTCTGTGCCTGCAAGTTTGGCATTTGTTCTGAGGATATTAGTTGTTCTAATCAAACATATTCTTTCTACTCTCGGATATTTCCTATTTTTTATAAGCAGAAAACTTACTGTTGCTGGGGACACAGTGGTCCCTCCATCTCTGAGCTCTCTCCATGACGTTCAGCTGGATCCAGGGCAGATCTCAAGAGACTCCTTGGACCCCACGGTTCAGGCCTGGGTGGTGCATGATGGAGACAGAAACAGCCAGGGCAGAGCGTTCACGCTGCTGGAGTGGTCTTATTTGAAAGGAAAGTTATGGCTTTGGGACTGGGGTGATAACTGGCATGGATACCTAGAAGGACTGAAAAGAATAGACCACCTTGAGAAGACTTCTCAAGAGAGAGATAGGATGATGGCTGAAATACTTGATCTCCCAACACCATCCTGCCCCACCGCCAAATTTCAGACCAGAACCATTTAAAATTAGAATCTAACAAAAGTATTTTCTAGTAAAGCCTTTATATCATTCCTGTTTGTGATTTAGACAAGCCACAGCCTTAGCGCTCAGTTTGCCTCAGCGCTGCTGTTGCTCTTTGCACATCTCAACATCAGGCAAATCTAGCTAATGATGTCAAATAGGGACAGAGAACTATGGCAAGCACGTAGCACAGACAGAGTCCATATTGTCTTCACAAAGAATGCTTTCCATGAGGTATCAGCTGCTGCTTTTAATTAAAAAACAGTTGAGTGGATTCCTACCCCGCCGAGAGGAGCAGCTTCACAGATACTCCAGCAGTTAATCGCATGCTAACAATGACGATGAGCGTAACGGGCTCTGTGACTGAGGACCCTGGCGGGCGGTTATTATAAAAGTAACTGTTAACTTTTCTCCTGCAACCGTCTTGCAATGCTACTTGGAGACAGAGGGTTTCTGTTTGCTTGGTCCATGGCTCTGACACCGTGTAGTCTATCCTGCAATGCCTCGTAAGTGCTCCTCAGCCCCGGGTCACCTGTGACTTCAGGCCACCCCTGCCCTGCTGGGGGTGGTTGCTCTTCTCACCAATTTTGCCTTTGGACTGTCTTCTGAAGTAGTTAACAAGACAACCAGCTGGGATTGCCTGTCTGCCAGGAACTGTTTGGAGACCACTAGCTCATTTAACCAAAACTACCCATGAGGACCACAATGGCACTATTACTTTTCAGATAGCTTTTGGGGATAATGAGTTGATCCAGGGAATATCCTGGCTTGATTAATCACTACGCCAAGGATTAATATCATTATCGATGCAAGTAACAAGATTGAAGGTATCAGATACAGAGTTACAATAAAAAAGCATTCTCACCATTTCATTTTTTAGAACATCAGTTAAAAAGTAGGAAGATTTTAAGCTGGATTGTAGAATTCTGCAAGACACAATCCCCACCCAGCTGCCTTTTTTCCTATTCTATTTCTGGCCTGTGTGGTGGAAAGGATGATTTCTCCCTTGTGAAAAATAGTAAATGAATTATAAAAGCATGCATTGTAATTTTTTAGGAATGGAATATGCTTCACATGCCTACTGAGTGATGTGCATGAAAATCCATGTACTGTACATGTTGCAGAAGAAGGCTTTTTTGTAAGGTTTTTTTAATGACCTGTGCCTAGAATACTAAAATTGAAACGTTGCTCTGGGTGGTCTTTATTTTTGGCTGAAGCCTCCTAATAGTTCCATAAATATTAATTTATGAAGAAAGCAGAACACAAGTGAATGTAGAACTGACCACTTTCTTGGTGTTCTCATATTACTTAAACTGTATTATTATTATTATTTGCTTATAGAACAGTGGGAATACTGTTAAAAAAATTAAATGGGACTTTTATCATTGAAAAAGTTTGCGGTTTGCTTATTTGGATCAAAAAAAAAATATCAACTGAGCGCATGCAAATAACTTCAGAAATAAAGTGCAACAGTACTAGTTTTGACACCAGCCCCATTTGTTTCCTCTGAAATGTTTTGCCAGTCCAGCAGCCAGATATTTCAAGAACAGCTTCACAAGGGAAGATTAAATGTGTGTGTTTTTATAAAACAATGACATCTTGTTTTCAAAGCCTTGCAAGCTTAAAATGGATATTAGGGCAGTCACATATAAACTGCAGTTCCCAAGGACAACTGTTTAGCTTAAGTGCCATTTAATGTTCTCCTAAATGGTTCCGCTGTTTAGTGTGCAATATATCTTCTAGATTAGACCTTTAATCCTTTACATTGTGCTTGCTGTGTCAAAGAGGGCTTCATGCCAACTTCTTCCTATCAGTGGGTCTCTTTCTTTTAACAGGCACATGAAGAACATCAAAGTCTTATGTTTTGCCTCTTTGAATCCAAACAAGAAATCCAGTTAAAAGTTTTTGTGAACTAAAAACTTTAAACAGTTTAATGTGTTTCCCCCCTTTTTCCTGCTTTCATTTTAGTGCTTTTATGAGCACAAAAAATAGAAGAAAGACCAAAAAATAGTTTACAAAGTACTGCTTTTTTAATAAATGTAATAAATTGATATAGGTTATCTGGGTACGTGTAATGTTAATGGGGACTTCAGAGGGCTACAGCTTTCACACCTCAATGCCTTAAGGTGAAGAGAACTCGATGCCATTACAAATGCAATACACAAAGCAGAGAAATCATCTGGTACACCACGTTTAAGCAGAGCAGGGTATGAAACTAAGCCCAGCTTGGGTGCTTAAGGCACATCACTTTTTGCTGAGCCAGCAGCTGAGTGGACTAACCAGAAGACCCTCATTATTGATTGACCTTAAGCGTAAGTACCGCTTTGCAGCATAAGTCAATAGTGGGTTTCCGGAAGCTAGCTCTGAATTTCTTAGTCTTGGCTATGCTTGCGTTTGCTCCTGAGAGGAAAATAAATTTGCCCTGTATGGCCTAAAAAGCAAAAACATCTGCTGGTATTATGAGCAGCCCTATTGTCCGAGTTCAGCAGCAGGGAGGTCTGCACTTGTTCAGATCTGCTTTCCTGCTAAGCATCGAGAAAACCTATGGGGATCATTATCAAGGCTCCCGAGGGCAGCAGGGGAATGAATTCACCAATCCAACAGGTAGCCAAAAAAGGCCACCCTGGTGTCCTGGCTAGTAACAAAATATGATACGTACCACGCAGGGGACCCACAGTGGGGAACAAGTTTGGAATGCTTGCTCCAAAGCCAATGATGGACGGCAGCCACGGGCTAAGGGAGCAGCTCGGCTTCTGGGAAGGTTAGTTGTGGTAGCTGGCAGTGGGAAGACATGGAAAGCTAAGACTCAGTGGGTGGTGAGGAGGAAAAAATGATGGTGCAGACAGATCGCTTGGTTAGAGGAATCCCACCTCACTTGGCCTGATTCATTAACCTGAACATCTGCCTAAAGGAAAGAGAGTGTTCCCCTGGTTATTGCCATCCACTATAGTTGCTTCATTAGTTGCAAAATGGCAGTGCTCAGACAGCTGAGGCCCAATGTAGCTTTTTGTTGTCACTTCTGTTATTCTTACCTACAAACAGGTAAGTTTCCTTTGTAACTGGGGGCATTGAGAAAAGAAAAGAAACACAATTGACTTATTTCTGAATTGCATTTCTTTTATTTATTTGGGAGATTACGGGTAAGAAATACATTTCGTATTTGGGTCCAGATGGACACACACACAAAAGAGGAAGTTTGTCCCCAAATTTCCATTATCAGATGTTATTGCATTTAGACCTGATTATTAACAAAACACACAGCCGGATGCTAACTATCTGAGAAGAAATGGAGTCCAAGTAGCAGTAACTAGGAAAGAAAACAAACAAAACCCTTCCTGTAAGCACAGGACCTCGAGGTCTCCATCCCAGGTGATGTTTCTGCCAGCACGAAGGAGGAATCCATTCAATCCCCAAGTTTCCTTGTGACCCCTTAATTCTTTTTCTGTGTAGGCATAGGATGGAAAAATAACATAGGCTATGGTCTCCTGATCCCATTCACTTAATACTACTACTTTGGTTTTACTGAGTACTGAAAGATTTCCAAACCTGACTGGCAGGCCTGTAAGAAAAGGCCTTCCAAATTTAAGCCTTTCCATTCACAACTAAGCCTCAAGACTGAACCCAAACCCACTCTCACAGTCATTTTCAGCCTCTATATGAAAATATTTCCACTAACATAATTATATTCCCGATACAATTAGCTGTATGGTGATTTGTTTTCAATACAGTATTGTTGTAAAGACGTCCACGGAGGACAGTTTAAATTGTTGCAGTAGATGTCCTGTCAAAGGGAGAACAAGTAATGGTTGAATTTGTTAACAGGATATGTTCTTTTGTCCATAGAAAGTTGTGCAACTTCTTGCAGCCACAACGTAATTGCAGATCACAGATTAGCTAAATTAACTCTGGTGGCTTACTCAATGAAATGCCAGTAGATAGGGTCGTTGATCTCTAGTGGGAAGTATATACAGCTCCTCTAGTGATAAGGGACTGTAACAAAAATAGACCTGTCAGGAACCGTGAGGCAGGGTAAAGCATGCCCATCTCACTTTGGACAGAGATTTTACTTACCTGTCTTTAACGATCTTTGTGAAGAGACTCCACATTCGCTTTAGGCAGTCTTTTCCTGCATTTGACTTCCCTCAGTGAGAATGCTGCCCCCAAAACATTAATCTTTCTTACCACAGTATTTCACACTCCTACTTGACCACATAATTTTGTGTCCTATCTGCCTTGCATGTGGGGATTAGCTTGTTCCCTTCCTCTTTGCAACAACCTTTCATATCCTTGAATACCGTTTATCACAACTCCACTCAGTCTTTCTTCCCTGTGCTAACAGACGGATGAAAGCTTCAGTTAACAGGAAGATGGTCTAGCTGCCTTCCTATCAGCCCACCCTCGTCTTCACTGAGATAAGTAGGATTTGGAGCTCTGGTGAATTTTGCTGAGTACAACAGCCCCTTGAGGGACTTTCTGAGATAAAGCAGCGTTGAAGCTGTTCTAATTTATCTTGAAGATATAACTGGATAGCAGTCATAATCAGAGTGGGGGGCATATAAAGATAGCTGGGCTGTTCCTTCTGTGCCTCTGATTTGTGCTGCACACAGCTCAGGCAATCCATGATATTTACCCACAGTAAAGTGGTGATTTGACATGTTCTGCCCCAAGAAGTATTCACGATATCAAAGGACTTTAGTTGTGGGATACCAACCAGGCTGATATCTTTCACATTTTTCTTGCAGGTTATTTAGCTATTCCATTAACTTTTCCATCATATCTATAAGACAATCCATACAATTTTTAAAAAAGGAAAGAGCAATATAGAAATTACCTTTTATATATCGCCATAATCAAACAGTGACTAAAGACTTCTAACTTGACAGGTTTTAAATCCAGTTCTAACAAATTTATGGATGATGTAAAATTGGTACTCATGCTAGGAAAGCTGCATATTAATAAGAGCATATTGGTGTCAGTTTTAAAACATTTTTTCTGAAAATATTATTTGAAGATTTTGGGTTAGACTCACTAATGTATCTTAGTTTCTTTGCGCAGCTCTAGTGATGCAAAACAGCTAAAAACCAATTTAAGTGGTTGGTTAACCTCAGTTTATGACTTCTTTGTACTTCTGCAGTGGTGGAAAATAGCCAGGCTGTATCTGGTTCTCAGTCTCTTATTAACCAAAGGTATCCAATTGCCTCCCACTAAGGCATTTTGTATCTTCTATAATGCATCTTAATCATCATCTTTGTTACTTATATTCTGATATCTAATAGTTTTAATTTATTGTAAGCTTCAGCCTGTAAAATTTTACAAAGTGATGTAGACTATCAATTTATATACCAGTGGGTATACTGGAGAAAGACTTGAAAAGAGCACACAACCTATGTCTGAGAAAGCCTTTTAGATGGCACTATTCATTTAAACAGCATATTTAAAAGTAATTTCAGAATATGAGTGTAGAAAACCACCCACTAATCCCTTCCTCTTTGTGTGTATGTGAAGGCATAACTGTACTGCTCCTTAAAAAGAAAAAAAAAAAAAAAGATTTCAAAGATAACATCTTCCTTGTTGAGTAAGTTTCCCATCAGCTATAAAAAATAAAAAAGACAGATGCACCAGATGTAAGGATGGATCCATGTTCGTAGTAGCCCATAACAGAAAAACGCATTCATCTGAAGTACACCATTGTGTGCATGCTGAAGCCTGGAGAACTGTCGATGTCTATGCTTTCTTCCTATGCACAGCTGCAAAGATAACACTGTCTACTGTTCAAGGGCTCCGTGGGGAATTCCTTGTAACCATTCTGTTCTTTCAATTCTCATTAAGGTTTACATCGCCATTTCAGTTGATGATCAGCTTCCTAGCTGGGTCAACTGCTGGCGTAAATCCCATCAGCAATTATAATTTTAACTTGACAGTATCATTCCTGTAGTGAGAGAGCATGTTGGGGTTTTACAGTGATTCCAGCCCTTACCTGAAGGTTACTGAAATCACTGGGAGGTTTTTCCATAAATTTTAACAGACTTTGGATCTGGCCTTGAATTATTTATTAATGACTAAACCAGGCAATGCACATTCTCCAGTTCAGACAAACCTTCTGAATCTGCCAATCAGAAATTTAACAGGGGTGGTGTCTTCTGGTGTCTTTCAGGATCCACTGCTCTTACAAATAAAGGCTTGCACTTCTAGTCTGTAGCATTTATAAAGTTATCACAGCTTAAACCGTGTCACACGAAAAACAGTTTTCAGGTCACCCAAGCTGTAGTGATAGATGTCTTTGGAGATCAATTCTGCCAAGTTGTGCTTCTCTAGATTCCAATCCTGCACCTGGACACTTGCAGCAAGTGCTTGGAACACTGTTGCTAGACTTCTTCCACTATAGAAAGGTTTCTAATGATTTCTTATGAGAGACCATACTTTGGACTATGCAGATCAGGCAAGCTTAAACAAAGTTTGGCAGGGAAGTTGTCTGAGGTTTTAATGGAGCCTCCCAGGGTGATGGGTGCATTGAGATAAGAGCAAAGAGTAAAGTTTGAGAGTGTTATTGGCCAGAACGTCATTCCTGTAAAAGGGGGATTTTAACAGGTTTAGGCTTTGCAGTCTACCTCTGTGTTAAAAAAACGATTGTCTCCCCAAGCTTCTGATGGTGGTAGCTGTATGTTTTTAATCTGAGGAGTGCAGATTTCAGCCTTGCATTGGCCTCCCTCTATGCGAGAAACAGAAGTTAAGTCCACACAGAGACTGTGGACCAGACTTTCCACCAGTAGCATTAATTTAACTGGAGACGATACTGCAACAGGAGCATGTTCAACTTGGAAAAATATGGTGGAAGTCAGAAGAGAATTAGAGTCAACCTTTTCCAAGAAAATGTGCAGAAAGTTTGATATCTGAAAGTGTGCTACAGAAGTGCTTTCTGTTGGGTACTGGTATCAATCTTTACTCTTTGAAACACAAGAGCCTATTAAAAGTCAGCTTTAAAAACTGTTTTGATTATCTTAGTGCATTCAATAGTTTTATCATATTCTGCTGTTATTCTAACAAAGATTAACTACCACATTATTCCACATATGAAGTGCTTTGAAGACTTTTGGACTGTAGTATCTGTGGAATTACTAGGTGTTGCCCTGAGAGGCTGTAGATGGAGAAATCTATCAGCCTATGAAAGCTATGCATGCTTCAGGAATAAATATGTCAGCAGGAGTAAAATAAGGGCTCAAATAGAAAGGAGGGGGAAGCAAAGAGAATTCCTTTTCATTCGTTAGCTAATCAAATCTGATTGGATTAAAATTACTCCTAATTTTTTCCAAATTAATCACCTCTGCATGGCCTGAAATCCTTCATATGAGTTATTCACGCTGAGGCAAAGCATTTGCTATTGGACCGTTTAGCAAAATCACACAGTTAATCCAGAAACCATCTGCAGTGACCTCACAATAGTTTTTGCACCCTTCTTCCCCATCAGCACAACGATTCCGATGAGAATGGGAGCTCCATTTTTTCATACTCTCCCAGGAGTCCCCAGAGAGTTTTCTGAGTGATCTTCATCTGTGTGAAAAGGAAAACAAGCCAGGAAGGTCAAAGAATCATTACAGGAGGATATCCTCTATGCATTCTCGGCCACAATCTCTTCAGTGTCCAGAATACTTGTCTCTGTCTCTGGTTGACAAAACTTAGAAAGCTAACGTGATAGACCTAAAGCCACCCTATTTCATAAAATTCACACAACTGCAGGATGTTCTATCTGCTCTAAGAACTGAGATTGGGCGGAAAAGAATTATTTGAGGCATTTCTGGACAAGAGGTGAAATCTCAAGTCTGAATATCCTTGAGTCTGGGGGGAAATTCTGAATTCAACTCCTAGTGTGGGTAAGGGAGTTTATCTCACTTCTTACTGTGAACAACTGACTGGAAAAATCAAATTCACTAATCTAAAAGTACCAAAATTTTTACAGTCGGATGAACTAGACTCCTTAATTAACTCTTTCATTTGGGCAACATTTCAGATGCTGAGGAGGGCTATTTTTCAAATCTGCAACTTTGTATTTCAGAATATTCTTCCCTGATCAAATCCTTCTCGTAAGATTTCTGACTGGTATTGCTTGTTCTCAGGTAACATCAGTCTTTTTCTGAAATTTGTGTTACTGCCTCAGTTGAGTCATGGTAGGTCAAGAAAAGAACACAAACAAAATGCGCCTTGCCTTGATCCCTCATCATCTTTTCTAAAGGGAGGTAACGAGGTTATTCTGAGGCTATTCATCATTCCTCTGGTGGTCCAACCACTTCACTTAGTTTATGATTTGCTGCCAGTGAAGCTGTATCAGTACAACCTACAGTGTTGCTCTCGGGTTGACAGTGACAGACCATTCCCTGTGGGAACAGCAAAATGCACTGCAAGGCATGTACTGACTTAGCAAACCTGATGAAGATAAAATGTTACCAGTCTGGCAAGATTTTAAATTAAATGGCAGTAAATGGAAATAAAACTTCCTTTCAAGGTCTGAGTAAGAATTCTTGGGGCATTAATAATTTTGTTGGCAGATCAGCAAAGGATTTCTTAATATCGTCACAAGATTTTGTTGACTTGAGAGGAAATATCCTGTAAATCAGTTAAGAACTTTTCTAGTGACTGTCCAAATATATTTAAGGGAAGTGACAATAGAGCTAGAATCAGTTATTTATATTCTGGCCATCCACACAACATCTCTTCCATTGCAGCTGTCTGTCAATAGGGCTAAACAGAAGTCCTCACTCATGAAACATGATGGGAGGTAATCTAAGGAAAATGGCTTACACAGCTGCCCACTAGTGGTTCTCAGATTCTTTTTTCTGTGCTACAGTATTATAAAACTATGGATTTTATTGAAGATTTCTTTAAAAAACTCTGGACCTTGAGTTCTGATGTTCTTCATAACTTTTATGCACCCTTGATAATGGCTATGTAAGTGCAAACCACACAAATTCCTGTTCCCAATGGTTTTGGAGCCCTACCTCAGTGCAAAATGCAGCTGAGAAAACAGTTTAAGAAAACCTGGCACTCAACCGACCATAACAAGTTCAAGTGTCCTTAACCAAGCCTAAATTGTTGGGCTAGGATGGGTCCCTGAGCCTAAATCTATAAGCCCGCTAACTTCAGCTCAGTTGTCCAGAGCTCCATCAGTAAGTTTAGCCAGTTTAACCATGCTGTAACTGAAACATAGAGCATACAGATTCCAAATGCAATTTCAGTCATACCTTGGAAAGTTTATATTAATACCTGTTCTGTTAGTGAATTTTTTAAATTATTCATTGAAATGCTGTAGACTGCATGGTCAAAAGTCAAGAAGAAAATGTCTTCTGTACTCAGGAATAGCCTTGCTGTAAGTGGGGGAGAGAGGGAAGAAGGGATTTTATCACCCACAGTACTATTGTGTGGCATAGGAATGGGAGCCAGGGTTAATGGACAGAGTATAAAACTTACAGTTCTTCTTCCCCCCATAAATCTGTACTCGCATGTCCTGTGAGCAAACACGTGCATGCGCATGTGCTGACAAGCACAACTAACTGGAGAATTTGAAAAAGTTTATGGAGAAAGGGAATATACTATCTCTGCTGTAATTTATGTCTTTATGGGAAGAATGCCCTTTTCTATGCGATACATAGCTTAATGAGTTGATGATGGACTCACTAATGGATGTTCTTCCACATTCATGGCTCCTAACTGTATTTACCGCGCACAGAGGAAAACACCATACACTTAATAAAAGAATCACAGAGCTTTTGTTTCCACAGAGGACTCCTGGCTTTACTGGTCAAACTGCTTCCAGAGATGTTAGCAGTTGCAGAGCCCTTTCATATGCTGAAAATATGAACCCACACCATTCCAGGCAGCATTTGTGTTAGCAATGGAATTTTTAAATAGAAATAATTAGTTTTGCTGGCCATGGTTGTTACATCTGGCATAGATTTGCCCCAGTGAACCCTATTTTTAAAAAACAAAGCATCTGAATTGAGGTTCCAGATTATACTAGTTACTGATCTTTGCAAGCCTAATCCATTCTTATGAACAACGCCTCTGTGGTGTTTTCTTCCCCAAAGGATATGGTACGGGTGCAACCCAAGCTTTATTGTGCTTAATCTGAACCAGAAGTCTAAGCTGATTATTTTAAAAGGCATGCTGTTTCTTAAAAGTGATTTTCTTCCTGTCTTCATGCTGTGCTGATAAGAAGTTATAAGTGGATCTCTTTAATGTTTTAGGCTGGAGTGATACAGAAGAAGGCAGCGTGTGTCTGGGGGCTACACAGCCCAAGGTTAAGCCAGTCCATGTAGCAAGAGTACAGGCTGCAAAAAAACACTCTTTTACTTTGAAGCATCCATACCACAGCTTTTAATTTCTGGAAACGACACATGGGGAGAAATTATGCCTGGTTTATAAAGGTGCTAAACAAGGGCAGAGGGAAAGACCTCACACTCTTTCAGCACAAAGACCTGGGGTCTGTAGTGCTGTTGACAATGACAGTAAACCCAAAGCACAGGGAGGGCAGGGGTCGAGAGATATCCCCTGCACCCTTTTGAAGGACACCTCTGCCCAGCACACCAGTGTAGCCTCAAACAAATTCTCCTCCCCACCTCTGTCTTGTGACCGGTGCCCCCAGCGATGCCGGAGAGCGCCCAGGTCCGAGCCCGGTCTAAGCTCTTGGGGGCCCATGGCAGCAGTGTGTTCCTTTATCTCCCTCCACTTACGGGGGCGGTCCATTTGCCCCTGTTAGGGCAGCCTCACTACAGCTGCAGCCATACCCGGTTGCCCTGCGCACGGATCCTTTCACATATAGGGTTTACTTCTGAGTTGCTGGTCTGTAATAAATAATGGGGTAGCTAATGCGCAGAGAGATCTTCAGTCAGTGCTGGATGTGAGACAGCAATCTCCAGTAGCCAGGGAGCTGGCTTTAAGGTACATTCCTGGCTCATTCCAAACTCCCAGCCGCCCAACCACATTTGCATTGCTGCAGTGAAGGGTCCTGCCTATTGATCTCCCTGTAGTCAGTTCTCTCTGCTAGACAAATATAGGTACTATAAAACCTAATTAGGTGTTTTTACTGTTTAAATATATTTGTCAGTAAAGATGTGCCCTCTGTCCAACATATGATATTTGCAAGTCATAAAAATCTCCTTCTGGTGATAAAAATGTCATTTCACATAATACTCTTATTTTTTAACTAGCAAAAGCAGACAGAGCAATCTTCACAAACACTGGATTGCTAGACTCCCTCTATCATCGGCACTAATTTTAGCCAGTGTCATAAACAAGATAAGTAGGCAGGTACTAAAGTAAATTAATCAGCTGCTTTAGAAACCGTTATTGATTCTCAAATCAGTAATCAGGTCTGTTTCTATTTCTGATCCAGTAACATGCATTAGTGATAAGATTGTAGATATCAGGTAGTTTGTTAATTTCTTGGCATCCCATGGCTTCATGCTCAGATATCCAAACTGACTCTAATGCATCTTGATTATGCCTTTATTATATCATAATGTCAGAATCTTAGCAATTAAGGAGCTGGACTGAAATCACAATATTGAAATCACATATGCACCACATGTGCGTGTCCCTCCCCACAGACCTGCGATCCTTATTACGTCTTCAACAATGTTAAATGCTCATTTATACATTCATGGAAATTAGACATTAGAATACGAAGTATCAACCAGCAGAGTCTCAAATTCATAATTAAATTATTTTTTTAAATATTTTTCATGCTAAATCAGCTCCCTGAGAAATTTCTTTCATCCTTGTTTTGCAGTCCATTTTATTGCTAACAGCTCCAAGTTGCAAGGAAGCAGATCTTTACTTTGTGTGTCCAACCAGCTGAAGACAGGAATTAAGATAACCAAAATTAATCAAGTCTGATTTATCCACAGTTATACAGTTTCTGTTACTTCTCCCGATACATTTTTTTTAGCCCTTGGGATATATAAAAACAAATCTTATAAGAACAGAAAGCTAGAGCTGTCCTTTACAACCTCAGACCAAATTTTCAATGATTAGCCAGCTTTAAGCAGAGCCAGATGAGACCTCCCTGTTGCCTGTTAGACATCTCCTTGGTATCTTAGGAAAATACTGTCCTGTTACTTTAGAAACAGAAGCCAAAACCAAACACTGAATGGAGGTGGCCAAGAAAAGTGACAGTGTTAAATGACTGTGTCATAGCTGGCAGAGAACCAGATGAAATTATCCAGGCCTTAGATAGCTGAGATCGAATATGTTCTCAAGCAAGTTGCAAAGCGAAAGGAAATTCCAGTAAATCATTTACTTAATGAGATCAATGTGCAACAGATCTTTTTTCTCTCCTACAAAGTTAATATTAGCATTCTGTTATCATCCTTTTTTTTCCTGTTTGCTAAGTTATCATGTGAGTTGCCAATGGGGTCTGACACTGTTTGGGGTCTGATATTACTCAAAAATACACTGTGTGAATTAGGAGCAACTGCTGGACCCAGCAACTCATTTTTTTCATGAAACACTTCTCTGCTGAAAAATGCAAACTCTTCAGAGTTGTGGCCTACCTGTATACCCTACTCCTGCCAGCTTTCCTGGTCAGCTGAGTAGGAGCCAGGATTATCAGACCCTCCAGATTCCCAGTGTGATCCCATTCCTACCACTAAGAGCTTCAGAGGCACCTTTTATTTAATATTTGTGTTTTGTAACAAAACATTACAGAACTTCGATTCCATGAAGTAGTTTCAGTGTTTTTGCTTATTACTGCAATTTGGAAGGAACATCTCCTAAAATCCCGAGATTTTTCACATGTGTACAATTTTGCCTCCTGGCCACTTTAGCAACCACACTGGAGTCAGTGGAATTATAGCTCCCTTGCCCAGTTAAAACTGCTCTATGCTCATGGACAAATTCAAACCTTGTGTTAGCAAGCACAGTTTCAACTGCACTTGTGGAGGTTTCAGAGTCTCAGATTCCAGCTACTTTTTTGAAAGTGTGAGGCAGGCAGAGGAGAGAAACCCTATTAATGCCACCAGTGAGGGAAAGAGGGTAATGTGAGCTCAAATGTTGTTAGACACCAGAGAATCCACATGGAAGTGAGCCCAAATACATGCTCCAACCACCTGAAAAACTAAAGGACAAAGATCTATAAAACTTACCATAAGAATTTACAGGAAATCAGGCCTCTTGTCCCAGTGTTCTCTGAACTATCTATTTATAGGCTCGATTTTCTATGTACACCTTCAATAACAACAGCCAAGACAGAATCATTCTGTAGTCAAGGATATTTGAGGACCACAAGCACTTTTGCACAGCAGCTCTTGACACCATCATCCTTTGCCTCTGCATCCCACTGCACACTATACTGCTTCAGAAATCAAGTGCTAAAGATGAAAACCTACACAACTGAAAAGAAACTTTTGCCATCGATGTGCAACTCTAACAGTTGCATCCCACACAGGTTACTGTTACCCCTTTGGAAGCCCCTTTGTATTTGATTAGTCTGGTCAGTCATCTAGCGTTATCCGTCAGGCAGTAGGAAAGGAATAAGCTGACAGTGGTGAACAACCGACATTTGTTAAGATTAAGAAAAGCTTCTTGCATAATTTGGAGCAACTGCTTCTGAGATCTGATTACTGTTATCCTACTCCCACCTTCAGTTTTTTGCACTGCAAGTAAAATTAGACGGTGGGAGGTTTGTGTCCACGTACGCCCATGCGTGTTTCTGCTTAGTACCTGGGACAAAGAAGCAGTAATAGGAGTGAGAGGCTCACACCATTACCCCAGGGACTCTTGCAGCTGGCAAGAGCTGGTCCCGTCCTGAAAAGAAGCCATATCGATAGCCAGTCCCCAGCAAGGGAACGGAGGAAGCGTCAGGACAGCTGGGGACACGGGAAGGACGGGCGAAGGGTGTCATTCCACTTTATTCTGCCTTCAAAAGCTCGTGGAGCTGAAGCCCGATGATATTTCCAGAGTTCCCAATGCTTTCAGCTGAAAACAGAAGACAAGTGGTTTGAAGCTGCCTGACTACAAACACAAAATCTAAAGGAATAAGTCAGTAAATGAGCAAAATATACTGAAAATAAAGGGTCTTCAGGGCTTTGTTTTCATTTTCTTACCCTTAGAACGCTTCTGTGGTTATTTTTATCCACTCTCTAAAACCTCTCAAAAATGTAACTATGTGCAAGCATTTGGAGCCTTTCTTTCTGTTTGTTTATTCATCATTTAGCATAATCCGAGACTGACTTTAAAAATCCAGCTTTTTAAAAAAGATTCAGTTACCTAATATATTTGTTTTAAAATGACAGGGTAAAAATGCATCTGCTATATGAAAAGAAAAAAAAATAAAAAGGATGGTTTTCTTTTGGATATACACTCTATTTAACAAAATCAAACTTATGGAATCAGATCTTCAGGTGAAATTATGGTACCATAGGTATGCCAAAGACAGTGGGACAACCCATGGGATGGAATTTCAGGAACAGCTAATTATTTGCTCTTAAAAAAAAATCATTTCCTTTCCTTAATGAGACAACTTTCAGGAAATGAGTACAGAGAAGGGAGAAGAGAGGAAGAAATGCAGTATTCTGGAAGCTAAAAATCTTGTTGGTGTTCTTTCTGCAATTTTTGTGGCTAAGACACTGAATGGATTCCATAAGTGAGATTTTGTCAGCATGCCAAATCTACATGGTCTTCTATCTTTTAAAAAAATGTCTTTGATTTTCACAGACTCCAGCCCAGCTTGGGACTTGCATTTTAAAAAAAAGCATATCCTGCTGCTACAGGAAATATTTTTCTCAACACCACTGTATTTTATTTATTTTAAACATATTTTAAAAAGAATCTTATAGAAATCCCAACAGTACTGTTATGCATAACCCAAAAGAGTTCGTTTCACCTATTTACAGGAGAAAAGCTCACAGGATTAACACATTTGGAAATGATGTGAAAATACAAAATGTATTTAAGATTTTTTTAAGTCCAAGTACTGAATGCAGTAGGATATGAAACGATTAGCTTTCTTCACATTTGGAGCAAGACCATACAACCTACTGAATTCAGGGATTGGTTTATTTTATACTGGATTACGGAGGGTACTACTACATTTTCTAGTAGAGAAACTTATTATTAACACTGTATAAGGCAATTCCAGCAAGCCTGAAAATTGGACATTGGGCCAAAATTAAATCTCCATGTTCACATATAACCACACACGGACAACATTCAGGTCTGAATAGTTTAATAATCTTTACTTCTTATATTGGGCCAAGTTCAGATTCAGAAAGCCCTTTTCTGCAGATGCAAACTTTTGAGCTAAGATCTACAGTGAAAGGTTTAGGTTTCTTTTAATATATCATCCCTATTGGGTTTCTTACACATCCCCTGCAAGAAACCCAAGTTCACTGTTATTAATAAAGAGGTTTTGAGAAAGTATTACCCAGCAACAATCATTATTGAAGTGTGCTGGACTACTGAAGTGTGGGGCTGCAGCAACAGAAGGTTGTTACAGAAAACCGCAGTGGTAATCAGCTAGCGCAGTAGTTTGTAGGGAACGCTCTTAAATCAATGATGTAGCTACATATAAAATGTGAAGGAAAAAACCTGCATTATTGGTATTTTACTGGTGATATGTGGCCTCTTTTATGCCCTGTGTATTTTCATCCCGTAATCCTTTGCTTCACCAGGTCCCAGGTCAGTCCGTTGCTCAAAATAGTCCTTTGCCACACTGGCAGAAAGTTACCAGCAAGAATGGCCCTCATTTAATCCTGGCAGCAAATTAAGTCATCTCACTTCTGAGCCAGAGAAATGCATCCTAATTACAGAAGGCCAATCAGACTAACCAACCCAGCTCTCCATAGGTAATTCAAATGAGAAATGAAAATGAGAGAAAAGAGATACTAAGCAGCCAGCCTACATTGCACTTTTGTTTACTGTAAGCTACAGAAACAGAGATGACTGGATGAACCTTTGTTTTTTGTTATCTATTCTCTAGGAAGTCCTTGTTTTCATGGGTCAAAATGTCTCCTGACAGGGTCCATTCAACTGATAATCATCAGTGTGAGCCTCAGTAAGCCATGGGGTATCTTAAAACCTAAAGGGATGCTTAGCATATTCTGAAAGGCTAAGCCATCAGGAAATGTTTTTGGCAAATGTCACTCAGGTTTCCTAAATTATCCAAACTGAACCTGGTTCTGAAAAGCGGATATTTAAGAGGTCCAAAGAAATCATGCATATTCTTTTCAGAGTTAGGTTAATTTCAGAAGTCAAATATACTGCAGTTGCTGATTGATCTTGACAAAAGTGCTTTGAAATAAAACAGATTTTCTAGCATGAACTACTTGTAATTTGTTCAGTCCTAATCAAACATAAGAATCTAAGAATTTGAGCATGGAGTCATCCAAGACAGACTTTGACCTTGGAGAAAGGTGCTTAAACTGCTACAATTGAGTAAGCTCATGTAAACTTGCTTAGGTGCAGAGAATAATTCTTTCCACCAAGTTTTTCAAATTCCAATAAAATTAACTGTCTTGTTTTTAATTTTGATTCCCTGTGAACAAAACACCAGCTACTTTTACTGTATCAAATAATGCAGTCCTTTTCAGGCACTGCACACATGTGAGGTAATGATCTAGCCAAAATGGAGTCTGTGGCAAAATAATGGAGAAAAATATTTTTAAGAATCTCTGGTCAGCATTTTTGCTATATTTTCTTTACTGCCTTTTTAAACCATCATATCCTTAAGTTGATTTTAAGTGAAATGTGTGCAGAGATATGTTTAAATTTAATGAAGTAACCCCTTATGGATGGTGAAATGACTTCCTAATTACATTTTATGTTCTCGTGGTTCTTGAGTTTTTCATTTTCCACAAATGGAACAGATTTATATAAGTTCACATGACAGCTCTAGCTCGGCAAGAAGTGACCATGGCTGCCAGAGAGACTACTTAGCCTTTAGATACATCGGCGAGGTAGTACTGTATGTTTAATAGAACTAGGTGTAAAGTGATGGTTCTTTTTTCACTGTTTATTGCTAAGCCAACCTGCTATAAAACATTGATCTCTCAGATACAGGAGACACATGACTCCCATGCCACTAGGTCCAGTAGGCTTAACCTGCTGAACCCAAAGTGCTAAAAGGACTTAAAATGTAATCATTAGTAGATTTTTGCAAGCAGCTGGTAAAACAAGACTTCTAGGCAGTTAGAGTGCTCTAATTTATTTCTTAATCCTGCCAAATCAGCAGAAAAGTATTTTAACTTAGTTCCACTTGGCAGACAAAAGGTAGGATTCCAATGGGACGGCACAAGAGAAAGCATCTGTGCAGGTGGAAAATGATAAACTCTGTGTAGTGGTGGCTATCAGCTCTGAGGTCCACATTTTTAATGTTGCTCTGGAAGAAAACAAAAGTAGGAGAAATACTGTATCTCATTTGGACTCAACCAAGAAATAAACTATTACTTTTTTCCAAAACACCAGAAGTATTCTGCTCAGTCTTTCCAGCCTCTATTAAATCCAGCACATTGTACTGAGACAAAAGAGACCAGGGAACTTCCCCTTCTCTCCTCCCCATCCAACTCGGCGCTCGTTTGTCAGCAAGAATTATTGCCCTAACAAGCAACTTACAAGTCACCCATCTGTAGTTGTTCACTTTTCACATTAAGGGAAAACATCGCAATGGGCAGGCTTTACGACCAGGTTTCCCATTGTCTAAGCTTGACCCTGCCAGTGTTTGCACACAAGATGTCAGGGTAAATGATAAGGACTGTAGCTCTGAATGCAAACAAATACCATCCATAGAAATCAAATTAATTATTTTTTTCTCGGTTGGTACTTTCTTTCCAGATTTTTGGGATACTGAAATACATTGTGAACCTGGTTTCTTGTCAATTGACCCCTAAACAAATAGTTAAATCTGTGGTGCTCATTAACTATAGGTATTGACTAAGCTATAGTGATTGCTGTACAAATACACACCACACACTTATTTTCATCATCTCATTTAGATGATCTGTTTAATTGAATGCAGTCTACAGGCTTGATCTCTTGCCATGCAGCACACACAGGAAATCCTGGAATAACATCCAAAGACTGCATTGGACTGAAAGTGAAAACCTTTGGTTTAACATGCTGCCAAATCTTCTAAAGAAACAGAAACTCACAAAAAAAAAAAAGCCCTTAGTACCCTTGAGATCATAATGTACAGCTCTGGCTGACTGGACTGATATTACCTGACCTGAAATTTGAATTAATTTTCATGAATTAAATGAACTATTGATTGATTGACTGGCATATAAGAAGAACCTGAAAAGCAAAACTTGATGGCTTTTAAAGAAAACTTATAAGGGAAATAAGAGGGAGGACATGAGAATAAACATGTTGAAAGTATTCGCTAGAGAGGTTTTATTGTACTCCTGTATGAAAATGTTACAAAAAGTCTCCAAGCTATTTGCCTTCAACACTAAAAAAGCCCTGAACAAAGTGCATGTCATGCTTTTAACAACATCGGCTATGAAAGCCAAACTTGGAGTGAGGTTTAACTGCCAAAATTTCCTGAGTGGGTACAGAATTCATGGGTACAGGTTCATTAAGTCTCATCCATCACACTATATATTTTGCTCAGTTGGCAAATGACGGAGGTGTTTTTCAGTTGCAAATCCACAAAGATCTGGCAGTCAAGTCAAGTCTTACCATCTCATGTGCCGAACAAGCACACTGCAAACCAATGTGGTTTTTCAGATGTTGCTGAAGGCATATTCTAACCACAGCTGATGTTACAGAGATAGAGCTAGTGGTGTAATTTGGCCTGTGTTATCTTTATTGTCAGTGATGATGCATGAAATAAAAAGAGCTCATGGAGAGCTTGGGGAGTTTTTAGTTTGGAAAAATATCTTTCAGCTGGAAAGCGAGTAACTGTAGTAAGTATTCAGTGGGAAACAGAAAATATAGACTCTGATAAAGTGATTATTAAAGTCACTTTTTAAGGACAGAATTGGTCTTCCAGGTAGTATCATCTACAGCTACCAAAACCTATTCATAGGCCTGCATAAACAGCTTCTTTTATAGATTCAAAGCCACAAGCCACCCACTGTTTGAAGAAAATTTTCCATACTTGGAAAATACATGCAATATAAGATCACTGTGCTGGTTATCAGGATTTCAGACTTCACAAAAATTTGCTGATGTTATCCAAACATAGCCTCATTATCTGTCAGAAAAAATTCCCTACTCAGTAAGGACCAGATACAAACAAAACTCCAAGAAATTGGTATAATAGTCTGCAGTGAAAGGGAATACAAAAAGCTATAAATCCATTCACATGTAGAATTTCTGAATTCTAAGCAGAAATAATATACTTGCTCAAAATATTATACTTCTCAGCAGTGCATTCTTATAGTTCAGTCCTCTTTTTTTCACTTTATAACAAGGAACTGCTACAGAATTGCCATCTTCTGTTTTACTATAAGCCATTAATTTTGGAGTGTATTTACACAGAAGTTGCTCTGGCACATTTTTGTCATTACAAATGTAACTGTGAAATGTAAAGAGTGGAGCTGCAAACGTGAACCACTTCAGAAATCTAACTTCGTTTTTTTAAACACCACTTTCTAAAGATCCAGTTTACTTCACAGCACTGAATATGTCCCTGGGCTTTCAGAAGGACTGTGATCCCAGGCTCAGAGGCAAATAACCTCCTTCCTGAAGGGCAGCAGAAACCTCCAAGGTCTCTGTCCCTGGGAGGAAGGACATCAGGAGGACAGTTGGGTGCTCTGTACCACTGTGTCCCCAAAAGACTGCTTTTACAGTAGGACATTGATGCCCAGCTCACAGCTGATTAAAGCCTGAACTTGTGCCTGCTACACCTCTGGAAAAGATGGAGAACGAATTCATCAGCAGCTGTCTCCTGCAGTGCTCGCACTTTTCTTTTGTGTTTACGTCAAGCTTGTATCCTGAGACTAGGCAGCAGATGTTTTCACGGACACTGCAACTACTGCAGCAGTTAGTCATATCAGGTCTATTTTTCAAATCTCTGTAATGTTTTATATTCTGACACCTGAAAATGGCTTTTAATTGATCAAGTGCAGTGGGTCTGGTTTTCTCTGACTAAGAAAGAAGAGAGAGGAAAAACTGGAACAGGAGCTGCTAGAGTGATTCGACAGAAACTTGAGCTGAGGGACACAAGAAATACAGCAGAGATGGCAAAAGACTAGTCCTGGTTTTGTTACACAAAAAGGATATAAGAACTTAAAGTTTATAATACAAGGTGTACTAAATCGTATACCTTAGCAACTGAAATTAACATCACAACTAGAATTTATTAGAAAGCATAAAAATTGCATTTAAAACGAATGTCCTCACCTCTGTAGGCACATATGAACAATTTATATACCCTGATACATACTTTAATATGGAGACTGCATTTTGCACATAGGATTATAAATTTTTCACTTAGAAGTGCTGGGAGTTAGCAGGAGAGAGAAAGCAGGAATAAAGTTCTGAACATGTAGGACTCTAGGATTAATACACTCTAATCCATACCTGATTGATGCTTTCAGGTCAGTACACATAATTCACATGGAGTATTTTTCATGGGATGGGACATTCAACAAGAATGGGAGAAAATGAGGTAGTCATCAGGCTGGACCAGAATTCTTGCATACAGAAATTAAATGAACTTGGCAAAACTCTGACTACCTCCTTTGCAACTGTGGCTACACACTCATAATGACCGCACATGAATTTGTGAAGAAAAAGATTAAATTGAAGGTCCACATCAATAAAGTGGAGTTCAATGGCAAAGGAAGCCTCAGGCAATGAATGTCTTAGAATGAAAAGAATCACTTATTTAAAAAAATCTCTAAATTGTTTCTATTAGCACTACATATGATTTTCTGAAAGTACAGCAGAAATTTTGGCTACAAAAATGAAACATGAAACTCCTCCTGCCTGCCAGTTTTAATCAAATATAGAGCTCAGCCCGAACCTACGCAAGGCTGAAATGATGCTGTTGGAAGTGAAGCTGGCTGTCTCCCATTAAAGGCCTGCAAGCTTTTTTTTGTTAAGGTTGTGTGAAGCCTTGGAGTCTTATCTGACTCCTTACTGAGTCTGGATGACTGGGCAGCATCCCAAAAATACCTTCTCACATCTTTAGCTTTATGGGGAGTTTCGTCCCTTCCTCCCGCTGAGGCCACAATATCCTCTGCATTTGTTACATGACGGCTGTGTTATTACAGCCTCCTGTTTCTGAAGCCGAATGTAAGACAATGTGCCGGCTCCAGATGCAGCAGAAGGAGGCCGTCTGCCTCGTGCCTGCCTTAAATCACTGTAATCACTTCAGGCCAGTGCTCAGGTCCTTCTTTCAGCTCCAGGTAATTCCTGATGCCAGTTTACAGCCTTTGGTGTAAGAAGCCCTGCTGCAGTTGCAAACCACTGAGGCTCACAACAAAGCCTTTGGGACCTAGGGACAAAACATTTTTTTGAAAGTGATCCAGCATTGTAAAAATCTTTCTGTGAACATCAGGTGAATACAGCATCTGACCATCTTTAGAAAACAAAGGAAACCTTCCTCCTGGAGAATGCTTTCTATCAGAAGCACTACTTGCTTCAAGTTTCAAACTCCTTCATTTGTCTCCTCAAAAAGCCACTAAGCACAGACTGAGTTTTGATCCAAAACAGGCAGAAGTGCTGGATACTGCAGAGATTCAGTAGCTATTTCACTAGAGCTGCAGACCCACATGCACGCTAGATGGCGAAGACCAGAAGTCACCAGCTTCCGGCCATGGTTCAATGGTACAAGTTCAACTTTAAATTTCTAACTCGTAACACCTAAGACAGATGACAGAAATCACTGGTCTGGTGCAAACTCACTTGACCAATGCAACTTCTGATGGGTTATCTTTGTAGCAACAAGCTTCAAGTTTAATCAAGTACCAACTTTCACCACGCAGCCAGCATAAAACAATCAGGAAAGCATACAGCCAGAGCAAAGTCTGTATCACATGCTCTGCCAAATTTGACAGAAAAGTGATCCTGTGTCCAGGTCTGATTTAACTCTAAATTTCACTGCTAGATAACAGCAGCGTACACAGTTTCAACAGTAATGCTTGTGGAATTAACGCTTACCTTGCAAAAATTGGGGGGGGGGGGTGTTCATAATATTTTAACTACCGCTTAGCTCTA
Organism: Astur gentilis; assembly: GCF_929443795.1. NCBI lineage: Eukaryota > Metazoa > Chordata > Aves > Accipitriformes > Accipitridae > Astur > Astur gentilis. Next base: position 8,021,562 of record NC_064909.1, on the reverse strand, counting down.
ATCTTGCTGTTACTACTGCCTAAGGGTTTTGCCCTGTATACATCAAGTAAAAGAGTCTTCCCCAGCCTCATGTGGATTTATACATACAAACGTACATATATATATACATGCACATATTGCGCCCTATCAGTTGGAGAACAAAGTTTATGCGTGATCAGCAAAAAAGGCCAGCGTATACTTTGCTCTGTATCCGCCTGAAACTTTTGCTATGGAGTCACAGATCAAACCAAATGCACCATCTCATTAACAAAGTAGCTCATCACACGTAATTTAGAGGCTGCTGCCATTTCCAGCCCAAGGTCTCGTCCACCAGTTGCAAATCTTCATGCTTCTTTAAGACTTCTTTTTGAGCCAACTCCTTCATTTTAACCAAAGTTTCCCTGTAGTTTCCCATTTACTGTTCAATCCAGTCAATGGCCTGGGGGCAGATGGTGGTCTTCCCCTGTAGCGCCAGCAGTTTGGTGCAAGGTACCCCCCCGAGAGTTGTGTACAAGTGGATCCCCACGCGCCGTGGGCACTCACACTCCCAGCTCAGCAGCTGGGGGTACCCCAGCCACCAGCCCAGGGCAGGCTGTGCAGCAAAGGCAAACTGCACAGGCTAGGTTTTGAAAATTGCCCATATTAATGCTTAATGACTGGAAAAGAAAGAAGAGCGAGAACTTAAGGCAACAGTCTGTACTCAAAGACATTTGCGGGGATTTAAACAGCGCATGCTTTAAATTCAAGTCTTTGAAGGAAAGAGTAAAAGAGAAGCATGACAGTATGCATCCTTCTCAATTCAAATTTTGTAAGAACAGCACGTCTTAAGAGTATCTATCGCTCAGATGTGATTGCCTATATATCCCTCTCTTTGATAATCCTTCTGAGGCTGTTCAAGGTCCTCTATTTGTTGACTATTTGAGGTCTTCAGCTGAACGGAACTTCAGGATGATGGTTATTTTTATCATTGTTAAATTACTTACAGTACCAGTTCTGTCTAGTTGACTATTGTGGGCTTTGCAGTAATGCCTGAAAATGTGTAGAAGTGAGCAGTACTCTATTCAGACTGCCAGACGACCAGAAATCCTGAAAAAAACATCAAAAAGAAATCTGCAAATTTGTCCCAGAAAAAAAAAATTGGGTAGAAAAACAGGAAATGTCTGTGGAAAAACAGACATATGGGAGCTCTAGTTCTTCCGTAATCTTCCAGTAGAAGAAGTCTGGGCAAAGAATTCAACTTCTTGTAGGGTGGAGTTTTATCAATTTATTAAAAGAGTTTAATGATGTGTGAAACCTGGACTGGTCCCACCTAGTCCTTCTCACCTAAAAGCCACTCATAGAACAGGCTCTCCCTGTGTAAGTGTATAATAAAAAGATGGCTCATGTAAGAATGAGTAGAATGCATTTATTTGTACCTGTTCTTGATGTGCAGATACTGTATAAATACACATGCACACAGAGGTGAAAATTACTATGGGTTTCTTCAAAAAAATATAGCCAAAGTGTACTTGTACTTTATGGGTCAATTCACACTGCTTCGAAAAAAAATAGTCTAAATGATGTGTTTCAAAAGATAAAGATACTGGTTTATCAACAGATAAAGTACTGGTTTAACTTCCAAGATCTAAATTATTGTTTTAATGCAGCTGTCTAGCAGAGCTGAGGTTGGCTTGACAAGGGGGCTAGCTGAAGATACAGCTCTTGCTCATCTTCCAAAGTACTGAAATAAATAGAATATTTGACAGAGAGGACTGCAAAACAGGCCATTTTAGACTGTTCACATTTTCAGCTGAGAGATTTATAAAGTGTTTACCTTAGCTTCCAATTGATAATGTCAGTTTTAATGACGTAAGATAGACATACACTTTATAAAATACTTCTAGCAGGGAGACCAGGAGGCGGAACAGGTTATAGAGAAAGACAAATAGAAAAGCTTGGTTTCTTGAGCTCAGATTATGCCAGTTGTTCAGTATTTCTTAGTCTTGTAGGTTCTTCTTTATTCCTTCTGCAGAAAGAGTCCAGAACCCTTCAAGAAGTAATTCAAAATGGCAAAGTAACATTTTTCTTTACCTCTACCTGGCAAATTTTCAGAGAGGTACATTTACTGGATGGAAACTTCCTGCCTGGACTGGCTGCCCGTTAGTTATGTGTAATGAGCAATCCATCCATCATTAGGGTTAGTAAGTTTTCCATTTCAACCTCTTCCTTCTTTAAGTGCATGATTTAATTCACAGCACATAAACATTTATGCAGAAACCTTGTAAAAGCAAAACCATGCCCAGTATTTTGGTCATATATGAGACAACTATAGGCAGGTGGAGAAACTCACTTTAAAACAAACTCATGTCCAGTGTTTGTTCACAATAGCTAATGTCTGTATTCTGTATCTGTGCCTAATTTACATTAATCTCCTTTTCTTTTTTCCCCTCCACACATACAGTTTTCACACTTGGCACTGCTTGGAGCTAGAGCTGCTACATACTTAGGAGGAAATTTGTTCCTGGGACAAGTATGAGCTCTGGGAGAGGTTGCTTTATCAACTAGGTTATAGGCCTAAAACTTGGTATCTCCTGCCTTCAGTTTCCCTGTCCTACTGCAGACTCCTTCCTACCCTGACCCATGTCACTTTGGGGATGCTGAGCTGGAAGACCAAAGTGGGTGTACGGGGAAGAGGTGGCCCATGATATTTGAACATCCAATATTCATCTCAGTGCAGAAGCAACTGCCTTCCTGTTGAAGGATGCCTGAAATATTTCTAGCTTTCTCTTTTTAATGAAGTCTTTGGGTTTCCTCTTGCTCCTCAGAGCTGAGGCTGGAGCATTTCACTGCAAGGTGAGTCTAAGACCATCCAGATGCTGGGGCATGCATGAGGGGTTTCAGATGGCAACACTGCAATGACCGTGTGGCCAGGTGCTTGCCCTTTTTCTGCTGGGAAAAGCAACAGATTTTACAGTTGAGAAGAGTAGAGCCCTTCTAATAACTTTGAGACATGGCAGGAAATCCCTTTTAGTCAGCATGAGTTTTCAGCCACCTTTTCTGGGTTTTTCTTTGTCTCCTTGAAGGTTAGTGACCTCATTCTACATACAGTGCACTTGGGGCAGAGGTGGTCAGACTTGCCCTGCAATTCCAGCACCTGAGGAGGTTTTCATGGACTTTTAGTGACTGTCTTAATTTAGCCTGCAGCTAAACATGTGGCTATCCACAGTGAATCCTTATATGCTCTCTGCCAACCCTTAAGAAATCAACTCTTCTTTTCCATAAGTAAATCTGATTTCCTTGCTCATTCCTGAAAACTTACCCACAAAACTGACTGCTTACTTGGTACAAGCAGAGGGTAGTGGCAGCAAGAGCCCTGAACTGCAGGCAGAGCTGTGAGGCAAAGCAAAGCAGCACTTTTTCAATGAATAGTGGCTGAGCCAAGAATGCTTTAAACCCCCCTCCTCCATCACCTTTCCTTAAAATTGAGATTATTAATGAGTCACGCTTACATTCATATTCCTCAGAGCTCTGCTTTAGAGAGAAACAATAGCCAGGTCTCCATCTCCTTCCTCCTGGGTGGGCAAGCAGCACAATGCTGAAGCATTATCACATCAACTGCTGGGCTAAGAAGCTTGACCCAAAGCCCTGTGCCAGTGAATTATTTTCCCCTGACATATGGCTTAAGGCTGAAGGATTTGAACACTTAATTGGTGCATTTTCTGCAAGGCTTTAAAAGCTTGGCAAGGTGAGATTCCTGCTAATCAGTGATACAGCTGGGAAACGGCTCCTGCTGTGCATCACCAGCAGCCTCCACCTACAAGAATTTATTGATCTCCTGGAGCTCAAGGGACTTGTATTATCTGAAGGTGTTAAAATAATTTCTAAGTGAAGTTGTCCAAAGGCTGTGTTTCAAACATCCTTCATAATTTGTATTCACTGAGACATGTAACAGCAGAGATCTGTTAATGTATGTGAAAAAGAATGCCATGACTTTCTCACATTATCCTGGTGAAGTGGCTCTTTGTTAACCAGGAAAACAAAACACATTCCCTGCAACTTTTGCCTTTTCCTGCAAGAGTTACGTCAGCCCATCTCTACAAGCAGGCATCCACAAAATTAACATCTTTACAGCACTTTTTTGTGATTGAAACTATCAAAAAAGTCCCCAAATACCTCCATCCTAAAGATGGGTCATTTGATGAGAAATTTGGGAAATTAAATCTTCGTTCATTATTGGCACTCCTGGAAAAAAAATTATTCAGAGCATTCAGTTTCCATTTTCATCCTGCTATTTTACTGTACTTATACCTCTGACTTGCGAAACAATGATTTCTGTAATATCCGAAACATTTTGCTGGCATTTTACTTTCTCTGCAAAAAATTCTCTAAATAAATTATACGACTTCCATTCTTGCTGTTTTACCAGTTCTATCTCATCAGAAACTTTGTAAACCCACTTTTCACGGAGCTCCTGTGAGTTGGAAGGAGTTCTGCACATGAAGGATTTGCAGGACAGACACATTATTGTTGCTATTCTGTTTTGCTAAGGAAAAGTATTGATTCAGCCAAAATTATCTTTTTTTATAGAGAAGACAATAAAACTAAAGGGAGCAGTTACTGTACCCATCAGAGAGAAGAGATTCCCTTGAAGAAAACTATCCAACCACAAACTGACAACTATTCTTACAAGTGAAAGACCTTGTTTGCACAGGGTACACCCTTGCAGTCACACTCACTCACACACATAGAAATAAAATTGATACAATCTTGCAGCATTAGGGCTGCTTTGGAAGGCATTCCGCAAATATTTGTAGTAATTGAATAAAGTCAATCAAGTTTCATTCTCTTAAACATGTAAGCACAGAATAGGGAAGCAGAGGTTGGAAATATTCAAGGAATGCATATCTAGGGCCCTAGTCCCCAAAAGCTAGGTTTGAGTATAAATGCAATTTTAATCTTGTTGTTGTTGTTGTTTTAATTCCGTTAGTTTCCCTTTCTCCTTTCCTCTGCTAAACACATGTGAAATTTGGAAGATGGTACAAAATTCCTCTGTCCATTTTCTTCGCTCACCTCCATTGACTAGCAGTTTTATTTTTTAAGTTTTATAGATTTCAGGCCTGCTTTAGTCCTGGCATCGTGTAGGAGTTCTGTGAGAGTCAGAATAAGATGATCCTCACCCACAACAAAGAACAATTCTGACAGAGATAATGCTGCCTCTCTTTCATTCTCTGTTTACACTAGCATCACCCGCAGCTTTGCAGCGCCTCCCTCAAATTTGTAAATGACAAAGACCTTCAAACAAAACCGGGCTCAGCTTCCTAAAATATCTTTGACAACTTAATTGACTTTGCACACTGGCATCTCAAGGCTGTCAACTTTAACATAGTTCAAAGATCAATTAACAGATCAGTCTTTTTTCTCTGTATATGGGAAAGTACTTTTACACTAGCAAATACCTATTTACACTCACTAAGTTCTGTGAATAAGCCTGCTGACATGCCGGGGATCCCACTGAAATATGCTCTTCACAAATATAGTAGGTGTAGTGTTTTCCCATTGCTTAACTGTGTTGAGTAAGCTCTTTGACAAATAAAAGCATTCTTGCTGGCCCCAGTTATCAGAAGGTGCACTACGTGCTCTCTGCTGCAGTCACTCACCATGTTTTCTCATCATCCTATCGAACAGCTTTTAATTAATAAACTTTCCAAAGGGCTAGGACTAAATCCCTCTGTGCAGCGATGGTGTATAGCCTCTGGTGTGAATTGCTGTAACTCACTGGTGTAGATTTTGAGTATCTCATGTAATCCCAACCTCCCCTATTTTGGCCATTTTTCTGCTCTTACATTGTGAGTAGTAAATGTTCAGAGTTTCATGTCAGGACAGTCACGCAATCCAGCACACCGGGTGGCTCAGCAGGGTTGGGTGCCACTGGTACAGCCGTCAGCAGACAGCTGAGCTGCTCTCCCTACCCCTGGCACAGGCAGGTGTTGCCTGGGTGGAAACTTAGTTGTGATAAGCGCACATCCTTGTATTGGTAAGCTGTAACTGGGAACTGATAAGCGCACATCCTTATATTGGTAAGCTGTAACTGGGAACTGTTTGTGTGCTTCCATACAAAGTGGTTCTCATGGCATATTATGTGTCATAAAAGTTGTGTGTCTTTTCTTGACGAGTATTTTCTGTCTCACTAAGATTCGTTTCTATCCCAAGGTGCAGAATATCAATAAACTTAATCCTTTAGAACCCTCCATGACTTACATTATTTTATGTTTATTAGTGCGTTTGGGTTTTGGAGAGCAAACGAGGACATCAGTGGTGACATTTTGGGGGCTCATGTGCTTAGGACTTTACTGTGGATGTGTATAATATCTATTGTCCAGCTGAGGGTTTCATTTTGCTTGTATCACAGTCTGCCAACACATCTCTGACATTTCAGTTCACTACACTGTGCTAAATCCTGAATTCTCTTGATTTCTCACCCATCCCACTCTCTGCCATGGGCTATGAATCCAGAACAAAGCTTGAACATGACAACAAATAAAGTTTGGGAGCCAGAGGAAAGAAATCAGAAAGAAGATTTTGCCAGCACTGTACTTAACAGCCTTTTTTCCCTGCAGGCACTATAAATTTTGTGTGACCAACTAAAGCTGAACAAGATGGTAATTTTGTAATCCACACAGCTTTTACATGCATCTATTTAAAGGTGTATAAACAAACGCATACATACATACATACATATCTACATATACACGTATGTGTGTGTTCACCTACTGTCATATATAAAACATGCAGATGTGGGAGAAATGTATGGTGGTGTGATGGGATAAACGAGCCTGACACTTATATGAAGACTTAGAGTAAAACTGAGCACTGTTTGAATGAGCAAAAAAACGAGATGGTGGCCCTTCCAAACAGGTCATGTGTCTTCTTTACAGCACAGAGGTATATACTCAGTATCTTCAGTTAAGCGGTGGAAAATTTATTTGGAAGTATTTTAAGAAAATGTGGAAGGGAAATTAAATTCTATTTGTTTATGTTTCTCTCTGTAAAACCTTAAATATCAAGAATCTAACTATATGAGATCAGGAGAAAGCATAAAAACTTCTAACGATCTAAACCAGATTTTAATGTACATAAAAAGGTCAGACGTAAACATCAGCTACTACGGACTTTTCCATGGTTAGATTTGAGTTTTATATGCTTTGCCGAACACCTGACATGAAGCTCTTCAGAGTTGCAGGATGTCAGACTTTATTGTTGTAACATGTAATGAAAAAAGAAATGCTCCATAATTTCTTATTAGTATTTGTCAATGTTGTAACCGGGATGTTTACTGTCCGAATATATTGTTTTGGCTAATTGGTCTATAAGGAAGAAAGAATAGCTCAAGAGAGGCCTCTTGGGGGTGTCAAGAGAAGTCAGGCTGCACAAATCATTGACAGAAGATAATACAACTTTATGGAGTCTATACACCTAAAAATTTTTCCCGAATGCTTCATGCCTATTGATAAAAGAAACAGCTATTTGAGTGCAGTAGGCTGTCTGGTCTTTCTAAACCATTAGTCAAAACCTTCCAAAGGAAAGACCTGCAAGTTTTCAAGCTTTTTGGCTTCAAGCTTTCCAAGCCTTTCAAGCTTTTGCAGTACAGTAAACACACAAGATATACAAGGCAATGTAGCCTTCTGCCTAGGCTAGGGCTGCAGATCCAGTCATTTTGGGTACTCAGAACAGAAAGAGTTCCTGTCATGACAAAAATATATTCAGATATTTTAAAAGTATCGTTGTGTGGTTTTTTGAGGGTGGGGGTGCTTCCTTTTGTTAAAGGACTCTCTAGGTACATCTATACTATTCTCGGAAGCAGACTTGGCAGTAGCTATGAAGAAGGCTAGTTTCCTGCTCTGTCTGTCCCGACGGTGTCCCCTGCCAAAGTATCCCCTGCTGAAATATCCCCTGCTGCCTCCTTCACAGCCAGATTGCTGTGAGACCTCTCAGGCCACCCTTGCAAAGAAGGGAACGGACTGCAGGGGAGCTTCTGTGTCTGCGGGTTTTATTACCTTTACTCATGGAGGACAAATACATTTAATATTTAACATTTCCTATATGTTAAAAACCAGCGCTGTTACGGCAGTACAAGAAGGGCAACTGACCGACCTCACAGCTGGCTTTAAAGACAAGCAGCCAGGCAGTTCTCACTGCCCTACATGATAGCTTTCCTCTATTGCAGAGCAAAACAAGTCACCCAGTGTGCAGATGGGGGGAGCTCACCTGAGCTGAATTTTGGCTTTCTATCACAAACAGGCAGTGCTTTGTGAAGGTTTCTGTTCAACCCCAGGAGAAAAAGCTTTCTTCCTTAGAACATTTGAAACAAAAAAAGCAAAATAAAAATGCATTTCTAACTGATTGCCCTATTAAAATGCCTCAGGATTGTACAAACAAAGAAAAAGATTTATTTTTTTTTTAATAACATGCGAGTGCTGAGATAATACAAAGCTTGGTGTGCTGTGGAAACCTAGACAGATCAGACATTGGATATACAGTATTTGTTTTCTGAGTCTTTGCCCACACAGAGTTTTCTTGCAGCTACTAAACAAAGGTCCTGGGAAGACGGAACTCTCAACCAGCCCCATTTTGTTCAGGAAAAATATAATTCTTTAGAAGGGTTTCTCTATTTTGTTTTCTTTAAGCAATCCAACCCAATCCTTTAAAGTGACACTTCAATAAAATATTCTCAAAAGGGATAACATCTTTTAAATCTCTTTTTATCCTGTAAAACAAAGAGTTCTGCCCATCACAGTGGGAGATGCACACATGTTGCCTGGCTGTGTCTGACTGTTACATATCACACAAGAATGAGACGGGCTTCTGGAACAACCCAAAACATCTATATTGTAATAGCTTTAGTTTTCACACCCTTGGCTGATTTTGTCATTTGTTCTTGATTATACAGCTAGCAAGTGTAGGTATCTGCTATAGCAGGAGTCACATAAACATTGTAGTTCTACACTGCAGATACTCTCAAACAGAGTCCAACTCTCTGTTTTGCCTTCAAAATAAAGTGTGTGGTATAATTTCCTTGCCCTTGGGGATAATCAGCCCCTCCTTTTTGCATACTGCAAAATCCAGTTTTCTATTAGTCTAACCACTGACACCAGTGGTTACAACAGAAATAAACAAGAGTAGCACAGACGAGTGAGACTGTATGGAGTTATACTGTAAATATTCCCCCCCAAGGGGGTTTGTTTTGCCCCCAATAAGTTTTTTTTCTGCTACTGTTATGGAACTTGCAGGTGAAAAGTATTTTCCAAAACAGACTTTCTGAACAAAAGGACTTAGGAAAATCCTGACTCTTTACTCTCAGCTGCAGGTCACAGACCTCTTGGCATGTTTTACCATAATCACAGATCACTGGAATAATTTCTTTAAATTGGAATTGGATTAATAAGTAGCATCTCAATGACATGAAAAGCATGCTACCATTTCAATCCACTTACACAATCAGATGAGTTGTGCATAAAAATATCTGGGGATCATTGCAGCTTGTTTGGTCCTTGAAAGGAAATATTTCTTTAGAGGAAATAAATTAAGAACTGCTGTTATTTGAAGTATTGGCAAAAAAAAAACCACAAACCAAACACAGAAACCTAGACTGCAAACAATGCATCAGGATTACATGGCTCTGTGTTTTATTTCAGGCCATTACCGATCAGGGAGGATCTTGTGGTAAAGGAGTGAGGAGGACTCAGGTGAATATTCCGTGTCTAACAGGCTCACACAGACCATCCTGTGTTCCCACTGCAGTGACTTTCAGTCTTGCTAAGATGCCTGAGGCCTTGTGTTTGCTCTGCTGGAGGTCATTCGGAGCAGGCACTCTAACTCACAGGTCACAATTGCAGGATAATGATTAAATTCCTTCTGGTTTTTGGTCCCTGCATCTATTTTAATGCTACTTTTCTCCTCACAGGAGTGATGCAAGGCTACATATATTGATGCGTGTTATATATGTCACACAAATGCAATAAAACACAAACACAGCCTAGAAAATAAGGTAAAAAATTAGGTAGCCCAAATACACCAATTCATAACTGAATTTGGGAGTCAGTAACTCTGGTGTTTAAATTTCCCCTCTGATTTTTATTTGAATATGTAGCTGACCTGCAAAAGATCTATACTCTAATATTTCAATTTGCTGAGCAAAATCACCGTTAACACCATGGAGGAAGATGCTGAAAAAGTTTTTCTAGAGTTTTTTTCTTTTTAATCCACTGAAAACAGTTTCTCCTAATAGGCCCTTTTTTCAATGCCAAATAGAAATGGTAGTCAACAAGCAGATTTATCTGATGTCACTCTGAGTTAAAGCACAGAATTTTGCCTAAAGACAGAAGATAAAATCAGCACTGTACCTATGCCCAATTTTCTATATTCTTTTAGTTTATTTCAAAGATAAAATAAAGGAGTTCCTTACATTTGCTTTTAAAGTGGACTGTTGACAGGCCGGCTCTGCTTTACCCTGCTTCTTTTCCAGCTTGTGCATTTACCTCTTCTGCTTTCTGAGGCATGTTGTCTCTCTTTGTTCTGATAAGAATAATCTGCTGATTTGCCTTCATTTCCCTGCAGTATTCATGTGGAGGCTGGCATAAACTGACATCCATATGGCATTCATCCCATTGAATGGCCCTAGGAGCAGTGCGGGGCCGTAGGAGGACAGGTCAACTGGATGACCCTTGGGGCAACCAGGCTGACTCTTACACCCAGAACTCCTGACCGCTGTCACAGCACAGTGTAATCACATTTTATAACATTACCCTTTAGACCTTTTCAGTTGGGCACACTAAGCGATTTACACCTCTCCTGGGACACAATCCTCCAGAGTTTGTACGTGTACATTTTAACCTGATTTCCAGGTAAGAAACTTCTGACCTGGCTCATGTAGCCTTTGGTCAGGTGGAGGGAGACTTCATAAACAACAGAAGAATCTGGAAGAAGAAAAGATTGGAATGGAAAGCCAGCTGTACCTCTTAAAGGTGTTGACATCTGCACAGTCATCTGTGCAGACAGACCCCATCTGTAGGGGTCAGTCATAACCTGCTGGAATGGTGGGTGTGTAGGGAAAGGACAATGTGATTAGCTCTGATTTCCTCTCTAATTTGCTGACTTGCTGTCTGATACATTGTTCTCTTTGAGTGCCTTGTGGAGCTCCAATCAGTATGGAAAGCACCATTATTAGGCCTTGAAATCCACCCTGGTTGCAATTGTACAGACTTCAGCAGCTCCAATTTAATGCATGCTTTAGGAAGCCAAAGATTATTTTCTTGCCACCCTTCCTGCAATAGGCATTTTTATCAGGGAGCTAGAACAGTGAATTTGAATGTACAAGACTTCCTGTATACCTTCCTATACTGGGGGATAGAATATTTTGAAACTTGTATGAAATACAACTGGAATTAAAAAAGAGGGAGAAATCTGAGGAAAAACTTTTAAAAAATCCCTGTCTCAAGTGTATTATTATACTGTTATTCAGAAGATCCTAAAATAGAAAAAACACCAGCAATTTGTCCACTGCTATTTCTCAAGTAATAAGAAAGCCCATAACATTTATTTCTACTGCCCTGCAAATCCTAAGAAGAATTTTCACTGTTTAACGGCATTGCCAAATCAAAATCAATTGCAGCATAGTGCTAGAATGTGCCTGCGAGCCATTGCTGTTTCCATGCTCAATTTCAACATTCTGCTTATAGGCATTTCATTATATAAAGATGTTGAATACATAAAAAAGTAAGTTTTTATTTCATAATAGGGGATGTGTGTTTTCTCTTTATCCTTATGCTCACAAAAGGGCAGAGAAATTTGCACAAGAGGATGGAGAAAATGCTTAACAACAAATTGCTATACATCTGAACATTCTAAACTACCTATCTACCCAGAAAACCATTCTGTGTGACTTTTCAGTTGTCTGTGTTTTGAGAAAGAGACAAAGAGAACTTGTTTGCAAAATCAGCAGTCAAAAATTGATTTTAAAAGTTCGAGATATAAGGAAATATTGTGGGTAGACCAAATCAGGCTCTGATCTTCAAAGTTAAAATTAATGGGATCACTCTTGCACTTACAGTTAATCAACTAGTAAATATTTGAAGGGTTGTGATAAAAAAACACAAACCACAAAACAACAAACAAGGCTAAAAACCCACTTCTTGTGGTTAACAGTGCAAAGAGTTATTTTACAACTTCCTTGTAACAGTGCAGTTCGCATTTATGGTATCTACATCCAGTGAAGCTTTCTTTATATACCTCTACAGCTAATCAGATTGTGCACTACAGGCACTTCTGCTCACAAATATAACCATCCTAAGACCAATTTTTTTCTCTCCTTTGTTTGGCTGCTAGTTTAAAAGGTCCCCATTGTTTCTTCTTTTCTTTGTTACTCCCTAATGCTACTGCTACGCTTATCTATTACATTCAAGAAAGCTGCTATTTTACGGCACTGGCACCTGAATCTTGCCTCTCCATTCCCGCCATGCCCTAACCTCCGGCAGAAAAGGAGGAGGAAGGAGACAGCTGACTGACGGACAAACAGAGGGAATGAGAAGGACAACAGCTGAATAAAAAGAGACAAGAAGCACATGGGAAGCACACAAAGTCGTGATTCAGGGATCAGTAATGACAGTGAAGGTGATTGACACAGAGACTGACATGGGTTAAAATTACCTCTTCTTTTCTTTGCTTCAGTATGCTTTCCAGTTGGTATGCAAAGGGGATCAATCCCACCACATATTTAGACCTTGCAGAGCAAAGCTCTTATTTTCTGCTCTGGAAAGGAAAATGTACTGCCACACCACTATTTTTTGCCTGACAGTGTCTTTAAGAAACTTCCTTTAAGGTTTTAAACAGTACAAGCAACACTACCCCCAAAATTATGTAAGGGGATTTTGTTCAGCAAAGCAGAACTTGAACTCCCTATTACATCAAAATGTGTAACCCGTTTTTGTTGCTTTATATATGAAAATAACATGTCCATCAGTCTGTGAAGTTTCTCCTGTCAAGTGACACTATTGTCAAGGCTTAAGCTTCTCCCCTATAGGAAGATAGGTGACCATCCCTGTCAAAGAATTAACTCCTTCAATACTGCTTTCAGTGTTTGCTTGCAATAAGGCCCCTTGCGCTCACTACATGATTTTCAGCTGCGAACTTTCTTCTTGAGTCTTCCTCAAGTTATTCCCCCCCATAACCTAGGGGAACATAACAGAGGAATGACTAACACCTTCCAGCCTACATAACCCTTGGTGTGCAGTGATAAGGCCTTTGGGGGAATGCAATAGAGTGAGATTTCAAGTTGCCAACAACATAAGACCCCAGTAGGGGCCATTCTCGTGGCTGAGACACATTGATTGCAGAAGGGGATAAAGCTATCATGACCACAAAGCTGTGTGAGTTCATTCTCCACACCATGTGGTACTGGATTATAATCAGTGACTATCAGTGGTGGGTTGCCCATCATATTGGAGCTGCTAGCTACAGCTTTGGCACAACTGCTTGAATCTGAGAGTCCCATTGCCTTACTCTGTCCAGAAAAGACTGATTAAATAATCTGAAAATGTCTATGGGCATGACAACATTGTGGAGATCTTCAATATCAGCATGACATTCAACACAAGGCATCTCTATTTCAAAAGTTAATTGAAATCCCCGTGGGTAAAAAAAACTTATGTAGCATTTGCTTCACTCATGACTCACTGCGGGATACAGCGATGACTCTTGGCTCACTGTGATGGATAGGCTCAGAACAGCAGTGGTTGATATTTTCTATGTCTTGGCCCTTTAGTATGTTTTATGTTTGCACAGTTGCAATGAACATTCTCCACTGCCTTTAATCCTGGCTTATAAATGAAGCATGAGTCTCCCTCTAACCTTGGATACTCTCACAGATGATGCTTGCTTGATATGATCTGCTTTTTTCCATGGACTCTGTTGGAAACTGTCCAATTAGATCTCCCCAGCTATTGAAGGAGCATTGCCATTGACTGCTTAATGCTTTTCCTAAAAATTATTAGGCATGCCTGCTTTTTTTACCATACAACAGTCATAAATATAATTTAAGCAGTTTCCCAGTTGTATAAAATCTATACAAAAAGGTCAAGAATTGAGTTGGAGATCCTACAGCAAAAGACAACAGAAAATCCTTGGACAAATAAGGATTCTGTCTCACTGCCTGTAAACTAATTTAAATCTAAAGTCATGCAGTCAATCTCTGTGTTTCACTTAAGTATTCATACATGGAAAAGCAGTCTAATTCTGATGTCATATCTGGAATGAGATGAGCGTGAAAAAGAAAATGATAATGCTAGGAATAATTCCTCCTCCTTTCTTTCTCACATGTCAAAATAATACTTGAGGAGCACTTGTGATATATGGTTCTCCATGTATCTTTCCCCTTCTAGTTATAACCTTTTTAAAGCACACACTTTACTAATGAAAAAAAGCTGCAGATCAAAGCATGACAGTTGACACCAAGAAAACAAAGAGACAAGGTTACTGGAACAAAACCAAAAAGCAAAATTGATGAAAAGCCTTCAAGTACAGAGTGGGCTGATGAAAGTCACTATGCACTGCATGATTTGAGTAAAAAGGGGATGAAACAGAAGAGAAGCAGGAAAGACTGATGAAAACCAAGGGCTGAAGACTCATGAAGAAAGCATAAGAAGCTGATGGCTCTAGACTTGGGTTTTACAACCAGAAATTCTGTAATGCATTTAGAATTTAATGGAGAAACCACTGACTGTGGCATCAAACCACAAGACAGAATGAGGAGGAAGGATACTAAAAAAAATTTTGTCTCATGGGTAAACTAAAAGTACTCAGAGAAGTGATAACAAACCAACCTTTCCAACATTGATCTGAGTGTATCTGAAGGCACATTGCTGTGTCTCTTGCTATTTTTTGAGTCCTAAAAATGGCTGGACAGCCCACAAATTGTGTAAAGTTAGCCAGCAGCTAGAATGGGCTCTGATATATGTATCTTTAGCTCCTTTTCCTGAAGCTCCTACCAACCCCAGAAAGGAATATTAGAAGTTATTCTCTTATAATATAACTTACTCCTCAGCAAATCGTGTGCTATCATAGCTTCTTCTACGTAGGTAGGTAATGCAATTGCATTCCCACACACTTTGGCGATAAATCCAATGACCAGTGCCAGAAAGAGATTTCTTTCCTTATAAATTTCACCACACAACTTCAGTACATGGAATTAGGATCCCAAGAATCCCAACTCTTATGCTGCTGATGTAGCCACTAAAATATTGTCTTGCCCTCCATCATCTAGCATGTAAAGTGTGCATGAATGAGCTTTTTAATGCTACCTTAAAAGAGCAAATTAAGTTTAACCACAGAATACTGCATTACAGTAGGGTCTTTTTAAAAACCATAAAACCAAGGAAACAAAGTAAGGAAGACTTTTACGTTGCAGCTGTGTTGAATTCTTCTGTCATGCTTAGGTACTGTTGTACCATGTGTTCTTCTACCTCGTAGGCATCTGTCAGTCAGCACAGCAGACAACACGAATGACATGAGGATACTGCAATGAGAGTTTAAACAGATTTCTGTCTGAATGCTTATGTCACTTCTAAGTCATAACTTAAAGATGCAAAGAAAATTTAAAACAGTAATTGCAAGAACTTGGCATATTGAGAGGATTGCAGAAAAAGAAAATAAGTTTGACATCAAACCACACCATTTGTACCACAAACATCCAGCTAATAAAGGATGATTCAGTTAAAATAAGAATTCCTCCCCTGTGCAGGCATTCAGTCCTGTTCCAGTTTTACCCCTCTTAAATAGAGCCCAGTGATTCAGCTATACTTTTGGTAATTTTTTTTATTTTTTTTTTTTTTTTAAACTGCAGTTTTGGTAAATTCAAAGCTAGCCAGGAACTTCAGATTCACTGAAGTTTCAGATAAGGCAAGGGCACATTCTCAGGCTATGGAAAATCCCATCCCCTTTTCTGTCAAAAAGGATTTGACCCCACGGTATCTACATTCACCAGAAGGAGCCATAGCTACCACACTGCTTGCTGACAGCACACACCCACCCCCCCACCCCGCCCCCCAGACACTGGGCTGTACTTCCAAGCCCCTTCCTCCTGCCTTCTGCCTTCATACTAGACCTGCCGAGATGCTGATGAACATGCCCTGTCTTTAGGGTATTTGCTGCCGGGGTG
Source organism: Astur gentilis (assembly GCF_929443795.1). NCBI lineage: Eukaryota > Metazoa > Chordata > Aves > Accipitriformes > Accipitridae > Astur > Astur gentilis. The sequence continues at coordinate 8,005,397 of NC_064909.1, read as the reverse complement.
GAGGCAGAAAAGCTGGGATGCTAGCACCCTCCTTCCCTTTGCTTTCACAGGAAAGCTGGTGAGGGCAATGTGTACCCACCTACCCCATTTCAAGAAGGCCCAACAGTAAATCTAGGGGAAAACCACAAAGAGCAGAGGTTACAAGTTTATATTCAGGGTAGATAGATAATAACAGCCAGGGGTGAGGAAGTGAAGACTTGAGCGCATGCACTTCTATATCTGCTTCCCAGTACAGGGTGATGTTCTAGAATATTCATTTAAACAGGAAAAAAAAATAAGAAAGCTTAGGCTGCTGGGAATACCCAAAGAACTACTTAATATGACAAAAAATAGGAGCAGGGTGCATTTACTCAAAACAAATGTAGAGCATTGCTCCACGTCATGCTGTTTACGTCCCAGCAGAAATGGCCCATATGTCTGTATGATCTTAGCCTAACCCCAAGCAACAATCTATTCAGCCAGATGCCTCCTACTGCCTGTCCCCTCCTCAAGCATTTCATGTTCCTCTTCCACCTCCCAAGCACCATTCTCACACACATGCTCCAGAGTCATCTCCCATCCCACCAGCCCTCACCTCTGCTCCCCCTCCAAAAATGCTGTTTGCCCCTTCATCTTCTTTTTGGTAGATCTCATTCCCCTGCTCCTGAGAACTTAACTTTACTTTTCTCCACCTTCCTCCCACCTAGCACACGTAGCACATTAACGGCCTACCACTAAAGCTGTACACTGCAAACATTTTCCTGAAAAGAGTGCAGGCCCAAAATTTCTTCAGGCAACTACCTTTTACAATCTTTTTATAGAGACCTTAGAAAAAAATATATGTCATAAATTATTACTCTGTTTGTGAGATTAACATCACCTGAATCATTCGTATACAGGAGGAACATTTCTCATGAACCAGAATACTCTACAACATTAGTCAAATACTTCTTGGGACTTCAAAGTCTTGCCATCCACATGTCAATGGGAACGGAGTATATCAATATATTTGAAGGTGTCACCCAGATGGGTTCCTTGTTACTATAATGCTTCAGATATCAGGTAGGCTTAAGAAGATGGAGCAGCTGTCATCTTCTACCAGCTGTCACTCAGCAAGGGCTCTGAAGCCCAACAGGTCAGCTGTGTATCCCAGGCCACAATATCAACTCACATAAAACATGTTACCCTATCAAAACTGGAGCTCATTTTATGTGCCACCTGCACACTGCATTAAAATGTCCCATAAGAAAGGAAAAAATTAAAAGTAGTATTTGCACCTTTTGATGTAATAAGCGAAGTCTCCTGACTACCATATGAACTCAGGACTTAGACAGATTTAAAGTGGCATCATATACTTGAACTGAGCAGAAAGACTTTTAAGTTGTACCATGCTGTACATCTACTGGATCATATAAATTCAAATTCAGAGATTTATTTGTCAGGGAAGGCAAAGAAATTGCCTTTCCTTCAGGCTTTCTACCTGCTGAATGATAAAATAAGTTACTCCATAGTACCATGCAGTCATTAAAAACAAAACCAAACCACACCACCAAATCAAAACCAACACATGAATATGTGGGAGTGTAAGGATATTATTTTTCTTCTGCTTCTTTATTCTTCTGAAATTTCATTAATAATTCCTGAGTAATGAAATTTTGATGACTTTTAGAAGCCACATTAATTACTTGCACAGAATAATTTCTGTTAAAGAAATTATTTTTTGTTTATTACACACAGTGACATTTCTCATAGAAAGAAAATCAGAAGCACAGAATATGGAGCTAGGGAGTTGCGTTTGGACAAGTGGTGCAATTTTTACTTTTGATCAGGCAATCTTAGGCGAAAGGACATTGCAGATTAATACTTACAGAAATTAACTGGAAATGCATGTTTGTGAATTATTAATATGCAAGATTAGGACTCCTTATACATAGGGGCTGTTCTAGTAGAATTCTGTTACCTGAATATTCATGGGAAAATGCGAGAAAAGTGCACTCGGCTGAAGTAAATGTTTCCAGAATCTAAGATGACTAGTGTAGCACAAACTTTCCACTACTGATTCAGTGCTATTGGGATAGCCTGTGATTCAAATTACATTTATACTTGAAATGGAAATTTAGGCAAGGAAGAACACAAATGCTATATTTTTATATTTTGCAAAGATCAATAATGCATTGCCATTCTTGATGACCTTCATTTGAAAATAAAACTACAATAAAATTTGACATTATTATTAACCTGCTATTTAAACCTCCTGACATTAGTAGATAAGGTTGTTAAATGAGTGTTCTCTGTTGAAGCTATGCAGATTTTGCCACATAAAAATGATTTTCCATTCTTCTTTATTTGGAAAATTAAGAATTATTTCGTAGGCTCAGTGTGAGATGGGCTGTAGTGGTCCACAGGATGTGATTATCTTCAAGTGCTGCTCTAGCGCTGTGGCATCTCATCAACTGATGTCTGTGTCATAGACTCTACCTTTGAGAGAAAATACATCTGTATGCACATTTCTGCCTGCAGCAGGCTCTGCCTAAAGACAAAATAGCAGTTCCTGCTGAAACAGGATGTGGGAGCCTTTTGCTTTAAAGCAATTCTGAGAAACTAAGTCAGAACAAGCATGCTGCCTCCACCAAAGCAGGGCCGAGTCTGGGAAACTGTAGTAAGTGGTAGCTCCCATTTCTCACACAACATCTGCTGCAGTGGGTATTTCTCAATGCGAATGGTTAACATGCTTGCTCAGTATGATTCAGGAAGCATCTTCTCTGTTTCACTGGAGGAGCTCTGCTTCAAAGTGCAAACCTACTAGTCACAGGAAATAAGAACCTGAAACTTACAGAGAAAAGGATGTGGAGTAAACGGAGAGCTGGCAGATGTAGCTGCATGCCAGGGATGATTCCACTAGTCCATAAATATTGATGACTTTGCAGTCTCTGAATGTAGATTATTCAGGACCCTGAAGCCTGCAGCTGCACATTCACAGCTTGCTGCTCGCCGAAGTGCATTCCTGACCTGAGAATGTGCATACGCCTGTCTGAGAATCCCCCACTGCTCTTTTTAACTCTTCCGAAACAATGCTCTCCTCCTTCTCCTGGAATTTATATTTTATCATAATAATGCAAAAGGACAAACGAAAGGCTTGCTTTGCAAAATCCATTTGCCCTGCAATGGTTAGAACAGGTTGCTATAAAAACAGGTTGCTAGAAGAGAGGAGATAAAACTCTTCCCTTTCTTCTTCTCCTCCATGTATTTTCTTCATATAGCTACATTTTGCCTATTTAACAGAAGTAAGCAGAAATATCTAAATAGCACAGTGACAGGTCATTCATGGGTATATCATGTGTAACCTAAATGTATTTAGCAGATAGGAGTCAATAATATCAGCAAAGGGCCATCTTAGTTTGCCCACTTTCATTTGGGTATGGATCCAGTTAAACCATGGGACTCAGACATCCTTAAGAGAAATTAATTTAAGATTCAGGCTAGATCCTAAATTCAATAAGCCAAAACTGGACCTGATATTCTGAGGATAGTAAATCTAGGAAACTATTGAAGTCCAAACAAGGCCAAGCCAAGCCACAAAGGATTCAGCAGAGTATTTCAGCATCTCTGAGAAAAAGGAAACTATTAGGAGCTCAGAGAGCCCATCAGGGGTTGGCTCATGTTTTAAGGATAAAACTTAACAGGGTACTATTTTACTCTAATTCTGTGGCAAAGTAGCAACGGCTCAATATTTGTGTATCACTTTGACAATAAATAAATAAAAAATGAGTTTATTATTATTATATATTACATACGTATACACGTATTGATGTATGCATTTATAGCTATATATGCATATATATATATACACATAAAAACTCTATTACCTTTTTTCAGTACATGGCTATCACAAATTCATGCTTAAGGCTTGATTTTACCAGATTAAGTAAGGTCTTACTCCACATGTATTTTTAATGACCTACCTGTGCTCTCAGTCTTCTGTGTTCCAACAAGGTCATGATCTCTCAATCAGCATTTGCAAAAATACTCATAGGTAGAACATAGTTGCTTTAAGTACTCTGAATGAGGCCCATGTGGAAAAAAGCCCAGAGCTCAGACTATTAAACCAAATCTATTCTGGACAACAATGACATATGTTTTAAATATTCATAGAACTTCAAACATGTATAAGGGCTTTCCTGAGGAGAGATTCTTCCCTTCACTGGGGTCTAGTACAGAAAGTGCAAATTAAATTAGGTGTGAAATTGGGCACAGGTGTGTAGTGTTACTGCATCTTGCAAGTAATCTTGTGCCTCAAACAGCATCACAGAATTATCATTTCACCGTAGGTGCTTTTGCAGAGTGTGTCAGATACCACAGCTCACCAATTCATGAAAGAAGTTTACTGTTGAAATGCCTGTTAAAAAGCTTGGACTTGACTTTCTGTTATAGATTACCAGTAGCTTTAGAGTTTAATCAGTTAACTGGCAATTATTTTGGAATATTACTATCACCTTTATTTTAGGTCCCATATAAATAGACATAAAACCATTTTGCTTCTGTGCCATTCTCAGCTCCTTCTGGAATCAAACTTCTTGTCCGAATTCAGAACAGTCCTTTCTAATGCAGCTGCACTACCACTGATCTGTGCTTCTTTCACTCTGTCTTCAGTGTCCTGGTTTTATTTCCAGCTAAATAGCAGTGCAAAGTCAGAAGCAATTCCTGTTGAGCATACACATGCCGCTGACCTGGAGATTTGTAGGGAAATCTAAAACTGATAAAATAGTTTTAAGAAACTCTTCCATGGATTATGTCAAACTCTTTCTTCTTTCTCCTTAGCTCCCTTTTCTCTTTTTTCTCCTTTTTCTCCTTTTCCTATGCAGTTCACTTACTTACAGTAGGGTCATCACTAATGCCTTCCAAAACTTTACCAGAGTTGGTGAAAGAGCTCTTTGTAAACTACAAGCAGTAACATCTCACGCTGAAAGCACGTCCAGACACAGTACGCAATATACAAAAATGAGATACCAGGTTTGAATCCAAATTTTAAAAAATGACCTCTTCTTTAATCTGCCTCTCTTGAATCATTAAGCCACCCAGATAAAATCCATGTTTGAAAACTTGGAGCATAGCGATTCATTAGCACTAGTGCTTTCTGTTATGGAAATCTCCAGGACTTCACATGAGCTGCAAGCGTTAACCACCTGTGAAAGTAAAGCCTGGGATACCTGAAACTGCAACTCTTCTTCAAGGAAACCTGCTGGATTGGCACATGTTTTTTTGCAGCTTAGGCTTTGTCCTCTGGCTCTCTGTTGGCTTTCCTTTCTTTAACAATATTGTACTTGCACACTTGCATTAATGTTAATTCACTTTTATTTAACATTTTTGTGTTATTTCTGTGTACTCCAGTGCCTCAAGTCAGGGTTTTCTGCAGCTAGACAAATCTTCAGTTTTGCTTGACTGCAAATGATTCATCCTTTCTTTAACAATAATATTTATTTCTACATTCACTTCATAAGGTCTTAGTCTGTTGACACCAGCATGGTACCATTACCAATATATAAACAAAGAAAAATTATAACACTGAGACTGAATCAAACTTGTGCATAGTGTCTGTGGTTGAATTTTAAATGGATGCAGCTCCAGAGAGTTTATCCACATAAAAGTAATAATTAACATTCCTGAAGTAATAACTGCTCAGCCACATTTCAAACTGCTAGCTCAGACATTTGCATGCTTCCAATATGAGCACGATATGGCTCAGTCTTAAAGCTGCCAAAGCACAGCAGGTTACTCAGCATGCATAAAAAGAACTGACATTACATTCAGCAGGGACTTTATCTTGTTTGAATAATCCTCCCTACAAGATTATTTCAGTATGCAATGTGTTTCATTTAAGCAAAGTCAGAGAATGCAAAATAATGTGAAGTAATTATACTATTAAATGTTGCTATTACTTTTTTAAACCTTCTGTCTCAAAGCATAAATAGTTTTCTCAAGGCTAAAAATTGTCAGCAGAAGATCAAATGCACCTCTTGAGTAACCTCATTAAAAGCAATGAAGTTTCCTGAAGATTGAGGTTGGTCCCGTACGCCACTACACTGACAACTAGGAAAAACACAGGAATAACAATATATTATTTGCTTCCAATTGGTATTAACTTGCATTTCTAGAACACCCCAACTCGAAATTCTCAAAATATTTTACAGTCCTCTACAGAATAGAGTACTTCTGTTTGTCAGCATCCAGCAAATAGCTAGTGATACCCCTCCATGCTAAGATTCACAGCTGTAACAGCATCCTGGAGATTAGCACCTGCCCATGTCAGCCAGAGCATGGACTTTGGTTGCAATCTCACCAGGCTGTGTGAAATTCATCTGGTCAGGAAATAGAAATGACACCTTCAGGTAGATTTAAAGAGAAACAGATGTCTAATGTTTTCCAGTAATTTGTGTTTTGAAAATCTCTCCCGCAGTGGCTAACGTATCAGTCTGGCAAGTTTTGAGTTCATCCCTAGTGCCCAATCCAGGCATTACACTGCAGAGGGACTTCCTGAGGAACTATGAACAACTGCTGCTTCTGAGGTCTGATGCCAATCACTTACAGAAAAATATAATGAAGTACCAGATTTAGCAGTGACTGTGAGCTATTCACCCGGTATACTTCAATTATCTCTGATTACTATTTGATGATCAGCTATGCTCAACATGAGTTTGTACTCTCCTTTCTTTACACCCTACAGAAGGCAGCAATGGAGCATTACAGTGACAGAGACAACTATTGTCATTTTTACTGGAAATACCAAAGAGGCCTTTTGTCCTTAAATAGTTTATTCCCAGCCAAGATCAAAGCATAATGGGGAAAACAAGAGAGCAGAAACTCAGGCAGGGCTGCCAATTGACAGAACGTAATCTTGCCACTGTCCACAAAGACGTTCATAAAAACTGTGCTCACTTCTTAAAGTTGTATTACTTTCTAATAGTTTAACTACAAAGACTTTTTTGCCTTCCAGTATTACTTTCTGTTTATTTTCATGGCTTCTTCTAGTGCCCTTTCTGTTTATTTTCATGGCTTTTTCTAGTGCGCCAGCCCTTAGTGGAAAGCACTTCTTACAAGCATACCTTGTTGTTGTGACAATGTCACATGGCTTATTGTAGGAAAGACTTGCTGGGATTTGTTAGCTCAAGGGCTACTTACTAACCTGACATGTGAAAAATCCTATTTCAGACTTTGCAAATGAGTATATTATCCAGTAAATGCTATCTGAGCAGTTATGCAGAGCCAGTCTACTTGTACCAGCTGATATGAACATGTCAATCTCGTAAGGCATTGGTACTTGGATGTAAAGTTAAGCTCCTGAGCAATTACATATGAGCTAGAGTGCTGTGTTGGATTGGAGCCACAGGACCTGAACCAAAACTCATGGAACTTGATCAGAGTATTTTAAATAACTTCAGTGGATTCTGGATCAGGTCCATGCTGTCTGCTAGAGGTATTGGCTACATTTTTCCAAATAAAAGAAGTTAGGAATAATATATCAAACCCTTTGATCCAGGACTAGCAGGCCCAGGAATTAAGGCTCAGTCCCTTTATATGATGAATTTACAGATTTCCTGACTTAGGAAAGCATGAAAAACACTGACAAATACTTATGTTGACATACAAATAAGTACAGGAGACCAAAGGGTAGAAAAGGCATTTTAATCCTCTAAAAATATTGAACCATTCCAGAGCAGAGAGAGTCTAATGATTTCAATCCATGGTTGTTTGTATAGCCCTAAACCCTGTATCCATGATGACATTTCATTTTACATCATTTGTTTCTTTAATCAGTTTTGTTTCATAAAAGCACTCTTTCAGCCAGGTCAGCAGGGAATGTGCTGAGCTACCATGAGCAATGACTGGAGTCACTGATTTCATCTGCCTGCTTCACAGACTGAGTGTGTCCGTGTGATCACAACTCAGCTGCCTGGGGACCACTGTCTGAAGTCTGTGCATATCCCAATACATTACCCAGCTCAGGCTTTCAGCAGCAGGACATGTTTATTCATCACTGGCTATTGGTTTAGAGAACACTCTAAAATTGGGTTTGGACTTTTTTTTTTTTTTTTTTTTTTATTTAATCCTTTCCAGTGGGGCCGAGTCTTGCCTTTGTAACTGAAATCACACAAACATCTTCTTAATGTCTGTGGCAACTTTTGTCTGTGCTGAGAGTATTGGTTTTGACCCCGGCCCATACTGGTCGAGTTTGTCCTTCTACCATGACAATTACTGTAGTCTTTGAGTACCTTCCAATACTTGTTAAATAATGTGACTGCATATCCCTTCTGTGTTGTTTCTCTTTTCATCGTCCCCCAGAGGAGATATGTGTACAGTAGAGCACCTTGGACACAGTGTCTGTGGCTTGGTGCTGTATGTTTAGCCAGTTTTCTCAGGGTAAGTTTCTCTTGGAATATGAATATAGTTTCCAGGCTCAAATGGGGCAAATATCTGACAAGTCAGCTGACTATGCTGAAAACACTTCATTCATCAAAACTAGTTACACTCACCAAAACAGATAACCATATGAAAAACTCAACATATACATATATATAAAAAGGATTTCTTGTAAGAAAACTTTTCTTTTACAAAAACAAAAGAATCTAACATGCCCCTTAGATTTTTAACGGGTCAGCTACTAATTGGTATTTATAGCTGCTAAAACCTGTTTTCGGCATTGAACCAAACAATCCTCTGGCTCCAATTACTGCTACCCAGAGAGTAGCTGTGAAGGTAGCAGTCACAAACACAGGAGGCCAGCCAGAAAAGAAAAAAAGTAATTTATTGATTCTTCTGATCCCTCCTAGCCTTTTATTATTGTTGGATGGTTTGAGCATAACCATTCGAGATTCTCCTGCCCCTACTTGTGTTCACTCAGATTTCTCCAGCACAGCTCTTCTTAAAAATAGCCAACAAAACACTAATCAACTAATTCATCTACTTTGGGGGTTTTCAAGCAAAATTACCTCCAAGCAAACATTTCTTTTACCAGGGTGCATGCTTGCATCTACTGAGTAATCGTATGAAATTCCTTCCATCTTCTGTCATCACACCTGATTAAACATCACATACATACTCTATTTCCAGTATTTGTATTATTTTTATACTGATCACTTGCATGCTGGTACTAATCAAAGAGCTCCAGCTGTAACTGCAAGAACACTGAATTTATTGTAAAATACCAGACAGAAAGATAGTCTCTGTTCCAAAGACTGTATCTGATTTAAATTGGACATGGAAAAATGTTTCCATATTTCTCTGACTATCCTTGCCCAAGTGACCCCCCAGCATAGCTTTGGTGGCCTGAAGCTTCCTGAAATGCCCCACAGTCTATCATGGCCCTTGTGACTATTTTGAGGCACCTGAAGGTGCTGCAACACCATGAAGAAATCTTGCTGCTGAGCCTACTGTTGAACTCTGCCTCCTTGCACTAGAGATGGGCACAGTTTAGCACAGATATGGTTAATCTGACACATCTAAGAATTTAATGTCTGTATCGGTTTCTTGTTTGATTTACAAATGGAGTCAATGAGCAGGATTTTTTTTCATGGAAAATTAACTTTGTGAATTTTGACACGATTGCTGACTGAGGAGAGGAAATTGATTTCAGTCTTTTATCAGCACTATAGTTTGTTGCATCTTCATACAATAATTAGTGAAGTAAAACTAAGTAAATAAAATGCACCTCTCCCCGAGTACAAAATGTATTCATATGCTTAAAGTGTTAGTAATCTGTTAATTAATGAGAATATAAATGCTAGGTTGAATATTCCAAGGACTTACTTTCCTTTTTTGGCAAATCTTTCCAACCTACTTATGTTTAAAAGGCTAAAATAGTACTCATGTTTTGTAGCTTAAGAGCTAAGTTTGATACTTACCTTCCTTGAAAAAATACTACACTGAATCTATTGCTATTGTCTGGCCTAGTGCCTACTTTTCTGTCATTTGTTTCCTCTGCATTTTGATAAAATATCATGCTTCCCGCTGAAAAAAATCTTGAAGATGCAAAATGCAAAACAGTGCTAGAATACCCTAGTCTACTATGATATTTTCTGAAGATGGTGATGCTATTAGCATGTGTGTCTGTTAGTAGAATTATTCTAGAGATAAATATTGCCTAAATGGCATGAAAGAATTTGGAAGGAACTCAATGTGACTTAAAACTTACTTGTTTGTATGCTTCTAGAGTTGCACTTGCAAACTGTAGTAAACAAGACATTCTTATGGCTCCCAATTCCTCTCAGCCCTGCAGAATCATTAAGAGTCAGTATTCTTTCTTGCAAAGGGTTAGAAGGAACTGTTTACTAGATTTCAATCCACTAGACTCCAGAGCTTACACGAGTGTCAGAGGGCATTTTTTGGCCTGCAGGCACTTTATTGCTGTTAAAGATGGCTGAGGGGGTAACCTCGGTGACATGCATTCATCCAACTGGCAGCTAAGAGACTCCTATTTATAGTGTTTTATGTAGATCTCTGGAAGATGACAATCACACAAACCCACAAGCTCATTTTTGTCATTTTTTTTTCTCAGAGAAAGGATCTACTCCAAGGCTGGAAAGTCTATGAGACTCCATAGGAGTGTTACCATGGAGTTTCATGGGCTTGGGCTCAAGCCGTAAATATTTAAGTGGAAATAATAAAAGGAAAAACAAAAGATGGCCAAATGCCCAAATGAAACCATCTAGAGCCTGCATGAGCTGGAGATAAGGCTAATGAGACATTCAAGATAAAGTAAAACCAGCATTTTCATTAACACATTTTCAGCTCCTATCACAAAGCTGCACTTGCCTTCGTAATGGAATACAACCTTTCTTTTAACATTAGCTTTCCCTCAACAAAAGCAGCTTTCAGCAACCAATTGGGGGGAAAAAAAATCACATATTTTGTTTTAACAAAATAGAACTAGCAAGGACATAAAAATATGAATTTTGAAAGCCAAGTCTTGGTTTCCCAGTGGGAGGAAGTTCAAGTGTGCCAATTTCCAATAGCTCTGGGTTGGGATGCTGTGAGCATGCATGGTGTTTATTGACTTCTAAATTAAAGCAGTCAATTTCAGAAAAGGCAGAGTTACGAAGGCCATTCTTTCAGTTTTACACCGTGTGTATAAAATAGTAACAATCAGCAAAACTTACTGAATGAACTGCCACCATATAGCCAAATGTGCCACCCCTTCTTTATCTTATTCTACTCTTCTGCTTTTTTCACTGTATCGCTCAATCAGTCCCATCCTTCTTTACAATAAACAAGTAACCCTACATGTCTCTTGGATTGATTTATATTTATTACTCACTTCAGTCATTCTACTTCATTTGTTAACTTTTTCCAGATGACTGTTAGTAAAACTGTGTGAATAATTCACAATGAATAATTTACTCAGCAAATTTACCTTCTTTTTATGTTCTGTTTTACTCCAAGAGATTCTTTCTAGAAAGTACTCACCCACTATGGGCTGGCATTGCAGGTCAGTGCCTGTGTAGCTACTGTTAAGCAAGAAATGCAGTAGAGGTCCCAGGCTTATCCTTCAGACAAAGCTATTGTCCACCAATTATCAGGAAAACAAAATCAGTTGAGAAGTCCAGCATACAGCTCCCGCAAATTCTTCCCATCTAAGGCAGAAGAGGGGAGTATGCCTTTTTTCCTTTAACTTGTCTTCTCCTTCCTCTCAGAGCCTGGTCCGGATCTTACAGACTCCAATACCTTTGCTTAGTCACACTGTACTACCTGGTAGTTAAGCTCCAATTAGTTTTGACTGTTCTTTTTCTGTTGAATTACCATAGCTTAGAAACATACAGTCCCAGTCACAAAGCCAACATTTGCTTTCTGCAATAGTTCTGCAGTTCCCTGTTTCCATGACTGTTCCTGCTAGGAAACTTGTTACTAGACTATTCCAGCTCAGCAAACACAAAACACAGAGGGGAATGAACACACAGTCCACTGAAGCCCATTTCAATGACTGCTTCCATAGTTATTGCTCTGGCACAAGCTCAGGTTTGTTCACTTGCTTTTTACAAAATAATTTACCTAGCATCTCCATTACCTTTTTCACTCTGATATAACAGGAGGAAATACCGCTGTTCTTTGTGTCTGCAAAAACTTACACAGATTGGGACAATCACATGGTGAGGATGCATCTCTATTATCCTTAAAACTCCTTTTTTATTTTCCCTGGGGTTCTCCTATGATCTTTGAATGAAAAATGTTTGCAGCTTATACCCCCTTATTTTACAGAATTTACACAGACATTTATATAGGATTAAATTAGGTCATGTTAGGAAGGCAAGCACTTAGACACCACAGTGTTCATGAGAGACTGTACTACCTATGTGCTGTGCAACATACACTGCTTAGGAATAATTGGTCAAACCTGTCCTCTATCACACCTGTGTGTTACTTCCCTCTGCTTGCACAGATCAGACAAGGCAAGAGGAAGCTACTTATTTATTAGCGTGGACTGTACTTTCTAATACAGTGACACATTCGATCTAATACCTACCCATGCAGCTAGGCTTTGTGGTCTGTAACGCAGATGGATGAGCGGTGGCACACACACACAGTCTGGTTTCTACCAGCAGGTGAATGTTTGGATTTCATAACACGCTGGTTTGCCAAAAGTCACACATGCGTGAGGGGGAGAGGGGAAATGGAAATCACCTTCTGCTCTCCACTTAGGTAATCCTTCTCTCCCACAAACACTGTGCTAGGAGCTTAGGACAAAAATAAAATAAAATAAAATTCTCCCCATCTCAAATCCTTGACCTCTTTTCCAAGGATCATATTGTCCATTGTTGTTCAAAAATAATACAAAAATCCTGTAAGATTGCTTGGTCCGGACCTCAATGGCACTCTGTAGGTTTGGGGCATTTGTTGGCACTGTAACTGGTACGAGTCACGTTCGGTAGAAGATGAAGAAGTGGGTTGACATGTCTGCCAAAGTAACATTTGCTGATTAAAAAGCTGAGACAAATCCTGTTGCTATCCAGTTATTTATCACATATCTCTTTGGTAGAAAACAGAGAAGATACTGAAAAGGGCAACAGGAGCATAACCTAGTTTGGTCCAGCGGGTCCCAATTTACTCTCATTTACTGCTGTATTAAACAAGCCATCAACATTGTATTTCAGTAGCACAGACTTCTAGCTCTGCTTAAAGGAGAAGCTCCAGTGAAGGCAGTAGCATCACTTCATATCGACATGAAGGGAACTTCAATCAATCTGCTGTCTTTATAGCTTTTAAATTTGACACACATTTTAGATGTGCTATTGTAATTTTCACAGAAACTGTAAACAAAACATCAGATGTGTTATTTGCACAAGTGTCTTTAAACTGTAGAGAACCATTTCTAGAAGATGAGCCTGCCATGTCTAGATAGGTAAAACTCTAAAATATAAAAGGTTCTTCCATGATGTACTGGGTGCAGGTGCTGAGGCCCTGGCAGCAGGGCCTGAGGGCCTCCTCTGTGAGGAAAGGCCCGGGCTGCCCCATGCCGGACAGGGCTGGTTCCGGCCGGCTCCAGCCGACCCACCGCAGGGCACAGCTGAGCCCCACAGCCACGGGTAGGCACCTCAGGGAAAGCCCGTGTCAGAAAGGGCAAAACACTGCCAGGCAGCGAGGGGTGAGGGGAAAAGTGTGAGAAGCAGCCCTGCAAGCCCCGAGGGGAGAGCAGGAGGAGGGGGAGGAGGTGCTCCAAGTGCTGCAGCTCCCCGTCGGGAGCCATGAGCTTTCTCATCCTGTTTTCTCCCTTGTCCCACTGAGGGGGGAGTGGGTGTGCTGGGTGGGTGTTTGGCCATTAGCCAAGGCTAACCCAGCACACATGATTCCTAAACAAAGCACAACAAACACATCTTTGGCTTACCTTCTTTGAGCCTCAATAAGCAGGTGGCTGCTGCTTTTAAATGAAAGAGCCCGGGCCTCTGTTTTGCTATTGACTCTTTAAGTGGTGTTCATGAAACGCTTAAAACTACTCCTACATGAAACAGCTCATGGTTAGGAAATTCACCCAGAAGCGGAGGTCTCTGCTCCAACGCCTATTTGCACATTTTAGTCGGTGACCATAAAAATCATAAACATTTTTTTGAATAGGGACTGGAAACTAGGTCTTCACCCTGCCGTCTAAGTAACCCTAGCAATAAGCTACACAGGCATGTTCTTTCTCCTTTCACATCTCTGGATCATCAACTTTCTAATTCCATTGCTTTGAAAAAACTCTCAGTGTCATTAAGAAAAATATATGCCCTTCGTTTTCCCATGGCTTTATGGTTAGGCACACGTAGAAGTAAAAAGATGTGGGTTTGAACTTCTAACTGAGGAAAGCATATAAGTCATGTGTTCCCCATCCTGGGCAAGCACTCTCACCACAGTATTCATACACGCCACATACCATCACCATGACCATCTCAAGAGAAAGTGACCACAGGGATATTTTTGTGAGGGACTAGATTATTTTCTGCATGAGTCTCTGGAAACACCTACAAGATAAAGCTCCTCAAAAGATTTTAGTAGAACAAGAACAGTGGGCTGGCTGGGGACACAATTACTTAGCTGGTCAAATCAGGCCAGTTTAGACCTGCACAAAATTCTAGGGACAACAGACATTTTTACCAAAAGAATTGAAGTCTTGAAACTAATGAAGGCTATTGCAGAGAAATAGACGTTCTTAGGCATTCAGTACCTCAGGATGATAAATTATCCACTGTTTTTACCTGATTTCATTGGGGTTTTTTCATTGTATCGTTTACTTCTTTTAGCACCTACTTTAGGAAATGAATCATGCCCTGAAAAAACTATGTTTCTTCCCACTGACTGAAGACAATCTGGCTTGGATGTAGTTATCCACAATGCAGGCCTCAGTATGTTCTGATTAATCCCTTCCCAGACACATACAGAACTGAATTTGGTTTACTGCTAGATGGCAGCTGAAGAGGCCCTTTTGAATGATAGTTTTGGAGTTAGACCCTCTGGTTCTAAAAAAATGATGCTTTTCCTGGATGCTGCCTTTGCTGACCTTGTTGATGAACACCATGATACATGAATAAAATGGCATATAAACTCTTACTGTGAAAGTATACATTTCATGTAGAATTATTATATGCTCTGTTTGATAGAAATTGTGGAGCAATCGCATGTTTCACCTTCTGTTAAGGAATAATAATTTTCAGGCTTTCCATTCTTATTGTGACCTAAAAAATTTTGCTTCATTTGTAGTTCATACACTGAGCAGATAGACACAAAGTTTGGAGTGGGAATGACTGTTTTAAGATGATGCTGTGTTGGAATGGAAAACACTATGCTACTTTAGTAGTTAAGCATCTGAGCCTCCTTCCACATGAATTAGACATTTTCAGAGGCCTTGGCAAAGCCCAGCCAAACACAATGCTCATTCAGTTAATAAAAAGCACTGCACTTTCTCTCCTGACAAATCCGACTCCTGAGTGCTTATTAATACACAGTGTTGCAACAGCTTACCTTTTAGCTTCCTAATGCAAGCCAAAAATTCAGAATATCAATTTATTAAATTCTCTTCATTAAAAACCCACATTCAAAATGAAATAAGTCTCAAGACCCACACTTTTCAAGACAATTGATGTATGGATTTGCCAGACCTACCACTTTAGCACAGAGCCCATTTTTGTCCTTTTAATGTCACAAGTATGTGAAACCCACAGCCATAAAATAAAACTCAAATAGGTTGAACAGTCAAGTTTGGCTAGATATTTTTCCCCCATAGAAAAAGTATTCAGTAGATTGCACAAAAGTTCCACTGAGATCTGAACTGCTGCAGTATCAATGGGCTGGTGAATTTCAAGGAAACACACAATTCTTTATTTTAATCATCTTTTCCTGTGCACTGCTTACCTTTATACACATATTTGATTTGGAAGCACTCATAGTTTTCATACCTTCATTAATCATTTGGAATGAACACTGGGGAGCTTTCGGGAAATTTAGGGGGATGACATCATCACCAGGATCCTGAAAACAATAATTAAAAATGACAGGTGAGCACAGCTGGGAAATAAAGCTAAATTGATAACATATTTTGTCTGACTAATTACAACTTTTTAACCCACAAATCAATATGAAATTGTTAAAATACTGCTATGCAGTTGCTCTTCTATGAGTACAACTTCAGTGTGAAAAAAAAGTGGAAGATACAATTACAATAGACAAAATGTTAGTAAGAAGAGATGGAGCCTGAAAATGTTAGTTCAGCACCTTCCTCCTATGGGTCATCCTGGGGAAGTCACTTCTATCTGTCTGGTTAATTTATGACATGATCCAGTGCTGTATGTGCATTTCTTGTTCTTCCCCACAGGACCAAAAGACACTGCATGCCTTCTCCCTGTCCTCATCATTAGTTGCACTGAATCTTATAGTCAGATCATTCAGAAGGAATTAGAAAAATTTATAAAGGAAAATGGAAAAAGATTTACTACTAGAATGTGTCTTCGACACATACATGCAATAAATCACAGGTCACTGAACTGGCCTGTAAGCAAACAGTTGTTTAGCAAAATAAGTAGTTTATGCTTCTCTTATCAGGAATTACTTCATGAGCATTTCTAGAATTCTTAACTGAGCACAGAACAGTTGATCCATCCTGCACAGAAATATAGCTGAAAAATGTCCAAGGTTTTATTACTTTTCCAGAAGAATAATATGTCCTGGTTTTTCCAGCTGCAGATTGGGCAAGTTCCATTTAGTGAATGTTTTTAAATCTCCCAAGTATTAATGTTAGAAGTAACACAAGATTCATTAGCTGAGCATAAAGTAGTTTTTGGAGGTGCGCTTGATGGAACACGAGCTCATCCATGATGCTCAGAGGACATGGCAGATTACTATTCATACAAAAGGGCAACTATTTGCTAACATATACATCAGGAAACTTTGGAGCCAGCCATTGAGATTCAGGACAAAACTGTGTCTGACTGAACACTAAAGTTTTAGCATTTTGACATTGCTCTCAATTTTCTTGGGTTTTCATCCAGAAAGCAATGATTTAAAGACTAAAGGCTCTGTTTAGCAAAAACGTTCCACTGCTTTTGCAATGCTTAAGCCAAGAATGTCATGAAACAGCTTTTTGGCACCCAGATGAGCTATTAAGCAGCAGCTCAGCTGGGACCCCAAACCAGGTGCCTCCTGCAGAGAGCACTCAGGAGGTACACTTTTCATGTTAACAGCTCTCCCCAACCTTGCTCTCCTTCTAGACTTCATTCAGAACTGTGACCTCTCCTTCTGCAAAAGCAGTTTTCAGAAGTCAGTCTTTTCAAAGACAAATGGTCTTCCTCCTGAGCTCCATATTGTCAGTTATGTGACCATACTGACTTCCCACCCAAGATAGGTAGGAACTCCCTTCCCGCTACTGAGATTGCTCATGGCTCTCTACACATAGTAGGTAACTCCACATACTGAAATTAGCATGATTTTTGGATATGAGTTGAGTAGTGGTTAATCTGCAGCTCCTCCAGAGACCTGCCAGCCCCCTGAGCTGAACTCTGGACGTTCTGAAAGTTTTCAGTGGGGCCCATTCGGTCTTTTCATCACTGGCCAAATTTCATGTGGTCATGAAGAGAAAGGCAAATCAAAACGGTCCTTATGGAAGAAAGGAAGATAAGAAAAAAATAAAGGCTCATTTTCACAGCCATGATTAAATAAAACAAACGCTTTTGCCATCTGATTAGGCATGAAGGAATAATTCAAAAAATATTTGCTGAAAGTTATCTAAAGATTTCAGCTGAGGGGGAGTTTGGGGGAAGGGCGTTGGGAGGGTTAATGAA
The DNA here is from genome assembly GCF_929443795.1 of Astur gentilis. NCBI lineage: Eukaryota > Metazoa > Chordata > Aves > Accipitriformes > Accipitridae > Astur > Astur gentilis. Next base: position 7,987,626 of record NC_064909.1, on the reverse strand, counting down.
CCTGCCTTGTTTGTGTATTTGACCTTTTTTCATTTTCTGGAAATATATTGCAGCAGCCAGAGTAGTAGGCTGTAAATCAGTATCACAGGATATTTGCAGAACATCAGATTCAGGACCGCAAGTGCTCACATGTGGAACTATTCAGAGCAATCAGGCTCATCCAGAAACCAGGAGATTGTAGGTGTCTGCTCAGAGAAGCTTCAGCGCTGAACCTTTTGCTGTTTGCCTTACAGATAAAGCAGTAAGTAGTTTCTGTGTAGATGCATTCAAAATAGGCTGGCAGGAACATTGTCTAACTGAAAGTGTTTTCTATCTTCAGTTCTCCTTAAGAGAATAATAGTCTCACAGTGAGACACAAACAACAGTGAGGACCATCTTAATGCCCTTAGTATCAATAAACTATTATACTGGTAAAATGTTCTTGTATTTATTAAGTTTCAGCTCAGAAGCAGAATATTTGAGAAAAGTAATCGGCAGCCAACGGGACAGGTGGCAGGGCTAATCTTTTGTCAAAAGGGCCATATTAGAATGGGAAGTAATTTAATACTGTGTCAGTGTCAATCAGTATTACTTTCGTGGAAGACTGTAAACAGAGGACTCTTAGGCCCTTCCTAATTAATTCACATGGAGATATTGCTAACAGATGGTAAACACATGATTAGTCATGGCATCTTTGGTTTCCACTTCAACATAACTATCACAAAAAATAAAAGGATTGTACCATTAGCTGCAAGAATTGTACAGTTCTGAAATTACTTGCAAGTAACATATTCCTACATTCACCATGATAGTTCTGCCCTACAGAAATTTAAGTACTATGTTCACATTTCGTCTGGTAACTGTAAATTGTTCTCAGCAGAACAAACTGACATATGTACAAATGTTTCTGCCCTTGGGAAAGCAAGGCTTAGCTCCATTTTTTATGTGAGATACATATCCTTTGCTTCAGTTCTCTGTTGTGATTGTCAATACTTTTTTTCTTCCATTCAGAAACATTATGAAGTGGGCAGAGCAACTAATATTACTGACCCAGTAATACAGACCATCAGCCTGCACTCCCTGTTCAGCTCTTCCTTGTTGAGGAGAGAGTACGGACATGGAGCTCCAAAGCATCAAAGGCTCATTTTATAAGTCTAACGTTAAAGTTATGTGCTGTTGCAAGCTAGGCCAGCTCCTAAAAAGCATGTAAAATCAGAGTAAATGGAGCCCAGTCTGGCAGCTGTGAAAACTTTCACTGCTAGCACAGCCAAAGCAGATGCTTCAGCTCGGAGCGGCATTCAACAAAGCAGCTGCCAAATTCTGGGTCGTCTGGATGGAGGGTCGTCCAGGCTGGCATTCAGTGCCAAGGCTGCTGTATGCCCCATCCCCTCTGCTGACATTCAGATGTGCTGTGTTTTGATGTTATTTACATAAGGTGGCAGAGCTGGAGAAGCATGTGGTGATAAAACCTGGCATGTTCCAGAAGGAAGACACTTAAAAGAAACAGCACGTAACTAGATTATAGCTCAAGTAATCCCAACCTTCAAGGGAGCCTATAAACTACATACCAAACCCTCGCACAGCTGAAAGCCACAAAACACATACCACATACCACAGAAAGGATAAGAAGGGTTCACGGGTGGCACAATAGCAGTGGTTCTTCATGAGTCCTTCGGCTCCAGCCTGGGAGGGTCTGGGCTAGGTTTGCAGCCGGGAGCCAGGATGACCCAGAGGAGTTGGTGCTGGCAGCCCCCATGGCCTCTGTTTGCCAGCAGTTGGCATTCAGAGGCTCCAGCACATTTTGTCTGAGCAGCACCTTGTTGCTTGTCTCTTAACGTGGCCCCAGCACAGAAGTTCAAGTGTGGAAAACTATGCGTGTGTGCTTGGTGTTTAGCCAGCCCTGATACAGAGGGATACCTGACCATACTTTTTACTTTCTTCTCAGGTGAAGAATAAAAGAAAAAGCCAAAAGATGACAAGTTTTTATGCGTTCAAGAAGAGAAAATATTTTCAAAGACAGTCACTGTGTTCCTTATGGCTGAGACAGAGCCCGAATCCAGTGGGAGTTTGCCTCTTGGCTTCAGTGGAGCAGGTTTGAGCCTGACACTTTGCTCATACAAAATGTTCCCAATGGGCCTGAGCAGGATGATGCTCCAGCTTGTAGGACAACCTGGGAGAGCCGGATGACTGGAATCACACTCAGAAGTTAAAAGCAGTACAGAGTGCCTGAATGGGAACTCTGAACACAAGCTTTGAGTCAGAACCCTGCTAGGTCTCAGCTTTATCCAGATCAATTTTAAAACATAAATACATGCATATCATTAAATAAGTGACAATCTATCTGACTTTGTACACATTAAGTTAAAGCAGTTTCATATGGTAACTAGTGAAAGGTGAAATGACAAATGGGTTGGTCTAAACTGAGTCTAATCTCCTGAGAAAAAAAGGCATATTTAATGTCCATAGCTGGAATATTCGGTTGATACTAGGCTATATTAGGCTGTGTGATGTGCTTTGCTTTTTCCGCTGCTTTAACTGTGTGTTTTATCATACATTTCCAGGTGGTTTCCTGTGCAAAGTTCAAAGGAGTCTGAGAATTGCTCAATGAAGTTGTTTTTCCTGGGTGAAAAGATGAAATCTTTGAAATGCCTTGCAAGGTTAGCTAATATACAAAACCATTCCCATTTAAAGATCAAAATCCAGTCTGCAGAAAATGAGTTCCCTATTATAACAGTAGGAAATAAATGACGTATATGAGATAGATAGTGTGTGTTACAGGAAACGCTAGTAAAGAAGGTTTCTCAAGGACTGTCAGTACGGCATCCCTTTTGCTTTGGTAGGTTTGCTGTTGCTTTTTCATCAGATAAGAAAGAACAGCACAGAAGACAAAGGGTGAATATAACACAGTTGTTTTCTTCCCCTGCGCTCCCCTCTCTGCTCAAGTATTTCTACTGCTCAGGCTTTCTTACCTTGCCTACCCATGTTAACTCCAGGGAAGATTTGGTGTTTTCAGAGTTGGCTAGGAGGAAAGAAATCACAGACCACCTCTGAGAAGGAGAAGAGAATCAATGTCCCTTTTGTGCATTCTGGGACTGCATTGCCTTTTCCCAGAGTATTTCCCAGGATCACCCATTCTGTACCCTTCCAACAAAAGCTCCGAGAGCCTTGACCAGAGACGCATCTTTGGATGGTCTGAAAGACCACAGTCATTCAGAAAAAGCATTTATCCCTTATACAGAGCTTTAAAAAAATAGCAGGTTTTTCTCAGAACGAAGACAGATTTTTGTGCTTGTTTCTGGCTGCCTACCTATACACACAGGCTAGGTTAGCTTAACCTCAAAACACAGCATTTAAGTTGGGGATAGAATATTTGGCAGTTACATTTAAGATGTAATGAACAAATCAGTTTGTCATCAGTTTGTAATGGTACAAACATTTGGAGTATTGCAAGACAGCTTGAATAATATTGTGCTCTCCAAAGTAAAATGTTAGCATTTGGTTAGTGGCAACAGTGGGTAAAAATGAATTCTTGTTGCTGGAATGTTACATTTCTGTGAGGTTAACCACACTTTGGCCAGCGTCAAGCCAGAAATTAGCCTCTTGGCTGCTAAGACGGCAGCCTAAATGTGCAGATTTGATAAAGAAATCCTCCGTGGTTCCAGCTGTTTGGGCCAATTCAGAGAAGGGATAAGGGAGTTTAGCATTAACTTACATTTGGTTAAACTAGGTCTAAAATTGCGCCCTCCCCCCCCTTATCAGTACTAAAATATGGTACATCTACTCATTATAATTGTATACCTTAATCAGAACCCAAATTCCTCGAATGCACACAACTCCAGTGAATGACAGCTGGAGTCAACTTTGACTACAAGTGGTTAGCATCAGCTCTGCTCTTCAGGCAGAGCTTGTTGAACCAACAGAAGCTAGAGTTCCCACATACCTCCCATTATAAGGACCAGTTTTTAAATATTTATGAATTTGCCAAATCTAAATCATTCAGGCAGAACAGCTTATTGCTGCAAAATTTGTTTCCACTTACACAGTTCATTAAAGCAGCAGAGATTTGTGCATGAGTGTATATCTGAAAAATTCAGACCCTACTAATGACCCAGGCATGGTCACTGATTTTATGGTGAAGAAACATCTGTATTTTATCTGTTTCCTTTAAACATTTAAAGAATCTACAAGAACTTTTTTACCCTAGAACCAGTCAGTCCCAATCCGTGACAATACAAAAAGTCTGCACATGCTTGACACTGTATTCTTGAAGTGGTCCCTGAGTCTTCAAAGGACTGGTTTTTTTCTGATTGCTGAATTTAAAATTTCATTTAAAAGGGAAAACAGTTTTGCTTTCAGCAAGATGAATCATAATAATAGTTTTGGCAGTAAGTTCTTTAACTTAAATGGGAAAAATAGCAGTTCATTTGTCATTGACTTCCCAAAAAAGAAATTTCTCAGAAGTATCTTAATATTTAACCTAAAAATTACCTTTTATCTTTGATTTGTATCAACATATTTGAGGGATGAATTAGTTAAGGGAACACGGATGTGACCACTGTCCCATATACATTCTTATTATAATTAGGAAACAATACTGAGCCTTTGGATACAAAAGAGGAATCTGTGATCTGACTTATGTAATGCGTTAAAATAAGGCTTAGAAAGTCTTAAAAGAGCTATTATTGAAGAAGGAGTTTGCAAAGGTTGTCAGATTTGAACACACTGATGTTTTTTTGGTCTGCCCTTGTTTTAGCAAGGGATATATTTGATAAGAGAACAAAAACTGTTTATTGATTATTAAAACCAGTCAGGATGCATGAGACTTTTTAGTACATCATTAAGCATGCCCTCCAAACATAAAACTATATACTCAAGTTTAGTTGGGCTGTATCTCATGAACAGAATGAAGGAAGGAATGAAGAAAGGAAGGAAGGAAGGGAAAGAGAGAAACAGAGTGAGACAGGAGGAAAGAAAGAAAGAAAGAAAGAAAGAAAGAAAGAAAGAAGGAAAAAGACCTGTACACTGTCTCATAAAGACAATTGCAAGGAAATCGCTGCAAACATCACAAGTGTGGAAAGTAATTGGAGAAGACCATTTGTATTTACTTTTTATACTTAGAAAAGAAAATTCTATAGTATTCTTTTTGTTAGATTTTAAGATGGTCATGGAGGTAAAAAATGGAAAATGAACTATAAGTGTTATTTGAAAAAAACCCAGCTTATTGGTTAACAAGGCAATTAGGTGTCCAGTCTGCACCAATGTTTTGTGAAATCAAAATTCCTTTTGATTTCATGGGAGTCAATGGAATGGAGGAAAGTAATTTACTGATTATAAAGTCCTTCAAAAATTCAGGAAAGATCTTGCTCCAAGTTAATTGGAGCTTTGCCATTGATACACAGCAAACAGGCAATATTCTACCTGTTCTGTTCAGAGAGCTTAATACATAGTAATAAAAGAATAACCTCCGTATACAGACACTAGCTACTTACCAAAAGAGGACACAATATAAATTACCTACAGCATAGAGACTGATTTGAAAATATGAATCTGTATCAGTATTAAGAAAAGTATACACTAACAAACTCTAAGAGACACTGTTTTTCAATAGTTTGGGCTTAATTTCTTTGAGCAAGGAAATTGTCTCTGAAAAAAATGTTTCTGTTTTGTTTTCAGCTGGGCTAGGTCAGATATGTCTCACAGAGAATCTGCACCAACAGTTGCACTGGTGCAATCAAGGGTGGGGACACTGCTTCCCCGTGCAAAGGTACAGCTGGCAGTCAAGGGTGGAACAAGAGTGAAGAAGGAATATTTTAAGCCAGTATCATCACTGAATACTTGTTATTGTAATACCAGGTCCTAGATATTCTGTACTGTGCTAAGAGTTTGATATTAAATATCTAATACGATGTACATATATTGAAACAGGATTTTCCCAGTTTAAAACATAGGTAAAAAAATTGTTCCTACTTCTTATGACAAACTTGCAACATAAAGCCATCCCCAGTTAATCTCGGATCTATTATAATCACACAAGTGTAAATAGAACTAGACTGTAAAAATCTCAGTTAAAAATGTTTAGATTATCATTTAAAAAAACACTTAAAGGAAGAAAAAATTAAAAAGCATCCATTTCTTGTTGGTATGAAATGGAGTCATCCTTCCACTCATAGTTAGGCATTCACTCTTTCCAAGTGTCTTCCTAGACACTGGGATCATTTGTGCAGCGTATAAATACCCAGTGTGGGAGCATTCTTCCTAGTTTTAACCGTATGTTAGCCAAGCTCTGAGAAAAATTAAGAATTATTAATTCCACTATGAGGTGCTTATTGTCACGGGATCTGGATATTTTATGAGCATGGCGGAATTTATCTTCCAGCATCTACCAATGCAAGGCATAATGGTGTTCCTGTTTTAAAAATGGGAATAACCGAGAGTGGCTAAGTACCTAATAGGACATGACTTGGACCTAATTTTTTTGAGTACTTAACATTTTATAGCATGTTATAGTTTCACAACACAGCTTCTATTGACTCAGCTGCCTTTCTGAGAGCTCAGCACTTCTAAAAGTCAGACCTCAGGTATCTTGAACCAGTTGCTCAAATGTGAGGAAAACACAGTCAGTGACCACCTGTGAAAGTGCTGGTGCCTAATTTGCCCACCATTTCCAGCAGCTCACTAACAGGGCAAGGGACCAAATTCAAGTCACCAGAGTGGTAATGCTCTCTCTAAAGCACAAGACTTTCCATCTTCTTTCTAAATATCTGCCTTACCTTTGGCTTTATCAAGTCATGGGCAGGAGTATTTTGTCATAGATGACTTGCAAACACTGATGGTCACTTTTGCTAAATACTACAAATTCAGTGTAGCTTTTCTATGTGGTATTAGACACAACATATTCTGCAAGATGCTGAGAGCTTTTTGCAAGACAAGGCATGTTCACTTACTACCGAGCCTGGCTTGTTGACTACGGCCTCAGTTGTGCTGACTGCAGCTTTGCAATTTTAAATGAAAATCCCATCTCTGCATTTTACTTGCACCAAGATTAAAGGAAGACATATGGAAAGCACAAGGCAAAAATAAAAATAATTAGAATTGTCTGACATTTGCTCTGTAACACACCATTTATATTTTAATAACATGGGAAGTCAGCCTTTGTTAAAATACTATACAAAATACTGGCATGAAGCTGCAAAACAGGTAAAAGACAAATTCTGAAAATAGAGGTGACACACGAGTATCCTACACCTAAGCCCAAGGAAACCAGACAAAAAAAGTGCTATGAATTCAAATGCTACATTAGAAATATTTGTATGTCTTTCTTTTGGGAAAAAGAAATAAACATACACGTGCAAACAGATATTAGGAGAGAGTTTGCAAGTTTGTGTTGCTACTTTCTTCTTTTTAGAAGCTTTTGTTTTATTTTATAGTATTATATGAATAAAATAGCATTACTTCTGTCATCCTTATCATCTGGACTTCAACTTATTACCTCGTAGAGCCATCACACTTACATTGTCATACAATGTTTTTCAGAATCGTTTTTCATTTATTAGAAATGACAATTCCTGCATATAACCTTATTCAAATAAACTTGATACCCACTTTAAAGCCACTCTGACTAAAGCCTGTATTTTCCCCACTGGCGTAACATCTCTGATCTTAGAAATACACATGCACACAAAGCTGTCCTGAGACTTCAAGTCTCTACCACCAGTAAAAACGGATCTGCCCAGGACAAGAAGCAACAGTCTTCTGTTGTGATTGTTTCGGTGCCTGTTTGTATCCCTCCAGAATTCGACATATCCGTGGCCAATATTGATTCTACTGATTCCCAGCTCGAAAAGCGCTTTGTCCCCACCAAAGAGCTATTGACTTAATCCATTGCCTGAAAAAATGCAGATACTGCAAGATCAGAGCACAGTCTGCTCGTGGAGCTGGCTGCAAATCAACCTGCTCCCACAGTGGGGAAGAGCGGGAGCACTGCTTTCGGCGACAGCCCACAGTTAGACAGGCTTAGCCAATTGTGAAACCACAGAGTAAGTCTCCCTTTCTTCACTCCTAGCTAGGCCAGCCCAAAGCACAAACCCCCAAACCTTTACTAACGATATATTATGGCTGGGAACTGAAGCACGCACAGAAGTGTGTGTGTACACAGACACCAGCATGTTCTCAGCTAGAAACTTCACACAAGCCACTGAGGAAAAGTGTAGCTGCCTTCTCGTAGCTATTCCTGCCACAGGAAAAGTTCTTTCTTTTCATTTGAATGAATCATCATATGTAAGTTAACTTATAATAAAAAAATTCAGAAAATACTTTTAAAAGTTGAAAAAGTTTAAAATGTTAAACCTAAAAATGCTGTGAGTATAGAAGTAAAACATTTCAGCATTTCTCATTGTTTTTGCAAACATGCAGCTCAGCATTTTGGGGTTTTTTTTAGACTGAGTTGCATGTGGAACAGGACCCATTTTTTTAAACCTCAAAAATTACTGCAAGATGAGCGAAAGGGGAGAAGAAATGGTTTCTTCCCCAGCTCTAGTCAGCCCCTTTCCTGACTGCGCTCTCTCTTCTCTGCCCAGATTTGTGCAGTCAACATGGGAGCAAAGCCACACAGACGTTGGTGCTCGCAGCAGGATTTACCAAATCATTGCTCTGGCATGCACGGTTACCTGCTGTCCCCTCCCACATGCTCCCCCTCTGGTGGAAGTCCAACTCTCTTATGGTCTGCTGTGATCTTTTGTCATGGAAGCAAAGATCCTTCCTATATGAGCTTTGATGTGAAGAATTTATATCACTTTATAACTGTCACTTCCTTTAGTCTCATTACAGCCCTGGAAATTGCATACAACTGTGACCATTAGAAGGGAAAATTAAGTTATTTAGTTTTGGCATGCCAAAACTTATAGCAATAACCAGCGATGAAAGCCCAAATTCCCTGCTCCAAAACATGAACTCATGCCCTACTCATGCTGCTTCTCTGCTTTAGCCAGTTCTTTTCTACCTTCTTTAAGATATAAATTATGGCAAGTATTATATAATCCACTGTCCACTTGCATGTATGTCTCCCTTTCTATTATTGATACTTGTAAATAATTTTATTTACACTACTATGGCATTTCCGGCTAACCTAGAGTTTTATATCTATCTAAATCTACTAAATCTATGCTGAAGTTCTCCCATATCTGTGACAGCACTGCTCAAATAATGCTAAAAATGCACTACAACAGAAGAGCTATTAAGTATTCTGCATTCTCTTCTGAGTCAGTGTTTCAGCTGTCTGGCTGGGTACTGGTAATGAAAAGACAACAAATCTAAGAAGAATTGAAGTTACAAACATCACCTTATGACAGATTGCATGTCAGTACGAAACGCTTGTACTCTCATCAAGAAGAAAATCTTTGGATATTTATAATATTGAACATATTATGCTACATGGAGAGACAACAACCATAGGTGTTATATGTGTGATCTAACTGATACAAATACATTTGTTATTTACAAAGCAGTAAAATAAATCAGACTCTTCCCTGAGGTGATACATTTTTCAAGAGGTAAATTTATGAACCCATTTATGTAACCATGTAATTGCTTTATAAGAAACCTGAGGGCTTCCACTCTGCTGAAAGTTTTGCATGCAGCCTTTTCATTTTCAAATATTTGGTTCCTCTTCATATAAAATCAGATCCTTTCTGTCAGCAATAGCAGAAGAAGAGCACCAGAGGTCAGAATGATGGCAAGAACCTGTGTCTGAATATTGTGAGATGCTGCCTACCTCTACTGGTGACAGTTCTCCCTGCTACAGAGGATGCCCAGTACCTTCTAAATCAGCTCTCTCTCATGTCCCATGTCTTATTCTCACCTATTCTTTCCAAATTCTTAATCTAATCTGGATTCTGTGAATAAAATACTTATTCTGCAGTGCCTTAGATGATGTGTGGGTAATACTTTTGTGAACAACTGAGCAGTCTAAATTAAAATCTTTTGAACTATAAAATCAGAAAAAAATATGTTAAGACTGCTTGTAAGTATAATTTGAAATACCCGAAGTAACACTATGGATCTTCTGTGCACATAGCTGAGAGGAAAAGAGAGTTTTCTCTTCAGACACAAAAGAGAGACAGAGGTATTTACTTACAACATTACATGGCCTTGTCTGTGCCCAATTTGTTAGCCTTATACCACAGGACATTTGACAGCGTAATGATATAAAATTATATAAAATGTAAAGGAAAGCAAACACCTATTTTGAAGAAATACCCACTTAGCACTCAGTTCAAGTGCCTGCATCTCTGAGCTTAGCAATAACAAATTATTTCAGAACAAAGTATACATTCTGCTGGAAGGGCGGAAGGGCCATGATATATATTTCTATCACATTACATGCCTACCATCATGAATCTTAATCTTCACATTAAAGTCACAAGGGCTACTATTGTTCATGTCCTCGCCATTTTCATCCCCCATCTGAATACACTCTTCCATTTGAAAAAATAATAAAAAAAGGCCTTGACATATGCCTGGATACAGTGAATTTAAAAGAAAGAAGTTTGGTTGCTATTCCTTCCAGTTGTGAAACAGGAATTGCTTTTGTATGAGGCTGGGTCTAACAGAGTGAGACTAAACATTTATAAAATCAAGTAGGGATTGAAATATAGCATTGTGGTTACTAACATTTTGCAGCAGCATATCAAGTTTCACATTTCATCAGCTGAATAGAGTCTGTGTGCTGGGCTATTGTGGTTCAGTAGCTGACAGCAGTCAAGTAAGTGCTGCTCTCTTCCTGGCTTAATCATTTCTATTACACTCAGTGTCAAAACAATAATGTCAGTGAAATGGGCTTGCTGACGTTATAGATTAGAATTGAGTGATTCCGAATGTCCTGTGACTGAATTGCATTTTATTTCTAGAAAATTACGTATTACAATTGCAAATTAAAGAGCTTAGATCTCAACAGGCTGTATCAACAAATAAGGAGCTATGGACTCCAAGCTGCCGTGGAGATGATCCGTCATGAAATTCAGGAGGTTTAATGTATACTAACAAGCGAACAACTGCCAAAATATTCATCCATGTGTTTGGAGAGGATCTGAAGAACAATCATTTCTGTTAGGAGGGATTAATTCAGCTGCACAAGAGGTGAGAATCCCTGGGATAATCTCAGAGATTTAAAGCATGTTCCAGAAAAAGAAAAAAAATAATAATTTCCTTGATTTACCTTCTTCCATCTGCCAACCACCACAATTTATGAAGAGACATCTTCTGACATTCACTTGAGGAACAGATTCACAGTTTAGAAGGCAGCCATGGTAGCAGGCTGCAGAATTTCTGAGTGACTGACAGCTGCCAAATGACAAGAAGTAGCATTTAATGACCGCAGTCATCAGGATGTTTACTGAGAAAAAGCAGGGCAGTTCTGTCATCTGCCTTTTAGACGGCATGGAGAGCAACTGTGTCCCTTAGTACTCTTCTACTCTAGTCTTATGATAACCAAGTTTAAAATGCGTTTTCCAGAATATGAAAAGCTTTGAAATACAAGAGAGAGATTTCGTCTTTGTGTTTTCCTAGAAAATCAGCAAATAAGAAATTACTCTGGAATTTGTAAAATAATCTGAGGTTGCTCACAAACAATGAGTAAGATCAAGCTTAGTAAAACTGCAGCAGTCAGTTGCCTTTTAGGGAGAATAATCCAACCCAAATTTTTTGTTGAATTTTAAAGAAAAAGGGCTGCTGCCAAAAAAAATGGCATTTTTTTATTTTAAAACAAGAAGAGAACTAGAAGGCCTACCTCAGGCACTTGTCTCTGAAGAACTGTTCATTCTTTTTAGGAAAGAAAATCTGCAACAGCAGATCTGTAAATCAGAGAAAGGCAGTGTTGATATGATTGCTGGAAGAATCATTTACTCTTTGATCACAGGCTAATCTGTGTATCCATGAAGGAATAAGATTGCATTTCATGTTCTCATATGGCTTCTTCAAGCTTTGAATCCAGGTGGACAGAGATAATGGTGAGATAAAGATTTTCTATTCCTTCCTCTCTGGGAGAAGATGTGAGTACATGCTAGGGAATAAATGAAGTCTTAGCAGCTTTGGGGTTTTTTTCTTGTCGTAGTTCAAGTGTTTTCTTCTTTTATATCTTCTCCTTCTATTCTGTATCTCTTCCGTATCTCTTCCTTCTCTTCTGTTTTCCTCCACCCCCACCCTTGCTATTCTTTCCTAACTGATCATTCCTTTACAGTTTAAATATAATTTTCTTGTTCCCTCTTTTCTCTTCTAAAGCTGAACAAAAATATAAATGTGTGCAAATGTATACAAACACAGATAGAGATAACATTACTTATTTGAGATTTTTTGATGAGAGCAATCTGTCACTTTTGTTCCTCTCAATACCTTGTAACCTCCCAAAAATATCCTTTGTGAACATAGGCAGATTCTCAGATGACTAAAGAAGGAATTTTCCAGTTATACCAATTCTCTTGTTCTTCATTGCTTTTTTCCTTTTCCTTTTCCTTTAGTAACCATTCGTTAACTGTGCACTCATAATTAGAAGATGAATTCCCAGTGGCTGGTATTCTATCAGCTAAGGTGAGGCAAGTATTAGATGGATTTGTGTGTTTGTTTTTACATATATTCTTCTGAATGAAAAAGTACATTAATCTTGTCTGAGCAGTAGGAGTTGAAATTCATTCACAGCCTGCAAAACTTTATATGAATTCAGAATACATTGCAAGAGCTGCCATACAAAAGGAAAATGAATCATATTATTCAAACATGGGAGCGTTTACTTCCAGAAACCAAAGTAATAGGCCATCACTTCCGAGGCTCTCTGAAAGTCTATTTAATCAATCACCAGAAATAATACCACCAAACATAATGAACAACAGGTTCTCAAAACAAAAACTAAAGAGAAGTTTACAAGTAAGTAAAATAAGTAGGAAACATTTGACCTTAATACAGTTTGTAAATTACTAAAAATATCTACCAGATACTAACATGCCAGTGCCTTGTGAGTAATGTGGAAACAGAGAAGACATTATGTTTGTGTAATAAATCGTTGTTGTCAATATCATGACAAGGTAACATTTGTGAAGAGCAATGAAAGGGAGCTGGGGAACAGAGCAAGACTCTGTTAATTTAGATAATTCATCATATTATAAAATTAGTATTAAAAGCAAGTTATGTGTGCCGCATGATGGAACTTAGATAAGTTTTCAGTTAATTCTCAGTATTATTATTTTGAACTGGAGTTCGAAAGGCATGAGTCAGCAAAAAACCATGAGGTTTCTTTTAAAAATTACCATGTTTTTAGATTGTCTTCATTGACTTGATATTTTTGAGCAAATAGTGCAGGGAGTTGTATCTTCAATATTTTCTCTGCAGTCACTAAGTCTAGGTACACTTTTTAAGAAAATGGAGCTTAGGTTAATCCACAAACCCAATATAAGATTTTTTTTCCTTTTTTGGGTGAAATTCCTAATGTAACTGGGAGAAAAAGAAATTCTAGTTTTCTCCTGAAGATGTAAAAGCCAGCTTCAGTTCCATGTACGTAAGGAAATATGTTATATGTAACAGAAGATGCTGACACATTTATCAACTGTGTTTTGATATAATTTTTGCAAAAGCTTCATTACTTTTTCTCAATGAATGATTACTGAGAAGCCACAGCTTTACCCAGTTATGTGTCTGGCAACCTCCTTTGTGTAAATGAATGAGAAAGTGTGTTCTCGTTTCATATTTAGCAGAAAGCCAGTCATGCACGTAATACAGGTATAGATTTCAGCAATGAATAAAGGGTGCCAGCAATATAAATATTTGTTACGTATAATCACAGAACATCTGTTGCTTTCTCCCCATGGGTGGTCCAGCTCCAAAATATCCCCAGCTTTTGCACCCCTTGCTATGATAAAGTAAAGCCATATAGTATCTTCATTAGTGCTGCTGCCGTTTTCCATGGGCTAATACTGCTTTTCTGGGTGAACCTACTGTACAGCTCCAATAACAAAAAAAGTCATCTTAAGTCAAAAAGAGAAAATGCAAGAGTGGATAAAAATACACAACTTATCCTCCTGATTAATTTATTTTTACAGTTACAAATATGCCCTCTGGGGGTTTTTTTCTGTCACTATGTTACAAATCCAACAGGTGTTAATAGTCAGATTTATTTTTCAGTAAAAAGTTAGTTAGAACTCTGATAACATTAGCGAGCCACAGGCTCAATGATGTAAGGGGAATTAGTAGTACACAGCCGACTTAAGAATCCTTAAGATTTAAAGTGATGATTCAAAATGCATATATCACTCACCTAAAAGCTGAGGGCTCTCTCCCTCGAGGAGTTACCTTGGGCAGTGCCCCGACTCACAGGGGAGTCCCCGACTGCAGACCCACTGCTCCGAGGAGGACTGATTCCAGCGTGTCCCCTGACGCGACCCTGTCTATACCCTTGTCAAATCTGACCTGTGGTCATTTAATCCCTATCGGCCAAGAAGGTCACCTCAGTGTACCTGGCACGTCTCAATTGGTCTGTTCAACTTTCAGCCTGCGGCCTCCAGGGTTTGGGGTTTTTTTCTCTTCTCCCTGCCTAGAGAAGTTTCATTTCCTGCTGGGGGGAGTGTACTGCCACACACTATTCTCCCAGTGCTTTGTCAATAAAGCAATTCTTTTCTTCCTACTCTTAACTGTAGTGGGTGGTTTCTTGGGTCACAGAGTTAAATTGTTTGACTCCACAAGAGTAAGTGCAATATCATCTTTCAAATGGTTAGTTACAGCATTTTAGCATTAACTCTGCATTTCCTCTGCCTCTTCCTTTCTCTTCCACTTGTCTCCCCCTGCCCCTTTGTAAGAAATGTTCTCGGTATTAAGCCTTTATTAATGTGAGGTGGTTCCATTCAAGTGTCTATGGCAAACTCAATACTAAGAATGATAACAGAACCTGAACTAATAAGCTACAAAAAATCCCTTGTCGGTGGACTACAGACAGGGACACTATTCTGTTATGGGGATGGGCAATGAGAGAGGCTTCTTGGATCTCTCAAAATTTAAAGTGCCTCATTGCAGATGTACAGAGTGACTGACTATACATTTATTTTCAGCAAAGATCTACCAAACCCTCAAACATTCCTCAAACGTGTCTTTGCCCCTGTGGTCACTTTTGCCTTCTTCCTACCCACAAAGGTCAGTAAGTCCCTTCTTCCTGTCCGCCTCCATCTCCATCACTTTTCCCCCAAAGAACAGACACAATAAAACCAACAGGCACCTCAGGTAACTTTTTGCCATAAAACGGGTTATGTTCCAGTGCCACTTCAGACAGAGAGAAGTAGGGAGGCTCAAAACACATTAAGGTGCTTGGTTTTCCCAGATTTTGGCATACCCAGAAGAAATGTAAAGGGCAGCTTTGATTTCCTCTGCCCCCTGCCCACTCCCTGCCCTGGGACAGCTCGTTTCATTTCCATGGGGTGGGAGGTATGGCTTGGGTGGGGGGCAACATCCTACCCACTCCTCAGCCAGACCATGGCCATCACGCTCACCACTCACCCATCCCTGCCCCCCCCCCTCCTTCAGGGCTGCTTGCCGAAATGGCCAGCCAGCCCTACATGGCACAGAGGTCAACACCATGTCCCCGTGGCTGCCTGGTGCCCCACTGGGCCATGGCTTGGCTCACAAAGTACTGCTGAACAGTCACGCAACTGTTGACCTTAGGAAGTGTTTTTATGCCAGGACTGTTGCCTCAGGACTGTTGCTTTGGGACTGTCACATTGGGACTGTCGCCTTGGGACTGTCGCCTTGGGACTGTCACATTGAGACTGTCACCTTGGGACCAAGAACATCTCCAAGGCCACCAGATTTCAAAACAAGCTGCAAAAATACATTCAGAAAAAAAAACGCCTTTTAAAGAGAAGGTTTTTTACACTACAGTAAAGCTCCTACTCTCCCGTAAGGCACAGATCCACATACTAATCAACAGTCAGGTTTTAAATGAGAATCCTAGGAAATCTATAACTTTTCCAGTCATTTCTGTGAAGAAAAAAAAAATAAAATCAGACTTCGTTTTCTAATAAAGTATTATGCCTGAGTTAATATTTAAAAAATTAGAATAAAAAGAGTAATGTTCTTTCTGAAAACCCTAATTATGTCCAGGTATGTGGTCTAGGAAATACAGAGCTGTGTAACCTGATAGAAATGATCATTTTCAATTGTCAGGACACTTCTGCTTCTTTTCACCCCAGTTTCAAGTACATCTGGTTTCCACCTGCTCTATATAAAATTGGTTCCTCCCTTTTTCAAATGTAAGCATCATGGTCTCTGGTTTTGTCCGTGACTCTCCGGTGGCATTTAACTCAAAAAAGTCAGCTCCACCTGGAATACGGATGCAGCAAGATGGGAAGGACATGGGTGTTATAGGAAATTTATTCTAGTCATGAAGGAACATCACAAACTTCAAAAGGGGCAGTTTAGTTGGCACATGAATACATCAAGCCTCTCTGATTCAAAACTTAAACTGCTTCAGTTTTAAGAACTGGATTTATATTTTGATTAACGCCCTCCAAAAGTCTGGTTTAGTTGGTGGCCTTAGACTTTCACATCCTCTGCACAAGTTTTGCACTCTGTCCTGACAGTATACATCACACGTGACCTGAAATCTTCCAGGGACAAAGCATGCCTTCTGTCTCCATGGCTATCCCCTAGAGGCTCTTCAATTTGCCACCAGCCGTGGCATTTATTGAAGATGACTGTGAGTTTTTGAGACCTGTTAAAAATATCAACTTCATTCTAATTAGCCCTCGTAAAGGTATAAAATTATACCAGTCTTAAATTCAATATCCGGAACCGAAGCTGGAATATGAGAATTTCTCCTTAGATGTAAGGAAAAGATTATTTACCATCAGGATCATCGGACACTTTTTAGACACTGTGAAGCCTCCATCTTTATGGCTACATGACGCTTAGTTGGTGATAAATTCCTGAGCACCCTAAACTTTAGGTCGGAGGAGTGGATTACAGACTTCCAGAGGCCTCTTCCCACCTACACTATTCTGTGATCTGATTTCCAGTGTGGTTTTAGTCCTATTAAACAAAAATGTAACTACCAGGCAGACTGTGGTGTGAAGAAATAAAGGTCAAGAATTTTTGATTGGTCCTTTGCTTCCACCTGTGGCAGAAAGGTCTCCCCACAGCAGTCTGCAAAAAACAGGTGGATAGGCACAGCACTTTCAAAAATCAAACTGTACACCCATCAATGTACTTCGGCATCCATCGTGTACTTCAGCATTGTAAGGCTCAAGAAACAAGATAGTCACCCATCAGATCCTGTGCAGGACAACTATTTTGCTCTGTTCAAGAAAGGAAGTTTTATGTATCAGGTTCCTTCAGGGGAAAACAGGATGTATTAGTAACGCTAAAGAGGAAGCAGTCATCCTTTGAGTATCATCTGGTAACATGGAAGCCCCTGGAAAGAATCTTTTTCTGTGTGATACTGATGCAATTGAGTTGATTAGGGAAATCAATGTTTTCCCAAGGCAGCTGTGCTGGTGTAACCACTGAAGTCAGCAAACTTCTACTGCTTTCAAAATACAGCTTATTCCCTTACTCCCTGAAGTGCAAGATAGTCCTAGAATAATAGTCCATATCACAGATGTGTGTGATGCAGCTTTACAAATGTGATGCAGCTACTACATCTTTGTGCAGGTCGCTCTACAGGTGCTTTTGCAAATCTTGGCTATGTGATCACACATAGAGGATTTTTGTTAAAGGACATTTCCTCATTTTATTGTCACTGTTCAAAGCACTATCTGTGCATGCTAACCAGAGCCTGGCTTAAATAAAAAATGTTTTCAAGGGTGCCCGTGCAGGCCCAACACCATGCAAACTGGAATGAGTTTAGCTTCACAAAACCTAATGTAGTTACGAAGACAGCAGCAGCTGCAGCTGGTGTGAAGCACTGGCTGAGGAAGGGGCTGATACCATGAGGACACCCTTCACCTGGCCAGGGGTGAGCATAGCCCCCCTCCCAGTCCTCATATTAGCCACATGATAGGGCTGGCAGAGGTGCCAAGAGCTGGCTGTAACTGACCTGTCCAAGGTCAGGTAGGACGCCTGAAAAAGAAAGAGAACCCAGGTCTTTCAATTTTTAATCCAGGACTTGGACATATCTTTCTATTTCCTCAGACTCCCCACTTGCTCTTTAGCCATGGTGCATGTTTACAGCAAATGAGACAGTTCTGCCATGGAGCGAATACCCTGTGATCCCGTAAGTAAAAACCGTATTGCAAAGGTGATGCATAAAAGGGTACAGTTAATTTGCAGGCTGAACAAAGCCGATTTCCAGCATAGGATTGATACTCCTGCCAAATTTCAAGTTTCCATTACCTTTTGCAGAGGTGCTAGAGCCATTAAAAAAATCTTAAAATCTCTTACATCATAAAAATTTTTTATCACTTTTTCCTAAACTATAAGCTATTCAACCTTTTCTAATTTAAATACAGGGAGAAACTTACACTTTGCCTAGGAGCAAGCATACAGCTGTACAGGTAAAGCTTGAGGAAAAGTTTAAATGATTTAAAGTAATTGAATGATAGCAACGCTTCTTTGCATATTAAGAAAATGACCCAGGTAGAACCCTTCAGAGTGTTATAAATGTTGTTTTCAAAGACCTACATCATGGGCATCAGCTGGTACCTCTATGTTAGTATTTTAGTTCCAGTCAGGGCTATTTCTGAAAAGAACAGTTGCCTGCAGTTACTGTGCTGTCGTTCACATCCTAGAGTAGTCTTGCCATGCATGAACTGGGTTTCTTGAGTTTCTTTTCTAAGATGTGCTGTAGGAGTGCACCTAATTTAGTCCAGCCAACGTTGGCCTTTTAGTCATGGGAGCAGGCTGGAGTTAGTGTGAAATTAAGTACCTTGAAACACATATAGGTTGGATGTCAAGTTGTTGGTATCCATTGTTTCGCTCTACACATCTGCGCACATTGGTCCTTACTGCTTGCTAACACAGAAATAGCAAATACTGCTAAAAAGTAATAAATGCATGATTATTGCTAATAATGCTGCCATACACATGATGGTTATTATTTAAAATTATGCGTTTGGTATTATTTAAAAAAAAAATTACAACTGCATAAGTTCCCATTGTAGCAGTGCTCAAAGTGGATGCACAGGAATGATGAGTTTTTTCACATGAATGAAGGAGTCAGGAAGATGTGTCTGGTTTGGTCATCCTTGGATGACCTAGAGGGAGCAGTCAGATTCTGAAGTCATCACTTACAGAAACCAGTTTACTATCTAATTAGACTGTTTCAAAGCATATGAAATCTCTCAACAAGAGTAAGAACCACAAACTGACTCTGCATACTAGTAATTGAAAAGCAAGAGCAGATGGAAAGTATTGTCTAGAGACTTTGAACACAGCCTTTGGGATGCTCCTACCAGCATCCTCTGGCTGCAGTTCCACAACTGCTGATGCTGGATATTGGGCACTGTTCGATCGCAGCATGACAAATCTGACTCACATCAGAAATAGGCAAACGATCACATTTCTCTTGAAGCAACAAAAGTTGAAATTTATGACAGCTTTATGCTTTTATTCGGGCTGCACAAGGACATGGAATATCTGATCTGTGTAGTCTGCTATTGCAAAGTTAACCCGTCAAAAGTTATTGAACAAATTTGAAACAGCAAAGTGAGGTTACATGGGATCAGCAATTTGCACTGTTTGGCTGTGGTATCTTTGTTCCAGTGCTAGAAGTAATGGATTTACTATACCATGACTGTTCAGAGAATTCAGACTATTCAGAAAAATGTGCCTTCTACTAAACCAACAGAAACCTCTGATTCACATCTGTTGTAGCAAATAGTTACGTATTTTATGACATTATCACTTTTCCTTCTGCCACCCATGTTCCTCAGCCGTCTGGTCCATTTTCTGCCAAGTGCAGACACTGGTGGCAGGGACAGCAGAAGAGGAGGTACTGCACCTCAGCCCCTGCTGCCCTGAGGCTGCATCCCCCTGTGATGCTTGGTGTGGTGGCAAAGTTCACCGAGGGGCAGCTGAGGGGTGGCTGGGGGCAGCCAGGCGCACAGGAGGAGAAATTGCTGACATATCACACTGGAGCAGCTGTGGGAGAACCACAGACAGACCACAGACAGAGGGCTGAAAAC